>NC_136071.1:353509355-355909355 GCF_964261635.1 Lissotriton helveticus
AAGGGTGTGGGAGGCCCTAGTGATAGCATTACAGATACCTGACACTGACTCGGAGGTGGGCTCTGTCGGGGAGGCGACAATGGGTTCCCCTTGATTGCTCAAAGAGCAGGGATTGACCTAATGGCTTAGCCCTGTGGTGAATGACCGGAGTACTATGAGATGCACCGGGAACTGTAGGTATTGTCCCCCACAAGACACAAAGGAACCGATAATAGTATTGAAATATGCAATTAGGGACCTGGACACACCGGATGCAAAGGGAGGGGGAGGGGTTTAATTGCGATGGCTTATTGTTATTTATATGGATCGCATTATCATAAATTGGCATTAAGTAGCTGACAATTTGCTCCTAATAACACATGCGCATGCACATCGAGATGTCTGCGGTGAAGTGACCAATATTATATCAATAATGTAAAGAAATGCTGGTTTATCAAGAGAGAAGGTGGGGGCACTAGGATTGTTAATATGATGTAAGGCATAGATATAAATCATTGATGTATGATTGCCATGCGTTGTTTTGCAAAATAATAAAAACAGATTAAAAAAAAAAGTATGTCCAGCACATCCCCTCAACACTTTGCATTGTATACTTTTTTATTCGAGAATCACTTGCCACCTTTGCACATACTTTGCTCCCATCTCTCCCCGCATTCTGCATTGTGTGGCAGAGGTGCCATGCCATCTTTAGTTTGTGTACATGGCTAGCCACGGTTCCCACAGTACGTAGTGTCGTTGTGTCTGCTAGGTGTACATGTTGTTTGTCATGTTGTATGTGATTATATAAGGAAGCGCGTTTATTCGCGAGCAGTGGTTTCTCCCATTTACATATCGCTGTCTTACAGAGGATACAGAAGTTTTTCTCACAGGTGAAAAGTGTGACCACAATGGCAGTCATTCATTACTATGCAAGAATGTCCAACTGCACGACGATTCTAAGCTTACAGCCCCCAATCTTGTGTGCTTTCTTAAAAGCACACCAACTCCCACAATCTAACCAACATTCACGCAGCTTTCTAACGGCAGTTATCTGCTTCTTAATAACATATACTCCTACGGAATGTGAGCTGGCATACCGTATGTCCTTACTGTTTCAAAAAGAGTAACTTCCTGTGGCAATGTCTATTCCCACCCACATAAAGTAACTCCCAAACTTCAACTTGGCCTTCAATATCTACTACTTTGAAAACAGATTTAATTAAACTAAACAAACTGAAAGCGCTTTTCTTCAGAACAGAAGTGTCCCTCACTTCTGCAAAAGAAATGTATCGACTGCATAAAGCACGAACTTCAAGTAAAATACAGTCCCTTTAAATACGAACCTCCCATTACACTTTGTGACATGTTACACAATTTTCAATACATCTCACACTCAAGGTCTGGCACACTTTTTTAACACGGTCTCCTCCAGCCTTGTCACAGGCTTTTAAAACGTTTTTGGTATAATACCAGACTTCATTAATTCGATCATCTGAAGAATAACAGGAACAGTGCCCATAATTCTTACTCTCTTTGCAGCCATCCTACTACTATTTTTGCTTGTAAAAAATAGCTGCGCTCCCTGTGGTAATAAGCATGTCTGACAGAATACACCTCTACGCAATGCTGCATCAATACCGTGAAAAAATGGAACAACTTTTCGGCTGCCTGCCTTTATCTATTATCGGAGCCAGCTCCAACATGACATTTATTTACACATATGCAATCTGCGCACAACCATCTTTTTATTGCAAAACTTGCCCATTCGACTGGCGAATTGATCTATGCCTTGCCAACATCCCAACAATCGCTCCCGATATCCCGCAGGTAATGGAGTATCTTGAAAACCATGAACTTGATTGTTCGGGCAGTGGAGAAATGGCGGATGCAACGCAAAAAGGTATTGTGGCGCAATGGGATTTCTGCGCAGCCGCAAAAGATCTACTGCAACGTGCAACCTTTCTATTTACTTGCTAAATTAGCCTAAACCTGACATCCATTTTGAAACTATGTCTATTCTTTGTGCACACGTCTCTCTGCCTGCCTGTTATCCACGAAGACCTTTCACACAAATTAACTCATCCTCAGCCTCTGCTCACGAGCTGGCGATCAAGATAAAAAAACACGACATTGTTTATGAACTGGTTGGCTCAGTGTGGTAATGGTATCCTACCTTTATTTTCATTATAGAATTTAGTCATTCATGTCTAATAGAGCTATTATCTTATACAAGATGGCCACAGGGAAGGAGCTGCTGAGATGAACTCCGGTTCAGGATCACAAAAAAAAGTGAAAATCCCGCACGGATCGTTAACAGCAGCCCCCCCTGATGAAAGCCACATTGATCCTTACCTGCTACTCATCACGGGGAAACCAGCGCCGAAGCGGAATCGGCCTGTGAAGCCGCATCGGAAGAATCGGGAGCAGTAACCGGAGCGCACTCGAAAAAATGGAAGTGCACGGAGCCAGCCCGTAATGAGATCATCAGTCCAGCAAGAGACACCGACAGACGATCTAGACTCCTGACAACTCGCGGCTGCGGATGAGCTACGGTTCGAGCGGTGACTACAAAGGAGCTCGACATCGAGGTGAGAGCCCATAGTTGCCTGTATCTGTAATGGCCGCCCAAACCCCTGTAACCATAAACCGGCAGCTCGCGACACAGACTTGCTCAGCCTCCGCTCCAAACCAGCTGACAGCGCCCAACAGCCGGGGGTAATTGAATGCAGATCTCAGCCTGTATGACTGCCTCGACGATCGACGTGCTATTCCAAGCGCCGCAAAATTAATTTAAAACGCCTGTCCCCGTAATGGCCGCCATTCAGGACAATGAGAAAACACGACCTCTCACGTAGCCCAAATATAGGTCGAAAATCCACTTTCATAGTCCCTCAACAAATCTACCGCCTCCTCTCCACAATTTGGTACAAAAGACTGGCAATCGACCCGCTCTAAGCAAAGACTGATTCTCTCAATTCTGCCAAACTTTAATTCACGCTTGCCCACCCCAAAATGGCCGCCCATTAGATCAGTGTGGTCAAACTGACTATATCCAGAGACGTGGATAGCCAACTCTCGTCAACTCAGCTGCCAACGCTCAGCAGTTTTGGGGCAAACGAAAGCAGCTCACCAGCCACACTGACTCGCCCGAACAAAGGTTGTCATTGTCGAGGAATGCCAAATTTAAGCAATATGCCTGTCCCGAAAATGGCCGCCAAAGAGGACACCGAGCTTCCAAACACACTTAGACCAAAGGCTGAATGCTAACCCACAGCAGAACTCATGGCAATATGATCTCTAATTCCTCAACAGCTATTAACTAATAGAATCTTAAGACAAGAATAGCCAACATCAATCAGAAGCTGGTGTAACGACCGAACGTGACGTGTGCTCTTTCTGCATAGACAGCAATAGGGTTCTATGCAGCGAACAATTAGCAAGCTACAGAATCGCGTACATCAATTTAATTTGTTTTGTTTCCCTTCAGCATAGACAGCAACAAAGGACTTAACAAGCGTCCATACAGTACTGACCAATACCGAGTCTAGATCAGCTCTTCGAAACACGCCCCCCTTATTACTCCCCCCTCCCCTACGAGAGAATCCCCTCTTGAGAGTCATCTCCTCTTCCACCCCGAGAAGCAATCCCCCCTCACCTCTCTTCCCCCCCGCCGAATCAGAACCCATTCCCCTCTCTTCAACAACACTCCGTCCCTCCGGTTCAAACCCGACCACCTCATAGTAAAAAATGCCACCTAACTCACATCTTGCTACCCCCATGCTAACTCCAAACCCCCTGACCCCCCATGGACCGATCTCTTTCGCAATCACCTTCCCCCTAATCTAACTAGCAAAGCGAAGAAAATCTTCAAACATAAACCTCTCAGACAACATCCCGAGACTCTATTAGCTGACACCTACCACTGCATCTCTAGAGGGCAGATCAAAATGGACCTCATCTTTCACACAGATAGGCCGGACTTCTGGCACTCCACTCTAAACACACATCTCAATATCTCCAAAACCACCACCACTCCCTTCAGTTGCAAATTGACGACTTCTCTCCCGAACCCCCAGTCTAAGAGCGGATATATCTCCATCACCATTTTCACGAACGGCACAGTCCTAATTCAGGCCAAAAACTCTTACCTAGAGATCTTCGATTCTCTCTTCCTCCCACTAAAAGAAGCCTCCTTCTCCCCACCAGATCTCGGATTCACGCCAGCCTTTCTCTCAGACAAACAACCAAGACTGGAGTCGACTCAGATCCCCCATGCAGCTGCCCAGACATCCACCTCGGCTTCATCACGACGCTCCCTTCGCAACTCCATTCCTCCTCTCTCCGCTCACCACCAGGTTATTATTTTTTTTTTTTTTGGAAAAACCTTTATTGTTACTTAAGTCAGTTACAGTCACGGGCCTACAAACCAGCACGGTCGGCCACCAGGACAGAGGCGATCAATTAAGCCATAAAAATGCAGAAATCCACCTTCCAAACACTCCGTTGTAACCAGGAGAATATTCGCACCACATTGATAACAGGATTAAAGAAGGTTTCTTTTAAAATTAAAGTTAAAGCAGGATCCGATGCCGTACAATTAAGCCACAACAAGTCAAGGGCTGTTCATAGGACAGGATATTCACAGTCAGGACTACTGTAGGTGAGATATTAGCACTGGTGCATATAATCAGGATAAATAATAAACAGTAAAAACATCAGCCCTTATTATCTGAACTAGCAAATCACACGGAGAGTTACCTCAACTCCGATCCCAGGAAAAGAAGGAAAAAGAAGAAAGTTATAGAAAAGCAAATACAACACAAATAAAGGGCCATAGTAACAGAAAGGGAACAAAAACAATAATACCCCTCCCCCCACCCTGCACCCCTGCATACGGCTACGGCCCACCCCCCTAGCAGCGTGCCTATCGCCCAGTGTCAAAAACCCGAAATACAGAAGGAAGAAAAATGGAGAGGAAAGACAATAATCTACACAAAAACAGAAGAAAGAGGGAAAGAAGAAGAGGGAAAGAAGAAAAGTTAACGAAAACCCCCCACAATAGGGAAAGGAAGAAAACATTGGAGGGTCCCCAGTACGGGCCCCCGGCCCCCCCCCCACCGCCACGTAGCATTTCAATTACACCAGAGTTATTAACAAAGCCTCAAGATAACGACATAAACAGGATAACATTCGCCGCTCAGATCCTTAAGTCACACCGCCAAGATGAAAGTCCCCCTGTGCATCGCCCTCAGAAATCAGAGTACCATCATTCACGTAGAGCCACCCAGCCCTAATCATAATCCAATCCCAGTCCAAGTGGTGCAGGGTCGGGCAATCAAAATACCGGAGTGAACAGACAGGCCAGTCCGGAGGAAGCTGGAGATCTAGCAATGCACCAGTATACGACACACTCGAAAGCCATCCACCGCCACTTGGTCGTTCACGATCCTGAGAATAAAGTTGAGTGCAAAAAGGATAGTCATTACGCAGTGTCTGGGTCTCATGAGGAAGCCCGCCATCAGAAAAGGAGCGTGAAAGGGAAGCGATAAACACACATCTGGTGGTGTCTCCAAAGAAACCATGCACCCATAGAACCAGGTATCTCCGTGACAATCCACTTGGAACAAACCAGGGAGTCCTCCAAGTACAAGCCCTCCCTCTCAGCCATTGATAGTCATCTCCACACCTCACCGCAAAGTCTACATGGAAAACTGTAGAAGGGGCCACACCAACAAAGTCTCAGAAGGATAGTACCAGCTTCGGGCTCCCTTTCCAGTCCACATACACCGGGGCGTCTCTGTATCGATCCATTCCAGATTTCGTCCTTCCAGTACACAGGGGGATCCGGTCTCCACCCTTCGATCTGCAGAGCAGACTGCCACCGCTATGGTCAGGTATGTCCCATGGAGGCGCTACCCCCGAAAGGGGCTCCCAGCATGAGCGCCGCTCAAACGAACACAAGTGCCACCAGTCCTCGATATAGAGAGGAGCATAGTACTACCGCGTCCTCCACGCTGCACACAACACGGTAGCCAATTCCACTTCCCCACTGATGGTCACATATGAGCTCCCCCCCAGACCAAAAAGTACCGCAGCAGCATTGTGCCTCAACCGGCCACGATCACCCGGAGTGCGGGATGAAAACAGCTGCACGCGGGCAAACCAGGGTTCCGTGTGGGAACAAAGGACCACCAGGTTATTAGACAGTCTCCAACCAGAGCTCCCTACCGTAACTCTTCCCCTCCTCCCTTCATTTACCCCCAGCCAACCAGACAACCCGGACACCCAGGCTCCTCCCTACCTCCTCTGCTATCTCCCTTGGTGGAATCCCATCCTCCAGCTCAGCCCTCACACAGCCCCCCACCCCCGATTATCTCAGGTTCTGGCACCATTCTCGAGGAAACATTCCCGTCGAGTAGATCGCCTGCCCATCAATGCCTCTCCTCCACTCTCCCTTCAACCCCCATTGGGGACCATCACCTTCCAGCTCAGTGCACTAACCCCCCTTCGTCCTCTCGTCACCTGGGTCCCATCTCATGCCTTGAGGCTACATTCTCCCACCCTTTTACTCCTACCACAGATTATCTAGGCAGCCCCCCTTACAATAATCCTCCTAAACAGGACCCTCGTCCCTCCTTAATCCACCCTGACCCTCCCTCAGTCAGCAGGGACATTACAGCCTCTGACACCCTTCTTCGCCCCTTGTTCCCGTCTCCCTTAATCCTTCCCCCTTCACCCAAGACCACTCCGGACTCATACACCCATCAACCCTACATAGACAGCTCGGCACAGCGCCTCTCCCTACTTGAATCCCAGTTGGAAATACTGGTTCGAGGCCTGAGTGAAATTCTCTCCTCCCTTACCCTTTCCCGAAAGCCCCCACATTCACCCTCAGAGCAAGCCGATCTTACCCATACATCCATAGACAGAACAACGCCCCAGTCCGAGCCACACGTCCCACCCAGACCTAAAGACGGTTCCCCCTGTAAAGGGAAGATCTGCTCCTTGGACACACTCCCCAGAACACCCTCCCCATACTCCTCTCAGATAATGATTCTCCCCAAGGCACCCCTAGACCTTCCACTGAACTCGTCCCCAAAATCCACGATCCAAGTTATCACGGGCTTTAGAAGCAAACACCCTCCCCTGAGAGCACCCAGACCCCCGTCCCACCTTGCCCTCCTGCCCAAAGCCCAACCGAATGAACACAGAGAAGTATCCCCCTTCAACCGCATGCTCTTAAACTGCAGATCAGCCTCCAAACATTCATCCGAACTTTCAGAAGCCATTCTCTCCCATGACATACAGATAGCATTCATAACAGAAACCTGGCTCAACAACCTCTCCTACCCAATCATGGACATGTTAGTCCCCCCTGGTTTCACGATGATCAACAAGGACAGGCTAGGAAACAGAGGAGGGGGCATAGCAATCATCCACAAGAACAACATCGCCATCACGGAAATCTCCTCTTGCGCTTACAGCTCTTTTGAATGCCTCTCAGTCAACATCAAAACTCAGGACTCCAGACCCACACTATGTCATCTTCTCTATCATCCCCCTGGCAATTCTTCAGAATTCACGGTTCACCTTTCAGACTTGATTGCCCACTGCGCTCTAGGCAACTCTAACTACATAATCCTGGGCGACCTCAACCTAAGGTGGAACGAAACCAAGAATCCACTCATTCAATCCTTAAACTACCTACTTCTTGAGAACAATCTGACTCAACATTGCTTAGAAGAAACTCACCACAAAGGAGCCATCCTTGACGCCATTATTGCTGAAAGCAAGACGATCACCATCGATCACATCCTCCCAGTCAACTGGTCTGACCATCACATAGTCCTCTTTCACATTAACCTTCCAATCGTGGACAATACAATTTTAAAACGAGACATTCCCAAACGGGTTAGGAACACAGCTCAAATTTCTCGAGCGGTCCTAGAAGAAAGAATCAGCCTGCTGCTCCCCCCTGACACTGACCACCTCTCATCCAATGATATCACCTCTCTCTACAACACTAATTTGACGCTTACCCTCGACCAAATTGCTCCCATTAAACTAAAGAAAGCTAGGAATACTCCCTCTAGATCATGGTTCACCTCCGATATCAACGATGTAAGAAGACTTCTAAGAGCGGCTGAAAGAACATGGAGGAACGATCCCTCAACCCTCCACCGTGAGCAACTCCAAGCAGCCCGCAGGATGTACAAAAATCATATCAAGAATAAAAAGTCAGCTTTCTTCCGTTCTGCACTAGATAACGCAAAAAAACGGCCCAAAGAGCTTTTCAACATCATCAAGAATCAGACCTCCAAACCTACTCCCCCCTTAACTCAAGCATCCAAAGCTCGATGCGACAGCTTCGCAATCTTCTTTAACGACAAAATTGTCAAGATAGACCTAGCATTGGGCTCAACCCCCACCTCCCTCAATGAGATCAATACTCCCAAAAACCTTGTCAACGCTTCCATAAAATCTCCACAACAGTGGTCATCATTCACTCTCATCCAGGAAGCAGAGATAGTCAATCTAATCTCCAAAGCCAAGCCCTCAGCACACTCCCTGGACCAGCTACCGCCTCTTCTGACCAAAGACCTAAAGCAAGTCCTAGCTCCATCCCGCCCAAATTGCGCAAGCTTAGAACTACAGCTAAATCTTTTGCTGGCAACGCTCCTAAAATCTGGAACTCCATTCCTTCCCACATCAGAACAATCTCTTCATTTTCAAAATTCAAGAGGCTCCTCAAAGACTTCTTCCTCGACCGTACTCGAGGGACCTGAGAGACCCTGGACTGCCCCCGACCTGTCACTCCGGCTTTAACAAAATTCCAAGTCTGACATCAAGGCTGCAGACCAAAATAGCTTCTGGATACAATCATTCTATCAACAGATTATGTATGTTTGAATTTCAGTCTGCTCATTATGCCATTTACTGTATATGTTGTGAAGCGCTCTGATACCCTTGGGTCCAGCCAGCGCTATACAAAACTACTAAAATAAAAAATAAATAAATAAATAAATAATAGTTATTGTTTATGTCACATGCAACTGTAACATGTAATGTGGAATTCACTGATGCAGGAGCTTAGGTTTGAATACAGCAGAAGCGGTTGGAGTTTGCCTCAGCTCAATGCCTTAGCTCTTTGCACAAGAATGTTTTTTTGAAACGGCTGAAGATAATAATGTATGATTTGACGAGAAGGGTACCGAATGTTCTTCTGACAAGCACAATGTTTGTGTTCCTCCTCAAAGTTCCGATGTGGGTAGAACTATTACCAATTCTGACACGCACCAGATTGAATCTACTGTAGAAGAGTTTGCTGACTGTTCTAGTGTTCATAATTTTGTGTTAGAAAAACGGAGTATCAGGGTACCTAAGAAGTTTGATAATTACATTTTGCAATATTTTCTTTTGTTTTTTGTTTTCTTAAAGGATACATGTGGTAATCGTATCCTACCTTTATTTTCATTATAGAGTCTAATAGGTATTGTTTATGTCACATGGAACTGTAACATGTAATGTGGAATTCACTGATGCAGGAGCTTACGTTTGAATACAGCAGAAGCGGTTGGAGTTTGCCTCAGCTGGATGCCATAGCTCTTACACCAGATGGTCCATTTATGGCACTTAAATAAAGACACTTTTTATATAACTTGCAGACTCCATCGCTTTATTACACACAGCCACTTTCTTATACACACCTGATTTCACCATTTCTCTTCTGTAGCATTGCAACATTCTGCATTATATTCTTCATGATTATTTTTTTATTCCTGCTTGCTAAAACACTACATTCAAGTCTTCCGACCATGAGAGGTGAGTGGTTAGCTTCCCACTCTCTGTATAGTATAAACGCATACTAACACTACTTACACAGGTATGCCACAGCGCCCACAGCACATCACTTTACAGCAATCAGCTCACGGCTTAGATTCACTGTTTCATCCCCGAGTCTTCAGATCGGTAGCAGTGAGTAGTTTGCTTCCCACTCCCGCTATAGTCTAAACGCATACTAACACCACCTGCACAGCTATTCTATAGCGGCCAGTATGCTACAGCGCCCAGAGCACATCAGTTTACAGCACTCAACTCACGGTTTAGGCGCACGCTTTCATCCCCGAGTGCACCGGCACCTCACCTCAGCACCATCTCACTGTGGGCACAACAGCACTTTCACACCAGTAGGGGTAAATACTGCGCTTCACACTGCCTGTTTAGCACACCCTAACCACCCCACAGACCTCACAGCGCTCCTACCCTCCTCTTTCCTATTTTTTTGTCCTTTTTTCCCCTTACTCCCTTCAACGGAATCACAAAATGGCTACCAATACTTCCTAGTTCCAACCGTTCGCAGCCAATAGGCAGCTAGCTTGTACTCATAATGCCTCAGCCAATCAGACGGCAGAATTCCCAAATATCAATATCTGTAAATTGCAATATTTCTCCAAAACTACTGAATGGATTTACACCAAATAAACAAAAGCGTGCTTTCTAGACCAAACCTTCTCCCTGCCAAAGTTGGGGTAATTCCGTTCTCACGTTCGACCTGTAGCCTTCTCGAAGGTTTCCTATGGAAATTGCATGGAGAAAACACGTTTTGGGACCCCCTTTATTCTTGGCCCCCCCCTTGACGAATCACCCCCAAACTTTTAGCATAGGAGTTGATATGAACGAAGAATTAGTTGGGAAACTTTCATGAAGATTCATCAAACAACGCCAAAGTTATAAGCAAAACAAAAAATGCTCTTCCTATGGAAACTTGGTCCTAACTATAACTACCTACTGGCGACTGCCTGTAGGGAATGTGTGTGTAGATATATATATATATATATATATTCAACCAAAAGCGATCCTTCCATGCACAAGAGCGCTCCACAGTGTGTGCTCGACCCAAGGGCTGGATCAAAGCCCCAATTCAATATTGGAAAACAAAGAGGGCGGCACAACCGGATACTTATTCAGAAGTCTTTATTTCACCAACACTCCACCGACGCGTTTCAGCCTAACGGCTTTTCTCACGGTCAGCAAGTCCTTTTTTGCTTACTATTTTTATACTGCCCCACTTTAGCCGTAAAGTGGCATTGTGGGATACGTAGTTTGTAAAGCAAAATAATTAAAAAACATTGACATACAAAGGACTGGTGCGTTCTGATTATACAAGTATAGTACTTAGCGTCCTAAATTGTTTCCATTTAGGGCATGTCTTATGTGATAGTCTTAGTTCTCAAGTGTAGGGTATAGTACCCTTGTTCAGTTGTTGTTGCTGAGTTCAGATTTACTCCAGATGTATGTGGAGATCCTCTCCAAAGTTCATGCCTCTCGGATGTTTTGTTCGGAATCGGACAATGAGCCGTGATTCCATCTGTCGAAGAAGACGGACCGTGTCTCCTCCTCTGTCTGATTTGGTCAGCATTTTTAATCCATAATAGTTCATAGCTCGCCAATCCCCACTTTGGCACGTGCTTAAGTGTTTTGCTGTAGCATACAGCATGTTTGAGTTCTTTACAGCTCGGATGTGTTCCAATATTCTTTTCTTTAGCATACATGTGGTTGACCCTATATTTCATTCCACATTTACATTCTATCACATACACTACATTTTTAGATGTGCATGTGATGTACTGTTTGATCGGCATGTATTTTCCATCTGGTTCCATTACATTCTTCATTTTTTTGCCTATTTTACATGCTTTGCATGAAGTACATGGCTTGAAGCCCACGTTTTGTTCCGTCCACCATTTAGGTTTTTCCTTGATCTGAAAGTGGCTTTTAACTAATAGGTCTTGAAGAGATGTATTTTTTTGTAGGTGATGGAAGGGTATTTGCCAGCCAATGGCCCTAAATCCGGATCGCTGGTTATCAAGTGCCAATATTTTTTCATTTTTTTTGCTATTAGCCCACTTTCTTTGTTATATGTTGTTATAAATCTTGGCGGATCTTTGTCTTGAGGGGGTTTTTGTTTTTCGATCAATGTTTCTCCTCTGCTGATTTTATCTGCCTTCTTTTTACATTCTTTTAACACATAGTCCTTATATCCTCTTGACTGGAATCTTGTTTTGCTCTCAAGTATCATTTTTTCGGCATCTTCTGGTTTTGAACAGTTTCTTTTCAATCGTACATATTCTCCATATGGAATGCTTTTTAGTAGCGATTTCGGATGAAAGCTAGTGCCATGGAGTACACTATTGGTGGCAGTTTTTTTTCGGAACAATGTGGTTTCCAATTTGGTTTCCGAGATATAAACCTTGGTATCTAAGAAGTCTATCTCTTTCTTGTTCGTTGAGCATGTAAATTGGAGACCAACCTCATTCTGATTAAGTGTAGTAAAAAATTTCTGGAATGGATCATTGGTACCATCCCAAATTAGGAAGAGATCATCAATATATCTGACCCAGAGAATTATTCGATCTAATTCTTCCTGGTCAGTGTTGTTCCATGCTATCATTTTTTCCCAATATCCCATGGTGATATTTGCATAATTGGGAGAAAAAGATATCCCCATGGCAGTGCCACATTCTTGCTTGTACAAATCATTATTGAAAAGAAACACATTATTGGTTAGACACAATTCTATCATCTGTAGAAGCATTGATGTGTGTTGCATTTCCTTAATGCTTCGCTGTTGTAAAAAATATTTGCACGCTTTCAAGCCTACTTCGTGTCTTATTGATGTATAGAGTGACACTACATCAATTGTCACTAGAAGATAGCCTGGATTCCATGACATGTCCATTAAAATCCTCAGAAAATCTCCGGTGTCCTTCAGATAGGATGGCATGCTCTGAGCAATAGGAGCGAGGAAAGTATCAACATACCTGGAGACCTTTTCATAAAGTGAGTCACAGGAGGACACGATTGGTCTCCCTGGTGGATTGATTAGCGTTTTATGGATTTTCGGCAGAAAATAGACACACGGGGTAATGGGATGTTCCGTGGTCATATATTTCATTTCTTCCTCATTTATCAATCCTTTAGCATGCCAGATTTTTAGTTGTTCTTTTAGATCAGACATCATTTTTATTGTTGGATTGGATTTCAATTTGCTGGAATGTTGAGATATATTTAGCTGTCGTTCCGCCTCTTGAATATAATCACTTGTGTCCAGGATGACGATATTCCCCCCCTTGTCGGCGGGTTTTATCGTTATGGTAGTATTGTTCATCAGATTTTGAATGGCCTGTCTTTCTTTGATTGATAGATTTTGTCGTTTGTTGTCTTTAATTTTTATAAGGTTATCAAGTTCTTCCGACATGGCATCCGAGAACAAATCAATCTTGTTTCCTGGCGATAGGACTGGGCAGAATCGGGATTTTTTCTTTAATCCAGTGTTTTTGCTTAGATTAGTTTGAATGTTCATTTGTTCCAACATTTGTGTGTCATTGAAACATTGATCGAAAAACAAAAACCCCCTCAAGACAAAGATCCGCCAAGATTTATAACAACATATAACAAAGAAAGTGGGCTAATAGCAAAAAAAATGAAAAAATATTGGCACTTGATAACCAGCCATCCGGATATAGGGCCATTGGCTGGCAAATACCCTTCCATCACCTACAAAAAAAATACATCTCTTCAAGACCTATTAGTTAAAAGCCACTTTCAGATCAAGGAAAAACCTAAATGGTGGACGGAACAAAACGTGGGCTTCAAGCCATGTACTTCATGCAAAGCATGTAAAATAGGCAAAAAAATGAAGAATGTAATGGAACCAGATGGAAAATACATGCCGATCAAACAGTACATCACATGCACATCTAAAAATGTAGTGTATGTGATAGAATGTAAATGTGGAATGAAATATATAGGGTCAACCACATGTATGCTAAAGAAAAGAATATTGGAACACATCCGAGCTGTAAAGAACTCAAACATGCTGTATGCTACAGCAAAACACTTAAGCACGTGCCAAAGTGGGGATTGGCGAGCTATGAACTATTATGGATTAAAAATGCTGACCAAATCAGACAGAGGAGGAGACACGGTCCGTCTTCTTCGACAGATGGAATCACGGCTCATTGTCCGATTCCGAACAAAACATCCGAGAGGCATGAACTTTGGAGAGGATCTCCACATACATCTGGAGTAAATCTGAACTCAGCAACAACAACTGAACAAGGGTACTATACCCTACACTTGAGAACTAAGACTATCACATAAGACATGCCCTAAATGGAAACAATTTAGGACGCTAAGTACTATACTTGTATAATCAGAACGCACCAGTCCTTTGTATGTCAATGTTTTTTAATTATTTTGCTTTATAAACTACGTATCCCACAATGCCACTTTACGGCTAAAGTGGGGCAGTATAAAAATAGTAAGCAAAAAAGGACTTGCTGACCGTGAGAAAAGCCGTTAGGCTGAAACGCGTCGGTGGAGTGTTGGTGAAATAAAGACTTCTGAATAAGTATCCGGTTGTGCCGCCCTCTTTGTTTTCCAATATATATATATATATATATATATATATATATATATATATATATTTTTTTATTTTTTATTTTTTTTTCTTCAAGGTTGCCCAGATTCGAGGTCGCACTCCGCAGATGGTAAGTATCACACTTTATTTTGAAATCGGGCTGGACTGTTCCCATGAGGCACAGGGTCAGACTGATTTGCATATAGCCATGTCTGAACTGGGGTGGCAGAGTGGGCTAAAGAACGGTGATGGATTAAACCCAGATCTTTTGACTGGGTGTGAGTGTTTGATTGATTCAGATGCCATCACCACCCCCTTTTGTACCGCTTTTGGCCGCCATAAGTGTGGCAGGGTATGCTCAGACGTGAGTCCCTTGCTCACTTTGCCACTGGATTCAAGCAAGCCGGGCTGAAGACGTCTGGAATGCCAGAAACCGGTCCTCGGAAGCTTGTTTCTGGTCCAGGGAAGACATGGCTTGGCAGTTCGGGCTGGACTGTTCCCATGAGGCACAGAGTCAGACTGATTTGCATATAGCCATGTCTGAACTGGGGTGGCAGAGTGGGCTAAAGAACGGTGATGGATTAAACCCAGATCTTTTGACTGGGTGTGAGTGTCTGATTGATTCAGATGCTCCGTCCATCACCACCCCCTTTTGTACCGCTTTTGGCCGCCATAAGTGTGGCAGGGTATGCTCAGATGTGAGTCCCTTGCTCACTTTGCCACTGGATTCAAGCAAGCCGGGCTGAAGACGGCTGGAATGCCAGAAACCAGTCCTCGGAAGCTTGTTTCCGGTCCAGGGAAGACATGGCTTGGCAGTTCGGGCGCAGAATGGACACGGAACGCAGGCATTCAAAGTGCCATCCGGAAGCCTAATGGAGGGCTTTAAATATGTCCCATAGTGCGTGACAGCAGACACACCCAACGGAGGGTTATTAAAACAAACATAAAGGAACTACATCTCCCAGAGACGCTACATGGGGATGACAAGTTGGATGCCTTTTCAAAATAAAGTGTGATACTTTTTTTTTTTTTTACCATCTGCGGAGTGCGACCTTGAATCTGGGCAACCTTGAAGAAAATATATATATATATATATATATATATATATATATATATATATATATATATATATATATATCCAAAGCAAAGGTTGCCTGCAAAGGAGTTGCCACTCTACAAGTAAGTACCAGCCAAGGTATATTTATCGCAGGTTCAGAGAAAGCAATACCGCACAGCATGCAAAAAATCAATTCAGCGCCTGACGCGTTTCGTGTATTAACACTTTTTTCAAAGGCTCTGTAAAGTTCGCACAGCCGTTCCACTTCTTAGGACCACTTAAAGATGAACAATGTCCCGCCCCAGTGGGCGTGGCCAACCCTGTGGCCTCCTGGACAACGTAGTGCATACTCTTGCTCAAGTGAGCTGACATTGCTGTGTTCCCATTAAAATACTTAATTCCCCAGTGGGTTGATGCTGCGTAGAGAAACCTTCTCCGAATCGTGGTTTCTGCAATAATCAGGCTACTGGTCCCATATGCAGTGGCGGCCATGGATGTCACTGCTGGAGTGCTCCTTTCTTGAAGTCCAGAGCCCTATGAGGAAGTGCTGTCGTGGCACGAAACGCGTCGGGGAGGACATTTGAACTGTGCAAACATTCATTAAAATTGCTACAGAATGAACTTACCTGTGTGGGCCTCTCACTGTGGGCAACTTTTCGTTGGATGTTAAAGCAGCATCGTCTGAGCCGCGAGAAGAGCCCCGTTACACTTCCTGTGCAGCCCCCGCCGAGATGTCAATCGGCCTTTCGGCATTGGGACAGGGAACTGTCAATGAAGGAGCAACTAGGCACGGGAGATGGCAGAACTGCTCTTTGCAAACCCACATGGGATATTATTCATTTTACTGATTCGAATAAGGCACGACAACTCACTGAAGTAAAAGTGTCGACACTACAAGGACCAATAGGCCATGCGGGTGGCCACGCCCATCTGGGGTGTTAAGACTTTTAAGGTGTGCCAACATCAAACTGCCGTGGTCCTTTCTTGAAGTCCAGAGCCCCATGAGGAAGTGCTGTCGTGGCACGAAACGCGTCGGGGAGGACATTTGAATTGTGCAAGACACCATGTTCGTTTTCCGTGCAAACCTTCATTAAAATAGCTACAGAATGAACTTACCTGTGTGGGCCTCTCACTGTGGGCAACTTTTCGTTGGTATATATATAAATATATATATATATATATGTATGTATTCAGAGCCTTTGAACAGACAAAAGACAATGTAAGGAGCATCCATCTATGGATTGAAAACGGACTACATCCCCCAGAAACCCTAACGCAACTCTTATACAGTGCAGCTGATACACAGCGTAAATAATTAGGGAGATGTGGACACACCTATGTTCCTTTGAACCGCAACAGCCTCTGAGGAAGTGGAACACGAAACGCGTCAGGCTGCGGTTTTTTGCTCTAATGGACTGCAAAGAGGGCTGCTCATACCAATAAAGATGCTTTTACGGGGAAAAGCGGCTGTGTGCAGTGTGCTGCTTACTTTTTGGTCACCCCACGGAGCGTTCATATATATATATATATTACCTACTGGCGGTCGCCAGTAGGTAGTTATAGTTAGGATTGTTTTCCATAGGAAATCCGCAGCATTCTATTGGGAATAACTCTGGCGCCGGTTGAGGAATTTGCGTGTAATTTTCCAAAAGTTTGGCCAGCTCCGCTGCGCTCCTTCCCTGAAAGTTTCGGGGGGATTCGTGAAGTGGGGGCTGAGAAAAAAGGGGGGTCCCAAAACGTGTTTTCCCATGTTAATTTCCATAGGACGGTCTGACAAGTCTACAGCCCGAACCGCTGAACGGAATTACGCAAAACTTGGCAAAATTGTAGGGACTGGTACGCAGATGTGCCTTTGCTATGTTTGCTGAAAATTGCTCCAGTGTTTTTTTTGAAAATGAACTTCAAAAACACATATATATCTATAAGCGCTCTCCGAGCGCTCACGGGTGCGCGTACCGGGGAGCGCACCCGGCGCGCTACGGGAGTGCGCGAGCGGAAAGCTGATTGGCTGTCGGGTGTCTGTCAACATTCTAAACAGTCCGGAGAGTCCGCCATCTTGTGTCTCGGTAGAATCGAGACCCAAGAGGTGAAAAAAGAAAGGGGGATATAATTAAAAGGGGGCAGAGTGGACACCCCCTGGGTTTTCTGAGGGGGGCCTAGAAGGACCCTGAAGGGCAAAAAAACATTTTTGGTTTTTTTAAAATTTTCGCGGGGTAAGCGCTGGCTGCGCTCCCGGGTACGCTCTCCGGTACGCGCACCCTGAGCGCACCACGGGGAAAAACAGTGTAAAAAAATAGAGTAAAAAATAATGTAGAGTGTTTAGTGGTAAGTTAGCTCTGAAAAGAGCTGTTGTGTTCATTGGGTGTTTTTTGTACCTACAAGTAGGTACCAATGCAGAGTCTTATATTCAAGAGGAAAACTCTAGTCTCCTCATCTGTAAAATGCACACCATCTCTCCTATAGATGTCTTGCATGTTGTAACGCAAGTTGTTGTGGTAAATGGAACCCATAGCATAGTCTCTAAGGTAAGCAGAAACAGATTTATTTACATGTTTCCTTGCTTTCTCAATTTGTGGACAAAATTGGTTAGACCAGTTCCATTTTTGCCTTTGGCATATATTAGAAAATACCAAGGCAGTCTTTTGAAAAAGTGACATCAATTGCCCAAAGATGTCCTTTAAAAGCATTTCCAGACCTACCCCAGTCAAAGTGCCTAAGTCATTTCCACCACAGTGCACAATTATAAGGTCAGGGTGTGGTAAATGCATAAAGGATTTTACCAATGGTATCAATTGATGACTTCTCAATCCTCTTTGTCCAATCCATACAATGTCCACATTTGGTAAATCAAGGTTGTAAATACCTCTGTTAGTTGCATATTTTTGAGCCCAGTGGACATAGCTATGCCCCACAAACCAGACTTTTGTCATTTTGAAGATAGGTGTGTGAAGGTAGGTGTGCTTCTAATCAGATGAGTTGTGGAAATGAAATGGCAGTTTGATTATGAAAAAAAAGTGTTTGAGAATCAGTGCAGATGAATAAGTAGAAATGATTGGAGCTTTCTTAAAAATATCCACTGAAAATTAGGCTGCATGTTTTTTTTGTAAGAAGTCATTTCAATGGTTGAGAAAAAGTCATTTAAAGAAACATTGCATTTTATTAGCTAGTAGATTGAGAGGTCAAGCAGGCTTGATGGATTTTTTTGCAACGTATTAAAATGAACTTGTGAACTCTGTGTTGGTTTTAGAGGGAGTTACCATGGTTACTTGGTGAATGAGCACTGGGGGGGGGGGTGAATGTTATGTGAGTTTCAAAGTCTTGAAATCTTCAACCAATTAAAATGTGTAGTTTGGTTTTGAATTTGGGGGTGAATAATTTTAATCGGCTATATGCAAGAATATGGCTCTGAAATCAGAAAGAATCTGTGCCATTATTGAAAAGCTCTCAGTGAAGGAAGCATTGTTCAGAGATTCTGCTTAAGAATATCTGTTGACTGTGACTGACACTGTTTGACATCTACCATTTTTAAAGGTGAGTAAGGATTCTTTTAAAAAAGATAGAGAGTTTAAAGATTTTTTACAAGTATCATAGTGTGTGTCTCTGTGATTTAAGGAATGATATTTTTACTTTTTTCTATAATGTTAGCTGTGTGTTTATAAGGTAGTCTTTTTTATAAATTGTTTTTCATGCTTGGATTCAATGCTGGTTTAGAAATTGTGTAATGGTTTCATTGGAGCTGTAAATATGGTCATTTTTTTTTAAGCACATTGTGCAACCTGTAGCATGGGTGGAAGGAGTGAATGTCTGGAGAGGGATAGGAATAGCAGATAGAAACCCAAGTGAAATGGTGGGGAGATGCATAAACACACAGCTATGTCAAAGATTGTGCACGCAGCTTGTAAATATGCAGGCAGACAAAGCAATCTTTGACATAGCTGTGTGTTTATAAGGTAGACTCTCACAGTTATAAGATCTATTTTATATTCTTGTCTGGGTGTATATTTACAAGCTGTGTGCACAATCTTTGACATATCTGTGTGTTTATAAGGTAGACTCTCACAATGTTAACATCTCTCACATTACATAAGGTAAGGTCATGGGATTGCCCCATGTGAAAGGATGCATTGCTGGAAATTATTTTTTTTCTACAATTTTTTACACTGTTTTTCCCTGTGGTGCGCTTGAGGGCCTCATTTATGACGCCATGCGTCACTTTTATGCCGCCGGTGCGTCACTTTTTGTGACACAGCAGTGGTGTAAAAATTGCACCTTGTTGAGTTATATTTACAAAGTGACGCATCTAGTTAGATGCGTCACTTTGTAAAGCCCTGTGCCATATTATATGTGCGTCAGGTGTAATGTATGCAAAGGGGGCGTATTGACGCAAAGAAGGGTTGTAGAAATGACGCAGTGAAATCTATGAGATTTCACTGCGTCACTTTTAGGACGCTTTTGTGTCAAAAATTTGCAGCTGCCTCACAACAGGTGTAAGACTGACGCAGGCCCTTTCACTTAGGGCTTGCCCTATGTGAAAGGATGCATTTTTGGAAATTATTTTTTTAAATGGCATAAATTGAGATAGAATATACAAAAAAAGAGAGACATATTTACAAGCTGCGTGCGCAATCTTTGACATAGTTGTGTGTTTATGCATTTTCCCACCAATGCTGTGAGAGATGTTAACATTGTGAGAGTCTACCTTATATATATTAATATCGTGGACATGTGCCTAAGATCACACTGATGGGTGAATTAAGCTTCACTCACAGTGTGATCTTAGGCAGATTAGCAGGATGTTACATGTAATGAGAAATTAATGTTATGTGTTGCTTATATATAGGTGGCCTGTTTTTCGTTTGTAGAGAAAGTGAAATAATATGAGCAGAGACACACATACTGCTTGCAGAGACAGACATGGTACATTATATCTAACATTCTGATCATGTGCCTAAGATCACACTGTGAGTGAAGCTTGATTCACCCATCAATGTGATCTTAAGCAGAGTCACACATACTGTTGGCAGAGACAGACATGGTACATTATATCTAACATTCTGATTATGTGCCTAAGATCACTCTGTGACTGAAGCTTAATTCACCTATTATTGTGATGTTAGGCAGAGTCACATATACTGTCGGCAGGGATAGACATGGTACATTATAACTAAAATTCTATTAATCTGTCTAAAATCACACTGTGAGTGAAGCTTGCTATAATGAACAACTAGAGTGCTAACATTTAGAATATATGGCAAATGTGTGACACATCTGAATGCCTTCTTGATGGAACTAAAGTAAACAAGCATTGAAAATACAATAGATTTGGTGTGATCTTAGGCACATGTGCACCATATTACATGTAATCTACCATCTCTTTGTCTGCAAGCAGTATATATGTTTCTGCTGATATTATTTCAAATTATTTTCAGGCGAAAAACAGACAACCTATCTATAAACAAGACATAACATTAAATAATAAATAATATTTAACATTGTGTAACGGTTTTTAAGTATGCCAATGAAACCTTTACACTATTTCTGGACCAGCATTAATATCAAACATTGAAAATTTATGGCAAATGTGTGACACATCTGAATGCCTTCTTGATGGAACCTAAGTAAACAAGCATTGAAAATGCAATAGATTTGGTGTGATTTTAGGCACATGTCCATGATATTACATGTAATCTACCATCTCTGTCTGTGGAAGCAGTATGTGTGTCTCTGCACAAATTATTTCAAAGTATCTACAGGTCAAAAACAGGCCACCTACATATAAAGAAGATATAACATTAATTAGTAAATTATATCTAACATTGTGCAAGCGGTTTGTAAATATGCCAATGAAGCCTTTACACTATCTCTGGACCAGCATTAATGTCAAACATTCAGAATTTATGGCAAATGTGTGACACATCTGAATGCTTTCTTGATGGAATCAAAGTAAACAAGCATTGAAAATGCAATAGATCTCGCCCTCGGTGTCACACATACTGTTGGCAGTGACAGACATGGTACATTATATCTAAAATCCAATTAATCTGTCTAAGATTACACTGTGAGTGAAGCTTGAAATAATGAGCAACTAGAGTGCTAACATTCTAAATTTATGGCAAATGTGTGACGCATCTGACTGCCTTCTTGATGGAAGCAAAGTAAACAAGCATTGAAAATAAAATAGATTTGGTGTGATCTGAGGCACATGTGCACGATATTACATGTAATCTACCATCTCTGTCTGTGCAAGCACTATGTGTGTCTCTGCACTAATTATTTCTCTGTTTCTACAGGCCAAAAACAGACCACCTATATATAAACAAGATATAATATTAATTAGTAAATCGTTTTTGACACAAAGCAAAGCACATGTAATGTAAATGAGCCTTTTGTTGTATACTAGTGTTTATATTGTTTATTTATTGTAATTGCTATGTAATATGTTTGTAGTGGTCTATAATATGTTATTTTTTGTTTTCCACAGATTACAATCATCTATACAAACAAAGAGAAAGATGCCTTCGAAAACAAGGACAGCAAAAAATTATAAGAGAAAATTAAGATCTAAGGAAAAAGAAAATCAAGAACCAACCAAAATAAAATCTTCAGAGAAAAAGAAAAATGCTCCTGGTAAGCAAAGTACAAATTTTCTCAGGAAGTTATTGAAATTTGAAGCCCAAAAACTTTTTTTAAATAAGAAGAATGAAACACGTGTAATTTCGAAAAAGACAGGATGTCCTTCTACAATTGTTAGACGTTTACAAGGAGACAATATTTTGAAAAACGATAGAAGAAACAAACAATTTTCTGACATTTGTAGACAAATGTTTTACAATAGGATTATATCCAATTTATTAAAAAATATAAAAAGGTATAAAAAAAGACAGTTTTTTACAAGAAAAAAAACATAGTTAAGATCGTGGATGAAGCATTTAAAGTGAAAAATAAATTGTTTTGTTTAGTAATGAATAGAATTCGTACACTTGATACAATAATTAATGTGTTTAAATCAAAATGTAAGTGGAGGAGAGTAATTAATCGAACTAATTTTTGTGATGTTTTTTCTGGAGAATGGAAGCATAGTTCAAGTTCTGAGCCATTTTTTAATGAAGAAAGTTACTTTCAGGATAATGATTTGGTGCATGCAGTTGACACCAGTGGTCGAGCATATGAGGTGAAGGACGGTTGTCCAGTTGAAAAAGAAGAGATTGTGCCTAGAAATACAGAAGAGGTGTTAGCTGATGAAGTTTTAGGGAGATGTTCTAAGGCTCCAGTGTATACATGGAATTGTTGTAGTATTTGTAGTGTCCGACTGGAATCAATTGATTTGTTTCGCACTTTCTTACGGACATATACTAAGAAAACTGTGAAACAAAAAATGAAAATTTTACAAGAGTTAGATCTTTGTAGAGTGAGAGAAAAAACAGGTTTGCAAGGGCATTCACTGGCTTGTCTTTCAAGAAAAGTATGTCAGAGTGTTTTTCACCATTTTAGGATGTTAGCAGTGCATCATAATAAAGTGAGGAAATTAGTGAGAAGGTTGTACTATGCAAAAAGTCCAACACTTAAACTAAAACAGTTAAACAGTGCTCTTTTGCATGGAACTGAATTAGATGTCAAAAACATTTGTGATGAAATTGAGTTTTGTTACTTTGGTGAAAAGGAGGTTAGTGCAGAAATTGATACAGTAATGGAAGGTAATGTAGAAGAGAATGTAGAGATTTTAAGTACAGAAAAATTTGAAAATGAAATTATAAAGTTTAAGGTCAATTCAAGTGAAAGGCCTAATTTTTCTTGTGTTTGTTGTCGACGGACTCATTATATGCATCAGACTAGATTAGTTGATTTATATGTAAAAAGCGAAAAGATAAATAATAATGAGTGGAAGGATTTTGCAACTTATTTGTTGGTTGAAAATTGTTTTGATTTGGGCTCTGATCAACGTATTTGTACATATTGCTATAATAAATTAAATGAAAACAGAATGCCTGCTAGAGCTGTTCATAATAATCTGGAGTTGGTAGACATTCCTTCTGAATTGATGGATTTAAATACCTATGAGTCTATTCTGATTCAATGTGTGCATCCTTTTCAGGCTATTGTTCGCATGGAGCCTAAGACAGGGAAATTGCCTCCTTCAGATTTACAGAGAGGATTAAAGGGAAGAGTTGTTTAGTTGATACTATTGGTGTTGAAAAATTGGAAGAGGAACCTCTGGTTATTCTAGTTAATGGTGTTCCGACAAAAAGTAAGAAAATCTGGCAAGAATTAGTGGATGTTAGGAAAGTCAAAAAGGCAAAGTTGTATCTGGTAAAAAATAATCAGTACTATAAACATCTGTATATGGGAGATGAGGAAACAACTGTACAAGACAACATTGATTTCTCTACTGGACAAATTGAAAAAGTTGATGTCTCTAGAAGTGAAGAAATTTACGAACATTATAGTGTTCATCCATTGCATTCCAAAGAAGTAATGGGGAATGCTATTGACTTGTTTCAGATGAAAAAAGCCGAAGGAAGTCCCATTAGTGTATGGGAAGAAAGTTTAGAAGCTCGTTGTTTTCCACAGTTATTTCCAACAGGTGAAGGTGGACGATATGACGACCGACCTGTTCAAATTCCTGCATCTGAATACCGGACTTCAAGATTATATGCAGAAGATCCAACGTTTCGTCAATGCATTCCATATTTGTTCCATCTACTGTTTGAGAGTGACTTGTCTGGACTTTCCTATGCAGTAAACCTTATATTGAAAAGTGGAGCACATCTACGAAATGTTTCGGCAAGGGATTTTATGGATAAAGTGAAACTGCAAGACAGTGTTTTGGAATCTCAGCTAATTAATCTCATGGCATATCAGCGTGGTACTAACGAGTATTGGTACCGTCGTCATGGGGAATTGAAATGTATGCTAAGAAACTTAGGAACTCCTACATGGTTCCTCACTCTTAGCTGTGCTGAGTATGCTTGGGAAGACTTATTTGAATTTCTACGAGAGGCAAATAAAAACATTGGAAATATTGAATACAAGACACCTGGAGAACTGTGCTCTTTGGATCCAGTTAATGTATGCAGGTATTTCAATCATAGGTTTGAAGCTATGATGTCTTTTATTACAAACAAAAAAAATCTTCCGCTTGGAGAGGTGTTGGATTTCTTTTGGAGAAAGGAGTATCAAGCAAGAGGTGCTCCTCATATACATATGCTGCTATGGATTAAAGATGCACCTAAATTTGGAACAGATTCAGATGAGAAAGTGATGAGTTTCATTGAGCAGTATTCTACATGTGCTGTTCCAAAAAGTACAGACGAAAACAATTTAAGACAGCAAGTTTTACGCTTTCAAACCCATCGTTGTGGGAAATACTGTCGTCGAAAATACAAATCCAAAGACAAGTTCTACACGAAATGTCGTTTTGCATTTCCACGTCCAGTAACATCGAAAGGAAGAGTCAACAATTTTATGTCTTCTCTGCGACATACTGTGACAAGAAAATCACCCAAAAATACATACAACCTAAAAAGAAATGAGGAATCCAAATTCATAAATGACTACAACCCAGTCATTTTATCCATGTGGAATGCTAACATGAATATTCAATATGTGGCTGACAACTCTATTGCTGTGGCTTGATATGTGACGTCTTACATCACAAAATCAGAAAAGACGGAACTGAAGGAAATGTGGGAAGAAATTTCACATGAAAAGAGTCTAAGCAAGAAATTATACAGTTACAGTCTAAAGATGTTGTCGCATCGAGAAATTGGAGCGTATGAATGTTCTGATCGGTTGTCATCAGCAAGTCTATATGCCAAATCTAGAACCATTATTTGGGTGAGTCTAGGTCTTGCTGCAACACGAAACCGAGTTTTGAAATCTGTACAAGAAATAGAGTATTTAGCGGAGAAAGAACCAGACAGTACAGATATTCTGTAGACAAACATGTTGGATACATACTATCCAAATAGAAGTACTCACCTTGAGAACGCTTGTCTCTATGAAGTTCTGCAAACCTGCACTTTTAAAAGGAATGTCACAGAAGACATCAATAAAGGTGTATATGCTGTAATTGGATGTGAAGGCTGGTTAGTAAAACAAAGAAAAGGCCATTTGATTAATCATCGAAAATTGAGTTGTGATTCTCCAGACAAAAGAGAATTTTATTACTTAGCACTTTTACAACTCTTTAAACCTTGGCGTAGAGAAGAGTAACTACTTGGAGATTTTCTTACTTATGAAGATTCGTTCAATGCAACCAAACATACCATAGAATGTCCTGTTTTTTCAAGTTATCTGCAAATGTTGAACGAGGAAATACAGCAAGAAGCTACAATTGCAGCAGAGATTGCTAGAGACAGTTCTCAAGACAGTCAGAGTTCTGCTTCATTGAGTCAGGATCCACTAGGACGACCAATTATACAAAATGAAGCTGCCACTGCCATGGATGAAGTTGAAAGAGCCATGGAACAAGCTCAGGAGGATGTACTTGATTTAGAAGATTTGGAAAAAGAACTAAACGTTGAGCAGAGACAAATATATGACGAAGTCACACAACAAATTGAGCATGGTTTATCACATGAGAAAAAAGAGTGCTCATGTACATCATTTGTGCCTATCCGACTATATGTCAGTGGAGAAGCAGGAACTGGGAAAAGTTTCCTGATTAAAGTGATTGCAACATATTTGCAGAAAACAATGGAATCATCGCTCTCTTGTGTTGTTACTGCTCCAACTGGGTTGGCAGCACACAACATTAAAGGAAATACTTTACACCGCTTATTGATGCTGCCAGTGGAGCATGATAACAAATTACAATACCACAAGCTATCTGGAGAAGCTTGTTGTGAAGTTTCAAGAGTACTAAAGAAAATGAAACTTCTTATCATTGATGAAGTAAGCATGGTATCAAATGTAATGCTTGCTTTTGTGCATTTAAGAATGCAAGAAACTCTTAAAACAGACTATGATGTGTTATTTGGAGGAAAACACATCATTGTTTTTGGAGATTTACTGCAACTAACTCCAGTGAAAGGACAGCCAGTGTTTAAAATGCTTACGCATGAAGATACCAGGAAGTGTTTAGGAAGCATTGGAAATGTTAACATATGGCTAAATTACAAATATGCAGAACTGCTTCAAAATATGCGACAGGCAAAGGATGAAGATTATAAAAATATTCTACAAGATGTAAGAATTGGAAAACTAACTGAGCATGGCAAAGAAGCGTTACATGCACGATTAATTTCAAATTTGTTTCCAAAGGAAAATATTCTTCCAGAGAATATTTTTAAGAAAATTCCTGAAAACAAGTCTGTCATATGCTTGATGCCAACTCTGCAAGAATGTTCAATCATCAACACCAAAATGTTAAAGTTGGAAAATCAAGAGATTGTGAAACTGGAAGCTATTGATAAAATAGAACATGAAGGAGCCACTATTATTTTGTCAGAAAAATTGAAAACAAAATTGGATTCTTTAGAGAAGACAATATCTAAAACTGCTGGTATGGAAAAGACTCTGTATGCATCTTTAAATTGTCGTATAATTTTACGATGTAATTTACATGTGGAAAGAGGTTTAGTAAATGGAGCAATGGGTCATGTTGTAGATTTTGTGAATTACCGAAATAGAGATGGAATTGAAATTATAAAAATTCAATTTGATGATATTGAAGAAGTACAACAAATCACTCGTTGTTCTGCTCGCTTTTTGCTAGTGAAAGATTTATATGTCCGCAGAAAACAGTTTCCTGTTTCTTTAGCATATGCAGTAACTATTCATAAATCTCAAGGTTTAAGTGTTGATACTGCTTTGGTGAATATTGGAAATTCTGTGTTCAAGGAGGGCATGGCATATGTTGCTTTATCTCGAGTGAGAACTTTATCTGGATTGTACTTGATTGATTTTGATGAGACAAAGATTAATGCAGATCTAAATTGTGTAAAAGAATATAATAGGTTAAGAAGAGAGTATGCTCCAAATTTACCTCAATATCCTCTGTTTGAAAAGCGTGTGGTAGGCCGAAAAAGAAGAAATGAGAAAAATTGTAGTGAAGTTGTAGCAAAAAGAAAAAAAGTCGATGAATCAGTAATTGTAAGCAGAAAGGAAATGGATTTAGTTAAAGATGTTGTTGGATTTCAGTTTGAAAATAGTTCTGTTGTCAACTGCTATGCTAATGTAGTGGTTAATGTTGTTTTCTTTCTCCAAACTGTAAAAGAACAGATTGCTGAAAATCGTGATCAAACACAAAATTTGTTCTGGTCTAAATCAATTTTCACAGAATATTCAGCAAGATTGTCAGGAATTTCTAATGTATATGCGTGTTGTTTTACAAGAGGAAGGAGTAGATGTAGAAAATCTTTTTGGCCTTTCTTATAAATGGCAACATGATTGTGACAATTGCTCCTTTTCAAGTAGTACTACAGTAGACACTGAAAGATTTATATATTTGACTTTACCAGACTGCAATTCAGTGTCTTTTAATAATCTAGTTAGAGCAGCAAATCAAAACATGGCGTGTAGTCAATGTAAATCTGAAATGTTATCAACTTTATTTTTAATAAGATATGGACAGTATGTTATTTTAATGTTCCAACGATGTAGACCTGATGGGACTAAATTGACAACATTAATTAAAAATGTTGTGGCTTCTCAATTATCAATTTCAGGAAGAACTGCAGCAATTATTTACCATGATGGTCCTTCAAAAACATCAGGACATTACACAGCTTATTTAAAATGTCAAAAAGGTTGGCAGCTCTGTAATGATACTCAATTGACTTTCAAACAACGTTTGCCTTCTGAGTTACTAAATTCTTACCTGGTGTTCTTACATCTGAAATTTCAGGAAAGGTAATTGACCTATGAAGATTGCAGCAGTTAATATAACTTAGTTTACTCTTCAAAATTACTTTCTGAATGAGAGTGATGAAGGTAATAAAAAACATGTAGTTCTCATAGAGATAGTATATGTTTATTATATAAAGTGTGCAGTGAGTATTATAGGAATTATTTATTAAATGTTAGCTAGAGATGGAAGTAAAACTCTTGTTTCATAACGTGAAAGATGTTGGAGCTTTTCTTTCAGAAAGTCGGGTAAATGAGACATTACGAAAACAGTGGACTAATTTCCATAAAAAAGGACTTTCCATATACTATTTGGCCTCGTGGAAAAGTGGATGGATCAAAAGTGAGTTTAGATATGTTTTTTTTTAAAATTACATTATTTAAGTAATTATTTAATGGGTTTTTTAAACACAATCATTTTGATTGTGTTTTTTTTTGCCCACTGTTATATGATGAGTACTTTTGAAGTCACTGTTTTAAGTGAAATTCAATATATTCTGAGAACAGCAAAAATAAACCATTTAACATGTTGTTGAAATTATTTTGTATTTTGTATTATTAAATATATAATATTATCCCGTTCTCTTATACTCACTTACCTATTTCCACCCTCTATCACTTCTCTTAACTTACCCTCACTGGACTTTTTTGACTCTCCCTCACCTCCCTTCCCTTATTCCATTTTCCACACTTATTCTCATTAACCACTCCTTCACGGCTCATTACCTCTCTCCCATCCACCAATTTCTAGCTGTCAGTCACTCTACTTCACTCCCCTTCCCTTTGTTTCTTTTCTTTATTCCCTCAATAATGCTTCTTCTCTCATTCACCTTATTACACTTCACTCACTTCTTTTCTCTCTTCCTATATCCTCTCATATCCTCACCCCCTTTCCATCACAGCCTGTCTCTTAGCTTCAGTCTCTGGATCCTCTCAATCTATCACTCCTCTTCCGTCATGCTTACTCCCTAAAAATGACCCACACTCCCTTCCTTACCTTGCTTTGCTCTCTTACTCAGTTCCTTTGTGTCATTCTTTCCTTTACTAGCTGTATATTCTCACTCCTTTACTTCGTTTGTGTCAAGCTCACTTGCTTTTATTCTCTCTTTATTTTTCCTTTTTCATCAACCTTACTGCATTTCACTCACCCTCACTTACCCTTGTTAATCTCCTACTTTGTCTCTTGTATTCTAAAATATATATTATAAATATTGTAACTTATTTTGTTTTGTCTTTCACAGATATAAATGTAAATGAAAATATTAAACTAAATTGATATTACTTATAAGGTAAGTTTGATGCAGTATATTCATTTTCTCTATACTATTTTCCATAACCTCACTACTCTTATTTGATAGTCCCACACCTCTTTTTTCTTAAAGCGCTTGCCTCACTTTTTTTAAATCCCCACATTTACTCTCTTTTTTCACACTCTTTTCTTACTCTCACCTTCTTTCAGGTGTACTCTTTTATTTTATTTCCTCTGTCTTCTCTTACTTTTTTGTTTTATTTTTTTTCCATTCCTTTACTGTCTTTACTCCACTTCACTAAATCCTTCTCTTACTCCCTCTGTCCTCTTACTTCTACACTCCCCTTACCTCATTCTCTCCGTCTCTTTAGTCTCTCACTCGTCTTCTGTCGAGATCACTCCCTATAACTTAGTTATAGTCACACACTCTCCTTTTTTGATACCTTCTCTTTTACTTACCTTCCTCTCTCTTCCCATCCTTTGCTTTTTCATTCTTTTCCTTTCTCTTACTCTTCTTACTCCACTTCAATAACTCCTTTTCTCAAATCCTCTGTCTTCTAATTTATTCACTCCACTTTTCTCAGTCTTTCTCTATTACCCTCAAATAATTTCCAGCAATGCATCCTTTCACATTGGGGCAAGTCTCATGTGAAAGTACCTGCATCAGTCTTACGCCTGCTGTGAGGCAGATGCAAGATTTTGACACAACAGCGTCCTAAAAGTGACGCAGTGAAATCTTATAGATTTCACTGTGTTACTTCTATGAATTTTACTTGCGTCAATACGCCCCCTTTGCATACATTACATCTGACGCAGGTATAATGTGGCGCTGGGGTTTACAAAGTGACGTATCTACCTAGATGTGTCACTTTGTAAATATGACTCAACAAGGTACAATTTTTACACCACTGGTGCGTCACAAAAAGTTACGCACCGGCGGTGTAAAAGTGACACATGGCCTCATAAATGAGGCCCTGAAGCGCAACACAGAGAAAAACGGTGTAAAAAATTATAGTAAATGTTTTTTTCCAAGAAATGCATCTTTTTACGTGGGGCCAGCCCGATGTGAAAGGGCTTGCGTCAGTCTTAGGCCTGCTGTGAGGCAGGTGCAAGATTTTAACACAACAGCGTCCTGAAAGTGACGCAGTGAAATCTCTTAGATGTTACTGCGTCTCTTGTACGACCCATCTTTGTGTCAATACACCCCCTTTGCATATATTATACCTGGTGCAGGTATAATGTGGCGCAAGGGTTTACAAAGTGACACATCTACCTAAATGCATTACTTTGTAAATATTACTCAACAAGGTGCAATTTTTACACCACTGGTGCGTCACAAAAAGTGACGCACTGGCGCCGTAAAAGTGACACATGTCCTCATAAATGAGGTACTGAAGCGCACCATAGGGAAAAACAGGTCTTCTCTTTTATTTTATTTCCTTTCTCTTGTATTAATTCATTGTTTTATATATTTCCCTTATTTTATTCTCCTGACTCCACTTCAATTACTACTTCTTTTTCTTTGTCTGTCTTCTTAGTTCTACGCTTCCCTTCCTTTAATGTCTTTCTGTTAGCCTAATTCTCTCCATCCCTTTAGTCTCTCACTTTTCTTCTGTCACGCTCACTGCCTATAACTCGTCCATACTCATACACTCACATTTTTTCAGACCTTATACTTTACTTTCTTTCCTCTCTTTTCCCATCCTTCACTCCTTCACTCTTTTCACTTTCCTTACTCCTCTTTCTGCAGTTCAGTAACTGATTCTGTCAATCCCTCTGTCCTCTAACTTACTCACTCCCCTTTTTTCACTCTCTCTGTGTTACCGCCATTCTCTCCGTCCTCTTAGTCTCTCACTCCTCTTCTATCATGCTCACTCCCTATTAGTGAGCCATACTCTCACACTCATCTTCTTTCAGACCTTCTCTTTTACTTTCCTTCCTCTCTCCACACTCCCCCTTACCTCATTCTCTCTCTGTTAGTCTCATTCTGTCCGTCTCTTTAGTCTCTCGCTCCTCTTCTGTCAAGCTCACTCCCTATAACTTAGTTATACTTATACACTCACCTGCTTTCAATCCCCCTACTTCACTTCCCTTCCCCTCTCGTCCCTTTTTTTCCTCCCTCACTCATTTTCTTTTCCTCTCTCACTAAAATTAGGACTGGGGATGGCAGCGGTGGTTCTCTAATGCTCGAACAATGATCACAATACTTTGTTCCCCGTAACAAAGTATGGCATCACAATTTTTGCATTTGATGGAGGCCGCATTAAAAACAGGTTGATTATTTGGGATCAGCTGCTCTGGTCGCCCCCTGACCGATGCAGTTATTCCTCTAGTTGAAGTAGAGGCACTATTTTTTGGAGCCTCTCGTGCCAGAGCCCTGACACTCTTTCGGGCATAGTTCTGGGCGTGCCTCCTCTGCACGTGCCAAATCATAGTTTGATTACCAAAATTGTACTTCATTCTGGGGTCTTTTCTGCAAAATATAGTATGGCACATATTGCACTCCACCTTTGGAGTATTACAATTCACTGTATTCTGAAAATACAAAAAATGGCGGCGATAGTGTACATTAGAGAGAAATAGTGAGAGAAAGAAGGCATGAGAAGAAAAAGAGATGTGAAATGCACATTGGAGAAAATATATTGGGAGAAGGGAAGTAACTGTGAGTAAACTTACTATGTAATACAGAAATGTTGCACTCTATACTATAAGTCTCACTTTATACCACAATTATTTCACTACTATCTCATGAATTTCAAGTACAATAACAGAAAAATGTCTCAAACAATTTATAATTTATAAATATAAATTTATTCTTCAGAATTTTCATAATTTAGAATTACTTCTAGCATTATTTGATCAGGAATCTCCTCATCACAACTCTTCATAAATGACTCCTGGAACTCAAAATCCTCCAAACATTCCATTAATTCAGCATCCAATGTTTTATCATTAAAATCCTCCATTCCATTTTCTCTGAAAAGAAGGTCTTCTACATGAATAGTGTTATGAATAGGATCATTTGAGACCTCAATCAAACTCTCCTCAACAAAAGTTGCAGAAATTTCAAAATTAATATTAAAGGTGTCCTCATTGATATTCATATTCTTTTCAAATTTCTTGCTGTAAATAGCAGAAAAAAATCACTTTAATTTATCTTTTTTAGTAATAGATAATATATAACTAGCTTTATCAAGTATTAAATTCCCCTTACAAATTAATAACTCGCCTTTTAGAAAAGAGTAGAAGAGATAATACTGTGTAAATTTCACACCAGAAATAGAACACCAAATATTCCTCACAAATGTACCTCAAAGAGTACTATCACAAAATGGCTGTGTTTACCTCTCATTAGAGAACCATTTCATTAGTGGAAAACCAATGAAACTTCATCACACACAAATTCAAAACCAAAGAAACATTTTAATTGGTAGTAAATTTCAAAAGCTATTTGGCTCTTGGGTGTCTGTAAACATTCTAAATGGTCTGCATAGTCCGCCATCTTGTGAATCTGAAGAACAGAGACACAAGAGGTGAAAAATAAATGGGGAAATAATTAAAAGGGGGCAGAATAGACACCCCCTGACCCTCTAGGTTTTCTGAGGGGGGCCTAGAAGGACCCTGAAGGGTAAAAAAACTATTTTTTTTAAAAAAAATTCGCGGGGTAAGCGCTGGGTGCGCTCCCGGGTGCGCTCTCCGGTACGCGTACCGGGGGGAAAAACAGTGTAAAAATTTAGAGTAAAAAAAAGAATGTAGAGTGTTTAGAGGAAAGTGATGCATTGCTGGAATGTGTCACAAAAATGATGCAACTTCAGCAATGCATCCTTTCACATGGGGCCAGTCCCATGTGAAAGGGCCTGCGTTAGTGTTACGCCTGCTGTGAGGCAGGCGCAAGTTTTCGACACAACGGCGTCCTAAAAGTGACGCAGTGAAATCTTTTAGATTTCACTGCGTCACCTCTACGACCCTTTCTTGCGTCAATAGGCCCCTTTTGCATACATTACACCTGATGTAGGTATAATGTGGCGCAGGGGTTTACAAAGTGACACATCTACCTAGATGCGTCACTTTGTAAATATGACTCAACAAGGTGCATTTTTTACAGCACTGGTGCATCACAAAAAGTGACGCACCGGTGGCGTAAAAGTGACGCATGGCCTCATAAATGAGGCCTTCAGTCTTCTACTCATGTGTCATATTTAATTTATGACGCATTATGTCAGAAGTACTTACAGATACATCAGTATTTCTGACGTATCTGTAAGCGCAAAAGTGATGCATTGCTGGAGTGTGTCACAAAAGTGACACAACTCCAGCAATGCATCTTTTCACATGGGGCAAGTCCCATGTGAAAGGGCCTGTATCAGTCCTACGCCTGCTGTGAGACAGGTGCATGATTTTGACACAATGGCATCCTAAAAGTGACGTAGTGAAATCTTTTAGATTTCACTGCGTCACCTCTACGACCCTTTCTTGCGTCAATACGCCCCTTTTGCATACATTACACCTGATGTAGGTATAATGTGGCGCAGGGGTTTACAAAGTGACACATCTACCTAGATGCATCACTTTGTAAATATGACTCAACAAGGTGCATTCTTTACAGCACTGCTGCGTCAGAAAAAGTGACGCACCGGTGGCGTAATAGTGACGCATGGCCTCATAAATGAGACCTACAGTCTTCTACTCATGCGTCATATTTAATGTATGACACATTTGTCACAAGAAGTTACAGATACGTCAGTATTTCTGATGTATCTGTAAGCGCAAAAGTGATGCATTGCTGGAGTGTGTTACAAAAGTGACACAACTCCAGCAATGCATCCTTTTTACATGGGGCCAGGCCCATGTTAAAGGACCTGCATCAGTGTTACACCTGCTGTGAGGAAGGTGCAAAAATGAGGCCCTCAGTCTTCGACTCTTATTTCTTTCACTTTCTCTGTTTCTTCGCTGCCTTACTTACCTGGTCTCACACTTACTTGTCTTTATCCAGTCTGTATCTCTAGTCTTTCCAAAACATCACTGCTCTTTTCTTACCCTTCCACACCCCCGTTCCTTTACTACATTTTCTTCGCATATCCACATTCCCCATGTTCACTCTCCTTCTCCTCACTCTCCTTCCCCACACTCACCTTCTTTCAGTCCCCCTACTTCACTTCCCTTCTCCTCTCGTCCCTTTCTGTGCTTTCTCACTCATTTTCTTCTCGTTTATCAATGCACTCCACTTCACTTACTCTTTTTCATTTTTTTAACAACACAGGGGCATATTACCAAGCAATAGCGATAATTATCGCTATTGCTTGGTTAGAGATAAAATTTTACCGCTGAGCTGCGGCGATTTTTATCGCAGATAAACCTTGGTATTACCAAGGTTTATCGCAAATGCGATAAAAAACGGCCGCAATGCATGAATATCGCTGAAAAGTCAGCGATATTCATGCATTACCGAGCTAATGCTCTTAGCCATGTTATTCATCTCCCATTGGATAACATGGCTAAGAACTGCTCAGGGCAGGTGTTAGCTTTTGGAGATATTCGTGCTTAGCACGAATATCTCCAAAAGTTGGTAATAGGAGATAGCGATGTTAGCGACCGTTTCCAGTCGCTAACATCTTGGCACGCCCACTTTGCATGTCATTAATGATAAATATCACTGACATGCAAAGTGGGGCCCAAGATGGTCGCTATCTCCTACTAGCTGTCGCTAACTGGTGTTAGCGACAGCTAGGTAATAGGGAGATCATTTTATCTCCGCTTTCTTGGCTTTTAAAGCCAAAAAAGCAGAGATAAACCCCCTTGATAATATGCCTCACAGCTCTTTGATGAGAATTGGAGGTAGTTCTGAAAATAACTTTTTTTTTCTTCTTTTTTTCTTTTTTAGAACAAAAACAAAAACAGGGAATGGGAAAATGCTCAACAGGAGCAAAAAAACAAAACAAAATTAGGGCTGAGAACGGCAGCGATGGTTATCCAATGCTCGAACCATGAGCAGAACACTTTGTTCCCCATAGCAAAGTAACTTATCGCAATATCTGCATTTAATAACGCCTTTATTAAAAGCAGGCTGGATGTTGGGAATCTGCTCTTGTGATTGCTCCCTCCCTGATGCAGTTTGTCCTCCGGTTGAAGTAGAGGCCCCATCACTGGGAGCCTCTCGTGCCAGAGCCCTGACACTCTCCCGGGCAAAGTTCTGGGGGTGCCTCCTTTCGACAGGTCGAATCATCGTCGAGTTTCCAGATGAATATTTCTTTGTGGGGTCACCCCGTGACAGGACAGTGTGACAAATCCTGCACTCCACCTTGTGGGAGCATTAACTTTTTTCTGATCATCTGGAATAGAAAAAAACTTCCATATGAAGTGTTCTTTTATTTTCGGTTGAGGAACCTCTTCATCCAGAAATCCCTCTGACTCATCTTCACTGCTGGATGCTCTGGCAGCCATGGTAATGCAAGATATTAATTCAGCAAAGAGCTGACAGCAAAAAGAGAGGTCTTGCAGTCACAAAAGTGAAAGAAGAAGTGAAGGAAATGGGTGGGGATTTCCTTCTTTGTAAAAAAAACTGTTAGCAACCAATGAAAATAGTTATTTTAAGGTCACATGACTTGACGCGCTTACGCTACGCGCACCGGAGCGCTTCCGGGGGCGCTCACGCGGCGCGAACGTAGACGCTTCCGGGGGCGCTTACGTGGCGCGCCTCAGTGACGTTTTCATAGCTTTACGGAAATACAAAATCATTTTCATTTCGTAAATTAAAAATACTGATTTTATAAGTATGATACTAAATGTCTTCCATTATTATTTAGTTTTCATGCATATTATTTTTTACGAACGCTGAAATAGCGCTCTCGGTGCGCTCTCGGGAGAGCTTACCGGTGCGCGCACCCTGAGCGCACCAGGAAAAAATGTTAAAAAAAAATATATACATTGAACAAATATTTTTTTTTTCAAAAAATATAACTAATAGTTATAAAAAACAGCTAATAACAAAAAAATTGTAGGTTACAAAGTCAATATACAAAGGAATTACTTTTAAAAAACTATAAAATTCACTCAAAAAAACATAGGTTTCACAAACATTATAGTTAGGAATTAGGTTTTAAAAAAGCTTTGAAATTCACTAAAAAACCATAGGTTTCACACTCGTTATAGTTAGGAATTAGCATTTAAAAAACCTTTCAAATTCACTGAAAAAAACATAGGTTTCACACCAGTTATAGTTAGCTGAATATTTCACTCATACAAAACCATTGAAATTCCCACGTTATAGTTAGTTGGACTCACTATAACTTACGCGCCTGCAATCCACTGCTGATGATGTCACATATTACATCATTCATGACATGGTCAGTGACATCACTGATGACATCACTGATGACATCTCAAATGACATCACTGATGACATCATCCATGTGATAATATAATGCACCTCATCACACTCTAATCTAACCTTTGATACATCCAGTGTTGAGTACAGACTACCATTCCTGAAACCATTGACACACCAATACCATTTACTACATACACACTCACTGATTCCTAAGTCTACACACACATCCACTCATTCACCCATACAATCACTCATACATACAGTCACTCATCAATACAACACTATCATATGCACTCATACACCTATACAGACACTCACACAGTGCCACTCATGCATGGAGTTACTCACAAACCTAGTCAGTCATGCAAAGAATCAGTCACACTCCCATTTCCTCATCTATACAGTTATACACACATAACCTTACTTATTGAAACATATACTAACACATACTTACTCTCTTTTACAATCACTGATACAAGTACACATTGATCCATACAGTCACTTAAGCAATCACAGGCTCCCATGTATAGTCATTGATATATGCCAACTCTCACATGCACTGTGTTTTACATATGTACTTACTTGGACATGTAGCACTGAGATATCCATTCACTCTTCAACACAGCCATGCACACAGTCAACTGCACATACAACTGTTTCCATATGCACTCTTGAACCCATATACCTGGTGAATCAACTGCTCACACATTTATGCAGAGAGACACACACCTCCCAGCCACCCACACACACACTCAGACTCATATACAAATACTTGCGCAACCAATCAATAACCCATATAGCCTCTTATATAGCTATTGATCAACACATGCAGCAGCTTACACAACAACAGACATACTGATGCACACATTCAGACAGTTTAGTCACTAACCCATGCATTCAGTAAGACACATTTAATCACTCACTCATACAGTCAGTCAAGCACCTACTAAATCCTTCATCCAGATACTTATACATCCACTCATTCTTCAATATGTAAAACATATTTAAACTTTTCAGAAACACACAGTCACTGGATGATGTCATCAGTGATCTCATTTGAGATGTCATCAGTGATGTCATCTGAGATGTCATCAGTGATGTCATCAGTGATGTCACTGACCATGTCATGAATGATGTAATATGTGACATCATCAGCAGTGGATTGCGGGCGCGCGAGATATAGTGAGTCCAACTAACTATAACGTGGGAATTTCAATGGTTTTGTATGAGTAAAATGTTCAGCTAACTATAACTGATGTGAAACCTATGGTTTTTTCAGTGAATTTGAAAGGTTTTTTAAATGCTAATTCCTAACTATAACGAGTGTGAAACCTATGGTTTTTTTCAGTGAATATATATATATATATATATATATATATATATATATATATATAGATATCACCAGCAACCTCTCCTGAAGGAAAGAAGTGAGCAGCACACATCGCGGTGATTTTTCAAATTGTATTTTCTATTTTCAGCGCTCCAATTGTCCTAATGCATTTCAGCCCCACTTAGGCCTTCATCAGAGGAGGAGCACAGCAAGCATCACGAGGCTGTGATTGAGCTAGCAGGCGCCAACTTATTGCTCATTTAAATATCCATAGTTACCCTCCAGTGGGTGTTGCAATGACTTGCAGTGCCGAGCCTTTTGGTACCTGTAGTGCAAACCAGCTTCTCAGTAATATCCCTTCGATGGGCGATGTTGATTAATTCTGCCATATTTCTTCATATTTCTCTTGTGCCTTGTGTATATTATATATACAAAAAAGTAATATTGTGCCTGGAGTGATAAATGGCTTTTGTCATTTTACAGTACGGCAAGGACAGCACTGTACTAGTCCTATGCTTAAAGACTTTGCTGTATAAATGAAGAAGGACTTTGTCCTTTTCTATCTCGCCGTGGATAGCACTGTGCTAATCCTATGCTTAAAAACTTTGATAGAAAAACAGACATTTGAGGTGAGCTGATCTAGAGTGTCGCTGGTGTTGGGAGTGCTCTAACAGGAGCTGCTTTCCACCTAAACTTGAGAACTACCCAGAGTTCTCTCCTTCTTATTTGCATAATTTATGCATCACTCTATGCCTAAAAGGGTTTTGTTTTGACTTAATACTGGGTGCTCCCTTGTGTCTGGACAAAGCTATACCATTCAGAAAAGCTCTAATTAGAGCGAAACACTGTGTCAGGGGTTGCTTTTACTCATTTCAGGTTGGCTTGAGTTGGTATTTTACCAATTCAAAGCTGTAATATTGTGCCTGGAGTGATAAATGGCTTTTGTCATTTTACAGCTCGGCAAGGACAGCACTGTACTAGTCCTATGCTTAAAGACTTTGCTATATAAATGGCAAAAGATTTTGTCCTTTTCTATCTCGCCGTAGAAAGCACTGTGCTAATCCCATGCTTAAAAACTTTGATAGAAAAACAGACATTTGAGGTGAGCAGATCTAGAGTGTCGCTGGTGTTGAGAGTGCTCTAACAGGAGCTGTTTTCCACCTAAACTTGAGAACTACCCAGAGTTCTCTCCTTCTTTTTTGCATACTTTATGCATCACTCTATGCCTGAAAGGGTTTTGTTTTGATTTAATACTGGGTGCTCCCTTGTGTCTGGACAAAGCTATACCATTCAGAAGAGCTCTAATTAGAGTGAAACACTGTGCCAGGGGTTGCTTTTACTCATTTCAGGTTGGCTTGAGTTGGTATTTTACCAATTCAAAGCTGTAATATTGTGTCTGGAGTGATAAATGGCTTTTGTCATTTTACAGCTCGGCAAGGACAGCACTGTACTAGTCCTATGCTTAAAGACTTTGCTGTATAAATGGCAAAAGACTTTGTCCTTTTCTATCGCGTCTTGGATAGCACTGTGCTAATCCTATGCTTAAAAACGTTGATAAAAAAACAGACATTTGAGGTGAGCTGCTCTAGAGTGTCGCTGGTGTTGAGAATGCTCTAACAGGAGCTGCTTTCCACCTAAACTTATGAACTACCCAGAATTCTCTCCTTCTTTTTTGCACAATTTATGCATCACTCTATGCCTGAAAGGGTTTTGTTTTGACTTAATACTGGGTGCTCCCTTGTGTCTGGACAAAGCTATACCTCTCTGAAGAGCTCTAATTAGAGCAAAACACTGTGTCAGGGGTTGCTTTTACTCATTTCAGGTTGGCTTGAGTTGGTATTTTACCAATTCAAAGCTGTAATATTGTGCCTGGAGTGATAAATGGCGTTTGTCATTTTACAGCTCGGCAAGGACAGCACTGTACTAGTCCTCTGCTTAAAGATCTTGCTGTATAAATGGCAAAAGACTTTGTCCTTTTCTATCTTGCCGTGGATAGCACTGTGCTAATCCCAAGCTTAAAAACTTTGATAGAAAAACAGACATTTGAGGTGAGCTGCTCTAGAGTGTCGCTGGTGTTCAGAGTGCTCTAACAGGAGCTGCTTTCCACCTAAACTTATGAACTACCCAGAGTTCTCTCCTTCTTTTTTGCATAATTTATGCATCACTCTATGCCTGAAAGGGTTTTGTTTTGACTTAATACTGGGTGCTCCCTTGTGTCTGGACAAAGCTATACCTCTCTGAAGAGCTCTAATTAGAGCAAAACACTGTGTCAGGGGTTGCTTTTACTCATTTCAGGTTGGCTTGAGTTGGTATTTTACCAATTCAAAGCTGTAATATCGTGCCTGGAGTGATAAATGGCTTTTGTCATTTTACAGCTCGGCAAGGACAGCACTGTACTAGTCCTGTGCTTAAAGACTTTGCTGTATAAATGGCAAAAGATTTTGTCCTTTTCTATCTCGCCGTGGATAGCACTGTGTTAATCCCATGCTTAAAAACTTTGATAGAAAAACAGACATTTGAGGTGAGCAGATCTAGAGTGTCGCTGCTGTTGAGAGTGCTCTAACAGGAGCTGTTTTCCACCTAAACTTGAGAACTACCCAGAGTTCTCTCCTTCTTTTTTGCATAATTTATGCATCACTCTATGCCTGAAAGGGTTTTGTTTTGACTTAATACTGGGTGCTCCCTTGTGTCTGGACACAGCTATACCTCTCTGAAGAGCTCTAATTAGAGCAAACCACTGTGTCAGGGGTTGATTTTACTCATTTCAGGTTGGCTTGAGTTGGTATTTTACCAATTCAAAGCTGTAATATTGTGCCTGGAGTGATAAATGGCGTTTGTAATTTTGCAGCTCGGCAAGGACAGCACTGTACTAGTTCTATGCTTAAAGACGATAAATGGCAAAAGGCTTTGTCCTTTTCTATCTCGCCGTGGATAGCACTATGCTAATCCCATGCTTAAAAACTTTGATAGAAAAACAGACTTTTGAGGTGAGCAGATCTAGAGTGTTGCTGGTGTTGAGAGTGCTCTAATAGGAGCTGCTTTCCACCTAAACGTATGAACTACCCAGAGTTCTCTCCTTCTTTTTTGCATAATTTATGCATCACTCTATGCCTGAAAGGGTTTTGTTTTGATTTAATACTGGGTGCTCCCTTGTGTCTGGACAAAGCTATACCTCTCTGAAGAGCTCTAATTAGAGCAAAACACTGTGTCAGGGGTTGCTTTTACTCATTTCAGGTTGGCTTGAGTTGGTATTTTACCAATTCAAAGCTGTAATATTGTACCTGGAGTGATAAATGGCTTTTGTCATTTTACAGCTCAGCAAGGACAGCACTGTACTAGTCCTATGCTTAAAGACTTTGCTGTATAAATGGCAAAAGACTTTGTCCTTTTCTATCTCGCTGTGGATAGCACTGTGCTAATCCCATGCTTAAAAACTTTGATAGAAAAACAGACATTTGAGGTGAGCAGATCTAGAGTGTCGCTGGTGTTGAGAGTGCTCTAACAGGAGCTGTTTTCCACCTAAACTTGAGAACTACCCAGAGTTCTCTCCTTCTTTTTTGCATAATTTATGCATCACTCTATGCCTGAAAGGGTTTTGTTTTGACTTAATACTGGGTGCTACCTTGTGTCTGGACACAGCTATACCTCTCTGAAGAGCTCTAATTAGAGCAAAACACTGTGTCAGGGGTTGCTTTTAGTCATTTCAGGTTGGCTTGAGTTGGTATTTTACCAATTCAAAGCTGTAATATTGTGCCTGGAGTGATAAATGGCTTTTGTCATTTTACAGCTCGGCAAGGACAGCACTGTACTAGTCCTGTGCTTAAAGACTTTGCTGTATAAATGGCAAAAGATTTTGTCCTTTTCTATTTAGCCGTGGATAGCACTGTGTTAATCCCATGCTTAAAAACTTTGATAGAAAAACAGACATTTGAGGTGAGCAGATCTAGAGTGTCGCTGGTGTTGAGAGTGCTCTAACAGGAGCTGTTTTCCACCTAAACTTGAGAACTACCCAGAGTTCTCTCCTTCTTTTTTGCATAATTTATGCATCACTCTATGCCTGAAAGGGTTTTGTTTTGACTTAATACTGGGTGCTCCCTTGTGTCTGGACACAGCTATACCTCTCTGAAGAGCTCTAATTAGAGCAAAACACTGTGTCAGGGGTTGCTTTTACTCATTTCAGGTTGGCTTGAGTTGGTATTTTACCAATTCAAAGCTGTAATATTGTGCCTGGAGTTATAAATGGCTTTTGTCATTTTACAGCTCGGCAAGGACAGCACTGTACTAGTCCTATGCTTAAAGACTTTGCTGTATAAATGAAGAAGGACTTTGTCCTTTTCTATCTCGCCGTGGATAGCACTGTGCTAATCCTATGCTTAAAAACTTTGATAGAAAAACAGACATTTGAGGTGAGCTGATCTAGAGTGTCGCTGGTGTTGGGAGTGCTCTAACAGGAGCTGCTTTCCACCTAAACTTGAGAACTACCCAGAGTTCTCTCCTTCTTATTTGCATAATTTATGCATCACTCTATGCCTAAAAGGGTTTTGTTTTGACTTAATACTGGGTGCTCCCTTGTGTCTGGACAAAGCTATACCATTCAGAAAAGCTCTAATTAGAGCGAAACACTGTGTCAGGGGTTGCTTTTACTCATTTCAGGTTGGCTTGAGTTGGTATTTTACCAATTCAAAGCTGTAATATTGTGCCTGGAGTGATAAATGGCTTTTGTCATTTTACAGCTCGGCAAGGACAGCACTGTACTAGTCCTATGCTTAAAGACTTTGCTATATAAATGGCAAAAGATTTTGTCCTTTTCTATCTCGCCGTAGAAAGCACTGTGCTAATCCCATGCTTAAAAACTTTGATAGAAAAACAGACATTTGAGGTGAGCAGATCTAGAGTGTCGCTGGTGTTGAGAGTGCTCTAACAGGAGCTGTTTTCCACCTAAACTTGAGAACTACCCAGAGTTCTCTCCTTCTTTTTTGCATACTTTATGCATCACTCTATGCCTGAAAGGGTTTTGTTTTGATTTAATACTGGGTGCTCCCTTGTGTCTGGACAAAGCTATACCATTCAGAAGAGCTCTAATTAGAGTGAAACACTGTGCCAGGGGTTGCTTTTACTCATTTCAGGTTGGCTTGAGTTGGTATTTTACCAATTCAAAGCTGTAATATTGTGTCTGGAGTGATAAATGGCTTTTGTCATTTTACAGCTCGGCAAGGACAGCACTGTACTAGTCCTATGCTTAAAGACTTTGCTGTATAAATGGCAAAAGACTTTGTCCTTTTCTATCGCGTCTTGGATAGCACTGTGCTAATCCTATGCTTAAAAACGTTGATAAAAAAACAGACATTTGAGGTGAGCTGCTCTAGAGTGTCGCTGGTGTTGAGAATGCTCTAACAGGAGCTGCTTTCCACCTAAACTTATGAACTACCCAGAATTCTCTCCTTCTTTTTTGCACAATTTATGCATCACTCTATGCCTGAAAGGGTTTTGTTTTGACTTAATACTGGGTGCTCCCTTGTGTCTGGACAAAGCTATACCTCTCTGAAGAGCTCTAATTAGAGCAAAACACTGTGTCAGGGGTTGCTTTTACTCATTTCAGGTTGGCTTGAGTTGGTATTTTACCAATTCAAAGCTGTAATATTGTGCCTGGAGTGATAAATGGCGTTTGTCATTTTACAGCTCGGCAAGGACAGCACTGTACTAGTCCTCTGCTTAAAGATCTTGCTGTATAAATGGCAAAAGACTTTGTCCTTTTCTATCTTGCCGTGGATAGCACTGTGCTAATCCCAAGCTTAAAAACTTTGATAGAAAAACAGACATTTGAGGTGAGCTGCTCTAGAGTGTCGCTGGTGTTCAGAGTGCTCTAACAGGAGCTGCTTTCCACCTAAACTTATGAACTACCCAGAGTTCTCTCCTTCTTTTTTGCATAATTTATGCATCACTCTATGCCTGAAAGGGTTTTGTTTTGACTTAATACTGGGTGCTCCCTTGTGTCTGGACAAAGCTATACCTCTCTGAAGAGCTCTAATTAGAGCAAAACACTGTGTCAGGGGTTGCTTTTACTCATTTCAGGTTGGCTTGAGTTGGTATTTTACCAATTCAAAGCTGTAATATCGTGCCTGGAGTGATAAATGGCTTTTGTCATTTTACAGCTCGGCAAGGACAGCACTGTACTAGTCCTGTGCTTAAAGACTTTGCTGTATAAATGGCAAAAGATTTTGTCCTTTTCTATCTCGCCGTGGATAGCACTGTGTTAATCCCATGCTTAAAAACTTTGATAGAAAAACAGACATTTGAGGTGAGCAGATCTAGAGTGTCGCTGCTGTTGAGAGTGCTCTAACAGGAGCTGTTTTCCACCTAAACTTGAGAACTACCCAGAGTTCTCTCCTTCTTTTTTGCATAATTTATGCATCACTCTATGCCTGAAAGGGTTTTGTTTTGACTTAATACTGGGTGCTCCCTTGTGTCTGGACACAGCTATACCTCTCTGAAGAGCTCTAATTAGAGCAAACCACTGTGTCAGGGGTTGATTTTACTCATTTCAGGTTGGCTTGAGTTGGTATTTTACCAATTCAAAGCTGTAATATTGTGCCTGGAGTGATAAATGGCGTTTGTAATTTTGCAGCTCGGCAAGGACAGCACTGTACTAGTTCTATGCTTAAAGACGATAAATGGCAAAAGGCTTTGTCCTTTTCTATCTCGCCGTGGATAGCACTATGCTAATCCCATGCTTAAAAACTTTGATAGAAAAACAGACTTTTGAGGTGAGCAGATCTAGAGTGTTGCTGGTGTTGAGAGTGCTCTAATAGGAGCTGCTTTCCACCTAAACGTATGAACTACCCAGAGTTCTCTCCTTCTTTTTTGCATAATTTATGCATCACTCTATGCCTGAAAGGGTTTTGTTTTGATTTAATACTGGGTGCTCCCTTGTGTCTGGACAAAGCTATACCTCTCTGAAGAGCTCTAATTAGAGCAAAACACTGTGTCAGGGGTTGCTTTTACTCATTTCAGGTTGGCTTGAGTTGGTATTTTACCAATTCAAAGCTGTAATATTGTACCTGGAGTGATAAATGGCTTTTGTCATTTTACAGCTCAGCAAGGACAGCACTGTACTAGTCCTATGCTTAAAGACTTTGCTGTATAAATGGCAAAAGACTTTGTCCTTTTCTATCTCGCTGTGGATAGCACTGTGCTAATCCCATGCTTAAAAACTTTGATAGAAAAACAGACATTTGAGGTGAGCAGATCTAGAGTGTCGCTGGTGTTGAGAGTGCTCTAACAGGAGCTGTTTTCCACCTAAACTTGAGAACTACCCAGAGTTCTCTCCTTCTTTTTTGCATAATTTATGCATCACTCTATGCCTGAAAGGGTTTTGTTTTGACTTAATACTGGGTGCTACCTTGTGTCTGGACACAGCTATACCTCTCTGAAGAGCTCTAATTAGAGCAAAACACTGTGTCAGGGGTTGCTTTTAGTCATTTCAGGTTGGCTTGAGTTGGTATTTTACCAATTCAAAGCTGTAATATTGTGCCTGGAGTGATAAATGGCTTTTGTCATTTTACAGCTCGGCAAGGACAGCACTGTACTAGTCCTGTGCTTAAAGACTTTGCTGTATAAATGGCAAAAGATTTTGTCCTTTTCTATTTAGCCGTGGATAGCACTGTGTTAATCCCATGCTTAAAAACTTTGATAGAAAAACAGACATTTGAGGTGAGCAGATCTAGAGTGTCGCTGGTGTTGAGAGTGCTCTAACAGGAGCTGTTTTCCACCTAAACTTGAGAACTACCCAGAGTTCTCTCCTTCTTTTTTGCATAATTTATGCATCACTCTATGCCTGAAAGGGTTTTGTTTTGACTTAATACTGGGTGCTCCCTTGTGTCTGGACACAGCTATACCTCTCTGAAGAGCTCTAATTAGAGCAAAACACTGTGTCAGGGGTTGCTTTTACTCATTTCAGGTTGGCTTGAGTTGGTATTTTACCAATTCAAAGCTGTAATATTGTGCCTGGAGTTATAAATGGCTTTTGTCATTTTACAGCTCGGCAAGGACAGCACTGTACTAGTCCTATGCTTAAAGACTTTGCTATATAAATGGCAAAAGATTTTGTCCTTTTCTATCTCGCCGTAGAAAGCACTGTGCTAATCCCATGCTTAAAAACTTTGATAGAAAAACAGACATTTGAGGTGAGCAGATCTAGAGTGTCGCTGGTGTTGAGAGTGCTCTAACAGGAGCTGTTTTCCACCTAAACTTGAGAACTACCCAGAGTTCTCTCCTTCTTTTTTGCATACTTTATGCATCACTCTATGCCTGAAAGGGTTTTGTTTTGATTTAATACTGGGTGCTCCCTTGTGTCTGGACAAAGCTATACCATTCAGAAGAGCTCTAATTAGAGTGAAACACTGTGCCAGGGGTTGCTTTTACTCATTTCAGGTTGGCTTGAGTTGGTATTTTACCAATTCAAAGCTGTAATATTGTGTCTGGAGTGATAAATGGCTTTTGTCATTTTACAGCTCGGCAAGGACAGCACTGTACTAGTCCTATGCTTAAAGACTTTGCTGTATAAATGGCAAAAGACTTTGTCCTTTTCTATCGCGTCGTGGATAGCACTGTGCTAATCCTATGCTTAAAAACGTTGATAAAAAAACAGACATTTGAGGTGAGCTGCTCTAGAGTGTCGCTGGTGTTGAGAATGCTCTAACAGGAGCTGCTTTCCACCTAAACTTATGAACTACCCAGAATTCTCTCCTTCTTTTTTGCACAATTTATGCATCACTCTATGCCTGAAAGGGTTTTGTTTTGACTTAATACTGGGTGCTCCCTTGTGTCTGGACAAAGCTATACCTCTCTGAAGAGCTCTAATTAGAGCAAAACACTGTGTCAGGGGTTGCTTTTACTCATTTCAGGTTGGCTTGAGTTGGTATTTTACCAATTCAAAGCTGTAATATTGTGCCTGGAGTGATAAATGGCGTTTGTCATTTTACAGCTCGGCAAGGACAGTACTGTACTAGTCCTCTGCTTAAAGATCTTGCTGTATAAATGGCAAAAGACTTTGTCCTTTTCTATCTTGCCGTGGATAGCACTGTGCTAATCCCAAGCTTAAAAACTTTGATAGAAAAACAGACATTTGAGGTGAGCTGCTCTAGAGTGTCGCTGGTGTTCAGAGTGCTCTAACAGGAGCTGCTTTCCACCTAAACTTATGAACTACCCAGAGTTCTCTCCTTCTTTTTTGCATAATTTATGCATCACTCTATGCCTGAAAGGGTTTTGTTTTGACTTAATACTGGGTGCTCCCTTGTGTCTGGACAAAGCTATACCTCTCTGAAGAGCTCTAATTAGAGCAAAACACTGTGTCAGGGGTTGCTTTTACTCATTTCAGGTTGGCTTGAGTTGGTATTTTACCAATTCAAAGCTGTAATATCGTGCCTGGAGTGATAAATGGCTTTTGTCATTTTACAGCTCGGCAAGGACAGCACTGTACTAGTCCTGTGCTTAAAGACTTTGCTGTATAAATGGCAAAAGATTTTGTCCTTTTCTATCTCGCCGTGGATAGCACTGTGTTAATCCCATGCTTAAAAACTTTGATAGAAAAACAGACATTTGAGGTGAGCAGATCTAGAGTGTCGCTGCTGTTGAGAGTGCTCTAACAGGAGCTGTTTCCACCTAAACTTGAGAACTACCCAGAGTTCTCTCCTTCTTTTTTGCATAATTTATGCATCACTCTATGCCTGAAAGGGTTTTGTTTTGACTTAATACTGGGTGCTCCCTTGTGTCTGGACACAGCTATACCTCTCTGAAGAGCTCTAATTAGAGCAAACCACTGTGTCAGGGGTTGATTTTACTCATTTCAGGTTGGCTTGAGTTGGTATTTTACCAATTCAAAGCTGTAATATTGTGCCTGGAGTGATAAATGGCGTTTGTAATTTTACAGCTCGGCAAGGACAGCACTGTACTAGTTCTATGCTTAAAGACGATAAATGGCAAAAGGCTTTGTCCTTTTCTATCTCGCCGTGGATAGCACTATGCTAATCCCATGCTTAAAAACTTTGATAGAAAAACAGACTTTTGAGGTGAGCAGATCTAGAGTGTCGCTGGTGTTGAGAGTGCTCTAATAGGAGCTGCTTTCCACCTAAACGTATGAACTACCCAGAGTTCTCTCCTTCTTTTTTGCATAATTTATGCATCACTCTATGCCTGAAAGGGTTTTGTTTTGATTTAATACTGGGTGCTCCCTTGTGTCTGGACAAAGCTATACCTCTCTGAAGAGCTCTAATTAGAGCAAAACACTGTGTCAGGGGTTGCTTTTACTCATTTCAGGTTGGCTTGAGTTGGTATTTTACCAATTCAAAGCTGTAATATTGTACCTGGAGTGATGAATGGCTTTTGTCATTTTACAGCTCAGCAAGGACAGCACTGTACTAGTCCTATGCTTAAAGACTTTGCTGTATAAATGGCAAAAGACTTTGTCCTTTTCTATCTCGCTGTGGATAGCACTGTGCTAATCCCATGCTTAAAAACTTTGATAGAAAAACAGACATTTGAGGTGAGCAGATCTAGAGTGTCGCTGGTGTTGAGAGTGCTCTAACAGGAGCTGTTTTCCACCTAAACTTGAGAACTACCCAGAGTTCTCTCCTTCTTTTTTGCATAATTTATGCATCACTCTATGCCTGAAAGGGTTTTGTTTTGACTTAATACTGGGTGCTACCTTGTGTCTGGACACAGCTATACCTCTCTGAAGAGCTCTAATTAGAGCAAAACACTGTGTCAGGGGTTGCTTTTAGTCATTTCAGGTTGGCTTGAGTTGGTATTTTACCAATTCAAAGCTGTAATATTGTGCCTGGAGTGATATATGGCTTTTGTCATTTTACAGCTCGGCAAGGACAGCACTGTACTAGTCCTGTGCTTAAAGACTTTGCTGTATAAATGGCAAAAGATTTTGTCCTTTTCTATCTCGCCGTGGATAGCACTGTGTTAATCCCATGCTTAAAAACTTTGATAGAAAAACAGACATTTGAGGTGAGCAGATCTAGAGTGTCGCTGGTGTTGAGAGTGCTCTAACAGGAGCTGTTTTCCACCTAAACTTGAGAACTACCCAGAGTTCTCTCCTTCTTTTTTGCATAATTTATGCATCACTCTATGCCTGAAAGGGTTTTGTTTTGACTTAATACTGGGTGCTCCCTTGTGTCTGGACACAGCTATACCTCTCTGAAGAGCTCTAATTAGAGCAAAACACTGTGTCAGGGGTTGCTTTTACTCATTTCAGGTTGGCTTGAGTTGGTATTTTACCAATTCAAAGCTGTAATATTGTGCCTGGAGTGATAAATGGCGTTTGTCATTTTACAGCTCGGCAAGGACAGCACTGTACTAGTTCTATGCTTAAAGACGTTGCTGTATAAATGTCAAAAGACTTTGTCCTTTTCTATCTCGCTGTGGATAGCACTATGCTAATCCCATGCTTAAAAACTTTGATAGAAAAACAGACTTTTGAGGTGAGCAGATCTAGAGTGTCGCTGGTGTTGAGAGTGCTCTAACAGGAGCTGCTTTCCACCTAAACTTATTAACTACCCAGAGTTCTCTCCTTCTTTTTTGCATAATTTATGCATCACTCTATGCCTGAAAGGGTTTTGTTTTGATTTAATACTGGGTGCTCCCTTGTGTCTGGACAAAGCTATACCTCTCTGAAGAGCTCTAATTAGAGCAAAACACTGTCTCAGGGGTTGCATTTACTCATTTCAGGTTGGCTTGAGTTGGTATTTTACCAATTCAAAGCTGTAATATTGTACCTGGAGTGATAAATGGCTTTTGTCATTTTACAGCTCAGCAAGGACAGCACTGTACTAGTCCTATGCTTAAAGACTTTGCTGTATAAATGGCAAAAGATTTTGTCCTTTTCTATCTCGCCGTAGAAAGCACTGTGCTAATCCCATGCTTAAAAACTTTGATAGAAAAACAGACATTTGAGGTGAGCAGATCTAGAGTGTCGCTGGTGTTGAGAGTGCTCTAACAGGAGCTGTTTTCCACCTAAACTTGAGAACTACCCAGAGTTCTCTCCTTCTTTTTTGCATAATTTATGCATCACTCTATGCCTGAAAGGGTTTTGTTTTGATTTAATACTGGGTGCTCCCTTGTGTCTGGACAAAGCTATACCATTCAGAAGAGCTCTAATTAGAGTGAAACACTGTGTCAGGGGTTGCTTTTACTCATTTCAGGTTGGCTTGAGTTGGTATTTTACCAATTCAAAGCTGTAATATTGTGTCTGGAGTGATAAATGGCTTTTGTCATTTTACAGCTCGGCAAGGACAGCACTGTACTAGTCCTATGCTTAAAGACTTTGCTGTATAAATGGCAAAAGACTTTGTCCTTTTCTATCGCGTCGTGGATAGCACTGTGCTAATCCTATGCTTAAAAACGTTGATAAAAAAACAGACATTTGAGGTGAGCTGCTCTAGAGTGTCGCTGGTGTTGAGAATGCTCTAACAGGAGCTGCTTTCCACCTAAACTTATGTACTACCCAGAATTCTCTCCTTCTTTTTTGCACAATTTATGCATCACTCTATGCCTGAAAGGGTTTTGTTTTGACTTAATACTGGGTGCTCCCTTGTGTCTGGACAAAGCTATACCTCTCTGAAGAGCTCTAATTAGAGCAAAACACTGTGTCAGGGGTTGCTTTTACTCATTTCAGGTTGGCTTGAGTTGTTATTTTACCAATTCAAAGCTGTAATATTGTGCCTGGAGTGATAAATGGCGTTTGTCATTTTACAACTCGGCAAGGACAGCACTGTACTAGTCCTCTGCTTAAAGATCTTGCTGTATAAATGGCAAAAGACTTTGTCCTTTTCTATCTTGCCGTGGATAGCACTGTGCTAATCCCAAGCTTAAAAACTTTGATAGAAAAACAGACATTTGAGGTGAGCTGCTCTAGAGTGTCGCTGGTGTTCAGAGTGCTCTAACAGGAGCTGCTTTCCACCTAAACTTATGAACTACCCAGAGTTCTCTCCTTCTTTATTGCATAATTTATGCATCACTCTATGCCTGAAAGGGTTTTGTTTTGACTTAATACTGGGTGCTCCCTTGTGTCTGGACAAAGCTATACCTCTCTGAAGAGCTCTAATTAGAGCAAAACACTGTGTCAGGGGTTGCTTTTACTCATTTCAGGTTGGCTTGAGTTGGTATTTTACCAATTCAAAGCTGTAATATCGTGCCTGGAGTGATAAATGGCTTTTGTCATTTTACAGCTCGGCAAGGACAGCACTGTACTAGTCCTGTGCTTAAAGACTTTGCTGTATAAATGGCAAAAGATTTTGTCCTTTTCTATCTCGCCGTGGATAGCACTGTGTTAATCCCATGCTTAAAAACTTTGATAGAAAAACAGACATTTGAGGTGAGCAGATCTAGAGTGTCGCTGCTGTTGAGAGTGCTCTAACAGGAGCTGTTTTCCACCTAAACTTGAGAACTACCCAGAGTTCTCTCCTTCTTTTTTGCATAATTTATGCATCACTCTATGCCTGAAAGGGTTTTGTTTTGACTTAATACTGGGTGCTCCCTTGTGTCTGGACACAGCTATACCTCTCTGAAGAGCTCTAATTAGAGCAAAACACTGTGTCAGGGGTTGATTTTACTCATTTCAGGTTGGCTTGAGTTGGTATTTTACCAATTCAAAGCTGTAATATTGTGCCTGGAGTGATAAATGGCGTTTTTAATTTTACAGCTCGGCAAGGACAGCACTGTACTAGTTCTATGCTTAAAGACGATAAATGCAAAAGGCTTTGTCCTTTTCTATCTCACCCTGGATAGCACTATGCTAATCCCATGCTTAAAAACTTTGATAGAAAAACAGACTTTTGAGGTGAGCAGATCTAGAGTGTCGCTGGTGTTGAGAGTGCTCTAATAGGAGCTGCTTTCCACCTAAACTTATGAACTACCCAGAGTTCTCTCCTTCTTTTTTGCATAATTTATGCATCACTCTATGCCTGAAAGGGTTTTGTTTTGATTTAATACTGGGTGCTCCCTTGTGTCTGGACAAAGCTATACCTCTCTGAAGAGCTCTAATTAGAGCAAAACACTGTGTCAGGGGTTGCTTTTACTCATTTCAGGTTGGCTTGAGTTGGTATTTTACCAATTCAAAGCTGTAATATTGTACCTGGAGTGATAAATGGCTTTTGTCATTTTACAGCTCAGCAAGGACAGCACTGTACTAGTCCTATGCTTAAAGACTTTGCTGTATAAATGGCAAAAGACTTTGTCCTTTTCTATCTCGCTGTGGATAGCACTGTGCTAATCCCATGCTTAAAAACTTTGATAGAAAAACAGACATTTGAGGTGAACAGATCTAGAGTGTCGCTGGTGTTGAGGGTGCTCTAACAGGAGCTGTTTTCCACCTAAACTTGAGAACTACCCAGAGTTCTCTCCTTCTTTTTTGCATAATTTAGGCATCACTCTATGCCTGAAAGGGTTTTGTTTTGACTTAATACTGGGTGCTACCTTGTGTCTGGACACAGCTATACCTCTCTGAAGAGCTCTAATTAGAGCAAAACACTGTGTCAGGGGTTGCTTTTAGTCATTTCAGGTTGGCTTGAGTTGGTATTTTACCAATTCAAAGCTGTAATATTGTGCCTGGAGTGATAAATGGCTTTTGTCATTTTACAGCTCGGCAAGGACAGCACTGTACTAGTCCTGTGCTTAAAGACTTTGCTGTATAAATGGCAAAAGATTTTGTCCTTTTCTATCTCGCCGTGGATAGCACTGTGTTAATCCCATGCTTAAAAACTTTGATAGAAAAACAGACATTTGAGGTGAGCAGATCTAGAGTGTCGCTGGTGTTGAGAGTGCTCTAACAGGAGCTGTTTTCCACCTAAACTTGAGAACTACCCAGAGTGCTCTCCTTCTTTTTTGCATAATTTATGCATCACTCTATGCCTGAAAGGGTTTTGTTTTGACTTAATACTGGGTGCTCCCTTGTGTCTGGACACAGCTATACCTCTCTGAAGAGCTCTAATTAGAGCAAAACACTGTGTCAGGGGTTGCTTTTACTCATTTCAGGTTGGCTTGAGTTGGTATTTTACCAATTCAAAGCTGTAATATTGTGCCTGGAGTGATAAATGGCGTTTGTCATTTTACAGCTCGGCAAGGACAGCACTGTACTAGTTCTATGCTTAAAGACGTTGCTGTATAAATGGCAAAAGACTTTGTCCTTTTCTATCTCGCTGTGGATAGCACTATGCTAATCCCATGCTTAAAAACTTTGATAGAAAAACAGACTTTTGAGGTGAGCAGATCTAGAGTGTCGCTGGTGTTGAGAGTGCTCTAACAGGAGCTGCTTTCCACCTAAACTTATGAACTACCCAGAGTTCTCTCCTTCTTTTTTGCATAATTTATGCATCACTCTATGCCTGAAAGGGTTTTGTTTTGATTTAATACTGGGTGCTCCCTTGTGTCTGGACAAAGCTATACCTCTCTGAAGAGCTCTAATTAGAGCAAAACACTGTGTCAGGGGTTGCATTTACTCATTTCAGGTTGGCTTGAGTTGGTATTTTACCAATTCAAAGCTGTAATATTGTACCTGGAGTGATAAATGGCTTTTGTCATTTTACAGCTCAGCAAGGACAGCACTGTACTAGTCCTATGCTTAAAGACTTTGCTGTATAAATGGCAAAAGACTTTGTCCTTTTCTATCTCGCTGTGGATAGCACTGTGCTAATCCCATGCTTAAAAACTTTGATAGAAAAACAGACATTTGAGGTGAGCAGATCTAGAGTGTCGCTGGTGGTGAGAGTGCTCTAACAGGAGCTGTTTTCCACCTAAACTTGAGAACTACCCAGAGTTCTCTCCTTTTTTGCATAATTTATGCGTCACTCTATGCCTAAAAGGGTTTTGTTTTGATTTGATATATACACACACATATATATATACATATATATATATATATATCAATGCTCGAAGGTGTCCACCTTCGAGTAGCACGCGAACAGCAGCTTGGTTTATGTATAGGTGAGGACGGGGATCCACTCGTAGACGCCGCTCCGTACGGGATCTGCCTGACGCGTTTCGAAGCTCCATATGCTTCTCTTCAGGGGCTTTAACGGAAGCGGTGTGCGCAACCGCCGACCCACTTCCCCATTTTAAATATAACACACCCACCGATGGGAGGCTCAAATGAGACTGTGCATTCTGGGAAGTGTGGTCCGGGAAGCACACAATCAAGTCCTGTATGGACTCCACAAGTGGGCCCGTCCTTGATTCCAAGTACGACTGCTGCTTCCCTTTAGTGACCCCCAGGGTACCGGGGTGGTGCATACTCCGCGGCTGGACGGGCGCGTACAAATCAATGCTCGAAGGTGTCCACCTTTGAGTAGCACGCGAACAGCAGCTTGGTTTATGTATAGGTGAGGACGGGGATCCACTCGTAGACGCCGCTCCGTACGGGATCTGCCCGACGCGTTTTGAAGCTCCATATGCTTCTCTTCAGGGGCTTTAACGGAAGCGGTGTGCGCAACCGCCGACCCACTTCCCCATTTTATATATAACACACCCACCGATGGGAGGCTCAAATGAGACTGTGCATTCTGGGAAGTGTGGTCCGGGAAGCACACAATCAAGTCCTGTATGGACTCCACAAGTGGGCCCGTCCTCGATTCCAAGTACGCCTGCTGCTTCACGTTAGTGACCCCCAGGGTACCGAGGTGGTGCATACTCCGCGACTGGACGGCCGCGTATAAATCAATGCTCGAAGGTGTCCACCTTTGAGTAGCACGCGAATAGCAGCTTGGTTTATGTATAGGTGAGGACGGGGATCCACTCGTAGACGCCGCTCCGTACGGGATCTGCCCGACGCGTTTCGAAGCTCCATATGCTTCTCTTCAGGGGCTTTAACGGAAGCGGTGTGCGCAACCGCCGACCCACTTCCCCATTTTATATATAACACACCCACCAATGGGAGGCTCAAATGAGACTGTGCATTCTGGGAAGTGTGGTCCGGGAAGCACACAATCAAGTCCTGTATGGACTCCACAAGTGGGCCCGTCCTCGATTCCAAGTACGACTGCTGCTTCACTTTATATATATAGTAGGTAATGTGTATGTATATATATATATATGTATATATATATATTTTTTTTTTACACCAAACGCCCGAAAGCTTTTCAGGAAGCACACAACAGTTAATTCACCTCCTGGTGCATTAAAAAGGAAAAACCAGCCTCTGCATCACAGGTTATTCTTCTTTTATTATGCCTACACATTTCAAGGCAACAGCCTCTTAATCATGGCAGCAGAAGAATATTACACAGAGTTCCTCATCGCATACATCTTTTTGTACTGCCCCCAGTGGGCCCGCTTTGAATTCGGGAAACTTCACGATGTATGCTGGGACATGCGGTCCTGGAAATTCATTAAATACCCTCAGTGGGTTCCGTGTTATATTCAAACTTCTCAGCATAGTCTCTTTTCCACAACCCTTCAGTGGGCCCCAGGATGCCAGGTAGGTTACAGTGATTCCATATTAACTGTGCTGTTCGCAGTTAGGCAAAGTTCCATATCGCGCAGCCTCTCACCTTCAGAGATGGTGCCGGCCTGCATGGCAGGGCATCCGTGAAAAGAAATTTTTTACACCAAACGCCCGAAAGCTTTTCAGGCCGCACACAACAGTTAAGTCACCTCCTGGTGCATTAAAAAGGAAAAACCAGCCTCTGCATCACAGGTTATTCTTCTTTTATTATGCCTACGCGTTTCAAGGCAACAGCCTCTTAATCATGGCAGCTGAAGAATATTACACAGAGTTCCTCATCGCATACATCTTTTTGTACTGAAGAAGAATAACCTGTGATATATATATATATATATATATATATTTAAGCTCCAGGTTTGTCCAACAAGTTTGGAGGTGCGCTCCGGGGCCAACAATACCAACTAGACTCACCAGTCAATGAGAAGCGGCCTGACGCGTTTCGATAAACATCTTTATCAAGGGCCGTTAATGCGTGTAACACGGCATCCTGCACCACACCTTTCTATCAAGATTGCAGCCTCCTGGATGGGCCTCAAATGCTGCTGAGTCTTTATTTCCGGCGTTGGTCCCTTCTATAACACTGGACACAATATCCCAGCGATCGACACGCACTTCTCTCGCGGTGGTGCACCCCCCCGCGGCAGCAGCATTTGAGGCCCATCCAGGGTTGGCATCTGTGACTGTGTGTGACAACGGCACCCATCCAAGGGTTTTATTTTGCGCTACACTACATCTACCAGAATTCCTGGGAAGACTGCTGACAACAAACCTATCAGGGGGCAGCAATCTTGATAGAAAGGTGTGGCGCAGGATGCCGTGTTACACGCATTAACGGCCTTTGAGAAAGATGTTTATCGAAACGCATCAGGCCGCTTCTCATTGACTGGTGAGTCTAGTTGGTATTGTTGGACCCGGAGTGCACCTCCAAACTTGTTGGACAAACCTGGAGTTTTAATTGTAACGCGGCAGTCCTGCCGCGGGGGTGCACCACCGCGAGAGAAGTGCGGGTCGATCGCTGGGATATTGTGTCCAGTGTTATAGAAGGGACCAACGCCGGAAATAAAGACTCAGCAGCATTTGAGGCCCATCCAGGGTTGGCATCAGTGACTGTGTGTGACAACGGCACCCATCCAAGGGTTTTATTTTACGCTACCCTACATCTACCAGAATTCCTGGGAAGACTGCTGACAACGAACCTATCAGGAGGCAGCAATCTTGATAGAAAGGTGTGGCGCAGGATGCCGTGTTACACGCATTAACGGCCTTTGAGAAAGATGTTTATCGAAACGCGTCAGGCCGCTTCTCATTGACTGGTGAGTCTAGTTGGTATTGTTGACCCCGGAGCGCACCTCCAAACTTTTATATATATATACATCTATATACATTACGCTACCAGTACACCTTTAAATCTGGGGCACTTGCAGGCGGAAGCTCTTCCGTGGAAGTGCTCCACGTAAAAATTCAGGCTCCGACACTCCGTGATCCTTTCCCACAAAGTAGAGCACTCAGGAGGGTGATGCATCCGTTGTTTATTTGTCAAACAACACAGCCAAACAAACAAGTTTCGGAAAAAAATTCCTTCGTAGGTGTTTACCTCAACCACTGCGAGGAGGCATTTTTAAATATGTCTACGTCATCTCATACATCAACATAGATAACGGTATCAAACATTCAACATATTGCACTTATCCCGCGGCCATCTTTAAACCATGTGGTATAACAGTTCATCGCCATAAAGAGAATTATTTTCATTATAGAAACTCAAGGAAACTTCAATTAACAAATCATTCATTGTCCTTTTCCAAGATTGTCATTTCATGATATATACAATTGCACGTGCTGATAACATTTTATAAACGTGGAAAATCAGCAAGATTACTCGGATAGTCGCTGTCTATAAACTGGATGGCGACGGACAAACCGGGGTTTTGATTTCCTAACACGAGCCTTTGGCCATACCACGAATCTTCAGCAAAGCGTGAGAGGGTGGTTGGATCGGGTGAAGAACCATCTGCTTTCATTCTTTTTCACACAACACTATGTTCGACTAATCGGATCGCCGCGAAGCGGCATTGGACATATTTAAAAAGAAAAAACCCTTACCGGGAACAGAAGTCACCGTGACGGGGCGGAAATACCCGGAACTCATTACAGTTGCAATTTACTAAACTGGAACGCCTATGCGGAAGAGAGATAAGGAAGTGGACAGAGTGCCGAGGGGCCTGCGCATCTATACCGTGCCGGCGTATGAAAACCCGGACCCACGGTTGTTGGAGCAATGAGCAGAATAAACGGCTGCATCCTGCAAGGGAATGCTTGACATTTTAGTCAAGTTCGCATGGAGCGACAGAGCAACTGCTCTGGAAGAAATTGCTGCTTTAGAACAGGAGATTTCGAAGGATACTGACAAGAGCAGACAAGAATCATTAAGAGAAGAAATTAAGAAACGGCTACAAAAATATAAATTAAAAATACGGCAACGCAAACAAGAGAAATTTGAAAGAGATGAGCGTGATTATATGCAGGGCAGGATTCTCACATTCGCGAAACAATTTGATGGCCCCTGAACAGAACAAAATAAGAATAAACCTACCCCCCCTCCGGAAAGAGTGGAGACCTCAGAGTCGGAAATCGCGGAGGTGGAACAATCAGGTGATGACTCTGCCACATGATCAGCCGATAAAAGGGAAAACTCCTTTTCATTTGGAGTTCAACTTGATCCGGCAAACATGGCTCAGGGGCGGCAAGAGCAAGCCACCAGAAAGCACAGACAAACAAGACGGGGAAGTAGGAAAGGGTCGGGGAAGAGGCAGAGGGAAAACAACACCTCGAGTGACCTGCAGCAAGAGGGGCAACAGATGGTAGAGGTTGGAGAAAACCTCACCATAGTGAATTTGACACCACGGGTATTAACAAAAGCTGAAGAATCTGTGCTACAATTGGGACTAACATTCTGTCCCAGTGACAGATTAGAATTCACACAGACCAGGATCGATTTGTTTAAATTCGTGAGAAAAATGAAACTACATAAATTTCATAAATTAAAACCATCAGTTAATGAAGCACGGCAATTGAAATTGAAACAATCAGTTAAAGAAACAGATATTCTCATGGTGCAAGATCTAGGCATGGTAGAAATGTTGGAAGAATTACGACTACAACAAGAAAACGGAGATAATGAAATCACTGACATGGCTGCAAGAACTAGGAGGATAGGCATCGAACAAGAAGCCGCAGTAACCACCTTTAAGCCCCCATTGCAATTCAATCCGCAGATGCCCTATGATGCCATTGACTCTTTTTCTGATGCCGTGCTTCAGGACCTTGCAAAATTTAGAGTTGGCACATATCAGCGTAAGCCTCAACAAAGGAACTTGACAAGAGAACAAGAAGAAATCCTACGAAATCTCAGGGAAGACGATGAGATTATCTGTAAACCCTCAGACAAGGGGGGTAATATCGTACTATTAACACAAGAACAATATTGCCGTGAGTCTTTACACCAACTCAATGATGTGAGATACTAATAAAAGACAACTATGGAACTCTATCAGGAGAGTATCTCCAGGTATCACGATCTGATTAACAAATGCCGAAACAAATCAATGCTGGACTCAAATGAATTCTTTTTTTTTTTTTGAAAATTTCTTTATTTGCAAGTTAGGTCACTGTATATTGTATAGACATTTGTACAGTAGTTCTCCACGTTGTGACATATATTTCAGTATACATTGCAAACATTTACATTTTCCGTTTTCTGCGTTCACTAACGTCCCAACTCCCTTAAAGCCTCCCCGTTCCCTCCCCCCCCCCCGGCACTCAACATTCCACATAACAGCAATGTATTGGTTTTGCATCAATGTGTACAATACAATCTGTATCCAGTAGGGACTCTAATGAATTCTTGTATTTGAGAAACAGCAATTCGGTCATCACGACCTTTTACCAACTCCTGACAATTCATAAAAACCCAATTGAACCACCCGGGAGGCCGATCGTCTCTTCGAAAAGGAGGACTCACAGAGAACTTATCTAGGTACATTGACTCTTTTCTTGATCAAATGGTTGTAAAATTGGCCTCATTTGTGAAAGACACTAAAGATTTTATCATACAGTTGAACAACATGAAATGGGATTCAGCATTTGTACTGATAAATTTAGACATCACTAGTCTTTACACTTGCATTGATCATTCCCAAGGTATCCAGGCCATGAAATACTTCTTAAACAAACGACCTATGAAATTTTTAGAACATAGCAACATGTTGGTTGAATTTGTTGAATTTTCTCTTTTTCATAACATTTTCCTATTTCAGGGTGAAATGTACAGACAGATCTCGGAGTCAGCGATGGGCACCTGCTTAGCCCCCAGCTATGCAAATGTATTAGTTGGCTGGTGGGAGGAGCAGGTGGCCGTCGCAGATACCCGTAGCAAATGGGTAGAACATGTGGTTGTTTGGTGTCGATATATCGACGACCTCTTCCTGGTTTGGAAGGGCTCTTTTGAACAGGCAGAGGAGTTTGTAAAAGACTTAAATGATTACAACCTTAATCTCAAATTCACACATGAAATCAGCCCAGTGTCGGTGAATTATCTTGATTTAAGAGTATTTGTCAAGGAAGGCTCTTTGAGAACCGAACTTTACAGAAAACCTACTGCCAGGAATTCTATTCTTCACGCCGGCAGTAATCATCCCCGTAACCTCATAAGAAGCATTCCATATGGGGAGCTTCTCCGTCCTAATTGGAATTGCTCTTGCGATGAAGATTTTCATGCAGCCGCGGCTGATTGTATAGCCAGGTTTAAGATTAGGGGTTATGAACACGATTTGCTGACATCCACTTATGACAAGGTTTGAAAGATCCAAAGAGAGGACCTATTCAAGGATAAAGAGGACAAACGTACAGGAAGGGTCATAAATAACGAGAATCAGTCAGGTCACTATCGAATGATTACTACCTATTCTAACGATGCCAATAATTTGAGAACCATGCTGAAAAGAAATTGACACATACTACAGACTGATCCAGTGATTGGTCGGGATATCCCTAGAGCACCATTGATCACTTTTCGTAAATCTAGATCACTCAGAGACACGCTGGTCCAAAGCCACCTGTCACCAAGAACCATAAAGACAGGAACATTGAAAATGCAAAGCCTGTGCCAACAGTAGGAGAATTTTGAGCTTTAACATTCCTGGGCTCAAAAAACCTAAGACAATAGATCAGTTTATCACATGTTTAACACTGTTTGAGGTTTACTGTCTGGTATGTCCCTGTGGACTTAGGTACATAGGGAGTACCATTCATAATGTAAAGTTATGTATGGGAGAGGTGTGGCGCCGCGGCCAGGGCGACTGACGCTGGAATCTGGGGATCAGGGTTCGATCCCCGGCTCCAGCGGCAGGTTAGCCCAGCACCATGTGACTCTGGGCAATAGCTTGCTTAATCTTCCCGACGGCCCCCAGCGCCTAGAGACCCTTACGGGTGATTGTGCGCTTTACAAATGTGGATTATCAATATTATTATTATTCTCGAACACCAACGAGCGATTGTCAATAAAGATGTAAATTATCCAGTGGCAAGGCATTTTGCTCTTAAAACTTCAAAGGAATAGAGAGTTACTACACTTCTTCGGGGTAGATCATGTCCCTATTAATCCTAGAGGTGGAGACCGGGTGCAGAGATTACGTAGGCTAGAATCTCGCTACATAATTGATTTTCAGACTAAAACTCCTTATGGTTTGAATAATAGCGAGGAACTGACAGTTCACTTAGGTAAATGAAAATAAACTCAAGGCTGGCCAATAAGGAACCTAGACATGTTATTTCTCTGTCTGCCATACCACCTTTGAATTGGTCTAAAATAGATCATCTAATGATGTTTTGATGCTGTATATATATATATATATATATATATATATATATATATATATATATATATATATATATATATATATATATATATATATATTCTTTTGTGTAAATATTTGTAATTTTTGTGTTTTCCATCAAGACTCCTTCATATTACCACTTCTGATTATGTATGATATGAATTTTAACAAATTTGCACAAACCTTTTTCCGCACTTCTTAAGTAAAAGCCATAGGGATAGGAGGCATCATTGAGATATATTCACAATGTTGCATGGAAAAGCCGATATAGGGCTCTATATAGTGGTAGTTCTCCCAGGAATTAGCCGATACACGGCAATATCTCCAAGTGAGAGTCGGTAGACAGTCACCAATGAGCTTCCCCAAACCCAAAATACGGGCGGAGTTGCCAACTAGGGTAACAAATGGGTCTAGCATGGGAGAAATGATGGTGCCGATATACAACGACAAATGTTATTAAAATGTTATCAGCACGTGCAATTGTATATATCATGAAACGACAATCTTGGAAAGGGACAATGAATAAATTGTTAATTGTAGTTTCCTTGAGTTTCTATAATGAAAATAATTCCTTTATGGCGATGAACTGTTATACCACATGGTTTAAAGATGGCTGCGGGATAAGTGCAATATGTTGAATGTTTGATACCATTATCTATGTCGATGTCTGAGATGACGTAGACATGTTTAAAAATGCCTCCTCGCAGTGGTTGCGGTAAACACTGAAAAAGGAATTTTTTCCGAAACTTGTTTGTTTGGCTGCGTTGTTTGACAAATAAACAAAGGATGCATCACCCTCCTGAGTGCTCTACTTTGTGGGAAAGGATCACGGAGTGTCGGAGCCTATATATATTTATACATATATATATATATATATATATATATATATATATATGTATATTCACTAAAAAACATAGATTTCAGGGATTTTATAGTTAGAAATTTTCATTTAAAAAACCTTTAAAATTCACTGGAAAAAACCATAGGTTTCAGGGACGTTATAGTTAGTTGGACATTTCAGTCATACAAAGCCATTGAAATTCCGCGGTTATAGTTAGTTGAGCTAACTATAACTCGTGCCCCCGCAATGCACTGCTGATGACGTCACATATTACATCATTCATGACATGGTCAGTGACATCACTGATGACATCACTGATGACATCTCAAATGACATCACTGATAACATCACTGATGACATCATTCAGTGGCTGTGTGTTTCTGTAAAGTTTAAATATGTTTTATATATAAATATATATGCCAGGATGTATTGAAGAATGAGGGGGTGTATAAGTGTCTGGATGGAGGATTTAGTAGGTGCGTGACTGACTGTACAAGTGAGTGATTAAATGTATCTTAGTGAATGCATGGGTTAGTGACTAAACTGTGTGAATGGCTGTATCAGTCTATCGATTGCCGTGTACGCTGCTGCATTGGGTTGTGAGTAGCTACATGAGTGTCTATATGGATTATTGATTAGTCGTGTGAGTATTTGTATGGGTCCCTGAGTGTATATTTGGATGGATGGGAGGTGTGTGACTCTGTGCATAGATATGTGAGTGCTTCATTCACTGGGTGTATGGGTTCAAGTGTGCATGTGGAAACACCTGTATGAGTGGGTGAGTGTGTGTATGGGTGTGTTGGTGAGTGAATGCATATCTGAGTGCTACATGTCCAAGTAACTACATATGTAAAACACAGTGCTTGTGAGAGTTGGAGTATATACATGACTATACATGACAGCCATTGATTGTGAGAGTGGCTGTATTTGATCAGTGTGTACTTGTATCAGTGAATGTATAAGAGAGTAAGTATATATTAGTATCTGTATGAATAAGTGAGGTTGTGTGTATAACTGTATAGCTGAGGAAATAGAAGTGTGATTGATTCTTTGCACGACTGACTAGGTGTTTGAGTAACTCTGGATGAGTGGCGGTGTGTGAGTGTTTGTACAGGTGTATGAGTGCCTACTATGGTGTTGTATTGATGAGTCACTGCATCTATGAGTAACTCTATGGATGAGTGAGATGATGTGTGTGTAGACCTAGGAATCTGTGAATGCGTATGTAGTAACTGGTATTGGTGTCTCTATTCTTTCAAAAATGGTAGTCTCAAAGGTTTTATAAAGGTATGGGGAGGTGCATCAGATTTTCACGTGGATGATTTTATCAGTGATGTCATTTGAGATATCATCAGTGATGTCCCTGACCATGTCATGAATTATGTAATATGTAACATGATCAGCAGTGCATTGCGGAGGCGTGAGTTATAGTTAGCTCAGCTAACTATCACAGCAGAATTTCAATGGTTTTGTATGAGTGAAATGTCCAACTAACTATATCACCCCTGAAATCTATGTTTTTTTTCAGTGAATGTCAAAGGTTTTTTAAATGAAAATTTCTAACTATAATGTCCCTGAAACCTATGTTTTTTTCAGTGAATTTCAAAGGTTTTTTAATTTTAAATGCTAGTTTCTAATTATAATCTTCTTTAAACCTATAGTTTTTTCAGATATTTTAAATAATCACTCCATTCTCAATCTAGTGAAAATAGTCGATATCCCCAGTTTTCCAGCAATTGCTTCCATAAAAAAAAATTGCCACAAATGAGAGCAACAACTAATGGTGCAGAGTAGAAGTTCCCGTGCAAAAATAACACAAAAACACCACTTCCCGATATTTTCAACGAGCAGCCAAATCTGGGGTGTGATCCAAAAACAGGCAATAAGCCACGTTTGCAGTAGGAATCTAACATTTACCCTTTGCTGGTGTAAACCAGGATGACTACCTACAATGTGAAAGGGAGCCCTGCCCAGAATCACATCTGAAGACCAACATATGTCATAGAGTTACTGATCATGCAGCTCAGACACACATGAAGGCCACAACACCAACTGCCACCAGCCTCAGGACGTCCCCCCGGACCAACCCCTCCCTACTACCACCGAGGCAGCGCAGAACAGGACAGCGGACCTTCCAAAAACTGCATGGTCCCTCAGCCACACAATACTTGAATGTTGGCAGATATGGCAACCAAGTATGTGTGAAGGACGAAACTCACCCATCTATAATAATAATGCACACAATACCAAGTGTAGCTGTGATGTGCTGGACAGACCTCACTATGCAGAGCACAAACCTCTCCATGTGTACATATACTGCTGGTGCTTGTAGTGTTGTGGACAATAGTCGCAACCATGTTACCTCAGGCAGTGGGGAAGATCTCTGTCATGTAGCTGTGTTGTCCCCCCCTGGAACCGGAAGCGCAGTGGGCTGGTCCAACGTACGCCACTCCAACGTAGGAGTATGAATAAATAAGCTGGGGCTCTGGGCGTGGTTCACTTGTGTGAAGGTCAACGAGTCTGCCAGAGCGGCAGGCCTCACCCTGCCACATGTCTGCCGCCATGACAGCTGTCATCCTCGACACAGGCCCCCTGAGAACCCAGCGGCACAGCACTGCAGACTTATATCTGTACAGACTACTGCCTTCGATCCACACTGCGGACAGCAGGCCTCACAATTCAGATGGAGTAGTGATTGCAGGTGACGTAGTCCAGTACGCAAGACACATTGCTCCCAGTGCGGCCCTCTCGGACCACGCATCATCACAGGGTGCACACACGCTCAGTGCTTCAGGTGCCACTAACTCACTGCACCATAAGTCATCGCCACATGGCCTTATTAAGGCAGAATTCAATAGACAAAAGATATTGCTCCCAATGCCGCCCCCCCGGACCACGCATCATCGCAGGGTACGTACACGCTGAGCGCCAAAGGTACTACTAACTCAGTGCACCATAAGTCATCGTCACGTGGCCTTATTAAGGCAGAATTCGATAGACAAAAGACATTGCTCCCAGTGCAGCACGCCCGGACCACGTATCATCGCAGGGTGCCCATACACTGGTTGCTTCAGGTGCCACTAACTCAGTGCACCACTTATCATTGCTGGTTGCACGCATGCTGAATTTCCAATACTGTGCAGCTCTACTCAACGCCACTTGGCTGTGTGCCCTTGCTCACTGCTGCCTCCTGTCTACACTGCGGTCATCAGGGCTCACAATTAAAATTGAATTTTCAGTCAGTAATTACAGAATGGAGTAGGCTACTAACTACTACGTCCCTAAAACCTACATAATATCCTTTTAGTATCCTTGCTTCAAGAACTTTTTTAATATCAATTATAGCACCATCGCAGGGTGCACACACACTGTGCTTCAGGACCACTAACTCAGTGCAACACACCTCATGGAGCCTTTATGAGACAATATTTTGTTATTTTCAACAAAATAGATTACTGCATGCAGTTGATACCTTTGGTCGTTCTTATGAAGTGAAAAATGTCTCTCCAACTGAAAAGATAGTTCCTAGAAATAGCTGAAGAACTTCAAGGGAGACGTACCCAGGCATGGGATTGTAGTAGTATTTGTAGTATACGTCAACAATCTATTGATATTTTACTAAATTTCCTAAGACAATATAGAAAAAAAAACTGTGAAAGCAGAAGATTAAGATATTACAAGAACTAGATCCTTCCAAAGTGAGAAAAAATACAGGGTTGCAATGGCATTCGCTGGCTTGACTTTCTCGGAAAGTGTGTCAAAGTTGTTTTCATCATTTAACAATGTTAGCAGTACATCATTCCAAAATGCGAAAGTTAGTTAGAAGATTATACTACGTGAAGATTCCTGCATTACGTCTAAATGAAATTAGTACAGCTCTTTTGCATAGTTCAGTATTGGATGTAAAACAAGTTTGTGATGATATAGAGTTACGTTTCTTTGCTAGTCAAGAGGAGTGTACAGAAAATAACAGTTTGATAAGTGTACGTGTTGAAGAACAGATGGAAGATAGTACTGATGTGAAGTTTGAAAAAGAAATAACAAAGTTTAAAGTAGAATCAACCGCAATGGATCGCAGACCGCTAGCCCCTCCTCCGGATCGCCCCTGGTTTTGTATGAGTGAAATGTCCAACTAACTATATCACCCCTGAAATCTATGTTTTTTTTCAGTGAATGTCAAAGGTTTTTTAAATGAAAATTTCTAACTATAATGTCCCTGAAACCTATGTTTTTTTCAGTGAATTTCAAAGGTTTTTTAATTTTAAATGCTAATTTCTAATTATAATCTTCTTTAAACCTATAGTTTTTTCAGATATTTTAAATAATCACTCCATTCTCAATCTAGTGAAAATAGTCGATATCCCCAGTTTTCCAGCAATTGCTTCCATAAAAAAAAATTGCCACAAATGAGAGCAACAACTAATGGTGCAGAGTAGAAGTTCCCGTGCAAAAATAACACAAAAACACCACTTCCCGATATTTTCAACGAGCAGCCAAATCTGGGGTGTGATCCAAAAACAGGCAATAAGCCGCGTTTGCAGTAGGAATCTAACATTTACCCTTTGCTGGTGTAAACCAGGATGACTACCTACAATGTGAAAGGGAGCCCTGCCCAGAATCACATCTGAAGACCAACATATGTCATAGAGTTACTGATCATGCAGCTCAGACACACATGAAGGCCACAACACCAACTGCCACCAGCCTCAGGACGTCCCCCCGGACCAACCCCTCCCTACTACCACCGAGGCAGCGCAGAACAGGACAGCGGACCTTCCAAAAACGGCATGGTCCCTCAGCCACACAATACTTGAATGTTGGCAGATATGGCAACCAAGTATGTGTGAAGGACGAAACTCACCCATCTATAATAATAATGCACACAATACCAAGTGTAGCTGTGATGTGCTGGACAGACCTCACTATGCAGAGCACAAACCTCTCCATGTGTACATATACTGCTGGTGCTTGTAGTGTTGTGGACAATAGTCGCAACCATGTTACCTCAGGCAGTGGGGAAGATCTCTGTCATGTAGCTGTGTTGTCCCCCCCTGGAACCGGAAGCGCAGTGGGCTGGTCCAACGTACGCCACTCCAACGTAGGAGTATGAATAAATAAGCTGGGGCTCTGGGCGTGGTTCACTTGTGTGAAGGTCAACGAGTCTGCCAGAGCGGCAGGCCTCACCCTGCCACATGTCTGCCGCCATGACAGCTGTCATCCTCGACACAGGCCCCCTGAGAACCCAGCGGCACAGCACTGCAGACTTATATCTGTACAGACCTCTGCCTTCGATCCACACTGCGGACAGCAGGCCTCACAATTCAGATGGAGTAGTGATTGCAGGTGACGTAGTCCAGTACGCAAGACACATTGCTCCCAGTGCGGCCCTCTCGGACCACGCATCATCACAGGGTGCACACACGCTCAGTGCTTCAGGTGCCACTAACTCACTGCACCATAAGTCATCGCCACATGGCCTTATTAAGGCAGAATTCAATAGACAAAAGATATTGCTCCCAATGCCGCCCCCCCGGACCACGCATCATCGCAGGGTACGTACACGCTGAGCGCCAAAGGTACTACTAACTCAGTGCACCATAAGTCATCGTCACGTGGCCTTATTAAGGCAGAATTCGATAGACAAAAGACATTGCTCCCAGTGCAGCACGCCCGGACCACGTATCATCGCAGGGTGCCCATACACTGGTTGCTTCAGGTGCCACTAACTCAGTGCACCACTTATCATTGCTGGTTGCACGCATGCTGAATTTCCAATACTGTGCAGCTCTACTCAACGCCACTTGGCTGTGTGCCCTTGCTCACTGCTGCCTCCTGTCTACACTGCGGTCATCAGGGCTCACAATTAAAATTGAATTTTCAGTCAGTAATTACAGAATGGAGTAGGCTACTAACTACTACGTCCCTAAAACCTACATAATATCCTTTTAGTATCCTTGCTTCAAGAACTTTTTTAATATCAATTATAGCATCCTCGCCGGGTGCACACACACTGTGCTTCAGGACCACTAACTCAGTGCAACACACCTCATGGAGCCTTTATGAGACAATATTTTGTTATTTTCAACAAAATAGATTACTGCATGCAGTTGATACCTTTGGTCGTTCTTATGAAGTGAAAAATGTCTCTCCAACTGAAAAGATAGTTCCTAGAAATAGCTGAAGAACTTCAAGGGGGACGTACCCAGGCATGGGATTGTAGTAGTATTTGTAGTATACGTCAACAATCTATTGATATTTTACTAAATTTCCTAAGACAATATAGAAAAAAAAACTGTGAAAGCAGAAGATTAAGATATTACAAGAACTAGATCCTTCCAAAGTGAGAAAAAATACAGGGTTGCAAGGGCATTCGCTGGCTTGACTTTCTCGGAAAGTGTGTCAAAGTTGTTTTCATCATTTAACAATGTTAGCAGTACATCATTCCAAAATGCGAAAGTTAGTTAGAAGATTATACTACGTGAAGATTCCTGCATTACGTCTAAATGAAATTAGTACAGCTCTTTTGCATAGTTCAGTATTGGATGTAAAACAAGTTTGTGATTATATAGAGTTACGTTTCTTTGCTAGTCAAGAGGAGTGTACAGAAAATAACAGTTTGATAAGTGTACGTGTTGAAGAACAGATGGAAGATAGTACTGATGTGAAGTTTGAAAAAGAAATAACAAAGTTTAAAGTAGAATCAACCGCAATGGATCGCACACCGCTAGCCCCTCCTCCGGATCGCCCCTAAGGATTCTGGTACGTATAGTTCATAAGTGGTTCACCTTAGTAGGTGCAAGTGAGTACTTGTTGTTGTGAAGATCTCTAGACCCGAGGCATGGCCCGGGTTTCGGGATATCTTCCCTCATCAGTAGAGAAGGTATTTGGGGTGTAAAGTAGTTTCTGGTGAAAATCCCAACTATGCTTGTATTTGTTCTCGACATACTCATTATAAAATTCAAACTAGGAATGTAGATGTGTTTTTAAAAAGTGAGAAGGAAAACAATGATAAATAGAAAGAATGTCCTGCTTATCTGTTTGTGGAAGGTCGTTTTGAGTTACGTACTGTACAATGTATTTGTAAATATTGTTACAATAAATTAGAAGAAAACAAAATGCCAGCTAGAGCTGTCCATAATGACTTAGAATTAGTTGCTATACCTCCTAAACTTACAGATTTAAATACATATGAGGCCATCATAATACAATCTGTGCACCCTTTTCAGGCTATAATTTGCATGTAGCCTAAAACAGGTAAGATGCCTCCAACAGATCTACAATGAGGTTTAAAAGGAAGAGTTGTGTATTTACCTTTAGATTTTAAGAAAAATGTTGAAACTGTTAGTGTAGAAAGAGAGGATACTGAACCTGTAGTCATTCTTGTTAATGGTGTACCCACAAAGAGTCGGAAAACATGGCAAGAGTTAGTACATGTCACGAAAGTCGAAAAGGTACATTATATCTGGTGCAAAACAATATTTACTATAAAATTGTAAATGTAGAAGAAAAAGAAATTACTTTAGAAGATGAAACACATATTTCAAGTGGACAAATAGAAAGAGTGGACAATTCAAGAAAAGAAGACATTTATGAACATTTTACTATACACCCTCTACATTCAAAATAACCGATAGGAGATACTATTGAATTGTTCCAGATGAAAAAAGCAAAAGGAACTCCCATGAGTGTGTGGGAAACAAGTTTGGAAGCTCGTTGTTTTCCACAGCTGTTCCCTACTGGAAAAGGTGGACGATATGATGAACGACCAGTTCAGATTCTAGCTTGAGAATACCATACTTTACAACTGTACTCATAAGAACCAAGATTTCTTCAGTGTATTCCATAAATGTTTCATCTTTTGTTCCATACACCTACACTGCTCACAATTTAAATTGAGACATTATTTATTTATTGCAGAGAGAATTGTAAACTATGTCCTCGAACTTTGTCAAGAGGAAGTGACTAAAAACATTCCTCGATGTCTGTGCTGACTAATGCCTTCGATGTACACTACCGATAGCAAGGCTCACAATTCACATTGAGTCGCGATTGCAGATAACGCTGTCCAGTAGGCAACAGGCATTGCTTACAGTGTGGCTCGCTGGCACCACGCACCATCGCTGGCTGCGCAGACGCTAAATGCTTCTAATGCCCCTATCTCAGTGCAGCACAACTCATGGACCCTTTATGATACAATATTTTGTGCATAATTTCACATCTGCTGTCCTACCTCAGTGTACCACAAGTCATGAACCCTTTACAATAGAATCTTTTCTGTATTATTTTATATCTGGTGCCCGTACGTTAGTGCAGCACAAATCATTGACCCTTTATGATTGAATCTCTGTGTCTGATCCAATGATTACTTTTGTACTTGTTGCCAGCACCAACCATTCCCGGGGGGTTGGCTTACAATAACCCCACATACATCCACCACAGACGTCACTGGACATGTGACTCTGGTAATAAAAAGGAGTCGAGGGCACGTGCCCGTACCTAGTTCCACTATCTATCTGTGTCCATGTGTTCATTTATGTATGCAACATGCTGCCCCTGGGTCCTACCACATTGCATAGTGCTCTAGACAGCGTATGCAACCATCTTACCCCCGCAGCCCCAGCGAGCCCCCGCTAATTTTTTTTTAATTACCCTGAGACCCAGCCCTCCCCAGGGTCTCATTAAAATAAAACGTAGGAACACGTGGCCCCAGCCTGAATTGCGCCGGTTTTTTAATTTTTTATAAAAATGGTTTCTTTGACCCTGGGGCTCCTTCTGAGACTGCCTAAGCATGCCTAGGGGGTCAGGGTGTGTCTACCCTACCACCTTCTCTTGTTTTATACCTTTGTTTCTCTGTTTTCTGGTGACGCACTTCTACTGAGTCACAAAATGGCTGCCAACACTTCCTGGTTTGGAGAATTGCCAGGCAATCACAGTGAAGCACGGGACTTAGGCTCCACCCAGATATCGAAACTTTTATTTTTCTATTTTCTCAGCAACTACAGAATTGATTTAAACCATTTTAAAAAAAAGTCGCTTTCTGATCCAAGCACTACCTTTTTGCCAAATTTGGGGTAATTCCGTTCAGTAGTTTCGGCTGTAGCCTTGCACAAAGTTTCCTATGGGAAATTGATTTTTTCACTCTTATTTTTTGAATTTCTCAAAAACTACTGAACGGATTTACACCATTTGAAAGAAAGGGCGCTTTCTGAACTAAGCCCAACTTTCTGCCAAATTTGGGGTTATTCCATTCAGAAGTTCGGGCTGTAGCTCGTTGCAAAATTTCCAATGAAAATTAACATGGGGAAAACTCATTTTGGGACCCCCCTTTTTTCTCCGCCCCCGCTTGACGAATCACCCCCAAACTTTCAGGAGAGGAGCTGACCTAGATAGCCTTTTTTTGGGGAGAATTACGCAAAGATTCGTCAAACGATGCCAAAGTTATTAGCAAATCAAGAAATGCTTTTCCTATGAAAACTAGGTTCTAACTATAACTACCTACTGGCGACCGCCAGTAGGTAATATATATATATATATTGGAGGGTTTTGTAAACAATTTTTTTTTGTTGACATTTATTATACATCAAAACCCCACCCCCTGACCAACCCAAAGTAATCTTATCCTAACAACAAAGAAATCCCTATACTACACTAACACTACTCTAACCAAAGTTATTCTATACATTACTCTAATACCATGCTTGCCTCTCAAGCAGGCAGAAATTGTAGGAGGTGTCTTGGAGGGTACTAACGCTTGCCCTGTCCAACTGCCTGCTTGATGTCCTGTAGCAGGGCAGAGCCTGGTCCACCTTATTTTTTAACACTGCCATGCGCAGTTTAATGTCTGACATGCCCTTCTTTATGTCTGCTTCAAACTTGGAGGGTCCTCCTGTGGGCTGTTGTGTGTGTGCCGGTGCCTGTGAGGGTCCACTACTTGAGATGCTTGGGGGCCCATTAGGATGTCGGGCAGATCGCCATCGCCATGCGGGCGGTGGCGATCCGCCCGACATCCTTGCCCGCCCGCCACCCATTTCCCCCCGCCATATTGCTATGGCGGGGGGGACCGCGACGGACGGAAACACCGTCTGACGCTTTTCCGCCCCGGTCGCAAGGCGACCGGGGCGGAAAAGGGTCTATATGGTGGCGGTATCTGCTAGACACCGCCATCCATTTTAGGATGTAGGCGGGAGGGTGCATTTCCGTGACGGCGAAGGCATGCGGTCTTTCAGTTTGGGGGCCCGTTGCGGGCCCCCAGGATGATGGGGGGTGGGGGAGGCACATGGCATGTGTATTCACAACATGGCAGGCACCGCGCTGTGCCTGCCACGTTGTGAATGCACATGCACGACATGCATCTTTAGCATTGTGGCAGGCGGTGCTGAGAGCACCGCCCGCCACAATGTTAAAAATGCAGGATGCGCTCGCCACTGTGGCGGGCGCATCCTAATACCCCCCATGGGACCCCCGCCCTTATGGTGGCCGGTCCCGTTATCCGATAGGATGGCGAGCGGACATATCTGGAAACATACAATTTTTTTGTACCCATGGAATGGTATACATTTTCACATTCACTGTGGATTGGTGTACCTTGGTCATCCTGAAATGGTCTTTATGCCATAGGCATTTAGCACATTCTGATGTGTCGTGTCTTAACAGCACATTTCCTGCATCAAAATGTTTTGTAATTGATGAGTCAAGGAGCCACCACAGGCACATTGCTAACCATACACATAATTTTGTAGGTATGACATGTAAAAATAGATGCAGAAAACGTAGCCCACATTATACAGTGGTTTATAAACATAATCATATTTGACCTGATCCAACTCTACTGTGGACCATACCACCATTGAATACATGTACACAATATAATGTGCAGGTAACATGCATACTGTAGCATTCACACACAAACCATGAGCTACTGTGCATCCACTAGCACATACTTTGGCATTATCTGACACTGGGATTATGGCTCCCCTCACACACAACTTTTATGTTTTCATTCCCAGATAGGCCAATTGTACTCCTCGACACTAGTCTAACGCTGATAGACATGCACCACATTACTGCAACCTCCCATAACCTAGTCCTCATCTTTCAAGAAGTTAAATTGTGAGTAGGATGCACAATGAATCAGGCAATTCCCTACATATCTGACATCACACTCACTCCTTGCACTACACTTATTACTCAGATGAAGGCACTAACCAGTGAAGTTTGGGCTTCTGAAGTTGGCCATCTCAGCATCTGCTTAAAGAGGTGGTCCAGCTACAAGACATAACAAGTACAGCACATCATTAATCTATGATACACATATATGATAAGCAAATACATCACAGTATATATACAAGGCTATTGACCATGTGGCCTTTTAAGTTGTTAGTGTTTAGATAACACAATTGACATGCCTGTATGATACACATTGGTAAGGCTGGCTCAGTCATACATACAAGTGAAAGTCTTACACATGCACCAGTTGGCCATTTAGCACAACCACGTGTTGAGCGGCATCACTACCTAACTACACACATGTAGCTAACTCGGATGATGCTGTACACCTACACAATTCACATAGTATGCTCAGGTAATGGTATCCGGAGCCCCTCTGTAAACAAACACCAGTAAATAGTTACACTACATACATTTCAAATCATACCTATGGGTCCACAAAGTTATGTGTATACTAAACCTGTCAGTGTTGCTGAGTGCATGTCTTGTACACTTGTACTAAACCTGTCAGTGTTGCTGAGAGCATGTCATTGTACACTTATATTCCATGCATCCCTAAGCCTAGTACAACAGATAACAAATAGAGATTAGATGAACAGTGTAAGTCATGGCAGACATCATAGATGCTAGCCAACTCATAAGAGGTTTGCAAAGTAGTATCAATGGCACATCACTATGGAACTCCTTCACAAGGCTGTAGCACAGTCACGGCATATATTAATACGTTGTAAGAAGGGAAATGACAGCTGTGCAAGGGCCTTGTAAATGAGCCCTTTTATGTATGACAGAGGAACTGTAATGCACAATGGAAACTGGTCATGACAAATGGTTGCAGCGGAAATAGCATCTTTGGAGCACATGTGTACCTCCAGCCATGTAATCACATGAGGTTTCTGGACAGGCATGGCAATGTATATCAACTCAATGCTCCCCTGGGACTTATTTATCTCACCTACAGTAATAGTGACAATAGTGAGAGCAACACTGTCTCATAGAAGGCATTGGTGCATATATTGTTCCTGCACTATAGGAATGGTATTTGCCCAATTTGCATGTGCGCAAGACACAATAGCACAAAACATCATAGTGAGCCACACTTAATAGTCCCTAAAAGTAAAAATGAACACTTTAGAAACATTAGATAGCAGAAACAATGTGTATACTTACATGTAGGTCCACCAACTGCAATGCCCACATCGGCCACCCTGCCCACCACATCTGCCCAGCAATGCTTCAGTTGTGGAGTCTCACGGTCAATGCCATGTATTTGCAGCATCTGTTGCCTGATGCTCTCCTACCTCTGCTTCTGGGCCTTCACAGGGTACCCCTGTATCGCAACCCCCCCCCCCATGTTGCAACATATTTGGCAGGTAATGGCAGACCAGCCAGAGGAAAGTATTCAACTCCTGGGAATTAATCGGGCTAGAACGGCTCTGGCCCGGCATGATCCCACACACATGCAACTAACCTAACCTGAACTAGACCCCCCAAAACACCCTAATAACCCAAATACAAATGTACCCCAAAAGACAAACACCCAACACTTTACAGGACAGTTAACGACAATGTACACCAAAAACACACAAAAATGGACAAAAGGCACACAACATGGACCGCAGATGCAATGCACAAACTCCACAAACTCCAAAAACCACTCTTCAGCTCAAAAAAACACCATCATTCACAAGCACAGAAAGAAAAACTGTGACTTATTATAAAAGTGAAAGTAATTTTACAGTTCATGGTTTCCTGCATGCAAGATACATTACATCAGTCAGTCAGTATAAACTTTATTCGGACACCAATACATATCCATAAAAGTACAGATAAACGGCAGCATATTCAAAGAAAAGAAAAATTCAGCAACAAAGCAACAATAAAAACATTCAGTTAAAATTAAGATTAAAAATAGTCCTCCAGTAATACAGTAAACAGATAAGAAAAAGTGCAAAATTCTTTAACATAGCATATAGCTTACAGTTTAAGACAACGAGATAAAGTGCAATATTTCAGCAGGGGCATATAGAATTACGAGTGCGCACCGCCGCCTGCAAAAAGGAGCCAACCTGAAAGGTTAGCTCATCGTCTTTTAAAGCAAGGACCTTCCCATATGCAGCCTTATAGTCAACCTCATGTAACCCTTTAAAATACGGAAGTAAGAACCTTTTAGTGAGAATAAAGTAATAACAACAGAAAAATAAAAAGTGCAACATCGATTGTTTCTGTTGGCTGTTACATGGGCATGGCAAATGGTCACGGTTAGGAGTAAACCCTGCGGGAAATGAGAGCATAAATTTTATGGTGTCAGTCCTCAGCCTGAAAAGTAACCCCCTTTCCCAGCGACTAATCGGTTTTAGTAAGTAGCTGGAGGGTGCACGTTCTCAATACACATATATCTAGAGACTGACCCTTTCTTACGTTCTTTATCCAATCTAGCATCCCTATAGGATGCATAGAGAGCAGTCGGAAGGGATTTAATACTAGTGGTGCCAGGATCTAGAGGATTTGAAAATAAATATTCACAATTCACACTAGTTAAACGGTTGTACGGCATTACAACGCGGGCTTTTACCCCGCATGCCATTACAACGCAGTTTTTACAACGCAAGTCGTTACAACGACTTGCATTGGGGGGCGCTGGATAGTAGAATAGTTTAATTTTCTATTCCAACTCCACCCCACGTTGACAGTAGGGAAGGTGTTGGATAGAAAATTAAACTATTCCCTATCCTACAGCGCCCTCCAGCGCAAGTCGTCGTAACGACTTGCGTTGTAATAGCAGCTTTGTAATAGCAGTGCAGGGTAATGCCCGCGTTGTTATGGATGTTTCCCAGTTAAACTATTGTGTACTGCGGCCAGCCAAGGTATATTAATTTCCTTGTCACATTACAGACAGTCTGATATTATCTCTCTAGTTAGTTGGGGCGCAGGGTTTCTCCAAACCCTCAGCCAGAATAATGCTGGGCGGGCCTTCATATAATCTTCAACATATGGCAGGTTGAGTTCACAATGACAAGCATATTTAGAGACAGAAATAGGTGCACCCAGGATTTTGCGACAAAATCTGTTCTCCTCGTCCTGGATGCTGCCACCATTAGTGTGGCCCCAAACTTCAGCACCATAGGTGACAATAGGTATGCATTGGAGTCTAAAAATGTTAACAGTGGCAGATACCACCTCTGTATTCCTCGGCTTTAGTAACCCGAGTATCATATTAGTCGAATTTGTGAACTTCCTCCTGCAATTAGCCACATGGTCCGCCCACAATCCATTGGAGGCAAATACCAGACCAAGATATGGGAAAGTGCGAGTGCTCTGTAAATGACTAGAATTTAAAACTATCAATGACTTAAAATCCTTCTTTGACCCACACGCCATTAAAAAGGATTTTTTTAAATGAGTGCATAAATCCAGGGCTGCCATAAAGTCAACAAAACCATGCACCAGGATGCGGAGAGCTTTTGGGGTGCGGCCCATCAGCACTGCATCGTCGGCATATAGCAAAGCTGGGAGTATATTACCGTTAATGCGCGGGACGTCTTGGGTCAGTGTTACCAAAGACTTATTCAGATCGTTAATATACAGAATAAATAAAACAGGGGCCAGGACACACCCTTGCCTGACCCCTCTATTAAATTCAATAACTTTTGACATCTCACCGTCCCTGCTGATGCGCACCCGGGCGTGTAGGTCTTTATGCAGGTAAGCTAAAAAGGATACGAGGGACTCGTCCAAACCATAGTTTAAAAGGGAAGTCCACAGCTGAGACCTATTGACAAAGTCGAAAGCCGACGTAAGATCCATGAATGCCAGATATATAGGTGTTTTCTTAGCTACATTATATTTTCCAATAATCAAGTTGAGGTTAAGGCATTGTTCAACAGTGCCGATGTTACTCCTGAACCCCAACTGACAGGAATGTAGGATCTGACACTCCTCGGCCCAGGACCTGATCTTTTTATACAGGACCCTCCCCAAAATTTTCACCGTATTATCAATCAGGGAGATCAACCTGTAGCAACTCTGGTTTGACAGGTCCCCCTTTTTAAAAATCGGCACGATTGTACTGGAGGACCAAGTATGAGGTATAAGGGAATTGGTTAAATTATTAAAAACATTCAACAATAGGGGCGCCTAAAAATCAGGGTAGCTTTTAATGAGATCAATGGGCAAACCATCAGGGCCTGGGGCTTTACCTCCCAGACTCTGATCGATGGACTCCACTACCTCCGATAGGTTAATCTGAACCCTGGTGGTCGTTATGTACTCACTAATAGTTGTGGGTGAGGCCGGAGCAGAGTAGATCTTGCTAAAATGAGCTTCCCAGTGGAAATATTGCAACTAATAGCAACTTACAGCGCAGGGATGCCTCCGGGTCACCAGGCGCTCTATAAATGGTTAAATAAATAAATAGTTTCCCAAATAAGCTTTTTTTTCCTTTCCCTTCCGGCTAACTCAAGTCCTTACAGCGCGGGGATGCCTCCGGGTCACCAGGCGCTCTATAAATCGTTAAATAAATTAAATAAATATAGGGCTCCCTACAGACTTCATGCCCTTAACGGCCAACCAAAAATCTTTACCATTCTTTAACGCCATGGCCCGTTCAAGATTATCCCAATGCTCTCTTATGATTGCCTCCTTTCTAATTGCTATGCCTCTTTTATAAGATAGTCTAAGTGATTTAAAAAGGGAGCTATCACTGGGATTGTTAACAATCGCCCTACGCAGAGCTCTATTAGCTGAGGAGCAGTCAGCATTAAAGCAACCTGGGTCCGGGGGAATTTTCTTTTTCGGCCTAGACAACAAAATTTTGACGCCTGTGCAAAGTTTTGAAAATGCGTCAACTACCTCCGGATTATGGGCCAGATGTAGGTAAATCATATTTACCGATTCTTAAATACCGAATTTTACCGATTCGGTATTTAAGAATCGGTAAATATGATGGGGTGCGATGTAGGTAATTTTTTAACTTGGAATACCGAATCGGAAACATAAATACCGAATCGGTATTCCCTATTGATTCCTATGGGCTGTGAAGCCCATAGGAATCAATGGGAAATATCGATTCGGTATTTACCGAATCGGTAAATACCGAATGTTGCAAGGGTGCAGGGGTTGTCACTTTGACACCCTCTAGCACCCCGAATTCAGGCATGTGTGACATGTGGCACACAGACATGCCCTAGGGGCAGGTCTGTGTGTCACATGGCATAGGTGTGCATGCACACATGTGCATGCACACCTGGATTCGGTATTTTACCACCCAATTGAATTGGGTGGTAAAATACCGATTCTGTATGGCCTTTGGGACTCAGAAGAGTCCCACCTATATTTAGATTTACCGAATCGGTAAAATTACCGATTCGGTATTTTACAGATTCGGTAAATTTACCGATTCGGTAAATTTACCGAATCTGTAAAATAAATGCCCCTACATGCCGATTCTTAAATACCGGTCGGTAACGACCAAAATCGGCCGTTACCGACCGGTATTTAGGCTCCTACATCTGGCCCTATATTCCTTAAACGACAGACAAGTGTCGATCAAGTCGGGGTGAGAGCTTACCATCCTGCCAAATATGGCTTTGTTGTCTATCCCACACCAGACCAATCTAAGGTTGTCAGTGGAGGGGGATAAATCCATTGCACCACGCTCTATATCATAGGTCGTCTTGATACAGAGCTCAGGGTTAGATTAACAGGGTTATGATCCCCTGTAGTGTGGGTATCACCTCGGCTTTTAGCACAAGATTTTCCAAAGGAGCAGTGATAAAAATATAGTCAATGGTAGAAGACGAGCCCCTACCTCTGTAAGTGGGTTCTGTATGGCCGGCTCTTGTCATCACTTCTGCTAACTCCATTATATCTGTAAAGTTGTTAATACTTAGGAGATCTAGTAATTGGGCCCCCCAATGACATAATGGTGCCATATTTATAGGATGGATGGCAGAGTAAATATCTCTCGGGAGCTTGACATTAAAATTGCCCCTAAACAAATACCCACAAATTTAATGCCACGGTTAGATGTCTGTAAATTAGAGATAAAACTGAACAGATCAATAAAGTTCATATTTGGAACATTCTTAAAATCGTTGTTGTAAAAATTAATAAAAATAAGCGAAGTCCCCCGATTAACGCCTGAAATTTGTCATTATTGGTGGTGAGCACCCTGGCACGGCCCCCTGTCCTAGTTTTAATCCAGATTGAGAAGCCTCCAGCTGGCCTTCCAGAATATGGAATGGGGACTACGGTATTAAAACATTCAAGCCCCTCCAGAAACAACTCTTGTGTGGCCCAGGTCTCTTGGAACATTACAATGTCTTGTTTGTGGACTAACTCCAGCCAGTCAGGCAAGTTCCTTTTAGACGCGAGACCAGCCACATTCCAGCTCAATATTTTGAGAGTTGGATCACCGTTAGGGTTTGCTGGATAATCGAGTTCGCAAGGCGGGAGTACAATTAAAGAGGGAGCTGACTCCACTACTTCAGGTTCTGGGAAGGGAGAAGACAGTTAATCCTGGCTATCCAAACCAGATAGGGGTAAAAATCTGTTGTGTAGGGAGAGGGAGTGGGCAGTAAGAGGCGTATCAAAAAGTGATGCCCCCACGGAAGGTTTGTAAAAGTACCCCAATGGCAAGGCCCAGATACTGGTGTTTAAATTAGGATGAACCTCCTGGGCCGATAAAATTAATTTAGCCAATGATGGTCTGTGAAGATTAATAACAATACAATCTACTTTGATACATTTTGGGGACTGTCCCACCCAGCCGACTCTTCGTGCCATAATAATATGGTCAATGAATGACATCCTAAACCCCTTATGTTTGGAAAGCCAGTCTAAACTCTAGCTCTCATGATTCTGTCTGATTTGACCTTAATGGGGGCATACCTGCTGTCGCAGGGATTCCGTTCTCCTACAGAACTGTGCATAGAGACTTGGAACCTCAGTGAGTTAGGGTGTGCCAAAACTCACCTTAGTACCCAAAATCCCCTACCAGACTAGCTACGGTGTCTCATTGGTCATTACAAACTCCCAATGCTTAGACAAACCAGAACATGGACTTAGAATACCTCAGGTAACGTGGAACACATGAACACTCTTTCGTTATACAATCAGTTCAATCCAGAACAAGGAGTTAAACGAGGACGCGTGCACATTTGAAATGTTTATTTACTAATGCAGTGTTCTCAAACGCAGTATCTTAGCTAATACAAGCAAACATATTATAAGAAACAAAGTAATCAGCATAGTTACTAGTCCATAGAAAACAAAAGGTGAAAGCATGTTAAAATGCTAAAATGAATAGGTTTAAACAACACCTAATTCTCACCCTCCGTAGCTAGCATATTATATTATATCTAAGAAGGTCTCTTTGGGTTTTAGCAGGGGGGGCCCACACCTCAGATCTTAGTGGTAAGGGATCACATCATCTTCCACCAGCTCTGCATGCGAAGCACCATCAAGTGTGTGTGTATGCTCTGTGCAAAGCAATATAAAACGCGCCTAGCGCCTGAATTTGGCCGCAGCTGCATGTATGTTATGTCTGGGAATGTGTGAAGATCAGACCTCACAACAACTGTGTCGAGATATTCTTGAAGGCTTCAGCACTCACTGTACAGACACGGCTCACTAAGCAAAGCTGATATCAGAGTAACAACATATTATTCGTGTGTGAATCAAAAAACTCTACTAGGCTCAAAGCTACAATAACAGTTATGTGTCGTGTGCAGAAGCAGCAGAAAGGTAAAATGGTGTTTAAACTCCTAATAAGCTCATGCTAACTTAACACAGCATATAGGCAAAGCATAACTATATGACACCCCCCCATGATCCGAGCACGGATAAGAAAAGATAAGATAAGATAAGGGGCTCATTTTTGAAATGCAGAGTTCAAGAACGAGAGTCAATAATAATTTGAGGAAATGAGAAAAAATATTTTCAATACCCCAAAAAATCTCACTATCATGACAATTTTGTGTTCAATTTGTACAAAGGCAATAGGTCTGGGACATGAAAAGTTATTCAAAATTAAAAAAATATATATAACCATTAGTTCAAAGTCAAAATTGGCCTTGATTAGTCTCAGCCTAGGACTGAATATGAAAAATAAGCAGCAACAGCTTCCAAAAGGAAGTCACTGTTATCATCCGAAAATAATTCAGCCATCCAATTTAATAGCGGGAAAGAACATTCATGCTCTTCATTTACCGGAGCCTCTAGCACCATCAGAGGACAACTCGGCGGTGTTTCAATGAAGCTGTGTGCCAAGAAATCTTGCGCCGCTGCAAATATATTCCAACGACCCAGTACTCCATGCATTGCTGCCAAGGCCATAATCCCTTCGTCGGAACAAAGCAACTCATGAGCAACTAAGGGACTCATGAGATGATTAAAATCCACGTCAGGAGACACCATCTTGCAGAGACACAAATCCAGGGCCCAGTCGAAATCGCAGCTCAGGCAATGAAAGACAGGCTGGACACATGTAAAATAGGAAAATCGAAACGATAATCCATATGCTGCACTTAAGGTGGCGAGCGGTAGTGCGCCATAGTAATCAAGCATCCTGTTGCGAAACAGCGCCAGCAGTGGCAGTTCGTTTTGGAACACAGGATGTGCATCCATTTTTAACGAAACAAAATAGTACCAGAACGCCCGCAGCCAGCGCCAGTAAAACGGGGAATCCACCAAAGAGGCTGGAAAAGATTGAATGGAAGAAAGCAGGAATGACTCCAAATATTTTTTCAAAAGAAGTCACAAGACCACTGCTAACCACTTTTAAAAAATGCGCCAGTCCCGAAGTGGAGGATGCGTTAAAGATTGTGTGAATCAGCTCACTGAAATGTAACGGTAGGTCAGTATTTAATAAAGCTTGCACCTCTGTGCGGGTGTTAGCTACGTGAAGGACAACTGTTTCACGAGCCGAAGTCAGGGCAACTTCTTTTTGTGACAATAGGGCTCTTATTCTACTCATTCCATTGAACTCTGTTTTCAAGGTCGGAATCCTCGGCCAGATGGAAACATCCAGATTCCCATGTGGGGGCGGATATAAAACATTTTTACAGCAAACCACCCGTTCACTGACTGTAACCACATAAGCAATGCCTTTTATTAACCCACAGCAATCCTCATTATTTAAAAGTAAATAACTGCCGTTTGCCAGTAGTGTGAACGTGGGGATGATTGCGGAAACGGGGGTATCTTTCAAAACACAGGCTAAATTAGGCTGTTCTTGGTTGCAAGAGCCGTGTAATTGTATATGTCTACACATTAATAAGAGATCTGGTGTTTCCGTGCACTCTTCACCTTTGAGATGAACTTCCTTTCCTTCCCTAAGGCATCTATATGTAAAAGGAAGCGACCAGGCTTCATGAAGGTAGGAACTACCAAGAGGCTCGTATCTACCAATGGCAAAATATTTCACACAATTTGTAAATTTAAACAGAGCAAACGGTAAAGTTAATAAACCGTGGATAAGCCACGTTGCAGCAGCAGCCTCAGCCACAGAGAATGGTAAAGACTTCAATCGCTCAATGTGTAACATTGAAAAAGATGCATCTCTCATTGAAAGCAAACGCTGCTTGTCAGTCAAATTAAATGGGGCAAAGAGGGAGGAGACATTCATGTATTTCCAAGGCACTTTACCGGCCTTAAGCGTCTGCAGGGTCCATGCAAACTGCATAATGGAACGCAATTGATTCTGACCATGGTATAATACAGACACTTCATCTTGCACAATATCAACAACAGATGATACAATATTATCCAATGTGTAAATGAGGGAAGAAAGCGTGTTAATGCTATTATCTACAACTGCAAGCACTTTCTCCAAGTTAGCCGCCTCAATCTGTGATGTTTTCCATATTTCATTATAAACTGCATATATCCATCTCTTTGATCTACCACTAGCCGGGCCTTTTATGAAATCATTTAAATAAACATCACCAGTCAGCTTAGATAGATGCAGTTTAACTGATGCCAAGGTAGAATGTTTGAGCCAATTCTGACATAATTTGCCTATTGAATAAGTGGTGACAGAATGGTCATTCTCAAAACTGGGATCAGCCCTGACTTGTCTAAAACCATCAGCTAAACCCAGAAAACAATGTTGGCACAAATCTGCTCTTTTGTGCCACATCAACCAACCCTTGGGATCCAAACTGGATATTGTAAAGGACGAATTCTGCAATAGAGTTTGCAACTCTCTAACCGAAAATGTTGTAGTATTACTCCAACCTGAATATTCTTCCAAATCAGGGAAGGAAGGAGTATTTAATTTTTTAGAAGTAGCCCAACCAAAGCACGTTGTCTGTGAAATGGTAGAATTCAAAAACAACATATGATTCGGGATGAGACATGCACGGTGCAAAGCCTCAGTGCCTTGCACCTGCCAACTTTTAGAACCCCAAACTGATTTAAGGTCAACTGTTTCCTTCCATAACTCGTAGCCTCCAACAGCTAGCTGGTCTAGAAAGGACTTCGAGTACAATAACTTAGTATCGATAAGTCAAACTTTGGACATGTACTTTTCTGTCATTTTAAAATAAAATGAAGCGGGATTGGACTGATTAAAGTCGGTAAAATAAGTGTACTTTTTCAAAAAGGTACTCGAACTGCCTTGCAACGGAGCTGGACAATGCTCCCACTGTGTATAATTGATAGCACTCCTTCTGGAATTAGTTTTATTTAGGTAGTGATTTCTAAAATGTTGGAAACAAAATAAATCACCATAATTAGCAGATTCTAAATACAAATCTTCAGCATCAAAGGCAGCATAGTATTTCAAATCAGAAAACAACGCCTCTACGGCCTGAACATTCCAATCATCAGAACGTATGTTTTGTTTAACTACATCCCCCATGTTAACTCTAAGCACATTAGGGACTTTAATGACTTCAGTAGGGCCATGGATTTGAAATTTAACAGCATCCCATACAATCCCATCTAGGACAGGCCAAGCAGTGATATTAACAAATGCCAAGTCTCTCTTCAGTCTGTGGGCAGAATGTGACGAGGAAAGGGGTGCCAATGTTCCATTGAGATGTCGAATGCATGTTCTTTCTTCGACATAGTGTCCGTTGACAATTCGGAAAAAATAAAACACAAAACCAATTGACATAAAAAGGTAAATTGAAAAAAGTACCAGCCAAACATATGTCCAAGGCGGAATTAAAAAATGTTTTTTAAATAAACTTGTATATACTGCAATCCGAGAGGGCTTTCCTGATGTGTGTGAGACAGTGTCAAATGAAAATCTGGATTCTGTGGCCAAACGGGTTTGCAAATCAGGCATCGATAAGTCAGTTGGGTAAGTGTAGTCAATTTCATCAAGCAGAGTACCAGGCAATGTACTCAATAAAGGACTGGAAATTGTAGGCATCTCGATGGCTACCTCCGGCTCAGGACCAGAAGCAGTGGCCAAGCAGAATTTCTCACAATCGAAGGACAGGAGACTGCCGGTGTCATACTAAGAAGAATCGGCCACTCTGTGTATCTTGACATTGTCAATGGAGATATACCTGTTTTCTTTACGACCTGGAAGTGGTGTTAAAATGACTGTTCTCGTGCCCTTCACACCAAGGACAGGAACTGGAGCACGGTAAGAAGGACCAAATTCTTTCTTGTTTTCGATCTTCTCCCGAACCAGTTCTCCAACTTGGGGTAGCCAGCCAACTACCGGGATCAGCAACACATCATCCGAAGTGGAGGGCAAATGTTCCTTTGCAAGACTGTCTCTTGTCTTTTGTAGGGTCTGTAAAACATTGCAATGTTTATCTACGTCAAAGGAGGTAGCATCAGCCACCCAGTCTAGACCGTCAAGGTCCGGTACATACATCTTGATACCAAAGAGCATTTCGTATGGGGTCCGCCCACCCAGAGACCTTCTAGGGAGATTATTAAGAGCACGCTGCACGCCATTGAGATGGGCCAGCCAGTTTCTGCCAGTGCCTATAACTCGAGCTGTCAATGATTGCTTTAAGTCACGGTTCATTCGTTCCACAACACTATCACCCTCAGGTCTGTATGGAGACGAAAACTTGACTTGGACCCCCAACGAAGTCATGGCATCCTTATACGCCTTAGAGGCAAAAGCAGGACCCTGATCCGAATGGAAGGTACCACAGGCAAAGATCCCTACAAAGACACGCAAATCTCTTATGACAGTCCGTGAATCAGTGCTGCGGTGCGGCCAGACCTATACAAACCGTGTGCATGAATCAACTGCTACTAAGACGTACTTATATGCAGTATCAGAAGAAAAAGGACCGCAGTGATCTAAGTAAACACAACCTAGTGGTTTATTAGATATGTACAACTGTGTTTGGGGCGGACGCGCAGCAGTTGAAGGTTTAATCTGCTGGCAAATGTCACATTGAAGGACATAATCGCGCGTCTGTTTGTACAGTTCCCGCCACCAAAAACGCTGTTGTAATCGAGACACAGTGGCCGAAACGCCCGCATGCGCAGACGCAACACCTTCATGAGCCGCTGTGATCAATGTATTCCTGTGATCCGCGTTGGGAATCAATCTCTCCCCAACGTCAGGTATTTTCACATAAGGAACCTCTGGCCCGGAAGCTCCGCCCCCGGGCCGGAAGCTCTGCCCCCAAGCCGGAAGCTCCGCCTCCGGACCGGAATTTCCGGCCCGAGTTCGGACTTAGAGTTAGTAGTCTTAAATCAAATCTGTGAATACCGAAAGAAGTAAGTTTATTCTGTGAATCCCGAAAGTAGTAAGTTCACTCTGTGAATCCCGAAAGTAGTAAGTGCATTCTGTGAATACCAAATAGCAGTAAGTTTAGGATTTAGTCTTAATTTCATTCTGTGAATCGGGCCCCAAGAGTATGAATTACAAACACGAGAGGCAACTGCTCTTGAGCTCAGCCACTCGGACCCAGATCATTTTATGTTTTATTGTGCTACCCTTGGAATCACAAAAATCATTCTGAATCCAAAAGAACAAGTTCTCATTGTAAGACTGAACACAGTAGTAAGAATCACTCACAATAAGAGTCGTCACACTAGGATCAGCGTATTCCAATGCAAGCATCAAAGCATGAAGCTCTGCCAATTGTGCTGTGCAGTCCCCTAGAGTCTGCGTGTGCATAACTCGGGACTTGAACTCATCGTTCACCATGGCACCTACCACAATGGCGCATGCGGAAACGTAGGCGTGTTTAGAACCATGCGCAACCTGCGCCGAACCATCAGTGTATATGATACAAGGGAAATCCTCTAAAGGCCGCATAGCCAAAGGCGCAGGATGAACGAATTCATACTGTAAAAACTCTTGCGACCGTAAGGAGGCATCAAAAATGAATGTGACATCAGGAGATGTCAAGGAAGCAGCCCATTGTATCCACCGAGGGTGCAAAGCTTTAGATACGCTGGGCATATTCCGGAATGTATGTCTTTCCGAAATTTAAAAATCCCAGCAAAGACTGTAATTTTTTGAGTTGTCGGAGCGCGCAGCTGTGCGCATTTCTCCAAGAAGTGAGGAGCCAATCCTCGACCTTCATTGTTGAGCTCATAGCCCAGGAACAACACTGTATACTCTGCAATGTGCGACTTTGCAAAGTTGAATTTGTAACCAAAGTCCGCAAAGCTACAAATTATGCGGTCAACTCGACACAAATGCTCCCAAAGTTCGTCGTCTGTGAGATAAATGTCATCCATATACGAGTACGCATCAGGGTTGATTCTCTCTAACAGAGAGACTATGCGGGCAGCAAATACCCCAGGACTATTTTTATAGCCCATCGGTAAACGCTGGAATTGTTTTTGGACGCCGCCGCATGTAAAACTGGTCCATTGAGAACTCAGACCATCCAAATGGTGGGCATAAAAACCTTTGGAAATGTCAAGCGTGGTCTTAAACCGCTTACGCACAAGACTATCCACTAAGGCAGAGCCGTGAGTATTCTGTACTGCACAGGTACAGCAATGCAAGTTTAAATGCCGGTAATCCAATACCAAACGATATGATCCGTCAGGCTTGGTCACAGTAAAAAGAGGGTTATTCTTTGGTGACACACACGTTTCAATCACACCTTGATATTCCAATTGTTCAAGGATTTCCGCAACGGAAGCCTTAGCTTCACGTCTAATGGGATATTGTGGTTGAGGCTGTGGCTGTGACCGCAAAGGAATTTCGTGGTGCAGGGAAAATTTATCCCAACCACAGTGAGTACGGTACAGAGCCAGCGCGAGGGCTCTAGCCCACTCTTCTGCAAAATTCAGCGCATGCTCCTTAGAGACTGTGTGAGCGAAACTAGGGAGGATTACCTCCTCCCCTCTCGGGGCTGCGAGAACAAAAGGTGGGGAAATGTCATAGGTAGTTGTAATATTTTCCCAAAATACCCCTTTTATGGTACGTTGTATGTCACCTTCAATGAACAGGACTATTTCATAAAGTCTGTCAGGGGGAGCAACCCTAGTGTCAGCTGTCTCCACAACAACATAACGGTCAGTCGCTGTCACCTTCAGTAGTGGACGGAGAGCCTCTCGTACAATGGTGATCTCCGCCGCGCTGTGCAGCATGGTCATAGCCCATGTCTGATTCCGAAGCTGCGTTCTCACTATCTGTGGCATATCTCGCTGTTAAAGCTGCAACTTTCTTTTTCTGAAACTGGGGTCTTTTCGGTGTAGAATCATCCTGCTTGCCTTTTCCGTCTTTCGGGCAGAGCTGGTCGCATGCCTGCTGACCACCCCGACCCCTGCCGCCTCCTCCTCCACTGGTCGTTGAGGCCGATGACTCCTGACAAGAACGAGGAGAGCGTTGATCAGAAACCTGAAAGCGATCAGGTGATTTTATCGTCGCGCGATCGCGCAAGTCATAAACACGTTCTGTGGGCGCAGGCAAAGGAGACGCACGACGAGACTCCTGTCTCTGTTGTTGTTGCTTACCCTGTTTTTGTTTTTTCGGCCAATTTTGTTTTTTGGTCTTGGGCTGTTCGTCAGTTTCTGACTTTTGCCCTTGGGGTTGTTTTTTCTCTTTTGTAGAAAAAGGCTTTCGACCCCTACTATTGCGGCCCACGGTTTTATAAGCCGGCACAATAATTTGTGCTAACTGTCGGGGTTTTTCGACCTCGGGTATCGCCTGCAAAGCATTGGCTACCTGAAAGTTCACCGCATCCCCCTTGACATTAGCAAGTATGAGATCGTAAACCACATCAAAGGAGCCACAAAGGCGCATACCCACTTCAAGCCTCAGGTCCGTGCTCATCCTGAACACGCTTAAGGACCGTCGGCAAAACAGTCATAGATGGTGTGCCGTAACACCTCGCATAGACCGCCGCAAATGTTCTACCCCAGGTCTCACAGTCGCCGATTTCAGGGGTCAAGTCTTTTGGCATGCTAATTGTCAGAATCCTGTGTTTCTGACCAGGAGTCGTGTTAGGAAATACTGCTTCCAGCTGGTCAAACTTCTCGGCAAGCCAGAAAGGAAAATCATCCCTATCCTGGGGGCGCTTGCCCATCACAGCGTTGACCATCACGGGACTGAGCTTCATACCGCCCTGTCCAGCAGGAAGCGCTGCAGCCCCAGGGGCCCCGCCCGGGAGATTACGGGTTATGTATTGCACTAACGACCTAATCACGCTAATTGCAACTACATGTAGTCGTCTTAGTTCAACCACGGTACATGCGCTGTGTTGAGGATGAGGCGTAAATCCAGCCAAACAGGCCAATTTGCGCCTGGAATGGACAAAGGACCTAACCTCGGAGCTGTCAAAGAGTGGGGGAGGGCACCATCAAACCAAACGCGGTGCTGCCAAGCATCAATAGGAACTTCCTGTGCCCTATATGGAGGATATTCCAGTGGCACAGCTGTGGCAGTGTATGTTTCGAACACATTCAAAATTGCGTTCACAGCCGGGAAGGTCACCCACGAATAAAATATTTCGTAAGGGTAAGCCACCTCTGCACTCACCACCATTATCACGGCCATGCCATCCACGGGAACAGTATAATGCTGCAAATGGTTGCGCACCGCAATGCGACTATGCTGCGGAATATTCACCGCGGCCATAACGACACAGAAAGAAAGAGGTACAAAGTAAACTTTGTAGCACAACTGGGTAGTAATTCAAAGAAACCGTTTAGAAAGATTCAAGCTTGAAAAGACCTATTGAAAAAATAGGTAGATTTGTCCGACACCACCGTTAACCGGAAACAATAGTGAAGGGGTTAAGGACTGAATATTGCACTACTCAAGTGTCATGTAATAAGACCACCAAAACGTTGGGCGCCATGTCGCAGGGATTCTGTTCTCCTACAGAACTGTGCATAGAGACTTGGAACCTCAGTGAGTTAGGGTGTGCCAAAACTCACCTTAGTACCCAAAATCCCCTACCAGACTAGCTACAGTGTCTCATTGGTCATTACAAACTCCCAATGCTTAGACAAACCAGAACATGGACTTAGAATACCTCAGGTAACGTGGAACACATGAACACTCTTTCGCTATACAATCAGTTCAATCCAGAACAAGGAGTAAAAGAGGACGCATGCACATTTGAAATGTTTATTTACTAATGCAGTGTTCTCAAACGCAGTATCTTAGCTAATACAAGCAAACATATTATAAGAAACAAAGTAATCAGCATAGTTACTAGTCCATAGAAAACAAAAGGTGAAAGCATGTTTAAATGCTAAAATGAATAGGTTTAAACAACACCTAATTCTCACCCTCCCTAGCTAGCATATTATATTATATCTAAGAAGGTCTCTTTGGGTTTTAGCAGGGCGGGCCCATACCTCAGATCTTAGTGGTAAGGGATCACATCATCTTCTACCAGCTCTCTGCATGCGAAGCACCATCAAGTGTGTGTGTATGCTCTGTGCAAAGCAATATAAAACGCGCCTAGCGCCTGAATTTGGCCGCAGCTGCATGTATGTTATGTCTGGGGAAGGTGCGAAGATCAGACCTCACAACAACTGTGTCGAGATATCCTTGAAGGCTTCAGCACTCACTGTACAGACACGGCTCACTAAGCAAAGCTGATATCAGAGTAACAACATATTATTCGTGTGTGAATCAAAACACTCTACTAGGCTCAAAGCTACAATAACAGTTATGTGTCATGTGCAAAAGCAGCAGAAAGGTAAAATGGCGTTTAAACTCCTAATAAGCTCATGCTAACTTAACACAGCATATAGGCAAAGCATAACTATATGACACTGCCAAGACCACAACATTGGGCCAAGCCTCTGGGGTAAATTTAATACCTCCCTACTACCCATAGGGTCTGACAATCTAGTGATATCAGTACCACCCTCTCGTGGTGTGCTGTCCGCGTCATGAGTATTGATTCAAACCACAGTGGGGATACTGGAAGTTGGCTTAATGCACGTCACATCTTAGGTAAGTGAGCGATTTACATAACCATTGTCAGAGATGCCATTTTCTCCGCCATTACCATTACCCTCTGTTGCAAAACATAACTTAATTGTATCACACATATCACAAGAAATGATCGCTGAGTTCAAGGTAGACACGCCAGTCAGAGTATTCGTACGGGTTGACATATTGTTAGAGTATATAAATGGCATTCCCGGGGCAATAGTCACAGTAGAACCAATTTGAACAGATAGAGTCTTATTAGGGTTCTCAGGATGAGGCGCGGGCAAATGTTCTCTCAAGGTGGCGAGGAAACTGTCAAGTGCACCTTTAACACGTTCAGTGATGGTGTCCACAATATAGCCAATAACAGCTTCACTACAGCCTTGACTTTCAAAAAGGGGCAGGCCGTTCTCAGTCTGAGTTCCAATAGTGCGACGAGCGTCAATAACTGGGGTTCGCACCTGGGCAGCAACTGTCAAAAAATTTGAGGAAGGACGTATCCAAGAGCTCAATGATGAGCGGGTTGCACAAGGGCGGATAGGCTGCTTCCTCATAGGACTTATCATTTTAGCTGGCTTCCTTTTACATTTCGCCCCAGCAATTGGCTCAGTGCCCACCGTAGTGTCTAATGTGACCATATCTGGGGAGGGAGCTTGAGATGTAGTGCCGCCACCAGAAACAGCGCAACTGGTGAGAGAGCAGTCTGGTGCGCTGATATTCATATTGGCTTCCGAGGTAGAACGTGGAAGGTGAGAGGGTACCCCCAAACCGAGGGAGAGACGCCTCTCGGTCAGTTCAATCTCATTACTCACAATACTGACCACTCTTTCCAGCATGCTATCAATGCTTGTTGCGGCGGGCCTTAGGACCGGCTGGCCTACTCGCTTCCCCAATATCACGTTTAGCCTGCAGTAGGTGAGAGATATAATACAGTTCAGATATCAAATAGGCTCACCTTAATATGTCAGATCAGCAAAGCTCCAATGAAAGGGATGGCCGAGCCCAGTCTCCTCCGGTTTCTGATGGGCGCGGACGGGTCCGCCCTTGGCCCGGGCTTTGCCCAGGCAGCGCCCGGGCACACCCGCGCACCTTCCCTTACTCCATGACTTCATTTCCTGGCCGGATGCGGGACATTTTCAGCCTATGCGTCTGTTTTTCTTACACTAGCCCACATTGCCTCAATTTCACTGGCGGCCTTGCAATGGAAAACAATATAAATATTGCGCGCCCATGACAGTGGAAAAATAATTTCGCGCTGCTTGGTGTAACGTCATTTCTTTTTACGTGAATGCAAAAAAATTGTTTTCTTTTTTTTATTATGTGTAGTTCATGTTCAAATTAACAGTGAATGTTGTTTTCTGTGTGATGGGTACTGTTGCTGCTTTGCCACTGTTAGCACATGTGTCATATGTGTGTAAATACGTCTACACATGTGTTGGACCATCTGTACCATTGTTCCAAAGATGCATAATGCGCTGGTAGAACATTGGTGCTCTTTCCCATTGGTGCTATGTGTGCCAAGTAGTTGATGCCTACCAATGACATTGTATATGCTTCCACCTAGGATGCAAGAGTAAACCTATGCGATGGGGTCAAAGATATGTATCTACGACTGCTATGTGCAAGGAAAATTAGCTTTAATCACAAAGAAACCTAGGGGTCTCACACCGAGGGATACACGGAAACCTCAATCCATTTGGAACTAAATGGATATAGCGATGATAGGAGTGGGATGAACAGTACTGAACAGAAGAAATATCAGTGATTGTGAATAGAACCCGCTCAGTTCATAGGATACCCATCAAAGTATTGCATGATCAATTTTATCATCTGGTCAGCCCACAGTGGTAATAAGTCTCTAGATCATTGAGACCAAGTTTTACCCTGTAAGAGAGCGGGGTCACTACCCACAAGCACTTTTTGACCAGTTGAATATGAGCAGATGGGTAAAGGTGCAGTGCAAAAAGAAGAAATGTGGTGAGTTTAAAATAGGATAGAGGACAGAAGAAAGAACAATTTTATTGAGGACATGCCCTCTTCCTAATTAAAAACAATTAGAACAGTGCAAGGGTGCAGTGTGGAACAATTTACTGCATTATGGCCAACATGTTTCAGCCTCAATGGGGAAGACCCAAGGCTTTCTTCAGGGCCTCTGTTCAAAACACTGCTACTGCAAAGTGTCAAATCAAATTACCAATAAATGAAACATATAATAACGTGTAAGATAAATAAAAGGATACAATAGATTAGTTACTGCTCCTCCGTGTAAGTGGATCCTAAACGTGATCTACAACAACACAAACAATAACATGAAACCTCTGTTCAGAGAGAAAGGAGGGGGTTAAATATACCACTCCATGCTTTGTAACTTGAATGTAATAACTCACTCACCCAGCTATACAGGGGAAAGGACCTCACCTCGCCTGGACTCAAACTCAGGATTAAATGAGGCCACGCTCTAGGAGAAATAAGGAAACACATTCTTGAATGGCAGCGGGTAAATAAGCCTATTCTACTCCAACTGGCATTCTATCAACTAGTATTATTGTGATCCTTGCTTCAAAAATCTTTGCTCCCCGTGCATTTCCAAATCACAAACGGCTCAACCTTAAAAGATCATCTCAAAAAAACATGCTCGTCTAGTAATATTGCGGAAATACGAGCAGCTTTTTCAGCAACAAAGTCACTTCGAAGGACTTTCAATTACGAAGTCAGGCAAGTTTTAGCAAAAGCGGGCTGTTTGAGGGCTGTTTAGTTATCAAACCTCACCTCTCCGTCGTTGCCTCGAGCAGATCCCAAGTTAGGGGGAGGCAACGCTCGGGAGGCTAAGATGTTTTTATGCCTCAAACGTGACCACGCCTATCAGCATTCACCAGTTACGTGGAGTGGGGCGTAACAAACGGAGAACCGATTTGTTACTAAAGAAGTGATACTTAATTAGCCATCGGTGATTTCCACTTTTGAACAAAACTAATTCATACTTTTTAACTCGGCGTCTTACCTCCCATTTTCTCGCCATGTATTCGGGAAGGACAAGTGCCCGCTCGTAGCTATCGCGCTAGCACGTAGTCACGCGATAACCCAAGGACTACAGTATGACGTCAAGGTCATGTTAACTGTAGTTCTGTATGGAATCAGGACGTACATCCCACGTGTGTTAGTTGTAAGCCGCTCTATGTATCCTCTTCATATTTCTATGAACGTAAAGCGAGTATTAAATAGAGTGCTCTTACTAGAATTCTTGGCACCCCAAGAAAATATCTTAAGTCCAGAATAATAGTGGGAAATAAATAACCCCAGATTTTTAAAGACCCGATAATAAAATCTTAGATTTGCAAAAACAAACACACAGACTTATGTTTAGAGGGAAGGGCCATGGTAATGCACTAAGTGTAAAATAAAAATGTTACTCGTATGGAATCAAAGCAGGTAAATGCAGATATTAGTGTGAACTTAAAGGACAGTCCAGGGTATTTCATGGTTAAGCCCATGGCTATCCAAACGTAATCGGTAAATCCATTTTTGTTCCTTTATAAAAATGAACTTGGTCACATCTCCAATATGATCTGGGATGTATGGCTTTTCCAAAACTGTCCAACTAAACTCTGTTTCTCTGTGTTTTTGTTCTAGAAAATGTTTAGTCAATTTAGACACACTTTTTTTGCACTTAAAAGAGCTCTTGTGTTCTAACATACGTGTCCGTACTTTACGGGTTGTCATCCCGATATACCTCTCATTGCACGGGCAGGTCATTAGATAGATAACATTTGAACTATTGCAGTTCGAGAAATGTTTGAGCAACCATAGGCGACCTGTCCCTATGTCGATTTGAGTTGTCTTACATGTTTGTGCGCACATGGAACAGCCCCCACATGGGTGGTGTCCCTGTACTCGTGGTAGGTCCCATAGGGTATCATTGGAGTCTTTTAGTTTCCCTCGGGGACGGGTGTGTACTAAGCAGTCGCGCAAATTCCTCGAGCGCTTGAAAGCGAACAATGGTTGCTCTATTTTCTCATTGGTACAATTGAGAATACGCCAGTGGCGTCTTATGATCTTCTGAATTAGATTGGATTTGGTACTGAAAGTACTTACAAAAGTCAGTCTTGTGAGAAGTGGCTTCACAATAGTAGGCTCCAAAAGGGCATCACGATTATTATTACTTGCACGTTTCAGGGAACGTCTGATTAAAGATTTTGGATAGTGTCTGGCTTGCAGTGGGCTGGTGAGATTAGCCGCGTGTCTCATATAGGTCTCAGTGGTTGAACAGTTCCTTCGGACGCGAAGGAACTGACCATAAGGTAAGTTCTCGCGAAGTGACTTGGGGTGTTGACTCTCATACAACAGGAGTGAATTCCTAGCCATAGGCTTGCGGAATAATTCACTTTGTAGTCCATTAGGGGTGACAAATATAGAGAGACCCAGAAAGGTTATTCTCTCTTTATTCATTTCAATTGTGAAGGGTAAGAACCTGTTTCGGATGTTAAGCCATTCATGGAAGAGTGTTAACGAATCCTCCTTTCCACGCCATACCATTAAAATATCATCAATATATCGTTTATAGCAAATTATTGATGACAAAAATGGATTACTGGCTGCTAGTATTTGTTCTTGTTCAAATGAATGAACATACAGGTTCGCCAGGCTCGGCGCAAAAATGCTGCCCATACTCGTGCCCGAGATCTGTAAGTACAGATTGTCCTCATACCTAAAGAAGTTCTCCTTCATAGCCATTCTTGCTAACGCCATAATGAAGGGAACAGGAGTGATGGTATCCAAATCAGTCTCACCCAGGATGGAACAAATGGTGTCTAAAGTCTCATCCTGGGGGATAGAAGTGTATAGAGATTCAACATCCAGAGAGACAAGCATATCTGTCTCCTGGTTGTATTCAATCTCTGGATTAGACGTAAGACATCTTTAGTGTCTTTAAGGTAGGTGGGCATAGTATGCACTATCGGTCTCAAAAAATGATCGACAAACTCAGACAGTGGCTCTAGGACTGACCCTTGCCCATAGATAATGGGCCTACCAGGAGGAGGCCTCTGAACTTTATGTACCTTAGGTAAGGTATAAAAATAAGGTACCACTGGGTTCTTGGCCTGTAAAAATTGTGATTCTGATGAGGTGATCCATCCTTCTGTAAGGGCTTCTTCTACTAGTGATTGAATCTCACTCATCAGCCTTTTCGTGGGATCAGTTGTCAGAGGTTGGTAAGCCCTCCTGTCGTTTAGCTGGCGTAGGCATTCAGTTCTATAGACATCTGCATCCTGTACCACAATGGATCCCCCTTTATCAGCAGATTTTATCACTATAGAAGGATCCTGTGACAACACTAGTAATGCCCGATTTTCTTGTCTAGAAAGATTACAGTAGTCATTCTTTTTAGTGCCCCAAATGGTCTCTATTTCATCCTTTACTGCTCTCTCAAAGGTAGCTATCTGTGAGGGAACCGTATGAATAGGAGGTAGAAACGTGGATTTGGGTCTAAGACCAGTATTTTTATCCGATCCATCACTCTCTACAGGTGCTTTATGTTTGAAAAAGTAGTGTAGCCTAAGCTTCCTGAAAAACTGTGCGAGTTCAATTTGCATCCTAAACGGATCCCCATTATCGGATGTAACAACCCCAAGCCTTTGTTCAGTACCTGTTCTTTCACTGGTGACAGTGCTCTCTTGCTCAAATTGATTACAAGGCTAGGTTCCGATTCTTTTAGGATCGTGGGGCATTCCTCGCTGTTTGGCTGCGGGTCCCTGTATGTGGGCCGGTGGAATCTTCCCAGTGAACCTGTGTTTGTTGGCCTCTTCTTTTGCCCCGTGATCTGCGGGGGCCAACACCTAAAAAAGGCTGGTTACTAAAGTTCTGATAACCTGGGAAAGGCCCCATTGAAGGTTGAAAGGGATAAGGAAAAGGAGGTGGGGGGCCCCAAGGTGATGGTTGCCACCAAGGTTGTCCTGGTCCTGATTGTTGTCCCCTAAAATTCTGATACCCACAGGATCTACCTCGACCTCTGTTGGTATATGGTTGAGGGTTTGTCGAATCAGGGTCTCTATCTGGGTCAGTGCTCGTCCCTGAGTAGTTAGATCCATATCTTTTCCCACTGTTCCTGAACTCAGGGGCTTTATAAGAGTCGCTTGTGTAAGGGTACACAACATCTAGTTTAAACTTAGCAAGATCTTTTTTAAACTTGTCAATTTTAGTTTGCAGTATGTGATCATAGAAGTCCTTGTTGCTTTTATCTGACTCCTCTTTCTGTTTTTTAAAAATGGTTGTAGTGGACACCGTGGTTTTGATTTGTGCCTCCAAAACCTGGATTTCTATCAATATGGTGTCTGAGATCCTCTTGGCGGTGCTTATGATAAGGATAACAATAAACAAAAGAAGAGTGTCTGGGAGGAAAATGAACCATTCCAGGAGCACAATAACAACCACACTGGGATGTTTAGGAAGGCCCTCACTCACCACCTAGTGATGACATGCTTCATCATCGGGCCCCACCAAAGAGACCGAATGTCTCTTTGGTGTGCTGCAACGCCAGGATTACTGCGGAGCTGGTTGGTGAGTTTAGGGCGTGTTGAGTGAAAATGAACATATAGTGAGTGATGAGGGTATTAAAATTGTCAGTAGTGTGTCTGAAGTAATTTTATTAAATGATCACTAAGGACAAAAAGTATAAAATATATGTGAGGATCCAGTCCACTTTTAATTGAGTGGTGGGATCCTAGAGAGTAGTCAACATGTTTCTTGCCATCGAAACGGTGTTAATTTACCCGGCAATTCGTCAGGACTGGGTGTAATAAACCCTGGCGGTTTGGGCACTCTAAGGCCCACCCTTACCTAGGGACGTGAAATGTGAAAATTATAAAATTGGTGGGTGAAAAAAGTGCAAAAAAATTAGGAATAATTGATTAATTCCTAATTACTCCTGGTTTAGGAGGCTTCTACTGATCGTTTCTGCACCTGAAAAGTAAGGGACAGAGACACATAGATAGAACAAGACAAACATTTAGAATTGCTCCTTATTGTCAACAGTCTTGTAGTGAAAATGGTGCTCCAAACGTGAAAGACATTCTAGCTGTGGAGAGATAGCGCTATGTTTAACACCACCTGGTAGCCATGGGTTCGCAAGGGCTATGAGAGGTGTGGTGTACTATTTGTGGTACAAGCTAGTAGTGACTGAGGGGTAAAACAGATGAAGATCTTCAGTTTTGCGATCAAATTAAAATATGTACAGATATTAATCAAGTTAAAATTGTCTCACTTTTCAGGTGTTAGGAATAAACACCATAGGTCTCAGGAGGGGGGTGGGAGCGTATTCGGCACACCCTGTATCATGGCATAACACAAGAAAAACAAAACCGGCATCAGAATCAGGACTACCCCAGTTAGCTAGCGGGGCGCGATCAATACTTAGCTTGTTGCAGGCAAATTGTTCCTACTTACGCCCTCGACGCTCGGCACCCGTAGTGTACCTACGTCGCCCTCGAACCGGACCCCGAAGATGAATGAGCGGGTTTGGTTCGTTGATTTTAAAGCAGGGTAGCGAGGCGGCAAATACTTCCGGGTGGGCGTGGCCAGTTAACGTTGGTAAACGTCACGGAGGCGTCGCTACATGGGAGCGTTCTATTGGGCGTTGTTGCAATGATTCCGCCTGGTGAGAGTGAACGCGTCATTCAATTACCTAGGTAACCGGGAGGCATATGCGGTTACCGCGATGAGAATGCTTCAGGGTGGGCGTGGCCAATTGACGTCGGTATGCGTCACGGAGGCGTTGCTACGTGGCAGAGTTCTATTGGCTAAGGATGACGTTGTAGTTAGCCCTCCTCGTCAGAGGGAAAGCGTCTTTAGTTGCCTAGGTAACCGGAACCTTCAGAATAGACGCGTTTCACCGTGATGGTTCTTGCGCCAAACGGGCTTCTTAGAGGCAGGAAAAAGTACTGAAGTCCCAGATAGTAATAGTGCTGAGAGGTGGTGACCTTCTCGTGCAGGATCCAGGGGTTTTGATGATGTCATTATTGCCTCTGAAATTAAAACACTGACATCACTGGACTCTGATTCATTTGATTACTGTATTCCAGGGAATATCGTCATTCAAACCAATAAGATGGGTGCCCAGTCTATACACCCACCTTTGTTCTTTTTCAAAAAGAAGGTTTGTGATGTTTCTTGTACCACTTACATGCTCAATAACAGTCCAACGCATGTCGTTGGGAGTGTGGTTGTGTTCCAGGAAATGGCGACTCAGTTTGGTGGTCAGTTTTTTGCACCTGATGTTGGAACGGTGTTCCCCTATTCTTTGCTTAACTTTGCGGGTGGTCATTCCTACATAGCGTAGGTCGCAGGAACAGGTGATCAGGTAGATAACATTATCCGTGTTGCAGTTGGTGTGACATTTTTGTGTCCATGTTTTCCCAGGTTCGAGTTCAAGGGTTTTCGTGTGTGTTGTAAGGTGGCACACACTACAGTTGGCACAGGGAAAATGTCCAGTGATTTGGGGGAGGCCCCAAATTTCTGTGATTGATCTTTCCGCGGTGGGTGTCTCAGTTCTGGGTCGCGTGTGTACAAGGGTGTCCCTCAGGCTGCGCCCTTTTCTAAAAGAGAACAATGGTTTCTCCCAATCAGTTCTGATGCTTGATACAATGCGCCAATTCTTATTAATTGATTTCTTCATGTAGTTAGACATTGCATTGTATGTGGTTACGCAGGTCAGTGGTATGGTTTGATTGTTAGTAACCTTATCTTCCAGGAGGGACTCACGTGGTTGATTACGGGCCCTCTTGTAACCTTTGTTTAGTATCTGTATGGGGTACCCTCGATACTTTAGCTTTTCTGTTAAATCTGCCGACTGGGTTCTGAAGTCTTTCTGTTTTTTAAAAATGGTTGTAGTGGACACCGTGGTTTTGATTTGTGCCTCCAAAACCTGGATTTCTATCAATATGGTGTCTGAGATCCTCTTGGCGGTGCTTATGATAAGGATAAGCCAGTCACGAGTGCATCGCCAAGCGATCAAAGACCAATCCTTCAGGAAGATTTTCTCTGTTAGAAAGAGTCGTGGGGCATTAGTTACAATTAGGCCGGGTGGTGCACAGCTTGCCCTCATGTATTCTGCCATCACAATCCAATGTGTGCCTGTGTACGGGAATGTGATTTTTTAAGTGTCAAAGCTTTTGTCCAGTCGTCTGCTATGCCTACCGCAGGTGCTGGAAGTGTTTCCAAAATGCTAGGCATGTTATCCAAAATCGATTGAAAGACGGAGTCGTCATATGCCAGACCGCTCCGTTCTGCCATTTCTAAAAATTAACCTGTACGAGATCTCTCTCAAGGGGACCAAAAGGACTAGAAAAAATACACGGGAGAAAAGAGAGGGATTCACTAAAAAACAAAATATTTTAGTGTAAAACTACCTATTAGTGTAGTTAATAAATGACCCGCAGCCGACAGCTGCTCAAACAATTATAGCAAAATAGTGGAGAAAGGGTCAAAGGGGTGTTTAAAGACCTGCCTAGGTTATACCCCCTATCAATAACTTTAATCACAAAGAAACCTACGGGTCTCACACCGAGGGATACACGGAAACCTCAATCCATTGGGAACTAAATGGATATAGCGATGATAGGAGTGGGATAAACAGTACTGAGCAGAAGAAATATCAGTGATTGTGAATAGAACCCGCTCAGTTCATAGGATACCCATCAAAGTATTGCATGATCAATTTTATCATCTGGTCACCCCACAGTGGTAATAAGTCTCTAGATCATTGAGACCAAGTTTTACCCTGTAAGAGAGCGGGGTCACTACCCACAAGTACTTTTTGACCAGTTGAATATGAGCAGATGGGTAAAGGTGCAGTGCAAAAAGAAGAAATGTGGTGAGTTTAAAATAGGATAGAGGACAGAAGAAAGAACAATTCTATTGAGGACATGCCCTCTTCCTAATTAAAAACAATTAGAACAGTGCAAGGGTGCGGTGTGGAACAATTTACTGCATTATGGCCAACATGTTTCAGCCTCAATGGGGAAGACCCAAGGCTTTCTTCAGGGCCTCTGTTCAAAACATTGCTACTGCAAAGTGTCAAATCAAATTACCAATAAATGAAACATATAATAACGTGTAACATAAATAAAAGGATACAATAGATTAGTTACTGCTCCTCCGTGTAAGTGGATCCTAAACGTGATCTACAACAACACAAACAATAACATGAAACCTCTGTTCAGAGAGAAAGGAGGGGGTTAAATATACCACTCCATGCTTTGTAACTTGAATGTAATAACTCACTCACCCAGCTATACCGGGGAAAGGACCTCACCTCGCCTGGACTCAAACATCAGGTTAAAATGAGGCCACGCTCTAGGAGAAATAAGGAAACACATTCTTGAATGGCAGCGGGTAAATAAGCCTATTCTACTCCAACTGGCATTCTATCAACTAGTATTATTGTGATCCTTGCTTCAAATATCTTTGCTCCCCGTGCATTTCCAAATCACAAACGGCTCAACGTTAAAAGATAATATCAAAAAAACATGCTCGTCTAGTAATATTGCGGAAATACGAGCAGCTTTTTCAGCAACAAAGTCACTTTGAAGGACTTTCAATTACGAAGTCAGGCAAGTTTTAGCAAAAGCGGGCTGTTTGAGGGCTGTTGAGTTATTAAACCTCACCTCTCCGTCGTTGCCTCGAGCAGATCCCAAGTTAGTGGGAGGCAACGCTCGGGGAGGCTAAGATGTTTTTATGCCTCAAACGTGACCACGCCTATCAGCATTCACCAGTTACGTGGAGTGGGGCGTAACAAACGGAGAACCGATTTGTTACTAAAGAAGTGATACTTAATTAGCCATCGGTGATTTCCACTTTTGAACAAAACAAATTCATACTTTTTAACTTGGCGTCTTACCTCCCATTTTCTCGCCATGTATTCGGGAAGGGCAAGTGCCCGCTCGTAGCTATCGCGCTAGCACGTAGTCACGCGATAACCAAGGACTACAGTATGACGTCAAAGTCATGTTAACTGTAGTTCTGTATGGAATCAGGACGTACATCCCGCGTGTGTTAGTTTTAAGCCGCTCTATGTTTTTTCTTCATATTTCTATGAATGTAAAGCGAGTATTAAATAGAGTGCTCTTACTAGAATTCTTGGCACCCCAAGAAAATATCTTAAGTCCAGAATAATAGTGGGAAATAAATAACCCCAGATTTTTAAAGAACCGATAATAAAATCTTAGATTTGCAAAAACAAGCACACAGACTCATGTTTAGAGGGAAGGGCCATGGTAATGCACTAAGTGTAAAATAAAAATGTTACTCGTATGGAATCAAAGCAGGTAAATGCAGATATTAGTGTGAACTTAAAGGACAGTCCAGGGTATTTCATCGTTAAGCCCATGGCTATCCAAACGTAATCGGTAAATCCATTTTTGTTCCTTTATAAAAAAGGAACTTGGTCACATCTCCAATATGATCTGGGATGTATGGCTTTTCCAAAACTGTCCAACTAAACTCTGTTTCTCTGTGTTTTTGTTCTAGAAAATGTTTAGTCAATTTAGACACACTTTTTTTGCACTTAAAAGAGCTCTTGTGTTCTAACATACGTGCCCGTACTTTACGGGTTGTCATCCCGATATACCACTCATTGCACGGGCAGGTCATTAGATAGATAACATTTGAACTATTGCAGTTCGAGAAATGTTTGAGCAACCATGGGCGACCTGTCCCTATGTCGATTTGAGTTGTCTTACATGTTTGTGCGCACATGGAACAGCCCCCACATGGATGGTGTCCCTGTACTCGTGGTAGGTCCCATAGGGTATCATTGGAGTCTTTTAGTTTCCCTCGGGGACGGGTGTGTACTAAGCAGTCGCGCAAATTCCTCGAGCGCATGAAAGCGAACAATGGTTGCTCTATTTTCTCTTTGGTACAATTGAGAATACGCCAGTGGCGTCTTATGATCTTCTGAATTAGATTGGATTTGGTACTGAAAGTACTTACAAAAGTCAGTCTTGTGAGAGGTGGCTTCACAATAGTAGGCTCCAAAAGGGCATCGCGATTATTATTACTTGCACGTTTCAGGGAACGTCTGATTAAAGATTTTGGATAGTGTCTGGCTTGCAGTTGGCTGGTGAGATTAGCCGCGTGTCTCATATAGGTCTCAGTGGTTGAACAGTTCCTTCGGGCGCGAAGGAACTGACCATAAGGTAAGTTCTCGCGAAGTGACTTGGGGTGTTGACTCTCGTACAACAGGAGTGAATTCCTAGCCATAGGCTTGCGGAATAATTCACTTTGTAGTCCATTAGGGGTGACAAATATAGAGATCCAGAAAGGTTATTCTCTCTTTATTCATTTCAATTGTGAAGCGTAAGAACCTGTTTCGGCTGTTAAGCCATTCATGGAAGAATGTTAACGAATCCTCCTTTCCACGCCATACCATTAAAATATCATCAATATATCGTTTAAAAAATTTTTTATTTATTGGTGTAAGATGTGCTTTGCACGTTTCATCGCACACAGAAGATGGAAAAGCATATACAGTGCATCCGCCTACATCCGCAAAGGGCCGGCTACACGCATACAAAAGTAGGACCATCAGTATTAGTTGTACACGGCCCATCAGCCGACATCCAGCGGACCGGCGGCGTGTTGTCTGACAGCACCCATTCATATATCAGTGCGGTACTTGCTCACTTACAAAGCAGTAATCTTACATTTTTAACTTTTTGCTTAACCGAACAAACTGAACAGTGTATTCCCCAACGTAGAGTTCTCCCCCTGCAATATAATCTCTGTATCACAGCATCCTCCCTCCTCAATACCATCAGTACATGAATTGTTCGCTCCGAGTAGTCAACGTTTAACGTATATGTCACTCAATCTCCGCCTCAGATTCAGACTCACCATGCGTTAGTAAATACTCCCGTAAGTACCCCCAATAGTCTTTGGATCTGGAGCTGCCTGGCAGCTCTTCCTCATATGTGGTGAGCGTGTCTCGGCAATAGACCATATCCTGCATCCAGCTCTTTACATCAGGGGCTCTCTTGCAGTTCCAGTGCATAGACACCCTCCTCTTAGCCAACAGTAGCGCAATAGCACAAAATTTTCGTTTCAATGCTCTAAGTTGCGGAACAATGCCCAACAGACAGATTTTCGCGTCGCACAGCATGGTAGTCCCAAGCATATCGTTCAGTATTTGTACAACTTGTTCCCAATAACCCGCCACCTTACGACAGTGCCACGCTAGATGCATGAAGCCCGCATCTTCCTGGTGACACCTGCAACATGTTGAATCTTCCCTCAAGCCATATTTATACAATCTCTGAGGCGTGTGATACACCTGATGCAAATACTTATAGTGTATGATTTTCAAGTTCCCATTTGATGTCAGCATACCCGTGAGCACACAAGAGGAATCCCATTCTACATCTGTGAGGGGTTCTACCAGCTCAGCACTCCATTTGTCCCTAGCCTTGTGCGTATTCGCCCCCACTGCCTCTTGTACTTTCGCATATAGTTTGGATACTAGGTGTGACGCTGTGGGTGTAGTGAGGAGCAGTTGAAGGGGTGCAAGGGTAGGAGGTTCCTCCGGATGTGTCGGGTAGTGTTCCCGAAGTGCTCTTTGTAGCCTATAGTAGTTGAAACTGAAAAGTGGAGATGGGTTCGTGATGTATTGTAGCTTGTCCAGCGTCAGGAATACCCCACCATCGTACAGGTCCCCAAGTGTGTCTATTCCCGCTCGTTTGAACAGATCCATGCCGATCTGTTCCTGCGTTACCGAAAGAGCCGGGTGATGTGCCAGTGGAAGTGACGGTGCATAGAGCGGTAGGCTGTTTGTTGCTTTGCCTATCAGCCTCCAAGCCTCCGAAGTAGTATTAACTGGATTGATGTCACGTTCATGTTGTTTGGTGCGCTTGTGTGTCAATATATTGGCTAGTGGGATTGGGTCCGTGTCGCCTGCTTCCACGGCCACGTGTGTCAAGAAGGGCACCTCGTGGTACCAGAAATGTGCGTACTGCGCTTGCGCGCATAAGTAATATAGGTAGAAGTCTGGCACCTTGAAGCCCCCCCTAGCATACGGCAGTGTCATGGTGCGTAATTCCATCCTCGCCTGCTTCCCCGCCCACAGCAAATTGAGGACCAGCGTTTTTATATTACGGAATACAGCTGCCGGTGGTTTTATAGGGATATTGTTGAATAGATATAGAAACTTCGGCAGAAGCACCATCTTTACAATTGCCGTTCTGTCAGCCAACGAAAGTGGAAGTCTGTTCCATCTCTTAATCTTATCTTCTAAGGATGATATGGTCCGCCCGTAATTCGTTCTTATCACCAATTCCGGGTCTCTGTGGAACCATATGCCCAGATATTTCGTGGGTTCCTCCTGCCACTCTAGTGGATAGTCTAATTTGGTCGGGCCAGTACTGTCTGTTAGGGATAGGACAAGGGATTTATCCCAGTTGATCTGCAGTCCGGAATGTTGGCCAAATTTTATGTACTCTCTTAGGAGTGGATTGAGGTGTTGCTCAGGATTTTTAACATATAGCACCATGTCATCCGCGTATAGCGAGATATGTATGGGTCTGGAAGGCATTTGAATCGCCGAATAATGGTGATGCTGTCGGATTTTACACGCTAGTGGTTCAAGCACCAACGCGAAAAGCATCGGCGAGAGCGGGCACCCTTGTCGAGTGCCTCTGCATATTTGAATAGGTTCTGATATGTACCTGTTTACTCTGATGCGTGCCGTCAAGTGTGAGTATAGCATCGCTATCCACCCCAAAAATATCAACGGAAATCCCATACGCACCAGTACTGCTTGGATAAAGGGCCAGCCGATTGTGTCAAATGCTTTAGCTGCGTCTAGCAGCACTGCCACCGCTTTTGTCTCCGGTGTCAGGTAGTGAGCCAAAGCAAACAGCGTACGAGTGTTATGTGTGGTGGCCCTGTCGGGGATAAATCCAGACTGATCCGGCCTGATCAACAACGGCATAAGTGGTTTTAACCTGTCTGCTAGCAGACTGGCTATGATTTTAGTGTCCACATTTAGTAATGAAAGGGGGCGGTATGAATCGCATTTGTCTACCTCCTTACCCGGTTTCAACAACGTGATGAGAAGGGCTTCCCTCAGAGATGCTGGCAGCATCTGGGCTTCATGCGCTGCCCCGTATAGCCGTACCAAATGTGGAGCAAGGAGGTCGGCGTATTTTTTATAGAATTCTGTTGCGAAGCCGTCCGGCCCCGGTGCTTTTTTATTAGGTAATCGTCTAATGGTGTCGGTAACCTCTTCCACTGTAACCGGGCGTTCTAAATATTTCCTGTGCCCGTCAGCCAGCCACGCCATTTCTATATCCTCCATATATAGCAGTAATTCTTCCTGTGTTGGTGTTGGGCGTGCCTCATAAAGTGTGCCATATGTAGTCATAAATTCTTTCAATATCCCCTTGGTGTCTGTGATCACCTCCCCTGTGTTTGTACAGATGGATGCTATGTTTTGCGGTGTTCTACCTGCGCATATCTTCGCGGCCAGTTCCCTTCCCGGCCTACCGCCTTCCCCATATCTTCTCGCTGTCGCACGCTTTGTCACATAGTTAAGTTCATCCGTCGCGAACTCATTGTATTCTGTTAATAGTACCTGGATTTCCCCCAATACAGCGGTGTCTCCTGTCTGGGTGTATGTTTGCTCCAATGTTTGAATGGCCTTCTCTCGTGTGTGTAATTGTTGTCGGATATCTTTGAGGATGCCCGAGGTTGTACTGATACAGACCCCCCGAATCGTGGCCTTAAAGGCCTCCCATAGTAAACCAGGGTCCTCAGTGGTCGGGCTGTTAAGATCGAAGTAATCTACTATCGCCCTATGGATTGTGTCAACATATGTGGGGTCCTGCAGTGCAGTTGCGTTGAAGCGCCAAGTGAAGGGTGGAGGATCATAATATGGTATGGCAATGTCTAACATTACTGGACCGTGATCCGATAGTGTACGTGGTAAGTGTTTGATATCCTGAACCCATGAGAGTACCTCTTGTGTGCCCAGCCAGTAGTCTAGCCTAGACCAGCTGTTGTTTGCCGCATTTATGTGTGTCGCTATTGTCAACCCTGGGTTGCGTGTCCTCCAGATATCTACCATACTGAGGTCTTCCATGGCGTCCCGCAGCATTAATCTGGCATTTCCGTGTTGTTCCAGCGTATGCGCAGCCCTGTCCAGCGTGTCACGCAAGGTAACATTGAAATCCCCTCCCCATATTACGTGAGCTGTCTGCATGTCAATGATAGTGTGCCATATCTTACCAAAAAACCCCGGGTCATCTACATTAGGGCCGTACGTGTTCACCAAAAGTAACTTCTGCCGTCTAACCGTGCCAGCAATTACTACGCTCCTCCCGTCTGTATCCCTGTGTATGCTTGTAATCTCAAATCCCGTTCCCTTTCTGATCAAGATGCTCACCCCTCTAGAGTAAGACGAGAAGCTCGAGTTGGTGACAGACTCAGCCCATTTAGCACCCAGGGTGGATGGACTATCACGTTCCAAGTGCGTCTCCTGTAAAAAAACGATGTTAACTTGTAGTCTATCAAAATAAGCAAATAATCGCCTAATCTTTTTCGGGTTGCCCAGACCTCGTACATTCCAAGTTAGAAATTTCAGCGTATTATGTCCAGCCATGAGTGTGTATTTGGATATCAATGATGTGCGTCTGATAACGACATCGCATTCTATAGAGTGCGTGCGGGTTGATACATATAATAGCGACTGTAATAGGTTGTGGTATTCGTTGTACATAAGCGTCATTCGCACAATAAACCATGACTAAGGAGTTCGCCATGCTTCTCAGACACAGAGATTGCAGTTGGATACATTCTGAAGTTCCCACCCTCCCCCCACCCACTTTAGCACCCAAACTTTGCCAAAGCCATCCCTGAACAACCCTTAACAGTGGTAATGAACATGTAGTGGGGTATACCCTCATGGGGGTGTCACCAGGTTCACACAACTCCATCCACATAGTGGATGTGGACAGTCGCATGCGTACGCTGCAGTATGAAATACGTGCTGGATTCCCCCCAACCCCCCAATCCCCCCAATTCAAGCAGTCTAGTCGAAGTGGCACGATGACAGTCCACCAACCATCCAACTATTAGGTGTGTCAGTGCATCCGTTAGGCGGAGCCGTGTCAAAGACAATGTCTCTCCTGCCAGTCAAAATGTTTTATCAACATGCCCATCCAGGGTGCCAGTCACCAGCCAGCGGTCTCTCAACCCCATCAACTGGCCAGCAGAGCTTGCCCCAATGCCCTCTTCACTATTGATACTCACATCCCGATTGTCTCTTCTGCGGCACACCTCCATCAAGGTCCGTACTTACAGTTAGTTCGTAAGTGCCTTGCCGGTCCGTCATCTGCTACCTTCGTGAACGCCGAGTCGTGTCGAAGTGTCTACCCACGGTAGCAGTGCCTGTTATTTGCGTCGCACATGTGAGTACCGTAGTGCAGATCAGCCCGTCTTCATTCAACTGCAGTCATTCCACATCACTGGTAGCATCGTTCCGATCTTGCTGCTTTCGCCGTTTCAGTTGTTGCCGAACATAGTCCTGCGCCGCCTGGACCGTTGGTAGTATGACCGGTTTCCCGTCAGTGAAGATTTTGAGCTTTGCCGGATACAGCATGGCATACTCTTGACCAAGGTCCCTCAGCTTTTTCTTCACTGGAGCGAATTCCTTCTGAGCCAGTTGCACCGCCATAGTGTGGTCTGGATAGAACTCCAGCGAATTCCCTTGATGAGTGATTTTACCCATTTCCCTGGCCAGCCTTAGTATCGTGTCTTGGTCTCGGTAATTAAGCATGCGGGCAATGACCATGCGTGGGGCAGCGCCCGGCTTAGGTACAGGCGCTAGCGAACGATGGGCACGTTCTACCAGGAACACTGAGGACAGTTTCTCGGGACCAAAAATCTCCTTCACCAGAGCTTCTATGTATGTTTCCATCTTCCCTGTGTTTGTGGATTCCGGCAAACCCGAAATCCGGACGTTATTGCGCCTGGACCTGGCTTCTTGGTCTTCCACTTTGGCACGTAGGCTCTCTACAGTCTTTTCTAGGCCACCGCAGGACCTGGACATGGCTATGTGGTCATCCTCTACTTGGGAGATCCGTTGTTCAGCTTCCGTTATGCGCCCATCGTGTTGTTCAATTTTCGCCGCCATGTTGTCCACCCTCTGCACCACGTTATCGAGTTTTCCGTTCATTTCCTGCAGGCTTTTTTGGATCGCTCGCAGTACTGACTCCATGCCCGTTCCGTCCGATTGTTCCTGGCTCCCTTCCACTTCGGGGTCAGTTGTGGCGTTTTTGCCCTGCTTTCGCGCTTCAAACTGGAGCTTGGTTTGCTGCCGGTCCGGTTTCCCCATTGCAAGCTGCTGTGGTGTGGTATGCCCTGACGATTTAGGGCTGCCAGCCGTTGTGCTACTGGTCGCGGAGTTGGCGCGATGTGATGTCGCTGCAGCCCCCCACCGAGCTGTACGTGTAGTCATCAGCCAGCCACTGTTGTTGTAAATAGGGTCTTATATCGGCGGTCAGTGTTATTTTTTATTGTATTTTTTTTTTTGTTCCGCACACCCCTAGCCTGCCGTGTATTCCGCAGGTTGCCTCACCTCACCTCGCCGGCATCACGGCTTCAAAGTGCATGCACGCGGTGCCTCACACAGCAGCGGAGCGTGGGTGTGACATGGTTCCAGAGTCAATATTGCCCTGCCGGCTTAGCAGTTGTTGTCGTGCGTGGATCCCTCCGGGCGCAATTTGGGCGTCCCGCCACTCTTCTCCCCTCTGTATAGGAGTTATAGCCGCTGTATTGTTCGAGGAGCCAGAGCGGCCTTATGGGGCAATCCGCCACTCCCGCAGTGCAGACGCAATCACTGACCCCCACTGGCTCGCACAGTACCCCCTTTGAAATGGCAACTTCGCGCTCTTCTCATGGGGACCCAGTCCCCGGTTCGCAGTTCAGGTGCACAGTGCGCAGCTCGGTCATCAGCGACGGCCGGGAGCCCCCCTCAGAGACCGACCTCCAATGCTATAAGTAGCCGCCGGGCAATTACCGTGGTTCACCTCCTGCAGGACGTATTTCGTGGTCGCTCACCGCCGTTAGTCCCGTGCGTTGCACGGGCGCCGCCATCTTGCCTCTGGTGGAACGCATGGTGACTCTCTGCGTTTCGTCGACTTTCTGCCGTCCTCGGTCTCCGCTTAGTTCCCGATGGTGTTAGGCATTCCCAGACCCTGTGGCGCCAGTTGCGTTCTCAGGTACAGCCTACCTGGTCACCCCGCAATCACTGACCCGCTGAGCATCGGGAGCGGCCATTTTGTGATGTCGCTGGTCAGTCTCCGGTAGTTGGGCTGGATCTGCCACACGCTGCCCGTTTGGCTCCCGATCTATGCCGGAGAGTGTCCGCCTCGGCCTCCGGCTGCTAAAACATCGTTCACTGCCGCATTTTGTGGGGTTAAAGGGGGTCAAAGGCCGCTAATCACGCGACCGTCCGGCGGAGCTGACACTCTAGTCAGCCATCCCGCAGTGCGCCCTCTAGCGCCCCCCCATCAATATATCGTTTATAGCAAATTATTGATGACAAAAATGGATTACTGGCTGCTAGTATTTGTTCTTGTTCAAATGAATGAACGTACAGGTTCGCCAGGCTCGGCGCAAAAATGCTGCCCATACTCGTGCCCGAGATCTGTAAGAACAGATTGTCCTCATACCTAAAGAAGTTCTCCTTCATAGCCATTCTTGCTAACGCCATAATGAAGGGAACAGGAGTGATGGTATCCAAATCAGTCTCACCCAGGATGGAACAAATGGTGTCTAAAGTCTCATCCTGGGGGATAGAAGTGTATAGAGATGCAACATCCAGAGAGACAAGCATATCTGTCTCCTGGTTGTATTCAATCTCTGGGATTAGACGTAAGACATCTTTAGTGTCTTTAAGGTAGGTGGGCATAGTATGCACTATCGGTCTCAAAAAATGATCGACAAACTCAGACAGTGGCTCTAGGACTGACCCGTGCCCAGAGATAATGGGCCTACCAGGAGGAGGCCTCTGAACTTTATGTACCTTAGGTAAGGTATAAAAATAAGGTACCACTGGGTTCTTGGCCTGTAAAAATTGTGATTCTGATGAGGTGATCCATCCTTCTGTAAGGGCTTCTTCTACTAGTGATTGAATATCACTCATCAGCCTTTTCGTGGGATCAGTTGTCAGAGGTTGGTAAGCCCTCCTGTCGTTTAGCTGGCGTAGGCATTCAGTTCTATAGACATCTGCATCCTGCACCACAATGGATCCCCCTTTATCAGCAGATTTTATCACTATAGAAGGATCCTGTGACAACACTAGTAATGCCCGATTTTCTTGTCTAGAAAGATTACAGTAGTCATTCTTTTTAGTGTCCCAAATGGTCTCTATTTCATCCTTTACTGCTCTCTCAAAGGTAGCTATCTGTGAGGGAACCGTATGGATAGGAGGTAGAAACGTGGATTTGGGTCTAAGACCAGTATTTTTATCCGATCCATCACTCTCTACAGGTGCTTTATCTTTGAAAAAGTAGTGTAGCCTAAGCTTCCTGAAAAACTGTGCGAGTTCAATTTGCATCCTCAACGGATCCCCATTATCGGATGTAACAAACCCCAAGCCTTTGTTCAGTACCTGTTCTTCCACTGGTGACAGTGCTCTCTTGCTCAAATTGATTACAAGGCTAGGTTCCGATTCTTTTAGGATCGTGGGGCATTCCTCGCTGTTTGGCTGCGGGTCCCTGTATGTGGGCCGGTGGAATCTTCCCAGTGAACCTGTGTTTGTTGGCCTCTTCTTTTGCCCCGTGATCTGGGGGGGCCAACACCTAAAAAAGGCTGGTTACTAAAGTTCTGATAACCTGGGAAAGGCCCCATTGAAGGTTGAAAGGGATAAGGAAAAGGAGGTGGGGGGCCCCAAGATGATGGTTGCCACCAAGGTTGTCCTGGTCCTGATTGTTGTCCCCTAAAATTCTGATACCCACAGGATCTACCTCGACCTCTGTTGGTATATGGTTGAGGGTTTGTCGAATCAGGGTCGCTATCTGGGTCAGTGCTCGACCCTGAGTAGTTAGATCCATATCTTTTCCCACTGTTCCTGAACTCAGGGGCTTTATAAGAGTCGCTTCTGTAAGGGTACACAACATCTAGTTTAAACTTAGCAAGATCTTTTTTAAACTTGTCAATTTTAGTTTGCAGTATGTGATCATAGAAGTCCTTGTTTCTTTTATCTGACTCCTCTTTCTGTTTTTTAAAAATGGTTGTAGTGGACACCGTGGTTTTGATTTGTGCCTCCAAAACCTGGATTTCTATCAATATGGTGTCTGAGATCCTCTTGGCGGTGCTTATGATAAGGATAAGCCAGTCACGAGTGCATCGCCAAGCGATCAAAGACCAATCCTTCAGGAAGATTTTATCTGTTAGAAAGAGTCGTGGGGCATTAGTTACAATTAGGCCGGGTGGTGAACAGCTTGCCCTCATGTATTCTGCCATCACAATCCCGTGTGCCTGTGTACGGGAATGTGATTTTTTAAGTGTCAAAGCTTTTGTCCAGTCGTCTGCTATGCCTACCGCAGGTGCTGGAAGTGTTTCCAAAATGCTAGGCATGTTATCCAAAATCGATTGAAAGACGGAGTCGTCATATGCCAGACCGCTCCGTTCTGCCATTTCTAAAAATTAAACTGTACGAGATCTCTCTCAAGGGGACCAAAAGGACTAGAAAAAATACACGGGAGAAAAGAGAGGGATTCACTAAAAAACAAAATATTTAGTGTAAAACTACCTATTAGTGTAGTTAATAAACGACCCGCAGCCGACAGCTGCTCAAACAATTATAGCAAAATAGTGGAGAAAGGGTCAAAGGGGTGTTTAAAGACCTGCCTAGGTTATACCCCCTATCAATAACTTTAATCACAAAGAAACCTACGGGTCTCAAACCGAGGGATACACGGAAACCTCAATCCATTGGGAACTAAATGGATATAGCGATGATAGGAGTGGGATAAACAGTACTGAACAGAAGAAATATCAGTGATTGTGAATAGAACCCGCTCAGTTCATAGGATACCCATCAAAGTATTGCATGATCAATTTTATCATCTGGTCACCCCACAGTGGTAATAAGTCTCTAGATCATTGAGACCAAGTTTTACCCTGTAAGAGAGCGGGGTCACTACCCACAAGTACTTTTTGACCAGTTGAATATGAGCAGATGGGTAAAGGTGCAGTGCAAAAAGAAGAAATGTGGTGAGTTTAAAATAGGATAGAGGACAGAAGAAAGAACAATTTTATTGAGGACATGCCCTCTTTCTAATTAAAAACAATTAGAACAGTGCAAGGGTGCGGTGTGGAACAATGTACTGCATTATGGCCAACATGTTTCAGCCTCAATGGGGAAGACCCAAGGCTTTCTTCAGGGCCTCTGTTCAAAACATTGCTACTGCAAAGTGTCAAATCAAATTACCAATAAATGAAACATATAATAACGTGTAACATAAATAAAAGGATACAATAGATTAGTTACTGCTCCTCCGTGTAAGTGGATCCTAAACGTGATCTACAACAAAACAAACAATAACATGAAACCTCTGTTCAGAGAGAAAGGAGGGGGTTAAATATACCACTCCATGCTTTGTAACTTGAATGTAATAACTCACTCACCCAGCTATACCGGGGAAAGGACCTCACCTCGCCTGGACTCAAACTCAGCATAAAATGAGGCCACGTTCTAGGAGAAATAAGGAAACACATTCTTGAATGGCAGCGGGTAAATAAGCCTATTCTACTCCAACTGGCATTCTATCAACTAGTATTATTGTGATCCTTGCTTCAAATATCTTTGCTCCCCGTGCATTTCCAAATCACAAACGGCTCAACGTTAAAAGATAATCTCAAAAAAACATGCTCGTCTAGTAATATTGCGGAAATACGAGCAGCTTTTTCAGCAACAAAGTCACTTCGAAGGACTTTCAATTACGAAGTCAGGCAAGTTTTAGCAAAAGCGGGCTGTTTGAGGGCTGTTTAGTTATTAAACCTCACCTCTCCGTCGTTGCCTCGAGCAGATCCCAAGTTAGGGGGAGGCAATGCTCGGGGAGGCTAAGATGTTTTTATGCCTCAAACGTGACCACGCCTATCAGCATTCACCAGTTACGTGGAGTTGGGCGTAACAAACGGAGAACCGATTTGCTACTAAAGAAGTGATACTTAATTAGCCATCGTGATTTCCACTTTTGAACAAAACGAATTCATACTTTTTAACTCGGCGTCTTACCTCCCATTTTCTCGCCATGTATTCGGGAAGGGCAAGTGCCCGCTCGTAGCTATCGCGCTAGCACGTAGTCACGCGATAACCAAGGACTACAGTATGACGTCAGAGTCATGTTAACTGTAGTTCTGTATGGAATCAGGACGTACATCCCGCGTGTGTTAGTTTTAAGCCGCTCTATGTATTCTCTTCATATTTCTATGAATGTATAGCGAGTATTAAATAGAGTGCTCTTACTAGAATTCTTGGCACCCCAAGAAAATATCTTAAGTCCAGAATAATAGTGGGAAATAAATAACCCCAGATTTTTAAAGACCCGATAATAAAATCTTAGATTTGCAAAAACAAACACACAGACTCATGTTTAGAGGGAAGGGCCATGGTAATGCACTAAGTGTAAAATAAAAATGTTACTCGTATGGAATCAAAGCAGGTAAATGCAGATATTAGTGTGAACTTAAAGGACAGTCCAGGGTATTTCATCGTTAAGCCCATGGCTATCCAAACGTAATCGGTAAATCCATTTTTGTTCCTTTATAAAAAAGGAACTTGGTCACATCTCCAATATGATCTGGGATGTATGGCTTTTCCAAAACTGTCCAACTAAACTCTGTTTCTCTGTGTTTTTGTTCTAGAAAATGTTTAGTCAATTTAGACACACTTTTTTTGCACTTAAAAGAGCTCTTGTGTTCTAACATACGTGTCCGTACTTTACGGGTTGTCATCCCGATATACCACTCATTGCACGGGCAGGTCATTAGATAGATAACATTTGAACTATTGCAGTTCGAGAAATGTTTGAGCAACCATGGGCGACCTGTCCCTATGTCGATTTGAGTTGTCTTACATGTTTGTTCGCACATGGAACAGCCCCCACATGGATGGTGTCCCTGTACTCGTGGTAGCTCCCATAGGGTATCATTGGAGTCTTTTAGTTTCCCTCGGGGACGGGTGTGTACTAAGCAGTCGCGCAAATTCCTCGAGCGCATGAAAGCGAACAATGGTTGCTCTATTTTCTCTTTGGTACAATTGAGAATACGCCAGTGGCGTCTTATGAGCTTCTGAATTAGATTGGATTTGGTACTGAAAGTACTTACAAAAGTCAGTCTTGTGAGAGGTGGCTTCACAATAGTAGGCTCCAAAAGGGCATCACGATTATTATTACTTGCACGTTTCAGGGAACGTCTGATTAAAGATTTTGGATAGTGGCTGGCTTGCAGTTGGCTGGTGAGATTAGCCGCGTGTCTCATATAGGTCTCAGTGGTTGAACAGTTCCTTCGGACGCGAAGGAACTGACCATAAGGTAAGTTCTCGCAAAGTGACTTGGGGTGTTGACTCTCGTACAACAGGAGTGAATTCCTAGCCATAGGCTTGCGGAATAATTCACTTTGTAGTCCATTAGGGGTGACAAATATAGAGAGATCCAGAAAGGTTATTCTCTCTTTATTCATTTCAATTGTGAAGCGTAAGAACCTGTTTCGGCTGTTAAGCCATTCATGAAAGAGTGTTAACGAATCCTCCTTTCCACGCCATACCATTAAAATATCATCAATATATCGTTTATAGCAAATTATTGATGACAAAAATGGATTACTGGCTGCTAGTATTTGTTCTTGTTCAAATGAATGAACGTACAGGTTCGCCAGGCTCGGCGCAAAAATGCTGCCCATACTCGTGCCCGAGATCTGTAAGAACAGATTGTCCTCATACCTAAAGAAGTTCTCCTTCATAGCCATTCTTGCTAACGCCATAATGAAGGGAACAGGAGTGATAGTATCCAAATCAGTCTCACCCATGATGGAACAAATGGTGTCTAAAGTCTCATCCTGGGGGATAGAAGTGTATAGAGATTCAACATCCAGAGAGACAAGCATATCTGTCTCCTGGTTGTATTCAATCTCTGGGATTAGACGTAAGACATCTTTAGTGTCTTTAAGGTAGGTGGGCATAGTATGCACTATCGGTCTCAAAAAATGATCGACAAACTCAGACAGTGGCTCTAGGACTGACCCGTGCCCAGAGATAAAGGGCCTACCAGGAGGAGGCCTCTGAACTTTATGTACCTTAGGTAAGGTATAAAAATAAGGTACCACTGGGTTCTTGGCCTGTAAAAATTGTGATTCTGATGAGGTGATCCATCCTTCTGTAAGGGCTTCTTCTACTAGTGATTGAATCTCACTCATCAGCCTTTTCGTGGGATCAGTTGTCAGAGGTTGGTAAGCCCTCCTGTCGTTTAGCTGGCGTAGGCATTCAGTTCTATAGACATCTGCATCCTGTACCACAATGGATCCCCCTTTATCAGCAGATTTTATCACTATAGAAGGATCCGGTGACAACACTAGTAATGCCCGATTTTCTTGTCTAGAAAGATTACAGTAGTCATTCTTTTTAGTGTCCCAAATGGTCTCTATTTCATCCTTTACTGCTCTCTCAAAGGTAGCTATCTGTGAGGGAACCGTATGGATAGGAGGTAGAAACGTGGATTTGGGTCTAAGACCAGTATTTTTATCCGATCCATCACTCTCTACAGGTGCTTTATCTTTGAAAAAGTAGTGTAGCCTAAGCTTCCTGAAAAACTGTGCGAGTTCAATTTGCATCCTAAACGGATCCCCATTATCGGATGTAACAAACCCCAAGCCTTTGTTCAGTACCTTTTCTTCCACTGGTGACAGTGCTCTCTTGCTCAAATTGATTACAAGGCTAGGTTCCAAATCTTTTAGGATCGTGGGGCATTCCTCGCTGTTTGGCTGCGGGTCCCTGTATGTGGGCCGGTGGAATCTTCCCAGTGAACCTGTGTTTGTTGGCCTCTTCTTTTGCCCCGTGATCTGCGGTGGCCAACACCTAAAAAAGGCTGGTTACTAAAGTTCTGATAACCTGGGAAAGGCCCCATTGAAGGTTGAAAGGGATAAGGAAAAGGAGGTGGGGGGCCCCAAGATGATGGTTGCCACCAAGGTTGTCCTGGTCCTGATTGTTGTCCCCTAAAATTCTGATACCCACAGGATCTACCTCGACCTCTGTTGGTATATGGTTGAGGGTTTGTCGAATCAGGGTCGCTATCTGGGTCAGTGCTCGACCCTGAGTAGTTAGATCCATATCTTTTCCCACTGTTCCTGAACTCAGGGGCTTTATAAGAGTCGCTTGTGTAAGGGTACACAACATCTAGTTTAAACTTAGCAAGATCTTTTTTAAACTTGTCAATTTTAGTTTGCAGTATGTGATCATAGAAGTCCTTGTTTCTTTTATCTGACTCCTCTTTCTGTTTTTTAAAAATGGTTGTAGTGGACACCGTGGTTTTGATTTGTGCCTCCAAAACCTGGATTTCTATCAATATGGTGTCTGAGATCCTCTTGGCGGTGCTTATGATAAGGATAAGCCAGTCACGAGTGCATCGCCAAGCGATCAAAGACCAATCCTTCAGGAAGATTTTATCTGTTAGAAAGAGTTGTGGGGCATTAGTTACAATTAGGCCGGGTGGTGCACAGCTTGCCCTCATGTATTCTGCCATCACAATCCCGTGTGCCTGTGTACGGGAATGTGATTTTTTAAGTGTCAAAGCTTTTGTCCAGTCGTCTGCTATGCCTACCGCAGGTGCTGGAAGTGTTTCCAAAATGCTAGGCATGTTATCCAAAATCGATTGAAAGACGGAGTCGTCATATGCCAGACCGCTCCGTTCTGCCATTTCTAAAAATTAACCTGTACGAGATCTCTCTCAAGGGGACCAAAAGGACTAGAAAAAATACACGGGAGAAAAGAGAGGGATTCACTAAAAAACAAAATATTTTAGTGTAAAACTACCTATTAGTGTAGTTAATAAATGACCCGCAGCCGACAGCTGCTCAAACAATTATAGCAAAATAGTAGAGAAAGGGTCAAAGGGGTGTTTAAAGACCTGCCTAGGTTATACCCCCTATCAATAACTTTAATCACAAAGAAACCTAGGGGTCTCACACCGAGGGATACACGGAAACCTCAATCCATTGGGAACTAAATGGATATAGCGATGATAGGAGTGGGATAAACAGTACTGAACAGAAGAAATGTCAGTGATTGTGAATAGAACCCGCTCAGTTCATAGGATACCCATCAAAGTAATGCATGATCAATTTTATCATCTGGTCACCCCACAGTGGTAATAAGTCTCTAGATCATTGAGACCAAGTTTTACCCTGTAAGAGAGCGGGGTCACTACCCACAAGTACTTTTTGACCAGTTGAATATGAGCAGATGGGTAAAGGTGCAGTGCAAAAAGAAGAAATGTGGTGAGTTTAAAATAGGACAGAGGACAGAAGAAAGAACAATTTTATTGAGGACATGCCCTCTTCCTAATTAAAAACAATTAGAACAGTGCAAGGGTGCGGTGTGGAACAATTTACTGCATTATGGCCAACATGTTTCAGCCTCAATGGGGAAGACCCAAGGCTTTCTTCAGGGCCTCTGTTCAAAACATTGCTACTGCAAAGTGTCAAATCAAATTACCAATAAATGAAACATATAATAACGTGTAACATAAATAAAAGGATACAATAGATTAGTTACTGCTCCTCCGTGTAAGTGGATCCTAAACGTGATCTACAACAACACAAACAATAACATGAAACCTCTGTTCAGAGAGAAAGGAGGGGGTTAAATATACCACTCCATGCTTTGTAACTTGAATGTAATAACTCACTCACCCAGCTATACCGGGGAAAGGACCTCACCTCGCCTGGACTCAAACTCAGCATAAAATGAGGCCACGTTCTAGGAGAAATAAGGAAACACATTCTTGAATGGCAGCGGGTAAATAAGCCTATTCTACTCCAACTGGCATTCTATCAACTAGTATTATTGTGATCCTTGCTTCAAATATCTTTGCTCCCCGTGCATTTCCAAATCACAAACGGCTCAACGTTAAAAGATAATCTCTAAAAAACATGCTCGTCTAGTAATATTGCGGAAATACGAGCAGCTTTTTCAGCAACAAAGTCACTTCGAAGGACTTTCAATTACGAAGTCAGGCAAGTTTTAGCAAAAGCGGGCTGTTTGAGGGCTGTTTAGTTATTAAACCTCACCTCTCCGTCGTTGCCTCGAGCAGATCCCAAGTTAGGGGGAGGCAACGCTCAGGGAGGCTAAGATGTTTTTATGCCTCAAACGTGACCACGCCTATCAGCATTCACCAGTTACGTGGAGTGGGGCGTAACAAACGGAGAACCGATTTGTTACTAAAGAAGTGATACTTAATTAGCCATCGGTGATTTTCACTTTTGAACAAAACTAATTCATACTTTTTAACTCGGCGTCTTACCTCCCATTTTCTCGCCATGTATTCGGGAAGGGCAAGTGCCCGCTCGTAGCTATCGCGCTAGCACGTAGTCACGCGATAACCAAGGACTACAGTATGACGTCAGAGTCATGTTAACTGTAGTTCTGTATGGAATCAGGACGTACATCCCGCGTGTGTTAGTTTTAAGCCGCTCTATGTATTCTCTTCATATTTCTATGAATGTAAAGCGAGTATTAAATAGAGTGCTCTTACTAGAATTCTTGGCACCCCAAGAAAATATCTTAAGTCCAGAATAATAGTGGGAAATAAATAACCCCAGATTTTTAAAGACCCGATAATAAAATCTTAGATTTGCAAAAACAAACACACAGACTCATGTTTAGAGGGAAGGGCCATGGTAATGCACTAAGTGTAAAATAAAAATGTTACTCGTATGGAATCAAAGCAGGTAAATGCAGATATTAGTGTGAACTTAAAGGACAGTCCAGGGTATTTCATCGTTAAGCCCATGGCTATCCAAACGTAATCAGTAAATCCATTTTTGTTCCTTTATAAAAAGGAACTTGGTCACATCTCCAATATGATCTGGGATGTATGGCTTTTCCAAAACTGTCCAACTAAACTCTGTTTCTCTGTGTTTTTGTTCTAGAAAATGTTTAGTCAATTTAGACACACTTTTTTTGCACTTAAAAGAGCTCTTGTGTTCTAACATACGTGTCCGTACTTTACGGGTTGTCATCCCGATATACCTCTCATTGCACGGGCAGGTCATTAGATAGATAACATTTGAACTATTGCAGTTCTAGAAATGTTTGAGCAACCATGGGCGACCTGTCCCTATGTCGATTTGAGTTGTCTTACATGTTTGTGCGCATATGGAACAGCCCCCACATGGGTGGTGTCCCTGTACTCGTGGTAGGTCCCATAGGGTATCATTGGAGTCTTTTAGTTTCCCTCGTGGACGGGTGTGTACTAAGCAGTCGCGCAAATTCCTCGAGCGCTTGAAAGCGAACAATGGTTGCTCTATTTTCTCATTGGTACAATTGAGAATACGCCAGTGGCGTCTTATGATCTTCTGAATTAGATTGGATTTGGTACTGAAAGTACTTACAAAAGTCAGTCTTGTGAGAGGTGGCTTCACAATAGTAGGCTCCAAAAGGACATCACGTTTATTATTACTTGCACGTTTCAGGGAACGTCTGATTAAAGATTTTGGATAGTGTCTGGCTTGCAGTTGGCTGGTGAGATTAGCCGCGTGTCTCATATAGGTCTCAGTGGTTGAACAGTTCCTTCGGCCGCGAAGGAACTGACCATAAGGTAAGTTCTCGCGAAGTGACTTGGGGTGTTGACTCTCGTACAACAGGAGTGAATACCTAGCCATAGGCTTGCGGAATAATTCACTTTGTAGTCCATTAGGGGTGACAAATATAGAGAGATCCAGAAAGGTTATTCTCTCTTTATTCATTTCAATTGTGAAGCGTAAGAACCTGTTTCGGGTGTTAAGCCATTCATGGAAGAGTGTTAACCAATCCTCCTTTCCACGCCATACCATTAAAATATCATCAATATATCGTTTATAGCAAATTATTGATGACAAAAATGGATTACTGGCTGCTAGTATTTGTTCTTGTTCAAATGAATGAACGTACAGGTTCGCCAGGCTCGGCGCAAAAATGCTGCCCATACTCGTGCCCGAGATCTGTAAGTACAGATTGTCCTCATACCTAAAGAAGTTCTCCTTCATAGGTATGTTATGGCTTAACACCCGAAACAGGTTCTTACGCTTCACAATTGAAATGAATAAAGAGAGAACAACCTTTCTGGATCTCTCTATATTTGTCACCCCTAATGGACTACAAAGTGAATTATTCCGCAAGCCTATGGCTAGGAATTCACTCCTGTTGTACGAGAGTCAACACCCCAAGTCACTTCGCGAGAACTTACCTTATGGTCAGTTCCTTCGCGTCCGAAGGAACTGTTCAACCACTGAGACCTATATGAGACACGCGGCTAATCTCACCAGCCAACTGCAAGCTAGACACTATCCAAAATCTTTAATCAGACTTTCCCTGAAACGTGCAAGTAATAATAATCGTGATGCCCTTTTGGAGCCTACTATTGTGAAGCCACCGCTCACAAGACTGACTTTTGTAAGTACTTTCAGTACCAAATCCAATCTAATTCAGAAGATCATAAGACGCCACTGGCGTATTCTCAATTGTACCAATGAGAAAATAGAGCAACCATTGTTCGCTTTCAAGCGCTCGAGGAATTTGCGCGACTGCTTAGTACACACCCGTCCCCGAGGGAAACTAAAAGACTCCAATGATACCCTATGGGACCTACCACGGGTACAGGGACACCACCCATGTGGGGGCTGTTCCATGTGCGCACAAACATGGAAGACAACTCAAATCGACATAGGGACAGATCGCCCATGGTTGCTCAAACATTTCTCGAACTGCAATAGTTCAAATGTTATCTATCTAATGACCTGCCCGTGCAATGAGAGGTATATCGGGATGACAACCCGTAAAGTACGGACACGTATGTTAGAACACAAGAGCTCTTTTAAGTGCAAAAAAAGTGTGTCTAAATTGACTAAACGTTTTCTAGAACAAAAACACAGAGAAACAGAGTTTAGTTGGACAGTTTTGGAAAAGCCATACATCCCAGATCATATTGGAGATGTGACCAAGTTCCTTTTTATAAAGGAACAAAAATGGATTTACCGATTACGTTTGGATAGCCATGGGCTTAACGATGAAATACCCTTGACTGTCCTTTAAGTTCACACTAATATCTGCATTTACCTGCTTTGATTCCATACGAGTAACATTTTTATTTTACACTTAGTGCATTACCATGGCCCTTCCCTCTAAACATGAGTCTGTATGTTTGATTTTGCAAATCTAAGATTTTATTATCGGGTCTTTAAAAATCTGGGGTTATTTATTTCCCACTATTATTCTGGACTTAAGAAATTTTCTTGGGGTGCCAAGAATTCTAGTAAGAGCACTCTATTTAATCCTCGCTTTACGTTCATAGAAATATGAAGAGAATACATAGAGCGGCTTAAAACTAACACACGCGGGATGTACGTCCTGATTCCATACAGAACTACAGTTAACATGACTTTGACGTCATACTGTAGTCCTTGGTTATCGCGTGACTACGTGCTAGCGCGATAGCTACGAGCGGGCACTTGCCCTTCCCGAATACATGGCGAGAAAATGGGAGGTAAGACGCTGAGTTAAAAAGTATGAATTAGTGTTGTTCAAAAGTGGAAATCACCGATGGCTAATTAAGTATCACTTCTTTAGTAACAAATAGGTTCTCCGTTTGTTACACCCCACTCCACGTAACTGGTGAATGATAATAGGCGTGGTCACGTTTGAGGCATAAAAACATCTTAGCCTCCCCGAGCGTTGCCTCCCCCTAACTTGGGATCTGCTCGACGCAACGATGGAGAGGTGAGGTTTAATAACTAAACAGCCCTCAAACAGCCCGCTTTTGCTAAAACTTGCCTGACTTCGTAATTGAAAGTCCTTTGAAGTGACTTTGTTGCTGAAAAAGCTGCTCGTATTTCCGCAATATTACTAGGCGAGCATGTTTTTTTTAGATTATCTTTTAAGGTTGAGCCGTTTGTGATTTGGAAATGCACGGGGAGCAAAGATATTTGAAGCAAGGATCACAATAATACTAGTTGATAGAATGCCAGTTGGAGAAAAATAGGCTTATTTACCCGCTGCCATTCAAGAATGTGTTTCCTTATTTCTCCTAGAGCGTGGCCTCATTTAATCCTGAGTTTGAGTCCAGGCGAGGTGAGGTCCTTTCCCCGGTATAGCTGGGTGAGTGAGTTATTACATTCAAGTTACAAAGCATGGAGTGGTATATTTAACCCCCTCCTTTCTCTCTGAACAGAGGTTTCATGTTATTGTTTGTGTTGTTGTAGATCACGTTTAGGATCCAATTACACGGAGGAGCAGTAACTAATCTATTGTATCCTTTTATTTATGTTACACATTATTATATGTTTCATTTATTGGTAATTTGATTTGACACTTTGCAGTAGCAATGTTTTGAACAGAGGCCCTGAAGAAAGCCTTGGGTCTTCCCCATTGAGGCTGAAACATGTTGGCCAGAATGCAGTAAATTGTTCCACACTACACCCTTGCACTGTTCTAATTGTTTTTAATTAGGAAGAGGGCATGTCCTCAATAAAATTGTTCTTTCTTCTGTCCTCTATCCTATTTTAAACTCACCACATTTCTTCTTTTTGCACTGCACCTTTACCCATCTGCTCATATTCAACTGGTCAAAAAGTGCTTGTGGGTAGTGACCCCGCTCTCTTACGGGGTAAAACTTGGTCTCAATGATCTAGAGACTTATTACCACTGTGGGGTGACCAGATGATAAAATTGATCATGCAATACTTTGATGGGTATCCTATGAACTGAGCGAGTTCTATTCACAATCACTGATATTTCTTCTGTTCAGTACTGTTTATCCCACTCCTATCATCGCTATATCCATTTAGTTCCCAATGGATTGAGGTTTCCGTGTATCCCTCGGTGTGAGACCCCTAGGTTTCTTTGTGATTAAAGTTATTGATAGGGGGTATAACCTAGGCAGGTCTTTAAACACCCCTTTGACCCTTTCTCCACTATTTTGCTATAATTGTTTGAGCAGCTGTCGGCTGCGGGTCATTTATTAACTACACTAATAGGTAGTTTTACACTAAAATATTTTGTTTTTTAGTGAATCCCTCTCTTTTCTCCCGTGTATTTTTTCTAGTCCTTTTGGTCCCCTTGAGAGAGATCTCGTACAGGTTAATTTTTAGAAATGGCAGAACGGAGCGGTCTGGCATATGACGACTCCGTCTTTCAATCGATTTTGGATAACATGCCTAGCATTTTGGAAACACTTCCAGCACCTGCGGTAGGCATAGCAGACGACTGGACAAAAGCTTTGACACTTAAAAAATCACATTCCCGTACACAGGCACACGGAATTGTGATGGCAGAATACATGAGGGCAAGCTGTGCACCACCCGGCCTAATTGTAACTAATGCCCCACGACTCTTTCTAACAGATAAAATCTTCCTGAAGGATTGGTCTTTGATCGCTTGGCGATGCACTCGTGACTGGCTTATCCTTATCATAAGCACGCCAAGAGGATCTCAGACACCATATTGATAGAAATCCAGGTTTTGGAGGCACAAATCAAAACCACGGTGTCCACTACAACCATTTTTAAAAAACAGAAAGAGGAGCCAGATAAAAGCAACAAGGACTTCTATGATCACATACTGCAAACTAAAATTGACAAGTTTAAAAAAGATCTTGCTAAGTTTAAACTAGATGTTGTGTACCCTTACACAAGCAACTCTTATAAAGCCCCTGAGTTCAGGAACAGTGGCAAAAGATATGGATCTAACTACTCAGGGTCGAGCACTGACCCAGATAGCGACCCTGATTCGACAAACCCTCAACCATATACCAACAGAGGTCAAGGTAGATCCTGTGGGTATCAGAATTTTAGGGGACAACAATCAGGACCAGGACAACCTTGGTGGCAACCATCACCTTGGGGCCCCCCACCTCCTTTTCCTTATCCCTTTCAACCTTCAATGGGGCCTTTCCCAGGTTATCAGAACTTTAGTAACCTGCCTTTTTTAGGTGTTGGCCCCCGCAGATCACAGGACAAAAGAAGAGGCCAACAAACACAGGTTCACTGGGAAGATTCCACCGGCCCACATACAGGGACCCGCAGCCAAACAGTAAGGAATGCCCCACGATCCTAAAAGAATCGGAACCTAGCCTTGTAATCAATTTGAGCAAGAGAGCACTGTCACCAGTGGAAGAACAGGTACTGAACAAAGGCTTGGGGTTTGTTACATCCGATAATGGGGATCCGTTTAGGATGCAAATTGAACTCGCACAGTTTTTCAGGAAGCTTAGGCTACACTACTTTTCCAAAGATAAAGCACCTGTACAGAGTGATGGATCGGATAAAAATACTGGTCTTAGACCCAAATCCACGTTTCTACCTCCTATCCATACGGTTCCCTCACAGATAGCTACCTTTGAGAGAGCAGTAAAGGATGAAATAGAGACCATTTGGGACACTAAAAAGAATGACTACTGTCATCTTTCTAGACAAGAAAATCAGGCATTACTAGTGTTGTCACAGGATCCTTCTATAGGGATAAAATCTGCTGATAAAGGGGGATCCATTGTGGTACAGGATGCAGATGTCTATAGAACTGAATGCCTACGCCAGCTAAACGACAGGAGGGCTTACCAACCTCTGACAACTGATCCCACGAAAAGGCTGATGAGTGAGATTCAATCACTAGTAGAAGAAGCCCTTACAGAAGGATGGATCACCTCATCAGAATCACAATTTTTACAGGCCAAGAACCCAGTGGTACCTTATTTTTATACCTTACCTAAGGTACATAAAGTTCAGAGACCTCCTCCTGGTAGGCCCATTATCTCTGGGCAAGGGTCAGTCCTAGAGCCACTGTCTGAGTTTGTCGATCATTTTTTGAGACCGATAGTGCATACTATGCCCACCTACCTTAAAGACACTAAAGATGTCTTACGTCTAATCCCAGAGATTGAATACAACCAGGAGACAGATATGCTTGTCTCTCTGGATGTTGAATCTCTATACACTTCTATCCCCCAGGATGAGACTTTAGACACCATTTGTTCCATCCTTGGAGAGACTGATTTGGATACCATCACTCCTGTTCCCTTCATTATGGCGTTAGCAAGAATGGCTATGAAGGAGAACTTCTTTAGGTATGAGGACAATCTGTACTTACAGATCTCAGGCACGAGTATGGGCAGCATTTTTGCGCCGAGCCCGGCGAACCTGTACGTTCATTCATTTGAACAAGAACAAATACTAGCAGCCAGTAATCCATTTTTGTCATCAATAAATTGCTATAAACGATATATTGATGATATTGTAATGGTATGGCGTGGAAAGGAGGATTCGTTAACACTCTTCCATGAATGGCTTAACACCCGAAACAGGTTCTTACGCTTCACAATTGAAATGAATAAAGAGAGAATAACCTTTCTGGATCTCTCTATATTTGTCACCCCTAATGGACTACAAAGTGAATTATTCCGCAAGCCTATGGCTAGGAATTCACTCCTGTTGTACGAGAGTCAACACCCCAAGTCACTTCGCGAGAACTTACCTTATGGTCAGTTCCTTCGCGTCCGAAGGAACTGTTCAACCACTGAGACCTATATGAGACACGCGGCTAATCTTACCAGCCAACTGCAAGCCAGACACTATCCAAAATCTTTAATCAGACGTTCCCTGAAACGTGCAAGTAATAATAATCGTGATGCCCTTTTGGAGCCTACTATTGTGAAGCCACCTCTCACAAGACTGACTTTTGTAAGTACTTTCAGTACCAAATCCAATCTAATTCAGAAGATCATAAGACGCCACTGGCGTATTCTCAATTGTACCAATGAGAAAATAGAGCAACCATTGTTCGCTTTCAAGCGCTCGAGGAATTTGCGCGACTGCTTAGTACACACCCGTCCCCGAGGGAAACTAAAAGACTCCAATGATACCAATCCAATCCAATCCAAAGTTTCTTTATTTCGGTCGTTAGACCATAAAAGATTCACACAAACAATTACTTATAATACAGATTAAAACACCATTTAAAAATTGCATTACATTTCTAAAATACAGTAATAATAAGTGCAATATATCAACATCATTTAAAAAAATGCATTACACTTCCAAAATACAGTAGTAATAAACTTCAATTATATAGCAAGAGGTAAAAATGAATTGGAAATTCAGTTACATACCCTAAAAGTAAGTTATAGGATTAAAAAGGGGATGGCCTGTTGGGGACGGAAACATTCACAAATACGCCAATTATGCAGGCAATAATTTCTTCCTTAACAGCCATGTAGCCATAATAAATTTGGCCACTGCAAATACAATATGAGGCAAGGTGCTTGTTTTTAGAATTCTATATACAGTTAAATAGGATCTAGATCCCAGATTCCTGCATATAGGCATCAGCCAGTATTTCCTAGGTTTAGTATATGCTGGGCAGAAGAAAAAAAGATGAGTTTCCTCCTCATCATGCATATTACATCCAGGACAAACTCTATCCCCCCCCCATAAGCCATTTACAAGTGAAGGTTTTTAGGGGCAAAGTGCCTAACCTCCACTGTATGAACAATTTCCTCGCCAGGATGGGGAATATGATGTCCATAAAATCCTCAAATTCATAAGAATTCTTAAATTCCAAAAAACGAGCAGTCAGGGTGCCGTTAGTGGTAGCAGACATGAGAAGGGCTAGACTAGATTCCTTGTGAATTCGCACCAGATTTTTACGAGAAATGGTATGACATCCATGCTCCGGGTCCTCCCATAAGTCCTGCAATTTCAGCCTATACAGTTCCTTTTTGACAAAAGCCAACCATGGGATTCTGTCACATTTGTTAAGACTCAACACATGGGTAAGATCCTGCCTGTAATGGGCGAGTTCGCTGGTAGTCCATAGCCTGTGCCAGAATCTCAATGGCCTGGACTCCAGTTCTATAGCGAAAGAAGGTAGACCCACATCCAGTCTTAGGGGAAGAAGGGGGGTGCCACGAGGGAGTACCAAAAGGCGTCTTAGAAAATTATTCTCCACCTTAGCCAGTTCACGCCCCGCTCTATGCCCCCAAAGCTCGCTGCCATAAGATGCAGCTGCCTTGGCTTGAGTTTTATAAAGCTCTAGTGCCGGGCTTATGGGTTTAAAATTCGAAGTGTTCACAACCTTAAGAATTGCACCTGAGAGTTGACCCAACTTCAACCGGGATTTAGATATTTGAGGTTCCCAGGAGAGATTCTCATGCAATGTTACCCCCAGGTATTGAAAAGTTGTGACCCTTTCCAGTCTAGCTTCGCCCAGGGTGGGGTTTGGTCTTGTCTTTGTAGATGGGTTAAAGATCATGAATTTGGTCTTTTCGGTATTGATTTCAAGACCATGCTGCAAGCAAAAAAGACCAAATCCATCTAAGATCCTTTGAATCCCCATCGGGGATTTGGAAAGCAGGAGGGTGTCGTCAGCAAACATAATTGCTGGCACCCTCCTACCAGCCAAAAGGGGGGCATCACTATGGCTGACGTTGTCTAGGTGAGCTATAACATTGTTAACAAAGAGGCAAAACAGAGTTGGCGCCAGAACGCAACCCTGCCTCACCCCTCGGCGAACAGGAAACCTTTTCGACAACTCTCCATCCCTGCCACACCTAACCTGTGCGTAGTTATTGTAGTGGAGCCTAATTATGGCATACAATAGTTGTGTGGGAACACCGAGCTTTTTCAGGACCTCCCAGAGCTTCTTCCGTGGGACCATGTCAAAGGCTGACTTCAGGTCCACGAACACCATGTACAGTCTCCCCCCCTCTATCCTCACAGTTTTCCAGTATAGGAGGACGAGGCGGAAGATCTGGTCCATGGTGGACGTGTTCTTCCTGAAGCCAGCCTGGAGCTGGCTCAGGATTTCATTTGCCTCCATCCAGTCCATAAGGTGGTCCAGGATAAGGCGGGAAAAGAGTTTTTGGGGGACATCTATGAGGCTGATCGGCCTGTAGTTAGCTGGGAGCAGAGGAGAGCCCTTTTTGAAAATGGGCACTATCTCCGCCCCCAGCCAAGTACTGGGGACCCCCATGCCTCCCAAAATGGCGTTAAAAAGAATTTGAAAGTATGGGCCCCAGATCTCCGAATGGTATCTGAAAAGATCACCAGGTAATCTATCTAATCCCGGGGCCTTCCTCCTTGATAACTTCTCCATCGCACCCACTACCTCCACAAGGGTAAATTCCATACCTACTGCAGAGGTGGGTAGATCATCAGGGATAATGTCCACATCTGTCAGTTGTTCAGTATCCTGGTATAATTTACCAAAATGTTCTTCCCACACAGAAGATGCAATATTTGGCTCTACAGCAGCTTTGGGTTCACCTGTGCCAAAATTTACCAAAGACCAAAATTTCTTATGATCCCTGGTTTCCAATTCTAGGGAGAGCTCCTGCCAGTGGTTCCAATCCCACTCTGACTTTGCAAGTACTAAGGCCGCCTTATACTTCCTCCTCAATTCAGCAACCCTTCCCCTGTCTTTTCCTTCTTTAATTGCGGCAATAAGCTCTGTTTTTGCCTTTCTACAAAGGGAATTATACCAGGATGAGGTTCTGGTCTTTTTGCGCCGTGCTGGTACCACCGGATAAAAAACATCACCTAGGGCACCCACCAAATTTTCATGGATGCGTCCTAACTGTTCATTAAAATCAGGTTGCCATGGTAGATTTACTAGATCCTCCAGTTCTTCAAACTTAGGGAGTGCTACTTCATAAATCCTCCTTATGTTTTCTTCTGCGCTGATAATTTTTCCCCATTTGACCCTGCGTCTATTAGAGGTAAGGACCAGAGTCCCGGGGTCGCCACATGGGCTAGAAGAAAGTGACTTACCAATAGAAGCGGGGTATTTCATTTCTAGTAACAGTGCGTTGTGATCGCTATCTGTTCTAGGCAATATCCTAAAATCCTGGACCTTGGACCATAAAGAAATATCAACAAATATGTAGTCCAATCTTGATTCATGATCCCTTCTATTAAAAGTGCACACAGAGGGACTATCGGACGGAGTCCGTCCGTTACAAGCCCTCAGCGCAAAATTCAATGTAAGGGACATGATTTGAACTGCCAATGGGGACCAGGTTTTTGGATGAGGAGATTGGCAAGGAGGTACACCCCAATGGTCATCTTCCATAGAGATAGCACCCTCCTTTAGACCTTTCAGAGGTTCAAAGTGACAATTGAAGTCACCGCCCATCACTATTTTACAATCATTAGGAAGTTGGCCCAGGAAGGAGAAAAGGTCATCCAGGATAGGTGATTCTGAAGTCACACTAACAGGGCGGGAGTATACATTAACAATAGCTAGGTTTACAGCGTTTGGCCAACTAAGGAGCACACACTGGATGTCCCTGAAGAACGTGGAAATGTTCTCCGCGGAACACCCAACGTGCGAAGCCACCCAAACCGCCAGACCCCCCGAGGGCCTCCCCCTACCATTCCAGCTAGCCGGGATTTCAAAAACTGCATAGCCCGTTCTGCTCAGGGGTTCCCTTGCCCAAGTCTCCTGGAATAGACAAATATCACTACCTTCCACTAACAAGTCCCAATCCTCAGTGTGAATTTTATTTACGATACCCGCAACATTCCAGGACAGGATCTTCAAAACCTCACTAGAGGTTTTCGGTGCCTGTCCTACAGATAAACCCAGTGGTGCCTCCGATACATCACTCCTTGATCGAGATGTGTGGTGACATACTAGGGGCTCCAAAGTGGACTGGAGGGTGTTGACGACACCTGGCAGTATTGGAGGAAGATCAGAGCCATTTTGGGGTAAGGTACCAACTACCCTGTCTGTCACAGTAGGGGTCTCTAATATGCTCCTTAGGGATCGCTCACGGTCCCTGTTGTCAGAAGTCTCCAACACATGCGTTACCTCCCCCTGTCTTACGGGTCCACTCTCACTAGATCTATGAGAATTCAAAGAAACACCCCAACAGAGTCAATCCACTTCATCGAGGCAAGTGTATCTGTTGGGGTGTGCATAATTAATTCGGGCCGGAAATAAATGCTGCCTAGGCCTGTATCTTGTCCCATCTACGGCAAAGCCCACCCGCGTCCACCCCTCCTCCTTCCTCCCAGTGTGTGTTGGCACATTGGGGTAGAAATATGAAAGGGGGACCAACTCAATGCCAGTATTACCCGCATTACCCAACCAGTCACTAATATAAGTGACTACCTGGGGGTTCCTAAAACTAACAATAATGCAGTCCCCCGCTCTTTTCTTAGAAGTATACCCAACCCATGGGACCCTTCTAACCATAAGAACATCACCCTTTAAATGCGGCGGTAGGGGTCTATTGATGTTTAGCCAACTAATTACCTTGTTATGCAAGGATTCATATGGTTCCATTGCACCACTTACTAACTCAGGTACACCCATCAAAATTACGGTGTAACCCACCGCCTCAGGAGGTAAATGCACTGCCTTATGCCCAGATTTGGGATCAACCTGCCTTTTCGAACCGTTTACCATCCCATTTGAAGCTCTCTCCTGTGTAGATGGAACAGTTGGAGCTAATTGCTTTGATCTCCTGGGGGCTGGTAAAGGTGGCACTAACCTGGGAGCAGGAAGCGGTGGATCTAACCTGGGAGGTGGTACAATCACTAATGGGCGCTCCGATAAAATGGAGTTGTTTGTGTATTCCCCTGGTGGTACTATCAGGGATGTTGCACCCACAGCCGGAGTGGACATAGACATGGAGGATACTCCGGCAGTATGCCCCTGTATTCCCCGTGTGCTTTCTCCCAGCCCCACATGAACCTCAGTGCCCCCTCTTGATTTTTCTAAATCTATTAGTCTCGATTCTATTGAGTCTAATTTGAGGGCTAAGGGTTTTAAAAAACTGTTTAGGATATCAGTAAACGTGGTAATTAGAAGTGCCATGTTATTATTATTATTAGAGACCCCCCCGAAAAGGAATGGCTCAGGGACCACAAATACCGGGGGAACAGGTGGAGTTACAAGCACCTCCATGTCCGCAGTACCAAGACTTGGCGGCACAGAAGGAGTTGTACTATCTTCCCTCACATCCAAAATGCCGTCTATTTTGGCCCTTTTAGCATATTTGGGTTTTCTAATTCCTTTCCTTTTCAGTTTTGGTACCGGATCCAATCTACATGCCACATGTTCAATTAGGTTGAGATCCCCACCCTTGGCCCCAGACTGTGTTAGCTCCACAACAGGGGATAGCTCCACGGCAATAGAAGCACGTGGTGTATCCCCATCCCTCTGCGTGGAAGATGGTGTCCTAATCTGTTGCAGTACAGACTCTATGGTTTGGTCAATACTATCTAGTAGAGACATATGGGTGGCATCAAACATTATTGGAGTACTAGTATTGGTGGTTAAATTTAAATTAGACAAAGAACACAAACCATTACATTCTAGCCCCTCCTCAATCGATGTTACGGGTGACAAGGGCCCATTACTTGCAGTAGTATTAATTTTGAGGAGGAATTTGTCCATAGTACCTGAGGCCGCATTCGCGGATTTACTTCTTGTTTCCCTACTGGCCATGATATGGCTTGCAGCTGTATAGACAGTAGGCACTCCACGAATCAACAAAGGGTTCCCAAAATAATGTCCTTAGGGGGATAGCCCGGTCCGGTCTCTACCGGCCTCTAACGGCCTAAAACGGCCCGCCCTTTGCCTGGGCTTCGCCCGCGCTTCACCCGCGCGCGTCCCGCGTTTGCGCTGATGGGCGGGGTTTTATAGGAGGAGGGGTGAGCGGGAAGAGGCAGCAGGTGTGCGCGCTGGTCCGGCGCAATCACCTGTGGGCCTCGCAGTCCCGCTCGCGCTGAGGTAGTCAGGAAAACCCGGAATAGAGCACGCCGGCTCCCGCTGATGCCCACAGTTCCAACCAGCAATCAGGGACACAGGATTCAAGGGGCACGTCCCGCTTTGGCAACAACGACTTCGAGCGGCACCCCTATGGGACCTACCACGAGTACAGGGACACCACCCATGTGGGGGCTGTTCCATGTGCGCACAAACATGTAAGACAACTCAAATCGACATAGGGACAGGTCGCCCATGGTTGCTCAAACATTTCTCGAACTGCAATAGTTCAAATGTTATCTATCTAATGACCTGCCCGTGCAATGAGAGGTATATCGGGATGACAACCCGTAAAGTACGGACACGTATGTGAGAACACAAGAGCTCTTTTAAGTGCAAAAAAGTGTGTCTAAATTGACTAAACATTTTCTAGAACAAAAACACCGAGAAACAGAGTTTAGTTGTACAGTTTTGGAAAAGCCATACATCCCAGATCATATTGGAGATATGACCAAGTTCCTTTTTATAAAGGAACAAAAATGGATTTACCGATTACGTTTTGGATAGCCATGGGCTTAACGATGAAATACCCTGGACTGTCCTTTAAGTTCACACTAATATCTGCATTTACCTTCTTTGATTCCGTACGAGTAACATTTTTATTTTACACTTAGTGCATTACCATGGCCCTTCCCTCTAAACATGAGTCTGTGTGTTTGTTTTTGCAAATCTAAGATTTTATTATCGGGTCTTTAAAAATCTGGGGTTATTTATTTCCCACTATTATTCTGGACTTAAGATATTTTCTTGGGGTGCCAAGAATTCTAATCAGAGCACTCTATTTAATACTCGCTTTACGTTCATAGAAATATGAAGAGAATACATAGAGTGGCTTAAAACTAACACACGCAGGATGTACGTCCTGATTCCATACAGAACTACAGTTAACATGACTTTGACGTCATACTGTAGTCCTTGGTTATCGCGTGACTACGTGCTAGCGTGATAGCTACGAGTGGGCACTTGCCCTTCCCGAATACATGGCGAGAAAATGGGAGGTAAGACGCCGAGTTAAAAAGTATGAATTAGTGTTGTTCAAAAGTGGAAATCACCGATGGCTAATTAAGTATCACTTCTTTAGTAACAAATAGGTTCTCCGTTTGTTACGCCCCACTCCATGTAACTGGTGAATGCTGATAGGCGTGGTCACGTTTGAGGCATAAAAACATCTTAGCCTCCCCGAGCGTTGCCTCCCCCTAACTTGGGATCTGCTCGAGGCAACGACGGAGAGGTGAGGTTTAATAACTAAACAGCCCTCAAACAGCCTGCTTTTGCTAAAACTTGCCTGACTTCGTAATTGAAAGTCCTTCGAAGTGACTTTGTTGCAGAAAAAGCTGCTCGTATTTCCGCATTATTACTAGATGAGCATGTTTTTTTGAGAAAAACTTTTAAGGTTGAGCCGTTTGTGATTTGGAAATGCACGGGGAGCAAAGATATTTGGAGCAAGGATCACAATAATACTAGTTGATAGAATGCCAGTTGGAGTAGAATAGGCTTATTTACCCGCTGCCATTCAAGAATGTGTTTCCTTATTTCTCCTAGAGCGTGGCCTCATTTAATCATGAGTTTGAGTCCAGGCGAGGTGAGGTCCTTTCCCCGGTATAGCTGGGTGAGTGAGTTATTACATTCAAGTTACAAAGCATGGAGTGGTATATTTAACCCCCTCCTTTCTCTCTGAACAGAGGTTTCATGTTATTGTTTGTGTTGTTGTAGATCACGTTTAGGATCCACTTACATGGAGGAGCAGTAACTAATCTATTGTATCCTTTTATTTATGTTACACGTTATTATATGTTTCATTTATTGGTAATTTGATTTGACACTTTGCAGTAGCAATGTTTTGAACAGAGGCCCTGAAGAAAGCCTTGGGTCTTCCCCATTGAGGCTGAAACATGTTGGCCATAATGCAGTAAATTGTTCCACACTGCACCCTTGCACTGTTCTAATTGTTTTTAATTAGGAAGAGGGCATGTCCTCAATAAAATTGTTCTTTCTTCTGTCCTCTATCCTATTTTAAACTCACCACATTTCTTCTTTTTGCACTGCACCTTTACCCATCTGCTCATATTCAACTGGTCAAAAAGTGCTTGTGGGTAGTGACCCCGCTCTCTTACAGGGTAAAACTTGGTCTCAATGATCTAGAGACTTATTACCACTGTGGGGTGACCAGATGATAAAATTGATCATGCAATACTTTGATGGGTATCCTATGAACTGAGCGAGTTCTATTCACAATCACTGATATTTCTTCTGTTCAGTACTGTTTATCCCACTCCTATCATCGCTATATCCATTTAGTTCCCAATGGATTGAGGTTTCCGTGTATCCCTCGGTGTGAGACCCCTAGGTTTCTTTGTGATTAAAGTTATTGATAGGGGGTATAACCTAGGCAGGTCTTTAAACACCCCTTTGACCCTTTCTCCACTATTTTGCTATAACAAGGGAAATTAGCCCCAGGTAGCACAGTGGAGGCATCAGTTTGTAGTCCCAATGTGAAAGTATGCAACTATTGCCTGCACACATATGCAAGGGGAGTATGGCTGAGGGTATTTGATTGATCACATGAGTGCCTTTTGCATCTAAGGGCCATATCCCACAGGTCAGTTACAGTGTCAACATTTGTGGCCACCATAACCATTATTCAGGGGGATTGTGGTATGGTAAGTCACCATGCATGCCTTGGTGTGTTCTCTAACATTTAGCTGAGAGTACACCTTTGTATATGACTCCATATCTACACTATGCAACGAGACGATGTTTCTTGTGCATTGCAGTGAGTGTGCACATAGAACACTGTGGCACTGGCAACGTATGATGCTTGTGCATTGCAGTGAGTGTGCACATAGAACACTGTGGCACTGGCAACGTATGATATATAGAGTTCGTATCTGTTTTTTGAGGCAACTTTCTGGATGGGACATGGCGTATGTTCATTTTAGCTGCATATATAAACTGTAGTTGTGGGAGTGTGTTCACATGCAGATCCTATATGGAACATTGCAAAGTAATCATATAAAAAGTGGTCTCTACTGTTAGCCACAAGTATGAGGCCTAACACATTGCTAGCATCAGGAGAGACACACACACAGTTGTTGGCCATCATCTACTTTACCACACCATGATCATTATGGCTGGCAATGGAGAACTATCTGCTACAGGTAGTTGGCATGCACAGTATTTCACTTGTACCACATGATGCTATAGGGTGTTCCTTACACTGTGCTAGATAAGTAATCAGTATGACAGACATCAGTGGTACAAATGTAGTATATCAGTATTGTAATGTGAGTATAGAATACAAATCCTGGTGGGAAAGACAAATGCTAAATGCAAGTTATTCAATAATTATAGGTAATACATTTCAGGCTACAGATCAAAAATAATACATGGAACAAAGTGCACTATGATAAATATACACACATAACCATGTTGTTTGATTTTATACATTTATCAATAATTCTTTATTCAAAATGCTGAATATGCTTATTGATCAGTATCAAAATATATGTTTTGTTTGTTAACCCCTTGCGTGCTACCATCGGCCAACGGCCGACGGAAGCACTACCTCGCAAGTGCTGCCTTCGGCCAACGGCCGATGCGGCCCCGCCCATTTTGCAGAAGTGCCGCACCGCCGCGAAAACGCGGCCGCGGCAAAGGGGTTAATTTTCTGATAAATATTAATTTACATATAAAACATACTACAACACAATCACATATCCATGAAGAACATGTACATAAACACATAAAATACACAGAGACAATTAATTGACTTCACTGTATGTTAAATATATGGAGAGGAAAAAGGAGCAGATGAACTGTGAACAATTCAAAGGATGGCAGTAGGTGGAAGCTACACGCGTTGCGGCTGGGGTGCCTTCATCAGGGGGACTGTCTCAATGGTCTCTATATTATATGCATGAGATATGGATCTGGGTGCTGAGATTGAGATCAACATTTCTTTACATATATGTATCACCACACTGGGGTATGTCTGAGACGTGTGTCTCACTTCTTTTTTCCCCCTTTTGTTGTTTCACATTTAGAACATAATTGTCATATTTCGCTTTTTATCCTTAAAAAAAAGAATTTTAAAAAAATGTAATATGTTTAAAAAAACTATTTCATATTTTTAAAATAAACAATAAATATAGCAATATTCATTTGAAAGGACCTGTGTGTGAGGTGCTGTTCCCGGAGTCCGTCATTGCAATTGTTGATTATACATTTATACATGTTGTGCACATTGGATGGGATGTGTGTATAGGATTTGTGATGTGATGCAGAGTTGTTGAAGGCAACCATTGCGGTGCATATATATGGCCATATTTCTCAGTTTCACAGATGTGTGACATATTTTCATCCTGCTTGCACCTTGGATTGTCTTGTGATACACAGACTTCACACAGGGATTGCCTTTCTTCAGCTATGTCATTTTTTGCAGCCTTGTTGTACTTATTCTTTATATGTGAAGGTCTTTGCCGCAAATACATGTGCACATAGATCCTCATGTTGCTTTTGTACCAGTGGGCATCAATGATTGTGGAAAGGCTGAGCTAACCTGTATCCAAAGTGAAGTGATGGAATGTGCATTTCATTTTACAGACAGCACATCAATGAGTTTTCTACGTTCACCTACTCACATAATGGTGTCTAATGGCAACACCCCCCCCCCACCACCATTGCACCACGGTGCACATGTGTCAGCTTGTTATCCTGACATTACATAATGTTTTAATGGACATATTTCAGAACCAATTTCATACAATCTGTGCAATTTCCTCATTCAATGTGTACTGTAGAATGCTGGACACATTATGATTGGACATGGGGAAGAGACCTGTGCTTTTGTATCCTCTTTTTACCACCCTTTGGCTGGCACACCACTTACATACTGTCGCGGGGTCCCTGTACGTAGTATGTGTATTAGAATGATGTGATCTACATTGGTGCTGAATGGGAAAGGCCACCACAATGTCCATGGTATACATCCTTAACATTGGGTGTTTGAGAGATACACTTTGTTGTGGCTTGCAGTACTTCAAACCTACAAGGCCTTACAATGCCATGCAGACATACTTTGCATTGCCAAATTGACATGATTTGGGCATGTGCTCCACCAGAGCATCATAATTGATGATACTCCACTAGTCCATTAGACTTGTGCATGTCGACATGTTGACACATATCGACATGTCGACACTTTGTCAGTGTCGACATGTGAGACTTGTAAATAATGTGTTGTGCATTTGCCATGTAGTATGGGACAAGTATATGGGACCACACCAACAACGTACGCACTGTATCATTCAACCCCAGACTGATATGTCAGTGTGTTTCTACATGATTTAGGGCCCGATGTAGGTAACAGGGAAATACCGATTCCTAAATACCGAATTTTACTGATTCTATATTTAGAAATCGGTATTTCAGATGTGGGTAAGAATTAGGTAAAAAATCCAGAATTCTTACTATTCGTTATTACCGCATCTGTAATTGAGATTCGGTAATAACGAATACCTACCCATTCATTCCTATGAGCTTGGAGGCCCTTAGGAATGAATGTGAAGACATTTGGTATTACCGATTCTGTATTACCGAATCAGTAATACCGGGAGGTATTTCAAGGGTGCCAGCGTGTCCAAAGGACACCCTGTTGCACCCCTGAAATGTGCATATGTGCACATGTGGCACACATGCATGCCCTAAGGGCATGGATGTGTGCCACATGGCACATTTCAAAAAGCAAAAAAGTCCTTTTTGAAAGGAAAACGCTACTTACTACCAACTTGAAGTTGGTGGTAAATAGCGATTCCTTAAGGCTGAGGTGCACTGTTTTAAGTGCTACCTACATTGCATTTAAGGAATCGGTATTACCGATTCCTTAAATGCAAGGTCAATAAGGAATCGGTATTTTTACCGATTCCTTATTACCGATTCCTTCCCTACATCCCACATGGCTAAATACCGGTCGGTAACGGTGAAATTTAACGAATTTCAATGTTACCGACCGGTATTTGCCCACCTACATCTAGCCCTTAGTGCCTTGTGGTCTGTCATGTGCTTGAGGTGCACTTACCGACCAGTAGGCCATTCCCATAGATCCCATTCTGGAAACGCAGGTTGATGGAAGATTGCTGGTAGATGAATGGGTCATGTGCACTGCCCTGATACTTGGCAAGGACGTTGATGAAAAGTCAGAGATGGTCCACAATTCCCTGCACATTCATGGAATATGTGTGCTTCCTATTGCGGTAGATGTGTGATGTTTCCACAGGAAGCACAAGTTGCATATGTGTGCAGTCTATTGCTCCCAACACATGTGGAAATCCAGCAATGGCATAAAAGCCTTGCTTGCTGTCCTGTTGTTGCTGCACTGTGTTGGTGAAGTAGCGGTACAGGTGTGAGGCTTATGATGGCATCTAGGACGGTGGGGAGGAACCTTGAGAAGGATACCTGGGAGACTCCTGCCACTCTGGCTGTTGTGGGTTGAAAAGTTCTAGATGCCAGCATGTGCAGGACAGCGAGTGGTGTGGCCTGCACATGCTGGCCATGTTGGTGCTTCAGTAGTGGTGGTGGTGGTTTCCCTCCTAGCTGCAATAGCAGTAGATCCATAGCGTAGTTGAGCTTGCCGAAGTGATTTGGGTCTGTTCTGATTGTATAAAAGTGTGCTAGAATCATTTTTAAGACCAGCTTTTTCCAAGTGGTAAAAAAATGCTACTAATGGGACCTAGTGGCAGTTTTTCAATATTAGCAGCGTTTCAGAAACTCCTTGAACATACGGCAGCATGAAGTTTGCAGGTGTTTTTCAGAGGGAACGCATAGCTTGCATAGCATTTTTGCTAAATGCCGATAACCGACCTGGCGTTATTAAAAAAAATAGGCGCTAGCTGTGGAAAAGTAAAGCTGGAGGGCTCTAGTTTCACTTTGTAAACAATGCAATAAAAAAACACTGCAGCGTCAAAAAAATGGCACTCGAGCATCGGTAAATCCTTGTAAATATGCCCCTCAGAGTACCATGTAATTAAATCTAAGTCTTGGAAGGTAGACAACAGTGCTATTTGTCGAAGGTCAAGTTCTCCCAGCAACCTTTCTTTCCATGACATGGTATGGGTACTTCTAAACTTGTGGAGCCATTGAACCTTTCCAGGTTTACTATCATTAATTTCTTGTACAACAAAAATGCACATTACTTATACAGTACACTTGTGTCAATCATTATATCTGCTTTAGCAATTTTAAGAGTTTTGTGAAAATTTGGGCAGATTTTACTCACATGGACGAAGATACTGGCTGTCCTTTTGATACTGTATTACTGGTAAGAAGAGATGCTCCTGCTCAGCTTCCTTGGAAAGAAGAAGGTGCTGACTCGGCGGATGGAAAAAGGTCAACAGTTCACGTGTCCCGATCTAGAAAAGTATCTGCTGCCATGAGCAGCAGTTGGTTCTAGTGATGATTGGGGCATCTTTCTGTGTAGAGACTGACTTGAGGGTAAGTTGATGCTCAGCTAATATGAAATCCAGAATAGGCTGACAGTGCTACAGATATGGCATGATTTCTGAATAGGATACTGGCTGGTACAAAGATTAGTTGCTGTACTGATAATTGCCAGTTTTGGTTAGAAAACAAATAAGTGGACAGCAAGTGCTTGGCTACAGGAAATCAAGGTGGCTAACAGTTCTTTGTAATACTGTTTCCATATTTCTACACACAACAAGCTGATGTGATGAGGCTGCATAGCCACTGTGACAGAAAGAAATTAAATGGACAGCAAGTTGGTGCTTTGGTAATAGTGCTTAGAAGCGTGGTGACTGCTCTCTTCTTGCCCCTGCATAGGTTACTGACTTCTGCGATCACTGTCAGATATCTTCAGATGGCATAGGGATCAAGGGGAATAGAGACTGATTGAGGAGTAACTGTCGTGTACCTTGCCATCAGGAGAAGGTCGATACTGCATGGCTGCGTGGTAGCTGCTGTTTTTGTGCTCCTGCATAGGCTATTGGCTTCTGTGATCACTGACAGATTTCTTCAGGTGGCATATGCCTCTAGAGGAATAGAGACTGATTGAGGAGTAACTGTTGTTTGCCTGGCAAAGTGTGAGGCTGCTTCTCTGAATGAGGAAAAGGACCAGCTAATTTTTTAAGAGGATATCTCCGGTGGCGCATGTCGGCAAATCCGTTTCTGGCTTCGTTCATATTTAGCTACTTAACCTCATTAGGTTCACAAGCCATTATCATTTAATCACTGAGTATCTTCCTGCACAAATAATTTTTTACCCTATTCATACAGGAGAAGAATCCCTAATTTGTACCAGTAGTAATAGGTCATATAAGAACTAGATGTAAAAGGTCCAACACCTGAAGAAACGCTCCTGGTAGATACATGAGATAGTGCCTGACAGAGAGAATAACCGGTACATGCTTGTCTGAAAGATATGATTTTGCAGTTTTCATTTTGGATTGTAGAAGACTTTGGTCTACTGCAGCCTCTGGATATATGTCAACAAACTAGTGCAGAGGAAAAGTCAAAAAAATTGCAGCTTTTGGATCGAACTTTCCAACAGTAGCCATGAGGCCCATGCTGTCTGTAAATCAAGCAGCAAACACATATACAAATCTATCCATAGTAGAGAAATGAACTTCCTTCTTTGAACGCTCCGACAGGGGAGTTCGACTTTCTGAGCCATCAAAATGGCTGGATCTTTTCCCTATAGAGGTATTGATAACATAATCTGTCAGTTTGTTACTCAATTTATGGTGTCCAAAGTGGAGCCCTTGCATTGGATTTTTCTTGAATCTCAATTTCACACTACTCTGCTAAGTCCTTAACCTGACTTAACAATTTGGTCCACTGACTGTCTTGACACGGTTTCACTAAGTCACCTCTTGTTGACTTAATTAGATCACATGCTTTCGGCAAGTCAAGGTCTTTGCTCTGTAGTACTTCGAATTCACTGTGAATCTTTCGGAGAATGAGTTCCATACACTGTAATACAAGCAGGAAAAAAAAGTTTTCAATGTTAGTAAGCAAGTCTTTTGAACGAGCCTGATTGTCATGTTGCTGTGACTCCATTACATTGAGAGCAACAATAATAGACTCAAATTGCACCTGTACTTTTCTAACACACAAGTACCAGTAAAACCACCTTGCACCTGAGAGTCTTTATAGCTCCATTACATACAGATTACTCTCTTTCTGAGCTTTCACAAAGAGCTCATGCCTTGGTGAACGTTGTGAAAGAAAAACATAATTTGCTTGCAGTTCTGAGAAGAAATGTTTTACTGGTTGTAATTTAGTTACTGTTTGCAGTAATGCAAGGTTTGGGCGATGGGCATGGCAGTGTATATAAATTGCTTGTGATGCGATCTCCCGTACTTTTTCTTGGACACCATTAAAACAGCCACTTTATGCAAGACATCTTCGATTTTATCAAGTAGCACACGGGTACTCAAAGTATGGCCCGTGGGCTGCCAGCGGCCCGGCAAGCCTTCCTTGGCAGCCCGCGGACCCTTACAGACATCGTACCTGTGTTCTTTTTCAGAGTGGAGCTGCAGGGGCGCTAAGAAGAGATGAACAAAGCCTCATTAACATGTAAATGGTCTTTTAAAGACCTGTGAAGTACTGGGGTGCGGCTGTGTGTGTGCCCGGGAAGCTGTGTCAGCCCGAGCTGACGCACACACACGCGGGGTATGTGGGGGGGAGGACAGCGGGTATGGTGACAGAGGACAGCAGGAACTGAGAGCCCGGTAAAGTGGGAGGGCAGCAGGGAGTGAGAGCCCGGGTGAGGTGGGAAGGCAGCAGGGAGTGAGAGCCCGGCTGAGGTGGGAGGGCAGCAGGGAGTGAGAGCCCGGGTGAGGTGGAAGGGCAGAAGGGAGTGAGAGCCGGGTAAGGTGAGACTGATCCAGCGCTCCTATTGAAAAACTGTCTCAATAACACTACCTATCACCTCAATACTCACCATTAATCATGAATCACATATAAAGGCCCATACTACCAATGAGACAATTTCTGAGCGACTGAATCAGGTGGTATGATTAACTAAACTACTCTCACATTATTTACAAAATTATATACAACTGCAGTTTATCTATTTTTACCATGGTTTAAACATTTATCATTTATTAATCAGACCACCAATGCGATAGAATCAACTGATGGTAACTAGATCATGAATAAACAAGACCAGCTTGTCATTTCAAATCTAATTTTATTAACTTTATTTTTCAAAAAGAAAAAGCATTTATGTTTTAGAATCTTTATTTTATAAGCAAATAAGAAAGTAGCATTTTAATAAGGAAATGAATTAAAGAACTGACATTTTCAAAGCAAGCTCAGAAACATGAAATATTAGCAGAATAATAGTTTCCATTCCCTAAATCTATTTCCCTGTCATTTTCTCGCTTCACCTAGAAAGGAAAAAATCATTTAAAGTCTGCTGTCCTTACGTGCGCCAAAAGTCCAACAGCATGTCACGTCAATCAGGAATCGGAAAGAAGAGAGTTTTTTCTCCGCTCCAAGTGTCAGGTTTTATACCTTTCTTTCTAGCTAAACTTTCTACATTTTACATTCTTTTGAAGGAATCCGAGCTTTTCATTGGCTGTCCTGTGTCAGTCCATGATAAAGTTTGTTGTGTCATCTCCGTTACTTGACCAGGCCCAGGCTTTACATAAGCCCTATTGTCTCTCATTTCCACGTCTTCCAGCTTCCTCAGGAAAGATACTTTTTCCACGAGTTTCAAACATTTACTTCCTAGCCTTGGCAGACACATTAAGTTCCTGTCCTTGAGCCTTTTCTCCACGAGCACGTTCAACTCATTCTAAAGAACTGCTTTTCCATTTCACAATGACTGTGCAGTTAAAAAAAAATCTTCACAGCTACGCATGTGCATGGCTTCGCTCTGGACAGGTTTTCGCGTCTGCATTTCTGTCAGCCATGTTTTCTGAACCACTTTTAGGCCTCACTTCAGAAACTATTATTAAACAAACACAAGACATCAATTAATTAAAGAATTGAAACCCATTCTGTTACCCACCCCCTTTACTAATTAATCCTGTTAATTATGTTACCTAGCTGAAGCACAAATAAGCAGCATTATATTTACTTCTCCTTTGGGAACTGCACGAACTCCTCGAGCTTTTGTCACAGAAAGACATAACATAAGCACACAAATAAGCACATGATATTAATTAAACAGCCGCATTTAATACTGACAAAGACAATAGACAAAGTTAGTTTATTATTTCTTCTTTGCGTTTGCAACATAAAGCACATTAGTTCATCCCGCGTGTACTGATGTATGTATTCTTAAACTATGTTGATTAGTAATTTTCACCACAAACTTATTAATTCAATTATTGTTACGAGAGATTAACTTCGCAAGTTTGAACAAAATTTTGTTCAGCACCTTGCTTCATCAACTCCCTCATCTGGTGATTTTAAAATCACCAAACAATACCCAAAATGTATACATTTTCAACCCTTGAACATGTTTTGGACTTTCTTAATATTAGTATTTCTAAACTTTAGATTCATCTGTTTTTCTGCTTTTTTCATATTGAGTTCTCCGAAACACTTCTAATTCTATTTCTTTTTCTTTCTCTTTTCTAAGTTTGCGAATTCTTTTCTTTTCTACTACATATTTTCTTCTCTTGTGTATCATGCAACTAATTTTTAACAAAAGTATCACTATAGCTATGACTATTAAAGGAAAACCTATTTTACCTATAATTGAACTACCAATTTTTTGAAACCAGTGTTTAATAGCTGCAAATCTTTTACTTAAGCGTTCTGATAAAACTATCAGCTTCTAAAGGTTCTACTTCGTCATGTAATACAGTAATGTTCCTAAAGGACATTTCTATATTCTGACTCTTGTTAGGTATATAAGTACAACAATGTTGAACATGCAAAATTCCACAGACTCCACCCTCTTTTGCTAGCAAAATGTCTAAAGCAAGACAATTTTGCATCACCATAGTTCTCATAGCAATAAGTTCTGTATTCACTAATTGAAATCCACTTGCTGTATCACTTGACAATCTATCAACAATTGTAGACATTTTTCTGATTTTATTTGCATTCAGGGTTATGCCAACCATAGGTATTAATGCACCAAATATGTCTCCCATAATTTCTGAAATATTTTCCCTTCTAAATCTATTCAGATGATTGCTAATTTCAAATGAACCTTTTGCATTTCTATCAACATGGAACATTTTGGGAAAAACTAAACCTATATAACATGTCTCCCAGTGATCTGGGAGATTGTAATAAGCTTTGATCACACAAACAAAATAAATTCTAGGAAAAATCGGATCTTTGCCTCCTTTAAATCCCCAACCCCCTATAATACGATAAGTGTCTTCACATTGACTTGCACCAACAAAATAATTATCAAACAAAGTATTATCTCTTCTTATACAGAATTTTCCACTAACAGGTGTATCTATGTGAATTGCAACATTTTCATTTCTACCATTGAGCTTTTCATCTTCCATTTGCCAAAATTTTGACTTTGTATGTTTCATCATCTCATTTCGCTTATAAATTGCCCTTCTCTCTTCCACCATATTTAAGAACGTTTTCTCTTTTGTTCTCAATTTACATGTTAAATTATTTCTAAAAGCTTACTCATAAGTGAGTTCACTAGTTACTAGGAAAAATTCCCTCATCTGTTTAGCATATTTCTCTTTATTCAAGCTATCTACAACTTTTAAATTTGCAAAAATTTCATCATAATTTGAATAGTAATACTCCAAGCGTCCAGTTTGATAAAACAAACTAGCTATTACACTACATGTAATGCTGTAAGTAAGAGGAAGCATATTATATGTGACACCTTCAGACACAGAAGTAGGTAATTTTACACAAATGTAGCAATCTTTTGCATCCATCACCTTAACAAAAATCCCCTACAGATCTATCTTGATGAATTTCTGGTTTGTGTTCAATGATTTTATTAGTCTTATCAACTTTATCATGATTAACCACAACTTTACTAGTCATGTTAGTTTTACACATCTCTTTATCTATTCCAAAAGGAAAAATGACAGCTAACATTAACCAAACCAAAATTATCAAGATTACACATATTGAAGACAATTTGCAACATCTTTTGAAAATTGAGCATCTCGAATTATTATTAGTATAAGGCATCTTTTCTTACAGACAAGAACCCTAAAAATAAAAATTAAAAATTAAAAATTAAAAATTACTGAAAATACTCCTTTTTTTTAACAAATTATTTTATTTTCTAACAGCTTTTCTTCGACCTTATGTCATACATCAATGTGTTTTCCAGCTAGCACAATTGCTTCGACCTTGTGTCACCTAACACAATTTCTTCAACCTTGTGTCACCTAATGAATAAAATCAATCATTGTCACTTGCATCATCAAAATTTCTTTGACTACTATTTACTTCTACTACTGGTGGAATAATTATGTAAGTCCACTCAGGTGACTTGTACTTCTGATTTGGCTTTATTAATCTTTTTGCTCTGCTGTTTATCACTTCTATTTTCTTTCCTGCTTGATTTCTCTTATTTGAGTCTTCTTCTTTTTGACTTGTGATTTCGTTAACCTGCTCTTTTGCTTTATTCACTAATTTATATTTTAGCCCTATGTTTTCATTTGGCCAATTATCTAATTTTCTTGATAATTTCCTTTTCGGTTCTGCCAAATTATATTCCACTCTCCAAGCTCTTTTCCTTGATTTTTTCACCTTTGATTCATCACCACTTTCATCTGTTTCACTTTCTGTGTTGTCAGCTGATTCATTAATAATCAGTTTTACTGTATCAGATTCTTCTTTAGATTCAGGAACTTCTTTACTCTGCAGTTTCACTCTGTTAGGAACATCATCCTATAGTGGGTACTTGGAATTTCTTCTTCTTCTTCTATTATTTCCAATTTTCCAGTTTCAGAATTTTCGTTCCTTCTTCCAGAGCTTCCAATCTGCTTTTCAATACTCTCCTGATCTTGATCTTGAATCACTACTTGTTCAGCTTCTTTTTCAGCTTCTTGATCTAGCAGATCTTCATCATTTCCATTTTCTTCAGAATCTTGTATCACAATTTCTTCATTCAATGCCTCATTCATAATTGAATTTTCCAGATGTGGACTTTCTTGTCGATCTTCAGGATCTGGATTTTGATTTCTTTCAGGTTCTTCTTCTGAATCTGAATCAGCAGTTGTTTCACCTTCGTCAGTATTCTCAGCTGCTGGTACTCGTATGGTGTGGCTGGCATGAATCCATCTCTTCAATCCCTTACACTTTACTGCATTTGTTGTGACTAGCATCACCTGTCTTGCCTTCTGCCACCTTGGTACTAGGCAGTTTCTTCTTCGATTAACTTTTGTCCTCACCCAGTCTCCTGGGAACAGATCATGAGCTTGTTCTTTCTCTTTTGTTATTACTTCAGTTCCCACCTGATGGAACACAGAAGTCACCACATCAGATAGATTTTTGCAATAATCCATTATGATGCTATCATTAATGCTCAACAGTTTATCAACTGGAACAAATGCTTGCCTCATGACCCTACCCATTAAAATCTCATGAGGGCTCAAACCTGTTTTTCTATCTGGAATGCTTCTCAAGGACATCAAAACAAGTGGAAGTGAATCTGTCCACTTCATTCCTGTTGCTAAGCACATTTTTGCTATTCAGTTTTTTATTGTACCATTCACTTGCTCAACAACACCTGATGCTTCTGGTCTGTAAGCACAGTGTAATTTTTGCTTTATATCCAGAGCTTCACAAACCAATTGTAGCAATCTGTTTTAAAATGTGTGCCACGATCTGTCTCGACCGTCACAGGAAATCCATACCTTGGTATGATTTCTCTCAAATGCAATTTTGCCACAGTAATTGAATCATTGCGGCATGTTGTGAATGCTTCCACCCATCTTGAAAACAAACAGACTATCACCAAGACATATCTGAGTTTGTTGTGAGGTGGCATGTCAATTAAGTCAAGCTGTAATCTGGTAAATGGACCACCCTCCCGTCCTATGGTTCCCATGCTCACAACAGTTTTTCTGTTTGGGTTGATCTGCTGACAGATAAGACACCTCTGACAAAGGGACTCTGCAATTATTCTGAATTTTGGATTATACCATGTTTGTCTAAATAACCTAACCATTGAATCTCTGCCAATATGTCCTGGACCATGGTACATGCGTGCCATGTCAGAAATCATACTGTCTGGCATTACTGGTCTGTCATCTTTGTAAACCCAAATCTCATCTTCTTCTCTCTGTCTGCATCCTGCTTTTAACCATGTGTTTTTCTCCTCATCATTTGTCTCATCTTGCAACTGTTTTACTCCCTGCCAAGTCTCAACTACAGATGTTAGCATAAGTGAGTTCAAAACATGTTAATTTGCTTTTTCCCGATTAATTGACACATTATTTTTTGCACAGAATTTTGCTATTTCATCAGCATATGAATTTCGTTTTGTTATGTAATCCTCACCCTTTTTATGTGCTGTGCCCTTTACAACTGCAATTTTTTCTGGTAATTGAATTCCATTAATTAGTCTTTTAATCAACTCTGCATTTCTGATTGGTGATCCCGCAGAAGTTAAATAACCTCTTTGAGACCAGAGCTGGCCATAGTCATGGACTATGCCACAGCTTTCCAAACTGTGTGGCGCGACACGTTACTGTGTCGCGCCCCATGCGTAGGTGTGTCGCGCTTGTTAGGGCTGCCGGGGGGTTAAGAATGCGGTGTTTATCTGCCCATTGACGTGCTGATGTTTCATTTAGCGCGTGTTTGAAGCTCACGCTGCGGTTCTAATTACTGTAATCTCGGGAACAAGCATTTCACTTGACCGAGAGGGTGACGGGCGCTGTCTGCGGCAACACTGTCGATCTATCTTGTTTGAGCCCTGGACAGGGCAAACAGAAGAGGAGCTTAAAAAACCCATTTGGGGGAAATGTTCTAATCCTCATCGCAGGCTGAAGGGGGCACTGCGGCTTGAAACTCTTGAGGAAAGCTGCCTGCCAGTGGCTGGCCGTGTGCTCGGACACTGCTCTAACTGCGGGTGAGTCATGCTTGCTGCTTCGAGTTCACACCTTTGGCTTTCCAAGAGAAAATTACAGGCCATTCCTTGTTATTTCAAGAGTCTGCAAAGGCCTGGATCTTGTCCATGACATATTAACTGGAGACAAAATCGTATTTTAAAATGTAGTCATTCGTAACGTGCAATTTCTGTGTTTGTTTGTATTAATCTTGGATAGAACACATTTAAACTAACTGCTTTCTATTTATATTTGTGAAGTATACAGATAAACGGTAAAAATATGTACCAGCTGTCCTTTTGCTTATTCTTGTACTGGCTTGAACATCAACATATCAACCCTCAGTTTATTTGATCTCTGCAGCACGTACTTAACCGTATTATTTATTAGGATGCAATAAAGTGTAATGACATTGGGGTGTAGGAGATTTATGATGATTGCTTTACCTTTATATCTTCTTGGTACACAAATAGTTTTGTACAAGTATTTTAACCTTCCATTTCAGGGTTTCGAAGCAGTTGAAAGATATTTTAGAAGGCTTCTCAGTGACAAAAGGGTGTAATTTGTAATATTTAATTATTTACATGCACTTCATTGCTTCGTTTTACTCGCAGGACAATATCACACATTTGGCAGTTCACAAGTGCACTGAAACCATGGTGTCACACAACCTGCAAACTTGGCAGCTATGTGTGTGAGGCTCTCTCACACCCCTCTACTTCTCTCAAATCCCCTGAAACTGAGGCCTGGCTGCAGTGACACACAGTCTCCAGGTAGCAACCCCATGTAGGGAGCCATTGCACACCTCCTGCTTTCCTCAAACACCGACTCTGGAGCCTGGCTGAAGCAACGCACTGCCTCCATGCAGCATCCCTTTGTAAAGGCACTAGGTTAGCACCCTTCCATTTCTGGTGCTTTATAGCAGTTTTAAGATCTTCTTAGAGTTTCTCGTTGCTTTAATGGGTGTAATTTCTGATATTTATATTTCCCTCGTCTTCAGAGCTTGATTTTGCTTGCGCAAAAGTGTCACTCATAATCGTTGAATGTCACTCATAATTGCACTGAAATTATTAAAATGTCACACATGAGCAATCTAAAACCTTGGCAGCTATGCCGCGGTAGTTTTCAGTCATTCAAAGACCCTGCTTAAAGTTGTCTCCCGGCGCCACGCGGGCCCGCCTTAAGCAGCACGGATGCCTTCCTGGGGCTAGGCATGATAACAAACTGCAGGGGGCGCCAGTCACGCACATCAACCACTGCACTGCCTCCAGATTATTCATTAAGTGCAGGCCGACTACTGTGGGGTGATTTCTTATAACTTAATAAGAACTCATGTAGGTTGTTCAGTGCAGCCCTGCCAATCTGTTCCAGCCACGTCACGTGAAGCTGCCCCGCGTCGTGGTGAGAGTGAGACTTGCTGTCAATTGAATGTAGCCAACGGCGATCTCATCCCCCTGCGGTGCCGCAGCAGTAAATCACGAAACCACTATGGGCAGGCCCCGCCCGGCAGGTGGTACTGCCTCGGTATTGGGCACAGCGACTATCTTGGCCCGGTGATGTCAGGCTTGGGCTGCAGTCTGAGTGACTCAGCCGCGCCAGCGCCACTGGCGGGAATTTCAGTGCAGCAGCCAGCTACTAAGCTACATTTGTGGCAGCAGTGAGGGCACAATATTAACTCTTACTGACGAGCCTGTGCTGGTGGTAGCGCCCGGGCCGACAAGGCTGCGGGGAGCAGCTGAGCCGGCGCAGGTCACAGGAGCGCGCGGTAGTACTTCAGTGCTGGTAGAGCAGAGACTCAGACAGTGGCATTAAAATGCGTGACACTGCATTTCAGTGCGGTGTTGCGGAACACCACACTGAAATGCGTTAGCGTCACGCTTGATGCGTGATACTTGGCAGGCCTAGGGCAGGGTTCTTGGAATGTCAAACAATAGACTCCACTAGCATCTTGTGTTTGCGTTCTGTCTTTATTTGTGTACTGTACTCTGGAAAACGAAATGCAGTTCAATGGTTCTATCAACAGTTTATATCGTCTTAGGGCTATGCAGTGATAAAATCCAATATTTCAGTCAGAAGGGGAGAAAGAGAAATTATATAGCGCCTTGTTTACGTGTGATAAGTGGGAGCAGTTGAAACCATTTACAGTGAAGATTTACATAGGATAAGTACATCCCCTTGAAACGTTTGCAAACGATAAGCTCGGGTTGTTTGTGTCTGGGGTTGTGTGGGTGTGTGTGTGGGGGGGTGGGGTTGTGTGTGTGTGGGGTTGTGTGTGTGGGCTGTGTGTGTGTGTGGGGTTGTATGTGTGTGTGGGGTTGTATGTGTGTGTGGGGTTGTGTGTGTGTTTGGGGTTGTGTGTGTGTGTGGGGTTGTGTGTGTGTGGGGGGTTGTGTGTGTGGGTTGTGTGTGGGGTTGTGGGTGGTTCGGGCTAGCTCTCTGCACTTGCTCGCGTTACCGTGTCCCTGAAACAAATTTCACAAAAAGGTGTGTCACCAACATGAAAAGTTTGGAAAGCTGTGGACTACGCCATAACCATATTGACTATCAGTCACTATGGTGATTTTTTGCTCTTTTCCCAATTCACATGCACGAATCAAAGCAATCTATTCTGCTACTTGAGCTGAACGAATTCCTTTGAGACAGGAGGCTTCAATTACATCTGCAACTGTACACACTGAATATGCTGCACTCAGAACACTTTCATCTGTTCTTTAGCATGAACCATCAACAAATAAAACATAATCTGATTCAGCTAATGGGACATCTTTTATGTCCTGTCTGGGTTTAGTGCAATATTCTAATACATCCAGGCATTCATGATCAACCTCATCTCTGATTTCTGTTTTAGTAGTGTCAGGTAATAATGTGGAAGGATTTAAATTCACACATCTCGCAATTGAAACATTGTCTGAACCAAGGATAACCTTTTCATATTTCGTTAGCCTACTATTTGTCAAATGTTGTGTTCTGCTTCTTGTAAGGAGAATATCAACTGAGTGTGGTACATATACTTTTACAGGAAATCCCATTATTATTCCTTCACTTTGTTCCAAACTCACACTGGTTGCAGCTACTGCTTTTAAGCAACCTGGTAATGCTTTTGCAACTGGGTCAAGAACAGCTGAGAAATATGCTATTGGCTTTCTCAGACTTCCTTGTCTCTGAATCAGAACTGATAATGCACATCCTTCTCTTTCTCTGCAATACAGCTCAAATTCTTTTTCATAGTCAGGCATTCCTAATGCTGGAGCTTGACACAAATTTCTTTTTAACTGTTCAAAAGCTTGTAATTCAGTTTCTGTTAGGCTAATCGGGTCTTTTATGTCTGCTTTTGTCAGTCTCTGCAGTTGTTTTGCAATTACTGAAAATCCACTAATCCATTGGCGACAATAACCAACCATTCCCAGAAACATTCTAACCTGTCTCTGCGTTTTTGGAGGTTGCATTGCTTGAATCATTTTTAGGTCTCGCACCTGCGAACCGGATCGCGAAAGCGATCCGTCGCTGCGAGACTTATTGTGATCATTTCAGTTTTCAAGGGCTCAAGGGGAACAGACAAGAGACAAGAGATGTGAACGCGCAGATCTTCGACTTGGATTAGGTCGCGCGCGCGTCAACTGTGAAGAGCATGTCAGTTTCAGTTTTACACGAGCAGTTCTACATTTTGTTACTTTGTTGCAGGCTGGTTTGTGAAGAACATGTCAGTTTCAGTTTCCCCTTGCCGACTGTGTGCAAACAGCTTCTGCATACAATTTTTTTTAATGGTTTTTTTAATATAATGTGCGTGTTTTAATACAAGTGTGTTGAAAAGTGGGTGTTTTCGATAATTAGTCCGTAAAAAAGTGTTTGTGTTTAACTACAATAATAATGTGTGTGTTTTCAATACAATGAGCATGTTAGGAACTGTTTGTGCTGTACAGTGGAGTGCTGCGTTGTAGAGTGCAGCGCTGTATAGTGGGGTGGTGTGTTGTAGAGTGGAGCACTGCGCTGTAGAGTAGAGCGCTGCGCTGTAGAGTGGAGCGCTGCGCTGTAGAGTGGAGCGCTGTAGAGTGGAGCGCTGCGCTGTAGAGTGAATCCGGCACTGTAGAGTGGATGCTGCGCTGTAGAGTGAATGCCGCGCTGTAGAGTGGAGCGCTGCGCTGTAGAGCAGAATGCTGCGTTGTGTAGTGTTGCGCTGTAGAGTGGAGTGCTGCGCTGTAGAGTGGAGTGTTGCGCTGTAGAGGGGAGTGTTGCGCTGGAGAGTGGCGCGCTGCGCTGTAGAGTGGCGCGCTGCACTGCAGACTGGACCGCTGCGCTGTAGAGTGAGTGCTGCTTTGTAGAGTGGAATGCTGCGCTGTACAGTGGTGTGCTAAATTGGGAAGGTCTGCGCTGTAAAGTGGAGTGTTGTGTTGTGCTGCGCTGTAGAGTGGAGTGTTGCGCTGTAGAGTGGAGTGTTGCGCTGTAGAGTGGAGTGTTGCGCTGTAGAGTGGAGTGTTGCGCTGTAGAGTGGAGTGTTGCGCTGTAGAGTGGCGTGTTGCGCTGTAGAGTGGCGTGTTGCGCTGTAGAGTGGCGTGCTGCGCTGTAGAGTGGCGTGCTGCGCTGTAGAGTGGAGCACTGCGCTGTGGAGTGGAGCGCTGTAGAGTGGAGCACTGCACTGTAGAATGGAGCGCTGCGCTGTGAAGTGGAGCGCTGCGCTGTAGAGTGGAGCGCTGCGCTGTAGAGTGGAGCGCTGCGATGTAGAGTGGAGCGCTGCGATGTAGAGTGGAGCGCTGCGATGTAGAGTGGAGCGCTGCGCTGTAGAGTGGAGCGCTGCGCTGTAGAGTGGAGCGCTGCGCTGTAGAGTGGAGCGCTGCGCTGTAGAGTGGAGCGCTGCGCTGTAGAGTGGAGCGCTGCGCTGTAGAGTGGAGCGCTGTGCTGTAGAGTGGAGCGCTGTACAGTGGAGCCCTGCACTGTAGAGTGGAGCGCTGCGCTGTAGAGTGAATGCTGCACTGTAGAGTGAATGCTGCACTGTAGAGTGGAGCGCTGCGCTGTACAGCAGAATGCTGCGTTGTCTAGTGTTGCGCTGTAGAGTGGAGCGCTGCGCTGTAGAGTGGAGCGCTGCGCTGTAGAGTGGAGTGTTGCGCTGTAGAGTGGAGCGCTGCTTTGTAGAGTGGAGTGCTGCGCTGTAGAGTGGAATGCTATACTGGGGAGTTCTGTGCTGTAGAGTGGAGTGCTGCATTGTGTAGTGCTGCACTGTAGAGTGGAGCGCTGCGCTATAGAGTGCTGCGCTGTAGAGTGGAGCGCTGCGCTGTAGAGTGGAGCGCTGCGCTGTAGAGTGGAGTGCTGCGCTGTAGAGTGGAGCGCTGCGCTGTAGAGTGGAGCGCTGCGCTGTAGAGTGGAGCGCTGCGCTGTAGAGTGGAGCGCTGCGCTGTAGAGTGGAGTGTTATACTGGGAAGTTCTGTGCTGTAGAGTGGACTGCTGCGTTGTAGAGTGGAGTGTTGCGCTGTAGAGTGGAGTGTTGCGCTGTAGAGTGGAGCGCTGTGCTGTAGAGTAGAGCGCTGTAGAGTGGAGCGCAGCGCTGTAGAGTGGAGCGCTGCGCTGTAGAGTGAATGCTGCGCTGTAGAGTGGAGCGCTGCGCTGTAGAGCAGAATGCTGCTTTGTGTAGTGTTGTGCTGTAGAGTGGAGCGCTGCGCTGTAGAGTGGAGCGCTGCGCTGTAGAGTGAAGCGCTGCGCTGTAGAGTGGAGCGTTGCGCTGTAGAGTGGAGCGTTGCGCTGTAGAGTGGAGCGTTGCGCTGTAGAGTGGAGCATTGCGCTGTAGAGTGGAGCATTTCGCTGTAGAGTGAGTGCTGCTCTGTAGAGTGGAATGCTGCGCTGTACAGTGGTGTGCTAAATTGGGAAGGTCTGCGCTGTAAAGTGGAGTGTTGTGTTGTGTAGTGCTGCGCTGTAGAGTGGAGCACTGCGCTGTGGCGCGCTGCGCTGTAGAGTGGCGCGCTGTGCTGCAGACTGGAACGCTGCGCTGTAGAGTGGAGTGTTGCGCTGTAGAGTGGAGTGTTGTGCTACGCTGTAGAGTGGAGTGTTGCGCTGTAGAGCGGCGTGCTGCGCTGTAGAGGAGCGCTGCGCTGTGGAGTGGAGCGCTATAGAGTGGAGCACTGCGCTGTAGAGTGGAGCGCTGCGCTGTAGAGTGGAGCGCTGCGCTGTAGAGTGGAGCGCTGCGCTGTAGAGTGGAGCGCTGCGCTGTAGAGTGGAGCGTTGCGCTGTAGAGTGGAGCGCTGCTTTGTAGAGTGGAGTGCTGCGCTGTAGAGTGGAATGCTATACTGGGGAGTTCTGTGCTGTAGAGTGGAGTGCTGCGTTGTGTAGTGCTGCACTGTAGAGTGGAGCGCTGCGCTGTAGAGTGGAGCGCTGCGCTGTAGAGTGGAGCGCTGCGCTGTAGAGTGGAGCGTTGCGCTGTAGAGTGGAGCGCTGCTTTGTAGAGTGGAGTGCTGCGCTGTAGAGTGGAATGCTATACTGGGGAGTTCTGTGCTGTAGAGTGGAGTGCTGCGTTGTGGAGCGCTGCGCTGTAGAGTGGAGCGCTGCGCTGTAGAGTGAATGCTGCACTGTAGAGTGAATGCTGCGCTGTAGAGTGGAGCGCTGCGCTGTAAAGCAGAATGCTGCGTTGTGTAGTGTTGCGCTGTAGAATGGAGCGCTGCGCTGTAGAGTGGAGAGCTGCGCTGTAGAGTGGAGCGCTGCGCTGTAGAGTGGAGCGCTGCACTGTAGAGTGGAGCGCTGCGCTATAGAGTGGAGCGCTGCGCTGTAGAGTGGAGCGCTGCGCTGTAGAGTGGAGCGTTGCGCTGTAGAGTGGAGTGCTGCTCTGTAGAGTGGAATGCTGCGCTGTACAGTGGTGGGCTAAATTGGGAAGGTCTGCGCTGTAAAGTGGAGTGTTGTGTAGTGCTGCGCTGTAGAGTGGAGCATGGCGCTGTGGCGCACTGCGCTGTAGAGTGGCGCGCTGTGCTGCAGACTGGAACGTTGCGCTGTAGAGTGGAGTGTTGCGCTGTAGAGTGGAGTGTTGCGCTGTAGAGTGGAGTGTTGCGCTGTAAAGTGGAGTGTTGCGCTGTAGAGCGGCGTGCTGCGCTGTAGAGTGGAGCGCTGCGCTGTGGAGTGGAGCGCTGCGCTGTAGAGTGGAGCGCTGCGCTGTAGAGTGGAGCGCTGCGCTGTAGAGTGGAGTGCTGCGCTGTAGAGTGGAGTGCTGTAGAGTGGAGCGCTGCGCTGTAGAGTGAATGCTGCACTGTAGAGTGAATGCTGCACTGTAGAGTGGAGCGCTGCGCTGTACAGCAGAATGCTGCGTTGTCTAGTGTTGCGCTGTAGAGTGGAGCGCTGCGCTGTAGAGTGGAGCGCTGCGCTGTAGAGTGGAGCGCTGCGCTGTAGAGTGGAGCGCTGCGCTGTAGAGTGGAGTGCTGCGCTGTAGAGTGGAGTGCTATACTGGGGAGTTCTGTGCTGTAAAGTGGAGTGCTGCGTTGTGTAGTGCTGCGTTGTAGCGTGGAGCGCTGCGCTGTAGAGTGGAGCGCTGCGCTGTAGAGTGGAGCGCTGCGCTATAGAGTGGTGCGCTGCGCTGTAGAGTGGAGCTCTGCGCTGTAGAGTGGAGTGCTGCATTGTATAGTGCTGCGCTGTAGAGTGGAGTGCTGGGCTATGAAGTGCTACACTGTAGACTGGGTTCTGCGTTTTGTAATGCTGCGCTGTAGAGTGGAGCGTTGCGCTGTAGAGTGAATGCTGCACTGTAGAGTGAATGCTGCGCTGTAGAGTGGAGCGCTGCGCTGTAGAGTGAATGCTGCACTGTAGAGTGAATGCTGCGCTGTAGAGTGGAGTGCTGCGCTGTACAGCAGAATGCTGCGTTGTGTAGTGTTGCGTTGTAGAGTGGAGCGCTGCGCTGTAGAGTGGTGCGCTGCTCTGTAGAGTGGAGCGTTGCGCTGTAGAGTGGAGTGCTATACTGGGAAATTCTGCGCTGTAGAGTGGACTGCTGCGTTGTAGAATGGAGCGCTGCGCTGTGAAGTGGAGTGCTGTAGAGTGGAGCACTGTACTGTAGAGTGGAGCGCTGCGCTGTAAAGTGGAGCGCTGCGCTGTAAAGTGGAGTGCTGCGCTGTAGAGTGGAGCGCTGCACTGTAGAGTGAATGCTGCACTGTAGAGTGAATGCAGCTCTGTAGAGTGGAGCGCTGCGCTGTAGAGCAGAATGCTGCGTTGTGTAGTGTTGCGCTGTAGAGTGGAGCGCTGCGCTGTAGAGTGGAGCACTGCGCTGTAGAGTGGAGCGTTGCGCTGTAGCACTCTGCACTCAGCAACAATCTGCACTTTGTGTTCAGTGGCAATTTGCACCTTGCATTCAGTAACAATCTGCTGTCTGCGCTTAACAACAATATGCACTGTGCATTTAACATTGTACACTTAATAGCGATCTGCACCCTGCACTCATTAACAATTTGCACTTTGCACTCAGAAACAATCTGTGCCCTGCACTTAGCAGCAAACTGCTCTCTGCACTTAACAATAGGCACTCTGCACTTAACAACAATGTGCATTTTGCATTCAATACCAGTCTGCAGTTTACACTACTATGTACTTTGCCCTTAACAATACATATCGCTCTATTACATACAACTCAACAGCAGACATCCACTACAACACATACCATCTATTACAGCATACACCACACTACAAGCTAATTCTTGAGACAATAAAAAAGCTTTCTAAAACAACAATACGTTTGTTAAGTAAGGCACATATAGCTTCAATGAAGGGCAAATGCTTAAACAATTGTAAGGCATACAGCTATTTACATCGAGATGGCACTTCCCTGTTGTTGCAAAATATGTTTTTGCTTAGACATTTAGTTTCGTTCTTAGCCGTGCTTACACATTTAGTTTCATTTTCAGTCATGCATGGACAGCTGGCTTCAATTTGGACACACGAAACTGTTTCAAACGACAACATTTGCCCATTTAGATGCTATATATTCGTAGAAACTTTCTTATAACATAAAAGCCATTTTAGCACAAACAAAGCGTTTTTAAACTGCGTACATGTAACTCAGACATTAATTTTTCTTTAAAAGGACTTAGAACATTAGGTGTGTTTTAAATAGCCTTTAAAAATAACTACAATTCTTCTGAACAAAAAATGTTAAGATATCATTCTCTTTATGTGTTGCAGTTTACGCTTTCACGGCTGCAAAATACATAAAGAAACACAAAATAAAAGCTCAAACAACTGAAAGGTATATTAGCAATTCCATCCTATTCATTAAGTGCTTTTGCAATCTCACTTAAACAAAATAACTTCACATTCTCATTATTATTCTGTATTGCAGTCTATGACCACGCAGTTTTTAAATCACAAACAGTCTTACAAACCAACTAATGCTCAAATTAATATGCCATATTGTTAGAAAAGTACAATTCATTTACACGTTATTAATACTTATTACGTATACACTGTTCTATAACTAATCTACATTGCACATTCCTTTACAGTGTGCGCGCATCTTACTACAGCATGCGCCCTCACAGCGTGCACCTCTAGACAGTGTGCACCACTTTATAGTGGAAATTTCCTACAATGCCCACCCCTCTACAATGCGCACCTTACTACAATACTTATTCCTCTACAGCGTACATCCTGTTACAGTGCGCAACATTATAGCACGCACCCCTTTGCAGTGTGCACCTCTCTACAGCGCATGCCCTTCTACACTGCATGCCTTTTGAAGCGTATGGTGTTTTACAGCGTGTACTACTGTACAGTGCACAACGCCTGCAACACCTACTCCTCTACAGCAGGCACCTTACTACATTGCGCATCTCTCTACACCATACATCCCATTACAGCGCACATCCCGGTACAATGCACATTCCTGTACAGCGTGTAACACTATAGCGTGCATCACTGTACAGCGCGCAGCCCTTTACAGCACAGACGCCTCTACCACCACTGTAAAATGCACACTCCTGTACAGCATGACACACTTCAGCGCGCACCCCTCTATAGCACAGACGTCTCTACAGGGCGCATTTCTTTACAGCATGCACCCTTCTACAGGGTGCACTTGGGTACTGCATGCATCTTTATACTGCATGCGCCTCTATACTGCGTGCGCCCCTTTACAGTGTACATTGCTCTAAAGCACACGCCATTGTACAGTGCACACCACTCTACAACGCATAGTATTGTACATCGCACATTTTCTACAATGCACAGCATTCTACAATGGACACCACTCTACAAAATGCGCACCTGTAGAATGCATAGCACTCGACAACGCACAGCACTCTACAATGCACACTTTAAAGCGCACATTGTTCTACGACGCACCTAATTGTACAATGAGCACTACTCTACAACATACACTACTCTACAACACACACCTATTTACAGCGCACACCACTCTAGCACGCACACTAATCTACAGCACATATCACTTTACAATGCATACCAATCTAAAGCACATATTAATTTACAGCGCATATCGCTCTGCAACATGCAGTCCTCTACAACACATAGCCCTTTACAGCGCACAATGCTGTACAGTGCACATCCCTGTATAGTGCATAAACTTCTACAGCATATAGCCTTTTACAGCGCATACCATTGTACAATGCATGTTGTACTACAGTACACGTCATTTTACAGCGCACGCTCCTCTACAATGCATGCTCCTTTACAGCGCATGCCCCTTGACAGCGCATGCCTAATTACAGCATATGCCCGTTTACAAAACATGCCCTTCTACAGCACACATTGTTTTGCAGTGCATACTACTATACAGTACATACAATTCAATAGCACATACTGCTCTACAGTATGCAACACTACAGTGCAAAACATTCTACAGTGTGCAACATTTTACGCACATATCAATCTACAAAGCACTACTCTACAACGTACACCGCTCTACAGCACATTCTACTGTACAGCATACATCACTCTATAATACACATCACTCTATAACATACAGTACTTTACAGTACATATTACTGTACAATGCACCACAGCTCATGGTACAAAGAGCCAAAGGTTTGGGTGCCCATCAGGTATTGCAGCGCCGACCTGACAAGGGGAAGGCTCATATGATGAAGCATGACACCTAGCTTTGGGTGTGTAAGAGCCCTAGTTACGATAAGGGAATCCCCCCTCCCTTGTCCCTGCAAACACGAAGTGGTCCAGTTGGACTCACTATGCTTTGGCCCCTCTTGGTCCTCTACCAACCACACACAGAGGAACTTCTTACTCTCTTTGCTTACTAGTCATTTTGGGGCTTGTACATGGACGTCGTTAAACACGCCCCCCCAGTCCCTCCTTTTGTTGAATAAATTATTAAAGAGATATCCCTCAACAACATAGGTAGCTGCTTATTCAGTATACCCAAAGACATGCCGCGCACTGCTCCAAGCATACGTGCCCGTGTTTCTAAAACTAAAATGCTGTAAAATATGTGTGTGACGTGCAGCCTCACATACAGACAGTTGCACACTGTACTATCTATGTAATGTGCTTAGTGCAGCAATATAGAAATAAATAAGGAAGTCAGCCACACAGACTGAAAATCGTTCCCTTATTAGTTATATGTATCATGTGTTTGGGGTACGCAAGATTCAGAGCTAACAGTGCACTATTAATGCATTTTTTTTAACATAACTGTCCCTTCCATACCTGGTATGGGGTAGTAACGGCTATATATATATATATATATATATATATATATATATACACTTACAATTAAAAGCACACACTTACTTTACAGCTCAGTTGTCAACTCTTTGCACTGATGCTCAAAAACAATAAATATTTGCCACAAACCTTGGAGTGATTTGATCAATAAATGCCAATTTCCCAATACCCAGCTCCCAACCACCCTTTACACTTGCAGATTAGCCTTAACAATTGCAGATTAACTTGTTGTAGTACATTTGAATTTCTTTCAGTGTTCCCATACAACAGCACTCAACCTCTACACAGCACATTCAAAGCACGGCAGCGAGAACATTACTTAAGTTGCAAAAGTGTATAAGTGTTAGGAGTTGCAGTTCGCCTCCGTTCTGCAATAAAACCGGTTAGCTGAGCTCGAATCTGGAATTATTCTCAGGGTCTGAAGATATCATGGAGGTGATTTATCTCAGCCTTTCATCATTTTGTGTTCCATACATTCCGCTCAGTATAGTGTCAGAAAAAGGGGTTCATTTCAGATCCCTGTGTGCAAGCAGCTGTTAGGAGCGCACTTGTGCGTGCTCGGAGTTCACTAGTCTATGCTGAACAATCTGCATCTGTTCACGCCAGAAGTGCGTGCGTGTTTTCGGTATTACCCCCTGGCTGATAACTGAATCCATGTGAGTCTGTCATGACTAGGAAAAGTGGACGGCAGTCAGACATGTTTGAACTGGAAACAAACCACCAGTCTCTGTGCCCTTTCATCATTCAGAACTCTTGTTCCACACACCCTTTGTTCCATTGTCCTTACCCTTCTGCCCTCTTTCGTACTGTTTCCTCCCTGTGCTTTTCTCTGCGCTATTCGCTTCTCTTCGCCCTTTATGCTTCAGTTCTCTGTGCCCCTCTACACCCTCGGATTCTCCTGACCTCTGTAACCTTCTATTCTCAGCGTCCTTGTACCTCTTCCTGCACCATGCGATGCTCTGGGTCTCTGGGCCCTTCAGTTCTCCTAGCCCCTGCGCCTTCCTTCTTGGGACCCTTTGGGCCTCTCTCCCTGGGGCCTCCAGTTCGGTCTCCCTCCTGTACTCTCTATTTCTCTGTGCCCACGACCCATTCGTCTCACTCTCTCTCTTTCCTTGCATCCTCTGGTACGCTAGGCCCCTCCTCCACCCTTGGCCTTGGGTTCTCTCACCCCCTCCCTCTGGTTCCTCTGCATCTTGCAGTTCTCTTACTTGAGCCTTCGGATCTTCAGTCCCTTTCTTTCTCTGTGGCCCCACTCCCTTCAGTACAGTGGGCCTATGCAGCTTTCGCCCCCCCCACCCCTACAACTTTTGGTTCCATTTGCTCTCTTTGAAGTTTTCTAAACACCTCCACCCTTCGGTTCTCTGCTCCTTGCACCCTTCGGTTCTCTGGCCCCTCCACCCTTCGGTTCTCTGGCCCCTCCTCCCTTCGGTTCTCTGCTCCTTGCACCCTTCGGTTCTCTGGCCCCTCCACCCTTCGGTTCTCTGGGCCCCTCCACCCTTCGGTTCTCTGCTCCTTGCACCCTTCGGTTCTCTGGCCCCTCCACCCTTCGGTTCTCTGCTCCTTGCACCCTTCGGTTCTCTGGCCCCTCCACCCTTCGGTTCTCTGCTCCTTGCACCCTTCGGTTCTCTGGCCCCTCCACCCTTCGGTTCTCTGGCCCCTCCACCCTTCGGTTCTCTGGGCCCCTCCACCCTTCGGTTCTCTGCTCCTTGCACCCTTCGGTTCTCTGGCCCCTCCACCCTTCGGTTCTCTGGCCCCTCTACCCTTCGGTTCTCTGGCCCCTCCTCCCTTCGGTTCTCTGCTCCTTGCACCCTTCGGTTCTCTGGCCCCTCCACCCTTCGGTTCTCTGGGCCCCTCCACCCTTCGGTTCTCTGCTCCTTGCACCCTTCGGTTCTCTGGCCCCTCCACCCTTCGGTTCTCTGCTCCTTGCACCCTTCGGTTCTCTGGCCCCTCCACCCTTCGGTTCTCTGCTCCTTGCACCCTTCGGTTCTCTGGCCCCTCCACCCTTCGGTTCTCTGGCCCCTCCACCCTTCGGTTCTCTGGGCCCCTCCACCCTTCGGTTCTCTGCTCTTCTCTGCTCCTTGCACCCTTCGGTTCTCTGGCCCCTCCACCCTTCGGTTCTCTGGCCCCTCCACCCTTCGGTTCTCTGCTCCTTGCACCCTTCGGTTCTCTGCTCCTTGCACCCTTCGGTTCTCTGCTCCTTGCACCCTTCGGTTCTCTGGCCCCTCCACCCTTCGGTTCTCTGCTCCTTGCACCCTTCGGTTCTCTGGCCCCTCCACCCTTCGGTTCTCTGGCCCCTCCACCCTTCGGTTCTCTGCTCCTTGCACCCTTCGGTTCTCTGGCCCCTCCACCCTTCGGTTCTCTGCTCCTTGCACCCTTCGGTTCTCTGCTCCTTGCACCCTTCGGTTCTCTGCTCCTTGCACCCTTCGGTTCTCTGCTCCTTGCACCCTTCGGTTCTCTGGCCCCTCCACCCTTCGGTTCTCTGCTCCTTGCACCCTTCGGTTCTCTGGCCCCTCCACCCTTCGGTTCTCTGCTCCTTGCACCCTTCGGTTCTCTGCTCCTTGCACCCTTCGGTTCTCTGGCCCCTCCACCCTTCGGTTCTCTGCTCCTTGCACCCTTCGGTTCTCTGGCCCCTCCACCCTTCGGTTCTCTGCTCCTTGCACCCTTCGGTTCTCTGCTCCTTGCACCCTTCGGTTCTCTGGCCCCTCCACCCTTCGGTTCTCTGCTCCTTGCACCCTTCGGTTCTCTGGCCCCTCCACCCTTCGGTTCTCTGCTCCTTGCACCCTTCGGTTCTCTGGCCCCTCCACCCTTCGGTTCTCTGCTCCTTGCACCCTTCGGTTCTCTGCTCCTTGCACCCTTCGGTTCTCTGCTCCTTGCACCCTTCGGTTCTCTGGCCCCTCCACCCTTCGGTTCTCTGCTCCTTGCACCCTTCGGTTCTCTGGCCCCTCCACCCTTCGGTTCTCTGGCCCCTCCACCCTTCGGTTCTCTGCTCCTTGCACCCTTCGGTTCTCTGGCCCCTCCACCCTTCGGTTCTCTGCTCCTTGCACCCTTCGGTTCTCTGCTCCTTGCACCCTTCGGTTCTCTGCTCCTTGCACCCTTCGGTTCTCTGCTCCTTGCACCCTTCGGTTCTCTGGCCCCTCCACCCTTCGGTTCTCTGCTCCTTGCACCCTTCGGTTCTCTGGCCCCTCCACCCTTCGGTTCTCTGCTCCTTGCACCCTTCGGTTCTCTGCTCCTTGCACCCTTCGGTTCTCTGGCCCCTCCACCCTTCGGTTCTCTGCTCCTTGCACCCTTCGGTTCTCTGGCCCCTCCACCCTTCGGTTCTCTGCTCCTTGCACCCTTCGGTTCTCTGCTCCTTGCACCCTTCGGTTCTCTGGCCCCTCCACCCTTCGGTTCTCTGCTCCTTGCACCCTTCGGTTCTCTGGCCCCTCCACCCTTCGGTTCTCTGCTCCTTGCACCCTTCGGTTCTCTGGCCCCTCCACCCTTCGGTTCTCTGCTCCTTGCACCCTTCGGTTCTCTGCTCCTTGCACCCTTCGGTTCTCTGGCCCCTCCACCCTTCGGTTCTCTGCTCCTTGCACCCTTCGGTTCTCTGCTCCTTGCACCCTTCGGTTCTCTGGCCCCTCCACCCTTCGGTTCTCTGCTCCTTGCACCCTTCGGTTCTCTGCTCCTTGCACCTTTCGGTTCTCTGCTCCTTGCACCCTTCGGTTCTCTGCTCCTTGCACCCTTCGGTTCTCTGCTCCTTGCACCCTTCGGTTCTCTGGCCCCTCCACCCTTCGGTTCTCTGCTCCTTGCACCCTTCGGTTCTCTGCTCCTTGCACCCTTCGGTTCTCTGCTCCTTGCACCCTTCGGTTCTCTGGCCCCTCCACCCTTCGGTTCTCTGCTCCTTGCACCCTTCGGTTCTCTGGCCCCTCCACCCTTCGGTTCTCTGCTCCTTGCACCCTTCGGTTCTCTGCTCCTTGCACCCTTCGGTTCTCTGGCCCCTCCACCCTTCGGTTCTCTGCTCCTTGCACCCTTCGGTTCTCTGCTCCTTGCACCCTTCGGTTCTCTGGCCCCTCCACCCTTCGGTTCTCTGCTCCTTGCACCCTTCGGTTCTCTGCTCCTTGCACCCTTCGGTTCTCTGCTCCTTGCACCCTTCGGTTCTCTGCTCCTTGCACCCTTCGGTTCTCTGGCCCCTCCACCCTTCGGTTCTCTGCTCCTTGCACCCTTCGGTTCTCTGGCCCCTCCACCCTTCGGTTCTCTGCTCCTTGCACCCTTCGGTTCTCTGGCCCCTCCACCCTTCGGTTCTCTGCTCCTTGCACCCTTCGGTTCTCTGCTCCTTGCACCCTTCGGTTCTCTGGCCCCTCCACCCTTCGGTTCTCTGCTCCTTGCACCCTTCGGTTCTCTGGCCCCTCCACCCTTCGGTTCTCTGCTCCTTGCACCCTTCGGTTCTCTGGCCCCTCCACCCTTCGGTTTTCCTCACCACTGGGCCCTTCAGTTCTCTTGGCCCCTGCACTCTTTGGATCTCGGGGCCCTTGCGGCTTTCGGTTCTCTCTCTCCCAGCGCCATGCGCTTCTTTGGGCCTCTGAACCTTTCAGCTCTCTTCTCCTGCACCCATCGGTCCTGGGACCTGTTATGGCTGTCTGTCTATCTCTGCTCCCGCCGGCCCTGGGTCCCTTCTTGCACCCTATGGTTCTATGGCCCTCCTGTACCCTACGGTTCACTCTCTCTTCGCCTCTCTCAGCGCATCCACTCTTCCGTTCTCTTGCTCTCCTTGCAACCTTTGGTTCTCCCCCCTGCATCTTTCGTTTATCTTGCTACATATTTCGGTTCTCACGTCCGTTTGGGTCTATAATAATAAGAAATAAATGGGGTCTCTCTTTTTCTCTCCTTACATCCTTCGGTTCTCTGGGCCTCGGAGTTCTTCCGTTCCAGGAGTCCCGTCGCGGCCGGCAAGAGGGGGTAAAGGGGGGGGGGAGGGAGCTCGGCGCGAGTGTGGGGGGAGCGACAGAGTAATGTAAATACAATTTCAACTAAACTTACCTTAACACCTTCCTCCAACTGCGTCCTTCGGATCACGTGCCACCGCTCCTGCTGCTCCTAGGCAGCCTCCCTCCCGCTCCCCTAAGCCACACTCACTGCATGTGGGGGGCGTGGGGCCCCTCAAGAGATTCATTCCCGGTCTGATCTGGGCGGCGCGAAGAGGGGCCCAGTCCTGAGTTAGAAATGGCATCTGTTACGCCAGGGCCCGGGCGTGCGCATGCGCACCAACCATTTCATTAATGAAGAGGCCATGGCATGCGCGCACTGAAGAGGCTTGGTTGCTACCTTTGCTGAGTGAGGGGCCCCCTGAAGCGCGAGGCCCCCGGGGCCCCCCCACACTGCGGGGGCCTGTGTTACGCCCCTGTGGAGAAGGGGCAAAGTCAGCCACTGTCCGATGGCAGAACACAGAGGGACATATTCAGAAAGGCATATTGGAATATATGAAGCAGGTAATTACTTTTACATGCCATTGTGAACTGTCTCCAAAAGATTAAAAAAAATAATAATGATACACACTTGGTGCACATAAAAAGCTCTGCACTCTGTGTGTGCACTTTCACTAATATGGAATTGGACGTTTGGGGCCGTTTCACAAAAGTGCAATAGCATGTGAAAGAGCATTCGTGCATTACTACTTCCTGGCCTCATAAATGCCTTTGTAAACAGACCTCTCTATCCTGTAGTATGTGCCTCCCAACAGCCTACACCGAAAATCAATTGGTGCTGGGGTGCGTGCAGGGCGGCTGGGGCCTCTCAAAGTATAAAGTCCACTCTGTCGAGCAACTGTTGGATGAAAAGTCCCATGCACAACCAGAAAGAAGCATCTCTTATTAGGGCTCCAAAAGTTAACGTTAAAAATCTTTATTCATGCCATTTTCACTTCATTCTTTTTCTTGAAATTATCAATATCAGGATTTCCGTCCTTTTACAGCATTCTTTCCATTTAACAATAATTTCAGCTCTAGCTCCTCCCCAGACTCTTGACAGGCATCCCTTCCACAGAAGTTTAAGTGAGTCATGCATTAAACTGAGGCAACGCCCTCCACAGACTTTTAAATCACTCATATTAAAGAAGCATTTGCAATGCAATAGATCTCGCGTTTACGCAAGTTTAAGCCATTGGCATTGTAAATGACAATGCCTTTTATGTTTTAAAACCAAAACATAAATAAAAAGCATTGTCATTTATAATGCCAATAGCATAAACTAGTGTAAATATGAGACCTATCCTCTCCATCCATCCATCCCCTCCACTCCACTCCATCCATCCATCCATCCATCCATCCATCCATCCCCACTCCATCCATCCATCCATCCCCTCCACTCCATCCATCCATCCATCCCTCACTCCATCCATCCATCCCCCACTCCATCCATCCATCCATCCCCTCCACTCCATCCATCCATCAATCCATCCATCCATCCCCACTCCATCGCTATCATCTTGCAAATCATCTTTATACACCAATACAGACTTTGTTAAAAATGTAATGCAACACATTGTCATATACAATGCCAATAACTCAAACTTTAATGCTGCGAGACCTATTGCATTGCAAATGCTTGTTATTCTTTCTGTTGTCACTTGTCTGACTCCCTTTGCAATTCTGTGACCAAGATATTTTACTTCTTGTTTGCAAAACTGTAATTTTGCAGGAGATACTTTATGTCCCTCATCTGCCAGATGATTTAAAACAGTAATGGTATCTGTTACACAATTATCTCTTGTTTTTGCAGCCACAAGGAGATCATCAATATACTGAACTAACGTAGATTTTCCAGGTAAATCTAGATTTTCCAATGATTTCTTTAGCAATTGATTAAAAATAGATGGACTTTCGGAGTACCCTTGAGGGATTCGACACCATGCTAGAATACGCTCTTTGAACCTGAACGCAAGAAATTGCTGGCTTTCTGGATGCAATGGAACAGTAAAGAATGCATTACACAAATCAATAACTGTGTACCATTCTGCATCATGCGGAATCTGATATAAAATTACCGCTGGGTTTGGTACAACTGGGCAACATGGAACAACAATTTTATTAATCTTTCTCAGGTCTTGAACTATCCTGAAAGTTCCGTTTGGCTTTTTAATTCCCATAATCAGTGAATTACATGGGCTGCTCTCAATTTCTTTTAGAACACCTTGTTTTATGAATTTGTCTATTACAGGAATAACTCCTTCAATCACTTCTGCTTTCATTTTATACTGTGGAATGTTTGGATAATCTGCTCCTTGTTTTACTGATATTTTTACTGGGTCTATATTTTTCATCAAACCCATTTCATCTCCAGTGAAATCCCAAATTTTAACATTCACTGTGTCTTTTAATTCTTCAGGTAGATTATTCTTATCAAACACAGGAAATAATTTACTTTCTTCTGACTCAATCATTGACATTGTTAATTTGTAAAGCCCATCTTCTTCTGGAGTTTGTAGCTCAATACCATCCGGTGAGCAATATATTGCACAATTCATCTTACAAAGGATAGCCCTACCTAAAAGATTTACAGGACTGCTATCACAAACTATAACTCTATGCATGTCCTTAAATTTACCTATTTCAATTTCAACTGGTTCAGTTAGATCTGTTTTTATTTGCTGATTAGCTACACCTACTACTTGGATTTTATCCCCAGAGAGAGGAAGGTTTTCTATTTCCACTGATCTAACAGTAGAACGGGTAGCACCTGTATCCACTAGGAAAGTAATTTCTACATCATTCACTTTACCATTTACAAATGGACCAGATTGATCTACCTCAAGAGTGGCTCCAAGCACACACTCTTCCTCCTCTCTCAGGCACCGTCAGAAGTATTCATCAGATTCACTCCCACCATCTTCTTCCAACCAATATTGTTGTGACACATTCGACACATTCACTCTTGGTGATCTGTTTACCTGTTCACCTCCACTGAATCCTGTTTCTGCACTGTATCTCTGCACATTTACACAGTTTGGAAGTGGCGGTTGTGGTATCTGACTTTGCTGATTCACTACCTGTCGCTGTAGCTGTTGCTGCTGATTTATCTCATTCTGCATCTGTGGATTTAATGATGCATTTTTTAAATAATTTCTGGCCGGATTCTTGCACTCACGCTTCCAGTGTCCAATTTCGCCACAATTAAAACATGGGAGTTTCTGTTTTAGCTCTTCTATATTTCCCATCAATTTTGGCTTATTATAATTACCTTTAAATTTTCCTTGATTCTGGTCAACATTTTTATTTCCTAAAGTTGCTAATTGCTGTTCAGCCACTTTTACCTGTGCCCACATAGCTTTTTCTTTTAGCTTCTTTTGTTTAGCATCTATTTCATCACTGCAGTATTTTGCTTTTCTCAAGATTTCATCTACTGTGTTTGATTGCCAACCAACTATTCCAGTTCTTACCATTTCACTAATTTCAGGTCTCAAGCCATATACAAATCTGTATATAAAATGGCGCATATCTTTTTCACTTAAACTTTCATAACCACCGTACTGTTTGAATACCAGTAGTAGTCTTTCATAAAATGAATGTACTGATTCTTTTGGCTCTTGGGTTGTTCTATCTATTTTAACCCAGTCTATCTCTTTTGGGGGAATCTTGTTTTTCAAAAACACAATTACCTGATCGTACTTTCTCATTACCTCTGGTGAAGGAGCACCTGTTACTTTATGTCGAGGATATTCTTCTTTAGGCCAATTTATAGTAATTTTACATTCTGCCCAAAGATCTGATGGGACAACTATGTCATAGAATCCATCAAGATCAATCCACAAAACTTTTGAAACTTTCACAAATCTGTCTACCTGTCGATACCATTCTACAGGTTTTTCTCTTAATCGAGGAAAATCATTTGTGAACATTAAAATGTCCTGTCTTGTCCATGGGACATGCACATACCCTCCTCCCGGTATTTCTCTCATTGGTAACTCGTTTACTACTTCCTCTTTCTTTTCTCTGATAGGAAAAGCTAAACTTGTTCTGTCTTCATCTCTTTTCTTTGTCCATTTCACTCTCCATTTACTTAATTCGCCCCATTTTCTCAAAATCACAATTAAGTCTTTTATATGAATGATTCTTCCTGTAGTATTCAAATTTTCAATATTTTTTTCAGAGAAATCCACCCTGTAAGTTTCTGCATTTCTTTTGCTTACTTAAATCTACTTCTAATTCAGCAGCCATCTCCTCTAATTGATCATATATATTTTTCGTTTTCCAAGTTATGCTTTTGCAAATAAATAATAATTCATCATCCTGATATGCCTTCAAACTGTCAGTTCCAATTGTTCCAATTATTAATTCCTCTAAATCTGCCTTCAATTTTGCAACATCAAGTAATTTACATTCTGGGGTTTGTGTTAAATCTATTTTACTCAGACTCTTCTCTGGAGTTCCAGAGTCAGATTCTGCACCAGATGGAGTTTTACTTGACAGACTTTGATTAAAAGTTAAGTCAGACATCATTATTTACTCTCGATGAATTTCTGACAAATCTGAATAAAAATTTTCAGTCACTTTCTGTATTTCTGAATTTAGTGGAACAGTCAAAGCTGAATGTCTAATTTCTTTTTGATCAAATACTGGAAGAACAGGTCCAATCGTTACAGGTACTGTTACTGCTTCCATGCTTTTAGTTAATTGCTGTATTAATTCATCCTTCGAACGATTATATTCTGAGATATTTGGTAATTCCTCATATCTTTCTGTTCTTTTTCCATTTGGGGTTACATTTCTCTGGACGGGGGTTTCATTTCTATGGACTGGGGTTTCAGCATAATTTCTATTTTCTCCCGATAAATTTGAACTACATCTTGTTTCTACTCTTTCAGGTGTTTTTCTATAATCAGGATTTGTTTTAGGAGATGCCTCCTCAATAATTTCTCTTGGAGAGGCACTAGGAGAAGTCCATGAACAAACTGGTTGATAAGGTGGCGGTTTTCTAGTATACATTTCTTCTAATACTGCATCTTCTGACTCACTTTCTTCACTAATATTATTTTTCTTTTGAGTACTCTTTTGTCCAGTTACCTCATCAATTAGTCTCACTGGGTACAAACCATCACACATGTCTGCACTTCTCCATCGACGCATTCTATCCTCATGTGTTTCTCTATTAAGATCTAGTCCTACTCTCCTTGATATTCCTCTACTTTCTCGTTGTAATTCAAACATTTCGTCCTCCCATTCAGCTAGTGCTTCAAATTGAGTAGGTCTAGGCTTTGGTACGAGTTTCATCATTTTTTCTCTTAAGTTTTTCAAAACTGCCATGTTAAAAGATCCATCTTCCGGCCATGCTTACACACCATCATTTTCAGTATACTTCATCCAATTCTCAATCCAAAGACAAGTATGATAACCATATTCACCCAACATATACGCTGCAGGTGTTTTGTACTTATGAATTAATCTTCCACCTCGCGTTGCAATTTTCTTGTCAGGTTTAAGTTTATTTTTCAATTTCTGAAACCATGAAAGCTTCTTTTCCTCTTTCATGTAATAATAATCCATGTTTTTAAACAATTTCCCTTACTTCGGTAAAGATCGTAACAACTTCCTTGTTATTCCGCAACACCAACCAATCCGTGCGTGAAACTCACCAACAAGCCAATCAGGTTATGCTACGTCACTATTTTGCTCAACCAATAGAATTACTGTTTTTCAGGATGAGCCAATCAGCTGTAAGCTTGACTTAGTCACGTGAACCAATCTGTGCGCAAACACTGTGACGTATGTTAGCCAATTACAGCGCGACTCTTGTGACGTATGCTGCCGCTGCAGCTTCTCTGTCTCTCGCTCCACTCCTTAAACTAACACCTCCTTTACAAAAATTTTCAAAGCGCAATATTTACAAATCCTTCAATTAAATTCTGTTAATAACTTCACAAAAAACAAACCATTTGCCTGTTTCGCTAAGTAAAGTGATAGCTTTCCCAGTCATTCAAGTATTCGTTCACGTGAAATAAACGACGCTATTTTCACAGAATATTTAAATTCGTTGATAAAGTAAGGCTACTCTACCCTTCTAGCAGGTAATAACAAACTAATTTCTTTCTAAATGCACATAGACAATTCAGAGTTTAACTTGATCATATATTACAAATTCATTTACGCACATCCATACGGAAAATCCCTAACCATGCATACATAAAATATTTAGTAGGACTTTAACCCACCAAAAGAAATCCTCACTCGCCAGTAAGATAGACCACGCTTCCTTACCCTTCACTCAAGCTTAGATAAATTCTACTACTCTTTTCACAGTGAGTTTTAAAACAGGACACATTTCCCTATACTCGAAAGCTACAATTTCGTAGACAATCCTCACTATGCATTCTACCTTACACACCTATAATCCCTAAACTTGTGCTGTACGTCCACAACACTTGTGATATATGGCGATACCACTATTTTGAAACAGAACAAATGCACTGTGTAACTTCACCTGTTACACTTCTCTTGTCGGCACAAACCAGGAATTTTCACACTGCTGGAAAAAACCTTTCGACTACATATAACATCTGAACATACTTAGCAAACGTAACATATGTTAAACATCGATCCTATGTATTTACCATGTAACATGTCAGTCACCATAGTAACCGAACTCTGCTACCAAGAAATTGATCCAGCGCTCCTATTGAAAAACTGTCTCATTAACACTACCTATCACCTCAATACTCACCATTAATCATGAATCACATATAAAGGCCCATACTACCAATGAGACAATTTCTGAGCGACTGAATCAGGTGGTATGATTAACTAAACTACTCTCACATTATTTACAAAATTATATACAACTGCAGTTTATCTATTTTTACCATGGTTTAAACATTTATCATTTATTAATCAGACCACCAAGGCGATTGAATCAACTGATGGTAACTAGATCATGAATAAACAAGACCAGCTTGTCATTTCAAATCTAATTTTATTAACTTTATTTTTCAAAAAGAAAAAGCATTTATGTTTTAGAATCTTTATTTATAAGCAAATAAGAAAGTAGCATTTTAATAAGGAAATGAATTAAAGAACTGACATTTTCAAAGCAAGCTCAGAAACATGAAATATTAGCAGAATAATAGTTTCCATTCCCTAAATCTATTTCCCTGTCATTTTCTCGCTTCACCTAGAAAGGAAAAAATCATTTAAAGTCTGCTGTCCTTACGTGCATGCACGCACATCAGGAATCGGAAAGAAGAGAGTTTTTTCTTCGCTCCAAGTGTCAGGTTTTATACCTTTCTTTCTAGCTAAACTTTCTACATTTTACATTCTTTTGAAGGAATCCGAGCTTTTCATTGGCTGTCCTGTGTCAGTCCATGATAAAGTTTGTTGTGTCATCTCCGGTACTTGACCAGGCCCAGGCTTTACATAAGCCCTATTATCTCTCATTTCCACGTCTTCTAGCTTCCTCAGGAAAGATACTTTTTCCACGAGTTTCAAACATTTACTTCCTAGCCTTGGCAGACACATTAAGTTCCTGTCCTTGAGCCTTTTCTCTACGAGCACGTTCAACTCATTCTAAAAGAACTGCTTTTCCATTTCACAGCGACTGTGCAGTTAAAAAAATATCTTCACAGCTACGCATGTGCAAGGCTTCGCTCTGGACAGGTTTTCGCATCTGCATTTCTGTCAGCCATGTTTTCTGAACCACTTTTAGGCCTCACTTCGGAAACTATTATTAAACAGACACAAGACATCAATTAATTAAGGAATTGAAACCCATTCTGTTACCCACCCCCTTTACTAATTAATCCTGTTAATTATGTTACCTAGCTGAAGCACAAATAAGCAGCATTATATTTACTTCTCCTTTGGGAACTGCACGAACTCCTCGAGCTTTTGTCACAGAAAGACATAACATAAGCACACAAATAAGCATATGCTATTAATTAAACAGCCGCATTTAATACTGACTATAGTAGAATAGACAAAGTTAGTTTATTATTTCTTCTTTGCGTTTGCAACATAAAGCACATTAGTTCATCCCACGTGTACTGATGTATGTATTCTTAAACTATGTTGATTAGTAATTTTCACCACAAACGTATTAATTCAATTATTGTTACGAGAGATTAACTTTGCAAGTTTGAACAAAATTTTGTTCAGCACCTTGCTTCATCAAGACATATAGAGATAGAGACAGATAAAGACATATAGAGACAGAGACAGATAGAGGCAGAGACAGTGAGACAGGGGCAGACAGAGCTAGATAGGGTCAGAGACAGGGACAGACAGAGACAGATAGAGACAGATAGAGGTAGAGACAGGCAGCGATAGAGACAGAGAGAGAGAGACAGAGAGGGAGACAGAGAGAGACAAAGATAGAGACAGAGATAGGGGAAGGGACAGATTGAGACAGAGACAGACAGAGACAGATAGAGGCAGAGACAGACAGAGATAGAGACAAAGAGAGATAGAGATAGAGACAGAGACACGGACAGACAGAGACAGATAGAGGCAGAGACAGACTGAGACAGGCAAAGACAGAGAGACAAGGAGGAATGCAGAGGGAGGAAGACAGAGACAGGGACAGACAGAGACAGATAGAGGCAGGGACAGGAACAGACAGATAGTGACAGGGAGACAGAGAGGGAGACGGAGGGAGACGGAGGGAGACGGAGGGAGACAGCGGGAGACAGAGGGAGGGAGAGGGAGAGAAAGGGAGACAGAGGGTGACAGAGAGAGGGAGAGGGAGGGGGATGGAGAGAGAGGGAGACAGAGATAGGCAGACAGAGAGAAAGGGAGACAGAGGGAGTCAGGGGGAGACAGAGTGAGGGAGAGGGAGACAGAGGGAGGGAGACAGAGGGAGGGAGACAGAGAGAGGAGACAGAGAGGGAGACAGAGAGGGAGGGAGACAGAGAGGGAGGGAGACAGAGGGAGGGAGACAGAGAGAGAGGGAATCGGAGTTAGGGAGGCAGAGGGGGCGAGTCAGGGAGAGACAGAGGGAGGGAGAGGGAGACAGAGGAAGAGAGACAGACAGAGGTAGGGAGACAGACCAAGAGAGGGAGACAGAGGGAGAGAGAGGGAGGGAGAGGGAAGAAGGAAAGGGAGACAGAGGGTGACAGAGGGAGGGAGGGGGAGGGAGCGAGAGGGAGACAGAGAGAGACACAGAGAGGCAGACAGAGAGAGACAGACAGAGGGAGATGGAGAGAGTCAGGGGGAAACGTAGTGAGGAAGAGAGAGACAGACAGAGGGAGACAGAGGGAGGGAGACAGAGAGAGACAGAGGGAGACAGAGAGAGAGGGAGAGTCAGACGGAGGGAGGGAGACAGAGGGAGGCGGTGGGAGGGAGGCAGAGGGAGCGAGTCAGGGAGAGACAGAGGGAGGGAGAGGGAGACAGAGGGAGACAGACAGAGGGAAGACGGACAGAGGGAGGGAGACAGATAGAGGGAGAGAGATAAAGGGAGGGAGGGAGACAGAGCGAGGGAAACAGAGGGAGAGAGAGGGAGTTGGTGGGAAGGAGGCAGAGGGAGCGAGTCAGGGAGAAACAGAGGGAGGGAAACAGAGGGAGAGGGAGGGAGTTGGAGGGAAAGAGGCAGAGGGAGACAGAAGGAGGGAGGGAGACAGACAGAGGGAGGGAGACGGAGGGAGGGAGACAGATAGAGGGAGGGAGACAGAGGGAGGGAGATAGAAGGAGGGAGATAGAGGGAGGGAGACAGAAGGAGGGAGATAGAGGGAGGGAGGGAGAAAGAGGGAGGGAGACAGAGGGGGAAGGAGCGAGAGGGAGGGAGACAGAGAGAGAGAGAGAGGGAGACAGAGTGAGTGAGACAGAGAGAGAGGGAAGGAGGGAGCGATTGAGAGAGACAGAGAGAGGGAGGGAGATAGAGAGAGGGAGGGAGACAGAGAGGGAGGGAGACAGAGAGGGAGAGACAGTGAGACAGGGGCAGACAGAGCTAGATAGGGTCAGAGACAGGGACAGACAGAGACAGATAGAGGTAGAGACAGGCAGCGATAGAGACAGAGAGAGAGAGACAGAGAGGGAGACAGAGAGAGACAAAGATAGAGACAGAGATAGGGGAAGGGACAGATTGAGACAGAGACAGACAGAGACAGATAGAGGCAGAGACAGACAGAGATAGAGACAAAGAGAGATAGAGATAGAGACAGAGACACGGACAGACAGAGACAGATAGAGGCAGAGACAGACTGAGACAGGCAAAGACAGAGAGACAAGGAGGAATGCAGAGGGAGGAAGACAGAGACAGGGACAGACAGAGACAGATAGAGGCAGGGACAGGAACAGACAGATAGTGACAGGGAGACAGAGAGGGAGACGGAGGGAGACGGAGGGAGACGGAGGGAGACAGCGGGAGACAGAGGGAGGGAGAGGGAGAGAAAGGGAGACAGAGGGTGACAGAGAGAGGGAGAGGGAGGGGGATGGAGAGAGAGGGAGACAGAGATAGGCAGACAGAGAGAAAGGGAGACAGAGGGAGTCAGGGGGAGACAGAGTGAGGGAGAGGGAGACAGAGGAAGGGAGACAGAGGGAGGGAGACAGAGGGAGGAGACAGAGAGAGGGAGACAGAGAGGGAGGGAGACAGAGAGGGAGGGAGACAGAGGGAGGGAGACAGAGAGAGAGGGAATCGGAGTTAGGGAGGCAGAGGGGGCGAGTCAGGGAGAGACAGAGGGAGGGAGAGGGAGACAGAGGAAGAGAGACAGACAGAGGTAGGGAGACAGACCAAGAGAGGGAGACAGAGGGAGAGAGAGGGAGGGAGAGGGAAGAAGGAAAGGGAGACAGAGGGTGACAGAGGGAGGGAGGGGGAGGGAGCGAGAGGGAGACAGAGAGAGACACAGAGAGGCAGACAGAGAGAGACAGACAGAGGGAGATGGAGAGAGTCAGGGGGAGACGTAGTGAGGAAGAGAGAGACAGACAGAGGGAGACAGAGGGAGGGAGACAGAGAGAGACAGAGGGAGACAGAGAGAGAGGGAGACAGAGGGAGAGTCAGACGGAGGGAGGGAGACAGAGGGAGGCGGTGGGAGGGAGGCAGAGGGAGCGAGTCAGGGAGAGACAGAGGGAGGGAGAGGGAGACAGAGGGAGACAGACAGAGGGAAGACGGACAGAGGGAGGGAGACAGATAGAGGGAGATAGATAAAGGGAGGGAGGGAGACAGAGCGAGGGAAACAGAGGGAGAGAGAGGGAGTTGGAGGGAAGGAGGCAGAGGGAGCGAGTCAGGGAGAAACAGAGGGAGGGAAACAGAGGGAGAGGGAGGGAGTTGGAGGGAAAGAGGCAGAGGGAGACAGAAGGAGGGAGGGAGACAGACAGAGGGAGGGAGACGGAGGGAGGGAGACAGATAGAGGGAGGGAGACAGAGGGAGGGAGATAGAAGGAGGGAGATAGAGGGAGGGAGACAGAAGGAGGGAGATAGAGGGAGGGAGGGAGAAAGAGGGAGGGAGACAGAGGGGGAAGGAGCGAGAGGGAGGGAGACAGAGAGAGAGAGAGAGGGAGACAGAGTGAGTGAGACAGGGAGGGAGCGATTGAGAGAGACAGAGAGAGGGAGGGAGATAGAGAGAGGGAGGGAGACAGAGAGGGAGGGAGACAGAGAGGGAGAGAGAGGGAGAGAGAGGGAGAGAGAGGGAGAGAGAGAGAGAGTGAGAGAGAGGAAGCAAGAGAGAGAGAGAGAGAGAGAGAGAGAGAGAGAGAGAGAGAGAAAGATGTGTGTATGCTGGGTCTGTTGGCTCAGTGGACGAAGGCGTCCGCTGCAAGAGCCTGTGTTCAACCAAATGGTCACAGTTTTTTTTTCTCTAGCCCCTCCTCCCTCCCCCACTGACCCTGCCTCCACTGGTGCGGCCCTTGGCCACAAACCACACTGTAAATTCGGCCCCCGAGAGAAAGTTTGTGAGTACCCATGAACTAGCACCACAAAATATGTTATCACTTTTTTGACAATGCGCTCATGGACAAGCGCTTCCACCACAGATATCATGTCTTTTTGGTAATCAGGAGAGGTATAGGGCCCATACCTCATGAACATTTTTTCTGTTAACCTCTCATCTTTATCAGAAATCATCGCCAACAATTCAATGAAATGTCTCCTATTGTGAGAATGCTCAGCTTCAACTGTGGCACAGAATGCAAGCCCTTGATGACCCAAGAAACATAGGGGCTTATTTACAAGCCCCTCGCACCTCCTGTGCATCACTTTTAACATGGGAAAAAGTGACGTACTGTTGTCGATAGGGCTTGTAAATAAGCCCCATACTACTTTAAGCAGCTGCTCAACGTGTTGTCTATTCTCCTCAATTTCCTGCTCCAAGCCTCTTACAATCACTGAAGAAACTGACTGCTGATGGTTTGTAGGCTGCTGTAATCTTTTAAAGTTGGTCCAAGCAATATTTGATGATTTATGCTTCTCTGACTGTGAATGTTTGGACAAAGAATGAGTCAACTTTTTCCACTTTTCATTTCATAAAAACTTTATTCGGTTTTACAACAAGTAAACCATAAAAGTCGTAATAACAATTAACAATCTTTAAATACATACATCGGTATATACATTAAAAGTTAACATTCATATATTCCAAAACGTAAATAAAATGCTACAGATGCAAAAGGTTAAATGTCAAGATCTCACCGAGCACATAAAACACATGTGTGTGATAAAAGATGCAACAGCCCCCCATGGTTAGCTAATATTCTAGGCATGCCCTGGTTCTCATCAGGGATTTTAGGTACCCTACAATAAAAATTATGCACTCTGGTTTTAACATCTGAAGGTACAAGAGAGCTGGACGCACCTGACTAAAATTGAGCCTCCTTAAGAGGGGAAATAAAAAGTGTCTCTGGGGCACATCATAATATTTACAGAAGAGCGTGAAGTGAAGCAGATCCTGTGGAGACAGATTGTCGCAGCCACAGGGTGCTAATACTTGGCCTCTTCTGGACCCCTTGGGTACCGCGATCAGAAGATGGAAATAATCTAATCGGAACCTAGTCAGTAAAAAACGCTCGTAGGTAGTCAGGGTCCCTAGGCGATAAGACTCTGTTGATGGCTCAGTTATTATGGTCAGTTATTTGCGGACACTGGGCTTACATGATTCCTGAGTGTCCCTTTCCAACCTCCTTCTGGAAATAAGTACATCTTTAACAGATACAACATCTTTTCTTGTAATGGTTAAAGGTTTAAAAAAAGAGGTCAGGGCAACCCAATTCTGAAAGGGGGTCTTTAATATAACATAGCCAGGGGATTCGGGGCATATGGTCCAGGGACATACGGTCCATCATAATTTGCTGGGTTACTTTTAGGTCCGTATTAAGCCAACACTTAAGCCAAAAAACTAAAGGGCGCAAGGCGAGAATGTCACATAAAAAGGGGATCCCCAGTTCTTCATGGGCTATGAGGTTCGGTAGGCAAATGGGCATTCCCAAGAGGCGTTTAAAAATGTGTTTTCTACCACCTGCAGTGATGCTGCCTTGGTATACCCCCACACTTCACTGCCATAGCTTACGGATGAAACGACCTTCGGATTGTAAATTTTCAGCATCGCTGCAATTGGTCGCTTGCCCATCTTGGCAGCGAAGCTGAAAATTGCACCCACTATTCTGGTGATCGCCCCCCTTTTCCTTTGGATAAGAGGCCCCCACTTCATGCGCTCATCCAGTAATACCCCTAGATATGAGGTTCTGAAAATCTGGATTCGTATAATAGTACTGGACTCGAGAATAAAAACTACGTCGAAATAGGACGAATTTGGTATCAAAAGACCGAGAATGACGAGTACATCATGTACATGTATTTTCGGCGTATTCGAGTGACGATTTCACCTCGAAATCGTCATTTACATTCTAAACCCTTAGCTCCCATTTACATGTTGCCCTTTACATAGGCCTTAATCCAGTTGAATTTGATTCCACAAGGACACATACTCCTTAATCGACTTCTCCCTGACCTCAGTACAAGTTAGAACCATTGCCCCAGGCCGAACTCGTTAGGTCAGTTCCCTCCCAGTGGCCGAGCAAGATAGCATCTAGGCTCAACCAGCCATAAAACCATTTCAGCGCGCACACCTGCCATATCTCGCTCACATCTTTCCTCCACTCCTTTTCTGTACTTGCTTTATGATGGGGAGGTGACCGTTTTTATTAGGGGTCCAGCGATATCTGATGAAATGTTGGGCCTTGCCGGATGATTTGTTATGGGCAGCACGACGTGAAATATGTACATGTCATCATGACTCTGCTTTTCTTTTGTAACCAGTAACTATAAATGAAATACCACGAATTCAAAGAATGTTTGCCCAAGGCCGAATATCATGTATAAAGAGAGAAGCCTGACTTCGTGAAAGTGTGCAGTCTCCTGAGAATATACCCGTATTGTACTTCTAGGACCCTGTTACCTTGGTTGCAGCCAATAAACTAATCTTTGACTTCACCTGGAAGACTCTGAGTTTCTGTAGGTCTGACTCAGGAGAACCCGAGGTCTCTGGGTGTTGATTCCCTGACACCGCTGGGTTACCGGTTCTGTGCCGGTTCTTAAAAACCCAGTACCTCAGTTGGCGCCCAACGTTCGGGGCGATTCCAGTGGTACCAGTCAGCCTGAAGATCATGAGGAGCTTTGTGTGGAAATTCCGGAGTAGGGCCCACCACCTCATCGACCCCTGCATGTCGACGTGGTCCGAAGGTCTTTGCTGCGAGGTTCCCCGCTTCCCGACGGCTACAAGGACTGCTGCCCTGGCTATCGCCCTGATGTTGGACCCTTGAAATTTTCGGTAGAGCGAAACACTGAGACGAGTCTTCTGGTGACGCCATCGATATTTTCAGTTAAGTATAAGTGGAGCGTCTCCCAGTCCTTAGTTGGACTTACTTTGTGGTATCTTTGGGATACAAAAGGTTTTGTATTGGTACTTGCAAGCACCATAACCGAAGGACTCGTGTATTCACGAGAAATATCATAATCGATAAATCCTTTGAAGTTTTGGAACTAGACTAGAGAGCGAGGATGCCTAGTCTTAGACTTGGGAATTTGTTTTGTCTTGGTAGTAATAGTAGGGACTCCCGATTGGAGGACTCATGTCCGGTTCCTCCAGTTGGAACTCCGACTTACGAGCTATATGTTAAACATGGGGTAGGCCCCATCGTTTACAACGAAGTATGGATTAAATACACTAGGAAAGATGGTGTTTTAAAATGGCCCCAATATGGTAGCTTTGATTCTGAAATCTTAGACAACCTTGAAGTGAAACTCTTTAAAAAGAAAGCCCGGCCGGCGATGTTTGACTCTTTCCGCTTATGGCGCAAAGAAGCCAAACAAAAAGAAATTAAATTAGCTAAGAAAAATAAGAGAGAAGGGGGACTTTCGGTAATGCAAGCAGCCGTACAGTTTAAAGATAATGAAGAAGAGCAGATAAATGAGCAGTTGCACAGGCAACGTAAAATGGCAATAGATAAGTGTTATCCAGTTTTGCCGTCTCTTCAGCAAGAGGCAGCAAAAGAGCGTGAAAAAGACCCATTAATGTTGCAATTATTAACTTCACTACCCCCCTATGCGCAGAATGCCACAGCACCCCCGCAACCTTTAGTTGCACAAGCTGCGCCTCCTGCTCTTCCACAGCACCCACCAGCTGTTCTTCAGCTGGCTCCTACTTCTTCGGTGCAGCCTCCTCCAGGCCCACTGACCACTTCTGTTTCACCTGTGTTTTCTACGATTTTGCCTACTGTACTTTTTACATCTCCTAATGCTCCCTCTACGATTCTGCCTAGTACCACATCTATTTTCCCTGATACCTCTTCTGCCATCTCTACCCCCGCCTTATCTCACCCCGTTTTTCCATCTGTTTGTCCTTCAGTTTCACCTTCCATTCGGCAGAAAATGGCCAGCACTGTTACTAATCTTCTTTTACCTCTTTTCGGGTCGCCTGCTACGACCCCTAACATAGGAAGAAGACAGTTGCGAAGTCAACTGCCTGATTATCAAGAGAGAGATTCCCTGAATAGTTTAGCTCGGAAATGGGTCACTGCAAAATATGATGTACAGTCTGTCATGGAAGTCTTCCATCAATGGGAAGCAGCAACACAGAGATATGTTTTCGAACAGATGTGTGTCTTTCTTGGCGAGGATTTGGAAGACAATGATCAAGAATGCATCCAACAAGAAATGTGTTGTGTACGGTTTAAGTTTGGAGAGGGTATGATTGTAGGTCCAGATGTGGAAAAGGCAGTTGAAATGTTATTATCATACCGAAGTAAGGGAAACAGTTCTGGGTCACCATCGGAATCTAGTGCATCTAGTAGGAAAAAGGCACAACAATACCCTATGAGAGAAGTTCCCCCACAGTGGAGAGAGGGTGACGCGACTGCTGTCCCACCTGTTTTGCCACATTTCCAACGAGTATGGGTACATGTCCCATGGAAGCGAGCTGAAGTTTTAGAACTCAAACAAACATTACCAGATCCGCGTAAAAATCCTGCAGGGTACTATAAAGAATTGTCACAAACTGCTGGGTCATGTATAATGAATTTAGCCGATATCGATATGCTATTTGGGAATGTTGTTCCACAGCCTTTATGGGGTAAAATTCGTCATGTAGATCATGACCAGGAATTAGGTGACACGTGGGCTAATATTACTGCTGCAGATGCCCGACAAGTTGGTGGTGCCAAGTCTGAGCCTCTGATAGCAGAACTCCCTGGTAGAATAGTAGATTACATGAAAACGATAATGCCTGCAATACGCATAAATTGGGATAAGTTGTCTGCATGCAAGCAAAAGAAAGAAGAAACTGTTTCAGATTTCTTCACCAGATTCGAAGAATCATTCATTGACCATAGCGGTCAAGATATGACCACGGAAGGTGGTCAGAGATTGTTTGTCAATAAATTCGTGCACAATCTGCTTCCAGAATTGTGTAGGAAATTAAAAGATTCAGAAAGTTCTTGGGCAGTCTCATCTTCAGCGCAGATATTAGCTACTGCACAATACTACGAGAATAGAGACAAAGATGAGAAAGATAAAGTAGAAAAGAAAACTAGAGAACTCAAAACGAAGGTTTTGCTACAGCAAGCCTATCCGCCACGTGGTGGTGGTAATCAAAATAATAATGGTCAGAATCACTACCAAAATACTTTTCAGCAGCCTCAACAGTATCAGAGAAACTCGCAAAGATTCGAGTATGCTCAACCCCGTGTAGGCCCCAACCAGTGTTTATATTGCAAGCAAGAGGGTCACTACAAACATAATTGTCCTGCCCTGCCACAACGTACGAATTGAGTTCCTGGCGTTAGAGGTCGTGGCAGTCAGCAAGCACCTAGAGGTAGAGGACGTGGAAACGCCCCTCAGGACGCGCGCCCCCTTCCGCCACAAAACTCTATGAACAGGTTTGATCAGCAAAATAACGTATCTGACAGGACAGCTCAATACTATGTTGATGAGTATTACACAGAAAATGAGCAGTGGGAGAATAATGATTGCTAGGACAGCCATAGACAAAGAGAGGGAGTTGTTTCAGTTCCAGTAGATCAGAGTGGACCTTACGTTGAGGTGATTACATCAGGTGTGTCAGAACCTTTTCTGTTGGATACTGGTGCTACAAAGAGTTCTATTATGCACTCCAAACTCCCTGGCACACCTTTGTCTGGCGAAATGAACGTTTCTGTAGGTTTTTCTGGCGCCCCAGTTAGAAATCCGATTTCTGACCCTTTATCTCTTTCTGTTGGTCCTTATGAATTCGAAGCACCCCTTATTCTGACGACAGGTTTTTTTTAAAAATATATTTTTATTGCAGAATCAGGAATAAACACAGCCAACAAACCAACCCAAGTACCAGCGGGTCCCATCATGCAGCAGTATAGCAACGTGATACACAGCCGATAAGCCCACATCCCGGAGGCTGGGCGGCGCGTCAATGAAACAGTTCGCTGGAGGCACCGTGGTACATGCCCAATGCAGGACACGGGTCAAGTGCAGCACTTCGTTCCTGCTTTTATCCCAAAACAACCAACCACCGTCTCCCCACCCAATCCCAGGTCACTTCAATGTCACATCACAAAATCAACCCGACTATGTTCCTGGGCCATCCGGTTCCGGGAAGTCGCTGGCAACCCACCCCACCCCACAACTCCTACTCTAAGCCCCCCCCCCCAACTGCTGCTAACGCGGGTATCTCCAGGCCCCTCCTGCTCTAGGGTGACAGCTATCAGGAAGTTGTAACGAACAAGCGGTCACATGGAATCCTTGTTCATAACTGATCAGTCTCGTCGCTGTCAGTTAAGTGGTCCCTCAATGCCTGCACCACCATCTCCCAAGACCGTGCCAAAACCAAGCTCCTCTCATTACCCGTTCTAGTCGCCTGGCGCATCCGTGACACACTCTCACAGCCCGACCACTTCACCAACTCGTTCCTCCACCTCCGTACAGACGGCCCCTCTTTAGACTTCCAATGCCAAGTGAGTTCTCGCAGCGCCAATATCAGACCCAACCCAATGAATTTACTCGTCACCTTGGTCTTTTTGGTATGCGGGAACCACAGAAGCAGGCACGTGGCCATGTCAAAGTCCACCTCCCGATCCGTGACAGCATTCAAGAGGTCCCCTACCTCGGCCCAGTAGTCTCCTAACCTCGGGCAGCCCCACAGCATGTGGTCAAAATCTGCCCCGGGCTCCAAACATCTCAGGCACATGGCGTCATGCACCTGGAAGTGGCGACGTAATCTCTCCGGGGTCAAATACGCCCTATGGAGCACAAAATAATGCACCTGTTGGAATCTCGCATTCCTTGTCTCTTTCCAGGCCCTGTGTAGCACCTGACCCCAAACAGAGTCCGGAAGAGGCTTACCGATGCTGGCTTCCCAACGCGACTTCAACTCGATCAACGGAGCTAGACCCTCGTTCAGCATCCTATTGTGAAGGCAGGTCACCGCCTTGATGGTGCCCGCAGCCATCACCACATATTGGCACACCTCCGACACCTCTGGTTCAGCCAATCCGCCCCCCCAGTGCCTCCGCAGAGCCGCGACCACCGCCGCATGCAGCAAAAAGGAACCATTCGGCAGGCCGAACTGCTCCTGCAACGTCTGGAACGGGGCCAACGTCCCATCCACATACAGGTCACCCACCATCTGCAAGCCCAGGTCCTCCCACTCCAACAATCTGGACCAATCACCCCCGTGCGGCAAGACAGTGAGCATACCTAGCGGGATCTCCGGGGCGTACGGCCGGCGCTTCCCAGCCCTTTTCATATATCTATTCCAACACAATCTGAGGGTCCACTCCTCCATCGTGACTTCCCTACTAGCCAGTCTCTGTTGCATCACGATAGACGACAAGACCTGCCGCTGAACGCCGACCCCCCTGCCAACCTCGGGCCCCCTGAATTCTCTGGCCACATTCTGCGTCAGGACCTGGAGCTGCGCCGCCAAATAGTATAACTCGTAGTCGGGGACGGCCATCCCTCCCTCACACTTGGGTCTCAGCAGGGTGGTCAGTGCTACCCGTCTGCGACCGTGGCCCCAGAGAAAACCAGTCACCATCGTCCTCAGCTCCCTAAAGATGCCCTGCGGGATCCACACCGGCAACGTTCTAAAATAGTAGAGCAGTCTCGGGAGTGCTACCATTTTCAACAGCGCCACTCGGCCCAATACAGATAACGGGAGGGAGGCCCAGAAGTCCATACTACCTCTCAACGCCCTAATGCAGCGTCCCACATTCCCCTCAAGGAGGTCCGCTGTGGCATGGTAGATGCGTACCCCCAGGTACAGAAAACAAGATGGTTCCCACTTCACAGGCCCCATGAGCTGTGGGCAGAGCGTGGCCTTCCGCAGCGGAAACACACAAGTTTTAGTCCAGTTCACCCTGAGGCCTGACAGCCTCCCAAACCTGCTCAGCATATCCACCGCGCCTTCCAGAGCCTTTCCAGCGTCCGCTAGGTACAGCAATAGGTCGTCAGCGTACAACGATATATAATGCGAGTCAAGTCCCTGCGCAATCCCGTCGTAAACAACTCCCAGCCTTGCCTGTGCAGCTAGGGGTTCCATCGCCAGAGCAAAGAGCAAAGGGGATAGCGAGCAGCCCTGCCTCGTGCCCCTACATACCGGATAAACCGAGGAGACCAGTGTCCCTAGCCGCACCCGTGCCTTGGCCGATGAATAGAGCACTCTCGTCCAGCCGCGGAACCCGTCCCCGATCCCGAACTTCAACAGCACACCATCCAAAAAATCCCATTCCAGACTATCAAACGCTTTTTCAATATCAACCGCCAGCACCACCGGGCCCGGATCCGACAAGGCAGCACTATAAATGACCCCGATCAGCCGACGGATATTCATCGAGGTACTCCTGGAGGGGATGAATCCCGCCTGATCCCTATGTACCAAAGAGGTCATCAATGGCAAGAGACGGGTGGCCAGGATACGGCTCAGAATCTTATAATCCACCGTCAACATAGACAACGGACGAAAAGAGGCGACATCTAAAGCATCCCTGCCCGGTTTCAGCAGGGGCACAACCAGCGCCTCCGTCATAGAATCAGGCAGTCGCCCCAGCTCTTTCGCCTCCGCATATACAGCCTGCAGCCTGGGCGCCAGTACGTCGATAAATTTGGCATAGAACTCTATCGGCAGCCCATCCACCCCTGGGGTCTTATTCCGCGCCATATGGCTAATCGCCCCTCTAATTTCGGCCAGGGTGACAGGGCCCCCTATATCCTGGGCTTCCTCCTCATCCAATACCGGCAGAGGAATCGGATCTAAATAATCGCCAATGTCCGCGGCCTCCACCTCAAGGTGGCTGGTATAGAGGCCCGTGTAGTAGGATTGAAAGCGCTCCAGGACCGCGGACTGCGAGCAAACCACCACCCCATCTCCCCTTCGAATACTCAGCACCGAACAACCCCTAGGGGTCGGATCAGCCAACTTCGCAAGAAGCGTGCCCACCTTATCACGTTCCTCGTGCACTTTCACCGCATACAACTTATAGTCATAGCACCGCAGTCTCTCAGTCTCATTCGCCACCGCCTCCTTAGCACGTAACAGGCTGTCCTGCAGCTCAGGCTTCTCCGGACGCTGCCGTTCCACCTCTCTCAGCACCGTCTCCGCCTTCGCGAGATCAGACAGCACGGTACCCCTCACAGTCAGAAACCGGCCCATACATACCCCCCTCACCACCACTTTCATCGCATCCCATTCATTCGCTCTGGTCGCCGTCGACCCAGCATTGACCGCGAAATAGTCGTCAACGCCTTGACGGACCGTATCGCAGAACGCCGGGTCCTCCAACGTCTCTGGACGGAGTCGCCATGTGGGGACCGCCGATCTCGCCAACTGCCACTGCACCGAAATCAGCAGCGGGTTATGGTCCGAGATGGTTCTAGACAAGTACTCAGTGTGCCGCACCACCCTCGCCAAAGACTCGCAACACAGCACCGAATCCAAACGAACATGCAGATCATGCAGCGCCGAGAAATAGGAGTAATCCCGAGTATCGGGGTGCTGCGCCCTCCATACATCCACCAAACCCCATCTTTCCTGCCAGTCCCGCCTACGAGTTGCAAGTCTGCGCACTGGGGAGTCCACCAAAGGCGGGTGAGACCTGTCCAACTGCACATCCGTAATAGAGTTAAAATCCCCTGCCAGGAGGATAGGGCCTGCCAAGTAGCACGCCAGTGAGCGCGACAAGCTCTCGAAAAAGTGGGCCTGCTCAGCGTTGGGGGCATAAATGGTACACAGCACTACTTCCCTTCCATACAGCCGTCCCTCCACCACTACATAACGACCCTCCGGATCTATTTTCTGACTCGTGACCTGGAATGGCGTGCCTGCTCTGACCCAGATCAACACTCCCCTGGCAAACGCCGAGTAAGTCGTGCCAAACACCTGGCCCCGCCACCTCCTCTGCAAAGCCCCGCATTCCTGCTGCGTCAAGTGAGTCTCCTGAAGCATCGCTATCTGGACGCCCCGCCTCACCAAGTAGGCATGCACCTTGTGGCGCTTGACCATAGTACGAAGACCCCGGACATTCCATGTGACACATTTCAAATTAGGTAACGTCCCCATAGAGCATCAAACCCAACAGTAGCACACGCCAAGAAATGTAACCCGCATCGCAGCAATTGTACAACCCCCTCAAAACATCCCCTACAACACCCACCCTCCCCTTCCCCAGGACAGGGCCTAGTAACCCAGCTTCAGCCCCGTTCCAAACCTCAAACACCCCACACATCACACTAAACTGTGGTCGACACCACAGAAGACCTTAGGGGTCTGATGGGGACTATGGAGCCCCGAACCAGGACGACAGAGCAACCACCCCGCGCCCACAGCCCCGTGCTGCTAATGCAGCCCCATACCTGGCAGTCCATGAGAGATCAGGAGCGTCCAGGCCATGCCAAAGTCCAGCCGCCAGAAGCCTCATCCATTAAAGATACCATCGGATGTCTGTGGAGTAACCTCCGGCCCCAGCGCTCCCCCCACCTCCGAGTCCTCATCACCAGTCTTCAAACCTTCACTCTCCGACGCCGAACCCCTGGAGGCGTCCTCTTGCTGCGACCCCGTTATACTCGCTGTGGCCTCCAACGCACTCCGTCTATCGGCCAGCATTTGCGCCTCTCGCTCGGCCCGTTGGCGTCGATTCCGGGAGCGGATGCGTTGCGACTTCCTGACCCTGACCGGCTGTTCCCGATCTCTGGTTGGCCTGTGCGCCCGATCCGTCCCCGCTCGATACAGTTCCAGCCAGGACCAAGCTTCATCGGGCGCGTGGAAAAATTGAGTCTTGCCATCAACGACAATCCGCAGCTTGGCTGGAAAAAGCAAGGAATATTGAATCCCCTCCTCTCTCAGCTCCTTTTTCACCGACAGGAAAGAAGCCCTGTTCCGCTGCACCTCTTGCGTGTAGTCCGGAAAGATTGTCACCTTGCTGTTGTCCACCTGGAAGGGCCCACGATCCCTCGCCTTCTGGATCAGCAGATCCCGATCCTTATAGTGCAGCAGTCTGACCACCATCGGCCGAGGCGGTCGGCCCTCCAAGGGAGGCTTTGCGGGTACCCTATGCGCTCTTTCCAGGGAGAAGAAGGGGGAAAGGCCCTCAGGCGCCACCACAGTGCGGAACCAGTCTTCCAAATAGGCCACTGCATCATCCTTCTCAATCTTCTCCGGAAGCCCCACCACCCTCACGTTGTTCCGGCGGTTGCGGCCTTCCGCGTCCTCCACCCTACGCTCCAAGGTCGCCAGTCGACGGGCAACGTCATCGAGTTTATGCTCCGCCGTGACCACTGCCGGTTTCAGTTCCTGGAGAAGTTGTTCATTGGATTTCACCCGGTCCGCAAGCTTGGTGTGGTCCGCCCGCAACAGGCCGAGCCCGGACGCCACCTGCGCAATATCCTGGCGCAGCTCCTCCTTCGTGGCGGTTATCGCGGCCAAGATTGCGTCAAGGCGGAGGTTGAGCCTCTGTTCTTGCGGCGAGGACTCCGTCTGGGAGCCGCCAGCCACATCCTCCTGCCTCTGGCTCCCCAGTCCAGCTGGCTCGGCGCCGCCAATCCCCTGTGCGGCCATCTTGGATGCAATTACTCGGCCACACGAGCAGCCCCTCCAAACAAAGGCGAGGCCCACTAGAAGCACCCAGCTGAGCACAGCGCACCAATCTCCAGGATAAGCGGGTGTTCGCGGCGCCAACTGCACCCCACGCACAGTCCTCCGATCAGCTCCCGGTTGGAAGTGCGCTCCACGGCGTCCCGCAGCCACTCAGGAAACACCCGCAGCCCACCAGGGCCAGTGGGAGCAGAGTCCACGAAAGGGGCGGACCGCGAATCCAGCGAGGCCCCGGGCGACACTGGCCCCTTCGTGATACTACGCGCTGTAGGGCCCAACACTACGCCACCAGCTCGGCGCGTCCTCACCGCCCGGCGGGCAGGACCCCCGCCTCTGATCGGGCCGACAGCCACCTCCAATCCACCAGGCCCCGGGATGTCTAGGCGCCGTGGGCGGCCGCCTCCCCCAGCACTCCGCCGGCCAGTAGTCCACTCCTATGATCCGTCGGCCTTATGGTGTGGCGGCCGGTGTGTGGATGGCTTCCCAGGCCAGCAGTGCCCTCATTGGCCCAGCACAAGTGCAGGCTCCGCTCCTCTGCCGTCCCAGTAGTAGGTGGGGGAGGGGCGCCACACACGCCGCATATACCGGCAAAGCACCGCCGGGCCCCCCCGCGGCGCAGGGTCCGCTCCGATGAGCCCCCGCTCCGCACACAGCTGCTCAAATGCTCCGCCGGAGCCTATGACCGCCCCAGTGCGCCACACCGCTCCGCTCCCGGAGCCTTCAGGGAGTCGGCGCCGCCATCTTGGCTTCGTCCGCTCGGCAGGCGCGCCGAGCACCAGGTCCGCCCGCTGCTACCGGCCAGGGTCCCGACGGAGCCAAACGCTCCTCCACCGTTCACCAGCCCCTCGGACCACGAATTCCGCCGCCAGGCAGCTCGGGGCGACGGTCAATCAGGAGAAAAGACGGGGCATGGCGCGGAGCAACTCGCTCACGCAGCCATCCCGGTCGGCGCTGTAGCCACGCCCCCCAAAATCTTCATTCTGACGACAGGTTGTGGTGAGAATCTGCTAGGATTGGATTTGTTAAAGAGATTGTATGCGACTTTGTATTGTTCTCCTTCAGGAGTACAACTCACTTTAGGCAAGAAAGTGGTTTCTCCTATGTATTTGTCGAGAGATGCACTTCCAGCGGAATTGGCACTTCTCCCAGATATTCTTTGGGCTACTGGTCCTAATGATGTAGGTCTTTTAGAAATTCCACCATATGTTGTAACATTGAAGTCGAATGTCAAAATGCCACGAATTCCCCAATACAGAATATCTAATGAGGGTGAAAAAGCTTTGCTAGCGATTGTTTACGAGTTGATTGAAAAGGATGTGATTGAAGAAACACGAGGCAATGTTTGCAATAGTCCTGTTCTGCCTGTTTTAAAACGAACTGACCCTTCTCAGCCACCTGTGTATAGATTCGTGATTGATCTTAGAGAAGTAAATAAGATAGTTGTGCCACAATTCCCAGTTGTCCCCGACATTACCACATTATTAACTATGATTCCAGCTTCTGCTTCATGGTTTTCAGTGATTGACCTAAAGAATGCTTTCTTCAGCATCCCAATTGCTGAGGAGAGCAGGGATATTTTTTCCTTTAGTTTAGGAGGTCGAAGCTTCCGCTTTAAACGCGCTCCTCAAGGCTACTGTGAAAGCCCCTCAATATACAGTCAAGCTCTGAAAACACAACTTGACACGATTGTTTTACCAAAAGGTGCTACTCTTGTACAATATGTGGACGATTTGCTCGTTGCTGCAGACACTGAGAAAATTTGTAGAAAGGCCACATTGACATTATTGCGTCATCTGTGTGATCTGCATCACAAGGTGTCACTTTCCAAGCTCCAATATTGCCGACAAGAAGTGACCTACTTAGGTCACCTCTTATCGAAGGAGGGAAGGAAACTGACCCCAGAAAGAATTCAGGCAATAGCAAAATTGAGTGTGCCAAGAACACAGAGAGAAGTACGTGCTTTCTTGGGCATTACATCGTACTGTAGACAGTGGATTCCAAATTTTTCGTTATTGGCCAAACCCTTGGTGGCATTAACGTGTAAAAATACACCCAATCCCATTCCTTGGTCTGAAGATTGTCAGAAAAGTTTTCTCGAATTACGCACAGCATTATGTTCGGCTCCTGTGTTAGGTACCCCCAACTACAGTAAGCCTTTCACATTGTATGTCCACGAGAAGGAAGGCTGTGCATTGTCTGTGCTGACTCAGTGTATTCGGAGATAGACAGCGGCCATGCGCCTATTTTTCGTCAACTTTGGATCCGGTAGCACGAGCATTGCCAAGTTGTTTAAGGGCCACAGCAGCAGCAGCTGTTTCCATTCGACAGTCTGCTGGTCTAGTAATGAATAATACACTAATCGTGATGGTCCCGCATGCCGTAGACACATTGTTAAATAGGACCAAGACACAGCACTTAACTAGTGCTCGACTGTCCAGTTACAAATTGACGCTGCTAGCGAGCCATGTGCACATAAAAAGGTGCAGTACCTTGAACCTAGCCACATTGTTACCAATTGCAGACGAGTCAGATGCTTCAGAACAGCACGATTGTTTTCTTAGAACAGAGGAAGAAACGAAAGGGAGAGTTGATTTGTTCGACACTCCTCTTGCTGAATGTGATGGTACATTATGGGTAGATGGTTCATGCTTTAAGCTCCCAAATGGTAACGTGACTACAGCATATGCTGTCACAACTTTGCACACAGTCGTTGAACCTGCGCGAATACCACATGGTTCAGCTCAAACCGCAGAACTCGTAGCACTTACGAGAGCATGTGTGTTGTCTAAAGGAATGAAAGTGACTGTCTATACCGACAGCCAGTATGCATTTGGAGTGGCTCACAGTTTTGGACGATTGTGGAGAGAACGTGGGTTCCTGACTTCGCATGGAACTAAGATTCAGCATGGTCAGTTGGTGAATGAGCTTCTTGAATCACTGACCTTGCCCCTGCAAATAGCGATCGTGAAATGTAGTGCTCACAAGAAAGTGACTGATGATGTTGGTCGTGGAAATGCATTTGCTGATGAAACCGCTAAGGAAACTGCAAAGAATGTGATGAGCAGGGGTGTGGAATTGTTTAAAAAATCTACTTGTCCAAGGGACAAAATTGTATAGAAATCTACTTGTCCTGCAAAAAAATCTACTTGCCTTACCTGTTTACTGAATCAATAAGATAGGCAGGCAAAAGTGTAAATTAGGTTGTAGACCGTGCGTTTTAGACATTCAATAAATTAAAGCTTCCATTTGGGAGAACAGTGTCAACAAAAGTTGCATATTCGAATCAGAAATTCCCAGTATAATGTACACCATGGTAATGTGTAAGTCAGTATTCCATATTTACAGGATAACATTTTTACATAAGGTTTTTACAAACAATATAAAACGCAGTCACATCGGCTAGAACCAAGCTGCTACCCACAATGCATTTAAGATTCATGCAATAGTCAGGGGTGGATATGAATGTGATCTGTGATTATGTCTAGATTAGGGTGTCCTGCTCAGGAAAGCATGACATTTCTAGCTGTCCTGGGACGGGTAGGAGACAATTCCTTTTTTCCAAAGGGATGGGTCTTCAGATTTCAGCCCCACTTAGTTTTCAGATTTCAGCCCCACTTAGATCTAAACATCATCTCTGAAAGTGTGTAAGGTTTTCATTTGGATGACTCAATCTTTGACACTGTGATACATATCGGGAAGTTTGGGGTGGGGAGGCACACTTAGACCTATGCTGTAGAAGTCTTACCAACATTACACAGTCAGTCCTAGAAGCATTATTAGGGAATGAAGTGCCCTATGCAGCTGCATGTGAAATAAATCACTAAGCTTGAATCTTTACTGCACCAGAGACGTCTAAGCATCCCAAAGAAAGAATCTGCAGCAGGACGAAAGTCCACTTCAATACTGGTTTGCTGGGCAGTATTATCTTCCACCAAGCCCAGGACTCAATTTGTTATACAGGCTCATAAAACAGTGGCAGACACTCCTTAAGGACACGATAAACTAACAGTTGAGGTCAGGGGTGAATTACCCTGCCCCAGCTTGCTATATGGAACCAATACAAGGGCAGTTTATATAGTGAACTGCACATGATCTAAAATAACATGTCAGGTGACTTGCTTTTTAAATAAAGTATACAGTGGTGTAAGAGGAAACCCAGGAAAAACATGAGGAACGTATCTTGCAGGACAAATCTCCTAACAAAAAGAACCAGGGGTCTATAAAAAAAAAGCCAGAAGTAAAAACGGTTTTGTTTTCAAAACATTCCCCTGTTCAGCTGTAGACCAGAGACTGACCTATCAAACTGTGGGGGCATTTTGAGAGGGTATGGGTGCAGACATCGTAGAGGTGACCACCCACAATAGTTTGTGAATCGTTTTTACTTTCAGAATGGAGAGCAGAAGGGAAGTGAGGGGATGGTGGTTTTACATCAGGGGTTTGAGAGGGGACAGAGGTGAGCATCCAACTGGGAGCAAAAGAAAGAAGAGTAAACGTTGTCTAGAGATGTTTGAGGATTTAGATCCAAAAGGAAGAGAATGAAGGCGACTTAGATGGGGAAAGAGATATATCATGAGGTTTAGACTGGGCACAAGACCGATGGCAGAAGGTTGAGACAGCAAGACAAAGACAAGTTGGGCAGGGAGTTCGAAAAATGACAGCGTGCTGAGATAGTAAAATAGAAAGTAGGTGTCATTAACACAAGTTGATGTGGTTGGTGTGTAAAGTATAAGAGGTTCTGTTGGCATTTTCTGATTTCTGATATAAACTAAAGCACACAGCATAAGAACAATTTCACTTTCTTCTGCTGCATCTCCGGAGAGGTTTGTAACGTTAGCTCTTTCTGAGTTTCGCAGCTTTTAACGGAACATTCTACATGTAGTCTATTCACTTGCTTTGCATGTGATTACTTTCCAATAGCATAAAAAACAATCCTTCCTCACAGCCTTGGGGTACAGACCTTATCTCTGTAGTGCCATTTCAAGCACTGCTCCCTTGCAAAGATGTAGCTGTAATATAGAATCCAGGGCATTAGCTAGAGAAAGCCAGCACAACACAAAGGACAGACTTCTAGGCCCAGAGAGGCCTTTACAGCCTGAAAGCCACGAGTCTCTGTTGTGTAGCAACAGAGAGGCTCATCAACCTATCTACTTTAAGAAGGATTTATTTGGACACATTTACGTTCCTATGTCCGCTTTACTCTGTACACTTTTAAGAAGTCCATTTCTATGTACTGCATAAACACACTATCCAGCCATACATGCTCCTTTGTTTATTTACTCCTCCTGGTACATTTGAGGTAACCATTCCACATACCTGCCTTATCTTAGCGTGCAGTGCATCAGCTTCTTGTGACTTATCCGCTTCCAAATGAGAGTGCTGAGCCTCTAACCTAGACTCACCCCCACTTAGCTACATTGTGTGATCCTCGGCAAATGTTTTATTTTTCTGGTCCTCCATTTCCTAATCTTGCAAGATTAGCAGTGTTCACATAAAGGTTAACTCATTTTAATAAGAGCTACCCAACACTTCAGTAAATTGCTAAACAGCAACGGAGCACTGTTTCTAACCCAAACTTTAAAAGTGTTTGCTAGGGGTAGTTGGGACAAAAAGAGCTTTCAGAGACTTGCCTGTTATTGTTGTAAATTAGGTAAAATGTGGGATATTGGAACGCATGCGGGAAAGCCTGTGGTCAGTCAGACCAGAGCTATAGTCAGGGCCACTGGAATTATGCAGCAAGAGAGGACGAAATTATGTGGCAGGCTTGAGTATATTATGCAGCAAGAAAATGCAAAGTATGTCATAATTCGGCACATTTTGTAATAGTATTCTTTTATTATTTCATAATTTTCAAACTTGGTAACACCCTGTGAGCATTGGTTGCAACTCATTAGTATGAGGTGAACATCCAAATACAGCAATAATCAACAGAAAGGTGACCAGTCCGGCTTTACAAAGAGGCTTCCACTGCGCGGGAAAACGCAAAGTCGCATTTTGAGTAACTTTTTTGTCGTTTGAGCTAGACATTTTGCAGCAGATGATGGATTATGTGGCAAATACTGTGGACGTTCGATCACAATTCCAGTGGCCCTGGCTATAGTCATTGTGAGGGCCTGAGGTCGCATCATGTAGCAGATGCTAATGGATGGCATTTCTAAAGACTTAAAGAAATCACCCCTAGTCTAGCGCTCCAGTGCTGCTTTAAAGTCATGCTTGGCGCTGCACAGAACAGCATATAAAGCCTCTCAGCTTCAGGTGCAAGATTTTGGTGACATCGTATCACAGACAGTAAGGTTTGGGCTTTTAGTTTGTGGTAAACATATCACTGCAAACCTGCCTTCTGCCAAACTCTGCCTTGCCCCTTCTGTTTTTTTTTTCTGGCCTCCAATTCGTGTGTACTGGTGAAGGAAAAAATGCAGAGCCATAGGGGAAAAAAGAGCATAGTGCAGACACTGGTTTACAAATTACAGGCTTGTGAAAATGAAAGCAACAGGGGTGGCCTGTGGGCTGCACGAGAGCCCCACAGGGAAAGTAAGGTGCTTTAATGTTGATTTGGTTGACACTAAAGAGGCTGAGACTTGAAGCACAGACAGCAAGCAATGTGCGCAGAGAGGGTCCCAAGAATTGCATGACAAAATAAATCCAAGCACCTTAATGCAAGCCTCTGGAGGAGAGGAGAGGAGAGGGGAGGGGACAGGAGGTGAGAGGAGGGGAGCGGAGGAGAGCGACCTGGGTTCAGCACAGAGGCCCAAGGGTGCAGCCAAGAAAGGGCAGCATCAGAAGGGTGAATTACGTTTTTAAAAGTCTGGTAAAAGCAAGGAGCAAAGAAGCTTGTCTCCTACCTGCCATTGCTGGAAGTGTTCTCCAGCAGCAAAAGCTCCATGTGGAAAATTCTGTGCTACACAAATTTCATGCTGTGCTTTACACTCTCGGCTGCCCAGGCAGGCTATATAAACAAAAATAGGCTCCTCTGCATCCTGCTATAAATTGTGTCATGACTCGTGTGCCTGGGTTAGGTGATTACACTGAGGACGAGACACGGACTGCTAATTTGAAGAGGTCAGAGGATAGTTTGATCTCAGTCCATAATTTACAGTCTACTTGCCCTTCGGACAAAACTGTAATTAAAACTTCTTGCCCTTGCAATAAATCTTAATGTCTCGGGCGTCGGGCGATACAAATTACCCATCCCTGGATGAGCCGAATGTATGTTGCGAGCCCAGAAAGATGGACTGGTGATGTTGGAGTATGTGAGGACACGATAGAGAGCGTGAAGTCCATCCAAGCTGAGGCCACGGAGAAAGAGTTAAGCACGTGGAGAGAGAGTACAGGAAGAATGGATGCAAATGGTTGTTGGATTGAATTGACAGAGCATCAGAGATGGTTGTTACCCGATGCATATGTGCTTGCAGTGGTTACAATGGCTCATGGAATGGCCCATGTCAGCGCGAAAGGGATTTGCGAGTTGTTGGCCCCAGTGTGGAAGAATTCAGGGATTCCCAAGTGTGCAGAGAACGTTGTCAAGAATTGCATGGTATGTCTGAAACACAATCCTGGTAGGGGAACCCCAACTCCAGCTGGTCATTTTGCACCTCCTACGTATCCGTTAGAGGTTTTGCAGCTAGATTTCATACACATGGAGAGGTGCAACAACTTAAAATACGTGCTCGTGGTTGTTTGTGCCTTCTCAAGATGGGTAGAAGCCTATCCCCTAAAAGACAATACTGCCTTGTCCACAGCAAAAGCCCTTGTGAAAGAATTCTTCCCCAGGTTCGGCATGCCTAGAATGGTCTGGTCTGACAACGGAAGTGAATTTGTGGGTCGTGTGATGAAAAGAGTGTGTGAAGGGCTAGGCATTAGGCAGAAGTTCCACGCTGCAAATCACCCCCAATCAGCTGGATTAGTAGAATGTTACAATGGCACGCTTAAACTTAAATTGGCCAAAATCCAAGCGAGCACAGGTCTTAAATGGCCTGACGCTCTACCCTTAGCACTCCTATCCACCAGAATGACTGTGCATTCACGAGTGAAACTGAGCCCCTATGAAATCATCTTTGGTCGGCCAGCCAACATATGGGGAGTGCCTAGGCCCACGAAATTCAGCGAGCTGCAACACCCTATTTTGCTTGATTACTTGTATGAATTGACGGCTAAATTGCGTGTTTTATATCAACAGGTCCACAACACCCTGCCTCCGGTCACTGAGACTCCGGGTCACTCCATTGAACCCGGTTCATGGGTCCTAGTCCGCAACTTTCAAAGAACAAGAAACGACCAGCCCAGATGGACCGGGCCTCACCTCGTCCTCCTGTCTACAAGGTCGGCTGTTAGGGTGGAGGGGAAGGCCAATTGGGTCCACGGGATCCATTGTAAGAAGATACCCTTCCCTCTGCCACATGACCAATGGGTACAGAAAGGAGGCACTGACTCAGAGCGTACAACTGATGAACGTGTAAAAGAAACTAACCCTGACTGTGAAAGCGAGAACATTTTTCGAGAAACTGTGCCACCACCAGAACAATTGAACTCTGTGGAACCTGAACTACTATTTCTGGACCAGACAGTACCCGGGAAAAGACGCTACAATTTGCGACCAAGAAAAACAGACTGATTAAAAGTGATTCCTTTTGTGATTCGAGAGAAAACCCCATGAACTAATAAAATGTGTCTTTTCCCCAAATCTTTTTTTTTAAAAAGTGCAGATCTCCCATCTAGGTAACTTGCTTATTTTTGTTTTTTTCGAACCACCATCCGGGTTCCGCTGCTAGGGTCGCGGTTGATTAAAGACTTTTGGGTGCAGCTGACGACGTTAGGTCGTTGGTTCTGGTTGGTCCAAGGGAGTTGCCCTAGACTGACGGAAGCATCCTTTAGCAGAGGCAACCTACCACCGCGGGCAGCACCTTAGAGAGGATGGAGTTTCCTGATGTGGAGAGGCCTGCCAAACAAATGAACTTTAAGCAGAGACTTTTTAACACAATGACGAAGAAAAGTTTTATAATAGTGTGTATTTTTATGCTATTCAGCGTAATGGTCTTTTTGATAAGCTATGTTTTATTCTCTTTTCATGTGACATTTGCGCCCACTACATCACCCATACCTCCTCCTACTGTTTCCTCTCATTCTTTCCACCCTCTGCCTGACCACGAATCAAATAGGAGATTAGAGTTCATTAATAACTCCTTCGTTCAGTTATTACACCAACACCAACTTGTAATGAACACAACTAACTGTTGGGTGTGTGGTCTCATGCCTCACACAACGGACAAAGGTATCCCCTATTTGGTCCTGCCATTTAGTCACAATGGTTCAGTATGGGCATATAGGACAATGTTCATATATGCACGAGAAATCCAACCCCTACGTTCTGTAAAAGACAACCTCAAGACTAGCGCCCTAGTCAAAGGTATAGTTGACATGATCAAGGAAGTAACTTCCTATGAAGATACTCCGGATGATGAGATACTTGCATATGTAGGTTGGAACGTGACCGGATATGGCACTACATTAAGTGAGAAACAGCAAGCCAAAAGATCGTCCCCTATCTGGATCGTACCCCATCAAGGTCACCTGTGTCTGCAAGGTATTGGCAAGAATCCCAGAGCTCAGCTAGGGAAGAGTGTCTGTACAGAAACGTATGTTTTTGGATCTCAGACTTCCCCAGCGTTTTTAGCCGCTAAGGGTACTTATTTCATCTGCCATGATAGAGCCTATACATGGTTGCCCCCTGAATTCTCGGGCTCATGTTTTGTTTCATTCCTGTTACCTCCCACCTACACAGCAGCGGCGGATTACCATCGGACAAGGGTAGTTAGAGGTGTTTTGAGTAAAGAAGACACTGCAGGTCAAGAATTTGGTGACTTTGCAATGGGTTTTCTGCCATTCTGGGGAGCCATGGCTAACAGCAGGAACATAAGGCAATTGACAAGGGTAGTTGAATCCACTGTGACTGAAACTGCTGGTGCCCTTAGTAACCTGACTGCTGAGCTCCAGTCGGATCGACTTATGACCCTTCAGAACCGGGTCGCTTTGGACGTAATACTTGCGGACCGAGGTGGAGTATGCAAATTGATCCAGTCTAGTTGTTGCATTTTCATCCCAGATAATGCTCCAACAGTGTACAGGGCCATCTCCAAACTACATAAGATTTCCGAATCTATTCATGTGGATAAAGGAGATTGGTCGTTAATGGGATGGTTCTGGGAACTGATATCTGCCTGGGGATGGAAAATTCTGATGGTCATTGGGATGGTCTTAGCCATTCTTTTCCTGTTCTGTCTATGCATACAGTGTGCTCCTGCAATATGTGGCCTCTGTGCTACATCATGTGTAAGGAAGCCTGTGTCAAGAAATGAACTAAGCACTAGAATGATGTTACAGCAACATCTCAATGACTTTAGGAATATAGATCTGGACTCAGACTAACATGAAGATAGATTAATTGCCTATGTAAGGGCAAAAGGAGGGTTTGAGGTTCTGAAAATCTGGATTCGTATAATAGTACTGGACTCGAGAATAAAAACTTCGTCGAAATAGGACGAATTTGGTATCAAAAGACCGAGAATGACGAGTACATCATGTACATGTATTTTCGGCGTATTCGAGTGACGATTTCACCTCGAAATCGTCATTTACATTCTAAGCCCTTAGCTCCCATTTACATGTTGCCCTTTACATAGGCCTTAATCCAGTTGAATTTGATTCCACAAGGACACATACTCCTTAATCGACTTCTCCCTGACCTCAGTACAAGTTAGAACCATTGCCCCAGGCCGAACTCGTTAGGTCAGTTCCCTCCCAGTGGCCGAGCAAGATAGCATCTAGGCTCAACCAGCCATAAAACCATTTCAGCGCGCACACCTGCCATATCTCGCTCACATCTTTCCTCCACTCCTTTTCTGTACTTGCTTTATGATGGGGAGGTGACCGTTTTTATTAGGGGTCCAGCGATATCTGATGAAATGTTGGGCCTTGCCGGATGATTTGTTATGGGCAGCACGACGTGAAATATGTACATGTCATCATGACTCTGCTTTTCTTTTGTAACCAGTAACTATAAATGAAATACCACGAATTCAAAGAATGTTTGCCCAAGGCCGAATATCATGTATAAAGAGAGAAGCCTGACTTCGTGAAAGTGTGCAGTCTCCTGAGAATATACCCGTATTGTACTTCTAGGACCCTGTTACCTTGGTTGCAGCCAATAAACTAATCTTTGACTTCACCTGGAAGACTCTGAGTTTCTGTAGGTCTGACTCAGGAGAACCCGAGGTCTCTGGGTGTTGATTCCCTGACACCGCTGGGTTACCGGTTCTGTGCCGGTTCTTAAAAACCCAGTACCTCAGATATGAAAAGACGGGAGTTGTGGGGATCTTCTCGGGGCCTACTGAGAAACAGAACTTTTTCCTTTGTCGTGGCCCCACCTGCATAATGTAGGATTTGGCATTGTTAATCTTTAAATCACGAGACCCCATGAAGTTTAAAAAGGCATCCAGTAGGTGTTGCAAACCTCTTGGGGTTCTTGCTATCAGGACAGCGTCGTCCGCGTATGGAAGGACAGGTAGACCCCGACTACTTACATACGGAAAGTCAGCCCCTGTCGCTACCAGTACTTCTTCCAGGTCATTGATATATAAATTAAAGAGGAAGGGTGCAAGGATGCATCCCTGCCTCACCCCTCTCTCAACATCAAATGTCCTGGATACCCGGAGGTCCTGAGAATATCTGACATTTGCTTTGGTTTCTCTATGCACATCCATCAGAAAGTCCACGATAGAGGCCTCCACCCCCATGACCCTCAGGGACTGCCATAGCTTGACCCGATTAACGCAGTCAAACGCGGACAATAGGTCCATGAAGGCCATGTAGATCGTACCCGGGCGGGCCATTGTGTACTAACTGAGGACCAGGTACAGATTTAGACATTGGGCCACCGTTGACTTTCCTGCCCTGAACCCATATTGGGAATCGGAGATGATGTTACCTTCCTCTGCCCACGAAGATAGTCTTTCCAATAGGGCCCCTCCCATCACCTTAACCACAGAGTCGATAAGAGAGATGGGACGATAACAATGTGTGCTGTTACGATCCCCTTTTTTAAATACTGGGACGATAGTAGAGATTCCCCAGGTAGCAGGGCAGCCATCACTGGCCGCTGCGTTTAAGACCGCTGTATGGATTGGTGCCGAGAATGAGGGATCCGATTTAAAAAGGTCTGGCGGTAATCCATCTGGACCCGGGGCCTTGTTGCTCGTTAGGCCTTCAATACCTGCCTCTATCTCGGCCCTTCTCAAATACCATGGGAGCAGTAGTTGGCAAATAAGGTAATTGAGCAGGGTTGCCCTTCAGGGCCTTGAACATTAGTTGGAAATGGGCCACCCATTCCTCTTCTGTTATGTGGGAGCCAATTGTATTACTACGGTCTTCTGGAAATAATGGTCCTCAACGTACTTGCCTCCACCAACTCCCTCCAAGTCTCCTCCTTAATCTCACTTTTACGTTTGGCTAAGGCCAGTTTATATCCTTTCCGGCAGTCCTGAATATGAGTAGGATTGCGAGGAACAACTTTTAATGCCTCCCTTGGCTTACCGGCGGCTTTCGAACAGGACGAGTTAAACCATCTTGGGTTAGAATTAGGAACCCTATGAGCTGGGGCCCTCAGCAGTTCCTCAGCTTTACTTGTGATGGAGCAAAAAGCATTAATGACATTCCTTGGTGAATTCTCCGGGTGGACACAGCAGGCAAGTTTGACTGCGCATGAGTATCTTACCTCCCTGTAAAAGGAATCCGGGACAATCTGGGACCACTTTAGCCGGCGTACAACGTCTGTGGGTCTCATTATGCCCTTTACTACCTCCCTGGGCTTACTAGAAAGAAGCGAGCCACAGAAGTGTACACAGAGGGGGTTGTGGTCGCTGTAACCTATATTTTTGATGGTAAACCTCTGAAAAAGAGACTGGGAATTTGAGGAGACTAGAATGTGATCTATAAAAGACCCCGCGCCTTTCACTTTGCTCAACGTGTTGTCTATTCTCCTCAATTTCCTGCTCCAAGCCTCTTACAATCATTGAAGAAACTGACTGCTGATGGTTTGTAGGCTGCTGTAATCTTTTAAAGTTGGTCCAAGCAATATTTAATGATTTATGCTTCTCTGACTGTGAATGTTTGGACAAAGAATGAGTAAACTTTCTCCACTTACTGAAGTCAATATCAACAAATGCAGGATTGCCAGGTTCACATCCTCCTCCTCCCCAGAACCAGCACTATAATGCATGCATACAAAACAATAAACATCATCTTTAAAGTTTCAATACTCTACCCAAGGATGGGTTTTGTAATCTCCATTAAACCTACAGCATGCAGTTAATGGGATTGTTTGGTTGCACCGGGTAGCTATAATGATTTAGTGACAAGTTGTCTGCCAAGAATGTACTTGCTGGGTGGGATTTTAATATTGGTGTCTGATTAATTTCTTTGATTCAAGGTGCCCGTATTATGTAACTCCTCAAAAAAGAGCTGGCTGTATTGCCATCACAGGATGATGTGCAGTCAGCCAGGCCAGCCAGGGAAGTACTGTTGTCTAAGCTGCCAACATAAGTAGATGAATATTCAACCTCAGTGTGAAATTAACACACTCAGCACTACACTGTCAGCATGTGAAGAAATATCAGTAATGTCAACATAGGAAGAACTATCTATCATCAGCACAGGGAGCAGCATGTGCAATGGCAGCAGAGGATGTTTCAGGAATGTCATAGGAATGTGAACATATGTTGTCACTGGTAGGCAGAGCAGCAAAAGACACCTCTTGTGTTCTATTGCCTTCATTAGAACCTGTAGGAGGGTCTTTAGTACTCCTTTTTTTAGTGACAAATCCAATATTGATCTTTGTTTTGGATCTTTGGGTTTTGTAGTAGGGAAATACTTTTTCTGTGTTCCTTTGTTTTCAGCTGAACTCAGCAATTCCACTGCCAAAATGTCAGACAGAAAAAAGGGCTTGGGCATGGCATGATACACTGCACATAACAGTGAGGAAACATCGGTCACCGGACAGTGATGAGCTCTCTGAGCATGCAGGGCAGGAGGGAGGAAGGGGACAGGTGCATAGACTCGGACAACAGAGGGCACGGAGGCAGTGGGTAGGGGCAGTAAACTAACTGTGCAGGGCAGGTGGGAAGGGCAGTGGCAGAAAAGCGGCCACATAGGGCTGGACCTGGTGGAAGGGGTATGGACTTGGACAATGGAGAGCAAAGAGGAGGGGGTTTAGGGACAGCAAGTTTGGAAGGGGGCAGCACAATGGACATAGCCAGGCCCGACCCTGCGTCCAGCCCCCTGCCATGTATTACAATGGACATCTTATTTTATGTTACAAACACCCTAGAAATTCACTGAAAAAAGCAAAGGTTAAAGTGACATTATAGTTAGGAATTCTAAGAATATCTAAAGTTACAATAACAAAACCATAGAAATTTACTGTAAAAAACAAAGCTTAAATGGATGTTTTAGTTAGTTGACAATGTCACGTAAAACATACTATTTGAAACTAACAAAACCACTGACATTCACTCTAAAGTAACTATTACTTGTGCCCTTGCCATGCATTGCTTTTGCCCTTATGAGAGAAGCAGCAACCCAGTCAGAGATACCCAGAGAGAAGCAGAGAGACATTTTTTAAAGAGTCCGAGGTGAGAAAAAAAGAGAGTGAGAGATAATTTCATCAGCAGGGATCTTGGAAGGTATGGGCCTTTGCAACTGTCCACATAGCTCATTCCTTAAAAAGTCTTTGGCAATAGTCTTGCGCTGGTAGGCTCGAGAGTGAGAAAGGTGGCCCATCCATAGGGAAGTGAGGCGGAAAGCTTGAATGTCCCTCACTGCTGGGGATGGGATGAGAACCACAAGCATCACCCAAAATTATTACGAGCCTTATTTGAAATTCAGGTATTGCCTCATTCAAGTATTATCAATGTGTTTAGAAGTGCCTTTGCAGTCCTATTAAAAATCTCTTTAAAGTAGCAGCCAGTGCTACCTCCTTCGAAGAGACAGTACTCATTGAATGAATTATATGTTTTATAAACAACCTAGTGTGCTCCAAAGTTTGGGGAAGGGCATGCTTAGCTTGGTTCGATACTGCACTCTAGGACATAAGCAGCAGTGAGTGTAGAGGCTATGTGAACAGCCTCACGAAGCATCCAAGGATATGTTGCCTCTCTTACTAGTGATGTGCTCCTGCAAAAGTTGCCATCTGCTGTGGGCTGCAAGTGAAGTGTTCTAATAAAGGCAAAACTAAAGCATCCTTTTGAGGCTGGAATATTGGGTACTTTTCAATTGGGTACAAAATGGCCTTATACAGACAGTGCTTACAAAAATGCAAAGTGAAGTGCTATATGAAATGATAAACAGGTTAGAGTATTAAGTCTAGTCCCAGCTGCAGCGCTTGCATCACTAACAATTGAAGCAGACCAGTTGCACACCCCAGGAGGCACAGCTAGTGAGGCACATGGCCTCGCTCCTCTTTGTCTTATTTCTCCCTCTCCTTCTTTTATGCACGTGCACACTCAAAATTCTGTACTTCTCACCTTTGCCCCACCTTTGATCTCACTACTTCTCACTCTTTTTGTTCACGTTTCACTGTCACTATTTTCTTGATCTCTCTTCCGCTCCCTTATGGTACTCCTTTCTCTTGCCCGCTCCTTTACCACAACTGAACTCTTCCGATCCAGAACTTTCTTTCTAATCTTTGCATTTTTCTGTGCTTCTTACTCTTTTCATAGCCCCCTGTCTTTCCCTCCCTCCTATCCCACACCTTACTTGCTCTATCTCATCTTCTCCGGGATCTCCTCTACCCTTTCTCTACCCCCTCACTTGTTAAGTTCTCTCCTAGTTCTCCCTCTTTGCCTCCTCCTCCGGTACTCCCAAGGTCAGTGGGGGTGCAGGGACAGCACTACTGCAGGACATGTGCAGAGAGCCTGACGGGGCAGCGACATGGGCAACATGAAGCCCAAATGAAAAATACAAGCTTGTTAAATGTTAAAGTTAAGAAACCTCTTTTGGCTAATTCGATCATTTCATATGTCAGTGTGTAAATAGAAAGTCACAAAATTGATTGCTGGTTGGTGCAGTTGGGAAAGGTGACTTGTGTACTATAGTGTTACAAGGTCGCAGTCTGTGACAGAAAGCACTGTGAATATGTAAGCCATTATTTATATCTAATAGATATTTTAGCAATTCACCAGACTATACCTAGAAAGGTTGAGTTCTAAATCGCTACTTGATGGAAACCCCTGTCCATGGTGGTGCTGGAACCCCAACCAATATCATCAGGATAAAAGTCTAATCATACTAAGGCTCAAAAGAAACATCTACAGTGTCAAAAGAAACATCTACAGTGCTGGCAACCTGCACAAAACCAGGTGAATGTTGAATGTTCTGCCACAAGGCTAATAGGAAACACTATGTAAAGGTTTTCCGTTTGAGCACTAGTCATAAATGCAGTCTTCAGCTGAAAAGATTCAAAATGTGCGCAAAGCTTGCAAACTGAATCCCTAACTGACTATTGAATCTTACTTGGATCTTGACCTTCTAGCAGGTGGTGAAGAAAATCTGTGAAGCAGGTGCTAGACTGGAACTTTGGAGTTGAGGAGTCCTAGCACCTCGACACTGCAGAGCATGATGAAGCGCTCCCCGGACACAGATGAACCCGTGGGATCAGCTTGTCTGGCACCTGAGGGCTTGAGCCTGAGGAGATGGTGCTGGTTCATGCTCCGAAATCTCAGAGGCAAGCAGAGGGTAAGAATGGCTGAGGCTTTTATACTGAGTCTCACCCAAGAACTGGAGCCAGAAGTCTCAAAGTCAAGTGAGAAGTTCTAAACTTAGAGGGGTTTGACTCGAGCACACCTTCTTTGTTTGCTTTTTATCCTGAACACTTACTCCATTTTTAACGTTGATTGCGTGCAAGCCTGGAAAACGTGGTCTGCCCTAAACCACGTGAGTAATAGAACCAATCAGAATGGGGCGAAGTGTCACCCCGACCAGACACACAGCATTAATTAAGCATAACTCTGATGCCAAACTGATCCATTTTCATCATATTTATTCCAACTTTATCCAACTTAGACATTTTCATCCTTAATCCTTTTGTCACATGAGAGAATTTATGTTCTTTTAATCCTTATCAACTGCGGACATGCCAATCCTGGCCTTGTCCTGTAGCGCGGTACATAAGTCATCCTTATTCATTGATCTTGATAACCCAATGCATTTTGGGCCTATGTCTGGCCCTTCGTCAGGGGTACTCTACAATTTAAACATTGTTGTCAAAACGTGCATTTGAATCAATACAACACATTGATATCCCCACTGAATTGTTTTTTTTTTCTATGTAAATGAACGTTTTTCCCGCTAAAAGTAACCCTAGAGCTACCCCTAAGTTGATGCCCAGAATCACCTCTATCATCCTCCCACCATTCAAACCCTTAAACTTCCATCCCAATACATATTCGTGTCACCCCTTCATGAACAAATTATTGCCCGACAAAGTTTCCCCGAACCTTTACCTTCAAAATCAGCTGCCATAAACACGTCACGATAGCATTACAAACATCCACGTACTACGTGCTTGCCTCGACCTGTGCTTTTAACACCTGTGCTCTGTGTTTACTCTCCTCCTTTCCGTGACCTCCTCTTTGAGTGGAAGTTTAAGGGTTTGAATGGTGGGAGGTTGATAAAGGTGATTCTGGGGATGATGTTGGAATAAATATGAAGAAAATGGATCAGTTTGGCATCAGAGTTATGCTTAATTAATGCTGTGCGTCTGGTCGGGATGACACTTCGCCCCATTCTGATTGGTTCTATTACTCACGTGGTTTAGGGCAGACCACGTTTTCCAGGCTAGCACGCAATCAACATTAAAAATGGAGTAAGTGTTCAGGATAAAAAGAAAACGAAGAATGTGTGCACGATTCAAACCCTCTCTTGAAATTATTACTTTCTGCCCTGCGACGAGTTACACCCATTAATCACAGTGAAGAAAAACACGGATTGGACGCAGTCACAAGAGAGACCAGTGAAAGAACTTTTTCCTAAGAATTGCTCCTTTGAACTGTGCAGTTTCTAAATATGGCAGCTTGCATTTGGATTTATGACTAGTTTGACAACAAACACGTTGATGTGCGCACAATGAATTTGTACAGTTGTGAATAGAAATAAGAAATATGAGACACTGGACTTTGTATAATTAACGTGGCATGTCATCTTAGGGTGGGCGGGGAATTTCGGATGTATGACGTTACAACGCACACTTTTACAACGCATACCTTTACAATGCATTTTTTACACCGCAACATCCATTACAACGCACACTTTTACAACGCATACCATTACAACGAATTCTTTAAAAATACCTTTACAACGCATTCCACTACAACGCATACTACATTTACAACGCATACCATTACAACGCATTACATTACAGTACAATTAAGGTAAGTGTTGGATAGTGTAGGGGTTAGAATTGCTATTCTAACTCCAGGGGGTGCAACAGTAGGGAAAATATTGGATAGTGTAGGGGTTAAAATTACTATTCTAACTCCAGGGGGTGCAACAGTAGGGTAAGTATTGGATGGTAAGTTTTGCGTTGTAATGGTATGCGTTGTAATGACTGCGTTGTAATGCTATGCGTTGTAGTGACTGCGTTGTAAATGTATGCGTTGTAATGGATGTTGCGTTGTAAAAGTTTTGTTGTAATGGTAGTGCGTTGTAAAAGTTGCGTTGTAAATGTTACATACCGGAATTTCGGTTTGATGCTGCATGGGAGAGGAAATGTTAATTAGGCCGTTGTTCAGATAAAACATTGCCACATTTCTCGTGGGCACATGCAGTGGATTCTGGGACTTGTAGTAGATTTGTTTTTTGGCAAACATCAGGTTCGACTAATTAGAAGGGTGGGGCCATTTTGATTACAATCAGGATAACCAGGGAAAAATGAAGGGGAGGTCACTATTCAGAAATGAGGTGGGTACTTTTAAAGGAGTCAAAGAGCTCCTGCTAGGCAAGGTGACTGCTTAATGCAGTATGGATGAGGGTGTTATTGGGTTAAAAGAGGAGGCCACGGAAAGGAGGAGAGTAAACACAGAGCACAGGTGTTAAAAGCACAGGTCGAGGCAAGCACGTAGTACGTGGATGTTTGTAATGCTATCGTGAGGTGTTTTTGGCAGCTGATTTTGAAGGTAAAGCTTCGGGGAAACTTTGTTGGGCAATAATTTGTTCATGAAGGGGTGACACGAAAATGTACTGGGATGGAAGTTTAAGGGTTTGAATGGTGGGAGGTTTATAGAGGTGATTCTGGGCATCAACTTAGGGGTAGCTCTAGGGTTACTTTTAGCGGAGAAAACATTAATTTACATAGAAAAAACGTACAATTCAGTGGGGATATTAATGTGTTGTATTGATTCAAATGCACGTTTTGACAACAATGTTTTTAAATTGTAGAGTACCCCTGACGAAGGGCCAGACACAGACCCGAAATGCATTGGGTTATCAGGATCAAGGAATAAGGATGATGGGTGATGATCTGTAAGGTGGCGTTCCACAGAATGTAAGTGAATATGGGTCTGAAGTCTCCCTGTAGCCTTCTCCACTGGTCTGTGGAAGCGTAATGTAGTAATGAAGTGGTGGAACAGGCGCCTTGCCATGTGAACAGATACTGCAGTCTGTATCGTATTGGAGAGCTCATTAGGGACCAGTGTAAAAATCACTTCACCCAAAATCATAAACAGTTCTACATTGTGTGATTTGAGCCCAGACACACTCACTGGGCTTAACCGTGGTTTCTTCTGGGGAAAGAGGACACCGTCCCAGGCAGGGAGGCAGGCATTGATGTGGGAGACAGCAGCTTCGACTACCGCCGACAGGGCAGGTGCAGTGGGCACCGGGACTCAAGTTTTTGGACCATCAGACATTGACCCAGAGCAAGAGAGGGAAAGGTCGAAAAGGAAGACATATTGGATAAGAAGGGAAAGAAAGGAAAACAGTGATGGGGGGAAAAAGAGGGATGAAAAAGAACCTGCAAGAGTGAGACAAAAAGGCCGGTGGTGAAGAAACATGAAATAGTCTCGTTACTCAGCAATGCCAGCATTTGACAGCGGTGCTGGCGGAGTGCTAAGAAATTCTCTGGGCTCCTTGAGTCCCTGGAGTATTTTTTTTTCGCAATGTATGCATGGGCACTCATTTCTATGTTGCACCCTACAACCGTATAGACTATACAACCACAAAGGAAACCAGAGCTCAAGAGTAGTCCCTCATGTACCCAAGCCCTACCTACAATCAGAGGGAATCAAGGGAGCTGGTCAGGACAGACTACATGGACTGCACAGGGAGAGCCTCCAGTCAGTCTTCTTCCTGGCGTGCAGGTAGAAAGGCCTATAATCGCCCACCATTAATAATCAGCTGCCACCAACCATGAGTCAGGTCATGGGGAATCACCCGAGATAAAACATCGCTTGGGCCAATAGAGGCCGTCGATCTGTTGGATCACAACATCATAAACAGCCAGGCACCTGTCAGGGGATTCGTGACACGTGTATCCTCCACAGGAAAACATTCCGGTCCGGTCGGAATGAGAAAATCAGGAGCCGGATATCAGAAGGCCACTGTGCCAGTGACTTTCGGCCTATGTATACCCCCTAAGTTTCTGGGTGCAGCAACGTCCCGGCTGCAAACTCAGCATCGGAAACATGTGTGACCTTGCTATTCCACCTATTTAGATTGTTGAAAGCCCGTAGTAGGCCACATATGCCAGAGTGTTTTATAAACACATTAGACTGTAAATTAGAAGCTCATACTCGTGCATAAGAATATTTATCTGCGTACACAAACACACATATACGTCTATAAATAGCTAATGCTTCCCTCCCATCCTCCCCCTTGCTCCTCCTCCCCTTTCTGCAGTGCTTGGCACACACCCTCCTTTTCTCTGGGAGGAGGAGGTGGGGGGGACGACAAATCCTGCTGACATCATTCAGCATGACAGAGCTATTCAGGCAGGGCCAGTAGGAGCTCTCTCCATCCCTCGGAGGAGCTGGACCAATGCGGGCGGGACTAAGAAGCTGCGCCGCGAGCATCCTCCGGCAGAGCATGCGGCGGGCCTCGGCAGGAGGGACCAGGGCATCCTAGAGGCGCGCGGAGCTCACGAGCGCAGACACACCGGCGCGAGCCGCCCGCAGACAAGGACTGGCGTCCCGCGCGCCGGGAGCGCACGAGCCCGCGCGCCCCATGCCCCGCGTGCGCACCCCGTCTTTATTGAGGCGCAGCTCTTCAGCAGGCGTGGGGGCGGTCTGAATGCAGGAGGCATGCCGGGGGAAGCAGTGAAAGACGGCGGGGTCGCCCCCGGGGAGGAGCCAGCCCCTTTGGTGGGCGAAGCAGGTGAGTGGATAGAGGACAGGGTGCGATGGGGGCTGGGGGAGGGGGCAGCGGTGGGAGGGAGGGGTATAATCTGAGGCCAGAGTAAAAATTGCCCCCCCCCCAATATAGTTATGGGGTGTCCTCAGTGACACAGTTGTGTTGTTAGCTTTTGACTCCGCCCCCTCCTCAATAAAGAAAGAGAAGGGGTATAGTGGGGGTGGCGAGGAAACCCCTTCCCGGGGTTGTCCCCCTCTAGTGGGGGTGGCGAGGAAACCCCTTCCATGGGTTGTCCCTTTATTTGTGGGGGCGCAGGGCTGTAGCTGCGCCGACGCTCAGACATTTGCCGCAGCGGCAATGTGGGTGGGTGGATGTGGGCGACCTCGTCCTAGATAAGAAGGCCCCCGACCTCCAGACTTCTCACCTCAAAATAGATTCGGTGCAGTAATGAACCAGCTTGCTTTAGGTGGGCTCATCCAATGCATATAAGATAGGGGACAACTATAAGAGGAAGAAGTGCTTTGACGAGGCCAGGCAGTCACAAAACGCATGCAGAGCCCATTCGATAAAAAAAATGGAGTGGGACCGGTGCCCTGCTGAATCAAACCCTTCCCCGATCCCTGTCTTGAACCCTCTGTACTGTTTTTTTTTTAATAATCATCTTCTCCCTTTTACTATGGAATGCCCCTGGGACAGTGTTTTAGGGTCCCGATCGTGTCGTATACCGGCTAATTCGAGGCCTGGTGTGGTGGAACCACATAGTAGAGACGTCGATAGATGGGTGAATGTACTGAAAGATACTGATGCACAGATAAAGGCAGTGAACAAGGAGACTATGACAAGTGACAAAGAATAACACATAATTACGCATCCAAGGACACATGCTTATCTTGTCTGCCTGTGTCCCTGTCTGCTGCCACCACACGCTAAACTGTATTGGTCTTTGCTCCCACTCCATGATTACCCCTCAGCAGCCCCACCCCTGAAAACGGCACTTACCTTGGTCAACTACTAACAAGCCGGATTCTCACGCACAGGCCCACTCATCCCACGCCACGTGACCTTAAAGTCACGCGTTCCTCTATCGGATATCTGCGGCGGATGGGCCACAGTAAAACCACTCCTTTTAAATCCAGGATTAATCACCTGCTCCCAGTCTCCAGCTGGTAGCAATAACATTTTTTTTTACAACTACTGCAATTCACTGGCACTGATGATATCAACTTGCCAATGAAAAGACATTCTCTAACTGGCAAGTTTTTTGGGCTAAAAGCAATATTGCAGAAGAAGGGAATCTCTCGGTCTCTTGATAGACTAACAGGGGCGACTGGTGTCCTTTTGTTCCGCGCTGATGAAGCAGAGACACCCCCCCCTCCTACCCTCCCTCTTTGGGATCCCCAGTCCCCGTAAGTGACCTCCCTCCCCCTCCCTTCCACGCGCGGTGTCAACACTCTCCCCCCAACATCCAGTAGACATGGAATGTCCCCAAAACACCCTCATACGGTCTCCTGCTCTCCCAGTGTGTACTTGGTACCACTGGTCGCTTGTTTCTGGCACAGGCTTTCCAAGCCTGTGTACCACATACTCAGACACATACTCGGTCCTCCTGGAGCGTGTCCCCTTGTGCCCCCCTTGCTTAGTGGGGCCATTCTACTGTTTCTGCCAAAGCACATGAAATCGTCTTTTTGTGCCGGTTCCTCACTCCACACCCTCCTTCATGGTCTCCAACTCTACACTTGCCACTCCAGTCCCTTTAACATCCCACTGGCTGCGCCCTATTTTGAAACTCGCATTAAAAAGAGAGAATGGCCTTAGTGACCAATCTCAGCCACGGAGGACAGTTGGAAGGGTTTCTTAAAACAGCTACTGAATGGGCAGTCTCCAGTTAATGCACCTGTTGCAGAAATCTGTATATAACATGCTAAAATGGCGCTTAAGTTTACATACCTGTGGCAGGTGTAATGAGTACCATGTTATGTTATGTTATGTTATGTTATGTTATTTATGCTTTTATATAGCGCAACGGATACTCAAAAAGAGTGTCCCGGCGCTTTGGGTAAGGGGAACTAATTCAGAATAACATAACACAGTTAAAAAGAAAACACAACACACACAGAAACAAAGAGGGACTGCTAGGGAGGCCTACTGCGTAAACAACCAAGTTTTAAGACCTCTCCTAAAATCCAAAAGAGTAGTAGCTCCCCGAAGTAGAAGTGGGAGCGAATTCCACATCTGTGGGGCCAGCAGACTGAAAGAGCGGCCGCCCAAGCGAGCTCTCTTGACACGAGGGACAGCCGCCAGAAGCAAAGATTCAGACCGCAGAGAGCGGCCCGGCTGGTAAAAGACCAATCTCTTTTGGAGGTGCTTTGCTCCCACTGCGTGGAGTGCCTTATAGGCCAATATCATGGCCTTAAAAGCGATCCGTTTACGGATCGGTAACCAGTGCAGAGTCCGCATTAGCCCGGAGGCGCTGGTGCGTCTGTTCAGACCAAAAATGGCCCTGGCCGCCGCATTCTGCGCAACTTGAAGCCGCTGCAGCAGGTACTCTGGTAGGCCCAGGTAAAGAATGTTGGCATAATCCAACCTGGAGCCTATCAGGGCCTGCACTGTCAGCCTCCTATGCTCCTCCGACAGAAGAGGCAGGAACCTCCGCAGCATTTTTAAAAGACCGAAGCAGGTGCCGGTCACCCCAAAGATCTGGGCTTTCATCGACAGTCCCCTGTCCATCTTAACCCCCAAGTTCTTAGCCATAGGGGAAGAGCCGGACGGAGGGAACATATCGATGGGCCACCAGGCCTGCCAGCTAGGCTCCGTATCGCACCCGAAGAAGAGTACCTCGGACTTATCGGAATTGCACTTGAGGCTGTTCAGTTGGAACCATGAGAACACCGCCCCAAGGCAATTCCGGATACTCTCCATGCAGCTGAGCATTCATAACATCTGCCCGAGGCAGGGTTTGGACACTATACCAGCTAAGCACCAAGTTTCAAGTTTATTTTTTATTTGTTTGATTAATTAAAATCTTACAAAAATAGCTACAATTGTTTTGATAACTTAGCATGTATGATATTTAATCAAGTCTTTGGGTACAAATTGGAATGATGAATTGTTTTATAATTTTAATACTTTTGCTTGACATTTTAGCTATTTTTGTAAGATTTTAATTAATCAGACAAATACAAAATAAACTAGAAACCAGCTAAGCACCATAAAAATAGCAACAAAAAAAACCACATTAATTTTAGGGAGACAATGTCCAATATCGATCCAGGGAGGTAGAATCCATGCAAGATGTTCACGTCCACTAACGTCAGAATTAGGTCTCATTTAGATTAATTAAAACGTCAGAATTAGGTCTCATTTAGATTAATTAAAAGTGCCTTCATCGAATGGGTCTGTTCTTTATAGTTCACTTAGCATGCGAGGGGGTTTCTGGGTAGATGCTTCCTTCCGGTTCCAGGGCGCAGCACGCTCCGCAGTGACGTAGGTCGTTTTCTATTTCTTCAGTTGTTGAGGAACCAGAGGCGAAATTGATGAGTGGCAGGGCAGCCTGCAAAATGTGACTCTTTTGAAAAAAACGTGAATTCCTTGTTAAATACAATAGATGTGATGGCGAAATCACGGACCAGAACTGCACAAAACACCCTCGCTGCTATTTTTAGATGAAAGTCACTTTGGTTGCATCGCCCATGGCTGGCGACGTGCACTCATGCCGAAGGTCACCGCCGAGGAAGGGGCGGCCTTTGGCCTCATTTTCGAGTGAAGGGTCACTGATGACGCCCCGCTCTCTACATCCATAAAAAGTAGGACCACCTCTCAGACTACCCAGGGGCCAGGGGGTGTTCACGTTTCCGGGGACGTGCTTGAAAACCTACCGTGAGATAATCACGAGGCAGTGGAGCGTTAGAGTGATTTGATGGGTATTGCGTGGAAGGCATCATGTTTATGATGACATCAGGTGCGATGGCAACTCGCCGTTGCTACAGCATTGTAGTTTGGGCAAGGCTACCAGAGAGGCCAAGAACTGAGGCCCAGATTTAGTAACACCTGGCATTACTGTTGTAACACAAACCCGACGCAAAGTGTTATGCTGGGATTTACTATCCAACGTGAATGTGGATTTACATTGGATAGTAACTTTCACAAAGTAACACAAAGTTGTGCGGTGAGATGCTTCGTATTACTTTGTGTCAAGGTGGTGTTCCATGGGTGCTATGCAACCAACTATGGGTTTTGACACGATTCCATATCTGAAAACACTCATAGACAGAGATTTGCGCCACAATCTTCCGCCTCCTTGAGGCAGGTATAAAGAGGAAAAATGTTTTATTTCTCCCACATTGCATGCGTACCGCATTGTACAGCACGCATTCAAAGCAGGAAAAGTGATAATGGATAGTTTTTGTACTGGAAGGATCCCCTTTCAGTACGAAAATTATTCCTTACAGAATGCTCCCATCCAGGAGCGACCAGTGCAGGTAAGATTGGTGGGGCGGGGTGGGGAGACTCGACAGACGACGACGAGGGGAAATTAATTATTTAATTAGTTTTCCCTCCTTTTCGTCTGTCGAGTCCGCCTCACCGTTCTTACCTGCACGGGTCGCTCCTGCACACATCCTTGCACTATGGTGAAAGGCTGTGTGTGCTGGCGCCTGGCTGTCTAAAGTGCGCCAGCGCCGGGAGAGAAATACAGTGTTGCAGCTCAGTAGACATGGCACTGCTCTGTTCTCTCCCTTTCTCACAACACAGCACAACAAGTTAAGCTGCTTCTCCTCATTGCATGAATTTTTCTTAAATTTTGGCCCAAATGGGCAGTTAGACTGCAATACGGTGCGCAAGAAGGCTGACGTCCACAACAGCAGTGTGGGTTCCTCACACATGCCCAGTGCGAGATTCTCACACAGTCTACTGTTCATGGCTTCCGATAGCCCACCAGCATCAGAACACAAGTGTGAGCTTTTCACATACTCCACAGCCAGGGTCCATGCAGGTAAGAGCAGTAGGCCGGGTTGGGAGGGGGTGGGGGGGTGGGGAATTGACAGACGACCATGAGGGAAAATTAAATAAATAAATTACTTTTCCGTCGTTGTTGGTCGAAATCCCCCCAAACTGGTTCTACCACTTTTACCTGCACTGGCCGCGGCTGATGCTCCATAAGTGCTAGCTCCACCCCGGGTCAGATTGGGATCACAGTTAGGCCCTGGCACTCTAAAAGAATGGGCCTACAATTGGAAATAATTCATATTTTTTTTGTAGCTTTATATAGCGTGAACTTGATACAAAGGCATTGAAGCAATTACCATGAGCACCAGCTACATTGCACAAGAACACATTTATTTTTGTTTAGGTAGATTAAGGGATTTGCTCAGAATCAGTGGATGTTTAGCTGTTTCCAGAACTCGAACATATTTCCCCAGTTCCAATGTCAACTGCTCTGCGATCATAACATTACATCCTATGTTTCTTTTTCCTCTGGGAAAGGTGACCTCACAGTGAGGTTTATAAAAACACTCGCCCCACCCCTCCACCAAGGCCTAAAAGACACTGGGACCAAGGTGACAACACAAAGGCCCCAACAAGGCCACTTCTCTCACTAACCCCCTCTCCATCTCCTTATAGACTTAACGCATAACCTGGCAGGTGCTCAAGAAAAGCACCCAGTTGATGCTGCTGCTCCAGGGGGGCTTAGGTGAGAACACCCCCAGCACCGCTCTCCTCCCGCCCGCGAGGCCCCTGCATATTTTCACCCTCCCCATGCCTGCCATGTGCTGAAAGTGATGACCCGGGAGGCGGGGGAATGACACTGCTTCTGGACCAGCTGGCCACACGAGGCAGGGGGCCAAGGTGAGAATGCCCAAAGGGCCAGAACAACATCTGGCCCCCAGCCTCAGTTTGACAGCATGGCAGGGGAGTGCCATGATGCTGACAACACTTCACAGTGGCTTAGCGGGGACCAGGGAAGATAGTAAGTTTCCATTGGCCGATTAACAGAGGCCCTAAAAACCAGCCCACAGATGACCCTGAGGCACCAGCCCACCACCCAATGCCCGACTGCCCACAATCCCAATCCGACCCAGGCTCCACCAACTGTTCTCCAAAGCCATCTTCATGCACTGCCTCTCAAGGTGCCAGATGTTCAAATTAACCATCAGTGCCAGGTCCTCATTGTGACTACTCGTGCCAGCTTCTTGCACTGTCCATGACTGCAAACTACTCAGGCTCAACACCAGTGCCAACTTCTGGCACTGTTCATTATCACAACATGTGCATGCTGGCACAAGTGCCAGCATCTCACACTGCCCATATTTGCCAGCTCCACTCTCTACCATCCGCATTTCCCAGTAGTACCAGAGTATTGTACCAGAATATTGAGTATTAAATATCGTTCTACAAAAATATTGCAGCCATAATCTCGACTAACACAATATAATCAAGGCAGGTATATTTAAGTATGTACTGTTCTACTAGTCTAAACTCCATGTGTGCACCCTAGTAATCTATACATTTTCAAAGTAGGTAGATGTGGAATGAAGAATAATAAATCTATGCTTAACTTCACGATATTGTGGCAGCCGTTATTCTGGCTATATTTTTGTTGGACAATTTTTTTTCTCGCAATATTTTGGCATATAACCCTAATTCTAGATCCTCTCACAACTCACCCATGCCCTTCATTACACTGCCTACCCATGCCTCCTTCTGACACTGACAATGCCCATAACACATGAGAGCTTCTCCTAGTGCCCACCAGTACCAGCTGCTCATGTTGTCCCTCAGCACCAGCTTCTCACATTGTTCATCAGTGTGAGATCTCACACTGCCCACTAGTGCCCACTCTTCACACTGCCCAATTGTGCCAGATCCCCACACTGCCCACAACTGAAGCTGGTCTGCTGTCACAGTCGGCTACTACTTCCACTATAGGAATTCGTGTTTGACCAGATGGTCACTGGATCTGTCCCCGGTCCACTCAACTGTTCATCCTTCTGAGGGTCATAAAATGAGTACCATTCAGTTGGGTAACAATAAACATTTGTTAGTTGGTGCAGAGAAACCTTAGGGTGAATCTGTGATCTTGAGCACATGTTATGTTATTAGCATGCATTATAAAAGCACAGCTCAGTTCCCCCTATATTTTATTTAGGGGAAGCAGCGCTGCCACACCTAAAGGCCAGCTTTGCGTCGAGGAGCTCTTTTTGTCGTCCAGCCCTAAAACTGTGCGATTGCCTGACTTATTTTAAAAGGACAGGAAACGTGTTGACAGCAGCAGGGTCTGGCTAGTGAAAACCAGGACAGATAGTCTCCGAGCCAATTTAGGATCACTCCTGGCACATTTGTGCGGTCATATTCTATCCGACTGCATGAATGTAGTACTGTTGGATCAGGTTTTACAGTGTGTTGACTAGCCAGCACTACTGCATATATGTATGTAAACATGTATGTGATATTTCTATAGCATAAACCTAACTAAAAGGCAGCAGATGATTGTACCAGTTCGAAGGCAAACATACAGTTATGGGGTGTTTGGTGGGATCGCTGGGTTCCGGGAGTGAAAGCAGACTGAAACGTAGTGGTTAGATATTGTTCTTTGAAAAGGCGTCTTTAGCTATTTTGTACATTTGAGCTCTGGTGGGACGGTCCTGGTGGTTACAATGACTTTGCCCCAGATCCTAGGTCCATCAAAGGAGGAGGCCTGTTGCCTTGTTTTCTCTTATTTACATTTCTTTACTGCCAGTCTGATGGTGTCCTGGCTACTGGTGTGCAGAGGGTGAGCTTTTCAGGCAGATAGGCAAGGGTGCTATTTGAGATGGCTTTGTATGTATGTTTAAAGTATTCCTATAGTGGGAACCTAACCTAAAGGCAATGGCGGCTGGTAGGGAACGAGGGTAGCGAGACGGGGTGTTGAAAAATATAAAATAAAAACTCACTTACCAATTCCGCCACCTCTCCTCTGTCTCCGCTTTGCTTCTCTTCCTGACTCCAGTCCAGAAGAAGCTGCAGGAAGTACCCATGTACACAGGCTCCCATGATATGCAAAGTGTGCATGACTGTTTGGCCAGACCAAGACGACTGGCCAAGCAGTCATCCGCCCTAAGTGTGCACAAACCACTCCCCCTCCCTGAGCAAGTAGCCCCGCCCGCCCTAACCCAGCCCTACAGTAGCAAAAATAAAATGATAATAAAGTTGTTATTCTCATTTTATTTTTCCTTTTTCACTGCTCTATGAGCAGTGGGGCGACGTTCTTCCGCCTTAGCGGAGGATCGACTGAGCACTGCACATGTTTCGCACTTTGTGCCAAGGAGGCACGTCAAGGCCTACCTGGGAACGGTATGATGGAGTATTTCCCTCAGTCGATACCTCTAAAAAACCCTCACCACAGCCTGCTCCCATCGCTTGCCCGAGCCCAGTAGTGTTCTAAGTAAAGTAAGACCAGGCCAGTTTAATTCATATCAGATTTTCTGGATAACAACTGATTATTTAAACGTATCTTTATTTGGAAATCCAGAAAATCTGCCACGGATCCAGCCCATCTGCTCTTAAGTTGGACTCCTCTGCCCTAAAAGGTCTACAGATTTACCCCTGATTCCTCAGTACTGGCTTTAGGGTGTTCTCTCTCAGATAAAAAAAAAAAGCATTTCCAATGCAACAGGTCTCGCATTTACGTGAGTTTTAGCTATTGGCATTGTAAATGACAATGCCTTTTATTTATGTTTTAGTTTTTGAAACATAAATAAAACGCATTGTCATTACAATGCCAATAGCTTAACCTTGCGTAAATGCGAGACCTGTTGCATTGCAAATGCTTCTGATTGTTTGACTTTTGTTCTTGAAGCTGGCAAATGTCAAATTCCAGAAGTCTTTGCAGTAGGCGCTCAAAATAAATAGAGCCCAAATGCAGTCTTTTTTTCAGCGCAGAACGTAAAAGGAATATTTGAGTTGGTAATCTGGGTGGATACCAGCAGCACTGCCTCCATTTCTAGCGCCGAAGGAACTGGTGCTCTCGGCTTCTAATGTGGCGTTTAATGACCCAGCTGGGGTGGGCGCCAGCTTCAATGTTTCTAGAAATCTGTTGATTTTCTGAGAAAGACCAGGGAGCTTGTTCTACTGCGGGAGGCAGAAATTCTTAACAAGGTGAGAGACATCAGTCAGTCAGCCGAGGCGGTCTCCCACCTCCAGAAAAGATACCCCCATCCCTGGACTCCCCAGTACACTCAGGATGCTCTACGGTGCCCTACTCTAGGCAAGACTCTGCCAGACTGGAGCAGAGTGGGCAAAGAAGAAAGCGCCCCGAATGCCTTGCACATGCCCACGCCCTCTTGTACCAACTCCACATTAGAGGCAGGAGTGGAGGTGTGAGGTGGGAGGGTGATGATGCAGACCACCTAGCGGCCACAGCAGGCACATCTGGAAAGGGGAAGGCTGTCCCAGAAGGAAGCCGAGAGGGGGTGGAGCCACCCTGTGGTGCTCTCTTCGCCACAGCCTCCTCCTTAATCAAATGGATGCATCGATTATTTTGCTGATTGGCCCATGCATTATATGACGTTGGTTACATCATAAGCAGCAGATGCAGGCGCAGGCAGTGACGTGTTTAGGAACGCATTCATGACGCCATCTTTCCTTCTTGCATGTGCTAACATTGCTTAAGTAGGTGCTGCTGCGTGGCTCCCAGGTCGAGCAGTGTTTGATCATCTCTGCCAATTAACCATGCGTCTGTTTATTTCAGACTGCGTTGAGATGACGGACAGGTATCCGCCTCCACTTTACATTGGGAAGGTGTGGGCCACTTTGTGACTCAGTCGCTGTAAAACTCAGCTTCAACCAGGAGGCAGCATCAGTTGAACGCCACCACTGACTTGCACGTTGGGTGTGAGGAGAGAAAGCTGTTTGTGTGCTTGGCCAACACCGTGTCTAGACTCACCCGTCACGGAATGACTGGCAGTTAGAGGAGACTGTATGAGGTGCAGAGTGTGAGGTTTGGAGCGCTGTGCTTTAAAAGGAGGAAGTTAAGTAGTGTAGGCATTTGAGGTACGGAGCGATGTGCGTTAAAGGAAACAGCGCAGATAGTACCGGGGACAGAGGTGTGCTTTAAAGGAGGTAGCACACAGCACACACACTGCCACGTACAGAGATGTTTGCGTTAAAGGAGATCGCAAGCAGCGCAGACAGCCCAAGTTACAGGGAGTTGTGCGTTAAGGGAGGTAGCAGGCAGTGCAGACAGCCGGAGGTACAGGGAGTTGTGCGTTAAAGGAGGTAGTAGGCAGCGTAGACACTCCGACGTACGGACAGGTGTGTGTTAAAGGAGGTAGCAAGCAGCGCAGACAGCCAGAGGTACGGGGAGTTCTGCGTTTAAGGAGTTAGGAGGCAGCGCAGACAACCCGAGGTACAGAGAGTTGTGCGTTAAAGGAGGTAGCAAGCAGCGCAAACAGCCCGAGGTACAGGGAGGTGTGCATTTAAGGAGGTAGCAGTCAACGCAGACAGCCCGAGGTACGGAAAGGTGTATGTGTCAGAGAGGATGAAAGGGAGCACCGGGCCCTGTCATTGCCACCTCGGGCAGTGGTTTCTAGTCCCCAGCTCTGCCAGCCCCAGAGTAAACAGAGCGGCAGCTCTCAGTTCCTTTTGTTACAGGCAGGCTGCTTCTCTGTTCTGCCAAGCAACGCTCCCCCGCCGCGGGCACAGAGGGATTATTAGACAGCTCCCAATAACCGACATCCCATAATATCTGGCTTCACTGACATTAGGGCTGCAGACGGAGGCATTAAGATAGCTATCTGCCTTGTCCACGACCCGTGTGCCATAATGGACAGCTCGGAGAGCCTCTTCGCCGCCCATGCTCCAGGAGCTGCAAGGCAATGTGTCCTAATCACAGAAGAGGCATCGAGACACTGCGAGGGATGGGAGATGGAAAAACAAATCACCAACATCATGTTAACTAAAGACACGGTGAGGGATGAGAGCAGGAAAAAACAAAACACCAGCATGGCGCAAACTAAACACACAGTGAAGGATGGAAGACAGAAAAAAAAGATCTTGAATATCTTGCCAACGAAAACACGTCTAAAACATCATGTAAACTAAAGGCATGGTGAGGGATAAGAGACAGATAACCAAATCACCAGCATCATGTAAACTAAAGACACGAGTGAAAACATGGTTCCCAGAAAGATAAGAAATACCTTCAAGACAGAAGGAAAGCAGATGAGCCAGTCCGCGTGAGCCGGACAAAAAAGCAAAAAGGAGGCACCCCAGACAGCTTATTTCCAATGGCAGCCCACCGTCCACCATAAACGGTGACGCAAGTCAATGGAAATAAGGGGCGGGCATCAAGCCCTTTTCTCAATCTCCTTATCTACAATAAATCTCGCAGACCGGGCTACGCATGTGTGCAACAACGCTAGGCGAGACCTAAAAAGCAGAGCCTTTGTTGTCTACTCAAGGCTCAGACGTCGTATGTTCTCTAGATTTACTCTTCCCTAGGCAAGGGCCACTGGAATTATATGATCCAGGGGTGTAACACAGGCCCCCGCAGCCCCCACTGTGCGTGGGGGGGCAAGCTCCAGGGGCCCCCCTCAGCACAGCACTCTTGCTGCAGAGCTCCAGATTGAGCCTGGAGTGGGCCCCTCCACTTGCCTTGCAGGTAGGCCCTCTCGAGTTTCGTTACACCAGTGCACCCTGCAGCTGCGGCCACTTCTGCACAGTTATGGATTTGTCACATAAACCATCATCTGCTGCATAGTCTGCAGATTTTAACAAAGAATTTTTTTTTAAGCTCAAACTTTTCAAAAGTTAGTAAAAACTTTGCGATGTGTTCTTGCAAGCAGAAGGCCCTTGACAAAAGCTGACTGGCCATGTTTCATTTGCTTATTCCTGTGTTTGGTTGTTTAACTAGTACTAAGGATGCAAACCCTTTGCAAAGACAGATGTCAGCATGAGTAAAAATGGCAAAATAATGAAGTAATACTGGCAAAAACTGCGCCACATAATTTGCCTTTTCTTGACGCATAATTTACTCAACCTTGCCGCATAATTCCAGTCACCCTGCCTGTGCGTAATGACTTTTCACCCCTTTCAGTCTGCCCATCACGGGGCCTACTAGTGGAACGCTGCTCCCAATGGGCCTCCATCTTTGTCAGCGTTTCGCCGTCTTCTAGTGCAGTGGGTCTGTCCTCGAGCGTTTTGTACTCATCTGCTGTGTTTTTTCTCAACCGAGAGTCTCTTGCATTTGTTGCTGTGTGAAGAATTTAAAAGGCAGAAAAACTTGCCTTGTAGAACTACTGTTCCCTTCAGAAAAAGTACAACGGGCATGCAGAGAGGAGCGCACTTGGGCGCCATGGGTATGTGTGCATGAAGGAGAGTCACATCTCTAACTGTTCGGTTTCAGGGATGAGATTTTCAGCCAATTGCCCTTTCAAAGTGACCATGCTAAATTATGATAGTTCTAGTCCTACATTTCCCTCAGTAAATAAAAAAGAAATAACTACAAGTACCAGAAAGCAAAGTGGTCGACCGGCTGAACATTTCCCAAATGACATCGGGCAACTTGAGGGCTCTGGCGCTGCCTGGTCGGATAGGTGTAGAAGGCGTGACAATGGTATCCGGGGCTGAAAGCATAGCTAAGGGGCACATGTTGATAGCAGGTTGCGTCATGGCTGTTTTAAGGCCTTATCTGTGAAAGACACCCCGGTCCTGCGCCAGTGGGAGCACCTATTGCCAGCATGGGGCAGGTTGCCCCAGTGCGACAATCAATTTTGGCGCTCCCACCCCCCATGACTGCCTTCCCTGATTCTCTCACTACCACCGGGCAAAGGTGCCCCTTATCTATTCAATCATAAGTTATTTCTAAACACAGTACAGACCCCCCCTCCCTCCGGTCAGGTCAGCGCACCCTCCAAAAGTCAGCGCCCAGTGCGGCCGCACCTGTGGCACTGCCCTAAAGCCGGCCCTGCCCCGCAGGTCCCTTTGGGCCTGGGAGAGCGGCTGCCGCAGAGACGCACCTGCATGATGCAAGGGCGGGAAAGAAAGGGCTGCTCGGCTTGGTAAAGCCTGCGCGAGGAGCAGAGGGCCAGAAATAGGCACTCGCTGCGAAATAAGATGCGCAGGAAAAGATGGAAGAATGTAATGTCCAAGTACAAAAGATCCCCCCGGCGATGTCAGCCTGGATTACTCGAGGTGTTCACTGAGGCATAAGAGAAGGGCTGCACTGCACTGTTGTCAAAGGCGATTTGTACAAGGACCTTTGACTATTGTGATTGCACAAATGCCAGTTGTTTCAAAACCTTAATTCCACAGGAATGATGCCTTTCCCCATGAATTATTTTCTGTTATTCACAGCAATACCAGGTGGCAAAATGAAACTTGTCAAAACAGTTTCCCGGGGTCTTTGTTAATAAAGGGGAGTTAGGTAATCAGGGCTGCAAAAACATTGGTGTGTCTTCTATCCAAACTCAGAAAATGCTCGATAAAACGGAGTTCTGTGCACAGACGTTTATTTCAAGGAGGGTGCAGGGTCGGAATGCCCCCCGCCCCCATCCAAATAATTTCTCGGGTCACCGTTTCTTGTCAGCACAGTGATTGTGGGCAGGTCATCGCTGTCACGTGACATCTCTGGTGAGAGCTCCCCACGCTAGAAGCCCTCTGGGCTGCCCCCCAAGAACCCTCACTGGGCCTTTAGTATGTATTAGTTGGTTTGCAGCTGAAATTTAATATAAAATACAATTTATATTAACCCACCTCACCAATACATTAATCAGCCTATCCCCTCTCCCTCTCAAACCCCTCTTTAACATGAACAAAAAAAACACACCATCCAAGCATTTATCAGCATCCCCTTTCATTTTTTACCGACCTTCCACACCAGATCGTGCCCTGCCAAAACCGAATAGAAATACGACCAGTCCACACAATGTCATCCCTACCCAAAACTAACACATGACAATCTGTGCTAAATCCTTCTTCCTGTCTTTAATCAAACCCAAACCAGAAAGCTGCCCTAAGTCGTTTTTACTCAACAAAACGTCAGAGTGATGCCTCGCCTGTGCTAGCTAAATCAGTCAAACATTTGTAACAACTGCCCCCACTTTATGTCACCCCTCGCCCACTAACCATGAACTCAGTCGCTCAAAATCCTAAATTTCTTCCAAATGGTCGTGTCTCGGCGTGCTTCTCTGCCCACCGAACGAATGAATGACCAACTATCCAAGTGGAAAGCAACACCACACCTGGTCCCGCTATGCAACATAGAAACAAAGGGAAACTCTATTAAATTAAAACCACTACATCTTCAATATGTCCAAAAGTGTAGCCACCCTTGGGAGCACAGTGGTGCTTCGTCGGGAGCCACCCTAGGGAGCACAGTAGTGTTTCATCGGGAGCCACCCTTGGGAGCACAATGGTGCTTCATTGGGCATCTGGACGCACTGCCCAAGCATCCACCACGTATGAGGAAACAGGCGTAGGCCAGTCCCACTTTTTGTTTAGGTCAAGTTTTCTAAATGAGATTCAGAGCCCTTGGAAAACTGCACTGCCGGCTTTTTCAATAGGCTTCCGTGCAGCGCGTGGGCCATTTAGCCCTGCGTTATATGACAGTGGACTAGGGGCTTGTGTGGTAATGCCAATGCTCTGATAATCTGAAGAAACTATAATTTATGCCATTAAGTAACTTTAGACCACAAGTTTTTGTTTCTTAACATAAGTATAACTATAAGCATAACTATTCTATTCTGTGGCTGGCATTTATAAAGCACATGGCTACCCAAAGGACTTCCCAGCATTGAAATCATGTCCTTCCAATGGCCAGCACAGTAGGTTTATCACTCAAAGAGATGAGTTTTGAGACGCTTCCTGAATTTGATTTCATCGTTGGTCAATCTTAAAGATGAAAGGAGAGAGTTCTAGAGCTTAGGCACCAAAAAAAGCCAAAAGAACGTCCATCTCTTCTAACTTTCTTGATTCGCAGTACCAAGAAGAGCCTCTGATATGTAGAACAAAGTGATCTTTTGGGAATGTAACGGGTTAACAGTCTCTGAATTAAAGGGGACTTCTATTGTGCATCCTTTTATGGGCCAGGTAGAGGGACTTGAATTTGATTCTCTTGCATACGGGCAGCCATTGCAGAGATGCAAGGGAGGAAGAGACCCAATAGTGCCTTGGGATTTTCAACAAAGCTCGTGCTGCGGCGTTCTGAACTATCTGTCAGTACAATAACATCTCCACTACAATAAAATTAGCTTTTTGCATACTATGTTCTGCTACAATGTCAGGCAGCGTTTGTAGAAACTGTGTGAAGGATCCAGTTGGGCGATAAATTAATATCCCAGGCATGGTAAATGAATGAGAGAGGTCAATAGTAAATCCGAGGCTTTCACAACTCAAGATTGGAATTGAGGAAGCTGTACCATCCAAATCTTTTTTTTAAAAATGATGGCAACCTGCCCCCTACTTTGTTTTGCTGGTCATATTGAAATATATTATAATTCTGTGGAAGGGTGACTGAAATAACTGGTATGGAATATTCTTTTAACCAGGTTTCTTTAAAAAATAGAAGATCCAGCTGTGATTCCTCGAGGAAAGTGAAACGTTCTAGTTTGTGTTTGGGGAGGGACCTACATTTTATTCAGTAAAAGCTCCAATTGGGGTTGGTTTCCCCTGCTAGTGCTTCTTTGCCCTTAGTGTCGCTTTCCTCTATGCTGCCCGAGTGTTTGTTGCAAATTTTACATGTATAAGTGCCAAAAGAAGCAACTTTATTGGCTAAAACTGCTGAATTTCTATGGTTTTGTGTGGGTAAAACATGAACATAACTATAAAGTCCCTGTAACTTTAGCTTTTTTCAGTTACAGGGAGGTTATAGTTAGGTACACACACACACACATATATATAAATATATATATATATATATATATATATATATATATATATATATATATATTCCAGCTCCTAGGTGTACCAGATTCCCGGGGCACTCCCGGGCGGGTGCCGTTGCGCGTCGGTACTCACGCGTTTCTATGGCAGCTCCAATCGTTCCTTTATCCAAAAGACGATAACGCACTCCCGGGGGTTATGTGGCAAAAAATCTTTAATTTAGGTGTTTCTAAAACGTTTTTGAGACTTAAAGATATATACTAAGCTACTGCATTAATTCAATTACTATTGTTTTTGTACTACTGGGTGATGCTATTTCTATCATATGTCATCTGAGTGGCTGTGTGATTGTGTGAGTCTGTGTGTGAGCGGCTTTATGGGTGTATGAGTGCTCGCATGGCTGAATAAGTGGGTGTGTGAGTGGCCGTATGGGTGAGTGAGTGGCTGTATTGGTGAATAGGTGGGTGTAAGTGGCTGTATGGATGGGTGAGTGATTGTGTGAGTGGCAATATCGGTAAGTGAGTGGGTGAGTGATTGGTGTATGGGTGAGTGAGTCAGATGTTTTATGGAATGGGCGAAGTGGGCTCTGGCTCAGGGCCCCAGCCTTTCAGGGGGCCCCCTGTTAGAGCCAGCTCTGCTCTGCAGAGAGTCATGTCCTGATGACCTTGAATAATTATTAAACAGATTGTTTTAAATACCGTTTTCCTTTAACTTATGTGGGTGATGTGTGAGAGTCTATTACAGACATTTTGCAGCGAAATGTTGTGTTTGTTATGTTATGTTATGTTATGTTAAGGGGATGCTTATATAGCGCACGGCTACTCCGAGGAGTGTCCCGGCGCTGAAAGAGCCTCGGCAGGTCAGAGAATAAAAGAACGGGTGGGTGACAGAAAACATAGAAGCGCAAGCGGAGTCTATTGCAGGAAGAGGAAAGTCTTCAGGTCTTTTCTAAAGGCGAGAAGATTAGAGCAGGATCTCAAGGAAGGAGGGATATCGTTCCATAACTGCGGGGCAAGGAGTTTAAATGAACGCCCCCCACAGCGGGCACACCGGATCCTGGGGATCGCTGCCTTGGCTTGTGAGGAAGAGCGCAGAGATCTGGCTGGAGAATAAAAGCGGACCCATTTCTGAAGATAGCGGGCACCTATACCATGCAAGGCTTTAAACGCAATGGTCAAGGTCTTAAAGATGATACGCTTCTTCATGGGGAGCCAATGGAGAGTCTTCAGAAGCTCACTGGCCCTGGATCTCCTGGGGAGGCCGAAGATGGCACGGGCCGCTGAGTTCTGAACCACCTGCAGACGCGATAAGAGGTATTCAGGCAGACCGAGGTAGAGAACGTTAGAATAATCCAGCCTGGAGCCGACCAGGGCCTGGACAGTGATCTTTCTATGTTCCAAGGACAAGAGCGGCAGGAACTTCCTCAGCATTTTTAAAATGGCAAAGCATTTGCCGACTAAACCTGAGACTTGGGCCCTAAAGGAGAGACAATTATCAATCTGAATACCCAGATTTTTAGCAGCACCAGAGTCGCCGGTCGGGGGAAACCTAGTAACCGGTAGGTTTGTTTCATGCAATACACATAAAAAAGTTTATTTTAGATCAAAACAGGATCTCACATATGATAAATTAGAGGGTCTCACAGAGATTATTTGTAGTAAAATTAATGAGCTGCTGTTGTGTTACAGTATTGAAAACGTGTCACTATCCCTGAATATTAGATGTAAACACATTTAGAATTTGGACAAGTGTTCCTGTGCACTGCCAGTGATAAGGCTAAACAGGGCATGAAAGAGCTGAAACTGGCCCATAAATGCAAAGCTTTTCCGAACAGGAGACCCTTAAAAATAAGTTTGGCCCAGGCCCCTAAAATCCTTATGATATCTCTCGAGTGAGTTTCTGTGTTAGTGGCTTTATCGGCGAGTGAGTGGTTGTGTGAGTAGCCATATGGGTGAGTGAGTGGGTGTGTTGGTGGCTGTATAGGTGGGTGCGTGGCTGTGTGAGTGGCTCTTATCAGTAGGTGAGTGGGTGTGTGAGTGGTTGTATGGATGGGCGAGTGGGTGTGTGAGTGCCTGTAAGGGTGACTGAGTAGCTGTGTGAATGGGTCTATGGGTTAGTGACTGTGTGTGTAAGCAGGTGTACAGGCGAATGAGTGGCTGTTTGAGTGGCTGTATGGGTAAGTGAGTGGGTGTGCCAGTGTCTGTATTGTAAAGTGAGTGTCTGTGTGAGTGGCTGTGTAAGTGAGTGGGCGTGTGTGTGCTTTTAAAAAATGTATTTTTATAGATAATCAGGAACATTTCATGATTCATAAAACAAATACACAAAGAGAAAAAGTTGCGAAAAAACAAACAGACCTATTACATTTGAATTTGTTCATCTGTGGGAACAGAAATGATGCTACTAAAATTTATAACAAGCACTGGCGTTGCCAATAGGTCTCGCAGTAGGAAAGTTGGAGCTATTGGTTTTGTAAATGACACATTTTATATTTATGTGTTGGTTTTGAAAATAGCGAAAATAATAGTTTTGTCATTTACAATGCCAATACTTTTAACTTTTGCAAATGTGACACTCATAGTATTTGTAATGCAAATGTTTTGTATTTACGTGACTTAGATGTATTGATATTACAAATAACAATGGTTATGACATTTTTTAAATAATTAATACTTAAATAAAAGTTATTGTAATTTATAATGGCAATAGCTTAAACTGTTGTAAATACCTTTTGTGAAGATTATGTTCAGTGTATTTTATTGTGAGGAAAATAAAAGAACAGAAGTGAAATATTAACGTCTTTTTCTGACATTTGTGTAATGTGAGAGAGTGTGAGTGTGTTTGAAAAGGGTGATTGATTGTGATATGATGTGTGATGCTGATAGGGTGTGTGAGTGTGTTAGTGTGTGTGATTTTTGAGAATGTTATTGAGGGTGTGTAAGGGTCTTTGAGTGTAATTGTGTGTGAGGGTGAGTGTGTGTGAGGTGGTGTGAGGGGGAGGGTGTGTGTATTCCGATGGTGTGTGGTGTTGTGAGGATGAAGGCGTGAGACCTCAAATTACACAGTAATCACAAAAAATATATAACCCGATATACTTATTTAAGTATCAGTAACTAGCATCGCCGTCAAGGTGCTTAGATGTATGTAGAGGCTTTAACAGCCTTGATGATGTGTCATTTGCAGTGGAGATTGAGACGGGCACAAAAGCGGCCCATCGAAGGGCCTACACACCACAGGCCCATCAGCAGATTGCCCGCCTTGCTACTCCGAGGTTGATTAAGTTCAATAATAGGTTTCTGGGGCTTAGAGCGATGTTCGTCCTACTGCATCATAGATAATTAAAATTATCTTTGGACTGGCTGGGGGCGGGAGGGAACCTATGCTGATAGCTGTCAGTCTGGGCGCCGGCGGTGCTGTCAGTAGTGCTATGTCACCGTCAGGCGACAAGCGCTATATCGGCCGCTATCACACACCAGATGACCGGGATCTGGTCCCGTCTTCCCCAGGAAACAGAATAGCGCCCGACAAACTGAACAAGCCGAGCAATCACGTATGTTTCCGTACATCTGTGTCCTCTTATAGCAATGTATCAGTGCACAGAATAGAACGTGCCCAGGCAACATATCCATGTAACACTGTACTTCTGCATGGCATTTTTGGTGAGTGAAGATCGATCCGTGAGTGAGGTAGGGTGCAGTGAGTGTAGTGACTCTCTGGCAAACAGCAAAAGACCCCCCATATAATACAAATATTCACTGTCGTAGTAAAGGCCAATAAGCAATTACGAGCGCCAACATATCCCAGTAATGGATACAGACGTCGCACAAAGCTGTTTTGGAGAGTGACGGGGGGAGGAGTCCTTTGCGGCAGAGGCAAGGAGTGTGGCAAATGGCCGGAGGGAAGCCGGATGGGGGCGGGAGAGCCTGGTGGGGGGGCGGGAATGTGAGCGAGGAGAAGTGTGGCAGGCGGAATGCCTGTGTGCAAAAGCGCGATAAAGATCCTTCTAAGAACGATCAAACCTCGAGTGCCACTGAGGAGGACATTACAACAACTGAGAGCCAGTCCTGCCTGTGGTGTTTAGCCACACGCAGCTGATCCCAGAACTTCCAAGTTTCCCACGCCATGCGTGCATCCATTTCTAAGTAAGTACCTCGTGGAGTCTAGGCCTTTTCTTTGCATTCTGGGATGTGCAGTCTTGTTTATCACATTATAAAGTTAGGACCACAAGTACCGGAATGCAAAGAAACCACAAGACTCTGAGCAGTGAGTCACGCATGTTTCTGGAGTACTTGGCTGCTTTTCGTGTTGCCGATGTGCACCTTGAGTTTTCAGGGAGTGAGCACTGGGTCCACGTCACAGGGTAAGAGGCGGAGCAGGGAAGAAATGGAGCATATGCTGGCAAGAGAGATAAAACATGCGCTCTGATGGAGTGCTGAAATAAAAACAAAAAAAAAATCGATTCCAGAAAGTAAGCAGTGGAAGGAAACAATTCATGTCATCCAATCAAAAGTGTAGTAAAGAGCCAATGCTTCTTTGTAGGGTCACATGCAAAAAGAAGGAAAGCCATTGGATAAGAAGCATACACATGAGACTGACAAGAAAGCAAAGCAAATGTAAGGAACAGACTGGCTCAAAGATTTGTACGTTTTGGAGGCTGAGTTATCCCGAGTGAGGCCGGATGGGGGCGGGAGAGCCTGGTGGGGGGGCGGGAATTCGAGGGAGGAGAAGTGTGGGAGGCGGAATGCTTGTGTGCGAAAGCGCGATGAGCTTGGAGAGAGGCCGGATGGGGGCGGGAGAAACTGAAAGTACGAGTAGGAGGGAGGCTGATGCGAGTGCTTGTTTGGTCACGTGATTCACGTGAACTTAAAGAAAACCGCAGCAAAAAGCCCTTGGTTTGACGAGGATTTTGAGGACATGAATTCTCGCTCCGCTCAATGCGCTTGCGCGCATTGATAGGTCGCGAGACCTAAAAAGGGAGTTCTGCTTTAGCTAAGACCTTTTTGCCCAATCTGCGAAGAAAAAGTATCACATTCCTGTTATTGTCGTTATCACATTACTCATATGAAAAGCAACAGTCATATATAATCTAAGCCTCCTTATTCATATTTGCGTGGACAGTTACTCAAACTGAATAAAACACAGCATCATTCTTCTAGGACTTCTTCCCTGGGAGAATTCCAAATTCTCTTGGCTTTCTTCAACGCACCTATCCTTTGAGCATACAGTTCCTCTAGCTTGCTAACATGAACCATTTTTGTTATCCAATTTTCAAATACAGGAGCAATCGGGGATTTTCACCTTTGGAGAATTAGCGATTTTGCAACTAATGGCCCAATAAAAAAATACTGTTGCTGACACAGCTTTAGTTCACAATTGGGGAGGGATTTCGAGTAACACCCCCTGTAAATAACGATCAATTTGGATTTGTAGTTTTTTTCCCCTAAGTAGCCATAGTTTTGTTCTAAAAATCAATCAGTCCGGGACATAAAGACCCCATGTGCACCCATTCCATTGCAGATGCCTGCATCTAAAACACTTAGCTGATGAGGTCGAAAACATATTTTGCAGATGATCTGGGGTATGATAGAGTGCCCACTTTAAGTAGAAACCCATATGCTTAAAGTTAGCTCCTCTCACGGCCTTGTGGGCCATATGATTAAATCTGCCCCAGCCTGCAAAGTCAGTTCTTCCCTCCATATATTGTGAAATCAATGTAAATGCCACAAGAGCAGCCGACTCATGTAGATACAAGTATAACGTTTGATGCCCGTTTCCTAGCCCTAATTGTTTAGGAAAACAACTTTGTTTTACTAATGTGCTCCTTAGCTGTACTAAATGTCTGAATATAGACCCGATGATGGCCTTGATTGAATCTGATGGTAGTAAAATATAAGGTCAAGCGAAATATGTATATTGTCTGCCACTACCTGTTCCCAGGTCTTTATCTGCCCAGCAATACACATTTTCCAAACGTATAGTACCCTGCCCTCTCCAATTTCTTAATAGTGCTTTGTTGTAGGGGTATGCCTATCAAACCACATTCTTTCAAAGGCATCGAGAGATTCATCAAAGGAAACTGGTATTCTTCTTGAAGTAGTGTGAACTTTTTCACTATTGCTTGTGGAAACATATATCGGGAGCGTATGGGTAGCTTCGGAATTTTAAGAAAGGTTGGTAACTGAGCTCCTGCTCAACAAGCATTTTCTGCAAATAGAAATAGCTTGAGGATGTGTTTCCTGAGGCTGCATGATTGAGCCAAACAAAAAAAGTGGCTTGATAGTATTTCCGCATACAGGGAAGTGCCAGACCCCATCATCAATTGCCCCATCATCAATTGATAACTGAAGCGTAATAAGCTTAGTACGGAGTTTATTCCCTTGCCATAGGAAGTATCGCAATATTTGGTGGACCTCTGTTAAAAAAGACTGCCTAACGGTGACCATAATATTTGAAAAAACAAAAACAAATAATGGAAGAATCGAACGTTTGACTATCGCTACTCGTCCAATGATAGACAACAGTAAGTTGTGCCAGCTAGTTAACATTGACTGTGCCTAGCTGAGAATGACAGTAAAGTTTAATTTAAACGCATCTAGGAGATCATGAGAAATGAAAACGCCCAAGTACCTTACAGTTTTTTTGCATATCTATGGGTTGGATCGAAGAGGCAGAGTGATATAGAAGTACTTCAGATTTAGCCTGGTTAATCTTACAGTCTCCAATATCTGAAAAGGATTGGATTTTGCAGAAGGTGTTATGGATATTATAGGCTGTACCTGCAAGATAGAGAATAATATGTATCATCATTGAACAGTTTGAACTTCGGGGCACCAGGAAGTGGTGGAAAAATCTCTGGGTCTTGCCTGAGGTCCGTCGACAGAGGCTCAGCAAAAAGTGCAAACAATACCGGTGACATTGGACAGCCCTGACCCGTACCTCCACTTATTGGGATGATTGCTACTGTTTGGGAATTTAGTGGGATTTTGGCCTCTGCCTTGGGGTAAAGATTGCACAGCAGCCCTCTAAGTTTAAAAGTGAATCTAAAACATAGAACAATCATTAATAAGACATCCCACTTTACATGGTTGAACGCCTTCTCGGCATCAAGCATAATTATTGCTGCTTCAATCTTATTGGCTGAGTAGTAATCTATTGCCTGTACAAGGAAGTTTGTATTTAATGACATAGATCTTCCCGGCAAAAACCTATTTTGATCACCAGGTACTACTGCTGATTCAGCAGGTGCCAGCCGTAATGTCATCATTTAAGCAATGAATAGTCAGCATTCAAGAGACATTAGGGGCGGTACGTGCCGGGTTGTTCCAAAGGCTTAGCTTTCTTGAGAAATGTAACAATAACTGCCTCTGTGACTTCCTTTTGAATTTCGCTTCTGTCTAGAAATTCATTAAATAATATGACTGAAAAATCCACCAGCTGTACGGCATATAGTTTATAGAATTCAGACGGTATACCATTGTTACTGCATGCTTTAGCGTTGAGTAGGAGTTTGATAGCTTTGTTAATTTCCACCTGTGTAATGGGACTTCTATTCTCTCTCACAGTTCATTTTCTGATATAGAAAGTTTAATTGGGTGCCACATGAATTAAATCGTACTATGTGAAGTTTTGCTGCTGGAGGTATAAAGTTCTATATATAACAGTCTGAAAACACCATGCCTATCTGGTCTGTATCCGACACAATACAGTTTTGCTTTGCTTTTACAATCGCCTTGATGGCTCCTTGATTGCATTTTTGTTGTAATCGACCATTGCATGCTCACTCTCCTCATAGAATTTTTAAAAGTAGGACCTCTGACTAATCACATCTCTAGAGATAAAATAATCTTTTGATTCTGGCTTGCCACACCAGTTCAGTATTAGACACAGTGGTATGCAAACTGAAGTCTGCCCTTCTAGCCTGATCCAATTCTTTTTGCAGGATGACAATATCCTCATGCCTAGCTCTATTTATTTGGGCTGCGTAGGAAATAGCTTATCCCAGAATAAAAGATTTACATGCCCCCCAGACTGAGTAGTTAGATACACAACCAACGTTTCTCAGGATAAACTCAGTGAATGCAGCACGATTGATAGAGACCCAGCCCTTTTGTATTAGTAGAGATTTATCTAAAGACCATTGTGTCCTTTCCTTCGGCGGTCCGCTTGTTCTAAGATCTACTTATGAAACTGAATTTACTGAGAACGGGTTCAAGAGTATATCTGAACCAGCTCTTCGCCAATGATACGAAATGCTGAATTAAAGTACTTTGAGAAGAAAGTAAACTAACGCCCCATTTGATGATCGACTCTCCAAGGATCAATCAAAGCAAGACCCCGTCCCACATTGGCTAGGACTCTTGATGACTTTGGCTTTTTCTGGTGTTTATTTTGACAAGAACAATCACACCTTACCTCCTGGATACGGTTAAAATCTCCCCCAATCAGTACTAGTCCTGAAAGTCGGGCTAAGATATTGTAGACCTCTTCTAGAGGAGTCGTTTCATCTCTGATAGGCTCATAGAAGCTGACCAGATGCATGGTTTGACTGTAGGATTTTTAGCGAACCCAGATCCACCTAGCATTTGGGTCCCGTACCATCCGAAACACATTGCCAACAAACCTTTTAGTTAATAGAATAGCGACTCCCATAACTGCAGCAAAAAATGCCTGAAATACTAATTTGGGCATGTTTGACAGTTTAGCTGACACTTTAAGATGCATCTCTTGTAGCGCAATCATCTAGACATCCGATGATTTAAGCCATGATAGAATTGAACTGAATTTGTGTTAGTTATTGATACAATTAGTATTGCATGAAGTTACTTTGATAAATTCCATTTTACATTTTGGGATGGTTATGTTAACTTTCCCCTTTCACTGCCTTCACCTGCCGTTTTGGTAGTTTCAGACCAAGATGCTCCACATCACCGTGATGCATATTCAATAAACTGTGTTATATTTCTAATGCGATTGTGATCCTGATAGTTTTTTCTTTCTAACCCCCCACTCTACCCATTCCCTCCAGTGACCCCCTTGCTTTTACTTCCTTGTGCCTGGAGTACTCCCCGGCTCATGGGAAAGTTCCTCTCCCTTCCTCCCTTCGTGCAACCCCAACCCCCTCATCCACCACTTCTCTCCTCTCTCCCCTACTTGTGTTATGGTGCTCCTTTGCATGGAGCCTGGAGGCTGAATTGGGGCTGCTGACGGCAATGTATGAAATATCTAGTCGCTGAGCAAAAGATTTCTTCACCACAACCTTACGTTTTTCAAATATAGGAATAGAAGCTAGTTTATACAATACCAACAAGCTCACTTAGCGGATTTAGCTTCCCCCAATCCCTCCCCCCTGCTGTTGTAAAGAATGTAGAAAATCTTGCGCTTGGTCAACAGATTGAAAGACATGTGCCCGCCCCTTATATAGAACTTTTAGCTTTGACTGCTGAATGATTCCAACTGGGGTGCTGAGATTCTGAAAACAGTTAATCATGCCTTTAAATTCTTTACACCGTCCTGCTGAAAATACGGACATGTCAGAAAATACCTTGAAAGAAAAGTTCTCAGAAGTCTGATATATTTTATCTTTGAAGGCATTTGCTACAATGTGTTCGTTGATCCTGAAATCTCCAAAATTCATCACTATTTCTGGGTATATTTTGCAATAGGAGGCTAAACCGCAGGGACGTGGTGGGTACGCATAATTGTTAGGTCTATCTTTTGTGCAGCAGCTTCAGGATATATCTGCATAAGGATAAGGTCCATTACTAAAAGACTGGCCATTCTTGCACCCCTCAGGTATTCCTGTAACTCTTAGATTGGAACGTTGCCACCTGTTTTCTGCGTCGTCATCCTTCATCCGGAGTTCTATCAGTTCAGTCTGTAATTTGTCTACTTGGGCTTCTTTTTTTTAATTTAGAGTTTTAGCTAGCGCGAAGTAGACACGAGATCTCGGGTATCGGAGCGCTTTACATGAGCACCCGTTTTGTTACAGGAGAGCACATTCTTTATTGTTATGCACTGGGAGATTAAGTGATTTGCCCACAATCACAGGATGCTGAGCGTTGTTGCTGAGACTCTAATCTGGTTCCCCAGCTTCAAGGTTGACTGCTCTAGCCGTAAGGCTACATCCTCTCCCCAAGGACACGGGGACCTGGTCTCCGTGTCCTGAAAATATGAAAAAAAGATATATAGTGGGGGCAGGATAAGCCACCCCCCCCCCCCCTCCAGCCTAAAAACAAAAACAAAATTGGTGGTTGTTGCGATCACACTAGACTCCTGCAGCATCCAGCTAAGCCCTCTTTGGTCCCTCGTGGGACTTCCGGCCAGGCTCTGTGCCCAATCTCCTCCCCACCCGCGGCACACAGCCAAAGGCCATGGATGCTGATGGGCTGGGCGTGGGCCCTGACCACAGACCAGGCCCTGTGCCCAACCTCCTCCCAAATTTGACTGAAAAAGCAAAAGTTGGAGCGGAGTAATGCGCAAGAAAGGCAGTAAGATGTTGACTTATGTTAAAAAAAACTTAGAAACTTACTGAAAAGCCCTGCCATTTAAAAACAAAAAAACTGGGTAATTTGCCAATTATGTGTAACTGACATAAGTATAACTTGCATCGATGTGATGCTCTGCTTATGAGCTCACATATTACAACACTGATGAGATCTGAAATCTATTACGATGCACTTATGTCAATTATGTATTTGAGAATTGCCCTTTCTTTATGGTTATTAAACAGTAGTGCTTTCTAAGTGCATTTCTTGTTTTGCCTCTCATGAGCAGCTCCACCAGTTTTCCTACTGCCTAGTTTGCAACCACCTCTTTTGCCAGTCAATTCCCTCCCCCATCCACTTTGTTGGGTGTTGTAATTAGGAGGCCAGATAATATAGCTCCATGTCAGGTGGCTCACCAACCCTTTAAACGTGCTCAAGAGAAAATCCTTATAAAGGTAGCCAGGGTCATCAGGGTTGACTCAGATATAGTCCAAATTCCTCAGACCAAGCTTAGGTGTAATTATTTTGACCAAATACAGTTGGAGCTTCCACTTTCAGTTGTCTTGGAAAAATGTCTGTAAGCACTTCTGTATCGACAGAGCGGTCCAGGTCCTGCAAGGTGGTTGGCGTGTTGGGCATCACCAAAGTCTTGGCACTGACAGCACCCATTAGAGATACGCTGTGTGGTAAAAAAAATGTGTACACCATGCTTACACTCTGGGCCGTACTGGCCATAGCGGGCACCGGGCAATCCCCCAGTGGGCCGCACGGGTGGGGGCCGGTTTTGGGCCCATGTAGCTGCAAAATCGGCCCTGTAACAAAATCGGCAGAAAACCAGCCCTGGCAAAGCGCTCGGCCACACCCCCAAACCCCGGGGGTGAGGGTGGGGGTGGCGGCCGAGCACTTTGTAAGGGCCGGTTTTGGTTCCCAGTCCGGCCCTGCTTACACTTAATACAAGTTTAGCTACATAGCATGATACACTAAAAATGCTCTACTCAACATTTTGATAGAAAAACATAACAAATCTAACTTCAATCCCTAAACATGCCAACCCACCTTTTTTGACCTTATGGCCACCCACCTCAGGATAGATCATGCTCTCATTAACCCACAGTACTTGCACCCCCAAACAAACCTTTTATGAACCTCGCTGCTCAAAACTATCACATTGCCAACCCAAATGTGGAGTTTCATATGTGCTGATTTTTGGTTTGATGTTGTTGCCCAAAATAAACCCCACATGTGGCTGTGTTTTCTAGGAGCCTGAATCAATAAGCACCCACAATTGTAAGAATTACTATGGCCCTGTAAGGCCTTTACTCTGGGTCCCAGTGCAATCAATGGTATGTATGCGTAATACGTTGTGAGAATTGCCATTTACCACTGTTGTCCAATGGCCCCAGACCCTATTTCACTCAGGAGGATACTCTGTTTGTACACTTGACTCATCAAGAGTAGTTATGCAAAAAGTTGTGGTTACTCCGAGAGGTGATGGAAGGCGTGCAGTTCAAGATACAGTTTGACACAGAAGTCACACTCTATAGACGATTCAGGTCTGGGCCATATCTTTTTTTAATGTTATGTCTTTATTTACAGATAGGAGCTTACAAATAGGCAAATCTCCCTGAAGCTTCTGTGGCCAAAATATGGCCCCAAATAGTTTTATAACACTCATGTGGTTAGGTTCTATAATCAGACTAATATGGGAGTATGCAGAATATTGTTATCATATGGGAAAGATTTTGTAAATTCTTGGCAACATCCATGCTTCTTCTTTTAGATTTGCGGTGGAAAACGCATTTCATTGACTAAAGATACAAACAGAATGTTACCAGTTTATTAACTGCTCTAAGGTGTGTTCTAGTTTCTAAGCACACCTGGGAAGGACAGTTCAGTGGCCTTGATCCAAGGCTACTGAGAATCTGCCAAAAAGTATTAAACAGTCCAGCAACCCACTACCCCAAAGTGAATGTGGACTCCTACGCCACAAAAGCAGGTAAAATCCAATGGTCATCAGTCTCCAGTTACTTACATACACCTACTACCCCTTCTGGGTTATAGGCTACCAACCAGAACTCTCCAGCCATCTCTGCCTTGGGCCTTTCTTTCAATCTGACTCCAGGAGTAACTCCTCTCCATGCAGTCAGCCTTGGCCCCAGGTGTTTCTTGACCTTCCTATTTTCCTTTTCCCTAGAGGGTTCCAGGTCAGGGCCTGCCTGGTGGTGTTTGATGCAGGCTTGTGGAGGGTGGGACATATCTAGCCCCAGTGTCTTTTCCTGATTTCTTCGTAAGTTGGGATTTGGAAAGTCTGCTACCATGGCCATTGATGCTGGTGGTGTTTGGCCAATAGATATGGAGGATTTGCCTCAGATAGGTTTGATGAAGATCTGAACTTTGTTGGTGGTGGTCATTGTTGTCCTCCAAATTTCTGTTCCATATAGAAGGACTGATTTCACCTTGGTGTTAAAAAGCCTGATCTTGGTTTGTAGCGTTAGGTCCTTGGAGCTCCAGATCTTGTTTAGCTGAATGAAGACATCCCTTGCTCGATGACCTGGACTTTGCAGATGACCTGACCCTACTCTCCCATACCCATCTGCGGATGCAAGAGAAGGTTGACAATGTGGCAGCAACATCAGCACACCTTGGCCTCAACATCCACAGGGGAAAAACAAGATCCTGAAGGCTGCCACAAGCAGCACAACCACGGTCACTCTTGCAGACGATGCACTAAAAGAGGTTGAGGCCTTCAACTACATGGGCAGTGTCATAAACAATCAGGGTGACACAGATGTCGATGTCAAGAAAAGAATCGGCAAAGTCTCCACTTAACAGATCCATAATGGACAGCAGTCAGTGTGAGGGAGAGCCAGAAAACGCTCAAGAAGAGACCAATTTTGAGCTCTAATGGATCTCAAAATCAATATTCCAAATTATTCTAAAATGGGAGGAGGGTGAACTTACTTTGAAAGACCTTAGCCCCCATAATGAGTCACTGGGGTTTCACTTTAGGGGCCCACATCTCTTAAACAGCTATTTGCCAGTGACATTTTCAGGTGGTGGTGTGTAATTTCCACCCTACGGTAATAACTTTGCGCTTGTGGACAGCATAACTGTTGTGATGGTGCCAGGCTGATTCTATGCACCCCCTCAAGATATGTTGTCCTATGGGCCAGCTAGCACACAGTGCCACCATGAGTATCCCTAAACCTGGGCGGGTAGCAAATGGTTCTGGCAACCAGTGAACATGACAATCCTGATCCCCCAGAGATTGAGGTAACAGATCTAGAACCTTTTTGCTCAGTCACTCATGCTCTCTTATTCTCAGAGAACTATACAAGGAGTACACAGTGGGACATTTTTTTTTCACAACAAAATTTTATTTTATTGATCAGGTAAGGCATATATGCAGTCCTCCACAGTCAGGAGATCCCTGCCAAATATCGAAACATGTATGAGCATTTTACAGACCCAATCAAAAACAACCCCGCCTGTCCCCCCCCACCACCCACATCCACCCAACGACCCACCTACCCACCCCTTATCCCTCCCTAACCCAGTGCACGTAATCACACAGTGGGACATTTTTAATGTTTATTGAACCAACATGATTCTTGTATAAAATATATGTGCTACAATGATCAGTAGAGCAGATTAAAGTTATTAGAAAAACCAGGACAGTGAACAGAATAAAAAGTTCCACCATCATGCTCAGGCAATGTATATATACTGGCATATAAAAACAATAGAGAAATTTAGCGCACTCGTACTATGCAGTTGCTAACGTAAGTGTCTTGGGTGTGTGTGTGTATTCTGCCAAAAATCCCCACACTGGATGATCTAACACCTTTTACCTGAAAGGAAAGAATGTAAGTCCCCATCTCGGTCACAAGCTGGCACCCTTCACAGAGATATTAGCAAGCTGCTTGGCCGAAGCTCCAGTGTGTGGAGAGTGCTCCTTTGTCTAAATCCGGAAATGCTTGTTTATTTATAATGAAAAGCATCCCTGCGAGTCCTTTAGGCAAAGCAGCATTATTATGATCTATAGACAGCTGTGTGGTCTCTTGGATAAAAAAATAGAACAACATTTGCACAATGTGTATCGAGGCCTTGTAAGTGGTGTTCAAGGGGTTGTCATAATGTTCTCACGAAGTAGAATGAGTAAACGACTCCAGCTTTGTCATGCACTAAAATGTGTGTAAAAGGTTATTGTGTGAAAGGAAAGGCAACTTAAGAAACATTTATTATGGAATTTTGTCTCTACACCCTGGCATATCATGAACTGAAAGGTGTGATAGATGTCACTAACATATATGGTGCTAGTGCGTAAATGGAGAGAAAGTGTGGCAATATATTGTGCCCTCAGTAGCAAGCATTGGGATGAAATGCATGTATGTGTCATGGTTGTACAGCAGAGACTGATCACATAACATCTCTGCTACATGTGGCTGTGCTTATGCGTGTGGTGAAGCAAGAGACGGTGAGTGACAGCAGCAAATATGGTTGTACCTACTGTCCTTAAGGCGGTTTGTTCCAGTTTCGGGTCTGTATGATCCTGAGTTCTATGTCATCCTCCTCTCCTACTAAGGGCAAGTGGTTTTGTCTGCTCATGGTGGATCACCTTTGGAAGAGTCGAACCTGCACTGTCTTCGTGAATTAAAGGTGGGCTTGTATGTTTCTTGTGTTTATCAGGATAGTATTCCAACTTTGTTGTGCTTGTATCAATAAGGAGATTCCACTAATATTTTGACTTCTTGAATAAAGCAATGGTCAGCTAGGATGCCAATCTGGAGGGTTCTCTCCTGTGAAAATCCCTGCAGATTTACTTAGAGCAAGGCCGTCTTTATTCCCACGGTCACTCTTCCCTGTTTCGGTATGAGCTGCATAGCACTGTAACAGAACAAAAGTCCTGTGTTACTCTGAAGGAAAGCTGTGTTTCCAGTTCAGCCAAGAATCTGCAACTACAAGAAATACACCACTGTGAGGGATTTGGCCTGGTGGCTGCAAATGCAACACCAGAACACCTGTCTGTATCCGGCCTGAAGGGCTACCCTTGCCGAAGATAAGTACTGCCATTCAGACCTGCCTCGATAGTACCCCCTGAGAACTTCATTTTGAGCTGTTGGCATGGGCCTCCAAAGGAGAGCAACTGCTGATGTGAAGGCAAGAGCCCAGAACGCATTTGTCGCACAGCCCAAATTGCTGCAATACCCAGCCAGTAGAACGCGGGCTTAGCCTGCACCGGGAACATAAGACTAAATGTTGCAAAGATGAGTCTGGCAAGCACACTGAGGATTTTTAAATAAAGGGTAAAGAAATATTGATCTGACTAGCACGTTTGACCTACAAGAGTATTTGAGCCATCAGCTCCTGCACCTATCCCTGCCTAAACCTGCAGTAAGGACTGAAGATCTGGGCTCTTAACCAAAGCAGGAGGGAGGGAGATCCTGGGAGCACACCTGGAAGATGGGGGTGGAGCACCTAACTGTTAAATGCAACTTACTTTCCAACCTTCTATGTCATTTTCATTAAATTGTTTAGCATTAGGTCTGCTGTGTGACTAAAATATTTTTTTGTTTTTTACATAAAACACAAGCACTGGACATTTCGTTACTGTGTCTGTTTGGATAACTGTTGATTTTTGAACTCTTATCCCCCACTCTACCTCCCTCAGAAGCCTATGAATGCTCACTTTTGCTACCGTAAATGTCAAGTGTGGAAAGGGTTGTACTTGGTCGAATTTGCAGAGCCAGAGAGGACAGACATCAGAATACCACTGACAAACAACATCAACCACTTCGGTTGGGGCTTGGTAGCCGCTCTCTGCCATGAGGCCCCCTCGAACAGGGTCTGATACTATGCATTAGGATTCTTTGCAGTCTTCAGCACAGAAAGGCCCCCAAGGACAGCCTGTCCTCATAATCAAGATGAGACAAGGTGAGAAAGATGGTATCAGGGCCGGCTCTAGGGCAGTGTGACCAGTGCCACCGCACCGGGGTGCTGCCTCTTCGAGGGGGCACCTGCTGATGCATTGCCGGCCTCCCGCAATTTTCATAAAACCATAAAAATGTCAAGATAACTCCGGTGATTAATGTTCTTCCTGTAGAGAGAAGGAGTTTTGTCTAGTGGAAGTTTTAACTCAGTTCATGGTAGCACAGAGGGTTACTATCCCTGCTGCAAAGTATGTGTATCATGCAGATCACAAGTGCATATAGTTTAAATAGATCAGTCTTTTTGTCAGAGATACTTTTGTTACTAGCAGTGTAGATGTTAAAATCCTAACATTGAAGAGTGAACTCATCAAAGAGCTGCATGCAAACTGCAAGGTATAGATTAGAGGATTATGATTTTCTTCTCCGTCTTTCATTATTCTAATATTTCAAAAAGGGTTCATTTTGGTAAAAAAAATACCTTATTATTAACTGTAACCCTCAACCATAGGGTTATGTTTTAAATTCTGAGACTGTGCTTATCCAGACCGAGCACACTTAAACTATACTGTCTACCATAATATGGATGACATGTGACTCACCTTGTAGTTTTCTGTATGTAACATATCCTATACACTGATTTACACAAATATAATGATTGATTGTCTATGTGTAATGTGTGTGTGATGTAAAGTGCTCTGACACCCTAAACTGGTAAAAGGTGGCGCTATATAACTAATCAAATACATCTGGGAGAGAGTGGGTATGGAGACTTGAGGGGGCACTGTTAAAGTGTGGTAGCGAGGGAGTCCGTGGGGGGCCGCCAACAAACATTGTCGCATAGGGCGTTGTGCACACATGCCCACCCTGACTCATGGCGGCCAGGGGCTGTCATGAGCACGGAAGGGGGCACTTGGATGCTATGATATGTCCAACGATTACCATTACATTTCCATTGAAATGAATGGGCACTCCATGACGAGTTACCCTTGTCATTAGCATCCAAGTGGTTAACCTGTGAATATTTATTGAAAAATGTTTATGGTGTAGAAGGTGCTTCCTGTGATATGTGCAGGTATGCTTCCGTCCTCCCCTGTCCAATAGGACATTATGCTATGCTGGAAGAGAAACATAATGGAATGCCCTCAGTGACCTTAGGAACTGCAAATCCAATGAGGGAAAAGTCAAATGGACAGGATGGCACATGTCAGTACTTGCTTCCCATCAGGTCCCACATCTGCTTGCACTGAAATTGACGCTTCCCCTGGTGATGAAACACCTGAACCAAAATTATGGATGTTTTTGTGGGCTCAAGCGCTTTGACCTCACTTTCTAAAAAGGTGGCCCCTGGATGATCCCCCATCATATGGTGTGTGCACCCCAGGCATACACCAGACTATAATCAGATAAAGAAAAATGAGCATACCTGCTCCAGAGGCCCTCTGAGAAAAGCAACAGGCCTTCTTCCCTCCAAGACCCCTTGTGGGCCGCTTAAACATGGCCGGTTTCCTGTTAACAGGTCTAATCTTCTCAAATCAAATAAGTCTTTATTTCGATTTTTTTTCAATCATAAAAGACATTTACAACCTTATACATTTTCAAGAAGAATGAAAGAAACAAAGAAACAAAATAAAATTATTTAAAATTACCCTTCAATGACAGCTAGTAAAACCCACAGTTGATCACTTCGTCGCTCAATTAACAGTTATTATCGACCAGCCACTAAACTTAACATCCATAAACTACAATCATTAAATAAATTATGTTAGAAGAAAACATAATTAGTTTAAAATTTGTCACAATTCATCACTAGGTACATTACTCACTAGATACATTTCACAGTTTCAAATCTCAAGTACCATAAGGCCAAATTTACTGTAAGCTCATTTTGCGGGCCCGAATTATCCACATCCAGTGAAGGAATTTAGCTGTAGCTATAACTACGGCTTGGGAGTTGTCAGTACGTAAAATCCTGACTGCCTCACAACCTGTTTTCAGACCCAGCTGGACACAAATAGGTTTTAACCAAGATCTCCTAGGAACCTTATATTCTGGGCAGGCAAAGAGGACATGCCCAATGACTTCCCGCTGATCAGGACAGAAGGGATAGGCCGAACCTTGTCCCCCTCGCCATTTTGCAGTGAGCGCATTCAGTGGTAATGTCCCCACCCTAAATTGATGATATTTCTTTCTGTCCCCTGGGATGGTAATCCAATCCCAATATGCCTCGATGGTCGGAGAATGCTTGAGTTCCAGGAAATCTGCCGTGAAGGATGGTTCAATACAACGACCACATTTTTTTGTCTCGAGCATGTTCCAGTATAGGTCTCGGAGTGTTTTTTTTGGTGGAAAAAAATTCCCCTCAGGGTCGTCCCACAATGGAGATAATCCCATAGCCTTGTAGATTTCCTTCACCTCCCTCATCCATACTATTTTATGGGCCTTATCGAAGTCTCTTACCTCGAGGAAGGCCCGTGCATACTGAAAGAGTTCTGGAGTAACCCATAATCTCCTCCAGTAGGCAACCGATCTATATCTGGCCATATCCTCGAGGCTGTGAGACCCTAGGTCGTAATGGAGAGGGATCAATGGAGTGGAGGCCGGTAAACCTGTAATATTGCGCAAAATTTTATTTTGCGCACCCGTCAGCCTTTTCAAATTACTGAGCCCCCAGAGTTCCGCCCCGTATAGAACTGCAGTCTAATCTTCTCACTAATGGCAGAAGCGGCTGTAGTACAGCTTCCATATCGACCTACATGGTGGCGGCTGGCAACTACAGCGAGTGGAGAGACGGGGAAATTACATTAAATGAAAAAGTTACATACCGTGCAGCAGCCATCCTCGCTCCAGTCCTCTTCTTCTCTGTGACATCAGGGCCCCAGCCAGCTCCCCTAACCAATCCTGGTGCTTCTCTCATGCCGTTAACTAGCATGAGAGAAGTGCCAGTATTGAGGGGGGTGGCCTCTGTCTGCACTACAGAGGGCACTGGAGGCCTGCATTTGCTCCAAACCCAGCTGTCTTAAGACAGCTGCGTTGAGAGGTTTAAAGTGCACATTGGCCGTCGCAAGACGGCCGGGCCAAGGGACATGCGCACTTTAAACCGTGCACAGGCAGCACTCTGCCCACCACTTCTCCCTGCTGCCACTCAGCAGGCCCCGCCTTGTCCTGACACTTGGTTCAGGCTAGGTGGGGATGAAAAATAGAATGGTAATGAATTTACTTTTGACGGGGAGACGCTCCCCTGCTATAATGGAGGAGCCGCCCCTGCAACTACACCTCGAGCTTGTCGATCATGAGATTGATTTGTAAAATAAGTATCATGCCCAAAGCTTTTCTCAGAAGTCTGCAGCCAGCCCTGACAATTGTCAGCATTACTGAATGCCAAGGCTGCTTTGCTGCTTATGCAGATTTTGTAGCGCATTATCACCCGGGAGGGTATCCTGGCGCTGAAGTGGCAGGCCTTCTTCCCTCTAAGGCCCTCTTGTGAACACCTCACATATTTTTCTTCCACCATCATGCACTTCCTGCTAATTTATTTCCCTCTTGTAGTTTCTTTTTCATCACTGCATTCTTCTCCGTCATGTTTTTTTTTGTCTTTTTCTACCTCTTCCTTTCCTCCTTATGAGTTTTTCTCTCTTAGTCTGGGTCAAAGTCTGATGAGTAAAAGTAAGTTCCAGGCCTAAAAAAATAATGCTGTTGGTCCCACCTCAAACCACTGGCTAATATGAAGCACAGAGATAGATGTTGCTCTATTTGTTTTCGGTAAATGATTGAAAGCTTAAAGATCAAATTAGTCAATTTATTTGCGTTTTAAAATATATTTCACTAGATCCCAGCCCTACCTTTCTTTCTGAAGAATTGTCTAGTTGGAAAATTAAAGCATCTCACTAAAGGTTGGAGCCAGTTAGGAAATGGCAGCACCAACCCAGTGCTTAATTTGTGCCAGTGATTGTATATGGAAGGTAGGGACACTTGTTTGTGGTAGTCGGGTCTCATTTTATACAGAGAGAGAAAGAAAGGCAGAAAACAAGTGAAAGAAGGAGGAAGAGAAAGATGGGGAAACTGTGACAAAGAGAGAACACAGAGATGAAAAGGGAACCCACAAGATTGTGATAAACATACAGGAAGAAAGAGGCATGAGGTGGAATCAAGATCAGGCAGTCTTGGCATTCAGTGACCACTCCATTAAGTAGTGCAGGTCACAGGCTCCTAAAAACCATTGCATCCCTCCTCTTGTGTTTTTGCAGTTTAAGCAATGGTGACCTCTAATGACTTTTAGGTCACAGTAAGTCCCATGAAAGGATTCAGCCAGTCCCATTTCAGACTGTTGGACTGTAGACCGCTGTGTGACTGACATGATGTAATGTCTGACTTTGCCCTAAACCCAGTTCTTAATTTGAGCCGGTTGTTTTCCGGTGGAGTCCACAGGCACTTATGTTTGGGGACTGGCACTTGTTTTTCCTCATCAGACATTTCCAGAGAGCAAGAGAGGAAAAACACATAAAATAGAAAGACGGAGGAAGCGAAAGACGACAAATCCATCCCCAAGGGAGAAAGCAGAAATTTGTAAGAGTGAGATAATGGGCAGCAAATTAAAGAGGAATAAGGTGGATTCAGGTCTATGCATTTTACAGCGCCCGCCGCAGGTGCCTGAAGAGCTCTTTGAGCACCGGCATTTTATCATTTTACAAATATAGCACGGCCTAACTCTATTATATGGGACTGAACCAGCAGCCCCATCCATGCCCCCTTCGAAGGGAACAACAGCCTGATGTGTGAGTGACTCTTTTGTACTCACTGCATAAACGCACAATGCGGCGAAGACACTGCAGAGGGAACCTGAGAAGGCTGCGCTCCTGTAGGCCTCGTGCTTCGTCAGCTGGTTTTGCTTATTCAGCGCTTTGTTGTTCAGGGTTGCAAGAAATTACCTGAGTGAGCACTGGTCGGTGGGTGGACAGATGGTGCAGTCAGGTGAGCGGCACACAGACGTTTGGACCAATAGTTTGTTCAAGTTGGAAAGTATTCACCGACATCATAAACACATTTTATTGTAATAATGTATATAGTACCACATGGCTGGTGGGGCCCATAAAAATAAAAAATAAAACAGTTCTACTGGTATCTCCCCGCCCCCACAAGAGCAGTGCAGAAAGCATAGGAAACACATCTCAGTTACAGCATCCGTAATCATCAATAGAACAGTGCAGTATAGATTATTTTGGACCGTGAAAAGTCTGAATTTAATTGTCCAGAAATTGGCGGTTTTGGTGAATCTGCACCAATTCTATTTCCCTATATTCTGCCCACCTCTTCCATATCTTGGGGGGGTGTTTTGGGGGGCAGCCCCTTGCCTTGTATACCACAATCTCCAGTCCCATACCCTTTTTCCAGACCGATAAGAACAGAGGGGCAGTTGATTTCCACTCTTTTGCTAGGACGCGTTTAGCGAGTGTCAGTCCTAGGCACATGAGAGAGATCCCATATTTATTCCCAGCTGCATATTCACTGACATATGAATGTGATCAAGTGAGAGCCATCTGGAATTTGTGCAAAGGATTGTCAAGTTTACAGAAGAAAGAACATCTGCAGCACACAGTATTTATTCGCAAAGCAGGGGACCCTTTTGCTCAGATGAAAATCAGTTTTTTTGGTAAGTTGTCGTTGGAATGCTGTTTGTAGTGAGAGGATAACCCGTGCCTCCAAAGAGTGAGGCACCAAATATATCTCGCTATTTGTGACGCAAGCAGACTTATTGTGTGAGTTGGTATTAGACATGTATGGCAGATACTAATATAGATCATCTTCTGTACATAGCTCACTCCACAGACTGACTTGTCTCTTGGTGCTCTAATACATGGAAGCCCTGTAATATTAATGAAACATCCTGAACTCTATTTTTATATCATGCTAGCTGCCAGGGCACAAGTCCTAGAAAATTAAGGGAGGGGACTAACCAAGTTTGGCAGTATGCAAGTGGCATCATGATGTATGACATCATAGTGCGTGACATCATAGTGCGTGACATCATAATGTGTGACATCGTAGTGCGTGACAACACACTGCATGGCATCACAGTGTGTGATATCGCACGTGGTATCACAGGAAGTGGCATCACAAACTATGACCTCACAGGAAGTGACATTCCAAGAAGTGACATCATATCTTAAGACCTCACACATGTGTTTAGCAGGTCTATCATGAGCACATTTGAGCACATTATAATATTTAACAAATGAGAGTTTGCATCTGGTTGTGCCAAAAAAGGGACGCAACTCCAACACAAAATCCCAGCCTCAACTTATACGTTTCTTGTTTAAAACCATGTCACAAAGAAATTGGCAACAAGGAAAAACGTGGCAGTAAATCTGTTCTGCTTAATAGGCTGCAAAGTCTGCATTTTAAAATATCTAATGGTGTTAAGGCACCTGCTGCACAAATCTTTGTATGCCAACTAAATATGAGGGAATAATAATTATGGTAAGGTAACTCTGGAGTTTAACTTCTTTGCTGGAGAGACTTTTGTTTTATCTAGGCCCCGTTTTGAATCAAAGTAGCATAGAGGAATAAAATGTCTCTTGTAACAGTTATTTTTTTTATATTCATGTCAATCAGTAAGTGGGTTACTGCTTTTAAGATAGAGATCCTTTTGTTACTTTCAGTTCATAAATTACAATCCTTCTAATATAGCACAGCGACCTATGAGGGACATGTGGCTCCTAGACCTTGTAACCCTCACTGTCCTATGTAAGAAAGACATTGTGTACATTGATTTACACACATATGATTTTTTGTCAATCTATAGCGCTAGAAAAGAAATAAAACAAAACAGTGGTATTTAAATTGTTATTTGCATAAAGACTGGGACAAAACAACACATCTAACATTCGTACAGTGCACGCATATCTCCTATATACAGGGACTGAACTAAGCTGCATGCCTCTCTTAAGTGCCTGCGAAGTGTTAAGCTGTGTGCCTTTGTTTCTCCTCCATTGCATGTATATGTGAGGCTCCAGATAGTTCCAAGCCAGGATATTACAACTAAAGGAGGCCTGATGGCCCCTCAACGTCTGCCTTTGTTATGGGCCCAGCTGGAATCTGATAAGCCCGCTTGCACGTTGCTGCTCGAAAGGAAAGTAGACGACATGTAGGCGCTGTTGAATGTGTCCCCGTGTCTGAAAACAGAGACAAGTTGTGCATATTTCTATGGGGCCCAAGGTCTCAGCAGGGTAGACGGCGTCCACCCTCTGAAAAGAGTGGGCTGACGCCATTAACTTATATTACATCTTGTAATATTGCGCAGGTTGGTTGTAAAGCCTTATCCCACCCCCAGGTTATACCACCCTTGCAGTGGCAATACAAATTGATCCCCCTCCCCCCACCCCCTGCAAAACGTGATCACAAAATGCATTTACCTTGGGCTGAATGGGACCCCCCTGAAGGTCCCCCATCCCCGTTGCGTCGAAGATGCTGCAGGGCTTGCGTTACGCCCCTGTAAGTTGGGTCTGCACATTAGAAGTCGGGTGTAATATCGAAACATTAGCTCTGAAGACAGAAGCAACCAACGTCAAGATGGCCACACACGAATGTGTCGTTTATTGAGGGATTTCACCATAAATACAAGCACAAAACAGACGCTGTTTTTTTCACAGGGGTGACGCACTTTTTAACTTTGACGATTCCAAGCGAAAGTTCTCGATGGCATAACCTGAGGTCCTTTTCACTTTATTAGCGACCGTGACGTAGGTGCTCTGTTTGTATTCCGTGGCTTCTCCCAGCAGTCTTTCTGTAGATGCATCTCAGGGTGGACACGTCACAAGGGCCAGTGTCCACATTCTAAGGCCTCAGGCCAAGAGCAGATGTCCCCCGGATTACATGTCTTAACAACAGCGCACATGCCAGCATCTGACGAATCCGGTTGCGGTTTGGGTGACATCTGGCTGTCATGGCGGACGGTGGCGGGGTCCCTTAGGCCCCGAGAAGAGGCCCAGGTGGCAGAGCCTGCGGGGGTGACTTTGCAGAGTCGCCAAACCTTGCCACACAATTTTCGCGTTTAAGAGAACATCTTAAGTACCATACAAAGGTATTCGCCTGCTCACAAGACTCCCACCTACCTATCAAGGGATTCTTCCCATGCGCCTTAGAAAACGTGTCTTACCATGGAAAACTCTCAACACAAAGAAAGCACCCCGCACCATTAAGAAATGTCCTTCTACCATGGAGAATTTTAATTCTAACACAGACCTCCTCTTGCAATAAAATGTGACAGACAACTTCCCTTCTGTTTTGCCACCTCAACTCGTTTTTAAAAGGTTAGCAACTACGTTTTTTTTGTTGCGCGCCTTGCCTTATATTTTGCATTCTTAAATGACAATCGGCTGCCTGTGGTTGCATTCCTACCACAGGCAGCCGATTGGCATTTAAGTCTTTTCACTCAAAATGTTTTGATATTAATTATTCCAATATACCCCCAAAACCTATTGTTTCCCGAAATACTGCAACCCGACGAACAGTGTGTAATGATCATTTCCAAAGAAATCAGGACAATAAGGTAGGTTCTCTTGATATATTTATAGTAAGGAGGTAAGCAGATAGCGTCCATACAAGCCTGAGCTTAACCGATCTTCTGTGGAATCTGACCACACGCAGTGTGTTCCAGATTCCACACAGAACAGAGAACACCACACATCTCCCTCCTTAATAAAGAACAAACATTACAACACAATTTATGAAATACATAGATAAACAGTTAATATAATCTGCGTGTGTTCCAGATTCCACACAGAACAGAGAACACCACACAGTGCTATATCATGCTTTCTTAGTCTTGGACCTGGGTACGCTAAAGCAGTGTTTCTTAACGTGTTGGCCATGAACCCTTGGGGGGGGGGGGGTGGCGGGGGTTCGTTATGCCTTCTCTGGGGTCGAGGAAAGCTCCCTGAGGAAGAGAATTCTCTGTGGCAGAAAGTTCTCTGTGGTAGAAATCTCTCTGTGGCAGAAAGTTCTCTGGCAGAAAGTTCTCTGTGGTAGAAATGTCTATGTGGCAGAAAGTTCTCTGTGGAAATAAATTCTCTGTGGTAGAAGTTTCTTGTGAAATGAAGTAAGCAGCGCAGGGGGGATCCACATAGTGAGAAGTTCAGTGCAGTCGGTCATTGTACATGATAGGAAGTTCTACTTGCCCTGCATGTTTTCTACATCCTTAAGTTTTGTATGACTGGCAGAGCATTCTCTATGGCAGAAAGCTCTCTGTGGCAGAAAGTTCTCTGTGGCAGAAAGGTCTCTGTGGCAGAAAGTTCTCTGTGGCAGAAAGTTCCCTGTGGTAGAAATTTCTCTGTAGTGGAAAGTTCTCTGTGGTAGAAATTTCTCTGTGGTAGAAGTTTCTTGTGAAAGGAAGTAAGCAGCGCGCGGGGGGGGCATCCACATAGTGAGAAGCTCAGTACGGTCAGACATTCTAGATGGTAAGAACTTCTACCTGTTTTCTACATCCTGACGTTTTGCATGACAAAGAGTTCTACATTTTAAGGACCTCTATAGCAGGTAGTCTTCTCTCTGTCAGGAAGGCCCTTTTTGCAGAAATTCCTGAATAGCTGGAATGTCTCTACTCTATAGTGGGCTCTATGATAGGCACTGCAGCATATTCTCTATGTCAGGAAGGTGTCTATGGTATTTAGGAATCTAAGGCAGGAAGTTCTATATGACAGCAAGTGTCCGCTTGCAGGAAGTTGTCTCTGGCAACAAGAAATGTGTGTATCAAGTTCTCTAGAGCAGCATCTATTCTACACTGGGAAGTTGTCTATGGTAGGAAGTAATGTGTGAAAGGTACAATCCTATGGAAGGAATGTTATTTAATGGCAGGTTCAGTATTCAAGCAAAATTAAGGAAGGCACTAAAACACCCAATTCTCCCTGGGAGGAATCAGTATTTTTTTCTATGGAATAATGTATGGCAGGAAATTGTCTATTATAAGAAATGTTCTATGGTAAGAAGTTCTCTATGGTCGGGAATTTTTTCTGATTTGATCTTTTTTTATCCATGATAGATTTTTCCTGTAAAAGGTGAGAGATTTCTGTGGTGAAAGTTCCCTGGGATAAGGTTTTCCCTATTACAAGAAGTTCTCTGTGCTAGGAGGTTCCCAGTGGATTGAAGTATTTCAGTCAAGATTTTTCCAATTGCAGGAATTTCTCTGTTGTGGGAATTTCTCTGTTGTAGGAAGTTCACATTTGCAGGAAGTTACATTTGACTGAAAAATGTGAATAGCAGGAAATTTCCTAAAATGGGAAGTTCCCTTTGTGTTACATCCAGGCAAGGGACTTAGCAGAGGCAGTAGCATGTGAGCGGGACTTCACGCACCTGGAATAGAATGCAGCGCACCATTGGTCTTCACTCTCAGATCACGGTAAGACATCTTTCTCTTTACTGCTCCTTTAGGGCTAGCATTTCCACAATCCCGGTACCCGAGAATGGGTGTTCCACGACCTGCGCAGACTGTTGGCCGAGAAGAAGAACAATGTTAGAGGGAGTTCGTTTTATCATTCTGCGGTATATGTGGGTGTGGCTAGCCTTACATTTACTCCTGCCCAAGATAGTTACCTTTCCAGTGATTGTTGTCTGAAGTTCCCAAACCAAGATGGTGCTATCCTATTTCCTGAGATGCAATCTCCTGCTTTGACCATACATAAGGGCGTTTGGCCCGGGGATGGACGCATCACAAGGCATCTGTTCCCTTTTACTTGATTGCCTTTTTCAACCATGTGAAGGCCTTTTTGTCTCAGATTTTTTTTGTTTTACTTTTAAGCTGGATTTCTGCTTGGAATTCTACTTCTGGAGTGATCTTGGCTTGGCTGTTTCTCAACTCTTTCCCTGGTGTTTTTTGTGCCTGGTTTATCAACTCTTTTAATCTGGATTATCTTCAATGAAGAATCATTCAGGAGGTTTTTTCTGCCCTTTGTGGCCTGTTTCTGCTAACTGGAGCCCTCTTAAGGAGAAACTTGCCACCTTTCCAATACACACTTAGTGCAGGGCAGCACCATGGCTATTAGAAGGAGTCACCCTTTCCTCTGGTAATCAAGAAGGAAACTTGAGAGATCTTCACAGCGTCCAGCCTTGATACCAAATTGATATCTAATGTATCAATGTTTCATAATCAAAAATTCAGTCACAATGTATTGATTTTTTACCGACACCTCAAAGAAGGTGGTTATGCATTTACAAAAGGGAAGGTTTCCATTTTTGAATGCAAGATAAAAGTTTGTTGAAGGGTAGGCAGTGGTCTAGGGCTCAATGCCAACCCATAAACAAACAAAAAAGCAAACATTTCTTTTTAAATGAGGACCCATTTTCTTTGAGGAAAACGGGCTGCATTAAAAAAAAATGTTTACTTTAATGAAAGGCAGTCATTGACATGGTGGTGTGCTGACCCCAGCAAGCCACCATTTCTGTAATGGCCTCCAACAGCAGGTTGAACGAATTCTGCCAGTGACCACAATCCTCTAACAGCCTCTCTAAAAATTATGGCCTTGAAGGGGAAGGCTGTGGACTGTCCTATAAAATATAAGTGTAATCAAGGGGTACGGTTGAAATGGGATACTTTGGATCATGTAAAATTTGAGGAGAATATATAAATGCCGTACTACAAGTACCTGAAAGCAAAGGAAAGCTAAACTCGGTGATCTCGCACCTGACCATGCCCATCTTGGGGAAATTTGATGTGTTCTAGACTGGAAGTGTTCTAGACCGGAAATGTTCTAGGACAGGAAGTATTCTTTTGTAAAAAGTGTAGTGTTCTACGGCAGGAAGTGGTTCATGGCAGGAAGTGTTGTATGGTAGGAAGGGAGCACTGCAGGAAGTTCTTTGTAGCTGGGCATTTCTTACATTTCAGAGAAGTCCCCTGTTTTAGGAGAAAGTTCTATCTTGCAACAGGGGTTCCCTGCAGCAAGAGGGGGGTTCCTTTGGCAGCATGAAAGAACACTGGCATGAGAGGCCTCTGTTTTCTTGTTCATGAACAAACAGTCTTTATCTATTCTTTATATATGGTGAGTCTTGAATGAACCTTGTTTTTCACAGGTAACCTGTGTAATGTAGGTATACACAAGTGTGAAGAAGCTTTCTGAGGAATGCGGTTTAAGTTGTAGGATGGAAGTTTTATGTGGCACGAAAGTTTTTTTTGGTAGCGGGAAATTATTGGTGGCTGGTGAGTTTTGTGGCCGCGGGGTAATTATATTTACCAAGAAACTCTTTATTGTCAGGCACTTTGTGTGGAAGGAGCGACGATTCTGCCCGGGGGTACACTTCCTGACGCATGGCGGCTCAATCCGCAAGGAACTTGTACGAGCGTGGAGGCCTCTTATCAGACCCCAATCCCCTCGAGGGACGTCTCGTGCCTTCTGTCCGCCATTACTTTCAAGCTAGAGTGAGATAATGGACGGAAAGGTCACACATGGCAGATTTAGCTGAAGCTAATCGCTTCAATTAATGACAGATGGCCTCCTATCGTCGTTTCGCACGTGAGTGGGTCTATTCCGCCTCATCCACAGGCGCACACTTGACCCAAGGGCGCAAAAACGCGCATCCAAGCACTCTGTTTTGTACCCGTTTGATACTTTCTCTTTTATGATATTGGCATATATTTCACTGCTGCACATACTGCGGACATTTGTGGGTAACCTGCTGGCCAAAAACGCTGGGACTGGCCTGACTGTGCCATTCATCATACAGGGGTTTAACACACTGGGGACCTCGGCGTTAGGTAACAATTATACCACAGTTGCAACTCCCACAGCCTCCCTTTCTAACCATAAGGGTGTCTTTCCACTCTACACGCTCTTTTGGCTGTTTGTTATATCTTCATATTTCTCAATTCCCACAACCCTATTGGCCTCTCATCGGAGTCTTAATATTGAATGGGCATGGAGTGTCACCTCTCCTTTCACCTCACTGCCAAGGATTTTGCCCACAGTTAAGCAATGTTGGTTACTTGCGCTGAGAGGCTGCTTTCAGTGTCAGACGCTGCCAATGGTGAAAAGTATGACGTTTCAGCGTTAGAAGCTTCCAGTGGCGGCTGGCATCAATGGGGCTTACGGTCAGATCCAAATTTAAACAAGTATTGGCATAGCCAATAGGTCTCACCTTTGGGATCTTATAAGTGTTTAGCTATGCAGCAGTTGATGTTGTTGCACCAAGGATATTGTGCTACATAATTAAATACTTATAAGGTCCCAAAAGCGAGTCCTATTGGCTATGCCAATGCTTGTTTCTTTAATGGGACATACTTGGTATTGTGAATAGAGCACCACTGACAATTAGGATATAACAACAGAGGGCTCCTAAGTGTTGTTACTCATGCAATTGCATAAGTGGGCTTCTGTTCCAGCATGCTTGTAGTATATGGTCTGTTTGGTTGGTACCTTATGTCAATTTGAGACCTACATAGGGAGCGGTGACTGTGACGTCTTTGTCAGCTGAAGTACATTCAAGTGCATTCAGTCTCTACGTATACTACAACCTCTTATCCTATCCTAGCCTGTACCTAAAACTCCAGAAGCTTGACGCTATTATTTCCTGTTACTTAAATTGGCCTTTTGTGTCCGGCTGCTCTGCTTGTTCCTGATTAGGCGCACAGAGGCAAAATCCGTGAAATAAGTGCAGCCTAGGTCTGTGGTTTGCCTTTACCGGACCACTGACTCGACTTTCATGGATAGCTTCACTAACAACACAATACAGTGGCTGCAGGTTTCAATAGTTGCCTTGTGCATTTGCTAGACAAGCAGCCAAGGACTGCACCTCTGATCTGCGTAAAAACACCATCCACTTTTGGTGAGCAGAATGTATGCACCATGTGTTGGAAGGTTGAAGGAGCCTTGCTCCTTGTTTGCTGGACGTTGTGTCACCATTGGAAAAAAATGCGGACTACAATTTTGAAACTTTAATGGCGTTGAAATAAAGCCGAAGTGTCTTCAGCCTTTACAGTTCTTTGCGCGCATGTTTTTTTCTTTAATGGGCACAGTTATTACGGGGCTTGCTTTGTATGTTGTGTCACCAGTACAAAGCAAGCGCTGGAATAACTGTGCCCATAAAAGAAAACAAACACGCGCACAAAGAACTGTAAAAGCTGAAGACACTTCGGCTTCATTTCACCGCCATTAAAGTTTAAAAATTGTAGTCAGCATTTTTTTTCAATGATGTGTCACCGTTGGAAAAAATTGCGGACTACAATTTTGAATTTTTAATGGCGGTGAAATAAAGCCGAAGTGTTTTCAGCTTTTACAGTTCGTTCCGCGCGTTTCTTTTCTTTAATGGGACATACTTGGAATTCTGAATAGATCACCACTGACAATTAGGATATATCAACCGAGGGCTCCTAAGTGTCGTTACTCATGCAATTGCATAAGTGGGCTTCTATTCCAGCATGCTTGTAGTATATGGTCTGTTTGGTTGGTACCTTATGTCAATTTGAGACCTACATAGGGAGCGGTGACTGTGAACTCTTTGTCAGCTGAAGTACATTCAAGTGCATTCAGTCTCTACGTATACTACAGCCTCTTATCCTATCCTAGCCTGTACCTAAAACTCCAGAAGCTTGACGCTATTATTTCCTGTTACTTAAATTGGCCTTTTGTGTCCGGCTGCTCTGCTTGTTCCTGATTAGGCGCACAGAGGCAAAATCCGTGAAATAAGTGCAGCCTAGGTCTGTGGTTTGCCTTTACCGGACCGCTGACTCGACTTTCATGGATGGCTTCACTAACAACCCAATTCAGTGGCTGCAGGTTTCAGTAGTTGCCTTCTGCATTTGCCAGACAAGCAGGCAATGACTGCACCTCTGATCTGCGTCTGCGTAAAAACACCATCCACTTTTGGTGAGCAGAATGTATGCACCATGTGTTGGAAGGTTGAAGGAGCCTTGCTCCTTGTTTGCTGGACGTTGTGTCACCATTGGAAAAAGATGCGGACTACAACTTTGAAACTTTAATGGCGGTGAAATAAAGCTGAAGTGTCTTCAGCCTTTACAGTTCTTTGCGCGCATGTTTTTTTTCTTTAATGGGCACAGTTATTACGGGGCTTGCTTTGTATGTTGTGTCACCAGTACAAAGCAAGTCCTGGAATAACTGTGCCCATAAAAGAAACAAAAAACACGCGCACAAAGAACTGTAAAAGCTGAAGACACTTTGGCTTCATTTCACCGCCATTAAAGTTTAAAAATTGTAGTCAGCATTTTTTTCAATGTTGTGTCACCGTTGGAAAAAAATGCGGACTACAATTTAGAATTTTTAATGGCGGTGAAATAAAGCCGAAGTGTTTTCAGCTTTTACAGTTCTTTCCGCGCGTTTTTTTCTTTAATGGAACATACTTGGAATTGTGAATAGATCACCACTAACAATTCGGATATATCAACCGAGGGCTCCTAAGTGTCGTTACTCATGCAATTGCATAAGTGGGCTTCTATTCCAGCATGCTTGTAGTATATGGTCTGTTTGGTTGGTACCTTATGTCAATTTGAGACCTACATAGGGAGCGGTGACTGTGACGTCTTTGTCAGCTGAAGTACATTCAAGTGCATTCAGTCTCTACGTATACTACAGCCTCTTATCCTATCCTAGCCTGTACCTAAAACTCCAGCAGCTTGACGCTATTATCTATTATTTCCTGTTACTTAAATTGGCCTTTTGTGTCTGGCTGCTCTGCTTGTTCCTGATTAGGCGCACAGAGGCAAAATCCGTTAAATAAGTGCAGCCTAGGTCTGTGGTTTGCCTTTACCGGACCACTGACTCGACTTTCATGGATGGCTTCATTTCAGCCGCTGCAGGTTTCAGTAGTTGCCTTGTGCATTTGCCAGACAAGCAGCCAAGGACTGCACCAATGACCTGGGGCTGCGTAAAAACACTATCCACTTTTGGTGAGTTTGAAGGGGCCTTGGCCCTAGTTTGCTGGACGTTGTGTCACCGTTGAAAAAAAATGCCGACTACAATTTTGAAACTTTAATGGCGTTGAAATAAAGCGGAGTGTCTTCAGCTTTTACAGTTCTTTGCGCGCATGTTTTTTTTCTTTAATGGGCACAGTTAATACGGGGCTTGCTTTGTATGTTATGTCACCTGTACAAAGCCAGCTCCGGAATAACTGTGCCTATAAAAGAAAACAAACAGGCGCACAGAGAACTGTAAAAGCTGAAGACACTTCGCCTTTATTTCACGGATATTAAAGAAAAAAAAACAAACACATGCGCACGAGTCGCACTAAAAAAGGAGGCAGCAGGGGGAGGGAGAACAGGAGGGGGCCTGCGTCTGTTTTCCTTGTGGCTACGAGCAGGGGCACCATATGTTTGCAAGTTAATTACAAACATATGGTGTCCAAAGCTCGCTCCCGCAAGTGAATCGCCACACATGCACGCGTTGCCATTGAAGGCAATGGCATGCGTGCACTTTTTTGCATGAAAAGGCGCATCGATGGCTAAAGGTCTTTCTCTTATGCAACGCATGCGCGCTGCGTAGGCGAGACCTATAAACTCACTGAACGTGAGGTCCTCTGCGCTGGCGCTCTTCTTTCCACAGGAACTGGATGCAGCAACTCCCCTGACCAGTCCTGGTTCTGCTCTCATGCAGCATGAGAGCAGAGCCCTGATTGGAGGGAGCGGCCTCTCTCGGTTCTCCACAGCACTCTGGAGCCCTGCACTTGCTCTAACCCAGCTGTCTTAGAGAGGTTTAAAGTGCACATATGTGGCTGGCCATCGCAAGACAGCTGGTCAAAAAGACATGCACACTTTAAAGTGCATAGAAAGCTGACCCTTCTGTCAATCAGCAGCGGGCCCGGTCCGTCCTGACACTCTGTTAGGGACAGCGAATGAAAAATAAAATGGTAATAAATGACCATTTTAATTTTCATCTCTGGGGTTTGAGGGGATTTTAAGTGGGGCAACACTCCTCCGCTCCAATGGAGGAGCTCCCCCTGGAAGCTGCCACTAGGGGTGCAATATGAGGTTTTAGCGTTAGAAGCTGCTACTGGTGGGCAGTATAAGGTTTCAGGGACAAAAGTTGCCACTGGAAGGCATTGTAAGGTTGCAGCCTCAGATGTTGTCACTGGCGAGGGGGCAGTGTGAGGAGGCGTTCACGAGGGGCAATATTAGGGCCAGGCCCCTGTTGCACAATTGGCAGACACGGAGAGGACACTGTTCCCCCGCCCGACGAACCCCATCTGTAACTCGAGTCATCGCACTCTTACAGAATCAACTTTGAACCCGTACCCTGAACCGGGCAGCCATCCTCGGTCTGGACATATCAATACGTATCAGAAATAACCCCAGTGACCAAACTGATGGCCTAACCCCATGACGACCATATGCATAACGTCATAATCAGAAAATTGCCCAATACTCCTCCTGATTCCTTAACGATCGACTGAGGCTAATGGTGTGCCCAGGATCTAAGGAGCACAACACTGGGGCGGGTGATTAATAACGACTGGCAGGCAAATGTTTTCATATTTCTGTCCTGATGATGATCCCATGTAACTAGAGCTTTTTAAGGGATCGAAACGTCGACTTTCTGTAGCACGCTCACAGCCTAACCATTGTGTTACATTCTTGCTGTTTGTTGTGTTTTCTGGCATACACGTTAATTTGAAATTGACTCTAAAGTGGCCAGCACTTGCTCTTTCTTTGCCTGAAAACCTTCCCTTTTTATTGTTTGTTTTGTCTTCTACTGAATGTGGTACAGGACTGTGCCAAAAACTATCTAAGTATCTGTTCCAAAATTGTTAAAATAAATACCCTGTCCGGCTGGACAGAGGACAAATATAGTTTCCTAATATGGCCTATATTTTCATTTGTAAAACTTGATTCTGATAAGCTAAGGACCTTTGTTCTTTCAAAACATAAACTACCCACGGTCCTCAGCCAACTGTTCGGGTCCCATTGTTAAAATAATAAAATGGCCCCTGTTGACAGCGTCTCTGTCTAAGGATCTAGGATGCTCCTTCTCCTACATCGCAGCAAAGACCTGGAATAGCCTACCCAAGCATCTCCGGACATCACCTCACTTCTGGAATTCAGAAGGGCCGTCAAGACCTGGCTGTTAGAATAAGGCTTTGTGACCTGAAAGCGCCTATCGGGCTATTAGCTGTGCTTTATAAATACTGATTGATTGACTATGGAGAAATTCAGAATGAGACCATAAAACTTTCAATGCGCGCACATTTTCTCATGTTTTACGAAACAGTGCTTACACTTAGTAAAAGAGGAAATCTTCTCAAACCCTTTGAGCACCACTTTGTTACTATTATTATTGTTGTTATTTTGCAAAAACAAATGCGTTAAATCCCCATATAAGTCCTGCCCCAGAAGAGAAATCCCACTCTGAACGTTAGGCCTCTTACTGAGAGTAGACACTGATGGTATGCAGAACTGTAGGTTCAGGGGCCACTGTAGTAAGCAATGATGGTACTATAGGAGGACCAAACAGTGGCTGCAGGAGGTAGTGCAATCAGAGCCCCAAAGTGAACATGTTGGAAACAGAGATGCATGGGCAAAGATTATATTACTGACAGGTTGGCGACCATATGTTGTAGCACCGTTTGGATGGATGGAATTGCCCTCCTACGTGGTAAAGGGGCATGCTGCCACTTATTGAGTGCCCAACTGTGAGTGTTTGGTATCCTGAATTTTTATTTTGGCTCTGTTGTCACACTAATCTAAATGCATGTGCAGAGGCCTAGGCCTGTTCCTGGCTATGACAGGTCCTGGACTTGTCTGCTGACCTGGAGAGGTACACCAAGTATGCCCTCATTTATGATAGAGGACAGCTGTCCCAGTCATAGTTTAAGTAGATTGAGCGATGGTGGCAGCATGCTGTGCTTTAAGGTTCAAAACCATGACCAGTCCATTTTATATGGGTCACTGGATTGGAGGCCGAGCAACCAACCCATGTTAAGATCAGCTTCTATGTACTTACTCAGTTCCTTGAGCTAACATCCAGAGTGCATGTTAGGTGTGTTGTGCAGCTGCTCATTGTAGCACATACATGTTGTGTGTAAGCCAGCCATGGTAATGGAGACTAGTGGGATTTCGGATGCTCCTGGCATGGACTTACTCAAGTTGGAGGGAGAGGATTGTATTCCCAGTCAGTGGAAGTGTATGTCTTACATCCCTGCAGATGGAATGAGAAGACCTAGACCCTGCACCCTACAGTGGTGGAGTGGAGACAGGGCTTTTTTGCATGTTCTATGAGGTTGTTTGATTAGTAAGGAGCTGATGATCAGTCTTCATGAACACTGTATTTTGGGGGATGGTAGTGGTGTGGGGTGGGACTGCAGACTTTGTTGTCAAAGCTGGAGACACCTTTAGGTGAGCCCTACCTGTTTGTCTTTCCCTGATAATGCCTTCAGTTGGGCTGATGGAAGCCAGACGCAAAAACCTCACACCTCTTTGTGGCTCTGTTTTGAGTGCTGCAGAATGGAGCCAATATTGCTGTGTGAAGCAACGATCTATACAAAGACCATAACAGAAGAACAGCCTGGAAATGTCACTCGAAAGAAGAAACACCTCAAATTGGTTCTACAGTGTGAGACAGTGAAACCACAACTCCTGTCTGACTTTTTCTCATAAAAATGAATGCTGTGCAACAAGGGCTGGCTTCTGTCTGACAGCCAGTCTTCAAGAGGTGGGGCAATATCACCCGAAGTTTGGATCTGCTGCTGGAAGAGTAGCCTACCTGCTCTGAAGTACCTTGAATCCTGCCTTCCTGCTGAGAGAGGGAATAATTCTGCCTGGCCTTGAAGGAGGAAAGACTGTCCAGAAAGGTTGAGATCCAGTGCTTTCCCAGTGGTTGTGCAGTGCCCAGAAGAAGCAGACTAAACTAGAGCAACCCAGGGGTATCTTGGTGCCTGAGGGCCTAGGCTTCACTGTCTCTGGTCTTTGTCCACATGGATCTAGTTCTCCTGATCCATGTCCACCTAGCACTGGCTCTTCTTTCTCATAATTATGGTACCCTGCTCTTCCTTGGTCTGGTACTCCTCCTGCTGGACCTGGTCATCCCAGTCTTGCTGGTGTTGGGCCCTGCCCCTCTTGCCCAGGTTCACCTAATATGCGATCTGCTGGTCCTTGTCCCCTTGGACCTCCTGCTCCTCATCTGGTCAACTTTGTTTTAGATGTATTGGTTGTATTTTTTCTGGTCATTCTGGTCCTTCCGTTTCCCATGGTCCTTCTTTTCAGCCTGATCTTCATAGTGCGCACAACACTGGTCCTCATTATCCAGGTCATTTTAGTCCTTAAGGTCCAGGGCGTTGTCCTCCAGGCCTGGCCTTCATGGTTTTTCCTGTCACCCATATGTTGCTGCTTCTAGCCCTGTCATCTTTGGTTTAGTCTCCTGGTTTCTAGCCCTTCTTCTACTTCTCATTGTTGTTCCTGTCCTCCTGGTCCTTGCCCCTATGGTTTGCCTGCTTGTGGTTTGTTTAGTGCTGTTTCACCTGGTTCTAGTCTTCCTAGTCCTCGTGTTCCCTACTGTCCTCCCTTTGCCGCTTGTTCTTGTCCACTGGCCCTGTTCCCCCTTTTCCTCTTTGTGTGCCAGGTTCTGGTGTTTTTGGATCTGGTCATCTTGGTCAATGTCTTCTTGCTACAGGTTATGGTGGTCAAGGTCCTCTTGGGTGCTGTCCTCCTGGACGCAGTCCTTATGTGCCTTGTCTTTGTTCAAACCTCCTCTTGTTCCCTTTTTATGGAAGACAGGAAGGTAAAGGGCCATTCTGAGAGAACAGGGCTCCCTAAATATGGCTATCCGAAATCCTGTCTGTTTAACGAAGCACACGGAGCTGGTTTTGAAGTCTTGACCCTGGTTAAACAAAAGTATGGCTGGCCACCTATAATGCATGTAGAAAGGTGGAATATTATGCGGTATAGCTGTTGGGCCTTACAATGTAATATTACCACAATACCCCAGAGATAGTCCAAAGATTTCACGCTAGAAATCCTTAGCTCAGTCCTGGTAGAGTGGCAAAGAGCAGTCAGGCTTACTTAGAGCAAAATGTGTTAAGCATTTCAGAGTACCAACAGTGACAAAAAGTAAGTGACACAACTTCGAAAGAAATTCAACACCAATTTATAAAAACAAAGCAAATTTTTATGTTAATTTTAGACACCAAAATAAAGTAAATCCAATACGTATAACCAGAGTTATAAAATATACAGTGAACAATAATTAATACAGTGTGAGCAAACTTTACCATTGGGGTCAATGGGGAAAATCACAGGTGACACTCTGTCCCTTGCAGGGTGAGTTCAGAGGAACTCACTCATTGGTAAGGTACTGCAGGTCTCAGGATCACGCTTCAACAGTCGGACCAATTTGACCTGGTTCAGGAGGCTGGGGTGCAGAGGTGTCTTTATCTGTCCTTGGTGCTGAACGCAGATGCCGCGGGTGCTGAAAAAGAAGTATTTGTGACACTCGGTCACTTGCAGGTCGAGTTCAGGGGAGTCCACTTGGGCTAGAGCTTGGGTGGACCCCTGAACCAGGAGGCACCAGGCAGAACAGCGCTACCTAGCCCGGGAGGCTTGGGTGCAGAGGTGTACCTGGCTATCCAAGGTGCTTAACAGCAGCTGTGGGTGCTGGTTGCACTGTAGAGACTCTGCTGGCCGGGAATTGAAAGCAAACACTCAACAAAAAAGCCACAGAGGTGGACGGTTGAAGTTGCACAAAAGTTCCCTCGTGATGCAGTGTTGAACTAAGGGGGTCAGTGGTTAGGCTGGCCGCCAACCATCCTTGGCACCGGCAAACACAGCAGCTTGGAAATCATCTTTCTGGAGTGCTTGGAAGCATAGTAGATGGCTGAGACTTGAGGTGCAGGACTACATGTCGCTGAAGGCACCTGACCAGTTACTTGCGGGAAATCCCTTGGCAGGCCCAATAGCCAGTACTTTCTTGGATCTGGGAGTGCTGTAGGTTCCTGCTGCCTACAGGAGACTAGTACCTCTAGTCCTAGGGAGTTCGGATCTTGCCTTTCTGTTGCAGAGGGGTTCACCTTTCTTTTGGTAAACTGGTCTCTGGTCGGAGACATGTCGTAGTCTGGTGGTTGCAGGGTAGCTGCCATAGGCACAGAATACAGTGGCTTAGCTTCATGGAGTCCTGAAGGAGCAGGCACGGTTCATCCTCCTTGTCCTTGTTGCATTCAGAGCAGATTTGAGGTTCTGGTGCCAGGGGTGTCCCTTAAATACTAGATTTAAGAGCGTTAGGGGTGTGAGGATCAATGGCCAATGGGCTGCTGGACCCTGCCGCTAATCCACCCCTGAGGTGACCACATTCTGGGGTGTGGGTCACCTTTTCTTCCCAGAACCCTCTAATTTGGAACTTTTCAACATGGCAAACCCCATCCTCGGCTGTAAAGACCGATAGCCCACCCTAGAGGTGTGGCTAACCTTCTGGGGATGTACTTCTCCTGACTGCCTAATTTTCCCGCCTACCTGCGTGCAAATGTGCTTGGGGCAGGGGAAGGGCTTTTTCTTCCTCAGGGGGACAGCCTGCCTGCATATCAGAGGCGGTGTAGCCTTTGAAGCTCAACGCCTTGATGTGCCACTTCACTATCCACCCTGGGAGGTCGTAGGTGTGACTTCCTTCCTGCCTAGGCATCTCTTCCTAACCTCTGGGAGTGAAAACACTACCTGGCAGAAGGTCAGAACCCTATCTTGGTGGCAATCAGCGTGGGCTGCTGGCCGCAGCACAGAAAAGCTGGGGCATCTAGGTGGGCATCCTCTTAGGTCTCTACCTTGGGTGCATGCCACATCGCCTTTGACACAAGAATCATGCCAGGGGTGAAAAGGCATGGTGTTTGATACCAAACACAACATATTTAGGTGGTACCATAATGGTGCTGGCTATCTCGAGGTAGCCTGGTGCCAGCCTATGTTATTCGATGGACTGCCGGACACTTGCAAAAGTCTTCACTTGAAATGTCACTGTACGGGACTTATATGCTTGCACACATATGCCCACACCTTTAATAAAATGCACCTGCCTCCTGGGCTAGAGGAGGCTTTCCTTAGGGCAGTCTGACTTATATTAATGATAGTGTGGTGACTCTGCTACATATGGTGTGTGCAGAGTCAAATTCGAGCAGGAGCTGCTTGTGCGGTATGCAATGGCAGGCCTGCTGACTTAAGTTTACTAGGGTCACTCAGGGTGGCACAATCAGTGCAGCAACCTTGGTGCCCCCTTCAACACCCATGCCTTGGTTACCACTGGTAACATATACTAGGGACTTATAAGGGGGTTAAAGTCCCAATTCACATAACATATTACGGAGAGAGCACTGGCACTGGGGCCTGGATAGCAAGCTCCGGCGCACATTCAGATAAAAAACACAGCATCTAGAGCAAAAAGTGTGAAAGGGGGCAATTCAAAAATGGCATTTTCCTACAATGCACAAATAATTTTCCCAGAAACGTTTTGAAAAGTAAATGCTTTCATACAATGGAAGATTACCTGAGCGCACCCTGTGAAGGGGGACGGGCTCGGCCATCAGAATACATTTTTTAAACTGCCAGGTGCTAGTAATAGAAAAACCATGCAGATCAAATCTATAACCCATGCTTTGCATATTTGCTGTGATTGTTAACCCAGGCAATGCAACGTGTGCAGTTCTTTAGTGTCTGTACAGACAGATGGAAAGATGTCTCCAGTGGAGACTTCTTATGAACTAGATTGATGTTGTGTCCTATTCCTCATGTTCATTGTCATCACAGAGCGACTCATGCATATATTTCTCTATTCCAGAGGCAATGTCAGCCTTTGTTTAGTGTGGGAAGATGATTCTGTTTTCCTGTACAAGATTCCCTCTGTGCAAACAGTTTGTTCCAGTCTCTAGGAACCAGGGATAAGGGGGAGGAGGGGGCGGAGTTGATGCTAGTATATACTTGAGCGCAATTGACGCATGCCATAGGTCTCCCCATCTTCTTTTGGGGGTGGCGGTGATGCTAGTATCTACTATTCAGGAGCAAACATATACTCTGCAAACAGGTGTGCAGTGTATATGTTTGCTCCTGAATAGTGAGTACCTGCACTTCTATGTTTCCATTTAAAGCACTGTGGTGCGGGGACACCATTCACAGGCCCCCCTAATAAACAGAAAATAGAAAAACAGAATTTCCTTGTAACTTCAGTGCCCAGAAAGGACCCTCGGGTATTAGGCATGTATTTCAAAATATTTCTTATGTAACTTTTACTTCATGAAGTTGTCCCGCTGTTATATATAGCATGAACCTAGCTCAAGGCCATAGAGTGCTTTCCAAGAGAAAGAGAAGATGTCACATAGTGTTTTTTTCTGGGCATGGGAAGGAGAGATTATAGGGCAGCTGAAAAAATATCTGGTTGCAAAATACTGGTCTAAATTGCGAGCAGTATTTTTGCGACTGGTATAGCGTTTTGAGAACCAACCTATGTACTGATAATTTGGTGTTTGAAAATCTGAATATTAGTGGGTCGCAATCCAGCCTATCACATAAATATTAATTAGGTAGATCGCAAATTGTTATTCCCTGCTGTTGGAGGCCATTACAGAAATGGTGGCTTGCTGGGGTCAGCACACCACCATGTCAATGATTGCCTTTCATTAAGGTATACTTTTTTTTATGCAGCCCGTTTTCCTTAAAGAAAATGGGTCCTCATTTAAAAAGAAATGTTTGCTTTTTTGTTTGTTTATGGGTTGGCAATGAGCCCTAGACCACTGACTACCCTTCAACAAACTTTTATCTTGCATTCAAAAATGGAAACCTTCCCTTTTGCAAATGCATTACCACCTTCTTTGAGGTGTCGGTAAAAAATCAATACCTTGTGACTGGATTTTGATTATGAAACATTGATACATTAGATATCAATTTGGTATTTAGATGCAGCTGGTTGTTTGTAGCTTAACCATTTGTGAAATTCATGCAAGGAACCCTCTGAACCCTGCCAAATGGGAAACAGCCTTTACAACAAGGTTTTTACCTCGTTGTGCCTTTACCACGCATATTTTTACTGCGAATATGCATTTACAACGCATGCCAATACCAAGCATTTAAGGCAAGTTGGGGGGTGTGGGGGTCTCCCCCCAGAAATATGTTGTTTTTAAATCTAAAAACAATGCATGGAATTGGCATGCTTTGTAAATGCATATTCGCTGTAAAAACATGCGTGCAAAATAATGAGTGGCAAGGGCATACGATGCATTTACCTGCGTTATACCGTTGTACAACAATGCCAAATCAAAAAGTATCATCCATGTATCGTTTCCAGAGTAAGATATTGCCATGGAATGAGCTTTTAATAGGCATCATTGCATTTTGTTCTATGTCGTCCATAAACAGGATGGAAAAGTTAGGGGGAAAGACGTTCCCCATATATTTCCCTTTGATTTACATGTAGAACTCATTCTGGAAGGAGAAGACATTTCTTGTAAGAGCCAGTTTCAAGAAGTTAACAGTAAAAGAGGTTAGGATCTGATTAGGTCTGCTTCTTGTGTCAAGTATGTTCTGGATAACTTCTATCCCTTTATTTTGGGGAACATGCATATATAATGACTCAATATCTAAAGTGACCAACATCGATGGGTCAGGATCAAAAGACTGATCTTCAGTTATAATAATGAAGTCCATGCTATCCCCAATGTAGCACATGGTAAGTGGGATAAAGTATTTAATGAAAAAATTCACATATTGCCCTATTGGTTCCATAATGGAACCACAACCAGAAACAATTTGTCTTCTTGGGAAGACTCCATATTTGTGTGTGCCTTGGGTAAGGCATATATTACAGGTGTACATGGGTTCTTAATATTGAGATACAGAAATTCCTTCTGGGTCAGGAACCCCTCCTCCATACCCATGGATGTCAACTGCAAGATCATTTTTAGTATTTATTTGGTAGAATCTGAAGAGAGTTTCAAATAATAATCCACATCGAAAAGTAGTGTTTTTTTTTTAAAAATGTATTTCCCAAAGAGAAGACCATTCAACTGATTTGCCTAATTACATTACCAACAGCATTAAAAAGAACATTCCTTTTTCGTGATCAGATAGGGCAAATCACACAGTTAACAAAAACCGTTTCAATTGATCCAGACAAGCTCTCTCATGCCCCTGGAGTGGTGCTTTAGCGAAGACCCAGCCCGGTAAGTAGAACTCTATATGTAGCCTATCACACATTGCCCCTCATCATCTAATGCGGATTCCCCGAATATTAGGTATTAGTCAGTTATAGTCCTCTCAACTACCAGAATGAAGCTAACCAGTCCTGATATCAAAGGAAACGAGTCAGCCAGTTAATCATTGGGGCCCATATCTTTTTACCCCACTTCTTAGCTCCCCTACCCTTACAGTTGTACATGGATCTTTCTACATTATAGATATCAATTAATCGCCCCAGCATTACCTAGAATATAGCTGGTTCCAGACTTTTCCACACTGTTGCAATTAGCAGCTGTGCTACTGTCACTGAGATAAATATGAAATAGGTTTGAGTCAAGTCTCTTTGAGTGTGATTATCATAACCAAGGAGCATGATAAGTGGACTTATCAGTATCTCCTTCCCAAACAGCTCTTTCCAGTATGTCTCAATATCCCGTTTCTAAGACAGCCATTTATCACAACTGTAGATCATGTGTATCGAGTCCGCCGGACTCTCTCTGCATCTACAACCTTCCTTTTACCCCATCCATACAACTTTACCAGAGTAAAATATAGGTTATACATTGTTTTATAGTGCTAAGCTCTCAAATTGGATGAGGGAAGAACCTTCATTACTAGTCCAATGGACATATACAGATCTACATCCCCCTCTCCTAATTTCCTAAGCCAATTGAGTTCAGTCTTCTCCAGATCTTGCGGAGCTGTATCCCTTAAAAGGTTATAGATGTTTCCTATTTTACAGTCTGTCTGACTTATAGCCTCTAGAAGTGGTACTCTTTCCAGGGAGATCTTGCTTACACCGACTCGACTCAGAAATTCCCTAGTCTGCACATGCTTAAACAAAGACCCAGCTGCAGTTCCAAAATCCTGTTGTAACTCAGCAAATGAGCATAGCTGGTCTGCAGCATATAGGTCCCCTATCTTGATATGGCCTGATTGTACCCACTGTCTACACATTACATCGTAATAAGTGGTTGGAAAAAGTGAGGACCACCATAATAGGGTATATCTGGTATATAGTTTGATCTTCATCAGTTTTTGAACCTTCCTCCAAACTCTCAAGGCAGCGATCACACTCTTGAACTGCACTTTTTAAAAGTAACTCAGCGCTAATGTCGGAGAAGACAACCCCAAGCTGCCTTACTAAGCGCAAGCTCATATATGGTAGGAAGAGTGGCACCATGTCCTTCTGATCTTCTTATATTGTCATATAAAATTGGTGCATATAGCATCCAACTTCATAAGTAAGGGCCCGTCTACCTCAAGGGGGATAGAGGAAACAGAGACAGTACTTTAGGTAAGACTAACCTTTTGAGAACATTACATCTACCTATCAATCAATCAATCAATCAATCAAAGCATTTATATAGCGCACTACTCACCCGGAGGTTCTCAAGGCGCTAGGGGAGGGGGGATCTGCTACTGCTCAAACAGCCAGGTCTTGAGCTGCTTCCTGAAGGCAAGGTGGTCCTGGGTCAGGCGGAGGTGGGTCGGGAGGGAGTTCCAAGTCTTGGCGGCCAGGTAGGAGAAGGACCTTCCTCCTGTGGTGGCTCTTCGGATGCGGGGGACGGCGGCGAGGGCGTGGCCGGTCGATCGAAGCTGGCGTGTGGGAGCGTAGAAGTTGAGGCGGCTGTTTAGGTATCCTGGGCCTTGGTTGTGAAGGGCTTTGTGTGCGTGGGTGAGGAGACGGAAGGTGATTCTCTTGTTGACCGGGAGCCAGTGCAGATCTCTCAGGTGTCCAGTGATGTGGCTGCGACGGGGGATGTCCAGGATGAGTCGTGCTGAGGCGTTCTGAATCCGCTGGAGTCTCTTCTGGAGTTTGGCGGTGGTTCCGGCGTAGAGGGAGTTGCCGTAGTCCAGACGGCTGGTGACGAAGGCCTGGGTGACCGTTTTCCTGGTCTCGGTGGGGATCCACCGGAAGATCTTACGTAGCATGCGCAGGATGTTGAAGCACGACGAGGAGACGGCGTTGACTTGTCTGGTCATGGAGAGGGAGGAGTCCAGGATGAAGCCCAGGTTGCGTGCGTGGTCTGTTGGTTTGGGTGCGCTGCCCAGGGCGGGGGGCCACCAGGAGTCGTCCCAGGCGGAGGGTGAAGATCCCAGGATGACGACTTCCGTCTTGTCCGAGTTCAGTTTCAGGCGGCTGTTCGTCATCCACTTGGCTACGTCTGTCATCCCTTCGTGTAGGTTGGCTCTGGCGGTGGCGGGGTCGTTGGTGAGGGAGAGGATCAGCTGGGTGTCGTCTGCGTAGGAGATGATGTTGAGGTTGTGTTGGCGTGCGATGGCTGCAAGAGGTCTCATGTAGACGTTGAAGAGGGTTGGGCTGAGCGAGGAGCCTTGAGGAACGCCGCAGATGACTCCGGTGGCTTCTGATCTGAACGGGGGGAGGCGGACCCTCTGTGTCCTTCCGGCGAGGAACGAGATGATCCATTCCAGTGCCTTCTCCTGGATTCCGACGTTGCTGAGGCGCCGCTCTAGGGTACGGTGGCAGACAGTGTCGAAGGCCGCGGAGAGGTCTAGGAGGATGAGGGCCGCTGTTTCTCCGTTGTCGAGCAGGGCTCGGATGTCATCGGTGGCTGCGATCAGGGCGGTCTCGGTGCTGTGGTTGGCCCGGAAGCCAGACTGCGAGAGGTCGAGGGATCCGTTCGTCTCGAGGAAGGCGGCCAGCTGCTTGTTGACGGTCTTCTCGATGACTTTTGACGGAAACGGGAGCAGCGAGATGGGGCGGTAGTTCTTGAGGTTGGTGGGGTCGGCTGATGGCTTCTTAAGTAGAGCGCTGAGTTCGGCGTGCTTCCAGCTCTCCGGGAAGGTAGCGGTGTCGAAGGAGGTGTTGATGATGTCCCGCAGGTGGGCTGCGATGACAGCGTCGGCCTTGTTGAAGACGTGGTGAGGGCAGGGGTCGGTCGGAGATCCGGAGTGGATGGAGTTCATCGTGCGGATGGTATCTTCGGTGCTGATCGGGGTCCAGGCGCGGAGGGTGGTGGTGGGGGGCGGTGGTTCAGTCGTGGCGTGCGTTGGTTGAGTGCTGAAGCTGTTGTGTATGTCCGTGATCTTGTTGTGGAAGTAGGAGGCGAGGGAGTTGCAGAGGTCTTGCAAAGGGGTGATGTCGTTGTTTCCGGCGTTGGGGTTGGAGAGCTCTTTAGCGATGTTGAAGAGTTCCTTGCTGTTGTGTGCGTTGTTGTCCAGTCGTTCCTTGAATGCAGTTTTCTTGGTGGCGTGGATCAGTTGGTGGTGTTTTCGGGTGGCGAGCTTGAGGGCAGTCCTGTTGTTCGGTGTTGGGTATCTGCGCCAGGCTTTCTCGAGTGCTCGGCAGTTCTTCTTGGAGCTCTTGAGTTCGTCGGTGAACCATGGGGCTTTCTTGCTGCCGGGTCTGCTGGGCGGGGTCTTCAGAGGGGCGAGGTCGTCTGCGCAGTTGCTGATCCACTTCGCGAGGTTGGTGGCCGCCTGGCTTGGGTTCGTTGCGCTGGTGGGAGGGTTCATGCTCAGGGAAGTTGCAAGCTGGTCGGCTGTGATCTTGTTCCAGTTTCTGCGTGCAACCTGTTGCTGGTGGTGGTGGATCGTGGTCCTGCTGAAGCTGAAGTGGACGCAGCTGTGGTCCGTCCAGTGGAGTCTGGTGGCGTGGCTGACGGCGATGTCCTTGCTGGATGAGAAGACGGGGTCGAGTGTGTGTCCGGCGTAGTGGGTGGGGGTAGTCACCAGCTGCTTGAGTCCGAGGTTGGCGAGGTTGTCCAGCAGGGTGGTGGTGTTGCGGTCGTTGTTGTTCTCCAGGTGGAAGTTGAGGTCAACGAGGAGGATGTAGTCAGCGGAGGTGAGGGCGAGCGGGCTGAGGAAGTCGGCGATGTCCTCGCTGAATTGTGTGCGTGGTCCCGGGGGTCTGTAGATGAGGGTGCCTCTGAGGGTGGTCTTGGGGTTGATGTGGATCTGGAAGTGAAGGTGTTCGGCGGGTGCGAGGGTGTCGTCGGTGTTGGTCATGATGCGGATGGTGTTCCTGTGGATGATGACGATGCCTCCTCCTGTCTGGTTGACGCGGTCCCTCCGGATGATCTTGTAGCCGTCCGGGGTGGCGATGGCGATGTCGGGCGCTGAGGAGGCGTTCATCCAGGTTTCCGTGAGGAAGGCGAAGTCTGGGGCTGTGGTGTCGAGCAGGTTCCAGAGCTCGATGGCGTGTCTGTGGATGGAGCGGGTGTTGAGCAGGATGCACTTCAGGTGGTTGCTGCTGGTGTTCGGCTTGGTTGGTGCTGGTGTAGTGCAGGTCCGGGTGCAGGTGAACTTGCAGGAGTGGCAGCAGAAGGGTCCGTGAGTGCGTCTCGGGGTGGCTCGATAGCATCCCGGGGTTCGGCCGGCGTTGAGTGCGTAGAGTTCGGTGGCGTCATAGGTCCGGCGGGTGGGCTGGTGTCTTCGGGAGCCAGAGGTCCTGGCACTGGGCGAGGTACAGGCGCGGACGGGCGCAGACGGGCTTACCTTTGGCGCACCTTCGGCGCTCAATCGGTGCTCCCACTGCGCGCGTCCGCTGCGCGGTCGCTCTGGGGGCCTCATAAGAAGGGGGACGGGAGGGCGGGTCAGCTGGGCGGCGGGAGCGGGGCGGCCAATGGGCCGGTGGTGGGCGGGGCCGCAGGGGGTCAGCGGCAGGAAAAACTGTCGGGCGGGCGGCTCAGCTGTGGCTGGGCCGCTCGGGGGGCAGGGGGGGCGTCGGCGTCGGCGGTCAGGAGCTTGGCAGGCGGGAACACTGGCGTAGGCAGGAGCAGGAAGCGGCAGGAGCAAGGGGGTGACCCAGCCTGGTGAGAGGCGCAGTGGTCACTGATCATTGATAGGTGTAGCCCGTTTATACGTCTTAACTCTGTACTGACCTTACCAATCAAAGGGTCGAGATTGATTTGAATAATTGTAGAAGCATCTGTAAAAACTGTATTATCTGTGCAGACAACATGGGTTTTTTCCCAATTCAGTAATTTAACAAGATTTCCTCCCATATTCCCCGGCTATTTGTTCAACCTCAGCTATTGATCAACAACAAACTTAGGGGTCTAGTTAGGAATCAAATATTGATCCTGTGCTTATTGTAGCCATGTCAACAGTACAAGGGTACAATAATAGTAAACCTAACGAACCAGATCACAAGATGTGAAGCACCAGTAAACGCAAGTCACCCCTGGTTGAGGATTCCCATCAAAGATCTTGTATGAATCAATATTATCATTTGGTAATCCTTATCGGGTATTGTGTCTCTTGATCATTGAGACCAGCATACCCAGATAGCCAGTTTGGGGTAGCGACCCACAATCACTCGGTATTCCCACATGATGTTGATGTGATGGGAAGTGCAGTGTAAATAAAGATAAGTGGTGATTAAAAAAGGATAGGGAGCTTAACCAAAACTAATTTTAATAAATGTTAGCCCCTTCCCCATTAAAAACAAGAACAGTGTAATATCGTCATCGCAGTCCTCACAAATAGCTGCGGGGAGACCAACATGTTTCAGCCACCACGGGTTAATTCCTCAGGCTTTCGTCAGGGTCTCTGTTCTATGAATATACTACTGCTTATAAGTGAATAAAGTGTGAATTTTTTTTTTTTACAAAAAAACACACACAAGTGAAAAACCAGTAAAGGATATAGTGTTCCTTCAACTGTGTCAACTCCTCTCTTCGGCACCTGGTTGAGTAAATACTGTATGTGGAGGACAAACGTACAAGTCAATCACAATCAGCTACACTGGTCCGTTATGAACAAAATACATTGTTTCTCAAACTTATGCAACTTCTTTACTCACCCAGAGTGTCCGGGGAGTGGACCTCACCTCTTCCTGGACCTGGCTCAGGATATGTGAGACCCCGCTCTACAATAACAGAAACCGACTCCGTAAGTACCAAAAACCGAGGGATCAGACATTAATCTGCTCTGGCAATGTACATAATACGAAATCACAAGGTCTTCTGTGTATGGAGCTCATTAACAAACATCAAAAGGTTCCCAGGTACAACCTACTATCCATTCCACTGTCAATTATAGGCTGAGTAAACATTAGCACTATATGACTAAAGCCAACAATCAATTCGCAGATTGAAAAAAGCGCCTGGTATAAAGCTAGTAAGAAACGGTAGAAATGGGTTCCTACCTGTCCGTCGTTGTCTCAGGCAGTGACTGAGTCAGGGGGAGGCACAGACACTCCTTCGTTCTGACTATTTCACTGTTCTGGTATTGGAAAGCCACCCAATCGGTGCCTGTAAGGGAGGGGCTGACACGATCGCCACCTATGCAGGAGGGGCTGAATCCATCGACTGGGGTGACTTGTATTGACTGCCACCTTCAATTAACACACCCGCTGATATCAAGAATCGATTCATACCCGGAGATAGCAGGTCAGTGTCTCATATCTGAATGCCGGGTCGTAGGACTCGCGCGCGTAACCTCGCGAGACTTCCCAGTATAGAACTACTGTGTCTGTGCCTCCCCCTGACTCAGTCACTGCCTGAGACAACGACGGACAGGTAGGAACCCATTTCTACCGTTTCTTACTAGCTTTATACCAGGCGCTTTTTTCAATCTGCGATTTGATTGTTGGCTTTAGTCATATAGTGCTAATGTTTACTCAGCCTATAATTGACAGTGGAATGGATAGTAGGTTGTACCTGGGAACCTTTTGATGTTTGTTAATGAGCTCCATACACAGAAGACCTTGTGATTTCGTATTATGTACATTGCCAGAGCAGATTAATGTCTGATCCCTCGGTTTTTGGTACTTACGGAGTCGGTTTCTGTTATTGTAGAGCGGGATCTCACATATCCTGAGCCAGGTCCAGGAAGAGGTGAGGTCCACTCCCCGGACACTCTGGGTGAGTAAAGAAGTTGCATAAGTTTGAGAAACAATGTATTTTGTTCATAACGGACCAGTGTAGCTGATTGCGATTGACTTGTACGTTTGTCCTCCACATACAGTATTTACTCAACCAGGTGCCGAAGAGAGGAGTTGACACAGTTGAAGGAACACTATATCCTTTACTGGTTTTTCACTTGTGTGTGTTTTTTTGTAAAAAAAAAATTTTCACACTTTATTCACTTATAAGCAGTAGTATATTCATAGAACAGAGACCCTGACGAAAGCCTGAGGAATTAACCCGTGGTGGCTGAAACATGTTGGTCTCCCCGCAGCTATTTGTGAGGACTGCGATGACGATATTACACTGTTCTTGTTTTTAATGGGGAAGGGGCTAACATTTATTAAAATTAGTTTTGGTTAAGCTCCCTATCCTTTTTTAATCACCACTTATCTTTATTTACACTGCACTTCCCATCACATCAACATCATGTGGGAATACCGAGTGATTGTGGGTCGCTACCCCGAACTGGCTATCTGGGTATGCTGGTCTCAATGATCAAGAGACACAATACCCGATAAGGATTACCAAATGATAATATTGATTCATACAAGATCTTTGATGGGAATCCTCAACCAGGGGTGACTTGCGTTTACTGGTGCTTCACATCTTGTGATCTGGTTCGTTAGGTTTACTATTATTGTACCCTTGTACTGTTGACATGGCTACAATAAGCACAGGATCAATATTTGATTCCTAACTAGACCCCTAAGTTTGTTGTTGATCAGTTGTTTCCAGTGGGGGATAATACTTAGGCTTGGTCTTTAAACATCCCTCTAGCCCTGCAATAGAGTGTGTTTTTTCAACCTCAGCTATTGCCTTCCCTGTGTCAGAAGTTATTACTGCAAGGTCATCCGCATATTCAAGTACCTTCGTGTCATACCTATTAATCCAAACTAGCTTTTTAACCTGCTTTTGGGTAATTATAAAAGGATCCATATATATGGCAAATAAGTTTGCAGAACAGGGACATCCCTGTCTTGTCCCTCTAGTTATATCAATACTCTCTGACTCTTGACCCATAATTTAAAGTCTAGCATAGGGGTAGTATAAATTGCCATTATGGTCTTTATAAACGTGAAGAAAACCCTTTTTGTTCTATAAGGTGTCATAAATAGCCCATGACACTCTATCAAATCCTTTTCCGCGTCAAGGAGGATTTTAGCCATCCGGTCACCTGTTATTTCTCCGATAGTGAATGAGGATATAGTTGGTCTGATATGGTCCGTTGTTCCTCTGCCAGGTATGAATACATGTTGCTAAAGTGTGACCAGACAGGCTATGATCCTCCCCAAGTGGACCGCCAGAATTTTGGAATCAACTTGGGGTCCGAGTTGTTTTTTTTAACACTTTATTTAGCACTTAGTTACAGTTATAGCAATACACTGGGATTAGATAAAGTGTTTTAGTGAGTACATGCAGGTAAAATATACACATTTCCCATGCCACAGCCAACAGTGCTGTGCTTTCGTATGCTGCCCCAAGGTGTTTTACTTAAAACCTCACATCTCTAATGCATTAATTCTTTCAAACATGTTTGACATTTGCGGTATATACATTCAAGGCCTGGGCATGTATCAACTGGTGAAACGAAAATAGTGTACTAACAAGGTGGGGGTGGTGACATGCGTTGTGTAACAATTCAGCCCACACCAGTAGGAACTATACCGTGGTCCGCCCGCATCGGCGGGGCCTGCTGCTGAAGATATACCCTGAAAGGTCCCCAAACATCTTTGGGCCTGGAAGATGGGGGAGCGTTGTAGCATAAATATCACTGTTTGTGGAGCAAGAAGCCATACTCTTTAGCCAACCTTTTACCGAGGGTGCTGCCCTGCCACCCGAGTAGACTGCAACCTCCCTTTTGGCCAGGAGTAAACTAATAGCAACAAACCTGGGGGTTGCCTGCCGGAACTGTGTAACATATCCCAACAATGCAATCTCAGGTAACGGGGTCATAGGAACCTTGATCATGTCGCTAACCATCCTATGTATGGCCACCCAGTATGAGTGTATGTTCGGACATGCCCAAGCCAGATGCGCAAAGTTGGCATTTGGAGCGTGGCATCTGGTGCAATGGGAAATTGCCTTTTTCTGGATGCTTAGTCAAGCTAAATGTCATAGGCATTTGTAGAATGTAATTAAAAGTTATAATGGTAAGTCGGTTCATAAATTGTGTTTTCATTTAGTTTATTGAACAAACTGTTAATTTTCTGACATTATTCCTAAATCCTACTGATATTTCACTTTCTTTTGCTTATCTGCAGGGTTTTCTGCAAATGCCTCATGTGCATCAACCCCCAGCAGTGACGGTTTCACCCCCACAACCCTAACTCCAGTGCAAGACTCCCCAGCAGTCAGCCCCAACAGTAAACCAGAGTTCAAGGATCAAGGAAGCGCCTTGCCCTTTCTAGAAACAAAGACAGCTGATAGGCCTCAACCAGAAGGGGCCAGCTGTGATGTGACAGCGAGGGGCTCTCTCACTGGGGACCTAGTGAGTTCCACACTGGATGACTGTAGTCCATTAGAAGAGATGGTACCAAACCTCCTCGTCTATGCAGGTGCCCAGCAACCTAGAGAGCCCCTGAACCCAGACATGCTGGACACCCGGATTGTAATGGGTGAGGAAACAAGATGCAGCAGTGAGGAGATGGGAGTGTGCGACGGTCTGCTTCATGAAGACAAAGCCCCTCAGGAGGACATCCCAAATGCTCCACGGTTGTGCTCAACCCTCAAAATTGCCACTTCAGATTTCACTTCTTCTGTAGAAAGAGGCAACCAGGAAGACTTCTTTGTACAAAACATTGCAGAATTAGACTCATCTCTTGTGTACTCAACTCAAAAACCTGAAGCTGTGGAGAACAGGCACCACCAAGTGGCCCCACCAGAGAACAATTTGTACTTGCCATTTGAAAGTTCAGACAGAGAGTATATTTTACAAGGGGATGTTATTTCCCAAGGGCAAACCTTGGATGCTGACGTGCCTTCACCATCTTTAGAAACCACCAAAGAGTTCCCTTCCGAGGCAATTGAGGCAGTAGGTCAGTCATTTCCAAACAAGCATTTGTGCAATATTGACCACGAACTCTACTTCACAGCTCCCTCAACTCCCATTAAAACAGTGTACTCCCACCTCAAATATCACGTCTCCTCAAAGGAGAATCTAAATGAAGAGCAGGCTGACATGGAGAATGATAGCCTCTACTCTCCACCAACATCTCCGTCAGGGTCATACATCACTGCGGAAGGTGGGAGCTGGGGGTCTTCAGTAACATCCAGCACATCGCCTTCGTGCTCCCCAAACCTCATGGCTGAATCAGAGATGGAAGCCCCCGCCGCCTACATAGAATCACTCTCAGAACTGGCAGATGAAGTTGAAGGCCCATTTGACATATCAAAGAGCCTGTGTCTAGATCCTGATCTGACAGAGAAGGATCTGGATGTAGCTTCTGAAATAATGAAGTCTAGGCCTCCCAGCAAGAAGCGGGATAGCAAGGACTTGGCTAATGACCAGTCTAGTGAAGATGAGAAAGAAGAAGACTGGGATTTGGATTTTGCTACCTCTTTTCAAAGAATCCACTATGAAAATCCAGGTGAATGCACACCAACTCATGAAAAGTTCTCTGGCATAAGTTATTGTAATTCAGAAGACATTGACTCACCCCTTTCTTCCCTGGGTGCCCATTCTACAATTCCTCAAACTGCCTTTTTAGATACATGTCAGCTTTCCATAGCAAGTACTTCTGAAGTGGGACAAGCCATTGGAGGTTCAAGGGCTGAGAGCGCGTCCTCTTCTGAACTCCCAGATGCTTTTTTCGGAGGTAGTGTTGAAGGAGGTGACAATGACCAGATGATCCCTGCAGTGTTGCTGCCATTCCATGGGAGCTTGCTTTTTGAGGCGGAGTCAGTAGAGATCACACTGTTTCCCCAAGAAGAACTGGCAGAAAATGATGTGATCCATGGGGTTGATGATGAAGATTCGTTCCTTCATTCCTTGTCAGAGACCTCCATGAATGAAGGAGTGGATGAGTCTTTTGCATATCAAGATGACACATCTGAATCTTCAGAGTCTGCATCCTATGATGGGGAGGAGGAGGCGAAGCGTTACACTACTGAGCAGTATGCTGTCGTGACAGACTCTGCAGAGGGCATCGGCGGAGGAAGTGATGATTTCAAACCAGAGGCTTCAGGAAGTGAGAGTGAAATGGAGACCTCTTCTGACGACTCTGACATGGATGAAGAAGGTGCCGTATTTGCAGTAGTGGATGTGGATGTAGAACCAGCTGACCTCTCAAGTGCAGATGAGGATGTGCTGGATGAACATTCACAGTCCGTTGGTCACAGCAAGATACATCTGGCTCTGGAGAAAGCTGGTGAGGGAAGTGTAGCAAATGAAGATCAGGAAGACAGAGTGGGTAGAATGCACCCCAATGCAGAATGTTCACTCCCAGCACTACCAGATGATAAAGCAACACCCACGTTATTAAAACAGCGAGTCCATCAAGAGAGCTCATGCGAGCCAGAGGAAATCTCAGATGATGAATCTGTTGGCAACATGGCTGGCAACACTGCTGAAAAAGGGAAAGACACAAGCTCCCCGCAGGTGTCCAGAGAGGAACCACAATGCGAGGCAAGCTCCTTAAATTCTTTTACTTCAGTACCAGATTCTGCCATGATATTCGAATCTGAAAAGGTAGTGCAAATGCAAGAGGAAAGGAGATCAACACCGGACATCTCCGAGGAGCCACAGTCTTCACTGTCAGAAATGGACGAGGCACTAGAAGGCAATGTTCTCAATGCAGGAGAGTGCTTGATCGCCTGCTTTGATACAGATGAAGAATTGGAGACATTCTCGACACTGGAGGTTGCTTCCAGCGACAGGGCAAAATTTGATCAGTTTACTAAGGCGGTTTTTGAAACAGGTGAGAGCAAAGACATAAAAGACCACAGTGGGAGACAACCCCTAATTCCATTTGAGACAAAGCAGGTTTCTCTGATAACAAACCAACTTGTGGTTGAGAAGAGAATGGAATTGGATGATTCACAAGGAGAAGAGCAACTGGTGGAATCAACGGGCAGAATAAGTGTCATGAATATGAGAGGTACAGAAGACTCAGAAAATGCAGATGAAATCAGTGGTTACAAACGAGATCTGCGAATCATGAAACTGGAAAAGAGAGAGGAAGATCCAGCGACTGTTACAGAGATGACCTTTGAGGAGTACTTACAGCAGCCAGGAGAAGCACAATTTGAAGTCATGTCTGCAGGTGAATGTTTGATAGCCTGTTTTGACTCTGATCAGGAACTTGAAGAACATTCCTCCTTTGATCGAGCAAACAATAATGACAGCAATGTGCCTGGTCTGCCAGAAAGGCACTTGGGCACATGGTCTCCTTCAAACAGCAAGAGCAAAGAGCTCGAAGTGTCCAACCAAGTCAGTGATACAGAACGACAATCAAGGTTCACAGATCTACCGCCAGTGCCAGCAGCCTGTACTTACTCGATTGCATCTTCAGATATGTTCCAAGGGATACCATATTGTGAATGCGAAGAAGGTGTCAAGGCACTGAAAGAGAGATTTCCTGAAGTGTATGTTGTTGAGAGATGTCAGCTAAATAACTCTGATCAAATTTCCAAGCCACCTGAGCCAGAAAAACAGACCTGTGTTTCAGAGGATTATTTCTCATCGCTTGCCCCTTCATCCTTGTTGCTTACTCTGGCTGTGAACAATAACGAACCACAAGAGTTGTTAGGATCCAGGCTAAAGATTCAGACAGAAACTGATCGCACTTTAAGGCACTTTTCTGCGAGGACTCAAGAGGGGAACAGGATTAAAGATCCAAACTTAATTGAGCCCGAAACTGAAGCAGTGCCTACTGTTGTTCCTTATAATCTCAGTGTAGCGCAAGAAGAAACAAACCGAAACGTGCAAACATTTGCAATTCAGACTGTGCATGACATAGTTCTGGAAGAAAACCAACATGTATCTTGCCAAGATGATGTGCAGCCAAAGACATCCTTGGATAAACCATCTCTGCAGACAATTGCTGGGACCCAGGCAATGGGAGATATTTCTAGTCATTCACTGTCAATCCTAGCAGACACACATGCAGACCCACCTAGATCCACAATCATTCAGTCAGCCTTCAATTGTGACCCAAAAGAAAATGAAATAGAAGAGATGTCATCAGATGAAAGAATTTCAAAGACTCAGAAATCAAGGCACCCAGAAGAAAGACATGGCGCCTCCTTGGTGCAGTCCTGCTTGACACCAGATAGGGGAGATATCTGTCACCATAGTAAAAATAGTGAGTCAGGAATGGATAACCCACTAACAAACAGTTCTGTAAGTATCAGTGATAATTCCAAAGATCTAAAGGGAACCAGTTGTCCTGCACTGCTTCACCCCTCAGAACACTACAATTGTGAAGATACTTCTGAAATTGCAGAAAGGGCACTCGAGACATGCATTCCGAGAGATATATTAGAAAATGCATCCTTGGGATTCTCACCCCAAAAAAACATGGAACCTGTTACTAAGAAGAGCTCTTCAGAGTTTGACAGCAACCTCATGTGTGGAGTACTACATATTGGGAAAGAGGTACAGGACGAGCAGCCCTCTTCTGATATTCTGCTTTCAGACATTACAGTTTGTGGTAACCTCCTGGGCTCATCTCCGACTGAAGAACTAGAAGAGGTTTCCCAGCCAGAAGTCTCTTTCCATGAGGCACTCCAAGCTTCACCGTTGCCCACTCATGGTGAATCTTGTTCAGGGGATCAAAAGGACACATTTCCTGAGTTTGAGTATGATACCATGAATATTTCTATTTTATCATCTGATTCAGTTTCGTACAACCCTGCAGCAAGTGGTGTGAAAAAAAGCACTTTACCTACAAGACGGAATGCAGAAGAGATTGACAACAAACAGAAGTGCCAGTTACCTGCTCCTTTAACTCAGGTGGAGGAAAAACATTTGGAAACAAAATGTGTGTATGCAATGCAAAGTCTCACCCAGCAGTCACATGCGACTTCTCCATTGCTACACAATGACACACAGCCAGCTAACCAAGGTCAAGAGGAGTCATTGACATCTTCAGAGAAAGAACAACCTGCTTTGAATATTAATCTAATAGACTCTGGTAATGGCCATTCACCACAAAAAGAAATGGATCTTGTAAAGGATGGAGGAGTGATATGCAGTGACCTCTCTGATAATAAAGGGGAAGTCATGGCAGCCAAAGGTGTCATATTGAGCATTGTTGCTGATGTGGGTTCCTCTGGATTCCTTTCAGAAATCCAACGAAATGAAGGGGAAGCCTCCCAAACTCAACAACTAAGCCATGAGCAGGACATCACCAGCCTGTTAAAAGGCTCCTTTGGTCAGCTGGGGGCTTTGGATCTAGGACTAAGACCATCCTGTCTCAAAGCGGGTAAGCCAACCCAGGCGCTTCCCACGGAGCTGTCCGTTTCAAACACCAGAGACTTTACTGAGGTGAAATCCATTGTGGGTTTCAGGGAGTCATTGGAGATCAGCAAAGCAAAAGGGAAGGATTCTGAAATCAAAGTGGGCTACACAGCATCAAATTTCTGTGTTGGAAATGTCCAAAGCCAGGAAGCACAAGAAAGAGCATCACCTCAATGTAGCAAAGAGACGGTAGGGGGGAAATCTGCTCTTGAGCTGAGTGACATCAACATTAAGGTTACGAATGAGGGCTGGCTGTTTTCTGAGCTCGGGGAAGCTGTTCTTGCAAATAAACCAGGAGAGCCACAATTAAGCAAATCTAGAGAAGAAAAAAATAAGAAGGGTAGCCCACAAGCAATTAACGATAGCAGGGGGACTTATAAACAGGCAGAGGTAGAACAACGTGTCCTACCATGCGGAACTGCAATCCATACTCATGGAGTCCAAAACCAAAGCACATCAGAGAGTGTGACGGGGAGCACAGAGCATGCAAGTTCCTTGTCTCCAGAAGGCAGGTATTCTGATTCACCGCACACAGAATCAGACCTCCCTTCGTCTTCGAAGCTGGACCCTCTGCAGGCAGGTGATGTAAAATGGCATCATTCATGTCAAGAGACTTGCACTGACCCAGCTACCCTCCAGGACACACTTGAGACTGCTGCCCCATGTAGCCCCAGTGTTTCTTTTCCTCAGGGCTCAGATCATGCACAAGTGCCTCCTCATGTACTATCCTTCGTGTCACACAGATCGGTGGACATTATACAAGAGAAAAAGGCTTCCATGGAAGGTCCTCTTTCTCAAGCAAGGGTAATCCAGAAGGACATTTATAAAGAAAAACAGGCATCTCTCCAAAAGGATTCCAAAAAGAATTCAGGTAATTTCATTCCGTCACAATAGATTATGTAATCTGAAATGTATTTCTCATGCATTCATGCTCTGAAGTTTCATGCCAGTATCTATTCTTACATGCCATCAGGTAAAAAGCAGCCAATGCCAGGAAAAAAAGTGGAGTAAAGAAAGAAGATGCAGCTCTTAAACGAGCAGCCTTGTTGTCACTCACTTCCTGACTTTAGGGAGGTGAGGTGAGGTTCTGCACACATGTACCCCGGCAGAGAGGTCCATGACTTAGATGTAGCTACAAAAAATGATGCCTCTAGGGGTATGCTTTGCACCCTACTGCAAAAATCTTGAAGGGGTGGAATGGGCAGGGATCCTAGCAGACTAGCGATGGTGCTTACAGTTTTTGCTCAGTTTACAGTTTTTGCCCAGTTTTTTTTGCAGGATGTTTCATCTTGGAGCACACGACAGTGAATAGAGCAGGTCACAGTGCTTGTTACATATTAGGTCACCTACTCTGTGGGTCAGGGGCCTAACTCTTCAGTCAGTGGGGTGAGTCAAGCATTTTAAGCAATGTAGGCAGAGATATCTTTATAGCTAATATGAGGAAAAGAAGTGCCAAATTTCAGTTTAAACATATTAGACAAACACAATCTTAATATGAGTGACATGCTGGTGTCCGTATTTATCCCTAGATTCCTCACTTAGGCTCAGTTGTTTGGTGGTAAGCCTACCTGCTGAGGCCATATTGTAGATAGGCGGTGTTTGATCCATTTACTGCATATTTCGATTTGTGACATGTTTATTTTGTTGTTGTTAGATATCATCCATTATTTGACTTGGCAATATTGTCCGATTGAGTATGAGTCAGAGTCAGATGAGTTTTCATACCGAAGTATGATTTCTGTATTATCTGCATAACAGCATTACATTAGCACTTAAAATTGAACGAGCAGATTGGGTGCAAAATAGAGCTACTGTAAATGTTAAAGAGGGGGTAAAGATGTTGGGTACATTAGTTGTGAATTAATTGAGCTGGCACGAAGGGAGCAGTCAGATGATGATCTATCTGATAGAAAATATACATTTTACTTCATTTATGCACCCTGTACCCTGATGTTGTCAAGTCTTTGTAGAAGGTTGTGAAGGTGAACAGTGTCAAAGGGAAGGAAGAGTGCAAGTACTAGGAGTACCAGTACTCCAGTTTTAATCCACTGTTTTAAAATTATCCCATGTGGAAATCACTGATGCATCTGTGCCTCAGCCATAATAGAATCCGTTTTGGAAATGCGATAGCAGGTTAGTTTCTTTGAATTTAGGCATATGTTTTGAGGCAGATCTTTCAATCTTTCTAGCTTTTTGACTAAAAACAGTTTGTTATTGGATGGTGGTTAGAAGGATCTCTTGTCTCAAAGCATGTTTGGTTTAGGGAGGGTTTTATGTAAGGCAATTAGGGGCATATTTACTAGAAAAAAAAACAGCAAGGTGCCTCAATTCATCTTGCTGTGCCCAGCTGCGTCATTAGGAAAGTGCAGGGATACATCATATTTACAGCAATACGACGCATCCCTGTGCTTTCCTCTGCGGTGGCGCACAGTTGCCTGCCTAGTGCCAATGCAGGCACCCTTGCACGATGGTGCAAGGATGCCAGCATTGCATGGAGAGTTCTTTATGTGCATGGAGGGACACCTTCCTGCACATAAACACAAATTGATGTAGTTTTCCTGTGTGCTGCAGAATGCAGCACACATAGAAAGAGCAACAAACAAGGGGAAATAAAGGTATTTCTCCTCGTTGAGCCACTTGTATGGCTCCCCTGGGAAGGTGTAGGAATCTGACACATTCCCACATTTACAAAATCTTGTAAATCTGGGAATGCATCAAATTCCATGGGTGTTGCGTGGGAACACCCATAGCAACATCCATGGAACACCAGTTTCATGCAGAGTAATGTGTAAAAGGGGGCCATATTTGTAAGGTCATTAAAAGCCATGCAGTGGCCGTGTAAATATGGGCAGGCACATTGCGCCTCTGGAGCATCATAAAAGTGATGCTCCAGCGGCGTTAATGTGGAGCAGTGGGTGTTGTAAATATGCTCCTTAGAGTTCCTTTTGGAAAATACCTATATTCAATGAGTTGTTGGCTGTTCTGGTTGGATTGGATGCAGAGCTAGTCATGAGATGCAGGTGAATCTGCTGGCACACAAGCATTTGCAGCTTTGAAGAAGGATTGATGACGTCTTGATGAGATTAAATGTGAGTGACTGTAGGTGCTTTTTTCTGTTTTGTTATCTGGTAAACTGTATTGAGCTTCTGGAATTGTGGTTGAGCAGGGGGAAGGGATGCAAGAGATTAAAATTGGTGGGTGAAACGTAATGCAAGTTTGCCCTCCAAACACAAGGGCCAGTTGTGAGGAGGACTTCAATAGTGATGACAAGGACTCGTGATGTTCTAACGTATTATTACTTCAGGTATTATTCCTTTTTCCTCTGAAACCTTCTAGCGTAGCTGCTGTTTGAGGCCCTGAGGCCTCTCATCAGGTCTGAAGGCCCCTCAACAGCTCTCTCTATTCAAATCTCCTTCTCCTGCCCCTTGTTAAGGGCTTGTAGCTACTCTCAGCTCTGCAGGCTGTAGTTAAGCTCTCCAGGACATAGGGCAGGTCTCCCTTGAGCAAGGCAGCCACCAGGTCATAAGGAATGTTAACTTTACTGGCTCCAGTCAGCTTTCCTTACCAACAACTCCTTGTTCTTGTGAAGAAACCAAAACAAAACATCCAAACTACTCACCATTTAGAGGATGGGGGTGGCTATTCCTGCATGTGTGCACTGTCTAGAGAGGGGCAATGATTGTAAATAATGTATATTTACCACAATGCTTATACATTGAGACACAAATAGTATCCACAAAATAGCATGTATATAGGAGGCAAATAAACATTTATGTACTAAATGGACCGTAAGATAAGTCGTATTAATTCAGGAAAAACATAATACTGCTTGAACATGCTGTTGGACTGAGAATGCTCCCTGCGGGGTATGCAGTCATGTTACCATGTTCTGAGTGCTTGACTGTGACTAACTTATAACCCAGTTTTTTAGGTCTCGCCTAGCATTGCAGTGCGCATGCGCTACTCGCTCGGCGAGACTTATTGTGAGAGAGGAGATTTTAGAAGGGGACTCATTGGGTCACGTAAGCATTTATGGTAAACGCTGGCTTCCCATTGAAAAGGATGCTTTTTGGTCACTGCCCTTTCTCCCTTTTTGACAGCCCATCCGGACTGGGTCGTCTGCTTCACGGCTGTCGTGAACCAATTTCTTATCTCAATGGGGCGTGTACACATCTTTTTCACTCAGCCGCGTGTTTATTTTTGCATCGCGCTTTCACTTAAAGTGAAAATGAAAGCGCAATGCAAATATAAACAAGTGGCTGCCTTCCCGCAATGGCGAGAGCTTGTTGAGATCAGCTGTGGAAGCGCTGCGTAAGGAGGCGAGCAACTCCCACCATTTTACAGAGTTCAGCCTTGCCTTTCACGATTGGGACCTCATTGTGGGCCAGCTAATGTGTCCAGGTCCTTTTTGTGGGAAACTGTTTGGGTACGGAAGGGATGGCATGCACGAGCGGTAAGGTGTGTGCGCCCGCCTGTGTGTGTGCGGGGACGCCATGTCTGCTCTCTGGCACAGATCCTGTTGCCTCTGCCAGGCAGGGCTGGTTTACAGCAGGACTGTTTACTCCTGTGGCTGGCCCTGCGCTCACCTCGCATGGCCTTGTGTTCCTCGGCACACGGTCCGTCGGCTTTCTCCTGCGCCTGCTCTCACCCACTGACACCTCCATGTGCCAGTGGCTTCTCCCCCGCCCTCTGTGGTCCCAAGCCCACCCGCCTGGCCCTGTCGCTGTGTCCCTTCTCTAAGCCCCAGGGACCCCACTCCACACCCGGGGGCCGCCATCCTAGCCCACACCTCGATCCCTCTCATGCCCCTCACTGCATCAGCCCATTATCGGAAGGGCCCCTATGCCGAAGCTTCCCTCATTTCTAAGCATTTCTGCAGTTTTACACACTCCCTTGAGTCTGGGGTACTTACGTCCTCCTCCTCTAGCCAAGCTCGACCCTCCATCACCCCGCCACACACGCAGCTTTCCCTTCACTCTCTTTCTTCACTCTCTCTCACGCTCATTTACCTCCCTCTATCTCGTTTTACTCCGCCCGGTCCATCTTTCTTGCTGCCTCAATCTCTCCGTCTCACTCTTCTGTCTTCCCTCTCACGCCCTGCCACTCTCTGGCTCCTCTTCTCTTCTCTCTTTCTCTTCCACTCTCACTCACTTGGCGGACCCCTCATGCACCCCTCACCCTTCTCTCCCACCTCTCCATCTTTAGCTCCCTCTCCCTTACACTTCGCAGATCTCTCTTACACTCCCATCTAACTCTAACTGACTCTCACCCTCACTCTCCACAACTCTCCACTCTTGTGGCACCACCCTCTTTCCCCTCTAACTTAGGTGCCCCCCGTCCCGTCCATCGCACCGACGCAAGTACATACTCCTGTCTTCCTCTTTCCTCCTTTCTCCTCTCTCCTCCTTTTCTCCCTCTCTGTTTGCCGCCCCACTCCCTCCACCTGCTCTTTGTCTCCCCACTCCTCTGTAGTTTGTCCATCCCCTCCTCCTGCTGTTCTACCCTCTCTTAGCTCTCTACCCCATCCCTCACCCCCTCCAGTCTTAGATGTTCCCTTCATCCTCCAGCCCCCTACACCTCTTATTTTTTCTCCCTCCATCTCCCTTCCTCCTCCATTCTCCTCTCCCCCCTCCCGTGCCCCCGCTCCCCGCCTTCTCCGCTTCATCATTTAATGCCTCAGAACAATGTGTACTTTGAGCTGGACTTGTATCAAGAGGCTGCGTTCACTCTACCTTTCACTGAAATAAAACCCTCGTCTGTCTCTTTCCTGACCCCTCCCCCACCCACAGGGAGAGCTCAAGCCCAACCTCCCCTGCCCCCCCTCTCCCTGTGGTTGTACCTTTGTTTTTCAGATGGTAAAAGCCATATCACTATCATCTGTGGCATGTTTTGTTTACTGCCCACCTTTATCCCGACAGCCCGCCATACATATACATTTGAGCTTTCATCCCGAAACCCTATCTCTAGATCTCTCTGCATGCCAACCCTGTCCTCGTATGCTGTCAGTGCCAACACTGGCCCCCTGTGCCTCAGGTGGTCTAAATCCCAAATATCTGAATGCAGCCCCCACGCCCATCAATATCAGTACTGAACAAACCGCCACTTTCACCAATACCCCGGCACTGAAGGGTTTCACAACCGAATAAGAGATATAATGTAATCATGCCCGGTACTAGGCGAACATTTTCTTGCAGGTGCGAATTGGTGAAACCTGTTTGCTTTTTTAGGGCTCGCCTAGCAGACAGTGGAAGCGGTCTGCAGGCTAAAAGACCTGTTTCCTGCTTATAGTGGGATTATCATGGGTTCGTTTTATCGTCACTCTGCTTTGCTTGCTTTTTATTTGTCAGCCTGTGTGGACTTTACTTCCTGTTCTTGTGTTTGTCTCTCCCCTGGAGCATTAAGTTCTCACTTATGTTCTTTAACTGCTCGCTTTTGAAGTGCTACTTTTTTTGTGCTTTTTGTTTAAGTAGTCCACAAGAGTGTATGTATTTTCCAGCTGTTTCTCTAGTGTACTGTCCCACGCGCTCCATATAGGCCTCTCTTGCTCTTGTGTTCGCCCTTGTGTGCTTCTCCCCACGTGTTGATTTCTCGCCCGTATACTTCCACTCAACAGCCCCACATTCCTCTCTCTCGCCTTAATGCTTTCACCCACCCTCCGTATTGCTCTCCCCATCAACTCCCTCGGTTGGCCTCCAGCCATGTCTTTCCGTGTTGCTTTTGCCCCTGTGTTGCTTAACCCCCCTCCCCCATATTCTTTTTCCCACATCCGAACAGTCAATGTTAATTCTCCAACCTCGCACTTAAAAAAAATATATGTTTTTTGTTTTATTTTTTATTTACTGATCCAAATTGGGTTGGTAAATAAACTGAAATGGGGCCACGCCATTTTGTAGGCACACACATGCTTGTTGCACATGCTTACAAAATGATGCAGGTGGACGAATTATAGTCCTTTTTAGGTCAAGCATTCGAAACCTCTTGTATATACTTTAGTATATACTTATATGTGTATGTACTGGCTAAGTGGAAGATGTAAGTAGCTGGGGGCATGTGTACCTGTTGGCTGGATGAGTAGGTAGAAAGAGAGAAGAGTTGGGAAAAGCATATTTTGGAGTCTACTGTAGTGTGCAAGATTCGAGATGAGTCAGGGATAACATTTATATGTCAGTTTGTGTTTATTACATGAATTGGGTGACAGGGAAGTGCCTGAGCTTTGCAGTGCTTTTGCTGACCCAACGTGATCAGTCACCAGATTATCGGTGAAACTATAGAACTGTTGCAAAATGTTTAAGATGCTATTGTCAGATATTCCTTTTTATGACGGGCACATGCTGATGAGCTTTGCGAGGGTCAACAGGGGGTAAAAGACAACAATGCCATTACTTGATGAATGCTTTTCGAAGAGAAAAAAACCCAATAACATTGTCAATGCCAATAGCTCAAAACAATGTCATTGCGAGACCTATTGCATTGTAAATGCTTGTTGATTTTGGCTCTAGGCTCTCACTAATATATAGCATGTGCAGAGGCCTACTCCTGTCCCTGACATAAATGAAGTTCTGCAACTGTCCTGTGACCTGGAGGCGTGCACCAATAGTGCTCTCACTTTGCTGACAGTGGGTTGCTGCCCCTACCGTGGGTTTAGCATGTACAGCGGTTGTGGCAGCATACTGTGTTGAGTGGAACTGCTGATTCGTTTTCCTGTGGTACTGTCGTTTGATAGGTATTCGGGTGGGACTCTCCTCTTTGTTGTTCAGGCCGATGGAGATCTTTTAGGTGAAGCCAGCTTTTTGTCTTCATCCTGATCACTGTTCAGTGAGGTGGTGAAAAGCAAGTTGCAAAAACGTCACGCCTCTTTGCACCTCTGTTCTGAGTACTCCAGGCTGGGGGCCACGCTACTGTGAAGAGAATCCCTCGAAAGCTCAGTCTGGAGAATAGAATAGGAAGGACACTTGACAGAAGAACCACCGCAAACCTGTTGTTGACTAAATTATACGTAAAGAAAAGACAAATTATGTTGCGTAATGCAGCACATTTTGTGATAGTAGTTCCTCGTTATTTTGACATTTTTGCACATGATAACACTTTCTCTGAAAGATTTCACCTTGTAATACCAATTTAACATCTAAGTATAGCATTAAGCAACTCAAATATGACCATCCAACCTTTGCGAAGGGTCTTTCAGCGTGCAGGAACACATATCGCCATGTTTTTAGTAAATTTTAATTAGTTTGAGTTAGAAACTATTTTCTTTGTCAAAATCTACAGATTATACAGCAGATGAAGGATTATGTGGCAAGTGCGGCATATTCAATATTATTAGAAAAAAAGCTTGAATCGCATAATTTCAGTTGCCCTGCTAATAGCATCCTCATCGCAGGCATGAATTTTTCAAAGTTTACATTTGGAAACTGTGAATTCTGATAAATGTCAGTCAAATCAGAAATTAATTTCAGTGTACTTAAGTGAAACACTTTTAAGTTAAATAAATATACTTTTTGAAACAGGGTTCTTTGGCACATTTTTAAATGATGATTTATATACCACGCAGAGGGCTCAATTCCTATTTTGGAGCTTAGAGGCAAACACGGCAAGTGGCTGGGCACTTTATATTAATGTGCTACATGCCCACGTTTGTATTGTAAATTAAATCCTTTCATCCTTTCTCCCACTCTGGCACCAACAATCCATAACAAGTGTGGGGCAGCATGGGGGCTGGTAGCAATTAAAACACACAAAAGTGAGTCGTCAGCCCCAGCCCACGACAGCTGAGGAACTGCCTGTGCACTCCATAGCCCGGGCTATGGCAGACAGCGGGGGGTGGGGGGGTTTGGACGTTAAAGCCCTTTCAGCCTAATGGGCGTTACGCGCCTGCTGTGGGCTAAACAAGAAAGGCCCAGCAAATGGAGGAAAATCTTGGTAAAAAAAATTGGCTGGAATCCAAATTTAGAGGCATATTTACAAAGAGTTTAAACAACACAGCTCGGCAAATAAGTTTTCTATGCTGCGTTGTGTGAACAAGAGAGAGCAGAACCGCGCCATATCTACTTAGAAGTGGCGCAGTACTGCTCTGCCACACTTGTGGCTGCATTGTAAAGTGTCATATTCTAAATATCCACAGGGATTGCTAGGAACATCCCCTAAGGTCATCACAAAGGACTAGAAGACGCCAATTTTGATTTTGGGCCAATGGGCCGACATCCAAATCCGAATCAAGTGTTTTAGCCCGCTGGACACCCACAGTGCACTCCATGCATCCAGCCCAGCTTCTTTAAAATGTCTAACCATCCATTTAGGCTGCCCCATGTCTCAATGGTTAATTTGTAAAAAAAATAAGTGCCGGGTCTCTTATCAGGACGCAGCTTACACAAGCCCATTTTTCCTATTAGCACCGCCTAAAACAGAACCAACTACTAACCATGAAAGTGGGGAGAGGATGTGGCAAAATCACCAGAGCTTCCGACTTCAGAGATGGGGTACCAGGTTTGTGTCTCGGTGTTGGCTCAGCATCCTGTGATTCTGGGCAAATAAGGTAGTCTCCCCATGCCTACCATGAATGAATGTGTCCTTAACTGGTGCTCCTGAAAAACTTCGGTGTTGATGATTAAGTGGTGGTGCTCAGCACCAGAAACTACTAAATGAATCACTTCCATGCCTGCATATCTCCAATGTAGGACTCCTGTCTTTTCTCATCCTGCCAAGGGAGTTTGATTTTTCCCCCAAACCAGGTTGTTGGTTTGAAGCCCAGGATTATACTGTCTACAAGCATGGTCACAGCCACTCCCTCAGTGACTTCTTAGTCCGATTTCTGAGGATTGAGGTTTTTTACAGCTCCCAACAGGGGACGTTACCATTCCTGTGCACTAGTCCTGCTCAGTAGTCAGCAGTCAAACAGCAGAGGGTGTCTGTACAGTGGTTTCTAAGAGTAGAGAAGGAGAAGGCACCAGTGCTTGCTATGTCACTTTCCTCTGATGGATGACTCCAGTGGTACAACATATATCGGTGTGGAGAGAGAGATAGAACTTCCTACCAGGTGAGGTCTATGTTTATCCGAAACCAAGGTGGGTGGTTTACAACCCACAGTGGTCCTGTTTCTTCTTCAAGGAATTCCCTGCCCACATAAACAGTTGTCACTTGTTTATGTGGTCTAGTCAGAGACCAGTCTGAATATTTTTAGGAGTTCCCTGAATCTCAGTACGTTGGGTCCTGCCCACAAAGTTTGGGTTAATGCTTTCTATAGCTATGGGCCCTGTACTCCTACGCATCTGCCTCAATATTTTTGTCTCTTGAATGTCTTTTGGAAAATCAAATATGATGAAGTCAACTGGAGATTCCTGTGTGATATATATGTCATTTCCGTCGGCTTTAATGACTCTAAACTCTTTAACACTCATTACCAGTGCTAAAGTGCTTGTACTTTCTACTTTAAATAAGATGAATTTGGCTAATACCCAATTGACACATTTAAATTTCCTATGAGTCCCTAAAAAAGTGGTACTACATGTACCCAGTGCCTGCAAATTAAATGCTACAAGTGTGCCGGCTGCACTGATTGTGCCACCCACTTAAGTAGCACTTTAAACAAACCTCATTCCTGTCACTGCAGCCTGTGTGTGCAGTTTTAAACTGCCATTTCAACCTGGCAAAAGAATGCCACGCCTAACCCTTTCTTTTTAACACATATAAGCATCCACTAGGGTAGGCCCTAAAAAGCTCATAGGGATGGGTTCAGTTTATTTAAAACGTTGAACATGTAGTTTTACTTTTTACTTATCCTGGTAGTGAAAAGCTCTTAAATTTGTTTTTCAGGTACTGCAAGGCCTTTCTCTCCCATCGGATAGCATAGGGTTACCGTATTATATTTAATAAGTGATAACTTTCAAATTAGAACAGATAAACGTGTCAAGTTGGTCTCTAAAGAAATGTATTTTTAAACCCTCTTTAATGATAAAGTTAGATTTTAAGTCACAATTCTGATGATGCCACTTTAGAAAGTTGTCCTTTTCTTGTCCCAACCATTTGGTGCCCGCAGCCTGTATCCTAGCTCACATGACTAAGTATAGCTGGCAATAGGTCTTTGTGTATTACTCCCAGACAGCAAGACAAAGGGGTATAGGTTAGGAAGCAGAGCTGTCACCTACTACACTTGCATATCACAAAGATCTGCCTCAGCTCGCTCTCAAAGGGTTTCACACTAGTCTTTTGTGCCCTTGACTAGCAGGGTCCAGGGCAGGGAGGAAGGAACTCTAGAAGCTTCTCCTACTTCAAAGTGTGCACCATGTATACACTGTGAACCATCAGAACCAACTTTTCAGATCATCTCTGGACCCGTAGACGTCCAGGAAAAAGGAATGCTCAGCTGTGCAGTCTGCCTTCCTGACCTGCTTGCTGAACAAGGACTGCTTTGCTGCTCAAGGCCTGTTGTTGCTGCAGCAGGACACTTCTGCTTCTGTAAGCTGCCCTGCTCATTCCAGCCTACTCGTGTTGACCCAGGACTCCAAGGAATCGCCAAGGGTTAGTTAACTGGCTCTCTGTTCAAAGTCACAGGGACATAACAGGCTTCTTCAACATTGACGCATCTTAATGCATTGCGGCACAGCTTTCCCTCAACTTCGGGCCAGTGCGACGTAGCTCGTCCTCGACATTGACGCATATCAGCCCAAGTCCTGGCAAGCCCTGGCAGCTCCCTCAACGATGACACAGCACTTCGCATCACATCTCTTCGTCGACAGTTCCTCAGCACCAGCCCACTAGTGCAACGCAAGGACTTTGTATCTCTACGCCCATGCCACAAAATAGTTTACAGCAGACTAAAATCAGTCCCGTATCTGGCCCGCGCTCCATTCCAGTCAGCCTGAACTTGTGACTTGGTCTCGGTTCAGCATGACTACATAACTGTGGTTTGCTCTTTTTGCTTCTTATGCGCTTGATTTTCATGAAACCTTTAAAATTGTACCTCAGGTTCTACATCTTGGATTTTTTTTGTTTTGGGGTCAAATAATTTATTACATTTTACTCTATTTTTCCCAAATTGGTGTGGGATTGTTCTTGTGTTGTGTTTTCACTTTATTACTGTTTGAGGTGCTGCATAAACACTTTACACCTTGCCTCTAAGGTAAGCCTGACTGCTTTTGTGACCAGTTTACCAGAGGGATGAGCACAGGTTAAGTTGGGGTTTGCTTGTGTTTCACCCTGACAAGAATTGTGGGTGTTGCTTGAGTAGGGTTTTACCCCCCTCAACCAATAACCCAATTTCTTATATTCAAAAGAGGGCCTGAAATCCAAGTCTCAATTTGTTGTGTGCTCAATGATGTGCCCTACACCTGGGCTGTTGTATTGAGGTATTCCTAAAGTGCAATTGATTACCCATGGAGGTGTAACGAACCTGACACTTTTTGTACAGTATATTTCATGAATATCTTAAACCTATGATGTTGCGTATTTTATGTCCAGTGAGGAGCCATAAACCGCGGTTACTGTATTAATGTAGGTACCTAGTGAGTAGCCCAAAATCTGGGCTACTGTGCTTTGTTCCATACCCAAAACCTGAGGAGTTCTGCCGTGTTTACTGTAGTGACCAGATCCTGGGATGTTGATAGGTGCACCATGTGATTGACACCAACCCTGTTCTGGAGCCAGGGCCCAGAGTATACCATGAGAAGGTCACAATCTTGGCATGCCATGCTCTTCTCTCTACCCAGTGGAGATCCATACCTGGCATGATGAGCTCTGCGTGAGGGTCAGAAGTATGGCATACTGTGCTCTACTGAGTGACTGGCACAACCCTGGCATTATGTGCTGTGTATCCCGCTTGGCGCCGAAGCCAGGAATGCAGTGGTGTTTGACTATTTATGTTTCAAAGGCGTTCATCTGATCTCTTGGATGTCTTTTCATGCATATAAGAAATCCTGAACACTTTGAATAATTTACTCTTCAACTGAAAGTCCATCTCATCTTTCCCTGTCTCATTTAACCTGTCTAAATTATTTACTTTCCAATCTATCCTGAATGAAGGGCAGAGTTGGCCTGGACCATTAGAAAACTGTATAACTACTTGTCGTGTCTTTGCCAGTGATGTGCTATCTTGCTGATCCCCTAACCATTTTGTCACAAAATGGCTATCCACCCCACACAATGTATGCCATTGTGCGTCAGTTTCTATCTGTACAGTTGCACGAGTACTCTTCCTGTGACTATGCGGATCTTCTGCTGCCTACATGAGGAGTGGTGTCTTGGCTGACTGAATGGAATATGCTAGAAAACAAGGAAGCATTGTTTTTTCTATAATATAATTATCGCTGACATGCAAAGCGGGCCCCAAAATGCCCGCTATCGCCTTGGTAATAGGGCGATAAAATTATCGCTGCATTAGCGGGAATAAGTCCGGCTAAAGCGGCGATAATGGCCCTTGGTAATATGCCCCTTAGTTTGTTTAATGTATATTACACAGTCACTGACGTGGGTACACCTAGCACTCGCTGCAAGAAAACTGGCACCTGAAGAAATATGTGAAAGGCCGTGTTCATGCACGGACTAGCCAATCCCTCCTCAACCGCTCAGCTTACTCATCTTGATGGGCATTATTGGGAACCCTCCACCTGTTGCTTTTCGCTCAATGGATTAATCTTTTATTAGCCTGCAGGATGTTGTGGCTCAAAAATTGAAATTGTGCGGCACACAACTGCATTTTTGGCAGCGTTTTAGCAGCACTTTATTTTGCGAATCGATTTTGATTTACACGACTGGCAATTGTATAATAGAAAATGTATTACTATTACTCATTAAGAAATGAGAATTTCCAATCAACATCACAGCGTGAATGCTTTCTAACAAAGTAAATTCAAGCCAGTGCAAGATCTTGCTCACTCTACCACACGGACGACGAGTAAAAGATGTATTTCATCATCAGAAGCCTTCTCACGTTTCACTATGATTTCATTGGGCCCGCCTGTGTCTGAACCCTTCCAATAATGTTACAGAAAAGTAATATTGTACTGCCTTGCTGTTCGCTGTTTCACAAATGTGCTTAAAAACAGTAACAATCAGAATACCTTTACGGTGTGTCCTGTTTTGCAGATTTTTTTTGTTTTTGTTTTTAATGGGCCAGCGACAAAATCCAAACATCCATTGTGAATAATGTTCCTTATCAGTGTACAGAAAGTAGTACGCAGATAATGAACACAAACTAGATGGGTGTTAGTTTGCGCAGTACAACCTGGCAAATTATCTCAGTGATCCACCGTACGTCATACCAGATGGAGCCAGTGGCGGCCCCACTGTTTTTAAGCAGTGTCACTAAAGAAAAGAAAAATATAACTCTATTCTACTGCACGCATAGAAAGAGGAAAATTCGATCAATTACTGTTTTTGTGCAGGACGATGTAATTTCCTGCACAAAAACAATCATACCCGCAACATAAGTACCCTTGCAATAAGATGCAAGGGTGCCTGCACTGGTGCATGGCAGTCGATTGTGCGCGAGCACAGGGGAAAGCACATGGATGGATGAAATGAAATGAAATGAAATTTGATTTATAAAGCGCATGGCTGCCCGAGAGCGTCCCAGCGCTAACAAATAATAGAACAAAGAGCAAACTGAAGAGGGTACCGATAATTAGGAGTCCTTAGGAAAAAGAAATGTTTTAAGGGCATTTCGAAACTTAAAATAACAGGGTTCGGTACGAATCCGACTGGGGAGAGAGTTCCAGTTTTTTGCTGATCATATTGTTGTTAATACGATTCATGCCTGTTCTTTTAAAATCAACCAGCTCGGTGCAGCAAAATGGCTTGCGGCGCCATGCTGCGTCATTTTGTAGTAAATAAGGCCCTAAATTAGAGCAATAAAACTCATAAACATCTCAAATTACCTACCATTGTATTTAATTGTCTTTTGATATCTTTTGCATTTAAAAAACATATTGTTTGAATTAAATGAATCTGGCAAGTGCTATATTTGATGCTTTAGAGTACCATATCTTGGTATAAATATCGTTGGTAAGAATACAAAATAAATTTCTGTTAAATACCACCTGTGATGGTTCAGTTGGTTAGAATAAAATAAAATTAGAAATGCAAAAAAACAAAGATTCATCTGCAAAACGCAAGCAATAGTGTTGTTCAAATTGATGTAGCAATAGCATAATACACCTTATTTAATTTTTGGGCCCCTTATGTAAATACCCTGCCACTCCTTGTCCCTGCCTGCCATGTGCCTGAATTTGAAAAGGAGAAAGCAGAGAATGAAAGTCAAGTGACCTCAGGAAGTACTAGGCAAAAGGAGAATAACAAAAGTTCAGTGGTACAGTGGAAAAAATGCAAGATTGTTATTGAAAAAAGATATGGTCTTACTCCGAGTAAAAACACAACTTTGGAGAGCCTTTCTGGGATAACACTTAAAAATAATGATTCTCCAAAATTCGGAAGTCTCATTTTTTCCCGACTATACGACGGTGGTGGCAGCGCGACGCAGGAGTTTCCTTGAGGTGAAAAAGACACTGAGATCCCGCGAACTACCCTACTCCATGCTCTTCCCGGCACGCCTCAGAGTGGTGGCCGATAAAAAAACCTATTTTTTTGATACGCCGGAGGAAGCACACGACTGGCTCGAGAGGTGGCGTCAGGCGGAGGGGTCCGGAAGGCAGAGCAGACGGCGTAGACAACAAGGGAAGACCGCTGAAGCTGAAGAACCCGAGCAGGAGGAGAGAGATGAGGCCGACATGACCAAAGACTCTGGGGACTGACTCCTTCGGGCACAAGGGAAGTACCTACCTCTTTCCTCTGTTTAATGTACCTTACATTGCGGGTTATTGCTGGTTGGGACTCACCGCCCCTAACTATTGACAATAATATTGATGGTGAGCCGGGACTTTGGAACTGTTGGGGTCTATCTGGTCCACCTTGGACTTTCACACCCATGCTCTCATAAGCAACGATGTTTCGGGATAGGGATAATAAGCACTCTGCTAAGTTGGGGTGGCGGGCAGTTTGGAGTCCGGAAGGCAGGGAGGCAGGGAGGGGGGGTTGGAGGGGGGGGTACGTTTTTTGCTTTTTTTGTTTTATGTTCATGCGATGCATAGATGTGAAGTTTACTGCACAGTGTCCTGGTTCACAGAAACTCGTTGTCACCTTAATACCACACAGGTCCGCAATGGACCTGAATGTTTTCAGTCTGATGATGGGGGATGACTCGCACGCTGTTTTACAGGAAGGATCTGATGTCATAACCCCGTCCCTATCTATACTCACTTGGAATGTTCGCGGCCTGGGTGACAAAATTAAACGGGGCCTGGTCTTACAATGCATTAAGAGGAGAGGTGCGGCAGTGGTGCTCTTACAGGAAACACACCTCACTGGTACGGCTACTAAGGCGATGGACAGGTGGGGTTTTAAGATGTTGGCCCACTCCGAATTCAGCTCCGGATCTAGAGGAGTTGGAATATTGATGAAAAAGCAGTTTCCTTTACTCATACAGTCAGTTAAATCCGACAATGCAGGTAGATTTGCTGCTATACACGCACAGTGGGAAGGGAAGCCTGTTAATATTGTCTCAGTCTACATACCGCCAGCCTTACAGACGACGGCCCTTGCAGTTCTTAGCGCATTTCTACTGGGGCTTCCGGAGGGTGGACTACTTATTGGGGGAGATTTCAATTTGGTGGCTGATGACCTAGTGGATAGATTCCCTCCCAGATTAGGCGCGTCAGGAGCATCACGGTTGGGGGGCTTCTTGGCAGCTATGGGACTTGTGGATCTCTCGAGGAAGTATCACCCTCTGGAACGTCAGTTCACCTACCACTCTGGCGTGCATAATAGTCTCACTAGGCTTGATTATTTTCTGGGATCGATGGGTGACCCCGGTACTGTTGTTAGTGTAGAAATCAGACCATGGGGCATCTCTGATCACTCCCCTCTGATGATTAGTTACGCACACCACCAGCTCAAACGGCGTCGGATCTATCCGATCCGTCCTGGCTTCCTCCACAATCACAAGATCAGAAGGAAATTGAAAACGGGGACAAAACATTATTTTCAAGACAACACTGATTCCGTGACCTCTTCTATTACGCTATGGGAGGCCTATAATACAGTGATGAGAGGACAAGCAATAGCCTCCATTACGACACATAAGCGTGCAGGACAAGCGGAACTTCTAGCTTTTGAAAGGGTTTGTAACTGATGCGGAGACGCAACATACTGCTGACCCGACCCCTGCAGCGGCACACAGTTTACAAGTAGCGCAGCGCCAACACAGAGCACACCTGACTGAGGTGGTCAAGCAACAATTGGCCCATACACGGCACAAAATTTATGAGGTTGGAGACAAGGCAGGCAAATTACTCGCGTGGCTGGACAAACGGGACAGGCGGGACAGATGGATAGCACAGCTTGCAGTGATACGGGGGCGCCCTACTACGGATCCACATATGATAGTCCACATGCTGGCACAGCACTACACGACAATATATTCCTCCACTTCTACTGTCTCGGAGGAAGAGGCATACACCTACATCAAAGACCTTAAAATGCCCACTTTATCCCCGGAGGAAGCACAAGCCATAGACGAGGACCTCACGACCGAAGATGTGCAGTTAGCTATTAAAGCGCTACAGGCGGGTAAGGCGCTAGGGCCCAATGGTATACCAGTTGAATTATATAAGCAGCTTGCAGGCACGATTGCGCCACATCTGTTGAATATGTTTAAGGAAATCCTAGAGGCTGGGGAACTTCCATTGGATCAACGCACGGCTACTTTTGTCGCTATATTGAAACCTGGGAAGCCAGCTGACCAATGTACATCCTATCGCCCGATCTCCCTCATGAATGCCGAGGCTAAGATACTCGCTAAATTGCTGGTGCTTCGTCTCTCGTCCCATTTACCCAAACTCATACATAAAGACCAGTCTGGCTTTATGCCTGGCAGGAACACGGCGCTCAATTTAAGGAGAGTACATGGTGTATTGGCACGCACGGAATATCTCCAGAAACCGGCGGTAATACTCTCCCTGGACGCACATATGGCGTTTGACACGGTCCATTGGCCATTTTTATTTGCGGTGTTGCGCCATTTTAGGTTTGGCCCGAGGTTCTGCGCCTGGATCCGCCTATTGTATGAGAAGCCCATGGCGCATGTCACTGCTAACGGCCATATATCATCGGATTTCCCCCTGGCCAGAGGCACGCGTCAGGATTGCCCACTGTCCCCGTTGCTGTTTGCCTTAGTTTTGGAACCTTTGGCGGAATGGATAAGATGGGAACCTACTATCAGGGGCCTCAATTGGACCAATGATTGGGAAGATAGGGTATCCCTGTATGCGGACGATATCCTATTATATTTTGCCTCCCCCGCACGTTCTATTAACACTCTTTTGGATGTCTGCACGGCCGAGCGTCCGGTTATTCGATTAATTGGTCTAAATCCACCATGTACATACTGCACGGCCCCCCGCCGCGCTTACCGGACGGCTGCCCATTACGGACTGCAGATAGTACATTTAAATATTTAGGGATATACATCACGGCTAACCCGGCCGACTTCTATGCACACAATTTGCAACCCCCCCTTGACCGTCTTAAGCGTGACATACGTCACTGGGAATCGCTATCGCTGACTCTGCTGGGCAAGGCAGTGCTTTTCAAAATGATGGCTCTGCCCCGTTTTCTCTACATTTTAGAAAACACGCCGTACCCCGTGCATGCCACCTATTTTAAAACGATCACAGCGCAGTTGTCGGTGCTGTTGTGGGATCGTAAGCCCACACGTATAGCGCAGGCCAAGCTAATAAGAAGCTGGTACGATGGGGGCATGGCGCTCCCAGACATCTGTCTCTATTATTGGGCATCACAGCTAAAGGTTGTTAACCAGTGGCTGCATCTCCCGCAGTCTGAACCAGCTCTGAAGGCAGACAGGGCACAGTTGGGACTATCTGGTATGCTGGCTCCCCTCTACGATAAATCCTTATCCCTCACGAAGTTTGGCCCACTGAAACACACACTCACCATATGGCATACGGCACTGACCAGGTTAGGATGGCGGGGAGTATTGAAACAGTTGACTCCGTTATGGGACACAAAGAAGCTGGGGAAGCTCAGGCACACCAAGGGCTTTGACCGTTGGGATGCTATAGGCATTTCAACAATTGGGGATCTATGGCAGAAGGGACAGGTGATACCCTTTGAGACGCTGAGACAACAATACGATTTGGCCCCATCAGAACACTTCCGGTATATGCAGATACGCCACGCCTTAACGACGACGCTGACACCTGAAACGGACGTCCCAGAAGCGTCCTCTCTCGAGGACAGATTACTCACAGACCACATGCCATCGAAGGCGACATCACTGACGTATCGTAAGCTAATAAATAATTTACCTGACCCGACAGGGCCCCTACGGGAGAAATGGTCGCATGATTGTGGGGACATTGATGATTCAGAGTGGCAAGAGGCGATTGCGTCTCCGAAAGAAGTGGGCATTCCCTCGCGTCTCCGCTTGGTGCAACTACGCATATTACATAGATCATATTACACTAGACACACACTGCATAAGATGAGACGAATAGTACACCCATACTGCCTGCGGGGTTGTGGTGAGGAATGGACCTTCTATCACACCATATGGGACTGCCCAAGAATTGCAACCTATTGGGCACAAGTGATGCAAACCATGTCCCAATCAGAGGGGGTTTCAATACTGCCAGACCCTAGACGTTGCCTTTTGAATATATGGGAACCTAATGACCTCACACCTTCGGGACAAGGTTGGATGACACTGGGTATGCTGATGGCAAAGAGGAACATAGTGCAGAGATGGAGCGGGACGGAGTCGCCTACACTAGCGGCTTGGAAACATGATACGGATGCAGCGATGATTTCAGAACGGGCAGTGTTTTGCAATAGGGGATGTCCCAAAAAATGGAGTAAAATTTGGGGGGCATGGAATAAACATAGAGGGGAAATTTGTGACTCACCCTCAAATGATGATAGTTCCAGCTCTGATTCCGATTGATGCATTAGAAATAACGAACGTGCCGAAAACCCCTGCCACGACTGCTGGATTCAGATATATTTGTATTTGTGACATAGTCGTATTGGTTCCTGCTGAAAGAATACTGTGCTCAATTTGTTTTATATTTTTACTGAACACTATATCGCAATGTTTTGAAAATGCAAATAATAATATTAAAAAAATAATAATAATAATGATTCTCACTTAATAGAATCCACGGCAGAGCCTTTCATAAATCTACTCTTTAATAACCTGTGCACTTTCTCTCTCTCAAATACACCCCACTTACACCACACTATTATATCCCTTTTCCAATTACATGTGGATGAATCTTAGCACCTCTTTAGTTATTTCAGACCAATTTCTCAAACTCGGGTACTCTTTGATTTTAATCTGGATGATTGAAAGTGGTTGTAGAAAGGAGGTCTTGTTCGGAGGTCCAAACATAACATTTTCTAGGATTCCAATTTGCTTTCTTTCTTATTGTTTTGTTGTCCCAAGTCACATTCAGATCACGATATTAAACATCTGAGTCCTATAGGGCCCCAGCTACGGGTCCACTTAGAGACATATCACAGTCTGAGAGGCGGCTAATAGGGCTTTCGTTCAAAAAGGCTAAAGCTGCCCTAGTGGAGGTCCACCATATAACACACTGTAGCTAAAGAGGGCCATGGCAATGATGATGCCGCTTCAACTCTCTGTTGCCTTTAATGCCCCACCATTCATGTATTTTGTCCAGGATTAGGGAGTTAGTGGGGGTGTCAGACAGGATAGCAGAGCTTTTTGACAGGTAGGCAGTGCAGATTCTGGGTGGGAACTTCTTTGATTAATGGTGGGAACTGCAAAGTTCTTACCTCTAACAGGTAATTTTTAACATCCATGTTCGGCACCTCCATCTGTTGCTAATGATGCCGCTTCTCGCAGTTAGGCAGATGACATGCAAAGTGTGACTTTCACCTGACCCAGATAGTGCTCTAAATAGAATCAACCGGTTTTTGCAGACCTTGAAAACTAGTCAAGTCTGAATGAGAAAAACAGAAAGAGCCTCTTGTTGTAACTTCCAAAGAGCTAACTCAAGAAAGTTAAAAACCCAATTTTCAAACGGTTCTGGTAAGTCAAACTTGCATACCAGTCTCTCCCCAGACAGGGCTCCAGGGGTGATGTTCAGTTGGATTGTAATACTTCTTTACACGATAAGGTAAACGCAAATGTGTCTTTGTCACACTGTTGTTTAAATCTCCTGCTGCATATTCTTCCCTTTTTGGATGAAGCCCATTGTGCTTCGATTGCACACGACATTATTGAGGCAACATTTGATTATAATACCAATGTTCTTTTGACTGGCTGTACAAAATATAATATTCCAAACCTTCAGGTGATTTCAAATGTTACAGCCCAAAAAATAGTAAATGTCTTTGGAATCAACACGTGAGAAAATTTCCTATCCAGGCCACAATTTAATTTCCATTTGGCCAAGCAAACGCCACATACACATGCTTTCCAGAAAATGCGGCACATGTCTTCACTGGTTACTTGTTTCTGACTGAATCAAGTAGAAATTCCCCAACGGACATCACAAGAGTGGTAACAGCATGTCCCTGTCTTCTATAGGAGCAAATTGGTTCTCATATCCCTTCCAGTACAATGTGATCACCTTCCCAAAGGATCCTTGTCATTCTGTTGTTAGCGCTTAACGCTTCTCTCAATAGAACAGGAGCGGTGTTAATGCCCTAAAGATTTTGATGCCCACACCTGAGCACTAGCGCTCCTCCGCAAAGGCATAAGAGCGTCTACCCACTGCTCTTTGAGCAACTAAAAAAATAATTATGAAAACACAATGTTATTATCATTTTATTTTTTAGTGTGGACTCTGAACCAGGTTAAGGTGGGGTGGGGCTGGGCTGGGCTGGGTTAGAGAGCGCTTCCTTGCGCATGATGGCTGGCCATACCGTCATGCAACATGACAACCAGTGCACCTACCACTCCCCCTCTGCTTGTCGTCCCCATGGCCCCACCCCCTAGGTGACACTACGGAGAAAATTAAAATGATTATAAACAAGGGTTCATTATCGTTTTATTGGACGCTCCTTCTCCATAGCAGAGGAGCCGGTGCTACGTTTATCGCCACAGGAACGTCACTACAAGTGACTTTCCTGTCAATAGAGGCTTGTAAATATGCCATGGGTTTCTCAAAAAGTTAAACATTTTAAACAAAAACGACTTCATACAAAAGCCCAGCTACAGCCCTTGAACTCCTAAAAAAGCCTCAGGTGCAACACTTGAGAAATCACAATGGGTTGACTTTAGAAGAAGGTACAAAATCTATCCTTAAGATATTAAAAACATTTTTCGGCTTACTTTTTAAATGTAATAATATCTGTTGCTCAGCCATTTCTTTCTTAACCTGCTGAAGATCTAATGATATCATAAACACAGTGATGAACATAAATAAGGGTTTTATTAGAATACTCACATTGCACTCTCAGGGCCCGATGTAGGTAATCCCAGATTACCAATTCTTAAATACCGAATCATACCGATTCGGTATTTAAGAACTGGCAATCGGGATGTAGGTTTATTTACCGAATTAATTACCGAATCGGTATGATTCGGTAATTAATGAATCGGTATTTACCGATTCTGTAATTGCCATTGATTCCTATGGGCCTTGAGGCCCATAGGAATCAATGTCAATTACAGAATCGGTAAATACCGATTCGGTAATTGTGGGAAACATTGAAGGGTGGCAGGGTGTCATTTTGACACCCTGTTGCACCCCTCAATTGTGCATGGGTGCACATGTTGCAGACATACATGCCCTTAGGGCATGTATGTCTGCAACATGGCACTGTTTAAAAAGCAGAAGAAATGCTTTTTAAAGGGTTTTCTTAATTTACCACCAACTACTAGTTGGTGGTAAATTAAGAATTCTTAAACCCCTATAGCACTGATTACAGTGCTACCTACATGTCAAAAGACAGATTCGGTAATTATACCGATTCGGAATTTTACCGATTCGGTAAAATTACCGAATCTGTATTTTAACATGCCCCTACATCTCACAAACCAATTACCTGTCGGTAACGGCCGAAATCGGCCGTTACCGACCGGTAATTGGCGACCTACATCTGGCCCCAAATGTTTTTTTAATTTAAATTATCTTAGCTCTTATGAAATATGTTATTTTACTAGAATAAGGTAGCACTTTGTTAGATTTGACTAGACCAAACCATTGCCTAAATATTACTTTATGACTTTGTATACATGTGTTTGTGTGTGTGCGTATATATCGATATGTATATTTAGATATCTGCACACATTTATGCAAAGTCAGATTTAAACATTTGAAGCAAACAACACTGCTTTGCAATGAAAGGCACTTGGAAAAATTAATGTGTGTGGTAAGGTGCGGTGTCTGTTTTTCTGTGTAGCCTCCTGGCACTTCCACAAATGTGGTGGTTGTGCACAAAGGGAGGGGCCAAGACAAATAATACTGGAGCACGAGCCCCATCCTGTCCCTCTTTAGAGTTGTCTCCTCTTGCACTCGGCGAAAAAACTGGTTGTATGTCAGAATATTGTGTACATAAATATTGCCAGATATAAAGATTGTGTCCTAAATTATTAGTTAAAGAAAATATCATCCCATTGGATGCAGATGGTCTAATATCAACGCCAACGGCACAATGCTTTATATAGATTTGTTGGATTGGAGGCAGCCAGATCTGTCCAGGACCAGAGGTGTGTCCATTACACCTTGCTCCTCAATCGAGGTGCCCCAATCGCAAGTGAAGTTTAAGGTTTACATCTCATTTTTAAAAGATTAAAAAAAAAATGAAAGTTAGACTTAGAGCATTTAAGGTGCTTCGACAGGTCTACCCGAAGACCTGCTTCGTGATTTTTCCAGGGATAGTTATATACATAGACCCATAGAGGGTTATATATAGTGCCCACTCCTGGGACAGCTACAGGCACCATCAATATGTAGCCCTACAATGGTATGCAGCAAGTCTTGAACAACATGTGCAAAAGGAGAAGAAAGTGGGCACAAACATTTACCAAGCAGAGTGCAAAAATCCATTAAAAAGGTTCCTAGCTTTCAAATCCTTCCATTCCATGGTAAATTATCTCATGGCAACCTAGTGAAAGGTTTCTAGACATGTCCGAGCTAATTATCTGATTAGTTCTTCTTTGAAATTCATTTGTAATAAAGGTGGGTGGTTGAAAGTTTGCTCGTTTCATTTACTGTTATTTGCTGGGCAATGGGGTATGTTAGGTCTGAGGTTAATGACCGCGGTCAAATGTTTTCCCTTTTTTGGTCGAGCATGCCAGACAGCTCAAGTTGTCTGGTTATGAAAGAACAATTGTTTGTTTACCAAGATCATACAGTGGGCTTAATACCCGCCCATTGCTCGTCATTGGTTAGCTTTATTATCACTCTCTTTTGACTGCTTCTTACTCGATTTCTTGTCTTGTCTATCTTGTGTTTGTCTCCCCCCACGAGCATAGCCTATTTACTTTTCTCCTTCCACTGTTCACTTTTAGGGAACTACTTTTTCTTTTTGCATAAGCACTTCTTGAAAGGGCACATATTCCCACCTGTCCCTCTTGTGTGCTTCACTCCTCATACACTGTGTTGCTCTCTCTTATTCAGTCAGTCAAAATACTTTATTAGATTTCATTAAAATCATAAAAAGATGTAAAAAACATTTATGTACATTTAAAAACATATATTACACTAACATTATAATCAGTACATTGGGTTATGATCAATACATTGGGTCTAAAGTTTAGCTACGTTGGGTGTGCAGTTAATAAAAAAACTTCTTACAATACACTCAATGGTGCTTTACGAGATTTAATTCTAGACGCCGCCACTGGATAATTTGCCATGCAAAATATGATACAAGTGTTGCACAGAGACTGGAGATAAAGTAATGCTGGCCTCACTTGAAGGAAGCCTGCCTCCCTTAAAATTGGCAACAAATATTTTTTCCGTATCTCTAAAAACAAGCCACAAAACATAACAAAATGCATGGTCTTGGTTTGAAAAATTATCACAGATGCAGGGTGAGGCTATTTCTGGTTTGAACCATGAATGATAACTGCCCAAATAAAAATGAATCAAATTAAATCTGAACTTGATCAATAAAAACCTGTACAATGGCCTGGAAACAATACTGAGGTAGGGCTCAAGCTTGGTGGAATTAAGTAGCAGGTAATGTGATCTGACTGTAGTTTTCTGCAATTCCCTTTCCTCGCAGCCTAATCTTGCCCTCATCATGAAGTGCTTTTTAGTCGAGTCTACATCCTCTTTCCTAATGCATGATGGAGATGTGAAAAGTTCAGGACGGCCCAATTGTTCAAAGGACGTCCTCAAGTAATCCAGCCATGGAACTTTTTTTGAATGATCTAGGGACATGTCATCATTCATTATTGCATGGTTAAGAGTTAGTTTCTTATTGAGCCATGTCTTTAGCCAGAATATTATAGGTGCCAGATGGAGCTTGTCCGTGACATGAACCAGACCCACCTCCGCATGAATTGAAAAAGTTGGAGTGGACTGGGGGACGGTCAATAGGGAGCGTAGGAACCTGTTTTCCGCCCTCTGAATAGGGTCGAGATGTACATAGCCCCATAGGGGTGAACCATACATTGCTAATGGAATGCATTTGGTGTTAAAGACCTTCAGCAGGGCCTCCACCGGTCTGGCCCCCAGCCTCCTTGAGAAACCCAAGAGTGCCGCAGAGGACCTGGCCACAGATAGACTTTTTGCCCTAACCTGGGGTCCCCATGAGCCCCTCTCGTCGAAGAGCACCCCCAGGTAGGGGACAACTGCCACTCTAGAGACCACTTCACCCTTGCACTTGAAGGTTTTTAGTTTACCCCTATTTCTATGGTATCCGACCACCATCGTATGTGATTTGTTCGCGTTTACCTTTAAATCCAGTTGGTCCATAAAAACTCCGAACGCATCCAACAGACGCTAGAGACCGATACCAGTTCGGGTTATGAGGACTGCGTCGTCCGCGTATAGGAGAGCAGGGATCTTTACGTCTCCTACACGCGGAACGTCCCCTTCCACCTCTTCCAAGTGCCCACCCAGCCCATTGATATAGATAGTAAAGAGGAGGGGGGCCAGAATACAGCCCTGCCGCACCCCTCGCATTGATTTAAAATGATTTGTGCACCTTCCCTCATTAGTAACTCTGACTGTGGCGAACAGCTCCTGGTGGAGAGACGCCATAAACGTAACCAGTGCCCCATCAATCCCGATCTTTAGAAGGATGGCCCACAGTTTGGCCCTGTTCACCAAGTCGAAAGCTGAGGAGAGGTCCATGAATGCCAAAAACAATGACCCCTCCTTAGCTATCGTGTATTTAGAGATCAGCAGGTGCAGGTTAGAGCACTGCTCCAGAGTGCCTCTCTTCTCTCTAAATCCATACTGGATATTGGATATCCCACCACAGCTCTCAATACTATCCCTCAGTTTATCCAAGAGGACTCTGCCTAAGATCTTAATTGCAGAGTCTAAAAGGGATATGGGCCTGTAGCACCCAGGGTCATCACGCTGGCCCTTCTTAAAGATTGGGACTATGATAGAGGTGGCCCAAGTGGTGGGCCGAGGGTTACCATTTGCAGCGTTGAAAACATTAGCTAGGACCCTAGCCCAGAGCTTAGGCGAATGTTTATAAAAATCTGCAGGGACCCCATCCGGGCCTGGGTCTTTGCTCTTCGATGTGGCTAGGATGGCTTTCTCCACCTCGCCCTGGTTAAAGCACATAGGACCAACCTTGGGGGCTAACGTTTGATTCGCATAATTATCTGTGGCCGTGTCACCATACACTGCTCTAAAGTGGCCCAGCCATCTGTCATCTGTGATGACACAATTCATATCGGTGTTGGCCGAATCGGAAAAAAAGGCTGATTAATTATGGCCCAAAATTGTCTGCTGTCCCGCAGGACATCCGAGCGAAGTAAATTCTCCCAAGCAGCTTTCTTGATGTCATCTTTCCTAACTTTTAGTGCTAGTTTATACTCCTTCCTTAAGACGGTATTGACCGCTTTGTCCCTCGGAATGTGTTTTAGGGCTAGAATCAGTGCTTTATGCGCCTTGGAGCAGTTCGAGTCAAACCAACGACAATGATTTTTGGTTCCCTTCCTTGTTCTCATCGTCAAGTCGTGCGAGATTTGACTACAAATTCCTTCAAAAGCCCCTAGTATGTCGTGATCTGGGGCCATGGTGTCTGACAGATCGCCATATGGCCCTCTATTTTTGGGAGGAGCTCATCATAGAAATTTTCGGGTTCCACATTTGCCCACTTTAGCCTTCTCCCCTGATCCACCAAGCGTAAAACAGGCCTTGGCTTAGCCTGGCAAGGCATAGGTCCCATGAAGTCCCCCCAGGGCACCTCGAGTGCAACAGGGTTATGTTCGCTGTATGAAGAGACAATTGTTCTATAGGAGGAAACCCTGCTTAAAATGCCTGGGGACAAGAATATATAGTCAATGATGGTACCAGGTTCTGAGCCCTTATAAGTAATTGTTCTAGTTCCCCCTTCCGAAGAAATTGGCTCAGATAGATTACAATTGGCCAACAAATCTTCTAGCTCCTCTCCAGCTTTTGTGTGCTCAAAATGGGGAGCCTCTGACCCAGCTGACCCCTCATAATTGCTTATGCCACACAGGTCACTACAGGGATGAATATTAAAATCGCCCAAAAGGACGAGCTCAGAATTAGTATGTTTATTTTGAGTGACGGAAGATAAAAAGGATTCCAAGGTAGCAATATTATTGTTGCCATTCTCCCTGTTCCACGAGTTATAAAAATTAATGAAAATGGTTCTCCGGGTAGGAGTAATTTCCCTTTCCACTATTAAAATGTTTGGTGAGGCAATTTTAACCATTCTTAAAGTCCCTTTAAGTTTTAATGAAAAAAGAGATATAAGGCCTCCCCTAGCTCTGCCAGCAATACTGGGCACTGCTGGGACAACAAAGCTGGTGAAACCATCTAACCAAAAACTAGATGTGGTATCCCATGTTTCCTGGAATGTTATGACTTTGTGGCGGGTAACAAAGCCAACCCATTCTTCATCTTCTCTTTTGGCTCTGATGCCAGCCACGTTCCTGCTAAGGATTTTACAAGCTGCATCCTCTTCAGGGTCAAGAGTCCCGTCCGTGGTGGGTAGCGTCGGGTCTAATGGCCAATCGATTTCCTCGAGTCCTGACAGGGGGGCGAAACGGTTACTCAGAATCGGTCCACGGCCCTCTGTCAACCTATGAGCTACCCTGGGGTATGGTACCTGGGGAGCAATCTCAGGCCTCGGAGGGTGTGGGGATGTAAACCCACGAGAGCTGCCACCTCCCTGAGCTGAGCTCAAAACCCGGTCTCTCACTGGATATCGATGTTTCCCATTGCTCCACGCTTTGGGAGGATAAAAGTACCCCAGGGGAACCGGTCTCAACTGATCTCTTAGTGATATGACAGAACCATCCCAGAATAGTCTAACTGCCAGGTCTGCCCTGTCAAAATTAATTAATACGCAATCCCCCTGGGTGTGCTTTGGCTGCTTCCCGACCCAACCCACCCTCCTAGCAAAAATGACCTTATATGAAATATTCTCCCCACAACAGGCTTTAGCACACCAGGTATAAGCTTTAATCATAAGTTCAGCAGCAGATTCCCGCTCTCCCTCTTTGAGTAGGGGGACCCCAATAAAAACTGCGACGAGTGAGGCAGCCTCCGGGGATAGGTCTAAGTGAAATCTATTGGCCACCGCCCTCCTGTAGGTAGGTATACTATGCTGAATCCCGGCACATACCGGGTCTGTAAGGTTGGGAGCAGATGCCTCTAGGAGGGGGGCTCTAGGGATCCGCTGTCCATCTTCAGCATGCACCGCCTCACTTGATGATGGGTCCACTCCCCTGGGACTAACTACCTCCCTGCGACCTTCTCCCTGTGTTTCTCTGCCTATATTAGGGACCTCTGAAGGCGGGATATGGACATTTGCAAGTCTATCTATCAAAGAACATTTCTTTAAGAGACCTTCCAAACAAGTGTTCAATGTGTCCACAATGTCTTTAGCGATGCCCAAGAGCAGAGGCTCGATCCTGGCAACAAAGAGGGCCTTCAGCTTTTCTCCCAGTACGTCCGGTGGGGAGGTGGGTGTGCCTGATGCATTATTATTTTCGCCCCGTTTCCGCTTCGGTGGAGGTGGACCATTAAACTGGGTACACGGTGGTGTGTGCGGTGTTGGAATATTGTCTTGTGTCGCACCACCACCCGTTGTGGTAGGGGGGGTAGGATTGGAAATAATAACCACTGGGTCCAAGGGAATAGGGGGGACGTCAGCGGCAACAGTTAACAAAATCTCCTGGGGGTTCGTAACATTAGAAAGAGAAGGGGATATCAATCCTAGTTCGTGTTCTGCATTTGCAATCTGTTTGATTAGTGCCCCCACAGCAGATGAAAGATACGACATGATGGTATTAGAGTGTCTTGGCACCTTAGCTTTACTCCCCCCCTCTTCAGCATTAGCAGTGGCGAAGTTCTTGCGCTTACCCTTTCGTAGATGTAAAGGGTCCGGCCCTGCCCTGTCTCCTCCTGCCCCGGACGGCCACAGACGGCCAGCCCTTTACCCGGGCTTAGCCCGGCGCCGCCCGCGTGCGTCCCGCGAGGCGGGAGACTCCTCTCCCTTATCAGCGCCTCCGGGCGCGAGTGCCGGTGGGCGTGTCACTGCCGAGCATCCTGGGGCTGTAGTCTCCGGCCGCGTGATGGTGAGAGTGGCGTCCGGGGAGACAAACATCAGGAAGACCAGCGTCGTGGCAGGTATGCCCCCAAATGCCCAGCGATTTGCCACAGTCCCCCGCTTGACCGCAGGCTCCTCTCCCTATCAGCGCCTCCGGGCGCGAGTGCCGGTGGGCGTGTCACCGCCGAGCCTCCTGGGGGCTGCAGTCTCCGGCCGCGTGATGGTGAGAGCGGCGTCAAGGGGAGACAAACAGCAGGAAGACCAGCGTCGTGGCAGGTATGCCCCCAAATGCCCAGCGATTTGCCACAGTCTCTTTTATCCATATTTTTACCTTCCCCACACTCCGTGTACCTCTTTCTCACCCGTATGCTTCTCCCCCACGCTCTGTATTGCTCTCACTATTTACTTCTCCCTTCATCCCTGTGCTTCTCTCTTCCTTGAGTGTGTCTCTCCACATGCTACTTGTTGTTCCCTCCCTTGTATGATTCTTTTTCTCCCCCACACCCTTTACCCTGACCCTCTCAAACTCTCCAGGTCCCCCATGAAGCAGACCTGTTTTTCTTTTTAATATTTTTTTTTTTCAGGGCCAGTTACTAAATTGCAGCTTACCCTTCTGTTTTGTAAGTAAGAGATATTTCTTCGTACTTCATTTTCATAGTTTCTTTTATTTACCAACTGATCTTGGATCAGTAAATGTAAAAAAAAGTGCCCATGTCATGCGCCTGTGTCATGTCGCATGCGTACACCTACTAGTTTATATATATATATATAAATGTATATATATATATATATATATATATATATAAATATATATATATATATATATATATATATATACAGAGAGAGAGAGAGAGATATATATATATATATATATATATATATATATATATATATATATAGAGAGAGAGAGAGAGATAGATAGAGAGAGAGAGAGAGGGAGAGAGAGGGAGAGAGAGAGAGAGAGAGAGAGAGAGAGAGAGAGAGAGAGACAAAGGTTAAAGTATTATTATGGTTAGGTGTGATACAATTATATGTTTTCGGAAAAAAACCTTACTAAATTTCTGAAAAAAACAAAGGTTAAAGTAGTGTTTCAGTTAGGTCAATTTGTCAGTGCAAACATTAATGTTTTGAACAACAAAAACACAGAAATTCACCAGTTATAGCTAGCAGCTCTTACTGTAACTTGCACCCCTGCCATGCACAGCTTATGACTCACATATGAAATCACTCATGACAAGTTCTATGACATCATTTATGACATTACTGATGACACATCTCAAATGACAGCACTGATGACATCATCCAATGAGTGTGCTTGTTTGTTTTATAGTTTAGATTGTTGCAGATAACTACCATATTACTTTTCCACTTAATGTTGTACAGTTTGGGTCCAGCTAATGGGTGTATTTAGAAAACACATGTCCTCCTAATGCACCATAGCTGTGTGGAGGTATTAAACACGCTATAAACCTTTGTATTTAAGATCAACTCTGTATACAGATGACAGTAGACATGTGTTTGTTATGTTGCACATAAGTGTTTTGAAACTGCAGAGAATGTCTACAGCTGGGCAAGGATTCTATGTTCTACATACTAAGTATTGTAAGCAGCCTTGAGTTATTGAAGAGAATTGTCTCAGTATGACAATTTCTACTTAACATAGAAGACTGTGCGCACCAGGTACTAACCTATGTACATGTGCTTGTTTTGTTCAGAAGAGCTATCTGCAAAGTTTTCACTGTGGTATGAAAGGTTCAGGGAGTAGAATGTTTAGCACATTCAAATCTTGGTTATTTTTAGTGAATAGTGTATGTTTTGACAGCAGTTGCATAGAGTGTGCACTATTGTTCATAGATTTTTTTAATAGTCTGTGGTGTATTGTTTATTAAAGTTTCGTTGTTTGCGAACAGTGTGGTATAAAGTAAACTCTCTCTTTAGAGTAAGCACTGTTTACAGTGTTCAGTTCTCTACTCATGTCAACTAGAATTCTTATTGTAGGTGTGTCAGAGGTTTGATACAGATAAAAGCTGTCTGTAGTAGAGCATTTCTTTTGGAATTGGCACTCACTATTTTGGGTTTCTCTGAACAGCTGTATACAGATTTAACACCATACTTAACGAGGGTTTCCCATATATCTGTGGTTGATTGTTAATGTGAACTACACTATATGCAAAGCCATGGCAATTTATACAGCAATATGAGCGAAAATGAAGCTTGGGTGGTCAATGATGACATCAATTATGTCATTTGAGATGTCGTCAGTCATGCTATAAATGATGTCATAGACCACATCATGAGTGATGTCATATTTGAGGTCATAAGCAGTGCATGGTGGGGGGTGCAAGTTATAGTTAGCGCTGCTAAGTATAACTGGTGACTTTCTGTTTTTTTTTAGTTCAAAACATTAATGTTCAAACACACCTCACTATAACATTCCTTTAACCTTTGTTTTTTTCAGTGAACTTCTAAGGTTTTTAAAAAAAAAAACTGATATTTTTATTACACCTAACTATAACATTACTTTAAGGTTTTTTTATTTAAGTAAATTAATTATTTTTGTGAGTGTATGTATGGTAGAATGACTTTATAATATATGCCCTGTTCTGACATTATTTTAGTAAAACATTTTTTTAATTGTAACAAAGCAGGGTATGGTTGTAAAATGTGTGTGAGTATTAAACAGATAAATAGTCAATAGAAATTGTTTATTTGCTCAGTTATTGTAACTCTGATATCAAGACATGTCACCAGCAATCTTTTTTTGAGGTGCCATTGCTCTCGCAAAAGGATTGCAGGATAGTATGAGGCCTACATAGCAAGCGTCACCTGCAGAAGCTTGCAAATGACTCTTGCAAGACTCCCGTGGGAGCACACAAATGCCTGCCTCCGCCCGTATATTTCTCCCAGTCTCTCAAGAGTATTGCGAGCTCAAACACTTAGCATATGTCTCATGGATAACAGCCTTGTATTCTTAGATGTGGGTAGTAGAGTGTGCAAACACATAAACCTCTCTGCTGGGACCTCCCTCTTCAGACCAATATTTTCTCTACCCCATTTTTACTATCCCAAGGGAGTCTTGCGAAATTGCTCATTTTACACTTTCTTTCATTACAGTACTAATACTTTATAGTTCTCACTACTAGCGTATGGGGAGAAAGTGGCCTCTCCATTCAGAACTTTCCAGGCTATAACAGGTGTGTAAAAGTAGGGTATAAGGAGAGACTGGCCTCTTCACTGAAAGGTGTGGCGCCGCGGCCAGGGCGACTGACTCCGGAATCTGGGGATCACGGTTCGATCCCCGGCTCAGGCAGCAGATTAGCCCAGCACCATGTGACTCTGGGCAATAGCTTGCTTAATCTTCCCGACGGCCCCCAGCGCCTAGAGACCCTTACGGGTGATTGTGCGCTTTACAAATGTGGATTATTATTCTCCTCAGGGTAACCATTACACCTAGTAGTGTGTCTTGTTTCCTGTCACTTCTATCTTTGATGGTGGATGACCATAGTATAGTGTGTAAAAGGAATAGCATCTTCGCTGAGACCCCTCTCTTGTATGATGGGTGTGTGTAGTAGGCTGTGGGGAGGGACTGGCGTCTCTGCTGAGACCTCTTTCTGCAATGACAGGTGTGCATAGTAGGGTGTGGGGAGGGACTGGCGTCTCTGCTGAGACCTCTTTCTGCAATGACAGGTGTGCATAGTAGGGTGTGGGGAGGGACTGGTCTGGCCTTTCAGACCTCTCTCTCAGATGACGGTTGTACGTAGTAGGGTGTGTAGAGGGACTGGTATCTCTGCTGAGACCTCTCTCTTTTATGATATGAGTGTGTAGTAAGGTGCGGGGAAGGACTGGGCTCTCCTTTCAAACCTCTCTCTCAGATGACAGGTGTGTGTAATAGGGTATTTGGATGAGCCTTAACTTTACTCACAACTCAAACCAATCAGCATAAATAGTTGTCTGATGAACACCATCTCCACTAAGACTCCTACATACAGTAAAAAGTGTGAATAGCAGAATGTATTCAAATATCACCTACGCCTTCCTACCTTTCACGATCCCATGTATAAAAATACACTACTACATTATAATTAAGGGGAAATATACTGTAGTACAATTATTTTACTCAGTGAGCATTCTTGGTTTTAAGGGGAAATATAGTTTAGTACAGTGTACTTAAAAACGTTTGTAAAAAAGTTGAAAAACACAACTATAATATATTTCCCATATATCCCAGAATAGAAACTAAGCATGGCCTTACCTATATTTCAGACTTAGAATTTTGGAAATGCAAAAGACTATTTAGACAACACTTACTCTGTGTTCTGGGTTTTAAGGGAAAATATAGTGTAGTACAGTGTACTTATTAAATATGAAAAAAATATTTAATTGTTTTTTTAAAAACATGTACTAATCTATATTTACCATGAAGGCCCAGAAAGCACACTATGTGCCATCTAAACAACATTGTAGTACTACACAAACTTTCTTGACAATATATAAAGTAATAAAACAACTTTTATTCACCTTTACACACTTATATAAACTGACTCATCCCTTCCTATACACTTATAACACAGTAGTGCACAATATTTTCACTTAAAAGCCACAAAACAGCCAAAGTGTGTTATAAGAAATATGGCTGCCTTTCACTTTTGTTAGGGTAGTTATTAGCCAATCATATACTGTTTTGTCATTGGCATGTACCGCGGTATACCGCAAAATTACCACAGTATGACCCAGCAGAATTTATCACTACGTTTTGTGCATTAAGGGCATGATTCACAATCATAAACTTACACTTTTGTGTAAATTTACCATTGTTTGCTATTCACAAAAGGCATTTTAATTGTAGTATCTGTAGAATTGTGGAGTCTTTGCACATAAAAATATAGAACTGTCCTATTTTTTTATAAGCAGAGACTCCGCAGTCGTAAATATAATACTCATAAAATACCTTTCTAAATATCAAACGATTGTAAACGTACACAAAACCATTTATTCTACACCACTCCACTGTACGCCGCTCCACTCTATGCCACTCCACTGTACGCTATTTCACTCTATGTACTTCACTGTGTGCTAATCCACTCTACTCCACTCCACTACACACCACTCCACTCTACAACACTCCACTCTATGCTATTCCACTGTATGCCATTCCAGTCTGCCCCACTCTACTCTATGCTACTCCACTGACCCCACTCCACTCTATGACTTGTCACTCCACTCTACGCCTCTCCTCCTTTGTACGAGACTTTGCCCCACTCTATGGCACTGTATGTTATTCCACTCTACGCCACTCCACTGTACAACCCTCTACTCCACAGTATGCAACTCCACTCTACAACACTCTTCTAAACCTTATGATACTACACCACACTATACTCTGCTCTATGCCCATGCACTCTACACCTCTCTACTACAATGTATAACACTCTATCACATGACACTCCACTCCTCTCTCAGACATGCCACTCCTCTATATGATGCAGCACTCAACTCTACGGCCCTCTCCTCCACTGTACTCTACAACACTCCACTCAATGTCACTCCACCCTGTGACACTCTAATCTATCCTATTTCACTCTATTCCACTCCACGCTATGACACTCTCCTCCACTCTATGCCAGTCCATGATATTCTACTGTACAACACTTAACACGACAACGCTCCACTCGACAACACTCCTCTGAACGACACTACACTGTACGGCACTCCACTCTATGACAGTCCACTCCACTGTATCACACTCCACTGTACTCTGTAACACTGCACTTCACTCTAGGTGACTCTACTCCATTGTATGCCCCTCCATTCTACACCACTCTGCTCCACTGTAAGACACGCCACTCCACTCTATGACACTTTAATGTACTCTTCAATACCACACTTTACGCTACTTCACTCTAGAATAATCTACTCCACTGTATACCCCTCCAATCTACTCCACTGTACTCCACTGTAGACCACTCTACCACACTCTACTGTATGGCATGCCACTCTACAACACTACACTCTACGACACTACACTACACTGTAAAAGCATCTTCGCCATGCTACTCTACTGTACGACACTCTACTCCACTTCACTCCACTCTGTACTACTACAGTGTACAACACTCCACTCTATTGCACTCTATGACACTGTACTCAACGACACTCCACGACACTCTACGACACTCAAATCCATGACACTCCAGTCTATAACACTGCAGTCGACGACCCTCAACTCTACTGTATGGCACACCACACTACTGTATGGCACACCACACCACTGTACAACACACCACTCCACTCTACGATACTCTACTCCACTATAAAAAACACAACGCCACTCCACTAAATAACACTTGGCTCCACTGTATGCTACACCACTCCAATCTACTCTACAACACTACACTCTATGAACTCTTCTTCACTGTAGTCTATGACACTCGACTCAATGACACTGGACTCTACAATTTCAAACAAATGTTTAATAAAAAATATAAACCATTGAAATTCAATGAAAACACCCAAATGTTAATGATCATTTATAGCTATGTAAAACGTATTTAATAATTCTGTGCAAACCCAACTAACGTTGGAGTTATAACTAAAGTTAATAATTTACACACCACCTTCAAATTACTACAAGTCATGCACCGCCGAAAACAGAGTTGTCAACTCGCTTGCCATACTACATTAACTATAACATTCAACCATGTGCAGTGTTCTCATAAATGATTTCATTAGACATGTGAGGAGTCTTGTTAGGAATGCTATCATTAAACAAGCAATAAGGGATATAATATGCAAGGGTATAAGCAGTGCATGGAGAAGGAGGAAGTTATAGTTAATGTAATGTGGTCAGGCCAGACCTAAAAATTAGAAGATTTATTCTATTAACCCCTTGCACGCTGCGCAAATTCCCCTGCTGTGCGGGAGAATTAATGAGTGGGCGGGGTTCGGACGGCCACCAGCCGTCCTCCGCACACGCCCATCGTGACGTGACATTGGACAGCCGGGGGACGTCCACAGCACACAAAGGTTTAAATACAGCTCTCTAAATGCATTCATAATAAGCAGCCTGTTGTGGTTACAAGTGACGCTACATTAAAACCATTGAAATTTAGTATAGATTCGTTATTTTTTTAAACACACAGTTTTTAGTTACCACTGAACATGTATAAGAACTGATATATGTAAACAATATCCATACTACCTTCTTATGTGCATGTGATTGAAGTTTCAGATTACATTTCTTTATGTTTGTAGAGTTTTCCCGTATGTTAATTTGCAGATACTTCTTGGTGCTCTTGCTCACGGTATAAAGCATTGTGACACACATCAAGCCACACATACGCTATATAAATGGCAACATTACAAAGTAAATAAACAAGCAGTGTTGCACAGTAGAGATGGTAAAATGTACACCTGGAAGTACACGAGAGAAAACAAGTGCATAACACAACATCACTGACAGAGTGACCAGCAGATGCCCTGCCTTATTAGGATTATCACTTCATAATCGGCTTAGAGAGACTCGCTAAGGAGAACAGCGATTCTTATTGGTCCATTGACACCAGGATTTTCCAGCATACGCTTCGAGGGGAAAATGTGCACCCCATGGCCTGCTTTAGCATTGTTGGCGCCCAGTGGGACAATCATTTTTGCCCCCCTCATGACCTCCTCCTTTGATTCCCTCATGACCACTGGGCAAAAGTACCTGTCATCTCTCCATAGACACTCTCTCACACGCATTTATTTTGTTTTGAAGCACTGTTAAAGTCTGACTTTACTAATAAGAATGTACATCGACCCGGACAAACTCTTTTCATCAACATTAGGAATGGATAATGAAAGACTGGGGAAAAGAAAGAGAACGTCCTAACCTATTTTATGCAGTTTGCATGTAGCTCTTCGATGACAGTCCATAACGTTCACTGCTCTATGTTAGGGTTGTATCTTATGTACTGCAGTGACATAAGGATCTCTGTGACAAAAGCCGTAGTCCACTCAGCTATCCACTTAACATATGGATCTGCACGGTCCCAGTTCTTTGCAGCAGGCATATTAACCCTATGCGTCAGGGCTCGAGTCGGGGTACCACGCGGGTGGACGGTGTCCCCCCACTTATTTTACCGGGTGGACGCTGTCCCCCCTGCCAAACAGCTGGACTTCACTCTTTGGCCTCTCTGGGACGAGGAGCTTTAAGAAAATAGATACAGGTTGACCAAGTGGCCGTGCACGTTTATTGGAACAAGCCCAATTCCTCCAGGAACACGCTAACCAGCATAGCTCGGGCCTGAGCCAGGTGTTTCATACAGCCTAGAATTGTGGCTGCGGGACAAACATCTGGATAAAAACCCGAGGCCCTACCTCCGTGGATAATTCCACAGCTAGACAGCTTCGTGAGTATGTTCTCCTTTTAAATCTGTCCATGTCCGTTGCTCTCTCTTCAGCCATATCTTGGCCCTTATTTCCCCAACCCGATGGTGCAAGTCACCTTTCGTGACGTTACTTCCTGTTGTGACGCCACTTCCGGTGACAGCGTCCCCCCACTTCTTTTTTTAGGACGTGTGCCCTGCTATGTGCTACATTATAGCAAGTCCAAACTGCCCCTGGACAAATCTCTGATCTCTCGCTTTAGCAGGAACATTAATCACAAGAGTTATCTTGACATTTGAATTGCTGCCTGAAAACTGGACGCACAAGTAGCTCTGCCGCAGGTGTTTTTAAATCATAAGTTATTGCTAAACACAGCACCCCCCTGAGGTCAGCGCCCACTTCTCCAGGTCAGCGTCCAATGCGGCCGCACCATTCGCACTGACTGACCTAAAGCCGGCTGCGCCATGGAAAACTGACTAGAGCTGTTAAAAGAAACATAGGTTCCGATTAACAAAGCCATTTATATTACGTTTATACACAAAAATAACTCAATTTACCCATGCCAACTATCCACAAAAGGGATCTAAAAAAGTATACATATCAGATGTAAATTGTTTTACAACTGTGAAACAGTATTTCAAGGCTGTGTACAATTACTCAGTAGCAGTCGTGGCCAATACAGGTAAGAATGGTGGGGCCCAGTGGGGGGGGATTTCGATGGACGATGACAAGGGAAAATTAATTCTTCATTTAATTTCTCCTCGTTTTCATCCATTGCAAACCACCTCACCCAGCCCCACCTCTTTTACCTGCAGGTGCCAGGGCTGCTCAGTAGTAAACCCCACACATAGGCCAGCTCTGCCAAGTATCACGCTTCAGACGTGACGCTAACGCATTTCAGTATGGTGGTCCGCATCACTGAAATGCACTGTCACGCATTATGGCGCCTCTCAGCTGTGAAGCCGGAGCACTTATAATCCACCAATACCGAAATCTGCAGTGGTAGCGTAATGTGCGTTGCTCCGGCAGGCTTGGGGGTTGGTGCGTCTGCCCAGTCTGTGGTATCGTGAGGTATGACGTCAGAAGAGTCACTGTCAGTGCCTTCTATTGTAAGAATCAATTTAATAGGGAGGGGCGGCTGGCGCGAGAGGGCAGCATTTCGAAAGTAAAATAGCTGGGCTGCTCAGCAGCTGTGTCCGTGGGATTTTGGTAGTGCAGCTGAGCATGGTGCTAAGTGCTTACACCACGTTGCGGTGGCATACCAGATACACTGCAAGCACCCTCTGAGGCTCACCTGACGCCGGGCGCTGGTGGCGGATGATTCACTCGCCGTTGTGAGCCTCCTGCTCACCTGTGAGAAACCTGTGATGCTGAGTAAGTACAATTATTACACCTTTTAGATAACTAAATTAATGTAGGAGCTGAAACTCAGCGTTTAAACAATTGAAATATACACGGAGAGGCCAGAGTTAATATTACAGATCAGCCCTGCCCCGCCCGGCCTATCTACGTCAGTCTACTCTGGGGATGGGTTTATCCATCAAGCGGCGCCTTGCCTGCAATTTTCCTGCGACATGTAATGTTGCTGGCCATTATGGGGTGCCCCTTTGATGGCCAGCAACGTCACGCACTTCGCAGATTGCCCCCAGATAAACAGAATGGTAGGCGGCAGCTTTGTTTATTATCTTTGCAGCGCTCGCCATCAGCAGACTTGGGGGCCTATTACCAAGCAATAGCGATAATTATCGCTAAGCTTGGTTAGCGGCAAGAATTATATCGCGGCGCTTTGACGATTTTTACCGCTGAGATACCTAGATATTATCAAGGTTTATCTCAAAAGCGGTAAAAATCGTGCGAAATGCATGAATATCGCTGACAAATAAGCGATATTCATGCATTATCGTGACAATACTCTTAGCCATGTTATCCACCTTCCATTGGATAACATGGCTAAGAACTGCTCTGGGCAGGCGTTAGCTTTTGGAGATAATCGCGCTTAGCGCGATTATTTCCAAAAGTAGGTAATAGGAGATAGCGATGTTAGCAACTGTTTCCAGTCGCTAACATCTTGGCACGCCCACTTTGCATGTCATTAGCGATAATTATCGCTGACATGCAAAGTGGGCCCCAAGATGATCGCTATCTCCTAATAGCTGTCGCTAACTGGTGTTAGCGACAGCTAGGTAATAGGGCGATAAAATTATCGCCGCTTTAGCGGGAACAATTCCTGCTAAAGCGGCGATAAGGCCCTTGGTAATATGCCCCTTGGTGCTTACATTAGTGTGGGGAGGGTCATGGTGCAGGGTGTTGGTTTGCATCCAGCTGGGCCAATGCCCTCCTAAACCCCCACTCCAGGCTGGCCACAGATTTCCAAAAACGTCACCTTTGCAGCTCCTGCCCCCAATTACCGTGGTTTTGGGAACAAGGGCACAGTGTTTGTCCATTGTCAGATCCAGGGCCTTTTTCGGTCGGCAGACCACTCAAGTCATTAAGTGAGACCGTGATAAGCCAAGGGTGTCAACAACTCCAGTCGAAGCTCCTGCCATCCCCTATCCCAGAAAGAAGAAGGTTGGCTGCACTGTACATGGGAGACAGCCCATGCCAGCGTGAGATTGCGGCCAGCCAGTCACCGGCAACAATGTAGTGGGGAGCGGTTATAAATGTACAGGGCAATGGCTGGTGACAGCTAAGTAAGTACTTCAGAGATCATCGGAAAAATGTGGTGATTAATTTGGGTAATTCGTATCAATTGCAACACTAAAATAACAAACTAGTGTAACATTTCTTTACAACAAAATTAATTTCTAACTTGCTAATCAAAGGGTATATGCAGGCCGACACTGAGATAAAACAGCTGTAATTTGGTATAGATTACCAGCTGCATTTTATCAATACTACAAAAAAATATTACAGGACGGTATGGTACGGTAGGAAAGGGCACAGGGCAACTTAAAAAATCACATAGTACCCCAGGACAGGTGTGAGTTGTGTATTTAATCCAGGTGCTGCACTTACTAAAATTAGATTTTCGTTTTGTACCATACATTTTCTTAATCCACTGCTTCTTATCAAGTGTCCCTGAAGATGTCACTAATGAGATGTGAATATCACTCGAAGGTGACTTGAAAACATAGAAATGTTACTTGTACATACTGAAAACTTGGCAGCTATGTTTGGGCCGCGCCGGTGAAGGTCGGGTGACTCTGGTCAGTGGTGACGGAGATAGTGTCACTCATAGTCGTTGAAATGTCACTCATAATTACACCGAAATTATGAAAACGTCACACATAACAATCTGACACCTTGGCAGCTATGATAGGGTGAGGAGTGGACGGATCAAGGCACGATTTCCTGTGAGAGTTTGTGAACACACAGAAACTTGTGAGTCAGATGGCATTCACCAACTCCTCTACTACATTATCCGATCCTGGAAGTGGTCCGAGGCGTGCTGTGGCAGAGGGCATTAATGACCCGCAAACGGCTTCAGAATTGCATAAAATAAATGGCTCTTGCTCTCATCCTGAAAAAGGAGTAAACATGCATCCAGAGGTTTCTACCTCTCATGGATGCAGATTTACTCAATTTAGAAATTTCCAAAAATCTTCCAGGTCGTACCTGAAAACCTGCACCAGCTGCAGCTTTCCAAATCTAAAAGGTGCATTTGAATTTAAAATGCTTGCATATTTTTGCAAAAGGTTCCAAAGCACTTTGTAACTTTTTTGTTTTTGTTTTCTCCTACATTTCCCCTATGGAGAAACACCCTGGGGAGCCCATTTCGCACTCCCAGTAATAGAGCTACACTGAAACTTGTGTGAGTAAATGTCATTATCCACCCCGCGTGTTTCCTTGTTCCTCCACTTCTTTGTGATTACCTGCTTCGCAGTAAGTAAACCAAAGTTTAAATGTTTTTAGAACCCTGGCTGTTTAAGATCTTCCAGTAGACCATGCACTGCATTTTTCTACGTCAGTGTCAAATTCAATTGCAGTAAAAGTAGCTAACTCTCACTAGAGTGATTAAATAATGGTGCATCCCAAAATCTTTGTCACCCCTTTCAATGAGGCACCTCTAGCACTTGGTAGAGTGGTCTCGCTTCTGTCCCTATCACCCCTAGGGCATGTCAACACAGCAAAGCTAGAGCGGGGGTGGGCGAAGGTTGCAACTGCCCCCCTTCTGCAGTACTACTCAGGTTTCTGGTTCATCGGGGTTCATAAAGCTGTGCTGTTGGTAGCTAGGATTAGGGCTGGCATAAGTCCAGCATAGAACAGGCATTTGAAAAGGGGCCTTATTCTGCCAATAAAGTGTTATTCTTCACTAAGATAACAGAGGGCGCGGAGACTAGCAAGAGATGGTTACTGGCATGTACAATTTAGAAAGAAAGAAAGACAGAAATAAAAGAAAAGAAAAGAAAAGAAACAAGCATTGGAAATGCAATAGGCCTCGCATTAGAAAAGTTTGAGCTATTGGTCTTATAAATGATTTTTTTTTATTTATGTGTTATTTTTGAAAATAGCTAAATTAATAGCTTTGTCATTTACAATGCCAATAGTTATAACTTTCGCAAATGTGACACCTATCGCATTTGTAATGCAATATGTGTTGCATTTACGTGACTTAGATGTATTGATATTACAAATAACAATGGCTTTTAATTTTTTTAAATAATTAATACTTAAATAAAAGTTATTGTAATTTATAATGGCAATAGCGTAAACTTTTGTAAATAACTTTTGGGAAGATTATGTTCAGTGCATAATATTGTGACGAAAATCCAAGAACAGAAGTGAAATAGTAACATCTTTTTGTGACATTTGTAATAAAGCTTGAAACATTGAGAGAACATATTTGAACCAGCTGTTGTTGAATGGTTGCACAGATTGATGGTGTGGTGGCGCTGAGTGATGTTGTGGTGGCGACAAGTGATGCTGTGGCGTTCAGTGATGCTGTGGTAACGCATAGTGATGTTGAGGTGCCCCTGAGTGATGCTGCTGAGTGATGCTGCTGAGTGATGCTGTTGTGATGCGATAGATAGAGTGAGGGCGATAGATAGATAGAGGGAGGGCGATAGATAGATAGAGGGAGAGTGATAGATAGATAGAGGGAGGGCGATAGATAGTTAGAGTGAGGACGATAGATAGATAGATAGATAGATAGATGGAGATAGATAGATAGAGTGAGGGCGATAGATAGACAGATAGAGTGAGGGCGATCGATAGATAGATAGATAGATAGATAGATAGATAGATAGAGTGAGGTCGATAGATAGATAGAGGGAGGGCAATAGATAGATAGAGGGAGGGCGATAGATAGAGTGAGTGCGATCTAGACAGATAAGGTGAGGGCGATAGATAGACAGATAGAGTGAGGGCGATAGATAGATAGAGTGAGGGCGATAGATAAATAGAGTGGGTGTCACTTTTCTGAACTTCGCTTGAACCCCACTAGTGCGTGACTGGAACGCAGGAAAGACCCTGTATTTAGCTGGTGGAATGTATTTTTAAATCATTTTCATGCTGAGGGGGATGGTAAATGCTCTGTTCAACAACCGCATGGATGGGCTTTCTTGTATTGCGCACGACTCTCAACTCAAGCGCTTCAGTGCACGCAAAGCTGTTGACAGAAAAGCGTTTTGAATGCATGAGTGAATCAACTAACAAACTCATACAAATAAATAAGTGCATGAAAGAATGACACAGGTTAAACAAATCATTCTTTCATGCACTTATTTATTTGTAGGTATTTGCCATGTTATGGTGATATAGATTTCCTCCACTGTTTACAAGGAATATGGGCATGGCTCCTAAAAAGAACCTATAAATCTCTAAAAGTTAGCAAGCCGTTATAACGATGTAAACACCTATAATAGTAAAAGGAATAAAAAGCAAAGCTCGGAGCATGATTAAACAGTGGCCACACTCCTATTTTAACTGTTACAAATTGGTATTTATTAACTCCTGCAGACTGCGTTATGAAATGAATAATGGTGTGCTTTGTGCACTGTTGAGTGTATAAATCATAGAGCAAGAAAAGTGCTTACTATTTTAAGCAGACTAGGAGCAGTGTGATACGCTCCGTATGTTGTCACATGGGCGGCAATTTAATATACTAGTGGGAGAATTGCCTTATTTTATTTTGGGTTGCAGTTATAATTCAGAGCACGCCTTCTTATTGGTGTTAATATCTAATCTGTTGCTCCATGCATAAATGTGTTTGTGAATGTTGCCATGTACGTAAGTGTAGAGTGCGTTTAAGAAACAGTGTAGCGGAGAGTGTTTCCATTAGTCAAAGTACCCAATAGTAAAGGTATGAAACTGCAGGTGATTTTATTTTAAAGGCGTTATACGAATACATTTTGTTTCAGTGATAGCATAATTGTTTTGATTTGTTTTCGTGCACGCATAGTGGTCTTAAATGTGAGGTCTTAAAATTACACAATAAAATTGTTTGTGTAAACATGTCTAAAGAAAGCAGCTTGTATTTGAAGCACACTTTTAATCATTCCAAATAGAAGACGACACGATGTGCCCGAAAGTCTGGACTGTCAAAGCAGTTGTAAATGGTTTCACAATCTACTGTAACAAGAAACTGAACTAACCTAATAAACGGAACAGGGCCTTGCAGTTAAGATCCTTGTCAGTGTTGCTGTAGCATAAGGTATCTTTTCACTGCAAACGGTTTGAAATGAGTTCGCACCTTATTTTCAGGACAGATAATGGTGCGCCTAGAAGTCCGGAGAGGTGTAATAACTTCAAATACTTTCTACAAGTGTTTAATATGCATACTGGGAACCAACATGTAAGGGAAGAATAGGGGAGAGTAAGGGTGACGAGACGCACGGGGAGCAGCAGCCTTTGATGTGCCGGTCGGCCGTGGGCAGTGAATAATTAGGGGAGGAGAAATGCCAGAGCACACGCTGGGGAAAGCTTTGGGAGGGAGGCTGGGGGCTTTGATGCTGTGCACGCGCTTTTTTCACGGGCACAGCATCAAATCGCCAGTTTGTTTAAGCTCTGGATAAGTCCCAATATGTCTCGACATCTGCAATGCTTGCGCATTGGCAGAGGTCGAGCCCTAAAAACCAAAGGGCACGTTGTGCGTACAGGGACAGTGAGAAGATTTTCAACGTTCCCAGCAAAATGTTATTTTTCCTGATAATTTGCTCCAGATGAAATCAAATGTTAAAAAAGCAATAATTCAGGCCTTATGCTGTGATTTAGCACCACCACTAAGGTTGTGTTTTTACCTTGCCTGATAGCAATTGAATCAGTAACAGCCCACCGTGAAAGACTATAGTGGCTCCCAGTAAAAACGGAATCATCTTGAGATATATCAAAGGCACAGCCCTCAAATACCTGCAAGATAAAATTGTAAAATACAGCCGACCCACTGACTATGTTCAACAGAAAAGATCCTTATGAGTGGTTGTAGCTGCAACGGATGCAAGCACAGGGGTACTGATGCAAGCACAGGGGTACTGATGCAAGCACAGGGGTTCTGAAGCTTCTCAATTGCAACACCACGTCTCTGGAACAGCCTGCTCAAACAAATCTCCAACGCCAAATCAACAACGCAGTTCAGGACAAAATGTTACGAGCACATCTGAGAAGGTCGCGCATTTCTATAATTCACGCCCGAGAGAAGTGCATGTCAGAATAGGTCTATGTTCTTTGCTTTGTATAAAACACAGATGTTTTGAGCAAACATTCACATGTAGCTGGACTTATTTAAAGATCACAAAACTGGCAAACATATAATCCTTAAGAAGAACCCCATACCAAGGACGATTGTGACAAAATCAGCACTCTATTGCTGAACGTCGACTGTAGATTTTGACACTTCCCCAGAGTTAGAAGACCATGTAAATCTGGGGATGTTCCAAAACTTTACGCCTCCGAGCTGAGACGTAACAAGAGGAAATAACTTTATTTCTCCTTGTTTATTCCCCTTTCTATGTGTGCTGCATTCTGCAGCACACATAGAAAGGGGAATACGCATCAGTGTATTGTTTCTGTGCAGGAAGGTGCCCCTTCCAGCACTTAAACAACCCTGCCAACAACACAGGCACCCTTGTGCCATGGTGCAAGGTTGCCTGCGTTGGCGCTAAGCTGCCGAAACAGAATCAGTGCAGGGAGCAAAGACAGGAATGCACCCTATGGGATAAATAAGGTGCATTTCTGCCCTTTTGCTTTGACATAGGGCAGCACAGCATGGTGACTTGCTGCGCTGTGCTACGCCAAATCCCCATATATATGCCCCTTCTTATCTACTGGAAAGAGTGCCTCTTTTTTTAAGCTGACATGTAGGTATGTCCAAAATCAGGTGTAAGCTAACGACAGTGAGAAGGGAGAGGCTGATAGACAAGACTTGTCTATCAGCCTCTCACTGTGTCAAGGGGATCCTAAGGGCACCTCGGCATCACCGGAGGCTGTACCTCCTACTCCTACCACATAGGAGTGGAGGTGGGGAGGCAGAGACAAAGCAAACGAAAGTGCAGGAAGGGTACAGAAACAGTGCGTGCAATACAGGAGAGAGAAAAGGAGAGCGGGGGAATAAGATGGAGGCGTAGAAAGAGTGTGAAACAGTGAGAGAAACAATGGTGAGAAGAGAGGAGAGAGACATATTTATATACAGAGAGGTAGAAAAGAGAACATTGCATAGGTGAGAGTGAACAGTGGGAGAAGAGTAAAGTGAGCGATAGTTAGCCAGAAGAGAGAGGGGGAACAGATGGTGAAAAAGAGAAAAGAGGATCACAGTGGATCACAGTGGAAGAGGGGTCAGAAAAAGGAGCAAAAAAGAGACTCAGAAATGTTGAAGGTGACAGAGAATAAAAAGAGAAAAAGGGTAGAGGAGCATACAAAATGTGAGCGAGAGGGAAGAGAGAACGCGTATTGGAAAGAGAATGGTAAGGGTAGGAGAGAGGAAGAAGCTGGAAATGGAGTGAATAGACAAATTATGTGAGGGTTCAATTTAACTTGCATGTCAGAGCTTTCAACCCCAAGAGTATTCTTCACCAAAGGAACCTAGTGAGATAGTACACATGTTGATGATATCTGTGCAGAATGTTTTTTAAGGTCCTGTACAGAGGTCGAAGTGGAGAGGATCTACTGTAAATGAGGTTCCCAAGCTGTTCTTAATTTGACCAAAACTGTTCCAATACTTTTTGTTAAAAAACAGCTGCTCCTGAATGGTTAATACTGATCTTGAGATGCCTTCGGCTGAAAGGGAAAGAGAGGGTCTCCTGTACTGTGCTCCGTGTTATTCTCTCCCTCGTCCCCATAAGGGACGAATTCCGCGGAGTGGCCTAAAAACTCTGCGTATTTGCGTGGAGTTCCACCCGACCCTGAATCACCAGGCAGCACATTGTTCTTCTTTCATGGTTTTACTCAAACATGCCATTTATCCTCTTTTGGGTAGGCTTAGACTTGGCACATGTCTCTTTGATGAGCTAACACACAAGTGCCACATTGCCCTGTTGGGGTCTCATAGTTCTTTATTACAGAACTCTGACCCGATACCCAGTGGCATGCAGAGCCTTGGCCTGGCATCCTTACAATAATACACACAGCGGACACAGCTCTCTTTATGCATCCGAAACAGCGAGACAAACTTGGCGATCCATGTTAAATGACCAGTGCATATGAGACCCATTCTACTCTTTGCCTCAGAGAGCCTGCCTGGACAGTCTGCAATGCAACTCTATTCGTTAGCTACTTTTCTGACGGTCTCTGCTGAGAAGATCCATCTGTACTCTAATTACATACTAACATGTTGATTTCAGCTTTTGCTTTTGATTTCTCTCTTCATCCTCCTGATTCCTGAACACAGACTCTGCCCAAAGACGCAACAGAAATTTCAAAGGCTACCAACCTACAAATAAAAATCCAAAGAAAACAAACTAGCTATCAGAAATGGTGCTGTTTTTAATGGTCGGCACCAGTAAACTATGCCACGCGGTGTGGACATAGTTTTTGCCGAACTCAGCTTGGAGCGTGGAGTGCAAAAACTCTATGAACTAAGCTAAAGCTACTGTACAAACTAGAAAACAGGAGGTTAGGAAACAGGCTCGGGACAAGTGGCCTCCACCCCTAGGGATATCAGGTCTTTCTGGGAAATAATCAATATGTCCTACTTCTTAGATGATAATCAGCCCAAAATAGAATGTCACATGTTCGCTGATGAATGGGTTGGTCACTTTTTTCTTTTTTTTAAAATTTGTTAATTGATATTCTTACAGCCTTACATATATAAGCATACAACACTTTCCAAATCAAGCCGGAGAGTTTCCGGACAAGCAGTATTCAAATGAATCATTACAATGCAACATTGTTCTCAACATTTCTCCGCATCTCCAATTCTACTACAGGGGATATACAAGGCTCACCACGATATTTGTTCCACATTGACCACTTCCGATCCCATTTTTTAGGGCATCCCTTTGCCACAAACACCTCGGTCTCCGCCAGCAGGCACCTGTCCATTTCCTTCGCCCACACAGTATTAGGCGGCACACTGGATCCCCCCATCCCCTCGCCAGTTCCCGCTTAACCAATGTGTATCCCAGTGTTGGGAACGGTTGTTCAGTTTCAGTGAGATCAGTCGCCTCCCAAACATTCAGCAGTCCCAATTGTGGTGTCAACACTACCTCTTTGCTCAGGGCTGTCTGCATACGGTCCGAGGCTCTCTCTCCGAGTGTACGTATTCTCGGGCAGCTCCACAGGATATGATAAAAAGTGGCCTGCTGTCCACACCCCCTCAGACACAGGTCATCGGGTCTAGAACCAATTTTAACCAAGGTCTTACCTGTCATATATAATTGGTGAAGTATCCTAAGCTGTATGAGCCTAAACTTAAGCGTGATGGCCGCTTCTCGAGGAAACATAAGAGCCGCCTGCCAGTCTTTGTCACTTATTTGGCCCAGATCATCCTGCCACCACTCCCTGAGCGGCGATAAGGTGTCCGGTAAGTTATTACATAGCTTTTTATATGTGAGGGATATCGCCTTGGAACTTAAGAGCCCATCTAACAACCGGTCTTCTAATGGAGATGAATCAGGTATGTCCGTAAAGGATGGGAAAGCCGTCTGGAGTGCATGTCTAATCTGCAAATATCTGTACAGTTCACCCTGGGCCAAATGATAACGGCTCTGAAGCTCCCCATATGTTAATACAGCTCCCTTCTGAACTAGATCCTTCACCACCGAGATCCCTATAAGGTCCCACTTATCAAACCCGGGCTGATAGCATAGCATTCCCAATTTCTGTGTGTAACCACACGGCGCCATCTTAGAAAGGACGCCTGCCCAGCCCAGATGGGAATGTACTATGCGTCAAACATCCAGGGTATGTTTGGTGGGTCTAAAGAATTTCTGCTTGTTTTTCCTATCAGTATTATAAAGGGCCCCCAAATAGCCGGAGCAGTCAGTTTGATAACGGTCGAGAGCATACGCTGGGTCGTCGGGGTGATATATCCAGTGGTTCATGGTCACCAATTGCGCCGGCCAGTAGTAGAGTTGTAAGTCGGCAAAGCTATGCCCCCGTCGTACCACCCCTTTGTGTGTTTCTTTAATGCCACTCGGGGGCCCTCCTATCCCACAGCAGCGTTCGAAGTTCCCCCTCCACTGCCCTGAAATAGGAATCAGGGACTCTATGCGGGCAGTTTTGAAGGATGTAGAGGAAGGGAGGGAGAGCCAACATCTTGAAGAGTGCGGCTCGCCCTACCAGCGTGAGAGGGAGGGATCTCCAATGCTTCACATCCGCACGCAGACAAGCCAGTGGGGGGGGCAAATTTGAGCTATAGAAACAAGCCTGATCCGGAGTAACGAAAATCCCCAAATATCGGAAGCCTTCCTCTGCTACCGCTATGGTATACCCAGTCGGAAGCCGGGGAACCGGACCATGCATCATAAACAGGAGATACTTGTGCCAGTCAATCGCATACCCGGAACATTTCCCGCAATTCGTGTAGATGTCAAGTACCACACTAATTGACTTGTACGGGGATGCCAAATACAGCAGTACGTCGTCGGCATATAGAGATATACAATCTTCAACATCAGCCGCCCAGCGCATCCCCCGCACCATCATATCTCGGCATACCCAGGCCGCGAGGGGCTCCAGCAAAAGGGAGAACAGAAGCGGAGACAGCGGGCACCCCTGCCTAGTGCCTCTGCGTAGTCCAAATGTCCGGGATGTGTATCCATTGACCCTCACCTGCCCCAAAACGTCTGTTTATAACAGCTTCACCCAAGATATATATTTAGGACCAAGTCTCACCCTCTCCCGGACCTCAAACAAGTAGGGCCACTCTATAGAATCGAAGGCCATTGAGGCCTCGAGAGACAGCACCGCAGCGTCTTCCTCGATATATTCCCTCTGAGCCAGCACGTTATGCAAACGCCGAATATTGAGGGCAGTATTCCTCCCTGGCATAAACCCAGACTGGTCCGGGTGAACCAATGATGTAATAACCGTCGCTAACCTGTTGGCCAGAACCTTAGCCAAAACCTTTGCTTCTACGTTTATCAATGAGATAGGTCTATAGGAACTACAGCTATCTGGTGGCTTACCTGGCTTATGGATCAGTACTATGGTAACCAACCGTTGGTCCACTGGCAGCCTACCTTCCTCTAGACTTTTCAAATACATGGCCTTCAGGTGAGGCACAGTTAGAGAGGCAGTAGCTTTAAGACACGCAATCGGGATGCCATTGGGCCCCATTGCTTTCCCAGATTTAATCTGCCCTATGGCCTTGCTGATTTCGTCATGCGAGAGGTCACCAGCTAAGGTCTCTCTCTCCTCATCTGAGAGGGCTGGTACGTCACTATCCTGGAGGAGCAGTCTCGAATCTTCAGCTATGTAATGAGTAGATGGGGAATACACCCTCCCTAGGTGGGTAGCGAAAGCCTCCGCAATTTCCAGTGGGTGTGTCACTGTGTCCCCCTCTGGCATTTTCAGTTTATGCACCCATCTCGTACCCTGTTCTCACCTTTCCAGCCACGCCAATGTCCTGCCTGCTCTGTCTCGAATCTCATATATCCTATGTTGGGTATGTCGATACTTGGCCAGCATGTGTTATCTGGTTTTTATCCGATATTCATCCTGCTTTAGCAAAAGTCTGTGAGTTGTGCCTGGTCATGGATCTCACGCGTGTTCCCGCTCTGCCACTAGGAGGTATTCCTCCACCTGAACCAGAAGTTCACGCTTCTTGGCAATATACCCCATCTTCAAAGATAGAGCTTGGCCTTTCAAGACTACCTTATATGCTTCCCAAATTGTGTGCATGCACTCAACTGAGCCCACATTTTCAGTAAAATAGTTCTCGGACTGCATGCGGAGTTCCTCCCTTATGTCTGGGATATGTGAGAGCCAAGGATTGATTACTATGGTGGTACGCATCTGGCGCTCCCAATGTGTGTAGTCTACCCAGACTGGGGACTGGTCCGATATGCCTTGCGGCAGGACTCGAGACTGGGCAAAATTCCTATGGCGGACATGTGCGTAAGAAAGTAATCAATGCGCGACAAACTACAGTGCACGTTTGAGAAGTATGTGTATAAGTTCCCAGTGGGTTGAAGCACCCAGCCTATATCCGCCAGCCCCATTGCCTTCGCGAATTCGGCCATTTGTCCATCACATTTCGCTTTAGGCCTCGGCGGGCATCGAGCCACTGTGTCATCAAGAGTCATATTGTAGTCCCCCCCATGATTAAAGTGCCTTCCCTGAGTCCCGTCAGCTTACAATCAAGGTCTTCTAGCACTGTTTTACCTAGAGCTGGTGGTAAGTAAACCAAAAGTATATTTATATCTCTACCATCCCATTGGGCCTCAACCCCTGCGAATCTGCCTCTCGGATCGGCCCACGTCTTATGAACTATAAGGGGTGTATTCTTTTTAACCAGGATTGCCGTCCCACGCGAACCTGTGGTGTAGTCTGCATGTACTAGAGGTTTGTATCTGCATCTGGTGAAGGCCTTAGACTTCTATCCCACCAGGTGTGTTTCTTGCAGTAAAACCACATCAGGTGCCTGACGCTTCAAGTACTATTGCACTATCCGCCTCTTGATCTTATCCCCCAATCCATTAACATTCCAAGTCAATACAGAAAGCACCCGGTCTCTATCCCCCCCATAGTCACCTGCAACCCCAGTTTACAACCTACGGATCAATTTGAAGTGAGAAAAATTCTGCAGTACCCCGCTCATCCTAAATCGCTGTAGCTTAGGTAAGGCCACCTTTCGCAATACCTGATCAAAACCACATTTTGCCCCAATAAAGCAAGAAACATTTGAACTCCCCCCTCTACCCTCCCCCTTAACCCCTACCCCCCTGCCTGTGGATTTAAAACTACCCACTCCCGAACATGGCAGTGTGGCTCTCACCCCTCCTGAAATGCTGAAAATGCACAGGGTTATTGAACTCTCGTCCTCCTGTGTACACATCACAATCGTCTTGAATGTTAGCCATCCACTATTCCCATCGTACTAGTCTTAATCAAATCACATCTATTTGTCCCAACAGTCTTGGTGTGTATACTGGATCAACTCTAACCCTTCTCACACCAATGGGTATCTCACACCCCATCCCCCCAACCCCCATACTTACGCTCTCAACAAGGTTCCATCACTGCACAGCCTTCTCTAGGGGTCGTCACTCCTGCTCCTTTGTCAGAGAATCCTCCTCTGCTGGGATATTAGTCGTTGTCTCTGAGCGGTTACCTCTTGGGAGACCAGATCTACCAGAACAATCTCTTCTCTGTCCCCCAACCGTGTTCCAGCCTTCCATCCAGTCCCAAACTGCGTCTGGAGACTCAAAGAACCACGATTTGCCATCTGATTCCACTCGCAACTTTGCAGGGTAGAGCATCGCATATTTAACCTCCCGGTCGCGCAGTTCCCTCTTGACCGCCTGAAAGCTGCGCCGCTGGGCCTGAACCTTAGCCGTGAAGTCTGGGAAGAAGGCAACCTCTTAGTTATCTATTTTCAGCGGGGGACTAGATCTTGCTGTCTGAAGGATTATGTCCCTATCTCGATAGTTAAACACTTGGGCTATGAGGGGTCTTGGCGGTGCTCCCGGCTTTGGCCTCTCACCCGGCACTCTTTGGGCCCTTTCAATGGAAAAATAGCTGGACAGAGTCTTAGGCCTTAGGGGCTTGGTAACGAGATCTTCCACAAATAGGTCCGCCATCAGCCCCTCCACTCTCTCCGGAACTCCTAGGATGCAAATATTATTATGGCGAGCATGGCCTTCGTAATCATCCAACTGTTGCGGCATCCGCTTCTGCTTCTTTTGCAATTCGAGCACCTGCGTTTATAGTTCCGAGGTATCCATCTGTAGGGCGCTTGGAACTATCTTAAGCTCCTTGACTTTTTCATCCATCTTCCGGAAATCCGCCCTAATAAGGGAGACCTCAACCGTCACTAAATCCAGCGAGGTACGCACTCCATTGATAGCCGCCATAACATCATGTAAAGTTGGCTCCGATCCCTGCTTGGGGGAAACGACCCCCGTCTTTCTCCATCTGCGCCAGATCACCTTTGTCTCCTGCCTTGGACCAGGCAAACTTGGCAAGTTGTTTTTGAGCGTTAGCCTTGGGACCCTTCCCGCCCGATGCCATGAGTGGGGGTAAACTGGTAGCACTTCAGATAAGGTAACTGACCAACTCCAGGGGTATCTGCCACCTGGTAAGGGGAATATCTAGTCAGTACTACAACTCCTATGAATCGTCTGTCATCCGTTCCTGCCCCCGTCGCTGGCTCTGGAGGTCAGGTTCTTCCACTAGGCACAGGGTCGCCCCGGCAGGTTGCAGCTGCGATCACCGCCTAAGTCAGGCTTCGCCTTTGCTCTCCCGTCTTACCTCTGCCGGCAAGTGCCACCTCCTGGATTCACTCACCAGGCTCCTCCTTATATTCGCTTCCGTCCAGTTCAATCACAGCCTTTGGGCCAAGATGTCCCACCATTTACACAATCCAAGCCAGGTATTTATATCACATTGCCAGGCACCACTGTGCGTCTTACAGGGTTTCTTCAGTATGAATGTTCGAAGGTGGTGCAGTCTTAACTCATAACCTCCTCCTCTGCCTCCAGTCTCTACCCTTCAGTGGAGTGCCCGATCCCCATGGAACTACCAGACCAGCTCATACCCAGCTGTTCGGGCATTCAAATGGGCGCCAGTCTTTAAACAGTTGTATCCAGTCCAGCAGGAGACTCATGCCCCACGTGCGTTTATGCAGGCCATGCCGCCCTATAGCTTCAGGCCCCTGGGCAGCAGACATGTCCATTTGCTCTAGTAATCTGCGCCGGCTGTTCCTGCTGAGCAATCCCCCATGTGCGCTTTTCATTTCCGGGCGCCCCTTACCCATTGTTCAAGTCCCCGCCCCGTCTGCTGCTCTCTTGCCTCCAGCACCTCACCAGTTGCAAGTTCCACGGTAGGCCTCAAAGCCGGGGCCTCGATTTGCGGTGTAGCACCGCCTACATCAATCTTCCGGCCTCCGTGACCCCCTCCGTCAACCTCTCCTGCCAGTGAAGTGTGCCGGCCGAGCCTCCGGGCCTAGCCTCAATCCCCGGCAGCACCAGTCAATCACCTCTAGCCAGGCTTTCTCACCCTCACGCCTTTGAGGTCCGCGCCGCATGCTCTACTTGCGGCAGCGCCCGGGTCGCTGATCCAGGGCCTCCGGCCTCAACCACGTCTCGTCGGCACTCACTACTGCTCCGCAGGTCGAGCTGCCGCAGAGAAGGAAGCGCCGCTCGATCTCCCCCGGGCGTCACCATCCTCCTTTTTGTGCACGGGGCTCCGCCGGGCCGCCGCTGGATTCCACAAGTTGCTGGCACCTCCGCTCCATAGAGGCCGTTCCTCCCTCACTCGTCCTCAGGGAGCCGCCATTACCGCTCCGGCCGGAGCTCCGGAAGAAGGGGTCAGAAACTGCACACAAGACACCGGGTCGGCCAATCTTCTCGGGGGGAGGTAGGTAAGGAGTCACAGCACTTTTAGCAAGTTTATAGCCGCGGATGGCTTAGGATAGGACAGGATAGGAATACAGGGAACGGGGGCTTAGGCAGCAGCCATTCTCGTTGCCTGCTAGCCACGCCCCTCGGGTTGGTCACTGTTTAAAAATCTTTAGTGATGACGTTTCTCCTCCAATTTTAGTTGCGGTTCCACACCCTTCAACCGCTGGAACCCTTACCTTAAGCAATGCCGTCGATGTTAGTGCTGTAACCAGAGCTATTTTTAAATACTCTCCCAGAAAGACGCCTGGCCCAGATTGGGTTACCATCGATGTCTACAGACAGAATCCCTCCTCTGGGCACCTCCCTCTGTTAATAAATGTCTTTCATAATGCGGTAGGAGTTGAGATTCCCAGCTCCTGGAGGGATTTGATTATAGCCCCCATTTAAAAATCAAAAGGCAACAGAAACCAGCCACCTTGGAGGCCCAAAATGGTTTTCGTCCAAGAGTTGGTACAGTCGAGGAAACACTTAACCGCCTTATGATCTCGGGGAAATATGTCCATGCCGGAGGTAGGGCTCTCCATATGGCCTTAATCGACTTTTCAAGTGCTTTAGATCTGGTAGATAGGGACAAACTATGGTCAATGATGGGAAAGTAGGGATTGACCCTGCTCTTATAGACCTATTAAAATGCACGCACTAAGGAAACAAGGCTCAGGTTCGTTATGATACAAATGGTGACTGTACCCCCTCTTTTTATTCAAATAAGGACATAAGCACGGTTGTATTTTAACTCTCTTTTTATTTCTCTTTTATATTAATGCCCTTGAGAAGGCGCTGGCGACTAGAGTAAAATATCTTCCTAGAATTTCGAATAGGTTTGTGTCCATATTACTCTACATGGATGACGCAATCCTAATTACCCGCACAGCCAATAGTCTCCAGTTTTTACTCAACATCCTTAATGATTTTAAAAAGAAGCTCAATCTGAAAATTAATCACCAGAAATCCCACATATAATGATGGCGGCCAGAGTGGCCAAGAGCAACATAGTGAGGACCTGGGGCGCAAGTACCCCTCCAAGTATCAAGTCAAAATGCAGAAGAGGTGATTTATCAGAGCTGCGGCTGTCCCAAAAAATGGGAGCAGATGTGGTGGCCCCGGCTTGAATTTATGGGCACTGATCCATGACAGCACTGGGAAGGGCGTGGGATGGAGATTTGTATGCCAATTCTATTGAAAGTAATGATGGTCTATGTCAACACCAGGCCGTACAAGCAACGTTTGTGATCTCACTCATGACCCACTTGTTGAAAATTTTAAGACCTCGCAATAACAACATTACTCTGTTGGGAGCTGCTTCTCTCTTGCATGTATTGTATGATGAGCAAGGTTCAAATTAAAAGTTAAAAAAAAAGAAATCCTGCATAATAATATGTGGCCCTAAAAAGACCGGCTCTCGCTCTCATAATATAGCAGGTATCCCTATCACAAAAGTATACAATTTTAACTATCTGGAGGTTCTGTTGTCGGGCAACTCGAGTTGGGACAAACTCAGAGAGCCTGTAAACTCAAAGTGGCAATAGATGCACTTTTCAGGTTCTCCAAGAGACTTGGACACACACCCATCAAAGAACTTATCACTCTGTCTAACAGTAAATCCCTTTTCCAGAGGACATACGGGCCAGCGTTTGCGGCTCCATTCTAGTAGTCTCCAAACGATTGAAAATACAGGCTGTAAATAGGTTCCCTGCTTGACTAGAAGTTAAGTGAAGTTATGAGGATTGTGATTTAATATGAAATGTTATTGTTTTAAAATTCTGCTTGCAAAATAGTTAGGAATTATGTTTTAAGATAGATGTTTAATCCACGGGTACTTTGATTTTAAATGACATTAGAAGATGAATTCTCTAGTCTTTTAGAATTCTTTTATACTTTTTTGTATGAGCAATAAACTTTACTTTTGAACTTGATTGAAAATACATTTTTGCATAGGCCACTAGCAACACCTCGGAGCACGGCTAGCCGTATTGCTCATTCGGAAGCAGGCCTTTCTTTCCTGGAGGACTTAGTCCAGGTTGTCCAGCTCTTACTGGGGCTGAAGATTTTGGCTTCCACCTTGCGCTTCTTTTACCCAAATGGCTATAAAAGACTGCTTAAGACAAGATCATGTGTCCTCTATTCCATGGTTATCCTACGTCTTTTAGATCTTCAGGGGCCTTGGGCTGCCAAATACTTTCTTTTCTCCAAATGAAATTACCTGCAGCCTGAAAAATATAGTAAAATCCCTTTTCTATCCCACAGAAATTAAGATAGATTTGTCAAATATCAATCTATGACTATAGTCTCCCACTATCTAGATCTAAAGTATGTAAAGGGAGTGAAACCTTCTCGCCTATGGGTTACAAATTCAGAAGATATATTCTAATTCACCCGCTTTAGACTGGGCACTCTGCACTTTCTGGTAGCCCATCCTCAGCAGGGCACCTGCGTTCTCACCTTACCACCATGCCCCTGTGACTGCACTTCTGAACAAACACTGGCACACATTTTGTTTTTTGTGTGGTTTGTATACCAGGCTAAGGACACATTTTTTACGTCTCTTGCTGCACTCCTTTGTTTTTAGTTCTTTTTCTGTATGTATCGTCTTTAACCCTTAAAGTCTGAACTCTGCTGCATGTCTGTAGTTGGTTTTGTCCAACAAGCTTTTGATATTATAAAATTTTTGAATTATTTCAGTGTCGGATATTCATCTTTTTTTACATACGAAATAACTGCCCAAATGACCCATTACTTAACGCTTTTTCTCAACCGTGTTATTGCAGAGCCGTGTAGAATGTGAAACCATGGTTTTAAAACTGTATTATGATTTTACTTATAAATTGTACTTTATCATGCTTTTATCTTTTTTAGCAGCATGTATGCAACAAATGTATATGATTTTTGTTTTAGGGCTATTTGCAGAATAAAAGCTTTTGACTGACTAAGTTAAATGAATGCACTTTAGACAATGCAAGCGCATAAAAACAGGCACTCAGCTCTGCTCTGAACCAGCGCACGTGCTCCTAATACGTCCGGGAACATCAAGAGAAAAAAAAATTGATGTCAATATGACTTTATCATAGACAAGCATCCCTCTCTTAATTCTAATTGCACTTCCTTTATCTGTTCATACCCGACCCTCCCATTAAATACACTGCGAAAGAAAGAGCTGTCAAAAGATGGGGTAAGTGGGACCCTGGTCAGAATTCTCAGGCAATTACATTTTTGATTGGGTGGCTTTCTTTTAAGTAGTGCATGTGTGAGCAGTATTTGCGACTCAAGGGGCATATTATCAAGAACAGCGTTAAAAATTATCGCCAGTATAGCGGCAGAAAACTGCCGCTAAAACAGCGATAATGGGCCTGATAATATGCCCTTGTGAATTCCCATAGAAGCCCAGGTTCTGGTGTCAACCTGGGCTTCTATTGGAATTCTCCAGGGCATATTATCAAGCCAATTTTTAGCTGCAGTTTTCTGCTGCTAAACCCGCAATAATTGTAACACTGTTCTTGATAATATGCCGTTTAGGGTACAGCTAGCAGTCACCTGAGTTATGTTTGTGTCAATAACACAGGGATGTAAACAATCTACAGAAAATAAATCACATCTCTCAGATGGCTCGTCAACTGGTGCCTGTCCACAGAAAGACAGAAACTAAACTAAACCACCAAGTGATACTGTATTTTTTTTCTTTTTAAACTTTACAAAACTGACATTTACTTACACATATCTGAAAGTAACACGGTACACTTTTACTTACAGGAAAGTTTTTGTAGTATTTATTTTTATTCTTGTACTCTTGCACTTGTAGTGGAAAAATACAACTGCCAGAACCAAAATGTGAATTAATAGTAGGAGATGATGAACTAATCACATTTTACATAAGAACATCTAACATCACTAACCCTGAAAAAAAACGTAAATTTTTTTGTATCGCTCTATGACTGTGCTTGGTGAACCCCCACTGTAGATGGCCTTCAGATGTCTTCAGTGGGGGCTGGGTGCTCATGCGGGAAACCATCCAAAGCAATCAATGCATGTCTTGATTCATCTGAAGAAAGTATGACATTTTGGTCTATAGAAGTACCATCATGATGAGAGATACAACCATCAGCTGGATCCTGAGCTGCCTTTGGGTTGCACAAATATCTATTTGCCAAGCTTGGGAGAGGTGGAGCATAGAATGGATGGGACTTTGGTTAATAAGGGGCACCAATTTCCTTTTCGTTGGGGCACTGTTGAACCATAGGGTAGCCCCACAAACAGATCCACCTCTGATGTCTTCAGCCAATACAATGATGCCACACTACTCGCATTCATGCGCTATAAAAATGTATACAAATAACAGATTATATTATCAATCAAGAGCAAAGCTCTCAAGTAATTTCGAGTGAGGCATGAATACACTGTTTTTTCCTGGTTTTAATCTTTGTATTCTGCTAGTTTTATAAGATACATTTTTTTAAATTTCTTTTTTAATTGAAGAATCAAAACAATAAATCATAACATAAGCCGGCATGTCAAATAATGTTATAATAAAAAAGAAGAAAGAAAGCTAGAAGGAGAAAAAGAGTAGGAAAGAGAAGAGAGTGGATAGAAGAAAGTAAGAAGGATATCAAGTACATGTTGAGGCAAAATTATAATATTATAAGAGATAATACCAAAATATCCTATTAAAATCTGAGTGAAATATAACATGAATATTTACTCATAACATAGATGAAATTAATCAAAAAAGGCGGTGAGTCTTGTAATGACAGTAGCATTAACTATGGCACTATGAGATAAATATTTGGTAACCACAGTTTGTCACTTGTAACTGCTAACTGCAGGTAGTTCAGATTAAATCTGTCCAATCTGGGGTTGTGACATACAAAATTCTACCAACAGTTTATAGAAATATTTTATTTGGATTTCTAGTTAGAAGTAATGACCTGTAAAGCACTTGCTATTAAGAGATCTACAATTTTTCGTAGCAATATGCTATGAGACCAAACAGAGGGTACCCTTCCAAAAACAATTAATCTAATGAAAAAGATGAGGGAAAATTTGTAATAACGTCAACCTGTGCCAAAATTATTCAAACATTCATTAACAGAGCATAGAAAAACTATATATGGAAGTGTGAACCAGCATGTGCATCACAATAGCAACAAGTATCTTGTTGAATGAGTTTAGTTTTAAAAAGAAAAATTGGAATGCAAATTAATCAATTATAGGAAAAAAAGAGTTTGTCCTAAAGTTGCGTAACAAGTTGTAGAATGCACCTTGGTCCAGATTTTATCTCAGGTGGAAACTGGGTAACTACAATAAAGTTCAAAATCCCACAAAGCCTTGTTAGGAAAGTTAGGTCTGTCCATATTCAGTGATCGAAGCAATGTGTATATGACAGAAGCTTTTGAGAGCAAATTCCTAGTAATATGATGATTCTGTACATGAGGAGCCACAAGGCTAGAAGAGGTGAGTGACCCATGTGCAATGTGGAGGATATCTTTAGGCTCATTATATTATGTAAACATATTATTTGAGAGCTTGTATATGCTGAATAGTTCTGAAAAAGAAGCAATAGAGTTATCCTTTAATAATTGTGAAATGGTGAAAATGCCCCTATCCGTCCACTTTTTCCACAGTATAGTTTTACCATTTTTCTTAATCCATTTAGTATAACAGATGGGTCTGCTAAGAAACTGATCAAAATTTTAAAAATTGGAAACTATAAATGATTTTGATAAGGAACAAGAGTGTGATACAGTAGACGGCAATCAAAACTACTTAGGACGATTAGACATAACAACAATATTTTTTCTGAGAAAAAGGGAACACAAAAGCTCACTATAAATAGAACCATAACTTACAAATGTTGTAGATAGGATCCACTAAATGAACCAGAATGTATTTAATTCCAAATTAAAACAATCTGAAAAATAATACATCCAGACACTTTGGGATTTTTCAATCTATCTAGGGAATTATAGGTTTCTTCTAATTCACAAAAACCTTAGATAATATGCTGTCTAAGGTAGCAAAAATCCTTTAAAAAATGTACCCAGCATCATCCTAAGCAAAAGGTTTACAAATGGGAGAATCGTCATCTTTATTGTGTCAATGCCTCCCCACCAAGATAACAATAATGGAGACCATTTTTGTGTAAGGTGACAGACCTTACAACTTTATCTGTATTCATTTTAAGAGCATCCCCAATAGAATTAAGATACCAGATCCCCATGCATTTGATTTTAGTAGTATAACAGGATAAACCCTCTCAACAAAAGGCTCTTTGATGCAGTGTTTATTAAGAGGGATAACCTCTGATTTACCTCCATTAAGTTCATAACCTGAAACTTTGGAACAGAGTTTCAATTCTGTGAAGAAAGTTGAACTAGTTCTAGTTTGATTTCCAAGTAGAACTAAAAGTCTAAAAGTATCAGAATGCAAGGACAATAACAGAAGCCAATGGCACCTTGAGATTTCTACCATAGTAATTTAACACGCCTGCTTGAAGTTGGATTGACCTATAAGAAAACAGAGGTGCTACCTGGATTGGTTTGTGCCTCTAAAAAAGACTCTAGGGCCAGAGCAGAGTCAATAACGTGAGAGCCGCCCCTTTAAGAGTAGTTAATGGGCTTGTGAAGTCAGACAGATTTACTGTGCTTCATTGTTATTGGCTCTTTCCTTTTATTCCTGTTAATTCAGCTCCTTCACTCTGGCATCCCACAGTCTCCTTGAACTCCTGGCCATTTGAATCTTATAATGCTCTCCTCTCTCCGCCCCACAGTTTCATGTTCAAGTGTTTTAGTCTCTCGACTCACTTGAATTCTTCTCTCCTGGTGTCCGACTCTACAAGTGTTTCAAACTTTCAGCTTACATAACACTCCCCGTCTCTCTTCCAGTGTCAATGTCTTCTTCACAGAAAATCATCAACCATTTAACACACACTTCGCAGATGTTGTATGTCACTATATTGACCACTGAAATATCGTTCTACCTAAATATCGTAACCATAATATTGATTCCTGATACATTATCTAAATAAGTGTAAATATGCTATTATTGACTGCATCTTGGCACTGTTTTGGAACTTGATATTATGGTCAGTATACGGTGGTAAAACACCCTTCCCAGAACCTAACACCACTTGCCCTACTATCTTAGCAACTTCCTTATGGAGTATGGCTGCTGATAAATCATCTGCTCCCTGAATCCTAGCAATTCTTTGGCACCTAGCCTCAATAACCAATGGGCTGCAGAATAAGTCACAACATGTGCCATTGCCCGAACTCTGTGGCAAAGGAGTTCACAGCCTCTGCTACTCCCAGAACCCCTTGTGTCAAAAATAAAAGACCATCATATGGCTGGAGGACAGGTTTTATTTGCAGTGGTCTTTATCCACTAATAATCCACTAATAATATTGTAGATTCAGCACCATTAATTCAAAAGCAGTTTGTAGATATTTCGCATAGGCATGTCCATATCACAATACCCCTGCCCTGTTCACCACCCAACTGAATCTTGGTTACATAAGTATTAAATGTGAATAAAAAACAGGCATCCACAAATGTCAAATAGATGATGAAACTGATTGGGTATAGTGCTAATCGTTGCTTAAACCCAAAGGACCTTTGGTAGGTCACAGACATAATGTGTACTGTTTTAACTGAGAGGTAGCATGGCATCATGAGTAGGCTAGTTCCTTTGCTGGCTTCTTGTTGAGCCAATACCCTTGTCAGTCTAGTCAACAGGAAGGCTTGGCTGATTATGTTTAACAGTAAGACAGTGCTCCCTTCAGCATTAGTGGCCAACAAAAGATTTGCTCCCTGGTATTCCAGACTGTTTGGCCATTTGTGACTCAGATCAATACGGATGAACTCTCTAACATTTCCAAGGCTCTTTAGATATGTTGCAATTCCCTCCCTACTAGCTTTTCTGAGGTCTTAGTTAGATTTGGCGATTGGAAAATGGATCTGTAGTTTCAGTTTGTCTTGACAGATTTGTCAAGATGACTAACATAGATCAACTTCTGAATTTTTGGGATGGTCCCTTTCTCAAAGCTGGCAGTGATAAATTGGGAAATGCCTCTGCAAGTGTCAGTGCCCAGTTTTTAATGAACGTGTCCACAAGGGGATGGGAAAGAACTATAATCTCGTCCTCGATAGTCAATTTAAAGTAGTGGATAGTGTGAGCATGACCCTTACCTTTAAAATTGTCCATACATTTTGGTCCCTGCTTAATACTGATTTTATTTTTACAGAGTTGGCTGCATTTCTAAAAATGTTTAGCAAACTCTTAGCTTTCTGTGGTTTGTGCTTGTAAGTAGACATTTTCAAAAAATGAAGTATGTACTACCATATCCATGGATAAATGTTTTTCTATTTCTTTTATCCCTGCAGCCTGCGAAAACTCCCAGACCTTTTTAACCTGCACCAGCGGAAAAGAACCCAGTGTGAAATTCCTCTCATCCAATCAAAAGGAACTGAACAAGAAAACTCACCGGAGCCCCCTACAGTCCGAATCAAGTTCCTCCAGTGAAAGCGACGCACCTTACCACTGCCCTGAGCTCAACAGCCTGAGGGAGGCAACGGGGAGAGTCCTGCGGAGCGAAGTCAAGACTCCGCTTATAAGCTCGAAGGCCTGTGAGAAAATCAATCATAGAGGTAACTGGGATAACGGGTGGACTGTTTTAGGATGTCAGGGTGAAATTTATAGGTCTTGCCTAAGATACTTGTAAAACAGTTTGTTAGCTTACAGTGGCTTAGAACCTGCACTTTGCTTGCTCTTAGTTGGCCTTATTGTCTTTCTTATTTGCTTGATTCTAATTTGTCACCATGTGCAGGCTTCACTTCCTTTCCTTGGGGTTGTCCCTGCACTACTGTTTTCATTTTCTTTAAGCACTGTATGAGAGTGCTTGTGTTTTCCAGCTCTCTCCCTCGTGTATGTATGAACAGGGACTGCGCCTGGAAGATGTACTGGAACAAGAGTTACAGCAGCGGTGAATGTGCTAGAGAAATAGAGAGGGGGAAGAGCATGGGATGCGATTCCTAACCCCACCTCAAAAAAAGTCCTCAGAAAACAGCACATTTGCTCCTAATATCAAAAATCGAGACCACTTTTTTGCACAATCTCAACCCTGTTGCCCAAACTAAAAATAATGACACTATCCCCCATGTTTACAATTCAGACTAAGACTGGGGTCTTAATTTCCTAACAGTGCCCCCATACTCATCACATCTCTGGGATACTCAGTGGATGGAACTGGTTTCTGTAACATCTGCTTCGTTACCTCTTCAACCTAATCCTGTGTGGTGGGCTCGTTCCTCCCCCACCACCCACAAAACCGGAAGCAGTATTGTGCAGGGCTGCTCCAGCACAGCATAGATCCTCTCACGGAGGCCCCTTTCCCACAACACAATTGTCCACATCCAGACACAGCGCCTCCTTAAACACTGTGCTGCCCCCACCACAAACACAGAGTGGAGGCTATTTAGTGCCCGCCCACCGGAGATAGCACTAGGCTGCATGGAGGGAGTGGCATGCATTATGTAGCAGGCCCTGTTTCATGCTGGCTTTTAAGCTTTAATCATTATTGAATATTTATGAACTATTTCTCTGCGTGGTTTGGGTTGGCTTTTGTGTCTGTGAAAGTAACATTTGCCTTGCTTTCATTCTGGTCGTCTCCAGAACGTGCTTTCCACCCCTTCACTACCCCTGTCCTTCTTGAAGTCCGTCTCTGGGCTTCCAAGCCACACCTGGCTTGAAGTGCTGCTACCACATTGTAAAGAAATCATGTGAGGATTTTACCTCTGTCTGCCGGATCCTCACCACTGCGTGTAAAGCAACCCAACCCATGTCTAAATACAGAGAAAAACCAGCATTTGCAATGCAATAGGTCTCGCATTTGTGAGAGTTACAGCTATTTTCACTATAAATGACAATGTCTTTTACACATGTGTTTTGGTTTCGAGTGGAGCTGACGTATATGACGTATACACAAGCATTTGCAATGCAATCAGTTTTGCATTTGTGAAAGTTAGAGCTCTTGGCATTGAAAGTTACACTTTTTTACTTTCGTTTTTTGTATGCAGTGGCATGATGATTTTTGCATAGCGCTATTGCCATTAGTATGACCTCGTGGTGCTGGAGAACGAGAACATTAAAAATAGGTTATGAGTGGGGGGGATGACAAGATTAATATGCTGTCTGAAATAACAAGCATTTGCAATGCAATAGGTCTCGCATTAGGAAAGTTTGAGCCATTGGTATTGTGAATTACATTTTTTTAATTTATGTGTTGGTTGTGATAATAGCTATAGTAATAGCTAAAGCAATAGCTTTGTCATTTACAATGCCAATAGTTTTAACTTTCCCAAATGTGACACCTATAGCATTTGTAATGCAATATGTGTTGTATTTTCACGAAAATCCAAGAACAGAAGTGAAATATTAACATTTTTTTGTGACATTTATAAGACAGACGTCATTGTTGTTCAAGTACTTTACGCTGGTGTTTGGATTCCTGTAAATCCCCAGTGTTGCAGGGTGCTTAAGAATTTTGTGATCACAGTGGTACTGTATTCCGGGCTGGGGGGAGGGGAGGAGAGAGAGAGAGAGGGAAGGGAGGGGAGGAGAGAGAGAGCGAGAGAGAGAGAGGGGAGAGAGGGAAGGGAGGGGAGGAGAGAGAGAGAGAGAGAGAGAGAGAGCTTGGGCTATAGTATGCGGCAGCGTTGGGTATAAAAAATAAAAATAAAAAAAAGAGGCCAAATTATGCGGTAACAAATGTATAAAAATCACAAAGTTGTATGAAACAATTATCAGTTATTGTATGGAAAGGCGAGGTGGTATGGCGCGACTTGAAAGCAGTAAACCTATTGGAAACCAATAAAACCGTCCAGACATCCAGGAACACAAACCAACCGGCAGCATCGAAAGAAAAGCTGAACCCTCGTCAGAGGTTACAGCTGCCAGTCAACACTGCAGGGCACGGGAGCTCTCCAGAGACACCGGGAACTTCCTGAGACAAGCATTGTGCACCCCGAGGTGTGTACATTTCCATGCATAACCTGTTCTTTAAAAGGGACCTCAAAGTTCTCCTCCTCCAGAGACACCTACAAAAGTAATTCACGTCCTCTTGCTATTGTGAGGAAGACTTCCCACTACTGATAATTTCTACTTTCCATGACCATGGAAGTGCCTTCCCAGTGTATGCCTGTGATTGGAGGGTCTGCCTTTTTGCAGTATTTTCCATGTACTGGTGTTCGGTGCCCTTTTGTAACATGCACACACCACTCTGCCCTTGCAACACACGGCTGCTACCTCTCACATGTCTTTACCTTTGATACTTGCACAAGTGCCACCATGCCCATGTAACGCTTGTTCCTGAGCCTGAGTGTCTAGCACTTATTGCAGGACTATACCTCTAATCACACTCTGTTTTCTCTTATAACTGCACACTTGTCACTTTCATTTCCTCTTGTGCACTTTTGACTACCTCATGTATTTTGGTTGCTCACAATTGTCACTATTACCTTATGTAAGTAACGTATGTTTTTGCAACCTGTTCTTTTGTAATGTTTCTCATTATGTTTCATTTCTGTCCCTGTTGTGAAGCCTCCGACGCCTTCGGGTAAAGTCCGCGCTATATAAAAATGCATAAATACATGAATAAATAAATACCGCCTTCGGGTAAAGTCCGCGCTATATAAAAATGCATAAATATATGAATAAATAAATACCGCCTTCGGGTAAAGTCCGCGCTATATAAAAATGCATAAATAACTAAATAAATAAATACCGCAAATCACCGCCGTCACTCTGCCGGCCTGCGACCAGGAAGTCAGGCAGGCCGGCGCGACAACAGGAAACAGGAAGTAGGAGGGCGGGAGCCTACCCCGCCTCCCACGGAAGAGCCGTGATTGGAGCCGTGTTGGGAGCACCGGAGCAGGCAGGAGCCTACCCTGCGCCCCAGTGCCGAAGCAGGAAAGAAGTGTCCTGCTGCCGGGCCTTGCAGCTGAGGAGAGGAAGCCGGTGAGTGGGGAGCTGCGGGCGGGCGGGCGGGGGGAGGGGGAAGCATGTGTGTGCGCGCGCGCGCGGGGGGGGGGGCGGGCGGCCGGCCTGTGTATGTGTGTGTGCGTGCGTGTGTGTGTGTATGTGTCTTGGAGTGCGTGTGTGTGACTGTGGGGGAGGGGGTGTGTGTGTGAGGGGGTGTGTGTGTGAGCGAGTGTCTGCGCGCGCATGTGCATGTGTACGGCGCGGGACGCACACGAATCCAGCTAGAAAAGCTCGTGCACCCTCTTGTCCGTCCTTCCCCCCAGAGTGATCGCTATTGGTCTCCAGCTGGACTAATGCATCCTTACGGATGCATTGCCAGCGAGACCCAAAAAGGTGATACAAAAGGGGATGATGGACGGAGCGTTTGAGCAAATCAAACACTCACCCCCAGTCAACTGATCTGGGTTTAATCCATCACCATTCTTTATCCCACTCAGCCACCCCATTTCAGACATGGCTATATGCAAATCAGTCTGACCCTGTGCCTCATGGGAACAGTCCAGCCCGAACTGCCAAGCCATGTCTTCCATGGACCGGAAACAAGCATCCTGGGACCGGTTTCGGATTCATAATCCTCATCAGCCAGGCTATCTTGAATCCAGTGGCCAAGTGAGCAAGGGACTCACGTCTGAGCATACCCTGCCACACTTAGGGCGAGCAAAGCGATACAAAAGGGGAAGATGGACGGAGCGTTTGAGCAAATCAAACACTCACCCCCAGTCAACTGATCTCGGTTTAATCCATCACCATTCTTTAGCCCACTCAGCCACCCCATTTCAGACATGGCTATATGCAAATCAGTCTGACCCTGTGCCTCATGGGAACAGTCCAGCCCGAACTGCCAAGCCATGTCTTCCATGGACCGGAAACAAGCATCCTGGGACCGGTTTCCGATTCATAATCCTCATCAGCCAGGCTATCTTGAATCCAGTGGCCAAGTGAGCAAGGGACTCACGTCTGAGCATACCCTGCCACACTTAGGGCAAACAAAGCGATACAAAAGGGGATGATGGATGGAGCGTTTGAGCAAATCAAACACTCACCCCCAGTCAACTGATCTGGGTTTAATCCATCACCATTCTTTAGCCCACTCAGCCACCCCATTTCAGACATGGCTATATGCAAATCAGTCTGACCCTGTGCCTCATGAGAACAGTCCAGCCTGAACTGCCAAGCCATGTCTTCCATGGACCGGAAACAAGCATCCTGGGACCGGTTTCGGATTCATAATCCTCATCAGCCAGGCTATCTTGAATCCAGTGGCCAAGTGAGCAAGGGACTCACGTCTGAGCATACCCTGCCACACTTAGGGCGAACAAAGCGATACAAAAGGGGATGATGGACGGAGCGTTTGAGCAAATCAAACACTCACCCCCAGTCAACTGATCTGGGTTTAATCCATCACCATTCTTTAGCCCACTCAGCCACCCCATTTCAGACATGGCTATATGCAAATCAGTCTGACCCTGTGCCTCATGGGAACAGTCCAGCCCGAACTGCCAAGCCCTGTCTTCCATGGACCGGAAACAAGCATCCTGGGACCGGTTTCGGATTCATAATCCTCATCAGCCAGGCTATCTTGAATCCAGTGGCCAAGTGAGCAAGGGACTCACGTCTGAGCATACCCTGCCACACTTAGGGCAAACAAAGCGATACAAAAGGGGATGATGGACGGAGCGTTTGAGCAAATCAAACACTCACCCCCAGTCAACTGATCTGGGTTTAATCCATCACCATTCTTTAGCCCACTCAGCCACCCCATTTCAGACATGGCTATATGCAAATCAGTCTGACCCTGTGCCTCATGGGAACAGTCCAGCCCGAACTGCCAAGCCATGTCTTCCATGGACCGGAAACAAGCATCCTGGGACCGGTTTCGGATTCATAATCCTCATCAGCCATGCTATCTTGAATCCAGTGGCCAAGTGAGCAAGGGACTCACGTCTGAGCATACCCTGCCACACTTAGGGCGAACAAAGCGATACAAAAGGGGATGATGGATGGAGCGTTTGAGCAAATCAAACACTCACCCCCAGTCAACTGATCTGGGTTTAATCCATCACCATTCTTTAGCCCACTCAACCACCCCATTTCAGACATGGCTATATGCAAATCAGTCTGACCCTGTGCCTCATGGGAACAGTCCAGCGCGAACTGCCAAGCCATGTCTTCCATGGACCGGAAACAAGCATCCTGGGACCGGTTTCGGATTCATAATCCTCATCAGCCAGGCTATCTTGAATCCAGTGGCCAAGTGAGCAAGGGACTCACGTCTGAGCATACCCTGCCACACTTAGGGCGAACAAAGCGATACAAAAGGGGATGATGGACGGAGCGTTTGAGCAAATCAAACACTCACCCCCAGTCAAATGATCTGGGTTTAATCCATCACCATTCTTTAGCCCACTCAGCCACCCCATTTCAGACATGGCTATATGCAAATCAGTCTGACCCTGTGCCTCATGGGAACAGTCCAGCCCGAACTGCCAAGCCATGTCTTCCATGGACCGGAACAAGCATCCTGGGACCGGTTTCGGATTCATAATCCTCATCAGCCAGGCTATCTTGAATCCAGTGGCCAAGTGAGCAAGGGACTCACGTCTGAGCATACCCTGCCACACTTAGGGCGAACAAAGCGATACAAAAGGGGATGATGGACAGAGCGTTTGAGCAAATCAAACACTCACCCCCAGTCAACTGATCTGGGTTTAATCCATCACCATTCTTTAGCCCACTCAGCCACCCCATTTCAGACATGGCTATATGCAAATCAGTCTGACCCTGTGCCTCATGGGAACAGTCCAGCCCGAACTGCCAAGCCATGTCTTCCATGGACCGGAAACAAGCATCCTGGGACCCGTTTCGGATTCATAATCCTCATCAGCCAGGCTACCTTGAATCCAGTGGCCAAGTGAGCAAGGGACTCACGTCTGAGCATACCCTGCCACACTTAGGGCAAACAAAGCGATACAAAAGGGGATGATGGACGGAGCGTTTGAGCAAATCAAACACTCACCCCCAGTCAACTGATCTGGGTTTAATCCATCACCATTCTTTAGCCCACTCAGCCACCCCATTTAAGACATGGCTATATTCAAATCAGTCTGACCCTGTGCCTCATGGGAACAGTCCAGCCCAAACTGCCAAGCCATGTCTTCCATGGACCGGAAACAAGCATCCTGGGACCGGTTTCGGATTCATAATCCTCATCAGCCATGCTATCTTGAATCCAGTGGCCAAGTGAGCAAGGGACTCACGTCTGAGCATACCCTGCCAAACTTAGGGCGAACAAAGCGATACAAAAGGGGATGATGGACGGAGCGTTTGAGCAAATCAAACACTCACCCCCAGTCAACTGATCTGGGTTTAATCCATCACCATTCTTTAGCCCACTCAGCCACCCCATTTCAGACATGGCTATATGCAAATCAGTCTGACCCTGTGCCTCATGGGAACAGTCCAGCCCGAACTGCCAAGCCATGTCTTCCATGGACCGGAAACAAGCATCCTGGGACCGGTTTCGGATTCATAATCCTCATCAGCCAGGCTATCTTGAATCCAGTGGCCAAGTGAGCAAGGGACTCACGTCTGAGCATACCCTGCCACACTTAGGGCAAACAAAGCGATACAAAAGGGGATGATGGACGGAGCGTTTGAGCAAATCAAACATTCACCCCCAGTCAACTGATCTGGGTTTAATCCATCACCATTCTTTAGCCCACTCAGCCACCCCATTTCAGACATGGCTATATGCAAATCAGTCTGACCCTGTGCCTCATGAGAACAGTCCAGCCCGAACTGCCAAGCCATGTCTTCCATGGACCGGAAACAAGCATCCTGGGACCGGTTTCGGATTCATAATCCTCATCAGCCAGGCTATCTTGAATCCAGTGGCCAAGTGAGCAAGGGACTCACGTCTGAGCATACCCTGCCACACTTAGGGCGAGCAAAGCGATACAAAAGGGGAAGATGGACGGAGCGTTTGAGCAAATCAAACACTCACCCCCAGTCAACTGATCTCGGTTTAATCCATCACCATTCTTTAGCCCACTCAGCCACCCCATTTCAGACATGGCTATATGCAAATCAGTCTGACCCTGTGCCTCATGGGAACAGTCCAGCCCGAACTGCCAAGCCATGTCTTCCATGGACCGGAAACAAGCATCCTGGGACCGGTTTCCGATTCATAATCCTCATCAGCCAGGCTATCTTGAATCCAGTGGCCAAGTGAGCAAGGGACTCACGTCTGAGCATACCCTGCCACACTTAGGGCAAACAAAGCGATACAAAAGGGGATGATGGATGGAGCGTTTGAGCAAATCAAACACTCACCCCCAGTCAACTGATCTGGGTTTAATCCATCACCATTCTTTAGCCCACTCAGCCACCCCATTTCAGACATGGCTATATGCAAATCAGTCTGACCCTGTGCCTCATGAGAACAGTACAGCCCGAACTGCCAAGCCATGTCTTCCATGGACCGGAAACAAGCATCCTGGGACCGGTTTCGGATTCATAATCCTCATCAGCTAGGCTATCTTGAATCCAGTGGCCAAGTGAGCAAGGGACTCACGTCTGAGCATACCCTGCCACACTTAGGGCGAACAAAGCGATACAAAAGGGGATGATGGACGGAGCAGTTGAGCAAATCAAACACTCACCCCCAGTCAACTGATCTGGGTTTAATCCATCACCATTCTTTAGCCCACTCAGCCACCCCATTTCAGACATGGCTATATGCAAATCAGTCTGACCCTGTGCCTCATGGGAACAGTCCAGCCCGAACTGCCAAGCCCTGTCTTCCATGGACCGGAAACAAGCATCCTGGGACCGGTTTCGGATTCATAATCCTCATCAGCCAGGCTATCTTGAATCCAGTGGCCAAGTGAGCAAGGGACTCACGTCTGAGCATACCCTGCCACACTTAGGGCAAACAAAGCGATACAAAAGGGGATGATGGACGGAGCGTTTGAGCAAATCAAACACTCACCCCCAGTCAACTGATCTGGGTTTAATCCATCACCATTCTTTAGCCCACTCAGCCACCCCATTTCAGACATGGCTATATGCAAATCAGTCTGACCCTGTGCCTCATGGGAACAGTCCAGCCCGAACTGCCAAGCCATGTCTTCCATGGACCGGAAACAAGCATCCTGGGACCGGTTTCGGATTCATAATCCTCATCAGCCATGCTATCTTGAATCCAGTGGCCAAGTGAGCAAGGGACTCACGTCTGAGCATACCCTGCCACACTTAGGGCGAACAAAGCGATACAAAAGGGGATGATGGACGGAGCGTTTGAGCAAATCAAACACTCACCCCCAGTCAACTGATCTGGGTTTAATCCATCACCATTCTTTAGCCCACTCAGCCACCCCATTTCAGACATGGCTATATGCAAATCAGTCTGACCCTGTGCCTCATGGGAACAGTCCAGCCCGAACTGCCAAGCCATGTCTTCCATGGACCGGAAACAAGCATCCTGGGACCGGTTTCGGATTCATAATCCTCATCAGCCAGGCTATCTTGAATCCAGTGGCCAAGTGAGCAAGGGACTCACGTCTGAGCATACCCTGCCACACTTAGGGCGAACAAAGCGATACAAAAGGGGATAATGGACGGAGCGTTTGAGCAAATCAAACACTCACCCCCAGTCAACTGATCTGGGTTTAATCCATCACCATTCTTTAGCCCACTCAGCCACCCCATTTCAGACATGGCTATATGCAAATCAGTCTGACCCTGTGCCTCATGGGAACAGTCCAGCCCGAACTGCCAAGCCATGTCTTCCATGGACCGGAACAAGCATCCTGGGACCGGTTTCGGATTCATAATCCTCATCAGCCAGGCTATCTTGAATCCAGTGGCCAAGTGAGCAAGGGACTCACGTCTGAGCATACCCTGCCACACTTAGGGCGAACAAAGCGATACAAAAGGGGATGATGGACGGAGCGTTTGAGCAAATCAAACACTCACCCCCAGTCAACTGATCTGGGTTTAATCCATCACCATTCTTTAGCCCACTCAGCCACCCCATTTCAGACATGGCTATATGCAAATCAGTCTGACCCTGTGCCTCATGGGAACAGTCCAGCCCGAACTGCCAAGCCCTGTCTTCCATGGACCGGAAACAAGCATCCTGGGACCGGTTTCGGATTCATAATCCTCATCAGCCAGGCTATCTTGAATCCAGTGGCCAAGTGAGCAAGGGACTCACGTCTGAGCATACCCTGCCACACTTAGGGCAAACAAAGCGATACAAAAGGGGATGATGGACGGAGCGTTTGAGCAAATCAAACACTCACCCCCAGTCAACTGATCTGGGTTTAATCCATCACCATTCTTTAGCCCACTCAGCCACCCCATTTCAGACATGGCTATATGCAAATCAGTCTGACCCTGTGCCTCATGGGAACAGTCCAGCCCGAACTGCCAAGCCATGTCTTCCATGGACCGGAAACAAGCATCCTGGGACCGGTTTCGGATTCATAATCCTCATCAGCCATGCTATCTTGAATCCAGTGGCCAAGTGAGCAAGGGACTCACGTCTGAGCATACCCTGCCACACTTAGGGCGAACAAAGCGATACAAAAGGGGATGATGGACGGAGCGTTTGAGCAAATCAAACACTCACCCCCAGTCAACTGATCTGGGTTTAATCCATCACCATTCTTTAGCCCACTCAGCCACCCCATTTCAGACATGGCTATATGCAAATCAGTCTGACCCTGTGCCTCATGGGAACAGTCCAGCCCGAACTGCCAAGCCATGTCTTCCATGGACCGGAAACAAGCATCCTGGGACCGGTTTCGGATTCATAATCCTCATCAGCCAGGCTATCTTGAATCCAGTGGCCAAGTGAGCAAGGGACTCACGTCTGAGCATACCCTGCCACACTTAGGGCGAACAAAGCGATACAAAAGGGGATAATGGACGGAGCGTTTGAGCAAATCAAACACTCACCCCCAGTCAACTGATCTGGGTTTAATCCATCACCATTCTTTAGCCCACTCAGCCACCCCATTTCAGACATGGCTATATGCAAATCAGTCTGACCCTGTGCCTCATGGGAACAGTCCAGCCCGAACTGCCAAGCCATGTCTTCCATGGACCGGAACAAGCATCCTGGGACCGGTTTCGGATTCATAATCCTCATCAGCCAGGCTATCTTGAATCCAGTGGCCAAGTGAGCAAGGGACTCACGTCTGAGCATACCCTGCCACACTTAGGGCGAACAAAGCGATACAAAAGGGGATGATGGACAGAGCGTTTGAGCAAATCAAACACTCACCCCCAGTCAACTGATCTGGGTTTAATCCATCACCATTCTTTAGCCCACTCAGCCACCCCATTTCAGACATGGCTATATGCAAATCAGTCTGACCCTGTGCCTCATGGGAACAGTCCAGCCCGAACTGCCAAGCCATGTCTTCCATGGACCGGAAACAAGCATCCTGGGACCCGTTTCGGATTCATAATCCTCATCAGCCAGGCTACCTTGAATCCAGTGGCCAAGTGAGCAAGGGACTCACGTCTGAGCATACCCTGCCACACTTAGGGCAAACAAAGCGATACAAAAGGGGATGATGGACGGAGCGTTTGAGCAAATCAAACACTCACCCCCAGTCAACTGATCTGGGATTAATCCATCACCATTCTTTAGCCCACTCAGCCACCCCATTTCAGACATGGCTATATTCAAATCAGTCCGACCCTGTGCCTCATGGGAACAGTCCAGCCCGAACTGCCAAGCCATGTCTTCCATGGACCGGAAACAAGCATCCTGGGACCGGTTTCGGATTCATAATCCTCATCAGCCATGCTATCTTGAATCCAGTGGCCAAGTGAGCAAGGGACTCACGTCTGAGCTTACCCTGCCAAACTTAGGGCGAACAAAGCGATACAAAAGGGGATGATGGACGGAGCGTTTGAGCAAATCAAACACTCACCCCCAGTCAACTGATCTGGGTTTAATCCATCACCATTCTTTAGCCCACTCAGCCACCCCATTTCAGACATGGCTATATGCAAATCAGTCTGACCCTGTGCCTCATGGGAACAGTCCAGCCCGAACTGCCAAGCCATGTCTTCCATGGACCGGAAACAAGCATCCTGGGACCGGTTTCGGATTCATAATTCTCATCAGCCAGGCTATCTTGAATCCAGTGGCCAAGTGAGCAAGGGACTCACGTCTGAGCATACCCTGCCACACTTAGGGCAAACAAAGCGATACAAAAGGGGATGATGGACGGAGCGTTTGAGCAAATCAAACACTCACCCCCAGTCAACTGATCTGGGTTTAATCCATCGCCATTCTTTAGCCCACTCAGCCACCCCATTTCAGACATGGCTATATGCAAATCAGTCTGACCCTGTGCCTCATGAGAACAGTCCAGCCCGAACTGCCAAGCCATGTCTTCCATGGACCGGAAACAAGCATCCTGGGACCGGTTTCGGATTCATAATCCTCATCAGCCAGGCTATCTTGAATCCAGTGGCCAAGTGAGCAAGGGACTCACGTCTGAGCATACCCTGCCACACTTAGGGCGAACAAAGCGATACAAAAGGGGATGATGGACGGAGCGTTTGAGCAAATCAAACACTCACCCCCAGTCAACTGATCTGGGTTTAATCCATCACCATTCTTTAGCCCACTCAGCCACCCCATTTCAGACATGGCTATATGCAAATCAGTCTGACCCTGTGCCTCATGGGAACAGTCCAGCCCGAACTGCCAAGCCATGTCTTCCATGGACCGGAAACAAGCATCCTGGGACCGGTTTCGGATTCATAATCCTCATCAGCCAGGCTATCTTGAATCCAGTGGCCAAGTGAGCAAGGGACTCACGTCTGAGCATACCCTGCCACACTTAGGGCAAACAAAGCGATACAAAAGGGGATGATGGACGGAGCGTTTGAGCAAATCAAACACTCACCCCCAGTCAACTGATCTGGGTTTAATCCATCACCATTCTTTAGCCCACTCAGCCACCCCATTTCAGACATGGCTATATGCAAATCAGTCTGACCCTGTGCCTCATGGGAACAGTCCAGCCCGAACTGCCAAGCCATGTCTTCCATGGACCGGAAACAAGCATCCTGGGACCGGTTTCGGATTCATAATCCTCATCAGCCATGCTATCTTGAATCCAGTGGCCAAGTGAGCAAGAGACTCACGTCTGAGCATACCCTGCCACACTTAGGGCGAACAAAGCGATACAAAAGGGGATGATGGACGGAGCGTTTGAGCAAATCAAACACTCACCCCCAGTCAATTGATCTGGGTTTAATCCATCACCATTCTTTAGCCCACTCAGCCACCCCATTTCAGACATGGCTATATGCAAATCAGTCTGACCCTGTGCCTCATGGGAACAGTCCAGCCCGAACTGCCAAGCCATGTCTTCCATGGACCAGAAACAAGCATCCTGGGACCGGTTTCGGATTCATAATCCTCATCAGCCAGGCTATCTTGAATCCAGTGGCCAAGTGAGCAAGGGACTCACGTCTGAGCATACCCTGCCACACTTAGGGCGAACAAAGCGATACAAAAGGGGATGATGGACGGAGCGTTTGAGCAAATCAAACACTCACCCCCAGTCAACTGATCTGGGTTTAATCCATCACCATTCTTTAGCCCACTCAGCCACCCCATTCCAGACATGGCTATATGCAAATCAGTCTGACCCTGTGCCTCATGGGAACAGTCCAGCCCGAACTGCCAAGCCATGTCTTCCATGGACCGGAAACAAGCATCCTGAGACCGGTTTCGGATTCATAATCCTCATCAGCCAGGCTATCTTGAATCCAGTGGCCAAGTGAGCAAGGGACTCACGTCTGAGCATACCCTGCCACACTTAGGGCAAACAAAGCGATACAAAAGGGGATGATGGACGGAGCGTTTGATCAAATCAAACACTCACCCCCAGTCAACTGATCTGGGTTTAATCCATCACCATTCTTTAGCCCACTCAGCCACCCCATTTCAGACATGGCTATATGCAAATCAGTCTGACCCTGTGCCTCATGGGAACAGTCCAGCCCGAACTGCCAAGCCATGTCTTCCATGGACCGGAAACAAGCATCCTGGGACCGGTTTCGGATTCATAATCCTCATCAGCCAGGCTAACTTGAATCCAGTGGCCAAGTGTGCAAGGGACTCACGTCTGAGCATACCCTGCCACACTTAGGGCGAACAAAGCGATACAAAAGGGGATGATGGACGGAGCATTTGAGCAAATCAAACACTCACCCCCAGTTAACTGATCTGGGTTTAGTCCATCACCATTCTTTAGCCCACTCAGCCACTCCATTTCAGACATGGCTATATGCAAATCAGTCTGACCCTGTGCCTCATGGGAACAGTCCAGCATGAACTGCCAAGCCATGTCTTCCATGGACCAGAAACAAGCATCCTGGGACCGGTTTCGGGTTCATAATCCTCATCAGCCAGGCTATCTTGAATCCAGTGGCCAAGTGAGCAAGGGACTCACATCTGAGCATACCCTGCCACACTTAGGGCGAACAAAGCGATACAAAAGGGGATGATGGACGGAGCGTTTGAGCAAATCAAACACTCACCCCCAATCAACTGATCTGGGTTTAATCCATCACCATTCTTTAGCTCACTCAGCCACCCCATTCCAGACATGGCTATATGCAAATCAGTCTGACCCTGTGCCTCATGGGAACAGTCCAGCCCGAACTGCCAAGCCATGTCTTCCATGGACCGGAAACAAGCATCCTGGGACCGGTTTCGGATTCATAATCCTCATCAGCCAGGCTATCTTGAATCCAGTGGCCAAGTGAGCAAGGGACTCACGTCTGAGCATACCCTGCCACACTTAGGGCAAACAAAGCGATACAAAAGGGGATGATGGACGGAGCGTTTGATCAAATCAAACACTCACCCCCAGTCAACTGATCTGGGTTTAATCCATCACCATTCTTTAGCCCACTCAGCCACCCCATTTCAGACATGGCTATATGCAAATCAGTCTGACCCTGTGCCTCATGGGAACAGTCCAGCCCGAACTGCCAAGCCATGTCTTCCATGGACCGGAAACAAGCATCCTGGGACCGGTTTCGGATTCATAATCCTCATCAGCCAGGCTAACTTGAATCCAGTGGCCAAGTGTGCAAGGGACTCACGTCTGAGCATACCCTGCCACACTTAGGGCGAACAAAGCGATACAAAAGGGGATGATGGACGGAGCATTTGAGCAAATCAAACACTCACCCCCAGTCAACTGATCTGGGTTTAGTCCATCACCATTCTTTAGCCCACTCAGCCACTCCATTTCAGACATGGCTATATGCAAATCAGTCTGACCCTGTGCCTCATGGGAACAGTCCAGCATGAACTGCCAAGCCTTGTCTTCCATGGACCAGAAACAAGCATCCTGGGACCGGTTTCGGGTTCATAATCCTCATCAGCCAGGCTATCTTGAATCCAGTGGCCAAGTGAGCAAGGGACTCACATCTGAGCATACCCTGCCACACTTAGGGCGAACAAAGCGATACAAAAGGGGATGATGGACGGAGCGTTTGAGCAAATCAAACACTCACCCCCAATCAACTGATCTGGGTTTAATCCATCACCATTCTTTAGCTCACTCAGCCACCCCACTTCAGACATGGCTATATGCAAATCAGTCTGACCCTGTGCCTCATGGGAACAGTCCAGTCCGAACTGCCATGCCATGTCTTCCATGGACCGGAAACAAGCATCCTGGGACCGGTTTCGGATTCATAATCCTCATCAGCCAGGCTATCTTGAATCCAGTGGCCAAGTGAGCAAGAGACTCACGTCTGAGCATACCCTGCCACACTTAGGGCGAACAAAGCGATACAAAAGGGGATGACGGACGGAGCGTTTGAGCAAATCAAACACTCACCCCCAGTCAACTGATCTGGGTTTAATCCATCACCATTCTTTAGCCCACTCAGCCACCCCATTTCAGACATGGCTATATGAAAATCAGTCTGACCCTGTGCCTCATGGGAACAGTCCAGCCCGAACTGCCAAGCCATGTCTTCCATGGACCCGAAACAAGCATCCTGGGACCGGTTTCGGATTCATAATCCTCATCAGCCAGGCTATCTTGAATCCAGTGGCCAAGTGAGCAAGAGACTCACGTCTGAGCATACCCTGCCACACTTAGGGCGAACAAAGCGATACAAAAGGGGATGATGGACAGAGCGTTTGAGCAAATCAAACACTCACCCCCAGTCAACTGATCTGGGTTTAATCCATCACCATTCTTTAGCCCACTCTGCCACCCCATTTCAGACATGGCTATATGCAAATCAGTCTGACCCTGTGCCTTATGGGAACAGTCCAGCCCGAACTGCCAAGCCATGTCTTCCATGGACCGGAAACAAGCATCCTGGGACCGGTTTCGGATTCATAATCCTCATCAGCCAGGCTATATTGAATCCAGTGGCCAAGTGAGCAAGGGACTCACGTCTGAGCATACCCTGCCACACTTAGGGCGAACAGAGCGATACAAAAGGGGATGATGGACGGAGCGTGTGAGCAAATCAAACACTCACCCCCAGTCAACTGATCTGGGTTTAATCCATCACCATTCTTTAGCCCACTCAGCCATCCCATTTCAGACATGGCTCTATGCAAATCAGTCTGACCCTGTGCCTCATGGGAACAGTTCAGCCCGAACTGCCAAGCCATGTCTTCCATGGACCGGAAACAAGCACCTGGGACCGGTTTCAGATTCATAATCCTCATCAGCTAGGCTATCTTGAATCCAGTGGCCAAGTGTGCAAGGGACTCACGTCTGAGCATACCCTGCCACACTTAGGGCGAACAAAGCGATACAAAAGGGGATGATGGACGGAGCTTTTGAGCAAATCAAACACTCACCCCCAGTCAACTGATCTGGGTTTAGTCCATCACCATTCTTTAGCCCACTCAGCCACCCCATTTCAGACATGGCTATATGCAAATCAGTCTGACCCTGTGCCTCATGGGAACAGTCCAGCTCGAACTGCCAAGCCATGTCTTCCATGGATCAGAAACAAGCATCCTGGGACCGGTTTCGGATTCATAATCCTCATCAGCCAGGCTATCTTGAATCCAGTGGCCAAGTGAGCAAGGGACTCACGTCTGAGCATACCCTGCCACACTTAGGGCGAACAAAGCGATACAAAAGGGGATGATGGACGGAGCGTTTGAGCAAATCAAACACTCACCCCCAGTCAACTGATCTGGGTTTAATCCATCACCATTCTTTAGCCCACTCAGCCACCCCATTTCAGACATGGCTATATGCAAATCAGTCTGACCATGTGCCTCATGGGAACAGTCCAGCCCGAACTGCCAAGCCATGTCTTCCATGGGGATGTATGACGTTACAACGACTACCATTACAACGAATTTTTTACAACGCTAAAACTTTTACAACGCATACCATTACAACGCAAGATTTTACAACGCAAGTACTTTTACAACGCATACCATTACAACGTAAATATTGGTAAGTATATAATATTTTTTTTAATATAAATTATTTTAAATTATTAAAATATAATTAAATTTTATGTAATTTTATTTAATTAATTTAATTTAAATATAATTTTAATTTATTTTTACAAATTAACCCTGTACCCCAAAAACCCAAAAGTGACCCTGAACCCTAAAAATATTTTTTTTAATTTAAATTATTAAAATATAAATAATTTTTATTTAATTACATTGAATTAATTTAATTTAAATATAATTTTAATTTATTTTTACAAATTAACCCTGTACCCCCAAAACCCAAAACTGACCCTGAACCCTAAAAATATTTTTTTTAATTTAAATTAATTTAAATTATTAAAATATAAATAATTTTTATTTAATTACATTTAATTAATTTAATTTAAATATAATTTTATTTTATTTTTACAAATTAACCCTGTACCCCAAAAACTGAAAACTGACCCTGAACCCTAAAAATACCCCTTTACCCAAAAACTGAAAACTGACCCTGAACCCTAAAAATACCCCTTTACCCAAAAACTAAAAACTGACCCTGAACCCTAAAAATACCCCTTTACCCAAAAACTGAAAACTGACCCTGAACCCTAAAAATACCCCTTTACCCAAAAACTGAAAACTGACCCTGAACCCTAAAAATACCCCTTTACCCAAAAACTGAAAACTTACCCTGAACCCTAAAAATACCCCTTTACCCAAAAACTGAAAACTGACCCTGAACCCTAAAAATACCCCTTTACCCAAAAACTGAATACTGACCCTGAACCCTAAAAATACCCCTTTACCCAAAAACCCAAACATATAATATTTTAAAAATAATTATATACTTACCAATACTTACGTTGTAATGGTATGCGTTGTAAAGGTACTTGCGTTGTAAAATCCTGCGTTGTAATGGTATGCGTTGTAAAAGTTTTTGCGTTGTAAAAAATTTGTTGTAATGGTAGTTCGTTGTAAACGTTGCGTTGTAAATGTTGTTTCCCCTTCCATGGACCGGAAACAAGCATCCTGGGACCGGTTTCGGATTCATAATCCTCATCAGCCAGGCTATCTTGAATCCAGTGGCCAAGTGAGCAAGGGACTCACGTCTGAGCATACCCTGCCACACTTAGGGCGAACAAAGCAATACAAAAGGGGATGATGGACGGAGCATTTGAGCAAATCAAACACTCACCCGCAGTCAACTGATCTGGGTTTAATCCATCACCATTCTTTAGTCCACTCAGCCACCCCATTTCAGACATGGCTATATGCAAATCAGTCTGACCCTGTGCCTCATGGGAACAGTCCAGCCCGAACTGCCAAGCCATGTCTTCCATGGACCGGAAACAATCATCCTGTGAGCAAGTGAGTGTTTGATTTGCTCAAACGCTCCGTCCATCATCCCCTTTTGTATCACTTTGTTCGCCCTAAGTGTGGCTGGGTATGCTCAGACGTGAGTCCCTTGCTCACTTGGCCACTGGATTCAAGATAGCCTGGCTGATGAGGATTATGAATCCGAAACCGGTCTAAGGATGCTTGTTTCCGGTCCATGGAAAGACATGGCTTGGCAGTTCGGGCTGGACTGTTCCCATGAGGCACAGGGTCAGACTGATTTGCAAATAGCCATGTCTGAAATGGGGTGGCTGAGTGGGCTAAAGAATGGTGATGGATTAAACCCAGATCAGTTGACTGGGGGTGAGTGTTTGATTTGCTCAAACGCTCCGTCCATCATCCCCTTTTGTATCACTTTGAAATAAAAAGGTAACATCCTGGAAATAGCAAACACTCATAGTGAAAGCAGGATTAAGCATGTAGAATGTAAGCAGGAACAACATAGTTACCATAACGCTATCACACTTAGTATTCAGAAATCATTGAATATTTTTGCCTAAAAAGTTACAGTACAGGGCTTGCTTATATCCTTACAAAACGTAAGCATTATTATCTAAAAAGACCACACCCCTGATAAACTAAAACAAGAAGAAATGCTGATAAGGATCACATTAAACATTTTCCAATTTACGCTTCAACTAGGTATTGCAGTACCTTCAGGGATAGTGCACTTCCCCACCCGGGGAAAACAATGTTGCGCAAAACAAGAGGAGAAAACGAAAGTAGCGCTTCACTGGCAAACTCTGTAAAGTGGCACTAGTGTGTGTGGTTGGGAATAACCGATATGGCCATTTTGCAACCAATCTGTATTACTTTATTTAGTTTTTGTTTTTAAAAAAGACTTTTTTCTCTCTTTCAGATTTACAAGTGAATATTGCCACCAGGGCGATATCCCCTTAGTTTTATTTACTGAGTGGCGCTGAGCCACTTAACATGGCTTAACGCCGCCTTGTAAATAAGGCTCCTTTTCCATGCTTCACTTAGTGTGAAAGGGGTATGCAATGGGCGTTGCAGTAGGCATTCCACTGCAACACCCATTGCTTTTTGACGCTGCCCCATGTTTACAAAGATGGGTAATGTCAAAAACTAAGGCCAGGTAAAACCTGACCTTAGGGTGACGATACGGGGGGAAATAAATAATTTTTTCTCGTATTGTACTCTTTATATGTGTGCTGCATTCTGCAGCATACATAGAAACAACAAATCGCCTTTCAAAATTGTTTGTGTAGGAAGTTGTCCCTTCCTGCACATAAACAATCGCCCCTGCAGCACAGGCACCCTTGCAACATGATGCTAGGGTGCCTGCGCTTGCGCTAGGCAGTTTTTTAGCGCCAGTGCTAGGGGAAACACAGGGGTGTGCTGAAGTTTTGTAAATATGGCGCATCCCTGCGCTTAAAAAATGTCCGAGCACAGCGTTACCAATTTTGGCATACCACCACGTTCCCACATTTTATTGTAAATATCTCCCTTAGTTTCCAGTTCTGCTGAAAAGTGCCCTTATTAGAATGCAACATTTGCCCTTCGGGACTCATTTATCACAATACCTCTTGTATGCTTTCAAGGTACACAACGTAATTGAATCATTTGTCTCTTATCAAATAATACCAAAAATCAGTCTGTGACACTGCTCTCTTTGTTCTCTCAAATAATTGATTTGCATTGTAGGAACACTGTGCAGTAAATACAGTGTAATCATAGTGCAGATGACACAGTGCTCAATCAGTGCCCAACAGTGCTGGCTTTGTAAAACCTCCTGCCAGTACCAGCTATCCACACTGCTCACCGGAGCTGGTTTTTTATCCTACTCCTTAATGCCATCTTCTCATTCTGCAACCCAGTCTCAACATTTTACACTGCCCATGAGTGTCAGCCTTTCTTCCTGCCAGTGAATGCCAGCTTCTCACGCTGCTGCCCATTCCCCACTTTTAATGCTGCCCATTAATGCCAGCCTTTTGTGCAGCCAACGAATGTTACTTCTCACTCTGCCAGCCAATGCTCTCTCCTCACACTGCCAACCAGTGCTCACTTCGCACACTGCCAACCAATGCTCGCTTCTCACACTGCCAACCAATGCTCGCTTCTCACACTGCCAACCAATGCTCGCTTCTCACACTGCCAGCCAATGCTCGCTTCTCACACTGCCAACCAATGCTCGCTTCTCACACTGCCAACCAATGCTCCCTTATCACACTGCCAACCAATGTTCGCTTATCACACGGCAACCAATGCTCGCTTCGCACACTGCCAACCAATGCTCCCTTCACACACAGGCCATCAGAGTTGTTCAAACACATGCATACATTGGGGTCTGCCAAGGTTGCAACTTGTACCCACATAGTTAGACTGGTGATTCTTGAAGGTGTGAGCCAACCCTTAGGGAAGCGGGGAGCGTCTGAACAGACCAGCGCCTCTAAAATGCCAGCTGGCCAGAGATGGGTTAGACACTGGTCAACTAGGGTCAGGAAATCTGAAGATTTGTTCGCTGGCAAATCAACCTGTGCCACCCTACCTTTGGTCATGCATTCTAGGGCATCTGGGGGAAGCCCATTTGCATATGTGAACTAGATAGTGATGGGGTGTGCAAAATAAAGTCTGACAAGAAATTCAAGGAAAAATCTACTTAAAATATGTAAATTTAAAAAAACATGCTCAGTCTACCAGTTACACCATAGGCCTAAGCCACCATGGGCTAGTAGCTAGTTCAGGACTTCCCCTGTCTAAACATAATATACAGAGTAAACAGGTTTGGGGAGGGGTGCATGTACTGTATATCCTGATTCTGCCAGAGTGGAAAGCCATGTACCAATTTAGTATTCCCAGTGTTGCGTCAATGTCAACGCGCAAGTGTGCGACAATACAGATTGGTGCAATCAAACGTGTTTGTGCATGTGGTAACACAGTTGTCAGTGCAGGCCACTCTACACTTCTGCTGAGCTGCATGTCTACAGATCTCCTTATGATGTGGTTTCTGCAAGACCCTTTATGTACTCCCAAAGCCAGCATGATTGTACTAAAAACACTCCAGGAAATGCCACTAGGATTTCACACTATTTGGTCACAGCAGCCCCTACCCGACCATGCAGGTGGTGCCGTGAAATGATTTTGACATAGCAAAATGTAGAAGAAAGATGGGCACAGTTTTGGCTGTTGCAACATAGGCAGAGGCAGAAAATCACAGCGAGCTAAATGCCCACTCCCTTCAAGCGCCTTGACACAAATCTCATAGATGAGGCACTGCAGAGTAATTAAATAATGTTCCTTCCCCTAAGGCAGGCATTCAGAGCTAATGCGCCCTTAGTAATAGGTTATTTTTATTTATAAAGTTTTCCACAATATAAGCCACATCCCTTCTCAGCATCCCCAAGAGGCAGTGACATAACGCAAAACGATGGGCCCGCTGCAGAATGTAAGAAGGCCAGGGGCTCCTGAGTTTCCCATATCTCATGGATATTCATTGGCATTGGCTTGAATGGGGTCCCCCTGAAGGGCTGAGGCTGCCCCGCCGGCCATTGGGGCTGCAGGGGTTTGTGTTAGCCCCTCTTAGGAGGCTATGGGAGTACAGTAAAAAACTTAAACACCAAATAACACAAAGTATAAATAGTTGAGTCACAGCCGCCCCATGCCTCTGTGACTCAGCATATTCATGCTTATTCCTAATTTATTGATGTAAAAATGCTTCAAGCGTGCATCGTGCCCACCAGGGACAGCTGGAGAGCTTTTACCACGAGGCCTAGCCCCGTCTAATGTGCCTTTCCATGCTCATTTCCTGTAATAGCTTTTACATCTTATAAAAAATTAATTTTTGATCTGTGGTCTATATCCAAGACAATGACTGTCTCTCAGGTTCGGTTGAGGAGGCACTGAGGGTGTGTCATTCGCTCTCCCTGCCAGGCACCCTGCCAAAAGAACAGCTCCTTTAACAAGCATTTGCAATGCAATAGGTCTCACATTTTTTATAGTTAACAGCTATTGGCGTTGTAAATGACAATGTCTTTTAACTATGTGTTTTGGTTTGGTGTAGTGGACGCATGAACAGACACAAAGCTGCCGCACTGTCTAGAGGACTTAGAATGAGGAAATACCACTGGTACCAGAGAAGCATTTGTAGCACTGTCTAGAGAACTTAGAATAAGGAATTACCACTATAGCCAGAGACACATCTTCAGCACTGCCTAACGGATTTAGAATAGGTGAGTTACTGACAGGCGCAGAGAAGCAGCACTGTCTAGAGGACTATGGGCCAGATGTAGGTCACCAAATACCGATCGGTAACAGCCGATTTCGGCCGTTACCGACCGGTATTTGGTGTTTGACATGTAGGGGACCTTATATTTACAGAATCGGTATATTTACCGATTCGGTAAATTTACCGATTCTGTAAAATACCGATTCGGTAAATTTACCGAATCGGTAAATCCAGATGTAGGTGGCACTTCAAACAGTGCCACAGGCCATTACCGATTCGTTATTTACCATGTAATACAATTGCATGTTAAATAACGAATTCCTGTGTACATGCACATCTGTGCATGTACACCTGTGCCATGTGGCACACATACATGTCCTAAGGGCATGTATGTGTGTCACATGGCACACAAGCCTAAATCAGGGGTGCAACAGGGTGTCAAAGTGACACCCTGTTCCCCTTGCAAAATCGGTAATTTTACCGAATCGGTATTTACCGATTCGGTAATTGTTATTGATTCCTATGGGCCTTGAGGCCCATAGGAATCAATGGTAATTACCGAATCGATAAATACCGATTTGGTAATTACCGAATCATACAGATTCGGTAAAAATTACCGATTTTTTACCTACATCTGATTTACCGAATCTAGAATACCGAATGGGTAAAATTCGGTATTCTAGAGTCGGTAAATCAGATTTACCTACATCTGGGCCTTTATGTATGAGTGAAGCGCAAGGAAAGACACACCTCTTCATCTGAGAATGGACTAGCACTTGTTTAAAGAACAGTAACTGTAATATTACTCACCAATAGATTTTTATAAAATAAACCCACACAGGTCAGATACAGGCCCCAGATGAAACAGGTCCAGTGTAGACTTAATTCACATGACGTGGAATTGCCGCAATATAAGGAAATAGTGGGAAACAACAACAGTTAGAAGACTCCAGTCAACTATAGGAAACATATTCTAACCAACCCCTGCAGCACTGTCTTCTGGGTCTCTATGCAAGTCCCCTCTAAAAAGAAATTACAATATACATTTGTGTCCTTGGGTCTAGTCCTAGCAAAGAGTTGGATAGCCATCCAGTGGATGCACAAAGTAAGCCCAGAGATAGATAAATGGAAAGCAGATATGACTGACTGGACATTAGTAGAAGACAAAAACATGTTGCAAGTATGAATAAAGGAGAAATTCACATAATATTTCATTGCAAGGTCCCAACAGTTGGGGAAGCGCTTGGAAACAGGTAGAGACAGTAGCTCACAAACATAAAACTGCAAGGAGACAATCACAAGAAAATAACCAGGAGCCCTGGAAAAAGGAAGCAAATCCAAGTCTAACGAAATGTTGTTGTCAAATACTGAAAAATATGAATATGATGTGTGTTAGCATGACATAAACAAAATGGCATAATTCACACAATTAGTATGGCCAAATTTTGTGAAGCAAAAACTGGGACAGGCCAGACATAAAAGTAGGCTAAAGTCTTTAGACTTACTTCTGTCAGGCATGGCCCGGTTTCTGCGTAGTGCTGTAAATGTGTGTGTGTGAGTGTGTGTGTGAGTGTGTGTGTGTGTGTGTGTGTGTGTGTGTATATATATGGGGGTCGCCAGTAGGTAGTTATAGTTGAGACCTATTATCCATAGGAAATCCGCAACATTCTATTTGGAATAACTTTGGCGCCGGTTGACGAATCTTAGCGAAATTTTCAAAACTGGTGGGGTTCTCCGGTCCGCTCCTATTCTGAAATTCTTGGGGTGATTCGTGAAGAGGGGGCTGAGAAAAAAGGGGGGTCCCAAAACGTGTTTTTCCCATGCAATTTTCCATAGGTACCGTTCATCGCGGCTACAGCCCGAACGGCTGAACGGAATTACACCAAATTTGGTAAAGTTGTAGTTCTTGGTTCAGACTTGTGCCTTTGCTTATATGGTGTAAATCTGTTCATTAGTTCCTGAGAAAATTACAATTAAAAGTACATATATATCTATGGCCTCGGTGGATCCGCGCATCTTGTGCGGATTATAAGCGCACCATCCCGATCACGTGCAGAATGCTGATTGGCTGTCAAGTGGTTGTCAACATTCGAAACCAGGAAGTGTTGGCAGCCATTTTGTGCCTCGGTAGAAGCGAGGGTCTAGAAATTAGTGGAACAAGTGTTCAAAACTTATAAAGGAGGCAGGTAAGAAATATTTTGACCCTCTAGACCTGCTTAGGGGGTCCCACAAGGACCCCAGGACCCAAAAAAAAATATATATTTTTTTAAAACTTAGAAATGTGCGCAGGGTGTATGGATCCGCCGTAAAAAAAATAAAAACGAAGCGCGGGCTCCTGTGCTTGTTTAAAAATTAGCTACGTGGGGAGGAGAAATCCCGGGGTCTAAAATATTGCATTTGAAGCGGGGCTGAGAAAAAAGGGGGGTCCCAAAACGGGTTTTCCCCATGCAATTTTCCTTAGGAACCGTCCATCGAGGCTACAGCCTGAACGGCTGAACGGAATTACACCAAATTTGGCAAAGTGGTAGTCTTATGTTCAGACTCGTGCCTTTTGCTTAAATGGTGTAAATCCGTTCAGTAGTTTGTGAGAAAATTACAATTAGAAGTTCATATATATCTATGGCCTCGGTGGATCCGTGCATCTTGCGCGCACTCTAAGCGCACAATCCTGATCACGCGCTAATTGACTGTCAAGTGGTTGTCAACATTCGAAACCCGGAAGTGTTGGCAGCGAGGATCTGGAAAATAGTGGGACAAGTGTTTAACACGTATAAAGGGGGCATGTAAGAAATATTTTAATCTTCTAGACCTGCTTAGGGGGTCCCACAAGGACCCCTAGGGTCCAAACAGTTGTTTTTTTTTGGGTGGGGGGGGAACAGAGAAATGTGCGTTGGGTGCATGGATCCGCCGTAATAAAAATAAAAATTGTTTAAAAATTAGCTACCTGGGAGGGCCAAATCTCGGGGTCTAAAATATTACATTTGATGGGGGTCCAGAGGGGCCCTGTAGCCCGGGGACCGCCATTCCTCGGTGCTACAAAATAAATGGGTGAGGGAGCTCAAAGGTCCGTCTAAGCCCCAGGGATTACCACGTAGGTCATTGTGACAATAATATCAATATATGATTCTTAAACAGTCAACAAATCAACAAATCAATCGTTGTCCGTCCACCTTCCGTTGGACAATCCGCAGCTCAATAGGCTCTGTGTGTTCTGCCTAGGAATACACCTGTGGTAGTTATGATCGGAGATGCAACCACCATTCCAATTATTAATTAGTAGCATCGTTATCATGGTTTCTTTTCAATTGTGAGCATTAATAGCTCGTCCATTGTGCTGGCTCAGTGGTTTGAAGCCAGTTGTATTGACTGTTTAAGAATCATATATTGATATTATTGTCACAATGACCTACCTTGCACATCCTTTTCCCACACAAACACCGTCCCTCACCCTCCCTTCTCCCTGGGGCACCATAACAGTTTTTTTAATGAATTTGTCATAAGAAATGTGAATAAGCACATTGTGAATAAATAACAGTGTGCTGAATCATTAGTCTGTGATTTTCTAATATTGTGTGTTTTAAAGCGTTTTTGTTTGTGTACTTGAGATACCTTTTTACTGGGACCCCCTATTCTGTATCATATAGCACCCAGGTCCCTAGTGACTCTATTGGGTAAAAACCCCCTTATTTAATAAATACTGAAGTAGACTTAAGCATATTTAATATGCGAGGTGAATTGATATGTTAAGTCCACAGTCTTATATTAACAAGCTTTTCACTTGCGAACATAAATTATCGCTGTATTTCTCGCGTTATTGGGGGAATATATTTACAAGGACAGCGTTAAAATTATCGTCGCTTTAGTGTTAGGAAAGTGTCATTAAAGCGGCCATAATGGCTTAATAATAGGCTTTTGAGAATTCGTGAGAATTCCAATAGTATCCCAGGTTTACACCAGAACATTTTAACACTTTCCTTGATAATATTCGCCCAAGTTTGCTGCGGCAGGGCGGGAGCCTCAGCTCTCACTCTTGCATAGCAAACAGCAATGCTGAAAAAATCTTCAGATAAGATAACAAAGGATTTTGAAGTCCATTATCGCCGTTTTATTTGTAGTTTGGTGCCGTTAAAGCGGCGACAATTTTAACGCCGTCCTTGTAAATATGCCCCTAAGTTTTGTAATGTCATCAATCCCGTCTCCCATTTAAATAGGCACAAAGTATTTCGTGAAGTGCATTGTGAATCGTGAAGCAACACTGTCTAATTGTGATCAATAAAGAATTCGAAGAGTTGTGTACTTCTTTTGCTCGTAATGTACATAGGGGCTGATTTGCAAGTCCCTTGCGCCACTATTGCATTACTTTTAACATGGGAAAAGTGACGCGAAAGTGGCGCAAGGGACTTGTAAATCTGCTACACAGTGTTCTGTCTTAGTTTTCTTTCCTCTCTGTCATGTAGAGGATCCTGGGTAAATATAACGGTTTCTGTGCAGCCAGTACCTTTCAACCCTACCCCCAAACTGTTTACTGCCTGTTACCATAGTAACAGTTCAAGGAACACTTAAGTGAGCACACAGGTTACAAGTTCACCACACAATGTTGCTAATCCAAACAGTTACTGACATAGGAGACCCTCCCAGCTAGAAAACCTTTCTGGTCATGAAAGAGTGGTAATTCGGATATTCCTTAGCCTTGACCTCAGAAGTGAATGTCTGAGTCACCTTGAAATTAACCTTCAACCGGGCTGGATTCAACAAGAATAACTCACCCCTGAGATTCTGAAATGCCTTAATGAGCTGTTGAATATACATATATATATAGGCTCCCTGCCCCTCTACCCACTCTGTCTGCCCTCTGCTGGGAGCAAGCACCCAGCTCCTCATGTGCTGGCTGAAGAACAACTAAAATGCTTAAATTGTTTCAGACTTCCAAAGTGCTTGTGGAAAGAAGAGCAGTTTCATTTCAATTATATTCTGCAGGACGAATTGACCTTTGTCCCAAAAACCGGGACATGTATTTAAATGTAAGAGAAACGTCAGGACAGTCCTCTGAAAACCAGGACTGGCCAGGAAAATCCTTGACTCCAATCCCCCACACACAATGCAAAGTAATGTTAAATAAAAATGGTTGGAAAAAGGAAAAAAACACATTGGCGGTAGACACCAACTGCACACACCTTGTACTTTACATGCTGTTGTAGACTCAAGATGTTTGTAAACTGCTGCAGTCAACACACAACACTGCTATTATCTAGAAAATGGATTCACTGTAGCGTAGGCTAGGAAGGTCTTGCATGCGAGGTTTTGCAAACCACCCTCTTGTAATCTGTAAAAGGGGCGGAAGGGTATAACCAATTGCGGAATCCCGTCCAGAATTACGCACAGCTAGGCCAAACGGAGGAGGTTTTTAAATCCCTTCCCAGTGCTTGCTTGTTTACTTTTGTTTGTTACTAATTGCAAGATTAGAGTAACAAAGGGGATAGGTAGAGTCTCTGGAAGAGAATGTAAAACCAAAGAAGACCATTTAAAACGGACTCACGCCTCGCACTATAGTGCATTCCTCGTTTTAGGAATTCCCTCACAGATGTTATTATCACATGCGATCTTTTCCACAGAGATGCAAGTAACTGATTATTACCACTCACTGTACATAAGTGACAAGAAGCTTCAGAGCACATAATACATGTGACGTTGAACGGTTACTACAAGGGAGGTAACAAATGCGGACAAGGAGGGACTAACATTCCTAATAACGACTTTGAAGCCAGCGTTTACGGAGGATAATGAACAAGCCAATTAGAAATGTTGGCGGAGAGTGGGCAGGGCTTCAAAGCTGTACTCTACTACTGCATGCCTTGTAGCAGCGCATGCGCTGCCGGGCTTGACCTAAAAACGCATTTTGTACTACGATATCTATCACATTTCCGGGTATCCCTGTTTACAATACAGTAAGTTATTCCTAGGGAGATGGTACTCAGTCGCAAATCACACAACGTGTGTCAAACTTTTTTTACACTGTTGAAGTTTTGCAGCGTTCCCGTTTTTTTGCTATTTGCAAAGCTTGCCAACTTTCACAGTTTAAGTTCACCTTAGCCTGTTAAACATCATTTTCACCCCAAAGCGAGTTACTTCTCACTGTAACCAAACTTGGCAATATGGAAAATGTGTTCTGTTTTTTTTTTGCACAGAGGCAAATGTATTCACAATTTTCTCTGTAAGTTTACCTTTTGCATCATAAATGTTGCAAGGTTTCCATTTTTCACACAAATGTGAGGAAAGAGTAAAACTTTGCCACATTGTCAAGCAGTAAAGTTTGTCACTGAACTTCGCTCAATCTGAAAGAAAAACACTTTGCAGCTTTGCAGAACGTTTAATGCACATCCAGTCTCCAAGTACTGACTGAAACATGAAGAGTCCATTGAGGCACTGAGAGTTAATTCAGTTGAAGTGATATGCACTGTTCATACATCTGCAAAGCGATATTTTTCCGAAAGCTTCAGTGCTTTTGAAGATGAAGTAACTTCACAACACACGACTCTGGATGAGTTGACATTTTTCTGGGGATTCCCTTTGAAACAAATTTCTTTGTATTCAACACATAATAAGTTGTTGCAGGACCACCTCCACCAACACACCTGGCTTGTGCCGCACTCACCATTCATAGCTTACTATAATCTGAGGCCACAAGCATACATCGCTTCACATTTGACTTAAAACAAAGTTTCACGCTCCATCGTTTTGGGCACTTTGACTCCAAAGACTTGCTATCGACATGGAAGGGAAGGCGGCTAGACTCACATTGTCGGTTATGCGATTACAAACAGGAGTCAATATGTCATCTTGTGTACATGCCCAACAAGTATGGTCCAAAGGAAGACACATCTCAAACCAATTTTCTTGAAATTGAATATCCGCACCTGCAGGCAAGCAGTCATCAGCTTTTTTGGGTGGTGCCTCGATTCCTCTGATATGCTGAGGAGTAAAATTATGTAATCTGGTGAACAAACTCCGAAATGTTAAAACTGAAATTTGTTAGAGATCAATAGGTACTTATCGCCTTTTGGAACTAGTTTGCGATGTTTGACCTGCATTTAATGTACATGTTATTTTTAAGAAAAAGGGCATAACAAGCGGAGTACTCAAGAAAACGAAGGCGCTGCAGAACTGTGCCATGTTGTTGGAGTACCAGAAAGTCAGTTTAGCCTCTAAACGCACACTGCACTTTTAAAAGAGGGCGGTGAATCCCAAACATTTGGGAAATGTCCTATGCGGAGGCATTTTAAAAATTGACATTGGCTCTTGAGTTGGTACAGTAATCTCAAACTAAATTATAGTATAGTACACACACTATTTTAAATTAAGCTGAATGGTTTTAACGAATTCTATGATTTAAGAACTGTGTTTTTATACATCTGTATTGTGTTTTAATGAATTACTGCATTTCAGTTATGTACTTTATGGTTAGGAATAATTGAATAAAGTTTTTCTTTATTCAATTTAGGGGACTTACATGCAGGACACAATACACTATTTGCCACTTGGTGTTGGGCACCAAAGATGCAACACAAGTAATGGACTCTAAGCAAGCAGGACATGTTGTGAAGCTATAATAAATGTACAGTGCCTTGGTAGAGGTTGTAGTGAGGCTGGCAGAGTGCCAGTCAATGAGCCTGAGTGCTGGCCTACTAAAAGAGTACTTGAAATGTGAAGCATTCCTAATCTTCTCAGTGCAAGGCAACTGCCTTCAATGTAAAATCAGTAGCCCACAGTATCAAAGGGAGGAGACACATCTAGCAAAACCCCAGGGATAGATTACCGTTGTGCGGCACAGATGAAACATTGGCTGACACCGCAATTATTGCCATCAAGGGCAGAATCCAGTTTCCATCTTATCCATACATTTCAAAGTTTCTAGAAAGCTCTGTAGCTATTCCACTCACAAGATTCCAAATTGTTGTATGGCCGTGGAAGCCCTGAGAGTGGCTAAAGCTGCTTAACACACTGGCATCAGGGATGATTTCTTGAGAATTGATGCCAGAAAGGTGTTTTTAAACAAATGTTCAAAAGACACAGATTCAAATGATAAATTCACAAGTTGCCAAAAATGAGAGCAACTATATCCGCAAACTACTTTACACTTTGATGACTTACACTGAGGAGTGTTATATACTTTTAACAAATGCAACGTCCGCAATATCTTCATCATAAAACTTCTCTAAGTGTTGAATGGTACCTTGGCTGAGCCAGGCAACCCCTCCCCATCACATGGCAACTCAGAGGCCAGTCTGCCACGGAAATCCAGGAATCAGGTCCTGAGGCTCCCCAGACAGCCAAAAACCCCAGTAGGCCATACTGATGACAGACTCAACACTATACAAATGCCAACAACATAACATAATCTATTTTCCTGGTGAATCAAAACCAGTTCGGAATTGCTAGGATATTATATATGATCCTGTACCAATTGAATCCATAAGTTTATTTACACTCAAAAGTATTGCATACCATCTGCTTAAACCTATACTTAATTATGTATTTTTTTCCATGTTGATGTGTCACTCTCACGTGGTATAGGACCGCACAAGAAAAATGCATGGAATTAATTACACATTCTGACTGATTTTCAGGTTCGTGTAATGAATCAGACAGTAATGATGACTCACTTCCCGACCTGGAAGAACCTGATATTTCAGAACCACGGACAGCGCAAACACAGGTACAGCAACACAAAGCATTGGCAAACCGTTAGGTTTGGCTTGCATTTTGAATCCTGGCTAAAATATTTTATTTTTATGTCTGAATGAAATGCATATATGAGGTAAAGAATTTCATGTTTAATAGTTCTGTGTGTTTTTGAGATGTAAAAGTGTCTTATTCATTGTAAACAAGCACTATTTAGGTGGTGGAAGGATACACTAAACAGCCATTAATTACCACGAGATAAGAGAGAAATACTCCTAAAGGTGGAGTCATAGCCCACTCGACGTATTTCTTTGGCAATTGGTAACAATAGATCATGCAGACAGTTGCATCATCAATCCAGACCTAAACAGACACTCACAATACATTATTTACTTGAAATTCTGTGTTGCTGCTCACTGTTTCAAAGTTTCCCTTTGGCACAGAGTTTCCTTGGCTGAGAAGCACAGCATCTCCTAGTTCCATCAACAAAATGCGCTGATTATGCAGGCGTCTGCAAAATAATTGAATCTTGAGCAACTAAATCACATTTCTTTCAGTTCCCTGCGTAATTTCATAATATTCAAACCATAATTCTATCTATTTTGGCGAGTGCAGTTTAACTGTTGGATAAAGTGTTCAGAAATCATTTTAGAAAGTGTGCAGGATAGTTTAAACATTTTCAGGGAATTCTTTTTTAAAAAGCCCATAATTATTTAAAAATGCACGCGATACATTTTAAAAAACGGGCATATTACAAAATATGCAGTCACTGCTTTTAGAAATTATACAGTGCTCTTTACAAAATGGTATACATGTGTGCAGATGTATTTCAAAAGGAAGAAGTATTAAGAAGCAGAGAGAAGAAGCCGAATTATTTTTAAATGCAGACTACTATTTTTCTTAATGGAGAGCAGAAATTCTTTTTTTCATAGCCTTTGAAAACTTTCCTTAGCCTGCCACAGTAGTAAACAAAACATAAGGCTAAGAGGGCGTGCTCTACCGGTATATTCACTTTGTAAAGATTAAAACCCGAAGTTACCCATGCGCAGACTGGGAATCCTTACCTTTTCATTCACTGATTCAGAATGAATGTTGTGCAGTATTCCACTTGAAACCAGGATTCTTCAATGGAATGCTTCCACACTACACAACACATACAAATAATCCAGGGGCGTAGCTACATTTGGTTCAGCCGGTGCACTTACATTGGGGCCTTGAGGGGTCACTGAACCCTATAATTTCTGTATTTTACTACACGATCAACATCCAAAGGGGCTATTTTCCATGCTTGCACCAGGCCCATGGTATCCTTGCTATACTGCTGTATTGATTGCCGCAAGTAAAATCTTGGGTTCCGCACTCAATATCTGTACACGCCTACCTTTATACATCGGCTCTTTCACTGGCAGCTCAAAAAAGAGAATATGCATTTATGAGTTGTTCCTTGCATTTTATAAGGGTGCCCTTAGCAAATAACTATGTTCAATCCTTGTTGTTTTAGTTTACCTTTGCAAAGTCAAACAGGGCAGAATAATCTTGCAGAATTAAAAGAACCAAAATGCTCTGTACACACTACTCCGATGAACTTGGCTCGCTTTCACAAAAGTAATATGAGTAATTAAGCAAGATATTTTTGGCTTAATCAAAGGTAAGTGCGTAGTGCAAAGTAAAATAGTTTCTTCTGAACAATGGTGCTTGTGTTAACATTCATTATTTTATATTGTAGTACCAATTCCAATGAAACACATTTCATTTTCTTTAGCTATCTAGTACAAATGGTTCTAAAAAATGCAATCCAATGTGTGATCTTCAATATAATCCATGCTATTTCAGTTAATTCCTAACCAGGTTTAAAACGTGTGTTTCAATTTCTGTTATATAAAAATGTATTTAGTCTTCTCACGACTCAAGAACGCTCTTAGGAACACAGTCCTGTAGAGCGAAACATGTGTCAGCTGTACTGCAGAATAAGTGGATTTGCACCCAGATTACACAAATCATATTAAAAAAAGATGTTAACATACACTTACAGCACATGATTGTATCATGGAACAGTTCAATTAGAGACAAAACATATCACTAAAAATTATAACTAATACACATTTTATTGTATAGGTTAGAAATGATCTGTCATATAAAAAACTGTATTGTCAGTACATCTACTGGGGTGCATTTATTAAGAAACAATTGTACTGGCATGCTCTGCAATGTTATTTGGACGGGTACTAAAAATAAAATAATTCATTTAAATAAAATCAACAATTGCTCATTGCTCAGGCAGTTAATACATCATATTCTACTCATTGTTTTTGCTTACCTGAGTGCACACTCTAGTCTTAACGTATCTTTCCTTGTCCTAAGAAAGTGTACCAATGTGACTTAATCAATGCTGATCCCGCTGTTGTTAAAATCATATCCAATGTAGCAGATTTCACAAACTACTCGATCTCTAATCTGTCATATCCCACTAAACTGATGGAATGGGTAATAATGAATCAACTCAACAGTTCATGAAAGATTAAAATCTGCTTGAGTGAGTCCGGGCAGGCTTGTGTCCGATTGGTGGAAGTTCTGAATGACCTACTCCTGGAAAGGGACGTCAGCAGTCAGTGGTGCTGGTTCACTTGATCCGTCTGCAGCCTTTTTTTTTTCTTCTGAATTTTCTATAGCGTGAACTTGACCCGAATCGGGTATCAGAACGCTTTACATTGCACGAGTTACATTACATGAGGACACTTTCATTTTTGTTAAGCACAGGGAGATTAAGTGATTTGCCCAGATTCACAGGCTGTTCAGCGTCATTGCCGAGACTCGAACCCGGTTCCCCAGATTCGAGGTCAACCGCCATAGCCATTAGGCCAACTCCTCTCCCCAGCCTTCCTGACCATCATTCCTCCAGAGCTGACCAGAGAATTGCAACTAGAGGTGGAACATGAGATTGGACCAGCTCTTTCTTATCGGGTAACTTATGAATTGTGTTGATGCCCTTGTTCCAATGACCACACATGATGATCTGCACGCTTCCCTGAGAGCTCTGAGCTGCCTCCACTTTTAAAAAAAGTTATCTGCTGCTGACTATGGATTTTATCTACTGTTGTGGGATCAAACTTTTTAAAATTGTGCAGCTGATCTGCAGCTCCTATCTTAAGTTCTCTCATCAATCAAAGAGGAAAGATTGGTCTTTTCATCCTGTATATTTGCAAATGAACGGTGGGGGCACTTAGTAAAATAATGGTCTCCCAACTGGCCACATCTCTATAAATATCTCACGTTTTTCCATCTAAAAACTCTGAAAAGATTTTCTTCTGCTGTCACTGTTACTCTGGACCAAACCAGGTTCGAATTTTAATTTGTCTATTATGCTTGCCTGGGCTAGTTTGGAGGAGTGGACGAATTTTCCAAGCAGCGAAAGCTGCACATTCACGCCCTTGATCAGAGAAGTCCACATCAAATGGAACTTCCACATTCCCCACCCTTCAGCATGGTGAGTGGGGATGTGGCTAAGTTGGGAAGCCGTTTTAAGAGGAATAAGTCAGTTTCTAATCCTTTTAATGCCGCAATCTCAGTCTTGTCTTCATTCATGAAAAGGAACCTCTCATCTATCGAAAGGAGCAAAAGGTTCAGGTGTGTCGTAATCCTGACCAGGTTCACCTGCCAATTTTTCAGCTTGAAGAGGTTTTGGGTGTCATCAGCGTGCATCTAGAGTTCATCTGATATTGCAGTAGGAGCTGAGTTAAAAGGCAGATGAACATAATAAGACCCCTGAGGAACTCTGCAAGACGGGAAACAGCCTTTACAACAAGGTTTTTACCTTGTTGTGCTATTACCACACCTATTTTTACCACGTGCATGCCTTTACCACACATTTAAGGTAAGCTGAGGGTTTGGGGGGGGGTTCTCTCCCCACAAATACATTGTTTTTATATATAAAAACAGTGCGTGGTAATGGCATGGAATGTAAAAGCATATTCTTGGTAAAACGTGTGTGGTAAAAAATGTGCAGTAAAGGCATACGATGTATTTACCTGCATTGTACCATCATACAACCCTGCATGACATTGTGCATGCATGTACCTTGAGTCCTGAAAAGGTCAGGGATAATCGAAGTGGCATTATGTGCGCTTTGACCCCGAAAGTATCACTGAGTTCTCCATGTGTCCTTCCCTTAATCACTGAAAGGCATTGCTGACCCCTGAGAACAGGTGTATGGCTGTGCCAGAGGTACCAAAGATCAAGCCCCAGGTAACAACTCCTACCCATGGCTGCCCATATATAATGAACATCTACATTAGGAAGATTCAGATTCTCTGATAAGACGTTATTGACTACAGTTTGAGTGGAATGATCTGGTCCATGCTAGGGCATTCCCAGAGATTACAGACAATTACAGAGCCTTCTCAATAATAAGTTGTAGTCAATGGCATTAGGGGTTGCTAAAATGTCGAGGATAGGGTAGCTGGATAGATAATAGTTTATCAGTTGATAAAAACAATAAACGTTACAGAACATACATTGGGCATGCCTTCAAGTGATTATTAAGAAAAGGGGTAATATAAAAAGGATAGACATCACATTAAGAAAACCTCCTCTCAGCGTGAAACCGGGGAGCCTAGTGCGCTACACTTTTCACCACCACAACTTATATTGCTACAGGATGCCAGTTGCATTAGCCCCAACCAGAGGGTGAAGTACATGTTATTGAAATAGCCAGTCTCATTGGTGCCAGGGCACCAGCTGAAGGCCGAAACATAGAGTGGACAATTGCATAGTGCAAAACCCGCATGCGACCAGGTCCCTGTGACAAAGGAGGTTGTTTACCTAGAACCACAGGTTTTTACGTCCCAACTTGGTTTATGATGCCACTATAAACGGGGCTGACCTTATTACTGCCCGATGGACACCCCTATGCATGAAGTGCTCGGTGCATGCTACCTAACCTGTGTATAACCAGGACCTCAACCAGGCAAGATAAGGGATTGGATCATTGTTATTCTTGACTGGGCCTCTAGTGACCCACCCTTAACCTAAACAAGGCAGGGTAACCACTATGTATAAAGTGCTGAGGTGCATATGTAAAGCCGGCATGCAAACAGGGTGCTCAACAAAGCAGGGTGAGGATTAGGGCATTATTGAACTTACTACACCCCTAGAAGCCCACCTTTGGCCTGAATAAAGCCGACTTGTCACTGTCCACTGTCCAGTGTGCTGTGTTTTTATTTTCTTCCAAAGGATTCAATAGTTCTGCCTGCGTCTGTGTATATCCAGTTTGATGATTTTGAAGGATTTGTATCATTAGAGTTGCCTTGTGACCTTATTTTCCAGGGGTCTTGCTGTGAGAGAAGAGGATGGAGATTGGTCGGTGGGTAGCCAGCATTTGGATCAGAGATCTTTGGATAATTTCTTTCAAGAGGGAGATATTAATCGTGGATGCAGAGTGGTGGAGGAGCATCGCTCCACTAGTGTAAAAAGCAAATGATAATAATGCAACATTAATATTGTCACGTTATTATCATTTTCTTCTTCTGTAAGGAGCCAGCTAGGTTGGGGGCGGGCTGGGCTGGGCTTGTCACAGCCTGGGAGAGGGAGGAGGAGTGGGTGCTACTAAACCTAAAGTGCGCATGACGGTTTGGCTAGCCTTCTTGGGCAGGCTAAACTGCCATGCACACTTTGCATGTTCTCTACCGGCTGTATTGTACAGATTGGGTGGACAACATGCACATCCTCCCAGTGCCCGTCTGAGTAGCGAACCACTGCGCTCAGACCAATCACAACACTGCTATAAGGCAGCATCGTGATTGGCTAGGGGAGCCTGGGTGCTTCCTCTGTCAGAGGAGAGGCCACGGCTGGTGACCGACGACAATGTAAGTATTTTTTTTTCTAAATTCCCTCCTCCCCACCCCGCCACCGTTCCCTACCAGTCGCCACTGCGTGGATGTCACTTCGGTTCAAATGACAGAGGGAGTTGCTTCAGACTTGCTTCTGGACACAGCTGCATTTTGTGTTTAGAAACCTGGAGCAAGAACGGTAACTCCTACTTTGTCTTTAGGTTGAAAGTGAAGAATGCAGATTGAAATAATAGGAGGGTAAGATGAGGGACCTGTTGAGATACTGTAATGGCAGTGTCAGATTTTGGGATTAAAGAATAGCGAATGGCCTTGACGGTGCTGCTGGAGACACACGTGGTGTTCTGTGTGCCTGACTCGATCAGCTCCTTGTGGACATTCACTGTCTCTTGTGTTTCCGTTGTGGCCTCGCCAGAGCCAGCTTTAAGATGTACTTTAGTGGCTGGGTGGTAGTATGATAGTAGTACAGTGGTGTCAGGTGCTAGTGAGGTGTTGTGCAGAAAAACTGGTAGAGGGTCTAGCAGTGCAGCACTGATATTATTAGAGTGGTACTGAGGGTTGCAGTGCAGTGGAATGTGGGTGGCAGTATCACTCTGTAGGGATGGTAGTATGGAAATGTGTGTGGCATTAATGTGCCATCGAGCTGTAGTGCTGTGGTGGGGGGTGGTGCTATGGTGAATGGAGGTCATACTGTGCTGCTGAGAGTGGTGGGGTGGGATGGGATGGGCGGGATGGGCAGGATGGGATGGGATGGGCAGGGATGGGATGATAGTGCAGTGGCGATAGTAATGTGTTAATGAGAGATGGCAGTGCAATCATATTGGGATTTTAATGCAATGCTCAGAGTAGTAATGCAATGTCTGGGATATAGTGCAATGTTTAGGGGGTTTAATATATTGCTAGTAAGCAGTAGAAAGGGCTGGCTTGTGGTGCTATGGCGGCAGTGTGTTTCCATGTGGTTCTCAAAGATGGCAGTCCTGTATAGTGGGTGGAAGTGCAGTGTTGGAGCTGGCAGAGCTGTGCCATGTCGTAGGGTGCTGCTGTGAGTTTCTGGGGCCGTGGCTGAGGTGAGTGCAGTAGCCATGGCGCGGTAGTGCAGTGGTTGGGGTTATTGTGAGTTCCTGTGGAGTAGTAGTCTATTGCTATTATTCACAATAGCACTAGAATTGGAGCGGCAGTGCTGACATGGTAGCGAGGTACTAGAGGGGGCTATTCAGTTGTGCAGGGGTAGCAGTGCTGTAACATGCTGTGTCTTTATACCCGTTGTACTGTGGTGGCATAGAGTGGTAATGCTGTGGCGGGCAGCAGTGGGTTGGCAGTGCAGTGGCTTGGCTAGTACTGTTATGTGGGTGGAAAGGGGTAGAGCAGGGCTAGTGGTGCAAGCAGCAGTGTGGTTCTGGAGATCAACGTGCCCTTTGAGACAGCATAGTTTAGTGCTGAGCTAATTGCATGGGGCTGGGGTTGAAGTGTGACGCTTGGTGTTAATAGTTCAGTTCTGGAGGGTGATTTTTGGGGAAGTAATGTGGTGCTGGGATGTGGTAATGTGGTGCTGGCAGGTGGTAGTGCAGGTATAGTTGCGAGCTGGATGTAGTAATGCAATGAGTGGCAGTGTGGCGCGATGATGTGACAATGCAATGTGGTGGTTCGGGTACAGTGACTGTGCACAGAAGTTGTGCAGTACATTTGAAGAAAGTGATGCTGAAGGTTGTGTGCAGTGGGGGTGGGTGATAGAAGTGTGGCACCGGGGAAATGCAGTTGTCTCTGTCCAGTGTGCTAGCCATGTTGGGTTCAGGAATATATGCTAAATCCAAAATGGCCACCAAATTGGTATGAGAGACTGCGTTTGACTGCAACATGTTTCTGTTTGTTAAATGCAAAAATAGTTCAGCGCTCAGTCATGTACCAATCATACTGCAATGATGCAGTGGATCAATAACATGTCCAGAGCACTTCACCGAACAGCAGGGTCCTTGTAAGTTTCTTTTATCTACATTAACTTAGCAAGACAGCTACAGACCTTTGTAGTCCGACCTAAAAATACAGTGTCAGTCAAATGAACACAAACAGGCTACATATAATTATAAAGAAAACCAACCACACATGTCCAAATCAGGGTAAAACTCATCCACAACCACTGAACGGGGGCCTAAAATTTTATCAACAAAATGGAGTAGAAAGTAGGGGGAAAAGTTAAATATAGAAGAATAGTAAAGCAATGGAAGGATTAGAAAGAGTCAAAGATGAAAGAAGGAAAGGTACTCTGAAATAATACAAAGAAGGGTGGACATCTTCAGAAAGTAGAGACAGCCTGTTGAGAAGGAATCAAATGTAGCCCATCTGTTGGTTACGTGAAAGGGGTTAGATGTTAGAACAGTAGATAATGTTCTTAGTCTCAAAGTAAGTGTCTCTTAAAAAGGAGAGTTTTTAAAAGTTGCAAGACAGTGAGCTGTACGAATGCGTGTGGCGCTGTTACAGAAAGAATTACGCATACACTGTTCTTCTTTGAATGTAGAAGGCCAAGGAGAGGAGACTCTACATCTATCAAGACCTATTGACTGTCAGAGATTGACAGTTTTCCCAGCCTAACAGGAAGCACCGGACATGTGTGGGGCTTTGCAAGTGGTCACAAGCGGCACTCTTGCTTGCATGGGAAGTCACTGCAGTGTTTTAAGGACAGGAGTAAAGTGGTCAAATTGCTTACATCCAGAAGTAAAGTGAGAAGCTACATTTAGCGCGGCTCTAATAGGAGATTGTTAACTCTTGGCAGGCCAGTGAGAAGCAAATTCCTGCAATCCAGTCTTGAAACAGCCAGTGCCTGAACTAAAGACTGTATGTTTTGATCAGGAATAAACAGTCTGATACCACAAAGTAGCCTAGGTTAGTAATGTACTCTTGGTAGATATTTGTCTTTGAAGGTTGTTGATGTTGACACTCAGGGTGTTGGCACTATGCATCATAACAGGTTTACAATGAAGGAGAGTGCGGGATCAATCCATGATTGAACAGGTAAGTTGGATTTTATCTCGGGAGATTTTAAGAACCTCCGTTTTTGAGGACTTGAGTTTTCTGCAATGATTGGACATCCATCTTTTAAAGTTTTCCAGGGTGCTAGAGAGCAAAGCAATATCATTCGGAGACAAAATCTTAGAATAGATCTGGGTGTTGTCCGCATAATGATGATAAAAGAATTCCTGGTTTCTGAGGATAGATCCAAGTGGTACCAAATATAGATTGGTAGAATCAAAGACAGAATGGAGACTTGAGGAACCCCTTGTTGCAGATTGACATTGCTAGATACAAAATTACCTATTCTATCCACGTGAGTTTGGCTCAATAAATAGGAAGGGAACCAGTTTAACACTATAGCGTTAGAGCCTGATGTAGCAGGCTCTGCCGGCCATTAAAGGCCCACTCCAGCGTTAAAGGAACGAGCCAAATGCGAGGGCATTTAACAAGGGAGCTGGCCTTTAATGGCCGGTAGAGGCCGCTACGCCAGGCTCTTAGGCTATTAGAACATTCCGACCCTAGAGTGCAGAATGTTCTAATTTATGAAACAAAGACCTCATGAAGCCCTTGGGGGTTGAAATCCCCTTGGTCTCCATGAGGCATTTGTTCACAGCAACAGCTGTGAGCAATCATTTGAATTTTGGAGCTCCGGGCTTCTACCAGCAATTAGAAGCCCAGAGCACGGCATTGTCTTCAATGAAGTGCTCAACATTCCAATGTTCTAATACACCTTCAAAGCCTATTCGTGCTTCTGGGACGATCTGAGATAAAGTATTGGCTGGTGATCGGAGATAATAGAAAAAGTGGCATCCTGCTAGCTTGCTACTGCTTCAAATTTCAAAGTAGTTTTATGTGATGCAAGTAAATCCCAAGGCTGCAAAATGGCCATTAGCATTGTAATTGTTCCATTATTACTCATTCTTGTACAGTACTCTTTACATTGACTTCAGCTGAATCCACCATGCTAGGATTTGTACATGAGACCTGCAGATCACATGGGATCTCAGCAGTGGGTGCTAAGACCCACTTAGTTTTATTAATCAATGTGTGCAGTGGTCCAACATTAATTTAAATACGACGTTATGCTGCATAGATTAAAATACAAAATGCTGCTTAACATACATTTTTGAGGTTTTCTTAATGTGTTATTAAATGTAAAATGCTCCTACTACGAATAATTTGACGTTTTTTACACAAAAAAAACATTTCTAGCACAAACTGATCATAAGTTACTAAAAATGCAGTGACACTTATTGCCGCCTGTCACAAAGGTTGACTGGTCACCTGTCAGTTGCCTTTTTGTTTATTTGGGTATTAAATGGGTGATAATGAGGTGAAACCTTTACCGAGACAGTATTTCAAAGTTTAAAAATGACAAAGTAATGAAGTAATACTATCACAAAATGTACTGCATGACACCACATAGTTTGCATTTTCTTGCAGCAGAATTATCTCAAAACTGCCACATAATTCGTCGGTCCTCCTCTGCCACATAATTCCGGAGGCCCTGAATAATTTTAACTGTCATACTGTAAAGGGGTGGTTATCCACCCTCAAAATTCCCTCCCCCTCCGTCTTTTACTGCCTGGGGATTGAGGGTATCTTGTGTGGTCGGGGAGTGAGGCAAGGACTGGACAAACACCCGCTAGCACCATGGCTGTAGCATTGTGTCAGCGTGCTGGCATCACATGTCATTGCACTGATGCAAGTGTGGTCACATGCTCCATCATCACCGCACACTGGGACCCCCACGATTTACATAAGATGCATGCCCGTTTTACTGCATAGGTCAATACATAGAACTGTGCCCGTTTATAAGGTAAGGTTTTCTTAATTCCTCTCCAAATGTAAAGTTTCTTCTAGTAATCCAATCACATAACATAGATCAAAGGTCTATTGAGAGTCACAGAGAAATGCCTCCAGCAGCCTAAAAATATGAACACAGAAGAAACCCACCTCGGTGCTTGTCGACATTTGGGAATAGATAAGGAGGATTTAGGAAAAAATCATTTTGTTTTCAAAACATGAGTCTCCCACCCCATCAGGCCTGGACGTAGGCACAAGGCCTGCATCGTGGAATAGTCCCCAGGGCTCCTGGTCCTGGAGTGACTGTCTGAGCAATCTGCCATCTTCACCCTGAAATTCTGTCAGGGTGTGTGTGTGGGGGGGGGGGGGGGAGGGGGTTACTTCCAAATACTTCAGATTTCCTCCAACCTTTGAGTGTGGGCATGTGTGCAGTCATCGGTGTGTGGAGGGAGATTTGGGAGGGCAGTCTCTTACCAGACATGGCAGAGAGGTGTAGGGGACAAAGGAATAGAAGGAAAGGACAGGAGGAGGAGGACAAGGGACCATTCTCACCATGTGCACAAGCGACAGTGTTCCTTTTTGAAGTAAACCGCTTCATCTTTCATCAGAAATGTTTCTATTCCTCAACATTTTTCTCACCTAGTCCCTCCTAAAGTGCCCTTCACTCTTGATTCCTTTGTCTGCCACCTGTTTACTCTCCAGCCTACAGTGCTTAAGTCCAGTGGTCTAAGATTTTCCTATGGAGCTGCTTCTGGTGCCAGTGGCGGCTCATCTGTAATGGCGGAGAAGCGTTACCCCACTACCTGGTTCAGATCCAGCAAATGAAAAATAAAATGATGTTCTTGCATCATTTTATTTTGTATTTGCCGGTTCCGAGCCAGCGCTGTACAGAGGGGCGTGGCCAAGGAATGGGAGGGGGGAGGAGGAGTGCTACGTGCACGCCACTCCCTAAATGTTCATGTGTGTTTGGTTGGCCGTCTCAGGCCCCCCAAAACACACATGCGCACTTAGGTTTTCTCCATCTCAGCTGCATTGAGCAGCCGGGCTGGAGAAATGCCACAGACTCCCTGGCCTGAACAGATCATCTTTCTAGCCCACTCAGGTCAATCCACGTGCTGCTCTACAGCACAAGGATTGGATGGGAGACTATCCCAGGGGCTTCTGTGACCAGGCAGGAAGAGGAGAGGCGGTGCAACTAAATGCTGGAGGCGACAGCGGCTAAAGGTAAGTTCTTTAAAAAAAAAAAAAAGTATTTCTAACCCCCACTCGCACGACCCCTCCCGCGTTCCCTCCACCTGCCCCACTACCCTTTGTTTATGGCAACCGCCACTGGCTGGTGCCACCAACTCCCGCGTACCAGGCCCGCTTAGTCTTGACTCCACCTCTTGCCTCTTTCGTCCCATCCCTATACTTCCTGTCTCCCTCTTGCAGATTATTTTTCATCCCTGTCTTCTTCATTTGTTACTATTTTCCCATCTTTCCTTTTCTCCTTCTATCTCCCTTTTCTTTCTTTCTCCGCCTTGCACTGGGTCAAAGTATATGATGAAACATAAGTCCTGGCCCCCAAAAAAAAGTTCCGTTACCTACCACTTTCAAGCACCATCACAAATTAAGCATTGATGCCATATGTGGGTCCTCCAAATGTCCCCACCAACAAACCATTTGAATTTTTATTGAGGACTCAGTCACCTGGACACAACACAATATCATGTTTTCTCATTTCGTCTGATGTCCTCCCTGCCCTTTTCTGTTCCTCCATTGTAGTAGCCCAAGGTCACAGATCCAGGCCACCAACATCATTGGCAATCAACCTCCCTACTAGCAGTGTACTCAGAAAGGAGAGGACAGAGCTGGCCCGCAACTTAACCAGGAAATGAACTGGACAGGGATGGGTTGGTGACTTCAAAGCTTAGTTGGGATTAGGACAAGAGCTGTTTCCACACATCTGTTATCCTGCTCGTGTAACATACTTACGGGCCTAAGAGGATCCCCTTCCTGAGCTAATGACATCACAGCTAGGTACTTAGAGGTAAGCAGGCGACCAAAGCGGTAGTCATGTCTCACTCTGCCCATTCAAGTAATGAATGCACTAGGCTCCAGGGGCGTATCTTGGTCAGTAAGATTGGGGGTGTAAGCTTCAGAGTTCTCGATAATCACACTGGCATATCTTGTTAAAATACATTATGAGAAGCATAACAGGAGGGGGGCTTAAGAGCAAGTGGAAAGAGAGAGGAGTGCGGATTATCAGGGTTACTTGAAACGCAATAATTTTCAAACTAACCTAGGGGCATATTAGCATGAACCTCGTTAAAATTATCACCGTTTTAGCGGCAGGAAACTGCTGCTAAAATGGCGATAATGGGCTTGCAATATGCGTTATAGAATTCCAATAGAAGCCCAGGTTAGATGTGCAGGACATCTAACCTGGGCTTCTGTTGGAGGTTCTTGCTAATATGCCTCCAAGTTTTAAGGCAGAGACGAGAGAGTGAGTGTTTTGTCAGTATGGGTATGTAAAAATCCAGTGTGAAATCCAACAGACACCTCAACATACCAAACTAAAAGCACCTGTACCCATTAATTCACTTCAGAATAAAAAAAAATGTGTGGGGTTCACAGTGGTGGCTGGCATCCATGGGGGTGGTGGGCGCTGGCCAGCGCTTAAATAATATATAAAATAAAAACGTGCGCAAATAATTTATCAAAAAAACACTAACCTTACACGAACACAACGTCCTCCGGTCCGGACCTCCTCCTTCCCTGGAACTGGATGCATCAACTCCCTTGGCCAATCCTGGTGCTGCTGTCACCAGCATGACAGCAGCGCTAGGATTAGTGGGAGCTGCCTCACTCGGCGCTGTACAGACCTCTAGAGGCTTTTGCTTGTTCTAAACTAGCTGGATTAGAGAGGTTTAAAGTGCACATATGTGGCTGGCCGTGGCAAGATGGTCTGCCAAAAAGACATGCGCACTCTAAACAGTGCACAGCCAGCCCACCCTCCTTCCTGCTGCTGTCACTCAGAAGCAGTCCCGTCCCTGTCCTAACCCTCTGTTCAGGACTGGGCATGAAAAATAAAATAGTAATAAATTACCGTTTTATTTTTTAATCTCTGAGGCTTTTAAGTGGGGTGCGCGCTCCTCCATTCCAACGGGAGCCGACCCTGGGGGTGTAAGACCCCAAACAGTCCTCTGAAGCTTACGCCCCTGCTAGGCTGACTGGCAAGTCTGGGAGCTATAATGAGCTTGGTGAAATGTCCCATATTACACCGGGCAAGCGAGTGTGGTGAGCAAGTCTGACACACTCTAGGCAGCTTAAGGAGCTGTTCTCTTACCAGGAATATGCTCAGCGTATAATGTGAATAGAACAATACAGGTAGCTGCTTGGGCACGCGCGGTTTGGGGAACAGGGCTTATTTTTCATCATCAAACCTTGACTTATAGTAAAAGAAAGAAAGGCAGACAAGGGAGAAAGACAGGAAAATTGGGCTAAAGGGACATAGCAGAGATAAAAAAACAAACCACAAGGATGAGATAAAGAGAGAGGAAGTATAGGGTGGTATAAGAAAGGTGCATGATGTAGGATCAAGGCTAGGTAGCCTTGGTGTTCTGCAACCCTGGCATTCAGCAGCACCACCTCATGGTATAAGAATTGCTTTTGGGACTATGCCCTGTTGTGTTTGTTTTGCAAGCACTGATTATGACAAACAATTCACTAAACATGGTTTCTTCAAAGCCATGGGGTTTGCAGGCAGTTCCAAACAATAACTCTTCTGGGATATCAGGACCTGCCATAATACCCAAGAGCATTATTCTTTCACAACAGCAAGGTTTGAATGCTGTCGTACGAAAATTGTGTACTGCTCTCACATGGTTGCCTTAAGGTCTACACTGGGTGTGGATCCTCGGGGAATCCAGCTCTGAATGCTGCCCAATATTCTCCAGCCTTTTGGGGTTTTCCATGTGTCCTTGCCTCCAAAAAGTGACACGCATGTGTCTTCTAAAACCAGTGTCTCTCAAACTCCAAGAGACCCATCACGTCCCATGGAATTAGTGGGTACAAAATGCAAATTCAGTATTCCCAATAGGCTGTGTTTACGAAAACCACTATAATATGGTTGACTATGTGCTTTGATTCTGAAAGGAGCTTTGCTGGCACTTGATTAAGGATTGATGAATATTCTTCTGTTTTGTTGGAAATGAAGGCTCTGTTTATGATATTATATTATGTTACCAGCAGCTACCTAGCACATTTTTGCTATTTGTATTTTCCTTGGCTCTTTCGATTAAGTAGTAGTCTAGTTTTGCTCCAAAGTACTGGTGGGGTGACTGCTTCTTGTATTCTTTACTTCTTTGGTGGGGAACCTGCCAAATCCTCACCAATCTAAAAATAAAAAATAAATTGGCTCAATGCAGAAAATAATTTTATCATAAAACAGCACACTTTGCCTTAGTAGTCTGTGGCACTTAAGGGAACTACTTTGTGTGTGGATTTGCTCTTTGTGAAAGGGAAGAAGGAATCACTCATAGTGAAGCCAGCAAATGGCTGAAGTGGGCTGACCCAAGGCTGAATGCTATGTTGGGTTGATGGAAAACGTGAAAGTATCAATAATAAGCCAATGGAGCAGAGATATGGCTGAAAATCCCTTTTAAGTATATGAAACGTACAATTTCAGTAAAATCAAAATGTTTTGGCGAGCACCAGACCTAAAAATTGCATATTTTACTGATAATACCATTTTTAAATCTGAACTACAGGTGTGAAGAGCATTATTTCTTCACAGCTGTGAATCTTGCACATGCCTATCAGTCCATTTTATACAAAACCAGTTCAGTTCACTCTCTTAAATCTGACTGTGGTTTTCCTCTCCATGTTGTGTAGGGTCTGACCACGCCCTGATCCCAACTTCCTTGGCGTGCCTAAAAACAGTAGTTTAAGCAGATCACTTGAATTCCTTGGGCTCGAATTTCCTAGCCTGCTAAGATTGGGCGCACCTAAAACCTGTCAACCAATAACCTCTAATCACAAATCTGAAGGGCCAGGTAATAGAGAGCTTCAGAATCACTCACCATTGAAGCACCAATGAAAAGGGAGGGTGGGGTTCAAATCCAAAACAAAAACTTCTGCTTTAGTGGCACTACTTTTTAAGTGAGCAAAGTTCAGCAGATGCAGTGGCACCACCTCCTGCACCCCAGCAGCTATGAGACCAACATATTCGGAATGACAGGCACCTCCTGGGAGCTTCTAGTGAACACTTTACTGCAATGAACCTAATATCTGTTGCGCGGCGGCACTGAGCGTAGATGCATGCTGTGTAAGAGTTCACAGGATTGGGTAGATCCCTTTTAAGGAGACCTATCAGTGTTGACAAGCAGCTCCAAATGCGAATCAAGCAGCTCGGTTTTATTCCAAGATGTGGTTTTGGCTCTGCATACCATTGATTTAATTAAATTCCTCTGGAATATGAGTTTGGATAATAATGTAAATCTTTGGTGTTATACTCCATGTTGAGCACAAAACTTAAAGGATTGATTCTTATGATAATGTGTAAACCTGTCAGTGTCACACAAGTAATCTTTAACTTACTTCAGTAGGGTTATTTATTTTTTAATTCGGTGGAGTCCTGTACAATTCACACCAGGTTGCTGCTTATCTTCATCATACTTCATTAGTGAATCTTCAGATATTGGCATTCTACTCATTCTCTTACATAAGAGATCTCTGTGAGGAATAGTCTGGTTGCCTTTATAGAAATTAGCCACTACTTCTAGGCCAGTTGTTTGGAGTAGATTGTTGTGCTTAAGATAGCTGTGGTTCATGTGTTGATTGGTGTTGTCTTATAGAGACCTTAAGGCTCATACAGTGGTTCGAAGCTTATAGAGCCATGTTTTTATAGCCATCCAGAAAGCAGTGGCGGCCGTCAGCATGGGAAATCGGTGAGGCAGCGCAGGGAAATAAAAATAAAAACGAAACTTACTTGCAGCCTGACATCCGCCACCTTGCCGCCTCTTTAGCTCCGATGATGCTCACATAGGCTTACAGACCCCCTGCGCCAATCCAGATGCTACTATCATTCTGGTATTAGCCGGCATGAGAGAAGCATCAGGATTGGGCAGAGCAGGCTGGTTCCACGCTCCAGCAGGAGCTGGGAGCCTGTGCTCCTAAGCCCTGCTGATATCTCCACGCAACATCCTGAGGATATCCAAGTGCGCATGCTGGTTTGGCAGTCCTAAGTCGGCTGGCCAAACCAACATACGCACTGGCAGTGCCCTAAGCCCACCACTCCTGCTGCTGATGGCCCCACCCTCAACACTTTCTCTGGAGTAAAATCAAATGATAATAAGCAGTTTTATTAACTGCTTTATTATCATTTTATTTCCATGAGTTTGCTGGTTCCAGCAGTGGGGCGATACTCCTCTGCCATAACGGAGGAGCCGCTCCTGCCAGAAAGTGAGATGTTCCCTTATGTGTAGCGGGAGGGAGTTCCAAAGTGTATGACTTGGACTGAGAAGGAACAGTCTTCCAGCCAGGACTCGTGTTTCTTGGATTTTAATTTCCAAGAATGTGTTGGATCAAAAGTACAATGAGGTGATTGTGAAATGCTTGTTTTTGTTGTTGGAGGACCATGGCTCGATTCCTTGGACTGTTGGAACGTTAAGCACAGTGCCTTACAAGCAAACCAGCGTCTGACTGTAAGAGACGGGAGAAATAAGAGGGCTTCGGCAATGTGATCCCAAGGCGTGAGATGGCGGAGCAGTCTGGCCACCGACTGTTGGATTTCGTACAGTTTGTTGCGAAGGAATTTGGTGCGCCTGGTCCACTCTGCTTAGGTAACCCAGGGGATCGGGTACAAGGGCGGTTATAGCGTTTACCCTGTGTGGGAAACCTAGAAAAGGGACACTCCGTTTTAGCGTTCTGAGCAGGGGTGTCCTTCCATCGGTGCAGCAGGTGAAGTGGCACCAGAGCCCAGAGCCCTGAGGGACCCAATGAACCCTGATTATTGATGTATTTTACAACGCCGCTGATCCTGAGCATATTCGTGGAAGAATTTACTACAGAATACACTTGGGCTTCCAACGCAATTTCCACAGTGAGCATTATCCTTAGGCTGGTGCTGTGAGGTGTCTGCACTAAATCCCGTTGCAGGGATCCTTTGTGCAGGCAGACAGGTCCCACATCTGAAGATTTCTGTTTTGACCTGAGTGCATTTAAGGTATTTTGCAATAATCCTTTCTTCAACATGTTTGGATGTAACAATATTGAGTGCAGAATACTACCACTTTAATGTCAAGTTACGTATATACAGGTAAGTGTTTATTGTACTCAACTCTATATTTACATACCTTGAAGATATATATCGTCAAGGTAGATAGATGTGCATTTAAGAATAGTATATCTATACTGATTTATATATATGTGGTAGTCAAATTCTGCATTTTGTATTTTTGCTGGTTGATATTTTACACTATTTTTTGATAGAATAGCCTTTGACAGAAAGGAAGCAAGGTGTAGCCTCGATGGTATATCACCATTGAAGTTCTAAAACTTGAAAACGATAGCATGTCACTTGTATTTATTTGTAAAGCACACATTCACCTCTTTTTTTAATCTGTTTATTTTATTTTCAATTAACAATACAGACATACATAGAATCCTACACATTTTGTAGTAGTCATTAAGCCGCTTTCTTGTTAGACAATATGCACAGGTTTGGGGTCAATCAAGGCAGATATAAATCTCTAACTGTGGTCATCTTGTGACCCCCCCTTTCTTTATGTATGCTGATTGTGCTGTGTTACTGGATCCCACTGTGTTTGTCTCCTGTCTGCACACCTCGTATGTGTCAGTCCGGCGAGTATTTACTATGTAGTGGCCTGTTAACTAGGGAGGCAGTTACTAAGGAGATGGACAGATTATATATCTGTGTCTGAACTGGGGTAGCGAAGTAAGCTAAAAACGATGATGCATTCAACCCAGATCTGAGACTGGGGGGCGAGTGTCCGAAAGGTTTCAGCGCTCCGTCCATCATCTCCTTTTGTTTGCTTTGTTTTCCCTAAGTTGGCAGGGTATGCCCAGACGTAAGTACCTTGCTCGCTTTGCCACTGGATTCAAGCTAGCCAGGCTGATGAGGGCTGTTAGCCTGATACCGTTCCTAGGATGCTTGTTTCAGGTCCAGGGAAGACATGGCTTGGCAATTCGGGCTGGATGTTCCCATAAGGAACAGGGTCAAGACCGATGAGCTAAAGAACTATGATGGATACAAGCCAGATCTGTGACTGGGGGGCGAGTGTCTGAAAGGTTTTAGCGCTCCGTCCATCATCTCCTTGTGTTTGCCACAAATTAAAACATGACAGGTATTTATGTATTAAACTGGAGCTTGTTCCTGTTAGAATTGGGGGTCTCTGTTTGGCGCAAGTAGGTACTTGTGACAAGCAAGGACCCTCTCCTCTAAGTCAGGGCAAAGGATGACCCCTTAGAATTACCCTTGCTCACCCTCTAGGTGCGTGGCATGAGCAGCCAAGGCTATTCTTCAGGCGTTAGTTAGTTAAGCATTTGTAATCAAACACACAGTAAAATGTACCAATCCCCCCACAAATGGACACCAGGCTGTGAATATATAAAAAATACGCTTCTTTATGTAAAAATATATATATGTATCTCAGCAGACTTATCACAAGACAAAATAACGTTTTTGTAGCACCACAGATTGTAAATAGGCACTTTTCTTCTTAGTTGCAGTTCAAATGTGTACTCTTAGCCTTTTAAAATAGTTTTCTTCTTCAGTGTACCTTCAAGAACAGTTCTCTTAGTTCCTGGGATTTAGGGACAGTTCTCTGGGTCCCTGGGGGGTGCTTCACTCAACAATGCTCCCCTTTTTCTCTCTTCAGCCTGCCCAGGGGCTCCTTGACGCTTTTAGCCCGTTCCGGGCCAAGATCCGGGCCCGACTGACCAAAGCTCACGCTTCCCGCGTGGGGCGCGTTCGGCCCAGCCGGGTCTGGTGGTGCGCACGGCCCCCACTGGTCTGCGGGACCCACACGGGGGGAGCGCCGACCTCAGAGCTGCCAAAGGGGGGGGAAGGCCAAAGAACCTAGAGCAGCCCCAGTCACTCTGGCAGGGGCTCGGAGCGCAGCCTGCGGCTACCCCTTCCCGGCTCTCGTCAAATTCCGACGGGAGGGGCTGGAGCGCTCTCGCAGAGCAGAGCGGCGCTGCAGGCTGAGGCACACAGAGCGGTGCGAGTCAGCTGGAGAGGGCGGCTCGCACCACAGCTGATTCTCGTACAATGGTCACTTGTAGTAGGAGCGGCGGGCGGCCAAAGGGGAAAACAAACGTTGCGGGCCCCTAGCCCGGGGTGAAGCTTCTCAGTTGGCGTCAATCTTCTTGAGGGCGAGTCGTGCACGGGCAGTGCGACTCGTCCAGTTCAGGGTGGCACCTTTGGATCCTGGACGTTAGCGGGTGTGTACCGTCAGGCAGGCGCGGCCCGCGGCCCTTGGCACGACGGTGCGGGGGTCTCCTCAGCGGGGGCGGCGCGGCCTGATGAACCTCGGGAATTGCAAAGCGGGGTCACAGGGCACGGACTGTGCAGCTGTGGACCCGGCGTGGATCACAATCCACAGAGGGAATTCCGGTGGGAGGGGGGAGAGCGTCTCAGCGCGCTCCAGTAGCAGGCAAGGGGCAGAGGAGCAGGAAGCCAAGCCTGGGGGCAGAGAGCGACTCCGGTCGGAGCAAGGCTCTGACAGGACAAAGGCTGGCAAGCTCCCGAGTGCCACAGCCCTAGGAGGGGGCGAAGAGGGGCGCAGTCTGGCTCCAGCGGGATGCACACACGGCTCGAATGTCAGGACGAGCAAAAAGCACCAAGGACCCACTAGTCCTGGGGTCCAGATCAGGGGGCAAGCTCAATCAAGCCCTTGGAGAATGTTTAGAGCACAAAGCAGCAAAGTCTTTCCTCAGTAAGTCTTCCCCTCTCCTTTCTCAGCAAGGCAAGCAGCAGGCCAGTCCTTCCAGCGTCTCTTCTCCTTCTAGTTGGGTAGAGGTCCTTTGTGGTAAAACAGGATTCTGATTTACAAGGAGCAGGGCTCCTACTTTTATACACAGTTTCTTTTGTTCTTACAGGCCAGGGGGGCCTTTGCATAACTGCTCTCAGCCTCTGAGCACTTGTTGGGTGTACTTCTGGCTTCTGCTTTCAGTGTGAGGGCAGGCACATCAGACGCTCCCCAGGGGGGCGGAGCCAGCATTGAGGGGACAGGGGCAGCCAGGAGTACTTTGTTGACAGTGCTTCGCCCTTCCTGGGCCAGGTGCAGGCTGAGTCATCAGTCGCTCCCCAGGGGGGCGGAGCCAGCATTGTGGTGGCAGAGCACAGCCTGATGCATAGTCCAGGGAAACTCCCACCTCCCACTAAGGTGTAATCCTCCCATTCACCACCTGTCATCCCCCAGCCCTGTCACTCACACAACCCAGACAGTCAGATACACATACTGCAGAGGCGGGCTGAAATGGTTCGCAAGCAAAGGCTAACTTTCTAAAAGTAGCATTTGCAAACACAGGATATTAAAATAAACTTTACTAAAAGAAGTATTTTATTATTCTGAGTTCAAGCATACTAAACATTAATTTCTACCATGTTCCCTGAGCCTGCTGGGATTATAGAGTGTAATAATTCCAGCAGCCCATCTGGCCTAAAGGGAACAGGTAGCCTTACAATAGTGAAAAACTAATTTGGCAGTAATTCACTATTAGGACATGCCACACACATCAGAGCATGTCCTACCTTACACTTACAATGCACCCTGCCCTTAGGCCTACCATAGGGGTGACTACTATGAAGTTACGGGAAGGTTTAGGGGCTGGCAAGTGTGTGCACTTGCCCAGCCAGCATGGCAGTACCAGACTGCACGCAGGTTCTGCAATGGCAGACCCTAGACACATTTTAAGGCTGCTTCTGTGGGTGGCACAACCAGCGCTGCAGGCCCACTAGCAGTATTGGCATTCACAAGCCCTGGCACTCCTGGTGCACTTTACTGGGGACTGACAGTAAATCCAATGAACCAATCAGGAATATCAATCACAGTTACACTTTACATAGGGAGAGCATATGCACTTTAGCACTGGTTAGCAGTGGTAAAGTGCCCAGAGTCATTAAACCAACAAAAACAGGTCAGAGAGAATATTGGAGGAAGGCAAAAAAGTTCAGGGATGACCCTGCCAAGAGGGCCAAGTCCAACACAACCCCCTTCCAGCCAAAACGCAGGGTAGACCAATCACCACTGTGATGGGCTTCCCTGCTTAGGGCGATAGAACATGGACCTGGCCCGCAACAGCAGGGGCACATTCCAGTTCTACGCCAATCTGAACCTATTTCAAATCCTCTGTCCATACTCTCAGGGTCCACCCTGCTAATCCATGGGGCACCCTTTTCTTCCTCTGTGGACACCACCTGTGCAGCCTCTAACCTTAACTTGCTCACAGGTGTGTCCCAACAGACAGACATCAATTCCCAGTGGCCACTGACAGTAGTCAGGGCTGAGACCCAGGCCTCTTGCCTCTCAGGGCTCCCAAACCTCTGTGGCCTCAGAGAGCGGGGGGCAGTAGCCCCAGGTGCCTGGCACCCTTTGTCCACTCTCCCTCCTGTCAGGTCAGGTATGTCATCCTGGCACTGACCCACCAGCTCCAGGCCTGTACCTGGCGGCTGGACCAAAGACTGGGGCGGCCTCACCCACACCCAGTCCTCCTCCTTGGGGCTCTGTACCCTCCCACCTGGAGCGGTACCCCCTTCCAGAATTGTCAGGGCACCTGTGGCAGGTAATCTGCACAATTCTCCCACCAGTTCAGGGGTGCTATCCTGCAACTGGGGTACCAGGTCAGAGGGGACACCTTGCACCTGGCCCTCTATCCCAGGGTCTAAACCCTCAAACTGCACAAGGGTCAGAGGCAAGGACTCCCTCCCTCTGCACCCCCTTCCAGAGTACTGCCCACTCCCCACTGGAGTGGTACCCCTAGAAGTGACATGGGTCAGGACACTGATTACAGTGGTCCCGCCCTCCAGGTCAGACAATACCTGAACCTGACTCTCCAACTCAGGGACCCAACCCTGCAGTTGAACCCTTGCCTGGTGCACCAGGACTTCCCGGGGAGCACGCATGCCCCCCCTGAGGGTGGCACATAGCTCATGTGCCGTGCGACAGTCTGCCTGGCGCAGATCTCCCAACCCCTGTCCCTCTGACAGTGTGGGAAGATCCCCCAGGACAGAAGTGGTGTCCCCATGGTCATTCACTGGGGACGCAGCCCTGCTGGCTGGCCCCTGACCCACTGGTTCTTCCACTGGGGACTCTTTCCCCCTCTCGCCCCTCCATCTGGACCTCTGCACCCTCCCAACTGGAGCGGTACTGCCAGACACCAGAACTACTGGAGCTCTGTTTACAGAGCCTCCACGTTCTCTAGCCACTGGGGGATCCCCCTCAGCGGGTGACTCATCCGGACAGCCTAGGCTCCCCACCTGGTGTTCCCTTAAAGAACCATCCAGGCTCTGAGACTGAGGTTGGGCACTACCGGGACAAAACCCATTCTCACTCCTTCCCCTTAAGGACAGGACGTGAGGCCCTACACCCCTCTCACTACTACAGGACCTAGCTGGGCTACTCTGCGCCACTTCCACCACTCTGGGCTGGAAGATACCTGAGCCACTCCCCACAGGATCACACCCCAATGCTGCTTCAGACCCTCTAGAATCCATCACAAGGTCTGCCTCCAATGTGAGCTCCCTGGGGTCAGAGAACTCACTCTCAAACAGGTGTTGGCATAGCTCTGGAAAACTGGGACTTAAAGTATGCTCTCCCACAATTGGATTACACAGCCCCCTAGCAGGGTTAACCAAACTATCCTTCACCTCACCATCCAGTGCCTCACACACATACTCCACACCATTCTTCTGAGACGGGCCAGACAGTAGCGGACTGTCTCTGTCACACAACCCACACTCTTCTGGGCGGTCATCACACTCACCCACCAGGACCTCAACCATGGGGGAATCCCTCCCACCACTAGGACCATGAACTCCTACGCCAGCTACCCTATTCCCTTCAGGGACGCTGCGCACTACTGGAGCTACCTCATGCCCTTGAACCTCCTGGTGTAAGTTAACCCCCGAAGGATGGGGAGCACACCGTGTTTTTTAAATGCCCCTCACACACCAACAGGCCCCTTGGTGTCATGCTTCATCATCGGGGCCTTCGCACCCCTCTACGGGATGCGGCGTGCTACGACAGAACGACTACGCAGGAGCACTTGGCAGTGAACTATGTGAGGGTGTGTATTGACGTGATGTGAGTGAGGTGAGGTGAAAAAGTGAATAAAAAATACCTGGCACTAAGGAAAAAGGAAATATTTATTCAGTCCCTGGCTGGTATTAGTAAAAAGTGCAAAGACTGGTTGAAAAAATACGTGCTAGGGTATATCAACCAACAACAGTGTCAACATGTTTCGGAGTACAAGACTCCTTCTTCAGGACAAGGATATGCACTATGATCCTCACCGTACTCACATGAGATGTGAAAGTGTTCAAAAAAATATTTTTATAAAAACAATGTGTAATATACCTATCAATGTTTTAAGTGATGGTATGCTCGTTGCGCCCAATTGGCGTATGAAATATTTAAGTTCAAAATGCGGATGGCCCCATGAGCCTTAGCGTAGTATTGGGGGTATCACTCCTCATTGCCCAGTCAGCAACGATGACTGCAAGGACCGAATGCCTGCCTTCCCCTCAACGCTGCTCCGCTGGAACGGAGCAGCGTTGAGGGGAAGGCAGGCATTCGTCCTGAAGAAGGAGTCTTGTACTCCGAAACATGTTGACACTGTTGTTGGTTGATATACCCTAGCACGTATTTTTTCAACCAGTCTTTGCACTTTTTACTAATACCAGCCAGGGACTGAATAAATATTTCCTTTTTCCTTAGTGCCAGGTATTTTTTATTCACTTTTTCACCTCACCTCACTCACATCACGTCAATACACACCCTCACATAGTTCACTGCCAAGTGCTCCTGCGTAGTCGTTCTGTCGTAGCACGCCGCATCCCGTAGAGGGGTGCGAAGGCCCCGATGATGAAGCATGACACCAAGGGGCCTGTTGGTGTGTGAGGGGCATTTAAAAAACACGGTGTGCTCCCCATCCTTCAGGGACCACTGAACAACCACTTTGTGGATTCTATTTTGTTTATTCATGACGCTCAGGGAGACTGAATCCACTTTTCTCTCTCTCCCCCCTATTGTTGTTTTTCCGTAAGTTAACCCCCTCCAAGTCAGGTGCCAAATCTCTAGGTGCGCACGCTATGCTGTCAGCACTAGATACCTGAATGTTGCTGCCACCAGCTGAGCTGGACTCCACCTCCAACTCAGCAAAGCTCAATCCGCCAGCTACACAAATCTCTGGATGTTGGGCTGAAGCCCTCCTGGCTTCAAGCTCTAAATCAAGTTCTCTCATCCTCAAGTAGTGAGCTCTTTGGCGTTTTTGCGCTTCCATTGCCAATCTCTGCTTTTCCAATTCTATTTGTCCAGCTAACTTTGCCATCTCCATTGCATGTGCCCTGTCTGCTGCCCTGTCTGCCAACTCCTCTGGCGACAGGCATCTGGTTGCTGCCTTTTCCATCCTCACAGAACCAGGCATGACGTTTCAAAAACACATGGAGATCTCCCAGCAAAATTATAGAAATGGAAACCTGTGGCTGCGTTATAGGTCTGCTCTCACTATGTGGTGATCAGCAATTCACTGTATGTCAACTACAAATGCAAATTCGCAAATCCTCACCGCTGCGTCCAATGTTAGAATTGGGGGTCTCTGTTTGGCGCAAGTAGGTACTTGTGACAAGCAAGGACCCTCTCCTCTAAGTCAGGGCAAAGGATGACCCCTTAGAATTACCCTTGCTCATCCTCTAGGTGCGTGGTGTGAGCAGCCAAGGCTATTCTTCAGGCGTTAGTTAGTTAAGCATTTGTAATCACACACACAGTAAAATTTACCAATCCCCCCACAAATGGACACCAGGATGTGAATATATAAAAAATACGCTTCTTTATGTAAAAATATATATATGTATCTCAGCAGACTTATCACAAGACCAAATAACGTTTTTGTAGCACCACAGATTGTAAATAGGCACTTTTCTTCTTAGTTGCAGTTCAAATGTGTACTCTTAGGGCCAGATGCATCAAGCTAAAAACCGGTCGCAAAGGGGCAGATTCTGAGAATCTGCCCCTTTGCGACTGGTATTTTTGCATTTGGGATGCATCATCCCAAATGCAAAAATCGCAAATAGAGAATTAGCTAAATTGAGATTGTTTGCATTTAAGGAATCTCAAATTGAGATTCCTTAAATGCAATGCATGAAAGTTTCAAAAATAGCGAATTCGGTATTAGGGCACGCAAATTACCACAAAGTACACCTTCATGGTAATTTGCAAAAACTTTGAAAAAACCACTTTTGTGCATATTTCAAAGTTTCATGTTGCGCACACACATGCCCTAAGGGCATGTGTGTGCGCAACATATGTGCACAGATCAAAATCAGGGGTGCAACAGGGTATCCTTTGGACACCCCTGCACCCTCGAACTCGCAATCTCAATTTGCGAATCGCTAATTGCGATTCGCAAATTGAGATTGTCTTCCCATTCATTCCTATGGGCCTCTGGGCCCATAGGAATGAATTGAGAGGTATTCATTAATTGCGACTCGCAATTTGCGAGTCGCAATTAAGGAATTCTAAGGAATCGCTATTTTTGTAGTGATTGCTTGATGCATTCCATTTTGCTATTCCTTATTAGCGATTCCTTATTTTTCGCTAATAAGGAATCGCAAAATGGATGCTTGATGCATCTGGCCCTTAGCCTTTTAAAATAGTTTTCTTCTTCAGTGTACCTTCAAGAACAGTTCTCTTAGTTCCTGGGATTTAGGGACAGTTCTCTGGGTCCCTGGGGGGTGCTTCACTCAACAATGCTCCCCTTTTTCTCTCTTCAGCCTGCCCAGGGGCTCCTTGACGCTTTTAGCCCGTTCCGGGCCGAGATCCGGGCCCGACCGGCCAAAGCTCACGCTTCCCGCGTGGGGCGCGTTCGGCCCAGCCGGGTCTGGTGGTGCGCACGGCCCCCACTGGTCTGCGGGACCCACACGGGGGGAGCGCCGACCTCAGAGCTGCCAAAGGGGGGGGAAGGCCAAAGAACCTAGAGCAGCCCCAGTCACTCTGGCAGGGGCTCGGAGCGCAGCCTGCGGCTACCCCTTCCCGGCTCTCGTCAAATTCCGACGGGAGGGGCTGGAGCGCTCTCGCAGAGCAGAGCGGCGCTGCAGGCTGAGGCACACAGAGCGGTGCGAGTCAGCTGGAGAGGGCGGCTCGCACCACAGCTGATTCTCGTACCCGGTCACTTGTAGTAGGAGCGGCGGGCGGCCAAAGGGGAAAACAAACGTTGCGGGCCCCTAGCCCGGGGTGAAGCTTCTCAGTTGGCGTCAATCTTCTTGAGGGCGAGTCGTGCACGGGCAGTGTGACTCGTCCAGTTCAGGGTGGCACCTTTGGATCCTGGACGTTAGCGGGTGTGTACAGTCAGGCAGGCGCGGCCCGCGACCCTTGGCACGACGGTGCGGGGGTCTCCTCAGCGGGGGCGGCGCGGCCTGATGAACCTCGGGAATTGCAAAGCGGGGTCACAGGGCACGGACTGTGCAGCTGTGGACCCGGCGTGGATCACAATCCACAGAGGGAATTCCGGCGGGAGGGGGGAGAGCGTCTCAGCGCGCTCCAGTAGCAGGCAAGGGGCAGAGGAGCAGGAAGCCAAGCCTGGGGGCAGAGAGCGACTCCGGTCGGAGCGAGGCTCTCACAGGACAAAGGCTGGCAAGCTCCCGAGTGCCACAGCCCTAGGAGGGGGCGAAGAGGGGCGCAGTCTGGCTCCAGCGGGATGCACACACGGCTCAAATGTCAGGACGAGCAAAAAGCACCAAGGACCCACTAGTCCTGGGGTCCAGATCAGGGGGCAAGCTCAATCAAGCCCTTGGAGAATGTTTAGAGCACAAAGCAGCAAAGTCTTTCCTCAGTAAGTCTTCCCCTCTCCTTTCTCAGCAAGGCAAGCAGCAGGCCAGTCCTTCCAGCGTCTCTTCTCCTTCTAGTCGGGTAGAGGTCCTTTGTGGTAAAACAGGATTCTGATTTACAAGGAGCAGGGCTCCTACTTTTATACACAGTTTCTTTTGTTCTTACAGGCCAGGGGGGCCTTTGCATAACTGCTCTCAGCCTCTCAGCACTTGTTGGGTGTACTTCTGGCTTCTGCTTTCAGTGTGAGGGCAGGCACATCAGACGCTCCCCAGGGGGGCGGAGCCAGCATTGAGGGGACAGGGGCAGCCAGGAGTACTTTGTTGACAGTGCTTCGCCCTTCCTGGGCCAGGTGCAGGCTGAGTCATCAGTCGCTCCCCAGGGGGGCGGAGCCAGCATTGTGGTGGCAGAGCACAGCCTGATGCATAGTCCAGGGAAACTCCCACCTCCCACTAAGGTGTAATCCTCCCATTCACCACCTGTCATCCCCAAGCCCTGTCACTCACACAACCCAGACAGTCAGATACACATACTGCAGAGGCGGACTGAAATGGTTAGGCAAGCAAAGGCTAACTTTCTAAACGTAGCATTTGCAAACACAGGATATTAAAATAAACTTTACTAAAAGAAGTATTTTATTATTCTGAGTTCAGGCATACTAAACATTAATTTCTACCATGTTCCCTGAGCCTGCTGGGATTATAGAGTGTAATAATTCCAGCAGCCCATCTGGCCTAAAGGGAACAGGTAGCCTTACAATAGTGAAAAACTAATTTGGCAGTAATTCACTATTAGGACATGCCACACACATCAGAGCATGTCCTACCTTACACTTACAATGCACCCTGCCCTTAGGCCTACCATAGGGGTGACTACTATGAAGTTAAGGGAAGGTTTAGGGGCTGGCAAGTGTGTGCACTTGCCCAGCCAGCATGGCAGTACCAGACTGCACGCAGGTTCTGCAATGGCAGACCCTAGACACATTTTAAGGCTGCTTCTGTGGGTGGCGCAACCAGCGCTGCAGGCCCACTAGCAGTATTGGCATTCACAAGCCCTGGCACTCCTGGTGCACTTTACTGGGGACTGACAGTAAATCCAATGAACCAATCAGGAATATCAATCACAGTTACACTTTACATAGGGAGAGCATATGCACTTTAGCACTGGTTAGCAGTGGTAAAGTGCCCAGAGTCATTAAACCAACAAAAACAGGTCAGAGAGAATATTGGAGGAAGGCAAAAAAGTTCAGGGATGACCCTGCCAAGAGGGCCAAGTCCAACAGTTCCGATTCCCCATCTTAAAGAGTCAGCGCACAATTGCCTCTTAAGACAGCTTGGAGCTAAATAACACAAGTTTATTGTTACTCAACTCAAAAATATTCATTTTTATCAACCTCTGAAGGGTGAATGGCTGAGTAGACCCACCAGTATTTAAATCTGTGGCAATGAGGTAAAACACAGTCTTTTGGAGTGGATGCATTAGTCCACTGAACCACTAGGCCCAGCGATCTGCCGGTCATCCACATAATAAAAGGATAACTGATAGTTTTAATCATTCCTGGTTCAGGCCTAGGGCAGATGTTGAAGATGGTTAAGCTGAAGGATCTAGGCTGTGAGGGGGAGAGATGCATGGGTGATGATGTGGATATAGTGTGCCATGAAAGAGGCTGTCCAGTCCAGTACTTTTCCATGAGTACCCACACTCAGGACTCCACCAGTAGTGTTGAGCGGTGAACATGTCGAACGTAGAAGAGAGGGCAAACCACATCAAAGCAGTAGCCTCTTTAGAATCTGCCTTGGTTTTGAGCTCCTCCATAGTTGAATCTGGGGTATATTCAGTCCCTCTGCATTGACGGAAGCCAGCCTCTGCATCTGAAAAGCACAGCAGAGCCAACTCAGCGTTCCATCCATCACATGTTGATGAAGTAAGCACCAATCAGTTCGTTTGTGTGGTTCTTTATCAGATATGCTAGGTGAGGCATTGGCTGGAGCATGGTCAGGGTCCACAAACCCTCCAGGGAGGGATCGGAATTTTTTTTGAGTTTTCTCCATCACAGCTCCAAGAGTGTATGTAAGACAAAGGGCACAATTTACAGCACTGTCAAATGCATAGTCTAAAATTATTGATTTGAGAGGCACTTCTGAAAGGGGAACCAACGTAATAATTCTTCAGACTCTGACACGCCACCCAGGAACATTATGTTCGATGCATATGAGCTGCAGATTGTACACTTAGCATTAGATCACCACCTGGTGTTGGGCTCGGATGATTGCATGTTGTTGTCGTCTTGGAAGAAGTCTTTGTAGTCACGAGATAGGTGACTCCTCCCTTGGACGATAGTGCGCATGGGCATCGGCTCCATCCTTGGATTGTTTTTTTCCGCCACTGGGTTTGGATGAAAGTTTTCCGCTCCGGCTAGAAATAGACTTTTCAAGCACTTCGAAGCGCAAAAAACTTCCTAAAAACTTAAACTACTATCGATATTGACTAGCATTGTTTCGACTCCATCAGCTCGATTCCGGTCGTCGACGCGGGCCGTTGGGCCTATCCACGCCGTGAGGCCTACACCACATGGAAAAGACGCCATTCAAGAGATGCCCCGGGTGTGGATCGAAGTTTCCACACAGTGACCACCACGAGGTCTGCAACCTGTGCTTATCGCCAGAACACGACGAATCCAGCTGTACAGCCTGTGCGTCCTTTCGATCCAAGAAAACCATCCGAGATCGGCGGGCCCATCGACACGACATGAAGAGATCAGCTCCAGAACCGGTGGATATCTTCGATGAGGAGGTTCCGCTCGTTCCCGAAGAAGATTCAGATGATCTCCAGATCGTATCAGAGGAAGACGACTCAGATGACTCCATACCATCGGGTCAGTGCGTGAGTACTACTGCCACTGCACCACACACAGCACCCAGATCGAAGGCAAAGGTCAACACTCCGCCTCCGGGGCCCAGTTGTGACCAAAAAACCACTTCGACAGCCCCGCCATCGAGCCCGCTCCGAAGAAAACAACTAAGCCTTCTGGTAGCTCGGTACCGAGCAAGCCGCACGTGCCAATCCCACAAGCTCCATCGGCACCGAAACAAGTCTCGACTCCAAAACCGTCGACTTCTAAAGACAAGGGTACGAAGCCAGCGTCGACGCCTCGAAGCCGAAGAGACCAGCTTCCACTCCGAAGCCATCGTCTTTGGTACCGAAACCGACAAGGCCTGATTCCGATGCGCCCAAGCCCTCGAAACAGCCTACTACACCGAAAACAACACCTTCGGTGCCGAAAACTACGCCAAAGGACATTGTAACACCTCCTAAGGGTAAAGACAGACAGCAACCTCGCCCGGAACCGAAAAAATCAGCGCGACAAAGGTTTCACAAGGAGAAGACCTTTTCCAACCAGATCCTCTGCAAAGGAAGATCTACATTGACCCAAAGACAGGTCATGTATCCTCTACACCACACAAGAAGAGGAAGGCAGATGCAACATCCACACCTGTAGTTCCTGCCAAGAAGAAGGACTCTGCCACATCTCCTATACACCCTTCTTCTCCTATACTTCTTTCTCCTTCATCACCTGTTCCTCTTAACAATTCACCACTGATATCTCCTTCACATTCTCCTCTTTTATCCTCACACTCACCTCAGAATTATGATGAGTATAGTTTAGGTAGAGGGATAGACACAGATGAGCCTTTCCCATACCCTGTAGATGATACAGACTGGAAGTACCCAAACCCACAGGACGTGCCAGATATTCCTGGACCACTGTCATACCCATCAAAACCTTCTCCCCCAGAAGATAACATTGGTTTTGGTCACCTATTGAACAGAGCTGCCATTTACCATGGGGTCACTATGCATTCTGATGAGGCAGAGGAAGACTTTCTCTTAGACACATTTGAACAATCCCAAAGGTCTGTTCAAATTCTTTCCATGATTAAAGGGGTCATCAAACATGTTCCAGAGATATTTAAAGACCCTGTACGTACTAGGATCCTAAACCCTAGAATTGAGAAAAAATATAGGCCTGCACCTGCAGATCCAGCCTACATTAAAGGACAACTACCATTAGATTCACTAGTTGTGTCAAATGCTAGGAAAAGGGCAAACTCACAAACTTCAGGTGAGGCACCCCCACCTGACAAAGAATCCAAGGTAAAAGATGCTTCAGGCAAAAGAATAGCTGCGCAAGCTACCAACATATGGCGTATAGCTAATACACAAGCCCTTCTCTCACGATACGATAGGGCTCATTATGATCAGTTAGAGAAACTACTAGACCATCTACCTGATCAATATAAGGCACAGGCAAACAACCTTATACAAAAAGGCAAGCTAATTTCTAATGCCTCAATCAAGTGCGCACTAGATGTAGCAGACACTGCATCTAGAGCTGTAAATACTAGTGTTGTACTTAGGAGACATGCGTTGCTACGCATTTTAGGGTTTAAACAACCATTTAATAAAAAACAATTGTTTGGACCAGAAGTAGACACAGCACTTGAAAAGATGAAGAAGGATACAGACACTGCCAAATCTATGGGAGCTTTACAGTCCACACAAGCTAAAAGTTCCTTTCATCGCTCCTTCTACAGAGGAGGCTCCAAACAAACTGGGGCAGACAATACAACATCCTTCAAATCTAGCACACAAACATCCTCTAACAAGGGATATTTTAGAGGAGGATATAGAGGGAATAACAACAAGGGAAGAGGTCAGGGCAACAACAATAATCAAACCTCTTCCACAACAAAACAGTGACTTCCCTCTGCTCCCCCAACAGCATTCCACCCCTGTGGGGGGCAGATTAACAAAAAAAATTCCTGCCTGTCTGGAACTTCATCACAACAGACAAGTGGGTAAGACAGATTATCCAATATGGCTACTGCCTAGATCTTACAGCAACCCCTCCACACATGCCACCCAGGCAGCGTCCAATGTCTACAGAACACTTTACTTTGCTCAAACAAGAAGTTCTGTCACTTCTACAAAAAGACGCAATACAAATAGTTCGTTTACAAGAACAAGGAACAGGGGTGTACTCGCTGTATTTTCTAATTCCCAAGAAGGACGGGACACTAAGACCAATTCTCGATCTCAGGCCCCTCAATCATTACATACAATCAGAGAATTTTCATATGATCACTTTACAACAAGTGCTCCCACTGCTGCAACAAGGCAATTTCCTTACAACACTAGACCTAAAGGACGCCTACTTTCACATTCCTATACATCCTGCTCACAGAAAGTATCTAAGGTTTGTACTGGAAGGACAACACTATCAGTTCAAAGTCCTTCCATTCGGAGTAACAACAGCACCACGAGTATTCACAAAGTGCCTAGCAGTAGTAGCAGCACATCTCAGGAGACAACAAATACATGTCTTCCCTTATCTAGACGACTGGCTCATAAAAGCCAAGTCATTTAATCAGTGTGTCCAACACACACATCAGACGCACGTTGCACGACTTAGGGTTCACAATCAACTACACCAAGTCGCACCTGCAACCCTCTCATATACATCAGTATCTAGGGGCTACAATAAACACGTCTACAGCTCTAGCGTATCCAAGTCCAGCAAGGATACAGAGCATTCAAGCCTTAGTCACAGCCTTTCAACACCAACAATCTCTGCAAGCCAGAGTGTTCATGAGACTAATAGGCATGATGGCATCTTGCATCTTCATAGTACCATATGCAAGACTGCAAATGCGTCGGTTACAGGAATGTCTAGCACAACAGTGGAACCAGGCTCAAGGTCAACTAACAAACTTGGTGTTGGTAGACAGCCGCACACATCGCTCTCTGCAGTGGTGGAATACCAAAAACTTGACAAAAGGGCGGCCGTTCCTCAAACCTGTTCCACAACTAGTGCTCACAGCAGACGCATCTCTCACAGGATGGGGAGCCCATCTCCTACATCATACAACTCAAGGACAATGGAACAATCAACAAAGATTGTTCCATATCAACCATCTAGATATGCTAGCAATATTTTTAGCACTCAAAACATTTCAAGTACAAGTACAAAACAAAGCTGTCTTAATCCGGATGGACAACATGACAGCCATGTATTATATACAAAAACAGGGGGACACACACTCTCTACAACTGTCCCAGCTCGCACAGAACATTTGGAGATGGGCCATTACACAAAACATATATCTGTTGGCAGAGCACCTTCCAGGAGTTCACAATCAGATAGCAGATCTGTTGAGTCGGCAGACACAACAAATTCATGAACGGGAACTACATCCGCAAGTTCTTCAACCATTCTTCCACAAGTGGGGTCATCCAGACGGTTGTATGATGTTACAACGCGATCTTTTAGATCGCGGTACATCACAAAGCTTCTTTTACAACGCAAGTCGTTACCACCACTTGCGCTGTAGGATGCTGGACTTAGGAATAGTAAGATTTACTATTCTAACTCCAGCCTACGTACAGTAGGGAAGGTGTTGGAATAGTAAATCTACTATTCCTTAGTCTACAGCGCCCTCCAGCGCAAGTCGTGGTAACGATTTGCGTTGTGAAAGACGCGTGGTAATGGCAGCGCGGTGTTTTGACCGCGTTGTTATGGATGTTCCCCCATCCAGACATAGATCTGTTTGCCACACACGAAAATGCAAAATGCCCAACCTTCGCCGCCACGTTTCCACACCCGCTGTCCAAGGGCAATGCGATATGGATGAACTGGTCAGGCAGATTTGCGTACGCTTTTCCACCTCTACCACTAATACCATTAGTAGTACCCAAGCTCAAACAACAGACTCTCAAACTAATCCTGGTAGCTCCCACATGGGCACGCCAACCGTGGTTCACCACACTGATAGAACTCTCTCTAGTTCCACACCAAAAGTTTCGACTGACTCCATCCCTGCTAACGCAGAACCATGGAGACATCCAGACCCAAATCAACTGAATTTTGCGATCTGGCTCCTGAAGTCCTAGAGTTTGGTTATCTTAACCTACCACCAGACTGTATGAACATCATTAAAGAGGCTAGGAGACCTACTACCAGAGAGTGTTATGCTGCTAAATGGAAGAGATTTGCCATCTATTGCAACAATAACCAAATTGATCCCCTGGATGCTTCCATCGAGAATATCATTTGCTACCTTTGTGAAAGACGCGTGGTAATGGCAGCGCGGTGTTTTGACCGCGTTGTTATGGATGTTCCCCCATCCAGACATAGATCTGTTTGCCACACACGAAAATGCAAAATGCCCAACCTTCGCCGCCACGTTTCTACAACCGCTGTCCAAGGGCAATGCGATATGGATGAACTGGTCAGGCAGATTTGCGTACGCTTTTCCACCTCTACCACTAATACCATTAGTAGTACCCAAGCTCAAACAACAGTCTCTCAAACTAATCCTGGTAGCTCCCACATGGGCACGCCAACCGTGGTTCACCACACTGATAGAACTCTCTCTAGTTCCACACCAAAAGTTTCGACTGACTCCATCCCTGCTAACGCAGAACCATGGAGACATCCAGACCCAAATCAACTGAATTTAGCGATCTGGCTCCTGAAGTCCTAGAGTTTGGTTATCTTAACCTACCACCAGACTGTATGAACATCATTAAAGAGGCTAGGAGACCTACTACCAGAGAGTGTTATGCTGCTAAATGGAAGAGATTTGCCATCTATTGCAACAATAACCAAATTGATCCCCTGGATGCTTCCATCGAGAATATCATTTGCTACCTTTTACATTTACAAAGGTGTAACTTGGCATATTCATCCATACGCTTGCACCTGGCAGCAATTGCAGCATATTTACAAAACAGACAACATCTGTCTCTTTTCAGAGTACCAATTAAAGCATTTATGGAAGGATTAAAAGAATCATCCCACCCAGGTTGCCACCTTCTCCAGTGTGGAACCTAAACGTTGTTCTTACAAGACTCATGGGACCCCCTCTCAAGCCTTTACATAAATGTGAACTGCAATTCCTCACGTGGAAAACAGCTTTCCTTATTGCTATTACCTCTCTTAGAAGAGTAAGTGAGATACAAGCTTTCACAATACAAGAACCATTTTTACAACTACATCGTAATAAAGTGGTTCTGAGAACTAATCCAGAATTCCTTCCAAAAGTCATTACTCCTTTTCATTTAAACCAATCTGTAGAGTTACCTGTGTTTTTCCAAAACCCAGACTCTGTAGCAGAAAGGGCTTTACACACACTAGATGTTAAAAGAGCTCTTCTCTACTATATAGATAGAACTAAGTCTTTTCGAAAAACAAAAACAACTGTTTGTGTCTTTCTCTCCACCCCATAAAGGCAACCCCATCTCTAAAGGTGGAATTGCAAGGTGGATTGTAAAATGTATACAAATATGCTATCAAAAAGCAAAACGTACATTAACAGTTCCTCCAAGAGCGCACTCCACATGCAAACTAGGAGCCTATATGGCTTTCTTAGGAAACATACCCCTAGAGGACATATGCAAGGTGGCAACATGGTCTACAACACACACCTTCACTAAACACTACTGTGTTGATGTGCACGCCAAGCAGCAGGCTGCAGTAGGCCAAGCTGTCCTTAAAACTCTCTTTCAAACTACTGCAACGGATACAGGTGACCACCGCTAGGGGAGACACTGCTGCACAATCGATGGTAAGTGTACAATCTGCAGCTCATATGCCTCGAAGGGAAAATGCTACTTACCAGTATGCATCTGTTCTTGGCATGTAGAGCTGCAGAGTTGTACACGCCCTCCCGCCTCCCCGGGACCTGTATCCGTTCCAGTTTTATCTTACTTAGATGCACACGCATGGACATCCTTTTCTTTACTTCTACTAATTCCATCATTTCCCATCATGGCGAAAAACAATCTAAGGATGGAGCCGATGCCCATGCGCACTATCATCCAAGGGAGGAGTCACCTATTTTGTGACTACAAAGACTTCTTCCAAGACGACAACAACATGCAATCATCCGAGCCCAACACCAGGCGGTGCTCTAATGCTAAGTGTACAACTCTGCAGCTCTACATGCCAAGAACAGATGCATACTGATAAGTAGCATTTTCCTCTTGCGCTACACCAATGAAAAATAAAATATGTACCCTATTATATCACCGACTGTAAGCACGAGCCCTTTCCTCGTGGTTGTAAAGTGCTTTTCAAACTAGCCGCTGAGTATGGTTTGCCTTCCTTTAAGTTAGGAACCACTTCATAAAATGTATGCTTTTAATGATGGGCCTAGCCTGGTAGAAAAAGTGAAACATATATAATGCACCATTACAATACCAGACAACCAGAGATCTGACACAGGTCTGGCGTTTCTGTTTTTTTTTGTGGAGTTTTATGTAGCGCAAACTAGACCCGAAGGTATCGGAGCACTTTACATGAGCACCAGTTACGTTACAGACGGACACATTTATTTTTTTGTTAGGCACAGGAGCTTATGTGATTTGCCCAGAATCACAGAATGTTGAACGCCGCCCTGTTCTCTTAGGGATGTTAAACACTGGGCCTAGATTTGCTGTATGTCTGCAGGGAGGGGGGGTCTCTTGTGGCACACATGGCATCGCTTTGCAGCATGGATGGCAGAGTCAATCACCTTTTGCGTGCAAAACCTTTTGTTCAATGTAAGGTCTCTCAAGTGCTGCTCCATGGTAATCCTTTTGCTCCATGGCACTCGAGCCCACGTGTAATCTATGCAAATGAGGCGTGGCAGGACTTGAACGCCACAAACACCCATAGGTTTTGACACAAAGCCAGATCAACTAAAATAGCATGACCTAGCTTAGCGTGAAATCCTAACGTCAAGGAAAGTCATGCGTAAATGAGAGGCAGCCGGAATAACGAGTGATAATCCTCTGCGTTAGACGTGCAATTGCTGCAAAATTACCCCTTTTACATGACTTACCCGTAGGCAGTTGTGATGCTGTAGAAATTTGTACGTTGGGGCTTGCCTCAAGTACAGCTTACAAGGAAGGCGCAGCTGGGTTGTCTTTGCGCTGTATCTTAGTGTCTGTGTCATCTGCGCACAACTGTTACTAACTCTGGTGCTGCTCTTTTTGTTACCATTCACGCAACGCATCGCTGCTGATTGTCACGCGGTGCTGCGTGAATGCTAGCTAACCTGAGACTCAAGGTGCATGTCTATTTCATGAGTTTCACCTGTCTTCGGGTCAGGCAGCCAAGAGCTGTGCATGAGCTAAATGGATGCCTGAGCTGAACTTTTCCAAGCTGAGGATTTCACAGCCTGTGGATATGACCTTCTAAGTCGGGTAAAAGTGCCATGGTTTCCTCCCCCCTAGTGACGAGGAGGAGTGCCACTGATTACCTCAGACCTGGGTGCTTCAGTTTTAGCCCTAAAGTGCCCAAGGCTGAATGTCAATCAGTGAGACCTTGTCACAGAGTAGGGTGGGATCAGCATGTCTCTGTGACAAGTAGGGGACTGCTGCCTCCCCTTATTGGCTGACCTAAGGTCAGTCAATGAGAGAAGGCAGCAGTCCCAACCCTCCTGGGACCTTCGAGGCTTTCATCCCCAGAAACTGCAGAGCAAGTAAGTTTTATGTTTTTGAACGTTTGGTGTGTACGTGCCTATTGTTTAAATGTACACATTTGTTGTGAGTGAGTGTTGTGAATGAGTGTGTGTGCACGTTTGTGAATGCATGGGTGTGAGTGTATGTGTGTGCGTATGTGGCCTACCCGCCCAGTTATTGAAATGGGAAAATAGAAGTACAGGTTCTCCTTGCCAGAATACCTGCTTGCTTCTGAGAAGTGCTGGTACACTCCATTTAAAAGTATTACGTCTTTCTTGAGACGTGCCAGTACTCGCCCTCTCAAAATAAAAAAGTGCCGGTACTCTGTAGCGGACAGTACAGGGCCATTTAAAGCACTGTACCCACCCCCCTCCCTGCCAACATTTCTGCCCAAAACTGCCTGAGAGCCAGGTGCAGAAGGGGTGCTTGGTCCACTTACTCAGGATTCATAGTAAGTCAGGCACTGGGACATCAGGAGTAAAAGGCCTCAACCCCCACGGTTGGGCCCAGTAGCCCCTGCATACCCCCGGCCTCTGAAAAGGGTCTGACATCAGTATCTAGCTCACTGTTGTTTTTGTTGTGTTTTTTTTTTTGAGTTTTATATAGCGCAAACTAGACCTGAGACATCGGGTATCAGAGCACTTTACATTTTTTAATTATTTATTTAATTTTTTTATTTATATAGTTTTATATAGCGCTGACTTGACTCTTGGGTATCAGAGCGCTTAACAGTTACATTTGGAACATTTGTGATACAATGCGAATAACTATATATAATTCCTGTACATGATTTTCTTATGTTTCAATAAAAGGAGTAGCATTACTCTATACAAATTTCTGTACATGACATGATTTTTTTATCATTTTCAACAAAGACAGCATCATTACTATATATAATATTCCTGTGTATGTCATTCTTATTCGTTTTAGTAAACGTAATATTATTTCTTTACACATGATTCTGGAGTGCTTTCTGTGGAGTCTACAACATGAGGGGTTCCTGACTGACGTTTGGGTATTAGCCTTAATGATTAAAGAGTCGTCTGGCCCTATGGAAGGAACTTGCTCATTAGGAAGCTCTTCACTTCCTTTTTGAATGTTGCTGTGTTTGGAATTTTTTTAATGCTTGGAGGGAGTGAGTTCCAGATTCTGGGGGCTGCTCCGGAGAAAGCTCTGTCGTATGTCTTCTTCTTCTTCCGAAAGATGGGTGATTTCTGCAGCATATCTCTGGCGCTCCTGGCTGGTCTGCTTCCCCCTGACAGCTCAATTTTCTGAGCAAGGTACCTTGGAGTTCTGTGGTGGAGCGCTTTTGTGTGTAGTGCATGCCATTTTAAATTGAATTCTGGCTTCGTATGGTAACCAGTTTAATGCTTTCAGGTGAGGGGAGATATGGTCGTATTTTCTGGAACCAGTAATGAGTCTTGCTGCCGCATTTAGACATGCTTTTAGAGGGGCTGTTGAGATTTTAGGGAGACCTGCTAGAGTTGTACATCCATATACAATCCTAGAGATAACTAAGGACTGTACTGCTAGTTTGAGGTCCGCCGTAGAGATGAGAGGTTTCATTTTTCTAATATAGTTCAGGTGAAACTGGGCACTATTTGTCATTGATTTGATGTGTGTTTTCATGTCTAGGTTCTTATAAAGCGAGATACCCAATGATTTTGCGGATTCTACTCGTATCGGGGTGCAGTTTGATGCTGTGATCAGTTTGGTCCTTTCTTTCACTTCTGTGGGTTTATTCGGTGGTGATATTAATAGGAATTCCGTTTTTTGTGTTTTTAGTTTCAGATGGTTACTAGTTAGCCAGTGTAATGATATTTTTAAGGCCTCATTCATTTTCTTTAAGTCTTCCAGTGACAATATCTTGATGTAAATCTGAGTGTCATGAGCGTACATGTGAAAAGATATGCATGCGTCTCGGATGAATTTCTGTGAGGGGTTCAATATATAAGTTGAACAGTGATGGGGATAGTGTTGATCCTTGAGGGACTCCAATTGAGTTTGGGCATGATGGGGAGAGCGTCTGGTTGACCAGGAATCTTTGAGTTCTGTTCTGGAGGAAGGATTCAAACCATTTCAGAACAATTCCAGATAGACATATCCTGTCTCGAAGCCTGGATAGCAATTTTTCATGGTTTACCATGTCAAAGGCAGACGACGGGTCCAGAAGTACTAGTAGGCTAGTAGTACTAGTAGGATTGTGGTCCAGGGCCTGCAGTGCATCATCTACTATGTGTAGATTTGCTAATTCCGTACTATGGCCAGGTCTAAATCCGGATTGACAGTCGTCCAGCAGCTTGAAATTGGCGATGTAGTCGCTCAGTTGATTTTGTACACATTTCTCGATTAGTTTGGCAAGTATAGGAATATTAGTTACTGGGCGAAAGTTATTTGGCTCTGCCGTGTCCGCTGTAGGTTTTTTGATGATGGGGGGGAATTGACCAGTTTTTAGGCAGTCTGGTAGAATTCCTTGCGAAAGTGAGGCATTTATTATTTTTGTCCATACAGGAACGACAATGTGATTGATTCTTTTTAGGCATTTAGAGGGGAGGGGATCATTGTAGTAGTTGTTAGATTTGATATCCGAAAGAGTTTTGTCAATGGTATTCTGGTCATATAGCTTGAAAGTTGGCCATTGTGCATTGTTTTTCAATCTATCATGATCGTTTGTCAAGGATTCCTTGTTTTGTTTAGGTAATTGACTATGAAGGTTGTCAGCTGTCAACCTGAGCTCTTTTTCTAACTTGTTGGCCTTATGGGTGAAGAATGTAGAATTTTTTTGCAGCTCAGTTGAGTTTTAGTAGTTTCTTGTGCGGATTTGGCCTGCTTATTTGACTGTTGCTTTAATAATTCGAATAGTTTCCGCGGTCTGTTTTTGGCGCTCTCTAGTTCCGATCTAAAGAATTCTTTCTTGGAGTTAAGTACTTTTTTGTTGTATTTGTTTCTGATGTTTCTGAGTGTTTTAAGCTATGGGGATGATGGTTGCTGTCTCCATTTCCTTTCTGCTTGTTCAGTTTACGCCTATCTTCATTCAATGTCGCATTAAACCATGGATTTTTATCCTTCTCAGATATTCTTTTTAGATTTAGAGGCATGATGGAGTTGACTATGTTCATCATTGATTTAGTGTAGTGCTCAGTGAGTTTGTTAGCGCTCAGTAAGTTGTTAGGCAGATTTAGTTCCTTCTCGCATCTTGCTACAAGTATGTCAATATTAGTATTTTTAAGATGTCTCTAGCCCATATTTTCAGTTTGACTGGCTGGGCTGTTTTACTCTTTTTTTATTGAGGGTATCAGGAAGGTTATGGCATGGTGATCAGACCAATCACAAGGGACAATTGATTGGATTGTGACATCTTTACTCCTTGATTTTACCCAATCTAAGGTAGCCCCTTTCATGTGGGTTGGACATGTGCAGGTTTGAGTGAGGTTTAGATCTGTTAGAAAGTCTTTAAGTGTGTTGCTTTAAAGACGGACACATTCATTTTTTCTGTTAGACACTGGAGCTTAAGTGATTTGCCCAGAATCACAGAATGTTGAACGCCTGTGCTCTTAGGGATGTAAAACACTGGGCCTAGATTTGCTTTATGTCTGCAGGGAAGGGGGGGTCTCTCGTGCCACGCATGGCATCGCTTTGCAGCATGGATGGCAGAGTCAATCACCTTTTGCATGCAAAACCTTGTTTTCAAAATAAGGTCTCTTAAGTGCTGCTCCATGGTAATCCTTTTGCTCCATGGTACTCGAGCCCACATGTAATCTATGCAAATGAGGCGTGGCAGGGCTTGAACGCCACAAACACCCATAGGTTTTGACATAAAGCCAGATCAACTAAAATAGCATGACCTAGCTTAGCGTGAAATCCTAATGCCAAGGAAAGTCAGGCGTAAATGAGAGGCAGCCGGAATAACAAGTGATAATCCTCTGCATTAAACGTGCAACTGCTGCAAAATTACCCCTCTTAAATGACTTACCCTTAGGCAGTTGTGATGCTGTAGAAATTTGTACGGTAGGGCTTGCCTCAAGTACAGCTCTCAAGGAAGGCGCAGCTGGGTTGTCTTTGCGCTGTATTGCAGTGCCTTGTGTCATCTGCGCACAACTGTTGCTAACTCTTGTGCTACACTTTTTGTTACTATTCATGCAACGCATCGCTGCTAATTGTCACGTGGTGCTGCGTGAATGTTAGCTAACCTGAGACTCAAGGTGCATGTCTATTTCATGGGTTTCACCTGTCTTTGGTCAGGCAGCCAAGAGCTATACATGAGCTAAATGGATGCCTGAGGTGAACTTTGGCAGGCTGAGGATTTCACAGCCTGTGGATATGACCTTCTAAGTCGGGTAAAAGTGCCATGGTTTCCTCCCCCCTAGTGACGAGGAGGAGTGCCACTGATTACCTGGAGAAGCGTGGCTCAGTGGTTAGAGGCGGCAGACCCGGAAGCTGAGATCGACCGTGGACCAGGGTTCGATTCCCCGCCTCGGCGGGTCTCGGGCTCAAAAATTCCACGGACTCGACAATTCTCGCTCCGGTGCCTACTCGAATCACGGGGTCACACTCTGCAACTCTGGGCAATAGCTTGCTTAATCTCCACTACGGCCCCTCGCGGCGGGATGCCTGGCTTTCACCTTGTGGACACCCTGCCGGGGTTTCTCACAGGGGAATACCAGGACGGGTTCCCTAAGCAAGCGCCAGGATGCCCTTTGGGTGACAGGTTTGCACTATATAAGTACACCTACATTTACATTTACATTTACATTTACATTACCTCAGACCTGGGTGCTTCAGTTTTAGCCCTGAAGTGCCCATGGCTGAGTGTCAATCAGTGAGACCTTGTCACAGAGTAGGGTGGGATCAGCATGTCTCTGTGACAAGTAGGGGACTGCTGCCTACCTTTATTGACTGAGCTAAGGTCAGCCAATGAGAGAAGGCAGCAGTCCCAACCCTCCTAGGACCTCCGAGGCTTTTATCCCCGGAAACTGCAGGGCAAGTAAGTTTTATGCTTTTGAATGTTTGGTGTGTACGTGGGTAAAGTTTAAATGTACACATTTGTTGTGAGTGAGTGTTGTGAATGGGTGTGTGCACGTTTGTGAATGCATGGGTGTAAGTGTATATGTGCGCGTATGTGGCCTACCCGCCCAGTTCTTGAAATGGGAAAATAGAAGTACAGTTACTCCGTACCAGAGTACCTTCTTGCTTCTGAGAAGTGCTGGTACTCTCCATTTAAAAGTATTAAAGTTTTTCTTGAGACGTGCCAGTACTCTCCTTCTCAAAATAAAAAAGTGCCGGTACTCTGTGCCGGCAAGTACCGGCCCATTTAAAGCACTGTACCCACTCTCCTCCCAGCCAAAATTTCTGCCCACAACTGCCTGAGAGCCAGGTGCAGAAGGGGGTGCTTGGTCCACTTACTCAGGATTCATAGTAAGTCGGGCACTGAGACATCAGGAGTAAAAGGCCTCAACCCCTATGGTTGGGCCCAGTAGCTCCCGCATACCCCCGGCCTCTGAAAAGGCTCTGACATCAGTATCTAGCTCATCAGCCGTGAGGGTATCCAGACTCTCTATAGCAGGAGTGTGAGTCCAGCCCTGACGCAGACTTGAAAATCTGGGTCTTCGGCTTCTAGTGAGTGTCAAAAGAGGCGGGGGCTCCGGTGTGTTGCGGGGAGGGCGGTCCTTCGATAGATACCATGTATCAACTTCAGCTGCCGTTTTTTGCTCAAATCCGATTTCCCGTTGATGACTGTCAGTAACAAGCATTTACAATGCAACGGTCTCGCCTTTGCAAAAGTTAGATCTATTGGCATTGTAAATGACAAACTTTTTATTTATGTGTTGGTTTTGAAAACAGATACATAAATGGCATTGTCGTTTACAATGCCAATAGCTTAATCTCTCGCAAATGCGAGACCTATTGCATTTGAAATGCAATAGGTTGCAGCAGGCTGGTACACACACACACCACACCACACCTTCCACACATGCTGACTCGTGCTTACACACACACTACATGCTGACATACACACACCATAACTTGCACACACACTGACACTCATACTTCCACGCACACACAACTTGCAAATTCACTCACTCACACACACACACACACACACACACACACACCATAACTTTTGCACACACTGACTCGTGCTTACACGCACGCCGACACACACAACTTACAGACACACCACTAGGAGAGGGCAGAAGGCAACGGACCTTGGGCACGAGAGTGCGCCAACTATCCGGCGGTAGATGGCAGCCCCAATCCGGGCTCCCGCGCGGAGACGGACCCAAGGGCAGTGAGACACCCCTGGGTCAGGCGCAGTGACACCTCTCGGGAGGGGGTGTCCGTCGGTTCCTCACCTCACACCTGTGAGGAGTCGTGACTTTGAGTGCCCTCCTGAGACAAGCTTAAAGCGGGAGCGGGCTCTTCAGAGAAAGGCATTTCTCAGACATCCCGTTTGCGCATATCGGAATATCTATGCGTGCATTAGTTATTTGTGTGTTTATCTGTGTGTTTTGTGCAGCCGTATATACCTGCATAGGTATGTCTGTGTTTTGGGAATGTATGTGTGCGTATCTATGAGGCTGTGTGTCTGTGTATATTGTGTATGAGCGTATGCTTTCCATGCAAGGCAGGGCTGCACTGAGCCCACTACTTCGCTCTGTACATAAAACCACTTCTATTTATGGAGTCCTAATTTCAAGGGTGGGCGTTGGCTACGCAGTAGATATATAAAGCACAATGCACTATATAATTATCATTTTACTAAACGTTCAGCCCCAATTGCTGTCATCCATGTTCACCCGAGGTCTGCCTCCTAAGCAGCAGTTACCGCTCTCTAAATCCCACTGAGAGCCCGCATAGCACGTGCCTGCCTGCCTAGCCGCCTTCACTGCTTCTGAGACACTTCATAGTTTAAGGGGCTGACCTACAGTGCTTAATTTGAGCCCTTGTTTGCAGATATTCAGCATTGGCACTTAATTCTCTATGCTGGCATACATGACAGTGTGTGCAACACTGAGGTGGAAAGTTGCAGCATTTGGAGGACTCTTTCGATCTCCAGGAGAGACGTTGTGAGTGAAGCACCTCGTCAGCAGTCAGGGGCGAGGGATCAAGGGGGAGGAAGAGGATTACAGGGGGTTAGAAGAGAAGGGGCATGAATCCGGACTGTCGCTGACACCATTGGCCTCTGTTCCCCTGCCAGCAGCATGTGGCATTCGGAGGAGGCGGCAGCAGCAGCAGAATCTTACGATGAGAGGCGCCCGCCCATGCCCAGCACAGCCTCGGAGGCGCAGCAACGGCCGGCCACTGAGCCCCCCAGGGGCACCGCCGCGTCCTGGACCTCACCCGCTGAGCCCGGGAGACTCCAAGTACCCCCTTTCTTGTATTTCTAATGCCCCCCGCCTTCCTGCATGAAAAGGCCAGGGATTGAAGAAGTGCTGAGGAAACTCTCCAGGATGCCATGGAGGAAGCAGCAGGCGCCCCGGCGCTCCGCAGGTACGGTGCCGGCCCCTGTCCCCCTGTACTGCGGCCCCCTCCCCCTGAGTGACCCCTCGCATGCCGCCTCTCAACTTCACACAGCGCTGCGATCAAACTTACTGAGGGGGAGCCGCCAGGGTCCCCTCGGTTCCCGCACCTCATGCCTGCCCCCCACGTGTGCGCCTGTGCCTTCCTCCGCCGCACCGAACCCCATCCCACACCCCTTTCCCTCCCCTTCCTTCCCGACCGGGAATCAGTCGCCCGCAGCTGGTGCCAGCCTCAGAAAGTTCAGATGAGGGGTACAGGCGGGGCTGGAGCCAGGCACCTCACGTGAGGCTTGCGGCGGGGCTGGAGCCAGGCACCTCATGTGAGGCTTGCGGCAGGGCTGGAGCCAGGCACCTCGCGTGAGGCTTGCTGCTTCCTTTTGTGATGAAAGGCAGGCTCATTAGACGGGCAGCAGGAGTTTGTAAGCCCCGTCTCTTTCAGACTGGGGGCGTGTTTTTTTTCTTCCCTCTTCTCCATTGGTTGGAGGAGAGGAGAGGAGAGAAAGAAACGAAAAAAACACGCCCCTCAATCCAAAAAGGACAGGGCAGCAAAAAGAGAACGTCACAGAGACCTCTTCTCCAATGGCTGGCCAGCGTTTAGGAGGCCAGCCAATGGATAAGAGGGGCGGGGTTTACCCTCGCTTCTCTGAGACATTAAGTCTCGCTGGCGAGACTGCGCATGCGCGCAGCCTACGCCAGTCTCGACCTAAAAAGATGAGCCATAAACCCGTAGGACACCATGTGATATATTCTGCACGCTTATACAGCTTGATCAATTCATCTCTTCACTAAACGTAAGGATTGAATCGAAGGAGCTTTTGATGTTCAGGACTGAAACGTTCACGAAAACTCACTGGAGTTGGCCCAGAACATAGCTGAATAGTCGTCTAGTTAAAAAAAAAAACACGATTGATTACTAACGATCCCATTCGCTGCAATTTCGATCGGTATGACGTCTTGTTTTTGCTCACAGACAATAATGCCCTGTCCAAAAATATTTGAAACTAACTGTTTAAACTCCACCCTCCAACTACAATTCCACCCTCCAACTCCACCCTCCAACTCCAACTCCACCCTCCAACTCCAACTCCAACTCCACCCTCCACTCCACCCTCCAACTCCAACTCTACCCTCCAACTCCACCCTCCAACTCCACCTTCACCCTCCAACTCCACCCTCCAACTCCAATTCCTCCCTGCAACTCCAACTCCACCCTCCAACACCACCCTCCAACTCCACCCTCCAACTCCAACTCCACCCTCCAACTCCAACTCCACCCTCCACTCCACCCTCCAACTCCACCCTCCAACTCCATCTCCACCCTCCTACTCCAACTCCACCCTCCAACTCCAACAACTCCACCCTTCAACTCCAACTCCAACTCCACCCTCCAACTCCAACAACTCCACCCTCCAACTCCAACTCCACCTTCCAACTCCAACTCCACCCTCCAACTCCACCCTCCAACTCTACCCTCCAACTCTACCCTCCAACTCCACCCTCCAACTCCAACACCACCCTCCAACTCCACCCTCCAACTCCAAATCCACCCTCCAACTCCAACTCCACCCTCCACTCCACCCTCCAACTCCACCCTCCAACTCCATCTCCACCCTCCTACTCCAACTCCAACAACTCCACCCTCCAACTCCAACAACTCCACCCCTCAACTCCAACTCCACCCTCCAACTCCAACAACTCCACCATCCAACTCCACATCCACCCTCCAACTCCACCCTCCACCCTCCAACTCCACCCTCCAACTCTACCCTCCAACTCTACCCTCCAACTCCACCCTCCGACATCACCCTCCAACTCCACCCTCACACTCCACCCTCCGACATCACCCTCCAACTCCACCCTCCGACATCACCCTCCAACTCCACCCTCACCCTCACCCTCCAACTCCAACCTCCAACTCCACCCTTCAACTCCACCCTTCAACTCCACCCTCCAACTCCAACCTCCAACTCCAACCTCCAACTCCAACTCCACCCTCCAACTCCACCCTCCAACTCCACCCTCCAACTCCACCCTCCAACTCCAGCTCCACCCTCCAACTCCACCCTTCAACTACAACTCCACCCTCCAACTCCACCCTCCAACTCCAACTCCCCCTCCAACTGCCCCCTCCAACTCCAACCTCCAACTCCCCCCTCCAACTCCACCCTCCAACTCCACCCTCCAACTCCACCCTCCACACTCCACCCTCCACACTCCACCCTCCAACTCCACCCTCCACACTCCACCCTCCAACTCCACCTTCCAACTCCCCCCTCCAACTTCCCCTCCAACTGCACCCTCCAACTGCAACTCCCCCCTCCAACTCCAACCTCCAACTCCACCCTCCAACTCCACCCTCCAACTCCACCCTCCAACTCCACCCTCCAACTCCACCCTCCACACTCCACCCTCCACACTCCAACTTCCCCTCCAACTGCACCCTCCAACTCCAACTCCACCCTCCAACTCCCCCCTCCACACTCCACCCTCCAACTTCCCCTCCAACTGCACCCTCCAACTCAAACTCCACCCTCCAACTCCACCCTCCAACTCCACCCTCCAACTCCAACCCCACTCTCCAACTCCAACAACTCCACCCTCCAACCTCCAACTCCACCCTCCATCACTCAGGGGCACCACCACATCACTCGGGGACACCACCACATCATTCGGGGACACCACCACATCACTCGGGGACAACACCACATCACTCGGGGACAACACCACATCACTCGGGGACAACACCACATCACTCGGGGAAACCACTACTTCACTCGGGAACACCACCAAATCACTCGGGAACACCACCACATCACTCAGGAACACCACCACATCACTCAGGAACACCACCACATCACTCAGGGGCACCACCACATCACTCAGGGGCACCACCACCACATCACTCAGCCCAACCACATCATCACTCAGCACCACAACAGCACTGTCCTTGCTTGCTACCAACAAGCATTGCCATAGCCAATAGGACTCGCATTAGGAAAGTGTAAGCTATTGGCTTTGTGAATAACAATGCTATCAATTTATATATTTTCAAAGCCAACATATTAAAAAAATGTGTCATTTACAATACCAATAGCTCACACTTTCCTATTGCATTGCAAATGCTTGTGGAAAATAGGCACTATAGTGGAAATAGCCCATGACTCAGGGCAACCTGTCTTTACAGCGGCGTTCATCACTGCTGTAAGGACCGGTGCCTGGAAGGTCGGATCTGATAAGATCCAGCGGAATATCATCCGGACCAGGGGCTTTGTTGCTTGACAGCCCAATGATGCCACCTTTACCCTCATCTTTGTTGAAAACCAAGTTGGAGGTATCTGAAAGAGACACGTTAGTGATAGATTCCTTACCTTAGAATATCCCCAGGCGTCAGACTGGATCCGGAAATTTTTGCGTAGCAGTACCCTTGCACGTCGGTAGGCGTCGTCTGCGGCTCCGCATCCGTCGTCGGCGTCGTGGGCGCCGTGATGACGTCATCGGGGTACTTAGACGCCGCCTCCGCGTGCTGACGTCAGTTCTTCTTTTTTCCGCGCCAGCAGCGCAGATCCGGAAAAGTGGTACCGTAGTCACTTTTTGACTAAACTTTTTTGATCTTTTGATCATCCTCTTTCGAAGTCTTCGACTCCGAACGGTGCCGGTAGGGAGGCCTGGTTTTAAGCCCTGTGAGGATTGCGACCGGCTGATGTCGGTCACCGACCCTCACCGTCGGTGTCTCCACTGTCTCGGCATCGACCACAACGACAAGACCTGTTCCGACTGCCGGGCCCTAACTTCGAAGGCTAGACGGGAGCGGTCCCGTAAGCGGCTCGAACTCTGGCTGTCGGCCCGCGCCGAGAAAGGTCCCGGTCTGGACGGAGGTCGAGGGACCGGTCGCGGGAGAGGAGCCATCGGAGCTCCGGGAGTCGACATCACTCCTCAGGGTCGAAGTCGTCAGGTAAGCACAAGAAGTCGAAGAGACGTCATCACTCTTCCGACTCCCCCCGACGCTCGCGCGCCGCGGCTTCAGGTGACACCGCCCACGCGGCTCCGTGGGAGTCGCAGGCGCCGCGTCCGGCCTCATACCCTACGGTCCCTGGGCCTAACGCGGCGCCAGAGGAGATCGAGCGGTTCCTCATGACCATGAGGTCCCTCTCTCCTCCGACAGGCTCCGCGGCGCCTTCGGGCCCAGCGGACCCGTCTGGGGGTCCTAGCGGATCGGGGGCTTTGGCCCCAACGCCGTCAGGTGCTTCAGTTCCGGATCCGGGTCATCGCCGGTGGACTTAATGACCTCCCCGGCGCCGGCCCCTCAGGTGTCACCCCCGGCGCCGTCCTCGGGCGGTGCCGTCCCCGATGCCTCCCTCAACCCGGTTCCGGCGCCGCTTCAGACGCCGTTCGGAGAGTTCACTTTCCATGAACCGGCCCCATCATTTGCTAACCCTGAGTAACAGGAGATGGGTGATGAGTAGGATTGGGAGGGGTCTGAGGACCCTCTGGCACGTGAATGCCAGTCTCAGGAGGACTGGGCAGGTGCACTTGGGGAGGCCAGTGGTATAGACACTTCGCCGGACACTGGCTTTGTCTCACCTCCTACCGTGGCTACGGAGGAAGGGGCAACCTATAGTGTGGTGTTGATGAGGGCGGCCAAGGCCTTGGGCCTTGAGCTCCCCGTCGCGGCCGTGAGGACTAACCTCCTCACTGAGGTCCTTAAGTCGCAGTCATGCTCAGCCGAGCCTCTGCTGCCGTTTAACGAGGCCTTAACCGACGTTCTTTTGGGCACTTGGTCCAGGCCCGCTACAGGTTCGCCTGTAGATAGGAACGTGGCCAGACGCCACCGCCCGGCCCCGGACGACCCTTGTTTCCTGTCCACTCACCCCACCCCTGAGAGCCTGGTGATCCAGGCCTCAAATTCCCAGACCGCATTCCCGTCGGCGCCGCCTGACAGGGAATACAAGAGGTACGAGCAATACGGCAAGAAGGTATTCCCCTCCCTGAGTCTGGGACTGCGGTCTTCCAACACCGTGTGCCTCTTGGGCCATTACACCCACTCTCTGTGGGATACAGTCGCGGACGTGCTGCCAGAATGCCCTTTGGAGGTACGGGCTAAACTCGGCCAAGCCCTTGTGGAAGGCCGAGATGCGGCACGTTATTCAATCCGGTGTGGACTGGATACCGCCGACTCTCTGGGCAGAGCGATGGCAACGACGGTGGCGATTCGTCGCCAAGCCTGGTTGAGGTCCGCCAACTTCTCGGCTGATGTCCAAAATACACTCATGGACATGCCGTTTGATGGCCATCGCCTTTTTGGCGACAAGGCAGACCATGCGCTTGAGCGCTTTAAGGACTCCAGGGCTACGGCCAAGTCCTTGGGCCTCTCGGCCCCGCGCCAGCAATCGGCTGCCTTTCACTCCTTTCGTGGCCACGGAAGGGGTGTACCCACACGTGCTGCCAGCCACGCTCCGCAGGGTAATACCCAACGCGGTGGCGGCCGTGGAAACCGCTGTGGCGGCAGTTGGGGACAACGGCGAGGTCAGTCCACACCTTCCCCCGCAGCATCCGCCTCAAAACCGTCCTAGTCCGTGCTTTCAGGCCCATGTGACGCCAGTGGGGGGCAGGGTTCGCCATCACCTCCTCCACTGGCGCACTGTCACGTCGGACAGGTGGGTGCTGCAAATCGTCCGAAGGGGCTACTCCCTCCCCTTCGAGGCGACCCCTCCAGCCATGCCACCGCAGTACCACCGCGTATCGGGGATCATTTGCGGCTTCTGCAGGAGGAAGTTTCGGCCCTCTTGGCTAAGGGGGCCATCGAGCGTAGGGTGTGGTTGCTACTCCCACTACTTTCTGGTACCCAAGAAGGGCAAAGGGGGCCTACACACTATCTTGGACCTACGGAACGTCAACGGCTTCCTCCGGAAGGAGAAGTTCAAAATGCTGACACTGGCTCAGGTTTTAGCTGCCCTGGACCCAGGAGACTGGATGGTAGAGTTGGACTTGCAGGACGCTTATTTCCACATCCCCGTCCTGCCGGGCCACCGGCGCTACCTGCGGTTCACGGTTGGCCACGAGCACTTTCAGTATACCGTGCTCCCCTTCCGCCTTACCAGCGCCCCACGGGTGTTCACAAAGGTGATGGCGGTGGTCGCAGCTCATCTGCGCAGGTTAGGGTTTTCAGTCTTCCCCTACCTCGACGACTGGTTGTTGAAGGCGGGCTTGCCCCAAACAGTCGTCAGCCACCTCCAGACAACGGCAGACCTCCTGCACCAGCTGGGGTTCTCCCTCAATGTGCCGAAGTCACACCTGTGCCCCTCTCAGAAGCTCCTCTTCATCTGAGCGGTTCTGGACTCGGCGCAGTTTCGGGTTTATCCTCCCGAACAGCGGGTCCGGGATATTCAGGCTCTGATTCCACTCTTTCAGCCTTTATCCCGGGTCTCGGTCAGGTTGACGCTGCGGCTTCTGGGGCTGATGGCCTCCTGCATCCTACTGGTGCATCGCGCCAGGTGGCGGATGCGGGCTCTGCAGTGAGACCTGAAGTTTCAGTGAGCCCAGCATCAGGGCAACCTGTCCGACCACGTCCTGATCTCAGAGGGCACTGCGAGACAGCTGCAGTGGTGGCTCATGGACCGCGATTGGGTCAGCGGCAGATCCCTCTCCCTTCCCCAACCGGAGCACGTAGTTGTGACGGATGCGTCCCTCCAGGGCTGGGGAGGCCACATGGGAGAGGCAGAGATCAGAGGCCTCTGGTCTCCGGCGGAGGCCCGGCTCCACATCAACCTTTTGGAGTTGCGGGCGATTCGTCTAGCTCTGAAAGCATTCCTCCCCTCTGTCCGGGGGAGTGTAGTGCAGGTGTTCACGGACAACACCACCGCCATGTGGTACTGCAACAAACAGGGCGGGGTGGGGTCGTGGACCCTTTGCCAGGAAGCTCTGCGCCTCTGGCAGTGGCTGGAACGCCCTGGTGGCTCAACACCTGGCAGGTTCTCTGAACACCAGGGCGCACGAGCTCAGCCATCGGTGCATGATGGATCACGAATGGCGTCTGAACTCGGACATGGCGCAAGGCCTCTTTCGCGATGGGGAGAGCCTTGGTTAGATCTATTCGCCACCGAAGAGAATGCGCAATGTCATCAGTTCTGCACGTTGGAATTTCCAAGGCGGCACTCGCTCGGAGACGCTTTTCGTCGCGAGTGGAGTTGCGGTCTGTTGTACGCCTTTCCACCTATACCACTTCTGCCCAGAGTGCTGAAGAAGATCAAGCGTGACCGGGCCCAAGTCATCCTTGTGGCTCCGGACTGGGCACGAAGGTACTGGTATCCAGAGCTACTCAGTGTGTCAGTCGATCCCCCGGTTTGTCTGCCTCTTCAGGAGGACCTTCTGTCGCAGCAGCAGGGAACGGTCCTCCACCCGAACCTGTCCAGTCTCCACCTCCATGCTTGGAGATTTTGGTCGGCGACAGTTGAGGCCATTTGACTTGCCTCCTGAAGTCTGTAATGTCATTCTGGCAGCCAGGCGTCCCTCCACAAAGTTGGTATACGCCTGCAGGTGGAACAGATTTGTGGCATGGTGCACAGCAAAGGCTGTGGATCCTCTTGCTGCCCCTCTCTCTGAGGTTCTTCTCCTCCTTCTTTCTCTTGCCCAGCAGGGCTCTGCTCTGGGCACTATCAAGGGCTACCTTTCTGCCCTTTCAGCCTTTCTGAGGCTGCCTGATCAACCTTCTTTGTTCAAGTCCCCTATTGTAAATAGATTTCTAAAGGGCATCACACACACGTTCCCTGCTGTTCCGTTTGTGATGCCTCAGTGGGACTTGAACCTTGTTCTTACATTTCTGATGTGCGCTCCCTTTGAGCCACTTCACAACTGTCCTCTCCGCCTTCTTACTCTGAAGACTGCTTTCCTGGTTGCCATCACCTCTGCCAGGAGAGTGAGTGAGCTCCAGGCCCTTTCTTGTACTCCTCCTTTCCTTTCTGTCCATCCGGACAAGGTTGTGTTGCGTACTAAGCCATCTTTCCTGCCCAAGGTTGTCACAACCTTCCACATCGGGCAGTCTATCACCATGCCAACCTTCTTTCCGCCACCGCACCCCTCTAAAGAGGAAGAGCGGCTCCACCATCTGGACCCAAAACGTGCGCTCTCATTCTACTTGGATCGCACACGGCAGTTCCGGGTGGATGACCAACTCTTTGTTGGTTACGTGGGCGCTAAGAAGGGGAAAGCGGCACACAAGAGGACCATCTCCCGGTGGATCATCTTGTGTATCCAGGCATGTTACTCCTTGGCTAAGAAGAAGCCCCCTGTTGGATTGCGGGCTCATTCCACCCGAGCCACGGCGACTACAACTGCCCTGGGCCGGGGAGTGCCCTTACAAGACATCTGTCAGGCAGCTACGTGGGCATCGCTGCACACGTTTGCAAGACACTACTGCCTGGACAGCCAAGTCCAGAGGGATGGCTTCTTTGGCCGTTCTGTCCTCCAGGACTTTCTGGTGTGATTATTGGTTCGCAGACCCACCACCGGGGTTGGTATTGCTGGGGTATCTATTCTAAGGTAAGGAATCTATCACTAACGTGTCTCTTTCAGATGCACAAGTTACTATTTGTGTAACGATATATCTGTAAGAGACATTAGTTAGTGATAGATTCCTTACCGCCCACCCATCCTCCCCGTTCTGCGAACCGATATCTAGGGTTAGGGTTTCCCCTTTCAGGCCCTAGTTTCAATGGCACCAGTGTTGGTTTTTAACATGGCTCAGCGCTTCTGGCGCGGAAAAGCTGTGTCTAAGAACTGACGTCGGATGCTTGTTTCCGTTCTGGGAAGGACATGGCTTTTGTAGTTCGGACTGGACTGTTCCCATGGGGCACAGGGTCAGCGCTGATTTGCATATCGCCATTGTCTAACCCAGGGTGGTGTGGAGTGGAAAAACGATGGATTTGGGCCCAGATCTTTTGACTGGGGTGAATGTGTGACATTGATCCACATTCTGTCCATCATTGTTGTTTTTGCAGTAACCGCTCTAAGTGTACTGGGGATGCTCAGACGTGAGTCCCAGGCACTCCACACCACTGGAAGCAAGCTAGCCGGGCTGATGAGAGGTGTTACCTCGAAACCGGGCCGGTCCTCGGATGCTTGTTTCCGTTCTGGGAAGGACATGGCTTTTGTAGTTCGGACTGGACGGTTCCCATGGGGCACAGGGTCAGCGCTGATTTGCATATCGCCATTGTCTAACCCAGGGTGGTGTGGAGTGGAAAAAATGATGGATTTGGGCCCAGATCTTTTGACTGGGGTGAATGTGTGACATTGATCCACATTCTGTCCATCATTGTTGTTTTTGCAGTAACCGCTCTAAGTGTACTGGGGATGCTCAGACGTGAGTCCCAGGCACTCCACACCACTGGAAGCAAGCTAGCCGGGCTGATGAGAGGTGTTACCTCGAAACCGGGCCAGTCCTAGGATGCTTGTTTCCGTTCTGGGAAGGACATGGCTTTTGTAGTTCGGACTGGACTGTTCCCATGGGGCACAGGGTCAGCGCTGATTTGCATATCGCCATTGTCTAACCCAGGGTGGTGTGGAGTGGAAAAACGATGGATTTGGGCCCAGATCTTTTGACTGGGGTGAATGTGTGACATTGATCCACATTCTGTCCATCATTGTTGTTTTTGCAGTAACCGCTCTAAGTGTACTGGGGATGCTCAGACGTGAGTCCCAGGCACTCCACACCACTGGAAGCAAGCTAGCCGGGCTGATGAGAGGTGTTACCTCGAAACCGGGCCGGTCCTCGGATGCTTGTTTGAGTTCTGGGAAGGACATGGCTTTTGTAGTTCGGACTGGACTGTTCCCATGGGGCACAGGGTCAGCGCTGATTTGCATATCGCTATTGTCTAACCCAGGGTGGTGTGGAGTGGAAAAACGATGGATTTGGGCCCAGATCTTTTGACTGGGGTGAATGTGTGACATTGATCCACATTCTGTCCATCATTGTTGTTTTTGCAGTAACCGCTCTAAGAACTGACGTCAGCACGCGGAGGCGGCGTCTAAGTACTCCGACGACGTCATCATGGCGCCCACGACGCCGACGACGGACGCGGAGCCGCAGACGACGCCTACCGACGCGCAAGGGTACTGCTACGCAAAAATTTCCGGATCCAGTCTGACGCCTGGGGATATTCTAAGGTAAGGAATCTATCACTAACTAATGTCTCTTACAGATATATCGTTACACAAGTAGTAACTTGTGCATCTGCCTCATGGCCAAGGGTACAGTGTAGGTCAGGGGGACACTGAAACATGGCTTTAAAATGAAGCACCCACTCTTCTTCAGTAATGTGGGCACCCACCGTACTTCCTTCCTCCTTATTAAAAAAAAGGCTATTAATTATGCTCCAGAACTTGTCCCTCAATGTGCTAGGCTCAATTAACTCCCTCCAGGTTTCCTCCTTTAACATAGACTTACGTCTTGCCAATTCCCGCTTATACTCCCTCCGGCAGATTCTGACTAAAGTCAAGTCTCTTGGGCTCTTATTGAAAGCTTCCCTCAACTTCATAGCTGCCCGTGAACAATTAGAATCAAACCATCTAGGTTTCTGGATAACCGTTTGATGACCCGGGCACTTAAAAAATCACTAATCTTGGCAGAAATAATATCAGAGGCGCTGATTACTTCGCCCGGGGCCGTTGATGGAGTGGTGCATAGGGCTAACTCTTTAGTGTGGTGGTTATTTACTCGTAAAAAGCGTCTGGAGATATCTGGGCCCATTTAAGTCGCCTCCCACCATCTGTTGGTCTCACCACCCCACTCTGCCCGCCCCCCTCTATGTGACAGTAAAGGCCCACTTAGTTGTACGCACAAAGGGTTGTGATCACTATATACACTGGTGTGAATGTTAAATCCCCTGAATAACTCAAGTAGAGGTGTTGATACCAATATGAAGTCAATAAATGACCCACCGCCCCGCCCTTTAAATGATGGTATGGGTGCCTTACTACGGGGGCCAATTAGGTACATGAGGGTGATAAATCAAAATCATGTGAAAGACCATTCAGCGTGTCAGTTTGTGAGGTGGGTGATTTGGGTTACAATTTAAGTTTGTAAACCTGGGGAGAAATACACTGGATATGATAAATGCCCTGCTGGGCCTGTTCATCATGGTTCTAGTATTATTAGGAAAAGATTTCCAGCTGGATATCTCAGGTTTGTAGACGAAACCAAGGGGTAGCGCCATGATGGATGACTGGGGGCCAAGGGGAACATTGTTCAAACCTGTAACCAAAGTTCTTTCTGCAATACGGGGCCTATTGAAATTGATAATAACACAGTCACTCTTACAGAACTTAGGGAGTTGCCTACCCAGTTAACCCTTTGCAGCATATTGATATTTTTCTCTACCCTTTTGCCTAGCGCAGTATTACAAGATAACCAGTGTAAGATTATGTTTTTCAGTTGAGAATAGTCCTCTTTGGCACCTCTGGCTAGGGTCGGCACATTCCCCAGGATCACCACATACAGCGTTGCTTCCGGTGGGAGGTGTTTAACAGTCAGATTTCACATGAAACCCTCCCCTACCCCCGGAGGTAGCTCTCTGGCTATATTACTCCCAAGATTAAGTTGGTCATGTGTAGTGGGCCTTTCCACCTGGCCCGTTTTCGACCTGGAGTTTGGAAGTGTCTGACTCAAAGATGAAATGAAATTAAATGAAATGAAATTTGATTTATAAAGTGCATGGCTGCCCGAAAGCGTCCCAGCGCTGCAGAACAAAAAGCAACCTAAGGAGGGCACCATTAGTTAAGGGTCATTGGGAAAAATAAAAGTTTTGAGAAGTTTCCGAAACTTCCAATGATTGGGTTCAGTTCGGATCGTCACAGGAAGGGAATTCCACAGCGATGCCGCGTTGACTGAGAAACGACGCCCCCCCCCCCCCCGGCGTGCCCTCCTCACTCTGGGGACAATGGTGAGGATTCCCCGGTCAGATCGTAGAGTCCGGGAGGACTTGTAAGGGCGGATCAGACTCCTCAAGATGGGGGGGTCCCTTGTCCTGAAGGGACTTGTGTGTTATACAAAGAGATTTGAATTTTATTCTTTCCCGTATCGGGAGCCAGTGAAGAGATCTTAATGCTGGCTTGGCCGAAGTTCTTAATGAGGAGCCAGTAAGCAGCCTAGCTGCTGAGTTCTGGACACGCTGGAGGGTGTTGATGGTTGCTTCGAGTGCCGCCAGAAACAGGGCATTGCTGTAGTCCAGTCTAGATATTATTAGACCTTGGACTAGCAGCTTCCTGGACTGGAAAGGCAGAAGTGGAAGAACCTTTCGAACAGACCGAAGCAACCCATAGCATATGCCTGCTGTTTTCTTTGCTTGGGTCTTAAAGGTAAGGTCCCGCTCAAACCAAACCCCTAAACTTTTGATTTCATCTTTAGGGGCGGGGCGTCACCCAGGCAGGGAGGCCAGATGGACTTAGGCAGCGCTGTTAGTTGGTGGCCCAGGAGCATGATCTCTGTTTTGGCTCCATTTAATTTGAGCCGAGAGCTGGACATCCAGGCATAAATTCCCGAGAGGCAGGCGGAAAGATTTTCAAAGCAACTCTCTTGTTGGGATAGCGAGACGACTAGTTGGGTGTCGTCGGCGAAGGTGACTATTTTTATCCCAAAAGGATTAACCACTTCCTCCAGTGGGGACATATAAACGTTGAAGAGGGTAGGGCTCAATGAAGAGCCCTGGGGTACTCCACACTGGAGAGGGATGGATTTCGAGGTTGCACTGCTTTCGCAGATCTGGAAAGATCGACAGCTCAGAAAGGATGACAGCCATTGTAACGCCATGCCAGAAATTCCCAATCCCGCAAGTCGCTGGATGAGAATACCATGGTCCACTGTGTCAAAAGCTGCACTGAGATCCAGGAGGATCGCAACTGCAGATCCCCCTAAATCTAGAATGCATCTTGCCTCTTCCGCTACTGCTATAAGGGCGGATTCAGTCCCCTGACCCGGGTGAAAGCCTGTTTGTGAATTACGCAACAGCATGTTGTTTTCCAGGAAGGAGGAAAGCTGCTTGTTAACCACTCTTGCCGCAATTTTGCTAAGCCCCGGTAATAGTGATATTGGGCGGTAGTTGCCCAGGTCTGCGGGATCAAGGCCTGGCTTTTTAAGAAGAGCCTTCACCCTAGCTTGCTTCCAGCTGGGTGGGACAACACCACAGGTAAGGGAGACATGTATAAGCTCCGTGGCTACAGGGGCGATGGTGTCAGAGATGAGTTTTGAGGATGTGCATGGGCGCGGGGTCAGTCGAGGAACCGCTTTTCAGAGAGGACAAGGTTTTGCAGAAGTCATCCATGGTTAAAGGGGAAAAGGAATCCAGAGATGGGCCAGGTGTATGGGAACAGTGGTCGGCAGAGTGAGGAGCAGGGCCACTATGCGGAAGACTGTCTAAAATGTTTTGGATTTTCATATCAAAAAAGTCGGCTAGTTGATTGCATCTTGCTTCTGAGTTCTCCTGCCTAATTGAGGGTAAGGGGACTTTCAGCAGTTCTTTTACTATTTTAAAGGTTTCACTAGATAAGTTGGAGGCGGTTTTAATTCTCTCCTCCAGGAAGGCTGACTGGGCTGTTTTGCGGGCAGTTTTATAAAGCCTCATAGCAGAACGGTATGCTGCCTTATTGTTGGCCGACCAGTCTTTTTGCCATGTTTGTTCTAGTTTCTTGCACTTTTTCCTCATATTTCTAAGTTCAGAAGTATACCATGGTGTTTTGAAGGGACTGCTCTTCTTAGTTATACTTTTCCTAGGCAGTACCACATCTAGAGAATTATTCAGCCAACTATGAAAATTGGTGTCAGCCACTAGTGGGTCCGGTTCTGGCATGGGTACTGTTTGTTCCAGTATCCGAATAAAGGTCTCAAGGGGTAGTTTAGACCAGGCTCTCTCTAATGTACGGGATAGTGTGGCGTTTGGTGTGTCAGTGCGAGTTTTCAATGTGAAAGGGACCAAAAAATGATCAGACCAAGGAAGAGGGAGAGGGAGGCTGGAGTCAAGCTGAGTGATATTAGTAAATATAGGGTCCAATAGATGTCCTTTAGTGTGGGTGGCCTCCTTATTTATAAGGTTGAGCTCGATAGATTTAAAGTCGAGCCTAAGATCCGCTGCCACCTTATCGTCAGGGTCGTTAAAGTGTAGGTTGAGATCTCCTAATATCATAAAGTTGGAGGAGGACGCAGCTGCGGCTATAGTAGTATCCAAAAGAGATTCTTTGAATTGTTTTATACTGCCCGGGGGGCGGTAGATTAGGAGACCTGATAGAGAGTTGTTAGGGGTGATTTGGATAATAAATTGACAACTTTCTGAGTCAGCAATACAACTGTCCTCTATCCTACATGAAAACGTATTTTTATAGATTATGGCCAGGCCACCTCCCTTCCCATGCGCCCTATGTTGGCACTGAATAAGGAAGCCAGTCGGAAGGGCGCTGACAATATCAAACTCTGAGTTGGAGGATAGCCATGTCTCAGATAGAAACAGTATATCTAGGTTCCCCTCTTGGAGCATAAGGTTTATCTCGATAGCGTGTTTTGGTAGTGACCTGCAATTAAGGAGTGCCATACTAAGATGACTACAGGCCTTGTCATCCGTTCTATTTGCCTGGGTGATTTTAGGACAGGACTGGCCTTGTCTGAATTTGTCTGTCGTAAGTCTCCCGTTGACCGCACTGAGGTCCTACCTTATGTTTTAACTGAAGAAGTTCGCCCCTGATGTATTTCCTGCAATCCTTAGAGGTGGTAAAGGGCAGAGTATTTGGCCCATGGCCCGGTCTGGCGCGGACGGGCGCAGACGGGCTTGCCTCTGGCGCGCCCGCCCGCTACGCGTGCAGGAAGTGACGTTCATTTTGTAGTGTCTGGGCCGACAATCGCCCGGACACTAGTGCGCTGACCTGCTGTTGTTGTCCTAAGATGGCGCCCAAATTCTGCGCCCGTGGGGTGGCTGCAAGCTGTCAGTGCCCTCAATCGGCCCTCGCTTACCACCGGAGCAGTGAGGGGACCCGGAGCGATCCCGCTTCAATCTGTCCGCTAAGGTCAGTAATTTAAAAATTATTTTGAACAAAGCACCACAAAATGCTAAAGTTTTAAAAACTACAAGCGAAATTAAAACAGGAGGGCAGGTGAGTGCGTGTGTGACCTAACTCCCGGCTTGAACGCCTCAGGAGCTTTGACTGTGCAAGGCCCCTTTGTGCATTTTGGAGGGGCAGATGGATGCTCTCTGGTGTTCATGGGGGGTGGTGTCAGGGCAAATCCTTCCTTTACCATGGGGACAGTTGGGCACCCTGATTCCAGAGTAACGACTTCCCCCCCTTATGGACATACAACATTTAAGGTCGAAAAGTCCCTTTTCAATTAACAACAAGCGATGAAACAAGGGATCCAGTTGAGAGTCCATCATGGCCTTTAAAGAGACCTGGAAAGATTCTAGTATGGACGTCATATCCGCCTTTGTAATTACTTGAGGGCTTCTGGGTTGTTGTGTCAGCTCTCGGTCTTTTTGCCTTTCCCCCCGGCAGTTGGTTCTTTATTTTTGTGCCTGGTCCTTGCCCAACCAAATCTACTCCTCCCGGTCTCCCTCGTGTGGCAAATCCAGTAGTTGTAGGTGGCTTATCCTGCTGCTTACGATGCGTGGCAACCAAATGCCCTTGACTGCAAGGTGCATCACCCCCATACAATTATTGACCAAGATGGTGGGTGTTAGTGGTAACTGGTGACCCGTGTACTCCTATCTGGCCCGACTAGCTCTTGCAGCCCTGAGTTATTTAATAATCCATCCACATTATCTGTGATCATAAGAGCCCTTGCTGTCGGTGAGGGGGGGACCACTCACTGGGGACCCGGATCGCCGCTCTATCTCCTTATCTAACACTCTCAAGGCCTGCTGAAGGAAAGAGTCCATAGTCACTGCTGTGCCACTCGTGGCCTTTCCAGGATTCATGAGCACCCTGTGTTTTCGCATTGAATACCCCCCCCCCCCCAATCTGTGAGTCCTCGCGCGTTTCAATAAGAAAAATTAGCAGGGTCCGGGTCTACTTGCACGTGCAGGGTATTGACTTCACAATACTCAGTGTCACAAAATCACAATGTCCAACATTAAACATCCCATTCAGCCCTCTGATCGGCCTAAGATGAATATACCAACAGTACCGTCAGTTACGAGGGGTGATGCCTCCCTACCCTCCTCTCTGCCTCTGCTACTGGAACTTCAGGCTGACCAGGCTGTGACGAGGTCAAAAACCAAGAGGGTGAGCCCAGCCCAGCCTCCTACGGTCTCAGACGGGCGCAGATGGGACCGCCCCTGGCCCAGGCACGCCTGCGCTGCGGGAGGACCGGACCATTAATGAGCGCCTCCTGGCGCGTGCAGGGCGTGTCACCTGAAGAGGCGTGCCTAGAAGTGAAGTTCGATAAGGTTTTCCCAATAGTAAGAGTCTCCCAGCGTTTCCAAAGGGTCCCGCGCTGCGGTAGGACCGAGCCATTAACTAGCGCATCCTGGCGCGTGTGCGGCTTGTCACCTGAGGTGGCGTGCTAGGAAGTGAAATCCGATAAGGCTTTTCCAGCAGTAAACAGTCTCCCAGTGTTTCCACAGCAGTCTCCTTTCGATTCAAGTCACACATATATAAAATGTAGAAGCAGGCTGTACCCTGTTACGATTATCATCCCTAATGTTCACGGGGGTGTGTCATATGACTTTTAAGTCAGTTTCAAGGGCACGGCATCCCACCCTGATGCTCCCACAGCCCTATACCCCCCACGCCCCCTTACCTAAACCCTTGACCCATATCCTCCCCCATTATCAGGGCACTTTCCCGTCATGAGTTCAACATGGTTTTGACAACTGGTACCTGGCCCAAGTTTCACCGGAGCTAGGAAATACGGCTTTAACCCCTTCACTGCGGCGGCTATTCCGCCGCAGTGCTAAGGGGGGGGGGGGGTGCGCGGCGCTCCCGTGCTCGTGACGGAACTGCTCCGTCACGAGCCTCGGGCGAGCTGTGCTTGTGACGGAATGGTTACGTCACGGCCCAGCCCGCTCAATAGAACGCCCAACGTAGGTGTGGAATTCGCGCCGTGCAGGCGCGGCGAGCGGGCCGTGACGGAACCGTTCCGTCACAAGCACAGCACACCCGAGGCTTGTGACGGAACGGTTCCGTCACAAGCATGCAAGGGGTTAAACAACAAAAGTCTATTTCATGGTATGGTGGACCGCACCACTGAGAGGAGGATTCCCGCCACAGCCGCTGTGGAAGTGACTGAAGCCTTTGATTCCCCGCACTGGGGCGTCCTTTACAGGGTACTGCACTCAATGGGATCTTGCCACGAGATACTTAGGTGGATAAAACTCCTGCATACTAACCCCATTTAAGGGTAAAAACTGGGAAGATAAACTCCGAACAAACAAAGGCCCCCTATTGTGGGATTCGGGAGGAGAGCACGGTGCACATGACCTCTGTTTATGCTGATGATGTACTGTTGTAATTCCAGGACATGCACAGAGCAGTAGAGAGTGCCTTAGGATCTCTGAAGGCACTCGTCACGTTCTCAGGGTCATACTTAAAAAACGAAAAGCCTTGTTTGTTCCTGCTAAAATGAATAGAGAAACTGGACTTTAGGCTAATGCCTCTGGTCCCATTGATGTGGGAATATGAGACCGTTAAATATTTAGAGGTCAGAATCTATCACAATGATTCGGACCTAAAAGACGGCAAGTGAACAAGAGCGCTTCTGAACATCTGGGCCTCCATATCCTTTTGGAATAAACCGCTGTGAGTGAAGACCAAGATTGCCATTGCTATTATAATATTGCTGTATTTACTCCATTTATCTGCCAATTTCCCCCTCAAAAGGGTTCTTTACCAAACTGGATATAGCTTTCAAAGACCTGATATGGGGTAAAAGGAGACACAAACTTGATCTCCTCAAAATGTAATGCCAGATCAGAGAGGGTAGACTTGACGATCCAGATTTGAGAATTACTAGTTAGCCACCCAGCTACAACGTGTTGCATGATAGGTGGCATACCTCCCCCTTCTCCTAACGCCAAACCCATACAAGATACAGCAAGAACTAAGTCACTCCCGTCTGATACCATATTAATCCCAACCCATAAACTGAATGGCCATATACTGCGGACGTGGCAAACATATGTTAGTACAAATCCCTACAAAAACTGTGACCAAGGCAGCATTCGCTCCACGACCACCTTTGTGGTACATCCCGAGCTTAGACAATCAGCCACCAGCCTAAATATACGCAGCTGGTCGAATGCAGAGATTTCCAGTATCGGAGATCTATACAAAGGCCCCATACTACACGCATTTCAAACATTACAACATTTGTTTCCAGTCAATTTCTGATGCTCAGTGCTATAACACACGATAAGAAGGTCTGTCCGCAGAAAGCGGAGGCTGCACCAACACACATAGTAGTGGACACATTATAGGACTTAAGACATGCCAGGAAAGCTCTTACAAGATTACAGAATACCTTAAGACAATGGCCAAACCTAACTCTCCTGCATTGAAACTGGCAGAGGGAACCGAAAAAAAATTTCTACAGGAAGGCAACGTTCAAGCTATTCAGTGTAACATAATTCAGTATACATATCTAACACAGTAGCGACTACATAACATTTAAAAACCATGCCGACCAGTGTCCAAGATGTGAATCTGACATGCTGTCCTCTTCCGTATGTTTTTATCATGTAACAAAATCCAGTGTTCCTTGAAGCAAGTCACATAATCACCAGTAGATACCACAGACTCAGTGCTGGATGGATCCCACGCATTCCTACTTGTTGTGATTATTGCCTCCTCCCAAGAAAAAAAAATTAGAAATTGCTGGAAAGATTTAGCATTCTTTGACGCAGTGCAACGAAGGAAGCCATGTTGCTGCACTGCGTGAACGAGCACTATTTACTATTATATGGCATATTCCTGTCCTTATCTAGTGCTGCTGCACTTTTGACTGCCTAGCGCCAATGCAGACACCCTTGCGTCATGGTGCAAAGGTGCTTGCGTAGCAGGCAGGATTGTTTTTGTGCAGGAAGGGGCACTTAAGAGAGTTTCTCGAGGTCAATACTAAGCTCTCTTGGATGCGTTTCTGACTATTTTCTTGGGGTAACCACGATCTTTGAGTTTGGTGGCGAGAATAGTGGCTTCTCTAAAATAGTCATCTTTGTTAGAGCAATTTCGTCTTATTCTCAGAAATTGTGAGTAAGGGAGTGAATCCCTTAGAGCCCTGGGATGGTTACTTGAGTAGCTGAGTAATGTGTTGCGCTCTGTAGGTTTCCTGTAAAGGCGAGTGAGTAACTCACCCTCTGAATGGAAAATAGTTAGATCTAGAAACGCAATCGCCAGTTTGTCAATCGTGATTGTGAATGTAAGGCCAGAACAGTTGCTATTTAACCAGTAGAGGAACTGGTGAAGGTAATCTGTGTTGTATCGCCAGATGACAAAAATGTCATCTATAAATCTACGCCAAAGAGTAATCCCTTCAAAGAAAGGATTACCCGTGGTGAGAATGGAGGATGTTTCGAGGTAGTTCATGAAAAGAATGGCTAAATTTGGGGGGCAAAAATAGCGCCCATAGAGGTGCCTTTGATCTGCTGATATAGTGGTTACTGTTCTGGCTAGCTTGCTTGATTCTATGATTATTTCAAGCCGCCAGTGCTCTTCTGTTGCCTGAAAGCCCTTCATGTTGTATGTGTTTTGTTTGCTTTCCTTTATATTGGGTGCAGGATTGCGTCCCTCTTTTCAATTGTAAATTATTATTGATCAAAACGGCATATTAAAAGTTCTCTGTCCGGCTGGGCATTGAATCTCTATAGTAACCATCAAGGTCTATGAGCTATTGTTTCCTTTTTACTCTTTATCTAAGGACCACTGTTTTTCTAAAATAATCAGCGTAACACAAGGCAGCGATATGCGCTGCCTTGCCCTACTTTAGATTTATTAAGCCACTCAGGGCCATGCAAGGTGGCCTTGCCCGGCTTGATAAATCTCATTTAGGTTTTGTGTCACCCATACGTCTCCTTGCATAGCGCAAGGGCAACGCAAAAACTAAATAAATATGCCCAAAATTCATAGACCTGACACTTACATTGACCAACAGGCTATTGCCACGGATATGGGCGCCAGATAACGCTCAACATGGGTGCAATGGCACAGGGAACTCCCTAAGTTGTTAGAGGTGAAAGGGCGTTCTATCATTAAGAAGCAAAAACAAAAAACACAACCTATGTGGAGAGAAAGGGAACTGAACCAAGTGCCCTGGAAACCAGGAGCAAGCAGCCCTTTCCCTGACCATCATATGATCCTGTCTTCTAATCCACCTGCCGGGTGGGGGCAGGGGTTGTCTCACAGCATGTGGGTTCGGGGGGAAGTTGGAATTACATAAAATTTATTTTGCCCCAGGTCCAGCACTTTCCAGGACCCTGCCGTCCTTGATCAAAATTATTATTTCTATATATTTAATTGAATGTGACCCTGCAGTCTTCATTAATAAAGCGGCAGCTTACTTGGTTTCATCACCACGTCTCCTGGATACCATATTTTTCTTTCCCTGGAGTATATATATATTTTTTTAAATACTTAGAAACATATGCTTATGGCACCCGGCAAAAACCAAAGAAGTGGCCAGAGGCCCCTGCATTAGGTTTTTGCCCCAGGCCTTGTGAAATCTTCTGCCAAGCCTACACTTTCCAGCCACTTTTCCTGTATCTTCAGCAAACAGGTGGGTTGCATCTACCGTCCATTATTCAACTTGTCAAAAGACTTTTTTACATTTAGTTTTGGAAGAATGTAATAGGTCAGAAACCGATATCTTAAGCAATGTAACAGTAATTGGTGAATTTGCAATCTAGCATTAAAGGCATGTTCCACAGCTTTCCTTTGTTTTCCAGTCTCAGCTAGCGCACTCCATTGGAACGGGAGAAGAAATGATCAGCAAAGCCAAACAGAGCCGGAGCGAGAAGAAAGCAAGGAAGGTAAGTGCCAGAAAAGTGATGTACAGCAAGAGCTTCCAAGCGAATCCTACTCCATCTTTTGACCACTACAAAGTGAAAGATGTTTCAGAATACTTATGGCCATTAATCTATAGATGAATGCGAGCAATAGTGTTTCTTTATGGATTTCAACAGGCGTGGGCAACGTCAGACATAGTACTTGGTCTGCCCTCCTGTCAAGTCACCCGACTCCTGGCTTACTTTCTAGCACTCTTAAATATCCTCCTTTCCAAAGAGAGCCCACTAGCCTCATAAATACCTAGGAACAAATATATTCAGCCGTAATGTCATAGACTCTATTTAGTCTCCAGCTCAGCCGTTGCACAGCCTGACACAGACCTTCTGAATTCTGTCAGCAACTCATTCCCTTAAGCATCCATGGAGAGCGGTTCTGTACATTTACTACCTTTTTGTAAGTTTCAAAAAACTTTGTTAGCATATTAATAGCTCCATACAATAATATCAACTTACTGTTATCGCATAGTAGTGAATGCGTACAGATACACAAATGAAAAGAAATGCCAAACAGCACAAATGAGGATATCGAACGAGCATCAAAAAAGTGTATGCAACTAGCAAATTACCACCTCGCTGGCAAACCCTCGCTGAGTCCCCCTTACAGCTGTGTGTTGAATGAATAGTTTGGCTCAATGTCTGGATTTATGGGGTTGTGTCATAGAAAGAAAGGGGGTTCTGATTACCAGTTCGAATGCATCCTACTTTGTGACCACGCCAAGGGAGTACAAACCCAACCGCAAATAAGAGACCCATAAATGCCGCAAACGGAGGGGAGGGTATGGAGGGACCAATGAAGAGGGGGAGGTAAGGATAGGGGAAAGGAAAGGAGAAAACAGGAACAGGTAGCAAAAGAGAGTACAACAAAGGGACTATATAAGACCAAATAGTGGCGAATACATCCGGCTGGTCGTTAAGTTTATATATCACCTGCTCGTGAGGGGCCGTGTTAGCCTGTGCTGTGAAGCATTCTTCCAGTGTGGGTGGCGTCTTTGATTACCAGTGTCTTAAGATGCATACATTGATGACTGCCAACAAAGTATTCAGCCACTGCTTCTGATAGGTTTTGATTTCGTCGACCTCATGTGTAGACTGCAAGAACGCTAAACCCAGGGAAGGTTGGAGGCTGAGCTCAGTAGAGTCCACGGGCAACTCCCACATCGTTTCCCAGTATGGCTGAATTCCGGGACAGTCCCATAATATGTTTCTCATATCTCCTTTAAGGCAGGTACAGCGCCAACACAGAAAAGAGGGTGCAGGCTGACAGTGTGAAATTTGAAAGGAGACCAATGGCACTTGTGTAAAATTTTAAAGTAACTGAATTTCAGTCTGGCCTCCCATAAGCTTTTTTCACGAGGGCATAGAACCTCCTTCCAGTCAGCCTTGTCCAGAGATTCAGCGAGAAGCGGTTTCCATCTATCGTAGAGCGATCTAGTTGGCTGTAAATGGATATGAACTATGAGGGTCTCACGCAAGCCAGAGATAAGCTCATTATGCATGCATCACGTGCTTAAGTACCAGTGAAGGGTGAAGCCGCCCTATGGTCTGCAAGTCTTTACTCAGCCACTGGGAGGAAAGGGCCCTTAGTTGTCCATATCAGAGAAACTGCATTGACTCTGGATGAAATTCTTGCTGAAGATCAGCAGAGGACCTGATGTTGGCTTTCCGTATTAGGCGACTGAAAGTCAAAATTCCCTTCTCGATCCACAAAGGCCAGAGGAGTAGTTGTCCATCCCATGTGAGGACCTAATTATTCCATATAGGTGCCGAAGAGTGCAAGAATCCCCTTTGATGCAGACGTTTATAAGCAGATTCCCAAAGGTGCTGCGTACCTTGGAGACATCATCTATGGTTTGATAGGTGATGACATCACAATATTGACCCCCTTACAATACTTTTTTATAGCTGTTCAGGGGAAAAGGAAAGAAGTAGAACCTACACCGTGCATTCTGGACGATGCTCTTGACTCCTAACACAGGGGTAGCAAGGGGAGCTCCAGGGTTACCAAAGAAAAGCTGGGGTAGCTGTAACTGGTTTGTCTTTCAATAAGTTGGCTGGTTCAGACATTGAATCACTGAAGTGGTTCTGCTCTGGAGAAAGAAACCAGTAACCTTTTGGAACACATCTTTGTAAGGATGAGAGCCCACAATACTCACAGCTCCACACATTCAAACCAAAGTATCTCCCTTAAGCCATGGCCATGGCCATTGGAGGGTTGTGTGTGCAATGGGCGAGCATGCCACAAGTACTTCTCAATAAAAACAGTAGTCCCCTGGTGTGGGAAGATCTTTAAAGAAACAGAGCCGCCTTGTTATGTTATGTTAAGTGGGTGTCTTGTAGAGTGCACGGCTACTCGGGCAGAGTGTCCCGGCGCTAAACAGATCTGTAGAGAGCAGGCCAGGAACAAAGATGACTATCGGGCAAAAAGCCAAGTCTTAAGTTCCTTCCGGAAGGATAGCAAACTGTCAAGCTTCCTAAGAGACAGGGGAAGTTTGTTCCAAAGTTGAGGGGCCAGCAATCCATAGGAACGTCCACCAATGCGAGCACGTTTGATAGTTGGAATAATGGCCAGAGCTAGTGAGGCCGAGCGAACGGATCTGGAAGGAAAATAGAATTGAACTCTTTTCCTTAAGTATACCGCACCGATACCATGCAAAGATTTAAAGGCCATGGTCAGAGTTTTAAAATGGATACACTTCCGTACCGGCAACCAGTGGAGCGAATCGAGGAGAGCTGAAGTGTGAGCCCTGCGGCTAAGGCCAAAAATGGCCCTCGCCGCTGAGTTCTGAACTGTCTGGAGGCGCGCGAGAAGGTATTCCGGAAGGCCCAGATACTGTATGTTAGAATAGTCGAGCCTGGAACCAATCATTGCCTGGACTGTAATTCTTCTGTTGCTATGAGATAGGAAAGGAAGAAATTTCCTGAGAGTACGCAGCATGGCAAAACATTGACCAACTAGGCCAAGAATCTGAGGCTTAAAGGTTAGGCCAGTGTCAATCTTGATACCTAAATTCTTTGCCACGGATGTGGGTGATGAAGGAGGATGCATATCAGCCGGCCACCAAGATTTCCAATGGGGATCAGGAGGACAGCCAAAGAAAATAATCTCCGACTTGTCTGAGTTGCATTTTAACTGGTTCTCTCGAAACCAGGAGAAAACGGCCTCCAGGCACTTCCTGATAGAGATGCCGACAAACTTAGTATTCTTATCGCAGGTGAAAAGGAGCTGCGTGTCGTCGGCATACGACACAATACGCGCTCCATGTGACTCAACCAGTTCTGCCAAGGGAGAAAGATAAACGTTAAAAAGAGTGGGGCTTAGCACCGATCCCTGTGGTACTCCTACAGCCAGAGGAGGAACAGCAGCTGAGAAGGGAGGGGCCCAGATCAAATGTTGGCGGTCGGTCAGAAAGGACTTGAACCAATTGAATACCGTCCCTCTCAGTCCAATCTCCTGGAGTCTTGAAAGGAGACGGCAGTGAGGGACGGTATCAAAGGCCGCCGACAAGACCAGTAGCACCAGCATCGCCTTCCCACCACTATCCGTAACTTCCTTAATAGACTCAGTTACTTCTAATAAAGCTGTCTCAGTGCTCAAATTCGAGCGGAAGCCAGACTGAGTAGGGTGCAAGATATCTTGAGCTTCAAGAAAGCTAGAAAGAGTGGAATGCACGTGCTTTTCAGCTTTTTTCGCCAAAGCAGGGAGCAACGAGATTGGTCTATAATTACAGTGCTCTAAAGGGTCCAAGTTAGGTTTTTTTAGCAATGGGATGATGTACGCTTTTTTCCAAGTACTAGGGACGATACCTGTTTCAAGAGAGGCGTTAAGAATCGAGTTAACCAGAGGGTTAATAACGTGGGCCAGTTTAGCTAAGATTTTAGCCGGACAAGGATCCGAAGGGGAGCCGGACTTTAGCTTTAGTAACATATCCAATGACACTTGGAGATACAGAGAGGGAAAGGTTGTAAGCATGTGATTATCAGGGAGGGAACACTGATTGTCAGGGAGAGGATATTTTCCAGGCGACATTGAAGGAGGCTCATTCGTAAGATTATCAGGCAAAAAAGAGGCCTGAATATTCAGGATCTTGTTCGAGAAAAAATTCGCCAATTGCTTAACCCACGGTTCAGATGGAGATGGTTCAGAAATTAAGGCCGCAGGGGAGGTGAACTCCTTAACGATTCTAAAAATGCCTTTGCTAATATTACTTGCTGAATCGATTCTTCTAGCGAAGTGCACTTTCTTCTCAGCGACAATAGCTTTATGATAGTCCTTTATGAGGACTTTATACGTTACTTTGGCTGCCTCATCATAGCTACGACGCCATACTCTTTCGGCCTTCTTGCAGCTACTTCTGATCTCATGAAGTGCAGGAGTGAACCAAGGAGCTGATGTACGTCGACCCGATTTGGGCTGAGAGGGAGTAGGTGCTAACTCCTCAAAGCGCTGAAGAAGCCATGACTGAAAGATGGCTAAATCATTTTCCAAATTACCCGTGAGTAGACAAGGATGCAAAATAAGGGAGTGCTCCAACATATCAGCCGTGACCCGATGATAGGGGCGGAAAACCGTAGACTGAGAGTCTACACTGCTGCTAGTTGTCTTGGAGATGTTAAGTATATCAAATTTTAGTAGGTAATGGTCCGACCATATCAGGGGTACCGGAGTGGAGGACAGGATCGGAAGAGTATATCTGGTCAAGGATATGGCCTTTATTATGGGTGGCAGAAAAAATATGAGGGGAAACGCCAAAGGTGTTAGTTACATCCTGGAGTTTCAAGGAGTCCACAGCCTCCGCATCATCCATATGGATATTAAAATCTCCAAGAAGTAGACAGTGCTTATATTTGCCTTCACAATTAAATGCCACCAAAGCAAAATATGCTGCATGCCTTTCAATGGCATGCCAATACTAAGGCATCACAGGCAGATCAGGACATATTGCCCCTTCCAAAAGTGAACATGGCTCAGTGTCACACCAGTAGGGTGGGAAAATAATAAAAAGGAGGATAGGAAAAATCTTTGCATGACCCAAAGCCATCCACTTTGTGTATGTTGCAACACACACATCCTCTCAGCTGCCTGGAGTATGGTGAAGGCTCCTGTGACCTCTGTCAAGAATGTGTCACCTACTGTGGCCATAAGAAAGACTAATGTCGCCTATGCAATAACTACTAAAATGCTAAAATTAATCTGAAAGCAGCAGTCAGTATTCAACTCTAAATTTTAATGCCATAGCCAAGAAAACCCTTAATACTACACTACTACCTCTTTAGCAATAATTCATTACCAAGAATTCTTTAACTTAAATTATGTCGCCCGGTTGCTCCGGGACGTCATCAACACCTCCTTCAACACCACCACCTTCCCAGAGACCTGGAAGCACGCCGAGCTCAGCGCCCTCCTGAAGAAACCAACTGCAGACCCCACCGACCTCAAGAACTACCGCCCCATCTCGCTCCTTCCTTTTCCGCCCAAAGTCATCGAGAAGACCGTCAACAGACAGCTTATCGCCTTCCTCGAGACGAACGGATCCCTCGATCCCTCGCTGTCTGGTTTCCGAGCCAACCACAGTACCGAGACCGCCCTCATCGCAGCCACTGACGACATCAGATCCCTGCTCGACAACGGGGAAACAGCGTCCCTCATCCTCCTGGACCTCTCTGCAGCGTTCGACACTGTCTGCCACCGCACCCTAGTGCAGCGCCTCAGCTACATCGGAGTCCAAGAGAAGGCACTGGAGTGGATCATCTCATTCCTCGCCGGAAGAACCCAGAGAGTCCGCCTCCCCCCGTTCAGATCCGAGGCCACCGAAGTCATCTGCGGCGTACCACAAGGATCATCACTCAGCCCAACCCTCTTCAACGTCTACATGAGCCCTCTCGCAGCCATCGCACGCAAACACAACCTCAACATCATCTCCTACGCCGACGACGCCCAGCTGATCCTCTCCATCACCAACGACACCGCCAGAACCAGCCTGCACGAAGGGATGAAAGACGTCGCCGAGTGGATGAAGAACAGCCGCCTGAAACTGAACTCAGACAAGACGGAAGTCCTCATCCTGGGATCATTGCCCTCCGCCTGGGACGACTCCTGGTGGCCCCCTGCCCTGGGCACCACTCCCAAGCCAACGGACCAGGCACGCAACCTGGGCTTCATCCTGGACTCCTCCCTCTCGATGACCAGACAAGTCAACGCCGTCTCATCATCATGCTTCAAAACCCTGCGCATGCTCCGTAAGATCTTCCGATGGATCTCCACCAAAACCAGGAAGACGGTCACCCAGGCACTCGTCATCAGCCGACTGGACTACGGAAACACCCTCTACGCCGGTACCACAGCCAAACTTCAGAAAAGACTCCAGCGCATCCAGAATGACTCCGCACGACTCGTCCTGGACGTCCCCCGACACAGCCACATCTCCGGCCACCTGAGAGACCTGCACTGGCTCCCCGTCAGTAAGAGGATCACGTTCAGGCTCCTCACCCACGCACACAAAGCCCTCCACGACCTGGGCCCCAAGTACCTCAACAACCGCCTGACCTTCTACGCGCCCACCCGCCAGCTACGATCGACCAGCCTCGCCCTCGCCACCGTACCACACATCCGCCAAGCCACCGCCGGGGGAAGATCCTTCTCCTACCTGGTAGCTAAGACATGGAACTCCCTCCCCATCCACCTTCGACTGACCCAGGATCACCTTTCCTTCAGGAAGCTCCTCAAGACCTGGCTCTTCGAGCAGTAGCGGACCCCTCCCCCCCCCAGCGCCTTGAGACCCTACCAGGTGAGTAGCGCGCTATACAAATGTTCATGATTGATTGATTGATTGATCGTAACCCCACCTCTGCCAAAGTCCTCCATCATCTCTCTGCATGCAATCCTCCTTAGGACCAAAGTTTGACACCCCACATCTGCTGAATGATTGTCATATTGGTAGTTTAGTTGTGGTTATGGCTTTTTTAGTGAATGATTCGAGATTTTTATATAATTCTATGAGGGCACTCTTTATACTACTCGCAATATTAAGTAAAGTACATGGAGAGCTGTTGCGTTTGCATGCCATTGGTAGACACTTGAATCTCAATGGTAATATTTAAGAGTTCAGTCTTTGGAGGCCAAAAAGAGCAAGTTTAGAGGTCTTTGCTCTTTTTGTTCGCTCTACTCAGGGGGTGGCTGTCTTTGGATAGAGAATAGCATGTTCCCCACCACTAAAAAGCTATGTGAGAGAAAACGTAATAAATTCTCTTTATTCCAGTGCTTTGATTTTTCTAAATCGCACATAAAAATGTAATGAGCTAAAATTTTGTCCACAGAATATTTTTTATAACAGACGCAAGTATCATAAAACAATCTCAAATTATTAAACATGTCTAATAGTTATTTTAATGTTTTTATTAAACAATCTCGTTTTTATAAAAGTTATAGAGGTGTATGTAAAAAGTTGAAATTGTAAGTTACAATATTGTTAATTTAGAAATGATTCCCTTTTTATAGGATGTTTTTGGAATCAATGTCCTTTTTGGTGAAAGAAAGGTCTTACTTTTGACTAGAATGTAATATTCTTTGGAAGATAACTAAAAATTGAAACATTTGCACACAATTTCAAAACATTTTCAGGTATTAAACAAACTGTATATTTCTGGAAGTTGGAGAACTTTGAATATTTCATATAACTATGCCCTTTGGCATTACTACAGGCATCTAATGACTGGCTTTTATTTTCCAGGCCATGTCGAAGCTGGGCCTGCGGCAGATACATGGTGTCACACGAATCACGATCCGGAAATCTAAGAATATTTTATTTGTCATAACCAAGCCCGATGTCTTCAAAAGTCCAGCTTCAGATATCTACATTGTATTTGGAGAGGCCAAGGTGAGATTTTCTTGATTATTTGAGAGACTTTACTAAAATCAAAGTGATAAAGAATTTATAGACTAAATGAAAATATAAAAGTGTTATGATGACATAAGACTAAAGTTTAAATAGTTAATTAAAGCTTTTGAAACCTTAAAGGTTTATTGTAGGTTTCAAGAACCAATTATTTATTCCTCAAAATGCGTGGCATAATGTAGAAAAACATTGTTTAAAACAGAAAATGCTTATTGAAAGTAGCTTGTAAAATAGTATACAAAATAGTAATCAGTGGTAAAATATATGCAAAACTATTATTTAATGGTTAATGTAGTCAGTAAATAGTCTTTTTTAATTTTATGAATTTGAGCAAATCTCTCATGTTCTCTTTTTCTGTTTTTATATATGCTTTTAGTCTCCCAGTTGTCCTCGGTCTTTATTTTCTATACCTCCCTAGTTCTCAAATTTTACTGTCTTTACCTTTCCCTCAGATTGAAGATTTATCTCAACAAGTCCACAAGGCTGCGGCTGAGAAGTTCAAGGTCCCAATGGAGCACTCACCTCTGATTACAGAGGCCGCTCCCACACTCACCATTAAGGAGGAGAGTGAGGAAGAGGAAGAGGTAAGAAGTAGCCCAGATTTCTTCCATCGGGGAACAAAATAAGGTCCACTATAGACCTGGGTGGAAAGAGCGCATAGATTTTACAGGAGGCCTGCTGTACATGGTCTGAGGATTCATAGAAGCAGTTTCATAAAACACATATAATGAAGTGAATGGGAACACAAACCAAATATAAGACAGTAAGCAAAAACCATTTACAGAATAAGTAGTGATAATCACAAAGAATAACGAGCAGTAATCCCATAGTTTCTTCTTTTACATAGTAATATAGAAGAAGGAGGAATTCATAATAGGTAAGAAGCAAAAACTATACACAGGATAAGGAGTGAAATTACATATAGATAAGAAACGACAATTCTACACAGTTATGAGCATCACCCAAATATAGAATAATATATAAGACACAACAATTGTATATGGAATTTTTAGCAAGAACCACACATACAGTAGTTTAATGACACACTCCTATGTCATCCAGACTTTCTCTTTGTCTTGTTGAATTGAGTAAGGGGTGATTTTTTCTTGTTGTTGGATGCCACTCATCAGTCTGAATACTTTTATTTGAGCTACGCTGTGCCAATCAGAGTTTTTTTTTTATAAGGTCTGCTGTCAGTATTGCTTTGGATAGTTTTAAGTTCAAAGCACAACAGTAAAACTCTGAATCAATCTCGTATTCCCAAATCTAGGTCCACTTTTGGCATATTAAGGCTGCTGTCTGTTTATATTTGTAGATGATTACATGTTTACTGTCTCTCCAAAGCACGCTTGAATTGAAAACATTTGCGGTGCAGCCATGGCTAAGAACAAGTTTTAGCTCTTTCAAGCAGTGACACCTACAATATAGTGGTTCGTAGCATGAAGCAGCACTTGTAAAAAAAATGCAATTATCAAGTAGCATAGGCTGTTGCATTTCACTGAAAGTAATTTATATAACATGTCAGCCCCAAACAGGATTTTTTTTTAGGCTCTATATATATCCCCAAACAATATCTCACTGACTACAACAGCCAGGGCCCTCAAAAGGCAGACACTAATATTAGTATCCATTGGAACACACAGCTTGTTAGTTCTTCAGGCAAGTGTGTGTTTCAAATATGCTTAATTTAGCTCTAGCTACTTCACTAGGCAATTCCCTTCACCCAGTCTACCTCTGACAAGATAGAGCAGACATTACCCTCTCCAAAGTCAATTCTTGGATCACTTCCCTCTATCAAGGACTGCCTACCAAAAAACTGCTACAGCTTCAACACACTAAAAAGTACATCAGTGAAAAATAAGATCATAATAAAAATTCTGTATCTTGTCTTCAATGAGGCCACTCAATATTTAAGCCTGAAAAAGACATCTCATTATGTGCTTGTATGTTGTCTTCATTGCATCCAACCTCATACTCATGTACACACCTCCATCTTCTCCGTTATGTACGACTGAATTTGTACATGTTCAGTGTATGTCTGCCCAAAGGCATCGCGGTGCTACAAACTTATTGCTTATCCCGGGAGATCCCGGTTAGAAAATGCAAGAGGAAAAAAATAAGTTTTAAACCTTTTCAGAGAGGTGATGTTGGAAAGATGATGAAGTTCTAAAGGGAGGGCTTCTTCCATTAAGAAACTTCTAATAATGAAAAGGAGTGGCCGGATGCTCAGTAGAACATATTATTCTTTAAACAATCAGGAATTTGGACGAGGGTGCCCTGAGAGTTCCGATAGGGTTGTGAGGCTGGACTTGGGATCTAAAATAAGAAGGACCTGTACCAGGAACTGGCTTACGGGCAGAACACAGCATCTTCAAATAATTTGCTTGCCATGGGGCTGGATGGGATGGAATGCTATTGAGTTTTTCCAAGGTCAACTTAACAGAAATATACTGAGGCACGTGGAAAAGTAGATAGGCTGTGGCGGTCCGTACAATCTTTAGATACTCAATGTGCTATCTAAGCAAGGTTAGTAGCACAGCATTGGCACAATCGAGGAACAAGGATATAAGTGCCATGGAACAAGACACATTTAATATATAGATTAAGAAAAATTAGCATTTTCCTTAAACTCCTGAGAAAATAAAAACTGGTATGTTCAATATTGTTGACAAGCACTACGATCAGGCCAATGAGAGCTAGAGGCCCTGGGGCTGCTGCACCCTTGGAATTGGCGGCCTCCTGCTGTACATTATGTGCAGAACGAGAGCCAGCTGGGCAAAAGCAATGCACCAAAAGCACGCTGGATGAGACTGGGCTGGGAACTTAGACAATGGGAGAGAAGTCGGATCATGGCATGGAGATCGACCATGGAGCATGATGTGCGTCACATTAGAAGCGGACACAAGGGAGAGAGGAAGTAGAGGGTGGGAAAACAACAGAGTGCAGGGTAAGTGTATATGGGGGTAGCAGCAACCGAGGGAGAGATCTAGAAAACACATGCACTCTCATGGAGTGCCCTAATATGCAGAAAAATGTAGCTCCTAAATTTAAGCTGTCGGAGGATAAAAATCAGCCAATCAAAAGAATGGTAAAGAGGCCATGGTTTTACCTTAGTTGTACGTTTCCTTCATATGCCATACAGTTCCTGTTCTAGGTAGGCACAGTATTTTATTGAATACATTAGTGAGGTTCTGCCAGGCATATGGGCATCTTTGTGGTCACATGCCAGGCGTCATCTTTGCTTCAGACCTACGAGCCACCTCAAAAATAAAAGTGGCCTTTCAGGACATCTCCCTATTGCCGCAAAGGTCAGTCCGCCCAGGACATAACATACAGAGTGAAGTTTGTAGGCACGGCAGCAATATTGGTCTTCTGGACAACATGGCCTCACGTTTGTTTTTGTGTACGAGTGTTTTTGCATTGAGGACCTTGGGGTCCCAATCCCGCATTTACAAATGCTGACTTTATAAACTTAATCATAACTGGTACTTATGAATACTGTTCTAACATTCGATAAAGCTACCTGTTTCCTTTGCTAAGGGATATAATATACTCTGTGTAGTTGGAAGTATGGTTACAGCAGGAATTACGCATCCTTAAATGTACAGGTCCTAGACACCATTTTTCCCAGTAGGAATAATGTAGTGTTCAACTGCTCTCTCTTCTTACCTTGTTGAAGTACCCAATGGCCATGGTTTGCGAGTCAGAGGCAATAAACGTGCAGAAATATCCTTTTGCCCCTTGCATTGGAGCCATCGGTGTTGTTTTCTTTCCCCCACAGGTGGATGAGACAGGGTTGGAGGTGAGGGACATTGAGCTGGTGATGGCTCAGGCCAACGTGTCGCGCCCGAAGGCAGTGCGAGCTCTTCGGCACAACAACAACGATATTGTTAATGCTATTATGGTAAGTGCAAAGTTCTTCTTATTCAGAGGACGGTCATTCCTGAGACAGAATGGGTGCCACAAGGTGTAAGGGCTCAAGCCGTTCCATCCAGGCCAGTGCTTAATTTGAGCAGATGGTTGCGGCTAGAGTCCACCATCACTCTTTCTTGGGGACCGGACCTTTTTTCATTTTTTTTAAAAATCATTAGGTTTTGGCCCATAACAAGAGAGGGAGAGAGAGCAGAGGGTAATAGATGGTCTGTAAAACAATGATAAAGGGAGGAAGTGGGGATTAAAAAAAGTTCACAAGAGTAAGATATAGGGCAGGGAAAGTACATTGGAGGATGAAAGAGGCATGATGTAGACTCAAGACTAGACAGTCTTGGTATTCAGCAGCCCTGACATTTATCAGCGGCACCAGTAGACTTCTGAAAACAATGTGGGTGTTGGTGCTTAATATTGTATAAATCAAGCACTGATCTGGGTTACAGCAGTGCTGACCTCCCCCCCACAGTGCAGACCTCACTCGTAGCACTCCATCCAGAGTACATAATAAATACACACTGTATTTCACCACCCACAGTACAGGCCTAACACAGCATATATGAACATGCACAGCACTCCACCCACTCACTGTACATCATACTCCATGCACAGTACATATCGAAAACATACACACTATTCCACCCACAATACTCCACGGTGGTGCTCATAATCAGTCCTTTTGTGGCCAAAAAACACTATTGCAAGGTCAAATCTTGTGTTCCCTAACAACCCGTTGACTGCTGCGGTCACGAAACGTATTTATCGACTCCAGGAATTGCAAAACACTGCTGCTAGAGCCCAACTGCCACTGACAAATTAGAACATATTTGTCCAGCAGTTTAGCACTGCACTGGCTTCCAGTCTCAGTCGGGCTAAAGTTTGAGGACCATATTTTGGTACACAAAGCTTTGAATGATCGTTTTCTATGAAATCTTCCACCTGGGCTTAAGAACTACACACTTCCTAGACCTTCATGATCCACCAGAACTTGCTGAACGTGCCCAAGGAGCACAGAGCCAAGGCACGGTCAGACGCTTTACTGCGCATGCTGCTGCATCCGTTCGCGCTCACCAGCATCTTTTCTGAATATGGGTAATCCATAACGCAAAACTTAACTAGGTTAGTTAGATAAGTGATCTAGTATTTCCTTCGGTGAACACAGTCCTATGAGTTAGCAGAGATATAGTCTGTGATAATGATGCAAACATGTCCCCTCACTACAGATCCAATGCATATACAAAAGTCCACACTACAGTACACAACACAAACATACACAGCACTTCACTCACAGCAAACCTCTAACACATACAGAGCAATCTAGCCTCAAGACACATATAACATATACCCTGCAGTGAATCTACAGAACACATTGAAAACACACTGCACTCTATCCTCAAAATAGACGTAACACATAGAGGGCAATCCACCATCTAGCGAGATCTAGCACATAGACTGTAATCCACAGCAGAGTACACAATAAAAACATACACAACATTCCAGTTCACACACAGTGCAGATTAAACACATAAGTATAAAAAGAAGATGCATATAACCACTATACACAGCCGATCACTCATGTTAAATATACAACACATACAGCAATCAACCGGCGTAAATCAAAGACACAGCTCTGTGTACACAGCAATTTGGACTCCTCCCAACAGTAGAGATGGACCATGTGGACAGCAGTCCAGCCACACTACAGCACCCCCTTGTACAGAAAACTCCTGGGTGTGGGTCAGAGTTCTGTATGTAGTTCCATGGTGAGGTGTTGTTGCCAAAGATAATCTCTTGTCATGTCAATATTGAGTCGAAGACAGCAGGCTTTCGTCCACTTTGCCACGTTCATCATACAGGCATTGAATTTGTTTCTTGAGTTTGAGTCTTTGTCTGAGAGAAGGAGTATCAGTTGGGGGTTGTCGGCGTAAAGGATTTTGATTCTGTCAGTTCGGAGCACGTTGACCAGAGGGATCATGTATGTTTTAAAAAGCAATGGGATGAGCGAGGAGCCTTGGGATACTCTGCAGATGAGGTTCTGTGTCTTCGAGGAGTAGGGAGTTCAGTCTACCTGCTTGACTTCTTCCCAAAAGGAAGGAGCAGATCCAGACTGTTGTCTATTAATAAGACTATACTACAGGTATTAACCACCTTCTTTTATATTTTTTTATGCCCTGTTAGCCTATGTATTGTTTTATCATGTTGCATTATTCTATTGGATTTTTTGTAAACCAAACACATACTTTTGATATTGGGCTCTTCATAAACACAACTCAACTGACATAAGAAATTATCACCCACAGGCTCATTCTGTCCTCCTATAGAGTCACTCTTCCCAAAGAACAGCTCCTTCCTCCTACAGTAACTGTGAATCCTGTACCCTACTCCAAAGACGACAATCTCCTTTGGCATGTAGCACACTACTATCATAAGCAGACCGTCCCTTCATACACATTGCTCACTCCACAGAACTGCTAGCATTACACGCAACTATCTACCAAAAGTCAAATCTTCGTTTATACAGAGAGCTTCAAATAGTAAAATCGACTTCACATAGACAACACTCGACAAAGACATTCGCTCATCAGAGATCTCCTTCCACTGTGAGCCTCTACCTATTATGGATCTCCACCCAGAGGGGAAAAGTCCCTCTTACACACCACTAACGTACAGCCCCATCACATACACTTGTTCACATATATTATAGAGCCGTCAACTACATTTCAGGATTTACATCCAAGAACATCCATCTCTCGACTGCAAAGGTTTGTGGCAAATCTGGGAGTACCCATTCACCCCATAATACAATTGTCTTTTTCCTCTCCTGGCCCACTAGGCTTCTTCTTCCACGTGCCTTTACATGTCCACACCCTGAACGAATTTATTTTCATAGTCTTGTAACATATGTCTCTTTTCTTGCAGGAATTGACTATGTAGCTGACGAAGAAAAGCCTGATGCTCTTTATCTCTGTATAGATGCACAGTATTCATATCACAGCCAGGGCTGCTCTTACTACATACTCTAGAATTGCAAATGTTCCTCCTAGTTTGCATCTATTATGCTGCTGAATAAAAACCCGCCGGATTTATTCCACCCTCTTGTCTGCGGACTTTTCTTTTCCTAGTCTTTACGGGTGCAGTAAGCAAGAAGGGTGTATTAAATAGCGCTGTGCGAAAATTGGAAAATCCCAAACATTTATTTTGTTAACCATAAAGGGTTTAGTGTGTGTATGTACAAGATGCAGTGGTACATGAAAAAAAAAACTTATTTTGAAAATGTAAGTTATGCATACCCTGCTCGCAACGGGATCGAAATTTTGAGATTTGTGGTAAATACTGCACCACTGCAATTTTACCCTGAAGATTTTGGCAGGACAAACCTACCGAAATTTAACTGATAAAAACATGCAGCAGATTCGGAGTCACAAAAGGACATCGTACAGAAAGCACAAATTCTGAATGTAACTCCTCACTTTCCAGATGAAAGATCAAACAAGCATTGGCAAATCCACCAGGTTTCACCTATGCGAAATATATTGGCTTAGTCAATGTTTTTTTTTTTAACATGTTGCACAGCAGTTGAACTGCTGTGCAACGTCGCTTAAATAAAAAAAACACTACGATGCAACCAGCATTTTCCGTATATTACGCTTTTTTTTTTTTACTTTAAGACATGTTGCTCAACGGATGTACAACATGTAAAAAAAAATATATATATTGACAAACCCAATATATTATGCATAGGTGAAACCTATTGGCTTTGCCAATGTTTTTTATTTACAATAGTTTTCGCTGACAGCGCATGTGCGCTGGCTGTACAGGCAAAGCCTAAAAAATGAATGTGATCTTGAGTAATAAAACTGTAAAGCGTTCCAATACTTTCAGGTCGAGTTCATGTTGTATACAACTGCAACAAAGATGGAACCTAACAGACATCCTTCACGTCCGTACATGTGCCTGTGTAAAGCCATACCTAAACACAGTGAACTCTAGTGTGCATTTCTATATTCACACAGAACGATCAGCTGTCCAGGGCAATCAAGTTTCTCAGGTCAGTCCAAGTCTCGAAAGCGCATTGAAGCGTAGATGTCTTTTTTCATTCTGTGTATATTCCGTGGTTTCAAAATAGATCTATATTCCTGTGCAACACCCTCTGGTTTGAAATGTCACACTTGTGGGAAAGAGCTACAGGCAGTGGGCCATTTGTCTGTATACGCCCTGATGATGGGTCGCCTGGGGTGCCCCTGCACAATCTCCATAGACAACAACCTTTCTTGAGAAAAAACACATTGGACGCAATTGCTGAAAAATGATACGTCCGTGAGACGGATTGCCCTGACAATGTATTTCAACGCTGCCCAAAAAAATGCTTTGTTTTAATTTTGCGCTGCTGTGGTATCTGTAAAAGAAGAAAAAAATGACAAAATCTAAATAGCTCTGTGTGAGCTATTTGGAATTTGTTAATGTTTTTTGCAGCTGGGTTAAATTAAATAAAACAATGAGCTATGGAATGCCAACGCTGGCTATTTTAGCGTTTTTTGTTGTAAGGTGTGGGAAAGAGGGCAAAAAAAAGACATGAGTGGGGGTGGGAGGGACGACAACAACGAAGTGGGAGGAGGGAAGGATAGGGAAAACAATAAGGATGGGAGGGATTAGAGAAGTAAATGGAGCCTGCAAACACTTACACCCTTAAGGAGTGCCTGATTTAAGGAGGAAAAAAGTACATGTACAAGCTGAGGCCAGTGGAAGGACACTGACTGTAGAGACTGAAAACTGTGCTTGGTCCAAGCTCAACGTATGATGGGATGTCAACAAACACAGAAGATAAAGTAGAAGCTGCTGGAGGCTCTGACCAATCAGAAGCAGGGAGGTGAGAGCGACTTGGGAGCCAACCAATGGTAAGTAACGTTAAGTATGGGGCAGGCTGCTAGTCCGTTATTAATCTTTTAAAATTTTTATTTACAATAGCTTTCGCTGTTAGTGCATGCGTGCTGTACAGGTAGAACCTAATAAGAAGATATTGACTGTACCGGGTGTCAATATTTTTCAAATGCCGTAAATACCTTAGCCTTTCCCAGCCCACTTGAAATCAGGGCCTAATGCTTTGCAATTATTCAGCAATGTTATGTTATGTTAATTAGTTTTCTAACACGCGCAGCTACTAGGAGTGTCCCGGCGCAAGCTCAAAGGGACTGAGAGCACGTCCATACTAAACGAAGATGAGTTTTTAGCAATTTTTTAAAAGCCAGAGGATCTTCAATATTGCGGAGCGCAAGTGGCAAAGCGTTCCAGGCCTGGCCGCCAAAACGGCGAGGCAGCAGCCACCCAGCCTGTGCCGATAAAAGCGTTGAACCTTTGCCAAGCGAAGAGCAGAGGAGCGTAGCAGTCTTCCTGGAATATAAAAAGAAAACCGTTTCTGCAAGTAGGTTGGCCCAAGGCCATGCAGGGCGTGATGAGCAATGGTAATAGATTTAAATTTCACCGGGCCGCCATAGGAAGCCAGTGAAGAGAGCAGAGATAACCTTGCACGCTACTTCTTAAGGGAATCTCTCCCAAAAGCCGTACTGCCGCATTCCTCACCACTTGAAGTTTGTTAAGGGAGTATGCCGGAATCCCCACATAAAGCGCATTAGCATAATCCAGGCGGGAGAGAATGAGCGCGCGGACTACTGTCTCTTTTGCAGCCTGTGGGAGAAATCTTCTCAAGATTTTGAGGAGGCCGAAGCAGCACCCTGAGAGTCTATTTACTTGGGTGGCAAAAGAAAAATAACCCTCAATCCAAACTCCCAGGTTCTTAGCAATTCTACTGCTAGAAGATGGAGGCAGAAACTCAGATGGCCAGATCAGATGTCTAAAACCAGGGGGAAAGGTGCCATACAAGAGTATCTCCGACTTGTCTTCATTGCATTTTAATTGGGCGCCCGCAAGCCACTTAAATACTGAAGACAATCACAATATGCTTGCTGTAAATCAATTGCTTAAATGGAAAATAACTGAGAACACTCAGCGCAACTCACGCCCAACCCCTCATACAACACATCCCAAATAAACACCAACAAGAAAGTTCAGTTTAGTCACAAATGTATTTACTTGTAACAAAAACTCCATACATAAGTCATACATACAAAAGAGCATCCCCAGGGTTTGTGGATCAACGGGGCTGACAATACCAGAGTCCAGTCCCCATTTGAAATGTTTCATGCCAATATCAACCATCGTGTGTGCGTGTGAGAGGTCACGCTATACACCGTAAGCTTCTGGCTCAAGGACATAAATGCAAGTCATAAGATGACGTCCCCGCAGATGAGGGGGCAGCAGTAAGGTATGTTCTTCTGCACTCTTCAAAGTATTTCTTTAGCACAACCTATACAAGCTCTTTGCAGGTGCAGAATGTGGAGGGAAAAAAACAACACAAATATGAGCAAACACATTTGCAACACAAAAGTTGGTTCATCGAGTGGACAGTGAGCATGCCTCTGCAATACATACATTTCTAGTTCTATAAGGGAAACAAAGGTTCTAAGCAGACGAAAAGCTGAAGACCGTGTCCAGTCGGGAGAGAAACGGAGGAATTGGGCACATTGTTTAGACACTGGTCAATGTATAGTTCTGTTTGCAGCAACATTGGGTTTTCGGCACCTACCTTTTGGAAGAAGTACACCAGTAGCATGATGAGGAAGGGCATACTCAAAGAGACTAATAATTACCAGTCCATCGACCTTACCTGCCCTTTTCCTCCTCTAGCTAACCTCCACACACTATCCCTCTTCTCATGAGATACTAAAAATTGGGAAAGACCACTTCATCCACAAGCACGCGTCCACTGTTTCCTCTCTGGTGGTCACACTCTTTTTGCTCTTCCCTTGCGCTGACCTCATTAGGCATTATAAAAATAACCAATATAACATAACATTTATAGTATTGTAAATCCCAATAAATGTGTCCCCCTGTTTTCAACAGACATGACAATTCAGTTTTACAATTTGGAACACAAGGACAGTTGTAAGAAACAAAATAAAGTATTCATACAATTTGAATCTGCATCTCTTGACCTTGCCCATTGGAGTCGATCCACGACGTTTCTTTGGTGCGTCTTTATACTTATTTGTCCTGCTTTCCTGGATTCATACATAATAAATAGTACTCAGTCAAACACAAGCGCTCGGTTACAGAAAAATAAATGCTGTTTGGGGAAAAACAGAGGTGGCGCTCTAGGAACCACATTTGCTGGATTCTGAAACAAACACATTGAACAAAAGGACAAGTATTGTATGAAACAAGGAAGCAATACAAACATCAGCTGCAATCACCAGGTAAGGTGAAAAGGTTAAAAGGCACGTGACTCATTACAGTGCTCCTAAAACGCTGAATAACAATGCAGGTGTTGCAGTACTACTTTACTAATTGGTTCACAAAAACCTACCAGTCAAAGGGTTATTTCTGAACGTATCTTTTCATTCCCAAAATGTCTCAACACTAGTTTGCGGATGTATTGACCTTAAGCAGATTTGAGGCAATTTGTAATAATCTCAGGTAGGCCTGGGGGCGGAGGATGTTGCAAATCTAGTGTGATCGACATCTAAAAGGCAAGGTGACTGGACCTCCGGCTTTGTGGAGGGTTAAGAAAAACAACTCATCTCTGAAACAATGTCCAGTATTCATGATTATCACACACTTCCCTTTTTTGAGGACAGCTCACCCAGGACACAAAGTATGAGTGTTGCACTTAAGGGCAACCCTTTCAGAATTCATATTCCACCCATTCAATAAGTATTACACTTTTTTTTTGGGGGGGTGGGGGGTCTTCTTTATGATGCTGGTATTGTGTTGCAGTTCCTACTTTTTTCCCCCTATAATAATGTGTCTATCGCTTATAGTCACTATATATTGCCATTGTCTGGAGCAGTCAGTAATATGTGTTCATGTTACCCAAAGCAATGGTACTCCATTTATCAACCTCGAAATTCTAACCTTGTAGCTTGCAATCAAAGACAGGCACCAGCAGCAGATGCTTAACTCACCAAGTCATTTTGCATTTACATCCATTCCTGTTCAACTCCAATGTTTTGCACTACCAAGTAAATGTGCAATACAATTAACACGACCATAGGCTCTGACTGACACCAATTAACTCCAGGAAATTTGGAGGCCCTGTGGCTAAGCTGAGATGGATAAATACTGCAAATATTGATAGAGTTTTATCAAGGTCATCTTCAAACGGAATTTTTTTTCTACATACGTTCATACGTTAATGATCTTTCATCTCCATTCCCAGAATGTGTAATTAGGCCTCACACAGATACCTCTGTGGATGAGACTGTGTACAGATGTGGGGAAAACATCAATACCACAGCATATTAACAAAACATTGACTGTGCTGTAAGCACCCGTGCTTCTTCACAGCACTTTAATAATTGACCGATTGGCGAAACATCTTAAACTTCAATATATGACAACCTTCTTGGACCAAAAATAGGTAGGATTTTCAGGTGTTGAAGTAGCTAATTAGCATACTAATCACATCACCACAAATAAAATGACAAGAACATTGTGCCAACATCACAGGTCATCGCATATGAAATTACATCTAGATCAGAGTGAAAGAGGCAGCTTACCCAGATTACATCAGTAAACATAAATGACATGCCATAAGTGAGTGAGCTTTGATTACTGCGGCCAGCCTAATTTAACTAATGCTTGGTCAGTTAGTACACTGGCCTCATGTGCAAGTCTGAACTCTGTCTTTGCATTCTTAATATGTCACAACAAAATGTTTTCCAAGGGTTGGTTTTGAAAGCAGATACATCTTTCTACCTTTATTTTCAAACAATAATAACGGGAAACTTTCAGTTGCACAAAATAGAACCCTAATAACCCTGATTGTTATATGGCATACAACAAAACTGACAGAAATAAAAGCCTGTTTTTGTTTTCAGCTGAAAGTAGTTCACAGCACAAGCTTCGAAAAGAATGTTACTTGATCTAATCACAAGTCGGGCAGCAGACATTGAAAGGCTGTAGGAAAGTATAACAACATCAAAAGGCAGTAGAATTTTCTACAAAAGCAGTAACCTTTTCCCCAAGTCGAAAGGGCTGACAAGTATGTACCCTGTTTCATTAAAAATTCTTTAACCCAGACGCCAAAATACATATGCAACAGAAACCAACACATAACGTTAACATGGTTTCTATTTTATCTCCTTAGAATTTTTACTTCTAGAGTTTACTCTATGGGAAACAGTGGTCTAGCGGCTAAGCCATTCATTGTGAAAATAGGGGCTCAAAATTATGCTTCTGGCTCAAACCTTGATAAGATGATATTTCTCTGGGAACAAAAATCAACTTATCTTGCCGTAGGAAATTTCAATTCTCCAAAAAAGCAGAAAAGCTTAAAACAGTCCACATTCAGAACTGTTACGGAAATGGGAAATGTTAGTACTGTATGCACACATGTTTTTTCAAATGCATCACCAATGGCGACACCAAGTTTAAATATTTTTTTCTGACATGCAAGGTTGTAGTGGAGAATATCATAAGCGAGGGGATGGGTGAGTGTTACACAGAAAAGAGAGCAAGGTCTACGTGTACAGGAATCACGCTGAAGGCCATTTTCCTTACTTCCTCAGTGAGAGGAGAATACAGTGTAAACCCATCTAGGATTTCACTAAACGGATTTTACATAAGCTCCTGTCTGAAAGCAGCACCTTTTCCTGGAATGTGTGCCCAGCCTGTCATGCAAAGTTCCTGCCCTAAATCTGCCTGGAACATGAACGTGTCTTTGGAATGGTACCAATGCTGCCTGGGCTCAAATGGAATAAGAATACACAGTCTCGGAGAAGCCTCAACTCAAAAGGTATATGACGAAAACTCAAAATACCTAGTTTGCAATTGTGCCTGGAGCAAAAGTAACCATATTTCACAAAACGTTGCTCTCCAAATAGCAATTTGTCCTTTTTAAGACTCTAGGGTTCTAGTGAAATAAACAGCTTACTTTTCTTTAACAATAGTTGTGAAGCTTGATGCTCTTGTAGTTTCACATACTGTGCACTAATCCAGTGGATGGGTCTGAAACTGCATCGTATTTTGCAAGGTTTTTTAACTTTTGGGTGTTGACTGTAAACCGAGTTATGATGTTTCACTTTGACGTCGATTGTAAGCCCTCAATGCCCCAATTATGACTACAATGTTCAATTATTTTGTACTCCAATTCCTCTCTTCAGGGGAGGTGAGAGAGGTACTTGTGTATCTAGAAGAGCATCAAGCTGTAAAACTATTTTTACAGGTAAGTAACCTGTTTCTTTTGCCATGTGAACCTCTTCTAGATTTACATGTTGTGCATAGATTATGGAGCCATATTATTCCCCGCAGAGGAAGGTTTGAAGAGTGAATAGTGCCAAACAAACATCTTAATACCATCTCACCCACTAAAGCCTTCTTTTGAGAGTGAACATCAATTCAACACAAAACTGTGTAGTAAGAAAAGGTTTTGATTTGGATTATAGCATTATGTGATATATTACCCATGAACCCAAGTGTTGCTCCCGTTTTGTGAGTAACTTGCTGACTCTCCTTAGTGAAGTAACTGCAACGAGGTCAGCTGTTTTAAAGTTGTTGTATGCACTTGTTGAAAAGGTTGTTTGATGACTCTAGCTAGAAGCAGATTTAAATTCCATATAGGTGGCAGTTCCTCGTATGGGCATAGTCTATTAGCTTTTGTTTATAAGTATTCTTCATAGATGTATTTGATTTATTCCTTTGGTATATGCAGCTAAATAGACTTTTAATGCCATATTCATCACTTTGCAATCCTGCAGAGACATTAGGTGTTGTACTGTGACCTTTTCTTTTGTCATATTATTTGCAACAATGTTGTTCGAACACCCGTTAAGATACTGTTCACCTCATTGCATAGCATTTTCATCTTTTCAGCAAAAACGTCAGCACTTTTCTTTGCTCTTCCAAATTCACCAGCAGAAAAAAGTATCTAAAACAGTGGTCACATACTGATGCACGGTCAGTTTACGGTTGATATCAAAGTGAGTCATCATGACTCTGCCAAAGCGATGTATTGGCCTATGTCAAAGGGAGTTACCACTTTTGGAAGGAAGGTTGCTCTAGCCTGAAGGAACAGTTTGTCGAGTAAATATTGAGGTACAGAGGATGTAGTGACTGTGCTTACAACTCACTGACTCTCTGGGCAGATGGTATTGCCACTAGGAAGGCTGTTTTTATGGTAAGAAGCCTGATTGGGCAGTTATGTATTGGTTCAAAGGGATCACACATCAAAACAGTGAGAACTAGGTTGTGGGCCCACTGTGGCATAATGAAAAGTGTTGGTAGGAACATATGTTGGAAACCTTTCAAAAACCTATGTACAATAGGAGATTTGAAAAGGGCTAAGTTAAGAATAAACAAAATAACCTGGGAAAGGGGTGCAGAGAGAGGGTCGTGTTTATCTGTACACCATGCCACAAACTTACTTCAACAGCAGGCGTATACCATCTTGGTGGAAGGACACCTTTCTGCCAAGATAACATTGCAGACTTTGGTGGAAGGTCGAAAGCTGTCAACTATCGCCGCCCAATCTCTGTGCATGAAGGCAAAGCATTTCAGGTTCTAGTGCAGAACCCTGCCCTGCTGCTGCAACAGAAGATCATCTCAAAGAGTCAGCCTGATCAGAGGACTTGTGCTCATGCTCAACAGCTCGGGATACTAGACTCTCCATGCCCAATCCGGAGCCACAAGAATCACTTGGGCCCCGTTGTTCCTGATCTTCTTGAGAACTCTGGACAAGAGTGGTATTGGCGGAAAGGCGTACAGGAGGCCGAAGCTCCACTCGAGATGAAAAGCATCACCGTGCAAGAGCAGCTGTTGAAACTCTACAGCACAAAACAGCTGACATAGCGAATTCTCGACAGAGGGAAACAGATCTAACTAAGGCTCTACAAACTCCTGGAAGAGACCTTGCGCTACCTCTGGATGGAGATGCCATCCGTGGTCCGCTAGGCATCGACGGTTAAGTTAGTCCGCTCTGGCATTCACCACCACAACCTACCACCGTACAGCGGTAATGCTCACAAAAGGTTTCCAGATCCAGTATGACTCCTGGGGAATATTCAAAGGAAAGGAATCTAAGGCGAGACATCCCTATCAGATAAAAAGCTACATTCATCTTTAGCAGCATAAAACAGGATTTCTGGTAAGATTTCATGCCTGACTCCCATACACTTTAACCTACTAAAATAAAATAGATAACAAAGGAGCAAGATCCCTATTATTTAATAGGGTTTGCAGTAACAAACTAAAAAACACACATAGAAGATCGAATTTGAATACCCAAGTATGTCACCTCTTTAATTACCCGCTCATCGATCCAAACAATATTGTCAGAACACAAAATTTGCGTTTTTGACACATTGAGCTTGTACCCAGCAATTGATACAAATTCTGTGGCTAACCGCTCAATCTCCTCGATCGCAAGAGAGGGATCCACAGTAGTCACAGCTATGTCGTCCGCATAAGCAAAAACAGAAAACTGATAATCATGAACCAGAAATGGAGGGATACGGACATTATGGGATAATTGTTCTATAAAAGGATTAATATAGAGGGCAAATAAAAGGGGAGAGCAGGGGCAGCCTTGGCGGGTGGCCCGAGTTATAGATACTGCATCCGATAGCAAACCCATTTCAGAGATTTTAGCAGTGGGGTCTTCATACAAGGCTTGCAGAGCTACAATAAATTTATCACCAAAACCGCTTCGATCCAACAATTGCCACAGGTAACCCCATTCAACACGATCAAAGGCTTTCTCTGCGTCCAATAAAATCAGCGCTAGATCCCTCTTTTCTATACCGGCGATATCAAATAATGTTACAACTTTATTAACGTGTTCAGTGGTTCCACGTTGAGGAATAAAACCATGTTAATTTAAAGAAACCAAAGAAATGATGACTGTGGATAACCGATTGGCCAAGATTTTAGAGTAAATTTTGTTGTCACAGCTTAATAAAGAAATTGGGCGATATGATCCCACCAGCTCCGGAGGTTTGCCCTTTTAGCTCCGGAGGTTTGCCCTTTTAGTAGTTAAAGAGGGGACATACATGGGTATTCAAATTCGATCTTCTATGTCTGAAGTGATGGATGTGAATTGGAATTCATTGATCCGCAACGTTAAAGATCTTTGAACAGGTGGGGGCAATTATATTTTACATTGATAGGGCACTGCAATATCATTAAAATGAATGTTTTACCTAGGGTTCTTTATTTATTTCGTTCATTACCTTTGGAAGTCACCAATATTAGATTACAAAATCTTCAATCAATCTGTGGGAAATGTATCTGGAGCCCAGACAGGCCTAGACGTGCGATGCACTTTATGACGCTACCTCTCGAGAGAGGGGGGCCTAGCGGTTGCTTTATATTTCCTAACATGTTTTTTGTTAAAAATGTGGGTGTTAAATCACTGGGGAAGGAGCCATTAACAGGGCCACCACACCCACAATGTTTGAAATTTTCATAGGTCCTATTGCTAAACAGTGCTTATTCACAGAAGTGGATGGCAGCTACTTTAAACGAACGCGATTCAAAGTCTTGAATAGTGCTTATAAAGTGTGGAAACGATTACATATGCCGAATACAATGGAGAAAATATCATACTATACGCCCTTGAATGCAGTAAAGATTCTACCTGGTATATTTGGGGATAATATAGCTTTAGCCTGGAGAAAGAAAGGTATTAGGAACCTAGGGGATTTTTGCTGATGGGGTGTGTAAATCTTTTGATGAATTAGCCTTACAATATGGCGTGCCTAAAGCGCACTTTTTCAAATTTTTGCAGATTACGGATTTTTTATTTTGGACTAATGCTAATATGACACCCCGTTCTCCTATAGAGATGGTTAGACGACAGCCTAAAATTGGAGTTGTATATCAGTTACTTTTAGCTGATAGACCAGACGATCTGGATAAATATAACATTAAATGGACTAGAGAGCTGGGAGAAACAGATATTGCGGTTGAGAAACTTATTGCAACCTCTAGGGAGACATTAATGTCAGGGAATTTGAAAGTCCAATTTTTTAAGTCTCTATTTGATTTATATTATACTCCCGCACGGATGGCTAAATGGGGGGCTGGGTTTGATGGAAAGTGTTTTCGCTGTGGGGATGACAGTGCGGATAGTGTACATATCTTTTTTAGTTGTCATAAACAGCTTAGATTTATAACAGACATAGAAAAGTTTTTGTCTTTGGTTATGAAATTTCCCCTGACTATTACACCTGCTATGATGTTAATAGGGAAGTTGCCTGCAAGTAGCCGTCTGAATATATTACACTCACATCGACAGCTGATCTTTTTTGCTATGACTGTCGCTCGCCTCTGTATTGCCGGCGAGTGGCTCCAGAAAGATCCCCCAGTATTTGAACTGTGGCGGGCAAAAATGTACAATCTATGTAAGTTAGAATGGGGATTATTCTCTGTTAAAGGGCCTAAGAAAGTCAGATTGGTATACGCATCTGGGGCGCTTTTCGTGATTATGTTGAGGGTTGATTTATTCATTTATGTATTTACTTGTTTATGTGCTCTATTTCTTTTTCCCATTTATATTTATTGTATATTGTACACTGTTTTGTGTAATCTTGCTGCTGTGAAGCTATAAATAAAAATAAAATAAACAACTAAAAAACAGAAGATTATTCCGGAAGATTACCCACTACCACAAAAGGCACATTCTTTGGTGTCTTGTTCTTTGCCTCCATTGCATAAATTTGGGAGATCTCTGTTGGTACACCCCACTAGGAGAATGATTAGAAAGCAGAATACATTAGGAAATCTCCTCTTTCACACAATCGTCAGATTCACAGCCAAAAATTGTGTCTTTATGCTGAAACAGCAAAATGAGACAGGCACATTTCTGCTGAGGAAGACCTGGAGATGCAGCAACACCACCCCTATGTGGAGGTTGCAGACATACAGAAGGTAACAAGAAAACTGGTTCAACAGTTTTAATGGAGTTGTGGTCAATGTTAAGTTAAGTTGGTCGGAATACTTGAAGGTTTTTGAGAAAGACGGAAGGAACCTCATGAGGAAGGAGGAGGAAGGGACCCTGTCCAGAAATAAAGGAAAGTACCCAAAACGTGGGCAACTTCTTTAATGAGGAAAGAACAGATCTGCAGACCGTTCAGATTAGCTACCAGGGGCCTGGAACAACTGTTTGTGACAAAAAGTGTTCACAATTATTTGTATTACATTTGCAATGTTTAAATATATCTAAACATATTTAAACACTGCAATTAAGTTTGGTTACCACTTGCAATCAAATATATGATTGCCAAACATAATACTCTGGTCAGCCAGGCATTACTTAAGTGTAAATGTATCCACAGTGTAAATATTAGAAATAGGTGGACTGGGGAGGGGGGGTTTGATGAATACTTGGAGTCCCTCTGACACCTGCTCTCATCCAGGATATAAATGACAAAAGACGATATTGGTGGCCCATTACAGAGTGACTTACTGATCCTCTTTTTTTACTTAAAACAAAGCACTGTTAACAGCATGACGGTTCTCTTGGCCAGAGCCTGATGTTTTTCCTTCCTCCCCTCTCCATCCCCCTCCTACCCCCAGCCCTCCTAAGGGTTGTCTGCCTCCCAGTTTGAAGACCTCTGGTCTAGGGAAACAGTGCAGGTTCCTAGAAGTACAAGCACAGGATCCACAGTGGTATAGGCCAGCGCAGAGCTCAAACGGATAAGGTACAGATTAGGTGGGGAGAGTGGTGGAGGGGGCTGCAGGTGTTGCAAGTAGTCGAGACCAGGGCAGAGTCTTGGGGGAGCAGTAGAATGTCTGAGCAGTACAGAGCAGAAGTGACTCCAAGAGGAAAGCATTGCACGGCCAAGGAATATAGTAGGATGATGTGCAGGGGTGGGGAGAAGGAATACACAGTCCGTGGAGGATTAGCGGCGCACAGACCAAGAAGTATGTCAGCAGGCCAGTGTTCAAACGTTTAGGGGGAGCAAGAGTTCAATAGGTGTAGCACTGGCAAGTTGCAGGCAACAAAGGTTGCAAAGGGCAGGGAGCTGTGCAAATTAAGGTAGGAGGGAAGAACACAATTCAAAAGGCTCAGCAGGGCGAGGTCCCGAAGGTAGAGGAGCAGCACACGTCCCGAAGGTAGAGGAGCAGGACAGGATCTTGGGACGAGGGTCATGCAAGGCCTCAAAGTACAAGCAGCACAAGACGTGGGTCAAATGGGCAGCAGGAGGTTCAGGGGTGGTGTAGCACAGTCTTAGGGCTCTGGGAGCAGCGTGGGAATGGGAAGTTGAGTAAAATGTTCCCTTCCGTGACGAACAGATACTAAAGCTGGGCAGCAGCACAAAAAGTTCTTCTTAGGAAAGTTACATCTCAGCCAGAAGCTGCTTAAGCTTATCTCCCACTCAGAAAAGAAGCACAGATGTTCCTTATTTGTCAAAACAGGTACAGCAATATTGCAATATTTCCCCCCGCCAGCAACTATCCCCTTCAAACAAATCTTGCGGGGCAAGTGAGGTCCAGCAAAGACTGAGGCAGACTAGCTATCAACCTAGCAAACTATTATCCAGTTACTGTATCAAACATTTAGGACACGTCCTTTTTATTAGCATCACTAAAGATGCATTGTGCAGTACAGCTTTGGGGCTGAAGCTCCTCCTGCTCTCGCATGTACACTTCCTCACTCTCAGACAGTTTTACACAGCTTACGTTCACATTTTTCAGGGCCGCACCAGGGATAACCCCACCCGTACTACTTGAGGTACTCCACTCTGTTTCCAAGCAGGAGAGGATGTGGAAGGGGGTGTTTCACAATCAGTACACAAGGATCAGCAACTCCCACAGGGACACAATGCAAGAGATGCAGCTCCCAGTCCTAGGTGTAGTTGCCAGTGGTAGCTTCTGCTCTTCATAATACTACAAGTAAAGACAAGACTGTGTACGGGACTGGGAGGGAGGATGATGCACCGATTAGGGCTCAGGCAGCAGGGTTGGGGAGACAGGCAGCATGGACATAGTAAAACAGTGGAGAGGCATGGGAATGGGGCTTGCAATCTTCAGTCATACCTATACAGCATGTGCTGTCTATATTCAATCAAGCAAAACTCTTAGTGTCACTTTTGGCCAGAGCGCCACTCAGATTTGCACAGCTCAGTGCAAGTCTAGCAAAAGCCCTTTGTAAGGAGTGGATCAATACCCACCACCGCACTGAACTGATACAATGAAATGGAAACACTTTTTAACATGTAAGGATATGTAATGGAATGTGGGGAATTTTTATGATGAATCTACCAGCTATATCCTACAAGACAGCCAGGTTCTTGAATGATGGGCCCCAAAAGACAGAGAGAAAGGCGAGGGGCAGAACAAAACCCAGGTAAACCAGGTTGGGGAGAAGGAGCATGAGCACCAGCATTTTGCAGCCATGCAACACTACTCCAGTGTCCATGTGGGACCAAAACAATACCTCACCCTGCAGTGCTCATGATCTCACATGACAACGCTAATGACATCTCGTATGATAACTGATGGCATCTCAAATTCGATCACATGTAACAATCACATTGTTTAGTAGTTATGTGCCTGAACTATGATCAATAAATGTAGATATAAGGACTTTAACAAGAACTTTTCAAACACATGCCAGGAGAGCGTTAATATTGCCACTCCCTCCCCAAACAATGGTATACGTATGAAATGGGTTGACGTAGACAACAATTGGCTGGAGTATGCTTACGGTATTTGGCAAGAGCTTGCATTCATTCTAAAAATCTCAATACCAAGTCGTCCAATACTAAAGCCACACTACTTAAGCCACACCATGTCCTATCCTCTCTATTTAGTCCTCATGTCACACTCAATATACTCGTTACCAGCTTCTACTACAAAGCTTGCTCAATAAATCATTCACTGTTAATTATTATACTTCTTTATGCCTGTAGTATTACACAGTGACCTTAAATCTCTCACCCTACGGTCTCATTAAGTAATAAACAAAATAAATACACATAGACGCTAAAAAATAAAAGACAACCACAGGAGCACACTGTGTACACAGCCTTTAATAATCTGAGGTACGTGGAAAAATCACCTAATCGGAAAGACACAGCTATTTATAGGTAGGACACTACATCATGGCCCAGTAATAGTGCACTTCCGCTCTAAAGAGTCGCAGCCACCCTTCCATTCACTCAATAACTGTATCCTTTCTTAGGAACCCGTTGAGCACTTTGCTGACTTTTGGCTAGGTTTGTGATATAAAATATACCCATAAATATATATCCTTTAAAATGTAGTCTGTTTCCCTGCACCTTCTCATTCGGAGAACCTTTCAGCATAATACACTATTCAAGTAACACACCCTTCAAGCTCACTCAGTCTCACTCATTTCTTCCAGTTGAGCTGTGTTTACTTTTGGACCATCAGACTATCTGTGTTTAATGCATTTAGTGCAAGTAGTATATCCTTAAACCACACATCAAAGTCTCACTCCATATCAGGACAGACTGGGAGCCAAAATTATACTTGGCAAAAATGTTCAAATCAGTCTTGCTCCCTTTCTCCTCTCTTATCTCTCACTCTTTCTCTCTCGCTTTCCTCATTCTCTCTCTTGTGAACCCACCACTATCCCCCGCCCACACCGTGCCTGCTGTAATTACCTGGAGAAGATGAAAGAGGTGACAGCAGCAGCCCCTTGTAGTAAAAACTGGCCTTAAATAGGCTCCAGCTCACCAGGGACATGTCCGGTGGAAAGAACATGTAGTCCGGCATGCCTCAGCTAACTCCAGCATTAACTATAGAAAGCACCTGATCATATTTGCACCCTTGGATGAATCATTTAATTTTAAATCAATGTTCTTGTCATGCACACCTTTTTTATCACTCACTGCGTTTGCTCTTGCAGTGATCTCATCCATGATGCCATTAGTTAAGTTGTGTGTGAGGTCATAAGCACTGCATGGGAGAGGTGCAAGCTATTGTTTGCAAAGGTAACTATAACTGGTGAATTGTAGTGTTTTTTCTCCAACTGAAAATCGTGACTGTAAGTTCATTTCAAGTGTCTTTTTCTGTGAATTTCACATGTTCTAAAAAATAAATGTTTGTCCTAAAGGCAAAGGTAACTATAACTTACCCTTTACAAAGTTAGCACTCTTGTCTACGCATGCGGGCTACATCAAAATCATTACACACACACACCCCCCCAGCATACACTATTGGAATCTAAATGTTCACAAATACAGAGATGTTGTAACTCCATTTGACACTTGTCAGAAGTGGTAGCACCCTGGTCTTGGCATAGCAACAAAGCAACATAAGCTGTTGCCGGTCACAATATCAAACGCGGGGCCAACTTGGAACAGGTTTGTGCAAAAATAAGTTATCTTAACGAGGCCAACACATTGTTCAATTAACCAGTCTGTTGCACATGCACACACATCCACATATTTATCAAAGATATCAATATGTGACTATTTTAGCAGCTAAAGTGTGAAGACAGCCTAATTCAAGGCTAGCGTTTAAAAAATGTTGACTAAACGAGGATTCTGAAGGTACTCTTTAGAAAATGTTTAATACCACTGACCTCATTTGTGGGCTAGTCTCTCACCGAGAAAAACACATTTTACTGAAAATGCAGTTTGAATCCTGTCCCTGATCATGTTCGTTTTTCTCTCTTTTCATGATGTCTATAAGAAAAAAACGTTTCTGCAGCATTTTTAATGCACGCATGCATGCATACATATATCTAAAGTGCACTTTTTAAAAAAAGGCCACATATTTTAAGAATTATTTACGCAGTTTCCATACTGTTTAAATCTTTAAGGGGAATCTCACACCGCAGCAGCGAGTTACCTTTAAATAAATGCACTGCAATGGTTGACTGGAGCGCCTTCCCAAGCTGCCGTAATAGGGGAGGAGTGGTTACGAGAAGAGGCAGCGACTTCAAGTAGGGTTTTAAACCAGTTTTTTTTGTTGACAAATCCACCACAACATAGAGCTATAAGCAATTTTTTTTAAGTGGAGGCTAAGGTGCCCTGACACCAGGTATTCACTTCCGCCAAGTGGCTTAAAAGGCCACTGTTGAAGGCGATACCAAAATTCCAGTCAGTTATGGGTTTTTAAACTTCAGGATACATGTTAAAAAAAGAACAAAAACGCTATCCTATAAAAAATAGACCTGATAACCTTTTATTATAGTCCTCAAGGTTTAAGGGGTCTGATGACATTTCCAAATCACTGACACCAGAACCCGCTGATGGTAACTGAGGACCAAAATGCATGGATCCCCATTATGCATCCATATTATGCATTACTTGTGTGTGTTTTGCATCTCATGACCATAGGATTTAATGATAAATTTGAGTTTATACAGTAGTTAGTACTCAACTGCTTTGACTGTGATTCACTCTCAAAAGAGCACTGTGATAAAAGCAGGAGAAACCTTTTGATGCTTTATTCTTCAGGAGGTGCCTTAGTCCACTAAGCAATCTTAGCGGCAGACGTCGAGTGCATAATTGATGCATATGGAAACCCTAATTCTCATTAAACTTGTTATCCAAGATTGTATGCTTAATCTAAGTGTGTTTTGTCCGTGAACTATGGGCTTTGAAAAGCGGTTAAAAAATAAAATGAAAGACACAAATCTTGCCATACAATATAAAAGTATATCAAAAGTAGATGTTCTAATGTCATGGCAGGAGTGTGGCGACTTTTACAAAGCAATCAACCTCACAGTTTATCGTGTCATGGAATTATATACATCACACACATAACACTGCAGAATAGCACACAGTAATATATTAAGTGGAGTCACCAAACTTTGAATGGGGCTTGACATTCATCCCTGGACCATTCATCACTCTTTCCAGAAGTCGAAGTGGGAGGAATCTGAAGAGCACTTCGTGCCCATACTTCTTTCATTTGCCTAAAACAGGTCCCTTACTTTATGTTACAAGAAGGCTGAGAGAGAGGAGGTACATTCTATTCCATGGCAGCAGCGACCAGAGCAGATTACTTTGGATGGAATGGATTTCAAATCTAAGTCAAAAGCATGGAAAGCTTCTGGGAAGGTGAAGAGCAGCGGGCGTGTTCCAGGGAGCTTGTCACAAACTGGATAAATAAGCATTAAAAATGCAATAGGTCTCGCCTTTTATTAAGTTAAAGCCATTTGCTTTGCTATACAATACCATTAGCAAAGCAAATGGTTTCAACTTAACCAAAGGTGAGACCTGTTGCATTTTCAATGCTTGTTTGGTGTTTTGTTTCGCAAGCTTTCATTGAGATTGCAAGACTGAAAGAAAAGCCTTTTCTGAAAGCCTCCTCGGGCGGCGAAGGGAGGTTTGAAGTGTGAGGAGGCAACCAGGCCCGGAGAGCTCATGGGGCGCACCGCACGGGAGGGGGTGGCGGGGAGGGTCGGGGAAAGGTGCCCTTTACTGGTGTGTGAGGCGGCCAACTTTAGCGAAATGTGTTCTTCAAAGGGCCAAACCTCGATGGGCTGCGGAGGAGGGGGTAAGGGATGCGACATTCACTCAGACCGCCACCAGCGCATTGCCCGGAGAGCTTACCCTCAAAGGGCATCATGGAGCTGGGATAACCGTGACCTTCCTTAGGTAGGAGGTGGTAGTATTAAGAAGGGGCTAGCTAGCATAATTGCACCCTTTTCATGTGCAAAAGGTGTGTTGCGTCTGAGGAAAGGGAGTGCCTTGTAGAAGGACGGGGCTCACGAAAGCTAGGCTCTGAGGGTTGAAAAGGGGTCGCTGCCCATCACTAGAGCGAGCATGGCAGGAGTAGTTAAGGGCATAGTAGCTGCCACTGTGGCTGCTTTCATGGTGGGGTAGAACTGAGAGCTTCGGTGGGAGGGGGGTTATGTGTGTGTTAGGAGTGCAGCGTGAGGGGCAAGGAGAAAAGGGCCCTTTATTGGGGCAGCTGATGTGAACGGGCGGCCTGCAGGGGCTGCAGCAGGACACTTGCTCATCGGAGCAGAAATTAAATGTAAGAATATAGCGTTTTTGTCCTCCTGGTTTCAATGCCATTCCAAGCACTTCAGGCACACTCACTGGAGGGAATCTCTCACTCTGGGCATAATCTTGCTTTTAATCAGTCTCGGTGACTCAGTGGAGACTCACGTCAGTGGTGACTGCACATGGCACAATCTCTCACCTCCGATTTTACATCCGCGATTTTCCAAGCAGATCTTTCTGAAACCATTGCACAATCATGAATTCACATGAAAAGGTGCGAGCTTGTGAACGGATGTGCCTGCACATTTAAGGGTGGGCACTGAAAATGAAAGTTATTGCACACGAGTGTCTATGCGCACATGCACAGTCCACTAACCATGGTGTCACTTCACGAATGAGTGAGTGCTCTTTCACACAGAACTAAAACAAGCTCTCGGCATTGCGCTAGCATCGGTGAAAGTGAAACCGAACACGCCGACAGGATGACTAGCGGCGGTGAAAATGAAACCGAAAGCGCGGACACGATATTTAAAAACAAGATGGCGTGGGACTGTCCACAGTCCCACGGACACGCGCATTTGCAATGGACAAATGGCGAGAGCAGCCATCTTTGTCCATTGCAGACGCTTGCATGAGAGTCCTCGCAGAATTCCTTCCAAAAGGTACTTGCAATGGCGAGAGCATCGCATGCGCTGCTTTCGCCAGACGAGACCTAAAAAGGGCAAAGTCAAGAATTAGTAGGTGACAAAAGTAGAGGCACTTACAGAGGGCACACTTAGCAAAGGCTGGCCCATTAAGAGAGGCTAGATTAATCGAGGTAAGTATCTGCCTATTCAGTCTGTGAATGAGCCAAGCTACATCAATGTGCATTACCTTAGAGTAGATATTTTGATAAGAGAAAGAGAAATATTTACAGTTATTCAAGGGATTGGAGATAGTGGCCTAAACAACGTTTTTTGGTAATCCGAAGAAAGAAGCAGCAGAAATTTCATGATGACCTTCAAGTTCAATAAAAGTCATGAAGATGTTACCTAATTAATGCGGGTTTTTAATAAGGTGCCATCAACCCCCAGACTACAAAAATATATGACCTAAAAAATCAATCATTTCTTCAGCAAGTGTGGGTATAGTTTGTTACGGTCATATTCTATTTTCATGGTTTGTAACCTGAAAATATATCGGGTGTTCAACCAGTCATCTCTCTCCATGACCACTAGGTTCATCTAACCTCATGTAATAAATAATATACAAAGTTCGTTTTGTCATAATATATTCAACAAAATATGTAAGTCAACATTCAGAAGCCTTGTGTGAAAAAGTGAGTGCACTTCTACCGCTGCTCAAGACTACTTTGTCATCAGGAAGTACTACCACCTCTATATAAAATCGGGAACCTTGACAGTTTAGTGTGGAGCATTCAGGTTTGTAGTATCAAAACATGCCTGTGTTAAAATATATTTGTGAAAGTCTTCGAGAAATAGCTGCTGCTATACCTCAGTCTGGTAGGGCTTATGAAGACTTTTCCAAACAATATGACGTCCATCATTCCACAGTGAGAAAGATTATTTTCACCTGGAGAAAGCTGAAGATGGGTGCCAATCGATTGACGTGTGGGTGTCCAGGCAAACTAACCCTAAGATCAGACCATATGATTGCACCAAACCCCAAAGTTATATTTACAGATCTTTTTCAATAGTCATAGGTGAAATTTCATCATATTACAACAAGGAAAATTACTGAACATATAAGACCTCCGTGGAGGGGTAGTCAGGAGAAAACCTATTTTCTCCAAAAAGAACACTGGCTTACAAAACAGCACATGAAAAAAATACAGTATTTTTGGAACAAAGTAATCTGGCAGGTGAGAGTGGAGTTGTTTAGCAGTAACATCATCTTTGGCAAAACCAAAACACTGCATATCACCCCAAAAAGCAAAAAGCATAAGGTGGTGATTTTGGTCTGCTTGGCAGCCGCAGGACAAGAGTGTCTCACAATCATGGAGTCCACCATAAATTCCTGTTTATACCAGCGCATTAAAAAAAACTGTTAGGAGACTAGACCAAAAGCTAAAGCTTACACAAAAACATATGATACAACCGAACAATGATGCAAAACACATGTGTAATACTATGACTGAAAGGCAGAAAAAGGAAAGAAATCAGCATTTACGAATGACCAGGTCAAAGCCCTGATCACAACCCAATTGGGATGCTGTGGAGGGAAATAAAGAGAGCTGGGCATGAACAAATCACCCCAATCATCACTGAGCTGAAGCAGTTTTGTGAGGGTAAGTGGGCCAGAAATCCTCCCAGGCAATGGAACAGATAATAAACTTGTACAAAAGTTTTTACTTTGAGATATTGCTGTTAAAGCGGATTCCACATTAATCTTTAGAAGCACTTATTATTTCACACAAGGATGCTGAAGGTTGGACGATAGTTTCTATGTTCGTTTAATAATGACAAAGAGAAATGTTTGTGTTATTTGACACGAGGTTAGATTTGTAGATTGTAGGGACATTGTGAGGACTGGAGGAATATTAGTTATGTTTTAATAAGTAATGCAATGGAATGTTGACAGGGAGTGTGTGTTGTGTATATATATATATATATATATATATATATATATATATATATATATATATATATATATATATATATATATCAGAAGAAACCCGACCGCTTCTAGTCGCGGTCACAAGCGGGCGCAGACCACCTCTCCTCCAAAGTATATTTTGAATGAATTCAAAACGCCATCACACGATTAAAGTGTCAGCAGTGCAGATTTATTGCTTTCCATAGCCGAGCAAGTGCTCTCCTTGACGCGTTTCGCTCCGCAGGCGGAGCTTGATCACATAACATATATATAGATAGATGTGATCAAGGGCGCTTGAGCCCGAAACGCGTCATCTGTTGACTGCTGCTGAAGGTTGAAATAAAACATCTTGCCTGACAAAGAAGTGGTTCGCTTCTCCTTCTTCGCCGCCGAGGCTTTGGTGGAAGTGGATGGAGTTATTTGCTTGATATATATATATATATATATATATATATATATAATATATATATTTTTTGCCTTTTCGCCGCGGCGCGAATTCTGCGGCGTGGGTGGGGCTACGGGGTGGGCGTGGTGCTCCCGTACTTATGACGGCTCCACGCCATCATTAGTCACGGGCGGCGTGTGCTCATGACGGTGTGGAGCCGTCACGACCCCGCCCACTCACTCATTCGCCCACACAGGCGGGGAATTAGTGCCGCGTGGGCGCAGCGGCAGTTGCATGACGGCTCCACGCCGCCATGAGCACACGCCACCTGTGACTCATGACAGCGTGGAGCTGTCATGAGCATGGAAGCGGATATATATATATATGTATGTATCCGTTCCACGTTAGTGCAGCCGCACTAACAAAGCTTCTCCCTTGCCTCTCGCGACGAGGTCCATGGCGGGACAGCTACTCCCCATAAATCCAGACAAACGTTGCAGCACTCAGGACACAGCAGCCACGGACGCACGTAGGACTTTTCTAGCAGCATAAATGTATTTGAAAAAGGACAGGCAGAATGTCAAGAACACTCTACGCGTTTCGGGATCACTCCCTTGATCACGAGTGTAGGTGTAGGAGCAGATTTCGTACCTTAGAATAGATACCAAGGACTCTTTAGTACGATCAATGTCAAACAACACTCTTTTTAGGTCCAGGCAGTGGAGTCTCTACTCTTCTTTAGAAGGGTGTAGCACATCAAAAAGGTACATAGGGTGATATTTGACCCACATGTCTCCACTTTTGGGAGAAAGGAGGCACGAGTTCTCAAGTAGGAAGAGTGCACAGAAAGTGCTTGCAATTCGCTGACCCTTTGGGCGATGTCATGGCCACCAGAAAAGCTGATTTGATGGTGAGTGGACAGTTGAGTAGGAGCTCAAAGGGTACACACATTAATACGGTCAGGACCGGATTGAGGTCCCACAGAGACATAGAGGTGCTGGGAGTCCCTTTAGGAGACCAGTCACAATGGGGGACTTGAAGAAAGAAGTCCTGGTTTGTTTAAGTTACAAATGACATTTCAGGACGAGTAAATGCCAGAGACAAAGTTGTGTCTCATACATAAATACGTACATGTATGTATGTATGTATTTATGTATGAAAAAACAACAAGTGATGGACTGAATGTGGATCAATGTCACACACTCCCCCAGTCAAAAGATCTGGGCCCAAATCCATCGTTTTTTTGCACTCCACACCACCCTGGGTTAGACAATGGCGATATGCAAATCAGGTCTGACCCTGTTGCCCCATGGGAATAGTCCAGTCCGAACTACAAAAGCCATGTCCTTCCCAGAACGGAATCAAGCATCCGAGGACCGGACCGGTTTCGAGGTAACACCTCTCTTCAGCCCGGCTAGCTTGACTCCAAGTGGTGTGGAGTGCCTGGGACCCACGTCTGGGCATCCCCAGCGCACTTAGGGCGGCAATTGCAAAAACAACAAGTGATGGACTGAATGTGGATCAATGTCACACACTCCCCCAGTCAAAAGATCTGGGCCCAAATCCATCGTTTTTTTGCACTCCACACCACCCTGGGTTAGACAATGGCGATATGCAAATCAGCTCTGACCCTGTTGCCCCATGGGAACAGTCCAGTCCGAACTACAAAAGCCATGTCCTTCCCAGAACGGAATCAAGCATCCGAGGACCGGACCGGTTTCGAGGTAACACCTCTCTTCAGCCCGGCTAGCTTGACTCCAAGTGGTGTGGAGTGCCTGGGACCCACGTCTGGGCATCCCCAGCGCCCTTAGGGCGGCAATTGCAAAAACAACAAGTGATGGACTGAATGTGGATCAATGTCACACACTCCCCCAGTCAAAAGATCTGGGCCCAAATCCATCGTTTTTTTGCACTCCACACCACCCTGGGTTAGACAATGGCGATATGCAAATCAGCTCTGACCCTGTTGCCCCATGGGAACAGTCCAGTCCGAACTACAAAAGCCATGTCCTTCCCAGAACGGAATCAAGCATCCGAGGACCGGACCGGTTTCGAGGTAACACCTCTCTTCAGCCCGGCTAGCTTGACTCCAAGTGGTGTGGAGTGCCTGGGACCCACGTCTGGGCATCCCCAGCGCACTTAGGGCGGCAATTGCAAAAACAACAAGTGATGGACTGAATGTGGATCAATGTCACACACTCCCCCATTCAAAAGATCTGGGCCCAAATCCATCGTTTTTTTGCACTCCACACCACCCTGGGTTAGACAATGGCGATATGCAAATCAGCTCTGACCCTGTTGCCCCATGGGAACAGTCCAGTCCGAACTACAAAAGCCATGTCCTTCCCAGAACGGAATCAAGCATCCGAGGACCGGACCGGTTTCGAAGTAACACCTCTCTTCAGCCCGGCTAGCTTGACTCCAAGTGGTGTGGAGTGCCTGGGACCCACGTCTGGGCATCCCCAGTATTTATGTATGAGACTGTAATGAGAGTGTAATGAGACACAACTCGTCCTGAAATATTATTTATAACTTAAACAAACCAGGACTTGATTAATGACTGAATGAATGTGACAGTGTGTTTTATGGGCAGGTCAGTACTTGTGAGGGAAAAAGGGTACAAAGGAAATGTAAACTGTGCTGCCTTTCCTAATAATATTAGATCGTTTTAAATGTTCTAGGAAGAAGAATTAAAGTATTGTCGCCTGTATGTATGTATGTCCCAGGGGCTGGGGGGCCTGAGAGCCCCTCCACCCATTTGTTTGAAGCCCCGGGTTGTGGCGGTCCCTGGTGCTGCGGGGGGGGGGGGCGTGAGCCCCCCCACATACATTAAAATCGAGACCCGGGGAGTGGTGGTTCCCGGGGCTGGGGAGGCCTCAAAGCCCCCCCCCCCGTTAACATTTTGAAGACCCGGGGGGTGGCGGTCCCTGGGGCTGGGGGGACCGGAGAGCCCCCACCCTTTTTAACAGGCCCCACGGAGTGGTGGTCCCTGGGGCGGCGGGGGGAAGGGAGGGCCAGTGAGGCCCCCCGCATATATTAACTTAGAGCCCCGGGGGGGGGGGTGGCGATCCCCCACCCATTTTGAAGAAGCCCCAGGGGGGTGGCGGTCCCCCGGGCTGCGGGGGGACCTTGTGAGCCCCCGCTTATATTAACTTAGGATCCCAGAGGTGGCGGTCCCCCACCCATTTTATAGAACACCGAGGGGTGGTGGTCCCTCTCCTGTATGTATGTATGAGATTGTAATGAGACAACTTTTTCTCTGGCATTTACTCGTCCTGAAATGTCATTTGTAACTTAAACAAACCAGGACTTGGTAATGACTGAATGAATGTGACAGTGTGTTATGGGCAGGTCAGTACTTGTGAGGTAAAAAAGGTCAAAAGGAAATGTAAACTGTGCTACCTTTTTATTAATGTTAAATCGTTTTAATGTACTAGGAAGAAGAATTGAAGTATCATCTCCTGTATATATGTATGTATGTATATATGTATGTATTTATGTATTTGACGGTAATGAGACACAACTTTGTCTCTGGCATTTACTCGTCCTGAAATGTCATTTGTAACTTAACCCCTCCCATGCTCATGACGAGCTGAGCTCGTCATGAGCCACGGCGCTCCGGCGCTGAGCTCGTCATGAGCATGCGGGCGCTGTGCATGCCCCCCTCCCCACCAGCACAGCCGGGGAATTACCCCCGCAGCGAAGGGGTTAAACAAACCATGACTTGATAATGACTGAATGAATGTGACAGTGTGTTTTATGGGCAGGTCAGTACTAGTGAGGTAAAAAAGGTAAAAAGGAAATGTAAACTGTGCTGCCTTTTTTAATAATGTTGGATCGTTCTAAATGTTCTAGGAAGAAGAATTAAAGTATTGTCTCCTGTATGTATGTATGAGACATCTGTGTAATGAACTGGAAAGCAGAGATATACTTTCTTCAACCCCTGTAGGAAATCCTTAACCTGCAACTGCTGGGCGATTTTCTATATGCAGTAATGGCCAACAAATGAACTCTGATTGAGGCCTATTTAAGACCTGCCCTAGCTAAATAAAGGAGGTAAGGTAGAAGCTCTACCTCCTGCCCCTTCCTTTTGTAGGGTCAAAGTGATTGCAACACAACATAGGTAGAATCTCTTCCACTTAAACGCGTATGACACTCTTGTGGAAGGCTTTTTAGTCTCTATCAGAATGTGCATGCATTCCTGCGGCAGATTTAAATACCCGTATTGTAGAACCTCAGGAGCCATGCTGCAAAGTTCAATGAGGGAAGGCTAGGATGGAGAATCTTTCCGCCCATCTTCATCAGTAGGTCCGCCCTGGAAGGTAGTCTCCTGTAGGGGAGTACCGACAACTACAAGTCCTGGTTTGTTTAAGTTACAAATGACATTTCAGGACGAGTAAATACCAGGAATAAGGGTACAGAAAGACGGCCAACATTCCTGAAGGCACATTATATAACCAATTTGTCCTAATGGCAGGAGTATACCGTCTTGGTGGAGGGACGCTTGGCCGCCAGAATAACATTACAGAAACTTTTTACTGTGCCCAGAGCAGAGCCCTGCTGAGGCCAGAGAAAGAATAAAAAACAGAAACCTGGATTAAGGGGACATTCCTGGAGGCACACTATATAACAAATTTGTCCCAATGGCAGGCGTATACCGTCTTGGTGGAGGGACGCTTGGATGCCGGAATAACATTACAAATGGTTTTGTTTTGGGGGGGTCAAAAGCTGTCAACCACTCAGTCTCCAAGCAAGAAGGCGGAGCTTGCACAGGCACGGGTGTGGCACCCTGCCCTGCTGCTGCGACAGAAGATCCTCCCAAAGCAACAGCCTGATTAGAGGACCAATGCTCAAGCTCAGGAGTTCAGGATACCAAACTCTCTCTGCCCAATCCGGAGCTACAGGAATGACCTGGGTTTATTAGTTCCTGGTCATCTTGAGAATTCTGTGCAGGAGTGGTGTCGGCACAATGGCGTATAGGAGGCCTGAGCACGACTAAAGACAAAAAAGGTCTCAGAGCTAGAGCGGACTTGGAAACTCCAGCAGGCAGAACAGCTGACATTGCAGTTTCTATGTGGTGGCGAACAGATCTAACCAAGGTTCCCTTAAGCTTGAAAGTCACTTTACGCTACCTCCACGTGGGATGCAATTTGTGATCCACTAGGCTTTGTTGGCTGAGTTTATCTGCTCTGTAGTTTATACAGCCCGCCAGGTGTTGAATCACCAGGGAAATTATGTTCCAGCCATGTCCAGAGATGCATGTCCTCCTGACACTGAGTCCACGATCCCATCTCACCCTGTTGGTTGCAGTACCACATGACAGTGCCATTGTCAATGAACACTTCCACCAGCCTTCCCTTGATTAAAGGAAAAAAAGCTTTCAATGTCAGCCACTTTGCCCGTATCACTAGCAAGTTGATGTGAAGCCTGTACTGTACCAGAGACCAGATTTCTCTTAAATTCACCTATTCCAGATGGCCACCCCAGTCCAAGAATGAAGCATCTGTCACTACAGTCAGCTCAGGTTGTGGGAGGGAGAGGGGCATGTCGTTGACCGGATTGCGGTTTGTTAGCCAACACAGTGAGTCTTGCGGACCCTTCTAAGATTTGGACCCGTCGGAGAGATTTCCCTGATGTGCCTACTGAAACTTCAGGTACCATATGCCAAAGGGCATGCATCACTAGCAGGATGCAGAAAGCCATGAGGTCCAACAGCCTCAGAGTCCGCCTCACTGAAATCCATGATATAGGCTGATTCATCAGTTTCATAGCCCGAATATCTTGGACTCACCGTTTGGGAGGATAGGCCCGAAACATGCACTGTGTCCAGAGCAACTGCAATGAAAGAGTGTGTTTGGGAGGGAGTCAGATGTGACTTCAGCACGTTCATAGTCAACCCCTGCAAGTGCCGGAGTTTCGCTATAGTCTGAAGATGGGAGACAACTGCCTGCAAGAGTGTGCCTTCAACAGTCAGTCATCAAGGTAGGGAAAGACTGGAACCCTTGACCTACGCAGGTGTGCTGCAACCACCACCATCACCTTGGTGAACACCCGAGGGGCGCTGGTAAGGCCAAAGGCGAGAACAACGAACTGAATGCTTGTGGCCAACCATAAACTGCATGTAAGGCCTGTGAACAGGCAGTACAAGGATGTGGAAGTAGGCATCCTGCAAGTCCAACACTACCATCCACTCTCCAGGGTTGAGAGCAGACAGAACCTGAGACAATGTAAGCATCTTCAACTTCTCCTTCTTCAGGAAGAAGTTGCGAGGGCGCAGGTTAAGGGTAGGGCAGGAAGGCCGTCCTTTTTGGGCACCAGAAAGTAGTGGGAAAAGCAACCAAGACCAAATACTTACGATGCCAGGACCCTCTCAATGGCTTCTTTGGCCAAAAGGATAAGAACTTTCTGACAGAGTAACGAGAGATGGTCCTCCGTCAGCTGGTCGTGACAAGGTGGAATGGGTGGAGGGTTTTCCAGAAAGGGGATAGAGTAACCCTGCTGGACAATTTGGAGTACTGATTGTTCGATGTTATGGATGTTATGGACTGCAGGTTATGGCAAATCCTGCCTCCCACCGGGTGCCCGTGCTGGTAGGAGGGCAAACAAAGGGAGGTGGGGGGGTATATTGCAGACTGGCACAACCTCTGGCTGGTGGTCGACTTTGGGAACTGTGTTGCCATGAAAAGGCTAAGAAGGCTGTAGGCATTGGTGCCTGGGAGAGAAAGGATGCAGCTGGTACTGTAGCCACGGAAGGGGCAAAAGGCAGACTGGGTTTGGCAGGGGCCAGGGATAGGCTCAAATATTGGCCGTAGCCCATCTGTCTTTAAAGCTCTCCAGCGCAGAGTTTGCCTTTTTGCCAAAAAGGCAAGAGCCATCAATGGGCATGCCCATGAGGGAAGCCTGGCCATCCCCTGGAAAAATCAATGGTCCTAAACCAGGTGTGATGTGAAAGTGCCACTGACAAGCAATCGCTCTGCCTAGCGAGTCAGTGGTAAACTTTGCTGCATCTCACAGGTCAGTATGGCTCGGGTCTCCTCCAAGACCAGAGACAGCCCCTGTGCAATCGAATATCACACAGTGTGGGTGTATGGGCCTAAAAGTCACATGATGTTCATGACCGCAGTGCTGAGCTGAAGGAAGACAACAGTCTCTTGCCAAAGGTGTCCAGCCTTTTAGATACTCTATCCAGCGGAGTAGTAGGGAACACACCAGGGTTAACTCAGAAGGAGGAGGCTTGGACCACCAAGCTCTCTGGTGAGGGGTACTGGGTGAGGAAACTGGGGTCCCCAGAATCAGGGCAATGGAGGCAGACAATTGTCATGTGCGGAGGAGCAATTGTGCAGAGCTTAGACAAAGCCCCAAGCAGGACGCCTGTAAGGACTTCATTGTTGACTGCCACAGAGGGCAGCTGAAGGATCAGGTCATCAGCTGCCCTCCACACCACCACTCCAAAAAAAAAAAAAAAGAGTCCCTCCTCCATAGCCACAGTGGGAGGAGAGACCAAGACTATGTCTGGTGAGCTGTCCAAATCACTGGCCTCCGCCAGGTCCTTGTAATAGTTGTCCTCTGGTTTGTTAAGGGGATTGTGGTATCCTTAAGGGTCCTCAGACCCCTCCCAATCGTCCTCCTCTCCAGGTCTATCAAAAGAAACGGGTACTGACTTCGACTCGAAAGGCAAGGAACCAGGAAATGCTGGAGTCTGCATCAGATGACACCAATACAGCTCTGTACTGGAGTTAGAGCTGATGATGGGGTACAGGAGACGCTAGGAACAATGGCACTGTAACAGGCTTCACAGACGGTCGCAGCCTCACAGGTGGAGCTGCTCTGGATCCAGTACCAGATTCAAGGGGCCCGACTGGCACTTAGGGTGAGTCCGCTGGTGGGAATGCAGTAGGGGCCTCTTCTAAACCCATGGGGCTCAAAGGCACACCGAGAGAGGTCTGACGGCCCAAATGTGAGGTGAATAGCCTAATAGAACCCTGAATTGGGCGGGTCACTCAAGCTCCTGTAGAAACTGGGAGGCGCGGGGCGGCCCCAGGGACATGCTCGACTGTGGAAGCAAGGTTTTGAATGTTGGCATCGTTCCTGCACCTTGTCAGAGGGCTTGGACCGGCGCAGTTAAGTCAAAGCCATTCTCAGACTACTTTCACTTGTGGACTTACAAGACAATTGTCAGTAGAGGATCCGCACAACCGGGATCATAAAGGTTGCGGGGTCGTCTGACATCAGAAAGCCTCAAAGAGTGTTCCCGCAGCACCTTCGGATTTATGGCGTGGCAGTATTCTCGGGTCTTGATGTTGTGGTCCTGCTTTTAACACCACACAAAGCTAATGTGGGTCTGTCATACACATTTTCATGTGACAGGCACCAAAGGATTTGAGACCCGCTGTTTTTTTTTAGGAGACAGCCCTAGCACACCAGGAGAACAGTCTCAAAAAATAGAAATGGCTTTGACAAAACATAGAAAAAAGTCAGTCAAAAATGGACAGCAGGTATCTCTCTCTGGACTGGAATGAAAAGAACTGATGTCAGCGTACTGGGGTGGCGCATAAATAGGCTCAGCGCACATCACTTCCCGCGTGGAGACTAACAACGCCACCTCCATGAGCACAGGGGCACTGTTCAAGAATTTCTAGATCTCGTCTGACCCCTGTGGATAATTCTAAGGTAAGCAACATGCAGGTACTTTGCTTATAAAGTCTGCTATGTGTTACTTGGTGTATATTCATTCAGCTACATTTGAGAAATTAAAATTTAAGAAAGTGCTTCGGTGGACATGAAGAGGTTAATTTTGGTAAAAAGTCAGAGATATCTGGACTGTTGGTGTCCAGCTATACTTTGCTTGACTTATTCAAAATGGATGAGAAAATCCTGATTGGCTGGTCAAAACATGGAGAATATGTTGTGGCAGCCATTACACTACATGGTGACTCTGGCCCAGAATCCTGGAAAAAAATCAAATGCCACAAAGGGGCAGGCAAAGGTTCACAGTGACCCCAGGGACATTTGAGAAGTCCTCAGTGATGTCATTTACCATGTCATGAGTGATGTAATATGCGAGGTAATGAGCAGTGCATGATGGGGGGCAAGCTATAGTTAATTTATTAAACTGAAAAAGTGCAGTGGTCTTTCAAAGTAACTTTATCTCACTTCAACATCTAATTATATCATCACTTTTGTTTTTTCCAGTAAACAAACAAAATATATGGTATATGGTACTTACTCTGTATGTATCTGCTTGTAGTGCAATACATTCACATACTCTGCATACTCCTGCCAACCAGTGTTGGGCCAGAATGTCAACAACGTATTTTTCTTCCAAGAAGTTTGAGTCACAGGACCTATTGGGACTCCACCATTTGTCCAAAATGTAATAGCACACTTGCTCTACCTCAGATTGTTTTCCTTCTGAAAGGGCAAGTTGTATGCCTGGAGTGCAATGTCGAAGACAGTGTAGTGTGTATAGTAAGGAAAATGCTACTTACCAGTATGCATCTGTTCTTGGCATGTAGAGCTGCAGACTCATATACTTGTGCATAGATCGCCATATGGTGTTGGGTTCGGATGTTTGCACTTTGTTGTTGTATTGGAAGAAGTTCTTTGTAGTCATGAGGTAGGTGTCTCCTCCTTAGGACGATAGTGCGAATGGGCATCGACTCCATCCTCAGATTGTTTTTCACCATAAAGGGTGATGATGGAGTTTGTGAGAAACAGAAAGAGATGTCTATATGTGATGTATCTAAGTAAGATAGCACTGCAACAGATAAAGGTACCCGGGGAGGTGGGTCGGCGTATATGATTCTGCAACTCTACATGCCAGGAACAGATGCATACTGGTAAGTAGCATTTTCAGTTCGAGGCATATGAGCTGCAGAATATATATTTATGCATAGACTTTACAGTAGTACTCTCCCTAGCAGTGGCCACCGGTATCTGTTCAAGTGGTTTGAAAAAGTGTCCTTAGTACAGCCTGGCCCACACTAGCCTGTTGTTTTGCCTGCACATCTACACAATAGTGTTTTGTGAAAGTGTGCGGTGTAGACCATGTTCCTGCTTTACAAATGTCATCTATGGGAATGTTCCCAAAGAAAGCCATAGAAGCCCCTAGCTTGCGTGTGGAATGCGCTCTAGGGGGTATGGATAATGTACGCCTTGCTCTTTGGTAGCATTAATGGATGCATTCGACGATCCACCTGGCAATTCCAGCTTTTGATATAGGATTGCCCTTATGTGGTGGTGAGAAAGCTACAAAAAGTGGTTTCGTTTTCATGGAAGTTTTTGTCCTTTCAATGTAGTAAAGGATAGCTCTTTTGACGTCAAGCATATGAAGAGCCCGTTCTGCTACCGAGTCTGGTTGAGGAACAAAAGACTGGCAGCTCAACAGACTGGTTAAGGTGGAAAACAAACGACTTTTGGTAAGAATATAGGGTTTGTCCTAGGAACCACTTTGTTGTGATGTATATGCAAAAATGGTTCTTGTATGGTTAATGCCTGGAGTTCACCAACTCTTCTGAGAGATGTGATCGCCACAAGGAAAGCTACTTTTCATGTGAGAAATTGTAACTTCCATTTATGCAAAGGTTCAAATGGGGGACCCATGAGCCTGGTAAGGACAATGTTTAGATTCCACACTATAGAGGGTGGAACTCTGGGAGGAATAATCCTTTTAAGGCCTTCCATGAATGCTTTGACGGCAGGTACCTTAAACAATGACAAGTGTTGTCTATTTTGTAGGTAAGTGGCTATGGCAGCAAGATGTAATCGTATAAATGTGTATGCCAGATTACATCTTTGTAGATGCAAGCGATAACAAATAATGTTCTGAATTGAAGCATCTTGTGGATCGATTGTGTTGTAATTAAAGTAGATAATGAATCTTTTACATTTAGCTGCATGGAACGCTCTAGTGGTAGGACATCTAGCTTCCTTAATGATATTCATACAGTCTGGCGGAAGATTGAGGGAACCAAACTCCCATGTTGGAGCAACCAGGATCATTATGAGAGACTGTTGTTTGAGCTTGCGCACCAGTAATGGAATGAGCGGGAGAGGCGGAAAAGAGTACGCAAATCTGCCTGACCTGTTCATCCATATCGCATTGCCTTTGAATAATGGGTGTGGATGCCTGGAGGCAAAGCTTGGGCATATTGCTTTTAAATATGTGGGGAACAGATCTATGTCCGGGTGGCCCCACATCTGAAAAAACAGATGAACTTGCTGATGAAGTTCCGATTCGTGGATCTGCTGTCTCTGACGACTGAGCAGATCCGCAATCTGATTGTGTACCCCTGGGAGATGTTCTGCTAAGAGGTATATTTTTTGAGTAATGGCCCATCTCCATATGCTTTGCGCTCGGTGTGAAAGCTGCAGAGTGGAGTGTGTCCCCCCCCCCCCCTGTTTTTGTACATAGTACATTGCTGTCCTATTGTCCGTACGAACGAGGACAGTTTTGCCTATGAGATGTATTTGGAATGATTTTAATGCGAGAATAATCACCAATAATTCCAGGTGATTGATGTGGAGCACTTTCTGTTGAGGAGTCCACATGCCCTGAATGGTATGGTTTACGAGAAGAGCTCCTCAGCCGGTGAGCGATGCATTTGCTGTTAGCACTATCTGTGGAACCAGGTCTAGGAATGGCAGCCCTTTGGAAAGGTTTTGTGTATTCCACCACTGCAGAGAGCAATGTGTGCCGCTGTCCACCTACACCAGATCTGTAAGCTGACCTTGAGCCTGGTTCCAATGATGTGCTAAACATTCCTGTAATGGACGCATTTGGAGTCTTGCATAAGGTATGATGAAAATGCAAGAGGCCATCATCCCTATTAGCTGCATGAACACTCGAGCGGGTAATGAGTGTTGAGGTTGACATTTTGTTATGAGACCTTGAATGCTGGCTATCCTGACTGGATTGGGGTATGCAAGGGCTATTGAAGTATCTATTGTGGCGCCTAGATACTGTTGTGTGTGGGACGGTTGAAGATGTGACTTAGTGAGGTTTATTGTGAATCCTACGTCGTGCAGCAGCTGGATTGTTGTGTGTGTGTGGTGCACACAATTGCTGCATGACTTGGCTTTTATGAGCCAGTCGTCGAGGTAAGGAAACACATGAATGTGTTGTCTTCGCAAGTGAGGTGCTACTACTGCCAGGCATTTTGTGAAGACTCTGGGTGCTGTAGTCACTCCGAATGGGAGGATTTTGAATTGGTAGTAGATATTTCTTGTGAGCAGGGTGAAAAGGAATGTGAAAATAGGCGTCCTTGAGATCTAGAGTGGCAAGGAATTCGCCTTGTTGGAGCAGTAGGAGGACCTGTTGAAGAGGGACCATGTGAAAGTGGTCGAATTGTATGTACCAGTTTAACGGTCTGAGGTCTAATATTGGCCTGAGAGTACCGTCCTTTTTTGGGATGAGGAAGTAGAGGGAGTAAACCCCTGTACCTTGATGATGTAGGGGATTCGGTTCTATTGAGTTCCAAGCAATAACCATACTGGATAATTTGTCTCACCCACCTGTCTGAGGTGATGGAATTCCAGAAAGGTCGGAACTGTGATAGTCTTCCCCCCCACTGGAGTGGAATGGTTGGGGGGGGGGGGGGGAGTGGAGGGAAGTCACTGGTTTGTGGTAGGGGAGGTGCGGGTGATATTCCCTCGGCCTGATCCTTTTTTGTTATTCCCTCTGTAACCCCCTCTAAAATATCCTTTGTTAGAGGAAGTTTGAGTGGGGTTTTTATAGGAAGAAGAGGTGTTGTCTGTCCCAATGGTTTTAGAGGCGCCCCTATAAAAAGAGCGACAAAAGGAACCTCTAGTAGTTGGTGACTGTAAGGCCCCCATGGACTTAGCTGCTTCTGTGTCTTTTTTCATCTTTTCTAAAGATGTGTCTACAGTAGGTCCAAACAAGTGTTATTGATCAAAAGACTGATTAAGAATTGTAAACTGTACTTCCTGCTTAAAACCAGATATACCTAGTCAAGCGTGCCTGCGTAGTAAAACGCTTGTATTAACAGCACGAGATGCTGTGTCCGCTGCATCAAGAGCACATTTGATAGAGGTGTTTGTAATTAGCTTTCCCGCTTGTATGAGATTGTTAGCTTTAGACTTGTACCGTTCTGAAAGATGTTGCATGAGCGTCTCAAGCTCATCATAATGAGCTCTATCATACCTGGCCAGTAAAGCTTGGGCGTTGGCAATGCACCAGTAATTTGCGGCCTGTGACGCAACCCGTTTACCAGATGCGTCCAATAATTTTGATTCTTTATACGGAGGAGGGGCATCACCTGTTTGGGAATTTGTCAGTTTACGGACATTTTGACACTACTAGGGAATCTAAAGGGAGGTGCCCTTTGATATAAACAGGATCATTTGGAGCTGGTTAATACTTTTGATCAACCCTGGGATTGAGAACTCTAGCCCAACACATCAGGTGCATGTTTAATCATACCTTTTAACATAGGTAAAGTACTTGTTGACTTTTGTGATTGGGTAAAAGTCTCCACTAAAAAATCTTCCTCTAAAAGGTCTGAGTGTAACTCTATCCCATGAAATTTGGCAGCTTTATTTATGAGTTGATCAAAACCTATGTTGTCGTCTGGAGGGGATGGTTTAGATGGTTAGAAGTCTGGTTCAGGTACATCTGGTACATTATTATAATTGTCCCAAGGAACAGGTGGTGGGATACTGTGTATGTCCTCATCATCATCCCCTTGTAGGTCTTCATCACCATCCCCACCCCCAAAATCATCCTCATCATCTTGTGGTGCAGGTGAAGAAGGAAGCAGTGGAGAGTGTGCTGGAGAAAGTGGGATAGTTGGAAGATTTGGAGACGGAAAAGAAGGTCTGAGAGGTGAAGTTCCTAGGTCTCTCCTCTTTAAGGGTACCTCAGGTGCTTCTGAGGTGTCCAATTTCCTCTTTTTATGTGGTATTGTTGTAACATGACCTGTAACAGGGTCAATGTGTAGGGTTTTTTGTTTCGGGTCCGATGGATCTGGTTGAAACAGTTCTTTTGAGCCACTGTCTTTTTTCGGCACCAACGATTTTGGTTCTGAGTGGTGCTTTTGTTTAGTCTCTGTAGCTTTAGGAGGGGAGAGGTCTTGTCTCCTTATGCTTTGGTGGAGTTTGAGTCCGAAATCTTTTTTGGCTCTGAAGACTTATGGAGTTTTTTTTGTTCTGAGGGCTTGTCTTCGGTGTGTTTTGGTGCCGAAGGGCTTGTCGTGTATTTCTATAGGTTCTGAATCAGTCCCCCTATTCCTGACCCTATTCTGGTTAAACTAACTATCAAGTTAACTAACAGTCAGCCCATGAGGCAAGAAAACCCCCATGATGCAGATACCGTTATCTGACGCAGTCACACTACGGCACAGGAACGTGTTATCTGATTAGGTCATAACGCTTGAGATCTAATTAGACAAGCGACATTCCTCCAGCCCCTGATAAGGCATACGACGTTCTCATAACAAATCAAACCTATGACAACCTGGAAAATCCGTGCGGCCATTGTTTTGATTTCACAGAGAACTTTAGTAAAGAATGTGCTAAGGAGCAAGTCGTATGACATCTTTATTGACGTATCTATGTCCATCCTTACGTCAATCTCGGCACCTTTAAGGTATAAATATTGCCGACCTTGCCCTATGCAAACACACGCGTGGTGACAAGACGGAGCAGCCACACTTGCCGAAGCCGAGAGCAGAAGCAGACCCCGCTGGCAGCAGCCCCGCCTTCCTGACGCGCTGAGAGACGCGCTGCTATCTCAAGCCGAGAGACCCAGCACCGGCGCTTCTGGGCAGCCCTCGCAGGCAGCCTGGAATATCGAGAGCAGAGAAAGAGATACCATTCCTCATTCATCCTAACTTCCAGGTACAGAACTGAATAACCCCTCACAGAGAATTCTTTAGTTATTCACTTGGCAAAAACAAACTTAACTTAAACTGTAACTTTCTATTCCCGCCCACGCATTAGACTTAGGTCAGGTACACGGGGTAGGCGTATTTAGAAACACCAGTTGAGTACGTTTAGTCAAATGTATATGTGTATGTAAATATATTTTAATCATTTTAAACATCATATGGCTCAGAAACCATATCAATGTTTTTACAGTATTATTTTATACTATTGCTTTTAATGTATGCACTTTACTTAACTATAAGTATTGCAATAATATCGATCCATTTCTCATGTATGAGAAAAGAGACTGATCAATAAATAACACCTTTTTATTGAACACGCCCGTCTCTTCCTTTTCTCTACATTCTGATGAGACTAAGAATGCACGTACTGACTGAGTAAAATAATTGCCTTGTGCTCACACGACTCTCGAGATTGACTCTTGATTAGGGGAGAGCAAAGTTGTCATGTTCTATGGTTGTCAGAAACTAAATCCCTTCTTGTCTAATCAGGGGAGTTAATTCCTTCCTTGAACATTCGAGAAAGTTTCTAGCGAACTCTGAGCTTAGCTGGCAAACCCAAAAATTAAGTCTAGTATCGACAGTAGTAGACCTAGTTAACGTCTGGCCTAGGCCTTTACTGCTGTAGGTACTATTCCAATGCGCAGAGCCTATTGGGAAGATAGGAGCTACACTACATGGCGCCCAACGCGTTTGGAAAGGGCGATAAAACTAACGTAAGACATTTAGAGTAACTCAGTCGTGCTTTCTCACTCAGACCCCTTTTCCCATTATACTCCAAAGACGTCTGGAGTGGGTGAAAGGTTATATCCTCCAAAACCTCGCAGGAGGGAACTCCTATGTATGGTTCTTGGTCAAGTCAACGTTGAAGGATAAACAGTTCCAAAATATTGTACATCTAATCTTTGTTCCATAAAGAAACCTGATCTGCAAATAAACATAATACCATCCTGTCAGTAAAATGGGAGACAGTGATGAAGAAAGAGAGGCAGTTAGATTAGCAACTGAACTCGCAGATGCTGATGCTACCATGCAAGCAGCAGACGCGGATATAATACTCATTCCGGTCATTAAAAGGAGATCTATAACCTTAAAACTTATAGAAAATGGACTGACACCTAGAGGTGGCACAGTCATATTCGTAATCGAGGCACACGAATATCGGCAGACAGAGGTATACTATTCATGGATACATTTTCCAGCAGCAAATGCTGTAACAAAGTACTTCCACTATTACAAAATAGAGGTTCCACCCGACATTTACACTCCTTTCGAGGAGGTGGAAGTACCACTCAAATTCCAAGAGCATTTGCTCTTATTTGATGGCGCCCTAATACATAATAAGCACATCACCAGGCTCGGTCCTTTAGGTAGACCAGGAGCAACGTGGCCGGTCTTAGCCGGATACACACCACATCCAGACATCGAAAGAATGCCTGCAGCAGAGCTGTTAATACAGCTAAAACAACTACTAAAAATTCATAGACAATTAGTTCAGTATGTAATGCGGACTTCAACAATTCAGCCAGCGATTAAACTTCCACAGCTGACCCCTCACCAGGGGAACACAAATAAAATTACACCACAGAACATCCAATCCTGCCTAGGTAAAGTTCCAGCTAAACGGGAACAAATACCATTCTGGTTGGCACAGAAAATCACCCAAATAGAGGCGGTGTTTCCTGACACCACCCCGCTGGAAAAACACAGGATTCTGACTATATGTCTCCCAATGGGAATCGCACCACACATTGAGGACTGTGACACTTGGGGTACAGTCTTTGCTTCCATCTACACAAAAACGCACGGTGTTCCATCCATTTCGGTAATACCAGATGTGCTTAAACAAATTCAAGATGAATACGGTCCAGAACCTGCTTTAACTCTTGGTATGAAATTACTAAAAGACTTCAAGCAGGTCTCGGCTATATTATTAGCCAACATAAAAGGTGAAGCAGCAAACGTGGCGATCCGCCAGAGGTTAAAAGAGACAGATATAGCAGACCAACCAGCTGAAATTGCCAGAATCATAGAAAAATCCTATGAAGAACTAGGCAGAGATAGTCTAGGTGGAATACCAGTAAAACCGCAACTGACTACAAGTCCAGAAAAAATATTTTTTTATAATAATAATTCACCAAAAAAGAACTGGGATGGAAACAAACAATCCAATCCTAAAGAAAAGAAATTCCAGTCCAGAGGAAGGTCTCCGAGGCGAAGAGAGAAATCTCCAAACCAAAGACAGAGGTCACCACAGAGTGACCCCTCTGGGAATAGATATAACCTTAGAAATAGGGATAATATTAAAAAACCTGATAGATATCAAGACATTGATACACGTCCCTCTCAATCTTTTCAGAATTCCTCGCAGAAATCGGAAAGAAGAGGACGATCAGAAGAGCACGCCAAGTCCAAAGACAAGGAACCTGCTCAGCTAAAAAAGAAATTACAATTTCCAAAAAAGAAGGTAGCCAGTATCAAGGTAGTTAACAATGCCGAGAATACTGAGGACACAACTGAAAAACGGAGAATGGGCTCAGACAATGCTAGACAGCGCAGCAGAGGTGAGCATAGCTCGCAAAGTCCTTATGAATCATCTGGAGACAGTGGACACGAATGAATACCTTCAAGTGGAAACTGCAGACACCAGAGTTAGCAAGCCCCACAAGATATACGAGATAACATTACGTATAGAGGGAGATAAGACTAGGAAAATAAGGGGACTATTTTGGGATCACCTCTCAAAAGGCTATGACATCCTTCTAGCTGAAAAAGACTGGCCACCAGAGTTTGTCAGGGAGTGCCCTCATGGCGAAGAAGTAATTATGCCTGCCTTCTCGAATCAAATTCCGATTCATAAAAAATATACACTTGCTAGAAAGTGGGCAGTGGCCTTAGCACCTGCTTTATATAAAAATCATGTAGGATGGGATGAAGACTCTCCTCCTCACAAAATCCAGTTAAAATCACAACCTACTGCACAAAGGCAGTACCCAATTAAGCAAGAAGCTAAAAAACAGGTAAATGAAATACTAGATCAGCTAGAATACCAGGGGGTGATTGAAACTTGCACCTCACAAATGAACAATCCTTTGTTTCCGGTCGCCAAACCAGACAACTCATATCGTCTAGTTTTGGATTACCGACACCTTAACACATGTTGCAAAACCTTTGCAGTGCAAAACTCACACAGTGCTGCACTAATGAATAACATAGTGCGCAAAAAATACAAAACAACCCTGGACATCTCCAATGGATTCTTTTGTCAAAACATAGCACCAGAGAGCAGATATTTAACTGCATTCTCAGTAAATGGCACTCAAAAGCAATTCTGTCGGTTAGCCCAGGGGTACAAGAACAGCCCGGGGGTATTCTCAGCGAGAGTAACAGAATTACTACAACTATATGATGATGAAGCATTATCTTATGTCGATGACATTTACTTAACAGATGATGACTTGGATACTCACTTGAAAAGAGTGAACACCATAATACTTGGGTTCGCTGCAGAGGGTTACAAATTTAACTTCAAAAAGTCCAGAATTGCCCATCTGACAGTCCTGTACGTAGGATATGAATTATCAAGTATAGTATGGTTGACAATTTTCTAAGAACTAGAAGAATTAAAAAATCTAAAATATGAAAAGACGTATCCTCTGCCAATCGACATTCTGCCTCTACGACATTACGCCTGTGTAATCTATACAGACGGACATGCTCAACCCTCCGTTTGGGGAGAACAAGCATACAACCCCACATGTGAGATTACAAAAGAAGTGTGGCGCGGAGGTAAACTAAGACCTCTATTAACAAAATCACACTCAGTAGAAACTAATTCAGAAAAACAAACTGAAATAATAGCTTTAAAAATGGCGCTAGATAATGCGGATCGCGAATTCCCGACACTTATAGTGTCAGATTCATATTACTGCGTCAAAGCATATAACAAGGATTTGCAGACATGGATTCAGAACGGTTACAAAGATGACACAGATGCACCAATAAAGCAGAAACTGCTCTGGGAACAAGTAGCTCTTTTGAAAAAAGAACTACCAAAGACTCACGTGACACACTCACTGAGTCATCAACGTGATGGCGTTCACGTTGTAGGGAATTCATTGGCTGAAACAGCCGCAGCGGCAGCCACTAAATCGGCTCCCGTAGATCGAAAAAAGCGTACATTAAAATACATTGACGGTGAAACAATGCTGGCGGTGAAAACGTCATCAAAAGGCGACTGCTCAGCGTTACCGATCAACTATCCACTCAATTATACATACATAATCGATGCAAACTCCGTCCCTTTTGCTCGAATCCCTGGAGTGGGGGATAGAGTGATTCCAAACATGGACAGGAGAAACTTGTTAATCGCAGACGCACACATGGGCGAGGGTCTCAGACACCTTAAATTAAAAGATTCTCTGGAAGAATTACAATCACGGTACTGGTGGCCAGGCATGAGCCTGCACTACACCATGTTTGTAAAAAACTGCCCAAACTGCAACAGAGATCGCAGTGGGGAGAGAAGCAGTTTAATACCTCGTCGTATCAAGGCAGATAATATTACCAGCAAAAAGAATGGCTTGCGATTAACATATACAGGCTAGTTTCCACTTATAATGTAGATCACCAGCACTCGGCTGACGTCCGGACTATTATACAAGATTTGCGAGTCTAAATGGCATATACGCTAAGAGCATGCTACGTTCGACCATTGTTTTCACTCAGGCAATCCAGCCTGGGGGGGAAACATGGCCAAATGAGCACAGCCCAGCGGGAATCTTCTCACTTCCTTCCTGAGGGTACGGGATGGTGTAAAGAAAAAACCAAGGCAGAAAGCAATCTATAATGGAAAGGATATTAGGTTCGGGAGCTGGGGGGGTCAAACATCTAATAAGTGTCCAACGTAGTCTAAATAACTTGCCAAGAAATTCTCTGAAGGGATTCAGTCCGTACGAATTATTATTCGGAACTAGGATGTTGATCTCTGACCTTGATAGTCAGACTTCAGTGGTAATAGAAAAAACCTTTGATGTCAAAGACCGTTTGGCTATTTTGCAGGACTTAAACAAAACAAGAAAAGACCTGAGCAACATACAGTTGAAACAACAGCCAACAACCACTGAAGAATCACCACCTGTCCCAGCAAGACCTGTCTGGATTCCAAAAGTCGGGGATCTAGTCAGGGAGAAGATCGCGGTAAAGAAGGAATTTGGGCCTTCTTACAGAAAAGCAGTTCCTGTCTTGTCTGTCAACGGGACAAGATCAGTTGTACTACCGCCACTTGCTGGTAAAAAGGAGAACCGAGTTGTATCCATCGACCTGGTAAAACCACAACATGTGGCCGATAACAAACAGTAGGCCAAGTGGACTCCCAATAAGTAGCAGAACACCAAGGTTTGCTACCAGTACAGAGGTCCTAACAAAAAGGCTCATCACATTCGAAACGCCTGCAGAAGAACAACAAGGACTATGCAACAATGCAATAGAACTTAGACCTCTGAAAACCCAAATAAAGACATTTAGCAGAGACACACCAATCTATACTGAAGTACCAAGTGAAAATGCAAGGAACAAAAATCCTGAACCAATTGGAACAATTGACAGAACTGCATCTGGTTACTTCATCAACTTCGAAGATTCCTCTGACGGCTTCAGTGAATCAAAGACACAGCCATCATCAAAATCCTTTAAAGACAAAGCTAAGGAACTTTTGAAACATCTGAAAGAAACATATCTGGTTTCTCCATGGATTGAATTTTGGGTGGGTTTTGGTGCATTTATCCTCATACTTTGGCTCATCATGGTATTTACTTTGGGACGCTTCATTGAGGGAAAATATGCTAAAATGGACACAACAAGTCAGAACATCAACTTGGTCCTCAAACCACACACATCTTCACACGTCGAGAAAAGAGAACTTTCTTCAGAACTTTCTTCAGCCAACTTCACAGCCAATCCGATACCTGGTGGGGTAGCCTGGGACAACACTGACTATGAAATTTATGGTCCGGTCGAGATCCTGAAATATCCACACCAAATCAAGATCTCCTTGAGTGACTTTGCAAAACCAAACTCATTTGCTGATGATTGGGACTTCGAGAGTATTAACAACATGATGCCTGACTTAGTAATGTCTGCTAAATTTACAAAACATGATTATTTGCAAGGTTCAACAAATTATGATAGTATGTATTGCTATAACCATTATGGAAACCATTTCTTGCATAAATCTGCACAACCTAGAAATGTTTTAAATTATAATCAATGGGAACATTGTGCTACACCTCCAAAAGGGAGCTCTAGAACTGTTTATGACAAATATTCATATTTCTCAGGTTTTAACATAAGTAATGCTGAAACATTTTATTTTAAATTGTCAAACAAGACAGGGATGAAAACCATGATAACCAACACAAAATTGATATATTCAGATTCATTCTTTGAAAAAATGAATACATTTGGATTTGATTATTGGGACAAAAATGTTGATTTGAAAAGTGTTTGGGGTACAAAAGAATGGCAAGTACAGGGTTTAGAAGCTTTGTTTAGAGCCTGCATGATCCCAGAACAAATGATATTTTTAAATGACACTGTTCAACAAACCACCTGTCTTGGCCTAGCCAAAATCAAAGATTTAAATAACCCGTCTATTCCAAAGCCAACAATGTTTAGCAATAGCTCTGATACAGATGAAGAGATAGACGTAAACCATATATTAAACCAAAACAGAACACATCCTGATTGGAAACAATGGTTGATCTGGCCCACAGATACAAATAACTGTCAAGATAGATGCCTGAATAAAATACAGGGTTTCAAAATGACCAGGCCAGACCCTAGATATCCCCAAAGACATCACCCAGGGATAATAACAACCTACAGTGTGGGCAAATTATGCCTTCAATGGCTACAGACTTCCACACTGCCTGAAATTAAGCAACACCTAACTTTACTTACTGATGGTGCTGACTTGCGTGATTTCATACTGGGACCACGCAAACAGCGTCAAAAGCGTTTCATAGCAGCCTCTGTATATGCAGCATACAATGAGGCCTGGAAGGTTACTCAAATTGAGACAGCAGAAAGAATACGGGAAATTGACCGTATTAATTTGGAAAAATCACTTTCTGTAGTGGACAATGGGTTAATGACTCTGTCCTCCAGAATTTTTTCATTGGACAGCATTGTGTCTTCAGCAATCGATATATTATCGCAAGACTTACTGTTGTCACAATTGCGTTCTATAGTACAGCTTGGCTGGACGTTACAAAATCTGCGTTCAGGCTATGTGCCTTGGCGTTTAATCAACACAACGTCACTATTCCAAATCTTTAACCTTACTGATAGACAAATCGGTATGGCGCAAAAGGGTGCTGATTATACAATCTTGAGCATTGAAAAACTAGAAAGATTACCGTTGACAATGTCAGAACGACCTGTCAGTGAATGGATAATCCACGGAATCATAAATATTCCAATCTCAACCTTCAGGTTTAAATACTGCCAAAAATATATACAGGCTGGCATGTACGAGAAATTGGGAAAGGGGTACCTTAAAACAACTTGGAACCTGCCCTATTCACATACATGTGTCAGTAATAAAGGACAGAAAGTGTTTCTTAGTGGCAACAATTGTGCTATGTCACTAAGCGGCACGCTTCTGTGTAACGGAATTAGTTTGCATGGAGCCTGTGAAGGGAATTCATACAACCTTTCATGTCACCAGCAAGGCGCACCTGCAACTGAAATAGAACCATTCTTTCAAAGACTCTATAATGGGAGTTACATTCTTATTGTAGACCGCAGATGTTGCAGTCTTATGCCCGGGACTCCTTATCTAGTAACTACAACGGCGAAGGTCAAGTGCTGTGGACGCTCTTTATTCCCCAGCTCCTTTCCAGACAGGGAGGCAAGGGCATGGCCCAGTTTGAAAATTACTTCTATTCGAATAGACACTTTAAGCAGAATGAAAACAGTGCTTCTTCAGACGCCTACAAGGCTCACGTCATCAAAAGAAACGTATGATCTACAAGTCGCAAGGACGACTGCAGAGATACATACATTATTATCAACTAATTCCCCCGTACATTTCGCGGAAATCCTAAGCGAAATCTTAAATATTTCTGATACCACTGGGGTCTCAAAGGTATTTAAGACAGTATTTTCGATGGCATTAACACCATTCAAAGCCATACTGGGTATTTTTCCAGATTTCGTCCATTCGATTTTTGGCGGACTTCCCTTGATCCTGGGACTAATTGCAGGAATCCTATTCCTAGTCCTTATTTTTCGTTATGGCAACCCATGTCACAGATCAAACTCTCGCGACAATGGAAGATACGATCCTAGCCATTGGATACCGGGACCGGATATCAAAAATCCTGGGACTCTCCCGGCTTAGAGACCTGAACATGACTTGGTTTCTATCATTTCGACCAATGTGGCAAAGGTGTGTTTTACCTGTACTAAGGTGTCTGCTATGCGGAGAAGAATGCGTGTTAGACACCTGTCTGACGCTACAATCGGATGCGCCAGTGGATGCAGATACACTGTTGGTTCCTACCAAGGTTCACGCTTTGTGCTGCCCTCAAAGGCTGCCAATCCTGATGACGGCATTCCTGGAATCTTCACCACTACGATTGAAGAGTAGTGAAGTTCAAGATGAAAGCAGCATCGAACAGGTACGACCTTCTGTCAGTGATGCGAATCAGAATGTCAATGGAGACAATCATGCGCACGAATGCATGGTTACACCTATTCCCGACTTAGTGGAACTTTCCCATGAAGCTGTTGACAGTTTTTTCGAAAGCCTGAATGATATGATGTTCTCTCCAGAACAGAAATAGAGACTTTTGAGTAAACTCGCACACGGCGTTCCCTGAATTCGGCCTTCAACTTTAAAAATAAAGTCACATGAACAATTACAATCCAGTTCACGGACAGCAATTTTTTCAGCAAGCCCCTAAAATATTTTTCTTCCTATATTTTTTCCGGGACACTGATCTTCTGCTTAAAGTAAGAAACTATTCCTAGAGAACTAAGATTTCTATTTTTAGATACTTTATATAGACTTTAGCTGCCCGCTGGTATGTTCACAAATATTTTATTATGTGATGAAATGGTCTCGGACTTCCTTTCTGTATAGCCATATTAAGAGCCATTTCATGTGTATTTCTCATATACCGATAAGCAATAATGCATAAAAATGCGTGTTTACTTTTGCATTTAATTCATAGCTTAAGTGCATACAATATATATGACTGCAATTTTTCAGTATATTTGAAAATTTCAAAATGCATTTATGTATTTTGGGGTGGTAGGGTATACACTATACTCTATAGTATGTTGTACTATGTTATACTATGCATAGATTAGTAGATATGACCATAGTTAGCGTGGAGTGGGTGTCGTGTATTTCTATAGGTTCTGAATCAGTCCCCCTATTCCTGACCCTATTCTGGTTAAACTAACTATCAAGTTAACTAACAGTCAGCCCATGAGGCAAGAAAACCCCCATGATGCAGATACCGTTATCTGACGCAGTCACACTACGGCACAGGAACGTGTTATCTGATTAGGTCATAACGCTTGAGATCTAATTAGACAAGCGACATTCCTCCAGCCCCTGATAAGGCATACGACGTTCTCATAACAAATCAAACCTATGACAACCTGGAAAATCCGTGCGGCCATTGTTTTGATTTCACAGAGAACTTTAGTAAAGAATGTGCTAAGGAGCAAGTCGTATGACATCTTTATTGACGTATCTATGTCCATCCTTACGTCAATCTCGGCACCTTTAAGGTATAAATATTGCCGACCTTGCCCTATACAAACACACGCGTGGTGACAAGACGGAGCAGCCACACTTGCCGAAGCCGAGAGCAGAAGCAGACCCCGCTGGCAGCAGCCCCGCCTTCCTGACGCGCTGAGAGACGCGCTGCTATCTCAAGCCGAGAGACCCAGCACCGGCGCTTCTGGGCAGCCCTCGCAGGCAGCCTGGAATATCGAGAGCAGAGAAAGAGATACCATTCCTCATTCATCCTAACTTCCAGGTACAGAACTGAATAACCCCTCACAGAGAATTCTTTAGTTATTCACTTGGCAAAAACAAACTTAACTTAAACTGTAACTTTCTATTCCCGCCCACGCATTAGACTTAGGTCAGGTACACGGGGTAGGCGTATTTAGAAACACCAGTTGAGTACGTTTAGTCAAATGTATATGTGTATGTAAATATATTTTAATCATTTTAAACATCATATGGCTCAGAAACCATATCAATGTTTTTACAGTATTATTTTATACTATTGCTTTTAATGTATGCACTTTACTTAACTATAAGTATTGCAATAATATCGATCCATTTCTCATGTATGAGAAAAGAGACTGATCAATAAATAACACCTTTTTATTGAACACGCCCGTCTCTTCCTTTTCTCTACATTCTGATGAGACTAAGAATGCACGTACTGACTGAGTAAAATAATTGCCTTGTGCTCACACGACTCTCGAGATTGACTCTTGATTAGGGGAGAGCAAAGTTGTCATGTTCTATGGTTGTCAGAAACTAAATCCCTTCTTGTCTAATCAGGGGAGTTAATTCCTTCCTTGAACATTCGAGAAAGTTTCTAGCGAACTCTGAGCTTAGCTGGCAAACCCAAAAATTAAGTCTAGTATCGACAGTAGTAGACCTAGTTAACGTCTGGCCTAGGCCTTTACTGCTGTAGGTACTATTCCAATGCGCAGAGCCTATTGGGAAGATAGGAGCTACACTACAGGCTCGGCGTTGAAGCCATCTTCGGTGCCGATGGAACAGGGTGTGGCACGGTGTTGGTTTTCGGCTTTTGTTTCGGTACCGGTACACGGCTAGCTCAGTCCCGAGACGCATGAAGGCTTTTCTTTGGACTTCGGAGCAGGGCCCGAGGGTGGGGCATCTGAAGTATTCTCACGGTGTCGACCTAAGCCCGAAGGCGAAGGTGTTACCGGAGCCTTATCTTTTATTTTAGATGGGGCTGGGGTCTTGATCTCAGTACTCACAATCCGTTGACCTGGAGTAACCGTCTGATCCTCGGCATCTGACTCGTCAGCCTCGGAAACGCGGATGTCTTCATCCTCTGTACTTGTTGTTCAGGAACATAGGGGCCTGCATAGAAGAGGTCGTCCGGCACCGAGGTAGTTGATCGAGACATTACGTGACGTTGAGCCCGGCGATCACGTATGGTTTTCTTTGATCTGAAGGAAGCACAGTCTTTGTCCTCGTGTTCTGGAGAGAGGCAAAGGTTACGGACCTCATGGAGATCGGTGTGTGGGAATTTAGCACCACACAAGGGGCATTTTTTAAATGAAGTTCTTTCCATTGACGGCAGGGCCTGATGGCGCAGATAGCCCAACGGCCCACGTCGACGACCGGAATCGAAAGTCTTGATGAATTTTTTGGAAGCATGTCGAAGAGGAAAGCGATCGAAACAATACCGTTGAGTGGTGAGGGATTGCGCGTCAAAGGGGGATCGAGTACGACACTGACCCAGAGTGCAGCAATTTACATCCAAACCCGATGGCGGAAAAAAACAATCTACGAGGATGGAGTCAATGCCCATGCGCACTATCGTCCTAAGGAGGAGTCGCCTATCTCGTGACTACAACAAACTTCTTCCAAAACAACAACAAAGTACAAATATCGGAGCCCAACACCAGATGGCGATCTATGCACAAGTATATATTCTGCAGCTCATATGCCTCGAACGTTAAAGTACTTGGAGAATATCTATAAACATTGCTCACTTCAGGGTAGAAGGGTGGGTGCATGTGAATCTACAGTACTACACACGACAAACAGACTGTTAAAGTGAAAGTAACATTTTCCATTCATAGGATGTGTCGCTGTACATACACATGCTCTCTGCATAGACAATAAAACAGTCCCTCTCCAAAGCGGTGGCTAATGAACAGAAGATGCAGATATTTAAAAGAGTGTTCTAATGACAGTTTAGCCAAATGAGATCTTGCTGACGTTGAAGGATGTCAACATGCTAATACTTAATTAAGGTATGTGCAGATGACAACGTATCATCTTTACAAATATTTGTTTGAGGAATATTACCCAGAAAGGCTACTATTGCATCCGTTTTGCATATTGGGTGGGTTGTAGGAGTGACAAGGAGTGTATGCTTAGCCTTGGTATAGTACGTTTGAATACACCTAACTATCCACCTCGCAATGCATCTTTAGAGATAGCTGAACCCTACACGGTTTGACAGAGGCCACAAAAAGTTGAATAGACTTTTCGAAGGGCCTAGTCCCATGACGTGTTGTAGATAAGCGTTCTCTTAACACCTAGTGTGTGGACTATGCGTTCTGCAACAGACTCTGGCTGTGGGCCTAAGGATAGGCCGCTCAATGGTTGATGCATATGGAAGAATTCTGGGAGAGCGCCACAGTACCTCAGGGCTTTGGTTCACCCGTATCGTGCTATGCGCCTTCTTCGCTCTTCATCTCAAGCGAAGTTCCAAGTCCCCCGGATCAAAGCACGTATGGGTGGTAAATCCTTTGCCTGTTTAGCTCCCTCACTGTGGAAGTCACTACCCTTACAACTTTGGCATGAAACTATATACCATAAGTTCCGAAAACACCTGAAGACTTGGTTATTTAACCAATAATGCAGCTCCTCCTCTTGCGTTGTGTCCATTGGTGCTGGTAAACCTCCGGGTAGCTGTGCGCCCTATAAATTCAATACATAATAAGGATGCAACAACTTTAGGAAGACATTTGGGGTTTGTCTGAATAAGTACCAAGTCCATATGGACCTGAATAAAGTACTGTAATGAAAGAGCCTGAAGATCATGACTTCCCTATGGGAGGTGACTGCTAGTAAGAAAGCAATCTTCCAAGACAAGAAGCGTAGTTGTCATGAGTAAACAGGCTCAAAGGGAGGACCCATGAGTCGTGTGAGAACTACACTAAGATTCCAAGTAGGTGCTGGAGGTATCTATGGCGGGATTACCCTCTTTGGCCTGCCACAAAGGCTTTAATTACTTGTTTTCTAAACAGGGAAGAGTTTTGCTTAATTTGGAGGTATGGTGCAACTGCTGTCTAAATGCAGGCATATACAATTGTAGGCAAGGCCTGCCTTGTACAAGAGTAAAAGGTATGACATAATGCCCTGTGACAAAACTTTAAGAAGGTCTAACGGTTTAGAAATGCAGTAATGCATTAAACTTTTCCACTTTGCAGCATAGCAGGCACAGGTAGTAGGTTTGTCTACTTCCCTCAAGATAGCTGTATCTTCCCCATGGTCGTTGAGATAGCAAGAATTTAAGACTCCAGGTGCCATATTGCGAGGTTCAGTTGTCCGCGATCTGGGTGGCTGAGATCGCCCTTATTCTGGGCGAGATGGTTTGTGTATGTGAGAGATTCTTGTGAGGGTTGTTTGACATTTCCAGGCGAAAGGAATATCAGGGCTGCTTGGCCCAAGTTGGTGGCACTAGAATAAGGGTCATGGACACCCGCTTCATCTTTCTCTTTACTTAGAGGATGAGTGGGAGTGGTGGAAAAGTAAAGGCAAATATCCCTCCTAGTTCATCAATAGTGCACTGATCAGGGACCGCGGGTGGAATTACCAGATTTGGCATTTTGTATTTTCTGGACCGGTGTATTGATAAAGCCCTGCACAATTAGAAGTACTTGTGGAGGGCTTGAGGGTGGGGTTCCCACTCCTGGACTTGTGGTCAGAGGCAGCCAGCACATGTAAACGCGGTGGGGTGGGGGAATTGACAGACAACAGAATAAGTATAATTAAATAAATAAATAACTATTCTGTCGTTTGTCGATTCCCCCGCCTCACCGCGCTTACCTGTGCCGGCCAACGCTGCTTGTGGATGCATTCTGATGAGCAGTTAAGCCCACCTCAACCAATTCTTGTCCCATTTTTCTGTAGGCCTCCGCTAAGTGCGTTACCAGCTCCTCCATCTCTTCCTAGTGCATCCATTGTACCTGGAAAAGAGGCCCACCAACTAGGCAATTCGCTTAAGTGTGGATGCACCAAGTGCTACCCGCTTGCCTGCCACCTCAATCTTCTTAGACTCCTTATCAGGAGGGGAAGCATCCCCCATGGCCTGAACAGAGGCTCTTTTATGGGCAGTGTGAACTACCAGAGAGAATGGAACTATCTGCCCCCAAATACAAGTTGAACCATCTGGAGTGGGTTTGAGGTTTTTATTTTTTTCTATGCGTGCGGCTACCACTCTCGCCTTCACATTTGCATATGGTGAAGCTTTGCTGCTCTCTGAATCACTGCACAATGTGCAGAAGTGTTGTCTGGTGGGGACGGCTACGGTTCCAATCCAGGGTAATCCTGAAGGTCCCACTGCATAACTCTCCCAAGGGGCTTCTCCTGCTGTGGCCTGAATAGTTCCTCATATGAGTCCTGAGGGTAATGAGAACTGCCTGGATTGGAGTATGAAATATGCAGTTGCAGTGAAGGTAAGTGTGGTGCAAATGGTCGTGGGTGAGTGGGTATGAGCTAGGGTAAGGTGTAGGGTTGTAGCAGTGTCTCAAACCCTTTGTCACTGGAACCAAGCTGTACCCGGCTAATGAACCTATAACGAAGGCTGACAGGCATTGGGCTGCTTGTGTTACGATTCAGGGAGGATCTAGCTTGGCAGATCGTGCTGGACTTGTCCTATTGGGGCAGGGTCAAGACTCATTTGCATATAGCTGGGTCCAAACTTAGTGGCATGGTGTGCAAAATAACGAAGGATCGGGATGTGGCACGACTAATTATCAGTGGCTGAGATTAATTCAAGCATTTCACCCAGCAATGTTTTGTACACGTACTGTGCCAAAATCTTTTGGGGCTTCAGGGCGTAGAAGCGGGAACATGTGGCTTCTTGAAAGCAAAGCATATTTTCTTGGGGATGCAGCCAAGTCCTGGTGTTGTTGGTTTGGCAAGAATTGTGCCCATGTTTGGGTGGATGAATATCTTCTTTTGCTACTTATCCAGCATGTCTTCTTAGAGACCTTATCAGAAGACAGAGTGCCACCTGTGGCATGAGCAGAGGATCTTTTATAGGCAATTTGTGTCCTATCTACCCCCAAATACAATTCAGGTCATCTGGAGTACATTTGATTTTTATTTTTTTATGCGTGGGGTTACCACTCTAGCCTCTGCTGGTACCTTGAAATTGTACTGCCCCATTTGAGCATGCCCTTAAGCAAGGGCATGTAGTGTACTGTGTGCTCAATTTTGGATAAGTCAGCCCCATCCTCCACACATGGATCTTCACGTGGTGAAGCTACACTGCCTTCTGAATCACCTCATGATGTGCAGAAGTGTTGTCTGAGGAGGTGGGGGGCTTGATGGGTACAGTTCCAAGTCCGTCATCCTGCAGGTCCACCGTAATTTTCTCCCATGGGTCTTCCTCAGCCAAGACCTGAATTGTTCGTCATATAAGTCCTGATGTTAATAAGAATTGAATAGCTAGGAGTCCGAATCGTGCCGTTCAGGTGAAAGGGAGTGTGGTGGGAATTATTGTGGTGGGAGGGGTGGTTGGCAGTGAGGTAGGTAAGGTACAGGGTAGTAGCAGGTCTGAAACCCGTTTGAGGCTTCAGGGAGTAGAAGGCGGAACCTTGACCTCAGCTTCGGGCTCGAAGGTGGTTTACTGACCGCTTGTTTATACACATAGCGCAGCTTTCTGTGCCGAGGGGGCAGGGCTGTTTGGTGAACTCCAGTGGCCTTGGGTGGAGCTTTGGTAGGCACCAATATCATCTTTTGAGCCCGAGTAGCCCTGGTTGGAGGTGCTTGACCCAAAGGTGTCTGCCGTTTTTGGCTCATCTCCAGGCTTACTCTCACAGTAGCTGTGCTCTGCCTTGGTCGCTGTGCATTTGAAGGTGTACGACTGACCTGTAGGCGCAACCTAAGCATGTGGTGTGACCTTGTTTTGTGTCCACAGGCAGGCACGTGCTGCACCTCTGGTTTGAGGAACTCTATCTTCTCCTTGATGGTGGATCCATCGGAGAGAAAGACATTTCTGTAATCTTCTGGTGCTTGGTGTGGAAGGATGCTGGAGGAGGCACCCTCTTCCTCTTCGGAGCCCAGCATGTCTTGGGCACCAATAATATCAGGCGCCCCCAAAGCACTTGCCTCTGCATTTTGTAGCATGCCCACCTTCTCCCCCTTCAATGCCAGTTTTGTTACAGAAGAAGGCAAAACAGGCATCGCAGGATGTCTCAATGTCCTCTGAGGAGAAGGGGAATTTTGCGATACAATTAGAACAGAAGGAAGTGAGTTTCATACTGTTGGTTCTAGGTGCATTCTTCAGCATCCTTTATTAGAGTGGGCAGGAAATGGTGGTTTGAGGTCACAATGCGTGGAGATCCCTGGGGAGTTGGTGTCCATTCCTGAAAGCAGTCTACGTGAACAGATGCCTCCCTCAATGCATTTGGTTGTTTTCAAGCGCAGGGCTGAGAAGGGAGCTGCTGAACCTGAAGACAATCAAACAAGTCAAAACCCAGAGCATTTAAATATGTTGATTTCAGAGCAACATTCTTGACTGTCTGAATTGTGTAGCCAGTGTGCAGTGGCTTTGTGGACAAAGTGTGGAGTCATAACAGGTCTTATGACGCTAATGTCTTTGAAGAAAACAGGCTGCAAACATCCGGGACCAACACTAGATGGTAGGAGTATAAAGAGCATACATATCTACAACCACACATGCTACTATATATATGTACACACACACACAAAATACAACACATGCAACAATATTATATGGGGGTGGGGTGTGTGTGTGTATATGTATATATATATATATATATCCAAACAAAAGTTCACTCACAAGTGAAGACGCCTCATACAAAGTGCTATAATCCTTTTATTCAGGGACGGCAAGGGTTGCAGCCATCTGCTTCTCTCCATTTAAAAACAGCCATACGCATTTCAGGCTTTACACAGCCCTTGTTCACTGGCAAACAGCAAGCGGCAAACCGGCATTCCAAAATGTGAACACACCTGCAGTTCTTAAAGTGTCCCGCCCCCAAAGGGCGTATGCCGTGTGGCATCTCGGTATTTGCAGTTCAAATGGAGAGAAGCAGATGGCTGCAACCCTTGCCGTCCCTGAATAAAAGGATTATAGCACTTTGTATGAGGCGTCTTCACTTGTGAGTGAACTTTTGTTTGGATTTAAGCGGCCTGCTCGACCGCGAAGACGCCCGCTGCTTATCACGCAGATCTACAGCGCCAATGAAATGACGACGCTAGGCGAGCAAAGTGTCCGATTTGGTGACTTTCCAATGGCAAGACTTCCAGCCTGAGAACTTCTACCCACCCACTGGGGTTTCAATATTGCATATTATGAGGGGCACGGCATTCACCCACTGTGGAAATACTTATGTGAACTGCAAATACCGAGATGCCACACGGCATACGCCCTTTGGGGGCGGGACACTTTAAGAACTGCAGATGTGTTCACATTTTGGAATGCCGGTTTGCCGCTTGCTGTTTGCCAGTGAACAAGGGCTGTGTAAAGCCTGAAACGCGTATGGCTGTTTTTAAATGGAGAGAAGCAGATGGCTGCAACCCTTGCCGTCCCTGAATAAAAGGATTATAGCACTTTGTATGAGGCGTCTTCACTTGTGAGTGAACTTTTGTTTGGATATATATATATATATATATATATATATATATATATATATATATAGAAACACAAGCACAAACACATTCGCTTGAAAAACAGTTAAGGTAGAAGTTATGGTGAACTTTGGCCATAACATTTTAAATATAGCATGAAATTAATTTCCCAGTAATAGTTAGCTCCATAAACCAGAATTTGCACACAACCATAACTCACACTAATACAATGCTCATCGCCTCACCCACATTGAAATACGTCACATCACAAAGGATCTCACAATTAACATCATATATGACCTTACCATTAACATTACCATTGAAACAACCTTTGATACAGTATGCTTTCTATCTTTGGGTGCATGAGGTTATTTAAAAATGATGCACTGTCAGGTGCTCTTTTTTACTGATATACATTTTCTGAGGTCATAAGCACTATCTGATGAGTTATCTTTTGCATGGCTGGGATGCAATGTATGGTGCTATCACATTGCTGCTGGTAGAAAATGTTTTTTTTAGCAGACCCCGCTTTTAACTCTTCGCAGGTGTCCAACACGCCTTAGGTGGCCAACTCATGCACTGCATACTAAAATTTAGCCTCTTTTGCTATGTAATGGCAACGTTTTGGGACGATTGGTCAAATCACACCAAAGTTATAAGCAACCCAAAAAATGCCTTTTCAATGGACAAAAAACGGACCTAATCATAACTATACATTACACGGGTCCAAAAATGTGTATACGCCTGCATATAAAAAAATAGATATACATAAAAGTAGATAGATTCACAGACAATGTGATAGGACATTTATTTTGCGGCACAGTAAAGGAATGGTTAAGGGCACATTAACTAGAAGAGCAAACGTGTACAGTCATGTAGCTTCCTCTGTGAAATGTGTGATATTACACTGTAAACTGAAACTTCCTTTGTTTATGCCACATTGCTTTGCACAGTAAATAAAACAGTTATCAGGCTGTTTAGCATCAAATACAAATTTAGAGGGGGTATTTAATCTCATTAACTAGCCATTCATGTATATACGTGTGGATTGAATATCTACCTACATACACAAATAGAAACAACTGTAAACATACACATACGTTTCTTTATCATGACTTTACCAACTTTGAGTTTTGAGTTGAACCTCTTTTTAAGATTTTCTCATCGCATGATTTCAAGAGGGCTCTTGGGTTAGAACTTGCCGAAGAGCCTTAATGCAACTTTATCCACTATGCAAGAAAATGAAAGTGGGAGGAAAAACAGAGTTCCAAGAACGAGCATAACAGGTAGGCAATACTTTAAATATTACCATGCTCACCCCCTTCTGCATCTGCTCGGGGTACAGTGCTACCAGGTCTTTTCAGTCCTGGCCCCAGGTCAACCGCTGACACACAGAATACATCAGGAACCACTGGAAATGCACGCCACACCTATGAACTTATGCAGAAGACCGAAGCCCACCCACATGCAGCACATGGGCTTGATCCACACCAGTCAGTATCATAATCCAAACAAACCTAGGACTATTGGAGGAAAACGGTACATGCGAAAATTATCAGCTTCTTGTGCGAGGTCTTCTACTCCGCAAGAGATGGGAAAACAATGGAGACGTTAATGTTACAAAGAAAGTCATTAACATCCTGCAAAAAGGCAAAAGTTTTGAAACCACTTCTTTACTCGCAACCCCTCCTCCAACATCTAGCTTGAATTACAAGGCAAGCATCTGAACCTTTCTAGAGGTCGGATACTTCCCTTCAACCTGCATTATTAAAACATTGTAAAAGCAAATGTAATATTAGTTTACACCACACTTTCTAGCAACCTTGATTAAAGTTTGATATCGTGCTGCAAGTCACTGACAATTTAAACGTTTAAAACTCAGTCCTCTTTATCCCCCATTTGCTTGACAGTTTTTCTTTAGGTTAGCTACAGGTTACCTTTATGAAACCAAGCCCTATTCTTTCTCCTCACAGTCCTATCAACCCATGACCATAACTGTGACGAGGAAGAGTGACAAGGTGTCAAAAGAGTGTAGAGCATAAGACTTGGCCAGGCGACGAGGATAAAACTATAAAAGTATCAGCAGAGTGTCAGTAAAATTGTATACACTATTTTCCAGGTCATCCCGATGTGCAATACCTTTCATTAGGAAGTGTGACAGCATGAAGCCCACTGTAGGTTTGAAGGCACAACGTGAAAAAACAGCGATGATGTAAATATATAATTCTCACTTTCTCACGCAATCAGACAAAAAGTAAAAAAAGAAAAAAAATACATGCCATGGTGAAGCTTGTGACAGCACTGCCATCCTTCAAGTTCGCAAATGTGTAACAATGCCAGCAATCGGTTTAAATTATTCACATTGTGATAAAACTTCATTTTTTTCGCCTTTTCATTTTCTTAAAAAAAAAGTCTCAGAGTAAAACCTGATGTGCAAAACTGTGAACTCGTGGTTGGAGTCTAATGATCTCTTGTCGGGTGCGTCCAGCGCTCTGCGTTACATCGCCTTCCATTGCATGACTTGCCCTACCTTAAGAACACTGCTATGGAGGAGAGTTTCTTCATCACCACCCATGAAAAAGAAAAAAACAAGGTCCTGGAAAGAAGTACTACTAAAAGATCGAATGTCAGTTGGCTTTTCACATGCCATCTGATGCCACTGTGCGAGGAAACCCCTGCCCCAGAACACACATGCTCGCTCTCCTTCACAGTAAAAGGAACTGAACACAGATGGCCAAGAGCTGAAGTCGCATGTGTCCAGAGAGGAGCGGCCATCGCTGACTGGCTTCTTCCCTTGAACACGGAGACGGACTAGACAATAGCGGCAGCTGCCATCCAGTGAGAGCGATCAGAGAGCTGTTGAGGGGGGAGGGTTGATGCAAATGACAGGTAGACCCCTCCCCCATTGGCCCTCAAGATGAATCCTGATCCATGCTGCACCCAAGGGCTTCAATGTCATTGCTGATGTCTGTGATCATTCGGTCCCACTCGTCACCCTCCGAAGGCACAGACTGGTCGTCCGAGCCACCAGCTGCCCCATTTCCATTAGTCGTGGAGTTGGAAGCTGTGCTCATTGTCCGCCGGTATCGCCCAAAACTGTCCGTGATGATGCCCCGGCCATCCTTCACACCAATGGTTTCTAAGAAGTTTTCAAAGTGTAGGCTGTCCTTTTCTGGAATGAACGGTCGGAGGCCTGAGTGGCAAAGTAAAATGAGTAGAGGGAGGAATGGTCACTTCAAAGCACATTACATGGAAAAGCAAACAATTTAAATTCTTGCCAACGTAAGCAGATTACAGAAAGCGACACAGTAGCAAGTATGAACAAAAAAAAAAAAGTTACTTACCTTTACTAACACTCTTTTTGGTGGAAACTATCCGCCAACACCTCACCTTTAGAATATCCCCAGGTGCCAGGCAGGAACTGGAGAACTTCAAAGGCAGTACTCATGCGGGCCAGCAGCTGGCGTCTTGCAGCTCAGCATATACGTGCCACCCCTGCAAGCTGACAGTTTTTTGGCTCTATCCCTTTCTGCACCTACAGACACGGAGCGTAAAACAACAGTGGGTGACAATGTGCCAATCTCCAACTTAGGACCTTTTTAGAAGTGAAACAAAAAGGGACTTTGCTGGGCTAAGAAGAGAACAAACAGTAAAACATCAGAAAGTTTGGCTTCTAAGAAGTCAGTCTATTGGACACCTTACTAGGCGAAATATTTTTCCCAGCACATAGGGTACATGGACTTTATGGAAGGGTATTGGGAAGCAAGGAATGCATTAAAATGCCACCTTTAAATCTCCATGTGCGGAGAAGTCAATGGTGGAGATTATCGGAGATTAGGATCTGCCCTGCACTGAGAAAGGATGTCTTCCCGAAGCGGATGGCTGATCAGAGGGAGACTGCTCACGCTCCCACACTGATCTGACCCAGACCAGGCAATGAAAATGACTTGGATCTGGCATTTCCAGACCTCCAGAGCCCAAAGTAGAAGACTTTCAGGAGTCCCTCACTCTATTCCAGCTGAAATTAGTCTCTCTAACGAGTGTCCTGGAGGAAATTTCGATGAGTAAAATTGCTGCCAGTGCCGTCCCAACAAAGGAGACCAGATTTAAGAACGGCTCCACAAGAGTTTGAAGACACCCTGCATCACCTCAGGATGGAGACACCACTTGTGATCTGCCAAATGATCTCTGCTTAATTCCTCTGCTCTGACATTCAGGGACTCTGCCAGGTGGTTAGAAACTAGAAAGATGTTCTGTTGCCACCTCCTGATGTGCAGAGCTTCCATACACAGGGCCCAGGACCCCCCAACCTTGCTTGCTGTAGTACCACATGGCGGTAGTGTTGTCTATGAGAATCTTTGGATGGAAGGCTTTGAGGAACAAGCAGATAGACCAGCCAAGGCTCCAGCGGGTTGATGCGGAGACCACTGATCTAAGGTGAGCCCCCCATCATTGATGTCACTGTCACAACTGAGAGATCCGGGAAGGGAGTGTGTCAAATCTCTGACCAGATGAGCGTTTGACAACCAGCATCATCGTTTCCTTCTGGTGAGATTCAGACTGAATCAATTACACTTACTCCTAGCTGACCAATGGGATGGAAAAATCCGGAGGACCTGAATGTTTGTACATGTGATCATTTTTCTATTCAGGACTCAATGCATTTTGTGAGCATTTCTTGCACATCCGAAATCGGTTAATTTTACCTATTTTAAAAGGCAAAGGTTTTATACAGGCTAGACCCGCTTTTATATATTTGCAAATGTTGACCAATGTTTGGGACATTTTTAATATAGCTAGTTTTTTGACAGCAGCGGTCAGAATAAGGAATAAGAGAAGGACTGCTATTAATTAGTACATTTTAAATTCAATGAATTATTCCTGTTTATATTGATGATTTAGATTTCACTATCTGTATTTTGCAATGATTGTGCTTTTTTTGCAATATTAAAAATATATATATATATATATATTTGTATTTTTAATGTAGTATGGTTTTAATCAACCGAATAAAGTGAATTTGACTGACTGACTGACAACCAGCATTGCAGATCCTAAGCCATCCCATTTGAGACTTGAATGGAGTCAAAGAGGTAGCCTTGATGCAATGCCCACTGCGATCTGAGGCTCCATTGCAGGGCTTGTATGCACACCTGACATTGTAAACAATGCAAAGAAGCATCAGCCATTCTCATCAAGATCACAACACTGGAATCCTTTTGAATGACCTGGACTCACTACTGTGGAGGAAAGGACTTGAATACATTGTGTAAAGATTTGCTCCAATGAATGGAAGTCTACATGTGTGGCTCAGGTGGAAATCCTCTTGTTGATGGTGAAACTCAATGATGTCAAGAGGTATTTGACAATGGACTGTGGTACGCGAGCTTTCAGCAGCCAGAAGTTGAGGTACAGGAATACATAGGCAACTAACCTCCGTAGATGGGCCACAACTACTGTCATCACTTTACATGAGGGGCCGAGGTAAGCCCAAAGGGAAGCACAGCACACTGAAATTATTCTTGGCCCACTTTGAACCACAGGTCATGATTGTGGGGCTGGAGGATGGGTATATGGAAATACATGTCCTTCAAGTCCAAGGACACCATCCAGTCTACAGCGTATAGATCTGAGCCATGATGAGCATTTTGAACGTATCCTTCTGCAGAAATACATCAAAAGACAAAGGTTCAGGACTGGCGTGAGGCCCCCATCATTTTTCGTGATGAGGTATTGAAGATAGCATCCCTTGCGCCTTTCTCCAAGTCAGTACCTGTTCAATGGCACCGTGAAAGAATTAAAGATTTACCTCCTGAATCAGGACTGTCAAGTGCTCCTTTAAAAATGTGTTCTGGTGTGGGAGGAAAGTGGGGCAAGATGGAAGTAGTGGGGCAAGATGGAAGTGGCGGGACAGGGTGTAGCCCCTTTAAATAACCTGGAAGACCATTTGTCATGGATCTCCAGCCGGTAAGGAAATGGTGAATCCCGCCTCCCACCATCCTGACTGGGACCATCGGTACAAATTAAAGCATCTTGGTAGCCTTTACAGCCGGTCAGGGGGAGTTAGGGGACTGTTGACCCTGCTGTCCTGTTCAATACAGGTGCCATGACCGAGGGTCCAAAAAAAAGGACTATCTGCTGTACCACTCGTTGAAAAGGCTGAGCTTGCCTATAGGCCAGCCCCTTGGAATGCCCCTGAATTTTCTGAATTGATCGGGAAATTGCCTCCCTGGCATTGATAATCCCAAAGACCGTGCAGTGGCTCAGAAAGCCATGATAGTGGATGCATGAGTGCAGTGCTCCGCTTCACAAGCCAGAAATACTGGTGCTCCAAGCATCCACTCGGCATCCACCTTTTAACAATCATCGCAATTTATGCGGATGACGTGCTACTGTACCTTAGGGATTTTGCCAAGGGCTGTCCCAACATTGAGCTGGCCCTCTGAAAATATCGTGGAGTGTCTGTCCTGCATGTCAACAAACAGAAATCTAGCCTACTGGCCCTCAACCCTTTGTGGTCCGCAGTTCAGCTAGATATGGGGGCAGGCGGTGGGGATTGGGGAGAGATGATGGGCGCCACACCCACTGGGCAGCAACATACCTTCAGCTATTTAGGCATGCAAATATAGCACACTGACAAAGACCTGCTTGACAGGAATGTAAGTAATGGGCAGGATCGCCTTCTCAAAGATGGCTATGCTTCCCGCTTCACTGTATTACTTTGCTAACGTACCACTCAACTTAACTGCAAAACGATTCCGCTCCCTGGACACACTACTCGGTGAGCTGACATGGAGCATAGGCAGGGGAAGGGTTGCGCTGGTCAAACTCAGATTCCCACCCAACAGGTGTGGCCACAGTATCACTAATTTAAAGCATTACTACACGGCTTCCAAACTCCAATGGTTTAGTCAATGGATTGTTTGGCATCTGCCTGGAAGACACTACAACTATGCAAGCACCGTGGATAGTAGAGGTGCTTCTGAGCTTTACCTGGTAGGTCGCTTGACACAACCCTCTCCTCATCTTCTTTGGGTTGCCTACATATGTTATTGTAGAACTGTGCGCCTTACAGAGGAGATCCTCCCTCCCGTTTCAGAAACTCCACTTCTTAGCCTCCTGTATACTGGTAATGAAATTGCACTCACCAATCTTAAACAATGGCAAGCTCTAGGCATGGGGAATCTAGGTGATCTTTTCAATGAAGGCTTCCTTCTTCCCTTTGATTAACTTGCAGGGTTGTCACGGCATGCCTTAGGGTCACTTTCTGACTTATTATACATTGATACACCTTGCACCAAAACTGACACACAATGGCTGCAGAGCCGCTAATGCATGAGGTACTGCAGTCCCTCCACACCATGGACACTAGGCGGCACCTCAGCTGATGGCTGACCCAAGTGCTGATGGCAGACACACAGGCCCCTGTCGAAGTGTGCTGCATGTAAAATGGGAACAGGGCCTTAACACGGTTTAATGATGCTAAACGAGAATGTATCCGGGAATGTATCCTCACTCACCCCTGTATGGTTTCTAGGGATGCCTGGCTGAAGGTTATACCATTTTACATCCTGTATAGGCCCTAGTTGACCCCCCCCCCTCCCCAGGGAGGAGCTTGGTGAATACTTTCTGGGAGCAGACTCCTACTTCCCTCATTGTCCGTTAATAGGCACTGAAATGGAACAAAGGTTCTGGACATGTCCTGCACTAGCACGCTTCTGAGCTGAGGTTACAGATAAGTTACATTTATTGCCTGGGCAAGAAAAGGTGCGTGGCTGGTATACACGTGCTCTAGAATGAGTTAAACACTCCAAAAGATACAAAGACATGTCTTGCTTTCTAGACTTGGAAGTCATACTCTCACGGATAATCATCACACGCTTTTGGAAGCCCAGCACACCACCCTTTTGCGATTGCATGGCGCAGTGTGGTTATTTCTTAGGCAGAAGTCAACAGCACCCTGCCTCATCAAGAAGAGGCCAGGGGCCTCCAGAAATACACTTAATCACTGAGATGGATGAACTCAATGAAACCTTTCGCGCCCCCACCAAGGATGACACCCTTTCCCCAAAGTCAAATGCCAGTGGGCTAACCCTCACTCATTATGGGTAGTTGGTTTCACTTCTGCCCTAAACCGTAGGACAAATAGGCCACTTAACCTTCCACTATAATGCAGTGCACACCCACTTCTAGAAACCCTTATTTAGTATTGCACATTTCTTTCTCCTGACTAAATATCCTACTCAAAGTACATACTGCATCAAAACCACTCATAACCACCCAGTGCTTAGACAGCTTCACATAGTACAATACTCTCCAGAGCCATGCTCCCTGCCCCCTACACATCAAATGCATAGCCGTGTATACTATACTTGCCTTTTACCCCTCTAGTTAACATGCTGTTAAGTCGTTTTACTGCTGACTCCAAACTGTAGCTTTGACAAGCAGTGTCACCTATAAGATTTCCTGGCAATGTAACTTTACTCATAAGAATTGTGCAAGTGTTGCTGATCACAAGAGATTCTCCCATATTGCTTGGCATGTTAAAGTAAATAGCTAAATTGTGACATGGACATGATGTTAACACTCACAATTCTATTTTGCTTACTTTTATCTGACCTTACATGTATGTGCATTGTCTGCTATTAAAATGTAACCTTGAAAAAAAGAGTCTGCAATAGCTCGACGGTCTTAATTATTATTTGTTTTACATATTTTTGGGGGAGTTTATATCACCATAATGCAATACAGAAATGGCAGCTAACTGGGGAACTCACACCAAATCCATACCATACTGCCTCAGCGGCTCTAAGATGTAGCCTATCCATTGAGAATATTTCAGGTCACATCTCTTTACCAGTCTCGTACGATAGGAGGTCTCATAGTGCCAACAGCACGCTATATTTCTCTTTGCTACCAGAAAACCCATCCATGCCAATGTTCGTTGTCCTCTCAAGTCCACCCTATCCTCCATTATCCCCAGTATTGTTACCTTGGAGTCTAGGCTAATGGGAGTGGTGTGCACAAAACCTCCGCTTGTGAATCGTGTATTCTATTCCAGTATCTCTGAATTGGTTAAAACTCTCATATCACATGATAAAAGGTGGCTAATTGTCCCCCACATCACATACAGATAGGGCTACTCATCGGGGCCCACCTTCCAAATCCTTTCTGGGTTATATTAGTCTTATGAAAGTAACTGAACTCTGCTGCTATTGAAAGAGACTGCTTGTTCTTGTGTGGTCATTTCAGCTTCCTGTCACTCACTGTCCTCTAGTTCTTCCACGTCTTGCTTCCAAGCTGCATGTGTTGCTGTTAGCAAGCTCAAGGATTTAAGGATCAAGGATCGCTACAGATTAGATATTCCCCTATGACCCAAAGGGTCTACTGCCAGCTTGGCGTCCAGCAGAATAAAGTCAGGGACCTCTCATAATTCCTCCTTGTACGTGGCCAAGAGATGACAGAGTTGCAGGTTTCTAAAGAAAACTGTGATTTATGCAGCTTAAACTTGTTTGCCAGCCATTGAAAGGACTTAGCATGGTTCTGTATCCAACTGTGGCCCAAACATGAAATCTCAATGTGTGTGTGCCATAATTGTCTTACACTCCTCTGTGTTAGGCCTAAGCCTGCTCGCCCTCACAACCACTAATAGAGCACTTTGGGTTTACATTGAGCCCTGTACACTTCTGGGGGAATTTCTGGACTCTGCACAGTAGAACTACCTAGTGGTATTCCGTAAACAGAGCCAGCTTCCTAAACTTTATTTGTGTTTTTGCGACCAGAGAGGGAGATCTGTATATCATCATTCGTATTGTCAAGCCAGAGCAATGAAGATCATCATCATTTTGTGTTGCTTTTGATAAATCAACACTTTTGGTAGACAGTAACTGGTTGAATGGAATTCCAATACATTTCCAACACTTTATCCGAAGGATATGAAGTCTCCGCATTTTGCGATTCATGCAGTGGCAGTCTTGAAGTCCATATTAGAAAGTTCAGAAATTTAGAAGAATGCATGTTCTTTTAAAATGTGGCTGGTAATTTCATCGGCTATTGTGTTCTGAAGGCACAGAAGCTATACAACGGTGATCTGCAGGTCTAAAACCCGAAGCAGTGTAAATCTTTCAGCTTCTATTGAGAGAGTGTGGCATTTCATTGCACCCTCCTTGTTCAGATAATACATCCTGTAGTACAGTTATGCTACACTTCTAACTGTGCCCACTGCTATTGAGTGTGGGATGGATTTAGAGCCGGGTGGTTTGCTCTCGGCTCCAACACATTTATACGATACAACTACCGCTTGTTCGGCCAGTTCTTGTGAATAGAGAGCCGTGTCCTTCAGGCACTGCCAACCTAACACTGATGCATCTGCCACAACTGATTATAGGGGAAGCGATCCATCCACGGAAGAGAACTCCTATCAATAGGTTCCTCCTATGGCATCTCCCAAAAGATGATTGTAGATATGTGAGCTGTAGGTTTAAGTGTCTGCTCTCAATCTTCTACCCTCTACCATTATTCCTCTATCAACTCTTGAAGAGGTCTCATTTGGAATCTTGCATTCAGGACAAAGAATATAAATGATGCTATATTGCCAGAAAGGGAGAAAATATGCTTAGCTGTTGTATGAAGGATTATCTGAAATTGAAAATGTTTTACTGTATAAGACGGTCAATTTCCCAACAAAAAGAAGTTTGTCAAAAATGTGTCCAAATTGTGGATTACTCGAAATGGCATGATTGCTGATTCTGCACTATTATTTTTAAAAGGGTAACCACCTTTAGAAACCAGTTGTCTAAGTAATGGTACACAAATATATGTTGAAAGATCTGAAAGGGAACCACTTATGCTAGGAATTTAGAGAAGACCACTCTGAAAACAGAATATAGTATACTCACTGCAGGTTCTTGATTTTGATCACTCCTGATGATCATATGTGAAAACATATTTATTTAGAAGTTTTCTATAGCGCTAACAAGACCCACCCGAAGGTAGCAGAGCGCTTTACAGTAAAAGGAATGAAAAGGTGAACAAAAAGACACGTAACAAATAAAGGCGATCATCGAAAGACAATTATGGATGAGGAAAAGTTCGTAACAGTAGGACTTCTTGGTAATAGGATACAGAGATAACACATAGTTCTGGGGATGGTTATTGATCCTAGTTACCCAGGACCTAGGGAACGGATGAGGAACAAGGATTTGAGTTGGCTCTTGAATTCCGCATAGGACGGTATGGATCTGATATGCGGGGGGATAGAATTCCATATTTTGGGGGCATTTCCTGTGAAGGAGCAGTCCGCAGTTTTCTTCTTTCTGGTTTTTGGTGGGATGAGCAGCAGGGAGTTAGAGCTTCTCAAATTTCTACTTTGGCCAGCTTTTGTGAGCTTGTTTGCCAAGTATTCTGGTTTTCCGGTGTGGAGGGCCTTGTGGGTTAGGCAGGCCGTTCTGAAGGTGCTACGCATTTCCACCGGGAGCCATTCAAGTTCTTTGAGTGCTGGGGAGATGTGGTCAGATTTTTTGCATCCTGTGATCATTCTTGCTGCCGCATGCAGTGTTGTTTTTAATGGAGCCAGGTGCGATTTGGGGATGCCTGTTAGGATTGAGTTCCCATAGTCCAGTCTAGATAGAACTAGAGATTGCATGGCTAGTTTAAGGTCCTTGTTGGGAATGAAAGGTTTGATTTTGTTCAGAAGTCTGAGGTTAAAGAATGCACTTTTTGCCGAGTTCTTAATGTGGTTTGTCAAGGTTAGTTTGGGGTCTAGGGTGAAACCCAGAGATTTTACGGAATCAGCTAGCGTGAGAGAACCTTTAAGAGCATCGATCGTCTTCAGCCACTCAATGATTTGAGGATTGTCTTCTTTGTTTGAGATGAGAAGAGTTTCGGTCTTGTCGGGATTGAGTTTCAGGTGATTCTTTGTCAGCCAATCTTGAACATCGTTTAAGACAGCATTTAGTCTGTGGATGTCGTTAAGTGAAGAGGTTTCCAGGTAGATCTGCGTGTCATCCGTGTAGAGGTGGAAGTGGATATTGGCATTCCTGAGTAGTTTGGCGAGCGGTTCCATATAGATGTTGAAAAGCTGAGGAGAAAGTACTGATCCTTGGGGGACACCCTTGTTGACTTGCTGGGTTTCGGAGGTGAAGTTCTTCATTTTTATTATTTGCGAGCGGTTGTGTAGAAAGGAGGAAAACTAATCGCGAACTACCTCGCCAAGGCCAGCTCTTGCTTGCAGAGTCTTGATGAGGAGCTTATGGTCCACCGTGTCGAAAGCTGCGGATAGATCAAGGAGTATGAGGAGGCAGCACTTGTCAGCGTCAAGAGAACCGTGAATGTCGTCTATGATGTTCAGCATCGCGGTTTCTGTGCTGCAGCCTTGTCTGAAGCCGGATTGGAGGGGGTCCAGGAGATTGATGTTATCCAGATGATGAGTCAATTGCAGGAGAACGCAGCGTTCCAGTGTTTTGGCGAGTAGAGGGAGGTTAGATATCAGTCTGAAATTGTTCAAGTCAGTAGAGTCAAGACCCGTTTTTTTCAGCAAAGGGGTGACTTGTCCCATTTTTAGACAGTCGGGGACCACTCCGCTTTGTAGGGAGCCGTTTATGATTTTGCCCCAGATAGGTGCTAAGGTGAGCTTCATTTTTTTGATTAGTGAGGGAGGAATGGGGTCTGAGATGTGAGCTGATGGTTTGGAGGTCGAGATCAGCGAGATTATCTCAGTTTCTTGCACGTGGCGAAAGCTTAGCCAAAGGAGGGGAGAGGGGCCGGAAGAGAGGGCCTGTGGGATGGCCGCGTTGCTCTTCGGGAGGTGTAAGTTGTTGATGTCTAGAGATAATTCGATTTTTAAGACCTTATCGTTGAAGAAGCTGGCGAAGTTGTCGCATAGTTCTTTGGACGCCTGCAGGGGTGAGGGCAGAGGCTTGGATGTTTGATGTCTGATTATGTTGTAGAGCTCCTTAGGTCTGTTTTTGGAATTGGCTAGTGCATCTCGGAAGAAGCTGGATTTCTTGTTTTTGATATGGTTGTTATACTTCTTGCGGGCTGCTTTTAGCTGTAGGCGAAGGATGGCTGTTGGGTTGTTTCTCCACTTTCTTTCTTTGGCTCTCAAGGTTCTTCTTTCTGCGTTGAGATCCGCATTGAACCAGGTTCTAGAAGGGGTGGCACGGCTTCCTTTGAGCTTTAGAGGAGCTAGATTATCGAGAATGGAGACTAGCTCAGAGTTGTAGTGGTCGATGAGATCATTGGTCGAAAGGTGAAGAGAGTTGTCTGGAAGAAGTGAACTTAGCTGACCTTCTAGAATGTCTTGGGGTACTTGGGAGAGGTTTCTCGACCATTTGGGGGGGTCTTGGGGAGGTTTAAGCGGGATGATGGGGTGATTGATGTGAAATAGGATCATATGATGATCTGACCAGTCAACGGGAAGTATGTGGTTGACCGTGATTGAATTCTTTTGTGCAACGATGGCGTCCAGTATGGCTCCTTTGTAGTGTGTCTCCTCAGTGCAATGTTGAGTAAGGTTGTTGTCGGCGAGGAGGCTGGATAGCGATCTGATTAGAGGGTTATGGATTTCGTTCCATCGGAGATTCAGGTCACCAAGAATTAGGTTTTTGGAATCGCCGAGAGCGTCTTGTGCAATCAGGTTGGATAGTTGATCTCCAAACTCGTTGTTTCTGCCCGGGGGGTGATAGAGTAGATGGCATAGTAGAGGGTCATTGTCTTTGGTTTTGATGACAGCGGATAGACATTCAAATGAGTCGTACTCGAAGGAGGAGGTTTCTGTGATGCTCCAGCTGTCCTTGTGGATGATAGCAACCCCACCTCCTCGTTGTTCTATCCTGTCTTTGGAGATGAGGGAGAAACCAGGTGGTACCAGCATGTCTAGGCAGGGAGGAGATGACTTGTTTAACCAGGTCTCAGTGAGGAACGCAACGTCAATGTCGTGTGTGAGGATAGCTTCGGCTATGTCCGTTGCATGTAGTGAGGCCGATCTGCAGTTGATTAGGAGGCAGTTGGTGATTTTCTCCTGATTGCTGGTGGTTTTGTCTTTAGCCTCTCTAGGTATAGCGGTGAGGACTGGTAATCTCTGTCGTTTGAGAGTGGGTAGATGTCATATAAACCTACAGTTGCAATTGAAGTGACACCGTAAAGGATGAAACTCCTCTTTTAAACTTTGTTCTTCAGCAGTACATATCGCAATCAGGCCCTCTGTTTCTTTTGAGTGTCCAATGTGTTTATTCAGTTTAAAATTTAGCCTGCACCAGCCATTGCACACATTGCACAAGGAAAGGCATTGTATTATCAGGTCTAATGTTGGAAAATATATATGACTCTGTCTTTTGTTATAATGTATCATTCTAGAAAATGGGTTGCAAAGTTTCCTCCAAATGGAGAGATGAACGGTGAAGAAAGAGCGATAAGTAGTTGCTGTGTGGCTGCTCAGGATTTTATTAGCACTGCTGAGGGCTAGTAATGTTCTGTATCCCAGATAATTTTTATGTAACATCGTCGGTGGTAAGCAGGGTTATAAGGTTTCTGCTGCTGTTACAATTGCTGCCTGTAGAGTGTATGAACCACGGTTAGGCACCCAAAGTCTTAAAACCCTTTCTCTTGTCCAATTCAACTGCCCTCAAACACCCCCGCCCCCCTCAGGGTGTTCATGCACACATACACAGGAGGCACACCTTATCTTAAAGAGAAGGCAGACAGGCCAACAATGCAACTGAGGAGACACTCTAATCAGTCAAAACAATAAAAATAATACACCCTACATGCAGAATAATCAGATAATCTGGTAGCTAACATCCTGGGATGTTAAAGGAAGGCACACCTTTTTTCCAAATGTTGTTCTAGGAGACAAGTAAGTTTTACAATGGCATAGTTGTGTTTACAGAGCCCATTCTGAATTGTCCAACTGCTAATGCGATGCTTTCTGAGACAGCAGAGTGCCTGTATTCCTCTGGGATAGAACTGCCAATATTATCCTATGCAGAGGTTGATTCATGATTGCAACATTTATCACTTCATTTATCTTTTTGGGGAAGAATTAACGTTGACTTATAAAACAAAAAATATTTGATAGAATTAAAATGTTCCTCAATATCAAAATATGTTAAAAAAACAAAAAAAGACAGAATACGTTATCTCCTACTTTCCGTTTCTTCCAACAATGAACTCTGCGTTCGGGGTCTTGCAAAGACAGTTTCATGTTCATGAACTTTAAAGTTTATCCCACAATGCAGACAATATTTTACAGCAACTTTAAGACTTTGACATATTTAGAAAGTTAACATGTGCGGTGATAGAAAACAAAAGGTACTAACTCACAGGCATGGTTTCCAGCAATAAATGTCAGTAGCGCCTATTAAGCACAGCCGTATTGTACTTCAGCAGCAGAGAAGTCTTTAAGATCTAGTGGTACAAATGCCCTACATTTGGTCTGCTTTATCACTTCATTTATAAATAAAATGGCTGCTTCAGACTCACCTAACAATAGGAACTTTCTGCTGTCACCGTAGAGCTGCTTTAGATTTATACAGAACTCGTGAATTGAAGAGCCATTTCGATACTCATGAAGAAGTGTTGCAAACTGCTGGATCTCTTGAGATGAAAGCTTAGTTCGTAACTATGGACACAAACAGCAAACGTTAAAATGTAGGATGTAACACATTTACCCCAACATTTAGATGAAATCAGTAAATGATGGGCAATGGGGTGATAGACCCACTACAGAGATGTAAATCTAATTTTTGTTTAGTGCATGTGAACAACAAGTTGATAACAAAAATGCCCACACCACAAAGATCAATTTACAAACCATTCAAATTGTGTTACTATAGAATAAAGCAGGGATACAAAGTAGACAGTGGATGCAAATCAACCAACGTCGACTTTGCATTGCGGGACCAAAGTTAAACATCACTCATGAAAACATCAACAATACAGAAACCTCAGGATAGCGATGATGGACCTTTGCTTTTCATTACTTGGGATCCAGCCCACTTAAGATGACGGGCTTTATGCTATACTGGACTGAGAGATTGACCTCAATAATTCCCAAATAGCAAGTTAAATCAGAATATGTGCTTCGACTATCTGCACATCCCACGTTTGAGTCTAAATTCATGTTGCATTTGTTTTCAAAGATTTTCATGAGCAGCTAGTAAAGAATTTGAGGGATTCTTTCACAACTCACAAATAATTAGTGGTAACATGCAAAAAAAGCTCCAGATCTCATCAAGATCTGGTGGAATAGAGGTGACTCAATGAATTGAGCCCATCTCTAATCATTCTAAAATCTTTAATTTCCTTAACAATTTGGAACTAGTATGAGGACACTAAAATGGCAACAAAAGTAACCAGTTGGTTTGTTGCTCTATCAGAGGGCACACAGCAAGAACTCAGACTGCTCGAACAAGAAGCAAAAGAACTTCATTCATACCACCTCCCCAGTTTTCAAAACAATTCAAAAACCAAATTGATTCAATTATAGGCAATTAATCTGCCTCGTGCTAGCCACCGCACATGCACACTCTGGAATACACTAATCACAGACTGAACTGCGCAGGAAAATGCAGATTTGCAGAATTTTACAAAGCCTACTGTTGTCATGTAGTCCTGGAGAAGTTCAGCAGCTGTAGTGCTAAGCTCGCTCTCGCTGACTGTCTTGATATGAGGAGACTGTTGATTAGAGAAGGACGAAGGGGAGTTGCCACCAGTGCCCAACGAACCCTGAAAGGAACTAAAGTAGAAAACAATTTGCTTAGAACCTTAACTGACTAGAACAATAAAAATATTCACAATATATTTTCTCACTTGGGAAGACATGGCAGTGAAACATTTGGGGAATTAAAGAAGATGTTCACGGCAAACACTGAAAAATTAAGTATTGTAGTTTCAGATGTACTTATCCACAAAAGACCGCAAATGTGGAACTGTCTTGGATATGCTCAGGGTGTGACATCTTCAGGGGAGGATGGAGAAAGTTACTTACCAGTTTCAACAGTGTTTCAAGACTATTGAAGATTCACATGCTCTGCATCCCTCCACCATCCAATGGGTGGGCTTGAAAAGGTTCTTGTTTTCTGCCTAAGTACTTTTGGGCATCAACCAAAAGCAGAGTTAGTACGGCTATGATGAGGACCAGCCACTTACAGTGCTAAACAACATATCCATGTTGAAAATATATTTTAGCTGACATAATATTCGAAGGTGGGGTGGCGTCAGGTGAATCTCAAATAGTCTTGAGCTGCAAAACCTTTGCTACACATAAGTAGTATTTTTCTTTTAAGCATGAATCTATTTTACATTCACAAGCGTTGCATCGGTTGCAAAGCAGTGTGTCCACCATATGGCACAGGCATATAAAAATTTGACAAATAAAAAATCTTTAGTATTGTTTTCCCCACAGTAGCCTCTTTGCATGACAGAGCTTTTACAGTTAAATACCCCGTGAATGGCCAACCAAGAAATATCGGGCAAAGAACAAATGCCAACAGAAGCCAAGAAAGCAGCTTTTTTTCTTGTGAAATGGTTTTCTCGTCCATGAAGTAACTAACTGAATGCATTGCATGATCTAAATGAAGGACAAATTACTCACCTTCGATAACGCCTTATCTGGTAGAGACGTGATCTAGCCGCTGAGTCCTTGCCTGTGAACTTCCGGGCGTCAGGGTGGATCGGAAACATTTTTGATAGCAGTACCCCTGCACGCCGATAGGTGGTGTCGATTAACTATGTGTGACCTCATAAACGTCTGGTTCATCGTCGTGACGACCGCGTCTATATAGGCATTACCCCAGCACACTGATGTCAGTACTTTTCACGACTTTCCACGCCAGAAGCATGCAGCCATGAAGTGACTGTCTATGGTGTGTAAAAAACAGCTAGGGCCCTGAAGGGAAACAGCTCTGACCCTAAAAACGAATCTGCAGTACGGGGAGGATGGGTGAGTTGGTAAGGAATTTGCGGCTAGATCATGTCTCTACCAGATAAGGCGTTACCGAAAGTAAGTAACTTGTTCCTCTCATAGAGACATCTAGCCGCAGATTCCTTACCTGTGAACAGATACCCAAGCAATACCACCCCTGGAGGAGGGACGGTGGAAAAGCTTTAAACCAAAACTTCCTGCAGGACAGAAATGCCAAAAAGGCCCTCGAGGCAGACCGGGTTATCCAGGCAGTAATGCTTGGCAAACGTGTGGAGGGATGCCCACGTGGCCGCCTGGTAGATGTCAAGAACTGGAACACCACACTGAAAAGCCGTGTAGGCGGTCTTAACCCTTATTGAATGTGCTCTAAGGCCTTCGTGAGGCTGTTTCTTTGCCAAAGAGTAACATATTTTGATGCAGAGGATGACCCAACGTGAAATGGTCCTCTTCTGCACAGCACATCCCTTCTTTGCTCCAATGTGTCCTACAAAGAGTTGGTCATCCACCCGGAACTCTTTTGTGCAATTAAGGCAGAACAACAACTCTTTTTTAGGGTTCAGACGGTGGAGGCGTTCTTTTTTCTTAGAAGGGTGCGGAGAGGCATAGCAGGTGGCCAATGTGACAGATCGCCCTAGATGGAAAGGTATCCCCAACTTAGGCAAAAAAGAAGCCCTAGTGTGGATCACTACTCTGTCCAGGAAGAGGGTCAGGTAAGGGGCCGAGATGACAGCGCCTGCAATTCACTCACCCTCCTGGCAGAACTTATTGCCACAAAAAAGGCTGTTTTAATAGTGAGAACAGGCAATTGTGCAGTGGTTCAAAAGTTGCATACATTAAGAAGGTGAGAACCAGGTTAAGGTCCCACAGGGGCATAATAAAGGGCGAAGGGGAAACAAATGAGTAAGCTCCTTCAGGAAACTCTGTATAAGAGGCGATTAAAAAAGTGATGATTGATCTGTCAACTAAAGAAAAGCAGTCAGGGCTGAAAGGTAACCTTTTAAAGTTCCCAGAGTAGAGCCCTGCTGGACCAAGGAGAGAATAAAACGAAAAATGGCTGACAGAATAACCTCACAGACTTCGGGAGGAAGGTCAAAAGCTGTCAACCGTCGCAGCTAAATCTCCCTGCAAGGAGGTGGAGGGTGGACAGGTTCAAGTGGAGGATCCTCCTCCTGCAGGACTTTTTGGTTTAAAGCTTTTCCACAGTCCCTCCTCCTGGGGTGGTATTGCTTGGGTATCTGTTCACAGGTAAGGAATCTGCGGCTGGATGTCTCTATCAGATGAACAAGTTACTTACCTTCGGTAATGCCTTATCTATTAGAGACATGATCTAGCGGCAGATTCCTTACCAACCCACCCATCCTCCAGCACTGCAGATTAGTTTTAGTGTCAGGGCTGTTTCCCTTCAGGGCCCTAGCTGTTTTTAACACACCGTAGTCAGTCACTTCATGGATACACGCTTCTGGCGTGGAAAGCCGTGAAAAGTACCGACATCAGCGGGCCGGGGTGGTGCCTATATAGACGCGGACGTCACAACGACGAACCCGATGTTTATGAGGTCACACAGAGTCAACCGACACCACCTATCGGCGCACAGGGGTACTGCTATAGAAAATCTTCCCGGTCCAGCCTGACGCCTGGAATTTCACAGGTAGGGACTCTGAGGCTAGATCATGTCTCTACCAGATAAGGCATTACCGAAGGTGTGTAACTGGTCCTTCGCTTTAGATCGTGCAGTGCGCATTCAGTTAGTTACTTCATGGATGAGAAGACCATTCCACAAGAAAGTGGTTTCCTTGGCTTCTGTTGGAATATGTTCTTTGCCGGATATTTCTTGGTTATCCATTCACTGGGCATTTAACTGAAAAGCTCCATCATGCAAAGAGGCTACTGTGGGGAAAACAATACTAAAGATTTTTTATTTACCACTTTTTTATGCCTGTACCACATGGTGGACACACTGTTTTGCAACCGATGCACCCGTTGTGAATTTAAAATAGGTTCAAGCTTAAAAGAAAAATACTACAGAAGACCCTCCCAAAGGGACAGCCTGATTGGAGGATCGATCCTCATCTGCAAAAGCTCGGGATACCAAACTCTCCGTGCCCAGTACAGATCCAAAATAATGACTTGGGCCTGGTCGCTCTTGATCTTCTTGAGCACTCTGAACAGGAGTGGTATGGGCGAAAAGGCGTACATGAGGGAGACGATCACCGAGCAAGAGCCGCCTTCGAAACTCCAACGCGCAAAACTGCTGACATTGCATGTTCTCTTTGGAGGCGAACAGATCTAACCAAGGCTCTCCCCACTGCTGAAAGAGACCTTGTGCTACCCCCGGATGGAGACACCACTCGTGATCTGGCTGAGGTAGTCGGCTCTGCTGTTCAGGGAACCAGCAAGATGTTGAACCACCAGGGACATGCCCTGTTATTCCAGCCAAGTCCAGAGATGCAGGACCTCTTGACAGAGGTTCCCCGAACCACCCTGCCCCCTTTGTTGCAGTACCACATAACGGTAGTGTTGTCTGTGAACACTTGAACTAGCATTCTCTTGAGGGATGGTAAGAAGGCTTTCAGTGCCAATCGGATCACACAAAGCTCTAACAGCTTGATGTGAAGCCTGGCTTTCGCCAGAGACCAGAGTCCCCTGATCTCCACCTCTCCCAGATGGTCACCCCATCCCAGAAGCGACGTGTTCGCCACCTCTGTGAGATCTGGGTGGGAAAGAGAGAGGGAACTGCCTCTGACACAATCAAGTTTGTCAACCACCACTGGAGATCGTTCTCAGTGTCGTCCGATATCTGAACGAGGTTGGTGAGAATCCCCTGATGCTGCACCCAATGGAACTTCAGGTCCCACTGCAGAGCCCGCATGTGCCATCTGGCATGATCCACAAGCAGGATGGAGGAGACCATGAGGCCCAACAGCCTCGGAGTCATTCTCACCGAAATCCAGGATAGAGACTGAAACATCAATATCATAGCCTGAATATCCTAGACTGGCGGCTCGGGAGGATAAGGCTGAAACTGCACTGTGTCCAGAGCAGCTTTGATGAAAGAAAGCATCTGAGAGGGAGTCGGATGTAACTTCAGCACGTCGATAGCAAACCCCAGCGAATGCAGGAGATTCGCCGTAGTCAGGAGGTGGGAGACGACCGCTTGGGCGAGCCCGCCCTCAACAACCAGTCGTCGAGATAGGGAAAGACTGGAACCTCTGATCTCCGCAGATGGACTGTGACCACACCATCACCTTGGTGAACACCTGAGAGGCACTGGTGAGGCCAAAGGACACTACGGTAAATTGAAAGTGCTTGTAGTCCACCGTAAACGGTACGTAGGGTCGATGAGCAGGCAGGACAGGAATGTGGAACTAGGCGTCCTGCAAGTCCCATGCTACCATCCAGGGCCAGGGCTGAGCACGAGTGAGCATCTTGAACTTTTCCTTTTTTGAGGAAGTAGTTGAGGGCTCTGAGGTCGAGGATAGTGCGAAGGCCTATGTTCTTCTTTGGAACCAGAAAATAGCTGGAATAGCTACTACAGCCTATATCTGGCCGGGAACCCTCTCTACACCTCCCTTGGCCAAGAGAGTTCTGACTCCCTTGCGAAGTAAGACAAGGTGATATTCCGTCAGCCGATTGTAAATTCGAGGCATGGAACGAGGAGTAGTCTCGAAGGGGAGGGAGTTGTCCCTTTGGACTATTTGCAATACCCTGCCAGTGGTGGGGGTGATGACATATCCAGTCACCAACTGGACGCCCATGATCTAGGTGGATCGGGCTAGGAAGGTTTGGAGGCAGAGGGGGGAGGTGTTGTGGCCTGACCCAACTTCTGGCCACCCGACCCACAGGGTTGGGGTGAACAGAGTCGACGGCCACGCAGAGATTGCAGAACTTGCATGGTCCTCTGGCTGGGGTAGTGCTGGCATGGTTGGTAGCCCCTTACATAGCCACGAAAGGAGCTAAAGGCGGACGCAGGCCAGGATGACATTGAGAGGCCCAAGGACTTGGCCGTAGCCCGCGACTCCTGAAAGCGATCTAGAGTCGCGTCACCTTGTCTCCAAAGAGACGAGAGCAATCAAAGAGCATGTCCATAAGATTGTCTTGGACATTCCCTGAGAAGCCAGACGTTCTCAACCAGGCATGATGCCTAACGGCCACCGTCAAGGAAATATCTCTGCCCAGTGAGTCTGTTGTGTCTAATCCACATCGTATGTCACACTTTGCTGCATCTCTCCCATTTGCAACAGCTTGGGAGAGAACAGCCTGGGCCTCCTCTGAAACTTGTGACAGCACCTGCGCTCCCGTTTCCAATAGCAAATGGGAATAACGTGTTTACCGACCGCAATGCTTGGCTGGTGGAGAGAAGATTTTCTTACCAAAGCTGTCCAGCATTTTCGATTCCCTGTCCAGGGGTGTGGAAGGGAACATCCCACAGGAAGTAGAGGCTTGGACCACCAATCTCTTCCACAGCCCTACGCACCACCATTGCAAATGAAGCCCCCTCCTCCATAGCCAGGTAGAGACAGCATGCCAGGCTCTCGGGAGGTGTCCAAGCCGCTGGCATCACCCAGATCTTCGTACCAGTCCATTTCCTCATTGTAGAGCGGGGTTTCTAAGGGATCCTGCTGCCCCTCCCAATCTTCATCCAGTCCTAGCCCTTCAGAATAAGGCACAGGACACGAAATGGAGCCCAATGGCTCAGACGGCACCGGTCTTGGCATCAGTGGATGCCCAGCCGGCTCCATATCATCTGGAATGACGATGGGGAAACGCCGAAGATTGGCGCTGGCAACGTTGATGGTCTTGGCGTCGGACGAGGTGCCGGGGAAGGTTGTAGAGGTATGAGGTCGTAGAGGTACGACTGGTGCGGGTCGGGATCCAGGAACAGATCCAAGAGGAGTCCGTGTCGCCAGAGTCGTGGAACCGATGGGGTCTCCTTCACTGAGCCTGCGGGCCCGAAGGGGCACAGCAGGGTCAGGCCACCCAAATATGGCATACATGGCAATAAAGAATTCCTTTACCTGGGCGGGGGTCGCTACAGGCCCTGGAAAGGGAGGGAAACATGGAGCCGACCCAGGCACCCGCTCAGCACTGCGGGGCCTTGAACGCTGAGACTCCTCCATCTTGTCAGGTGACAGACGGGGCGAAGTCAAAGCACACTACAACTTGTGCTTTTTATGTTGCTTCTTACATGACCTTAATGACTTCGAGTGGGAGGAAGAAAACTTCTAACCCCCGGAGCGGTGCTCGGACCTTCCTCTCGACCGAGACCGGGAGCATTGGACGCCAGGCCGCAAGCAGCTTTTAGGCCTGCTCCCTCAAAGCTTTCAGCGCCATGGTCTAGCAGTTAGAGCATGACTTCGAGTTGTGGTCGTGCTCCAGGCACCACAGATAAACCAGTTGGGGGTCTGTGGTGACATGGTGCGGAGACAGGTGCCGCCTGCTTGAACCCAGAGGTCTTCTTGCTGGACATCCTATACACCAAAAAGTATGACAAAAAGTTGAAAAAAGTCTGTCAACAATTGACAGGGGGTAGCTCTCTGACGGATCTGCACCGCCTGGTGTGGAAAGAAAAGACCTGACATCAGCACGCCAGTGTGGCGCCTATAAAGACGACGCAGCTGTCGCGATGACGAACACGATGCCTACGGCATCACGCAGAGTCGATTGACGCCACCTATTGGCGCGAGGGGTACGGCTATCAAAAATCTTCCGGATCCAGACTGGCGCCTGGAAGTTCACAGATAAGGAATTTGCAGTTAGATGTCTCTATCAGATATTGTTTTTTTCATCACTGCTTTCCCTAGAATTTGTGGAGCATGGGATACTAACAGTGGGACATTCTTACAGGTTTTGTCTTGTCCATACGACTTGTCTGTCATCCAAAGCCGGTTAAGCCCTTTCTGCTGCTGACTGTGACTACACGTGAAAGGATAGTAACCCACAGGTTTGATTAATATTGAAACAAACAGTACCTAAGGAATAAACTTTGAGCAAACGAGTATTCAAGACTACTCCGATTATGTATTTGTAGATATGGTTGGTATACTTTCAGTGCCTAGATTTCGATAACACTAGCAGAGATGAACTAGCAAGTAAAACAACCTTCACTCAAGCTGTTTGAATGAAGTGTACGTGGTGGTTGAAACAGGTTGCATTAGGTGGGTTAATAGCATATTTAAGTTACATGTTGGTGGGTGGGGTGTGCAGTGCTGGGTATACATATTTTAGTCACACTAGAACAATATGTATGACTGGAATATGAAACCGCCAAGAAGACCTTTCACTTAAAAAAAAGATATTTATCGCTTATGAAGTGCCCTTTTACTGTAACAATCTTTAAGCAATAGTAATCTGTGACTCTTGCTCTTAGAAAATCTTAATCTTAAAGACACTCAAATACTCCTCCTCCTTTGACAGACCAATACAGAGAGAATTCCCCAGTCCAAGTATCACATAAGAGTCTAGGGCTTAGTTGACACTTTCTTGGTCGCCAATGTTTTTTGGAGCTAGACAATTCCAATGCTTCTGCGATGCTGACCATAGATCTTCGGTGCCATGCCACTTTGGCATGGAAGCCAAAGGTTGACAGCCTTTCATAATGAGTGGCTCAGGGGCTGTTTTCTTTGATCACTTTCTTTTGACTATCAATCAAAAGAAGAAGGGGGGACTAGGAACTAGATAAAGGTCCAGAACCCATGCACCAACTGAGATAAAGTATCAGCACAAAGAAGGGGGTATCTGTTCCATTGGAGGAGAAATAAAGTCTAAAGTGGAGTGTAGGTGGAAATTCTTCATTTAAGGAAGATAGAGCCCTCACACACCCATATGGGTGTCATGCTTCATCATATGCAAAACAATGTCATACATTCACCCCAGTACAGAGATCTGGGCCTAAATCCATCGTTTTTTTGCTCCCCATGCCATTCCAGGTTGAACCCAGCCATATGCAAATCAGTCTTGACCCTGTGCCCAATGGGAACAGTCCAGCCCGAACTGCCAGACCAGGTCCTCCCTGGACAGGAGACAAGCATCCTAGGACTGGTTTCGCATAGCACATGCTTCATCATAGGGCTTAGCTCCTTGTCGGGCTGGCGCTGCAATGCCCCTTGTGGCAGAGTACAGTGTGACAACTGAGGTCAGCCAATGATCAGCCGAAGAGTCGTGTGTAAGACCTACCCCTCTCTGCCCGTCTGGACGCAGTCATTGTCTGACTGCAGTTGTCGTGCAGTACTCGGCCACAATCCATGGGGGTTGGAAACAAATAACCATAGGGTTGGATTTCGTATAGTCAATTAGGGACCTCATTACCAGGTACAATTTACCATTGAACGTCCCATGAGATACACATAAAACATTCTTTTCGGGGGCTGTTCCCACCCTTCTATCACCACATGCAAACTAGCCCTGGTGCAGGATAGAAGTTACTCCTATACACAGTACTTTTGGTCTTGAAGAAATGCCCTGGCTCCCTCCTGCACCAATAGGCGTGAAAAATGTTGACCTTTTAAAAAACATTTCAAGTGTGGAAACTGTCACTGTCCATCACATACTATTGAGAGCTTTCTCACACTTCCCTGTTTTTAACTCTACCAAGGGGCTCATATAATAAACCCTGTTTTGAGACTCTTTAGGTTATTTTAACCACAGTTCTTTTGACGCGCACTCTACCCTAGATTCATAGAGCCCCTGTGCACCCATTCAACTTAAAGAGATCGCCACCAAAGAGCCCTCCAGCAGGGCCCGTGTGGCATTGAAGCGCGGGCCCCACGGGGAGCTAAGCCCTATGATGAAGCATGACACCCAGCTGGTGTGTGAGGGCTCTATCTTCCATAGAGTAAGACCCTTTTCTTAACTGAAGAATTTCTACCTACATTCCACTTTAGACTATTACTTCTCCACATAAACAGATAACCCCCTTCTTTGTGCTGACACAACATGTTTATGATTTTTGAGACATCAAAATCTCAAGAAACCTCAGTTTGCCTAGATGACAACATCAATAAGCCACCCAAGGTTTTTTTTCCTAGGTTTTGTGTTGTGTGTCTTAGCGGACTAACTTTGTGGAATACTGCAGGCTTGGGTTTTTTAGTACTTTTTTTGATTGATCTAGAATCTGGGATTCCTGCTACTTTATTATTTAGAGACCTCCATAGAGCCAAAATCTTTCACCAGCAAGAGTTGCACACTTTGATATCTTCATTTTCACGTTCCCTGATTCACTAAAGTTGTGGTAATGGCCAATTCATTGTCATCATTAAAACTTTTCTGACAGGTTTCGATCGTGAATGGACATGTAGTTCTAAAACTTTAAATATGTTGTGCAGCATTGTGGAGCTCAGGACGACATCTACCCAGGGTCAACAACCAACACACTTTATTTATGAAAAACAAGCCTTTTCCAAAGTCAACCACTAGATGGTCAAAGAATGCACAATATGTGAATAGGTTAATGGTGCAGAAAGTAAGGTTTCTAGGACCCCATCATTTTTACATCTTCATTTATGCACAGTATGATGAAACTTGATCTCAGACTGAGTTATGCTGTAAACTTTCAGACAATGTGATAAGTAGGATTCGGAATCAGAACTAATCAGGAAAATGGTCACTCTGCTGTTACCGAATTGATCACTTTACACATATGTAACCCATAAGATGTTATCTGTGGTATCTTCAGACACGCAATGGCCACTGCTAATTTGTATGTGTGAGAAACCATCTTGCAGAGTTTCTTAGAATGGAATGGTCCTCAGACACTTATGTCCAGGAAGTTCCCAAATTTGGACTGCCTTCCCATTATGGTTGTGCAGTTTTAACATTAAAAAAGATGGTAGAACATCTGCCGCTGGATGAGCTAACCAAGATCCTCTAAATAGTCTCTCTTTAGTCACATCTCTTTTTCAAGAAAGCTGAATATTTTAATAAAAAGTCTGCATCAGCCATTCAATGTCCTTTTACCATGCAACTATCCTGAACCCAGAAGACAGTCAAGCCAGTTTGCAATGGGTCCACTATGTCCACTCAGCTCAAGAAAATTAACCCACAACAAAACATAGGTTCATTTATGCATTTTCTGCTTCAACACTGAGGGTCAGTGAGAATTAATGCAAGCCCACACGTAGCTCATATTTGAGACCCTACTTGCCCCTTTTTGGATATCTTCTACAACACATTGTTAGTAAAAATTAGCACAGAAGGAGAGGAACGGAAAACTCTATGAAAATCTTATAAGGAGCTAAATGAAATAAATTGAATAGGGAAATTAGTTTAACTTATTTATCTAATTCCAGGCTACACACTTTAGGCTTTTGTGCAAATAGGAAAGAAGAAAATCAGGAAAAACATGAATCAGTGAGTGGTGGGGGAAGCTGTGTGGGGTGTGCCATGGCTCAAGAGCCCCTATAAAATCAAAAAGTGCATACATTAGCACATCTAAAACAATCCAGCACATATGCTACAAAGTCACAAATAAGAGTTTTACATTTCCTTTCCCTTTCACTCCTATTTTGTCGCACAAGTATTTCAGTCTAGCTGAATATTGACTTTGGCTACTAGGATCTGAAACCGTATTTTGAGCATACCAAAATGTGAACATACCAAATGTGAACCCTTAGCACATGCCAACACAGAATGTCAAAGCCCACTCTCAAAGGCATTCTGTGGAAGTGCATAGACACAGTTTTCACACTGGAGCACACAAGCTATATGAATGCTATTCTCTCCCCCATAGAAGCACACACACTCATGCCATACAAATCCATTCATAATGTGGAATATCCAAGTGATAAACCGGAAAAAATAGAAAGGAGACACTTTTTATACAAGGAAAGTAAACGTACAATGGGTTTGCTTCCAATTCATAAGCTTCTTTAACATCCACTTTAGAGGAAGAATCATCTGCAAAAGAGAGGGAAAAATTTGGTAAATCTGCCATTTCACACACTAAAAACTGTTCACTAAAGTTGATACAGACACATGGTGTCACTTCATGTATCTATCCTATTTGAATGAGTCACTTAGGTGTCAGCTAGAACAACACTCTGGGACTTGTACCATGCCAGTTTTACCCAACGTGGACCAAGACAGCAGCCACTTTAATCAAGTTCATAAGAGGGATTTCCTAGTCCACACATCAAACACACTTTTCTTCCCAAACAAGAGCATGTACATTCTAATGATTAACTGTTCTGAACAATGTTACAAACTCAGTCTACACATAATACTAACATGGTCCTGCTTTTAGAAAGCTTACACAATGGACAATCCTACTGTGTATAGAGCCAGCTCTAGTCACTATCAGTGTCCTTGGTCCACCAAATGTAATTACAAAGCTTATTCCACCGTATCTGTAAGTTAATGTCCATGTCTGCTGCAGGACCGTCTTTGCTTCCTTAGTGGCTGATGGAGGCACCATACCTGATTTGGTGCGTCTGAGAGAACAATGCATTACTGCTGTTACCATCTCCCTTACACTTGATGTTTGTGTTGGAGAAGCTCACAGTGCTGCTGCCTTTGCACTAACTATTTTCTAAAGTACCTAATTTTGTTAAAAACATTGTCACTCTACAAACACTGAAATGATTGGCATATTGGTTTAAAACTGCTTAATATTGTATTTGACAGTCTTATGTAGCACTCCTGGGTGAAAGCTATTAGGCGCCTCTGAAGTATACAAAAGATTGTTGAGGAAGTATGGAAACAAGCAGACCAGGAAAATGGAAATAAAAATCAATATCACTTTGGCCACAGTATTTCCATTGCACATCCATAACCCCTGCCCAGTCTTTCAACTGTTCAAAACACAAAAATCCTACCATTACCAAACATAGAAGATAAGCTCTCTTCTCTACTTCGCCAGACCAAATCTGACCCACCACTGATTTCAAACAGAAATAGGGGAACTAGAAGCAAAGATGCGCCTCATAACTGTGAAACTAGCCTTGTCCAATCAAAACGAAGTAAGGGTCTTGCACCATAATCATACAGGCAGTAATCAGTTGGAGCAGCTAATAGGACATGAACATGATTCTGAAATTAACCATTATGAACCAGTGTTCATACATAGACACATACATACACATCACCATCTCTCCCTCCTCTGTCCCCACCTGAAATATTCTTCCCAGTTCAACAGTTGTCTAAAACACTAGATTTCAGGTTATCTCAGGTGGAGAGAGACCGCATTTATATACCAAATCAATATTTTGAAGGCGACCAAAGATTTATACTCCAATTTACTTAGTACTGAAACAAAAGATCTGAACCCCCAGAGATCTGCTTTTCACTTACCACTGTGCACAGAGGTGTGGCGGGTTGGCGTTGAGGCCCCATCGAATATCGCACGATTTAAAAAGTCGATGGTGGACTCTGTGTAAACAATCTGGAAGACCTCACCAAGAAGAAGGCAGAGTTCCTCCGCAGCTGCCTGGAAGGGAAGAAAGAAGCAGACATTACCAAATGCAGTCACAATAGCTTATTGATGTGATGCTTGCAGTAGATTTAAAAGTGATCAGAGAAAATTGAAAGCAAGTAAACGAATTTCCAATTAATAAACTGTGGGCCTGGGTTACTTAAATAAGAACATCTGGCAAGGTTGCTTTAGGGAACACAGATCTTATTAATAGTGCCATAACCCTATCCATTGCGTTTAATTAATTTATCATCTCTGCTCAGCCTTTCTGATAGTTATTCTGCAATTCTGCTATGTCGGCAAAATCTCTTTAGTGAAATGCATTCCAGCATTGAAGTGTTAGTCTTGGTATTGTACTCCTACAATAGCTCTACTCTGATCTTATATTCTACTGTTTTCTCATCTTTCCTTATTTTCTCTCAACTACATGTTAGAATTCGGGGTCTCTGGTTGGCGCAAGTATTTACTTGTGACAAGCAGGGACCCTCTCCTCTAAGTCAGGGCAAAGGATGAACCCTTAGAATTACCCTTGCTCACCCTCTAGGTGCGTGGCGTGAGCAGCCAAGGCTATTCTTCAGGCGTTTCTGAGTTAAGCATTTGTAATCACCCACACAGTAAATATACCAATCCCCCCACAAATGGACACAAAGCTGTGGATATATGTAAAAATACTTCTTCTTTATATAAAAATATATCTATGCAGGTAAGACTTATCACAAAACCATTATAACGATTTTAGCTTAAGCCACAAGATTGTAATTAGGCAAGTATCCTTGGTTACAGTTCAAATATTTCCTTTCTAGTTCAGTTCACTTAGAGATAGTTCTTTTTGTTCTTAGCCTGCAATCTTAGGGGCCTCTTGCCCCTTTCCTGGACGATATGGCACTCCCAAGCACCTCTGTGCGCTTCGTCGCGCTCCTCTAGGCTCCGCACGGAAGGAAACCCCGGGCCCTACCAAGGCTCACGCTTCTCGCGTGAGCGGACCAACGCGGCGTACGGCTTCTCGGCAGAACGACGAAGCGTACCCGCTAGGGAGGGAGAGGCTAGGCGCACAAGATCTCTTGGCGGGGAATTCGAGGCGTACTTGACAGGAGCCCCTCGTAGTACGGCTCCAACGGCCCTCACCGACGGTTGTGAAATGGTACGCTTCGGGCGTACTCCGCTGTCGCACTCGTGCACCCAGAGGCTGGGAAAGGATGCGCAAGCGGCGTGCAAAGCCGGGTTGAGTAGTTGGTTTGGGGGGAAACAGAACGATGCGGACCCCAAGTCCGTTGAAGATGTCTTGGCGTGTGTCCAGTAGATTCAGGGGAAGCAGGAACGACTCGCACTCCTTCAGTGTTCGTCGGGGGGACCTCCGGACTCTCAGTGGGCGGCGGCTTTCGTGAGGCAGGTGCGGCCCAGATCCTCCAGTACGGTCCGTACTGGGGGCGCTTCAGGGGGCGGCACGGCCTCTTTCCAGGTCAGAGGGCGAAGCGGGGCGGCCGGGTACGCTTGAGACGTACGGCGGCTGCCCGAGGAGTAGATTGCGCTCGAGAGGGAAATTCCAGCGGGAGGGGCGAGTGAGGGCACACAACGCGCTCCAATGACAGGCAGCCGACAGGGGAGCAGGCGGCCCGGTCCACGGGGAAGAGAGCGACTCTGCACGAGCGGGGCTCTCACAGGACACGGGCGGCCAGGCTCCTGGGTGTCACGGCCCTAAGAGGGGGCAAAGGGGCACAAGGTCTCAGCTCCAGCAAGAGAAAGCACACGGTTCAGATGAGGGTGAGCGAAGGCACCAAGAACCCACTAGTCCTAGGGTTCAGATCAGGGGGCAAGCTCAGACAAGCCCTTGGAGAAAGTATCTAGCACAAGTCAGCAAAGTCTTTTCATTAAGTCTTCTCCTCTCCTTCCTCAGCAAGGCAGACAGCAGGCCAGTCTTCCAGCTTCTTCTTCTCCTTCTAGTTGGGCAGAGGTTCGTTGTGGGAAACAGGATTCTAGTTTGCAAGGAGCAGGGTTCCTACTTTTATACAGCATTTTCTTTGTTCTTACAGACCAGGGGGGCCTCTGCATAACTTCTTTCAGTCTCTGAGCACTTTGTTGGGTGTACTCTGGTCTCTCCTTTCAGGAAGCAGGGATGGCACATCAGACGCTCCACAGGAGGTGGAGCCAGCATTGTGTGGACAGGGGCAGCCAGGATGAGTTTGTTTACAGGCTGACCTCTTCCTGGGCCAGGTGTCGGGCTGAGTCATCAGCCGCTCTCCAGGAAGTGGAGCCAGCATTGTGGTGGCAAAGCACAGCCCTATTCAGAGTCCAGGGGCACTCCCACCAAGGTGTAATCCTTGCATTCACCACCTGTCATCCCCCAGCCCTGTCACTCACATAACCCAGACAGTCAGATACACAACCTAGCAGAGGCGGGCTGAAATGGTTAGGCAAGCAAATGCTAGCTTTCTAAAAGTAATAGAAGGAGGGGGTCCCAGTGGAAACAACAAACAATAAAGCAATAATTCTGATTTAAAGAAATAATAAAAAACCAGCATTCAAATCCTCAAAGTTTATAATCACTGAGGGATCACGTATAGTAAATACATAATACATAGGCAATTTATTCAAGGTTGTATTGTGCCCCAGGGGGGGAGAGGGAGGGAGGATGTGATCATACTGAGGATGAGGAAGTGGTAGGAGTGTGTGATTGTAAAATCAAACTTTCAAAACACGATTGGCAATTAATTATAGAGCCAAAGCAGCCAGTAAATTAATGGCACACATCATTTAGAAAAGACATGCTTCACAAAATGCAATAAATCAAAATAATCGTGGCGTGAAGCTGACACAAAGGAAGTAATAGTCGACGTTTCGACCCTCTTAATGATGCAGGGAATAGTAATGTCCTTGCTGCGGGGTCTTCATCAGGACCAAGGGATAGGGGGCAGGCACCTAATAAACATAAATAGAAAACTCTAATTACTAGAGGGGTATGATTCCTGCCTCATTATTCATCACAAAGGTAAGTACAACCATGTGTCTGTTATACACATGATGAAGCCATACTCGGTTGGTGTAATAATTCCAGCAGCCCATCTTGGCCTAAGAGAACAGGTAGCCTTACAATAGTGAAAAACGAATTTGGCTGTAATTCACTATTAGGACATGCCACATACATCAGAGCATGTCCTACTTTACACTTACAATGCACCCTGCCCTTGGGCCTACCATAGGGGTGACTAATATGAAGCAAAGAGAAGGTTTAGAGGCTGGCAAGTGGGTGCACTTGCCCAGCCAGCATGTCAGTACCAGACTGCACGCAGGTTCTGCAATGGCAGACCCTAGACAAATTTTAAAAGGCTGCTTCTGTGGGTGGCGCAAGCAGCGCTGCAGGCCCACTAGCAGTATTGGCATTCACAAGCCCTGGCACTCCTGGTGCACTCTACTGGGGACTGACAGTAAATCAAATGAACCAATCATGGACATCAATCACATTTATACTTTACATTGGGAGCACTTGCACTGCGGCACGGATTGGCCATGGCGCAGTGCCCTGAGCAGCGGACACCAGCAAAAACATCTGAGGCACATCAGCAAAAAGTGGAAGGGAAACTCACGCCAAGGTGCCAGGTCTAACACGTGTCCCCTCCAGCTGAAATGTGGGGAGAACTACCCTTCCCCAGGGAGTTCCTCATCACTAAGGCGGAAAAACCTGGACAGACCGTCAGCATTGGCGTGATCTGTGCCAGGGCGATGTTCCCTTGTGAAGTCCATACCCTGTAGGGAGATGGACCACCTCAACAGTTTTGGGTTCTCACCCCTCATTTGCATCAACCATCTGAGGGGCCTGTGGTCTGTCTGAACCCGGAAGTGAGACCCAAACAAGTAGGGTCTTAGCTTCTTCAGCGCCCAGACCACAGCAAAAGCTTCTCGCTCTATTGCACTCCACCTACGTTCCTGTGGAAGTAACCTCCTACTGATGAAGGCTACAGGTTGGTCCCAGCCTCCTCAGTCATCTGTGAGAGAACAACCCCTACATCATGCTCTGAAGCGTCTGTTTGCACTAGAAATTCCTTGGAGAAATCAGGAGCCAAGAGCACGGGCGCCGTGCACATGGCAGTTTTCAGGGTGTCAAAAGCCTTCTGACAGGTGTCAGTCCAGATCACATTCCTGGGCTGCTTCTTAGAAGTCAGCTCTGTCAAGGGGGCCACAATAGTGCCATAGCCCTTGACAAACCTCCTGTAGTACCCAGTGAGCCCCAGGAAGGCTCTTACTGCAGTCTGGGTCTTGGGGGGTTCCCAAGGCAGGATGGTCTCAATTTTGGGTTGCAAGGGTGCCACCTTGCCACTCCCCACTTGGTGTCCCAAGTACACCACTGAACCCTGCCCGATCTGGCACTCGCTTGCCTTGATCGTGAGGCCTGCCTTGCGCAGTGCCATCAACACTTCCCAGAGGTGTCGCAGGTGGTTTTACCATGTGCTGCTGAACACCGCGATGTCATCCAGGTAGGCGGCGCTGAACTCAGCTAGTCCCGCCAACACCTGGTTGACCAGTCTCCGGAAGGTGGCAGGGGCATTCTTCATTCCAAATGGCATAACCCCAAACTGGAAATGCCCATCTGGTGTAGAGAATGCTGACCTCTCTTTTGTCCCATCGGTCAAGGCGATCTGCCAGTTCCCAGACATTAAATCAAACGTCGTGAGGAACCGGGCAGCCCCTAGCCAATCAATGAGCTCATCAGCTCTGGGGATGGGGTTCGCGTCAGTCTTGGTGACTGAATGGAGTCCTCTGTAGTCCACACAGAACCGGAGTTCAGGTGTGGCTCCCGGCGCAGCAGCCTTTGGGATCAAGACCACGGGGCTGGACCAAGGACTGCTAGAGGACTCAACCACCCCAAGAGCAAGCATTTTGGAGACCTCCTCCTTGATGCAGGCTCTGACCCTGTCAGTTACTCTGTAGGCCTTATGCTTCACAGGTAAGCTGTCTCCTGTGTCCACATCATGGACGCACCAATCTGTGACACCAGGAACCAGGGAGAACAGATCTGGAAACTGCCCCAGCAATTGGCGGCAGTCATCCTGTTGTTCAGGTGTCAGGGTGGGTGAGAGGTTAATTCCATCCACTGACCCATCTTTCTCAGAGGCTACCAAGAGGTCAGGAAGAGGCTCAGTCTCCTCCTCCATTCCATCATCAGTTGCGAACAACATGCCCACTTCGGACCTCTCCAAGTGGGGCTTAAAGCGGTTAACATGTAGGACCCTCAAAGGGTTCCTGGAAGACTGCATGTCCACCAAGTAGGTGACAGGACTCTTGCGCTCCACAACCTCAAATGGACCGGTCCACTTATCCTGAAGTGCACACGGCTCCACTGGGGCCAAGACCCACACCTTTTGTCCAGGTTGAAGCTCTACCAGAGTGGCATTCTGGTCGTACCACCGCTTCATCTCATCCTGGCTGGCTTCCAGATTTGCCTCAGCAAGTTGCCTGAATCGCCTGGTCTAGTTTCTGAAGGCCAGCATGTAACTGTATACATTCTGGGGAGGTTTCCTGGGAGATTGCTCCCAGCCTTCCTTTACCAAACTCAGAGGTCCGCTCACTGGGTGACCATACAGCAGTTCAAAGGGGCTGAACCCTAGGGACTTCTGTGGCACCTCACGGTATGCAAAGAGAAGGCATGGCAAGAGGACGTCCCACTTACGCCTCATTGGACCATCCAGGCCCATGATCATGCCTTTTAGGGTTCGGTTGAATATCTCAACCAACCCATTTCCTTGGGGATGGTAAGGGGTGGTGAACTTGTATGTTACACCACACTCTTGCCAAAGGGATTTCATATACTTGGATATGAAATTGGTGCCCCTGTCGCTCTCCGCCTCTAGAGGGATTCCTACTCGTGAGAAAATTCCCATCAGTGCCCGTCCCACCACGGGGGCCGTCACTGTTCTCAGAGGGATGGCTTCAGGGTACCGGGTGGCATGGTCCACCAAGACCAGGATGAACCTGTTGCCCATGGCTGTCTTGGGGCCCAGAGGCCCAACAATGTCAATACCCACTCGCTGGAATTGAGTACCGACCACGGGGAAGGGTTGCAGAGGAGCCTTGGGCTTCCCTCCGCTCTTACCACTGGCCCGGCAAGTCTGACAGGTCCTACAGTAAGCATCTGAGTTCTTGTGCATTTGGGGCCAATAAAAGTGGATGACAAGCCTATCATAGGTCTTGTCCATCCCCAAATGTCCTGATAAAGGCACATCATGAGCCAGCCCCAGTAGGAAGGCTCTGAACTTCTGGGGTACCACCAGCGCACGGGCTGACCCAGGTTCAGCAACCTTAGGCTCTGAATACAGGAGGTCATTCTCCCAGTACACATAATGTGTTCTAGCCTGAACACCATTGGCCTGGTCTGCAGCCTGCTGCCACATACCCACGAGAGAAGGGCATTCTTTCTGCTCCCTGCAGAATTCCTCCCTGGAGGGGCCTCCTTCTTGCTGCCAATGGGTCAGCTCAGACAGGTCCCCCAGTTCAGCAATCTGTTCCCCTGTAGGCTCCAGGGCATCCCCCTCAAGGTCTGCTTCCTCCTGGACCGTGGGAACTTCAGGGGCCGGTTTCCCGCGCCCCCTGCGCCTTCTCTCTAAGGCCGGTTCCTGGGCCTCTCCTTCAGGCTCCAGGATCTCTTGAGCACCCCTACTGGCTGCCATTGACCGGGTGGTCACGCACGCCCAGTCAGGCAGGCCCACCATCCTCAGGTGAGCCGTCTTCTCCACCTTTTCCCAAGTGGAGTCTTTCAGGTCATTCCCTAGCAAACAGTCTACAGGCATGGCCTTTCTCACACAAACCTGCAGAGTACCAGATACCCCCCCCACTCGAAGGGAACTTGAGCCATCGGACACTGACTCTCTGAGTTGTCAGCATTGATAACCCTACAGTAGGCATGGGGTACAACCTGCTCTTGAGACACCAGGTGCTGCCTCACTGCAGTCACACTGGCTCCTGTATCTCTAAGAGCCTCAGCTTTCCTACCATTGATGGTCACCACCTGCCCATATTTCTTAGTGTTAGAGGGCAGGTAGTTCTCAGGGACCATCTCACCTTCTCCTAAAGAGACTAGGGTCATCTGGACAGGATCTCCACCCCCGGGACTACTACTTCTTCCCCCAAATTAACACTAGCTACTTGCCAAGGTGGAGCACCAGTGGGTGCTGGTTTACCAAACAGGCGACACTTGGGGTCAGTGGCAAGGGACCCGGGTCACCACATCTGTAACAATTGAAGGGCCCTCTTGGAACAGATCTACCTGTCGGGCCCCGGTCTGCTTCGGGGGTGGGGGAGGCTGAGAACCTCTCTGCTGGTTCCCTTGGGGATTACTTTGGGGGCCTCGCTGGAAACCTCTCGGTTTACCCCTGTCCCCCCCCCACTCTTCTGCTGGGGACCCTGCCCACCCCTGGCGGAGTCTCCCATTGGACCCTTGTGGACCATGGTGCTGAGCCAGCGGTCCGCCTCCTCAGCAAGCTTCCTCGGGTTGGACAGCTTGCTATCAATCAGGTGCTGGCGTAGCTCAGGAAAACAATGTTGCGACAAGTGCTCCCATGCCATTAAATCAAGAAGCCCCTGAAAATCATTTACCTTACTACCCTTCACCCAACCATCCAGTGCTCTGCAGAAACTGGTCACATACTCCACATACGTACTCCCAGGACGCTTTTCACACCCCCTGAACCTCTGTCTGTACATTTCAGGGGTTAGCCCATACCTGGTCATTAAGGCCTCTTTCATGTGGGATAGGAACGGTGTTCTTCAGTGGGCAAATCTAGTAGGGTGTCCCGCCCTTCGCTAAGGAACCTCCCCCACAACCCCGCTCGCCAATCCTTGTCAGGGACCCGGTGGGAGGACATGGCTACTTCATAGGCCCTAAACCACTGTCCTATGTCATCCCCCTTGAAGAACTCCTTAACCACATCTTTGGGTATGTACACCCTGGACTCTACCTGCACTGGCGTTGTGCTGCCACCAGAAGGAGTTGTTCCCAAACCTCTCAGCTCCAACTCCTTCAATCTCATGTCATGATCCATCTGGCGTTGTTGCGCCTCCATGGCCAATCTTTGCTTCTCCATTTCCATTTGTCCAGCTAACTTTGCCATCTCCATGGCATGTGCCCTGTCTGCTGCCCTGTCTGTCAGCTCCTCTGGTGACAGACCTCTGCTGGGATTCACAATGCCATCTGGTGGTATGATATCCACCGCATTCTGTGGCTCCCTTGACTCCTTCCAGGCTCTCAGCGCCTTGAGGTACTGGTTTTTCCTCTTGAATCCAGTATGGGGAACTCTCAACTTTACACAGTAGCCTTTCAATTGCTCTACTGAGTAGCCCTCCAGTCCTCGGTGTTCCCAATCTACCTCATCAATTCCAGAAATCACGGAGGGTGCTCTTCCAGCAGGAAGTGAGCCAGGCATGGCTTCAATAATGGCAGATGTCTCAACAAAATAAAAAAAAAATAGAAATCCGTGGCTGCGTTATGGGTCTGCTCTCACTATGTGGTGATCAATAATTCACTGTATGTAAACCACAAATGCAAATTCGCAAATCCTCACTGCTGCGTCCAATGTTAGAATTGGGGGTTTCTGGTTAGCGCAAGTATTCACTTGTGACAAGCAGGGACCCTCTCCTCTAAGTCAGGGCGAAGGATGACCCCTTAGAATTACCCTTGCTCACCCTCTAGGTGCGTGGCGTGAGCAGCCAAGGCTATTCTTCAGGTGTTTCTGAGTTAAGCATTTGTAATCACCCACACAGTAAATATACCAATCCCTCCACAAATGGACACCAGGCTGTGGATATATGTAAAAATACTTCTTCTTTATATATAAAAATATATCTGTGCAGGTAAGACTTATCACAAGACCATTATAACGATTTTAGCTTAAGCCACAAGATTGTAGTTAGGCAAGTATCCTTGGTTACAGTTCAAATATTTCCTTTCTAGTTCAGTTCACTTAGAGATAGTTCTTTTTGTTCTTAGCCTGCAATCTTAGGGGCCTCTTGCCCCTTTCCTGGACGGTATGGCACTCCCAAGCACCTCTGTGCGCTTCGTCGCGCTCCTCTAGGCTCCGCACGGAAGGAAACCCCGGGCCCTACCAAGGCTCGCGCTTCTCGCGTGAGCGGACCAACGCGGCGTACGGCTTCTCGGCAGAACGACGAAGCGTACCCGCTGGGGAGGGAGAGGCTAGGCGCACAAGATCTCTTGGCGGGGAATGCGAGACGTACTTGACAGGAGCCCCTCGCAGTACGGCTCCAATGGCCCTCACCGACGGTTGTGAAATGGTACGCTTCGACCGTACTTCGCTATCGCAATCGTGCACCCAGAGGCTGGGAAAGGATGCGCAAGCGGCGTGCAAAGCCGGGTTGAGTAGTTGGTTTTGGGGAAAACAGAACGATGCGGACCCCAAGTCCGTTGAAGAGGTCTTGGCGTGTGTCCAGTAGATTCAGGGGAAGCAGGAACAACTCGCACTCCTTCAGTGCGCGTCGGGGGGGACCTCCGGACTCTCAGTGGGCAGCGGCTTTCGTGAGGCAGGTGCGGCCCAGATCCTCCAGTACGGTCCGTACTGGGGGCGCTTCAGGGGGGCGCACGGCCTCTTTCCAGGTCAGAGGGCGAAGCGGGGTGGCCGGGTACGCTTGAGACGTACGGCGGCTGCCTGAGGCGTAGATCGCGCTCGAGAGGGAAATTCCAGCAGGAGGGGCGAGTGAGGGCACACAACTCGCTCCAGTGACAGGCAGGCGACAGGTGAGCAGGCGGCCCGGTCCACGGGGAAGAGAGCGACTGAGCACGAGCGGGGCTCTCACAGGACACGGGCGGCCAGGCACAAGGTCTCAGCTCCAGCAGGAGAAAGCACACGGTTCAGATGAGGGCGAGCGAAGGCACCAAGAACCCACTAGTCCTGGGGTTCAGATCAGGGGGCAAGCTCAGACAAGCCCTTGGAGAAAGTTTCTAGCACAAGTCAGCAAAGTCTTTTCATTAAGTCTTCTCTACTTCCTCAGCAAGGCAGACAGCAGGCCAGTCCTTCCAGCTTCTTCTTCTCCTTCTAGTTGGGCAGAGGTTCGTTGTGGGAAACAGGATTCTAGTTTGCAAGGAGCAGGGCTCCTACTTTTATGCAGCATTTTCTTTGTTCTTACAGGCCGGGGGGCCTCTGCATAACTTCTTTCAGTCTCTGAGCACTTTGTTGGGTGTACTCTGGTCTCTCCTTTCAGGGAGCAGGGATGGCACATCAGACGCTCCACAGGAGGTGGAGCCAGCATTGTGTGGACAGGGGCAGCCAGGATGAGTTTGTTGACAGGCTGACCTCTTCCTGGGCCAGGTGTCGGGCTGAGTCATCAGCCGCTCTCCAGGAGGTGGAGCCAGCATTGTGGTGCCAGAGCACAGCCCTATTCAGAGTCCAGGGGCACTCCCACCTACCACTAAGGTGTAATCCTTGCATTCACCACCTGTCATCCCCAAGCCCTGTCACTCACATAACCCAGACAGTCAGATACACATCCTAGCAGAGGCGGGCTGAAATGGTTAGGCAAGCAAATGCTAGCTTTCTAAAAGTAGCATTTGCAAACATAGGATATTAAAATAAACTTTACTAAAAGAAGTATTTTATTATTCTGAGTTCAGGCATACTAAACTTGACTTTCTACCATGTTCCCTGAGCTTGCTGGGATTATAGAGTGTAATAATTCCAGCAGCCCATCTTGGCCTAAGAGAACAGGTAGCCTTACAATAGTGAAAAACGAATTTGGCTGTAATACACTATTAGGACATGCCACAAACATCAGAGCATGTCCTACTTTACACTTACAATGCACCCTGCCCTTGGGCCTACCATAGGGGTGACTAATATGAAGCAAAGGGAAGGTTTAGAGGCTGGCAAGTGGATGCACTTGCCCAGCCAGCAAGTCAGTACCAGACTGCATGCAGGTTCTGCAATGGCAGACCCTAGACACATTTTAAAAGGCTGCTTCTGTGGGTGGCGCAAGCAGCGCTGCAGGCCCACTTGCAGTATTGGCATTCACAAGCCCTGGCACTCCTGGTGCACTCTACTGGGGACTGACAGTAAATCCAATGAACCAATCATGGACATCAATCACAAATATACTTTACATTGGGAGCACTTGCACTGCGGCACGGATTGGCCGTGGCGCAGTGCCCTGAGCAGCGGACACCAGCAAAAACATCTGAGGCACATCAGTAAAAAGTGGAAGGGAAACTCACGCCAAGGTGCCAGGTCTAACACTACACTTAATAATTTTATTAGGTATGAACAATTACATTTGTCAAGAAATCCTAACTTCACATTGTAATTTCAAATACTGTAAACGTAATTGCTGCTTCTGTAAATCATTACTTTTATCGTCACTGTTAGCAAGTGTAACACTCTTACACATATTCAATATCAAAGTAGCTCACACATGTATTAGTTTTATTATAACATTAAAAAGATCTGAATGGAACAAAAATACCTTTATTTCAATGGTGCAACTTGTGAATTATTTATATAAAGCGCTGCCAGACCCTTGGCTACTGAAGCACTTACCAATGAATAAAAATAAACCACAGGAGGAAAAGGAACCCCACGTGGTACTGAGGAATATGATAGACATAGAAAACAAATTTTGTAGCTAGATACATTTATCAAATGAGAAGAGATGATATAGGAAAAGCCATTCGGGGAGAGGGATCTGATGGGGAAGATACCCAAGACAAGTTTAAAGTTAATGTTTCCAATTTCAGGACTAAATAGAAAGTCTGTGCTGAGAGAAGTATGGATAGTCAAGAGTTTTTTAGTTCTGTACTTCAGAATACAGAATTTAGTTGTCTACTGACATGGTATTTAAACACTCACAGCTTTGAAGGTGACACAAGGGAACACTAGGAAACATCAGTCATAATATATTACCCTCCTTAGTTTGAAATTAATCATAAGTGAAATGCTGCGATGAGATGCCTGTTTTTTTACAAAGGAGTAGTCACTGAAAAATACGAGATTTACTGGCTTTGTCAGTGTGTGCTTTGAAACTTAACCTCTTCAGCGCGGCGCGAATTTTCGCGCTGTGCTAAAGATTCGAAAAACGGGTGTGGTCATGACGGAACGGTTCCGTCATCAGCACAGCCCAACCGACGCTGATGACGGAACCGTTCTGTCATAAGCATCGAAGGGGCTAAGACACAAGGAAAGAGCGATGCCAGCGAATTTGGCAGATGGAGAAACTGCAGGATGGGGGTCATTTTCAGGCAGAATTTGGAGGTAGTTGTGCACATGATAATAAGGAGGAGGAATAATCAAGAATTCAGTCTTCAATGAGTTCAACTTAAAGGTGGATCATTAACCTGTAGAGATCATCAAGGATGTTCTAATATCATACACATATGACAACTCAATGTAAAGTTTTGTTTAATCAGTGTATTGATGAATGTGGGCAGTTGCATCCAACAAAGGGGCCTTCGTCGTTAAATATACATGCTAAAGATAACAATAGAATTGAGTCCTAATGAAATTGTAGTCCAAATGACTGGATAAGAAAAGCTCTAGGGAAATTTAGAATGGACACTTCACAATGGCATTTCCCCGGTCCACTGGACATTGAGTTTCCTCTGAGGGCATTGAGTTTCCTCTGAGGGCCCTTCTGGGCCTGAGAGTCTGTTTTCTTCCCCCACCTCATACCTTTCCTTATTCCAACCGAAGCTTTATGGGCCGCCTTCTGGGTGCTCTTTTGCTGGTTGGGGTGATCTGTAATTAATCTGTCCAGAGGTCAGTTGTGGGTCAGCATACATGCACCACCATGATCAACGTGTCCCCTCTTAGTGAGACTAATTACTGCCTTCTTTACCAGATTTTTTTTGATACTGGAGGTGGCAACAGCATCATTGATAGTGAAGGGCCAGGACGTTTTATCCATTACCTGCTTGGGAGATGCCAACTGGTCTCACCTTTCTAAAGGTTCTGAGTCAGTCCCACTTAAAAGGGTCTTTCACCTCCATCTGTATGATTCAGCAGGGAAAAGATTATGTGCAATGGGTATATGGAGATGGATAAGCGTGGTACATGTGTGAACATCTGATAACAACCTTTCATTTACCATTCATCAATGCCTTCCTATCCAGCAGGTGTATACGCACCCTTCATGTACCGCCACATATACACTCAAGAGAAATGTACCATATATCTCCCACAAAGAGCCATTAACCATCAGGGTTACAAAAGTATTAATCGATTTAATAATTAAAAGACAGATGATAAAAATACTGATTAAAACCAGGGAAAAACCTTTTCTTAGGACAGATTTGACTGATATCTGTTTCCTATCACACAGGCACTGGTGAAATCAACACTGCTCCCAAAACCATCTTTTAATTTTAGAGAGTATAAATTGCTTTGTCTTGATAAAGATGGTGAAACAATATAACCCATCGAAACGCGTCGACGCCCATTTCAGTACATAATCTGTGAGAAAGGCGGAGGTCAACGAGTACTGGGTACCAAGATCCACGCCATAATCATTGTCGCAATACAGATATGTAACAAACAAAGGACATATTGAACTTGTCTGTGTTATGTACTCTCCCTTGCCATTTTTATGAATTTCTTTTTGAATGAACTGTTTATTAATTTGTGATTGTACATTTGAGCCCATGTGTATATTGTTGATTTGATATTATGATATTTGGTGTCTGTTAGGTACAGGGTTTTTCCCTGGTTTTAATCAGTATTTTTATCATCTGTCTTTTAATTAATAAATCGATTTATACTTTTGTAACCCTGATGGTTAATGACTCTGTGGGAGATACATGGTACATTTCTCTTGAGTGTATATGTGGCGGTACATGAAGGGTGCGCATACACCTGCTGGATAGGAAGGCATTGATGAATGGTAAATGAAAGGTTGTTATAAAATCCAAAGGATATTTCTCTTTTCCTACTGTATAGTGCCCTAATCCTTTTGGTTTTAAGGGGCTCCTCTTTGTTCTTATTGGGATAGAGTTATACTGTCCAGTGCATGGTGAGTAAGGTTATTTACTTTCTAGTTTGGCTGCAGCTCCCCCACAAAAATTCGGTCAGGTCCACCACTTTTTCTTGCCTGATCTGTATTTTCAAAAACGTGGTCTGCTGTCTGGGCCAAATTAATAACTGTACCTGAGCTATTTGGAACTAACTTAGGAAGAAAGCTTGCTGACTCTCACATGGTCCTAGACAGCATTCACAGCATTGTTTGTAAACATGATCTACTGCCAGAACCAAGTTTACAAATGTTCAGAACAACTGCTGGTTCAGGCTTAGAGCCGATTAAGACCTACAAGGTAATGTTACAGTGGAGCAGAGTTTCAAAGGTGCCATACTCTATTAGGATTATATTTTTGAATTGGGTGTCATGGAGATTGGATGGGATAGAGATTTCTCTCAGGCCGCCTTGGTTGAAGAGGAACACATTTTATTACCCTGAATGAAGGCATCACTCAGAGGACAGACTATGTGGATCAACATAAATCAACTATCAGGATTGTTAATTCTGTGATAAAAATGTAAATGTAAATTGATAATGATAAAGGCCCTATTAAGTTTGGCCTTTGAAGAAGTTGTAATTGTTTTGCCAGACTATTGTTTTGAAAAAAAAATACATACATAAATACATATATAGAGGGGTTTTAATCAGAAGGTTTCTTTACATGGTCTGTTTGCCAATCACAAATTGCTTCTCATCACAGCATACAGCATGGGGCAATGGGTTGGCCGACTTCACCTGTTGGTTTCCTTCACTTTGAGGGACTGCACAAAGTCTGTGCACATTGTTTACTTTCACCTAAACATAGTTCCTGTCCCTTCTGTGACAAAGATGGTTCAAATGGTGCCTTTGACTTTATTAATTTTTTATAATAACTATAAATACTGGTAATTTTTTTCACCTGCACTTCAGGTGCCCAGTTAAATGATGATTTATTTACGACCTCTTTTCCAAAGTTATCGTAAAAATGTGATATTGTAACTGCCTCTGATTTGAGTATGTGGTTAGGTGGTAAATAATTCCTCTCTGCTTCACAAATAGTAATAAAACGCAAGGTACAATTAAAGGCGTGTTATTTTAAAAAGCATCACCAGTAAAACAGCCATATCAGCAAATGGTGTTTATTTAATTAAAATCTGTTAAGTAGGAATGTGGCAGCACCGTTTAGGTGGGGATATAATCTCTTGTTTTGCAGCCTATCCTTGCAATAAAAATGTAATTAAATATTTACCATCACACCAGCTTGACAACGTCAGTCCCATTGGCTTTGCTAATGCTTCGGTTTTTCAGACTGTGATGGAATAGATGCTGCTTTTATAATATGCATTAGGCACAAATCTGCTTAATGTGCAAAGCAGACAATCAAATAGTGAACCTAAAAATGTTTTTGAAAACTACATGTTTTATCCACAAGATGCTTGCAGCATGCTCCTCTAGATGATAGCATTTAAGTAAGTGTGCTAGGTGTGTTATGGCAAAAATATCCTGTGTGCTTCAATTATTCATTGCATTATTACTTATTACCAAATGGAAGGCAGAGATTTGGTTGTAAGTTCTAGGAAGCACAAAACATAACTAAATGAAAGTGCACAAGCTCATGATTTACACCATAAACACCAAGTAAATGTTGAGGTAAATAATTAAAATATTTTTTCCAAAAAATACACACCTGGTGTACTACCCACTGGGAGGTAGGGAAATGTATAGTTTTCGTGGCCCAGGGGTGCTCCAGAAGCCATCCAATAGCAACTGTGGATTACATATTTGTCTACCTCGTCATCAAAGCCACTGAATCAGAATAATTTCCATAGCTTAAAGAGTTCAGGCAAATATCTACGTGGATGGGTAGAAGAATTCCGACAGAATGCAAGTCATCAATGTAGATGTCATTGAATGTTTGCTAATGACTTACATCGGCTTATATGCTGTGGCAAGGGGTGGAGCAAGACAATAACTGTACTGGTATGCCTTTAAAAAGGCTTTTGGAGAGTTTTTATTTATGTTAGTTCCAATGGATTTTGTCAAGTCTTAAAAGCTTGAAAAGGTGATGGTATCAATGTCATGTTGGATTTGTGAAATACCAGTTAAGCCTTCAATGGTGTAATTTGAGCTATCAGTACAGTTGATGTTATTTAAGATGATATCAGTGATATCATGTGTTAGGACAAACGATGGATAGAACAACAACAAGTTCATACAATGTTTAGCAGATATGAAGAAATTATTGATACAGGCACTTCTAGAAGGTTATTAAACTTATGGGCAGTTTGGTGTTAGGGCTGGTGCTAGAACAATCCCTTGAGCTAAAAACAATAGGAAATAAAATATTTGAAGGGTGGGGGTGTCCTAAACATGCTCACGAAAAGAATGTACACTGTAAGTAGTATGTTAAGTACCACTGTATAAAACAAAGGTTGTCTTAATGTGAAATGGTATTATGTAAAGGTGTACTTACTGGAAGCTCCTGGTAAATAGAAGTATGATTTTTGAATAACACACACTAAAATATTTTGTTAAACCTACCATTTACAAGGTATCACATCACAGTCATGGGCGATTTTGAATCTTTTCATCAAACACTTTTAATAGTTCTAAATCAATAAAAAACCACCTCCAGAAAAATATACTACAGATACTGGTATGTAAAACGACTGTACAAATATATCCAAACTAATAAGTGCTTAGTGGACAATCGAGGAGGCTTTCACCCGGACCATGGTACTGAAACAGTACTTTTGTCCGTTCTTGATGATCCAAGATGCAAGCTTGACTCACGTCACATGAAAGCCTTGATCTTGCTGTATCAATCTGCTGCTTTCGACACAGTCGATCAGTCAATCCCCTTGGACCGTTTCAGAGCACTAGGTATTATTACGAGAGCAAGTCAATGGATCAAATCCTTTTGGTCTGGCCGTTTTTCAGAAGTTAACACTGGTACTTATTCTCAAAAAGCACCACAAACATGTGTGATTCCCCAAGGTTCTTCAACATAATTAAATTTGTTCAACATATATGTTGTGCCATTAGCAAAGGAGATTTTGGAGGGAGGTGCCAGATCATATATGTATGCAGACAATACCAAGCTTCTACTCTGCCGTGATAGCAGTCCATCCTCCCACACTGAATTTCAACAAAGCATGTGTTTTTAGGTCTCGCCTACGCAGCGTGCATGCGCTGCATAGAAGGAGACCTTTAGAAATCGATTCCGTATTTCAGGCAAAAACGTGCACGCATTGTATTGCTTTGAATGGCAACGTGTGCACGTTTGGCGATTCCCTTGCGGGAGCGAGCTTTGAAACCATCTGTTTGTAATTAACAGATGGTTCCTGCTCCCTCCTGATAGGGAAACAGGCGCAGGCCCTCTCCTCTCTCCCCAACCCCTGCTGCCCCCTCCTCTCCTCGTTAAACTTTTTTTTTATACTTTCAGCACGAGGCATGCACGCTTGTTCTCTTTCCTTTCACTGCTGGACAATTGCACAATTAGCAGGTATCAGTCGCCATGTTGCAACAGCCACGGTAGATAAACACGGGACATGCACTCACTGGGTGAGTGGACCACGTTCACAATGCAGGAGGGGTGATGGGAAACTCAGTTTTAGTTTTGGGACTTTGTGGGAAATTCTCAGACTCTGATAAGTAAAGTCCTCCTGCTCTGAAAATGGACACCCGTGGTTCTGATAAAACCAGAAGCCTTATCCCATGCTCATTCCATGTTATTACTGAGGCTAAGGATTAGCGTTGCGATAAAATATCGCACAGATAATTGTTTTCCCTTGAATCCGATTTTCTAGTGAGGCATTTCTCACTAAAGGTACCAGCAGGGCTGTTTCAATCAAACTGTATTATTGTTCAAAAGCTGCCCCGTTTCGCATTTTTCTTTTTGGTGGATGTTGCACAGATGAGGCAGCCTATGTTAATTTCCCATAATAAACTGTGCAGCAGGAAACTAGCATTTAAGACAGAATTCACATTTAAGCATGTAAACGTCTTATCATTTCACTGACACATACCTGAATATCACTGCTAAGAGGTTTTTAACTACAAAAATACAATATACGAACTCAGCATGGGCAAGGTTTGAAAGGCTCATACCCTGGGGATTCATAACACCATATAACGTGCGTAAACACGACACAACATGCTCACCCTTGCGTTATTCAATTGACATAAACCAAATATTTTTTTCTCCCTCACATGCATTGCTTTTACCAAATTTGTCTCATAATTTTCAAACTCGATCTACTTTACCTATTCCCACTTACACCTACCTCTCCGTACCTAAAATGTCCGGGCATTACACCCCCAACTCTTCCTCGTCTCAGTCATTCATGAATGAGGTGTAATCTGAGAGCTTGTGATTACTTTTAGGTAATCACTGTATTATGCCCTTCACCATGAAATAACAAGCATTGGCATAGCCAATAGGTCTCGCCATCGGGACCTTATAAGTGCTTAGCCATGCAACAGTTGATGTTGTTGCACCAAGTATATTGTGCTGCATAACTAAATACTTATAGGTCTCAAAAGCGAGATCTATTGGCTATGTCAATGCTTGTTATATTGCAATGGCTGGGCAGCAAAAAACTTAAGTTGAATGAAGAAACGGTGAAAGCCCTTATTATAAAGGGCTGGAGCAGCTTGGGGCTCAAAACTTATCGGCATGTTGGATTGGGCAACCTACCTTTACCCGTTACATGCGTGAAGAGGTTCAGGGTAAAAATACATAATCCGCTATGTCAGCCAATATTTCTGAGGTTGCCCCTCATCTACCTTCATATAAAAATCCTTAGAAAAATTATCCCTTACATATCTTCTAATGGTACGCACATCTTCATAACCGCTTGAATTGGTTCTCGCCTGGACTCTGTCAATTCTCTTTCTTTGGAACTACCTAGAACTATACTCCATAAGTAAAAAGCGGCCCAGAATACACAACCAGATAGGTTTTGCTTGTATGAGCCCTACTTTACAAAAACTATATTGGCTTCTATTGTGACAAGGAATTCATTTCAAAATGACAAGTCGCTATCAAATGATGCCTCAGCTTTTACCAAAATGTTGCCTAAGAACATTGATTTCCTAAGAGGACTCTTTGCTCCTCGTCAACAAATCCTCTGATTATTCCAAGATTTGGAAAGAGCAGAGCAGAACAAGTGGATGTAGCTTTTCGGCTTGCACGAACAAGTTCTCTTTTACATAGCTTTCATCTGGGAAAATTCTTGTCTCCACTTAGACGCCACCTGAAATCTTGGCTTAACAAACAGCATACATGATCCTCAAGTGAAATGTTCTTATCATTTGTCTTGATTCTGCCTTCAATGAAAGCACCTAGAGGCACGATGATAGTGCGCTATGCAAATGCATATTAAGATTACATGCAGAACACAGCTAGCAAGTGGCTCCATCTGGTTTGTTCAGCCAGTCTTTAGTTTTTACCTAACAAAACTTAGTATGCTGAGACACTTGGTCATTACTTATAACGGGAAAAAGTGTAATTCAAGTGTGAGAATGCAGAGTGTTGTTGGCTAGAAATCCAGGACTAGATGAATGCATTACACATGGCATAGGGCTGACTCCGCAGTCTTTTCTATCAAAGGTAAAAATAACTGATATTTATGAACTCAAGATGCTGGTTTTCACCAGCACGACATTGGTCATTTTTGCTTAGTAAATATCTTGAACTTTTATGTGCACAATAAATGGCAACAGGCACTTGATACATGTAGCCACTAATAGGACAGTATCCGTTTTTTAGCTAAAAGCATGTTCCGTTCTGAGATTTTAAATTTTAATTTCCTTTTTTTAACTATGTAAATACCTGTTCAAACAAATCCAACAGGTAAATAACAGATAAAGGTGTTACATGTGACTCAACAGTCATTTGGTACCTTTTGTGTTACAAACCACTGTGGGAAGTAATAAAGAAACAAAAGATTCATGCTCTGCCGGATCCTACATAATTGAGATTCTAACTGCATTTTTACTACCCCTGACGAAGAGCTGATGTGCATTACGCTAGGCAGCACACTGCTCCGGAACCCAAGGTTAGTGGTAAGTTCAGCATTTCTGGGTATTGTTGGCTAACAGAATTTATCTTGTGTGCCCAAACAAACCATTCCATGCACTCACTACATTTCCTTTGTGGTGGATTAAATACATAGGAGTTCATTGTGATCATTAGTGGGGAGTACATGAGCTCAAGCACATGGTTGATAGAAATAGTAGATTAGCTAGAGAAGATTAGGTAGTGTTAGGTTGCATGGGCATTACTTTCAGAGGAAGAAGGAGAGGTTGGGATCCTGTAGGAGTAGTGAGTGGGCAATTTGCAGAATTACATTAATTGAGATTAAGGTAAACGCTTGTGACAGAGTATGCTGTGCTCAGAGGCAGAAGGAATGCAAGAGATGGAAGGGAAGGACGAGCAGTTTGAAAGAAAACAAGCATTTGCAATGCAATAGGTCTCGCATTAATTACGTTTGAGCTACTGGCATTGATTAAAAATTGCAACACCAATTGCAACAAAAGCCTATAAATTGTAGGCCCAAAAAAGTGTATTTATTTTTGTAGCAATGGTGGCATGCTGCGCTTTAGATGAATATGTTTAAAAGTAAAGTGCGCCATACTGCGATTGCTACAATAGTTAATTGTGGATGTGTTAACAATTGATGTGTGCATTGATGGCTGGTGGTGTGTGTGCCTGTAGAGATTGTGCACTGATGGCTGGTGGTGTGTGTGCCTGGTGGAAGTGTGCACTGCCGGCTGGTGGTGTGTGTGCCTGGTGGAAGCGTGCACTGACGGCTGGTGGTGTGTGCGCCTGGTGAAAGTGTGCACTGACGGCTGATGGTGTGTGCCTGGTGAAAGCATGCACTGACGGCTGGTGGTGTGTGTCTGCCTGGTGAAAGCGTGCACTGATGGCTAGTGGTGTGTGCGTGTGTGCCTGGTGAAAGCGTGCACTGACGGTGGTGGTGTTTGTGCCTGGTGAAAGCGTGCACTGAACGTGTCTGTTTCTGGTGAAAGTGTGCACTGACTGTGTGGTTGTGTGTGTGGTTGTGCGTGTGTGGTTGTGTGTGTGGTTGTGTGTGGTTGGTTGTATGTGTGGCTGTGTGGTTGGTTGTATGTGTGGCTGTGTGTGCGGTTGTGTGTGTGGTTATGTGTGGCTGTGTGTGCGGTTGTGTGTGTGTGTGGTTGTGTGTGTGTGTGGTTGTGTGTGTGTGTGTGGTTGTGTGTGCGGTTGTGTGTGCGGTTGTGTGTGCGGTTGTGTGTGTGTGGTTGTGGTTATGTGTGTGGTTGTGTGTGTGGTTATGTGTGTGGTTGTGTGTGTGGTTTTGTGGGGTTGTGTGTTTGGTTATGGTTGTGTGTGTGTTTGTGGTTGTGTGTGGTTGTGTGTGTGTGTGTGTGTGTGTGGTTGTGTGTGTGTGTGTGGTTGTGTGTGTGTGTGTGGTTGTGTGTGTGTGGTTGTGTGTGTGTGTGGTTGTGTGTGTGTGTGGTTGTGTGTGTGTGTGTGTGGTTGTGTGTGTGGTTGTGTGTGTGGTTGTGTGTGGTTGTGTGTGTGGTTGTGTGTGTGTGGTTGTGTGTGTGTGTGGTTGTGTGCGTGTGTGGTTGTGTGTGTGTGTGTGGTTGTGTGTGTGTGTGTGGTTGTGTGTGTGTGGTTGTGTGTGTGTGTGGTTGTGTGTGTGTGTGTGGTTGTGTGTGTGTGTGGTTGTGTGTGGTTGTGTGTGTGGTTGTGTGAGTGGGTATGGTTTTGTGTGTACAAGCCACATCGTTCACACTGTTCGTTTCATCAATCATGCCAACGTATGTTTACAACCCAGTGTTCTCAAAGCACCAGTTATTTTCTCATGGCACTCAAGTTAGGAAGATTGAGTCCCAAACATGTTGTATTCCTTTTTAAAGTCCTATAGTTTTAATCAGTAAGAGCCTCGTGGAGAAACACGTATAAAATTGATATTTTATATACACAAAAAACTCTGTTGTGTAGGTCTTTTTCTCTGCTTTTAGAGGCCCTACGTAGTGAGCACACAGTTAATCAGAAACTTCGGACAAGTTTTTCAGTGAGGTCAAGAGAATTAGAAAGAAATGCCTTTAAAAAAAAAAAAAAGACGGCTTGTACAGTAAAACGAGCGACGTGTGGCGAGTAGCAGAGATGGTCAGGAAAGGGGTCACTTCACTTGTGTGATAGACACAGGGCAACAGCGCTAGGAAGGGGGCGGAGTGACGTGATGCTGAGGCGGCCAGGGAGCAGGTATGGAGGTACAAAAACCGAGCGCACGGGAAGGGGTGCTGTGACAAGGTGTAGATGCCGCGTGGGAAGGGAACAGGTATGATGTATACAGCCAGCTGGAGCACAAGGGATGTGGCAGAAGGCTTGAAAGGGCTGGTATGAGTAGAGAGAACCAAATCACGGATTTTGCAGTACGATCATCCTTCGCGCCATAAAAGATCGCGTGAGCCTTTAACCCATAGTGTGCTTGCCTTGTAAACAAGCAATGCAGTGATAAACACACAGGCAAATGCTTAGCGCCGGATTGCTTTACGTGAAGCTAGTGTTTTTTGTTTTATAACCTATGCCACCAATGAAAGGAGGAGACTCTGTAAAAGATTGTACATTTGAATTTTGGAACAGTTACCCTACGCTTCTGATTAGCGTGTATGTACATCAACTGCTGCTCCAGTCACAAAAGCTGCAACTCCACACAGCAACACAGCAACACAGAGCCCTCCTTTCCAGATCTCCAAATGATTTGACGTGAATGAAATGGAATGAAAAGAATGTATAAAGCCCACTATACCCGGAGGTGTCCACACGGTAACGGAAGGCGCCCATAGCTTAAAAAGTGTTGTTTGCAGGAAACATAACAGCTGTCTGTGTGCTGGGCTCGCTCTGGAACACATGAGAAATTGCGATTGAATGAGCAGCCCTCGGCCGATCTGCCTCAGTGTAAAAGGGGCTAAACTTGGAAACAAATGCACTTCAATGTTTTACTCATTATGTCACTGTGCCGAGTTTCAGCTTTTGTAAAATACAAGCCAGCATGAACCAGGCATCACATCGGCCCTGGACGATATAAGCTACTAAGGAGGTAGGGCCACTCGGTGAAGGCACTGGTGGTAACAGCCCCCCCCTCACTCGCAGGTTAAAGGAATGGGCCGGAGACGGCACTTATCTGTGTGTTTAAGAGATCAAGTGAGTGCCAGAAGAGCGAGGCTGAAAGAGAGATAGAGAAAAGAGCGAGAGAGAGAGAGAGAAGAGCAAGAATGAAAGAAAGAAAATCGAGAATAAAAGAAAATCGAGAATGAAAGAGAAAAGAATGAAATAGAGAAAATCGAGAATGAAAGAAGAGCAAGAATGAAAGAGAGAAGAGCGAGAATGAAAGAGAAAAGAGCGAGAATGAAAGAGAGGAGAGCAAGAGAAAGAGAGAACAGCGAGAGAGAGAGAACAGCAAGACTGCAAGACAGACAGAAAGAAGCGAGAAAGTGAGGGGGGGCAAGACTATAGTAAACAGAAACACGAGAGAGAGAGAGAGAGAGCAGGAAAGAGACAAGAAGAGACAAGAGAGTGAAGGTGACGCCGCTTGTGCAACTAAATAAATAAACAAGTGTGGCCAAAGCGGACCGCACTTGTGCAGGCTGGCTCATTATCCAGTGTCTCAAATGTGATCTTTGTGTGCTTACACAAGATGAATGCGTCCTTCTGTAAACCGTTGAAATATCTTCCACCTGCAACCATACTCAAGTAGACCGCCAGTATGTGTGCACACATGGGGTGTGCCAAAGAAACAAAAGAAGGCCAAAGCAAAACGATGGCGACTGTTCCGGCGAGGCGATGTGGCAACATCTAGAGCGCCGATCTTGGAACTGCGGTAGGGGACCTGGCATCGACTCTCCCACACCCACCAAAATGGAAAGACACGCCATCCATCCGAAATGCAAAACAAAACCACGGAAGAAAGCATTCAACGCCTATAGGAAACAAGCTCTCGGCATTGCTGTGGCAGGGGGCGGGGGAGCAGGAGCGCATTCCTTTGAAGTCTGATGGGGGGCAGGGGAGCGGCTTAGAAAGCATTTAACGCCTATAGGAAACAAGCTCTCGGCATTGCTGTGGCTGGGAGCAGGGGAGCGCATTCCTTTGAAGTCTGATGCCGAGGCTCAGACAAATGGTGTTTGATGTGCACGCGCCTGCCTCACAAGAACTGTACGCAATCCGCAGTAGTTTAGTAGCCTTTCAAACCGCTTACTAGAATCTCGCCTATTTATTCCTAACGGAATAAAATAGTCGAGACCTAAGGAAGCGACAACCAGAAGATTTAATTAAAGGTCAGTTTGTTATGCCGGATTTTAGGGATATGGAGGATATTTTTTTTTTAGATAGCATGCAGTTAGTGGATGCGAGAGTGAAGAAATTAACTTGTGATGATTGTGCAATGGTATTGTTTTTTTTTTTGACAGGCACTGTTCTGACAACATTTGCCAGGGCTGCTTTGGGTTTTCCCTCAGACCCTGGCAGGAGCCTCGTACTGCGAAATAAAACCAAACACTGAAAAGTTAGTCGCCAAGATGCAGCAACAACCTTCCAATTAAAATATTTAGATTTTTGCGGATTTTTTAATACAACAATAGTGATAAGAGTATTTGTTTGGTGTGCACTTGTTTGTGTATTTTTTTTGTGAATTACAGGTTGAAATTTAAATAGTAAAAATTGCTTAGTGGTCCCCGGCTTCCAGTAGTGACTCAATGGAGGTCCTCAGGAATCAAAGGTTTGGAAACTATTGTTTTGCACCATAGCGAGCCACTGCCCACTGCACATTCCTGCATGAAGTCAATTGATTACGAACTGCTAGTTTCCAGAGGTTAGAGCTTCATACCACTTAGGACAGACAGCTAGAGAAAAGCAGGAAGGAGATGCAGTCTGCACGCAAATAACCCAATACATGTACATATTTTAATACACTGGTTTGCAACCCTGGAACGGAGCTGCAATTGCAGCTAAACACACACATTGAGAACTAGCCTGCCGCAATCACAGAGCAAGCAACTATAGGAAAATTATTCTCGTTCACCAAGTATCACAAACACTTAAAAAAAGACATATATACTCAACATCTGCAATGTTTGGATAAACAACTCAAAATATGCTGTCATTCGTAGGCGGTTTCTGGAAAAAAGTGAACCTAGACATCAGAGATGTGTGCAAAACAAGAAGAGACACAAATGAGCTGGAAAATCCGAGAAAAAAAAAGATGAAGATCTGGTGTCACTCTAGACCATAATCAACATAATATGCAAGTTTAATTTAAAAAACAAAGTTTGAAATGTAAAGCCAAAACAAGCAGCATTAGTTGTATTTTTTGCAGTATGAAGAACTGAATATTGTGAAATACTAAATTGAGCCAATCATTCCTATGTTCGTTGGTCAGACAGAGCAGGAACACTTCAGTGAACCTACACTTCCCAGCCGGCAACAGCTCCCCACCCAAAACAATAACATTCCTAGTTCAAGCCTTCTTGCTACTTGAACGAAACAGTGCTTGTTTAAAGCTGCGTGCTTAGGTTTTCTTGCAGTTCAAGGTACAGGCAGTAGCCGTACAGCCCCAAACACACAACCAAATTTTCATTCTGGAAAATGATAAACCTAAAACTGTCTCCCCAATTAACATAGTATTCCACTGGTGATGCCGAGGTGTTTTACGTGCATGAAAATAAGTTTAAAATACCTTTAATGAAAGAGGAAAGAGGAAACAATTGCAACAAAGAACAGTTGAAATAGGCAAATCCGGTAGTTGATTTTGAGGACAGTTTTGAATTATAGCCATGGTAGTGAAGCTTAGCCTCAAATTCCTGACAACATTTCGATGAAAAAGTTTTTGTTCTGAATCAAATGCCACTTCGATTACTTCCATTTACACTACCTGGTGAAACTCGATGGAGCAGGAGGGAGGACAGGGTTATCACTGGGCCACGGGGAAGGGAGGGTTTGTGGCAGAAATGGCAATAGGCCAGCAGGAGGACAGGGTCAGACTTATTAAAAAGGCATTCAAATACAATGTTCTGTTGGAAAATTCATTAAAGGACAAAGTTTAAAGTTTAGATAATCTAATCTGGACCTCGCTAGCATATAGGAAAATAATAAATGCTTTTAAAAGTCTATGTAAGAGCAAGTTAAAGGGCATTCTTGGAAGGAAATGAATTGCAAAATAATAAGCAATCTTACTTTGTTCTCAGTCGCCAGGATCACAAGACAACAAGCTTCCACAGGTGCGCTCCCACACTCCAACAGGGAACCAGATGTCAAGGCTTTGGCGCTTTCAGCAGAAAGAGACTGATTTGGAGAGATTCCAGGATCCTGGGCTGAAAAAAGATACAAAGGAGCATAACTGAAGCAAGAGTCTAGAGCATGGTTACTCACACACTTTCTATCGGGGGCTAAATGTACAGTGTGGTTTAAGTCCGAGGGCCGCACCAGTGGGGGCGGGGTCAGTGGGGGAGGGGCGGGGCTAGAGCAACAAAAAAAACTGACCATGAGGTTGATCACTGGTCCCTGTAGCGGACGCCTTCATCCACTGAGCCACCAGACCCGGCATACACACATCTCTCTCTCACTCTGTCTCCCTCACTCTGTCTCCCTTTCCCTCCCTCACTCTCCCTCTCCGTCCCTTTCTTTTCCTCCCTCTCCCTCCCTCCCCCTGTCTCCCTCCCCCTCCCTCTCCCTGTCTCCCTTTCCCTCCCTCACTCTCCCTCTGTCTCCCTCTACCTGTCTCCCTCCCCCTCTCCCTCCCTTTCCCTCCCTCCCTCTGTCTCCCTTTCCCTCTCTCCCTCTGTCTCCCTTTCCCTCCCTCACTCTGCCTCCCCTTCCCTCCCTCTCCCTCGACCTCCCTCCCTCTGTCTCCCTTTACCTCCCTCTCTCGCCCTGTCTCCCTCCTCCTCTCCCTCCTTTTCCCTCCACCACTCTCCCTGTCTCCCTTTCCCTTCCTTTCCCTCCCTCCCTCAGTCTCCCTTTCCTTCCCTCCCTCCCTCTCCCTTCCCCACCCCCTCCCTCCCTCTGTCTCCCTTTCCTTCCCTCACTCTCCCTCCCTCTCCCTCTTTCCCTCCCTTTCCATCCCTCCCCCTCCCTCTGTCTCCCTTTCCCTCCCTCTGTCTCCCTTTCCCTCCCTCACTCTCCCTCTGTCTCCCTTTCCCTCCCTCACTCTCCCTCTGTCTCCCTTTCCTCCCCTCACGGTCTCCCTTTCCCTTCCTCACTCTCCCTCACTCAGTCTCCGTCTCCTTTTTGCTCTCACACTCGGTCTCCCTTTCCCTCCCTCACTTTGCCTCCCCTTCACTCCCTCTCCTTCCCTCCCTCCCTCTCCCTCTGTTTCCCTCTCCCTCTGTCTCCCTTTACCTCCCTCCCTCCTCTCTCCCCCCCTTTCCCTCCCTCACTCTACAGCCGTCTCTCTTTCCCTCCCTCTCCCTCACGCTGTCTGTCTACCTTTCCCTCCTCACTCTCCCTGTCTCCCTGTCTCTCCCTCATTCTGCCTCCCTCCCTTTCTCTCCCTCACTCTCCCTCTGTCTCCCTTTCCCTCCCTCACTGCCTCCCTTTCCCTCCCTCCCTCTCCCTCTTTCCCTCCCTCCCCTTTCCCTCCCTCCCTCTCCCTCCCTCTCCCTCCCTCCCTTTCCCTCCCTCCCTCTCTCTGTCTGTCTCCCTTTACCTCCCTCCCTCTCCGTCTCCCTCCCCCTCTCCCTCCCTTTCCCTCCCTCACTCTCTCTCTGTCTCCCTTTCCCTCCCTCACTCTGCCTCCCTTTCCCTCCCTTCCTCTCCCTCCCTCTGTCTTCCTTCCCCCCCCTCAGTCTGTCTCCCTTTCCCTCCCTCCCTCACTCACTCACTTATGGAGTCTAGCGGTTCGGCCTGCATGCGTGTATAAAGACTCTTTGGGAATTAACATTGGAAACATACTTTTCTTGACCCCCACCCCCCATTTTTCTCAGTCCTCGCTTGACGGATCACCCCAAAACTTCCCATGCACAACAAGAATCACTGAGGCACTTTTTGGTAGGAAATTTCATAAACATTCATCAAACTGTGCCAAAGATTTACTATATGAAAAAGACAAAGTTTACAGGGACGTTATAGTTAGGCTAACATTCCACTGGTACAAAACCAGAGACATTCGGCAGTTATAGTTACCGGAGCCTAGTATAACTTACACCCTGCAACGCACTCACATATTACATCACTCATGACATGGTCAGTGACATCTCACATTACATCACTGATGACATCATTCAGTAATAGTGAGTGTTTTCTAAAAGTTACTCAGTGTTAAACATATATACTAAGATAAGTGGCTGGCGGAGTGCCTGTATGGGTGAGTGAGTGGGTGGGTTTGTCAGTGGGGTATAGAAGAGCGAGTGGGTATGTGAGAGCCTGCATACATGAGTGAGTGGGCAGGCAAAACACGCAGTGGTTTGGCCCGTTTCTTATCAGTTAAGATCAAAGACATTAGTATCACAAAACGTTAGGCCTCACCACATTTCTTAGTATCTCTTTCTTACTACTCACTGACTATGATATTCTGCTAATACATTTTTATTATGTTTTTAAACAGTCATCTGTGGAAATTATCGAGAAGTTTAATGTTTTTTTAACCAATTTTTTTCAAAACACTAAACGTACTGTTTATCTTATTTGGGCTGGTGATTCTATTACACTTTGCCAGTTTTCAGATTCCAGGGTTCGTGGTTTTAGTGATGGCCATGCACATAACGCATTTCTCCCACTCCGCGTATGGTGATGCATTAAATGACCTGGTCCTTAAAAATTACTTTGTTTATCTGAGCGACGTGTATGGTTCAGAGAATGCAAGTGTACCCACGTACACAAGAAATATATCAGGGAGCGCTATGGATTTTTTCTTGGGTCAAGTGAATTGGGTTTTTATCTCTCTGATTTTACAATAGCCAGTAGCTGTGCGAGTGATCACAACCCACTGTCCATCAAGCTGGCCTCCGAAGCTAATCCTACTAAAATAAGTTGCCCCAATAATTTAAAGTTGTCTAGGTTAAAGGCCTTAAATTAAAATGGGAGAAGATTAATCCAGTAGCCTTCAACAATCTTATTGTAGATAAGGCAAGGGATTCTATTATGACCTGCTTACCTGCAGAGGCGGGTGAGGTTTTGATCCAGTCAGTGTTCTAATGTTTGTAACACCATTTCTGATAAACTTATATCGCCTATTCCTTCCCGGGCTAGATCATCACCTCACTGGTTTAAATCTGCATGCTCCACTGCACACAGAACTCTGAAGGCCACACTGAAAAACTGTCCCAGGGAAGCCTCTGAAGTTTATTAGCTGGGGGTTTGTATAAACAAACCTTAGAATCTAGGAAGTTTGACATTAGAAGTAAAGCTTGGGAGGACCTCCAAGAGGCTGGTAAAATGAGAAACAGTGCTAAGTTCTGGGAGGCGGTCAACAGACCCTTCTAGCATGATAAATTTAGTATTGATGCAGTCATTTCAATGGAGGCCAGGGTCACGCACTAAACAAAAATCTTTTCCCCTGCAGATACTACCTTTGTCTATGATCGGAATCTTCCCACTGTTCAAGCACACAATCCCAAAATTATTTTGAAGTCCAGGAGGTTACTGCCCTAAATAAGTGTATTACAGGCAAAGCACTAGGACCAGATGGGTTCCCAGCCAACCTTTTAAAATCAAATCTTCCTCTGTGGCCCCCTCTACTTACAAATCTGTTTAGTTCTCTGGCGGATGGGCCAATCCCCCATCATGGAAGTCTGCTATAGTGGTCCCGATATTTAAAAAAGGGGATCGGTGTCAGATGTTTTGTTATCAGACAATTTCCCTGATAGATTCAAGCGCCAAGATCTTAGGCCATATTGCACCTTTCCGCCTCGAAAATTGGGCCAACACGAACATTTTTGTCAGATGTGCAATTCGAGTTCAGACAGGGCATTTGGACAACTGAGCAATGCCTGAATGTGTACCTAATTTGGAGGAAGTATGTGTAAATTGGGAGTTGAACAGGATTTACTGTCTCTTATAATATACCTCCATCAGGACCTCACACTTAAGATTCACTTGGACCCCTCAGGGGAATGTTCTCCGAGTATTAGATCAATCAGGGGTGTCAGGCAAGCGTGCATTTTTGCTCCATTCCTTTTCCGGTTGTATATAAATGGAATTAGTGAGATTTTGACTAGGACAGTAAAGATGTCCCCTGTATGGGCCATACCCCTATCCCCATTTTATTATAATCGGATGACACAGTTTTAATAGCCCGAAATGCAAATATGCTCCAGTGTCTTTTAGATTTATGTTTAATGTATATGGAGGACATGGATGTTAAAGTAAATTTTTCAAAGTCCTACTGTATGACGTGTGGTAACCTCGGTACCAAGTCAAAGTCTTTTAAGATGGGTGAGTCTGCCTTATTATAGGTTAAAAATTATAATTATCTGGGGATTTTGTTTAACCCAGTCTCTTAGCTGGACTCCGCTTAAAAGACTGAGAGGCCCCTATTTTAAGGAGAAATATTGAAGCCATCTTTAGATTCACTAGTAAGCTTCAAAACAAACCAATTGAAGCAAAGCTGAATATTTACAAGAGTAAGTGTAAGTCAGCATGCGTTTATGGTGCCGGACTTTGGGGGCATAATGTGGAAACTTTACAAAGTGCAGAGAACTGATTTATGCATAGACTTTTATCTGTCCATGGAAGCACTTACTCTTTAATTTGCCATGAAGAGCTTGGCATGTCATTCTTGAAAGATGTGATAGGGCTAGCACCCTTATTACTGTGGACGAAAATGTGGTCATCACAACAGGCCGGATTAACAAGATCTTGTATTTCGGACTGCCTGCTACTAGATGGGGTAGAACAAATACCATGGCTTAAGTACGTTAAGTACGTGAACCTTTCTTTTGAGTGTTTGGGTCTGTCTGATTTTTTCAAATCCCCCATTTAATTGGCCCAACTTTTAAGCTACATGTTTAAAAAAGAGTATCTGGAGCATTGCATAAATAACTGTTTAGATACGGCCCAAAAGATGCAAAGCATTGTAAATTATGCTTAAGTATCAACAACCCCTGGCTTAGAGACTTACTTGGAATGGCTCATATCCCCTACACATAGACTAAGCACTTAGCACTTTAAATTTGCCTCTCTCGCAACACGCGCTTGGACTCAAATCCTACTCTTCTGCAGGAGTAACAATAGCTCAATTCAAAGCGTTAGCCAATTATTTTATGGTTTGCCATTTGTACCAGGAGCCAAGACACCACTTCCTGGCGCCTCTCCAACACAAGGCAAATGTGACACAGTACAAGAAAGGGCCATTGTTTATGCAGACACTAGGCTCACTTGAAGTCTGCTTTGCCGTACTCAATTTAATAAAATCTGGATTTCACATCAGGAGGGGTTATGAACCTTAAAAGTGGTTGTTCTGTCAGTATTTGTTACCAGCAATGCTTTTTGCTCTCATGAAATGTTATGAAATTAATTGACTATTTTTGATTTTATTTGTATCAGTGATATCCGTTTTATATACTTTAATTTAAAAAATCTTTGGTCTGGTATCGTGTTCTTTTATGGCTGCTGGCCGAACAAAGTTTAGCTTGTCTTAACTTGAGTGGGTGTGTGAGTTTTTGTAAGGGTGAGCAAGTGGGTGCGTCAGTGGGTGTATGAGTGAGTGGTCGTGTGAATATCTGTATAGGGACTGAGTGGGTGAGTATGTGGCTGTAATGGTGAATGAGAGGGTGAATGAGTGACTATCGGTGAGTGTTCGGGTGTGTCAGTGGCTGTAAATTGTGAGTGAGAGCGTACATGAGTGGCTGTATGGGTGCTTGAATGGGTGTGTAAGTGGGTGCATGGGTGAGTGAGTGGGTGTGTGAGTGGCTGGAACCATGTGTGCCATTCTTACACAAGTCTTTATCACAATTATGCTTTTCTCAAGCATGCAATTACAACAAAAATGTGAGTTTTTTATAGTTCAGTATAAACAAGGGGTCTCCAACCTTTTCTGCATTAAGAGCTGCTTAAGTTCAGGGGAAATTATCCTGAGCTATTCATATTAGTATTGTTATAGCTACCACACAGATAAGATTACATTAGTGGTCACCATAGTCACAATTACTAGCAGTGATTAGCTCAGCGCATCGGGCAGAGTTTCCAGCAGTATTGTAAAAATCTTTTGTCAATTTCAACTTCGCTATATGGGTAATACATAACACAATGCCCCTGGCACCAAGGCTAGGATATGGTATTAATAAATCTGTCCAATGTCACATGACTTATCAGTCAAATATCAGCTTTGAATATATTTTGGATATTGAACCATTTTCTTCCCAAGGTCAGCCTATGAGTTCTGAAAATGCACACATTTTCGCTTTGAATACACACACTCAACTTTATTATACATGGATTAATTTACCCAAGTCAAATCTACTAATTTGCTGAGATGCACACAGGAGGACTATTTACAGGTAATTCGAGAGCTACCAGAAGCTCACAAGCTACCTGTTGGAAGAAGGCTGGTGCAAACCCTTTATATTATATATAAACAAATATATAAAAAAGGGTTTATACTTACCTGTAAAATATTTACATTACTGTAGTTTTTCGCTGTAAAGCCGTGCATGGTAATATATATATATTCACTAAAAAAACAAAGTTTACAGCAGTGGTTCCCAAACTTTTTCGACCCACAGCTCCCTTGACCAATTGGCCATCGGCCACGTATCCCTGTTACAGTTCTTTTTTTGGCGGTAGAATTTGTGCTATATAAAAAAGCAAAAAAAACGTATATGGCTATACAAGTTTCTGCTTTGAGACCATATTCTCGATCAAAAGTTGTCTTTAAATCTGGATAAGACAGTGCACTGGGCACCTATCCTGGATAAGGAGAAAATGCATCGTTCAATTTGTCACTACCATGAACGTTTTAGGTCGGGCGTTACCCACAAGCTTTTGTTTTTACTTATATGTACAATATATATATATTATTTTTTTTTACGAAGCTGCAAGGCGAAACGCTTCTGTTGGGGGGTTGAGGGGGGTATGCAATAAAGCACTTTGTAAGGATACCAGTGTGCTCTCCTTATTCAGTGCTGACAGAATACGCTGAAAGGGTTTAAATATAAATATATAAATAAATATATATATATAGTATGCTGTAGGTTCCCTCATTAAATCTATGCGGAACCACCCCCTGTGTGTGCTGCTTTCTTTACGAATTAAGGATTCGTGGATTGTTTGTAGCTGTTATAATACAACGGGTACACCCCCGTTCGGGCGTGCACCCGCTCACGAGTGCAACCGGCTGGTGTTTGGAGCATTTGATATATATATATATATATATAGATATATATATATATATATATATATATATATATATATATATATATATATATATATATATATATATATATATATATATATATATATATATATATATATATCAAAGCTCGTTGGGGTGATCAAAATAGAGCAGCACTCAAACACGACGTACTTTTCCCCAGTAAAAGCATTTATTTGGTATGCATGGCTTCATTTCTCAGTTCACATAAGCATATGACTGCCACCTGCCGCGTTTCGTATTACACTTCCTCAAAGGCACAGCAGTCAAAGGAAGCAAACCGGGCCACATCCGCCTTTTTATCTTCTTCACCCATCACATGCTGACATGCAGCTGCTTTGAATAAGCCAATGCGTAATGGTCTATGGGAGGTGTAGTTCGTAACTAATCCATCAATGGTTGCTTCCTTAATATTTGCTGAATTCTCAGCTACCAATGAGCCCCAAGGAATGAAGCCGCGCTAAATCCATGCGCCGTGCTTCCAAGTATAGGTCCCCTTCGCATGGGGTGGTGCTCGCTCAGCGGCTGGTCTGCCGCTTTTAACATCAAAGCTCGTTGGGGTGACCAAAATAGAGCAGCACTCAAACATGACGTACTTTTCCCCAGTAAAAGCATTTATTTGGTATGCATGGCTTCATTTCTCAGTTCACATAAGCATATGACTGCCACCTGACGCGTTTCGTATTACATTTCCTCAAAGGCACAGCAGTCAAAGGAAGCAAACCGGGCCACATCCGCCTTTTTACCTTCTTCACCCATCACGTGCTGACAGATCTTGGTGGTAGTAGCAAATATTCAAACGAGAACTTTGAAGGCCGAAGTGGAGAGGGGTTCCATGTGAACAGCAGTTGAACTTGATGGGTGAAGAAGATAAAAAGGCGGATGTGGCCCGGTTTGCTTCCTTTGACTGCTGTGCCTTTGAGGAAGTGTAATACGAAACGCGTCAGGTGGCAGTCATATGCTTATGTGAACTGAGAAATGAAGCCATGCATACCAAATAACTAATAGTTTCTTACCTGTCGGTGTAGTTTTGCAGCTTGAAGATCTTTCTGGATTCACTATGCTGTGCATTATTCCGCAATCTGGTGGTTGGGTCCGGAATCGTAGTCTTTTTTCTCTCTTTTTTTTCTTTTTTGTCGTAGCCCAGGTGGGCGTCGACGTCCCACCATTTGGTGTACCTTTGGTGACGTCGGCGTGCTTCCGGCGGAAGATACCACCCTTGGGCGCCATCTTCGGATTCTTTTTTCTGTCTCTTTTTCCTTTTTTGTCTTTGTAGTGAATCCATGGCTATGTTTGTTAATCGTTTTTCAAAGTTAGTCTTTCCACGTATCATGTAATTGTTCCAACTTGCTTTCTTTTCCATCTGTTTCCACCCTCTTTTCCAGCCTCATCTTTCTGGCGGAGGCGGGTGGGTTCGCTAGGGAATCCAGAAAGATCTTCAAGCTGTAAAACTACACTGACAGGTAAGAAACTATTCGTGTTGCAGCGTGAATCTTTCTGGATTCACTATGCTGTGCATAGATTTTGTAGCGGTTTTCGTTACTTTTGTGGCGGTTGGGTGGTAGATGACCGTTGGGTGTTGAAAATATGTTGAAGCACTTTTTGCCCTACTTGTGCTTCTTTGTTCATCTGTACATCCACGCAATAGTGCTTAGTGAAAGTGTGTACTGAAGCCCATGTTGCCGCCAGGCATATGTCCTGAATTGGTGTGTTGGCCAGAAAGGCAATTGTTGCTCCTTTCTTCCTGGTGGAGTGGGCCTGTGCCCCTCCTGTTAGCTCCTGGCCAGCTTGTTTGTGGCAGAATTGAATGGTCTGTGCGATCCATCGAGCTATGGTGTTTTTAGTTACTGGTTTGCCCATGTAACTGTTTGCGAAGGACACGAAGAACTGTTTTGTCTTCCTGTGCTCCTTCGGTCTTTCAATGTAGTGCATCACAGCCCTTCTTGCGTCTAGGGTGTGGAGCGACCTCTCAGCGCTTGTGGTGGGGTTTTGGAAGAAGCTAGGGATCTGAATACTCTGATTCATGTGGAACCTTGACACCACCTTTGGCATGAAGTGAGGGTCAGTTCTCATCACGACCCTGTCACTGTGTATCTAGATGTAGGGTTCCTGCAGTGTGAGTGCCTGCAGCTCGCTCACCCTTCGTAGCGAGGTGATTGCTACCAGAAGAGCCGTCTTCATTGTCAACATTTGCAGTGATGCTTTATGGATGGGTTCGAAAGGTGCTTTCATGAGCTCCGTCAGTACCACATTTAAGTTCCAGGCCGGTGGCGGCATTCTTTTTGGCGGCGCTATTCTTTTAGCTCCTTCCAGGAATCTTTTTACGACTTGGGATGTGAAGAAGCTTCTCCCTGTTTCTCCTCTTGTGTATGCCACAATCGCTGCCAGGTGCACCCTCAGCGAGGATGAGCTTAGTTTAGCCTTAATTAGGTGCGTGAGATACCTTAGCACCGTGGATTCCTTGGTCAGTTTCCTTTGGAGCTGTTTCTTGCAACACCATTGAGTGAATCTTTTCCATTGTTCTCCATAGCACTTGCGTGTGCTGGGCCTTCTTGCCTCTCGCAGCACCCGCAGGGTGCTCTCTGGTAGTTTCAGGTGTGCGAATTCTAAGTCCTCAGGAGCCAGGCTGAGAGGTTGAGGCTCTCTGGCTCTGGGTGTAGGATTTCTCCGTTTTCCATGGAGAGTAGGTCTCTTCTTTTTGAGAACTTGTGGGGGGGGCCCTGCGCCATCTCCATTATCTGAGAGAACCAGGTCTGTCTGGCCCATTGTGGTGCCACAAGGATGAGCGTCATGTTGCTCTTCATGCATTTGTTGAGAACCCTGGGGATCAGAGGTATCGGGGGAAAAGCGTAGGCAAATGTTTTTGACCAGCTTATCCATAGGGCATTCCCCTGGGACAGTGCCTCTGGTTGCCTGGATGCAAAGTATTGGCATTTTGCATTCCGGTGTGTTGCAAATAGGTCTATTGTTGGGGTGCCCCATTTCCTGAATAGACTCTCTGTTTCCTGACTGTTGAGTTCCCACTCGTGGGACGCTGAAGCCTGCCTGCTGAGCCAATCCGCTTCTACATTGTCCTTCCCTGGCAGGTGTATGGCTAGCAAGTCTATTTTTAGTGGTATAGCCCATTTCCATATCTCCTGTGCCAAGTTTGACAGAGGGAACGATTGAGTTCCCCCCTGTTTGTTTATATAAAACATCGTTGTGGTGTTGTCTGTTTGTATTAGCACCTTCTGGTTGTATAGGTGTTTCTGAAAGGCCTTGAGGGCTAGCAACACCGTTTTCAGTTCCAGGTAGTTGATGTGCCTGACTGCATCTGTAGGGCTCCACAGACCCCTCACTCTGAGCCTGTTCATGTGTGCGCCCCACCCCTTCTGGGATGCGTCTGTGGTGATGGTCACTGTTGGGTCCGGTGGTGTTAGAGGTTTCCCTTCTGTTATTCTCTCCTTGGTCCACCACCTTATCTCTTCCTGCACCCTGTGCGTTACAACCACTAGATCCTCCCAACTTCCTGTAGCTTGTGACGATTGTTGTTGCAGCCACTCGTGGAGTGGTCTCATTTGCAGGCGTACATTGGGGACCAGGTGTATGCATGATGCCATCATCCCCAAGATCTTGCTCACAGTCCTCACTGTCAGAGCTCGCCCCTTCTGATAGTGACGTTTCTCCCTCAACAGACTGAGCGTTCTCTTCTCGCTCGGTAGGACTCTGCATTGGACGGTGTCGATCTGGGCTCCCAGGAAGATCTTCACCTGCTCTGGTCCCATCGAGCATTTTCCCCAGTGTATGGAGAACCCCAGGTTTGCTAGCGTTCTTGTCACCTGTTCTGCATGCTCTTTCATGTCCTGTAACAGCTTGCCTTTACCAGCCAGTCGTCGAGGTAGGGGTACACTTGTATCCCCTTTCATCTTAGGTGTGCGGCCACTGCCGCGAGGCATTTGGGGAACACCCTTGGTGCGGACTTTAGGCCGAAAGCCAGGGTCGTGAACTGGTAGTGATCCTTGTTTACTGTGAACCTTAGCATGTGCTTGTGCTGCCTGTTCATGGGGATGTGCAGGTACGCATCTTTGAGGTCTATGGTAGACAAGAAGTCTCCGGTTTTTATCTGTGGGATGACCTCTTGTAGGGACGTCATTTTGAATTTTTGAGTTTTGACGTATTTGTTCAGGAACCGTAGGTCCAGGATGGGTCTTAGACTTTCGTCCACATTTGGCACTGGGAAGTAGTTTGAGTACACTCCCTTGTTCCGTTCTTTGAAAGGCACTCGTTCGATGGCCGCTTTGAGGAGCAGTTCTTGGGCTTCCTCTTGCAGTAGTTACAGCTCTCTTCCCGAGTGCTGTCTTTTCTTTGGTTTTCTGTTTGGTGGCTTCCTTTCCAACTCTATGCAGTATCCGAACTGCATAATATTGAGTATCCATTTGTCTGTTGTTATTTTTCTCCACTCCTTGAGAAAAAATCTTAATCTTCCTCCTACCGGCGTTACATGTTCCTTTGTGTCTTGTCCGTGTAGCCCTCTCCTCTTTGTTTTTCCGTGCTCCTCCCCCGGAGGGATTGGGTGGCGGAGCACCTTCTCTCGTCTGAAGTCACTTAGAGGGGGGTTGCTCACCGCCTCTCCTTCTCTGGCCCCGTCCATTTCCTCTTGACCGAAAGGACTGGCCCCTGCTTTGGTAGTTTCAGCCTGGCCTCTGCTGGCTCTGGTGGCCTTGGTTGTCACTCTGTTGCCCCTGGTGGAAACTCTGGTGAGAATCTCCTCGCTGATTTCCACCTCTGCCGTTCGGCCTCCGTGTAGGGGTGCCCCTTCTCATCCCTCTGAACTGCAGGGCCCCCATGGACCTTGCCGTCTCGTTGTCCTTCTTCAGTTGGGTGAGCTTCTCATCAACTGGGGCTCCGAACAGTGTTTCACCGTTGAAGGGTGTGTTCAGGATGTTATTCTGAACCTCAGCCTTGAATCCTGAGATCCTGAGCCAGGCTTGCCTTCTTTCTGTGATGCCTATGGCCATCAGTCTGCTGGATGTTTCTGCCCCATCCAAGGCTGTCTTCAGGCACGAAATGGCGATGCTCTTCCCCTCTTCCACAAGGTGTGATGCCCTCTCACGGTATTGTTCAGGGAGGTGATTGAGCAACTGTCCCATTTCATCCCAATGCTGGTATTGATGCCTATTCAGGAGGGCGTTGGAATTCGCCATCCGCCAGTGCGTTGCGGCGTTCCTCTCAATCTTCCTGCCAGTTAGATCCATCCTCCTGCTTTCTTTGTCAGGTGGGGGTCCAGACGTTGTTGGGACGTTTGCCCTTTTCCTGGCCGTTGCAGCGATTATAGAATCTGCTGTGACGGATCCCTTGATGTAAGCTGGGTCTTGTGAGGAGAATTTGTATTTCTTCTCTGTCCTCGGCGTTACAGATCTGCATGTAGCCGGGTCCTTGAAGGCCTCCTTCCCCTGGTCTGTGATACTTTTGAGCATGAACTGGCTTCTTGTCTGTATGGGGAGTAATGTCTCGAGCAGGAAGTCTGCTTTTGGCTTTTCCTCTTCCAGCTTACACCATAAGCTGCTGCTGCCTTCCTTACCACCTCATTGTATGCCCCAATGTCATCCGGTGGAGAAGGCCTCGAGGGGTATGTTTCCACTGCCTCCTCTGGGTTTTCGGCCTCGATGTCCTGCCATTCCTGGTCTTGGGCCGTCGAGGAACCTGAGCCGTAGGTAGACTGCTGTTCCCCGTAATCCCCTTCAGTGTAGTAGAGGTCTTCCTCCTCTTCGTGCTCCAAAGGCTCCGGAGTTTTCGGCAGCTCTTAGGCGTCGAACTCCTCGAGTTCCTGTGCCTCAGCGACGGTCGGTGCCGGCTTCGAGGGGATCTTGTAGCTTTTCATCTTTTCATCGAAGTCCTTCCTTCTCTGAAGGATGTTCTCCATTTCGGCCTAGAGCCTTCTTCTTTTCCTCAGCATTTCTGCGGCCTGTTCGTCTTCGAGCGTTTTGGCCGCTCTTTTCGGCGGCGACGTCGAAGCATTCTTCGGCTCTTTTTCTTTCGACGTTGAAGTCGAAGTCGAATGCCCTTTTTCGGGGGCTTGCTTCGATGGCCTCTGCTTTTCGCTGGCCTTCTGCCTCCGGGAGTCCTTCTCGGAGGATCCGCTGGGCTCTTTTTCGGAGGATGCAGCTTCGGTCGTCGATTTGTTCGGCGCCGGTGCTCCTTTCGAGGCTCTGTGCTCAGACTTTCGAGAGTCTGCCTCAGGTTTTCGAGGCCCTGTGGGAGTTTTCGGGGTCGTAGACTCTCCTACCTTATCAGGCGTTTTCTTATCGGTCTCAGCGACCGTGAAGTCATCTGGGCCTTCGGCGATGTTGTCCTCGTCGTCGGTGGAGAGGCCAAGTTCATAAAGCGTCGGGGCTTGGCCCTTGCCCTGCATCGTGTGGTGAGCCGTCCTCTGTCTTTCTCGAATTCGGAGTGTCTTCGGCTTGAAGACGGAGCAGGCGTTGCAGTCTCTGCTCTCGTGGTCGATTGGCAGGCAGAGGTTGCAGACTGGGTGCTGGTCCTTCTGTGCGAACTTGTGGTGGCAGTTCTTGCAGAATTTAAAGGGCGTCTTGTACATCCCTGCACTCAGGGGGCCCCCTGTGTGCGCATTCCTTGAAGGACGTCGAAGATTTCGAAGTTCTCTCCTTTCTTCGTCGTCTCCTCTCTAAAGGTCCTCTTCTGTCGATGTTCTCAGGTCTTCACCTGTGAATATTTGCTGTATTTTCTTCTTTCCTCCTCCAAAAACTTCTGGAGCTTCACGCGACGATCCAGACCCAACGGCGGAAAAAAGAATCTGAAGATGGCGCTCAAGGGTGGTAGCTTCCGCCGGAAGCACGCCGACGTCACCGAAGGTACACCAAATGGTGGGACGTCGACGCCCACCTGGGCTACGACAAAAAAAAAAATACAAAAAAAAAGACTACGATTCCGGACCCAACCACCAGATTGCGGAATAATGCACAGCATAGTGAATCCAGAAAGATTCACGCTGCAAAAATGCTTTCACTGGGGAAAAGTATGTCGTGTTTGAGTGCTGCTCTATTTTGGTCACCCCAACAAGCTTTGATGTTAAAAGCGGCAGGCCAGCCGCTGAACGAGCACCACCCCATGCGAAGGGGACCTCTAGTTGGAAGCACGGCGCATGGATTTAGCACGGCTTCATTCCTTGGGGCTCATTGGGAGCTGAGAATTCGGCAAATATTAAGGAAGCAACCATTGATGGATTAATTACAGACTACACCTCCCATCGACCATTACGCATTGGCTAATTCAAAGCAGCTGTATGTCAGCACGTGATGGGTGAAGAAGATAAAAAGGCGGATGTGGCCCGGTTTGCTTCCTTTGACTGCTGTGCCTTTGAGGAAGTGTAATACGAAACGCATCAGGTGGCAGTCATATGCTTATGTGAACTGAGAAATGAAGCCATGCATACCAAATAAATGCTTTTACTGGGGAAAAGTACGTTGTGTTTGAGTGCAGCTCTATTTTGGTCACCCCAACGAGCTTTGATATATATATATATATATATATATATATATATATATATATCGCACAACAGTTCCGGTATGACGCCAGTCACGCTCGCGGGTGGTTCGAGGTAGGGCTCCCGGTCACCCAATAAATTCAAACAAGCAATCCATTCGTAAAATAGTCGTACTCTAAACACTGGAGTTGCTGGTGCACGAAAATTTATTTGGCAGGAAACAACGCGTTTCACCTTTCGGCTTGATCACGTTTCAACCGTGAAACCAAAAGTGTGTCCTTATAATTCATTATACAAAATAAAAATAGGACTAATCACCCTAAGTGTATACAAACAATGAATCTTCGTGGCGGCCATGACTAGCAGATTACAAATGCATGATTGAGTATACACTTCTCATTTATAAATCAATTTTCTACGGTCTTTCCACTCGTAGAAATAAACATTAGAAATTCTAGAAATATCAAACAGAATTTTATGATTTTTAACCACTTGGGAGCTAGTAAACAAACCTCCCCAGTGCTGCGCTGTCCATTATCCGGTGCTGAACTGGACGTCCAGCGGTCGCACGCAGCACTGGGGAGGTAGTGCCCGTGACGACCCTTGGCCGACGGCAGCACTTAAGGGGTTAACATATTTGAAATATAATCAAAATATTCCGGAAATATACAGGAGTATAGCGCAAAATTATCACTGGATATTGATAATATATCAGTTGGTTCATTTCATGAGTTACAGGTCTTTGCATGTATTTCATTTTACTCAATAAAGTTGACATATTCAAAACCACGTGATACTCTCATTTTTGGCTATACATTGCCTCCAAAACCAAATAAAAGGTATTTGCGATGATACCTGCAGTAGTTTCTATAAGTCCTTGCCCAAGTGGGCATATATACATCAACTCATTCGGAACACAACCATTATTTCAGTGTTCAATCCAAAACTGCTATGAATGCATTTGTAATCTGCTAGTCATGGCCGCCACGATGATTCATTGTTTGTATACACTTAGGGTGATTAGTCCTATTTTTATTTTGTATAATGAATTAGAAGGACACACTTTTGGTTTCACGGTTGAAACGTGATCAAGCTGAAAGGTGAAACGCGTTATTTCCTGCCAAATAAATTTTCGTGCACCAGCAACTCCAGTGTTTCGAGTACGTCTATTTTACGAATGGATTGCTTGTTGGAATATATATATATATATATAAAAAATATACATACTTTTAGGGGCTGTCAGCCCTGTTCATCCATTATTAGTCTACAGTGGTGTCATTCAAATTTTGCTTCTACCCATCACAACACAGGGAATTGGGCACAAAGTAGGCCCACTTTAACCATTGATTTACCCAACTAAGAGCTATGGCACTTTGCTCTTGCACAAAGTGCACCGTAATGCTCATTAATCAGACTTGTAGCAGAGACCTTTTATAGCGATGGTTAATGCAGCATCAGTTCACAGCGAAGGGAAAGAGAATGCATTAAAATGGCAAATGCAATCCAGGCAGCCTGTTGTTTCTGTACAGCACCAGATACTGAAAGAGGATACATGTAAATCTCTACTGTATACATTCTGGAATCAAAATTATATCACACAATTTGTTAAAGGGGTAAACCTGAGAACCTACAGTAATTTAGAGGCTAGACTAATTATTATGAACAAAGGACTGATTGTAGAAAAACATGTTAACACCAGCCTGACTCACAACTCCAAAACAGGGTCCAGATGTAAAATAGCAGTATTCCAGCAAAGCTGAGAGTGCAACAGTGAAAAAAAAAACGGAGTCACCTAAAGTGTGTAGGGCAGGGGTATCATTCTTCTGAAAAACTGTGCTTTTTGTCTGGATGAGGTGGCTTACAAATAGGGAAACACGATAAGTAGAACTTGTCCTTCAGCAATCACAATGATACAACTAGAGTTGCTGTTCCCAAGTCTGGAGGTATGTGCTCATACTGGCATCTAGTGGCGGTTATAGGACCTGCAGATCAAAGCTTCACTGATGAAGAATGTGTGCAGCACTGATAATTTTGTAGTGACTGCGGTGTACCTGGCTTGGTTTGGTGGTGCGCCTGGGTGCCACGGCACAAAGGTTGGAACTACTGGGTTACAGGGATGTTATAGTTAGGAAATAGAATTACAAAAACAGGAAACGTTATAGTTAGGCTCAGATTTCACTCGTACAAAACCAGTATAATTCAGCAGCTATAGTTTACCCGAGCTAACTATAACGTACGCCCTCGCAATGCAATGCTTATTACCTCACATATTACATTAGTCATGATATAAAATTTACAATTTTCTTTGGCCCCGGGGAAGTGGTGATCCTCGTGGCAGAGGGGGGAGTTGGTGGTCCCTGGGGGGAGGTGTCTGTGGGGCTTATAAAAAGTTGGTGGTCCATGGGGGGAGGTGTCTGTGGGGCTTATAGAGCCTCAGGTGGGGGGCCCCATGAACACCCTCCTTTTAAAAAGGAAATGTTCCCAGGGCCTGGCCTACCCATGGGCTCTATTCAAAATAAGTGCAGGAGCATGTACTTTTTTTGTTGATTTGCAGCTCCGTTGCATTTACAGGGCAATTTTCATTTTTTTTTAAATGCTGTTTTGTCCTATGACCAAAGCTAAGGGGTCAAGGTATTCCTTCCCTGCCCCAATTTTTTTTTTTTAACGTTTTTTGTGGGACTCGGCTGAAGCCACGTCGCAAGATAGCTACCAACACTTTTAATTGAAGTGTTGGCAGCCAATCAGATTTGAGCACAGGGACTGCCGGATCATCGGAGGATCTTCGTCCATATATATTCAAATTTGTTCTTTTACGAAGTCAAAAACTACTGAACAGTATTGGAATCCCTTGCTCCCCTCACCTTGAATTCAGATAATTGTCTACTAGTAGGCAACTTTAATCATCATTTAGACATTTCTTCAGACCCTGATTCCGCCTGTTTGATGGCAGCTATGGAATCTCTGGGTCTCTCTCCTAAAGCACTCAGCCCCACTCATATAGAGGAACACACGTTGGACACCATCTTTTCTAATATACACAACATAGTAGTGGAACCTCCCATAGCCTTGACTTGGACAGACCATCTTGCACTAAAATTCTTGTTAAAAATCCCCAACGCTAATGACATGGATACGGCAATGATAAAGGAAAGAACAGTGTTTATTGATCGTGGGTGTCCCAAGAAATGGAGTAAGATCTGGGGGGCATGGAATGCGTTCAGGGGCAATATCTGTGAGCCACCAGAGGACCAAGTAGATGAGGGGTTGGATGAAAAAGCCTAGATGGGGGGATGTGTGTGGCGGGCGGAGAGGTGGATACGACCTAGATGTATTATGTGTTGCTGTAATGATGAACTGGAAATGTATAATGATGTTTTTAATATGTACAAATACTGTCTGGAGGGAATATACCTTGCTAAAGCTGATTATAATAAAAAAGAGTTAAAAAAAATAATAATCCCGAACGCTATCAATAAACATTAGTACATCCTGGGATCTCGGAGACCATGGTGGAAGGTGACCCTTACCTCATTCACCTCTGCTTTTAAACCCCCAGTCTTTCAGAACTGTGCAGACAGTGATGTAGCACTGGAAACGCTGGAAGACTCTCTGGCTAAAGCACAGGACACGATTGCCCCACATAAAGTAGGCAAGACCTGGGAAAGGTTAGCCCCTGCACCATGGTATACCGACAGTCTTAAGAAAGAAAAAGCTGCCCGTTGAAAATGGGAAAGGAAATGGAGGAAATCAAAACAGGGGGATGATAAATTAGCCTATAACGGCTCTTAGAGCATACTTAATAAAGTGCAACTTCGCTAGAAGATCCCACTTAGGGGCTAGAATCAGTGAAGCTAAAAACTCCTCCAAAGAGCTGTTCAAGATTCTTAAAGATTTCACCAACCCGATGGTTAATAATCCCTCTATCCCGTTGACTCAAAAGTTCTGTGATGATCTTGCAACTCACTTCAAGTTAAAGACCGATCAAATCTATAGCTCTTTTCGCATGGAGGAGGATCTTAGCGCAGCCGCACATAACCACGAAGCTCCAGATCCTATCTCCCCCCCATTGGAAGTTTTTAATGCTATCACTCTGGAGCGAGCCCAGTCCTTACTAGCACAGATAAAATCGGGCTCCCCTCTTGACCATGCCCCCCCCCCTCTTTCATCATCTCAGCCCTTGCCCCGGCACTTGCAGCATCTATCACTGAAGTCTGTAACTTATCACTAACCACAGCCATCTTCCCTCAGGAATGGAAGAAGGCTTGAATAAGACCCATTCTCAAAAAAAACCTGGCCGATCCACTGGAGATGGACAGGGAATCCAGAACCCCCAGTGGTAGTGAGCTGAGTCCACTAAGGGCCTTAATAGAGCCATGGGATTGGCAGACCTATGGCGTGAACTCAACCCCAACACACAATTCACCTACCTCTCTGCTGTACACAGTAGTCACTCCTGATTAGACCACACATTCACTCATCTGATCAGTTTTGTAATGCATCCCATAAAGTGCATGGCATCGCAGACCACTCCCCAGTGGAGGTGCTACTAAGCAGCCCTGCCAGGGGGACAACGCTGTGCCATAGGATAGACACTTGGCATTTAAAGGATAGAACCCTTCAGGACAAGATAAGAGGACGGACATAACAATACTTTCAAGAAAATATGGGCAATCTGCAGCCATGCATAGGCATTGACTGCGGGGAAAAAGAAGAAACAAAGGATAAAGTGTAAGGTACTGGAACAAGAGATTACTGAGCTAGAAACTTGTATGCTGGAAGGAGGAACAGCCAGCCCCCAGCTCCACCATAAGTTCTGATCTAAGCAACAGGAGTTGAGAGAATTAGCGGAGAATAAGTTTCACACTTGTGCACCGGTGTCACAGCGCAGACTATATGATATTGGAAATAAAGCCATCAAACTGATAGAGTGTCTAGACAAAAGACATAGGGGAAGGAACTGGGTTTTAGAAGTTCAAGTTGAGGGGAAGGAACTTCATACAACTGGGGAAGCCACTGCAGAGGCATTTGTGGACAACTATAAAGACGCATAAGCGTCGAAAATCATCAGGTTAGGAGAAGACTGTAGAGCTCCTGAAGGACATTTCCCTTCCTGCTCTCTCGGACGATGACAGAGACACACTAGAACAAGACTTGATGATTGAGGAGATAGAAAGGGCAATTCGAGAGCTGCAGTCGGGGAAGGAGGCAGGGCTCCATGGCCTCCTAATGGAACTCTACAAATGCCTAGCAGACAAAGTCGCAGGACACATGCTAGACATGTTCCTGCGGCCAGAGAAGACAGTTGCTTGTTGGAGGATCGGAGAATAGCCACCATTGTGGTTATCCCTAAGAAAGGTAAACGGCCAACGGCCTGTAGTACCTACGGACCTATATCACTGTTAAACCTAAAGGCCAAGATACTGGTGAAGGCCCTGGCTAACAGGCTGGGGGAAATGATAGCCACAGTGTTCACCCGGACCAATCTGGCTACATGTCGAATAGGGGTACACGATTACACCTATGGAGTATGAACACAACTCCTCAGGCTGAAAGAGCTGTGCTGCTCTCATTCAATACTGGGATGGCATTCAATAGCATTGAATGGAGATATCTATTTGCCTCCCTCACCAATCAGGGATTTAGTCCTCGATTCTGCAGCTGGGTCAAACTCCTCAATCAGGGCCCGCTGGCAAGAGTGCGAGTCAACAACGCTTGCAAAAGGGCACGAGGCAGGGCTGCCTCCTATCCCCAATGATATTCACGCTTGCGCTCGAAACCATGGTGGCCTGATTCACCAGGACCCACTTATACGGGGTATCAGCAGAGAGGGAGACTGGGAAGAACGGATCTCGCTTTATGCGGATGATATATTGCTTTACACCACGCAGCCCCACCGCACAATTGATAGAACAATGCATCTCTTTCAGCTTTTCAAAGACTAATACGGTTCCCACATCAATTGGGACAAGTCCCCGATATTTCCCCATTGCAGGGGACATCCCTACCCTATCGTCATGGTGTGTAGCCCCAATAGTACAAGTCTGTTTTCAATACCAAGACATCTACATTATGCGTGATGCTGGGGAGTTACTTAAAAAAAAATTAATCCCACAATTAGATCGCCTTTGGAGTAACGTTGCCCACAGGTGGACGCTTCCATTGTCCTTGAAGAGCAGAGGTGTTCTCTTCAAGATGATGACCCTTAAGCACCTGCTCTATGTTCTACAGAACACTCCATACAAAATATCTCCAGATTTCTTTAAGAAAGTTGATAGGGAATTGCGGTAAATACTGTGGGATTGGGGTAGTTCAAGAATCGCACTTTGTAAACTCCAAAGTGGGGTATAAGAGAGGGGGGCTTGCAGTTCCGGACATAAGCAAGTACTACTGGCCAGCCCAGTTAATAGCAATAAATGACTGGGTGCTCGCAGATAGCGCTGAACGGCATACCGCATGGATCAGAAGGCCAAAGGCAGCCGGGGCTACCCGCCAATACTATACAGGAAAGGACGGGAGGAAGCATTGCCGACCCACACTTAGCCAGTGGCGAGGGCATGGAGAGAAGCCAGTAGATTCATGCGATGGGAGGACAAACTTACGGACAGGACTCCACTATGGGACAGTGACCTCCCATGGAAGGTTGGAGACCTAAAGGGGTTTTCCAGATGGGAGGTGCAGGGCATTAAACAATTGGGAGATGTGTGGCGAGGACAGGGTCTGATAACATTTGAGGAGCTGAGTTAGAGCGTTTTTAGACATCTACAATTGGGGCATGCACTGAGGCGACATATACTGGGGGAGAACAATTGCCAGAGTCAGGGATATTAGAGGAGCCCCTACTATTAGATCCCATCTAAGACAAAGTCATCTCTCTGACATACAAGAAATTAATTAACAACTTCCCTGACCCGCAGAAGGCGTGAGGGAAGCATGGGAGGAGGACATTGAACTTATTGAGGATGACTGGATGGAGGCAGTGTAGAGCCCCCAAAGAGGTTGCTATACAGGCACGTTTCTGCTTAATCCAGCTGGGGTCAAAGTGCAGAACATGTGGTATTCCAGAGTCGTGGCTGCCAAAGGAAATGGGAGGTTTGGGACATTTGGCGTAACTAGAGGATAGTGACTGGTTGCCAAACAAAGATGAGTGACATTCTGAGGGTTGGACCCGGTTAGAGGATTCACCTTTGTTCTACTGTGATGTTTATGCAAATGAACGTTGGGAACTTTTTACTTGATCCTGGTGGAATTTGTGCCTTACTGTGACTTGTATCTTTGTGATGCCTATTGTGCATATGATCAAAGTAGGTTTGTTATACACTGAGCAACTGTTTAATAAAAAGAATTACAAACATAAAAAAAAAGCCTTTTGACAGGCCCAAAACCTCCCATTTAACATCAATACGATCCGACCCATTCAAGGTAGGTTTTGCAGCCCACAGGGCAGGGTGCATGGTATTTAAAAGTAGGGCATTCAGAAATGTAATGTTAACATGTCCTTATAGTGACTAGCACCCAAAAGTACGAGTTACTTACCTTCGGTAACGATGTATCTGGTAGAGACGATTCTAGCCGCAGATTGCTTCACATAGAATTACTCCCAGGCGTGAGGCTGGATCCAGAAACTTTTTTGCCACAGCATTCCTGCGCGCCGGGGTGGGACGACATCACGCGACTCCGCCTAGGCGTCGTCCACGCATGTGACGTCAGTGAGGTCACATAAGACCCGCACCAGCGTGCCTCCGTCAGTTTCTTCGGAGAACTTTTCTGCACCACAACGCGGAACCACCAGATAAAAAACTGTGGAAGCATGGGAACAGTGTGCGAAAAGCAGAAAATTTGGAAAGAAACAGCGACTAACATCACCCACAGTAGTGTCACACCGCAGAACCAGTGCTTTAAATGGGCCGGTACTCACCGGTACTTCCGAATTTTCTGGCCCTCAGTACCAGCACTTTTCTTAGGTCAGGGAGAGTACCAGTACCGTGATTGAGAGCACAGCAGGCTCAGGCTACTTATCTCCTCCAGCTCAGGACAGATGCCGCTCTGCTTCCGAGGAGCTTGGAAGACACTGAGCCCTTCAATGGCCTTTTGCACAATCGTTGCTGCAGATTCCAGCAGCGCTCACTTGAATGGCCCCTGACTGCAGGGGTCTGAGAGAGCTTGCCTTGAGTCATGCTGTGATCAACAGGACAAGGTCTAGACAGACCCTGCACTGTTGAGCAGCTGTGCATCGGCTATTAGCCTTAAAGTGTTAAGGCCCCCCCACCCCCTTCCTCCATTAGGCGTGTCAAATGGGTTGGGACTGCCAGTCAGTAATCCTGTCCCATTTAGGGAAATGCACTGGCCGTACTAAAGTGTGTGGCAGCTTCACACAATCCTCTACCTTCCCCAAAGCCGTTTTTTTCATCACTAGGAGCAGGGAAACAGTACCACCAATAAAAACATCGAGCCATATTACAATTTGCCAATTAAAATTAATGGTTGGGAGACTAAAGTTCTGCCAAGTACGAATCTAATCTCATCACAGGGAATCCCAGCCCATAGCAGTCAAAGAAAACGGGGAAGGAGGCACCACAAAAAAGAAACTAAAAACCTTCCGATAATTCATTCCCCACCAGCAGCCTGCCCACATGTGGTGGTGATGGCAGGAGTTCCACCATTGAGAGATAGACAGATCAGGCCTCATGGGGATCTGTAGAATGAGTGTCTAAATATGGATGGGAAAGTTCAGGTACTATCCAGTATCAAAAGCCAACAACATTCTTCTTACCTGTCGAGTAAGGAGGATTGGTAGGGGAACGAAAGACAGCCCAGGTGGCTGCGTTATCATCTACTTCAGGAACCCTGCTGTGGCTCACCAATTGTTATTCGGTTTTCATTTTTATCAGGCAAGAGGGCACTGACTTAGTACTCCATTATCTGGTGTATTTTTATATGACCCTGTCGGCCTTAGATGGAGTAAAAGTTTAATCCTGAATGACAATTATTCACTCACCGCTGCACTTTGCACCTTCGGCCTTCATTGGGTGGTCTCCAGTTTAACGTGCCAGTAAATAACAGGTTTGGACCATGTTGACTGACTTAATGAATCCACACTGCAGTGGTGAGAAATGTTCTTTTGGTACTGGATCAGATGGCAGCCCCAGCAGGAGCAGAAGGGTCCCACCCCAGTGTTGGCGTCTGAAAAGGATACTCTGTGTACAGCTATCTCTTAACCATCACGAGGGGCGGACACCACCAAGTCTACAACCTGAGAATCAGGAATTGTCCCGTGGCATAAACAGGGAGTGCGCAGTGGGTGATCTCAAGACACCCCTAGAGGCGTCATATCATCATGTAACCTTTCCAGGGAACAGTGCCCGGAAACCTTTCCACCCCTGCTACTGACTGTGTCCAAACGAGTAAAATGAGGCGTGTGAAATGGGCTGGGGCTGCCAGTCAATAATCCAGTCCCATTTAGGGAAATGCACTGGCCGTACTAAAGTGTGCGGCAGCCTCACACAATCCTCTACCTTCCCCAAAGCTGTTTTTTTTTCCAATCACTAATCGCTGCCTTTGTATGATAACATGATTGATCTGAATACTGGCTCCAGGGGTGTAAACTTAGCCATTCCCATAGAGTAATGAACAGCAGGGAACGCTGCAGCACTCCAGGAATGAGCTCCAGGACAACTGGCAAATGGATTTGGTTGAGGGTAATTTAATATAAACATAGAAGGAAGGTGGAGGGATTACTGTATAGAAGTGAGGTGACAGGTAAAGTTAGGATTGCCACCTTTTCCACATAAAAATACCAGATATTTGTGGAGTTCGGAAATCATGAATGGGCTTTGAAATTGTATTTTAACACAAATTTGTGTACAGTCAAAAATCCTGTGCATTTCTTGTTAACTTTAATAATCGTTCATACATACATATATATATATATGTCTGTTTGCTTGCCGACCTGTGTGTGTCTATTTTTGTATGAGAGAAAGAGGGAGAGAATCAGGACACACTCAGGAGATATTTTATAGGGAATGGATGGAATGCTTTTTTGTTCATCTCAGCTTGTTTCGCTCTCAGTGTGTGTGCCCGCTTGAGAATATATAGTATGGTGCCAAACAACAACAAATAACATATGGCATTAAGAAGCAGCAAATATGACAAAACAAGGAAATGTTAACATATCATCCTGTTTGGCTTTTATTTTGTGTAACGAGTTAACCTGATTTGTTTACATAAACGCATTTCTCATGCGTTTTGATATGTGCTGCAACTGGTACAGAAGTCATTATGGATCATCATATCTTGCCCTTAGCTCCGCCCCTAGCCCCGCCCATTTGCCACACCTCTAACTTATTTCAATGAGTACCTGCACTTATTTTTTCCCATTAAAGCACTGCGCAGAAACCAAGGCAGGGAAAGAAGAAGAAGCGAGCAGAGCCCTGCGCAACCACCCTGCCAGCACATAGACAGCCTCCCACCTCTGTGCCCCGGAGGCAAGGAACATGCCTAAGGACATGGTACACGTACGAAACCCACCACCCCCAACCTGAGCAAGGAAGCGGACCAGTCCAAACACAGACAGGGACAACAAAACTCCAAGCCACCCCAACATAAAGGGCAACTACCCACAAGGGACAAGAGCAAGACATAGCCAGATGACCATTAATCAGAGGATAGCAATGGAAGGAAGGGAGGGGAGGGAGGACAGGGATAGAAAGCAATCCCCCCCAAACCTGGAGTAGCCAGAGCAGCAGGGCACCAAAACATCGGGACCCCATCCTCCAAAGAACCAAAGGAGGAATGAACCGCCCCCAGATGGAGCCACCCGTCAAGAACAAAGAAGGCACTCGCACCCGGAGGCAAGTACCGAAGACCAACCTAAGGGTCCTTGCAGAACAGGGGAGGAAGGGCTGGCCGTGAAGAAATCTGCGGCTAGAATAGTCTCTACCAGATATATCGTTACCGAAGGTAAGTAACTCGTACATCTGAAAGAGACTACTAGCCGCAGATTCCTTCAAGTAGAATAGATACCCTAGCAATACCCCCTTGGAAGGAGGGTCTGCGAAAGGACCCCACCAGCCAATACAGAACAGATGGCCCCACAGGGAACCAGATCTGTCGACCAGGTAGAACCTCGTCCCTGCCAGGCAAGGGGAACCCCCCAAGCAGACCCCCACCGACCACAAAGGATGTAGGAGGGAGAAGAAGGCTGAAGAGGAACCAAGGGCAAGGTCGGAGAGGCCGAAGCACCCCACTGCCTCCTAAGGTAACACAGGTTCCGCCCAATGCCAAGACAGGAAGGGAGGAAAAAGAAAAAGAAGCCTAGAAGACCCAAGGAAGCGAGGGAAAAGAAGGCAAACCCACTCCAGGTGGAGAACAACATGCCAGCCAGAACATCGCTGGCAGTCAAAAGCCCCCAAAAGCAAGAAGAACAGCCTGAGACGACAGGAAGGCAGAGTAGGCGGGCCTGGCAAGGGAGAACATAGGATCATCCCAGACCTCAGGGCAGGAGCAGGGAGAGGAGTAGATGCTGGGCACACCACTACGAGTGGCCGCGCACACGACCTCAAGGAGCAAAAGCAACCTACACAAACGCCATGGAGAACAGGCCCCCGAAGGCGACCAGAAGCCTCCAGCAGAGCGCAAGCCATATGACAGCTACCACTACCCCACCTGGGGTACGAGAAGTCCCAAAATAGGGGAACCCTCTTTGGAAGAACTTCCACAGCAGAGGAAACAAGCATTTGCAATGCATTAGGTCTCGCATTAGGAAAGTTTGAGCTATTGGTATTGTAAATGGCAAAGTTTTTATTTATGTTTCTTTTTTTTTTAAATAGCTAAATTAATAGCTTCGTCATTTACAATGCCAATAGTTATAACTTTCGCAAATGTGATACCTATAGCATTTGTAATGCAATATGTTTTGTATTTACAAACCGCGAGAGGACAAAAAAAAGCTCCGGACCACCGCCTCCTCCCAGGCCTTCAAAAGGGACCTCAAAGTTCTCCTCCTCCAGAGACACCTCCAAAAGTAATTCACGTCCTCTTGCTATTTGTGAGGAAGACTTCCCACTACTGATAATTCCTACTTTCCATGACCATGGAAGTGCCTTCCCAGTGTATGCCTGTGGTTGGAGGGTCTGCCTTTTTGCAGTATTTTCCATGTACTGGTGTTCGGTGCCCTTTTGTAACATGCACACACCACTCTGCCCTTGCAACACACGGCTGTTACCTCTCACATGTTTTTGCCTTTGATACTTGCACAAGTGCCACCTTGCCCATGTAACGCTTGTTCCTGAGCCTGAGTGTCTAGCACTTATTGCAGGACTATACCTCTAATTATACTCTGTTTTCTCTTATAACTGCACACTTGTCACTTTCATTTCCTCTTGTGCACTTTTGACTACCTCATGTATTTTGGTTGCTCACAATTTTTACTCAAGTATTTTGTTTGCTCACGATTGTCACTATTACCTTTACTACCCATGTATTCTGGTTGCTCACAATTTTTACTCAAGTATTTTGTTTGCTCACGATTGTCACTATTACCTTTACTACCTCAAGAATTTTTGGTTGCTCATAGTTTTTACTACCTCATGTATTTTGTTTGCTCACAATTGTCACTATTACCTTATGTAAGTAACGTATGTTTTTGCAACCTGTTCTTTTGTAATGTTTCTCATTATGTTTCATTTCTGTTCCTAATGTGAAGCGCTCTGACGCCTTCGGGTAAAGTCCGCGCTATATAAAAATGCATAAATACATAAATAAATAAATACCGCCTTCGGGTAAAGTCCGCCCTATATAAAAATGCATAAATACATAAATAAATAAATACCGCCTTCGGGTAAAGTCTGCGCTATATAAAAATGCATAAATAAAAAAATAAATAAATACCGCAAATCAAACATCCTCGTCACTCTGCCGGCCTGCGACCAGGAAGTCAGGCAGGCCGGCGCGACAACCGGAAACAGGAAGTAGGAGGGCGGGAGCCTACCCCGCCTCCCACGGAAGAGCCGCGATTGTTTGGAGCACCGGAGCAGGCAGGAGCCTACCCTGCGCCCCGGTGCCGAAGGAGGGAAGAAGAGTCCTGCTGCCGGGCCCTGCAGCTGAGGAGAGCCGCCGCACGAAGGAAGCCGGTGAGTGGGTTGCTGAGCTGCGGGGGGAGCATGTGTGTGTGCGCGCGCGTGCGGGGGGGAGGGGGCGGGCTGTGTATGTGTGTGTGCGTGCGTGTGTGTGTGTATGTGTCTTGGAGTGACTGTGTGACTGTGGGGGAGGGGGTGTGTGGGGGAGCGAGTGTCTGTCTGCGCGCGCATGTGTATGGCGCGGGACGCGACGTGCGCGTTCGCGCACACGGATCCAGGACGATTCCAGGAGAAAAAGCTCGTACACCCTCTTGTCCTCCTTCCCGCCAGACTGATCGCTATACGTCTCCAGCTGGACACATGCATCCTTGCAGGATGCATTGCCAGCGAGACCCAAAAAGGGCAAACTGGTCAATAAGGTTTGGACCCTGTAGAAGCCCTGATTGAAGAAAGACTTGGTGGAGCCCTGAGGATGGCGGAAGTGAACACAAGGAATTTTCCCAGGAATTGTATTAAAAGTGGAACACATACATTTTTTCCTCATCCAGATCCCTGGGACAGGATGCAGATGTTTGCCCACAAAGGCTGCTCACTTTGTTTGTCCCATCATGTAAAGGTATTTGACCTCAAGTACTCCTACTCGGCTACAGGTTCCAGCCTTGCCCCGCTAGGAGATTTGGCGAATCAAAAAAGTGCCTAAGAATTAAGGCAAAACCTGGGACCTGGGTAAGGCAGAAATGTATTTTCAGCAGCAAATGAACCTCTGTGACTATCAAATCCATGTTTGTCTTGCTCAGAACTTTTGTCAGGAAGAACAACGGCTTCAACACGAGTGCTACTATACCATATCCGAGTTTGAGGGACCCAGGTTGGCTTTAGCTTTAGACCTCTCTCGCTGGAAGATGTTCAGCCTCAAAAAGTAGAATAAGTCTCAAGGCAAAAACTTTCGCCAAGGTGATCCTCTTCTCAGTCGACTTGAAACTGCCCCTAGTTCCTGTCAACCGCTAACTGCTTTGCTTTTTTAGGCTATTTTACCCAAAAAAAAGTGGGGAAAAATTCATATCTTTGCTTCCCCTTATCTGATGTTGAGCATTTTGTGTGGGTATTAATTTTATTTATTTTTTTGCCTGCTAAATTTTTTCTATTTTCCTACTTGGTTCTAGAACTTTATTGTGTTCTTTTCTTTACTTGAAAATTGTTGCCACTCCTTACTGTGCTGCGAGCTAACTAAGGTGTGTCTATTAAGTTGGAAAGAGCACCGCCTTCCCAAACTAATCACCCACTTCTTACATTAAGTGTAATGCACAAATGGAAACTGCAAGACCCTGAATGCACAACGATGCCTGTTAAAACCAGGACTGGATGTAGATGCCTAATTTGTCTTTGGGGCTCTTAGCAGTTGAGTTCTGCTGGGGCACAGGCTCCAGTGTCTGCTGGTTCCTCTCCACTTGAAAAAATGCCCCTATTTTGTAATTTTGTATTCCAGGAGTAATCACAGTACTACAAGTCAGTGAGTAAATAGCATATAACGTAGATGGGATGAGCTACTCGCTTCTGACAGGGAAACTGGAGTTACTAGTGCCCTTAGCTCTGACATGGGGCAGCTTGAGATTTTCACACCTGAAATGGGCAGTGTGAGTTGCCCACACCTGACATAGGTAACTTGAGTTCCTGGGCGGGACAGGGGTCAGTTTGAGTTAGTCGCTCCCAATAAGGGGCAACTAGAATTTCTTGTGCCTCTTTTCTGGCTAAGGGGAAACTTGGGCTAATCGCATCCGACATGGGCACCTTGAATTCTAGGGTCAGACATAGCACAACTTGAGTTTAGATCTGGGGCCTGACATAGCACCACGTATTTAGCACAACATGAGTTCTGGGGCCTGACATAGCACAACTTACTTATTACAACTTGAGTTCTGGGGCCTGACATAGCACCACTTGAGTTCTGGGGCCTGACATAGCACCACTTGAGTTCTGGGGTCGGACACGAGGCAGCCTGAATTCCTGGCCCGCACTGCGTCGAGCAGGGACGGGGAGCCAGCCCTCATCCCTCCCGTCTGTCCGGTGACGTGCTTAACCTTGAGCCCGTGGAGGGGGGCAGAGCCGAGTATAAATATTCAAGGGGAGCTCTCTTCTGCAGGGTGTGAAGCGATATCCTGACTGATAATAATGCGCGGCTATTGGATCCTGCCGCGCAGGCACGGACGCGTCACCCCTCTGAATGCAAATGCGCCCTCCGTCCCGGCGGGGGAGAAGGCGGGGGGCTGGCGTGTAAAGGTTGCCTGATTAGAGCTCATAGACACCAGTGGGGGGCCGGGGGCACGCGGGGGCGGCTCCAAAGTTCCCGGTAAACTCTGAGATGAACCAGGTTGGGCACGGATTATGAGTTCCCCATTGTAACCTAACGTTAACATTTGTGGGACAGATTTGGGTCGAGTGCCCTCCTTGTTTGTTTCACAATAAACTCAGAAACTCTGTCAGACTACGAGCCCACCACCTCTCCCCGCTATACCAGGAGGCGAGGGGCCGCGTTGAACTACAAACGTTACGTTGGTTACGTCATTTTGTAGTTCAAAGCGGCCCGCCTCTCATCGGCCGCGAATGAAAAAGAGAAGCAGTGCTGGTGACGCGGGGCTCCCATGCCCGAGGGAGAGCCCCGCGGAGGCTGCAAGACTTTAGAATGACGGTAAGTGGGGCCTGGGGGGAGGGGCGCTTGTATGTATGTGGCGGCCGGGGGAGGGGAGGGGGGGGGCTCTTCTATGTATGCGGCGGCGGCCGGGGGAGGGGGGGGGGGCTCTTCTATGTATGCGGCGGCGGTCGGGGGAGGGAGGGGGGCTCTTCTATGTATGCGGCGGCCGGGGGAGAGCTCTTCTATGTATGCGGCGGCAGCGTGGGGGGGGGGGTTCAGCGCTTCGATGTATGCGGCGGCGGGGGGGGGTGGGGCTCTGTATGTGTAGGTGCGCTCCTGTGTGTGTGCGGCGGGGGGTGCCGGTGAGTGCAGGGAAGTAGGGGGGGTGCGCGCGTGTGTGTGCCTTCCTGCATGTGTGTGTTCAGGGGACGTGCACGGGAGTATGGGAGGGCATGTGTACGGCGCGGGACGCGACGTGCGCGTTCGCGCACACGAATCCAGGACGAATCCAGGAGAAAAAGCTCGTACACCCTCTTGTCCTCCTTCCCCCCAGACTGATCGCTATACGTCTCCAGCTGGACACGTGCATCCTTGCAGGATGCATTGCCAGCGAGACCCAAAAACAAAAGAGCCACGGGGAAAAAAAAACCTGCGAAAAGCTTGACAAGCAGCCCAAGAAAGCAGAAGGCCTAATCTCAGGGCCAAGTCTGCGCAACAATTCCAACACACACACATAATCAACAAAAGGGCCGTCAAGCAGCCAACAATGCCAAAGTCCTTAGGAAGGACGCAGATGGCCAGAAAACACACTCCACAGCCAGAACAACCGGCCTAATAAGGCCCAGAATCAACCAGACTCATGAGTCAATGAGGAGGGGACGGAGGAGGAGGAGGATAAGGCGGAGGAGGAGGACGGAGCCCTGCCAAGAGCCTCTGGATGGCAGAGTCGGCTGGGGCATGGAACAACAGGCTGCCATCAAACGGAAGGTCAATGAGTCGCTCCCAAATATTCTCAGGGAATACTCCATCCCGAAACCAAGCATGGCGACGGAGAGCGACCGAGGAAGCCATGGCCCGGCCTAGCACCTCTGAGATGTCCTGAGCGGAGCGGAGAATAAACGTTGCAAGCTTCCAGCCATCCAACGCATGATGCCGTAAGTCCACTTGAACACCCTCCTGGGACGCTGCGGATCCCAGAGACTCAGCCGAGTCCCACAAACAGGAGGAGGCCCGAGTCAGCACGCACAAGGTGTTCAGGGCCCGCAGGGCAGCGCTGTTCGAGGCGAACATGTTGCACCCCCAAGAGTCCAGCCAGCAGGCCTCTCGGGATGGCGTAGTCAACAGCGCCGGCAGGGAGGGAAAAGCAGTCTGCAAAAGAGGACTGGAGGCAGAGGGGTGGAGGGAAAGGCACGCCGGGTCACGCGGCACCAGGAGGTGCCGGTGCAGAAGATGTTGAGGGACTGGGTCTTCTAAGGCAGGACGCCTCCAAGCCCCCGTCAAGGAAGAAAGGAGGGAACCTTCAAAGGGAAGTAAGATTTCCCTCCCACCAGAGCCCTGGTGGAGGACCTCCAATAGATGGTCCGCTGGAAAGTGAGCCACCGGGTCACCCATACGCAGGATACCCACAGCCGTGGACACCGCATGAGCGAAGGCCGCACCCGCCTCCATAGGGCCCCGCGGCGGGGAAAGCAGCTCCTCCGTGGGCGACAGCTGCAAACTAAGGCAGCAGTCCCCGAGGCAAAGCGGGACGGGCAAGGGCCAGACCTGGAAGTAAGAAGGAGCCGAAGAATGAGGGACCTGCCGCTCTTCCGACGAACACCTCTGCCTCAGGAAGGGCGGAGAGCCGCCCTTCGACACCAGTGAAAAAGACACCACACAGCGACCAGTCTCTGGGGAGGATGAAACCAATATACAGCCTGCCTCCGGAGAAGAAGGAGCGTCCGAAGACGAATCCGCGGTACGACCCCTGCGCGGAGCCGTAGAGTCCGCTGACTGAGGCAGGTTGTCGGCACCATCCAGCGTCGCCGGACAAGGTTCCTCCAAGTCACCCTGCACCGAAGACCAGAGTGGAGCTGGAGTCGTACCGACCCAACCCCCGCCGAGGTAGCCACCTGCGTGGGGGAACGAGACGGGCCTAGGACGTGACACAAAGCCCTCTGCCAGCCGCAGCCCAGAATGAGGCGGAGATCGCTCGGCAACCCTATGGGGGGGTGCCAGGGAAGATCCAACCTCCGACTCACTCTCCGCCGAGGCAGGCCCCTGTGGGGAGGGACGAGAGCGGCCCGGAGAGGGACAAGGGGTCCTCACCCGGCACGGAACGAGGAGGGTTTACCGACCCCTGTGGCTCTGCACGGTCCAGCTGCTGCTGGCCCCGTAGCAGCGTCACCTCGGCCTTAGACAGGACCACCTTGTCAAAGGACCGAGAGGGGCTCGGGGATGCCGCCCGAGCCCCGGCGACCTCCCGCAACACCACAGGGACTCCCCGCAGGAGTTTGTGGCGAGGCAGTGATGCCGTGGCCTGAAGGAGGCACCCCAGAGGAGCCGCACCCCAACAGCACCACATCCTACAGGCCTGGATCTGAACCAGTCGGCGCCGGTGCCGGAGCCACCGGCGGCGCCGCGGAGAGCCCTGTGCAAGGCGAGGGGTCCGCCGACACCCCAGGAGGGGGAGACGCCAGCGAGGCCTGCAAAGCCACCGAGTATGTCTCCATCTGGACTCTCGACGCCCCAACACTGGGAAACGGTGGATAGGACGACACGCAGGGCCGCATCACCCGTGGAGAGTCTACATCCCCAGCAGGCCAGAAACCAGCCCTATAGGACAAACTGCGACACTTACCCAATGGGTAGCGACGCTCACATGTCATCGGAGAAGGGCGTGGACGACGACCATGTCAGTACCTGAAGCCGTCCGCCAAAGCAGACCGAGGGGAAGATGTCGACCTGGAGAGAGACACCGAGAGAAGTTTCATGCAGCGCTCTCGCCGCGACTTCGGCTTCAACTGTTGACAGGCCTCACAGTCAGTGGTGCCCTGATCCTCCCCAAACACCACATACAAATGAGGTGCGGGTCCGTTGCCGACATAAGACGCCCAAAAAACGTACACATTTTGAAGTCCGAAGGCATTCGCACACTGTTCCAACAAAAGAAATGGAGAAAAAAGGGCCCGAAAAAGGCCCGTAGCAAGGACTGGATCCAAGTTGACGCAGAAAAAACTGACGTAGGCGCGCTGGGGCGGGTCTTATGTGACCTCGCTGACGTCACATGCATGGACGGCGCCTGGGCGGAGTCGTGTGATGTCGTCCCGCCCCCGGCGCGCAGGGATGCTGTGTAAAAAAAAATTCCGGATCCAGTCTCACGCCTGGGAGTAATTCTACGTGAAGGAATCTGCGGCGAGTTGCCCTATGTATACAACCAGAGCACAGATTAAAATCCTAATACTGTATATCAGGAATGGAACAAGCTAGAAAATATATTAAGCTGTTTTTAACAGTAATTAAAAATCCAATTCGAAGGTGAACTAAAACAAATTCAATATATATGAAATAAAAGTACATTTTAGAAAGTTATCTTTTCCCGGTCTGAAGTTTCTGGGGGCTAATTTACATTTGTTCTCCATCTTCTCCTAGACAGTGATTAGCATTTGAATAGATGTGAAAGTATCTTAACATTCTTCCCAGAAGCTATACAAAAGGTTGCTGTGATCGACAGATAAGACTTGAATGCGCAGGGATGACTCCTTTAAGCTTAGCAGAAGGGTAGTGGCTGCAAGCACCCTTTCTGACATTAAAGTGCCAAATCCTGCTTCAGTGTCAAATCCTGGGAACACAAATAACACTTGGAGTACACTTGAAAGGGAGGGTACAGGATGACAAGACAATTCTTGTGGCTCCAATGTCTGGTTGCTGAAGAATCTTACTTTTGTCTTACCAGACATGTCTCTCTGCATTTTATGAGTACAGCGGCTGCTTCAAACTGATAGTGCTAGATGTGGAAACACACCCTAGAATTATCAAAGTAAGTTCGTAAGCATGCGCACACACACACACACACACGCGTACACACACCCACCGCCTTTTGAGGACTAGCTTATTGTGGTTGAAGACTTTTGCCATCTTGAAAATGCCCAAAGTTCAAGTTCAAGTTCATGTATTTATAAAGCGCACTACTCACCCAGAGGGTCTCAAGGCGCTGGAGGGAGGGGTTTACTTTTTATCGAATAGCCATGTTTTCAGTTCTTTTCTGAAGGAGATGTGATTCTGAGTAAGGCGGAGGTGGGTGGGGAGTGAGTTCCAGGTCTTGGCAGCCAGGAAGGAGAAGGATCTGCCACCCATGGTGGTTTTTCGGATGCGCGGGACTGCGGCGAGGGCTTGATTGGATGATCTTAGTTGGCGGGTGGGATAGTAGAAGGACAGTCGGGTGTTGAGGCATTCGGGTCCTAGATTATAAAGGGCCTTGTGTGCGTGGGTAAGAAGGCGGAAAGTAATTCTTTTGTTGACGGGAAGCCAGTGGAGGTTTTTTAAGTGACCGGTGATGTGCTCTTGGCGCGGGATGTCTAATATGAGTCTCGCTGATGCGTTTTGGATGCGCTGGAGTTTTTTCTGCAATTTTGTTGTAATTCCGGCGTAGAGTGTGTTGCCATAGTCCAGTCGACTCGTGACCAGTGCATGGGTGACAGTCTTTCTTGTTTCGAGGGGGATCCAGCGGAAGATCTTTTTGAGAATGCGAAGGACGTTGAAGCAGGAGGACGATACGGCGTTGACTTGTCTGGACATTGAGAGGGAGGAGTCTAGAATGAAGCCAGGGTTACGTGCATGGTCCGTGGGTGTGGGCGCAGATCCCAAAGTGGATAGGGTTGGCCACTGGATCTTTTACCTCATTTGCTAGGGCATGCCCAGGAGAGACACCACACCCACAAACTTGTGCCAGACATAAATGTGGCATCTCCAGGCACCCACTTCAATACACTCCTAGACCTGAGGAAGAACAGAAGAGGACTCGACCTGCTATCTGTGACCTGAGAGGACTAAACTTGCTCCCTTTAGTATCCAGGACAAGTAAGTGGACTCCAAGGGCCCTAAGGCTGACATCCTGTTCAAACTACAGTGATGCAACAAGTTACAGGGGACTTACTGCAGCAATCCCACCTGATGAGTCGCAACTAGACTTGGCCTGAACACTGCTGTTGTCCTCTACCTGACAGCCTGTGAGCCTTTAATTGCCTGCCATGATGTCCTGGGGGACTTTAGAAATGTACTCCTCTGGTGGATTGGGACTTTAAGGACTAAGTCAGAATGTAAAATCGGACCAGGACGAACCTGGTTTGTGCATCCAATCTGCACTCCATCTCGGTTAGTGTCAAATTCTCCCGAGGTCCCAGTCTACCATGACCACTGACTATCATTGGCACTTTGTGCTTCTTGGTGCTATTACAACTTAAAACTTTAAACATCCATATATTGAGATCCCCTTACTAGATTTCTGTCATTTGACTGTTGTTTTGTTTATTACATTTCACTCTATGTTTCAAATTTGCTTTGGGATTTTTATTCTTTTGGATTTTAACCATATAACTGTTTTCGTACTGCATAAATACTTTAAACATTGCCCTTTGTTAATCATGCCTGCTCTCTGCCTTAGCAACCGGGAAGGTGAGCTCAAGTTAATTTAGCAATTTGGAGGGGGATTCATGCTAACAAGGGCTGTGATTATTTCTTAAGGTGGATAATCACCCACCCTAATTAATAATCCAATTTTTACAGGCAGGTACAAATAATCACATTTTTACAGGCAGGTACAAAGAACCAATGTATCTGGTTAGAATACCCTGAACGGTGGCCTTACTGAAATGCTTTGCAATTAACAGATGGTGAAGTAGTCCTAAAACCCACTTTTCAGTAACAGCATACCGCACAAGTGGAGAATGGGAAAGAGACAAGACGAGAGTAAAAAAAAAATTGAAACATTTCTTGAAATTTTGTACTGCTTTCGATAGAGCCTTTCTTTAATGTCAGAGACACTAATATAGCTGTGGAACTGAAGATCACTTTCAACAGTGTCACTATGATGCAAAAAGGGGAACAACTGGTGAACCACACTTCACGTGTTCTGCCTGATATAAATATATATAAAGCTGGGGGTGAAACACAAATGCAGGAAGGGACACTCACACATACGAAACTCCAAAAGTGTTTTATATTTCTCTTTGAGAAGCTTTTTGGATCCAGCCTGCAAGCACACACAATGTTAGACCAGATGGGAAGAAGGAAAATTGAAAGTATGGATGAACTAGCACATTCAAATGGAGGAATACTGCCCTTGTAACTAAGTTCTGATGAAATTCACTTTATAGCAAAACATGGGATGCCTACACTTTAGAAAGGTGAGTCATCCACACAAAGGTCATTTAAGCTGGGCATGTGTTTCATCAGAAATAGAACTCTGTCTGCTTTAAAAATATTTTGGATTAAAAAGAGGAAGGAGAAGAAGGAAGGTCAAGGAAAGTGAGATGGAGCAAAAAGCAGATGGAGGAAGATTAAAAAAAAATTAAGAAGAGTAGTGGAGGGAATAGGAGAAGCCGAAAAAAAATAGTTGTATTAGGGGATTGCATAAAGTAAGTACCTTAAATCGTCCATGCAACTATTTATATAACTATCCTTTGGAAGTAAAAACCACTTACAACTGTGCACATTTAACATATGACAGCATAACCAAATAATATTTCCAGGCAGGAATACAAAAATAGGGGGGGGGGGGGGGGTTGGAATCATTTGCAGACAACAGAATAGTGCTGCCCCTACTGAGTCCGCGTAACATTCAAAGGCCATGCAGATAGCAAACATTATCCTGTATGAAATTACATAGATCCCTGCCTTTGTTTACCAGTTTTCAGCACAACCAAGTGTGAGGCGTCATCTCGGATGTAGGACACAGCTGCAATGTCATGGATAGGAACCCTGAGAATGATATCTTCCCCTTCTCGCCACACAAGTTTGACGTTGTATGCAGAAAGACTGATCACTGCATCGTGCTCTTGGGTCAACTGTCCAGGAAGCTGGTGTGCCCGCTGGGAAAAAACACATTATTTCTTATTGTAATATTTCAATACTCAAATAGCATTTCCGTGGCACGCCAAAATTACCTAAATTATGATCGTTTTAAAGAAGGCTCCTTTGTACCAATTGTATAAAAAGGAAACAGTTGAAAAACACTTCTTTACTGATACTTTGACACTTTACTGTATTTTTTAAGATTCAGTATTTCTGATATAGAGCATTAAGCATATATACAAACAATTTGTGAGGAAGTGGAGTAGTAGTTGAAATGCAATGTACTTGAGGCAAAATAGGTATTTGCTAAATCCTATTACATTATATAAGGCAATGCAGCTAAAACTTTTCATACAAATTCTGAGCCCCAGGTTGATTACGAGAAATAACTCAAACATTTGTCTACTAGGACTAGACAACTGACTATAATGCTGCTTTATCTTAAGAAATCAGAGACTTTTTTTCAATGAAAGATGGTATACAAGATCTAATGCAATAATCTTACATGCATGGTATAATTTCAGACCTCACAATTCTTCATTGTATTTAAATGCCTTTGCACAGGCCTCCCTCCCACATAAGATTAGGTGTAGTTTTACTAAACAGTAGTGTGAGAAAGTGGCTCTATATATACTGGAACAGAATAAGGTACAGTGTGTATAGAGTCCACAAACCCCAGAGGTATAACAGAGGTTAAAGTCAGGTGTGACCTTACTCTCTAAAGTGGTAGCTTGGTCGAGCAGTAAGGCAGTACCAGAGGACAGTGTAAAGCACTTGTTGTACACACTCAGTCAGCAAAAGGTTTCACACACTCAAAGACTGAACTCCAGGCCAATTGTTTTTATATCAAAAGATATAGTTGTTTTATTTCTAGAACCAACAGGTATCAAAATATACTGTCCTCAATATGAGAGGTCTCAGATGAGTACTTTGCAGAAAGGCAATAAAACTTTGTAAATACAATAGGTACAGGGGTTGCAGTAGGCAACACAATTCTACACACAATTTAGCATTGAGCTCAATGGATTTCCTTATATAAACACAGTTGATTACTTTGTGGATTACTATGGTAATTCCAGGACCGGCTCCTAGGTTTGGTCCTGGGGCCTAAGCTGAAAACAGTTTAGCAAAAACGATTTAGGTATTGTAGTGATTTTTCAGGAATAAAAAGCTATTTTAAAAGTTCACACTTCGAAACTTTCCAACAGAAATCTGGCAATGTTATCCAATGAGAGAAAATTCAGGTTGCAGGTAAAGTACGATCTCGTTACTTTTGTAATCCAGTACTGGGCTCCTGGGGCCAGCACTGGGGTCTCAACTTAAAACAGGTTCGTAATTACGTTTCAGTATTTCGTATGATTTTTAAAGAATATTTCTAGTTTTCAAAAATAGACACTTAGAAGAAATTTCATAGAAAAGCAGACAATGGATTCCTATGGAGAAAATACAAGTTACTAGTAAACCCGCTAGGGATTACTTTTGCGGTTCAGTACTGGGCTACAGGGTACAGTACTGGCTCCTCTCCTGATCACAGGAGAGTATTTCGGAATTCGGATGATTTTATAAGAATATTTTACGTTTTCAAAAGTAGATCAAGTTCGCGCTCTATAAAACTTTATAAATATATATATATTTTTTTTTTAAATAGACACTTAGAAGACTTTTCGAGTCAAACCAGTCAATGTTATTCAATGGCAAGTAAGTGAGTTACCCGTTTCCTGGTGAGTACTCGACTGGTGAAGTTGTGGTTCTGGGCATAGACTCAGGGGTCCCCCAGTGTCAGGTAGGTACAGTTGGTTCACCCTCAGCGGCGCAGGGGCGGCCGGGTGCAGAGGTAGTTAGGCCCAATGTTATCCAATGGGGGACAGGGGGCCTCCGGTTGGTGGCTGCTGGCTAGCAGGCCACGCGGCTGTGGGAGCTGGGCTCCTGGTCACTTGCTTAGGACAAAGGAGGAAGCAGGATAGGACAAAGGTGGCACAGCCAGCGGTACTCGGGCAGCTGGGTGCAGGGTGCTTTTGAGCCGTCGGGCGCTCCATTTTATCCAATGGAAAAGGTAAAAAGGGAACAAAGGCTGCAGGCTTGGGGGCGGAGACTCTCCAGGGGCGACCAGCACGTCGAGAGGTAAGTTGGGATCTTGGAGCACAGGTAGGTACCCCAAAGGGAGGCACAGGGGGCTGTAGGGCGCCGGGTGCAGGGGTGTTTTTGGGTGTCAGAAAAGCTTACCCTCAGCTGGTCGCGGTTGGGACCCCTGATTCTGAGTCTGCAGGCGTCGTCTGGTTCATCGAGGAGGGTCTTTGGGCACTGGAGTTCGGGTCCCAGTCGCCGGGGGGGACGTCCTTGTGGTCTTGGATCACTCTGGCACGGGCCGGGCTCGGCGGGTGCAGAGTGGGCTGGTCCGGAGCTTCCTGGCTGGCACCAGGGGGGTTGTTGCAGCAGAGCCTCTGCTGATGGGAGTCCCAGGCTTTAAGAGGGTCAAGGCAGGCAGGTCCTCTGGGTGTCCCAAGATTGCTGTCCACAGGAGTCGCCAGGCTTTAGGCAGGAGCAGGTTCCAGGATCGACAGGCAGGTAGGGCTTAGGCCAAGTCAGTTGTTGTCGTCCTGTTGTTAGCAGCTGCACGGCGGGTCCTCTTCCTCTTAGTCTTCTTTCTTCTTTTCTTTATCTCCCGAAGGAAGGTTCAGGGAGCCCCTAAATACTGAATTTAGGGGCGTTACAGGTAGGACAAGGGCAGGGGCCAATAGGTCCCTGTCCTGGGGTGGGTACACCCCCTAGCCTGCTCCTCTCCTGTGGGAGGGGGGCAGGAGCCTAGCTGTGATTGGGCAGGGCTCCCCATCTTCAAGATGGCCGGAGCCTGGGGTCGTGCTCACCTCGTCTCCCCCACCTGAGGGGTGGGGTTGGCACGGGCTGGCACACCCCCTTCCTGATGTAGTTTTTCCCGCCAGTCTTCCCGCCAGACTGGGGGTCAGAACTGGTGGGGGCCAGTTGCTGGGTAAAGCAAATGGTCTGGAGAAGCTCACAGAGGCGGCATGCCTTTGAAGCTTCGCCCCTGCCCATCCTGGGGGAGGAGACCTAGCACCTCGCCCAGGATGTGCATTGTTGCAGGCCCAAGAGAGCGGGGGCTCTCCACCCAGGGGTCCAGCAGCATGTCTGCTGTGTGGCAGCCTCTACAGCCACTCAGCCCAAACGTGGATTGTAGGTTAGTTTTCAGGGGGCATCTCTAAGATGCCCTCTGGTGCATTTTACATTAAATCCCAAACTGGCATCAGTGCGGGTTTAATGTGCTGAGAAGTTTGGTAGCAAACTTGTCAGTCTTCAGTGTAGCCATTATGGTGCTGTGGAGTTCGTAATGACAACCTCCCAGCACCATATAATCTTAATTGCATCACTGCACTTACAGTGCCCAGGATTGGCCCTGGGTACTGTAGGGGCACAGGGCTCATGCACCTGTGCCCACACCACTGGCATAGGGCAACCAGCTAGAGGGGTGACTGAAGTATGCCAGGGCAGTGGGTTCTGTGGGCATGGCACACAGGGATGTGTACCATGTCGACTCTTTGTTAAGTTTTGTACTTAGACACTCAGCCTGCAAAGGCAGTGTGTGGGTGTCAGGGTACAGGGCCCCTGAGGGTGGCACAATAGTGCTGCAGTCCTCAGGGGTCTTCTCTGGTCACCATGCCCTAGGTACCTAGGGTACCATTTACTAGGGGCTGATAGGTGGCCAGAGATGCCAATTGGGGTTTGGTTTCAACAGTTTTTAGGGAAGGAACACAGGCCCTGGGTACCTGGTTGGCAGGAACCCAGGGCACACTCAGTCAAAGTACATCAGCAGTACAGAAAAAAAAAGGTGGGAGCATACCAGTGCAAGGAAAACGGCACTTTCTCACAAGTAGGTATCATCCAATTCACTCTAGAAACCACTACATACAATTATCTTTGAAAGCAGCACGGCATTACATCTACTTTTTGTCTAGGTGAGCACTTTCTGTCTATATTTCGTAATGCACAAGTTACTACTTGTGTAACAATATATCTGTAAGAGACATTAGTTAGTTATATATTCCTTACCTTAGAATATCCCCAGGAGTCAGAATGGATCCGAAAAATGGTGGCGTCCTGTGGCTCAGCGTCCGTCACTGGCGTCGTCCGCGCCGAGATGACGTCACGGAGAGTACTTGGGCACCACCCATGCGCGCTGACGTCAGTTCTGTACACGACTTTCCGCGCCAGAAACGCAGAGACCATTGGTGCAAAAAACTAGGGCCCTGAAAGGAATGACCTTAACCCTAGTAATCAGTTGGCAGAACGGGGAGGATGTGTGGGGCGGTAAGTAATCTATCACAAACGTCTCTTACAGATATATTGTTACACAAGTAGTAACTTGTGCATCTGAAAGAGACACGTTAGTGATAGATGATAGATTGCTTACCTTAGAATAGATACCCAGCAATACCAACCCCGGTGGTGGGTCTGCGAACAAATTACACCAAAAAGTCACGGAGCACAGGACGGCCAAAGTAGCCGTCTCTCCGGACCGTACTGTCAAGGCAGTAGTTCTTAGTAAACGTGTGCAGCGAGGCCCACGTAGCTGCCTCACAAATGTCCTGCAAGGGAACGCTGCGTCCCACAGCAGTAGTGGCTGCTGTCGCCCTGGTAGAATGGGCACGCAGCCGCACCGGAGGCTCCTTTTTAGACAAGGAATAACAAGCCTTTATGCACAGAACGACCCACTGAGAAATGGTCCGTTTGTGAACAACCCGGCCTTTCTTAGCGCCCACGTAGCCAACAAAGAGTTGCTCATCCGCCCGGAACTGTTGTGTGCAGCTCAGATATAAAGAGAGCGCACGTTTTGGGTCCAGACGGTGGAGCCTCTCCTCCTCCCTGGAAGGATGCGGAGGCGTAAAGAAGGTGGGCAAAGTGATGGTCTGCCCGATGTGGAAGGGCGTGACTACCTTTGGCAAGAAAGAAGGACTGATCCTTAGAACCACCTTGTCCGGATGAATGGAAAGGAAAGGAGGTTTGGCAGAAAGAGCCTGGAGCTCACTCACTCTTCTGGCAGAGGTGATAGCTACCAGGAAAGCGGTCTTTAAAGTGAGAAGACATAAGGGACAATTATGAAGGGGCTCAAAGGGAGCGCACATCAAATAAGTCTAAACAAGATTCAAGTTCGATTGAGGCATTATAAAAGGCACGGGAGGAAACGTGTGTCTAATGCCTTTGAGGAAACGGTTAACAGCCGGGGACTTAAAAAGAAAAGGCTGATCTGGAAGATAACCTTTGATAGTGTCCAGAGCAGAGCCCTGCTGGGCCAAGGATAGAAGGAACAGAAGGACCTCAGAAAGAGGGCCAGAAAGGGGGTCCACAGCCTTTGCTGTGCACCATGCCACAAACCTGTTCCACCAACAGGCCTACACTGTTTTGGTGGAGGGACGCCTGGCTGCCAGAATGACATCACAGACTTCGGGAGAAAGATCGAAAGGTGTCAACTGTCGCCGCTCAATATCCACACAGGGAGGTGGAGGCTGGACAGGTTTGGGTGGAGGACCGTCCCCAGCTGCTGCGACAGAAGATCCCCCTGAAGAGGAAGACTGATCGGGGGATCGAGGCTCATACTGAGTAGCTCGGGATACCAAACCCTCTGAGCCCAGTCCGGAGCCACAAGAATGACTTGGGCTCGGTCGCGCCTGATCTTCTTCAGCACTCTGGGCTGAAGTGGTATAGACGGAAAGGCGTACAACAGACTGCAACTCTACTTTGTGACAAAAAGCGTAGCCGAGCGAGTGCCGCTTTGGAAATACCAACGTGCAGAACTGATGACATTGCATGTTCTCTTCGGTGGCGAATAGATCTAACCAAGGCTCTCCCCACTGCTGAAAGAGACCTTGCGCCACGTCCGAGTTCAGACGCCATTCGTGATCCATCATGCACCGGCGGCTGAGTTCGTCTGCCCTGGCGTTCAGAGAACCTGCCAGGTGTTGAACCACCAAGGTAATGTCTTGGCGTTCCAGCCATGTCCAGAGGTGCAGAGCCTCCTGACACAGGGTCCAGGACCCCACTCCGCCCTTCTTGTTGCAATACCACATGGCGGTGGTGGTGGTGTCTGTGAACACCTGCACTACACTTCCCCGGACAGAAAGAAGGAATGCCTTCAGTGCAAGCCGGATCGCCCGCAGTTCCAGGAGGTTGATATGGAGCTGGGATTCCGCCGGAAACCAGAGGCATCTGATCTCCGCCTCTCCCACGTGGCCGCCCCATCCCAGAAGGGACGCGTTCGTCACAACTGTATGTTCCGGTTAGGGAAGGGAGAGGGACCTGCCATCTACCCAATCGGGATTCGTGAGCCACCACTGCAATTGTCATGCAGTGCCCTCTGAGATCTGAACATGATCGGAGAGGTTGCCCTGGTGCTGCGCCCAGTGGAACTTCAGGTCCCACTGCAGAGCCCGCATATGCCATCTGGCATGCGTTACCAGCAGGATGCAGAAGGCCATCAGGCCCAGAAGCCGGAGGGTCATCTTTACCGAAACCCGGGATAGAGGCTGGCAGATAGGAAACATAGCCTGAATATCCCGGACTCGCTGCTCGGGAGGATAGACTTGAAACAGCGTCAAATCCAGAACCGCTCCGATGAAGGGGAGCTTCTGAGAGGGACTCAGGTGCGACTTCGGTACGTTGATGGAAAACCCCAGCAACTGCAGGAGGACGGCCGTAGTCTGGAGGTGGTGGACGACTGCCTAGGGCGAGCTCGCCTTCAACATCCAGTCGTCAAAGTAGGGGAAGACTGACATCCCGACCGGTGCAGATGAGCCACGACCACTGCCATCACCTTCGTGAACACCCGAGGGGCACTGGTAAGGCCGAAGGGGGGAGCACGGCAGACTGAAAATGTTCTTGGCCAACCGTGAACCGCAGGTAATGACGGTGGGCCGGCAGGACGGTAATTTGAAAATAAGCATCCTGCAAGACCAGTGCTACCATCCAGTCTCCAGGGCCGAGGGCAGCCAGGGCCGAGGGCAGCCAGAGTCAGCATTTTGAATTTCTCCTTTCGGAGGAAGCGATTGACGTCCCGGAGGTCCAAGATGGGGCGCAGGACCGCCTTGTCCTTCTTGGGGACCAGAAAGGAGTGGAAATAACAACCACTCCCTACTTCCTGACCGGGAACGCACTCTATGACTTCCTTGGCCGGGAAGGCCGTGAATTCCTGTCAGAGAAGAGTCAAATAATCCCCTGACATGCGGTGGTACACAGGTGGCATGGCTGGAGGGGAGGACTGAAAGGGAAGGGAATAACCTTGTCAGATTATCTGCAGCATCTACTTGTCCAATGTAATTTCGCACCAGTGGTGGAGGTGGTGGCGGACCCTGCCACCCACCAGTGTGGGGTGCTCCCTGAAGCTCGGATTAAGAAGGCTTGGAGGTGGAAACAGCGGTGGTAGAGGTGGACTGACCTGCAAAATGGTTCCCAGACCCCACCAGGAGAACAACCTCTTACCAAATTGTTCCAGCCTTTTAGAGTCCTTATCCAGCAGAGCCGTAGGAAAGGCACTCTGCGACGTCGAGGCCTGAATGACCAGGCTCTCAGGCGTAGGGTGAGTGGTGAGGAAGACGGAATCACCAGGAGCTTGGCGGTGACGCCTGGCGACGTTTTTATCCACCAGCGCCCCCGTGGCCGGCCGCAACCAAGTGCCCAAGAGGACTTTGGTAAGGGCGAGGACGGCGCCAGGGCGGGAGCCGGCGGCGCTGCACCTCATGGCGCCGAGGCCGGAGCCAGCGGCGCAGGATCTTGTGGTGCTGAGGCCAGCAGGATCTGGACACGGGACCGCGGGCCTGAAGGCACGCCGGATGGAGCCTGAGGCCTAAAGAGGCGGTCCAAGGCAGCAAGAAACTCTTGCATCTGTTCGGGAGTTGCCGATGGACCCGGGTATGGCGGGTAGGCCGCGGGACTCCCAGGCTCCAGAGGAGCCGCAGGGGCAGAGCCCCTGTCCCCCTCGTCTGCCTCTGAGGAGCAACGGGGGTACGTCTGAGAGCGAACACGCTTCTTCGACTTCTTTTTATGGCATCGCTTACCGGGATCTGAAGGCGAAGCCTTGGAGCCCAAGGAGCGACGGCTCCAGTCCCGCGAGCGGTCGCGGGAACTGCCCTGGACCCAGAGCGGCGGTGTGACAAATACCGAACCTCCAGCAATTTCCGACGCTACTCCCGCAAGACCTTTGGGCCATGGCCCGACAAACCCGGGAGTGGTGGTCTGTCTCCAGGCAGTAGAGGCACACATTGTGGGGATCCGCCACCAAAATATTACGGTGGCAGGCCCCACAAGACTTAAAGCCGGGCATCCCTACGTGTACCAGGAGAAAAAGGGGAGACAAAAGCCTCAAAAGAGTAGTCAAAAAGTGACTAAGGTACGTGCTCAATCTGGATCTGCGCTTGCTGGCTCGGAAAAAGAAAGAACTGACGTCAGCGCGCATGGGTGGCGCTCAAGTACTCTCCGTGACGTCATCTCGGCGCTGACGACGCCAGTGACGGACGCGGAGTCGCAGGACGCCACCTACTGACGCGCAGGGGGACTGCTAAGCAAAACTTTACGGATCCAGTCTGATGCCTGAGGATATTCTAAAGTAAGGAATATATCACTAACGTGTCTCTTTCAGTTACTTTTTTAAGTGAACCAGTGCAGTGGTGTCCACACACCTAAAGTGTGGCTCCCACCAAAAGATAAACAAAATGGATTATATTTCAAATCATCAATTTCAGATATTTACCTTTTAAAACAAATAATGATCACAAGGATAGATTTCTCAACAACCAACATCAGTTGCAAGTACAATTCCCCAAACTCACAAGTGTTAAGCGTGTCCGGGGTAGAAACAGCTAGCGCTACATTTGAAGGTTGGTGCAAGGCCTAATTTCTTTGGATTCCATACTATGCATAGGCACCTACGTGCAATTCAGGAAACGACTTTTCAAATGAAGCCAAATAACTCAAGATGTTTAGAAAAGGCAGGGTCCTCTAAGTTATCGAGTACAAGTTTCCTCATGGTTCAGACAGAGCGTGGGCAAAATTTTAATTTCAGCAGAGTAATTTTGTTAATTCCCCATTACTCTGATGCAAAATTACCGAAAAGTATGCAAATACACCAGTTCACATAATTATGAGTAATCTGACACAAAAACCTTAAAAACACTACAGTCATAAGTTTAAGTTTATTGTGTGATTACTTAAAATCATTACTATAAAGAATTAAAAGCATATATTGTAAATTAAAACGTGGTTAGACTTTAAAATCATAGCAGCAAGAGGGTGTGTAGCCAGCTGTGCTGACTATATTATTGACAAATAAAGATAAAATATTACCATAGTTCATTCTTTGAGTCCCTGGTAAAAGTCATCTTTGCGGCGTAGAGTTTTGTTGTGGTGGGGCACGTCAAACTGTTATGCGTTCCCACTGTGTGGCATTTTTTCTTTCATTAGTGAAAGTGCTTGGTAGATGAATTTGCCGAAACTGGCCATGTTCTTCACCGTATCCAAGATGTAAAGCTGGCAGATGGCATCCTTTGTAGTAGTACGTGTGCCCAAGGAAAGAAGTATGGGCCTGAGATAGATTCAACGGGCTTCCGGAACCATTTTAGAACAGTGCGAACAGCTGCCACGCTTGGAGTTGTGAGTTCCGCAGAAAACCTGGGGCGATCTGTCCTGGCGATTTCTGGATTGCTCTGTGTGTAGTGACCCTTTACATGTGTGAGTTTCTATTCACTGGTATATACAGACTTCACATGTGCTTCCCAGATCCCTGCTGGTATCAGGTTCCCTCTGTTTGAGGTTCCGTGGATTAGATTGTTTAAATATCTACAGCACAAGCACAGGAACAAAGAACTTAGCAAGAGCAAGTGGCTACTACTGTACGTGTTCTGTTGTATTTAGCTATAGTTTCTTAGTGCAAAATACGTCCTCTGGTTCCTTTTGGATGCAAGAGTTTTGTGCTAAGAAAATAAACTACGCGAGTTATACCCACCCATAGTCCAGATTGTCCTTACTAGGCAATCAAAATACTGTTGCTGCAGCCAGAATCTTTTTGGCAGACTTGAGAAAAACTTCGAAGACTTAGTTTATCGGCATATGTTACAACTAGGATACATTTGTTTGCAACAATAACAGTTCTCTGTGTTACAGAGGGCTAGTTCCAATGGCTATCATTTGGTGGGCATGGGGGGACATTATCTAGAGAAGAAAGAAAGAGCAATGCCATTCCACCTTCAGCGTGCATTTCACTTATAACAGCATATGTTGAACTACAGAGATAAGTTACTTGCAAAATGAATCTTATCTTTAGAAATCCACAATGACCCAGTAGACATTAGTGTGTGCTCAGCAGAGTGACGAGTCGGAGTGCTGATAGTCAGTGATTCAGTTTCTTTTTTTATATTTCATTGCGCTTCCCCTAGGTCTGTTGCTAACATACTCCTACTGCATTTGGTGGGCTGTGGATATGGGGGAAGTGTGGAAAACAATCGCTCCTGTTATATCCCCAGCTTAGTCCCAGAATGAATATATTAGATATGATCGCTAAACTGTATGAGAATGTTCATCAACACCAGGATTAATTACCTTCATAAGAGCAAATTACTTCACCAGGGTGATAGATGCATATTTTCAAGCAAAATAGTTATGAGAAACATCCCTAGGCGACAGACTGTCATGCATACATTTTGAAGCAGTATCACCTGTACCTGGGGGCACTGCTGAACATTCGCAGTTGATCCACAAGACCTCAAGGATTCAACATAGAACACTATAAGCACTGATGACATAAGTACAGCTAAAATTCAGAATCACTCAAAGAGAAGGGAAGAGGATGATAAGGAATCTTTCTGAAGATGCATATTAATTATATAGAACATTGCAAAGGGTACGTAACTTGTTCTTACGGCTACTCGCTTCTTCAGACTCATTATGTGACCCACTCTCAAAGCAGTGTTAAGAAAAAGATCTCTGTAAAGGTATTACCTTACACAAAAACGCTCTGAACGACATCTGTAATACCTGAGATTCATTTCTCAAAAACATATCAAAACAGTAATGTTTTGAAAAAGAGTGCAAAGAAAGTGAGATGGCAGCTTGACAAATTGCCTCAATCTGAACACCCTTCAATAAAGAGTCAAAGTAACGAACTTTCATCTAGCCGAGTGGTCTTTAAAATCAAAAGGTTTGTTTTCCGACAGTCTTGCACACTTTTCTACATCAACTTTGAAATGCTTAGTTGTTGCAAGATAATGATTAATGCCCTGTGGCTAGGCTTTAGCTGTACCACTTTAAATAAACATGTATAAAATAAATTATTGGCTCTTCTAGGGTTGAGCATATACCATATTTCCTCCCTTTTCAACAGATAAGGAGGATGGTACAACTAAGGCAAAGAGAAAACCTTCAACACTATGGGTAAAATAAACCATGCTCTTAACATAACTAGTGCAAGGGAAGGCATGGCTTGGCAGTTCGGGCTGGACTGTTCCCATGAGGCACAGGGTCAGACTGATTTGCATATAGCCATGTCTGAACTGGGGTGGCAGAGTGGGCTAAAGAACGGTGATGGATTAAACCCAGATCTTTTGACTGGCTGTGAGTGTTTGATTGGTTCAGATGCTCCGTCCATTACCACCCCCTTTTGTACCGCTTTTGGCCGCCATAAGTGTGGCAGGGTATGCTCAGACGTGAGTCCCTTGCTCACTTTGCCACTGGATTCAAGCAAGCCGGGCTGAAGACGGCTGTAATGCCAGAAACCGGTCCTCGGAAGCTTGTTTCCGGTCCAGGGAAGGCATGGCTTGGCAGTTCGGGCTGGACTGTTCCCATGAGGCACAGGGTCAGACTGATTTGCATATAGCCATGTCTGAACTGGGGTGGCAGAGTGGGCTAAAGAACAGTGATGGATTAAACCCAGATCTTTTGACTGGCTGTGAGTGTTTGATTGGTTCAGATGCTCCGTCCATTACCACCCCCTTTTGTACCGCTTAACATAACTAGTTCCTTAGAGAAGGCTGTCAAAAGAGCAGAAGCTGATGGAAATGAGAGCTACCAACATTCCTGGAAAATGCATAGCGAAGAAACATGACAAATACTTTAAATGGTAATAATAAAGATTATTGAATGGGTGCTTCATGAGAAAAGTAAGAACCAAATAAAATTTCAAAGTCGAAATTAGAAATAGAATGAAGGAAACTAATTCTGTAACTAGTTGCAAAAACCTTAACATCACAGACAAAGATAATAATATGCCTTGGCTGCAAATACCCATTCATAGTGCCAAAACAGAGTACCTGTTCTGCCAGGCCACTGCTCTTACTAGTAAAGAATCCAAACTTGTCATTGGCACCACTCAAATCGATATTTTCTACTAGAGAGATCCCACTTTGGTGAGGGCCTTGTTAGCCTTGAACAGAAAAACCATTTCTTTAGAAAGAAAAGTATTAATATTTCCCAATCCAAGCATATACATTTAAGATCTGAACTTCCTGATCTAGGACTGGATGCGTCTGCTGAGAGCCAATCATCCTGCACAATAAGAGTCCATGGAAGAACATGGATGAATTCCAGGATTTCTAAATAGGAAGAATGTCTGAGCCAATCGTAAGCTGTCTAGATGATATGGTCACTCTGCTGATGAATCTTTTGTCCTACCTTTTGAATCAATTGAATTTTTTAGAAATTATATTGTAAATAGTATGGCCACACTATTCTTAAACTCAGTGAATCCAATCCTTCGGGGAAACCATCGAGCAATACGCATGACATTTCCTTTTCAGTCCTGCAGTAAAAAGGCCCAACTGAGGGAGACCACAAATACGAAAGATCATCTGCAGCACTTCTGTGGGACGTTCCGACTCCTGGCCCTTTATTATTGATCTACCAAGATCTGCTCTTGTGCTGCAGGAACCTGCTGTAAGAATTGCTGATGGACCAATTATTCTGTTGAGGACACATAAAATTTTCATAGACTCTTCATACAGAGGTCTTTGCTGTATATCTCCTGCTTTCCGAGTGTAACACATCATGTTTGTCTACTCCTCTTCAATCTGGACAAGACTAACTTTGCAGTTTTAATCTATAGAAGATGTATATGGAGACAATGCTCTTTACTGCACTCATAGCCATAAGAGTGATTCCATTGTATACGAAGCAGCCGCTTCAGCAGTAGCAATCTCTACAGGCCTGAAGCACCAGCAATATGCAAGATGCCACCAGAGCCGGTATCAAACTTGAAGACTGAATACTCCAAAAACCAAGGTACCACATTTCTACTCTTTCCAGTGGAAGGAAGGTCAAAAACACCTATTTTGTTTAACAAATCTGACACTTTTCGCTCATTTCCATAAAAATGGAAAGAACAGAAAGGGAAAAAATAACAAGAATAAAGCATCCGATCAAGAAGGTGCGATAAAAAGTAAACCCACGCAAGGAAAGCATTACATCTTTCAACTTGTTACATCATGTCGGGCAAGGGCACTTTATGTTAAGAATTATTTACAGAAATCCACTTACAGCTGTAAGCACCAATAACAAAAAATAACAATTTCATTTAAATGATAGGGAATAAAGAGAGAATGGTGGATCAGCGATATCAATAACTTCTAAAATAAAATGAATGTTAATCAGAAGAATCAGAATCATTCTTTTTCACCCTTCCTACACACTTGGACTGGTCGTCTTTCCGTAATTTGCTATTGACGAAATTCTTAAATGGGTTCCATATTTGTTCATATTTCACAAATATATCATACACTAATGTTGATAATTTTTCCACTGTATTCAGGTGCCATATCTTAATTCAATCTTTGACAACTTCCATTTGTATGCCAAAGCTAGTCTCACAGCCAATAACAAATGTCACTAATTGATACATGAATGAACGAAGCAGGTATTTGCCTTCATCACATCTGTAGCCAACAACTAGCATGAAATGAATCCAATGTAAGGAACAGAATTTTTTTAAAAATCATTATCGGTTTTTTTCGCAATAGGTTTTGACATGCTGGCATAGGCACCAGAGATGTGCAAGTGTGCCTTTTAGCCACATCCTTTCCAGCATCAGTCAATATCTCCTTGCACTGCTATCAATTGTTCAGGTGCTAACACACCGCGCATCAAATATTATAGGCATTCTCTTTACATTTAACGCCTATCGATGTGCTAGCCACTCTCGTCCAAATAACAGACAGTGTTTTCGGAGATAATCATATCCAATTCCTCCTCATACTTTTCCCTCTATTGTGGGACCTAGTTGACTGATTGTCAAACTGCTCTCCTATGTAAGTTAAATCTCCAGAGGCTTCCTAAAAAATTGTTGGGGTAGCTGTCAAACTTGGCAATTGGGATAAGTAACAGTCATCTCTGGGTGCTAAATGAACAAGTTACCTACATTCTGTAATGATTTTTCTGGATGATACTTTAACCACATATTCCTTACAACTGAGGGGCAGAGGTGAGGCCAAAGGATAGAATGGCAAACTGGAAATGTTCTGGCCCTACCACAAACAATAGCATCTGTGTGCAGGACGGGCACATGAAAGACTGCTTCCTCAAGTCCAAGGACACCAACCAATTACCCAAATAGAGGGAGAAAAGGACATGGGCCAAAGTCATGAACTTGAATGAGCCCTTCTGCAGAAAGGTGTTCACAGGGATTAACCACTCTGAATAATCTGCAATTCCACTGATCCAATGCAGTGGAGAGACCGTCGAGTAAGAAAAAAATTAATTCTTCCACCTACTAGCCGTTCACGACCATGGGAAAAGGAATCAATAGGACTTCGCTGCTGTTGCAGCAGGTGAGAAGGAAGACTACAATTGCTGTCCTCTGCCACCACTGCCTCCTCTTGAGCAGCAAAAAGGATGAATAGGCTGCTGGACAGGTTCCAGTTCTGTCTCTTGTGGTAAGAAATACCCCATGAGTATCATCTGAACCTTCAGGTACTGAAGGTGGAACAGGAGAAGCCAGACGTAAAGAGTGAGTTGTAGCTCGGCGACATTTGAATTGTTCCAATGTAGAATTAACCTTTCACAGAAAGTCATGAGCCATTGAAAGGCATTTCCAACAACGATGCCTGCTCGTCCCCAGCAAATCCTGTGGCGCACATCCATATATAGTTCTATATCTTCACACTGGTGTCCAATGCGCAACCGACACAACCCTTTGTGTCTTGCACATTACCCAAAACGTAGTTGGCTGCATCTTGTCCAACTTGGATCATCTGAGCAAAGGTGTTTCCAAATGCATGAGGTATGAATAGCAATATCTTTCTGGCCATGTCTCAGAGGACATGTGTAAATCTTCCCAGAAGGAAATTGACATTCAGGGACCATAACACCATGCTATCCAAACAACAGAATTTCCCCCCAAAGCTCTGACGCATTTTGATTCCCTGTTTGTGGGCACAGTGGGAAATGGATTTACATTCACCCTAATAGTAGATACCTATACTATCAATCTCTCTGAAGTTGGCTAATGTGTCAGGAAAGCTTGATTGCCAGGGGCTGGCCAATGATACCTACTTAGTTATAGGGAAACTTACAGGCCTGGCCGAGCATGGCTTAGACCAGGTAGCCATCAAAGCTTCTGTAAGGTCCTCACTAAAGGATAATAAGGGCTCTGAGGCTGCATACCCCGGGTGAAATTTGTCAGAAGGTTTGCTTGGTTACTGTTGTGGCTAAAACCACCATCTGTATGTATAGTGAGGGAGGAGTCATTTATCCGCTGCCTCCAGACGCGGTCGCTCCTCCACGCTGCTCCCCGACCTGCCTGCCCTCACAGCCTGGTATCGTTGCTCCACTCTGCAGCTGCCCTCACAGCCTGGTATCGTTGCTCCACTCTGCACATAGCAGGACCGCTTTAACTGACTACATCGCTATTATTTATTTATTGTACTTAAATAGCGCTGAACCACCTCGCCTGCTAATTAGCCGCTCGTACCACTGTGCCGTCGCTGTGTTGCCTTGACTGCATTTCATTGAGTTTATTTACTGCACATTTAGCATTACTTTGGCTGCCTGCTCCGTTTGGCGCTGCCGGCCATTTTGTTGTTGTTGATATTGTTGTTTGGGTCGCCCTGCCCGAGTCTCCACCCCGCTCCCGCCTTCCCAGCTGACCCGCCCTCGCCCCTCCCCTTCCACCATCCTCATATGACAGCTAATCTTGCGCGCAGCGTTCACGCGCAGCGGTCGCGCCCCAGTTGCGCCGAAGGTAAGCCCGTCTGCGCCCGTCTGCGCCCGTCCGCGCCTGGACCGCGACCAGCGCCAGACCCCCTGCCCTATGCCGCTCCCAACCCCCCAGAGCAACTTATGATGCCGCTACTCTCCTCGCCTTCAACGCAGGACGCACCCCACTATGCTGCGTAGCTACCCCAGGACGTACCCACGGCCCATTCTCCTGCCTCTCCTGTAAGTTCAACTGCGTCAGGACCCTCACCAAACACACTTCCTCCACACTCAGCTCCGAACCCAACGACTTGAAATGCATCCTACTGAACACCCGCTCGATCCACAGACACGCAACTGAACTCTGGGACCTAATCGACACTGTGTCACCTGACATCGCCTTCCTCACTGAAACTTGGATGAACGCATCTTCTGCCCCCGACATCGCCATAGCCATACCAGACACTTACAAGATCATTCGAAAAGACCGCACCATTAAAAAAACTGGAGGAGGCATCACCATCGTCCATAGAAACACCATCAAAATTACAACCAGCTCTGACGACAATCTTGCAACCGCCGAACACCTCCACTTTCAGATCCACACCGACCCCAGAACCACCCTTAGAGGAACCCTCATTTACAGGCCCCCAGGCACCCGATCTCAATTCAGCGACGACATCACTGACTTCGTCAGCCCGCACGCCCTCGCCTCCGAGAACTACATTCTTCTAGTAAACCTCAACTACCACCTTGACAACATTCTCGACAACAACACCACCACCCTCCTGGACAACATGTCCAATCTCGGACTCAAACAACTTGTTGACACCCCCACTCACACAGCCGGACACACGCTCGACCCTATCTTCACCTCCAGCAAGCACATCTCCTTCGATCACACTACAGCTCTCCACTGGACGGATCACAGCTGTGTTCACTTCAGCTACAAAACAACCCTGACCCACAACCGCCCACAACCCATTCCCCGAAGAAAATGGAACAAAATCACCACCGACCAACTCCTCGCATCCCTCAGCCAAAACACTCCCACCCTAACAACGGACCCAGACCAAGCGGCCACAAACCTCAGGCAATGGATTACACACAGTGCGGACCAACTAGCACCCCTGAAAAAACACCAGTTGAAATCATTCAGCAAAAAGGCTCCCTGGTTCAATGATGACCTTAAAAAATCCAAGAAGACATGCCGCACCCTGGAGAAGAATTGGAGAAAAGAACCAACCTCAGACAACATGACCTCCCTCAAGACAGCCACCCGCAAACACCACCAACTGATTCGATCCGCCAAGAAATCAGCATTTAAGGACCGTCTCGACAACAATTCTCATAACAGCAAGGAACTCTTCAATATCGTCAAAGAATTCACCAACCCTCCCGCAGCATCCAACGACATCACTAACTCCCAAGACCTCTGCAATGCGCTATCCTCCTTCTTCTACAACAAAATTGCCGACATCCACAACAGCTTCAAGAACACTCCCAATGACCAACTCACCCCACCCCCTTCTGATCCCACCCCTCCAACTAACTACCTCAATTCCTGGAACCCAATCACCATTGAAGATACCATTCGCCTCATGAACTCAATCCACTCTGGCTCACCTTCTGACCCCTGCCCCCACTACATCTTCAACAAAGCTGACTCCATCATCGCTCCCCAACTCCGCGATGTCATCAACTGCTCCTTCAACTCAGCCACCTTCCCAGAAATATGGAAACACGCCGAACTCAGCGCCCTTCTGAAAAAACCAACAGCAGACCCCTCAGAACTGAAAAACTACCGACCCATCTCCCTCCTCCCTTTCCCGGCCAAAGTCATCGAGAAAGCCGTCAACAGCCAACTCGCAGCCTTCCTTGAATCCAACAACTCCCTGGATCCCTCACAGAACGGCTTTCGAGCCAAACACAGCACCGAGACCGCCCTCATTGCGGCGACCGACGACATCCGAGCACTCCTGGACAACGGTGAAACAGTGGCCCTCATTCTTCTCGACCTCTCCGCCGCCTTCGACACTGTCTGTCACAACACCCTCATACAACTCCTCAACAACATCGGCATACAAGGAAAAGCCTTGGACTGGATCACCTCGTTCCTAGCAGGGAGAACACAGAGTCCGACTCCCCCCTTTCTACTCAGAGCCCACCGAAGTCATCTGCGGCGTACCTCAAGGCTCCTCACTCAGTCCCACCCTCTTCAACGTCTACATGAGTCCCCTCGCCTCCATCGCACGTCGACACAACCTCAACATCATCTCCTACGCCGACGACACCCAGCTGATACTTTCCCTCACCAAAGACCCCAACACCGCCAAGGACAACCTTCACGAAGGTATGAAAGAAGTAGCCGAATGGATGAAACAGAGCCGCTTAAAACTCAACTCAGACAAAACTGAGGTGCTCATCCTTGGATCCTCCCCCTCAGCTTGGGACGACTCTTGGTGGCCTTCCGCTTTGGGATCAGCGCCCACACCCACTGACCATGCACGTAACCTTGGCTTCATTCTAGACTCCTCTCTCTCAATGTCCAGACAAGTCAACGCCGTATCGTCCTCCTGCTTCAACGTCCTTCGCATTCTCAAAAAGATCTTCCGCTGGATCCCCCTCGAAACAAGAAAGACTGTCACCCATGCACTGGTCACGAGTCGACTGGACTATGGCAACACTCTCTACGCCGGAATCACAACAAAATTGCAGAAAAAGCTCCAGCGCATCCAAAACGCATCAGCGAGACTCATATTAGACATCCCGCGCCAAGAGCACATCACCGGTCACTTAAAAAACCTCCACTGGCTTCCCGTCAACAAAAGAATTACTTTCCGCCTTCTTACCCACGCACACAAGGCCCTTTATAATCTAGGACCAGAATGCCTCAACTCCCGACTGTCCTTCTACTATCCCACCCGCCAACTAAGATCATCCATTCAAGCCCTCGCCGCAGTCCCGCGCATCCGAAAAACCACCATGGGTGGCAGATCCTTCTCCTTCCTGGCTGCCAAGACCTGGAACTCACTCCCCACCCACCTCCGCCTTACTCAGAATCACATCTCCTTCAGAAAAGAACTGAAAACTTGGCTATTCGATAAGCAATGAACCCCTCCCTCTAGCGCCTTGAGACCCTCTGGGTGAGTAGTGCGCTTTATAAATGCCTGAACTTGAACTATTGTCGTCCTCATTTGAAGCCATTGAATGGCAGAGTCCAATTCAAACAAGGTTATATCCCTTCTGCAGAACTGGCATTGAGGGAGGGATGGGTGTTGGGATCCATTGGAATCTGAATGAAAGTCGAGCTAGTTGGCTTTTACAAGGCCTCCGGTGCCAGGTAAAGTGGGCGGGTGCCAGGAAGAAGCCAGGGCCGAACCTGCTGGCAGAAGTTCAACTAAAGAGCCCCAGCGGCTTCCTGTGCCCCACAGGCACTTCAGAACGAGTTGAAAACAGTTAATGCATGCCCTCCCTGAATGCCTCTATCTCTGCTGGGTTGACAATGGCGTAGGAAACTGGCAGCCCTGGGACCAGCCTCCGAATGGGCCGAGAGTCAGACCTTTGGTGTGGCGACAGCACTCTGGGTCCCCAGGATGTCAATGGACGTTTGGAAACTTGGAGCAGGACCAGCACCTGGAGAGGGAACCAGCCCGACGCTAAGAGTGTGACCTACCTCACTTTCTGTGCTCCACAACATATAGTTTGCCTTCTGCTCCTTGGTGGACTTCGTGTGCATCAAGGTGCAGTTTTTGCACAATATAAGTCGTGACTAGATACTCAAACTACAGGCAGACATCACGTGGATCAGTGACCGACATTTGATGTCGCAACAAGGTTTGAGGACTGTTTTTTTCAGATACAACAGTTTCCTTGGCACAAGCTGTTGAAAAAGAGTTCTGGACCCATGTCGAAGGGCGAGGAAAGAAGGGAACTGATATCAGCATGCAGAGGCAGTAGCTATCTGCGGCTCTGCACTGTGTTATCCGGAGACAGTGCCAGGTCGTCATGGAGTCTGACAGTGTCACCTACCAGCATGCAGTAACAATTGCTATGAAAAATTCAAGATACAGATGGAAGCTGGGGGATATTCAAAAGGCACACAATCTATGTTTAGAAGTATCCATCCGAAGAAAACGGTCAATAGAAGAGGCACAACCTCAACTCTCCATGTGGGTAAAGATCTTTAAGCACCAGAGCAGTTTCTCCTCTCCAAGAGTGGAATCATTTGTCATGCATCCCCCCAGTTTCTGTTCCCCCAAGGTCAATGGAGCGGAGAAGATAGTTGCATTCTCGTTTCAGTAAAACAAGCATCAGTGATGTAAAACAGCAGAGGTTGTATTCAGCGGGCTTGCTATTTGTTTGTTATGTTTGCAGAAGAACCAGAGGGAATATCTGAAGGGGATATTAGAATATCCTTTGTCTATTTTAGCACATGGCTTAGTAATGGTTGGGTTTGAGTATTATAAAGCTTGATGGCTAGGGGCGTGGCTTGAATGCCGAGGGGACAAGCGGCGTGAGCCCGGAGCTCCGCGCCGAATCCCCGTAATTATCCTGTTTAAAGTCGAGACTCCGTCTTGTGCAGGGTTCTCCGAGCACCGGAGGAACTCGAGATGGCAGCGGACCCCTAGGCGCAGATTTCCAAACTTCTCCGGTGGAGTATCGGCCCGGTAAAACAACAATGGGGATCGGAGCGCACTGGCTCAAAATGGCGGATGGGACCCGAGGCTGGAGGTAATAGAAGCACGGGAGGCACGGGAGAAGAGGGGGTGCCGCTCACGCTTGCACATCGGTGTGCGAGAACGGTCGAGCCGCCTATCCCGGCGACTGGAGCGGACATCACTGCGGAGACACCGAGGTACCGCGACTACGAGGCGCAAGATGGCGGCTGCCCCGAGATCCAGCAGCCGACCGTCGTCCTGAAGGTAGCGGCGGAGAGGAGAAGCGCCGATCGCGCTCTGCGGAGGAGGGCCCGATCCGAGACTCGTTGCGGGACGAGCGGAGAGCCGGACTGCGAGGCAAGGAGGGAAATCCCTCGAAGTGAAGAGGCTGGGTCTGGCTGCGCTTAGAGGAATCACGCACTGCTGAGGAGCGGCAATTGTTGGCCGGGTGAGCGAGTGCATCTGTTCACACGCGAGGAGGTCAGGAGTGCGGGACCTGGGCTGCACCGGACCTGGCCGCGCCTCTGGTGGGGCTACGGCTGTGGATGCTGCGCAAGCTAACCGCAAGAAGACGCCAGCGGCGGACCCTGAATTCCGGGACACGCGGAGCTTGGCTACCGGCGGCGCCGGTCGCGCTGGGGCGCCCTGGGCTGTGGGCCCTGGGCGTAACAGAGGCGACTGCTGTGGAGATGGTTGGACGGGCCTGAAATAGCTCCAAAAGAGCGCTGAGGGGGCCGGGAGCCTCGCTGCAATCCGAACAAAAGCGGAGCATAAAGAGGGACACAAGTACGTGGACCCGGGAGTGGTGACGGCCTGGAACCCTACGAGTGGTGCATGAAGCGAGGAGAGGACTGGGCGGCTCCCTGGTACTGGGGAGAGCGGCGCCTGGATAGAGAAGCTGTTGGCCTGAGCGCTATACTGAAACCTGCCGAATTCAATAGGAGACGCCCATGAGGACCTGCTGAGGCACTGGCTTGCAGCACGGGAAGCTGAGTCGCCGCAGCTCTCGACAACTAATAAGAGCTTAGTGCCGTTTGCCGCCATGGTCTGCGACCGGGAGGGGGTTGAAAGAAACTTGAGACTAACGCACACTACTCTCGAGCCCTGCAAGGTGAATATGCCCGAGCCCAGAACCTAGAAGAGGTTGAGGAAGAGACGGTGACATGGTGGGATATCTTGAGAACTGGCTGAAGACGGAAGTAGCGCCGGAGGGCCTTTCGCCTTTTTTCACGTTGGAGCGGGCACATCGGGTCCCAGCAAGACCCCCCAAGCCGGGACTGCCGCCCCGACCGGTGGTGATAAAACTGTTACATTATAAAGACAGAGACTGGTTGCTGCAGAGAGCCAGGGACATTGGCCCGTTCCAGGTGGACAACAGTAAAGTTACCCTTTTCCCTGACTACACGTTTGAGACTCAAAAGCTGCGTGCCTCCTTCCTGTCCATTAAGCGGGAACTGCGAACGGAGGGGATAACATATTCACTCCTGTTCCCGGCTAAGCTCAGGATAGTAGTAGATGATAAACCGCTTTTCTTCCCTACATCGGCGGATGCCTGGACATGGTGGGATACTTATAAAGCCGGAATGGATGGAGCGAAATTCAGAGCTGAGGAAGAGAAGAATCGGCAGCCGACCCGGAAATCGCAGAGGCTCAGGAAGCGCCGGCAAAGGACTAGGAAACCTACCGAGTCGCAAACGGAAGGGGAGAGAAGGGCAGCATTGCAAGCCGTCATCGATTTGTCAGGGGCTGTGAGGAATCGATCAGGTAGGAGCTTGGACTTGGAGGGCCGTGTCACTGGTTCGGAAACGGACCTATCGGAGCTTAATGGTGCCAAAGGTCCGGTGGTGACACCGCAGACGTCGGGAGGACTGATTGATGCGTGATAACGGAGAAGTCTCGTGTTGGCCTACCATGATGCCTGGGGGGGCCGAAGCCACCCGATGCCGCACTATACAACTGAGCACGATGGATGTTTCGTGAGTTTTGCAGGGGATTGCGGGGAGGGGGGGGGTTGGGTCTGCCGGGACCACCTTCGGAGCCGAGTTACGCCTTCCGGGCCCATAAGGCCGCCGTGGTGCAGACTACGGAATAGTCGGGCGGTTGGGGGGGTTAACTAGCCCTTACGAGGTTTGGATGGGAGCTGCTTTCGCGAAGCTGGGTCCTGTTCTGGGGGGGGCCGAGAGTAGTTGGGGAGACTCGAGGCGGGGAGGTGGGGAGGGGGGGTTTATTGTTTTACGGATGGGGTGGGAGAGTGCAACCTTCTGTGCCTGGATGCGGGCAAATGCTGGTCGACTTTGGACAAGTTGGGATCATGGCTAGCACAGGAACAGTGAGGTGCATAACTTGGAATGTGAGGGGACTACACACGATGGCACGGAGGCACAAAATTCACGCTTATTTGGTTCGGAGAGGGGTCCAGATGGCACTATTACAGGAAACGCATTTGACAAAGCAGGAGGGCATAGCGCTGCAGCGCAGATGGAGAGGGCAACTGTTTAATACCACATACTCTGCATTTGCAAGGGGTGCGCTGGTTTGGGTACGGGCGGGGACTCCTTTTCAAGCGACCAGGCACACAATAGACCCGGAGGGACGGTTCGTAGCAGTGGAAGGGAAGCTTAAGGGCAAGAATATAGTGTTATGCAGTGTATATGCACCCAATACTGATCAAGCCTCTTTCTTCGCGAAACTGTCTGGAGCGTTGGCGAGTTTCCTAGCGGGCCCCATTCTTATAGGTGGAGACCTTAACTCAGTGGCAGATACTGCATTGGACAGATCCCATCCCCCTCTGGGTGCGTCCCCTGTGCACCGCTTGGCGAAGCGAAGGCTTGAGTGGCAGGAGAGGTGGGGGTTACAGGACGCCTGGCGAGTGCGACACCCGACCGCGAGGGATTACTCCTTTTATTCCAGCCTGCACGACCTCCATGTTCGCCTTGACACCTTCCTGTGTTCCCCACTAGTGCTGCCCACGGTGGCGAATACGGAATATTTAACCCGCACGTTATCCGATCATAACCCCTTACTGCTCACGCTGAACTGGATGACAGAGTCCTCGTGTGTCTCGGTGTGGCAACTGCGAACTGACACACTGGATGACTTATTATTTCGAGAAGCGCTAGGGGACAGGATCACACATTACTTTGCTGAAAACGAGGGCACTGCGACGTCTAGGGCGACGGAGTGGAATGCCTTTAAGGTTGTTGTCAGAGGCCACTGCATTGGGAAATACGCCGGAGTGCGCAAGACCTTAGTGGATGATCTGGAGAAGGCAGAAAGAACTCTGCGGAACGCAGAAATAGCACGCCCTAATCGCCCGGAGCTGCAAGTGGAGGTCTGCATGGCCAGGGAAGCGGTTGCTGTTGAAATGGAGCGGCTCCGCAGCTTTGACCATAAAACCTACATAACAAGAGCACACGCTGAGGGGGACAAGGCGGGAACACTGCTTGCTTGGCTGGCGAACCCCACTAGGTGCAGCCACCCGATCTTAACCGCGGAGGGGGAGGATGGCCGTGTATACGAAACTCAGACGGGGATACTGAGCTGCTTCCGTTCGTATTATGAAACGCTCTACGCGAGCGCGCTGGAGGGGCAAGAAAGGGAGATTGACACCTTCCTGGAAGGGCTGCAGTTACCGCAACTGGAACCGGAGCAAGCGGATGCCCTGGGCAAAAATATCGAACTGGGAGAGATTAGTAGTGCGGTGAAGCGAATGGCTCGCAACAAAACTCCGGGGCTAGACGGCTGCCCATAGAATTTTACAGCAAATATATAGAACAACTAGCTCCGCGACTCCAGGTAGTATACAATGAGGCCAAATCTCGAGGGCGATTACCTGAATCCATGTGTGAGGCTCTGATGATACCGTTGCTGAAACTAGGAAGGGAGAGCGGGAACCCAGCATCCTACAGACCGTTATCCATGTTGACGACGGACTACAAAATCCTGAGCACTATCCTGGCGATCAGGCTATTGCAACACATGCCGGATCTGGTCCACAGGGATCAATCCGGATTTATTCCCACGCAAAATACGACTACTAATATACGCCGCCTAGTGCGCCTACTGGAGGAGCCAATGCCTGGAACGCAAACGCCAGTGGTGCTGTTGATTGATATTGAGAAAGCCTTCGATAGTCTGGAGTGGACGTACTTGTATAGGGTCATGCAAAGTTTTGGCCTTGGAGTAGGCGCTAGGGGGCGCACAGCGGAATGGCTGCCTGAGCTGCAGCTCCGCCGGGCGATCACACGCGATGTGATTCATTGTCGCTGTAACCCCACCAACCCACATTTCGCGACCCGCTACCTGTGGAGGAAGATGAGGGGCTTGAGCGGACCTGGTAAATTGCGGTCTCTACCCCCGTGTTGAAGAGAAATGCCGAGATACCCGCGACGAGAGTCGGACTGCCTGACAAGATGGCCGGCGGCAGACAGCGGACCCTGCGCATGAACTGTGGATTCGGCGGAGGACTGCCCGGATAACCCAGCAAGCACAGACCGGGGGTAAGCTCCTACTGCCTGGCCAAAAGTGCATGATTTACGCTGCTCTCGCCCCTGACCTGCGCGGGCTGAGTCCTTCAACATCCCGCCTGAATGCCTGACAATATGGCGGCGCCTATTGCCGAGATGGCGGACACTTCAAACTCGCGCCGGTGAACGCGGAATCGACTGTGCTGTACTAACTGGTCGGAGGATTGGCGGGAGAGGCGGCTGGAAATAAAATTGTTGGGCGAGTGAGACTGGGGACGGCCTGCCACTGGCGACCTGCAGCCTACCTACTGGCTACCCGGGAAAGGGAGTTCCGGAGCTGCCGGGGGTCATCAGGAGCAGGAGCTCACACGACTGAGGCAGATTGTTGCGGTGAGGCCCCCCTGCGGACGCAGGCGCGTCCATCCGCCTTACTTCTTGAAGCTCCTGGCATAAACTGACCACGTCCCACCCATAGCCCGCACGCCCCGGAGTGTGACCACTAGCGGTGGCTGTATCGAGCGGAGAGTTAACACCAAGGGCGATTGCTGGGCCCCACTGCCGAGGAAACACGGCGACGACGGTCAGGGTAACAAGGGCGTCTGGACCCACATCGCGGAAAGTACATTCGCCGGCCGTCACGATGGGGAAGCCAGATAAGCAGCAACCAAAACTTTCCTTTGACAACAGGAAGGCGACGAAACCTGCAGAGGATATGGCGGAGGCTGGCGGTTCTTCTGACTCACCGTCTACTAACAACATAGAAAAGATTCTGATGGCAATTCAATCGCACCTGCAAGATATAAATGGTAAGCTTGACAATCTGACGTGCAGGATGGATGGCATGGCTGCTCGGCAAGAAAAACATGGAGAAAGATTGGATGAAGCGGAAACGAGAATATCGGCAGTTGAAGATGAAGCGCGAACGTCTACCACTAAATGCGCGGGAATGGAACAAATTTTGGAGGTGATAAAAGCGAAGGAGGAGGATTTGGAAGCGCGCTCAAGGCGTAATAACGTGCGAATCGCGGGCCTGCCAGAAACGACCAACACGGGGCGGATGGAGCATTACATCGAGGGGCTATGTAAGGATATCTTTGGTGTGGAGGCGCTGTCGCAGATCTTCATTGTCGAAAGAGCCCATCGGACATTAGGCCCCAAACCACCGACTGGTGCTACGCCTAGGCCGGTAGTGGCGCGGATCCTCAATTACCGAGACAGGGACACGATCCTCAGGCTCGCAAGGGAGAAGGGCAAAATCACCCATCAAGGCAACACTCTGGAGTTTTACCCTGATCACACAGTCGCTGTACAACAGGCGCGTAAGGAATACGCTGCAGTGAAGGCTAAGCTAAGAGAGTTGAACATTGGCTATTCTATGTTATATCCTGCCCGACTCCGAGTGGTGTGGAAGGAGAAGACGACCATACTAGCGACGCCCAAAATGGCCTTTGATTTTGTTAAGAAAATACAGCGGGAGGCAAGGTCAGAGTCCCAGAACGATCAGAACGGAGACTTGGAATGATACAACTGGTGGTGTTCCACATTGTACAGCGGTGAGTGTTGCTGTGAAGTTGACTGCAATGGGCTGCTACATGGCCATCTCCGGCTATACTGAGCGGCACCGGCTGATACGAGACTCCTAGAGGTGAGAGGTTGGCGCTTTGATTTGACATTGGGCATTGAAGGGGAGGGGATATGCGGGGATGGCGAGGGCTGTAATACACTCCTGGCCTGAACTGTAACTGATATCCATGACTGGCCCCTGCTGCTGCGCACTCCCCGCCGGATCACTACTCACGCAGCCACGTTAGACTGTAACTATTGCTGCTTCTATGGGCGGTGGATCAGGACCTTTTCACGAGGGTGTGCTCGTAGACCTGCTGATCTGGAGTGAGGCGGTGAAGAAGGCGGCAGACAATTGAACACTGAGGTACATATCAAGTAGAGCTGTAGAGACTAGCAGAGATGTGCTCATCCCTGCCCGCCGCTGTTATTCCAACAGCGTGTGTCGGAGAGTGGCCGGGTACGAGACAGACTGAAGACCGGTTAATCTGAGACTAGTTTCTACCACATGCATCTGATTAATGTTAGGGGCGGTTGCATTTCCTATCTGTCTGCGCTACTGCTTGCACTCATGTGAGGAGTGGTAATGGGGAAGTGGGGACTGTGGATTAATGGACACATATATTGCGAACATGTTCAAGTTTTACTAGTATCGCCTGCACCCGTCCTTCGGGCGAAGGGATGTGCTCCTGGCGGTCCTCCATGAGGGTAATACCCAATACAAGTTCTTAGTGTGAGCACTGAGTTGAGGTTATGTGGTTGAGGGATTTGTGCTCTGAAGGGGTATGGCTTCGGCAGGTTGGGGGTGCTGGAGTGGGTGGGGCTTGGGGTGGGGGGATGTTTGACTGGTTACAAAGACCGAAGGCATTACAAATGTACACATTAGTGGATTCTCCACGGCGAGAGATTGTCATTACAACTTATGATCACAGTGCTGGGTGTGGACGGGTTCCGGGTATGACCCTTGAGTGTGACGGTATGAGTGGTATTGCATTACTTACGGACACCAGGTTCTGGAAGTGAACGCAGAGTTGGCCTGAACGTTCTTACTTGGAACATACGCGGATTCTCACGCCCTCAGAAAATTAGACAGGTATTCACTAGCCTTACCAGATGGAACGTTGATATAGCATTCCTGCAGGAATCACACCTCGCACCACACACGCACGCCACATTGGGGTCGAGATGGGCGGGGAGGTCCTACAGGGCATCATACTCATCTTACTCCCGGGGGGTGCTCATATTGATTAAGAAAGGGATCGACTTTGAGGAAAAGCATGTAACACAGGACACTGCTGGCAGGTATGTGCTGGTGACAGGTACGCTGAGAGGACAACATATTACACTCCTTAATGTATATGGCCCGAATACTGACGCGCCGGAATTTTATCGAGAAGTCTGGGGACACATGCAGAAACACACTACCACACACATGTTATGCGGGGGGGACTGGAACGTGACATTACGGGATGGGCTGGATCGTTCCGCACAATCAGTAGAACAACACAAACATTCTAGACTAATGGTGGGTCACATGATGGAGGATCTGGCCTTAGCAGATCTCTGGCGATTACAACACACTGACACACCTGGCGCTACACACATCGCTGCATCTCACAATAGTTGGTCCAGGCTGGACTACTGGCTGGGTTCCAAAGACGTGGCTCTGTGGGTTCGCACGTTGCAAGTACTGCCACGCACATTATCGGACCACAACCCGGTTCTGTTGCAGTTGGACATTCCACATTACGAACCCCCCCCCCATTTCAATGGCGTTTTAACTCCCAGGCCCTCGCAGACCCAATATACGTTGACACCTTGACAAAGGCGATCAAAGACTACTTCGCTACTAACTCTCAGACTACTGAGGACCCATGTCTCCTCTGGGAAGCCTTTAAGGCCACGATTAGAGGTGTCTGCATTAGCACTACCATAGGAATACTCAAGGACATAAGGGGCCAGATTCGCCGCTGCGAAAGTCAAATGAGGGACTTGGAACTACAATATGAAACTACGCAGGACGTCTTATTGTTACCCAAGTTGCGCAACTTACACACCGAACATGCTGACTTTTTAACATCGGAAATTAAGTACTTAGATCGCAAGCCTGTGGCTAGGGCCTTTGGAGAGGGGGGTAGACCAGGGAGTGTACTGGCACGGAAGATATGTGAGGGACGGGGACAGTCAGCGATACTACGAGTTAAATCTAGGGAGGGGGTATTACAAACACATTCCACTGACATATTGAAATGTTTTGTGGACTCCTATAGCACTCTATATCAATCTCAACCAACAGCGACCGAGGAAGAAACATATGATTACTTGCATGATGTGGCAATTGGCTGGCTATCGGACGCCCATAGGGAATATTTAGCGCGGCCAATTACTGTGGAAGAGGTCACCGAGGTGATCGCTTCACTCCCAAATGGAAAAGCACCGGGCCCTGATGGGTACACATCCGAATTCTATAAGAAGTTTGTAGATATCATCGCCCCCTATCTGGTGGACATGTATGGTACATCGTTTGAGAAATCGCTGCTCCCCCCCACACTACGGGAAGCAATGGTCATTGCGCTCCTAAAACCATCCAAGGATCCGGAACACTGCGATTCCTACAGACCCCTGTCCCTGATCAACGTAGACTCGAAGATAATTGCTAAACTGTTGGCTGTCAGGCTGTCCCCTTTGATGACTCGACTGGTCCTTCCGGACCAAGCGGGGTTTGTACCCACCAGGTCCACCTCGCATAATACAAGATCCCTATTTGCATTGGCGCACTACCTGAAGCCCTCGGTGAGGGCGGTGGCTGTGATGCTTGACGCTGCAAAAGCATTCGATTCTATTGAATGGCGTTATATGCTAGCTGTCCTCTATAGGATGGGTTTCCCAAAAAGGTTTGTCCAGTGGATCTCCTTGCTATATACTCAACCATGTGCAAGGGTCCGGATCAATGGCTATGTCTCAGCTCCGTTTGACATTGGGCGAGGAACGAGGCAGGGCTGCCCCCTGTCACCCCTGCTCTTTGCGCTGGCGCTAGAGCCACTAGCGTGCATAGTGAGACAAAATTACAAGGAATCTGCGTTACAATTTGTGGCTAGGCCACTGCACATATCGCTCTACGCAGACGATATGCTGCTGTATGTGCGCGATCCAGAAGTGCATCTAAACCCGCTACTCAGAGAGTACATCCGATTTGGGGGACACTCGGGGTTAGCGATTAACTGGTCCAAATCCTCAATCATACCTCTCACTGACACCACAAATCCCTTTGAGGTTGATTACCCGCTGGAGTGGCAGCAGGATCCGATTCGCTATCTGGGGGTCATGTTTCACAGAGATCCGGACGAAGTCATGCGAGCTAACTATGGGGTGGTACTTTCCAAACTGGACGACAAGGTCCGTCGGTGGATCCACTTACCTCTATCGCTAGCTGATCGAATAACGATCGTTAAAATGAACGTTTTACCCAAGTTACTATATCTTTTTAATAACATACCCATCACGCCAACACGAGAGGTCTTCCGCCATATAAAGTCACTGGTACTAACCCTGATATGGGCGGGTAAACAAGCTCGCATTGATTTGCAGACACTGACGCTCCCGATTGCTAAGGGCGGCTTCGGGGTGCCTGATTTCCTACTGTATTACCTCTGTGCCCAAGCACAGTATGCAGCATACTGGTACCACGAGGTCCCCTATCTCACTCACGCGGCTATTGAGGAGGGAGATGCCCACCCTGTCCCCCTGTCCGCGATTTTGTCGCACACCAGACCACCACTACATGCGAAGGATATCAACACTGTAGACACCACGATTAAAGCGTGGAACAAGCTAGGGCAGTTGGCTCACAAAACCCCGTTATATGCACAGGACATGCCATTGCAATATCATCAGGTGCTGTCAGTCACTAGCGAAAAAGTGGGGATGTCTTTGCTGACTAGAGCTGGGATTGACAAGATGGGTGACGTGTTTCAGGAAGGCACATTTCTGGACATAGACCAATTGAGTTATATACAAAACCAGACTCCTATGTTTAGATTCACATACTATAGATTAACGAGGGCATTGAGGGAGCATTACCCGTCCTTCCCTGCGGAACCGGAATGCCTGGCACCCCTGCAAATGCTGATCACTACAAGGGATCTGTCACACTTGGTGTCCAGACTGTACACTGCTGCACAATCAGAAATAGCAGGCCACACACTTAAGGCAAAGGGGCGGTGGGATGCGCTACTAGATGCTCCACTAACAGATGAGGAATGGCACAGCTCCTGCGCGCTAACGCAGTTACTGACACCAAATGGGAATCTGAGAATTATTCATTTCAAGTTCATTCATCAGGCCTACTACACACCGACGAAACTGCGTAAATTTGGGTTGCAGGAGGAAGACAAATGCAAGCGTTGTGGCAGGGAGGGTGCGGATTTTGTGCATCTGGCCTGGACTTGCGAGAGAGTAGCGGATTACTGGGAAGAGATTACTGCCAAACTCACGACCATGTTAGAGGATGAGGTACAGTGCACGCCACAGGTCTGTTTGCTAGGTATTGTACCCCAATTCAGAGCTCTAAAGCGCAAATTCTGTGCAATCGCCCTGTTATTAGCAAAAAGACAGGTGGCGCAATGTTGGCACAGCCGTAGGGTACCGACTACAAAGGTGTGGCTGCATGACATATCCATCTGCCGAGATAAACTGCAAACGTATGAGGAGGAATTGCCAGTGCACTCGAGACCAAAGGACATATGGTGTTTCTTATCGGACTACCTAACCTCATTGCAGGAGGATGAGGAGGTTTAGATTGTCCTACAGGTTATACTGATGTGGGTGATGTTTGGTGTGAGAGTTGGGGGGGACTGGAGGCTGCACTGGGGACATGCCGGAATACTGTTCCACTTACTGTATAGGTTGTGTATGAGGGCAATGCAAGGTCGTAAGTTGGGGTATGTTTACTTTACTTTTTCTAATATGACAAAATGTAAGACTCATACTGACTGTTTGCCAAGAGTCCTACGGAGGGCATACAAGGCGGCTCGGCCTGGAATTATCGCACTGCCTTACATGGCTAACCTACTGCTTATTGGATAAACATCGTCAATAGCGGGCCGGCCTCAGGGTTGTAGGCTCAGGCTGTGTAATTTGCTATCTGTGAATAAAGGTCTTACAAAAAAAAAAAAAAAAAAGTTTTGGCCTTGGAGACAGCTACATTTGCTGGACGAAAGTCTTATACGCCTCGGCCACGGCACGAGTACGAGTGGGCTCCCTTGTGTCGCATCAGTACCCGGTGTGCCTTGGCACTAGACAGGGGTGCTCACTTTCCCCCGCCAGAGATTTATCGCTGGAGGAGCAGACGTTCAGGCTCTGCTGGAACCGGACCCAGAAGCGAGCGGGGGTACGACGCATGTATGCGCCTGAGATTCCGCTGGGTATGATAACTGCGCTCCGTCATGGCGGCGACTGGTCGCGCTTGCAAGGTTGGGAGGATGCAGCGCTACAGATGTTGGGAGACCTCTATGAAGATGGGGTGATGATTCCATACCAGACCCTGCAGGACCGTTTTGGCCTCCCAAGGGGGGACTTTCTGATGCACGCGGCGATCATAAGAGCGATGCAGGTGCACTGGGGGGAAGGGATCCAAGAGCCCACCACGTCCATGGCCTGCCAATACACCATGATGGCAGCTGGCACGCGTAGGGCGGTGGCATGCCTCTACTCCAGAATGCTGCGCGAGAAGCTACATCCTTTAACAGCACTAAAAACTGCTTGGGAAGCTGATCTACAGATGGAGATCCCTGATACCACCTGGGCGCAGTTAGTGAGGCGGGCGAGGAAAAGTACGAGAAACGCTCGCTTTCAGCTGATACATTTCTATGTCCTTCATAGGGCTTACCTCACACCAGGGAAGATAGGGAAGTACTTTGGGGTGGAGGATGCGGCATGCCCCAGGTGTAATACCATAGGAGCAGACCTGGGACATATGCTTTGGGACTGCACGCACCTACGAGATTACTGGAGGGGGATTGTTGAGACATTGAGCACTGTGACGGATAGGGAGTTGCAAATTACCAAAGCTGTGGGAGTGCTGCACTGGTTCCCGCATACGCCCAAGAACAGAATTTCGAGCAAATTTATAGATATGGGTTTGATCCTGGCCAAGAGAGAATTGACAAGAAATTGGAAATCAAAGAAAAGCCCTACGCATAGACGGTGGCTCAATGAGGTGATTAAGTGGGCAGCAAGTGAAAGCACGCTAAGGTACCAGCTGGCCCGCCGCAAATCAGATGACAGGGCACTGGAGGCAGCAATGGAGTGGGAGATTCTAGTGCAGGCTTTGCGAGACAGCACGGCGGAGGAGGAACTTTCTGACATGGACGACGAGGCTCCCACACACACTCCAAGGGCACATTCCCAATAGTTTGTTAGTCACTCCTGGTAGCACCATCTATATGCATTTGAGCGGAGAGGGGGCACTCGGGGGAGGGAGGGAAGGGGGACTAGGGAAGGAGGGGTTGGAGTTGGGCGGGAGTTTGGGGTGGGAGGGGCGAAAGACTATAAAAAGCGGAATAAGATACTCCGAATAAGTCAAAAGAGCACGCTCAAAGATGCTATAAAGAAAGATTCGTTGACGAACGCCGCCCGACCTCCGGGTTGTGGGCTTAATGGCTGTGTGCGATATCTCACTGGGATGGGTGCTGTGCGTCATCGGCAGCGGAGCAGAAATATGGTAAAGATATGCTGTATATTGTTTGATTTTCTGCAATAAAAACGGTTTAAAAAAAAATTATAATAAAGCTTGATGGCTATCTATGGCTTGTAAGTAATATTCTCGATGAGAGAAGCCCAGTCTGCCAACCCCCACTGTGTAGTATATGATCTTTTTTCGTTACAAAAAAAACCTTTCACATTCTGAAATATGGGCTTTTTTTGTTGACCCTGGGACAGAGAGGAGAAGTGACTAACTTACATAAAGGAGTCTTGGGAGGAAGTTTATCTTCAGGAAAGCAATTCTGCCAAAAATATTAAATCTTGAGCGGTCCCTATCTCTATAGGCAAAGAAGCAGGGTGTACCAACATGCCTGTGAAAGCACAATTATAAAATATATCTTGAGGTCTCTTGGAACGGTTAATTCCAAGATATTTTATTGGGATAGTTATACACATACAATGGTGACACTAAAAAGGACAACCAAACACACACCCCTGGGGGTTATCCAAGGTAGGGAACTAGAGGCTATGGGGCCTCAAGGGTGAGCTAGTCTTAAAACAAAAGACGTTGAAAAGGTTGTCAGCAATCCCTTTCATTTACACAGATATCCATTCCCTCCAATTTTGTACAGTTGATTTTAAGTTCAGAGACAATTTGTTTTTAAAGTATGGCTTGCAGAGTCAGCAAAGATACCTCTAGATTGGTCAAGAAACATAGGATAACATCAGCACATAGTACTGCATTATGAGATAATTCTTACACCACTAATGTTATTCACTGCACTAATTTTTTTAAGTAAAGGTCCTAGTGAGAGGGTGAAGAGTGAGACAGAAGCAAGAGAGCTGGTCTAATAAGTTAGCAATGAAGTTAAGGTTCCATTGTTTTTATTATTTTTCATGAATGCACAAAGTTCACTTTAATATAGGTTTCTAAGTTTGGACCTAGGCATGTTTTACTAAGCACTTTGAACAAGTAACTCCATCACACTCTATTAATTACCTTCTCATGAGAGAGAGAGAGCGAGAGAGAGACAGAGAGAGAGAGACAGAGAGAGAGAGAGAGAGAGAGAGAGAGAGAGAGAGAGAGAGAGAGAGAGAGAGACAGAGACAGAGAGAATTATCATGGGAATGTGGAGGGTTCAGCTACCTTGATTCGTTATTTCTAGACTAAACTTGTTGGAATTGATTCAATCTTTGATGATTACTATTTAGTAAGGTGAGTTGATAGCTGGACATATTGTATATAACTTGGTTATTAACATGTTTGTATAAATTTAGACATGGTAATTAAGGAGGGCTACTGTCTGTATGAGGTGCATTCATAAGGAACATTTTACAATTTCAATTTTGAGTCCATAATCGAGAGAGTGCCTGATTGAGATGTAAGAATACAATTTAAAAAAACAGAGTGCAAGGTCAAACAAGAATACTACTATATGCTTTGTAAAAGGAGGCAGAGAAGCCATCTGAGTTAGGGGTTTTGTTTTCAGGAGAGCGCTTAATACCCTTATAACAATCATCAGGTTTGAAATGGCCAAATAAGCCACCTGTCAAAGGGCATGAGCTTACGGAGTCATGATGTCTGTCCAATTCCAAGATCTCAAAATTAGCAAACATGTTCTTATTCAGAGGGTTCAGAATCTTGGTTTCCGGATCCCGAGGAAGAGTAAAAAAGTAATTTTTTTGCAGTTTAAAAAAAGAAACGAGCAAATACATTTTCAGGTGACAAAAAAGGCGTGTGGGTTTTCTAGGTTCATGTCTGGCTATAGGCAAAATGGTTAGTGGCTTTTCCAACACTGTGTTCGTTCAGTCAACAAAAGATTTGTTAAAAGGCAAAATTGACACTTTTGACTATTTCTCTGGCAGTATCATTGTATGGAGATAATATTTCTGCTGTCCAGAAAGCAGCTTAATATCCAATGTCTCAGACAAATTCTTTACTACTGCTGAGGAATAGAACTGTTAAGCAGACAATTCTCAGGCAATGAAAACTTTGTTCAGGCAGATATCCAGGGCAAATTAAAAACAAGCATTTACAATGCAATGGTTTCGCCTTTGGAAAAGTTAGAGCTATTGGCATTGCTCATGACATTTCTTTTTTTTTTTTTTACTTCTAAATAAATGGCATTGTTGTTTACATTGCAATAGGTCTCACATTTGTTGGAGTTGGAGCTACTGGCATTGTAAATGGCAATGTTTTTTATTCATGCTTTGTTAGCAGTGGAGTGATATTTTTTTTTAAGTGCCCACTATACCATATTATAAGCTTTTATAGCAACTATACAGTAAAGCTATAGCTATTTTAACGTAAAAGGGTGTAAATGGATGAATACAAATACCAAAAAGAATCTTAAACTGTATGGTGGAATGTATAGCAGGTGACAGACTACCGATCACAACATACGTACTTTAAGTAATTGTGGAAACCATATGTAATAAAAAAATCGGTAGTATGGGGTGTCAATGACGCTTATGCAAATGATGCTCAGCTGGTGAAGTGGTCAGCTCTGTTTGCAGATGCAAAGTGGTGAAAGGTGAAGTATTCAGCTCTGTCTGCAGGCACAAAGGGATGAATGGTGAAGTGGTCACTCTTCAGCTGTGAACATGCTCTTTACTGTTGCTCATGGGCATCAAGAGAATCTGCCAGGTCTGAGTCATTTCAGACACCTTATGTGAGGGCTGGGGTTTGTAAATGCACCTACATTAAACACCACTAAGAGATGAAGCGATTTCTGTGACATCACGTGATTTTTCTCCAAAATGTTTTTTTCACTTTCACTTTTTGGGTTTTCCGGGATGCTCTGGCATAAGATTCCCGGTTCCACCATGATTCGTTTTGTACAATAAGAAAACACAATAACTAAAAATACTCTCAAACTACGGTTTAACAGAGACACCTTTTTCTGTGTAAAAAGCACCTCACCATGGACCAAGCAGGGGCACGTGCCCCTAATCCACAGCAGGATTGAGACACTTCTCTGACAGGAGTTGTGCCAACCCACCTGCAGCCAACGCCATGGGTCACAGGAACATGAGATAGAGAGAAGGGGAGGAGATAGAGAGAAGGGGAGGAGAGAGAGAGGGGGGGAGAGAGAAGGGGGGATGAGAGAGAGAAGGGGGGATGAGAGAGAGAGAAGGGGGAGAGAGAGAGAGAAGGGGGGAGAGAGAGAGAGAAGGGGGGAGAGAGAGAGAGAAGGGGGGAGAGAGAGAGAAGGGGGAGAGAGAGAGAGAAGGGGGGAGAGAGAGAGAGAAGGGGGGAGAGAGAGAGAGAAATGGGAAATAGGAGAGAGAAATGGGTGACAGAGAGAGAAATGGGGGACAGAGAGAGAAATGGGGGACAGAGAGAGAAATGGGGGACAGAGAGAGAAATGGGGGACAGAGAGAGAAATGGGGGACAGAGAGAGAAATGGGTGACAGAGAGAGAAATGGGTGACAGAGGGGGACAGAGAGAGAAATGGGTGACAGAGAGAGAAATGGGTGACAGAGAGAGAAATGGGTGACAGAGAGAGAAATGGGGGACAGAGAGAGAAATGGGGGACAGAGAGAGAAATGGGGGACAGAGAGAGAAATGGGGGACAGAGAGAGAAATGGGGGACAGAGAGAGAAATGGGGGACAGAGAGAGAAATGGGGGACAGAGAGAGAAATGGGTGACAGAGAGAGAAATGGGTGACAGAGAGAGAAATGGGGGACAGAGAGAGAAATGGGGGACAGAGAGAGAAATGGGGGACAGAGAGAGAAATGGGGGACAGAGAGAGAAATGGGGGACAGAGAGAGAAATGGGGAAGAGTCTGGAAGGGTGAAACGAAAGGGAGAGAAGGCGATAGTTTGGGGGGTACAGGAAAGGGGCAGGAGGTGGACAGGCAATATAAATTTTAAAAACAAGCGGTAGATTTGGAAGAGGAAAGCAAAAGAAAGATAGGGCGAGTACAATGTATCAATGGAGGATGTGAGAGGATGGGAGGGAGAAAGGAAAGGAGGGGGCATACTAAGTGGAGAGGGGTGTGTGAGGACAACGGTGAGCGGGCAGGAGGGACGGCGAATGGAGGAGGTTGAGCTGGTCAGGGTGCGAGGAGAAGAACGAGAGGGAAAGGCAGAGCGAGGAACCAACGAGGAAATAGAGGGGAAACGCGAGAGGGGACGGCTGGGGCATAGGGGAGAGTGAGGGCAGAAGAGAGCCCCCCCCCCCCACACACACACCCAGAGCAGTCACATACACACACACTCTGGAGCAGTCACACACACACACACACTGGAGCAGTCACACACACACACACACTCTGGAGCAGTCACACACACACACTCTGGAGCAGTCACACACACACACACACTCTGGAGCAGACACACACACTCTGGAGCAGTCACACACACACTCTGGAGCAGTCACACACACACACACTCTGGAGCAGTCACACACACACACTGGAGCAGTCACACACACACACTGGAGCAGTCACATACACACACACACTCTGGGGCAGTCACATACACACACACTCTGAGGCAGTCACATACACACACACCCTGGGGCAGTCACACACACACACACACACACCCTGGAGCAGTCACACACACACACACACCCTGGAGCAGTCACACACGCACACACACACTGGAGCAGTGACATACACATACTGGAGCAGTCACACACACACACACACACACACACTGGAGCAGTCACATACACACACACACACACTGGAGCAGTCACATACACACACACTCTGGAGCAGTCACATACACACACACTCTGGAGCAGTCACATACACACACACCCTAGAGCCCCGGTGTGTCTAAGACGACAACGTACGTTTATCAAGCATCTCAACAAAGCATCAAGGGAACCCTGTTTTGCAAGACTATTTCATCTCAGTTATCATACCACAAATGAGCGGTTTTAAAAAAGAGACCATATTCCATATTTTTAATTGTACACCATGCACCCATAATGACATTTATCCCATATTCAGGTTTAACCATGCTCATTTTTGCGCCTCAAGTTCCTGCTGAATGACTTGTGCAGAGGTGGTCATGGTGCAGTCAATGAGGAGAAAGGTCACAGTTCAAACCCTCTAATCAATACCACTGTCGAGAAGGCTGCACAGATTTACCAGCCCTGGATTTAAAGGTATCCTGGCAACAGCATCACCCCACGCCTGGGCGCTGACAGCAGTGACGGATTCACAGGGAGAGGACCCCCGAGCGGTCACAAACTATCCCCGCGCGTGCCGAGCAAGAGGGCGGCGCACATGTTGACAAAGACAAAAGAAGCCTTGGCAAAGCCAGAATGTTTGGTTTGCATTTTGAGTGCCGGCTAAAACATTAAGAGCGCCTGATGCACAGGAAAAAACGAACTAACCGATTTTTATATACGATGCATCTACGGAATATGTACTTTAATGTGCCATGATTTCAGAGTTCTTTTGAGATATAAAATATTCCTTCATGCGCTGCAATGCAATCATTCCATAGCAGGCTGAATACTATACCACCACACGTCAGTGCTGAACGCTTACATCCCTCAGTCTTCTTGCCTATTAACCGACCTCATCTTAGCTATCCGTTTGTTTTTTGCCACATGTAGTTCCGCATTTATCAAGCGAAAACCAAAACAAAGGGCAACAACAAACATACACTGGAGATCTTTTAATAGAATATCCCATTTTCGGAGTTTTGGTACAACAGCGCACAGTGCATGTTCTGGACACAGGGGAAGCTATTTTAATCTAAAACTATAAACTACACTCTGCAACTTCCCAAACGTCATATTCATGCTATTAGCGTAGATGGGATGAAAAGTATGACATTAGGACCCCACCAGGATGGAACATAGCAAAAATAAATGGTCATGTTCCTTTTAAAATAAAATAAAAATCTAATTGAAAAACGACGTGTCTATAGCAGTCCAAGTGTGCACGTGTTCACACAAATAAAGTGAGGCGCCTCCTGGCACGTGGCAAGGACAAAAGGTAATTTCGGTGAAATGCCATCTGCCACTCAGCCGCCCTGTACCTCAGGCAGCCTCCCTAACGTCTAAAGTCAAATCATTTCTTCTTTTTCGGACATCAAAGGGCTGTAATACAAAGTTTCTCTTTTTCTGCCCAGAAACAGTGTTCATTTTCCAAATCCTTCGTGTACACGTTTCACTTATCCCTTGTGCAGCCTCTGATGTGCCTGTCACCTTGCACACTTTTTATCTGAAAAGAAAAAAGCAGCTGCTACTTCCAAGACAAAACGCCTCGTGGAACACGTACGAAGTGGGAAGTGGGAAGTTGCAGCATAGCGCTGGCGGTACACGGACGGATGGGGGGGGTCGCAAACGGACAGCGGGAGCGGGAACGGCGCAAGAAAAATAAAACAGCACTCACTGTGGTGTTTCCCAAATAAAGTAGACACTCACCTGGAGAGGGAGGCGGGGATCTGCTGTAGGAGGGGAGGGGGAGAGCGGAGGCCGTGTTACAACGGCATCGGGACCGGCTGCGGCTCGGGAGGCGGGGATCTGCTGTGGGAGGGGAGAGGGAGGCGGGGATCTGCAGTGGGAGGGGAGAGGGAGGCGGGGAGAGCGGATCGGGATCAGCTGCGGCTCGGGAGGTGGGGATCTGCAGTGGGAGGGGAGAGGGAGGCGGGGAGAGCGGATCGACATTAAGAGCGCCTGATGCACAGGAAAAAACGAACTAACCGATTTTTATATACGATGCATCTACGGAATATGTACTTTAATGTGCCATGATTTCAGAGTTCTTTTGAGAGGGGGGGGGCGCAAACGGACAGCGGGAGCGGGAACGGCGCAAGAAAAATAAAACAGCACTCACCTGGAGAGGGAGGCGGGGATCTGCTGTAGGAGGGGAGGGGGAGAGCGGAGGCCGTGTTACAACGGCATCGGGACCGGCTGCGGCTCGGGAGGCGGGGATCTGCAGTGGGAGGGGAGAGGGAGGCGGGGAGAGCGGATCGGCGGGAGAGGACACGGACGACGGGAGGGGGGCGGGAGAGAACGCAGCACTGCAAACTTGGGAAATGCTTAAAACAAAGAGCACAGAGGTACGAGGCACAGAACGAAGTAAGTTGCAAACAGAGACTCCACAATAGTCTGTGTACATCTGTCCAAACCGACGTTCGCACGGTAAAGCCAGACCAGTGCTCGTTTTATACCCGAAAGAGCAGCAGGAACGATAAACACAGGATCCATCCGATGTCGCATGTACCACCAACAGAGTCTATAATGACGGCAGTAATTTAAGCACAGCCACGGCCACAGAGAGCTGCTCTGCAGAAGGTTAGCGCTTTGGGTCATAAGCAAATGCAAATGCGTTACCAAGTACACTGCAGCCGAGCGCTCACGGCTGCCTGTCCCACAGGCTGCGCTTCATTGCGGTCCGACATAACTAAAAATGTCAAGCGGGAGGGGGCGGGAAAGGGGGAGGAGCGACGCAGAAGACGGCCGGAGCAGGAAGGCGGGTGCCGGCTCAATGCCGGACCAGATTCGGGGGCGGGAGAGAACACGGACGACGGGAGGGGGGAGGGGGGCGGGAGAGGACACGGACGACGGGAGGGGGGCGGGAGAGAACACGGACGACGGGAGGGGGGCGGGAGAGGACACGGACGGCGGGAAAGGGGAGGGAACGGGGAAAAAACGTAACTCCGCCCTGGGAAAAAATCTCGGGAACGCCCCCGAATCTGGTCCGGCCTTGACGGACAGATCCGGCACTCAATGGCTAGCCTCCATTTATGGAGCTAGCCAATGAGAGCCGGGGGACGTTCCCGAAGTGCTTAGTGTCGACATAGGATTTCACCTGCGCTGAAGAGCTGCGCAGAGCGCAGCCTTCGGCAGGCGAAACCCAAAAAAGAACAAGCATTTACAATGCAATGGTTTCGCCTTTGGAAAAGTTAGAGCTATTGGCATTGCTCATGACATTTCTTTTTTTTTTTTTACTTCTAAATAAATGGCATTGTTGTTTACATTGCAATAGGTCTCACATTTGTTGGAGTTGGAGCTACTGGCATTGTAAATGGCAATGTTTTTTATTCATGCTTTGTTAGCAGTGGAGTGATTTTTTTTTTTAAGTGCCCACTATACCATATTATAAGCTTTTATAGCAACTATACAGTAAAGCTATAGCTATTTTAACGTAAAAGGGTGTAAATGGATGAATACAAATACCAAAAAGAATCTTAAACTGTATGGTGGAATGTATAGCAGGTGACAGACTACCGATCACAACATACGTACTTTAAGTAATTGTGGAAACCATATGTAATAAAAAAATCGGTAGTATGGGGTGTCAATGACGCTTATGCAAATGATGCTCAGCTGGTGAAGTGGTCAGCTCTGTTTGCAGATGCAAAGTGGTGAAAGGTGAAGTATTCAGCTCTGTCTGCAGGCACAAAGGGATGAATGGTGAAGTGGTCACTCTTCAGCTGTGAACATGCTCTTTACTGTTGCTCATGGGCATCAAGAGAATCTGCCAGGTCTGAGTCATTTCAGACACCTTATGTGAGGGCTGGGGTTTGTAAATGCACCTACATTAAACACCACTAAGAGATGAAGCGATTTCTGTGACATCACGTGATTTTTCTCCAAAATGTTTTTTTCACTTTCACTTTTTGGGTTTTCCGGGATGCTCTGGCATAAGATTCCCGGTTCCACCATGATTCGTTTTGTACAATAAGAAAACACAATAACTAAAAATACTCTCAAACTACGGTTTAACAGAGACACCTTTTTCTGTGTAAAAAGCACCTCACCATGGACCAAGCAGGGGCACGTGCCCCTAATCCACAGCAGGATTGAGACACTTCTCTGACAGGAGTTGTGCCAACCCACCTGCAGCCAACGCCATGGGTCACAGGAACATGAGATAGAGAGAAGGGGAGGAGATAGAGAGAAGGGGAGGAGAGAGAGAGGGGGGAGAGAGAAGGGGGGATGAGAGAGAGAAGGGGGGATGAGAGAGAGAGAGAAGGGGGAGAGAGAGAGAGAAGGGGGGAGAGAGAGAGAGAAGGGGGGAGAGAGAGAGAAATGGGTGACAGAGAGAGAAATGGGTGACAGAGAGAGAAATGGGTGACAGAGAGAGAAATGGGTGACAGAGAGAGAAATGGGTGACAGAGAGAGAAATGGGTGACAGAGAGAGAAATGGGGGACAGAGAGAGAAATGGGGGACAGAGAGAGAAATGGGGGACAGAGAGAGAAATGGGGGACAGAGAGAGAAATGGGGGACAGAGAGAGAAATGGGGAAGAGTCTGGAAGGGTGAAACGAAAGGGAGAGAAGGCGATAGTTTGGGGGGTACAGGAAAGGGGCAGGAGGTGGACAGGCAATATAAATTTTAAAAACAAGCGGTAGATTTGGAAGAGGAAAGCAAAAGAAAGATAGGGCGAGTACAATGTATCAATGGAGGATGTGAGAGGATGGGAGGGAGAAAGGAAAGGAGGGGGCATACTAAGTGGAGAGGGGTGTGTGAGGACAACGGTGAGCGGGCAGGAGGGACGGCTAATGGAGGAGGTTGAGCTGGTCAGGGTGCGAGGAGAAGAACGAGAGGGAAAGGCAGAGCGAGGAACCAACGAGGAAATAGAGGGGAAACGTGAGAGGGGACGGCTGGGGCATAGGGGAGAGTGAGGGCAGAAGAGAGCCCCCCCCCCCCCACACACACACACACACACACCCAGAGCAGTCACACACACACACACACTCTGGAGCAGTCACACACACACACACACTGGAGCAGTCACACACACACACACACACTCTGGAGCAGTCACACACACACACTCTGGAGCAGTCACACACACACACACACACTCTGGAGCAGTCACACACACACACACACTCTGGAGCAGTCACACACACACTCTGGAGCAGTCACACACACACACACTCTGGAGCAGTCACACACACACACTGGAGCAGTCACACACACACACTGGAGCAGTCACATACACACACACACTCTGGGGCAGTCACTTACACACACACTCTGAGGCAGTCACATACACACACACCCTGGGGCAGTCACACACACACACACACACACACCCTGGAGCAGTCACACACACACACACACCCTGGAGCAGTCACACACGCACACACACACTGGAGCAGTGACATACACATACTGGAGCAGTCACACACACACACACACACACACACACACACACTGGAGCAGTCACATACACACACACACACACACTGGAGCAGTCACATACACACACACTCTGGAGCAGTCACATACACACACACTCTGGAGCAGTCACATACACACACACCCTAGAGCCCCGGTGTGTCTAAGACGACAACGTACGTTTATCAAGCATCTCAACAAAGCATCAAGGGAACCCTGTTTTGCAAGACTATTTCACCTCAGTTATCATACCACAAATGAGCGGTTTTAAAAAAGAGACCATATTCCATATTTTTAATTGTACACCATGCACCCATAATGACATTTATCCCATATTCAGGTTTAACCATGCTCATTTTTGCGCCTCAAGTTCCTGCTGAATGACTTGTGCAGAGGTGGTCATGGTGCAGTCAATGAGGAGAAAGGTCACAGTTCAAACCCTCTAATCAATACCACTGTCGAGAAGGCTGCACAGATTTACCAGCCCTGGATTTAAAGGTATCCTGGCAACAGCATCACCCCACGCCTGGGCGCTGACAGCAGTGACGAATTCACAGGGAGAGGACCCCCGAGCGGTCACAAACTATCCCCGCGCGTGCCGAGCAAGAGGGCGGCGCACATGTTGACAAAGACAAAAGAAGCCTTGGCAAAGCCAGGATGTTTGGTTTGCATTTTGAGTGCCGGCTAAAACATTAAGAGCGCCTGATGCACAGGAAAAAACGAACTAACCGATTTTTATATACGATGCATCTACGGAATATGTACTTTAATGTGCCATGATTTCAGAGTTCTTTTGAGATATAAAATATTCCTTCATGCGCTGCAATGCAATCATTCCATAGCAGGCTGAATACTATACCACCACACGTCAGTGCTGAACGCTTACATCCCTCAGTCTTCTTGCCTATTAACCGACCTCATCTTAGCTATCCGTTTGTTTTTTGCCACATGTAGTTCCGCATTTATCAAGCGAAAACCAAAACAAAGGGCAACAACAAACATACACTGGAGATCTTTTAATAGAATATCCCATTTTCGGAGTTTTGGTACAACAGCGCACAGTGCATGTTCTGGACACAGGGGAAGCTATTTTAATCTAAAACTATAAACTACACTCTGCAATTTCCCAAACGTCATATTCATGCTATTAGCGTAGATGGGATGAAAAGTATGACATTAGGACCCCACCAGGATGGAACATAGCAAAAATAAATGGTCATGTTCCTTTTAAAATAAAATAAAAATCTAATTGAAAAACGACGTGTCTATAGCAGTCCAAGTGTGCACGTGTTCACACAAATAAAGTGAGGCGCCTCCTGGCACGTGGCAAGGACAAAAGGTAATTTCGGTGAAATGCCATCTGCCACTCAGCCGCCCTGTACCTCAGGCAGCCTCCCTAACGTCTAAAGTCAAATCATTTCTTCTTTTTCGGACATCAAAGGGCTGTAATACAAAGTTTCTCTTTTTCTGCCCAGAAACAGTGTTCATTTTCCAAATCCTTCGTGTACACGTTTCACTTATCCCTTGTGCAGCCTCTGATGTGCCTGTCACCTTGCACACTTTTTATCTGAAAAGAAAAAAGCAGCTGCTACTTCCAAGACAAAACGCCTCGTGGAACACGTACGAAGTGGGAAGTGGGAAGTTGCAGCATAGCGCTGGCGGTACACGGACGGATGGGGGGGGGTCGCAAACGGACAGCGGGAGCGGGAACGGCGCAAGAAAAATAAAACAGCACTCACTGTGGTGTTTCCCAAATAAAGTAGACACTCACCTGGAGAGGGAGGCGGGGATCTGCTGTAGGAGGGGAGGGGGAGAGCGGAGGCCGTGTTACAACGGCATCGGGACCGGCTGCGGCTCGGGAGGCGGGGATCTGCTGTGGGAGGGGAGAGGGAGGCGGGGATCTGCAGTGGGAGGGGAGAGGGAGGCGGGGAGAGCGGATCGGGATCAGCTGCGGCTCGGGAGGTGGGGATCTGCAGTGGGAGGGGAGAGGGAGGCGGGGAGAGCGGATCGACATTAAGAGCGCCTGATGCACAGGAAAAAACGAACTAACCGATTTTTATATACGATGCATCTACGGAATATGTACTTTAATGTGCCATGATTTCAGAGTTCTTTTGAGAGGGGGGGGGCGCAAACGGACAGCGGGAGCGGGAACGGCGCAAGAAAAATAAAACAGCACTCACCTGGAGAGGGAGGCGGGGATCTGCTGTAGGAGGGGAGGGGGAGAGCGGAGGCCGTGTTACAACGGCATCGGGACCGGCTGCGGCTCGGGAGGCGGGGATCTGCAGTGGGAGGGGAGAGGGAGGCGGGGAGAGCGGATCGGCGGGAGAGGACACGGACGACGGGAGGGGGGCGGGAGAGAACGCAGCACTGCAAACTTGGGAAATGCTTAAAACAAAGAGCACAGAGGTACGAGGCACAGAACGAAGTAAGTTGCAAACAGTGACTCCACAATAGTCTGTGTACATCTGTCCAAACCGACGTTCGCACGGTAAAGCCAGACCAGTGCTCGTTTTATACCCGAAAGAGCAGCAGGAACGATAAACACAGGATCCATCCGATGTCGCATGTACCACCAACAGAGTCTATAATGACGGCAGTAATTTAAGCACAGCCACGGCCACAGAGAGCTGCTCTGCAGAAGGTTAGCGCTTTCGGTCATAAGCAAATGCAAATGCGTTACCAAGTACACTGCAGCCGAGCGCTCACGGCTGCCTGTCCCACAGGCTGCGCTTCATTGCGGTCCGACATAACTAAAAATGTCAAGCGGGAGGGGGCAGGAAAGGGGGAGGAGAGACGCAGAAGACGGCCGGAGCAGGAAGGCGGGTGCCGGCTCAATGCCGGACCAGATTCGGGGGCGGGAGAGAACACGGACGACGGGAGGGGGGAGGGGGGCGGGAGAGGACACGGACGACGGGAGGGGGGCGGGAGAGAACACGGACGACGGGAGGGGGGCGGGAGAGGACACGGACGGCGGGAAAGGGGAGGGAACGGGGAAAAAACGTAACTCCGCCCTGGGAAAAAATCTCGGGAACGCCCCCGAATCTGGTCCGGCCTTGACGGACAGATCCGGCACTCAATGGCTAGCCTCCATTTATGGAGCTAGCCAATGAGAGCCGGGGGACGTTCCCGAAGTGCTTAGTGTCGACATAGGATTTCACCTGCGCTGAAGAGCTGCGCAGAGCGCAGCCTTCGGCAGGCGAAACCCAAAAAAGAACAAGCATTTACAATGCAATGGTTTCGCCTTTGGAAAAGTTAGAGCTATTGGCATTGCTCATGACATTTCTTTTTTTTTTTTTACTTCTAAATAAATGGCATTGTTGTTTACATTGCAATAGGTCTCACATTTGTTGGAGTTGGAGCTACTGGCATTGTAAATGGCAATGTTTTTTATTCATGCTTTGTTAGCAGTGGAGTGATTTTTTTTTTTAAGTGCCCACTATACCATATTATAAGCTTTTATAGCAACTATACAGTAAAGCTATAGCTATTTTAACGTAAAAGGGTGTAAATGGATGAATACAAATACCAAAAAGAATCTTAAACTGTATGGTGGAATGTATAGCAGGTGACAGACTACCGATCACAACATACGTACTTTAAGTAATTGTGGAAACCATATGTAATAAAAAAATCGGTAGTATGGGGTGTCAATGACGCTTATGCAAATGATGCTCAGCTGGTGAAGTGGTCAGCTCTGTTTGCAGATGCAAAGTGGTGAAAGGTGAAGTATTCAGCTCTGTCTGCAGGCACAAAGGGATGAATGGTGAAGTGGTCACTCTTCAGCTGTGAACATGCTCTTTACTGTTGCTCATGGGCATCAAGAGAATCTGCCAGGTCTGAGTCATTTCAGACACCTTATGTGAGGGCTGGGGTTTGTAAATGCACCTACATTAAACACCACTAAGAGATGAAGCGATTTCTGTGACATCACGTGATTTTTCTCCAAAATGTTTTTTTCACTTTCACTTTTTGGGTTTTCCGGGATGCTCTGGCATAAGATTCCCGGTTCCACCATGATTCGTTTTGTACAATAAGAAAACACAATAACTAAAAATACTCTCAAACTACGGTTTAACAGACACCTTTTTCTGTGTAAAAAGCACCTCACCATGGACCAAGCAGGGGCACGTGCCCCTAATCCACAGCAGGATTGAGACACTTCTCTGACAGGAGTTGTGCCAACCCACCTGCAGCCAACGCCATGGGTCACAGGAACATGAGATAGAGAGAAGGGGAGGAGATAGAGAGAAGGGGAGGAGAGAGAGAGGGGGGGAGAGAGAAGGGGGGATGAGAGAGAGAAGGGGGGATGAGAGAGAGAGAAGGGGGGAGAGAGAGAGAGAAGGGGGGAGAGAGAGAGAGAAGGGGGGAGAGAGAGAGAGAAGGGGGAGAGAGAGAGAGAGAGAAGGGGGGAGAGAGAGAGAAATGGGAAATAGGAGAGAGAAATGGGTGACAGAGAGAGAAATGGGTGACAGAGAGAGAAATGGGGGACAGAGAGAGAAATGGGGGACAGAGAGAGAAATGGGGGACAGAGAGAGAAATGGGGGACAGAGAGAGAAATGGGGGACAGAGAGAGAAATGGGGGACAGAGAGAGAAATGGGTGACAGAGAGAGAAATGGGTGACAGAGAGAGAAATGGGGGACAGAGAGAGAAATGGGGGACAGAGAGAGAAATGGGGGACAGAGAGAGAAATGGGGGACAGAGAGAGAAATGGGGGACAGAGAGAGAAATGGGGGACAGAGAGAGAAATGGGGGACAGAGAGAGAAATGGGGGACAGAGAGAGAAATGGGGAAGAGTCTGGAAGGGTGAAACGAAAGGGAGAGAAGGCGATAGTTTGGGGGGTACAGGAAAGGGGCAGGAGGTGGACAGGCAATATAAATTTTAAAAACAAGCGGTAGATTTGGAAGAGGAAAGCAAAAGAAAGATAGGGCGAGTACAATGTATCAATGGAGGATGTGAGAGGATGGGAGGGAGAAAGGAAAGGAGGGGGCATACTAAGTGGAGAGGGGTGTGTGAGGACAACGGTGAGCGGGCAGGAGGGACGGCGAATGGAGGAGGTTGAGCTGGTCAGGGTGCAAGGAGAAGAACGAGAGGGAAAGGCAGAGCGAGGAACCAACGAGGAAATAGAGGGGAAACGCGAGAGGGGACGGCTGGGGCATAGGGGAGAGTGAGGGCAGAAGAGAGCCCCCCCCCACACACACACACACACACCCAGAGCAGTCACATACACACACACTCTGGAGCAGTCACACACACACACACACAGGAGCAGTCACACACACACACACACACTCTGGAGCAGTCACACACACACACTCTGGAGCAGTCACACACACACACACACTCTGGAGCAGTCACACACACACACACACTCTGGAGCAGTCACACACACACTCTGGAGCAGTCACACACACACACACTCTGGAGCAGTCACACACACACACTGGAGCAGTCACACACACACACTGGAGCAGTCACATACACACACACACTCTGGGGCAGTCACATACACACACACTCTGAGGCAGTCACATACACACACACCCTGGGGCAGTCACACACACACACACACACACACCCTGGAGCAGTCACACACACACACACACACCCTGGAGCAGTCACACACGCACACACACACTGGAGCAGTGACATACACATACTGGAGCAGTCACACACACACACACACACACACACACTGGAGCAGTCACATACACACACACACACACTGGAGCAGTCACATACACACACACTCTGGAGCAGTCACATACACACACACTCTGGAGCAGTCACATACACACACACACCCTAGAGCCCCGGTGTGTCTAAGACGACAACGTACGTTTATCAAGCATCTCAACAAAGCATCAAGGGAACCCTGTTTTGCAAGACTATTTCACCTCAGTTATCATACCACAAATGAGCGGTTTTAAAAAAGAGACCATATTCCATATTTTTAATTGTACACCATGCACCCATAATGACATTTATCCCATATTCAGGTTTAACCATGCTCATTTTTGCGCCTCAAGTTCCTGCTGAATGACTTGTGCAGAGGTGGTCATGGTGCAGTCAATGAGGAGAAAGGTCACAGTTCAAACCCTCTAATCAATACCACTGTCGAGAAGGCTGCACAGATTTACCAGCCCTGGATTTAAAGGTATCCTGGCAACAGCATCACCCCACGCCTGGGCGCTGACAGCAGTGACGGATTCACAGGGAGAGGACCCCCGAGCGGTCACAAACTATCCCCGCGCGTGCCGAGCAAGAGGGCGGCGCACATGTTGACAAAGACAAAAGAAGCCTTGGCAAAGCCAGAATGTTTGGTTTGCATTTTGAGTGCCGGCTAAAACATTAAGAGCGCCTGATGCACAGGAAAAAACGAACTAACCGATTTTTATATACGATGCATCTACGGAATATGTACTTTAATGTGCCATGATTTCAGAGTTCTTTTGAGATATAAAATATTCCTTCATGCGCTGCAATGCAATCATTCCATAGCAGGCTGAATACTATACCACCACACATCAGTGCTGAACGCTTACATCCCTCAGTCTTCTTGCCTATTAACCGACCTCATCTTAGCTATCCGTTTGTTTTTTGCCACATGTAGTTCCGCATTTATCAAGCGAAAACCAAAACAAAGGGCAACAACAAACATACACTGGAGATCTTTTAATAGAATATCCCATTTTCGGAGTTTTGGTACAACAGCGCACAGTGCATGTTCTGGACACAGGGGAAGCTATTTTAATCTAAAACTATAAACTACACTCTGCAATTTCCCAAACGTCATATTCATGCTATTAGCGTAGATGGGATGAAAAGTATGACATTAGGACCCCACCAGGATGGAACATAGCAAAAATAAATGGTCATGTTCCTTTTAAAATAAAATAAAAATCTAATTGAAAAACGACGTGTCTATAGCAGTCCAAGTGTGCACGTGTTCACACAAATAAAGTGAGGCGCCTCCTGGCACGTGGCAAGGACAAAAGGTAATTTCGGTGAAATGCCATCTGCCACTCAGCCGCCCTGTACCTCAGGCAGCCTCCCTAACGTCTAAAGTCAAATCATTTCTTCTTTTTCGGACATCAAAGGGCTGTAATACAAAGTTTCTCTTTTTCTGCCCAGAAACAGTGTTCATTTTCCAAATCCTTCGTGTACACGTTTCACTTATCCCTTGTGCAGCCTCTGATGTGCCTGTCACCTTGCACACTTTTTATCTGAAAAGAAAAAAGCAGCTGCTACTTCCAAGACAAAACGCCTCGTGGAACACGTACGAAGTGGGAAGTGGGAAGTTGCAGCATAGCGCTGGCGGTACACGGACGGATGGGGGGGGTCGCAAACGGACAGCGGGAGCGGGAACGGCGCAAGAAAAATAAAACAGCACTCACTGTGGTGTTTCCCAAATAAAGTAGACACTCACCTGGAGAGGGAGGCGGGGATCTGCTGTAGGAGGGGAGGGGGAGAGCGGAGGCCGTGTTACAACGGCATCGGGACCGGCTGCGGCTCGGGAGGCGGGGATCTGCAGTGGGAGGGGAGAGGGAGGCGGGGAGAGCGGATCGGGATCAGCTGCGGCTCGGGAGGCGGGGATCTGCAGTGGGAGGGGAGAGGGAGGCGGGGAGAGCGGATCGACATTAAGAGCGCCTGATGCACAGGAAAAAACGAACTAACCGATTTTTATATACGATGCATCTACGGAATATGTACTTTAATGTGCCATGATTTCAGAGTTCTTTTGAGAGGGGGGGGGCGCAAACGGACAGCGGGAGCGGGAACGGCGCAAGAAAAATAAAACAGCACTCACCTGGAGAGGGAGGCGGGGATCTGCTGTAGGAGGGGAGGGGGAGAGCGGAGGCCGTGTTACAACGGCATCGGGACCGGCTGCGGCTCGGGAGGCGGGGATCTGCAGTGGGAGGGGAGAGGGAGGCGGGGAGAGCGGATCGGCGGGAGAGGACACGGACGACGGGAGGGGGGCGGGAGAGAACGCAGCACTGCAAACTTGGGAAATGCTTAAAACAAAGAGCACAGAGGTACGAGGCACAGAACGAAGTAAGTTGCAAACAGAGACTCCACAATAGTCTGTGTACATCTGTCCAAACCGACGTTCGCACGGTAAAGCCAGACCAGTGCTCGTTTTATACCCGAAAGAGCAGCAGGAACGATAAACACAGGATCCATCCGATGTCGCATGTACCACCAACAGAGTCTATAATGACGGCAGTAATTTAAGCACAGCCACGGCCACAGAGAGCTGCTCTGCAGAAGGTTAGCGCTTTGGGTCATGAGCAAATGCAAATGCGTTACCAAGTACACTGCAGCCGAGCGCTCACGGCTGCCTGTCCCACAGGCTGCGCTTCATTGCGGTCCGACATAACTAAAAATGTCAAGCGGGAGGGGGCGGGAAAGGGGGAGGAGAGACGCAGAAGACGGCCGGAGCAGGAAGGCGGGTGCCGGCTCAATGCCGGACCAGATTCGGGGGCGGGAGAGAACACGGACGACGGGAGGGGGGAGGGGGGCGGGAGAGGACACGGACGACGGGAGGGGGGCGGGAGAGAACACGGACGACGGGAGGGGGGCGGGAGAGGACACGGACGGCGGGAAAGGGGAGGGAACGGGGAAAAAACGTAACTCCGCCCTGGGAAAAAATCTCGGGAACGCCCCCGAATCTGGTCCGGCCTTGACGGACAGATCCGGCACTCAATGGCTAGCCTCCATTTATGGAGCTAGCCAATGAGAGCCGGGGGACGTTCCCGAAGTGCTTAGTGTCGACATAGGATTTCACCTGCGCTGAAGAGCTGCGCAGAGCGCAGCCTTCGGCAGGCGAAACCCAAAAAAGTGACGGCAGACTAGTGTTTTACGCATGTACAAATTACTGCACATGCCAGTGATGTAATTTGTATCACCATGTATGGAGGTTGTTAAAAAAATTAACAGCTGACACGTATTTCGCCCACATCGCTAGCCCGCCAAGGGCTTTCTCGAGGCATGTATTTTAATTTAAAAACCATCTAGCTCCTGTTGGGGAAGAAGAAAAGCAGTAGTCTGCAGGCATCTCTACAGTGGAATGGCCATATGGGAGAAACACATGTCGGCTGTTCATTTCTTGCATCATATACATCACCTGTCCCAAAAACTAATAAAATTATGAATCTTTACAAATCAACTTAGGAATCTGGAGAATGTATTCCAAGAACCTGTATGTAATCGGCAGGAGCCGTCTTTTCATTGACAGTTACCTTAAAATTTTTAATAGACCCAGGGGTGTGACCATCAGAAAGATTATACTGCTCTCATACTACGATTTAGGGTCCTGTCTAGTTACACGTGAACCCTATCAGCTTCAACCCCCCACATAACATGAGCTAGTCAGTGGGTGACCTGCAAAATTTACCAGTAGCAGTTTAGTGCCTCTCCTAGATCAGTCATACTAACTATTCCCAATTAGCGCACCTGTTGGCCTTATCTTCTTATCATAATCTTTTGATTCTATTCATAGCTTTACCTTCAACTACACGCCAGTGCTGTCGCTAAAAGTTAATATACCCAGACACCCTTGAACAACATTAGATTCAGTAAGTTTGTCTTCTCTATCTTCTAAACTCACAATAGATATTTGCTAAACTTTCTAAATAGAAGTGTTCAAATGTGCAGGGGATGGCTTATTAGTTATTACTTTTCCACAATATTATTTGTGTTCTATTACAGCCAACCACACACTTACCCTGAAATGGAAAGGTTCTTCTTTACGTTACGGTTGCTAAAAAGCTTCGTGTGCATTCATTGTTAACTTATAGGACCTTGTTTTACATACTTAAGACACATTGATAGGGACCCCTCATACAACACACCAATAATCGAGCCAGCTCATGCTCATTACACCTTGCAATTGCAAGCAGCAGGCCAAGTTATGAAGCATGCCACCAATGGGTAGGCAAAAGCTCTGCATTCTCGAAGAAAGCCGTCAATAACAAATGAAAACCACACAAAACACCAGAAAGTCAAATAATATTGGCAGTTTTTATAACATAATCCTCCATAATGTTAGTATTTTTGCTTCATCTCGGGTAGGGTTTACTCTAGTTGATGGCTTTCATCTTTAGTTACATAGAGTACTACTGAGTGCATCGTGATTCATATCTCATGGTCCTAGTTCTAATAATTAGGAGTTAAGATGAACACTATGGAGGACTTCTTTATTGTATTTTTTGTATTTCTGTATTTTACAGAGCCCCAAGACGTTTAAAGTGGGTGAAAAGCATGCTGTTGCAGGAATTAAAAAACACAAGCATAAACAACTAAACAAACATCAGTTACATGAGAGGAGCCACAATAGGACTCACCTTTGCGTTATCTATCAGATGTAAAATCTCAGTGCGACTGGAAGGATTCAAGTATCCAGGAATCGATGTCAGTTGGCCTAAATACTAGAAGAAAACAAATGTCACAGACATGAAAAAAATGAATTAAGCAGCTCAACTGGGAGAGGTATGAATTTGGTACTCATGCTATAACAATCGCTGAGCATTGAGCATTTATGTACATTGTTATATTCACCCAAAATCCGTTAAGCGTACCAGAAAAATGTTAGTCCTTTGAGAAACATCAGCATCCAAATAACTTTTGCAGTGCTTTCATCCAGCACAAATACTGTAATGCCAAAAAACCTACCTAAAGACAACTACAATGTAGCCAACTAGTCGCACTGTGTAATGAATTAAATATGCACTGCGGCTTGCTCAAGGCTAACCCTTCTTCAACCCTGGAGTGTGACCCGGGTTGCCCACTATCCAGCATATCCAAAATACAAACGATGGGATATACTTGCAATAAGTCTAACCACTGACAATCGCTCGGAGTAGCATTCAAGCCCATTGTTCTTCTGCTCACCATGCCACCTCCGTTTGGGCACAGGGATTTGCAAATCAGTCTTTATCCTGCTCTAATACCAACAGTCGATCCTGAATTGCCAATCCAGGTCCTCCCTGAACCGGAGCACTTCAATCCATAACCAGTTTTCATCCTGACTGTTGCTCATCAGTCGAGTGCACCTTGGTCCCACTTGCAGTGAGCACAAGACCCACGTCTAGTGGGTATAAAATGAGGTGGCATGGTGGAAAAGGGTAATAGGTTAGAAATGTACACTAAACGATTGTCAGGGGTTAAGCTTGCCTCAAGAATGACTCCCATCAACTTATGTGCCTGATGAAACGCCTTAAGTAGAACGGGTACGTCCAGACATGAGTCCCTTGACACTGTTCCATTGGAACCAAGCTACTGAAGACTGACGAGCTCCACATTCAGCAAAAACTGACTTTTGTTGCTTGTGTTCCGTTTCAGATAGGACCTGGCCTGGCAGTTCAGGATACACTTAGTATTAGAGCAGGGTCAAAATGGACTTGCATATGACTAGGTGCAAACTGAGGTGGCATGGTGGGCAAAAGAACGATGGGTTGGAATGCTATCCGAGCAATTGCAAATGGTTAGACTCATTTCAATAATTCCTCCTATCGCCTTTAGTGTGTTTCATCCAAAATATCCAACTGATGCCTCCTGTGAGAGGTCATATTTTTGTTTGGAAACCTGGCTTCTGCCATTAGCTAGAGCTTGTGGCGCCCGGGGCTATCCCTCAGATTGCCGCCCCTGGGGAGATGGGTGAGGGGGGGGGGGGGTGGAGGGGTGCTGGGGAAAAGGACTGAGAGACACGTAGTATCGCCGCTAATAGCTACCTCGATCATGCAAGTTACATGCACATACATGACACGGTCCAAGGCTACACAGTTTAATACACCAGTGACCGGCAGTACAAAGAAGAACACACAGACTGCCACCCTGCAAGATTTCAGGAAGGGCCTAAAACATGGTTATTCAATTAACGTCCCGCATCAGCAGCACCGCCCCCACGCCCCAGTGCCTAGATACCTTCACAGGTGATAAGTAGCTCTATGCAAATCATGTTTGTTTGATTGATTGACACCTGATTTCCACACATCGCTTGTGCGCTATATTAGTTTTATCTGTAAAACTGTATTTGTTTGCAAGTTAAGTGACCCCTTCAATGGAGATTGTGCTGCCTATAAATGACAATGCGCAAACACACCATGCTTTAATGATATATGTGCAACATTGTGAGTTCAGTGATGAAGCATTGATGGCAGCGACACCACTCTGAAAATTATTCGAGCACCACTCGGTGTTCCCAATCCTTGGTTATTTCTCTTGGTTATTACCGTCTCTGAAAATGCTCTGACGTCATCCTGAACATTTCTTTGTAAATATGTATGGTTATTATTTGAAATCATTTCTCACATTTTTTTTGTAAAAAAAAAAACTGTAGAGTACTTTGTCGTCTGCGTGTGGTATAACGTTTTAAATAAAGAAATAAAAACGTAGAAATTACCAGCATTTACAGGGTTCTATACTTTATGGAATGTTCTCCGACACCCCACTGTACAACCGACGGCCATGTCTACGTTTCTGCAGTTTCAAGGCAAGGCCTGCAATGTTCAGCTCATGGTTTGTGCACGTGGAGGCCTAGCTGGCACCGGATGTACAGCTAACAGCAGGCCGGGCATAAAGGAAGGAAGAGTTAGTCACATCTGAACTAGGGAATGGCGGAGGGAAAAAGGTGGGAGTGGCGCACCCCCGCCCCCCACCTTCCCGCCAGTCTTCTGCCGCGGTTGGGAAGGCTTTGACTGCTTGATCTGCCATCTGTCCCTCTTCTCTCTCTGCTGTACTCTCACAGAGGATGAAGAGCCCCCTAGTCTCCCTTGTGCTACCGATCCTCGACCTCATCCAGCAGCCGGCTTGCTCAGGTCTAGTCCAAGAATACTCCCCCCCCTTACCACCATAGCTGCCAAGGTTTCAGAATGCTATGTGTGACAATTTCAGTGTGATTATGAGTGGCATTTCCACAAATAGGAGTGACACTTTATAGCAAGCAAATCAAGCAATGAAGACAAGGGAAACATATAAATATTAGAAATGACTCCCATTTAAGCACAGCTGCTAATGTTTCAAATTGCTTATGTGTGAAATTTTTATAGATTCAGTGGATTTATGAGAGACATTCAGTGAATAAATGTGTGACACTTAAAGTGACTCTTTCTTGCAACCAAAATTATGCAATGAAGTCCATGGAAACAGACAAAAATCGGAAATCACACTCATTTGTGCAACAAAAAAGTCAAACTCTGCAGCAGGTGCTTTTAAAGATATTATTTAATTTTTAAATAATCAGCACCCTCCACCCCGACCTCAGCTCCAGGTGCGGGTGAACTTCACAAGTAAGAAAGGGATCTCTGTCACAAAAGCAGAAACCCACTGAGCTATCCACATACAATACAGTTCTGTAATGGTGGCAGACTTTCTTTATATCAGGCATATTAACCCTCTGCACTAGTTATGGTGAGAGTGAAAACTGCCAGTAGAGAAAACTGTGACCTCTCTCCAGTGGGAACATTAATCACAGGACTTATCAGTGACTTCCACTTAGCAAGTCTCTTAGTGCTGCAAAATTAAAGCCTGCTGCTTCGTACTGTCAAGCAGGGATATCAAATCCTTTGAACTAATAAATCAGTGGGCAGCAGGGTTGGCCCGCCTAGTTTGATGCAGTTAGACATTTCTGATTGTCCATCTGCATTGATGTCGTAAATCAGCTGAATGCAGTGTAGGTAATGTACCTCCAGCCCTTCTGGGCTTGCTCAAACGAACAGAAACAGACACGCACACAAAGGATGTGACGGGATGGGGGTAAAATATGTTGCATTCCCTTTTAGTGTTGTGGTTTAGGATCAGAAATTTAAATCGATTAGTCAGTGTCAGCCCTGGCTCTTTCAAAGAGTTATTACTTCTGATTGGTAAAAGAAAAGATAACAGGCTCACCGGAATCTGAAGTTTTCTGCAGTACGTCGGTGTTCTGCAGAGATCACGCACGCACCTCACATTTGCAGTTGGCTGTGACGGTCTTGCGCACCTCGGCCCGGTGACGTCAGGCGTAGCTGTAGTCAGTGAGTGACTGACCAGCCTACCTTGTTGTGTGCAACAATTGCAAGCAGGTGAGCTTGCTTTCACTTCAAACTGGGCCGCGGGCGCAGCACTGGTGGCCTGTTGCGGCGGCCTTTATAATTTATTTGGGGACACTCAGTGAGTGTCCCCAAATAAATTATAAAGGCCGCTGCAATGGGCCACCAGTGCCGCGCGCGCGCCACCCCCAAAACAGTGCCGCCTGGGGCGGTCCGCCCCCCTCGCCCCCCCTAGCTACGCCATTGGCCAGGCCATAAGTTGGTAATACAGAGATGTATTCGAAATATTTTTACTCCATATGCTAACGCAGTGGTCGCAGCTTTTTCTCTGAAGGAGCAAGGATGCAAACCCACCAGGGGTTCCTTCCTGACCAATGTGTAACAGATATTAATGCAGAGCACAATCCATTGAGAGATGGAGTTTTTTTCTGCACAGCCTGCCCTTTCTTGGCTATGACATACCCCATGAAAAGTTGATCGTCCACCCAGAACGGTTGTGTGAGGTCATAGTAGAATGATCCAGCCAGTGAAGTCACTTTTCTTCTTTGGGGAGATGAGGTGGAACGTAAACGGTAGGCAGGGTGATGGACTGGCTTTCGGCACGAAGGGTGTTCAAGTCTGAAGGACCAGTTTGTCTAAGTGAATTGAAATGAAGGGAGGGTTAGATGGCAGTGCCTGCAGTTCACGGACCCTCTGGGCAGATGTAATCGCCACCAGAAAGGCTATCTTGATGGGGAGAAGCCTAAGAGGGCAAGAATGAAGTGGCTCAAAAGTAGTACACATTAGAAAGATAAGGACCCAACTGGGGTCCAATTGAGGCATAATGAAGGGGTCTGAAGGAAACGTTGTTGAAGACCTTTAAGTAACCTATTTTCAAAAGGGGACTTGGAAAGGGAAGGCTGATCTGGAAGCTGAAGAAAAGCAAAGATAGCAGACAAATAACTTTTAACGTTTCCAGTGCAGAGCTCTGGTGGGCTAGGTAAGGATAACAAAAAAACTTGTAAATGGGGTGCATATAAGATGTCAACATGTTTGTCTGTACACCATGCCACAAACTTTCTCCAATAGCCGGTGTATACTGAATAGTTGGAGGGAAGCCTGGTTGCCAGAATAACATCACAGACTTTGGGCAGAAGGTCGAAAGTGGTCAACTGTCACACCTCAATCTCCACGCATGAAGGCGGAGTGCTGACAGGTTCGGGAAGAGAACCCTTCCCAGCAGCTTTGGCAGGAGATCCTCCCGAAGGGGCAGCCTGATCAAAGGACCGATGGACATCCTCAACAGCTCAGGATACAACAAGAAATAATGGGCAAGGTTGTTCCTGATCCTTTTAAGAACTCTGGGCAGGAGTGGTATTGGCGGAAAGGTGTACAGGAGGCTGAAGTGCCACTTGAGACGTAAAGCTTCTCTGAGCGAGAGCTGCCCTGGAAACTCCAATGCACATAACTGCTGCCATTACGTGTTCTCTACAATGGAGAACAGATCTAACCAAGTCTCTTCCTCCACTGCTGAAAGAGACCTTGCACCACATCTGGATGAAGATGCAAGTCATAATCTGCTAGGCATCGACAGCTGAGTTTGTCCACTCTGGCACTCAGAGAGTCCGCCAAGTGCTGAACCACCAGGGAAATGACCTGACTTTACAGCCATGTCTAGAGGTGCAGAACCTCTTGGCAGAGGATCCACAAATTCACCCGCCCTGTTTATTACGGTAACATCGGGAAGTGGTGTTTTCTGAGGACACCTGCATTAGCCTTCCCTTGATGGAGGATGGAAAGGCTTTCAATGAAAGTCAGATCGCATGGAGCTCTAACAGATTGATGTGGAGTCTGGATTCCGCCCGATACCAGAGTACTCTGATCTCCACCTCCTCAGATGGCCATGCCCATACCAGAAGTGATGCATCTGTCACTACAGCCAGATTTGGTTGAGGAAGGGAGAGGAGTCTGTCACTGACCCAATCACAGTCGATTAGCCATCAATGCAGATCTTTTGCAGTGCCATCTGAGATCTGGACTATGTCGGAGAGATTCCCCTGAAGATGCACCCACTGGAACTTCAGGTCCCACTGCAGAGCCCGCATTTACCAATGTGCATGCATTACTAATAGGATGCAGGAGGCCATGAGGCCAAGCAGCCTCAGAGTCAGTCTCACCGAAACGCAGGATAGAGGCAGAAATATTAGTATCATAGTCTGAATATTCTGAACTCCCTTCTCAGGGGGATTAAGCTTGAAACTGCACGGTGTCTAGAACAGCTCTGATGAAAGAGATCTTCTTAGAAGGGTCCAGGTGCAACTTCGGCACGTTTATAGCGAACTCCAGCGAGTGCAGGAGGTCAGCCTTAGTCCGAAGGTGTGAGACGACTACCTGAGGGGAGCTTGCCTTTAACAACCTGTCATCAAGATAGGGGAAGACTGATAGCCCTGATCTCCGCAGATGTGCTGCAACCACCAGTATCACCTTGGTGAACACCTGAGGGGTGCTAGCAGGGCCAAAGGAGAGACCGGCAAACACAGTGCTCATGACCTACAATGAACCAGGGTGGGAATGTGAAAGTATGCGTCCTGAAAGTCCAACAGTTCCAGGGCAGACGGAACTTGAGCAAGCATGAGCATTTTGAATTACTCCCTTTTCAGGAAGAAACTGAGGGTGCAAGTTGAGCATAAGACAAAAGTCCAGTCTCCTCTGTTATGCAGGGGCTGGGAAGCTTGCATGCAGTGGTGGCGGGGAAGGTGAGGTCACGGCTGGAAACAACGAAAGGGGAAAAAGGCGAACTGGGGTTGGCCATGAAAAGGCCCAAGGACCTGGCCGTAGCTCTGCTGGCCTTGAATCGCTCTAGCCTGATATGGCCTTTTCACTGAAGGCACAGGAGCCATCAAAGAGCATGTCATGAGCGAGAACAGGACATCCCCTGAAAAGCCAGTGGTTCTCAACCAGGCGTGGTGCCTAAGTACTACTGACCATGAAACAGTTCTGTCTAGTGAGTCGGTGGTATCCAGCCCACACTATAGGTGAACTTAGCTGCGTCTCTCCTGTCAGTAATAGGTTGAGAGAGAATAACTCTGGCCTCCTCCAAGACCATAGGCAGCATCTGCGCAACGAGTCCGAAATGGAAGTATCACCCAAAAAATATGTGGTGTTCACGGTTGGAAAAAAACATCTTCTTTCCCAAGGTATCCAAACTCCTAGATTACCTGTCTGGTGGAGTGGTAGGGGAGTGCGCCAGGATGTACTCTAGCTGTAGAGGCTTGGACCACCAACCTCTCTGGGGTGGGGTGCTGGGTGAGGACGTTTGGGCCCCCTGGGGTAGGACGATGGTGGCGGGCAATCGTCATATTCACAGGAGCGACAGTGCAGGGCTTGGACCAGGCCCTGCGTAGGACGTCAGTGAGGGCTTCGTTAAACGGGAGGAGTGGCTCAAATGGGGGTTACTCCCAGCTGAAGCACCTCCGCAAGACGTTCATCTTGACAGCCACAGAGGGTAGCGTAAGATTCAAGGCCTCAGATGTCCTTCTCACAACCATAGCAAATGAGACTCCCGCCTCCCTAGCCATTGTAGGAGAGGCCAAGCCAGTATCTGGGGATGTGTCCAGACCACTGGCATCAGCCAGATCTTCACATCAGTTGCCTTTGGTGTCATCTGAGCTGGAATTCATAAGGTTCCAGTGGCCCCCCAATCTTCCCCACGTTTTAGTCCATAGAAATATGGCGCAGGCTCCAGTCTGGATGGAATGTCTCCAGTCACCACAGGAGTCAGACGATGCCTATCCGTCTCCATATCAGAGACGGGATGAGAATGGGGGCAGGGCTGGGGAAGGTCGAGGAGGCAAAGCCATCTGGGGAAAACCAGCAGGTGCCACTCCCGAACTTGCAGGGCCAGTGGGAAAAGGCTGCACAAATATGAGGTGCATGACTTCATAAAACTCTCGGAGTAGGGCAGGGGTCGCTCTGGAAAACTCAGGGAGGTTAGAAGACTGCCCAAGTGCAGGCAAAACCGCAGAGCCAGGCCTCAACTGTCGACGTTTTGTTGTCTTGTTGGATGACTTCGATGCGAAGTCGCACACCTCTTCGAAATTTTGTTCTTTTTATGCTTGTGGGACTTACCCTATCACCCGGACGATTTTGAGTGCTACGACGAGTGCTTGGAGTGGCTCTGTGACTGATCCCGGGACCTTCCTATCGACTGGGATCATCACAGCATCACACGCTGAGCAGCATGGAGCTTGAGGGACCGCTCCCTCGAAACCTTGGGGTGCATGGTGTAACAATCGACACGGGTCTTGGCTTCGTGGTCACGCTTTAGGCACAAGAAGCAGGCTAGGTGTGGGGAATCACAAGGCTAAAAATCAGCCTTCCTCAAACATTCTTCCCAAACCAGGAGACAATGTGTCACAGAATCTTTGAAAAAAGTGTTTACAAAAACAAAAACAAAAAAAGGTCAGTTAAAAAGTGACGGGTAGCTCTTATCCAGATCTGCGCTGACTACTGTGTAAAGAAAAGAACAACTGACAGTGTGCTGTGGTGGCGCCCATATAGGCATCAGTATGCCTTCGAAAGTCCTCAAACCCCCAAGAGACCGTGGAGACAGCAGAGCTACAGGCAACGGAGCAGGAGCTGCCGGGAGTCAGCGCGGCCCCCCAGTGACTCGAAAGGCTCCAAGCGGGAAGAAGGGAGGAGACGCTACTCCTGCGGCGGCAGGAGGTGCGGAGGCAGCCCTCAGGAAATCTAAAACAAAACAAATGATCAGCATCCAGGCGAGAAGGCGGGCGCTGCCTCTGACAAGCAACCAGTGATTCCAGGAATGTTTACCGGTCAAGGGAAGGTCCAGGAGAAAGGCAAATCTGTTGCAGAAGCTGTGGAGAATAAGAATGAGGAAACCCCGGTGACGGCTGCAAGCGGTGAGGGTCTTACACCCCTGGCAACTGTGAGCACGGGACTAGTACCCTTTGAACTTACATGTTCAGACCAAGCAATAATTTTACAGGGGGAACCCAAGTTGTTGGTGGCGAACGCCGTGGTGGGGGAACAGGGGAGCAAGGAACTAGAACAGGTCTCTAACGTAGGTTTATCTGCCAACCACAGACCCACTTTGACGCAGTATCTGACTGCAGGGACTCCTGAAGGAGGTGACAAGTTCTACTCCCTCAAGGAGGACTCTGAGCCATCCAATGTTAGTGCAAGTGGGGATGAAGTGTCTATGCCAGAGGAATCGGAGGTGGACTCGGACAGCTGTCATTCCAATCTTAATACACAAAAGTGTATTTTCACTCAGAGGCGCTGGATTAGAAATAAAGGGGGGGGGTGAAAAATGCTGTGCGTAAGGCAATCGGATTCTGACAAAAGTCAATCTGGACAATTAAAATGGGATTACTCCGCTACACATTTCGAAAATGATAATGAGCTGGCACCAGATGTTGGCGCTCAAGGGGAAAATAACATTTACCCTAACACTACTGAGGTTCCCCCCTCGATGGATCCTATATATTCCACTCTCAAGCAGATATAATCTGAGGCTCACCAGGAGCACAAGAAGGCACACCATGCAACTAAATTGATACACGGGGCCATCCGGAAAATTAATAAAACTTGCACAGAAATTGCCGAAAGAACAACGGTATTGAAAGAGCGAGTGGTGACTTTAGAGGCAGGAACAGAGAGTGTAGTCCAACAAGTGACTTCAAATGAATCTAGGATGACGGATGTCATGGGGAAGCTCGAAGATTTCGAGAACCATCAGAGGCGCAACAATCTACGACTTTTTAGCATTCCGGAAAATGCGAAAGGTGAAGACATCAGAGGGTTTGTGCTGCGATTGCTGAAGGGCGACTTTTCCGAACTTTCACATTGGGATTGGGATATAGAAGTACAGTGCTTACATCGGTTTCCACTCGTGTTGAAGAAAAGGAAGGGGCAGATGGGAGGGGACGATAAACCCAGAGCTATATTAATCTTTTCTGGCAACTTTTTGCTACGACAAGCAATCTTTGACAAAGCACACCCTGAAGCAAGGCGCTCTGCGGAGGGCCACTCCTTTTTTGTCAGGCTGGACTTCTGTCATGCTACGGTGGAAAGGAGGTGGGGGCTACACCAGCTTATCACTCCCTTCCAAAAGGTTGGCTGTGAGGTGTATCTGCTGAGTCCTGCTCGCCTTAAGGTCATCTACCGGGGGAATACAAAGGTCTTTTCATCTGAGCTACAAGCACAGGATTTTCAACGGGATATTTCAGGAGCCGCAGGCCATAAGGACTCTCTAGGCTGATGTACTCGGACAATAACTATATGTATTCTCTGTTGTGTATATAGTGGAGTTTGATGGGTGGTGGTGGGAAGCTGCATCATGCAGGAGGCATCACAAGGGTCTTCGAACCTTTTTTGCAACAAAGTAGGGTGGGGGAGGAAGGGGGGGGGTAGGGACTCTTCTGGGGGCATGGCTGGTCCATTGGGTTGAAGTATATGTAATGGCATGGAGATAAAATGGAATGATAGGTGAATTTTCATTTAAGACAATTGAGAATGTAGTAAATGACAAGGGGTAAGCTAAGAATTGCATCGGTTAATATATGTGGGTTGAATTGTCCACGCAAAAAGCGTAGGGTCAATGAAGATATCCAGCATATGAATGCGGATATAGTATGTCTGCAAGAGACGCATATTGAAGCGGGGAGACAAAAGGTGGCAGAATTAGCAGGCTATCAGTTAGTTTCCTTCACAACTCAAGGCACACGCACAAAAGGGGTAGCCATTATGGTTCGCAGAAAAAGGTTTAATTTCTTACACTCTAAGGCAGATCACCTGGGCAGATGTGTCCTCACACTATGTAATGCGGATAGTTACTCCTTTACACTATGCTCAAATTATGGGTCAGTGCTCGATGATCCAGCTCTTCTTAACTGGTTGAATATGGAACTTGTTGGATGGCCATTGCCTTTTATTAGCTGTGGCGACTTTAATTTAAATCTGAGAGCTAATTCGATAAAGCTCGGGACTAGCTCATATAGAGGACGTAAACCCAAAGTTTTTAAAGCTCTGCTGAATCTATGTCTGACTCATGGACTTATTGATGCCTGGGCCTCGCAAGAACCCAATGACTATGGCTTTACCTTCTTTTCAGTACCACATCAGACACATGCCAGGCTGGATTATTTTTTTGTGTCTCAGGGTCTCTCTATTAGCTGCCGGATCTTCAAATTTCCTAGGGTCATGTCTGATCGCAATCCGCTAGTCAAAGAGATTCCACTTCAGGCCTTAAAGAGGAAGGTACCGCGGTGGACCTTTGATAGAGCACTCCTCTATGACCAAGAGTACTTAGCGCAGAGGAGAGCATGGATTCCTAGATGTATAACCGAGAACAGGGGTAGCACTCGGTGGATATCGTACGGGACGCTCTGAAAGCTGGGATAGGGGGGGAAACCTCAGGGTATAGCTGGCGGTCTCAAAAAGCGGGTAAAATCTACCTACAGGAACTCTATGATAAATTAGGCGACGCAGAGACGCAATTGGTTGAAGCTATTATGAATAGGGGTGATGTAGGCCAAGTACAAACTCTGGTCGCATTAGCCAAATCCAAAAGTTTAGAAGTCTCAACAAAGAAAGTAGCCGAAAAATACGCAGCATGGAGATCCAAAATGTATGAATGCAGTGAGAAAGTGGGGCATTTGCTTGCGGTACGCACTAGACAAAGGGTGACACAGGGAGCAATCCTCGCAATCTATGATCCTCAAGCTGGGTTAGTCTCTGAGGCCTCAGACATCAGGGCTGCTTTCCAGCATTTTTACCAAATACTCTATACCGAGGAAACTATGGGAAGTGATGAGGACATTTGAGATTATTTAGCAGAGCTTCCAGGAGAAAGGCTAACTAGGGAGTAAAGAGAAGCACTATAGGTACCCATTACGGCTGAAGAGGTAGCAGATGTCATCAGCTCCTTGGCTAACGGGAGGGCAGCGGGCACTGATTTTATCCTAGGGGAATTCTATAAAAAAAATTAGTCTTCCTGCTTACTGGAAATAATGGACCAAGTTTTTCTAAAAGCCCAGTCTGGCCAGAGGGCGCCTGAGTCATGGGGATCGGCCAACATTGTCGTCTTTATCAAAAAAGGGAAGTTGGTCAAGGAGCTCGGGTCTTATCGGCCCATAACACTAATTAATAGCGATGTAAAGGTCTATGCCAAGATTCTGGCAAACCAGCAAGCCACAGTGATTAAAAAAATTGTTTTCACCCACCCGACATGGGTTTGTTCCGGGTAGGAGCACAATTGATCATATTCAGAGAGTGATTGCTCTCTTTCATTCGGCAGAGATTACGGGGGACCCCATCGGGCTAATCCTACATGATGCGGAGAAAGCCTTTGATAGGGACTCCTGGCCGTTTTTATGGGCAACTCTTGAGAGCAGAGTGTTTGGTACTGGCTTCATTAAGGCTATCTCAATAAAGTATAACAATCCGGTGGCCAGAATCGCTATAATGGGGGAACTATCAGATCCGGTGTCGATTAGAAGGGGGACGCGTTAGGGGTGCCCTTGCTCCCCCCCTGCTATTTGCTTTGTACATTGACCTTTGGTCCGAAACATTTTGGATAATAATCAGATTTTAGCTATACATAGTAACAGAGGGAGAACTAAGATCTTGGCGTACGCTGACGACTTATCTATCTTGACCCCCAACCCTTTTGGTGCACTAGTCGAAATTGAAAAGGAGGCAGAGACTTTCGGGCATATCTCGGGATATCGACTCAATTCCAACAAAACTCTTGTGGTAGTCAGCAAGGGACTCCAGATTAATGACCCGCGGGTTGTACGAAAGGCAACCTATCTTGGGGTCGAGATAATGGCTGATGTGTCTAAGATTGTAGAAACTAATTTGGATCCATTGCTTTCAAAATTCAAAACAGATTTAAATCGTATAGACAATCTTAAGCTAAGTTTTCTGGGGAAGTGTAATGTTATCAAGATGGTGTTTCTGCCAACATTTATATATATTTTTTAAGGGCAATTCCGCTTGCCATTAATAATACTGTAGTGTAGTTCCTATATTCCCAATAGGCTCTGCGCATTGGAATAATATAAACAGCAGTGTAGACGTAGGACTGAGGTCGACTAGGTCTCTACTGACTATATTAGACTTAATTAGTTTTGCCAGCTAGCTCAGAGGTCACTAGAAACTTTCTCGAATGTTCAGGAAAGAGTTAACTCTCCTGATTTAGACAAGAAGGGATTAGCTTCTGACAACCGCATAAACATGACAACTTTGCTCCCCCAGAATAAAGAGTATATCTCTAGAGTTGTGTGAAAACAATAGACGGTTATTTCACTCAGTCAATCGTGCATACTTCGTTTCACCAGAGTGCAGAGAAATAGAGAGACGGGCGTTTTCAATAAAAGGTGTTATTTATTGAGCAGTCTTCTTTCTCATGCAAGAGAAATGAATTGCCACAATTGCAATACTTATCATGAAGTAAAGTGCGTACAGTAAAAGGAGTATTATGAAATAATACTGTAAAAGCATTGATATGGTTTCTTAGCCATATGATACTTTAAAATGGATAAAATATATACATACATAAAACATTAACTAACGTACTCAACTGGTGCTTCTAATCTACGCCTACCCCGGTGTACCTGACCTAAGCCTAATACGTGGGAAGGAGTAAGTAAGTAGCAGTTCTAAGTTAAGTTGGTTTTTGCCAAGGAATCGGAATCAAGAATTCTCTTAAGTATTTTAGTCAGCTCCGTACCTTGGTAATAGAATGTAGGAGGGCTTGTATCTGTCTCTCAGGACTCTATCTCCCAGCAACCCGCAAGGGTGACTGGAAACACCGGAGCTGGATTTTCTCGGCGGGAGAAAAAGACAGCGTCTTTCTCAGTGCGTCAAAAGGGCGGGGGTGGCCAAGATGGCGGCGGAGTAAGACGTGTTTTAAGTCCCTCCGGCGCCGGGCCTTTCAAAGCTTTGTCTAGCACTTATCCCCGGTCTCCTGTGCGGTTTTCTAGGCGACCCCAAGCCCCCTGGGGGCCGTGGCCGACGACTGGCACCGAGCGAGGGGGAGAACTGCCTGAGAGCGCCGCCGAGACTGGAGCGGCCGAAAGGAGAGTCCGGTCGGCGCTAATGAGCGACTGTGGGTAGCTCCAGCCGCACTGTAGAAGCTGTGGACCACGGCGGGCCCTGCGGTGAGCTGACCGGGACCAGCAGACGGCGGGGTGCCCCGTCGGTGACGCCCATCGCAGCGGAGACCTCCGGCATTGGAGAGGAGGCGGGGCTTTGGCGGCGAAGTGACGGCGCCTCCCGGCCCGGCCTGTAGCCTACGCAAAACCGGGGATTGAGGCCTAGCTGCGGACGGGGGGCCTGACCGCTGAGGATCGCGCTGGAAGCGCTTGCTGGGGCGAAGCGGCGGAGTCCCACCTGGGCCTGATCGACGTGCCTTGGAGGCGTAAGGGAGGCGCGGCCCAAAGCGGGGGAAGCCTCGGCGCCCGGACTCACGATCTGCCCAGACCGGTGCGCGGCGCCCCGGGTACCGCAAGAAGGGAGGAGCGTGGCCCGCAGATGGTCGTGAGCCTGGGCTCCCTGCACCGCCAGCGTGACAGTGGCACTGCCTGAGCGAGGAACCCCACCTGGAACACGGGGTGGTGCGCCTGGAGGCGCGAGCGTCCACTGAGACTCCCCAGACAACGTGGGGGGCTGCCGGGACCGACGAGGAGCCCTACGGGGCACACAGAGGTGGACCAGCTGGGGACGTGAGGGGCCTCCCGGGGACTCCCCGGACCGCGTGCTGAGTGGCCAGGGCTCAATCGGCCTCTGGGGGTAAGCCCTGACCCCCACCAGCTGAGAGAGGAGAACAGGCTTGAGCGCTGAGGCACTACGCATAGGGGAACTGGTCAGTGTCTGGCTGCGGTGCCCAGCAAGAGGAGAACGTGGGGCTGCTCGATCGAGTCCCGGACCCTGCAGACGATTAGCCTGAGCTGATAGCCTCGAGTGGGGCGGAGACTTGTGGGCCGCCGCACAACTCCCTGCCTCGGCGCGGCACGTCTGTATGCTGGTACCTCGGGGTGGTGACGACATATAGCGCCTGGATCTTCCTCGTCCATTGAAGGCTCATTGGGTTACCTGTGGACACTGGTGCTGCATCCCCACCTGCGACTGGCTGCGGTCATTCCGACGGAGTCCCGCTCTCTTGCACAGTGATTCCCGCCTTCCCCCCCGGACGGAGTGGAGCGGCAGTGATGGCCTCCTCGCAGCGCAAAGGGAAGCCTGGTAAAGAGGGACCGTCCAAAGGCTCCCAGCCGCCAGCGTCTCCTGGCCCTAGTGCCTCACCCGGGAGGAAAGATGATGAGGCCCCGGCCACCAAGGCTTTCATGACGGAACTCTTCGCCTCTATAAAGGAGGATATCTCTGAACTCCGCGCTCAACTGGCATCGGATCTTCGCGAGGTGCGGAGTTACGTCGAGGGTATCGGAGAACGAGTAGCTACATTGGAGGATCACGACCTGAGCGTAGCCGGCGATGTCCATCAACTGCAGCAGGACGTGCTCCGGCTTATGGAGCAGAACATAGACCTACAGGCCCACGCGGAGGATCTGGAGAACCGTTCCCGTAGGAACAACATCCGCATACGGGCGGTGCCGTGGGACGGCGAGGCGGGAGACCTCCGAGGCTATGTGCAGGCGCTCTTCCTACAAATACTGGACGAAGAGGACCTGCAAGAAATCAGGATGGATAGGGTCCACAGGGTGGGGTTGCCCAGGCGTAATGGTGGTCCTCCTCCAGACATACTAGTATGCGTGCATGACTTCCAGCTAAAGGAGCCAATCCTGAGAAAGGCACGGGACATTCCTTCCTTGCAATTCCGTGAACATCGTCCTCAACTTTATCAGGACCCGGCTGCCACGACACTCCAGAAGAGGCGCGAGTTCCGGCCGGTGACCGCCTACTTGTGAGAGCACAACATCTCCTACTCGTGGGGTCATCCCTTTCGCATTGTCTTTCGGTGGCAAAATAGGCTGGCGCAGATTCGTTCTCTCCAGGAGGCGAAGGAGCTTCTGGGTATTGACGACACGACTCCTGCACCTGAGGCTGGCAGCCCGTCATCACGGAGACGGCGACGATCCTCGTCATGGCACAGAGTGGGCTCAGAGGCGGGTCGCAGACGGCCTGATCGCACGACTAGCCTACAGGAGAGAGGAAGCGCGGTGGCGTCCGTGGCTTCAGCGACGCTGATGTCTTCCCAGCAGAGCTCCGGAGCAGCCTGATCTTCGGGCAGCTGGCCCTATGGTGCCGGAGGGGCACGTGAACTCAGGTACCGAGGGTATGTTTGTACTTTCTGAGGAGACACCCCGGTCCTCGGCCTTGGGAGATCCTATGTTGGGTTCCCGACCCCGCCCCCTGGGAAGACCTGTGGACTATTACCCTCAGGGTTTGTTTTTTCCTGGACTGTTTTGTTTTGTTCTTTGGGTTCTTGGTGTGTTGGGGTGGAGGGGATGGACCCGAGGGGGGGCTTGGGGGGAGGTGCTGTTGGGGTGGGTGTTGGGGTGGGTTGGGTGGTGGTGGTGACTGCTGGATGCTTGCTGTAGGTGATACCCTTCTTGGGGATACGACTCGCTGGCACTTGAATGAAGTTTTCTCTACGCATTGTGCTCTAAGGGGTGGTAATCTGATGGAGGCCTTCCCAAATTTGATCTGGGCCAGGGTGTGTTGGACGCATGGAGCTGTGAGCGGGGACGGACGACGGGAGGGGAAGGATCTGATCGGGTGTGCACTGGGGGGGCCTATTGAGGGAGGGGGGGATTGGACGTCTGTGGTATGGGAGAGGCGGGGATGTGTTGCTTTAGCGGCTGTGAAGCAGTGGGATCTGCAGTCTCCTCATGCCTCTTAGCATTGGCACGTGGAACGTGAAGGGTCTCAACTCCCCACAGAAACGCCAAAAGTTATGGAAATACTTGTTAGACCATCATCTAGATGTGGTGGGTCTCCAGGAGACCCACCTAGCTCGCAAGGATGAGCTTCGGCTCTGACACAGGCAATTCCCCCTCATCTATAGATCTTCTGCCTCTACCAAGCACAGGGGGGTGGCTCTTCTTTTCCGGGCGTTCCTCCAATTCCAACCTTTGGGAGTGAGTTGTGATAAGGAGGGCAGATGGTTGATGGTCAAGGGGTTGCTATATGGCCGTCTGTGTACGTTTGTGGTGGTATATGTCCCCAATGCCCAACAGAATAGCTTTATTCAGGGCTTGTTAGATAAGGTGGGAAGCTTTGTGGAGGGACATCTGTTTGCCATGGGTGATTTCAATATGGTGTGGGACAAAACCTTAGACAGCTCCCGTGCCCAGAGGACGGACTCTGGCGTCTTCTCCACTGCAACGAAAGAGCGGGTGGGGGAGCTGGGGCTGATGGATGGCTGGATTACCGTATACGTTCGGGCCCGAGACTATACATTCTTCTCCCACGTGCACCACTCCTACTCCCGCATCGATCATATTTTTTTGAGCCAGGCACTCCGGGGAGATGTCCGCGATTACAGGATCTTTCCGCTCTCTGTCTCAAATCATAGCCTGCTGGTACTCATGCTACAGTGGTTGGCGGGGGGGGATGGCTTTCGGAAATGGTACTTCCCGGCGGCACAGGTTCGGGATGATGCCTCTTGTCGGGAACTCAGGAAGGCCATCAGGGAGTTCCTGACTCTCAACCCGACCTCGGACACGTCTGTGTTCAACACTTGGGACGCCTGCAAGGCCTCCTTGAGGGGCACCTGCATAACCCTCAATGCGGCCCTTAATCGATTGAGGAGGGAGGAGCGGGAGAAATTGGAGGCAGAGCTCGAAGGCCTAGAACGGGCGCACAAGTTGAACCCCTCTCGAGCAATGCTCCGGCCACTGACGGGTGTCAGGGGGAAGTTGAGGGCCCATTACACCAATCGTGTGGAGTTCACCCTCCTGAGACTGCAACGAATATCATACTCGCAGGGGAACAAGGTGGGACGGCATTTGGCCCGTCAACTTCATGAAAAAAGGGAGAAAGAATATATAGGGGGGATTCAGGACTCAGGGGGATCCGTGCGGCATCGAGATAAGGATAAGGCGGACATCTTTGGCCGATTTTATGCGGCACTGTAAAAGGATGATTCCCTAGATCAGAGTGCGCAGGACGCATTTCTAACTGGCCTCCCCATTCCGCAGGTCTCTAGAGAGCGGAACGAACAGCTGACGTATATTTAAACCAGGAAGGTGCCGGGTTTGACGTAAGGTTGGACATAAGACGTCACTAAGAACTAACAGTTCTTGCTGGACTCTAGAAGTTCTTGTGCAAATCAAAACAAGAGCAGGGGGATTTCCCGGGCTGCTGGAGGCTTGGTTTGTTTAAAGAACGCGTTGTACTTTCTAGGAGTCTAGGGGAGTAGCCTTGCCGTATTTGGACTGCATGGGCTATTACTAAATATGGATATTATTCTTATGCCTTTATAAGGATATTATTTATTATAACCACATAAGGGCATAAATCAGGAATATCGAATTAGGGTCCTAGATAGAAACACAACAATACTTGGTTTAAAACTATGAACCAGTTGTTTACTAAATTTCTCTGGGTCAGTCACAGCCCCGGGAGAGCGCAAACATTTTTGACGTTACCTAGGGACAGAGGAGAATGGGCGGTCCCTAATCTTCACTTATACCACTGGGCGGCCATATTGTTAAAAATAGGAAGCCTAATTAGGGGGGAACTCGATCAAGGGCAGGAGGCGGCTCCCGCATCAATCTTTGATTTACTGTTGGGGTCAGGGGCTAGGGGTTGGTAATAAATCGTTCCCTAGTATTTTTTATGACGGCTTTATGAAAATATTGCATGATAAAGGTGTTAAGATGGCTGGGAACATTATGGATGATACTGGGGTGATTGCCTTTGACAGGATTAAGGAAACTTTCGGGGTCAACAAGAGTCAATTCTTTAAATATCTCCGGATAAGAGATTTCTTAGGGAGAAATTCTGGGGCAGCAGGGGTTTTGCCCGGGTGATGCTGGTTGAGATGCTGCTTAAAGGATCAGTTACACTAGGTAGGGTCTATAAAAAACTAAATGAGATGATGATTGATGATATACACAAACACTGTGAACGTTGGCAAGAGCAGCTACAGGTTGAAGCAGGGAAGGTAGAAGAATCATTCAATATGGCCCAAACTTCTTGTATTGCTACCAACCTCCAATTGCAATGTTTCAAGACCTGGTTTAATCTTTATATAACACTGTAGAATATCTCTAAATGGGGAGGAGGTGCGGGAACAACATGTCCACGTTGTAGCTTTCCAGCAGCAGACATCGTACATATGTTTGCATCCTGCCCCAATCTGGATTTAATTAAAATGGAGGTTGGACCCATTCTGGAATCCCAACTGGGACAGCAAATAGAGATGACATCACAGTTGATAGTATTGTGCGTGAGCAGTTTTCGACTACCAGCTCGGGTTCAGACCTTTCTTTTTATTGCTATGATAGTATTTTGACTCTGCTTAGCCACTCATTGGCTTGATTCTGTTCCTCCTACGGGACAACAATGGCTGGGGAGATTTTTGGCAGTCTTCAGGCTAGAGACTGCAGTATATGCAAGAAGGGGGCAGAGAGCCAGAGCCAAGGGGATGGACATTTGGGCACCTCAGATCAGATGGTCTGAAGACAGCAAAGCCGATAGGATTTGGTGATAAAGTATATGTATATTGTGTATGGCCCAACTAGAGCTTTAGCAAGGGCAAAGTTACTGTTTCTCCTCATTTCTGGATAGCGCTTCTTCTCTTAATTTTTTCTTTCAATTTCCCTTTTTTTTTCTTCTTTTTTTTTTGCCGTCCCTTCTTCATGCCAGTGTACGAATGTATACCTTTACTCTTTTGTCTTTTCTTTTTTGCCCCTCAAAGGACCAGCCAGGGTGGGGTGGGTGGGAAGATTCTTGGGGGTGGGAGCGGGTGGTAATATGATGCATTCTTATGTCTTTATACGCTGTATACTCTTGGTAAATAAAATCAATTAAAAACTTTAAAAAAAAAGTAAATGACAATGCCTTTTATTTATGTGTTGTTTTTAAAACAAATAAAAGGCATTGTCATTTACAATGCCAATAGTTTAAACTCTCGCAAGTGCAAGAACAATTGCATTGCAAATGTGTGCTATAAAAAATGTAAACGTTAGGAGAGAGCATGTTCAACAGCAAGTAGGACAAAGCTATTTGAAAAAATAATGCCCAAGGCTGTAATTAAAGCCTACCAAGCAACAACACACGTAACAGGGTGTCGCAATGGGAGGTTACAAAATGAGACAAGCTGGTACTAAGGAGGGACTACTAAGCCTTTTGACCAATAAACAGCCACAATTTACAGTGGACAATGACACAAGCCAATTTAAAATATGGGTGAAGAGTGGGCGGAGCTTCAAGTCCCTACATCAATACAGCATGCCTCGTAGAGCAGCGCATGCACTGCCCAGGCTCAACCTAAAAAGGATACATTAATTACAGAACCTACATAAAACACTGACATTTTATTGTTTTTCTTGAATAAAAGTGTACAGAGAGCACAAGAGGCAATGCCACCCGGCATCTGAGTAGAAGCTGACAGTAAGGGGCTTATATTTAGTTTATTTATACCGTTGTTGACACTAGCAATATGGAAGGTACTGGATCTACTATATAAGGGTATACTCAGGGCTCAAATCAAATTGAAGTTGAATGAAATGGTCACCAATATAGAGCTTTTATTTTTTAAAGTGGCAAATTGTTCTCCAATCTCAGCCACAAAGTGACACTTTAAACCCATTCCTATCAGGAATTAAAGTTGTGCGGCAGAAAAAGAGCAGTGGCCACAGGCCTCTTTCTGCCAGGATACCTTTACAAATGTTGAGAAAAGTTGTGGCTGATGGCAAAGGAGACCGTAACATGTAAATTTCACTGGACGCAAACACTCTACGGTATGCCTAGGACTTTTCAAGTCCCAAGACATTTACTGAATTATAAGGCTCAATATTGTTTTTTTTTTTTTTTTTTTTGTTCAAAAACCTTTATTTGAGCAAGCATAGAAAAATACAAGAATGGGCCTACAACCTCACGGGCTGGCCGCTAATAATAAGGCACAAGGCACGAATCAGAAGTGTACACCCGTGGTCAGGCACAAATCAGCACCAAGCATTACTCCCAACATGTCACAGAGCATATTGAATTTTTATTTTATACAAAAAGAAAAACAAACACTAGAAAGGCGAATGCACGGTAATCAAGGTCAGCCCAAAGAACGGAGGGGATGGTCAACAATCAGGAGAACCTACCAAGAGCCCTGAGGCTCCAACAGAGTCGGGGGGGGGGGGGAGCAGCGGGGAGAATCGGAAATTCAAAAAACAGTATGAAAGGGTTCCGGGAACGCTCGCCTAGGGAGATAGGACAACCTCAGTAGTGCCCACAAGGGGAGGCGTACAGATATCCCCACGATATTCATTCCACTGGCCCCAAATCTTCGTCCACGCCCCGGGTCTGCCCCTGGCCACATAAACAGTCTTCTCACGAAACATGGACCAGTCCATGTTGTCCTCACATTTCGAGACCTCAGGGGGCCTGGATGCACCCCAGAGTTGCGCAATATCCCGTTTCGCAATCATGTAACCCAAGGTAGCCCATCTGGTCTGGGCCACAGAGTAGTCAGTGGGCTCCCACACATTCAACAGACATCGTCGAGGCTCCGGCCGCAGGGCAACACCAGTCACAGCAGTCATCACCTCAAGCACAGCAGTCCAGTAAGCCATCACAACCGGGCACTCCCAAAGAATGTGCAAAAAAGTAGCACTCAACCCACAACCACGCTTACATAACCCATCCAAGGAAAAGCCCATCGTTACCAGACGCGGACCAGTGACATACACTCGATGAAGGATTTTAAGTTGAACCAAACGGAGACGGGCAGGAATGGCTACCTCCTTGGGAGAAGAGAGTGCCGATTGCCAATCCTCGTCGTCCAGTTCCAACCCATCACCGACCCAAGCCTCCCGAAGTCGGACCAATAAGTCCGCCCGATTATTGATCAGCTTCTTATAGATCAGGGAAATAGTGCTATCAGGCAGGTGCCCATCAAGGACACGATCTTCGAGGGGGGAAGACTCGGGCAGGGCCTCATCAGGAGTCAAGACTGAGGCGAGGGCGTGTCGGACCTGCAGATAACGAAAAAATTCCCTACCATTCAAACCATATTCCTCCTGGAGGGCCTGGAACGACTTCACACTACCCTTCGAACATACATCACCCACCTTACATAAACCAATCATATCCCAGCGGTCGAAGCCCTTAGTAGACCAGAGACACCCCAAACGTTCCGAGGCATAAAGCGGCGTCGCCAGCGTCAATCGATCCTCCCATCCCAAACTCACATTCGCGGCTCGCCACACAGTTACTGCAATCCTGGATGGGCCCACAAGATGGCGCCCGGCTGATCGAGAATAAAGCGCTCTATTAAAGTCCCCACCCGGCAGCTGGAGTCTATCCATCTCGAATGCAGGATTACGACCCGGTGAAAACATCACGTGATTAATAGCAGACAGCTGGGAAGCCCAATAATATCGCTTGATATCGGGGAGCGCCATGCCCCCGTCGTACCAAGGGATGGTGAGTTTCGCGAGGGCAATACGTGGACGCCCGTCCCAAATCAATTGCCTTTGGAGACTCTCGATCTCTCGGAAATAGGTCTTGGGGATAGCGTCATAGGAGTTCTGGAGCGCATAGAGGAACCGCGGCAAGGACATCATTTTAAACAGGGCCGCCCTGCCCAGAGGAGACAAAGGAAGCTTACGCCAACGGGCCACGTCCAGTCGCAATCTAAGCAACGGGGGAAGGAGATTACGCTCAAATCGGAGCGAGGAGTCCAACGTAATAAAAATCCCTAAATATTTGAAGCCAGACTGGACCACCTGAATAGGAAGTCTGCTCGGCAATGGGGGTAAAACACCCGAAAGAACATACACGCAGGACTTGGCCCAGTTAATAACGAGGCCCGAGTTGGCACCAAATGAAGTGAGAACGTCAAACAAAACCGTCAGAGATTTACGCGGGGAGGTGAGATATAAAAGAATGTCGTCCGCGTAAAGCGAAACGCGGTCCTCAAAGTCCGGAGACCAGCGAATCCCCTTGAGCGAAGGCTCCCACCGAAGCCAAGCAGCCAATGGTTCCAAGGCGAGTGCAAAAAGCAACGGAGACAAGGGGCATCCCTGACGGGTACCCCTACCAAGGGTGAAAGGGGCCGAAACTCTACCATTTACCACTACTTGTGCCAGAGGTTCCGCATATAATAACTTGATCCAACCAATAAACTCAGGCCCGAAACCAAATTTCTCAAGGGCCGCCCAAAGATAAGGCCACTCCACAGTGTCAAAAGCCATTGAGGCATCCAACGATGCCAAAATGGCCGGCTCCGTCAGAAGCCCCGCCCTCGCAATCGCGCCGTGGAGACGACGTAGGTTCAGAGCCGTGTTGCGATGCGGGATAAATCCGGATTGATCTGGATGGACCAAGCCACTAATGACCGTCAGGAGGCGGGACGCCAGGAGTTTCGCCAATACCTTGGGTTCAACATTTAGCAGAGATATGGGCCTATAGGATGAACAAAGGTCCCGCGGTTTACCATCCTTGGGGATGACAACTATCGTGGCCAGTCGCTGATCATAAGGGAGAATACCCCGTTCCCGGGACTCCAGAAACATGGCGCGAAGATATGGCGCCACTCTGTCGGGACGCAACTTGTACAGTTCAATCGGCAACCCGTTCGGGCCCAATGCTTTGCCCGAACGGAGTGAACGGATGGCAGTAGCTATCTCATCAACCGTAAAGGGGGAATCCAACGCCACACGATCCAAATCAGAGACACTGGGCAGAGCGATATCACGCAATAGAAGGCGAGAGTCAGCCACATCTCTCACAGACACAGGGGTATACACCACACGGAAGTACTCAGCAAAACGGTCAACTATTCCAATCGGGTCCGTCACACTCTCACCACTCGAAGACTGAATCACGGGTACCACACGATTAGCTCTCTCCTTCTTATCCAGCCATGCCAGCAATTTACCCGCTTTGTCACCCACATCATACAAACGACCCTGTTGCTCCCGATACATCACTTTAGCAGCATCCGTGACCATGGATTTATAGGCAAATTGTTTCAGACCCAGGGCGTGGAGTTTCGCAGACGTGACACCAGATTCCAAAGCATCCTCCAATGCAGAAATCTCACCCTCAAGGTCCACCACCTCCCTATTCCTCGCCCTCTTAGCTTCAACAATAAGGGAGAGGGCCTGCCCACGAATCACCGTCTTAAAGGCCTCCCATAGGGACACAGCTGAGGAAACCGACCCCTCGTTATCCAGAAAATACGCGTCCAAAGACTTAAGCAAAAGGCTGCGGGTCTCGGGGGAGGTAAGGTACCACGGATTGATGGGAGCTACCCGGCCCACTGCCTCCACTCCAACCTCAAAACGAAGCCAGAGCGGAGAGTGGTCGGAAATACCCCTGGGTAGGTGTACAATCTCACGGACCGCTGGTGACTGAGCCGCAGGCATCAGGAAATAATCCAGTCTAGACAGACTCCCATGGGCCCCAGAATGAAAAGTGTATTGAAGCTGAGTAGGATGCAAAAGCCTCCAGCAATCCACCAAGCCAAAGGTATCCAAAAATCCACCCAACCACTGTTGGGCCGCAGGAGTATCTCTAGGGGGGTGGCGATCGTGGAGACCGGAGAACACCGAATTAAAATCACCAGCCAGAAAGAGAGTACTATCAGGGAGGTCCAACAAGACACGGCCCAAATCTGAAAAGGTAGAAGTCTGCAAGCCGGGGGCACATAAACAGTAAATAAGGAGAGGGCACGACCCTCATAGCGACCCACAAGGACAGCATATCGCCCCCGATCATCCTGAATCACATCATCAATAGCTAGGGGGAGGGAAGCCCGAACAAGGATACCCACACCCCTAGAACCCGAGGTAAACCCCGAATGTGCTACGAGGCGATAGCCCCACCTATTCATTGCATGACAAACATTGCCTACCAAATGAGTCTCCTGTAGGAAAACAATATCGGGAGATAAACGTCGTATACATTTCAACACCACACTTTGTTTGATACGATCTCCCAGACCGTTAACGTTCCACGAAACAAATCTCAACCCGCTACCCCCCATCCCACCCAACAAAGCCCAAACCCCCCACCAATGAGCATGACACCAGAAACATCGTCAAATACAGGATAAAGTCGCCTTGAAAACAGAACACACAAACAACGAACTTCCCAACCACCCACCCCCCAAAGAACAAGAAAACACCCCCCACCCTGCACCCCTGCAAAAAGCTAAAAAGCCACCCCAACCTGCAGTGTGCCTGTCGCCCAAGAACCCCTATTCTACACAAAGACCCCGGAGGAGGAAAGGCTCCGTCCCACCCGCCACCCCGAACAAGACCAATGACGAGAAAAGGAACATACATCAAATCACATAAGCGGTAGAGGAACAAAGGCACACACTCCCGGAAGAGTTATTCAAAACAAGGCACCAGGCATAGACGAAATGTTCAGCTCTCTACACCACCTTCAGCACCGCCCGGGTGGGCATTGGACTCAGTCTCAGGAGATCGGCTAGGCAAGGAGTCCAGCCAGTCATTCACAGCATCCGGCCGATCAAAGAAGAAAGTTCGGTCATTATACTCAACCCGCAGCCTGGTCGGAAAGAGCATAGCGTAGCGCATCCCCATGTCCCTAAGGCGCTTCTTGGCACCACGAAATCCCATCCGCTGCTTCTGGACCTGTTGGGAAAAGTCCGGATAAAAGTTCACCGTGGCATTCTCAAAGGCCACCGGGCCCTTCACCCGCGACGCCTGCAGGATAGCGTCCCGATCTCTATAGTGGAAAAGCTTGGCAACAATAGGTCTCGGCGGGGCGCCTGGCTTACCCTGGCCCCCCGGAACACGATGTGCACGCTCCACTGTGAAGAATTTACTAAGGCCAGACGGAGAAAGGTGGTTCTGGATCAGGTCTTCAACCAGGAGATCAGCCGAGTGGGGTTCTGGGTTCTCCGGTACACCAACCACGCGAACATTACAGCGACGTGCCCTATTCTCAAAATCTTCCAAGCGCCGGGTCATGAAATCGTTCACCCTACGGAGATTGCCAATCTCCGTCTGTATCTCGGAGACGTCCGCCGTGAGGCTGGATGATTTGATATCCAACGACTTCACCTTTTCGTTCGTTTTGGAGAGATCGGCTCGAATTAGATTCACATCGATTGCCACGGTGTCAATTTTGTGGGTCAAGGTTTCGTATTGTCGGCCTATTGACTCTCTCATGCCAGAAATGGCGCCCATGATATCCTGCAAGGAAGGCTCCGTCGACGCATCCACGACGTGGTCAGATGCACTGGGACCGGGCAGGGCAGCTCCGGGGGACCCCTTAGAATGGGTATAACGGTCCATTACGTTGGATTGGACCGGACCCCCGCGCAGAGGTGTCTTCGTCTTGCGCGTCTCCCGGTCCCCTCTGCCCGCCATTTTGGAGATGCGTCACAAGGAGATTCACCAGGGTCAACGGACCGGGCACCAGAAATGGAGGCCTCGGGACCAAAGGACCGTAACAAGGGTATCACCAGGATAGGGGCAGCCAAATAGGAGAACAGTCCAGCCAAAGGCCCGACAGCCGACGCGTCTCCTGGAACCAGCTCTGGCCCGACCCTCTCGCCGATGTCCCAGTCAGAGGCAGAATCGAAACCGAAACTTAAGAAGGGGACCCACAAGTCCAATCCCCCTGCCGTTGTTGTTCAACTCCAAGACGGCCACCGAACCTCACCCAGTCCCGGGCGCACCTCAAGGGCGGAGCCCAAAAGTTCAAATCACCATAACTCAGGCACCCGGTGTCAAAATAAAGTTCTGAAAGGTCCAGGTAGATCAGCCCAACGTCCTCTATACCAATCCTCGCAAAAAATCAGGATTCATGCAGGATATTATGCCGGGAGCGGCGGGGGTCCGGGGAGCGCTGTGCTCACGCGGCCATCTCGGATGCCCGCCAAGCTCCTCCTCCAGGCTCAATATTGTTGAACTGATTGTGGGACACAAATGGAAATGTGCAAAGGCCGAAGTTGATCTTTCCTACAGAGGGGGCAAATGGGAATACATAATTTTTGGCTGTACTTTGATGGGAGCAGCCAATTATAGAATCTTAGCCTTTTGGACCAAAATTTGATGACGACTTATTATGAATTGGTGTAGAAACATTCGGGCTTTTGGATGTTGTACAACTGACAACAGGTCAGTTTCTCAATTAAGTTGAGTTTAACATATGGAGTGGATAAGTTTTCTTTAATTTATTATCATATTTAGTGGCACTCCCAGCAGCGCTGGGTTTCCTTCCCCGGCGGTGTTAGGCAGTTGGTTTTGAGAACCGGTCTTAAGGCGAGGGCAGACACTGCGAGCATAACAGATTATAATGTGCTTGAGATCCCTCTTGAGCCCCATGCACACCCTGTGTTAAAGATGCAATACATGTGCATCAGTATGTCACATGCTTAACTTCTGTGACTGAGCGGAACCAAAAATATCAAGCATTAAAAATGCAATAGGTCTCGCCTTTTATTAAGTTAAAGCCATTTGCTTTGCTATACAATACCATTAACAAAGCAAATGGCTTTAACTTAATCAAAGGCGAGACCTATTGCATTTTCAATGCTTTTTAGGTCTCGCCTGTCAATGCGCATGCGCATTGAGCTTGCGAGACTTTAGCGTCTTAAACAGACTTTACCTAACTGGGCGATTTGGTGGTGTGCCCGTGGCTTTTAGGTCAATGCGCAAGCGCATTGACCTAAAATGCGTGTGCACATCATCAAATCGCCGTCTGTTCCCTCAGCCGCACTCCTCCCACACCTTTGAAGTGAAGCTTAGCTTCACTTCAAAGGCATCCGCTCCCCCCGCCCCCTGCTTCACACGTCTCACGGCCGCAAGGCCGTCTCGTATTTCTCCTCCCTCCCTCGCCTCCCAAGTGAATGCCATGCAACTGTGGGACACTCTGTTTTTGAGAATCCAGTGACTGCCTGGTTGCCATTAACTTCACTTGAGAGCACAAGCCCAGAAGAAGCACAAAACTTGTAGGATAATCGTGCTCTGACACTACAGGTTCTGTTGCTGGCTACCTTGACCAAAGCCTGGACCGGATGACATCAACTCGTGTTAGTCGCAGCGTGCAGCTGCATTAAACCGATTTGCATATTCTGTGGCCAGCACGCCTGTGTTCATTCACCTTTGTTTTAGGATTCAAGTTATACTTTCTTATTTCGTTGTGATCTTGTGTTTTTTTGGTAACTAAATAATGGTATTAATTACTACCAAACGCTCTCATTTTAGCAAATACCTCGCACATATTCAAACGTAAATCTCGCCATTTGCATGGAAATGTTTGCTCCAAAGACATAGCCCACTGCGTTATTTTGCAAGGACTGGAACTTGTTACCTTATTCACAACCTTCGGTATCAATCAGGCAAGTTAACTGTAAGCTGTGTCTGAGGTCTGTGGCACAAAGGCCCCTGCTGCTTCACACTACGGCCCGTGTCTCTCCCCCATCGCCGCTCTCCCCGCTCCGCCCCCTGCTGCGGCCGTTTCGCATTTCTCCTCCCCCCTCCCCACAGCAATGCCCTCCGTCTTGTTCGTCTTACTGTTTTTGTTTTTTTGGTAACTAAATAATGGTATTAATTACTACCAAACGCTCTCATTTTAGAAAATACCTCGCACATATTCAAACGTAAATCTCGCCATTTGCATGGAGATGTTTGCTCCAAAGACATAGCCCACTGCGTTATTTTGCAAGGACTGGAACTTGTTACCTGCAATTACAACAAGAACTCCTGCTATAAACAAATTAACCCTCTGTGGTATCTTCTCTAAATTCAGTGATCGCTTCAGGTTATTCACAACCCTCGGTATCAATCAGGCAAGTTAACTGTAAGCTATGTCTGAGGTCTGTGGCCAGGCGCGCGCACACATTTTCTCTCCTATATTGCGCGCATTAACCTCCTGAATTATCCTGTCTGGTGATTTATGAATTCCTACATACGATTATTTCATTCTGAGGCTGTTTCACATATTTTTTTATTCACGTTATAACCGTGCTGAGACTTTTAAGAAATTAGAAATTTTCAGGTAAACCATACCCCATTTTAGATGCATCGCCAACCTTGCATTTCTAAAATTATTTGCCCTACAGCGGGCTGAGTCTTCTGTTCAGTTGTTGTTTCCTGTCATGTCCTCTTCAAATCGCTTTTGTTCTTGCCCAAGATTGATTGATTAAGCCAGGCACAGATTTTACCGATTTTGTAATTTTAACGCGTTCTTGCCCTCCATTTGGCAGCAGTTATCCAAGAATCACATTTTTACGAGCTGCTGATTATCTTCACTTTTATTGTAAATATTTTAATGCTACTGGATTTGTGTTGGTGTTGCGTCTCTCCCCTCTCTCTACACCCCTCTCTCTACACCCCTATTGCCATTATAAATTACAATAACTTTTTATTTAAGTATTAATTATAAAAAAATAAAGGCCATTGTTATTTGTAATATGAATACATATAAGTCACGTAAATAAAACATATTGCATTACAAATGCTATAGGTGTCACATTTGCAAAAGTTATAACTATTGGCATTGTAAATGACAAAGCTATCAATTTAGCTATTTTAAAAACCAACACATAAATAAAATATGTGTCATTTACAAGACCAATAGCTCCAACTTTTCTAATGCGAGACCTATTGCATTTCCAATGCTTGTTGTATTTGCGAGTGCCAGCGTCTTTCTGGTCACATGATTGTGAGACCAGGAAACAAAACTACCAGTAACCACACGAGCTTTGTATTTTGCGAGTGCCAGCGTCTTTCTGGTTGCATGATTGTGAGAGCAGGAAACAAAACTACCAGAAACCACACTAGCCGTCTCATTCTTGCGGTCATATACATGCAGCAGAAACTAGGCTGGTTAAAAGAGAAACAGGATTAGTGCCTCATTTCGGGGCGTACCTGAAGGGAATCGAGCTGGTCATTCTAAGCGCAAATATGTACGCAGGGTTCCGAGAGAACACACGGGCGACCACTTGAAGTGGGAACTTGAGGACCACATGTACGACCAGGAACAGAACTAGCACGTTATTCTCTTAGAGCAGAGAACCAGTGTCGCTTTGTCGGAAAGAGACTGACGCCAGACGAGACCTAAACATGACAGCAAACACTTCCAGCTGTTGACTATCTGTTCCCGCTAATGTCTTCTTGAATGCTAGGGCCTACGGTCGCAATTATTATGTGAGGTTACAAAGCAGCAACCACTAATAGGTGCCCATAATTACTGTCAACTTCATTTGTGCATCTTGTAAACAGTATTATGTTATCATACTAAAAACCTATGCTCATTCGCTTTCAATCAGTTACAACAGAGCATTGAACATAGTGGAAGATGCCTGGGAATACATCCAAACTCGGCAACACTTAGAGTACCCTTGCTGGCGCTTTAAAAAGAAATCAAGAAATCTAAAGTCGACATAAGGGCTCTCTGCTAAATTCAAATGAAGAACTTTAGGTGCGGACACTGCTCAGACAGCAGTAGTCAACTGTTTTATAGAGATCCTTTAAAACTGCTACCAGCGCTCGGAAGTTACCTCAAGGTAACACTGCTAACGGGTTACAAAACTCCATAAGCAAATCAATAAGCTTATTGCACCCATTAGGCACCTGGGCATAACCAGCAGAGTTCACTCATCTCTTCACCATGTGCATTAATCCATTAGACTGCCCTTCCAGTTTATATTGTACTGACAACATTTTATTTTAACTATTTTCTGTGGGATAAAAATACAAGGGGTTGTTCCACACAGAAAGAGGATAAATGTGTTTAATGAAATGCAAACCGTGTGGAGCACACACACAAAAGAAAGATTGCCAGGTCTGGAAACACACTGAGTAAAACAAGGAACCATGCAAAAAAACTATTGTACAAGTCTACAACAAATGTTCAATGTTATCGAAAACATACTCAGTGATTATGGCATAGGATAGATTCATGAGTGATGTCTGTTCAGACTAAGCATATGCCTCCAAAGGCCCCCTAAGCACTTCATAATTGATGTTGGGTGTGTAAGGACAGAGAAACACGAGTCCTGAATGGCATATAGGGAACAGAGACGTCTATATTAGAGTGCCACAAAGTTGAAGTCCCAGCCTGTGTCTGAATTTACTCGCAAGAAAGTATCCCTCTTAAATGTCACACATCTGCACTTCAATGTTACTCATAAGTGCACTGAAACCATTCAAATGTCACACATAAGCAATCTGAAAACATGCCAACTATGCAGCATAGCTAAGACAAATTGACAAAGCCAATGTCTCTCGTATAGACACTCCATCACTCATCCCACATGCTTAGTCCTTTCAATGCTGTAGTCCCTATACCCCTGTTTGGTGTGCCGTCTCTTCTCTGCACCTCCCTGTTTTTTTTCTCACCATACCACTCCTCACACTGTCCCTTATGGTTATTGCTGCTCCCTCCCCTTACCATTTTTAGGTCTCGCTGAGCCAGCGCATGCGCTGCCCTGCACGACTTTTAGAGTGTGGCTCCAGAAAATGCTAACACCCGTTTTTGCTTGTGGCGGCCTAGAGCTTGTGGTTACGCGCGCTTCCGAGCACAAGCACCATCTTGCCCGCTATCACTTTCGTGGTCGCGTCACTTTCGCGGTCTGTGAGAAAGTGCCATCTTTCTTGCATGGTATGCCCCCATTTTTTGCTGAATTGCTAATGTGCTTTGACTGAGTGTACCCTGGGCTCCTGCAATCAGGTGCCCAGGGCCTGTGTTCCTTCCCTGAAACTGTATTGAAGCTGAAACCCAATTGGCATCTCTGGCCACATGTCAGCCCCTGGTAAATGGTACCCTAGGTACCCAGGGCATTGTGACCAGAGAAGACCCCTAAGGGCTGCAGCACTTATTGTGCCACCCTTAGGGACCCTGCACCCTGACACCCACACCCTGTCTTGGCAGACTGAGTGTCCTGGTGCAGACCTAAACAAAGAGTCGACATGACACACATCCCTGTGTGCCATGCCCACAAACCCACTGCCCTGGCATACATCAGTCACCCTTCTAGCTGGGTGCCCTATGCCAGTGATGTGGGCACCTCCCCCAGGATGGGCAGGGGGAAGCTTCAAAGGCATACCGCCTTTGTGAGCTTCTCCAGACCACTTTCTGTACTCAGCAACTGGGCCCCCCCACTCAGGCGGGAAGACTGGCAGGAAACCCTACATGAGGAAAAGGGGTGTGCCCACCTGTGCCAACTCCACCCCTCAGGTGGGAGAGGCGAGGTGAAGCACAACTCTGGGCTCCGGCCATCTTGAGGATGGGGAACCCTGCCCAATCAGAGTTAGGCTCCTGCCCCCCTCCCACAGGAGAGGAGCAGGATAGGTGGTGTAATCACCCCAGGACAGGGACCTATTGGTCCCTGCCCTTCCCCTACCTGTAACACCCCTAAATGTAACACCCCTAAATGTAGTATTTAGGGGCACCCCGAACCTTCCTTCCTCAGATCCAGATTTCGACACAAGAAATAAGACCAAGAAGAAGAAGACCTGTCGTGCAGCTGCTAAAGAGGACAACACCAACTGACTTGGCCCGAGCCCTACAGACCTGTTGATCCTTGAACCTGCTCCTGCTAAATCCCGGCATCTCCTGCGGATAGGAACCTCAAGAACACCGGAGGACCTGCCTGCCTTAACCCTCTTAAGACTGGGACTCCCACGAGCAGTGGCTCTGCTCAAACAGCAATACCCCAGGTGCCAGCCAGGTACTGCGAATCCAGCCCACTCTGCACCCACCATGCCCGGCCTGTGCCCAAGTGGACAAAAACCCTCAGGACATCCCCCGGCGATTCTGACCTGGAATCCAGTGCCCAAGGACCCTCCTCGACGACCTAGACGATGCCTGCAGACTCAGAACCAGGGACCCCTCCTACCGCGACCAGCAGAGGGTAAGATTTCCCGACGTCCAAAGACACCCCTGCACCTCGCGCCCCCTGGCCTCCTGTGCCCAACTCTGGGGTGCCTACCTACCCTCCAAGATCCTAACTTATCCCTTGAGGTGTTGATCGCTCCAGAAGATCCACCGCCCCCGGGCCTGCAGCTTTTGTTCCCTTTTCACGATATCCATGGAATAAGACTGAGCGCCCGACGGCTCAAAAGCACCCTGCACCTAGCCGCCTGAGTGCCCCTCACAGTGCAACCTGTGTCCTACCCTACTTCCCCATTTGCCCTGAGCAATTGACCAGGGGCCCAGCTCCCACAGCTGCGTGGCCTTCTAGCCAGCAGCCACCAACCGAAGGCCCCCTGCCACTCATTGGATAACATTGGGCCTAACTACCTCCGCACCCGACTGCCTCTGTGCCGCTGAGGGTGTACCAACTGTACCTACCTGACCCTGGGAGACCCCTGAGTCTATGCCCAGAACCTTAATTCTGCCAGTCGAGTACTTACCTAAAAGCCGATAACACACTTGTCTTCCATAGGCTAACATTGACTGGTTTCACTCAGAAATTCTTCTAAGTGTGGAGTTTTGTGTGGAGTGTTAAGCCTGGCAAAGCCTCCCCTATGGCAGGACTATTGGTCTATAGACCCCTGAATGCCCCAGTAGCCCAGTTATTGAAACTCCTTGACACCATTGCTGCTTTATCACTGAAATACACTCATTTGACAGTTCTTGGAGATTTCAACGTCCATATGGACAAATCCAACTGCCCCTTAGAAGTGCAGTTGGAAGATACCCTAAAACGGTTGAATCGGACGCAAAGGGTAACTGCACCTACACATATGGCAGGCCACATGCTAGATTTACTGTTTACCAATGATCAGGCATTACAGGTAGAGGACCCGCTTTCTCTGACCTGGTCAGATCATTGCTTGATTACTTTTAGTATCTGTGGGTCTCACCGCAAAGATCTGGTAAGAACCACCTTGGAAGTCAAGAGGAATTGGAGCAAGGTCTCCACTCAATCAATGGGCTTTCTGTTACAGTCCAATTTCCCCCTTCTCACGGGAGACCCCTGTCAGGATGCACTAACTTTTAAGCAGTGGGTCACCTCAGCCCTGGATAAAACCACCCCAATTAAAAATAGGAAGCTTGCTAGGAGCAAACCCTCAGCTTCATGGTTCAAAGACAAGCTCCGGTTGGAGAAGAGTCTTTGCAAGAGGTTGGAGCGTGCTTGGCGCAAACACTACGGTCCGGCAGCCAAGTGTATATACACAAAACAGCGCTAAGAAAATGTCATGCCTTAAGGCGTAAGTCCATTAGGACTTTCTTTGCCAATCAGATTAACTCCTCGAATAAGTTGACGAAAGAAATGTTCAATATTGTTCAGGGGTTTATTAAACACTGGGGGGTTGGGCCTGTCTTTACGTCCAAACTGGGCCACTGATAAGCAAGAAAACAAAAAATTGTGTGGACGTATTATTTTTCAAAATATCTTAAGATCACCCTTTTAAAAATCATAAAGAGGGTTTAGTGTATTTATTTCACTTATTACTTTCAACATTAGTTAGAGAACATACATACAAAATATTAACTCATATCATAAGAGAAGGACATACATTATAATTCGACATTTCATTGAATCATAAATACCAAACAAAATTACATTTAACAAATACAAAACAAACAATTCAACATGAATGACCAGTCCTTAATTAAGAAAAGAAACAATAGCGGTGCAGACTTATTCTCAGTTTGTATTACTGCCACCTGCTAAGACTAGCTCTCTCTGGCCGAAGTGTTGGCAGCCAATCAGATCTCAGCATGAGATCTGTTTGATCCGCAGACCCTCTGTGTCTCTAGATATACTCCAAAACTACTGAACAGATTTACACCAAAATACAAAAATCACTTTTTCTGGATCAAAACCTAACTTTCTAGCAAAATTGGTGTAATTCCGTCCAGCGGTTTGGTCTGTAGTCGTGTTTACAATACCTATGGGAAATTACGTGGGGAAAAGGTGTTCCAGGACCCTCCCCCCTTGTTCTCAGCCCCCTCTTGACTAAACCTTCTGAAACTTTGCAAACGGCAGCTGAAGTGAGTGGCAAACTAGTTTAGAACATTTTGTTAAGCTTCATCAAATGGTGCTTATGTTATCAGAAAAACAAAAAATTATATTCCTACGGAAGCTAGGTCCTAACTACAAGTACCTACTGGTAACCACCAGTAGGTAAAAAAAATAAAAAGAAACACACACACACAAAAAAAGAAACAAGGATAATAGGAAGCTCTCACCTTGACTTCTTTCTCAATGTAGTCATTTAGCAGGATATCTGGTTCCACACGATGCTCTGTCGGCGAGAGGGACACTGTATGGAGGGCCCGCCGTTCTGTCACCTTCTCCTGCGCTTTCTTGTCACGACCCTTCTCTCCTTTCAGGAAGACTCGTTTGAATGGAGACACTATCCCAGGCTGCAGGGAAGGAGATGAAGAGCTGAGTGAAAGGTTTTCTACTAGAATGCATCTTACAATATTCTCACCAACATGTTAACCAAATCAAGGAACTGGTGTGAAGCCTTCCCAGTCAGCATTGTGCAGTACAATGCAGTGCTGTTTACATTTTAAAGAGACTCCTTCCACAATCACAGATCCTGGCTGACCTCCAGTTACGAAAATGTTCTTCTACTACACTGGCACATACAGGTAAGAACACAAAGGAGGGCCTGGAATACCACAACTTTTACACAGAAACATGCAAGCAATATTAAAAGGTATACACTTTTAATTCCAGATATATAAATGCTAGATCATCAACACATAAGTCATCCTCTCATCTACCACTGGAATTGCAGACCACTTGTGGTGGGACCATTAACTGATATTTTCATGAGGTAATCGAGTACAGAGGTGTACACTTGTTACTGTGCAGCTGTACCACTCCTTGTGCAAGCTAAATTCCCACTCATGGATAGCCAGCGTAACATTAAAGGCCTGATGTGTGAAGGGATTATACTCATTCTGCGACTATTGGAAATGTGCTGATACACAATAACGAAATGATTAATACCAGTAGGATTAGTTTGCAGCCTGAAGTGTTTTCTGGATTCACATGTTGTGCATCTTTTTGGCCATCTAGTGGTTGGGTCCGGAATTGTGTTTTGTCCTACTCTTCAATACTTTTTTTGTACTTTAGTGTGGGCGTGGTCGACAATCATTTGATGTTAAGTCCATCACCTGTGTGACGTCACACGGCGCCCCGGAAGTTCATTTCCATGGTCACCATCTTCAGATTCTTTCTTTTTTTACTCCTGGCGCCTGACCTATTTGAAACATTTCTTTTTCTGAAGTATTGCTCACCTTTCCTGTTTGCTTGTGCCCCCATTTACGGGGAGATGGGCGAGTCCCATGTGTATCCAGATCTTAAGACTGCAAAACTACTCCTACTGGTTAATAACCATTTCATTTTGCAGCATGAATCCCTTTCTGGATTCACATGATGTACATCTGATTACGTAGCAGTGTTAGGTTCCTTGGGTACCATTTCAGAAAATGGGGTTAACCCAATAATGGTCCTGGACCTGGGTACTTTAGACGATACAAAAAACAATGGTCCTAGAACCTTAATCACAATGTAGATTCAATCAAGTACATATTTAAAGTATTTCCTTAGTTTTAAGAGGAGTAAGGAGCAGAAATAAATATGCCAGGCTCCTCAATGCCGGAGTCAAATTATGTAAACTTTAAATAAACGTAAAGATAAACAGAACACAGACCATAGATTCAATTCTTCTGGTAATTTAATACTCATTAATAAAGAAGTCAAGTAATATTCATGAGATATAGGCAAAAAGGGAGGTTGCTCCAAAGGGGAATGTGCTGGTGGGGAAGGGGTGCTCAGTGTTGGTCAGTGAGAGAAAAAGGATTTCAGTGGCATAGAAGGGAGAGAAAACGTCATGTTATTTACATAAACAATATGAACGGTTGACATTCACCGTCATATGTGGCCTAGCTTTTCATATATTACAGTTCATGATTATATACACTGATACAGAATTAAATTCAAATTTGCACGATAAGGAATATGTAGAGGTAAGTCTAGGCCTATCCAAATGCGTCGACGTTTCGATCCGACTTAGGGCGCAAGGGGAATTAGCAGCCTCGGCCGTGCGGATCTTCTTCAGGACAGAGGTAGTAGGGAGCAACCAGGGGAGCGGTGGCTTAGTCACCTAATGGGTATAAGGGAATTGATCAGGTCTGTGACTGGGTATCAAAAAGGCACATCAAGCACATGTGCGCATAAGTTAAAAAGGCTTACCCTCCGTGTGTTGCGAGTAGCCCAGGTAATGTAGGCATGTCATGGCGGTTCCAATTTATGTATTAATCCATATGATAGCTGGGGAGAAGAAGGTCATGTATTATAGGCCAGAAGTGGCTGGAAGTGGTGAATACCACGAGTTAATCCTGTGATAGCTGTGGAGCAAGACATACCTCATAACTGTTAGAGCATGTAGCGCGGATAAGGAAAAGGGGCACCCTCGTAGTTTGTGCCAAATGATTCACAAATTTGGATTGGCGTTCTGGAATTACAAAAGGAGGGAGCGCTCAGTGCTAAGTTCAAAGTACAACCAGCATACGGGCACTAAGGGTTAAGCCACGTGTTCAGAGAACCGATTACCTGAAAGTGAAGCAGAAGCGCGTACGTTAAGTCTCCCTGAAACTGCATATAATGAACGGCGCCCTCGCTGGCGGCTTGATTTAAATGCCGTAACCGCGGGGAAACGTGCGAGGCGGGCCAGTGTAGAAAGACTAGATCAGGACAAGCGCCGTAAGGGCGGTGGAAATTGTCTCGTGGGATGAGGATCACAAGGGTAGAGTTGGACCTATTATTAAAGTAGGAATTCCCTATGATTATGCCAGGCTCTCTTCCGAGAGATGAACTGGGGAACATGCCTCCCCCCCCTCCATGCATTTAAAACAAGCATTGGAAATGCAATAGGTCTCGCAGTAGTAAAGTTTGAGCTATAGGTGTTATTTATTTTTTTGTTTTTTATTTATGTGTTGTTTTTTCTAAATAGCTACATTAATAGCTTTCTTCTTTACAAAGCCAATAGTTATAATTTTTGTAAATGTGACACCTCTAGCATTTGGCAATCCTTGGACCTTCGGTAATGCCAATAAAGCATTATTGCCTAGCATTGCATTGTATCGTTGACTGTTTACATTCCTGGCCTACATACATTATGCAACGTTTCTTTGAAGTTACCAGACCGGACAGTTGTTGTTGTTGTTTGTAATGGCTGCTTATCACCTCAATAATAACTCCCCCTGTCTCCACCAGCTCCCTCCCGCGCGGCCCCGCAGGTCCCCCTCCCCTTGGTGTCAGGGCCCACCGAACTGCCACATGGGCACTGATAAAGAGTGATGGATGGGCTGTGGCTGGCTCCACTGGGGCCAGTGCTCGGCTGGGAGCATCTCAGTGCACCGGTGGCCAGGAGTCTGGCAGTGTGAGAGGAGGAGAGAGAGAGAGGGAGGGCAGGGGGGGGGTGTAGGGATGCGATGGAGAGAAGCAGGGCAGGGAGGGTGGCGTAGATCAAGGCAGTCTTAGAGGGAGATGAGAAGTGTGAGGGAGGGAATGAGGAATCTGGAAAAGAAAGGATTTAAAGGAAGAATAACGGGTGGAAAAGAGGAGAGACCAGTGGAGGGATTGAAGAGGGGAAGGGGAAAGGAGAACACAGCTATGGATAAAATAAATTGGTATATAGAAGAAAGAGACGTTGGAGGGAAGAGTAGAATGGAAGAGAGAATGGAGGGAAGGAAAAGAGAGGGTTTAGATTAGGGTGGGAAAGAAGGAGAGGGCGGAGGAAGGGAGCACGACAGAGGGTGGACACAGCGAAAGATACAGGGAGGACAGGAAAGGAGGAAGTGACTGTCTCACTGGAGAAGCAACAGCTGCATGAATGTCTGAGAGGACAAACAAACAACAAGTTCTTATTAACTCAGATCAAATGTGCTTTGCAAATGTTCTGCTGCAGGGGGTTAAGCGCTGTCGGGTCATCGCAGAGCTGCACAATGGTGCTTCAACGCTGGGTTTGGCCTGATGCTGGGGGGCTCACAAGTGAGAGTGACAAAAGTTTCCTAAAGGGTGACCAAATGAGGCAGGCACCAAGTTGGTCGGAGGGGTGGGATCTGGGGGAGGCAGGGAGCTGCGGCAGGTAGCGGGAGAAGGAGGTTGCCGGGTGGCTAGTATTGCAAATAGAATAAGAAGTCCTCTTATGGTGCGCCAAGCCAATGAAGCTTTTCGCCCCACAGGGGTTAACACCATGGTTTTCTAAATACTCTATTTGTGGCTCTATAATTAAAAATGACCTTCGTTATGCAGGGCCAGCATTTTAATTTTGGTTTAGGACAAAAATACATATACTATGCATTGGTAGGAGGTTGCCGGTCTGGTGGATGGGGACGGGTTGTGGTCTTGGGGATGTACGGGGCATCATTGGGGGCGTAAAAGAAATACTGCGGGGAAAGCGAGGCTCGGGAGATGGCGGGTAATGCATGAGAGGTGGGCTGCTGTTAGAGGCTGTCGGGCGAGAGCATTTGAATTCCGAAGCACGGGAAATGCGGGCGATGGTCGCGTGTAAGCACCACTTGGCACGGAGGTGCCGACCGAGTCCGGGGTCGGGGTGGCGAGACTTGTGAAACCTGGGTATAAGGTCCTGGGTGTAAGATGCTGGATACAAGTGGGCTGTCGTGGTGCAGCATGTTGGAGGCGAGTATTGTACGGTGTGCTGACTCCTAGGCGTGCGACCGATGCTTCGTCCAACTAGGGGGGGGAGGCAGTGCGGGGGCAGCCACGGTGGAGTTTGGTTTCCTGCTAGACAAGCGAAAGAAGCATGGCCCCAGATCTGCAAGAATGGGCTATGACCCCCCTCGCCCCCCCTTCTTGTCCGTCTCACATGCTGCCACACCATTAACTAAGAAGCAAAGAACGACAAGTGGGAGGCGGCGGGGGGGGGGGGGAGACACGCGAGCCAGGTTTGCAGGAGAGGTGTGGCGAGGGCGCATCTGTCTGCCGGGGGGCGGACGAGGGTTGGGGGCTCTGTTTTGGAGGGCGGTCTCGGGAGGGAACAAATGGTGGTGGGGTGCGGAGCGGGCGTCTAAGCAAAGGGGACAGAATAACGAAGAGGTATTGTAGGCATGACAACATCATATCGGGTGGTGGTACTCGTGGATGAAATATGACAACAAACAGTAGCAGTGGGTCAATAATTGTGTACCTCTCTCATATGAATCTGGAACAATAGTGGATAGATGCAAGGAGTGAAAACTAAAGAAGAATATCTTTCCTATGTGGAACAAGCCTTTCACCGTAACACGGCTGGCAGGGGAGGGGGCGGAGAGGGGAGAGGTGCGACACGGCAGTAGGAGGAGGAGGGGGGAGGAGAGTAGGGGAGGCACGGCCTAGCGGCAGGCAGGCAGGGGAGGAGAGGAGGAGGGGGGAGGAGAGTAGGGGAGGCACGGCCTAGCGGCCGTGCAATCAAGTAGTGAGGGGGCGGAGCTGGGGGAGGCTGTGAGAGAGAGTAGGCAAGGCAGGCGGCTGGGGGCATGTGCACGCGCTTTTAAGCTCAATGCACATGCGCATTGAGCTTAAAAGTCACGGGCACTGCAAGGAATCGCCACGATTCCTTGCAAGTTAGATAAAGTCTGGATGAGCCCCTATAGTCTCGCTTGCTCGATGCGCATGCGCATCGACAGGCGAGACCTAAAAAGGGAAGAATGTGTCACTGTATATACTGTTTTAGAATTTTAATTAGTGAATACTTGACTGTATATATAGCATGACAATTTTTAATGAAGCTGACAATCGTGCGATAATTTGTTTTCCCATCTTGAGCCCAATTCGCTATGATTTAATAATAGGCCCAATTGTGATCCTCATCCCACGAGACAATTTCCACCGCCCTTTCGGCGCTTGTCCTGATCTAGTCTTTCTACACTGGCCCGCCGCGCACGTTTTCCCGTGGTTACGGCATTTAATTCAAGCCGCGAGCGAGGGCGCCGTTCATTATATGCGGTTGCAGGGAGACTAAACGGACGCTGAAAGTCTCAGCTCCCCTCCCACATTTTTCTCCTGCCTCACTTGACGCTTGTTTCCTGTTGCCAAGCAACCGCATACTACATCGATCGCGTCTTGCAGATGCCGCTTATTTTCCCGCTAGTGCCCTTCCTGCCGGCCTCTCTCAGGACAATTAATGGAGACGGTAGCGCAGCTGGCGCAACAAAGGCAAGCTGGTCTGCGCCTGGACAGCACCCAGCGTCAGGACCACTTGTCCTCCCATCATCTGGCGATATACCACCGAGGAGTTCCTGGGACACCGGACAGCGCAACAACAGCTCTTGCTTCACGTCCTCTCCATGAACTACCAAAGAAACCTTCACCTGCAGCCACTGCCGATCCTCCTGCTACACGGGACCACCTGCCCACATTCGTACCTGCGCCACCCCCGCACAGAGGACTACGAACAACCCAGAACTGCTCCAATGCATCCGGCTCAACGCCCGCTCCCTCTACAAACACACAATGGAAATCTAGGACAACCATCACCCCGCTCTTCCCAGACGTAGCCCTCATAACCGAAACATGGTTCAACCCTTCCTCGAACCCAGACAATGCCCCACCACCCCAACTGTTACAAGATGATACACCAAGACCGAACCAAACAACACAGCGGGTGCATTGCCATCATCTTTAAGGAAACAATCTGATGCACCTTCACCAGCGACGACCCAGCACCTCTCATCGAACACCTCAACTTCCTACTACAGATTAATGCCAAGACCAAGATAAGAGGCACCCTTGCCTACAGACCACTGAGAGCCCAACCGGCCTTCTGTGACGTCATCTCCAACCTCACCGCTCTCCTTGCCATCGATGCGCTCCATTACGTCCTACTCAGCGATCTCAATTTCCACATTGACAACCCCAACAACGCCAAATCCACCAGTCTCCTGGAGAACCTCAACAACATTGGCCTCACCCAACTGGTCACTGAACCCACGCACAAAGTCAGGGACACACTCAACACCATCTTTACCTCCAGCGATAGAATCGAATTCCCCCACGTGACAGAACTCACCTGGAAATACCACGCCATCGTCCACTTTACCATCTCCAATGCCCAGCATACCATTTCCAAGTATCACAGTGCCACCCACCAAAGATAGAGCAAGGTAACCGAGACCCAATGGACACATGCCCTTGGCACCACACAACCCGAAACAGCAGCAGCCCATGACCAAGCCGTCCGGCCTTCACCTCCTGGATCACCAAATGCACTGACAGACTTTCCCGGCTGAAATCAGCGAAAGGCAACTAAACTTCCTAAAAAGCCAGATGGTGCACCCCAGAGCTCCGAACCACCAAGCGCAATTGCTAAATACTCAAGAAGCAATGGTGCGTCACTGAGGACCTCTCTGACGGAGACACTCACAAACCAGCCCTCAACAACTACCAGCTTCGTATCAAGGAAGCCAAGAGAACAGCAATCACTGACCACATTGACACTGCGCCCACCCACACGAAAGAGCTCTATAAAATTGTCAAGGAGTTTTCAAACCAGACAGCCACAGAGAGCACTATCCATCCCTCCCAAGAACTCTGCGACACCCTTTCCAACTACTTCGAGAGCAAGATTGAAACCATTTAGAAATTCAACCCCAACCCACCACTCTCGGCCTCGACAACCTTAATCAACCAGCAAACACCAGTCGAACGATAACCACATCGTCTCTGATCGCCCCTCAAACTACCACACCCATCATGTACTCCATCCACTCAGGGGCACCTACTGACCCCTGACCCCACCATCTCTTCAACCTCAGAGCCAACCAAATCAGCACTGAACACACCAGCATCCTCAATCCATCTCCACATCAACCTTCTCAGACGGATGGCAAAACGCTTGGTCAGACCCCTCCTGCAGATGCCCTCTGCCGACCTAAAAAATAACCGACCAATCTCCCTGCTCCCCTACCCAGCCAAAGTACTCAAGAAAGCAATCAACCAAAAGCTCAGCGAATACCTGGAACTAACCCACTTATTCGATGCCTCACAATGAAGCTCTGTGCCAACAATGTTACTGAAACCGCGCTGACTGCGCCACAGACACCATCAGAACCATCCTCAACCGCATAGAAACGGTGTCCGTATCACACCTGCTCTTTACTTTGGTAGTCGAACCCTTAGACATCACCATCCGACATACAGCGGCAATAGCGGGTATTCCTTTCTGTGGTCAGTCCCACAAAATCTGCTACTTACTCTCACACAACCGGCTACCTCCCTACTCGCGGTTGTTTACCGCCTCTGCCTTCAAGGCAGTATCAGGCTTTAAAGTCAACATGACCAAATCTTATGCATTGAAGCTCACCATACCCCAACAGGACCACCCCGCCCTTTAATCATTAGCCCCCTTCCAATGGGCATTGTGCTCGATACGATACCTAGACCGTATCTTCATCCCCACACTGCATTCTTTGACATAAGCCAACTGGCCAGAATACCGAAGGTCCATCTTTAAAGACCTCCATTGCTGTAAGCAATTGCATATCTCAGGGCTGGGTTGAATTAATGTTGTAAGAATTAATGACCTCCCCAGAATTCTCTACTTCTTTTAAGCTCTACCCACAGCTATCCCCTCTGATGATATCAAGCACTTACACTCAAACAACCCTGGCTATCCAACCCTGTTAATGCTACCTAGAGACAGAGGTGGTTTGGCCTGCTCTAACCTACTTGAATATTATTAGGCAGCTCATCTCGGAGTTATTTCTGAATGGTCGTTCGCTAAAGAGACAAACAATGGTTCCATATGGACCGATTGGTGACTTATCCCCAAGCACACCAGTCCTGGAAGTGCATATATTGCTACTCCCACCAGACCAGTCTCAGAGATTTGGGACAAACTGGCACTCAAGAGGAGTATCACCACCTTCATGCCCCCCAACAAGCCTACTGCCTGTACTCTGGAGTTCACTCCTGCCCTTAACCCCCATGCATTCCCCAGCTGGAAAACCGGTGAATATAGACTCTGCGCGACCTCTCCGTAGGTGACAACATAAAGTTCCATTGCCAATGGAAACTGGACTTTAAGGTTCCTGAAAAGCTGCAATACTGTCAACTGCATCACTGGGCGCTTCACCCCCTCAATGCTCATAGAGCCAGGCGGACCTACACGTCCTTTGAGAAATTGGTCAGGGCTTACAATGGGTCCAGAGGGCTACTATCCAGAACTTAACAAGTACTCCAACATTCTGCACCTCCATGCATCCACGAATACCAAAAGCAATGGCATACTAGCACTTCTGAGGGAATCTCGCAAAAAACATGGGAAACACTGGCAGGACATACCCAAGTTATACAGAAGTATACCCCAAGAGACAGCCTATAAAATCATGGCACAATCATACCACACCCGACACTCCTGCACACCATCTACCCTACAGCCTCTGTCCTCTGCTGGTGGTGTGAAGTAGAGTCGGCTGACTTCTGCCACACCTGGTGTTCTTGATCATTTATCACCACATACTCGAAGGAGATCCTTGGACATATAGAGGGCACTGTAGTATTCCCAGCCCCTGCCACCAACACCTCCATCATATTAGGTATACAACCCCTTGCACTCAAGGCTATGACAAATACACACTGCGGCTCATTAACCATATGTTAGGTGATGCAAAACAGCTCATTGCTCACATCTAAAAGAAAACCCAAGGCCCGCCTATTGCCCTTTGGTTTACTTGCCTCTGGCACGTTATGGCAATTAAACATTTATCGCATAAGTTGGCCCACACTGATAAAACAAATTCACACATATCTGGCAGCCACTAATTAACTATCTCTCTCGGTTTGAACATACCTACTTCGCCCTACCCAAGCTCAAAGCACTGCAACTCTGACTAGAGAGCTTGCCTGTCGCCACAAGGGTGCCCTTTACACTAGACACTTTCCCTCCGCCACCCACCAGAAGGGCCCCTACTTGCGCTGCTCCAAAGCAGTAGGATGGACCTGGGGCTCTCTGGGAGTCATTCGGACTGACCACTATTGCACTTTTTTGTTTCCTTGTAAGTTGGTATGTGACATGTATACCTGCCTTTGGGTGTCCTACACCTGCTACTACTATCACCATATTGTTGCATCTCTGTTTTATTGATTAGAAATGTTCTGTTCAATATGTAAGTGGTGTGGATTTGAATCTGAGGCCATGTCTTGTTTTGACTTATGGAAAACATTTCATTAAGGATTTCAAGCAAAAATAAAGAGACATGGAAGAGTGTTGTGCAGTACTACTATGGGTAATTATATCTTTGTTTTTGAAAACTGGGATATGATCTTCTCAATGACGTTCTTCTATGGAATGGAGATCTTTCTGGCAAAGAAAAAATGCCCTTTGCTACTCCTAATTTTTAGCAAGAATCTTTTTGATTTCTTTCCCAAATAAAGCACTGCCAACATCCTCCATATTCATCACTTAATGAAGTATGTAATAAAATGTGAATACATTTTTTTCAAAGTTTCAAAAATATTATGCTAATCTTAAATAAACTTTATTAAGATATATTCATCACTTCAGCCCGCACCTACGGTCTGCAACCAGAACTCCTCCCCTAAGAGAAATAACCGAGTAGTAAAACTGGTGGCAGTCCTTCTCACACAGCAACCTCCGCTTTCTTTCTAAGCACATCTAGCTCAGTACTAGAAGAATTACTGTACGTCTTGCCATAACCAGCAGTCTGTAGAGTTTATCTTTCCTTTTTTCTACAAATATGTGTAACTATTAAGACTTTGATAGCCACTAACCATGGGTAAGAGAGGTACCTCCAGCCCTTTATAAAGGTGGGTTCCAGAAGAATATTCAGTACCACAAAATGATGGTAACGTAAGAAAGATTTCATAAACGTATTATTAAAATAGAAATCATATCTGTGTTGCTGTAGGACCCGCCTCAGAGTGGACATTGGATGAAACTATTTCACAACAAGGCGATGTGACAGCATGAGAGGAGAAACGCACAAGGGTGATGCTGGGAAGATGCTTGCAATAAGTTAAACCACTGGCAATGGCGCTGGCTAGCCTTCCAACCTATTGTTCTTTTGCCCAACATGCCACCTCAGTTTGGACCAAGGCATATGCAAATTAGTCTTGACCCTGCTCCAATAGGAACAGTCCAGTCTGAACTACCGGCCAGGTCCCTCTAAACCGGAACACAAGCAACCAAAGACTGGTTTTGCCCTAATTGGGGCTCTTGACGTGTGTAGCTTGATTCCAGTGGCACAGTTAGCACTGATTCCACGTCTAGGCATAACCTTGACCACTTAAGGAGTAACATCAAACACACAAAAGGTAATGGAAGGAATGCTTGCACTAAGTCTAACCACTGGCAATTGCTCAGGGTAGTATTCCAACCCATCGTCCTTTTAACCACCATGGCACCTCAGTTTGGACCCAGCAATTTGCAAGTCAGATCAAATCAGTCTTGACCCTGTGCCAATGGAAACAGTCCAGCCCGAAATGCCAGGCCAGGTACTCACTAAACCGGAATACAAGCAAGCCAAGACCGATTTCTCCCTGATTGGGGCTCTTCCGTTAGGTGTAGCTTGGCCACAGTGGGGCAGTGAGCACAAGGCCTATGTCTGGGCAAAGCTGACACACTAAGGTATAAAAAAAATGTTTTAAAAAAGTGATGGATGGAATGTTTGAATTCATCTAGGCCATTGGTAATTACTTGGGGCCCCCTTCCAGACCATTATGATTTTGCACACCATGCCACTTCCGTTTGGCCCCAGCAACATGCAAATCAGTCTTGAGACTGCTCCATTGAGAACAGTCTAGCCCGAATTGCAAGGCCAGGTCTTCCCAGAATCGGAACACAAGCAACCCAAAACCTGTGTCGCCCTGATTTGGGCTTGTCAGTTGGGTGTAGCTTGGCTGCCGGGTACAAGAGGAGAGGTCATTGGAAGAGGGTGGGGTGAAGGGCAAGATGAACATCACGACATGTACTGCTTCAGGAACAACAGTATCAGAGTAAAATAAATACAGTACATCAACTGTGATATTATAGTATGCTGTGAGAGAACTCTCTCCCCCTCTTTGACAACTTCTGAAGGTTCATATGAAAGTGCCAGAGTAGAGATAACCACACCCACACATGCACAAGAACAAGGGGCGCATAGAGGCCCGTGAAACAGACACCACTGACACTAGGGCTTATTCTGAGTGCTCCCCTAAGCTCTCCATGCCTTCTGAAGACTTGGGGGTACCCAATAAGGTTTTTGTTTCCCCAGCTTCGGTAGTTTATCATGCACTCGGTACCTGAAGCAGGTACTTTTCTGCCCCGGAAAGGCAGGCGCTCACTTTTACTAAATAGGGGCCATAATGTGGGTCTAGCGGCTGCTGTGGCATAATTTTCTCCTTGGACAGGTGCGGAATCGCTCTGTGAGGTACGGAGGAATTCACACCCAATCCTTTTTGGGCTCTGGAGACCCCAAACAAACATGTATCCTCCAGGGACAGAGAAGCCCCAAGCTCTGCCACCTAGGGTTAGGGAAGGATTGTGTGCACTCCTCTATATGTACACAACATTCTACCCCTTTCTCACACTGGCAGTAGGAGAAATGGGCCAGCCAGCTGTGTGTAACAAGCTTTTGGGCGCATGACACCTCTTGCAACAAAGTGCAACTTCTACTCCAGCAAAGAGAGGGTTGGAACTGGCCCTTACTTGTTCACTCATCCATATTGCTGTGGGCAGCGAAGTACTGCTGCTACAGCATGTCTGTGGACAATCTCTTGCACCGCGCCCACACTCTCCGACTTCAGTCTGACTTACCCCTTTTATACATACAATTATTCAGGCACCGCACCCTTAGTAGCTGCTACTAGCGTCACTAAGATGCCTTGTAATTACTAAGCCTTTTTTTTGCCTATGGCTATAATTGAGTAGTAATGAGGTGCAACCAATGGCCAGACAGTGTTAATAAGTGTAAAAAAAGAAAAAAAATGTAATACTATCCCAAAATGTGCTGCATTATACCAAACACTTTGCCTTTTCTTGCTGCCTAATTTAGTCTACCCTGTAGCATAATTTGGTCGTCCCCTAATGTATACTTATAGTAGACCAGGTTGTATTGATCTTACAATTTATCTATTCACATCTGCTCGCAATGGGACTGATCAAAATTCAGTTTAATAAAGGGCTAACACTGGTTATGCAATGTGGCATGATATATACACAGTGGCTTTAATGCTAATTATCCAAACTTACTTCAGAATAAATAATTCAATTCACAGGTAGGGTTTATAATGGACATTTCTAAATAGATAGTCTCTGCATACATTAAAGCGTTTATATTAAAAAGAAATATGAAAAAATGTTAAGACAACATTTTGGTCACTTTTCATAAATAGCGTTTTCTTGCTTTTTACATTTCACTGCATAGGACTAGGTTTGATGAGGTCACATGGCCGATGATCCATGCACAGAAGCTGCAGAGCGTGAGATCATGAGATCTTCAGGACACAAAGCTGCATCATATACACGTTGAGAAAAAACATGCCATCTGCTGACCTCAAATAAGTTACTGTGCTATTTTATCAATATCATTTTGTACACCCATCCAGGATTTAATTAACACAAAAGACACCACATACAGACATCCATCATGACCCCGAAACCATGTTTATTCCTATCCACAATACACATAAGCACACTCGCACCTGGCTCAAACTAATGCTGTGCACGGAAACTCCCACACCAGAATGACTATGCCATAGACACATGCACAAAAACACAACAGGTGCAAACACACACCAACACTCTTGTCAACAGCAAACTAGAGTAAAAGAATACCCTCTAGGATAGGATCAACACGCATCTCATCAGGAGGCTGTATGTGGAACATCCAGAACTCAGCGGCCAGAATCACACTCAACCTCCGACGGCACTCTCAAATCTCACCTCACTTCAAGGACTTACACTGGCTATCCATACCCAAATGAGCATATTTGAAACTCCACACCTACACTTCAAAGGCTATCTGGCCCAGCATACCTTTTTTTTTTTAACTTTATTTTTCCCTTTTCGCATAGAAGTACAAACACAAAATGTGGGTTACATAGCATAGTATATAGATGATTGCAGTAAGGAGATCGAGCATACAAAATATGTCTTAATGTGCGGTACAATACAGGAACGTCAATAAGTCAGAAGTCTGTACATATGGAGATATGTGTGAAACATCAAAAAATGAATCGTTGACACAGCGACATATGTGTGGTAGGACTAACCATCAGAGTTGCATAGTTGACACCGGAAACAAGCATTGGAAATGCAATAGGTCTCGCAGTAGTAAAGTTTGAGCTATAGGTGTTATTTATTTTTTTGTTTTTTATTTATGTGTTGTTTTTTCTAAATAGCTAAATTAATAGCTTTCTTCTTTACAAAGCCAATAGTTATAATTTTTGTAAATGTGACACCTCTAGCATTTGGCAATCCTTGGACCTTCGGTAATGCCAATAAAGCATTATTGCCTAGCATTGCATTGTATCGTTGACTGTTTACATTCCTGGCCTACATACATTATGCAACGTTTCTTTGAAGTTACCAGACCGGACAGTTGTTGTTGTTGTTTGTAATGGCTGCTTATCACCTCAATAATAACTCCCCCTGTCTCCACCAGCTCCCTCCCGCGCGGCCCCGCAGGTCCCCCTCCCCTTGGTGTCAGGGCCCACCGAACTGCCACATGGGCACTGATAAAGAGTGATGGATGGGCTGTGGCTGGCTCCACTGGGGCCAGTGCTCGGCTGGGAGCATCTCAGTGCACCGGTGGCCAGGAGTCTGGCAGTGTGAGAGGAGGAGAGAGAGAGAGGGAGGGCAGGGGGGGGGTGTAGGGATGCGATGGAGAGAAGCAGGGCAGGGAGGGTGGCGTAGATCAAGGCAGTCTTAGAGGGAGATGAGAAGTGTGAGGGAGGGAATGAGGAATCTGGAAAAGAAAGGATTTAAAGGAAGAATAACGGGTGGAAAAGAGGAGAGACCAGTGGAGGGATTGAAGAGGGGAAGGGGAAAGGAGAACACAGCTATGGATAAAATAAATTGGTATATAGAAGAAAGAGACGTTGGAGGGAAGAGTAGAATGGAAGAGAGAATGGAGGGAAGGAAAAGAGAGGGTTTAGATTAGGGTGGGAAAGAAGGAGAGGGCGGAGGAAGGGAGCACGACAGAGGGTGGACACAGCGAAAGATACAGGGAGGACAGGAAAGGAGGAAGTGACTGTCTCACTGGAGAAGCAACAGCTGCATGAATGTCTGAGAGGACAAACAAACAACAAGTTCTTATTAACTCAGATCAAATGTGCTTTGCAAATGTTCTGCTGCAGGGGGTTAAGCGCTGTCGGGTCATCGCAGAGCTGCACAATGGTGCTTCAACGCTGGGTTTGGCCTGATGCTGGGGGGCTCACAAGTGAGAGTGACAAAAGTTTCCTAAAGGGTGACCAAATGAGGCAGGCACCAAGTTGGTCGGAGGGGTGGGATCTGGGGGAGGCAGGGAGCTGCGGCAGGTAGCGGGAGAAGGAGGTTGCCGGGTGGCTAGTATTGCAAATAGAATAAGAAGTCCTCTTATGGTGCGCCAAGCCAATGAAGCTTTTCGCCCCACAGGGGTTAACACCATGGTTTTCTAAATACTCTATTTGTGGCTCTATAATTCAAAATGACCTTCGTTATGCAGGGCCAGCATTTTAATTTTGGTTTAGGACAAAAATACATATACTATGCATTGGTAGGAGGTTGCCGGTCTGGTGGATGGGGACGGGTTGTGGTCTTGGGGATGTACGGGGCATCATTGGGGGCGTAAAAGAAATACTGCGGGGAAAGCGAGGCTCGGGAGATGGCGGGTAATGCATGAGAGGTGGGCTGCTGTTAGAGGCTGTCGGGCGAGAGCATTTGAATTCCGAAGCACGGGAAATGCGGGCGATGGTCGCGTGTAAGCACCACTTGGCACGGAGGTGCCGACCGAGTCCGGGGTCGGGGTGGCGAGACTTGTGACACCTGGGTATAAGGTCCTGGGTGTAAGATGCTGGATACAAGTGGGCTGTCGTGGTGCAGCATGTTGGAGGCGAGTATTGTACGGTGTGCTGACTCCTAGGCGTGCGACCGATGCTTCGTCCAACTAGGGGGGGGAGGCAGTGCGGGGGCAGCCACGGTGGAGTTTGGTTTCCTGCTAGACAAGCGAAAGAAGCATGGCCCCAGATCTGCAAGAATGGGCTATGACCCCCCTCGCCCCCCCTTCTTGTCCGTCTCACATGCTGCCACACCATTAACTAAGAAGCAAAGAACGACAAGTGGGAGGCGGCGGGGGGGGGGGAGACACGCGAGCCAGGTTTGCAGGAGAGGTGTGGCGAGGGCGCATCTGTCTGCCGGGGGGCGGACGAGGGTTGGGGGCTCTGTTTTGGAGGGCGGTCTCGGGAGGGAACAAATGGTGGTGGGGTGCGGAGCGGGCGTCTAAGCAAAGGGGACAGAATAACGAAGAGGTATTGTAGGCATGACAACATCATATCGGGTGGTGGTACTCGTGGATGAAATATGACAACAAACAGTAGCAGTGGGTCAATAATTGTGTACCTCTCTCATATGAATCTGGAACAATAGTGGATAGATGCAAGGAGTGAAAACTAAAGAAGAATATCTTTCCTATGTGGAACAAGCCTTTCACCGTAACACGGCTGGCAGGGGAGGGGGCGGAGAGGGGAGAGGTGCGACACGGCAGTAGGAGGAGGAGGGGGGAGGAGAGTAGGGGAGGCACGGCCTAGCGGCAGGCAGGCAGGGGAGGAGAGGAGGAGGGGGGAGGAGAGTAGGGGAGGCACGGCCTAGCGGCCGTGCAATCAAGTAGTGAGGGGGCGGAGCTGGGGGAGGCTGTGAGAGAGAGTAGGCAAGGCAGGCGGCTGGGGGCATGTGCACGCGCTTTTAAGCTCAATGCACATGCGCATTGAGCTTAAAAGTCACGGGCACTGCAAGGAATCGCCACGATTCCTTGCAAGTTAGATAAAGTCTGGATGAGCCCCTATAGTCTCGCTTGCTCGATGCGCATGCGCATCGACAGGCGAGACCTAAAAACATCAATATGTCTGCGGACAAAACATCAATCAGAGTAAAACATGTGCAAATTATTTATACCTCAAAGTCTAATCAGCCAATTCCCTCGGGTACGATTCCATTCTCTGGTTGCGACTGGTGTGCAGCGTTAACCTTGGTAATGTAGGTACGGTATGGACCCCAAATGTCCACCGGTCTGGACGCACTAGGGACCTGAGCGGAGTATTCTTCACAATTAGTGCTACAAAAAGCCATGCTTCCAGGCCATGCTTTCAACTTCGGGGGTCGTCTACCACCCCACAGCAAAGCGACTTCCCTCTTGGCTAACAAAAAGCCCGAGGCAGCAAGTTTTTTAACAGCACGAGGGAAGTTGGATACGTAGCCCAGCAACGCAATTTCGGGAGTAGGCACCAGGTTCATGCCTAAAATATCGCTGAGGGTCCTGTGTATCTGAGACCAGTATTCATGAAGAAGGGGGCAAGTCCAAGAGAGGTGGGGCAAGTCCAAGAGAGGTGAGCAAAGTCGGCAAAGGTGGCCTTGCACGTTGGACAATAGTGGGGACGACTAGGGTCAATTCTGTGAGAGCGAGCTGGGGTATGGTATAGTTTGCAGAGAAACTTAAAATGAAGGAGTTTGTGTCTACTGTTTAGGGAAACAACTTTGGTGGCTCTACAACATTGCTCCCATTGGTCGTCTGTGATGGGTTTACCCAGATCTTCCTCCCATGCGGTATGAACCCTGGAGTCAGAAACGGGAATTGAGTCACTGCACAGTTTGTATAATTTAGAGACCATGTGTGCCCCGGAGGGGTGTTGGATAAGGAGCGTTAGTGGGGGCGGTGGGTCCGGAGCCAGGGGGAATGTGGCAAATGAGGCATGAAGCATGGATTGTAAACGGGTCAAGAAGGCCCAGCATACCTTAACAATAGTATTTGCTTTCAGACACCTCAGCTCGGCAGGACACCGATTTGAACTCATCCCACACATAGAAAAAACCTGATCTGGTAGTCCGAGTCTTCTACATCGCTCCTAAAACATGGAATGTCCTGCCATTACACATCCAAAACTCTTCCTCACTTCTTGAATTCTGCATAAAGCTCAAGACCTGGCTTTTCAAATAAACACATTAGGCCCTACGCTTGGCTAGTCTGACACCTGCTCAGCACCAGGATACCACCTAACCCCACACCACCCCTGGGGAAAAGTGAGCTTTACAAATCAACATAACATAGCACATACAAATTATGCCTCTACATTTCTTTAATCTTATCTACAAAGTAAGTATGGCGGCGGTGCAAGTGCATTCAGTTCAGCCCGGTACAAAACGCAACCATGGCTGGAGTATTGTTAGTCTGGATGCTTGCTTTTGTTTCCCATACCCTGTGCCTGTTAGTCTCTGTGCCCACATCCATAATACGGAACAGGTGGAGAGACATAATTATCCCCTTATTTTCAGGGGGACATGACCACATGTAAAGGAATGAATGAATATCCTCTGAGTTTAGGGCTGGTTCTACATGTGCGCCAGCCCTATCAGTATTACAGAAGGGCAAGACAAGCATTTGAGGCCCTTCTGTATCTGTGGCACTCTGTGTATTACAGTTCTATAATATTACCTCTTTGACTGGAATGACCAAGTTTACAATTGTCAGGCATGAAAACTGCTCTCAGTGGTCAACAATACTGCTTTCTTTTTAACAAATGTGTTGCCGCTTTTTAAACTTTTTTTTAAAAAAAATGAATGTACACCTCAAAATAATGACACCAAAAGAAACAGTTACAGCGTTCACCACGTGCAAAGAAATATGTGCTGGTAAATTGTAACAATTAAATAGCCAGTCTTCCTAGTGCGAAGATGTCAAGGTGTTAGTGTGGTGATGGGGACCTTCATAAACTTCAACTATTACAATCTGCTTGGTGTCCAGGTGCTTGTGTTGAAGCCTGGCCTGCTGGAAATGATGACGGATGGGCCTGACAGGTATCAGTACGTACTCTTAAATAACTCTCCATATGCCTGTCTGGAATAAGATCCGATGTAAATCTAGGGCTTTTAGGCTATCTCCAGAAAATGGGCCCACATTGGCCCACCCGAACGTACTCTTGGTCCATCCAGATAAAAATTCCTGGAACTGGGCATGGCTCAGATTATTTCTAGCTTATGACGCATCACTTTTTTGTTTCATTCACACATACATCTATGTCCGAACTACAACTCAAAGGCGATAGCAAAGAAAACAATGACACCTACTATATATTCAAATGCAGGGCTCAAGTCCTAAAAAAAGAAGTGGGGGGACGCTGTCAACAGAAGTGACGTCACGACCGGAAGTGACGTCACGAAAGGTGGCTTGCACCATCGGGCTCATTGCCTCCCCTAGCTCACCCCTTAGATGTGATTGCATCTTAGATGTCAGCGCGTGAGAAGCTTGCTATGAGCTCCGATCTCGTTCCAGAGAGGCCAAAGAGTAAAGTCCAGCTGTTTGGCAGGGGGGATGGCGTCCCCCCGGTAAAATAAGTGGGGGGACGCCGTCCACCCACGTGGTACCCCGACTCGAGCCCTGTTCAAATGCCATTACAAACTTTAGAGCGTTGAAGTACACAAATCCATCTCCACATAAGGAAACACCGAAACAATTGTAAAGCTTGATTTACCCTGTGAACAACCTAAACGTTACAAGGTGACGCATGCTTGTTTGTGCCTTAATATTCTAGTAGCTAAAAAAACACTGCACCTGTGTAACCAGTGTTAAAACGTGCCCGCCCTTTGTAATCCAACAAAAATACCAACTATTTCTGAATATTTTTAATTTCTGCAGCTAACTAGCTTTTTGGTAGTAGTACTTTTGGAGGTAGTTACTTTCTACTATCTGGGAGGGGACAGGGGGTGTGCTTCAGGCATCTCATTTTTGGTGCAATCGAAATTATGTAAATTCATCAAGGGGTTGTGCTTTAGCGAAATGGCATTCATCTCACACAGACCCTAGCCGTGGCCTGCAAGTGCGCGCAGAGGGGTGGACTCCCTGGTATATAGCCCTCTAAAACCACCCCACTAAGTAAAAGGGTGGGTGGTAGGGAAACGCCTACGGCCTTCCATCCATAACAATTCTGCTTGTGGCATACATGCCAACATTTTAGGAGAGGAAAGTTGGATTATTATTTATTTTTTTTAATGATCGGAAGAATGTGTTTATCTCACTGACTTCTATTGAAGCAGGGGCAATTTCAGGCTGGAGACAGCCAAAATAAAGCAATTGTTTGCTCCAAAACCCGTGAATCTCCCGCCTGAATCGGGTCTAATGGTATGTATGCTTGTGGACAGGTTTCAAGGCTGGTCCTGCTAACAAACCATAGCTGGGTAGGCGACTTGCTCTTTGCCTGGGTTAACACATTTCCTTCACAACACCTATTCAACACTTGGGGGAGTAACACGTAACAGAAACCAGCAGAAAGCAATGCCTGCCTCGGTGTGGGTGGGCGACTTTCCCCTCATTGACACTAGTGGAGGTCCAGTGTGTAAGCAGCACGTGGAATAAAGCTGGAAGGGCCACCAACAAAAGCCGTATTCGTTGTTGTCCCACAGCTGATGTCGCCTTTGTTTACATGACGTGCCCTGCTCACCGCCCGACGCTTCTGGTGACAAGCCGGCTCCAGTCACACCACCACCAGCAGCACACAGGCCTGTCACAGCACAATGGCTGAGGTGGCCGGCTGCCAAAGGACTGGAGAGCCGATCGCGGTGTGAGAGCGGCAAAATAAAGCCTTGTTCTCCAGCAGGAAAGATATTCGATCTAAAACACCCCAATGAAAAACAGCAAATGAACTCGGCGAGGATGACATCACTCCCTCCTTTTACAAACCGCTCTTACAGTGACCCTGCGGGGAGCTATCCCGCGAAGCTGCTCTATTTGTGGAAATGAATGGACCGCGCCCCGGCGCTATTGGAAGCAGATGTTGGGCCGTCTTTTCTGGCCCCAAACATCTGGGCGGACCGCGGGGACGGAGCCTGCTCCCGATGCCTAGCGCCGGAGCAGGGTTCTGTAAGGGAAGAAGTTCGGTTTTGTTTCCTTCCTGTTTTGTGACTATGAAGGGAACAGCAAGATAAACACAAACGCACTAAATGGCGACTGTTTTTTTTCTCGCAAACATGCCACAGAGGCAGAGCAGCTCGCCATAATACGTGTCTGTAACCGAACTATGGCAGCATAGTACGAGAAGTCTATGTGCATCTGAATGGCATTTGATACATCAAAAAGTGTACAAAACACGGTTTTGAGGATATAATTTGAACCCTGCTACTTAAGTGTTGTCTTCTCCCGCGCTTCATGGCGAAACCTAGCCACCCTTCCGTGTCTCCCTTCCCCACCTTGTATGTCCCAAAACCAATATCCGATGGTAGAAATACTGGGACCTCTTGCAGACACTTGGTACTACTTACCTCACCATCCATCTCAACTCCCAAGATGGCTGGAGAAGGTGTCATTGGTGCAGTTCTTTCACGCGTGCAGTAGTCTCCGCTAATATTGACGTTCACTTGAGGAGAGACACCCTTATTCTCTGTAGCACTATTTGCCCCAGTGCTACTTTAAAGAAACATAGATAAACGTCAGTGAAAGCTCTCAAGCAACTGAGCAGGAAGTAGAAACCACAATTTCCTTCTCTGAAAAGGTGTGGCGTTCAAAGTCAGTGACTAAAATACAACTAAAGAAAACACATTTTTATTAGAGTCAGAAAGACAGGGAACAGTTCGGTTCTATTACACTAAACACTTCGGTCAAGGTAGTCGTGTAGCAAAATATGGCATCAACAAGGACAGCCATACGCCAATGACCTGGTATCGTAGAACACTGCAACTTTTAAATGTTACATCAACAAAGAGGGGATATTTGTGTACTCCTAGGTTAGGGTACGCTTGTTTATTAGTCGTGCCCACCTCCAAGTGTTCTTTTCTAAGTTTTAAGTTTGTCAACCATCCACACACAAAGTCACATCAGTTAAAGAAAAAAGGGGATGGAAGTAAGAAAGTACCTCATGTAAGCACCATCCATAGCGCAACTGGTTGGTACTCACAAGTTTGCTCACATTGTCATCATCGGTAACTTTTCTGACAGGAAACGAAAATAGAGTGGTTACCCAATCTTGAAGTTGTGTGAGAAAAGGTGAAGAAAAATAAAGTGTAGATGATCATATCATCCGTATTTCACACATTTGGGCAATGGTGCCATGATTGGAATTACTGGCCATGCATGTACTTACACACACCCTCTACACATCTGCCTTGAAAGTGTGAAGGCAGGAGTAGCCTGTCCATGGCACTGGCGTGGAGAACTCAGACGAGATTGGGCCCTTTGATGGACTAGAATAATATGAGGTGGTTTTATATTCTAGCACCTACATCAGGCATATATGGCCAAGCGTATTAAAATGTTTTCCTTTGTACTAAACTTATGGAGTTGAGACTTGATAGTTCTGGGCTGATTAAGTCCCCCGCTGTGCAATCTAAGGAATATCATTTAATGTAGACAAAGTACTATAATACCTACAATGTAATGAAATTGAACGCTGTAATATGCGACGTAGGGAACGCTTTGAGATTGGGCCCTTTGATGGACTAGAATAATATGAGGTGGTTTTATATTCTAGCACCTACATCAGGCATATATGGCCAAGCGTATTAAAATGTTTTCCTTTGTACTAAACTTATGGAGTTGAGACTTGATAGTTCTGGGCTGAATAAGTCCCCCGCTGTGCAATCTAAGGAATATCATTTAATGTAGACAAAGTACTATAATACCTACAATGTAATGAAATTGAACGCTGTAATATGCGACGTAGGGAACACTTTGAAATTTAGGTGAAATACTATAACACCTACAGAGTTGAAAATCCGGCTGCTGCACAGTATAGTAAACACCAATTGCCGTGCAGTCAGCCGTTGACAATTGAAAGATGGCGCCCGCGGTTTTACTGCATTTTAAGTGGAGTGTGTTGGTAGCTAAAAAACGCCCCTGCATCTATTCGTGGCACCGGATTGGTTAACAACTGTTTCTGATCCAGGTGAGAGAGAGAGGCTTATCTCCTGCTTCCTGGTCGCGGCCCGGTACTTTACTCGGCGCACAAGTTTCCTTGGCATTTAGGGAATTGTCAAGCTCAGATCTCCTTTATAGCAGTGGGGAGATGCGAGTCAAAGGGGAGCAGTCTGACTTTCGCTCCGATGCACAAATAAAGCACAGGGTCCTGGTATTTAAAACTGGGTGAGCGGGCTGCCGTGTCTCTATTAACCCCTTCACTGCGGCAGCTATTTCACTGCAGTGCTAAGGGGGCGGAGCGGGCGCATGCTGGTCACGGAACCGCTCCGTCACCAGCCGCGGCTGTGCTCATGACGGAGCGGTTCCGTCACGGCCCCGCCCGCTCAATGGAACGCTCAGCGCAGGCGGGGAATCCGCTCAGCGCAGGCGTGCCGAGCGGGCCGTGACGGAACCGCTCCGTCATCAGCACAGCGCGACCGCAGCTGATGACGGAGTGGTTCCGTGACCAGCAGGGGAGGGGTTAAGAAAGTTCTGTGACATGCTGTGCACAGATCTTTTTGCGGTTCCTTGTCTAATGCTTCCACTTGTTTTTTTTAAATAGTTCTTAAGATTTGAAGAAGGCATTAGGATACTATTTGGCAAACATGAGAAGAATGACAATGTTATCAGCGTCAATATTTCATGATGGCTAAATAATGTGTGTATGTATTCACAGGTACACTGCTGGTGGCTGCGTTTTACCTCATGGGGAAAATCCCCCGAATGAGTTGCTGGTAGGAGTCCACCTGGCAACCACTTGGTAATTATGGCACAAAATATACACACTTAAAAAAAAAGTGTGGTAATGTTGATACAGAATAAAAACTTGTGTGTGTGTTTTATGTCTTTGGCACTACCTTTCTAGTATCTTGTTTGTCAACCACTACAGATCTTTTAAGCATCAGTGAGGTGGAGAAGCGTCTGCGAGCCCTGATGAAATTTTGCCATAAAATGTGCGATACAATGAAACATAACATGTCGGCCATTCCAATTAAGATGGTTTAAACATGCCGTTCTTTTTAATCTGAATGTGGGCCCCGTGGAAATTAAAGTATGTATGAAAAAAGTGGTCCACAACTCATTTTAGCCTGGAAAACTTTTCTCTTTCACACTTTACGGAGTCCAGATGGCTGATGGATAGTATGATCATCTACACTTTATTTTTCTTCACCTTTTCTCACACAATTTCAAGACTTTAGCAAAAACTCTCTTTTCTTGTCATGAAAGTTACAGATGATGACAACGTGAGCAAACTGGTGAGTACCAACCAGTAGCTCTAAGGATGGTGCTTACGTGAGGTACTTTCTGACTTCCCTCATCTTTTTTTCTTTAACTGATGTGACTTTGTGTGTGGTTGGTTGACAAACTCTAAACTTAGAAAAGAACACTTGGAGGTGGGCATAACTAATAAACAAGCGTAGACTAACCTAGGAGTACACAAATATCCCATCTTTGTTGATGTAACATAAAAAAGTTGCAGTGTTCTATGTAACCAGGTCATTGGTGTATGGACTTTGTGAGTGGAGGGCGACCTGGCTATATTCCCTCTGTTGCTCCAATTTTTTTGATGATCAACAAGGACATATCTGTCAACCTCTCGACTCAGAAATGTCGATGAAGTCAGGCGTTTAAGAGGGTGATCTCTTTAAGGTGAAAGGAGAATTAAAACGTTTTTGGAAAGTGATATGCTTTGAAACATGGGTGACCCTTTAAAGACTGGAAAAGCATTGTATTTGTCAGGCAGGTGAATAGAAGTAAAAGGAGGATAACAGCTGCCAGATGCAGGTGAGCCATCAGGTATGCAGGGATTTACAGCTAATGAGAACCGGCTGCAACACATCGACGAAGGGAACATTCTACTTTCGAAGTGTCTTTACTACCAGTGTGAATTGTGACTCAGAATAGGAATCCTGGTGGCCTCTTTCACCACAACTGTGAAAGTGTGAATCCTGATGCATACAAGCAATAGGCACAACTTCTACATGCGAAGCAAGGCCTAGCTTTCTAAACATTTACTATACATCTGCCAGAGGAGCAGTACCTTCATGGGAAGGTTTATCATAACATTCCCATCACTACTCAACTCCCAAGCAGCCCTTTAGCAAGGCTCAATGGCAAGCTTTTGTTTCAATTAGTTATTGGTCTCAAACAGACTAGGCAATGGTGAATTGCAATCAGCCTGCCTTGCTATGCCCATCAACAGTTTAAGTTTTAGGTTGCTTGCTACAACATCTCAAAATTAGCATCAATCAAGCATTAATTAGCCCATATTCCCTCTCCTAGGCTTTTCCAGTAATTGTTTTTTTGGTTTAGAACAATTAGAATCGATTCTCTTTGGTATGGGACTTCCTTTACAAGCTTTTGTATGAATTTCTTTCCTACTGGTGTGAATGAGACTTACCTAGAGACTGGGGAGTATGCGTGTGGCAGTGTAAGCAGTGTGGCACTGAGTTAGCTAGGTGAATCGAAGGGCTGTGCGCATGGGCTGAAAATATATATGAGTGATGGTTTCGATTTGATTACATGGGTAAAATTACAGTGATGAATGTAAAGAGGGCAGGTTTATATTAGATCTAAGACAATGATGCTCTGTTTTGAGGGGGGTGGGGTGGTGGAGGCGAGAAGTCCGAAACAAATTCTATTACAAGACTGGAGACTCAATTGTGACTCAAGTCTTCCTTGCTTTACTCCAGCAGCAAAATATTGATACCATTAACAACTACAGTCAATACAGAATTGCGTATAACCCCTGTGTGGAGGAGCAGCACGTCGCCTCTTCTTTGCTGCTATGGCAAAGATGAGTACACAATTCATGTCACTCCATGTAAATTAATTAAATAAAGATAACTATTTATGGCATTTAATGTTCTATCTTAGCTTGAGTGTTTAATAACTGTGCTTTGTTTCCTTCCGGAACATAATAGTGTTTTATTTTGTCTTTCTATCTTTCATGTGAAGCTGACAGCACACCTCTTGCTCAGTTCTGAGTGGCACACATGAGCTTTCTTTTGCTCGAAAAGAGGCTAGTTGTTCCTTTAAAGAGGAGCTTTCTTCACTGTTCCTCAGAAACTGTACTGCACAACTTTGTAGCGAGTGTACACATTTTTCCTCACACGTTTCATTGCAAAGACCTGTAGGAGGCTGGCTCTTTAGACAATATACCAAAAAAAGGTTTACTGTGCATAGAGCCCAGGTATCCCTTATAAGTAGACGTGCTTGCTCTAGCAATCCCAAGGTGCTCTCGTAGGGGGTAGTGTGGTCGAGCAACCTTAGGCTTACGAGAGAGGAGTGTTCGACATCTGCTGTATACACAGTTAATAAATGATACATACAACTCAATAAGAAGATCCACGCCGATTTATAAAAATAACATATTTATATATATTTAAGCATGAAAATCAATGAGATCAGGTTTGTACATTTTGAGATAGAATTATTTACAGTTTTTAAAAGTCGGCAGGGCAATTTCTGGAGCACTAATGTTATCCTATGGAGAAAAGACATACTGCCTACAGGTACTTTACATCGACTTACATGACTAATTTTCAAGACTTAAGGAGAGTATGAGGAAGGTCCCAAGTCAGCACCAACAGGTCACCTCAGGGGGCGCTAGGGTGGCTGGGTGCAGAGGTGCAATACAGTGTTGGGTGTCCCGTTGAAGTCAACGGGGATCGCATACAAGGCTGTGTGACAAGTCATGTTTTCACTTTTGTCTGCACCAAGACAGGCAGCCTGCAATGAAAGTCTGCATGAGTTCGGTGAGGGGTCCCTTAGGGTGGCAAAATACATGTTGCGGTACAAAAGGGGGTGGTGATGGACGGAGCATCCGAACCAATCAAACACTCACACCCAGTCAAAAGATCTGGGTTTAATCCATCACCGTTCTTTAGCCCACTCTGCCACCCCAGTTCAGACATGGCTATATGCAAATCAGTCTGACCCTGTGCCTCATGGGAACAGTCCAGCCCGAACTGCCAAGCCATGCCTTCCCTGGACCGGAAACAAGCTTCCGGGGACCGGTTTCTGGCATTACAGCCTTCTTCAGCCCGGCTTGCTTGAATCCAGTGGCAAAGGGAGCAAGGGACTCACGCCTGAGCATACCCTGCCACACTTATGGCGGCCAAAGCGGTACAAAAGGGGGTGGTGATGGACGGAGCATCCGAACCAATCAAACACTCACACCCAGTCAAAAGATCTGGGTTTAATGCATCACCGTTCTTTAGCCCACTCTGCCACCCCAGTTCAGATATGGCTATATGCAAATCAGTCTGACCCTGTGCCTCATGGGAACAGTCCAGCCCTAACTGCTAAGCCATGCCTTCCCTGGACCGGAAACAAGCTTCCGGGGACCGGTTTCTGGCATTACAACCTTCTTCAGCCCGGCTTGCTTGAATCCAGTGGCAAAGTGAGCAAGGGACTCACGTCTGAGCATACCCTGCCACACTTATGGCGGCCAAAGAGGTACAAAAGGGGGTGGTGATGGACGGAGCATCCGAACCAATCAAACACTCACACCCAGTCAAAAGATCTGGGTTTAATCCATCACCGTTCTTTAGCCCACTCTGCCACCTCAGTTCAGACACGGCTATATGCAAATCAGTCTGACCCTGTGCCTCATGGGAACAGTCCAGCCCGAACTGCCAAGCCATGCCTTCCCTGGACCGGAAAAAAGCTTCCGGGGACCGGTTTCTGGCATTACAACCTTCTTCAGCCCGGCTTGCTTGAATCCAGTGGCAAAGGGAGCAAGGGACTCATGTCTGAGCATACCCTGCCACACTTATGGCGGCCAAAGCGGTACAAAAGGGGGTGGTGATGGACGGAGCATCGGTACAAAAGGGGGTGGTGATGGACGGAGCATACAATACATGTTGCAGCCCTAAGGGACCCTTAGGGCTGCAACATGTATTGTATGCTCCGTCCATCACCACCCCCTTTTGTACCGATGCTCCGTCCATCACCACCCCCTTTTGTACCGCTTTGGCCGCCATAAGTGTGGCAGGGTATGCTCAGACGCGAGTCCCTTGCTCCCTTTACTACCCATTTACTACCCATGTCCTAGGTACCTGGGGTACCATTTAGTAGGGACATACAGGGATGCCAAGGGTATTGCGATTTGGGGGAGCAATTGTGCAGTTTAGGGAAAAAGATCTTGCACTGGGTACCTGGATAGCAGTAACCCAGTGCACTTTCAGTCAAAATTGCATCGAATATCAGGCAAAAAGTGGGGGTAACCATTTCAAAAAGGGGCACTTCAATACAAAGCCAGACTAAAGCCTTAACATTCTCAAGAATACAGAGGTTTGAGACTTTGTTTCATACTTTGTTGTTTATCCATACAGTTTTAGGTAAAAGAACGCTCCCGTTATCATTGTTGGTGCTTTAAGTTTATCCTTCCCCCGTTATGTTTCTGATCTATAATAATATTAAGTAAGGCTCATCAGCACAAAATGGAAACATAATAAACAAGCATTTACAATGCAATGGTTTCGCCTTTGGAAAAGTTAGAGCTATTGGCATTGTAAATGACAAAATTTGTATTTATCTGTTGGTTTTGAAAACAGATAAATAAATGGCATTGTCATTTACATTGCCATTAGCCTCTGCAGTCACTCTGCAGTCCCTAGCACTCCATAGCACTCCCTAGTCACTCTGCACTCCCTAGCACTCCCTAGTCACTCTGCACTCCCTAGTCACTCTGCACTCCCTAGTCACTCTGCACTCCCTAGCACTCCCTAGTCACTCTGCACTCCCTAGTCACTCTGCACTCCCTAGTCACTCTGCACTCCCTTGCACTCTGCACTCCCTAGCAGTCCCTAGTCACTCTGCACTTCCTTGCACTCTGCACTCCCTAGCACTCCCTTGCACTCTGCACTCCCTAGTCACTCTGCACTCCCTAGCACTCCCTAGCATTCTGCAGTCACTCTCTGAACTATGCGCTTAAATCGCTCCATGTGTATTTTTTAATGTCATGGCTTCTTTCTAGTCCCCCCCTGGACAATAGTTTTGACAACCCGCAGTTTTAAATGATGGTTAATATTTAATAAACATGTGCATGGTTTGTTTTACAGAAGAGGGCACGTTTCACAATGAGCAGTTATCGTTGACGCTTCCAAATTTTGCAGTGTTTTTAAATGGGCCAAAAATAATAGAACATTATTGCAATGTATGCCATCCCACATTCCAAGCGAAACAGCACCAATATTGAGGGGTACAGAAATGCTAAGCCCCCTGCCTCTCCTCACTCTGCAAGGCCTCCGTGAATGTATTTGTTCCCCTTGTCAAACCGGTAATGCTGTGTTAAATGCACGTAAAATGTGGCACAAGTGCCCTTGTGTTCACGTGACACAGATTCCGTTCTGCGCCCCCTCCTACAAGAAGCTTCACATGCAAGGACATTGAATCACCGCCACCTGCCAGGAAGTGGAAACCTGGCACTGCCTCAACACACAAGCACAGCCTGCAGATTTCTGAACGAGCCAGAATCAGCCAAGCGGCACCCTGCAGCCGACCCAGAAGAAAGGCGGGCAACCTTTTATAATGAGGAAGCAGCTAGCGGCGCGAAGCTGGACGCAGGCAGAGCCGGCGGAACAACAGACAGACAGCAGCGGGCGAGATGGAACCCTCGATACACTCTTAAACATTCTTTGTGTGAACATTCAACAAAGTGTAAAAGCTCAGAAATCCTGTCAACTGTATTTAGATGTGGACTTCACATAATAAAAATAATCAGCGATTATTTGCAAGACGTATTTCAACTAAGTTGTGCTCAACCATAGTTTAACCTTCGGCTGGCGAGTACCCAATGGTTGCAAATCCTCGGTTCATAAATGGAGCAGATCAAATCCAGTGGTGTGTGTGGCAGGTGATACTGCCTACTTGTGCTTTGCTTTTACATACTATGTCATTCCTGCTCTGAACACGCCTTTCAAAATGGACACCGCTATAAGCTACTCACTCAACCTTACTACCGGCAAACATTGTTCATCTCTGCCAGGGATGTGGTGCTTAGTTTTACAGTCTCATCTGTTTCTAGGTAAGAAAACTATCAATGCCCTTTTGGCATACGCTCTTCGAAGTGAACTACAAACAGAAAAGCTCTTACTGCTGCAAACCCAAAGCCATCAAGTCCCAGGACACGACTGGTGTGTTCACATTAGTGCACCTCTGGCCTGCTTCTCCTTTAGTCTCTTAGTTACCAAAATCTATGCAAGTTAGCAAACCGCAACATTTAGCATATTCATTTTAGAAGACAGGGGTCAGGGTTTAAATGACATGCTCCATCAGTAATAGTATATGTGCGTCGACCACAGTCTCTGCTGACTTTGGGAAGACTTGTGACATTTTCATTACTTCTAAGAACATTTCTGATATTTAATCGCATTTAGTGAGATTAGGGACCGCAAACCGAGTGACAGCGGGAGGGGGGCGGGAAAGGCACGGACAGCGGGAGGGGGGACGGGAAAGGCACGGACAGCGGGGGGGGGGCAGGAAAGGCACGGACAGCGGGAGGGGGGGCAGGAAAGGCACGGACAGCGGGGGGGGCAGGAAAGGCACGGACAGCGGGAGGGGGGCGGGAAAGGCACAGACAGCGGGAGGGGGGACGGGAAAGGCACGGACAGCGGGAGGGGGGGCGGAAACGGCAAGAAAGGCAAAGCAGAAGGCAGCACTCACCTGGACTTCTTCCGGCGGCGGTCGGCCTGCAATGACCAAAACAAACCTTCCACCAAAAAAAAAAAAAATAGGAACCGCCCACCACCGCAATGACGTTGTGAAAGGGGCAGGATGAGTAAAAATGGCCGGAACGCCCACGAATCTGCTCCGGCCATGACGGACAGATCTCTGTTCCAATGGCTAGCCTCCATTTATGGAGCTAGCCAATGGAACAGAGGGCGGATTCCCAAGCCACATACTGTAAACATTAGATTTCGCCTGCGCCGAAAAGCTACGCGGCGCAGCTTTCGATGAGGAGAAACCTAAAAAGGAGTCATTTATATATATAAAAAAAAAAACAGTTTGTGTTTTTATTTCATTTCAATTTTCGCTTTTTAAGGCTGCTCGACTTTTTTTGGGAGTTACTTGCTCAAACGGTATAGAGTATACTGATAAATGCAGGATAAGGAAACTCACCATTAACAAACCTCCTGTGAATTTAGACCATGTTCAGTCTGAGACCACGGTGGATGAGGATATCAGGAAGGCCAAATTGGACAGGAGTCTATAGATGAGGAGGAAATTATGGTCCGTGAAGTCATTCAGTCAGAGGTGAGTGCACCACTTTAGTTGATGCACGATGCTATCAGTAACTCTATTTATTGCAGCATTCTTTAGTAAGCTGATCATTTGCCTCCATGTCCTCAAGAAGAGAAAATCAACTTAAGAGGTCATGATTCTCCTTTGACAAACAATATACATGTTTATTCAATGAAAAGAAAAGCTGAGGCGCTTCGGCCAAGGGAGGAGACGGCCATCCCTATTTGCACTAGATATCAGGAAATCCCTTATATTACAGCTAAAAAGTCTAGGGAAGTCACTTTTGTAAGGGAACTATTTTTAAGACCCCCCTAGCAAACAAAACTGTTTTGCCTTTGTCTTTTATTCTGTTGGAATACATTTTCTTCCCCTCTGGGTTCCAGGCTGACTGATGAGAAGGAACTTGGGGATACTATCATCCCAGTTAATATTCAAGGTCCAGTAGCGGGGTCAAGCACTGTTACTCTTCATGCATTGGGCTTCACATATTTTGATCCTGAGGAACTTACTCATTCCAGATCTGGAGAATGGGTTCCTTCCCCTTCACATCAGATTCTGTATGGAGCTCAGTTTGTAAGAAAAACAATCGGCAAATGAAATAGATCCATTACACCCCATATGTTGCACCTAAGGTTGATCTGGCTATGGTGCTCTTTTTGTCTGAAAAAGGCAAATAAGGGTACAGATAAAGCCCTTTGCAACTGTTAGGACAAATAGACATTTTAGGCCCACGGACTCAAACTATAGAAATTATTCAGACCTCGAGAAATCTACTGGCCCACTCGCTATGACGAGTTAGATATTATCAGGGCAAGCTATTTTTAGGGACTACGAGCCGGTCTGGCAAGAGACTCCAGCTGAGAAAGAACAGGTGTTCTTATAATTAAGAAACTTAAAGAACAATAAAAATGCATTTTACATCTTGTTATATTTGCTGTGCATTCAAAGACAGAGGTCAGCTTATGTCTTCTTACAGATTGTTCCTTATTTTATCCTGGAGATCGTGTTAACAAAATACCTGAACTTTGCAGTCAGAGAAATAAAAGTAAAGCAAACTGTTTGACAATCATGCTGTGTGCAATGAAAAACTATAGGATGTCAGTTTTGTTTCTAAAAATAATTAAATACCATGTAAATGAACTGTACAAATATTTAGAAATATGTTTCAGTAGTTGGAAAAACATTTTTTATTAGTTCTGACATGTGATGGAAACATATATTTTAATAGGATAAAAACAAATCATAACACCTTACTTGGTGAGGTTCAAATGATATGTGCTGAAACCCAATTAGCCCATTATCGTTTGTATGCGATATAGTTTTATCAGTAAAAGTGCATGTCAATGGGAACTTTGTGGCCATTTCAATGGCAATGTGCTGTCTGTAAATGACATAGCTCTCCCACATCATACTTTAGTAATATATCTATTAAAAGTGAGAGTTTTTATACAAGAACTTAGAAACATTCCTGCCTCCATCCTGATGACAATGATATTTCAGAACCAAGAGGAAGGTGAAGGGGTCATGTGTGCATTTTATTTGTGCTACATTTTTATTATACATGGTGCAAAAGTCTAGTCTATTAAATCAAACATAAGAGTTTTTGCACAGCAAATATGTTTAAGCTCATATTTGAAGGCGCGCTTATATTTAATAAGAAAAATAAGACTCAATGAAATAAAATATTTCCCTAGGATCACACAATTTGGAGCAGTATACGGGTCAAGCGCATTACAGTTATGTCGAGTAGATTATTCAAGTAACTAGACATACAGGACTAGTAACACTGTTACTGAAGATGCTACTCTTACCAGGGCTTAAACAGATTTGGCATTCCTTAGGGGATGGAGCCATCAAACTGTTTCCATGTTAGGAAATGCAGACGCAGCCACAGCAGCAAGGAGAAGAAAACACTTCTTAAGGAGAATAGACCCTAAGCTTGCAGAAATAGCAGATAAGGAGCTAAGTCATGACGCCAACGGCAGTTCGGTGAGCACTCCGCATACGTACAAACGTTCATATCCCTGGAAAAAGGACAGGCAAATCTACGGAAGGTTTTTCCTCCCTCATGTTTTTAGGATAGCCGATCGAGGCATTCTTTGGGCAACATACAACATGGTTCCTACAGATCAACCTTCTACACAAATAGAGGGGCACACAATGCTGGGTTAAGCTTCAGATGAGGTTTTACCCCTTCCTTTCCAGAAAAAGCAGGTCACTACACAGGCATATTTATATAAAAGAACGCACCTGTCGTAATGCTGGTGTGTCATCTTCAAATCTAAAATCGTGTGGCAGACTTGGCCATCTTCTTTACAATTGGTCTTTCAATACAACAGATCAATAAGTGTTACAAACAATTCAGGGGTACAATATAGAGTTTTATTCTCCTCCAGTTCAACTGTCTCCTCCTTGTGCCATGCTGTATACTCTCCTACAGAGAGAGCTGATTACAAGAGAAGTGCATGGGCTGTTGTAAGAAAAGAGCAATCAAGAGAGTGGCAGTTTATCTGGAGGGTCTTCTCAGGAATCTGTTTTTGGTTCGGAAATTAGAAGAGGGTTTTGGCGCAGAAATAAATCCAAATTGCTGAAAACTTCAAGATGAAAGGTGAGAACGGACTAAGGGATGGGAAACATCCTTTACAACGAAACTTTTACAACGCACTACCATTACGACGCAACTTTTACAACGCAAACCATTACAACGCATAGCGCTGGGGGGCGCTCTAGGATAGGGAATAGGTTTAATGTACTATCCAACACCTTCCCTACTATCCACGGGGACTGGAGTTGGAATAGTAAATTAAACTATTCACTATCCAGCGCCCAAAAGCATTATGCGTTGTAATGCTATGCGTTGTAAAACTTGCGATGTAAAGGTAGGCGTTGTAAAAGTATGCGTTGTAACGTCATACATCCCTAAGGGATACCTTACAAAAGGGGGATTTGCTTAGCAAGGGTAAACCTGAAGGATGCTGATCTGTCGGTTCCAATTCAAACAGTTTCTACAGGTTTGGTAGAACAACAAAATATACAAATTCAAACTTCTTCATTTCAGGTTGTCCCCCCAGCCCATGGTGATCAAAACAATTATTAAAACCAGTGACAGGACCGCTTCATTCTCACGGAGTCAAAAACTTCCTTTATCTAGATGACATTCTAGTTTCAAACAGACTCCATACATTCACTTAATTTGGGTAGCATCTTTTCTACGACAGCTGGGGTTTGTAATAAACCAAAATAAGTCTATTTTAATTCCATCTCAAATTATCAGTTTCCAGGCTTCATAATATATTCTGTCGAAAAATCTCTTCTTCCTACAGAGGAAGATCGTTTTAATAAAGAAAGAGATACAATCAATCCTCAAACTAGACAAGCTTTCTTTCAGGAAACAAGTCAGGACTGAGGGTCTTTATCTGCATCCATTCAGACAACTTTTCCAGACTCCTTACATTATCGAGCATTCAATGTGTAAAAGAGTTACTTCTTCACAAGACCAGTCTTTATCCAGCATTAATTTTCCTTTCTCTGGAGGCAAGGGAGGAGACAGAATGGTGGCTCTCATTTGGAAGGCTCGAATAGAAGATACATTTTTGGCAAGGCCAAAGATACCACATTAGAGGCAGGCGTCAGTAAAACCAGCCGGGAAGCCCAGTTGAAAGAAACAGTTACAGAAGAAAAAAAAAATTGTCTCTCAAAGAGAGAAAATGTAATAACTTATTCTGAGCAGGTTCCTTCCCAGACAAGAGTTTATCTTCAAACAAGGTAAATTGCTGCACTCTTCAAGTGATGGATAATGTGTCCACTGTCCGTTATATAATCAAATTGGGAGGTGCAAGGTCAAAGGGTCGAGCAGACAGTCGTGGAATTTGGCCATTTTGCCTGGAAAGAGGAATTATGACTCAGGAAGAGTATTTTTCGTGTCTTTTCAATCCTATGGCAGGACCGGAGGCTCAGATTATGCTCTGCTCTCTTCACTTTATTTTTAACACCAGCCTTAAACTAACGACCTTTCCCAATAATCAAAGGGAAAGCAGAAACAACAAAATACATCCACCAATCGATGAACAGTATTTGCAATATCGTCCATCGACACTGTTCAAGCCCCTCTTTCTTCGCTGCTCCAGCAGCCTGGAATTTAGTGCCTCGCCTCGTTAATGGATAAGTATTGTGAGGGTTGATGATTTTAAGTGTGGTTTTTCAATAATTTATGTTGATCGCTATTTACTGTGCAGATATATAGCTTTGTTTTTCTTCTTACAGTGAGCCAAGGGAGTATGTCTGTGCGCTTCAGGCTGAGGACATACTTTCTGGCCCCTTGTGTTTGGGGCAGAACCCACCGGCCACTAGAGAGAGCTCGCGGTCCAGCGAGCCGCGCCTCCGGCTCTGCGGGCGTTGCGCGTTTCCTCGCCATTGCGGGGAAGCTGCACACGCACCACGGAGCCTTGGCCAAAGAGCAGGGTGCCCTAAACAGCCTGGACGCCCGCACGAAAACTGGTTTGCAATTACAGGTGCCTGTCCCATAAGTGTTATTTTGGTGCTGTGACCGCTGTGCATGGGGGAGGGAGGGGGTTTGAATTTGGGTCAAGTACGCAAAATGGAACAGTATCTATCTGCAGGGTAGTGCAGGAGTTCATCAGCCAACAGTAATGCACTGTTTGGTGAGGACTGGCATTTCTTTGGATTTCTTGCTCTTTGTACTGCATATTCTTTCCCTACGAGAAGCGGGCCTGGTATATGATGTCCACTAATGTAAGAGGCACCTTGTACCAGTCCAGACAACCCTTATGGTGATTTAAGAGGTCTCAGACAACCTTAGAAAGCTATCCAAGTGGTAGCTGTGGAGAGCAGGCTTCAGGCTTAGTCTTGAAGGAGTGCAAAGCAGCTTGTTTTATCAGAATGCAATCTTATAGTATATATTAAATGAAAAAGAACCACACAAGGTATTTATAAATATATGTATTTATTATATAATACTCTAGTGCGTTACAGTATCTCCCACACAGAGATATACACAAAGCACACAATACTGTGGCAAATAAATCACAGTAAATAGTACTAATACACAGGGGGGGAGGGGGTGGACAACACCATATACTAAGAAAGTGGTATAAGAACCACAACTCTGGTCAGGACAATGTGGAGAGGTTGTAGAATCACTGGGGTCCCAAGGAACCTCCCAAGGTAAGAAGCTAGGGACCCCACAGGGGGTGCGTGCAGTGCGAGAACACGATCACAGGCCTCTGTATAACTCTACGTATAAGTGGCGGTTGGATTTTTAAAAGATTAGGGACCCTCCCCAGTGGACCCTAAAGAAACCCTGTGGAAGACAGAAGGTTGGTGAGCCACCCCACCTGTGGATACCGTGGCACCCAAGTTACCTATTCCAGGGAAGCCGGGTGCATAGGTGTGAAGTGGTATCGGAAACTGCAGTCAAACCCAATGGAGAACTTAAGGAGAGTGCCACTGCTGGAAGAGGAGATAGTGTCTGTGGGAATCTAAATGTCGATTCTTGAAGAAGAATACCTGAAAGCAGAGGGGACAGAGTCTGGGTCACTTGAGAGAGACCTGGGGCTCAGTAGACGAATGCCCACCAATGTTGGGTGCTTCAGGACAGATGTCGATGACCTTGACGCTGCAGCTGTGGGGACCAGGCGACGCCGAGAATGACCAGGAACCAGATATGAGCTGTCCCATGACAGATCTTGAGTGCTGAGGGGTCGGTGTCCGGCAGGAGCACCAACAAGCTTTGGCAAAAGAAACTCATGCAGGAGGTCAAGAAGTTGCAGGAAGAAGACCGCCTCCTTGTATTTGGTTTTGGCCTCCGCCAGTGGCACGGGAGGGACCTCCTGTTGATTTGCTGCCTTAGATAACTGCGCCACTTGTTGTTCTGTGGTTTGTACCACCCTCTCTAGTGTTTGCCTCACCCCTGTAAGTTGCCAGATGCAGGCTCCCCGTAAGACTACTTTGAAAGCGTCCCATTCTAGTGATCTAGCTGGTCTAGTGCCCGTGTTTTCAGCAAAGTAGTGTTGGATGGTTTCGGATTGCTTGTGTTGGAACGACGGACTTTGATGTGGTGATTAGCCAGCCATAGAGTGTAATGAACAGCTGTGCTAGCTGTCGCTAGAGTAGGCCATGCAAAAGGACTGCGGACTATGCTTATCTCTAGGTGCACAGAGTGGATGCGACGTCCGAGAGATTTACATGTGTTCCCAAAGGGAGTTGTATTAGACACGATGCAAATAGTATACTCCACTAGAGTGGAATATGTCACGCGATTGTTGAATGATGCCCCAAAGTGCCCAGGGTGGGAGGGGGTGGGTGGGGGGTGTTATACGGGGAACGTTTTGTAAGGTGTTACCTGAAAAATGACTCACTGCTGCGAAGAAATGGTTTGTGATAATTCATATGAAACGTAACATTTATGTATGAGAATACCATGACATGAGAAAGCTTGTATACACTACTAATAAAAAGATAAAAAAAAAAAAAAATAGAAGGCAGTCCTTGGGGAGGCGCCATGTAGGAATCGGGGGCGTGGGTGGGCGCCATGCAAGCGTCACGACATGCACGTCATGATCCGGTATGACTCTACTCAAGTAGTCCGAGTGTAGAATGCGTGGGAGGATAGACTGTGCACATGAAGCGGTCTAAACGCACTTATAAGTTGCGGGGGATAGAATGAAATGAATAGATTTTGGTGGTCTGGTGTGTATGTCACCATGTGTCTGTTAAAGACCAGTGGGCAGCCCAAGCGCGGAGTCCAGCCGTGTGTGTGTGAGCTGGGGAGTGTTTGGTGGGGGGTAGGATCTATCTAATGCAAGATCTAGGGAGCAGTTGTAATCCCCTTCTAGTATCCACGGGGAGGATGTGAATCACGCCAGGGTGCTGGTCAGGGTCCCCCAGAAAGGTGCCTGGTCTACGTTGGGCACGTAGATGCTACCTATAAGGATGGGCTGCCCATCTAGTAACCCCTCCAGCAGCGCGTAGCGTCCCTCGAGGTCCACCTTTCTACCGGTTTCGCAAAAGGGAACTCCGGGCCGAATCCAGACCAGCGTTCCTCACGCGAAGGCGGAGTAGGTTGTGGCGCAGAATGTGCCACGCAATTTCTTCTGAAGTTTGCCCAATTCTGCATGAGTGAGGTGGGTCTCTTGTAGGGAAATGATCTACGCTTGGTGGCGCTTAACATATACATATATCGCATAGCGTTTCCTGGCTGTGTGCATCCTCCATACATTTAGGGTTAAAAAAGTGAAATCCGTGTTTGCCATGGTGGATGATAGATGTGTTACGCAGGGGTGGGTCTCCGGGGGTACGTAACCTCCCATCACTTGCCACTGGGTGTTGCTCGCGAAGCTGTGTGGAGCTGTGGGTGAGCGGTCCCGCCCTTTATATGGGAGGTAACAAGAGGTCATGACACAGGGGGCGGGTGAACTAAGAACTGGGGTCAGGAAGCAGTCCCAATACTGGGGACCTATCGCTGGGAGCGATAAGTTCAAACTGGCTCTCCTGTAGGAAGAAAGCATTAAAAAGTAACCATGGGGTGGTGGAGTGTGCTTGCGAGGTCGGTCCTTAGACGGACTTGTGAAGGATCAGTGGTCATCGTCTGGTCCCAAGATGCGTTGGGACGATGTTGCGTGTATAGCATGAGAGAGCTGCAGCTTTGTAAGGGGGCCAAGAAGCTGTTAGTAGGGCTGCCCTGCGCCTATCTGCTGCGGGGTACTGTGGACAGCGTCTCGTTGGTAGCCTCCCTTGAGCAACCTCGCTTGTTCATCAGCTTATTAGATCCGCTGTCTGGGGGGGGTGACCTGGGGTAGCGTGATTGAGTCTACTTTAGATGAAGTCTCGTCACTATCTTCCTCTCCCACCGATGAGAAACGGTGCGGGGCTCTATCCATGTCGTCTGAGGGCGGAGAGGCCTGTAGTGCTGTCACGATCCGTAGAGCATCCCGTCGCTCCTGCATGATTTGTTCCAAATCCGGAGAGTCCACAGTGGGGCTCCGTGCCGCGGTGTCCTCTTCATTCCGCCTTCTGTTTGGGTTGCGCCTTCTGGGTCGTGGCGCCCTATGCCTCTGCCCTCGTGTGGTCTATGTCCCGGATAGATGCGGGCAGTGCTGGTCCGCCCAGTCCTGCGCACCTTCTGCGCGTGTAAAAAATATGGTAGAGTCGTTATGGATAATTTTGAGTCTGGCAGGGAATACTGATTACTCGTCCTTAGCCGTCGTTTCACCTTCAGGAATAGCGATCTCTGTTGCTGCACTACCCGTGCATAATCAGGAAAGATCATTACCTGTTTGTCCTCAACTCGGAGGGGACTTGATCGTCTGGCAGCTCTGAGCATCGCATCCAGGTCTCTAAAGTGGAGGAATTTCGCTCCAGGCTGGGGTCTGCGCGCCGGGACTCAATGGAAAAAAAAGCTGAACGGTCGGCAGCTGGAGTAAAGGACTTCACCCATGTCTCCATGTGCCCCACCAGGTCAGCCCCAGCACCCGGATATTACAGCGCCTCGAGCGTCCCTCCAGGTTGTCCATGCGCTCTTGCATAGTGGATAGACGGGTCAGGACATCGCGGATTGTCTTTTGTTGCTCCTTAACTGTGGGTTGCAGGTCAGCCACGATCTTCCCCCCTTCGCGTACCTTGTCTGCTAACTTATGATGGTCGTCCTTGATAAGGCTTATGTCGGTCGTTAGGGTGCCAAGCCGTTTCTCCATAGACACCCTGGAAAGTCCAGATTGTCCGATATGGATGAGTCTGGTTGGTTCGCGGCAAGCTTGACCCTGGTCTTGGGATGCGGGATATTCTCCGGCGCCGTCTCAGGCACAGTAAAGGTTTGCATGGCCCTGGCTTTCCCCATTTTGTCTCTTGGGGTGCCTTGTCTCGTCCGGGGTGGTGTGATATGATGCCGGGAACTGTAACACACTTTGTTGAGCCTCTTTTCCTCTGAGAGGGGTCCTGGGTATGCTCTGTCCCACACCCGCTCCACGGAGTATGGCGGGTGCCCTGACTGTCCGATCCGGGGATGCTGACCCTCAACCGCGCCTCGGGGCTGGTATTGTGCGAGTCAGCCTGTCGGGTGCAGCCGTTGTGGGTTCCCTTCCCCTTCCCCGCCCGCTACTCCTGTTGCCAGGCTTCTCATGAGTCCAGGAGGGCCCAGTCCAAGACGGCCATCCGATGTGCTATGGGGCTGAGGAGGCGTGTGATGCGTCGCACTCCCTGCGGCCGCTGGCTTGGTTCAGGCCGAGACCGACTTGGACACCAATTCCAAGGTCAGGCATAGGTCGAGCCGGGCCTCAGAAGTGGGGGTGGAACCATGCTCACTCCTCCCCGGTATTAGGCAGCCCCGGGAGGGGTCACCTCACTCACCGTCTCAAAGTTTGTGCAGTCCACTTCTAGCGGGCCTGTATCTCCTCTCCCTCCCAGCAGGGAGGTTCAGTTGTTGCGCTCACCAGGCACCATGTTGGGGTCATGCAGTCTTGGCCCAGACCGTTCTCCGGTCTCTGGCAGCCCGTGAAAGGGAGTCGTCTCGGGGTCTCTGTACCTCCGCCGCCCGGTGATTTTATCCCGGCCTCAAACAGCTGCGCTCAGCGCGATGCGGCCCTCGCACTCTGTCCGCTGCGCCTCACACGGTGGGTCTCCGGGCAAACGCACGTCGTCCGATGCCGTCCTTGACGCATTATCTGCCGATCACTGCCATCGGGCACATCAGTTTAGTCGGTCATTCGGATCCCGGTCTCAATAGTCCCGCAAACCAAGCTCCGGGACGTAGTTAATAGTTCAGGCCCAGCTCTCTTGATGTCGGACAGAGGCGCAGGTGGGCGCCATCTTGGCGCCAAGTGCCGGGTCCCGTAACGGCTCGGTGTGCTCTGCAGCCCTGCTCCGTTTCAGAAGGGGCTTATTACAGTGGGCTGCCCCGTGTGTTCCGACGGCTGTAGGTTGGCTTTGCTGCCAGAATCGATGCTGTGAAGTAGGCGATATGCGCGCCCGGTTGTGGAGACTCAGCAAGTCACGTCCACCATCGTAGCCTGCTTGGTCACACCCCCGTTTGTGCAGCTCTAGTTGATGCAAACACAGGTCTATTCTTTTGTCTTTGTTGCAAGTCTGATCTGAACTTAGGCTGGCTAGTGAAGTGGCACATCAAGGCGGTGGGCTTCAAATGCTACACTGCCTGTGTGCCCAAAGGAGGAAACAACTACCCCTTCCACAGGCACATTGGCACCCAGGCAAGCAGGAAATCTAGGTATTCAGGAAGTATACACCCCCAGAAGGATAGCCACACCTCTAGGCTGGGATACTTGGTCTGTACAGCTAAGGAAGACTACTGCCATTTTTGGGAGTGTGTTCTCATGAGATGTAGCTTAAGCCATTACTGCGCGTCAGTCCTTTCAGAGTTGAAACTGCACTTGTTAATCAACACTGCAGGCAGAATACATTGGTAATTGAACTCAGACCAACCATGTCCAAGTATATACTCCTTTTCAGGTGTGCCACAGCTTCATTGCAACTAGCCACAGGCCAGAAGGCACTCTTAGGAAACGTGCTGAAATCCAGGTTACCTCTTGATAATGAAGTGCTGCTGGGGGGGGTCCTGACTTCCCAGCCGAACACGTCATAGGGTGAAGTAGGCAGCCCATATTTGTATACAAGATGGCAGCACTGGCCATATATTTGGCCACAGTCATTGTTCATGTGTTGCCCTCATCAGCTCACAGGATCTGGATCTTGGAAAAGTTTAATTTACTATTCCAACTCCAGTCTGCGCAACAGTCGGGAAGGTGTTGGGCTTTAATTTCCACACCACTCCGCCTTTGGGCCCCACCCTGAGGCAAGTCGTTGTTACGACTTGCTTGCAGAACGACTGCGTGCTAAAGATGCATTTGTTATGTTTCCTTCGCTGTGAAGGCACAGTGTGATTCTGACTTCGTCCTAAAGGACGTTTCCCACTTCAGATCCTGGGATTAATATAAAATTGTGTGCATTCTTGGACTTTCCACTAAAAAGAAAGCCCCATCTAATATCCACAAAGTGAAAAGATATAGCAATCGGAACATCAGCACATGGTGGGTTCTGTGCCTTACAGAGGGATCCCTTTCGGCCCAGCAATAGAGCAGGAAGGTGGGCATAACATGCTCATACCAAAGGAAGAGCGTCAATGGGTGTAGTTATTAATTTAGTTAGGAGTTTTTAAATATCCTATGTGTAACCCTAGGGATGTTTCTGAACCTAAAGACGTCAGGAGCGGTGCCAAATCTGAAGAAAGCGATGTAGGTGGATACCGTGTCCCCTCAGGCAGGGTTAGGTACCAATAGCTGTTCTGGAATCTCTGCCATAACCTGGACAGTCCTTTTACAAAGTGAGTCTGAACAGATTCGTTTCCAGGAGTTCCTGTAGTGCTAAATAATAAAGTTAAAGAAGTTACCAACAGAAACATATATTCTTTGTAAATAAGGATAAACCATATTAAAAAAACTCAGTGCCTCTGCAAGCATCTCTGATAATCTAGATACCCAGTGTTTAAGTTCCATTCCCAGACATAAATTAAAACCATGATTTCTCTATTAATTTGACAGGTCTGATCCCTCGCTCACATCAATCCCATGTTCTTTGTGTCCATCTCGCCTGACATGTCCCTGCCGCCATCACTCTGTCCTTGGATGCACCTATTTTAAGCGCTAGATACAAACGGAAAATGTCAATATTCTATAACTCAGTGATCTGAACTACGTGGAGCGTGGGAGGCGGCAGATAATACAACTATATGGAATAAATAAGAACTGGAAGGTCAGCAAATCCTTTTTATAAAAAAAAGAACACAGCTTTGAGAAGGATGCTCTGCCAAGAATGGCTGTTGGGGTTTGTTTGCATTCCTCTCCAAGGCCTTGAAAGGTTGCCTGGGATCACCCAGCTGTGCACGGCCTTTGCCAAGGGCAACAGAGACGCGCCGTTGTGCAGGAAAACGCCCAGGCTGCTTTTAGCTTACACGTTAGGCTTCCCAATTGTGCCACTAACCACATCTATCGGAGCTAGTGGCAGGGTCAGTCAAAAGGTTCGTTTTAGAGTCTGCCCACAACCAACACTCCTTACAGGAGGGCAGAACGGGTTGCTCACAGCGGTCTTGCCTGGCCATCGCCTCCTGCAGAACCGACCATCCCATTCTATCCCACGGGCTCTGTATCAGTTTAATGGCGTCTGCTTCAGAACACCGTGGAACACCAATGTAGGTGGAGGGCACAGGCACTCATTTTTGGGCCAGCTGGGGCGTTGAAACTAGGTGTGTGTGTTGGGGGGAAGGGGGAAGGGGGAGGGGGGAGGGGGGGGGGTGGTTCTGCCACACTTTAAGATAGCCTGCGAGAACTTTAGCTGGAAAGCCAGTCAAAAAGGCCCTTCTTTTGGCAGCACATCGCAGCAGCGCGAGAACTAGAAATCTGGCCCAGTGTCTCAGAATCCTGATGTGATTAGCCCAACAATGACACGCTATTTTATTCTGTGTGATGCATACAAACTTAATATAATTGAAATTAAAACCAGAAATAAGTATTAAGCAATCCCAATTCATTAATGACAGTTTGATTCATTTTGCACCCTACTTTATAGCTTTTTCTTTGCTTTTTTTTTTTTTAAGAGTGCCACGCAGGTGAAAATATGTAGAAACCTAAATTTCTGTTCATATTACCATATAACTCTTGCATTAAAACTTAAGCTGGAAACCCCCTTATGTCGTTTTACCGCACCGAAGTAAAACTGCATAATCACAAGCAAAGTCTGTGCCATTGTGTTACTTCCAAAACCACTATCAAAATGCAGTTTGTTAATGCTATACAATTGTGCAAAAGCACCCATTTCTATCAGTGGGCTCGGAGACCAATCATTGCTTCTCATTAGTTGGCTACACTGACACTAATTTGCTTGCTTCGTATTGGTCAGCTGTTCCTTCCTTGTGTGTTTGTCCTTCCCCTGGAGCACGGACCTTTCATTGCTAATTTATATTAGGTGCTACTTTTGTTTTGTGTTTACGTACTCTACCACAGTACATCTTTTTCAGCTGGCTCCCTCATATACTACTAGCACCCATGCTGCTACCCTGCTGGCTTGCAGTTTGCCCCCACCCTCCTTCCCGTTGTCCGTGTTGTCTTGCCTCCACCCTCCTCGTTGACCATTTAGGATTGCTCTCACCCTCCATCTTCCCGCTGGCTATGTTGACCGTATCATAGAGCTATTTTCCCCCCCTCACACCCAACTCCATATAGTCTCTACCGTCCATGTGCACCCGGCCAGCAACAAAATCATTTTTTAAATGCGCTGCAGCGCTGACCCCATCATACTGCTTTTTAACTTAAAGCCATGCTAAACAGTAGCCTTGCTGCTGTACAGCACAGCTAAAAAAAAAAAAGTTGACAAAAGACAATACCTGTCTGCCAATTCTTGGTATTACAAACTGTTAAATTAGGAGGAAAAAGTCTAGATGAAAAGGTATTTCCCCTACAAGATTTTACTCCTTGCACAGGCTGTTAAACACTGTTTTAGTATATTCTAGTTTTTATGTTAACTTCAGGTATTTATTTATCCTTTCCCTTTCTTTGCAATATTAGTCAGTATATATACACCCAATAGTTAGCACTCAACTTCTGGTTTATAGTCAATCCAGTTGGCTTCAGGCCTAAGGATAGGTGGTATGAAAAATTACCTACATTTAGAGTTTCAGGAACACATCGGGTACCAAACTCAGGGAATATATTCTCAGAGGTCAATTTGGTCAAAGTTTACAACCGATTTTACCTTTTTTTATTTACACCTGCCAGGAAGTGACAAAGGGATTCTCAGCGGGTGTAAATGTGTTTAATGTTGTAAATATATCTCTACCATGAAGGTGGAAAAACCTGTAGAAGTAACCCAACTCAAGACGTTGGAAGACGGTGTACCAAGGTATTGTTTGTATTCAAACTTAGGAAATGCCCACAAACATATGTTTTTGGGGCATTCTCAAACTAATCTTCTACACTGTTTCACCCTGGAAATGACCAATGACTTACTCCAGTCAAGGGCTGGAGTACTTGCATTTCCACGATGGAAAGGGGAACAGATCTTGGTGGAGGTGTAAGGGGGCATGGCTTTATCCACTGGAAAAAAATGCTTTCCCCATAGAGAAAAATAAATGTGCATGTGCATAGGAGGCTCCTAGTGGTGTTACATTAAATTAATCTACTGAGCGTTCAAATACCCATGGGTGTCTTGGCGCTGGCTACAGTTTAACGTGAAGAAACCTAAAGAAAATTGAAAAACATATGCAGAATTGAATAGCCCGGTTATAAGAGATGTTCTGAAGACCAGGAGATCAGTCGACGATTTGATATGAAGGAGAAGTTTGTTTCAAATGGTGGAGGCATCCAGCACAAAGCTGCGGCTCCCCAGGACGCAGTGACTTCCACAATGTCACCTTGAACACTATGTCTGGAACTTCGTTCCAGGCACACTACTAAGTAAATGCATTATTTATTTATTTTAGCTAACAATGGTTACCATGATCACTATGGCAAAAGTGAATTGGATTTTGTTCTGTCCAACAGAGCAACAGTTTCCAGGTTCAACAAAAGCTTTGCAATGGGCGAGCTATTCCTGCCACCACTAAGACCTTTAAGGTGCATGCTCTCCCTGCAACACTGAGCGAGGCTAAAATATCGCACTATTTAAAGTGCAAAATGCTTTTGTATGAAAATTATTTTCTTAAAAGCTTGCGGTCACTTTCAGTAACTGCTTCTTGAACACCGACTGGTCGAGTTGGGCATCAATTAACCAACGACAAGGTTTGTTACACAACCCGTATCTCTGGATTACATTACAGCAGAGTGCTTCACTGTAGCCTTATCGAGACACCAAGAATGACTCCAGGAGTAAATCAGAAGGGTTTTAATTTGTCATTGCTTTTTCTCATTAAGGTTAATCATGAGAAAATCACACCCTGCTCATTCTTGAAGCATTTTATTGAATTTTTGCTGAAGAAATGAAGTTCGGAAAGGTCTTTAAAATTTGAAGGATGGCAGAATACATAGCAATAAAATCGCTAGAAGAATCCAAGTGCATCCTAGATCTGACTGACGCTTTCAGCTACAAAGTCCTCCTTGTCAATATGGAACTGTAATCACCACCAAGAGTAGGAGAGGTCCAAGATGTACACATTCCAAATGCTGCCTTTGAATTAGTCGGGAACTGATTTGAACAGTAAGCAGCAGTTTCCGCCCCTTCACACATCTTTTCAATAATTGTTGCTACAACCGGGAACAGCCGTAACAGAATTACACTCTTTGATAATGTACTTCAGAAATGTACATATAGCCCTATTGCACAGTAGAGTTCAGAGGGATTTATAAATATATGGGGGTGGGGAGAGTGTCCTTGGGAAAACAAAAATGCCTATCCAGAAATTACTTATGTCTACCCAGGAATGATCTGGGTGCGAGTACCACCTGCCACAATGAATTTTCAGCCACATTCTGCATTAACTGGGATCAAAAGAATGTTAACTGTTATCCTTCATTCTTATTCTACACCTGAAATGGATATTCAGCTTTATGAATACGAGCTTTGAATAGAGAACAGTCGCATGAAATAAATATGTATCAAATTGAGTAACTATGGAGGCTCGGACCTGTCCCAGATGTGCTTTCCTGGATGCAGATTTTGGTCTTATGACCTGGAGCTGCCCCCACTTGCGGCCATTTTGGAAGACAGTGATACAGATTCTCCACACTGCCCTGAGCCGCCACCTTGACTGCAACTTGGAAACCTGCCTTCTGGGGCTGTTTTCCAGACCTCGGAAATGGAAGGTGGGTTATAAATTCATAGACCTAGAATTGGCTCTGACCAGACACATATAGCAATGACGTGGAAATCTGCAGTGACCCTAGAGGTCGCGACCTGAGTAAGAGATGTTTACGGTCTGGGCAAGAGTAGAGGAGAGAGCCCTGATTAGGATGGATGCTTGTGGCATAAAAAGACTCCCAAATGTGGGGCTGGGGGGCGAAATGCTAGTGGGGGCACCCAGGCGAGGACACAGAGAGTGATGTGGTGGAACAAGACGCCCTGGCTGGAGAAACTGGAAACAATTCTTCTGAGGATCCATATTAGTGATTTTTACAGAGGACAGGCATAACAAACACATGCACTTTTGAGGGTGGGTGTAACCCGCAATGTTATGAGCCCTACTGGCTCTCCACATTTTTTGGCTGTTCTATTAACATTTGAAAACTTGCATAATATCCTACTTATCAATATTTATAACCCCCTGCATGGCAATGAGGACGCAGGCATTATAGTGGAGGTTGGGAGGTTTCTTGATGCTTTTCTCTCTTCTTCCTCCCAATAAAAACACCACGTTGATTTTAGTTGGATATTTTAATTTACACCCATGTAAGGCTGTTTTGATATGATCCTAAGGATTCGGAGGGTCTCCTTGTTGACCATGTAAATGTTAAACACTTTCCCCAAGGTAATAACCTAAAATGATCTGTTGCAAATGTGAACTTATGTAACTTACTCTCCTTATGAGCACTATTGCAGCTGGATGGTGTCCACACCTTTGAAGGTCAGGGAGCTAGATCCTTCATTGATTATATTTTTGTATCTAGGGGACTCTTTTCCTCCCTGATAGACTTTGCCCCTAAAGGGTATTTACATAGTCATCACAATCCCTTGACTGCTTCCTTTGTGTGTGGGAAAAAGCTTCGGGGAATAAGTGCTCTGAACCGTTTTCTAGTGAAGGTTCTGTCCGGAACAGTTTAGGCTTTGTCTTGATGACTCGACCCTAGATCCGGATATATTAAGCACTTACAACTTCATTTGTGAGTATGTCAAGCAGGCCCTCACTAGCCCAGGACCCGTAGGCCCACCTAAGCCTTGTAAGTGGTTTGAAAAAAACTGTACAAGGGCAAAGAGAAAGCTGTTGTTCTCTCTTTAATGTACCCCCAGAGATAGGAATACAATCAGAAGGTGCAGATCAGCGTATAAATCAGCAGTTGCAACTAGGAAACTGCAACTTATGGAGGAACTATGGTCAGACATAGTAGAGGCTGGTGCCTCCAAATATAGCACCAAGTTCATTGTGATCATAGACCATTCCTTTTTTAAGGAATCTCAGCTCTCATCTCAGACCAGGCGGTTTCAGTGCCGGCACAGACTTGAATAAATCTCTTCTCAGCTCTTTAGCAGCTGGCTCAAACCCGTCATCTGACTCTAATACACTTATTTTTCAGTGGTCCGAAGCCAAAGGGGCCATACTGGCCCTCCCTCAAGGCAAGGCCCCCGGCCCTAACGGTGTGCCAGGTGACCTGCTAAAATCATTGGTGGATCCATGGGCCCCTGTTTTAACCTCTTCCATGCTCATGACGAGTCCAGCTCATCATGAGTCACAGTAGAGCTGTGCTCATGACGGGCTGGGCTCGTCATAACTGCCGCGCTCCGCCCACGCGCAATTGATTCCCCCGCCTGTGCGGGAGAATTATTCAGTGGGCGGAGCCGTGACAAGCCCAGCTCGTCATGAGCACAGCTCTACTGTGACTCATGACGTGCTCCCCACGAGCACCGCGGCCCCCCCACCCTCCCCCCGCGCTGTGGGGGAATTACCCCTGCAGCTAAGGGGTTAACACTCCACATAAATACGGCCATTAGAGGTCCGCAACCAGAGACGTGGAAGCATTCTGTTATAATCTAGATTTTTAAAAAAGGGGACAAGAAGGACCCCGCATGTGAAAGATCAATGTCGTCAATCGATACCGAGTGGAAGGTAATAGAGAAAGTTATATTGGAGAGGCTCGCTAATTGAGCCATTGAGAAAGGGATCCTCTCAACTTGCAATATGGTTTTAGACCGGGCCGTGGCATAGTTGAAAAAAATCTAAATCTGTACCTTTCGATCTACAAGTACACTAGGGCTAAGGGGTGCTCTGTACATCTAGCCATCTTAGCTCAGACTTTGACTGTGTCAACAGAGACAGGCTATGGGCTGAGCTGGGGTCTCTGGGGGTGGAATAAACAAGTTAAGATGAGGCTAAGTGCACAGCAGTGGTTTGTAGAGAGTGTTACGGATGAGTTGGTTAGAAGTTCATACTATTGGGTGCTCCATCAGGTAGCGTAACCGCCCAGGTACGCCAAATAATGAATACTGTAGTGCGCACAAACAATGCGAGTGCGTCCCTGTTTTTGGGCACACCTTTTGGTTCGTCAAAACAAGACAGACTCCGTGTTTTTGAATTAGGTTCTTTTAATCCTGATTTAACAAGTTCAAATTTTTCATTTGTATAATGTTTCTTTGCAGATATTTCAATTCATATCCTCAATTGTACGTTTCCAATACACATTTAAGATGAGAAACAAAAAATGCTCCAATGCATTTCGGGCGTGGCCCTTTTTCAAGGAGCTCTGTTGGTGAAAATGATACGGTTGAAATGCACAATAAAATATGGGGTTCATCACTCAAATTTCATACTTAAAATAACATGCAAGGTGTATCAAATTGTGTCAGTGCGTGAGAATAACGTAAAACCATGCTCGATGTGCTAGTGTGAAAATGAGATAAAACGTACCAGGTGTTGCTTAGTGAGCGAGGTGTAGAACGATCAATGGTTTGCGCTGTAAAAAATAACGGAGATTAAAGTGGTGACCTAACACAATGGTGGGTCAACCAGGATTGTATACAAGCCAGCTTGTGTTTAAACTTACTTCAAATGTGAAGCTGAAGCCATGAAGGTTGGTGGTCTTAATGGAACCGGGTTTGCGACCCTCCTCGTCACGGGATATGGAAACTCGAGTGAAGGTGTTTGTGGGCGTGAATGAGTTTAAACCTGACAGAAACCCGGAACTGGGCGTGATGTCAGTAAAAATAGATAACGGGCTCGTGCACGAAGCGAAGTGGTGAAAAAAGGGGGGCAGCCATTTTGAAACGGGGCCAGTCTGTATGGAATGTGTGTCAGGGTGGTAAATAAAACATGAATCGAAACCATGAAATAATAATCATAATGGTCTTAAGGCAAACCGCTTAAATTGTAATGCATCAATAATGTCATAACGATTTTTACAGGTAGCAAATGAGTTCAAAACGGTCATTGAGGCCGAATGGTTTCAAAGATTGAAGGCGATAAATCCAGGTGGTCTCACGTTGCAACAAAGTTTTGTTGTTGTCTTTACCCTCTTTTTTGTCAACCAACTCTAATACCATAAATTTAAATTGGGAAATGTTATGTCTCATTTCATGGAAGTGCATGGCTATGTTGGAACGTTTATTTTTTGTCCGTATGTTAGATTTATGCTAATTGAGGCGTATCTTGATTTTCCTTTCAGTTTTCCCTATGTAGATTTTCCCACATGGGCATTTGAGTAAATAAATGAGGTTCATTGAATCACATGCGGCATTTACATTCACCTTGATGCTGTGTCCTTTCATTGGATGGTTTATCATATTTCCTCGTATGATGTTGTTGCAACTATTACAATTGTGACAGGGACGTGTGCCATTGTATGTGGTCGGTTTCTTGGGTTCCCTTGATAGTATTTCTTTGAAATTGGCTGCTCTTGTGTATGCAAAAATCGGTGGAGTTGCAAATAATTCCTTGAATTCAGGTTCTATGGCGAGTATCCGCCAATGATTTAAGATGATTTTTTTTAACTGTTTGCTTTGGGTGGAATATTGTGAGACTACCACCATTCTGTTGTCTTCTTTTTTAGTGGCCCTTGTGAGAGTTTCTTTGCGTGAAATGGCGTTTACTCTTGTTGTCGCTTCAGTTATGACGTCTTGTGGGTACCCACTGTTTTGGAATCTGATGCCCATTTCTTTGATGCGGGTATGGTAAGTTGTTGGATCTGATGTGATGCGTTTGATTCGCAGCATTTGGCTATATGGGAGGTGTTTTTTTAAAGAATCCTGATGAAAGCTTGAGTGGTGTAGAGTGTTGTTCCGGTCTGTGTTTTGTCTGAATAGATCGGTTTCAAGTCTTCCTTTGGTGAATTCAATGGATACATCCAAGAAGCTTATTATATGGTCACTAATGTGCCAGGTTAATTGAATTCTGTCGTCTTTTGAATTGAGTTCGGTGAGTGCCAGTTCTAATTTTTCTCTTGTGTCTTTCCAAATAAAGAACAAATCGTCGATGTAACGGACATATAGCTTTAGGTTGTCTTTCCAGATGTTGTTGTCAAAAATGAAGGATTTCTCAAACTCAGCCATATACATGTTGGCATAAGTTGGCGCGGCGCAATTGCCCATGGACATCCCGGACAGTTGTGCATACCAGTGTTGGTCATGTGTGAAATAACTGTGGTATAACGTGTAGATCATCAATTCCATGAGGAATGGTTGTAGGTTAGTGGGGATGTCACTATTCAAGATTGCCTTTTCCACGGCGTCAATCTCTCCGCCGTGCGGAATGGATGTGTACAAACTGCTTACATCGGCAGTGCATAGTATGAGGTTTTCATCTTCTCCTATTTGTACATCTCTGGGGATGGACCTCACTCATTAATTTCATGAGGGACTTACACAGGGATCTCACAAGGGTGTTTAGATGTGGCCAATGTGAGGTATGTACTCATCCCTTTAAAACAACTAAAGGTGTTCATCAGGGCTGTATTCTTGCCTCCCTCTTATTTAATATGTATAATAATCACCAGTTTTATTATACACCAACGATGCAGTTTTAATTGCCCGTAAGGCAAGGAGTCTGCAACGTATGCTAGGAGCATTTGATGATTATACATGCAGCTTGGTCTTATCCACAAACTTGAAAAAAACCTCACTCTATGGTGGTGGGTCCTCGGAATGTCAAATGTCGTAAACCCTCAGCTAAGTGTCAGGTTTTATCCAGGGTGGAAAATTTACGTACCTAGGTTTGCTCCTCAATTCGGGCCTCAGCAAGAAACCTCTTATCTAAAAAATAGAGGGCCCCTCCAGTGTGCATTTTGTGGGCTTCAAGATTTTACAAGGCGCACTGGGCATAAATCCCCAAAATTATTATTTGATGTTTATGAGGCCAAATGTGTCCCGATGGCCACCTTCGGTAGTGACATTTGGGGGTATGCCAATACTGACTGTATTAGGGTGATAGAGAACAAATTCCTGAGAAATATACTAGCAATTGGTCAAGGAATCCCTACAGAAATTACACACGAAAAGGTAGGTATGCCATATATTGTAGATTTTATTCCGGTTTGTCCTTTTTAGGTCTCGGCCTGATCCAGCGCATGCGCTGCTCTGACCGAGACATTTAGAAGCTGCTTTGAAAAGTGCTACTTTTCCAGAGACCAGCATACTATCACGCGCACAAGAGCGCGCGCACATGTGCAAAATAGCAAGCTGGTGGCCGGCAAGGTAGCACTTGCAGTGACGCACGTGCGCAACACTCTCGTTCTTTTTCCATTTCACGGCCGCGTGGCTTTACTTTTACGTCCGCGCGGGCAATGCTTGTCTTTGTCTTGTCTCCTTTCTCTTCCTTCCTAAGTAATCCTGGTCTTCTCATCTTCCTTTTCTTTACACCTCCTCCTCTCTTCTTTCACTCACTGCTCCCTCCCTTCTGTTATACTTCCATTATCCATGTCTTGTCTGATACCCGTCTTCTTTGTAGCTGCTTCCCGGGCAGCTCTCGGCAGGCTCCCATCCAGGCAGGGTCTGAACACACCTGTCTGACAAGGAATGCACATTTCACAGCAATCACAGTGCTGCGCGGTCCGAACTTGCAGCCTCACCCTTCGGAAGAAATTATCACCCCCTCAGCCTGCAGGATCGGGAGCATATTGCCCCCGGGCACCGCCGTGACTCGTTGTCTGTTCGCTCATAGGCCTTAGAGCACCACTTGTGTGGAGCACCACTTGTGTGGCTGCGGAGCTTGCTTGGGCGCCTAGTTACGCTGCCTTGCAGACTTGAGAGTAGAGCTGCTCCGATGGACCTTCCTGCTATCCGCCTTGTAGTATCTGGCCACCTCCTTTTGCAGCTAATAAGGTATTACCTTTCTGCCTGCAGCAGGGCTCGCTCATCTTTTCATCTGCCTGAGGTCGATCGCCGCCTAGTGTTCAAGAGCCAATCTGCCGCCCGTTTAGTGAGTGTGCTCAATACCTGATGCCAGTGGGCTAGTGTAATACAATAGGATGATGAAAGGCGCGTGCCAGTGCAATGCTGCTGGTGAGTGACGTGGCTGCTTGCGTCACGGTGATTGTGTCTGCTCCTCTAGTTACAGCTTAGGCTGTCACTGTGGCTTTGTGCCGAACACAGGCAGCCTTTGAGTGTGCACTTATGTCCTTTCAGTATTTCTTTAGCCCCTAGTCACACGTGGAGTCGGGCGAGGAGCATGGACAGTAGAGCAGCTGTAGTGCCTTCCCTGTGTTTTCACCAGGTGTGCAATTGGCAGCCTCTTTGCGTGCCTAGAATCACCAACAAATGACTCCTTCGAGACCTAACCATTCATCCATCCAATACATCCATACCACCCACCCAACCATCCATTTCCTCCAACCAACCCATCCATCCAATCTATCCACCCACCCATACATACATCCCCCAATCCATCCAGCCACCCATCCAATCATTGGTTTGTGGCAAAGACCCGTTTAAGCATTATGCAACGTTTAGCAAGTACATTATCGGGATACGACATTGCCTCGCCTCATTTGAGCCATGTTAAAATGGGCCCTGCCATTACAATAACAAGAGATATTCTGCAATCGCAGCTTCCGCACTGATGCATGAAATGCTTTTTTGTTTGACCAAGATAGCAGACAAAAAGACCGACCCCTCCAAACCACAGCACATTTCAGCACGGATACCTCTCAAGAGAAAGGCCATGAGAATATGGTTTGAATTGTGGGCATCTGGCATTAAGTGGCGTAGTGATGTTGCTTGCAAACCTTTTTTTAAATATCGACGATTATTCAGTTTGAAAAAATTAAACGTGTAAGAAATACTCCGATTCATAATATTTGTGTTTAACACACTAGAGAATGCAAATCATACGCAAACTTAGTTGACCACCTTCTCTACTGGGCGATAATTAGAATGTGTTTTTCGCGAGACAACCAGGAAGTTCATCTTCAACATTTGTCTATCACATGGACAGGTATTTGATTACACTTTCACTAACGCCATATAATCAACATATTCTTCCCTCATTGGGAACCCAGTTACCATGCACTGCTAGCAGTGGTGATTTGCCTAAACGAGCCTTCACGGTTACTTTTCTGTGGTAAGGAGACATCAAAAATATCAAATGTTGTTAAGACCACACGGGTTTCCATTGTAACAATGTTTAGCTGTCAGTTGAGAAATTACAACGTTAAGTTAATTAACAAAATCTAGAATGTAATCAATGACGCCTTCAAGAACTATAACAGTCCAGCTGGTTATTTTTACAACAGGGTCAAAGTAATTTACAAATCCCACGACGCGAGACAGAGAAGGAGTGATGTGACGCCAATAGACTAATGTGATACAATGCTCAATTTTGGCTAATACAAAGTACAACACTGCAGAGCCTACTAAGTTACTTTCAACAGAGAGAGAGAGGAAGAAAAGCATTGGCATAGCCAATAGGTCTCGCCTTTGGGACCTTATAAGTGTTTAGTTATCCAGCACAATATCCTTGGTGCAACAATATCAACTGTTGCATGGCTAAACACTTACAAGGTCCCAAAGGAGAGACCTATTGGCTATGCCAATGCTTGTTTAATGTGGAGTTCAGTTTGGTATAAAGGAGATTTACATTTTAATAGAATTATACTCCAGGATTGTTTGATTTTAGACAACGTGCCTCATTTTCCATGGTTACAATAACTAAATAAATCGTTCAAGGAATTAGGAAGGCCAGGCCTATATTCTAACCCTGGAGGAATAACAACAATCATTTACAATGCAACGGTCTCGCCTTTGCAAAAGTTAGAGCTATTGGCATTGTAAATGACAAAATTGTTTTTTTAGTGTTGGTTTTGAAAACAGATAAATAAATGTCATTGTGATTTACAATGCCAATAGCTTAATCTCTCGCAAATGCGATAGACACACACGGAGCCACACACAGAGCCACACACAGAGCCACACACAGAGCCACACACAGAGCCACACACAGAGCCACACACACAGCCACACACACAGCCACACACACAGCCACACACACAGAGCCATAAACACACAGAGCCACACACACACACAGAGAAACACACAGAGCCACACACTCAGACACACATACACAGAGCGCCACACACACAGAGCGCCACACACACAGAGCGCCACACACACAGAGCGCCACACACACAGAGCGCCACACACACAGAGCGCCACACACACAGAGCGCCACACACACAGAGCGCCACACACACAGAGCGCCACACACACAGAGCGCCACACACACAGAGCGCCACACACACAGAGCGCCACACACAGAGCGCCACACACAGAGCGCCACACACAGAGCGCCACACACAGAGCGCCACACACAGAGCGCCACACACAGAGCGCCACACACAGAGCGCCACACACAGAGCGCCACACACAGAGCGCCAAACACAGAGCGCCACACACAGAGCGCCAAACACAGAGCGCCAAACACAGAGCGCCAAACACAGAGCGCCAAACACAGAGCGCCAAAAACAGAGCGCCGGGTGAGGGGATGTGAGGGTGAGGGTGTGAGGGTGAGTGAGGGTGTGTGGGGGTGAGGGTGAATGGGTGGGGGGCGAGGGTGGGTGAGGGAGACTGAGGGTGAGGGGGTGTGAGGGGGAGGGGGGTGAGGGTGTGTGAGGGTGAACATCTCTATTGCTTATTTATATAATGCTTTGAAGAACCGCAAGCGTGCCTCGATAGAGGTGGAAAAGAGGATTGTAGAGAGAAAGTAAAGGGAGGTGGTAGGATAGTGGAAATGTGTAGTATTCCACAAAACGTTACCACAGAAAAGGCTCGTAAAGCGAGCAGAGATTGAGTGCATTCTCATTAGGCTGTCTTAGAGATCTGGCTGGTAGTCTCACTAGGAGGTCTGGTAGCTGACAGACCTTGGTATTAGTACCATAGGAGTGTCAAAGCAGGCTGAATGGGTTACAACTCCTGGTCGATTTGCCAAGGTATCTACCCCAATGCCTGCTGGCTTGCAGCTAACCTTTCCTGACCCCCGGTCAGCACTTTAGGCAGCACCAGAGAGGCCTCTATGTTGAGTCTAACAACCCTATCCCAGAGATGCACAAACACGGCACCAGGTCAATGCCCCGGTCCACCCCCCCCCGTGTATACGCAGGCTCCTGCCCCCGTAAAGGAAGAGGCCCTCTCGCTGCTCTGCACGCTTCACCCTCTTGCACACACTTGTTTTCGTTTCGTTTATCTGAGGTTTTATCATGCATTGTTGCTGCTTTACACAGAACTGTCTATTTTTAGATCTACTGCTGTTGTCGGTGCTGTACACTTTTATGATCTTCCCATAAATTCAAATAAAGTTTAAAGAACTGAGCTGAACTGAACATGCACTTTTAAGATAAAGCAACATCTTCATCCTCTTGATGTAAACAGTGCCTTGCAGATGTGTGCACTTACTAGCAAGTTCGTGTAGCCCTTTCAGATTTGGCTTGAAGCCTAGAGCTGAGATTAGATCACAAATTGAGCATGCAGGTAATGTCAATGTCAGACGAAAACCGAACTTGGCGAGCCTAGAAAGGAGATATAACTGATGAGATGAAAATAAATCCATCTGCTAGGATAGAGTAAACGGAAGGTAAAACATAGAAACTATTCCTGCACTGAAAATATTGAGTAAAAAACAAACTATGTCACAATATAGAAAAATAACTTATTTCATATGCAACTTGGACTCCCAGCTCCCACTTCCTGATCAGGGTTCATTTACTACCTATTTCCCACTTTTGAAATAAACCTTCAAAAAAGTAACTTGAAATTTATCAGAACAAAGATCGGAAAAATAATAGGAATCTTTTTTGTAAAAGTTAATTATATAAATTAAAAACAAAGTTAAATAAGAATAACAAACAAAAAAAAAGGAAACCAATCGTGATCAACAATCGTGATTTACAAAGTAAATTGCTCAGACCACATCCAGAGGAAAAGACCCAGTGGAGCCAAACTGAACGAAAGTAAAGGCCGAATTGCAGCCAATTTATTCGTCCCTCGAGACCCATGAGGATGACCTAAGATGGTGGTCGCCGGCTACGTCCAGATACAGAGCTGTCTTTGAGCTAATACAGCAGGCCAGATGTCTGTACTGGCGATTCAGGCAGGGTGAGAGGCTTTGATCTGCACTGAAAGAAATACCAAGTGCCTCATAAACGGACCCTGACATAGCCGTAAGACAATAGGCCTGGGAGGAGCTCTGATCGCCCTTCTTTGAGTGTGGTCTTAGGGGTAGGAATCAGATGGGTTCCATGGCCTCCCCAAAGAACTCCCCTTTTCCCTGGACCAATTGAGACCAGCAGCTTGTGCGAAGGTGTGGAATAGGGGCTAGGATTCCGTTTACATGGTCTCTATGTCCACCCTGGTAATGTCCTCATTACTGCGAGCAGATAGCTTCTGGTGGGGAGACTGCCTTGCGAGAAGTGCCTGGCATCCTGCAACTCACTTCAGACAAGAAGGCAAACTAGAGACATTTGACATTTGAGACCTTTGAAGAATTGTGTTTACATACTGATGGTTGCACCTATAATAACACTTCCAAATGATGCCGATGGAAGGTGGGTTCCCACAGGCAATGGCTTATGCCTAATACAGCCAGCTTGTTTATGGGAGCAGGGATCAGCACATGGAAGCAGGACTTTCCCCTTTTGTGTTGCTGGGCAAACATGCAACTACCTGTGGCCATGACAGACCATCCATTGATATGGACACAGTGGAAATATTGACTTCACCAATGGGGTCTGTCCACTGAAATGCTATTATTGAACAATTGTGAAGTATAAGCACACATTTGTCAGAGACTTGATTACACACTACTTTTATTCTAGCTCAGAGTCCAATTTTTAGCAGTGCTATAGCATATTGCACCACCTGCCACACTGCAGCTCTGATCCAATGCAATGGCAAAGTCTAAGGTCTGGCAATCCTATATTGCTGAAAACACCAAAATGATCTCCCTTGGCAAATGTACTGTGGTACCATTTGACCAACAATTAGCAGCAAGCTAACAGACTTGTTATCTTTGATGTGAACATTTACAGTTGTAAAGCACTCTGATACCTTTGAGTCTAGCTAGAGCTATATAAAACTCTCAAATAAATAAACAAAACAGCTCATGCCTTGGGTCCACTGAGGCAGGTGGAGTCACAGTTAGGAGAGTATTCTGCAAAATTTGACAAAATTCTACAGGCAATCCTGGAAATGAAAGACACATTCGAAATAAAAATTGATGAGGTAGGTGTTGATGCAAATCTGCTGAGAAGGGACAACCAGAAACTGAGGACACCGTGGTGGAAAATTAAACTGCATTAACAAAAATAGCCTCGGCACTGGTGGATCTACAAAAACAGTGGTGGAACAGCAGAAGAAGCTCTTGCTGCTCCAGGCACGAGCAGTAGATGCTGAGGTCGCTCGCTAGGCAACAATATCTGTGTTATGGGTCTGCAGGAGGAAATGGAGCGACCATGTCTGGAGCTTTTCTGGGAGCTAACATACACAATGGAAATCCCACCAAGCTTTTCTCAGTGTAACAGGCCCACAAGGTCCCGGGTTTTTCAGTGGAACAAGCCCACAGGCCTGCAACCAAAGCCTGTGCACCCCAAGAACTATAGTCGCGCACATGCTCAATGAGAGACACAGACCATATTTTACAGGTTACCCGGAAGCATCGCCCGTGGAAGATTAAAGGGAATGAAATACACATATTTCCATACTACACAATGGAATTTCGGAAAAAAACAAATTCCTAACTATCAATCAAATGGAAGCTACCACAATTAGAATTAACATATTCTCCATTATTTCCTGCAAACGTATGTGTAGTATGTCACTTAGTTCTCCAACGCACCAGAGGAGGTGTAGAACTGGCTGGTATCAAATGTGTTCCCAACAAATAACAGGCACATTATCAGCCAGCGACAGGAGACTGCGCAGGAGCAGGAAAGAAAAGTACATTAAAAAACTCCATCTTCAGCGCAGACCAGCAAGGGAATAAGCTGCAACACAACGCGCCCAAACGATTGGCACTGTGACCCTGGATGGGTAGGCCACCTTGCTGAGAGTTTGGAATGGTAGCTACTGGAGAAGATATCCCACCATCCCTGGGGAGGGGACATTTCTTCCATAGTAAACCGTAGAGAGTGCACGTGGATGCACATTCTTGACACAGTGGAACAGGGTCTGATTAACCAACCATAAGATCCTGTATGTTCTTCCTTTCTTTACACCCCCATGAGCCCTACTAACTGTTGCCCTATGTGGTTCTAATTGTTCATTGAAATGCTAATGTCGCCACTTTAAACCAAATATCATCCTTGGCTATACTGTTTATATAAATGCAAGTTTCTCAGACCTATGGGGTTTGTGCATTATATATCGTGTGATGTTACTTTACAATGTCGTATGTTTCATAATACAATGCAATTGTTTGTTTTCAAGACTCGCAAGAAACTTGAACAAATGGGTCTGATTTGACATCTAGAATACGTAGTCTCCCAGCCTATCTGTTCTTTCCATTCCTAGGAGTCACACCAGTTGTAACTTCATATGGTTCGAATGATTTAAATAAAAGTTACTGTTGCAGTTTTTCACCAGAGTAATATCGTTAGCCACACTATTTATATAATGTACTAGTCTATGAGTACCTCTTTGTCTCACTAACCTTATTACAGGTTATCCGTTGGGCCACTATAACACGACACAAATGTTCGCTTTGATCATGTGTTTACAACTTAATTCATCTGTAAGTAAAGCTAGAAATAGGTACACAGGTCCAGGAATTAATGACAACGAAATTGTCTATCCGCTAAGCAGTCATGTATGTAACCATTATCATGTCCTACAGTTAGTAGCTCATTGCACATTGTTTGCTTGTTCAGAAAGGCTGATTCTGAGCATTCCATTTAAGACTCATGTCACCGCACTGACACGTCTACTTATATTCCTTCTCTCAGAGGTAAGCCATGCCTTTTGCCTCCCCCGGCACACACACTTGAGCGAGTCCTCCATTGTTTCTAAAACTTCTGTTCCGCTCATTTTTTCTCTTCAGATTCCAACTGGACGGAGGAATTTGTAGTAACGTATTCTCCTCTGTTAAGAATTAGGGACGTATTGCCCGATAACACTACACAAAGAAATTAACTTGTGGTAAGTTTACCACCATTTCCTATTGACTAAGAACGGTTAACTTCATTCATTTTGGGTGCTTAGATTATTAGACATAAATTTCCCCTTATCATTATAGGTTTACCAAGCAACGAATTGGACGTCAGCAATTCCGGATTTTCTAGCCAGAGCGATTTGATCAGAGAGGTTTGGCCCCTATTGTTACATGATGCCTAATCCCTCCCATGAGAGATGATTCCGGACTCTCCCCTTTTACATATGCTCAGACTACATCCAGGATTGGAGGAGTCACTCCAAATTGGGGAGTTTTTTTTTAAACTTCTCTTTTTGAATGGCAGATCAGTTTTAACACACCCCACTCACTCCAATATTACCTTCTTTTACATAGGTTGTCTACATTTCACATACCAGTCCTGAGGAAGACCCGCAGTGACGTTCATTTAATTACCCATACCTTTTGGTTTGAAACATCATTACTTCATTGATCTGCCCATGTCCCAAGTCTCTTCACCCATTTTCTAAGGCGGCTGTTCAAAGGGTGTTGATAGAACGTAGATGTATTTAAAAAGGGACAGACCTACATTGTATGTGTATTTAATTTGTGCATATTTGGTTATTTTCCATAGCACATATGCACTAAATGTCATCTGGTACACCAAAGTCATGTTCTCTTATGTTGTTTGTGTTGCCATTTGTGTACGTGACAGCCATATACAAATTTAACTATTGATAATACATCATTTTTTTTAAATAAAATATTTTCCATTTGCGGTGTGTTTTGACTTTCAGTTCCGTCAAAAACAATTACTAGACCATTCTTTGACATTTAGTGTAATTTAGGATAAATACTGGACATTTTTTTGTTGTGTTTACTAAGCAATTGTCTCACCCAACAGAACTCACTGCAGATTATATTACACAGCTTCTGAGGGACACAGTGTTTTATCCCATTATCTTTAATATCCAATGAGAAGGGGTATCCACATTTTGAGCTACTTGGTTACTTAAGTGTAATCGCTAAACATCTTGAGAGGTCCCTCAAATTGCAAAGAATTGCTGGAAACATTAAATAAGACATTTAGGTGTACTGAAACTTTATGCACATGAGATTCCTATGTGGTATCTTCTAAATGTAAGGAGTTAATGCACCCCCACAATAGAAAACCAGGGAGTGAGGCAGGAATGTTGATGGTTGGTGACTTATGCTCCAATGAGACATTACATTTGAAAATTGGTGCAGGCCTATTTATTACACACGGTGCGTTGCTGAGAACGGTCAGAACAACCGATGGTGAAGAAAACAATGAACCCATTAAGGGGCCCCAAAAGGATGGTGCGGTACTAATACATAATGATTAAAATGTGATGTAGATGGGAATACGCTCAATTACTGTATGATACTTATATATACACAACTTGGTTGCAGGGATACAGAATGATAAACATGAGTGATCTCAAATATGTTGCTTCCTTTGATGTACAATGTGATAGCTGTACTGAAATGAGCCTGTTCTGTGTGTAACTATGATGAACCACAATTATGAAGATTGCTCACGTTTAACAATATTTAGGGATAACGGGCTTAGGTTGGCAATACTCAAGCTAATTATTTCTTGGACTACAGAAACGAGATGGCAAAAATATATGAAAGAAGGGTAAGGGCAAACTGGTAGTGAATAAGATGGATGCCCTTAAGTGATAGGCTTTGTTCTGATGATATTAGAATGTTCACTGTGCCTACAGGTTTGTTGTATTCTTTGCTATGTAAACTGGCATAAAATCTTAACAAAAAGCTATTTAAAAATAATAAATATGGCTTACCTCCGGCACTCATATACAAGATAAATTAAATTAGTACACACCATTCAAATACAACACACAGCCAATAGTTAGCGCTAAACAAGTACAAGACACAGTGGATCTCCAGCACACAAGTGCAAGACACAGCAAATTGCTGCCACTTAAAAAGTAAAAATAAAGGCCGACCTGTGAGGACAAGTCCAAAACAAGCTTTCGCAAAGCTGATAGGTCTGGCATCGGCTGCCAGCCTTTTTGGCTTTGTCAGTGCTTATTTTTTTGCCAAGGTTTTTTGTAAAACATTATTGTACAGAAAGTTGCCATGCCATTGCCAATATACAAAAAAAACACTGGCTAGGAGCAAAAACATTGTTTAGGTTTGAAAAAGCAGACACTGTCACAGTAGTATCTGGCGCTGAAGGGAACTAATCTGTGCGAGGATGTGCTCCTTCTCACAGTTAAGTCAGCCAGTGGCTAAAGTGGGCTGACCCATTGACCCACCGTGTATGAGGTAGTGGGAGGAAGAAATACGTGAGTAACGAAACAACAGACTAATGGAGGAAAAGGAAAAGGGCTGGCTGGAAGCTACTGCACTCAAGTACATAATTTTAGTAACATCAAAATATTTTGAGTAATGTTAGACCTAAAAAATGCAATTACATGTACTACACATCAAGGAATCTTACACCATCATTCTAAAGAAACTTGCAAGATATTCTAAAATATATTCGGAGCAATTCCTCAGAGCACTATCAAATTTTGTAATTGATGAAAATGTTGCAAACGTTGTGTGAAAACAACAACAAGTGACACCTTTTCTAGAATTATGAATGGATAATGAGCACAATTTCGTAAAAAGAATAAATGCTGAATTCTTCTGGAACATATATAAAACCCTGTATTGAGCGACAACAAAGGATCCCAAAATGACCTAGAAGGACATCAGTTAAGGAAGAAACTGGCAATTTCCCTAACGAAAATCAGGCAATACAGAAAAGCATGTATCATTTGCACGGATATGTTTCCTGCTTGCACTAAGAGTGCCCCTGTGGTATGTATCAGGACTTGGAATTGCACTTTCTCTTCATGAGTTACTTTATGCTGTATGGCTCATACTAAAATCTTGTGACACATTGGTATTTGTGTAGCCTATATGAAGTCGAACTACCTTGAATATAAAGGTTATGATGAACCAAGGAAGAGACTCTGAAGGGCCCTGCAAAGAAATTCAAGAGTCTCCTTAAAATGTATGAGGTTAGTAAGAACAGCATCTAAAGTGCCTGGAAGCGTGTTGGACATCACAATGCCTTGGTTTGGCTACTTTCCTCTGGTTTGCACTAATAACTGTTGAGAATGGTAAAAGGACGGTTCACTTTTTCAAAAGTGAAATCACTTTACACGTTCACTTGCACGCAATCATTTTGAATTACAAATGGAGATCTGCCCTTTCCTTTCAAACAAAAAGGCAGCCTTTTTCTCACCAACTATTATCAATTTGACACTCTTCCTATGATACACCAAAGCAGACTTTTCACAGTTGAGGGAAAATGGCAATGTCCTACATAAATGAAAGTGCAATGCATTCTCTTACTTTGTAACTAATCCAATTGTGGGTTATTTTTCTTTTCTTATGGAAAAACCATAAACAGTCGTTTTGTGCTCAACTCCTGGATTACAAGTGGGCTGATATCACCAAAGAGAGGAGGTAATATATGTCCGTTAATGCATTATTGTCAGCGGACATAAACTAGAAATGGACCAAGGAGAAACTAGCATTCGAAGATCTGGCCTTTTTGTATTTCTCGCAGAGCCTATCCTATTTAACTTAATTGAGATTCACTGCTTCCCCTTTCCTCTGTGTACCATCGTCAAATATTTATTTTCAGGGTTTTGTAAGGAAGGAGGACAGCCCCAAAGAAAAAAAAACGGTACACGCATGTAACATCACTCTCCACCTGCTTTAACAATAAAGCGTATTAAACAAAAAGTCATCAAAATCCAGAAGATAAAATCCAAAACGGAGAGACACTGGAAAGGCAACACCGTTAACTTTGGCAACCACGCCTTATTTCTGTATTTTTTGCAAACATAGGCAATATGCAAATAAATTGCAAAAATATTCTTTAAAAATGTAAAAATAAAGGAATAGTCCTGCACACCAGCCCTGGCCCTGGAGTGTCCTCCTGTTCAGGCTGCTGTATACGCCATCAGACAAATGCCATCAATAATAATTTTGTGGAAAAGAGGAGGCTAGTGACACAGCCAAAGTTGTCTCTAGGCCAGACATAAAAGTAAACATGATCATGTGTCATCATCAGGAGACATTACAATATGCAATATATCCTGGGAATCAGCCTCTATTTTATTAAAAAGGTTAAGGAAAAATAAATAGTGAATGGATAAGGGCTGGCTCTTATGGAGGCCGCGTAATCACCAGCATCCAATCAGAGATTCTAATTAGGCTAGCTTTCACAGGAGTCCTACACTGTAAGGGGGTGATGAGGTATTTGCACCCGGTCAATACCTTTAGCCCAGAATTACCCCATTCCAATTTTTTTTAACAAGAAAGGGCGGCATAATCTTCAAACTCATTATTTAACATTTCAAATTCTGCATGTTTTAATTTCTTTTACTGCGTTTGCCCTCCCACCTCACCCAATAGATTTCAGTAGGCTTCCCTACTAAAATTTGTCACATGTTAACAGAGGGGTGCGATAATTATCATACAAATTTGAATTTCGATCTCTATAAGATACGCATTTGGGCAGGCATCAGAATGTAACTGTTTGCTTGGAATCAGGACCGTAGTCTTGCGCCATTGTAAGGAACGTCTCAGAAAGCCACAGGGTTCAGGCAGGACAGTACCAGGGGAAGGCAAGTAACGGCATTAACTGGACTACTTATGTATTATTTTAAAAGGAACCAAGTAAGTGACTCGGTAAGTGACTCGGTAGGTGGTTAGGAAATTATGGCTGGTTGAATACACCATGCAGCACTGGTCATCACTGGACAAAGGCAAGGAAATGGAAGAACGTTGGACATAAGAGCACAGATGGACTGGTCACTGCATAGGAGAGGAGAGGACTGGAGCGATCCATCAGCAGTTGAATTGTATTGACAAGCTCTTTAATAAGGACCCTGGTGGTAACATATACATTTAGTGAGGGCTCTCATTCACTACGATCTTGAGTTAAAACTGTTTCAAACTCAATGTGATCTCTAGCAAAGCAGCTCAAAAAAAGAAGAGGAAAAAGAGGAGGAAAAAAGTATCAAAAATAATTTATAGAAGCAAAAACTAGGTCTGAGGAGTATAGAGAGAATACACTACCTGAAAACGTTTATCAGGTGGATAGAGGAAGAGGTAAAACATATTATGATGGTCAAGAAAAGGTCGGTTTCCCTTTTAATGAACTTCTATGAGAAAAAATGCAGCGCAAAAGCTGGGGACGAATAGAGCTTTCAAGGTTGGGTATCGAAAGAGTACTCAAAGTATTTCTGGTGTACAGTAAACACCTGCATTTCTATCTATTTCTATATGAATGTATGGCACAGTACAAACAAGAGGGTTGGGTTGATGGAGGACTATATAGCAAATGCAAAACAGGAATCCATGTTGGCCCTGACTAAACCCAAACTGGGGTTCACAAGGGTACAAGAGTGCAGCATCTTCATAAGGCAATGTTGGAATGGAGCTGATAGACAGAGTAGAGGGAATGGAGGTGGTTGCAAGAAGAGCATACACGGATTGGAATTGGCTCTTGACTGCTGTTAAAAGGGTGCCAATTAAGAGTGTTGAATGCTCACCAATTTGCACTAACTGAATCTGAAGATCCCCACACTAGCTCTGTGCGTGCCCTAATCGCCTCCTGCTGTCTGAAGACTAGTCCCAAGCTCCTCACACTCTGTCCACGGGTCCCGCTCTCCACATTGTAGTTCCATAAGTTCCCGGCTCCGCACACTGGCTGTTCTTTTGACACTACCCATCTCCCAACATTACTGGTCCATGTGCTCAGTTTCCATATACCAGCCTATCCACACTACACGTCCATGTCCCAGTCACCTAAGCGCAGGACCGAGGATCCGAATCATACGATGCAGGTGTAATGAAAAGATGATTTACAGTATGCACCACACTCACTACACAAAACAGGGACTCTGCCCTTCTTAAACCTGCCTTTTAAACTAAGTTTCTAAAACAATGGCAGGATTGACCAGCAAGGGTTGGTGTTGGTTCTTTAGTTATAAAAACACAGTAGGGTTGGTGACCTCCGAAACAGTTTTATGTGCCGTCTTACCTTTTCCAATACATACGCAATAGGTAGCAGCACTAAGAGCAGCGCGCTCTCTCGTCACAAGTAGCCTCACTATGTTCAAGGCAGAAGAGCAAGTGTTGGACTTGCTCCAAGAAAGGGTACTTCATATACAAGGATTGCGGGGAAAAAAATGTGTGAGCCAGGAACCTTTTGAAAAATACTCAGAACTTCAACACAAATCTGCACTAGTTACACAATTGCTATTTCCAAGCATCCAAATGAGGCTACAGAGATCAAACAAACCAGAATACTACTACTACTCATATTTTCAGATGCGGACGTTCTATAAATCTATGGCGTCTCTTTTTAACATGTTTTGGTCACTCTTATGAGGATCGCATCAGCCTTAGGTGTTTTAGTTTTGCAAGGAAAGACAGTGGGGTCTCATTTAGGCTAGCTTCTGGCATTAGAAAGCATTACGGTATACTGCCCCACCCGGAATTATGCAAATCTGCCGCCTCAGCATTTCGGCAAAAAAATATAAAATGTGGATATCATATTTTTCACATGATCCACCATTTGAATCATGATTTACAGACTCAAAAAAACTGTTTCTTGCTCAAACGGATCAAGAATTACTTTAAACATAAAAGAGTGCCACAAGTGGGGCCAGATGAGACTCATACAAGGTTACTTGGTCACCTAATGTTGCTGACTGCTGCCTACAAGGGTGAAACTGTTACGAATGATGGGAAGCTTATTCGCAGACAGCATTAACGTGAGTTTAAATGACAATATAGCGAAGTAGTACTGCCACAAAATATACCACATAATTTGTCTATTCTTGCTGCATAATTTAATCAACTCTGCTGCATAATTTTCATCCCGATTGTCGCATGATTCCAAAACGCAAGTGTCGGGACATGCCAGCCCCATGTATCCAATGGTCAGTTACTACCTCAGCAGCACCGCGAATCCCTTCACAGGGCGGGGAACATCTACCCATAAATTATATGTTCCTTGAGGAAGCTAATGTTCCAGTACATGTACTTTACGGAATAATTTGTGAAAAAACACCTTATTTACGTGTATTGGGCACAGCACAGCATTGGAAACGCAATTTAAAAAGAAGCTGCAGTGCTATAAACACCTACCAAAGTATAAGGAAGCATTCCTGTACAAATAAGTATTTATGTAACTATTATAATAAAATCTATTAGCAAATGCGAAAAAAAGGTATAAAGGATACAATAAGTAAGACATATGAGAACATAAATATAGTTAAATAAACGAAGAACTTGAGAACATGCTCTAAAGCACATCAATGGATAATGCCAGTATTTAATTCCCATATTGTAGGATTTGTGCTAGGAACTGGCATGTGTATGTAGAGTACAAATGTCGGTAGTGATTGCCCATAACGGAGGGTTTGAACAAAGTATTCAGACAATACGTAGATGTGAGTGCCCACTAGGTAAAGTTAACGCACAATATATTGCATGTGACTTCCGGATTTGGTGTAAGGTCATGCCGGCAGCCACATGATAAAAAACGTACTGGAGCGCAAAGAAGAGGTACAACAACATGCATGGGAAATGTTTCATATTGAGAGTTGAGACAATCAAACCCTTTGAAGATTACTGCAGAGATGTGGAGTCAAACATGTCAAACATGTGAAAGCTTCTGTGCAATATCCACAGCATCTATGCAGTTTAGACTGACAGATGATCGAATAAGAAGATTTATACTTTGTAATGATTCTGTTTGTTGTATATGTGCCCTTAAGAAGCAACAGAGAAGCTGCAAAACGTGTGCTACCAAATAAGCAATATTAAAACATTCAAAGAATTTTGGAACAAATATTAAGAAAATATAACACTGAGAGATTCAATATCTTGTTTTGGATCTTCATAGTGGCAACATATGGGGGTCTAATGGCGCCAAACGCCATTTAGGCAAACCCCTTTGTATGGATTACCAGAAACGGTTTACTGCTAACATGTTTAAACGAAGTATTTGCTCAGATTCAAAAATGTATGGCTTTACAAAACGGTGACAGCATTCTGTGTAATTGCTACCTAAATAAACACAGAAAAAAGATGTGTATTTGTTGTTTAATGTAAAGAGTTGCCTTACCTTTCGGCTAGTATCCCAACACTTGGACATATCGGACCGACGTCACAGGGAGCGCGCGCTGGTTTCTGAAGGTGCTTTTGTTTTACCTAGTTCTGGAGGGCCTGCTTTTGTTGCACAAAGCGCCAAGAAGAGATCCCGAACCATCACTCAGAAACAGACCTCCCAAGTGCCTGAAATGCTTAACAGCTTGTGTCGACAAAGTACAGGCAGACAGGCTCGACGTCCCAGGATACACCAATTCTGTGGGCGGCCTGTCATAACTCAGGGCGGCAAACCTGCTGGGGCCAACGCGCAGAAGCTCCGTACCGAAATCCTGGCAGCTGAGAACATGTTCTGCCTCCATTCCTTGTACGAGGAGGAAACATATATGCATTCAAACGTGCAAGCCGCTCCCGATAACTGTTTGTTCTATTTTAGAAGTTCAAATTACCACTCAAATCTCCGAGTATCCAGGGAGGAAAAGGGAAAAAAACGTACTTTCCCAACTCCACCCTGAGAAAGGAAAGAAAGATGCAAGCCCAGCCTGAAAGATAAGATCACCAGAGCGGCAGAAGAAAGCAGAAACTACTGCGCAGTCGGAGGCGCAACCACTCTGGAAAGCTGAGCAAGTCTCTCGCCTACCCACATCCTGAGGGTTTATCACAGGTTTACACACTCATCCAGGACACGCCGCACGTGAACTTCGCGAGGCCTCACTTTCAAAGACGAGCAAACAGTCTGGCAAACAACTATTTTGTCAATGACAATAGGTTTCACATTTTCGAGTCAGGGCTACTGGCGTGGTAAATGACAACGTCTTTTACCCATGTGTTTTGGTTTGGCGTGGATGTATGTGGTGGAGTGGAATGATGTGGGTTGTACTGGAATGGTTAGGTTTAGAATTGTGTGGGTTGGAATTGTGTGGAGTGGAATTGTTAGTTGCAGAATTGTATGAGGTGGAGTGGAATTGCGTGAGGTGGAGTGGAATTGCGTGAGGTGGAGTGGAATTGCGTGAGGTGGAGTGGAATTGTGTGGGCTGGATTGGAATGGTAAATTGTAGAATTGTGTGGTGTGGATTGGATTTGTGTAGCGGAATTATGTGGCATGGTGAATAGATAGGGGTGACAGTTGCACAGAATAGATAGTGAGGGTTAGGTAGTTTGTGCGCAAAGTGCTGAATGAACTCCAGAGAAGCAGAAAGTGTGTGTAACAAAGAGAGAAAGAGGGGGACAGCAGGCGATAGACATGTATGCAGAAGACACCCCAAGAAGAGGAGAGCGAGGGATTGAGGGATGGAAACCTTGTAAGGAATTAAACTGTGCTTGAAGACCCGAAGAGAACCACATGAGAGAGGCGGGAAAAGTGTGAGAGAGAGAGGGGTGAGAGAGCCAACAAGAGAGAGGGATTGGTTGCTCTTTAGAAAGAAACCTTATTAACCTCAAAATAATGCAGGTGTTTAGAGAGGCAATGACCACCCACCAGCTGAGAGGGGGCACAGAGGATGGGCACAGGACCAAGAGAGGTGTGTGAGCCAACAGAGAGAGCAAGGAAAGAGACAGGCTGTGCACATCTTCCAGTTTTCCGAGAATAAGTGAGAGCATCCCCAAGAAGAGTGGCAGGGGCACCGGGGGCGAGATGTGGATGAGTGCATAGTGTGAAGAGGTACAGGAAAGCAGCATGTGTGAGCAGGCAGTACAGAGAGGAGACAGGGAGAGTGAGGGAAGGATGAGAGGGGGCAGTGGGAAAGCGAGATGAGAGGGGCAGTGGAAGTGTGGGGTAGAAATGAGAGGCATGGGGGGTGGTTGGCGAAATGACAGGCCTGGTAGAAAAGAGTGGGAGAGATTAGAGGGGACAGTGGGGCTGCGAAGGAGAGATGAGAGCTGGCAGTGGGAGGGAAAGGTGGCAGTGGGAGGGAAAGGTGACAGGGTTGGTGGGAGTGATGCGTTCCAGCTTTATTTGCCCAGCCCTACCCTTCCCCATAGGCCTCGCCACCACAACTGTCTGATTTGCTGGGAGGAAACATACAAAACAAGCATTTGCAATACAATAGGTCTCGCATTAGGAAAGTTTGAGCTATTGATTGTAAATGACAAATATTTTATTTATGTGTTGGTTTTGAAAATAGTGAAATTAATAGCTTTGTCATTTACAATGCCAATAGTTATAACTTTTGCAAATGTAACACCTATAGCATTTGTAATGCAATATGTGTTGTATTTACGTGACTTAGATGTATTGATATTACAAATAAAAATGGCTTTTAATTTTTTTAAATAATTAATACTTAAATAAAAGTTATTGTAATTTATAATGGCAATAGCTTAAACTTTTGTAAATAACTTTTGTGAAGATTATCTTCAGTGTATTTTATTAAGACGAAAATCCAAGAACAGAAGTGAAATATTAACATCTTTTGTGACATTTGTAATAAAGCTTGAAACATCGAGAGAACATATTTGAACCAGTTGTTGTGAATGATTGCACAGACTGATGCTGTGGTGGCGCTGAGTGATGTTGGGGTGGCGACGAGTGATGCTGTGTCGTTCAGTGATGCTGTGGTAGTGCATAGTGATGTTGTGGTGCCCCTGAGTGATGTTGTGGTGCCCTTGAGTGATGTTGTGGTGCCCCTGAGTGATGCTGTGGTGATGCTGTGGTGATGCGATAGATAGATAGAGTGAGGGCGATAGATAGATAGAGGGAGGGAGGCCGATAGATAGATAGAGGGAGGGCGATAGATAGATAGAGGGAGGGAGGGCGTTAGATAGATGGAGGGAGGGAGGGCGATAGATAGAGGGAGGGAGGGCGATAGAGGGAGGGCGATAGATAGAGTGAGGGCGATAGATAGAGTGAGGGCGATAGATAGAGTGAGGGCGATAGATAGAGTGAGGGCGATAGATAGAGTGAGGGCGATAGATAGAGTGAGGGCGATAGATAGAGTGAGGGCGATAGATAGAGTGAGGGCGATAGATAGAGTGAGGGCGATAGATAGAGTGAGGGCGATAGATAGAGTGAGGGCGATAGATAGAGTGAGGGCGATAGATAGAGTGAGGGCGATAGATAGAGTGAGGGCGATAGATAGAGTGAGGGCGATAGATAGAGTGAGGGCGATAGAGTGAGGGCGATAGATAGAGTGAGGGCGATAGATAGAGTGAGAGCGATAGATAGAGTGAGAGCGATAGATAGAGTGAGGGCGATAGATAGAGTGAGGGCGATAGATAGATCGATAGGGGGTTGTGTGTGGGGGGTTGTGTGTGGGGGGTTGTGTGTGGGGGTTGTGTGTGGGAGGGTGTGTGTGGGGTGTGTGTGTGGGGGTTGTGTGTGGGGGCTGTGGGGGTTGTGTGTGGGGGTGAGGGGGTTATGTGTGGGGGGTGAGGGGGTTGTGTGTGGGGGGTGAGGGGGTTGTGTGTGTGGCGGGGGTTGTGTGTGGGGGTTTGTGTGTGGGGTGTGTCTGTGGGGTTGTGTGTGGGGGTTGTGTGTGTGGAATTGTGTGTGTGGGGTTGTGTGTGGGGGGTCTGTGGTTGTGTTGGGGTTGTGTTTGGGGGTGAGGGGGTTGTGTGTGTGGGGTGTGTCTGTGGGGTTGTGTGGGTGGGGCTGTATGTGGGGCTGTATGTGGGGTTGTGTGTGTGGGGGGTGTCTAAGGGTGTGTGGGGGGGTCTGGGTGTGTGTGGGGGGGTCTGGGTGTGTGTGTGGGGGGTCTGGGTGTGTGTGGGGGGTCTGGGTGTGTGTGGGGGGTCTGGGTGTGTGTGTGGGGTCTGGGTGTGTGTGGGGTCTGGGTGTGTGTGGGGTCTGGGTGTGTGTGGGGTCTGGGTGTGTTTGGGGTCTGGGTGTGTGTGGGGTCTGGGTGTGTGTGGGGTCTGGGTGTGTGTGGGGTCTGGGTGTGTGTGGGGTCTGGGTGTGTGTGGGGTCTGGGAGTGTGTGGGGTCTGGGTGTGTGTGGGGTCTGGGTGTGTGTGGGGTCTGGGTGTGTGTGGGGTCTGGGTGTGTGTGGGGTCTGGGTGTGTGTGGGGTTGGGTGTGTGTGGGGTTGTGTGTGTGTGGGGTTGTGTGTGTGGTGGGTTGTGTGTGTGGTGGGTTGTGTGTGTGGTGGGTTGTGTGTGTGGTGGGTTGTGTGTGTGGTGGGTTGTGTGTGTGGGGGTCTGTGGTTGTGTTGGGGTTATGAGTGGGGTGTTGTGTGTGGGTGTGTGGGGTTGTGTGGGGTTGTGTATGTGGGGGGTGTGTGTGGGGGGGTGTGTGGGTGTGTGTGGGTGTGTGTGGGTGTGTGTGTGGGGGGGGTGGGGGGGGGTGGGGGGTGTCGGGGGGGTTGTGTGTGGGGGTGTGTGGCAGGGGGGTGGGGGTTGTGTGTGTGGGGGGTTGTGTGTCGGGTTATGTGTGTGTGTGGGGTTGTGTGTCGGGTTTTGTGTGTCGGATTTTGTGTGTGGGGTTGTGGGGGGTTGTGTGTGTGTGGGGTTGTGTGTGGGGGGGTTGTGTGTGGGGGTATGGTTGTGTGTGGGGTTGTGTGTGGAGTTGTGTGTGTGGAGTTGTGTGTGTGGAGTTGTGTGTGTGGAGTTGTGTGTGTGGAGTTGTGTGTGTGGAGTTGTGTGTGTGGAGTTGTGTGTGTGGAGTTGTGTGTGTGGAGTTGTGGGTGTGGGGCTGTGGGTGTGGGGCTGTGGGTGTGGGGCTGTGGGTGTGGGGCTGTGGGTGTGGGGCTGTGGGTGTGGGGCTGTGGGTGTGGGGCTGTGGGTGTGGGGCTGTGTATGTGGGGCTGTGTATGTGGGGCTGTGTATGTGGGGTTGTGTGTGTGGGGTTGTGTGTGGGGGTTGTGTGTGTGTGGGGGTGTCTAAGGGTGTGGGGGGTCTGGGTGTGTGTGGTTGTGTGTGGGGTTGTGTGTGTGGGGTTGTGTGTATGGGGTTGTGTGTGTGGGGTTATGTGTGTGGGGGGGTTGTGTGTGTGGGGGTGTGGGAGGTGTGGGGGGTGTGTGTGTGGGTGTGTGGGTGTGTGGGGGGGGCGTGTGTGGGGGGGGTGTGTGGCAGGGGTGTGGGGGGTTGTGTGCGTGTGGGGGGTTGTGTGTGTGTGGGGTTGTGTGTGTGGGGTTGTGTGTGTGGGGTTGTGTGTGTGGGGTTGTGTGTGGGGTTGTGTGTGGGGTTGTGTGTGGGGGGCTGTGTGGGGGGGTTGTGTGGGGGGGTTTGTGTGTGTGGGGTTGTGTGTGTGGGGTTGTGTGTGTGGGGGGTTGTGGGTGTGTGTGTGGGGGGTGGGGGAGAGTGTGTGGGTTTGTGGTGGTGGGTATGTGGGGGGGTTGTGTGGGGGGTTGTGTGTGGGGGGTTGTGTGTGGGGGGTTGTGTGTGGGGGATTGTGTGTGGGGGGTTGTGTGTGGGGGATTGTGTGTGGGGGGTTGTGTGTGGGGGGGTTGTGTGTGGGGGGGTTGTGTGTGGGGGGTTTGTGTGTGGGGGTTTGTGTGTGGGGGTTTGTGTGTGGGGGTTTGTGTGTGGGGGGTTGTGTGTGGAGGGTTGTGTGTGTGGGGGGTGGTGTGTGTGTGGGGGGTGGTGTGTGTGTGGGGGGTGGTGTGTGGGGCGTTGTGTGTGGGGAGTTGTGTGTGGGGGGTGTGTGTCTGTGTGTGGGGGGTGTGTGTCTGTGTGTGGGGGGGGGGTGGGGGGCTGTGGGTGTATGTGGGGGGCTGTGGGTGTGTGTGGGGGGCTGTGGGTGTGTGTGGGGGGCTGTGGGTGTGTGTGGGGGGTCTGGGTGTGTGTGTGGGGGGGTCTTGGTGTGTGTGTGGGGGGTCTGGGTGTGTGTGGGGGTCTGGGTATGTGTGTGGGGGGTTGTGTGGGTGGGAGTGTGTAGGGTTATGTATGGGGTTCTGGGTGTGTGTGTGGGGTTGTGTGTGGGGGTTGTGTGTGTGGAGGGTTGTGTGTGGGGGGTTGTGTGTGTGGGGGGTTGTGTGTGTGGAGGGGGGGTTGTGCTAGTGGGGGGTTGTGTGTGGGGGGTTGTGCGTGTGTGGGGTTGTGCATGTGTGGGGTTGTGTGTGCGTGTGGAGTTGTGTGTGTGGGGTTGTGTGGGTGGGGTGTGTGGGGGGGTTGTGTGTGGGGGGGTTGTGTGTGGGGGGGTTGTGTGTGGGGGGGTTGTGTGTGGGGGGGTTGTGTGTGGGGGGTTGTGTGTGGGGGTCGTGTGTGTGGGGGTCGTGTGTGTGGGGGGGTGGGGAGTTGTGTGTGGGGGGTTGTGTGTAGGGTTGTGTGTGTGTGTGTGGGGTTGTGTGTGTGGGGTTGTGTGTGGGGTTGTGTGTGTGGGGTTGTGTGTGTGGGGTTGTGTGTGGGGTTGTGTGTGTGTGGAGTAGCAGAGAAAGCACAGCAAAAGTGGGCCTTGCAGAGTGTAAATTAGACCGTGAGCAATAACGTTTTGGTTAGACATGAAACCCCATCAGCAGCGACAATAAAGCATTATTAAACTGAACCGAAAGTGTGGGAGAGAAGGGACGTGAGAAGCAGGGGCACAGAACAAAGATCTAGGGCGAGAAGAGGAGGAGGACCAGAAGAGCAGAGAAGTGACAGAATGAGACGAAGGGATGAAGAAGAAAATGCAATGACACGGCGAGCGAAGGAGAGAGGGGAGCATGTAAACGGGTCTAAAGGGACGTTAGTAATAGAGACAGAGAACAACAGAAGTGAGTGAAAGGCAGAATGTTGAGAGGAGAGAAAATAGAGAAATATGAGGTGTTAGTGGGAGAAGAAGGGAGGGGGCAGCAAGGCGGAAAGAGTCATAAAATGGAGCACGAGGGGGCTGGAGAGAAATCGTAAAAAGGAACGAAAAGACTTAAAAATAAAAATGGGGACAGAGCATGAAAGAGGAGAGAGATAGGAGATGGGGAAGAAAGGGGAGGGAGAAGAAAGGTGGGAGGGAGACGGTGTGAAAAGGGGAGAGAGGACAGATAAAGAAGAGACAGAGGAACAAAGTGTGCCTGAGGGTGAGCCAGACACCAGTAGAAGATAACAAGCTCTCGGCATTGGAGGGCCGGGGAGCGGATTCCCTGTGTTTAAGCGCTTGCAGGAGGAGCGGCTCCTTTAACAAGCTCTCGGCATTGCGTGGCGGGTGCGGGGCAGCGGATTCCTTTGAAGTCTGATGCCGAGGCTCACAGGCTGCCAAATGATGAGCACGCACCCGGCACACATGCACTGCGGGCAATCCGCCTTTGGGTGCATTTTTTAGGCCCCTTACTTAAGTCTCGCTGAAAACGCATGCGCGTTATCTCAGCGAGACTTAAAAATACTGCTCCTTGCCACACACAATTAGTCCAACTACCTTTCACTGCTAAGCAGCGACTGATAGTTTGATGCAATACATGTACCCATATTTGGTTAAAATGTTTAATTCGGACTCTGCGTGTGCCCATGTATGTCTATATATAGATGTGTACACACAGAGATGCATTCAAAGTCAGATTTAATCAGTTTAAGCAAACGTTTACACGTATATGTGCACAAACTGTTTAGAATAGTTCTTTGTAAGTTGGCCCCCTCCACTTTTATCTGTACCCACCTCCTAGATATCACTTTTAGTGACGCCACGGGATATATCAGATTGAAGCAGAAAATGTCTCTCAAACCTCGCAAACAGTTTTATGGTTTCGGAAAGACATTTTCTACTGGAGCCAATTTCAGGGGGGCAAAAACTTCCCCAAAAAAGATTTAATACCCTTAATAAAATGTCCTGAATCTAGTAGGCCCATGTTCCAACCAAAGCCAGCATTGTGTGCATGTAAAATCAAGTACGACAATCATCAGGGCTGAATTAGGAAGCTGCTGAACACTGGAGAGAAAATAATGTTTTTGATATAACTTTTCGTTTTTATATAGTAGGAACTCGACAGAAGGTACTGGAACACATGGGCACCAGTTTTATCACACAGGGACATACTAAACGTTTTATTTTTCTTCAGGGACAGGGCAATACAGTAATCTGCCCAGAATCACACAATGTTGCGCGATGCCGAGACTCAAACCTGCTTTCCTAGCGTCAAAGACGGTAATGGGTACATGTTTTTAGTGTATCTAAGCATGTTTTTCTAGCCACACCAGCTGGGGTAATTCTTTTTGTTTACTATGTCCAGGCAGACATGTAGTCAGTCTGGCACAAGTCAGGTTTCGTAAAATGGCGAATGAATGGCCCGTGTCTGTGGGAGAGCACATTCAAATTACTTACGGGATCATTAAATGCCTACAGAAACAAGCTGAGGTGTTTTATGTCTGGGGTGTGTTGACAGAGCAGAGAATTACAAACAATGTGGAACGAACATGGGGTGCCATAATGTGGAGGAAAGATAGGTGACTATGCAGACAGTGCAGTATGCAGGTTGGGGGGGGGGGGTGTTCAACCTCTGACGTGTTCATTTGACTGATTGGTGAGTAGTGGCGTGCGGTTCCTGATGTTCGTGGGATGTCTGAGGTCTAGCTACCAATAGCTTTAGTTGGTGCCGATCAGAACTCGTGTCAGAACTCAACTGCAATATAGCAAAACAATGTACAAAGTGGCTGTGGGTCAGCTCTCTCTCTTTTTCTCTCTCTCTGCCTATGCAGCTACGAGCTCATATTTTTTATGTTACATTTTAGAAAAATTCAACACAATTAGGATCAACGCATCTGTTCACCACTTTGTATGTTCAATTTACACATCTTTCCTGGCAAGTGATTAAAGTTTTATTTACACCGATAACAAGCGGTTGTTAGAATATTAAATAAAAATTATTTTTCGTGTTTAGAACTGTTTATTAAAATGCAACTTTTGAGCAAGTTGTCACACAAGAATCCTAAACAGTTAAACAACGGATTAAACATGTGCCTTTTTTAACTTCGTGTTTGTTTATGGATTCCTTGAGCAGCATTGTGTTTTCCCTTTGACTTATTGTAAAATGTAAATTTAGTTCACTGTGTCTGGTAGCAAGGTGTCAGACTTTTAAAATGACAAATATCAATGAGCTGAACAAAACGTTGTGCACCTTTAATGGATTTCTTTCAGTGCACATCAGCTCCCTGGTTCAACAAAGCTCTCTATGACGAAAGGAAAAACCTTAGAATCTTGGAGAAGCACTGGAGACAATCTCCATCCACCCCCAACCTCTCTCTTTTACGTTCAGCAAGATCCATATACCACAAGCACATCTTCCAGGAATAAACATCACATTTCAGATCCCTCCTCAATTCAGCTAAAAACAGACCCAAAAAACGTTTCGACCTCATCAAAAACCCTAATTGTTCCCCCCAAACCATCAAGCCTGAGGATGCTTCTAAGAAAGCAACTGAGTTCGCTATATTCTTCGATCAAAAGGTAAAATCTCTGGTGGAACAGGTCAACCACCCCACCCCCATCGAGGAGGGAAAATCCGTAGTCACTTGGCAGAACTTTGCCGCCATCTCAGAGGGGAAAATACGTAGTCACTTGGCAGAACTTTGCCGCCATCTCAGAGGTTGATCTCCTCAAATGCATCCGCGAAACCAAACCCTCCAACCATTCCTCCGACCCCATTCCCAGTGGCATCGCCATTGATTTCTATACTAACACTCTCTCCTACTGGACCAGGCTAGTCAATCTCTTCCTCAGTCAAGGATCCCTCCCAATGGTCCTCAAAACAGGACAGGTTACCCCCCTTCTAAAAAAAAACCTCTGCAGATGCAAATGACCTCAATAACTTCCGCCCCATCACCAATCTCTCTTTTCTTTCAAAGATCACAGAAAAATGTGTTGCAAAACAACTCTCCCAACACATTATGGACAATAATCTCTTCGACATGTTCCAGTCTGGCTTTATTCAAAACTGCAGCACTGAAACAACCCTGCTGCAAGTGATCGATGATGCGCTGCATATTCTCGACTCGGGGGAATCGTGCCTTCTGATTCTTCTTGACCTCTCTGCAGCTTTTGACACTGTTAATCACAACACCCTCCTTGACATTCTTCAACAGAGAATGGGCGTGGAAGGCACAGTACTCAAATGGTTTGCCTCTTTCCTTTCGGACAGATCCCAAATGATCAAGATTGCAAACAGTCTTTCGTCTCCACTGGTGGTTGGTCAAGGCATCCCTCAAGGTTCTATCCTTGCCCCCACTCTGTTCAATCTCTATCTGAAACCATTAGGGAACCTTTTAAGCAAATCTGGAATCCTCTACCATCTTTATGCGGATGACACCCAAATCTACCTCAAGGTGTCTTTCTCTCATGATCTCTCACTACTCAGCTCTACTCTCAATACTATTCACAACTGGATGTTAGTTCACCAACTCATTCTCAATCCCTCCAAAACAGAATTTCTCCTCTTATCTAGCTCTCTCTCTCCACCTCCCGTTCAATCCTGGATGGATCAATCGAATCTACTCAACAGAAAACCCATCATTGTGGACTGCGCTAAATCCTTAGGTGTCATACTTGACAGAAGACTCAACCTAATCTCACACATCAACTCCATGGCCAAGAGCACACGTTATCAACTGCACCTTTTATGGGGGATTTGTCGGTTCTTCCCGGAGAATGACCTAAAAACCGTGGTCCAATCGCTAGTTCTCTCTAGACTGGATTATTGTAATTCTCTTCTGACTGGCCTCCCCAAATCTCACCTCTCCCCCCTCAAATCCGTCCTCCATTCAAGCAGCTCGCTTCATTACAGGGTCCAAACGTAGTGACCACATCACTCCTATCCTGTCTTCTCTCCGATGGCTTCCCATAGAGGCTAGAGCTATCTACAAAACAGCGTGCATCACCCACAAAGCTTTGCACTCTTCCTCCCCTCGCTATCTGGCGAATAAACTCAAACTGTCTGGAGGCTTAAGACCTTCTCGGAATGCGGAAAAGTTCCTTCTTGAACCCCCCTCCATCAAAAGGGAAAAATTGTTGGCAAAATCGTTCTCAGGTAATGCGGTGAGAATCTGGAACTCGCTTCCTCCTTCGCTCCGTGCCATCACCTCCATCCAGATCTTCAAAGCGGACCTCAAATCTCTTTTATTCCAAAGACACATTCAGAACTAATTCCCTCCTTCTCAGACCCCTCCAGGAAGTTCTTTAGTCATTGTAAATTTGTCACAAATATTTTTATTTTGTTTGTGCATCCTGTGCTTGCTGCGTTTGATATTGTGTTCCTTTTGCCTGCGTTGTTTTGATTCTATGGCCTGCTATTGTTCGCCAGGAAGTTCTTTAGTCATTGTATAATTTGTCATATTTGTTCTTATTTTTGCTTGAACAGCCTGTTCATGCTGTGCTTGAGATTCTGTGCCTTTTGCCTGCGTTGCTCTGATTCTATGGCCTGCTATTTTTGTTTGTTTTATTCCTGCAACAGTTCTCTAATGTAACGTAACTGGTTCTATTGTACAGTGCTCTGACACCTTCGGGTAAAGTCCGCGCTTTATAAAAATGCATTAAATAAAAAAATAGATGCAGTTAGTGACAACAACACAAGTATACTTTACCAATGTGTGTAAAGCGCTTGTTCGCGCTCTATAAAACGTTCTAAATAAAAATAAAATTAAATGTCCTCTGAGGCTGGGAAGAGAGAAGAGAAGCATCCATGACAGGCACTCGTGATGTAGGGACAAATGCAGTCAAGGGGCTCTCTACAGTCTCAATTGAACCAGTCATCTCAGACATCAGGTACTGGTGAATGATGAGGCAGATGCTTGAAGTGCACAGAATCTCGTGCAAATGACTCTCCAGGAGGGCAAGCAGCCACAATGTGTCCTTTACTATTAACAACTTTGGAACGTTCAGCATCAAAGGGAGCATCAGATTTGTGTTTTCTCTTTTGTTGCATCAACAATCAATCACCTTTATTGAAAGTTACGTTTTAGCACATTGACCTTTATCTGCATATACTTTAATCTTTTGCTTACTGCACATGTCTTGTTTGATGAAGTTCACCATCTGTTGTTGATCTTCTGTTGGTCCATTGAGGTAACCCGGTCAGCAGGGTGCTCATAAACATCAAGGTGGCAGGACTTTCCCTGTCGTTGAATGAGGAGCCGATCGATAAACTCAAAGAGCAGCATGGAAAGCGAACTCAGATCAAGCTTCTCCAATGTAGCACGCTGGGCGGTCTTTTTAAGTGTGCTTATAGTGTTCGACAACGCCACTTGCTTGTGGCCAAAGAGGAGTGCTTTTCTGATGCTTCACATTGAGATGATTCAGAAAGTCTCAGAATTCTCAACAGTTGAATGGTGAGTCACTGTCAGACTTTAGAATATCAAGAGGACCAAAGAACGCAACAACGCTTCTCTCCCATACGAGTTTTCACAAATCAGACATATTCAAGGCTTGTAGATTGGTTTTTGGAGATAAGCAATTGCACAAAAGAAAGGTCTTCAACTCTCTCATCACGATAAGGAACCCAAACTATCTCAGAGAGCTTGTTTTGTGGCAACAATATCACGATGTCCTTCATGGTCCACTTCAATTATTGCTGTCACAGACTCGCCAGTATGACAATTCTTGAACTTCATAAGACAATACCTTCTTGAGTAACAGACCGTTAATCTATCACATTTATGAACTTTTGGTATTTGTTGTCATGCATGAGAGGTCAAACGTTCTGTTTCCAAGTTTGATATGCAATAATGTCTTTTAGTATCAACATATCACTATCCTTACTCATTACAGCAATGATTTGTTCAATTAAATAGAGATGGTTGTTTTGGGCCTTACAATAACTTTAATGTAGGCTTCGGCCGCTTTGTAACGGTTACCAGGGCACTGTACTGGCATGCATGAAAAGTAGTCATCGCGTTTTGATCTTTCCCAGGTCGGTGCATAATAGTTTAGTCGTATTCCTGTAATCACAAACCCAAAGGTTCAATTTTAGGAGGCATCTTGGCTTGCAATGATGGTAAGCAATGCTTGATGATCGGTTACAAGTGAAAGGTTTTCCATATAGGAATATGTGGAAATGTTCACAAGAGCACACCACTGCTAAGCTTTCTTTCTCTGGTTGCGAATGGGCGTGCTCAGTTTGTGACAACCTTCTACTTACATATACCACAACATGCCTTCGAGCATTTAGGTGTCCACTATTTTGAGCAAGGATCGCGCCCAACCCAACCGGGCTGGCATCAACAACAACCTCTGTATGAAGTTTCGGATCAAAGTAGGCCATATCAGTGGCATTCTTAAGTGAATGTTTGATTTTCTCAATCATTTGTTCACATTAGTGTGGCCAGTAAAATAAAGCATTTCTTTTGGTTAAATCTCTTAAAGGAGCACTTACTGGAGCAAAGTCACATATGCATGAGGAACAGTAACTGGCCATGCCAAAGAATTAACGTAATATGGTAATTACTAGGGGGGATTGGTGGCTGACAAAGCTTATACTTTAGCTGGATACGACATCATACCCCATCAGAAAAGATGTGGCCAAAGAATTTGAGTTTTGTTTTACGGAACTCACATTTCTCAGTATTGAAAGTTAACAATGCATCAGCAAGTAAACGAAACACTTGTGTAAGAGCTTTATTAGGTTCCTTTTCCGTAGCTCCAAAAACGAATATCCTAGTAATTGAAAGCATTCATCATTGAATTCAGTGAACCTGCAGTGTTTGATGGAAGTATCAAGAGTCTCAACAAATTTGTCATTTGTTTCACCAGCTTTCTGTCGTTCCTGACTGAAAATATATCTTTCATATTCGACAGTTGGCATTGGATTAAACCTGAGATTTAAAGCGTCTTTGGTTTGATGGTCAGTTTGCTGTAATTTCTTGATTACCTTTTTACTCCTTCACCAACAAGATTTTTGAGATACCAGACTATCTTTTTATTATCGGTTTCTTCCAGTGCATCAATTAAATCATCAAACATTTCTATCCAGGCAGTCTATCACCAATATTCAGCTTTTTAGCAGTGTTGAAGGTAGGTGGTGGTTTCATGAAGGTGGCAGCTGTGTACTGCCTCTCGCTACTACCGTGGAAAGTATTTGCTGTTCAGACAGTGCTTGATGTGCACATGACTCTTCACCTTTCACAAGTACCAGCTCAGCACTTGAACTGGGGTTGTCTGACCCAGTCACCAGACACACTGCACCTGCTTCCTCTTTTTCGGTAAATACTGGTTTTGTTTCTTGTACCTGTTTTTCACCCTTCAGCATGGTTTGTGGTTTTCACTATGTTTAGCGCTTTGGCATTTGGCTATTTCTGCTGCTAGTGCTTTCTTGCCCTTCTCTCTGCTTCCAGCGCTTTCCTATACCTGGTTGTTTCCTCCTTTAGCATTATCTTTCCATATGATGTACAGCTCAGTGTTGCATAGTGGCACAGTAGTTCTTTCACAGCCATAGTAGCAGATTTCTGGCCAACAAGTAAACTTTCAGTGAGGCTTTTGTTGTCATCAAATGCTTCACAGTGGCTGGAGTGCACTTTGACTCCAAATATGCCAAACGTCAATCTTCACTTCGACTAAGGAACATGGGGCACGTACCAGCAGTTTGCTGGACCACGGCAAACTCTCTGGGAGAGCATTGTTGATCTTCGGTTTGCGCATCCCATTCTTGTCGCCAGTTGTAGCATCCTCGATTGCCTGGGTGCTAGTAATTGAATATGCCGCACACAGAGCTTAGTATCCCAAACACTTACATCATAGTTCTACGGAGTCCGTGAGGAAACAAAAGGGTCCGGTCATCGCTAACTCACAAGACTCTACACCATCCCTTTGGATCATCAGCTTCATATGGAGATCCAAGCCTCAGAGGCTTTCAACAGCAGCAATTTCAACTGAATACTTCCAGAAAACATCTTACTTTTTGGATTTTATGAGAGGCTAGCAACCATCAGGACAATGATACTCCCTAAGTTAGACTTTTTCAATGTAGCTTATCTTCTCCTTTAGTATTTAGGCTCCCTAGGTTACAAAGGTTTAGAACAGAACCAGTAAAACCACCTAGAACTCAAGAAAAGTCCTTACATTTCCACACACTCCTACAAAACTGCCTTGTTTCTTGACCAATAGCAGGTGCAGTTTAAAATACTGTATGTGACTCAGAGGGCAGTGTGTTGTCTGTACTCAAGAGATACAGACCTCACTTAGGTGGTACAAATGGACAACAGTATCAAATTGCTGACTCAGAGTTAAAGAACCCCATCTTGGGTAAAGGCACTGGATCAAATCAGAGAGTTATTTTGATCATGCACTGCCCAGTGATCTTTAGGCATTATTATTATTATTTTTTTTTTAAAGGCTCACGCCCCATCTTATTTAAGAAACTTCTCTGTTAAATTCCAGCATGGAGAGTGGATTCTGTGGTATCATTGCCTTTGTCTAAAAGCAACCTCTGAGAAACACAGTGCACTGCTAATATGTTCGGATTAACACATACTTTACCCCTTACGTTGAAGAAGAAAGATGGGAAGAGGGGACTCTGAGCAAAGAAGAACACGGATGTCTGCATTAACAGATGGGAAGAGGTACCCTGAGCAGGAGGGAGGAAAAGATGCCCAAAACAAGAGATACTCTGAGCAGAGGAAGGGAAGATATGCCCACAGGGGTGGAAATAACTGTCTCCACACCAACAAACGAAGAAGGTATACCCTACTGGACTATGACAGAGGAAAGGGAAGGTCAACTGAGAGAGAAAGCGAGAGCTAATGCAAGTTTCAAAGTAAGATACCGGCGCCTCTGTAACAGCAAGATAGTACTATGGCCCATATGTACGAGCTTTCCATTTTGTATTTTCTAAATATAGAATCCTAAGAAACCTCGATTTAGGAAATGCAAACTTGAATGTACGAAATTTGCAATTTCCAAATAGTGATTCCTATGAAGTCACAAATGCTAATAGGAAATCACACATTAAGAACTGTAAAACCATTCATACCTCTGGCCTGAGGCCCTGCTTAAATCTAAGGGAAAAAATGGTGCTCGTGTAAAGCAATCCAATGCCCGGTGGGCAAGTGCACACTCTATGGCACTGCAAAACATGATTTTGGATGCCTTTTCTAAAATTGCACCTGGTTACCATCGGATTGGATTTTATGGTAATAGCATTTCCTAAATTCACATTTTGCATATAGGAAATGCTATGTGCTTGCCGTTAGGAAATTGCAAACAGGAAATCCCTATTTGCGATTTCCTATTATGGGAATTGCAAAATGCAATTTCTACTGGGTAGAAATCGCATTTTGCAATCGCTTTTCTACCTTTTGTACATAAGGTATGGCTATTTAACATGTATTAACATCACGAAATAGTGATTTGGCCCGTTAGGAAATGCTAAATAGCTTCGTATATATGGGCCTATGTTCCTTTCACCCATACGCTTGGGTTGCAGACTGCGGCATACGCAGATTTGCAAGAGGATGGTACAATAGTCACACATTCTGTTCAGAATGATCAAAAGTTGAATTTCCTGTGTTTGATTAATTTGCTAAGTTTAATAATCAAACAACTATATAACTTGCAAACATAACCAGGAATTCAGGTGATCGTCATGATTATAATAAGATGAGAGCTTGATATAAAAAATGAGATAGAATTGTGCTTCAAATCCTCGGAAAAAAAAACACATTGCGGCCACCATATACACTGAAGCTACAATTGCAGGCAATGTTAGACGTAGAAGACACGCTGTCTATGGCAGGTGAAGCGAACAACAGCAAAAGAACACTTGTGTAACTGGCGAGATATGTTTGTCAATGCATGCATGAAAAAAAATTGCAGCAGAAAAACTGAAAATACAGCCACACGAAATTCACATTTTCCAGCCACAAAGCATACTTAAAATAAGCATCGCTAGCTAAACTTAGAGAGGGCAGTGTTCACAATGTCCTCTATGGACTGAAAACAAATTCTTAAAGGTTTTCTACTCTATTAAATTCTTGACTCCGCCCTAAAGACACTTGCACTGCGGCATCAATGTAAAAAGAATTGACAATGAAATTCTCCTTTACGTTAATTCAAATAAGGGCCCAGTGTGTACATTTTAGAATGCTGCAAATTTTCAAAATGTTTCTGACATACTGCTGCCACCTGCCACGAACAAATGTACCACTTTACACTGTGAGATAAAAGGCAATGGGAGTTGGCTGGATTGGTCTAAGCTCCTGCTGCTGTGCCCATTACATGGCAAGTAACCTTTCTAGGCGACTGGAAAAGAATAAACACCCCGAAAAGAGGACATTATCCTTTTCCTATAAAGAAATTCTAGACTGTGTCATCTGGTTGCCTTTGAAGTCATCTAATACATTTTACCTTTTTTGTTTTACCATAATTCAGTTCATATTAAATTCATAATGTAATTCATATTACGAGGCAGACACGGATTTCAGATGTGCCAACATTTAATCGTGGTTAGAAATTCCACACAAATCCGAAGGCCTTTATGTCTTCAAATAAGAACTATATATGAACCATACAACCGAACAAAAGAAAAGCAGTTTAAAACTTAACGTATAAAATCATAGAACTAAACTTTACTTCTGATATATTACTACAATAATTATCCGTACAATTAGGGGCGTGTGACCTTGAAAGCAACTATCATAAATTCATGCTTCTATAAACGGTCAAAAAAACAAACAGAAAAAGAATCAATTTCATGTTATTACTCATGTCTGAATTATTGCATGTAATGGCTCTAATCTCACAGATTTAGGATATTTTCTGAGAAGAAAGGGAAAGAAAATGTGTTTAGGGAGTAGGAAAGATCCGCTTCTAATCAGTCCGAACCTCTGGAAAATACCATGGCTGGAACAAGTCACTTGCTTTTTTTTTATTTATAGAAACCAAACTTTTTTGTTTTCACTAAGAAGTTCCACGCCTTTAGGTCGGTTCAGTCTGTTGGTCTTAGATCAGCTAGCACCAGCAAACTGGGGAGCATCCCTTCCAAAATAGCCCAGATAAACTGTAATGTTCATTACATCAGAGCTTTGTAGACCTGCCCTCCAGGGGATAAGACACAGAATAAGCAGTCGGCAGACATTCCAGAATAAGCCTTAGGGAAAGGCAAAATAACATAACACACTAAGAGCCTGCTGGTCAGAAAGTTCAATTCCAAGGAAGCCAACTCAGCTCTACATTCTTTCTAGTCTGGTACAATAGGGCATTAATAACAATATTGATAATTCAAAACCCGAGAGAGAATGTGTGATTGTTGTACCTAAATAAAGGTACTACATACAATGTCATCACTTTAAAATCAGCATTATACACACAAACCACGGACCACAAAACGCAGCCATCATTTTCATCTGATCTCACAACCATCCAACAATTAAAGAGTTGCTATATAGCACGTGTCACGTGTATGTCTTACAGCAGGTGCCCGCTTCAAAACATCACTCTCGGAAGTAGGATGAGAAAGAAAAGGCGTTCAGGTGTCTTTCGAATCGAATTCGAATTTACACTTTCTCACCAGAACTCCTCATTAATTTGAACTGACTGCCAGCATCTGCGGTGCTGCTCTGTCCTCCCATTGGACTATAAATGAACAATCCTAGACAGAATAAAACTAACTGGAGCGTGTATCAATCCTATATATCCCTATATCGTGTTAAGTTAGCATAGGTACGTTTGAGATTTAAACGCCATTTTTCCTTTCTTGCAACTTCTGCACACGACCCTCATTTGTTGACTTAGCTTTCAACCTAGTAGTTTGGCGTGGTGAATGTGAGAATAATATGTTATTGCTCTGATATCTGCTTTGTTTAATAAAACATGTCTGCACGGAGAGTGCTGAAGTTTCAGGAGCAACACGATATGGAATTGTTATGAGGTCTGATCTCCACGCCTTCATAGTCATAACACAAGTGCAGCCTTTGCCAACTTGGGCTTGAGGCGGGATTGATATTGCTTTGCACGAGAATTGTTAACACACTTGATGCGGTGCACATGCAGAGAGAGCTGGTGTATGCTGATGTGATTCCTTCATGCTAGGACACTAAGGTATGGGCCCGCCCTAAAACAACCCAAAGAGACCTTCTTAGATAATAATATAATATATGTGTTAGGGAGGGTGAGATATAAGTGTTGTTAACTCTTATTCATTACAGCATGTTAACATGCTGTCACCATTCGCTTTTTATGTCTTAGTAACTATGCTGATAATTTTGCTACTGATAATAAGTATACTTGTATTATCAAAGATACTGCGCCTGAGAAGACGGCATTAGTAAATAAACATTTCAAATGCACATGTGTCTTCTTTACTCCATGTTCTGGTTTGTAATGATAATATAACGAAAGAGTGTTCATGAGTCCCACGTACCCTGAGGTACTGTAAGTTCATGTTCTGGTTTGTCTAAACATTGGGTGTTTGATATGTCCAATGAGACACTGTAGCTAGCTCGGTAAGGGGTGAGTTGGTTGCTAAGGTAAGTTTTGGGACACCCTAATTTGCCGAGGTTCCACTCCTCTGTGCACAGTTCTGTGTGAGTACAGAAACCCTGCAACATGGCGCCCAACGGTTTCGGTGGTCTTATATCATGACACTCGAGTAGTTTATCATTCATGCCTTAACCCCTTCACATCCGTTTCCGGAAAACGGGGTGTTGGTGAAACCTACCTATTTTTTGAAATAGGTCTTTATTCAAGCTTGATTCTTACCTAAACGGTTTCTTTGAATTACTACCCAGTTGTGCTACAAAGTATTCTTTGTTTTTTCTTGTTTCCAATTCTGTAATGGCGGCAGCGGTGGCTATTGCGCAGCATAGTCGCGTAGCGGTACGCAACCATCTTCAGACGTACCAGGTCCCAGTAGATGGGATGGCTGTGATTTTCGTGGTATGTGCAGATCCGGCGTTTCCTTACGAGTTGTTTTACTCTTGGGTTACGTTTCCGGCTGTGGACGCTAATTCTGGTTTGTTCCACTCCTACACCGCCTCAGATGTCCCAGCTGAATATACGCCGTACAGGGCATTGGAAATACCTATTGATCATTGGCAGCATCGAGTTTGGTTTGATGGCGCCCTCCCCCACTCTATGTCCCCTGCGAGGTTAGGTCCACTCTCAATTCCAGGTACTAATTGGCCTGCGTTGGGTGGCTTTACCCCGCACCCGAATCACGGGGCTTGCACCCTGGCTGAAATTCGCAGGCTGCATGTAGTTTCCATTTCCGTGATTCGTGCTTTAGTGCAATACATCGGTCGACATCTTCCTGGTGGTCCCCAGGGGGGTGCGGCCGCTCCCATGGAACGAGGCGGTATGCGTCTCAATCCAGTGATGGTAAATTCGGTTTTTGGTGCGCGTCCTGTTGACAACGATGACTTCCCATTCTGGCTAGCAGAGAAGTTTGATCAACTGGAGGCGGTTTTTCCGAATTCTACTCCTGCTGATAAACATAGAATGTTGACGATTACTCTACCGAAGGATATTACTCCTGAACTTGCTGACTGTGACAGCTGGGGAAAAACAGTTGCGGCAGTTTATACAAGGTGCTTCGGCACCCCGTCTATGACTGCCCTGCCTGAAATCGTTAGACGTGTTCAGAATGATCACGGTCCAGAGGCAGCGGTTGAATTGGGTATGCGCCTGTGTGGTTCTTTTGAGATTGTAAGTGATCTCATTCTCTCCAATGTTAAAGGAGATGCAGTTAACTTTCAGGTGTCGAATGCTTTGGCTGCTCTGCCCGATGCCGACAAACCCCGCCAGTTAGCAAAGATTGTGGTGGCCGCTTATAAAACAATTGGCCGCACAAGTAGAGGTCTGAAATATTTTCCAGTAAAGGAGAAAAAACAACCACAGGGACAATCTGCAGTGACAGATGCCCAGCCCAAGTCCAAGAAACAAAATTGGCCTAAGAAACAGACACAGGGGAAGCAGACAACGCAGACTCAGGGTAATTTTCCTGCAATACAAGCTCCTGCGCCACCCGAAAAAGTTTATGATTTGCGCGACCGCGCGATGATTAAATCGCCTGATCGTTTTCAGGGTTCTGATCAACGCTCTCCTCGTTCCTTTCAGGACACATCGGCTCCCAAGACCGGTGGAGGAGGAGGGGGTGGACGTGGACGTGGTGGCCAACAAGGACGTGGTCAGTCCCGCCAGACGGACGGCGCAGTGAAGCAGGAGGATTCTACGCCTCGGCGTCCGCAGTTTGCGAAAAAGAAAGTCGCAGCCTTAACAGCGCATCGATATGCCACAGATAGTGAGAACGCGGCTTCGGAATCTGACGTGGGCTCTGACCTTGCTGGACAGCGCGGCGGAGATAACCATAGTCAGAGAGGCGCTGCGTCCACTACTGAGGGTGACAGCGACTGAAGTCTACGTTGTTATAGAAACAGCGGATACGAGACTTGCTCCCCCTGAAAGACTATATGAAATTGTCCTGTTAATTGAAGGTGACATACAGCGTACCGTTAAAGGTGTATTTTGGGAGAATCTGTCTTCTACATATGATATTTTACTTTCGGAGGCTGACTGGCCCCCACCTTTTGTGCTCGCGGCGCCGCGAGGGGAGGAGGTAATCCTACCCAGTTTCGCGAACACTGTCTCGAAAGAGCATGCGCAGCATTTTGCAGAAGAGTGGGCTCGGGCTCTCGCGCCGGCTCTGTACCGTAACCAATGTGGTTGGGATAAATTGTCGCCTTGCCACGAAATTCCGTTGCGGTCTCAGCCGCAGCCTCAACCTCAATATCCCATTCGGCGTGAAGCAAAATCTTCCGTCGCGGAAATCCTTGAACAATTGGAATATCAGGGAGTTATTGAAACGTGTGTGTCACCGATGAATAATCCCCTTTTTACTGTGAATAAACCTGACGGATCATATCGTTTGGTTTTGGATTACCGGCATTTGAACTCGCATTGCCGTAACTGTGCAGTACAGAATACCCACGGCTCTGCCCTAGTGGATAGTCTCGTGCGTAAGCGTTTCAAGACAACGCTTGACATATCCAATGGTTTTTATGCCCACAGATTGGACAGCTTTAGCTCCCAATGGACCAGTTTTACGAGCGCTGGAGTCCAAAAGCAATTCCGGCGTCTTCCAATGGGCTACAAGAATAGTCCTGGTATATTTACCGCTCGCATTGTCTCTATTCTGGAGGCACTCGACCCTGATGCTTTTTCGTATGTGGATGACATATATCTCACAGACGACGATATTTGGGAGCATCTGTGTCGTGTAAATTCTCTTGTTTGCAACTTCGCAGACATGGGTTACAAATTCAACTTTGCAAAATCGCACATTGCTGAACACACAGTGTTGTTTTTGGGCTATGAGCTCAACAATGAAGGTAGAGGTTTGGCTCCTCACTTCTTGGAGAAGTGCGCACAATTGCGCGCACCAACAACTCTGAAAAAATTACAATCCTTACTGGGCTTTTTGAATTTCGGCAGAACTTACATTCCGGAATATGCCCAGCGTATCAAGCCTTTGTATGCTTTGATACAACCAACTTTCTCAAAATCATGCTGGCTGCCTGAGCATTCAGCCATTTTGCAATCCTTGCAGGCTGATCTGCTCGCTTCTAAATATTTACTGACTCGTGATAACCACACCAACCTGGTCATAAGAATAATTCCTGGGACGGTGGGTTTCACGTACCTCACTTTTAATGAAGGTGACACTGTACCTATTGCTTACAAGTCACACTTGTACACCTCGGCTGAGATGCGGTTTCCCACCATAGAAAAGGGTTTAACTGCTGTACAGATGGCTATTCTAAAGGAACGAGCTCTGTCGCAGGGGAAGCGCATGCTAGTGGTAACACCCTGTCCTCATTTAGAGGCAGTCACGAAAGCCAGTGTACCAAATTCAAAGGCTTTGCACCCTCGGTGGATACAGTGGGCTGCGTCATTGTCATCCGCAGATGTCATGTTTATTTTTGACGCTTCCTTACGGTCGCAGGAGTACTTGCAGTATGAATTCGTTCATCCTGCTCCTCTGGCGATGCGACCTTTGGAAGACTTCCATTGCATCGTTTACACTGATGGGTCGGCGCAGGTTGCGCATGGCTCTAAACATGCCTACGTTTCCGCATGCGCCATTGTGGTCGGTGCTATGTTGAATGATGAGTTCATTTCCAGGGAGGTACACACGTTGCCCCTGGGCGATTGCACCGCACAATTGGCAGAGCTTCGTGCTCTCTTACTAGCTTTGGAGTACGCAGATCCAAGTGTTACTACTCTAATTGTAAGTGATTCTTACTACTGTGTCCAGTCTTACAATGAAAACTTGTTCTTTTGGATTCAAAATGATTTTCATGATTCCAAGGGTAGCACAATAAAACATAAAATGATCTGGGTTCGAGTGGCAGAGCTTAAGGCTATGTTGCCACTCGTTTATGTGATTCATACTCTCGGTCATCAGCGCGTGGGAGTTCACGCTGTTGGCAACTCGCTTGCTGATGAAGCGGCGAAATCAGCAGTATCTACATACTTAGTTGCAGCAGTTACTAGGTCTAAAACCAAGATTGATAGCGACATCTTGGCAGCGATTGCTGCCTCTGAGAAGGGAAGTAAACATCCTCCGGGATTCCCTTCGAAGTATAAATACCACTTAAGTCCCGAAAAGGTTCCTTTTGTGACAATTCCTGATGTTGGGGAACGGCTGATTCCCAACTCGGATCGCAGAGCAGACTTGATTACAGCGGCTCATGAAGGTGTGGCGTCTGCGCATGCGGGCGTCTCGGCCACTGTAACTCAATTACAATTACGTTTCTGGTGGCGGGGACTGTACAAACAGACGCGTGATTATGTCCTTCTGTGTGACATATGCCAGCAGATTAAACCTTCAACTGCTACGCGTCCGCCTCAGACTCAGTTGTACATTTCTAATAAACCACTAGGCTGTGTTTATTTAGATCACTGCGGTCCATTTTCATCTGATACTGCGTATAAATACATCTTAGTAGCAGTTGACTCATGCACACGCTTTGTGTGGGTATGGCCACATCGCAGCGCTGATTCCCGGACTGTCATCAGAGATTTGCGTATCTTTATAGGGATTTTTGCCTGTGGTACCTTCCATTCGGATCAGGGTCCGGCTTTCGCCTCTAAGGCGTATAAGGATGCCATGACTTCGATGGGGGTCCAAGTCAAGTTTTCGTCACCCTACAGACCCGAGGGTAATAGTGTAGTTGAACGAATGAACCGTGATTTAAAGCAATCTTTGACAGCCCGAGTTATAGGCACTGGCAGAAACTGGCTGGCTCACCTCTATGGCGTGCAGCGTGCTCTTAATAATCTCCCTAGAAGGTCTCTGGGTGGGCGGACCCCATACGAAATGCTCTTTGGCATCAAGATGTTCGTCCCTGACCTTGACGGTCTAGACTCGGTGGTTCGCGCCACTTCCTTTGACGCAGATGAACATTGCAATGTTTTACAGAATCTACAAAAGACGAGAGACACTCTTGCAAAGGAACATTTGCCCTCCACATCGGATGATGCGTTGCAGATCCCGGTAGTTGGCTGGCTACCCCAAGTTGGAGAACTGGTTCGAGAGAAGATCGACAACAAGAAAGAGTTTGGTCCCTCCTATCGAGCTCCAGTCCCAGTGCTTGGAGTGAAGGGCACAAGAACAGTCATTTTACCACCACTTCCAGGTCGTAAGGAAAACAGGTTTATTTCTATTGACAATGTCAAGATACACAGAGTGGCCGATTCTTCTTAGCATGACACCGGCTGTTTCCTGTCCTTCCATTGTGAGAAATTCAATTATGCCCACTGCTTCTAATAATGAACCTGAGGTGGCCATCGAATTACCTGCTGTTTCCAGTCCATTATTGAATAATTTACCAGGAACTAACCTTGATGAGACAAACTATACATACCCCACTGATTTGTCCATGCCTGACATGCAAGCTCGTTTAGCCACGGAATCCAGATTTTCATTTGACTCTGCTTCCCTTGCCTCGAAAAAACCCTCTAAAATTGCAGTATATGCTAGCCTGTTTAAAAAACATTTTTTGATACCTCCTTGGATATACATTTGGCTGGTCCTTTTTTCAGTTTACCTTTTTATGTCAATTGGTTTTGTGTTTTATTTTTTTCGCATTATGAATGGACACTATGTCGAGGAGAGAACTTGCATTACTCATTTGAATGGAACTTTGGCCCCACTTTCCTCTTCACATTCTACACACAGATTAAAAAGAGACTTGACTTTGGTTAACATCACAGCGTGGCCTGTTCTGGATGGAATCGCGTGGGATGCAGTTCGTTTTCAGATACATGGTCCAACGGAAGTCGTTAATGTCCCTAATGTACTAAGAGTTAATATGGGGGATGTGGTGAAACAAAACATTCGTTCTGATGATTGGGATGTTAATGCTGTGGAAAGTTTGTTTTCTGATTTGAAATATTATGCTGCTTTTGATGCTGAGGATTTATATTTAGAATCTGCTAATTATGGTGAATTGTTCTGTTACCAACATTATGGCAATCACTTCTTACACAAGACATCTTCCCGAAGGGATGCGGTTAATTTTACTCAGTGGGAACATTGCCCAGCACCAACACAAGGGAGTTCAGAAACGTTTCTTAAAAAGTATACTTATTTCACTGACTTTAATCAGTCCAATCCCGAGTCCTTTTATTTTAAATTTCACAAACAGCCACTGTCCAAGGTTCGACTTACAAATACAAAATTGTTATATTCAAAGGCCTTCCTGGATCAATTAGTTACTGGAGGGTATGAGTTATGGAAGGATACCATAGACCTTAAATCAGTTTGGGGCTCAAGGGCCTGGCAGGTACAAGGTACTGAGGCTTTGCACCGTGCATGTCTCATCCCAAATCATATGTGGTTTTTAAATGAAACCATTTCCCAGACCACGTGCTTTGGATTGGCTACATCTAAAAGGTTAAACACCCCGTCTTTCCCGGAGTTGGAGGAATATGAGAATTGGAGTAATTTTACTAAATTGTCCATTAGAGATATACAGGCTCTGCTTCTGAATTCCTCCTTTAACATTTCCAGTATGAATCCCAAGGGTTGGCTGCTTTGGCACCGTGGTGCTGATTCTTGCCAAAAGAGATTTTTAAATATAACTGACGGTTTTAAGACTGTTAGATCTGATCCCCGTTTTGATTTGAGTCATACTGTCACCTCTTACTCAGTTGGCAAGTTGTGTCAAGCTTGGCTGAAACATTCAACTTTACCTGCGGTTAAGTATCACCTTTCCAAACTGAATGCAGACGTGGATTTGAATGATTTCATTAAGGGCCCAGCTAGTGGCAGGTCTAAAAGGTGGTTATATGGTGTTTACAATGAAATTTGGAAACTCTCACAGATTGAGGCTGCTTCACGCCTTAGGGCTATTGATCAGGCAAATCTTGAGAAAGTGCTTGCAGTGGTTGACAATAGCATTAACGTGCTTTCCTCTAGAATTTACACATTAGATAATATTGTGTCGTCTGTTGTTGATATTGTGCATGATGAAGTGTCTGTATTATACCATGGTCAAAATCAATTACGTTCAATCATGCAGTTTGCATGGACACTACAGACTCTAAAAATGGGTAAAGTTCCCTGGGGATACATGAACGTTTCCTCTTTATTTGCACCGTTTAATTTGACAGACAAACAACGCTTGCTTTCAATGCGTGATGCTTCCTTTTCTATGCTCCATATTGAAAGATTGGAATCTTTACCTTTTTCTGTGGCAGAGACCACTGCTGCTACGTGGCTTATCCACGGTTTAATAACGCTGCCGTTTGCTTTATATAAGTTTTCAAATTGTATGAAATATGTGCCAATAGGTCGTTTTGAACCCTTAGGTAGCGGTTTTCTTCATGAGGTCTGGTCACTCCCATACACATACAGATGTTTCAAGGATGAACAAGAGGTTTATCTAACAGGGGATGAGTGTACTGAGACGCCAGATCATTCTTTAATGTGTAGACACATACAGTTACACGGTTCATGTAACAGGGACAGACCGAATATGGCTTGCGTTTTACAGGGCACGCCAGTTCCTGCTATCATCCCCACGTTTAAATTGTTAGAGAATGGTAGTTATTTAATGCTCAATAATGAAAACTGCTGTGGTTTAATTAAAGGTATAGCTTTCATAGTAACGGTTAGTGAGCGAGTTATTTGCTGCAGAAATGTTCTTTATCCTCCCACACGTGAACATAGGGAGTCTTCCATTTGGCCACAGATACCGACCTTGGGAGCAGAATTCAGCGGCATGGCTAGAATAAGAGCTCTATTGTCCCAGAAAGAGGTGGCCTTGAGCTCGGCCCGTGAAACTTTCGTGCTTCACATTGCTAACACCCGCACGGAGGTTCAGGCTCTTTTAAACACTGATTTGCCCTTGCATTTCGGAGCCATGGTCCGTTCTATCTTTAACGCATCCTCCACAACGGGCCTAGCACATTTTTTTAAAGTTGTTAGCGGTGGTCTCGTGACTTCCTTTGAGAAGATATTTGGAGTCATCCCTGCATTCTTCCATTCTATTTTTTCATCCTTATTTGGAGGGTTCCCGTTTTTGCTTGCATTAGCGGCTGGCGCATTGGTGGTTTTCTGCCTTTTTAAATATGGATGCCCTTCCTGTGCAAGACCACGCACGGCTACTACTGACGCGGTTTCGCAACCGCATGCTTGATTACTATGGCACACTGCCGTTAGCGACTCTAAGCACGGCGTTTGGATTATCTTTTCGGTTCTCCTATTTCACCTGTGTCCAGCCTGTATTTCGCTGTCTGACCTGTGATTTCCTTTGGGCCATTGATTTGTGTCTCTGCGGACCAGCATCTTCTGACGTCGATTTTGATCAACTGATGAGTCCTATCATTGCTCACGAGTTGGTTTGTTCTGACGAAAGGGTTATGGCCTTGGCGGTGGCACATGGACTAATGGGTCCCTGGGATGTGTTGTCGGCAGCGCAGAATTTCTTGGAACTAAGTTTTCTTGAGAACCCACCGAGCTGTCCTCTGATGGTTATAGAGGATCCGGTGCTGGAAGATCACGTATGTTCCTTTCATCTTTTAAATTGGATGGCTGAACTGTTTTCTGATGAGGACAGTGACTTCCTCCTGGAGGCTGTTGCAGCTTACTTTTCATATACGGTCTTATCATAGACACTGCCTCAAATTGACATGCTGATTGATAGCATTTCCTTGATTTTATTGACTTTTGGTCAAGACATTTTATTTTTTGCTTGCCTATTGGCTTGAGCCACAGTATGTTTGTGGGCTATTTTTTTTAGCATTAATTTTTATATTTGAATCTTTATTCATGCACGTTTATAAATGGATTCTGCTCTCATGTGATGGCACTTCTGTTACCTTATTTAGTCCGTTCTCGGATCATGGGGGGGTGTTGTATAACTCCTATATATCCCTATATCGTGTTAAGTTAGCATAGGTACGTTTGAGATTTAAACGCCATTTTTCCTTTCTTGCAACTTCTGCACACGACCCTCATTTGTTGACTTAGCTTTCAACCTAGTAGTTTGGCGTGGTGAATGTGAGAATAATATGTTATTGCTCTGATATCTGCTTTGTTTAATAAAACATGTCTGCACGGAGAGTGCTGAAGTTTCAGGAGCAACACGATATGGAATTGTTATGAGGTCTGATCTCCACGCCTTCATAGTCATAACACAAGTGCAGCCTTTGCCAACTTGGGCTTGAGGCGGGATTGATATTGCTTTGCACGAGAATTGTTAACACACTTGATGCGGTGCACATGCAGAGAGAGCTGGTGTATGCTGATGTGATTCCTTCATGCTAGGACACTAAGGTATGGGCCCGCCCTAAAACAACCCAAAGAGACCTTCTTAGATAATAATATAATATATGTGTTAGGGAGGGTGAGATATAAGTGTTGTTAACTCTTATTCATTACAGCATGTTAACATGCTGTCACCATTCGCTTTTTATGTCTTAGTAACTATGCTGATAATTTTGCTACTGATAATAAGTATACTTGTATTATCAAAGATACTGCGCCTGAGAAGACGGCATTAGTAAATAAACATTTCAAATGCACATGTGTCTTCTTTACTCCATGTTCTGGTTTGTAATGATAATATAACGAAAGAGTGTTCATGAGTCCCACGTACCCTGAGGTACTGTAAGTTCATGTTCTGGTTTGTCTAAACATTGGGTGTTTGATATGTCCAATGAGACACTGTAGCTAGCTCGGTAAGGGGTGAGTTGGTTGCTAAGGTAAGTTTTGGGACACCCTAATTTGCCGAGGTTCCACTCCTCTGTGCACAGTTCTGTGTGAGTACAGAAACCCTGCAACAACACTTTCTCACCAGAACTCCTCATTAATTTGAACTGACTGCCAGCATCTGCGGTGCTGCTCTGTCCTCCCATTGGACTATAAATGAACAATCCTAGACAGAATAAAACTAACTGGAGCGTGTATCAATTTGCACCTACTAGACTTTCCAAACAGAAAACCCACTTCATAAGCCCCAGAATGTTCATCTTAACTTGGAGGCACTCTCTCCCTCCTTAAAAACGCAGAATAACATTATCATTGTGTGGTTATATAAAATTAGGTACTCCACCAGGTACATTTTAAATACAGCACCCTTGTTTTTTCTGGCCTTTTTTAAAGCTCTACATCTTCGGCTTTCGTCAGTGACTCATAAGGGCCACTGGAATGTTGCGATTCTGCAGCCCTGAGATTTTCCGTACAATTATGGATTTAACACACATGCCAAAAAATATACCATAGGCTGCATAATTTGTAGATTTCAATAAAAACCGTAGCGTGGCAGACACTTGGCAAAGTTTAACTGGTCATCTTTCAATTTCTGCTTGCTGTGAAACCTTTGCCCAGACAACACCAATGTATGTTTATATGACAAAATACATGAGTAATATTGCCACAGAATGAGCTGGATTATTCTACATAACTTCTCTTTGCTCGCTGCATAATTTAGTCACCATTGCTGTATAATCCAGTCTACCATTGCTACATCTAGTGGTCGTGTTAATAATATTGTTATCTAGGGTTGGCAGATTACATGGCTAAACAAGCATTTACAATGCAACGGTCTCCCCTTTGCAAAAGTTAGAGCTATTGGCATTGTAAATGACAACATTTTTATTTATGTGTTGGTTTTGAAAACAGATAAATAAATGGCATTGTCATTTATAATGCCAATAGCTTAATCTCTCGCAAATGCCACACACAAACCCACACAGAGCCCCACACACACAGACCTACACACACACAAACAGAGCCACACACACAGAGCCACACACACAGATCCACACACACAAACACAGAGCCACACACACACACACAGCCACACACACACAGAGCCACACACACAGCCACACACACACAGAGCCACACAGAGCCACACACACACAGAGCCACACACACACACATATAGAGCCACACAGACACAGACCCACACACACACACACAGAGCCATATGTAAATGTAAATGTAAATTGATACTTGTATAGCGCACTACTCACCCGCAAGGGTCTCAAGGCGCTTGTACGAATACCGCTGTGGAACCCATCCTGGCTTTCCCTGTGAGGTGTCCACTCCTGGGCACCTCCAAGGTGGAGGCCAGGCATCCTTAGCGTTGTGGGGGCCGTTGTGGAGATTAAGCAAGCTATTGCCCAGAGTTGCAGAGTGGGACTCCATGATTGGAATAGGCACCGAGGCGAGAATGATCAGGTCCGTGGAATTTTGAGCCCAAGACCCGCCGATGCGGGGAATTGAACCCGGGTCCCGGGCTAGACCTCTGCATCAGGGTCTGCCGCTCTAACCATTGAGCCACACTTCGCCATACAGACACACTTCGCCATACAGACACACTTCGCCATACAGACAAACTTCGCCATACAGACACACAGCGCCGTACAGACGCACAGAGCTACACAGAAACAGAGCTACACACAGAGCCACACACACACAGAGCCACACACATACACAGAGACACACACACAGAGCCACACACAGAGCCACACACAGAGAGCCTAATTCCACCAGCCAATGTTGTTAATAAATTACTTGTGAAGAAGCATCCGGGGCACCCTGGAGGCACTGACAGCTTATTAGCTTACGTGCCACCTCCCCCAATGATTTAATACGCTCAGCCTAGTCCAACCAGTCATGGCCCACAGCCACTTTCTATCATAAAGTTTGAGCAGACGATCTGCCAATGCCGGGACCTAACAAAAAGAAACACCGTTTCAGATCGGGTCAAAAAGCAAGTCACTGGACAACTGCTGCTTAAGTATTAAATGAAGAGGAAAAAAATCTCAAAGTTGCAAAGAGGGTCCTCGAGCCGAGATCGAGCCGAGATCGAGCCGAGCTACCAGGTAGCTTAGGCTTGTCACCCACTCTCTAACCTTGTGAGCCAAGAAATAGAGGCAAAGCAAAAGGAAGATATCATTTGTAAAATATAATGAGGGAGGGGGCTATACAATCCTGACCTGTATGCAAGTAGATCTCCTAAACAGCTTTCAGTTTCAGCTCTGGGGAGAGACGGGGACCTGCAGGGGACTCTCTGTGTTCTTGGAGGTCAGAGGAGCCGTGCCTGGTCAGCAGGGGCGCGGTGTTCTGGGTAGTTAGAGGAGGCGTGTCTGGTTTGCAGTAGGCATTGTTCTGGGTGGTTAGTGGAGATGTACCTGGTCACCAATGTAATGTCTTACAAGACGGTGGTTTTGTTAAGCCAATAGCATCAATGCCACGACGCAAACATATCGCAAATGAGCAAAGTTCGTGCAGCTTAGCAAACGACAGCTGACCTAGAACAATTCCCAACTCGCCACCAGCGGCACTCTACCCAAAAGAGAATCAGTCACTCCAAAGAAGGGGTAAATACCTCTTTTGCATTAGCCCTGCACCGGAAGGAGAAGCATGCTCTGCTGCTTTTTAACGCCACTCAAAACTCAAGCGCTTTTCATGCGCAAGCAAACCATGACTGCTTAGTCCCTGGCCACATTAGAAACGAACAATAACGCAATAAGCAATACAAGTCTACACTGCACGCTGGCCGGGACAGTTCACCGAGCCGCCCTGCAAACAGTGAAGCTGCACCCGCTTCTGTTCCGCACACCAATCGCCATACTACAGCAGGAAGAGTGCGAGCTTCAAACCCCATCCAACTCGCATCCCGTCCATCCGCCCTACTCGCATGCTGGCTCAGCCACCTTTGGTCGCAGAAGAAAGACGGCCAAACAACACGATATGAATGGAGGGAAGTTACATCATCTTTTTAGCGCCTTTCTTGCCTCCTTTAGTCAGCCGCTTGTTCTTGCCGACTACCATGTTGGAGCTTAGGGAACGAAAGAGGAGGAAAAGGGTATTCGCGCGAGACTTTAGGAGCCTGAGCAAAGGAACATTAGGAAGAGATATTCTCGCGAGAGCAAAGCTACCTGCAGCTATACCTAGCGGTTGGAGGATGAATAACATTTCTGTAACTATTACAAGCGGTTCAAACCCATTAAAAACAAGCATTGGGTGAAAATCATATCCTAGCGGGCTTCCGGGCCATGTACAATAAATAAATAAAGCGTCAGTAAGAGCCCCTTAACGAGACACCTCAGGCTGCAGTTTTGCCTAATTCAAAAAGACAACAGACAAACAAGCAAAATGGTGGCAGCAGCTGCGGATAAGCCCCGTCCTTTTCAGACTGGGGGGGGGGGGGGTGTTTTTGATTGACTGAAGACGTCACAGAGAGAAAGAATCGAAAAAACACGCCCCCCATTCCGAGAAAGACGGGGCTTAAATTGACAGACAAACCTCTTCTCCAATGGCTGGCCGCCGTTTAGGAAGCCAGCCAATGGAGAAGAGGGGCTGCTTTCAGCCCCACTACTAGAAAACAAAAAATCTCGCCAGCGAGACTGCGCATGCGCAGCCTACGCTGGCCAAGACCGAAAAGAGAGACAATTGCCTGCCCCGCATCTATCGCACCCACTCCGGAGGCAGATTGCACTAACTGAACAAAGTGTCTTGAATTCAACGTGCTGCTGAGTGCTGTTACAATGTCGGCTTGGGTCTGGGGTTCCAGACTTACAGCTACGATATTACATGGAGAGTCTGTCAGGTTCTTTACCGACCGCCTCAATGCAACCCTATAGAAGGCTGCACCACCTACTATTGTGCGGTCGTCCTGCTTTGTTTTCATATGCAATTGTCTTTTTTGTTTTTTCTTATTTTGAAAACCTTAATAACATGACATTAAAATTAAAATGTACAGTTGGCAATAGTTCTCCACATTAGCGGGGTATCAGCGTGCTCCAAATAAAAACAGAGCAGTAACAATATCCCAGCAAAACAAATGGGGAATGATGGATATGCAGGAGTCAGCCCCCTGCATTGCTCTGCAGACCCATTTCAATCACTGCTATTTGTAACATGGTGTCACAAAGAGGCCAGCACTATTTTACAGAATTCCAAGACAAACACATCTTAGTTTACAACAATAGCCTCTTAACACAAAAAGTCCCATGTTTGTTTTCAAATTAAAATGGTTTGCAGAATAATACTCCCATCAGCATTGCTAGTTATTTTACTCTCCCAATATAAAAAAACTTGCTTTAACTTCCAAACCCCTGACGTGTTAAATGCATCCACTTCTAAACCTTCTGGCTTCTGTGAACCCCCACTTAATTACGGGAGCACAGGGACCCCCCACTGAATGATTACTGGAATCCGGGGACACCCAATGAGTCATTGCTGGAAGCTGGGAACCCCAAACTAAGCATTTTCGATGATTTGAACCTCAAAATATCTAAAAACACAGAAACAAGCATTCATCCAAAAATACCCAAATGATGAAACATTCACAAATATATTAAAAAAATAATAGGAAGGTTGGAGCTTTTCTCGAGGTGACTCATTGTCCATGCTATTTTCGGTTTGATGCACTTGCACTGCTCCCAGAAATCACTCAGAGAAAAATAACTTAATTTTTAGCCTCCAATTTCAAATTCCTTTTCATTTACAGAACCGTGTACGATTTTTATTTCTACCGATTGCTTCTTTATTTATATACAATTTACTAATCTGTTAATATTGTTTCATTTTCATAGCAGGAAGCAGTCGAGGAATCCCAGGGGGTCCCTGGACCACAGATTAAGAACCACAGCTCTAATTTATTACAGGTATTATCTTAAAGACCGGTATTTAAAATAGCTGCTCTTTGACAAATATCAGATCGAAACTTTGTATTTACATTTCTCCACGTCAACGTGAGGTTGCTGGTCCAGGTGATAAATAGCATTGCAGTGCTCATTTACTCTCTGCTATGGCTTGACCCCTGTGTGCCTGGGACTCCATTGCCACAAACTCGGGGAAGTCTCGAACTTTCAAGCCACTCTAAACCTCCAGTTCTCTAGGATGGAATACGCAGTTGCGTAATCTGAACTGGGGAGCGCGCTGACCTCACGTCAAACAACGTCACGTCAAACAATGCAGGTGATCGACGGCACGCACGTATCCGCAGAGCTGCAGCTAGGTGCAGCTTCTACCAACGCCAGGCGCTCGAGGAGACTTGACATGGAGAGGAAGTCCTCTCTCCCTCTGCGGGTGAATCACGGCTATTTCTGGAAGCAAAGCCGACAGGCAAATTGAACTCTATTGTGTGAAACTGGATTAGAATCCAAACCAGGTATATTCCAGCTGCCAGAAATCATGCAGCACCAGTGCTGAATGCAGTGGGGACGTCCTGCCCAAGTGGGTCAGAAGTCGACTGGCACAGTCCCTACAAGTGATATACTGTTTTCCATGTTAAAATAATTACTATTCTCAGGAGTAATGGCGTCGGTCTGTTCCACAAGAGGTGTAAGTAGTGTGTGGTGTCATATTCATAGCCATTGGAATTATGGCACACGGGAGGCCTAAATGATGAGGGCGGATGGATCATATTACGAGACAAGAAAAGGAAAATTACGCTGCATAATGCTACATGTTCTGTGGTAGTATCATTTCACTACTTTGTCATTTTAGGATACATTGACACTGTTTAGGCAACATTTTCACCTCATTACAGCAATCAGCAAATTAAAGGCGAACAGTTAACTTTTGCGAAAGGCTTGCAACACTGAGGGACCATGTATGGTACTTTTAAGTAACTCTTGATCCACCGGAGGTAGAAGCACTTTTGTGTTGAAATCTACAAATTATGCAGAAGATGATGATGGAGTTCCTGGCAAGTGTTGTAAATCCATAATTTGGCAATGGATGTTATTCTGGTGCCTGCTTTAGACAACTGTTCTTGCTCCAGTATGGTGGATTTATCTGTCCTGCTTTAAGGCTATTTTTAGAGCCACTGTGTATATGGCGGAGATATTTGAAGGTTGAATGTTACTTCCTGTAGAGCAAGAGTGCAAGTGTTAGGTGCAAGGTTAGGAGAATTGCATTGTACTTTCTTACCTCAGTGAGTCGCCATGCTGCAAAATTATGCTCGAGTTTACATTGGTAAAGGCCATACTCATTCAACACAATGAACAGGACAAGCCTCGGGTCTAGAATGGACAAAAAGACTTCACGGGCGGCGGCGCCTTCGCAGTAAAGACACAGAAGTGACGCAATACCAAACAAATAAAATAAGGGAAAAAACCAATTAGAATTCAGAAAAAAAAATCTTGGCTTTACCCGGGTCCACTACTCTGGCTGGATTGTATATGCAGATATTGAAGATTCACTCACACTTCATTTGTGTTGCACTAAATGCATGAGAAGCACTCAAACACCAATGAATTCAGCTTGGAGCAAACTCTCTCAGCCTCAGGAAAAACACCAATACTCATCACCTATAAACAACATCACAGCCACCAACTTTTCTCATCCATGCACTTCAGAAGTTATCACGAGCGACCAGATGGTTTGGAAAGAGATTTGGAAATTCAACAAAATGTAGGAAAGTGCTATGGAAATGCTACAATTCTAATTGAAGTCAGTTACCATAAGGGAAAGGATGAGGACAGTGTATCAGCAGAGAAGCTTTCTGGTGCAGCAGTGAACGGATGACTCCTCCAAACAGGTATTATGCACAGAAAGGAACACTATTTATGCGACCATATTTCAACTCAACAGAAACATCCTTGTAAGGAAAGGGTAATGCAATTCCATATAATGTGAACATAACATCTCCCTTCGTCTATAGACACATTATAACATTACTGATCAAAAAAACTTTTTGGGAAGGAATCCTAGGTCTTGGTGCATACTTGACTGTCAATGTGAGTGGCTTCAATCTTAGTCAAGGACCTAAAAAACATTTTCCTTCTGGACCCAGGAAATGTGATAAAATACACTTCCTTCATTCTGCTGGCATTATATCACCATCAATTGCATTCAAATAAGTCAAAACTCCTCGGTCCATTTCTTACAAGGAATGGATTGCTCTCCCTTCTTGGGTGAACATTTTAATAGTGGATCTAGTTGCATGCTGATGTGTGACTAATATCACAAACTCCTCGGATAATTAGAAGCAAATATAGCAGCTTAAGCTTGCCAATTGTGGAGTAATCACATTACATTCTTAGGAGTAAATCAGAGTTAAAACTCTTGGTTCCGCAGTGATAGAGCATATGCTCTGAATTAATTCACCCCACCCCAAAAACGTATAATCACCCCAACAGAATGTCCGCTTATCAGCTGGTATGCATAAAATGTAATAGAAGCCAATGGGCAACGCAAAATGGCGGCGATCTGAAAAGGAGGCTTGCACTACCAGCAAATCCATTCAGTGTCCCTCTAATCCTTCCCTCCTGGGAGTCTACCCCTGGAGGCGTACCTTGTAGGTAGTGGCTCCGGACGGACAGTGGGATCTACCCATGTATGGTGAGGATGAGCTTTGAACCCACATACACACACACGAATGGAGCTGCGCAGTAAGAAGATGAAGCTGCCAATTACTCCATCCCCTCGAACTTCATCCAACACCGCCGCAGGTATGACAGGTGTATGAAGTGTATCTCGTCTTCTTCGCCAAACACAATGTTGTAGCGGGGGAATAGTTGACTCCAAACAGGTATCATTCACAGACAGTAACGCTTTATTTATGCAATCACATTCCAACTTAACTCCACAGAAAGATCTTTAACCGTCATCTTTAGATTCTTAAGCCGTCTAGAATTCTAAGAGCGAGACTTGCACAATCATAGAGAAGTAAGCAAAAAGTGGTGGGGTAAGGAAACAACAAAATAAGGAAAAGGCGATAATCTAATACCATATAATGTGAACATAACATCATCCTTTGAAGAGAGGGACTTCACCTTCAAAGTAAGAAAAGTAACACCAGCAAACAAGATCAATCCGACCATAGAACTTGCACTGCAGGAGTTAGACAAAGTACCCCAGCCACAAAGGCGAAGGAAGGTTGTGGGTTCCTGTGCAGGGGTGTGGGCCCTTGCCATGAACAGCCATCAGTTCTCCAGTAGATCTTGAAGTGTGTGAACAGACAGACTCCTTCCTAGAGATTCTTGAGCATTTGAAAGTCATACCCTTCGAAGGAGAAAGTGGTCGGAGTTAATGGAACAGAGTTACTAGGAATTGCAGCGGTCGTTCATGGCTTGCACCTTGCAACCCTCGTCACTGCCTTTAAGAACGCTGGCCTCAGGGGTGGCAATAGCAGTGCCGAGGTCAGTATACAGTATTCTGATGAGCACTATTTACTTTCAGCAAAAAATGCTGGGAACTCGGACAATACACTTTCTGTTCTGTAAAATATATCAATGCAGTACGGCAATGCAATGCTAATGTTTAAACAAGCATTGTTAAAGCCAAAAGGGCTGCGCAGCATCTGTGGGGAAAAAAGGCATGATGGCACGACTACTGTTGCATGTGTGCACCTACAGAACAAAACAACCTACATCATCGCAAATTAGCGTGTCTACAGAATAACATAGGCACCGTTTTCTCTATTTAAAAAAATTAAATTAAGATCCAAGATGGTGAACATCATTAGGATAAGTAAACAATTAATTTTTTCTTTTAGCATGAAAACACACAAAAAAATTTAAATATGACTGTGGGAGTGGTGGGGAGGTAAAAAACAGGACAGGTGAGGGGTAGGCAGCACATGAGGAAAAGTTCAACACAGGTGGCAGCAGAGGAAGCACACAAAGGAGAGAACATGAAGTACAGGACTGCGGGGAAGTTTGATGTAGGAACCACACAATAGAGTGAGCAAGCAGCATCCGAGGTAAACAGAAACACAGGGTCAGGGGACGTTCATGAGGGAGGGAGCAACACAGAACATATGGGTTTGAGTATTTGGCAAGGGAGAAGCAGATGAGGGAGAGAGCTGAAAACACATGCATTGTCATGGAGTACTTAACCAAAAGGAAAAAGTAGTTCCCTAAAAGTGAGCAGCGGAAGGATACCAGTTAGCCAAACAAAAGAATGGTAAATAAGCTAAATTCCAAGAGAGGAACAAACACAAGAAGAGGAAGGCATATCACTGAATAAGAGACAACCAAATGAGAGAACAATAAAGCCAAATAGCATTAAGCAATGGGCAAACCTGTAAACCCACTATAATTTCACAATAGATTTTTCGTAACCAGGCAGCTTGCACGGCCCGGTAGATGAGGCCTAATCCAAAAGAAATGTAACAAGTGAAAATTAAACTTTTTTCGACATGTCCCCAATGCATGCAAACTGATATGATTGAATACAATCTTCCCCTCTGTGCTTCTCACTAATGTGTTATAAAAGATCCTAAATCAAAATGTATTAATAATAAAGAATAATTTAAGTCAAAAGTATAGTTCATATTCAATTTATAGAGGCTACTTCACAAAAAAGTATTACAATTACACATATTTTTTTAAAACAGGTCCAACTGTAGTTGTATTACTTTTTTGAATTCACAAATTCTGGGATTGGAAAGGCGTGCCTGGCACGGTGCTCTGTGCAGATTCCTTGGTAAATGACAATTTCTAAGTTTGAAATCAATTCCCACTGTACAGAGTACTCTGTGGATGAGAACTCTGCATAGGGCAAATGGATTCACCTTCGCAAATGTGCATTTTTTGGTTTCTTTTTTCTCCATGGGGAAAATAGATTTCCCCGTGGAGAATCCTTTTCCCCCAGCGGCACCATTAAAACGGGCAGGGATCCTGGAAAGGGGACTGATAGGAGTTCATGAATGTCGACATATCACACCTTGGAAATCCCTCGCCTTGAGTGGAATTGATAGGTGAAGAGAACTCCAAGCTCGTGGTGGAGTTCTACGCAACTATAAAAAGGTTTACTTATGTCGGGAATCTCTTTGGGAATTTATTAATGAATATACTTTTGTGTATAGGCCCAATGGTCTAAATCAATTAAAACAGGTGAACATTACTATTATTTTAATCTTATTTTGGCTCTTCTTAACATCTATCAATACATTTCTCTTTGAGGCATACACTAGCATAAAACCATGACAGTGGCAATGTTGTGCATTTTGTGGCACGGTATTGGACGCTTCAAACCAACAAATAATATTTAAGAAAGAGAAATCTGTAATTCCCCATTGGCATATCATGTCAAAATTCTAATAAAAATATAGGTAGCACAGAAAATAGACATTGACCTGTGTTGTGTTATATTTAATCATATAGTAATTATTGAACTTTGGCCAAGTCAATTATCTGTCTCATCTGGGTTAAAGTCATGTAATATCACTTCTTACGAAGATTCAAGGCCAAAGCTAATGTAATTTCCTGTGATGTCATAAAGGTCAAAGGGAGTGTAACGTTGCTGCCATTCCCCCTGGTTAATCAACATGCATGTTGGAGCCCAGCGTTGCTCCACCATTACCTCTAAGCAGTCAGCACTTATTGTATGAAATCTGCCACAAGACACTTGCTCAGCCAGAAACAGCATAATCTGTTTGGATTCATGGAAGTTTAGGCAAACTAAGAAGGACAGGGCTGGAACTAGGGTAGCAGCTGGCTTTATCAGAGTTCCAGTACAACAAATCTGGTATAACATTCTGGTCAATATATTTAACTGCAGATTTCTCACTTTTACAGTATGCCCAGGTGCCAGACTGGATCCAGAAAACTTTAACAGGAGTGCTCCTAATTGCCAGCAGGGGGTGTTTGTGTGGCTCAACGTTGGCTCCATACTGTCTCAGTAGTGACTTAGTGGAGCTGCATGTAAGTGCCCCAGTTGCTCGTTTACATCAGTTCCTTTCATTCTGTGCCTTCAGACGGCAATGTGGAGCTCCACTCCCAGCTTTTGATGTTCCTCCAAAAAGTTTCAAAATGATTTGACAGCTTGCAAGGGAAGTATGTCCCCTCCAAAAACTTCAGAGATTGTAGGAAGCAGACCAGTTAATGCGACATACAAGCTCTCATGCGCTCAAATGCGATTGACCTGAATGCAAAAATTGACACAAGCAAACACAAGAGGAGGCCTCGGGGGTCTCGGACCTTGCTCCTGGTCCAGGTAGCGGAACAAGTCTTGGTGCCAGTCACATGTCAGTTCCGCCTCACAGGCTTCAGGTAAGTCAAATTCCAAATGCAAATACAAAAATAAAATTGTAGCTCGACCCCATTCCCCCACACAAGTTCGAAAGAGTAGGTGTGAGGGTATCAAGATACATCACACTCATTCAAAGACCCTGATTTTACAAGACATTCCTCAGCTGGTCCTGAGGTGACCCGAGTTTCCCACAGATAGCAGCTTTTACGGATTCCTACTCCCTCTGTGCACCTTCAGCCCCCACAGAACCACAGTGGCCACCAGTCAGATTACCGCCAGTGGGTCCTCCCTGACATAGTCTGTCCCATGGGACCCGTTACAGGGCCCATACCAACTCAGTATAAACTTTAATATCAGCGCCAAGATCCATGCTGGTCCTTTTCGCACCACCAATGATCCAAACTCCACCAGCGTGTCTGTCAGACCCCAAACTGGTGGCTGCCCAAGCTTGATCAACGGCGTACTACAAGATCACAAAAGGGCAACCAGTTATTATGGAGCCTGACTCTAAACCGGTCCCGCTAACGCAACAAAGCTATCAGCAGAACCTCCATTTTATTTTTGGCTCTGACTCAGACCCTATACAAAAGGGTCCCTCAGAGCACAAATGATGAATAGGAGGTTGATGGCTTTCTCTACCTTCACTATACCAATGATGCATTCTTCTAGGATTGACAAAATGCCAGTGGTCTAGACACCTTCCCTGTAATGGAGCTGGACTTTCCAAAAGGTCCATCAATGGTAGAAAGGGATTTGTTTGCAACAGAGGTCCAGGGGTTAGCTCAGGTACTAGATCAATAGTTGTCCTACATTGAGACAGCATTTCTAACAATAATGCTGTAACCAGGGCCGTTGTCATAGCAGCTCTTGCTATCATTCAACGATGCTGTCACTGCTGCTTTGGTGGCTATATTGTCTCAGCGTTGTTCTTGCCAGCAAATCAGCTAGCCAAAAGCCTGGTGACACGCCTCTATCCAGTGAGGGGAACAGCGTTTACAACGCAACTTTTACCACGCAGTGCCTTTATGACGCAACTTTTACAACGCAATCCATTACAACGCATTGCACTGGGGGGCGCTCTAGGATAGGGAATAGGTTTAATTTACTATCCAACACCTTCCCTACTATCCACGGCGACTGGAGTTGGAATAGTAAATTAAACAATTCACTACCCAGCGCCCCAAAGCACTATGCGTTGAAAAGGCTTGCGTTGTAAAAACCACGTTGTAAAGGCATGCGTGGTAAAAGCATGCGTTGTAATGTCATACATCCATCCAGTGATCCTGGCTTCCTAACTAAGCACCCGCCGCCCAAGAGCCCTGTGCAGGCCTTGACTTGCAAGGTCATTTCTGATCCCTTCCTAACAACGCCTACAAAAAGGAAATCGAAAAGGATTGATGCCCTTGGTAAGAGATTATTTTCTTCTGCAAACCAGACCCTAAAGGACATAAATGCAGCTTGTTTACTAGGCAGGTACACATATGTTCTGTGTAAATTGGCAGCAGTCTTGCTGGACCTCAGAGCTGCTCTGGCTCAGACTGTACATGATGAACAGGAAGCAGTGTAGAACATAATCCGTGCAGACCTGCATACTACAGATTGCATTGGAATGGCGATTGGCAGCAATCTTTTTCTTAGAAAGCACACAAGGATGAGTGTAACTGGATTTTCTGGCAAAGTACAAGTGTATTTCATGGATATGCCCATCAATTGTTCCAGATTATATGGGGGAAAGCAGACTTGACGCTACTTGTATTTAACCGCATGCGTGCGGCGGCTTTTTTCACGCTGTGCGGCGTTTTTTAAAAACGCGCGTTAGATGACGAGCTCAGCTCGTCATCAGCGTGCGAGCGGCACAACTCATGACGAGCTGAGCTCGTCATGAGCGGGGAAGGGGTTAAAGACTATTGAGCCATTGCACGCTCTCTAAGCATTCTGATGTCAAAGAATCAAATTCCCCATCAACTTTAGAAGCTAATTCGTGGGCTAGCCTATAGGCAACACCAACCTCTTCAACTGTTTGCCCAGCAGACAGTCCAGACCTTTCAGAGCTGCGAACGTGACACCAGCAGACACTGCACATGGCAGCAGAGTAAGCAGTTTTCCAATTCTTTCTCTCCCGCTACAACAACCACCAAGTGTTTTAGTTTGTCCTAAACAGTTCATGTCTGGCCAGTGAGAGATCCGATTCAACAATTATTCCCCGGGTGGAAATTTATTAAGCCAAAAATCTACTACATATCATTTAAAGGGACTAGGCAGTACTCTTCATGTACCCCCTATGCAGCCTCTCTTCCACACCAGTACAAAATTCGGGGGAGCACTTGGCCATCCTGATGCAGGAGGAAAATCGTTTGCTCTCCAAAGTTGCAACTGAAACAAGTACCTCTGAAAAAAGGTCAAGAATGCTAATCACACTACTTTCTCATCTCCAAAAAAGGACAGGGACCTCTCGTCTATCACAGACTTTGGCCCACTGAATTCCTTTCCGAAGAAGGGCAAATGCTCGCGCTGGCTTAGATTGGATAGATTTTTCCACCCTAGACCCAGGGTCCCTTAACTCGAAGGACATGAATTTCCATATACCAATCCTGCGGTCCTACAGATGATATCTATGATTAAAGGTGGGCCCGGAACACTTTCAATTCACTGTGCTCCTCTTCGGCCTTAACTCAGCCCCTCAGAGGTTCACAAAAGTGATGGCAGCTGTCGCAGCCCATTTTCAGAGGTCCGGAGCACATGTATTTCTATATCTTAATTACTGGCTGCTGAAGGCGGACTCACCACATTCAGTCATGGACCACTTCCAGATTACAGCTGAACTCTTGTCTAGGGGTGGGCGAAAAGTCTGTTTCGCCGGCGGGGTTTTACCCACTCTGCATTCCGCTTGTAGGATTCTGCCAATCGCCACGTGGCCGAGTGTTTTCTCGCATGCGGCTCGCCAACGTTAAGCTGCAATGCGAGATTTGCATCTCCTAGCTCGCTTTTTGGGCACTTGAACTAAATAGTTGTGTCCAATCCTGACCTAATGGGGGAGGGAGAAGAACTCCATAGGCTATTGGCGTGGGGTTGCCTGCACCTTACCGGGAGATGAGCTTGGGTGACGGCTCCTGTAGACCTGCCCCGTCCTGACGCCTGCCTGGAAATGACATGTCCAATAGCCTAAGGAGTACTTCTCCCTCCCCATTAGGTCACAATCAAGATTGGACACAACTATTTAGGTGCAGCCTTAACTAAAGGGCTATTAGTTTATGGCCATTGGCAAGCTGCGCAAGATAGCTGCATGTGCTGTTGGTACAGTCGTCTTACACTATCTTCTTCCCGGACAAGTTGGTGTCGAGGAACCAGATGGCTTTCCTCTCTGAGGTTGGACATCCTTCCAAATTACTCAATCAGTCATCATGCCCACATTTGTCGCTCTATCACATCCCTCGAAGGAGAGGCTCCATTGACTTGATTCGAAGACAGCACTGAGCTTTTGCATCAAGCAGACAATAGATGATCAGATAGACAACAAGCTTTGTAAGCTTCTACGGTGCAAAGAAGGGCAACAAACAATTTGCTTCTTGTTCCTGGTAATTATTTTTAAGGTTTATATATGTATAAGCATTTTCTAGAACATAGACGAGACCCAGTGCGTGACAGACACCTTAACATAAGACCAGGTTACCAATTACAGGTTACAAGTGAGAGATTGAGTTATTCCAAAGCAAAATAAGGCAAAAGGGAAAACGAAATATCACAAAATCAGAAACAGATTACAGATAATTGATCCTCCTCAATTAAGCTTTATGTGACACAGATTCAGAATATAAGACACAGTCCTATCGAAATGCCTCCCTCTAATACTGCTGTAACCGGCAGGACCTTCTGCCATTCAAGAAAAATCTGAAAACGTGGTTGTTTAAATATGCGTCTGTCAAGTAATTGCGATTCTCCTATTAACATGACCAGAGAATCTGGATTTCATTAAAGACACGGAGGCTGACATTATGCATTATCCTTTAATAGCAACTCACACAGCCGCACTACATCATAAAGGATAAAGTTCTAGAGTTAACAACACTGAACAAAGGATGTATCCAGGAGATGATCTGCCTCTTTTAAAAGAATCGCAGCAGGAAAGAACTTCAAAAACTGAGAGATCCGGGTAACAGGAAAGAACTTCATAGGCTGAGAGATCCAGGTAGAGCTTGAAAACATCATGGAAGAAACTTCAGCAAGTCAAAGGCCAGCCGGTTAAACGGAATTGCCTGAAAGAAAGAAATGATTAAGACCAAGAGCCTAAAGAGCTATCTCATCACATAGGCATAATAATAGATTAAAAACAATTGAAGCAATCGATAAGATCATGAACAATATATCAAAAGATGTAATAAGTTCATAAAAGACATCCCAAAAGTTGTAAAAGGGAGGAGGGAGGGATAATGTCAGCCTCCGTGTCTTTAATGAAATCCAGATTCTCTGGTCATGTTAATAGGAGAATCGCAATTTCATTACAAGACCGGAGGCTACATTATGCATGTTCGTAGCCCCAAAGGACAACATCAGACATATGCTCGATAGGCTTGCAATAATGACGAGCAAAGGTATTAGCATTTGACCAGTCAGCAGCTTTCAGGATATCATCCAACTTTACTGGCCATAGCTCCTCTAATAGAATGTGCTTGAAACTTAGAGAGGTCGATACCAGCAAGTTTCATGGTAGATTTAACCCATCTAGCTATGGAGGTGGAAGAAACAGGTTTAAAAGGTTTCACAAAAGAAACAAAGTTGATTTGCATCATTAGGGCGTAGGAGAGACATCCTACCGTCATATTCTTTCATACAAGCAACCACACAAAGTTTAGGCAAACTGTCAAAACGAGGATAAAAGATAAAATCTGACATGGTTTTAGTTCTTCTTAGTAATTCAAACTTGACACCAAAAATATCATAACATCTATTTGAAATGTCTTAGCTTCTGATGTCAGACACTCTCCTACAGGAGACTAAACATCAGAGTGTGGCGAGTTTAAAGGAGAGAAACTTTCTATTAAGGGAAGAATTATCTGGCCAAGAACAAAAAAGGTCTAAAATACACTTGACATCCCAAAGGGTCTGGTATTTAGGTCTAGGGGGTCTTCTTAGCCTTATACTCTTGAGGACTCTAAAAATGATAGGATTTTTACCTACCGATTTACCGTTGATAGGAGAATGACCCGCAGAGATTGCGGATCTAAAGCAATTAATAGAACGATAGGAAAGGCCTCTGTCAAATTGTTTGACCAGAAAATTTACGATATTCACAACAGGAGTCTCCACGGGATCCAGACTCCTTTCCAGGCACCAATGAAACCATTTCTTCCAAATGTTGTTATATCTAAGGTGTGTTCCAGGTGCCCAAGATTCTCAGAGAAGAGAAAGAGCTGTCGACGAAAGTCCAGACAGCTCGTTAGATTGCCTGACACTTTCCAGGCAAGAAGGTTCAAATTCCCCTCGAGAATAAGATGATGATCTTCCCCGTCTGCGTTCGAGACCAGGCCTGGAGAGGCTGGGATCAGAAAGGGGATGTCGCATGCAAGTTCCGGGGCTGTCGGGAACCAAGCTTGGGACGGCCAAAAAGGAGCTATTAGGATCAGAAGGCATTGTTCCGATCTGACTTTCTGAAGGACCCTCTGAATCATGGCGAAAGGAGGGAAGGCATAACCCAGGAAGTGAGACCAAGGTTGGAGAAATGCGTTCACAGCAAGAGCGCCCGGGTCTGGCATCCAACTGAAGTAGTTGGGAAGTTGGAAGGTAAGCCTGCTGGCAAACAAATCCACGTCTATGGGACCCCAAAAGTGGAAGAGGGAATTGAAGACGTTCACATCGAGTTTCCAGTCCGAGAAGTCTATAAGGAATCTTGAATTCCAATCTGCAGAAATGTTTGATTTCCCGGGAAGATATTCTGCCCTGAGGGAAATTTTGTGTTCCAGACAGAACATCAAAAGTTTCCTGGCAAGATTGGAGAGGGCTGCAGATCTCGTCCCTCCAAGGCGATTGATATAGGCCACAGCGGAAACGTTGTCCATTTTCAGAACAACGGACATCCCTTGGATGGAGTGTTTGAAGCTCATAAGAGCGTATAAACCAGCCGTCAATTCCAGAAAATTTATGTGTTGAGAAGATTCCGACAGGGTACAGACCCCACCGGTGTTCTGGTCTTCCAAACGAGCACCTCAGCCATGAAGACTGGCATCTGATTCTAGGACAAAATCCGGGGATGAGCCGAAGATAGCTTTGCCGTTCCAGGCGTCTAAGTTCTCCAGCCACCAAAAGAGCTCTGCTCTCGCATCTGGATCCAGAGACACAAGATCCCCATACCACAGACCTGAATTGAGGGCTTTTCTCTATATTCTCTGAAGCGCATGGTAGTTCAGAGGGCCGGGAAAAATAGCCTGGATGGAAGAAGAAAGGAGACCAAGAAGTCTGGCTAGTTCGCAGAGAGTTAAAGACTCTTGTTTCAAGACGGACCTGATCTCCTTCCGGATCTTGGCAATCTTCCTGGCAGGAAGAAGGAGAAGGCATTTCAAGGTGTCTAGTGTGAAACCAAGGAATTCTATAATTCTGCAGGGAGAGAGAATGGATTTCTCTCTGTTGATGATGAATCCTAGGCTCTCTAATAAGTTCATAGAAGTTTCTAGATCTCTTAGGAGGTCTGAATGGGATTGGGACATGATAAGAATATCGTCCAGGTAAATGATGAGGCGGATACCTCTCTCTCTTAGGATAGTAACGACACACTTCATGATCTTGGTAAAACACCAAGGGGCAGAAGAGAGGCCGAAGGGAAGAGCTTGGAACTGGTAAAGACGTTCTTTCCAAGCAAATTGAAGGAAAGGTTGATGTTCCTTGTACATAGGGATGGTGAAGTAGGCGGCCTTCAGGTCTAACTTGACCATCCAATCTCCTTCGAGAAGGAGATCCCTCAGGAGGTGGATACCCTCCATTTTGAAGTGACGATAAACCAGAAATTTGTTGACTTCTCGAAGGTTTATTACAGGTCTCCAACCTTTGTCCTTTTTCTGAACAAGAAACAGTGTGCTTAGGAATCTTGCATCGGACCAGGGAACCTCCACTATTGCGTCTTTTTTGAGCATAGAAATAATTTCTTCCTCCACGATCTTTTCTTGATCTTCTGAAAGGACGAAGGGCTGGGGTAAGCGAGATTGGAGAGGAATCTGTAAGAAGTCTATCTTGAAGCCATGACGGTTTCCAAAACCCATGGATCTTGGGTAATTGAATCCCAAACGTGATAAAACTGTTTTAGTCTGCCCCCTACTATGGGAGGGAAAGAAGAAGAAGGAGTAGTACTTACTTGTAGAATTGGAGGTGTTGGGAGTACCCCGGCCTCTCGAACCACGGTTTCTTGGACCTCTTCCTCTTTGAGGGAAGAAGGGTTGTCTAGGGGGGTAGAAGCCCCTTGCTGTTCCTCTGAAGGACAAATAGGGTCGTTGGTTGCCTCGGCCGGAAGAGCGACCCCTTCTACCGGCCTGACCAAAAAGGTTGGTGTTGAATATCCGTCTCAGGTTATTTTGAGCTCTATCAAGAGCAGTGAAGGTGGATACATATTTACCAATCTCCTTGATTATATCCTCTCCGAAAAGAAGGCCTTTGGGGTTCTGGGAGGGTTCCTTCTCCGCCATGTCACCTAATTTGGGGTTGATTTAGTTTAGAATGGACCTCCTCCTTTCAATGATCAAACTTGAATTAGTGTTGCCAAGGAGAACGATGGCCCTTTGGCTCCATCTTTGAATGAGATCAACATTCAAGGGGGTAGAGGAGAGGTGGGATTGTTCGGCCATATCCAGGATTCTAACAAGGGGTCCTAAGACGTCTAAAAGGCGGTCTTGGCAGCCTTTAAGGGCTCTCTCCAATCCCTTTCTGGGGTCTCGCCCTAATTTAAATAGGAATTTGATAAGGTTTGGATCCAGGTTTGGAGTTTGACAGACCCTCTCATCAATGGTAGGTCTGGGGGATTCAGATCTCATTGTGTTTCTAGTGTTTCTATCCAAAAGGTTTCTCAACCAGCGTGTGACAAATTTTGAAACATGATCCTGTGGGAACCACTTTGAACTATTAGGGTGAGAGATGTTTAGGGGAGAAAACATCTCTTCTCCAATAGGGTTCAAAATAATATTTTTTGAGGTAGGTTCCGGATCAGATTGGGAGTTAAGATCATGTTGGACCTCATCCAGGTCAAAGACGAATTCGTCTGAGGGGTCTTTGGAGGAGTTGTCATCAAAGGAGGAGGAAGAGGAGTCAAGACCAATATTCTTATTTTTTTGATTAGCACTATTCCAAAGTGTGCCGCGAGGGACACCGTACATATTTGTGCCGCCATGGGCACCGGTAAAGGGAGTGTCCCGAGGGACATCAGGTTCAAGTGGGGCGCGGTGGCCTCCCATCCAAAGTGAGGTGCTAGGACCTCCTGTACTATGAAAGGCGCTAGGGCCTGTAGTGCTTTCGCAATGTTTGGTCTTTTTGGGTCTCTTACCGTGTAAGGGGAGATCTTGGGGATCACACGGTCTTTTAGAGAGCATGACTTCTCTGAGAGAGGACATCATACATGACTTAATTTCCTGTTGAAGGAATTTTTTAAGTGAATCGTCGATAGGGGCAGGTGAGCTAGCAGTGGCGTCATCAGAATCCATGTCAGACATGGTGTAGTAAGAGCTCAGAGGGGATGAAAAGATATTAAAAGGTAAGGTAATAAAAAACTTCTCTTTCTCCTCTTTTTTTTTTTTTTTTTGTTGTTTTTTTTTTTTTTTTAGGTTCAGAATCTAAAACTACCCCCCCCTTTTTTTTTTAAATATAAGGTAAGGGTGGGTAGGTTATAGAATTCTAATTAGCATGAAGGGGTAAGGGAAGTTGGGGTATTACTATAGTATCTATTGGGGAACTAATAAACTCATTTAAATCCTTATTAAAATTAGTGGTTAAAGGCTTGACAATATTATCGGCTAAAAAGCGTGTTTAATGTAAAAAGGTGTGTTTATATTGTTATAGGGAAAGAATCGGTGAAAAAAACGCAATGGTAGAGTGTCTCCGGCGGCTGAAGCAGAGCAACTGACAAATTACCGAGGAGTGCTCGAGCTCAGCCGCCGGAGAAAAGGAAAGTCGCTTAGGGGAGGAGGCACGCAACGCGGGTGTTGCTAATGTGCTTTCCTTTGAAGCAAGGCGTATTTTGAGGAAAGCGAGGAAATGGATGCGAGCATGGAGAGGACAACGCAGAAAAGCGGCGGACAGTGACGAAGTTGCTGCGCGATCGCGCAGGGGGAAAGGAGATCGTTGGGAGGTGAGGGACAACCGAAAATTGGAAGTCCATGGGAGGGGGGTGGGAGTGGAAGTAAGGAACCAGCACCACCCACCAGGAGAGAATCAGGCTGATGAGGCACAGGCCAGGGATAGAAACCAAGGAAGTGTGAAAACTTCTAAAAAGGCAGAGTCAAATCTTGAAAGGACGAAGAAAGAAGCAAGTAAGGCATCATATTCGTAGTAAAACATTTAGAAATTATCATTATCATCATATTTGGCAATGAAAAACCTTTGGAATTATCATTATATGTGAAATATAAGCATCATATTGGCAATAAAACATTTAGAATTATCATAATACTTGAAATATAATCCAAAATTGTCGAAAGTAAGGAGAGAAAGGAAGTAGTGACTTATCTGCTGGCGAGCCGCTTTTAAAAGAGGCAGATCATCTCCTGGATACATCCTTTGTTCAGTGTTGTTAACTCTAGAACTTTATCCTTTATGATGTAGTGCGGCTGTGTGAGTTGCTATTAAAGGATAATGCATAATGTCAGCCTCCGGTCTTGTAATGAAATTTGTTTCTGTCCCTCTTGCTAAAACTATATACTGGATCACTGAGGCTTTGCTGCCATAAAAAATCTCCAAAATATCAAAATAAATAGCACAGGTGAGGGTGGGCATGTGCATGCCAACAAATAGGCAATCGTATTCTTCAGGAACATACACCATTCAGTTACCTTCCAAGACACGGTTTTGTACTAAGCATCTTTAATTGGTATGCCTTCTCCTGAAACATACATAAATATACACTTTTCGATCTGCACCAAAGCCTAAAGATAAAACATTACACCTGATGAATGCAAGCGGAAACTTCAAAATAAGTGTGAGCGACAGGTCATACACAAGTTTGTGAACGAGAGACTGACATCAACAAAGAGCAACACAAGCAACCACCAAAACCTTAAAACTTCAAAACAAACCATACTGGGTGCTCTGATGGCTCTCAGCGTGGTCACGTCATTCCACGTGTGACCTGCACTTTCCTTGAGGTTAGAGAAATTACAGTGGAGCAGTCAGCCAGCCCCGTCTAAAGTTCCACAACAACAGGAAGCGGCCCGGGTACACAACTACGATTACAGATAATTTATTAATAGGCCTAGTTGTTCTGTTTTCATTCAGCCCGGCAGTTGGGGCGTTCCCTTTCAAAAGAGAGCCCAGGAACTAGCCAAACTGCACTCATCCATAATAGAAAACCAGTATAGACAATCAAGTAACACTGCCATGAAGAGATATTCTGATACGTTGCAGGCATAATCAACAACCAGGAAACCGCACTGATCAAGCAGCATTCGGTCGCCTTTTGGCTCCCATCACTTCTTAGTACAACGATTTTAATCTTATTTACTTGTGTCCTCAAACTGATAGATTTTTTTTTTAGGTCTGGCCTAAACACAGCATTACATATTTAACCATCTGTTATCCAGAAAATACATAAACAAACACTGGTAATGAGAGGAATGGCGTAGTTAGTGCTGAATCTCTGAGTTTACATAGAAAATGTATTTATTTTCCTGAATAAAATTGGTGCTGTTTGACGAACCTGCACAAAAAAGTGCATCAATGTTTGGTTCGTGCAGATTTGTGAAGCAGGGGCCAGGAAAAAGAGTGGCGTGGGTCCCAAAAGTGCCACCTCCTATTTTAATTTGCATAGCATTCTTTGCTCTTGGATATAGGCACACAGCTAAACACATTTCCAAATTTTTCATGAAGGTACAATTCTAATTCAGGTCTGTGCTTTCCCTCATTTGGAACAACCCCATTCATTCCGTTTAAGCAATTAACATTTAAAAAGAAGCTCAAGTTGGGCATTAAAAGGATTACATTTTAGAGATACCTGGACAATTATTTCATAAATGAGGAAGGGCAGCATCTATGGATCTCGGCAGACCCCAAAATTAAAAAAAATACTCCAATCTGATTGGTGGAGGAAGCTTTTTCTCTCATTAGCCATCTTAGTTCTGGGCATCTCAAAGGATCTGACTCTCTGACTGCAACATCGTATGACAATGAATGTGGGTGAAAAGTACACTCAAGTGATACACTACTCAGACTAACTCGATATGTGTGCTATGTTGGAATAATGCCTGCTAAGCATTTACAATGCAAAAATGAAAGTGGCCTAGCCCCAATCTGGCTGCTAAGACTCCAACACGCAACTACTAATTTAAGCAATTTTCATGTTTAGCAATTTAATATTTCTTAAATCAAATACATCAACATGATGATCATATTATTACAGAGATAATTCAAAGGATCAACAAATTTAAACCAAATACAGATACATGAATAATCAAAGACGATTCACTTTGATATGAACCCTGTAATAATATGATGATCATGTTGATGTATTTGATTTAAGAAATATTAAATTGCTAAACATTAAAATTGCTTAAATTAGTAGTTGTGTGTTGGAGTCCTAGCAGCCAGATTGGGGCTAGGCCACTTTCATTTTTGACTGCAACATCGGGCTACAAGATTGATGCTGCATCCGCCATTACAGAACATGCAGAGACTCGGTCTCCATGTCCTGAAAAAAATGTAAGGGTACATAACAGGGCAGAGTAAACATACCTTGAACCTCAGGGTCATGTGGAGTGAAAGGATGGGGAGGGGAGGGCAAACGCCGATTGCCATGTATGTGGAACCCAGGGCATTTCGCCCGAGACTTTTCAAATACTAATTACCCAGAGCAGACGCAACAGGACCACGATTGTCCTGTTCTAAATAATGTTTACGCCCTGAGGAAGCCCCAGGCCGGATGGCTATATAAAGGGGGTGAAACACGTGTTGGCTGTCACTGCTCTTTTGGGATCTGACTCTGAACTTGTGAAGCGAGTCAGAGAATATAAATACTACAACTTTGCTCACCTTGTACTGGAATTATTCCTACGCGTCATGACGATTTTACTTGTCCTAACCTTTGGGAGGGGAGGGCAAAGGGACTTCTTTTGTTGTTGTCAGTCGTGAATACAGCGGCCTAGTCTGGGGAACCTGACGAGTGCCCCCCATCACCACCCCCCTCCCCTCCCACGTCCAAGGTTCCCAAAAAGAAAGACTGGTTTACCAAGGGCAGCTTTACTGGCTAGTATTGCAAATCCAGGCAAGCTTTATTTGGCTGTGGGTCCAGAACTGGCTTGTGATGCTTGCATGGGTCCACAACAAAACCTTGGGAAGAGTCCCTTTGGTGACTCCCGGGTATCACAATTGGAGAATTTTAAGTAGACATTTTGTCAAATTCAATCTCAAAGTCAACCTCTGAATTAAGCTGATATTCTTTATTTACTTCCAAAACAATTACTATTTATTGTAGTCATCCATTATGTTTGTGTAAAAAACATAAACCATTTAGGCAATGGGTAAACCACCAAACGGAGATTATGGATGTCCCCAATGCATTTCGGGCATACTACTGCCTTTCATCAGGAGGTATATTCCTTATCACAATCACAGCATGGGTGTTGTTTTCTCCTGGGGTGTACGCCATTCGGCCCGTAGAACACATCCTGCTGTCAGCCTCCCCATTTGTCAGGGCATGCACAGTGGGAGCTGGCCCCTGTAACAGGTTGGGCGCAGGACCTAGGGTGAAAGCTGCCTGCGGACGGTTGAGCAGAGAGCCTTACCAGACGCCGGTAGTCAACCTCTGCTGCATCAGTGGGTTGGCTGTCCATAGCGGGATGGGCAGCACACGGCTAGGCACGAGACCAGGCCCTGCAGACAACCCCTGCCTTGTGAGGCCAACGGCTGTGTACAGTGTGTGTTCACCTTCTGCAGGTTGTTGGGCAGGCCATGCCCTGTGGTCAACTCTGATGTGCACAGACTTTACTGAATGTACAGAGGGCCTGGCCAGAGGCCAGGACAACCCCTGCTGCTGCACTTAACCTGGGCAAAGGAGGTTGGCGGCTTATGGAGAACTGGGTGCAGGGAACTCATAGATGTTATATATAAGCACTGTATTTGGTCTGCACGTTATGATTTGAACAGCTGTTGTGCGAGTTATGGATTGGGGCCCAAACCATAACTTACAAACTTCAGTGTTTTTCGATTTTAGTTCATAACCATACTTGACATTTAACTGTGGTGATTTTAGGTGAATTTCGGAGTGAAAAAAAAAATATATATATAGGTTATGGAAATAATAGCAAAGCGAACAGTTTGTTAACTTTAACTTTTGTTTTTTATAGTGAAGAAAAAAATATATATATACACACATATATATATATATATATATACATGTACACACAAAAAAATTCGTTGCATGAGTAGCGCACATGCTGCTTTTGTGCAGCTTCAAAGCATTGAAAGTGTGTTTTATCTCGATTGCTTGTAAAGGAGACTATATGCACAACTGTCTCTAGGAAGGAGTGCAGGTCGTGGACACTGGAACTCAATTTTAGGACGAGGTATTATTTTTTATCGTCACTGATCAAAACAAGAGGGAGAAAGGAGAGTTGAAAGAGAACCTTCGAAAGTGAGATCGAGACAGGAAGTGTAGTGTGGTGGAAGACCGAGATATGAGGTGGAACCAAGACTAGGCAGCCTTGATATTTGGCAAACCCGGCAGCAGGCTCCTGAGAAAAACGAGGGGCCACAAACTATTTATTTTTAATTAGCACTGATAGGCACCAACTGATTCAAACTCAACAGGATTCTTTTTACTGACATGGTAAACATGAATGGTCAAGTAAGCCTTTCCGAACCTAGAAGCTGTGAATTTTAGGACTCGAAAAAGATCAGAAGAACCCATCTTTTAATGTCTTATCAATGGCTCGATTAAGGCAACTATTTTTAGATTCTAGCAACTTGACATGGGCTAGTTCCCTCGCAGAAAAACTTTGCTGATACCTTCTGGCAGGAGCAGCAGCTGCACAACCCGCTTCCAGCATCACCTTGTGAAAGTGGTAGCTTGAAACAATTACAAAGAGGTGCAAGATTTTGCAAGATTTGTCAGGTGCAATATTGTTGCTTTCAGCTTCACAACTAGTGTTTTTTTTCTGTGAATCCATTTATAGAGGACAATACATGACATTGGATCCTATAGCACCTACTTATCTTGTAAAAAAAAAAAGTAACCACCTTCCTATCCAAGACTGGCTCAAGAACCTTGATACCCTAAACTGCTCTCTCGTCCTATCTTTCTCGGTTAAGTCACTAGGCATTACCCTGGACAAGAACTTATAGATGAAGGACCACATCAAAAACTCTGCAAAAGGCACGCTTTCCTTACTAAAACACCGGAAGAAATTTAAACCTTTCATTCCCCAGGATGATTTTAAGACTATTCTACAATCCCTAGTCCTCTCTAAACTGGACTATGGGAACGCCATCCTAACAGGTACGACAAAAGCCCACCTAGCCCCACTAAGGTCAGTCCTTAACATGGCAGCTCGACTTATAACTGGGGTAAAAAGGTTTGAACACATCACACCATCCGCCACTCCCTCAACCGGCTTCCCATTGAAGGTAGATGTATCTACAAATTGGCCTGCATCACACACAAAACTCTTCACTCACATTCCCCCAACTACCTTAACAGCAAACTGGTAAAAGCTGGAAGATCCAGAACTCTGAGAAGCTCCAACTCATTTCTTCTCATCCCTCCGAAATTGAAAAAGAGAACCACTCAGTCCCGACCCTTTTCTGGCAACGTACCCAGGATGTGAAACTCACTCCCTATAGACCTCAGATGCAAACCCCCCCTTCCCCTGCTTCAAAAGGGACCTGAAACTCCTCCTCAAGAAATACTTTACCGTCCAAGTCAACGAACCTAGACTTCAATAACCAAGCTGACTCCCTGCTCACTTGTCCATCAAGGATAGGTGGTTATTTGACTTTCAACTTCCTGAGCTTCCTCTCTCCCCTTCACTGTATGCCTAATTATAATGTTTTCGCGCTGGCCCGGGATGAAATCACAAGTTCAGGCTAACAGCTATGGAATGCGGGCAGACTACAGGGACCCATTTAGGCCTGCTCAACAAAGCACCTTAAATCCTGGTTACAGAACACTGTGTGGATCCGCGTTGACGATGCGTTCCTCAGCCGGGGCGAGGAGTCAGTTCCAAGGCTGTGGTGTGAGGTCCTGATGAGGCTAGGATCCTGTTGACAGGGCTTGCGATGTGAAGTTCGGTGTAGAAAATTCAAGGCACAGCAGAGGAGATGAGCCTCAAATCCTATTAGCAGTGAAGCTGCAATGCAGAGTTTCGTAGTCGAGGCTGCCGTCAACAGGGGATGCGATGAGCTAGTGCTGGGAAAAGTGTCGCACAGCAGCGATTTAGAAGGCGATGTGTTGGTCCCAAGATGCAGGAGGCAGTGCCTATCCGAGTCTTTTGCAACGATACAACCCAGGCAGCAGCGGTGATGTCAGTTCTGCTCGGGGATGCGCCGGACACCAGAGTAGATGCATTGGATCCGCTGGCAAGCACCTTAGGCCCACTTCCAAGGATCCAGGACTGGGTTAGCACCACTTGGCAGGGTAGACTCACAGATGGCAGAGTGAAGGTGCAGAGGTTGGAAGCCTGTTATGTCCATGAGGCTTCATACTGTTAAGATTGAATCCTTGTATATTGATGCTTAACTGTGTATGATTCTATGTGCTTTCCCAGTCTGGGACCCCTCTAACTCTAACGCTTAACTACCCAGGTCCCTGTGACTTTGTCTGGGTCAACCCTTTCAATTATACGGACTTCGAGCAGGCGCTGGCCTGCAAGGTTTTTTCTCCGCCTCCCTTCTAATCAGGATTGCCGAGACTTTTTGTGATTCTTTCTTATATCTACCCATCATGGTAGATAAAGAAGTCCTTACGTACACAGAGGATTACATACATCAACTTTTGCACGACCCTGCAAACAATTTTCTTTCGTCAAACACTCCCGTCATTGACATCACTCTTAATGACAAGATTACCCAGCTAGAACGTCTTGAAAAGAAATTGATAAGAACTCGCCTACATGGCCATTTTCTTGCACAGTGCCTACAATCAAACATTATACCTATAGGGTTACAGATTAAAATTGAACCTGCTATCTTCGTGGATATTCCGAAGTTCAGGGAGGGATTCAGTTTCGTCGCAAATAACTGTTCCCGTCACTGGATGGTGTTGGGGATTGAGACGGCGGCGGATCAGGTCATCATCCTCACTAAGCAAATAGCTGACCTTAAGGCTGAGATTATAGGGGATAGCACCCTAACAAACTCTAAGGAAGCTTTGACTAAACTGGTAGCGACATTGCAGGATTTCGAGACCACCACCATCAAAAGGAAACTAGAGAAGCTTGCTCGTGACTTGCGCCTTTACGATAAGAAAAAAACCTACCCCTATTTACAGGAAGACTATTATCGACAAGACCCCCAAGGACGGTTCATGAATCGGGGCTACAGAGGCCCAAGAGGAAGACGACCTTTCACAACTTTCTCCGATTCATCATATAGCTCTGGAGAAGACACAGAACCTACAGGCCCAAGTACATCGTACGGATATCAGGACACCTATCGTCCAACATACCAACCAAATCCTTTTTTAGGACAGGGTTCATGGAGACCACCCAGAGGCCGGGGAAACAACTGGAACAGAGGTACCAATCGGGGCCATCAGGGCCCCCGATGGAATGGGAAGGCAATGGGAGAGGGAGAGGTGTGAAAGAGGTCCGTATTCCCACAGTGGAACACTAGGAGAGAACCACCCGACGCAAGAACTACAGATGGTAAGACCTACTGTGAGCCCAGTGATAAACCTTTCATCTTATACCCTGAAAAATGATGAAATGAGCGTATTAAGCAAAGGCTTATCATACGTTCCAACAGCTTTGCCGAATGAATTCAATACCTTGGCCGAACTCCATAGGTTTTTCAGAAAGATACGGTTACGATATTTCTTCAGAGATAGACCTTCACAGTTAAAATCATCGGCTACTGGTCTCAAAATAACTTCTACCTTTGTTCCACCCAGACATACAGTGACGCAGAGAATCTTGGCTTATGAAAGCATTGTACTTAGTGATGTAAAAAAAATTCTTAATGAGAGAACTTACATGAAATTCAATATCAAAAAATCTGAAAAGATGGCTTTGTTTTCTCTCAAAGACAATAAAGACGTGGTAATCAAGCAGGCAGACAAAGGGGGTGCCATCGTGGTCCAGGATGTGACCAGATATAAGGAGGAAATCTGGAGACAATTGAACGATGGAATTAGCTATAAGAGACTGGCTGGGGATCCATCCAAGGAGCTTGCATCCGAGATCCAGAGGGTGACCAAAGAGGGTTTGGACCAGGGTTTCTTATCAGAACAAGAATATCAATACCTTAATCAAAAGAACCCACGTTTGCCCACAATTTACACCTTACCAAAGGTCCATAAGGATATGCAGAACCCACCAGGTCGGCCAATTGTTTCAGGGTGTGGATCCCTGTTGGAGCCCTTGTGCCGTTACATTGACTTTTTTCTTAAACCCTTGGCAGAAAAAACCACCACCTATCTACGCGATACCACTCATACTATTAATATTGTAGAGGGTAGACCTTTCAAATCAGGAGAAGACCTTTTGGCTACATGTGACATTGTATCACTTTACACTAGTATTCCCCAAGAGGAAGCTTTGGTCGCTATGGAAATGGCACTTGAACAACGTGAAGCACCAACCCGTGTCCCTACCACATTCATCATCCTTCTCCTGAAAATTGCCATGATGAGGAACTTTTTTGTTTTTCAGAATTGTTTCTACTTACAAACGAAGGGAGTAGCTATGGGGGCAGCATTTGCCCCGGATTTAGCTATAATATTCATGTCAATGTTCGAAAACACATTCATTTTCAATGATTCTAATCCTTTCAGATCCAGCATCCAGGTTACATCGATGATATCCTGCTGATTTGGTCAGGAAGTGAATCTGAAATCACCATGTTCCATCTTGGCTCAATCTGAAATCTCCTGATATTCAGTTCACGATACAATCTGACAAGAAAAAGATTGACTTTCTTGATCTAACAATAATAGCGGAGAATGATGTGATGCACACAACCCTTTTTTAGAAAACCTGCGGAACGCAATTCTCTACTCCAGTACTCCAGCCACCATCCTAGGGGTCAACGCGACAACTTACCTTTTGGACAGTTTTTAAGAATTAGGAGAAACTGCAGCAAAAAAGAAGACTATATGATGGAGTCAGACAATCTAATGGAACGCCTGATTGGACGAGGATACCCGAAAAAACTTACAAAAAAGGCGAGAAAACGAGCATGGTTCAATCATCGAGAATCACTTCTGGAACCCAATGTCCGCCCTACAAATGTAGAGGAACGGATCATATGTGTGACAACATACACTACGAAGAGCAATGCCATAAAAAAGACAATTAATAAACATTGGCCGCTGGTAGCTGAGGAACTGGGTAACAACACTCTACCCATGCATTCATTTAAAAAGGCCAGAAGCATCCGGGACCATGTGGTTTCCTCTTTCCTTGAAACACCTGCAGCACCCACTATAACATCTATCTGGAATCTTGCACCTATTGTGGGACATTACAAATGCGGGAATTGTAAAGCTTGTCCCTACACCATCCAGACCAAAGAATTTGTGCTGAAACATCACCGTATAAAACTAAAGTCCCAAACTAATTGCAACACGGCAAATGTTATCTACTGCATTACCTGTCCATGTGATTTGACCTATGTGGGACAGACACAACAGAAGGCAAAAGTACGTTTCTTACAACCATTGCAGTCGGGTCAGATGTAAGGTTGTGGGTGCTCCATTAGTAGAACACTGTGAGATCAAGAACCACACTCCCGAAAGCCTAAAATGGATTATTCTGGAACATGTGACACTGGGACCGAGAGGAGGTGACATCACACCAATTCTCAATGTCAGGGAGTTAAAATGGATTACATTTTTTGATTCGGTCCAGAACGGCCTCAACGAGGCGGAGAATAATTTTTCGCAATTTGCCAAAATTCCTCTGAGACTCTCCTTCATTTTTCTCTAACTATTCTACTGTCTGTCATGATCTTTCCGAGTGATTGAAAGAAAAAAAGTCTATATGATGTAGCAGTCTTCACGACCCTATGTTAGCACGTGCACTGTAACTTGTGATTTTACAAGAATTTCCAATTCACTACGGTAATAAATCTTTAACCTACACTACCCTGCGAGGTGAGTGCGTAAAGATTAGGATGCTATAACATGTGGTTGCAAATTGAATTTGCTTTTTCTTATTATGATGATTTATCTCCCATCAGTGTATAAAAAGAATAACTGGGCTGGGTCCGTTTTTTTTTAATCAAAACATGTGGCTATAACTTGTAAATGCGGCAAAGGTTTTTCTCACCAGGATATTTTATCCTTTATCATGACGTCCGAAAATTAATGTAGACTCGGATGTTAACCCAAAATTTGGTAACTCAATACAATCGTGCGTTATCACCAAGTCTGTCCTCTATGCCTATGAGGAGTGAGACACGCCCCCCAACATCGCGTCTTGGTTACCATTAGCGCACACGCGAGTCTGACGAATTCATGCTGCCGTCCGGAGGTGCATCCATGGCCCCCCAGTGACTTTATTCGTAATCTGATCACGAGGTGAGCAACAGATCCCAAAAAGGTTAACTTTTACTAGACTAATTGTGTACGCTTTCATGTACACGCGGCTCCAACACGATGCCGTTTTCTCCCCACAGCATTAACCGCGTTAAGAAGCAACTTCTTTAGAGAGAGTTTTTTACGGACTGTTGCCGTTTCCACTGAACGCTAGGTGAGTCTAGTTTAACCTAATGCCGAATGACCTATAACCTATATCGGTAATACTTTATAAGGAGGATACGAGTGATGCATTTATATTGCAGATCCTGCCGGTTAACTACTTTGAGGTCCGTTCCCTGAATCTCATTTAAGGTAAAATTAACCATCTTTAGTATGTTTAATTACATGACCTGTGACCACCTCATCCCTTTTTCTAATACCGTTCCAAAAAACCTGATGTTTGCGTTTTTTGCACAACGTGCCTAACGATTGAAATATTGACTTCTCAATATATATATATATATATCTTTCAATATCAAGGTTGGAATTGTTGTGACAGTAGAATGTTATCCTTGTATAAATATTACTCTGTGTACTGAGATTTTAGAATCACGCCCGATAGGGTGTTTACTGTTATGTGTATATGGGGATCTTCCACCTGACCCTCCCCCTAAATCCTGTTTTTAATCACCTTTAGGACCTTTGCCCACCCCAATCCCCGTCCTGATGTAGACCCGCCCTGTAAGGGGAACTGTCCCTACCATCCCAAGGGTCGAAACGTAGACCACATCTACCACAATACCAGCTTCTGTCCATATGCAGGATTAATTCAGCCATTTTAGAAGACTGGTTTTCCTTAACTGGATCTGACTTGTTCAAGCAGCTCAGTGTGGCCCCTGGATAGGGGAACCGCGTGTAAAATAATGTGTAATTGTTGAATAGAATGAAATGCAATTCTATGTGTTCTTTGATTAATGAAATTTTCCCCTGCACTATTCACCGAAATCCTTCACACAACACACCAGCACTTCCCCCCTCCTTTTGTGCGTGTGGGCACAACTGTGTTACAACAATCAATTGACTGTTTAGATTTGTACGTAAAAAACAAATTTAAGGTTTTTCGGTATGTTGTGAATAAAAAATAACCATACTGTTAAGATTGAATCCTTGTATATTGATGCTTAACTGTGTATGATTCTATGTGCTTTCCCAGTCTGGGACCCCTCTAACTCTAACGCTTAACTACCCAGGTCCCTGTGACTTTGTCTGGGTCAACCCTTTCAATTATACTGACTTCAGATCAGGAGGGCAGATAATTAGCCACTGGAGTTACTTTGGGTTTTGAGGTTAAGAGATGCAGGTCTAGTCCGTCTCACCCAGGCAAGAGGGCAGCAGATCACCACAGCAAAGCAGGAGTCCAGCAGAGTTCAGTCCGGCAGAGTGGCAGTCCTTCAGCAGCACAGCAGTCCTCCTTCCTGGAAAAGTATCCACAGGTCCAGAAATGTACTGAAGTGATAGTGTCTGACGTCCAGTACTAACACCCAGTGATGCCTTTGAAGTGGGGGAGACTTCAAAGACATGCCTTTGAAGTGCACAATTGTCTTCCCTTCCTGTCCCCGTTCCAGACTCGCGACAGTGTTATGTAGTCCTTTGTGTGTGGACAGGACATAGCCTATTCAGGTGTAAGTGAGGCTGTGCCAAGCTCCCCCCCATCCTGCCAGAGATGACGCATTGAGAGACACCTAAGCGCCCATTGTGTGTGGCTGTCTAGGAGGAGTACACAAAGCCCAACTGCCAATTACACGCAGTCATGTGATCAGAGACAGACTACAAGCACCAAATGGCTAAAGCAAGAAAATGTCATCTTTCTAAAAAGTGACATTTTCAGAGTTGCAATTTAAAATCCGACTTAACAATAAGCTTGGATATTAAACTGTGATTCCAGGGATACCAGACATGAAGGGTTTATCTCTTCCCAATTGACAATTACACTTATAAAATGTAACGAGGTAATCCCAATCTTACCTACGAGAGAGACAGGCTTTGCTGTAATGCAAAACAATTTTGAGAGCTTTTCACTACCAAAATGTGTAAAAATTAAAAGTACATGTCCTGCTTTTTAAATTCAGTGCACCCTGCCCTCTGGGTAGTCCAGGGCCGACCTGAGGGGTGATGTATATGTATAGAAAGGGAAGGTGTGGGCATTGAAAAAGGTTTAGTTTGCCTGGTCGACCTGGCAGTGCCAACTGCGCACACAGGCTATGCAATTGCAGGCATGAGACATGGTTAAAGGGTTTCTTAAGTGGGTGGCACAATCACTTCTGCAGGCCCACAGGTAGCATTTAATTTACAAGCCCTGGGTATTTGTATTACCACTTTACTAGGGACTTATAAGTAAATTAGATATGCTAATTGGGGATGAACCAATATTACCATGTTTAAGGGAGGGACACAAGCACTTTAGCACTGGTTAGCAGAGGTAAAGTGCATAGAGTCCTAGTACCAGCAAAGCCGAGGTCAGAAAAGTGGAGGAAGATGGCAAAACGTTGGGGTGGGGGGGAAGACCACCCTAAAGCTGTCAGATCTAACAGACTTCATATTCAAGAAAGACGACCCAGGTTACACTCACTGACCCGCACATTCATAGTCATATCTGCTGCCTCATCTTACAGAATGCTCAGCATTATATCAATTAATGTTGCTTGAGTTCAAATCCTTGAGGTTCACAAGTTATGCTGCTGATCATTGTTTCTCACCTCACTCACAACGCCACAAATTAATGTAATGACTTGGTCCAACCAAATCTGGGTTACTGTTAGGGAACATGGGAACCTTTTCAGGATCTAAGATCAGAGGTCTTGGGTAGATCTCTAGACCATAATCTCAGATGAAGGTTCGCTTGAGATCTAATGTGCAGCTCCTTCCAGCGTTCAGCTAGATCCCAAATCTCACAAGCTTGCTTCCACACAGTTTTCAGTTAGTTCCAGCTTCAACATTTTGTGGTAACATTACAAACACCCTGCAGCTTGCACCTGTTCCAGCATGTTCCATCTCAGTGAAAGCTTCCACAGCATTTAAAGACAGATCTCAGTTGAAATGTAAGCACTCAAAACATACACATCAGAATCTGGGCTGGTGTGTCCACTTAGACTAAAGAAAAAGAATGCATCGTCTGGCCGCAGTCCAATTCTACTGCTGAAAGAAAGCACCATGAGACAACTAGTCTGCCTTTACACCTTCTATGCACGAGGCATTAACAAATGTAAGTTTTGAAACCAGTGTCAAGAGATTTCGAAGGACCAGCAACATTTACTTTTAAAGAAAAACATGAACATGTGGTAATGCACAACATACATTAGGTCTGCAATTTATCATCAGCATTTTAGGAACGAGATACAATGTTACTCTGTGCACACACCGGTCTGGCAAAGCTGTCGCTTTTTTTAAAGCTCATTACAGATCACCTGCTAGTTTCATGTATCAGAACAGCACCAATGAAATCTCACATCCCATAAAAGTAACCACTGCCAATAATTGCAGCTCAGGGTCTGGCAAATCGAATTTCTTACCCGAGAAATCAAACAAATAGAAGATTCCAACTCACCAGAACATCCTAAAAAGACTAGTTGTGGCAAAAGTGCAGTGCCTGATTTGTGAGATCCCGATATGAAACGTATTTTCCTAGATCCTAATGAAGGTTTCACAGAATCTGTCCTTCTAAAGAGAGCACTGTAGTTCAAGCATAGTGCCGCAAATGATCTATGTTTGCCCGCTGTTTGCTTTAAAAAATGCCAATTAAAAGAAGAGACAAAATGTCCCAGCCTTCTAGATTCGCGGGCAGATTGTTATAAACGAGGTATACACCACACGAATTCAGTTTGGCTGTAGGGAGTTTTATGATTAAATCAATTCCTACAAACTAAAATCACTCAGTGTCGTGAGACCAAGTAAACAAGGTAAGCTTCCCTTCTAATGACGAATGTCACTCATTTATATAGTGCAATACATGTGTGCAAATGGTATCATACCCCTTGGGAGAATCAACTTTTCTGACACACGACTGCTTTCCAGGCTCTGCCAAGCTTCCACTGCCTTAAAATCGGTAGGCGAGTAAAGGTTCAGGGTGGCATGGGAGGACGACATTGGCACTCTATACCGGATGAGACATGGCGGTATTGTTGCACACAGAATAGATCCCAAGAGATCAGTCGTTGGGAAAGGGCTGGGGAGGGGACATCTGTTTTTATGATATTTTTATACTCCACGTAACAATTTTAACTAATCAAACATGATAATAATAATACTATTATTATTAATAATAATAATTGATTTCAACTAAATGTGACAAGAACAGAGTTGCAAAAAGAGAATGCAACAAAACCTGCAGTTGTCACTGGACTCCAGACCGAGCAAACACAGGATGGGTGTAGCAGGAGGAAGGGAAGTAGAGTCTCCTTAGACCCTATGAAATCAGGAGGAAAGAGCAACCTTCCTACATACAATGACCAACACAGCCTGGTTCCTTCTAGACACAATTTAGACTAGTACGTGAAAACAAAAAAGCAAACTGTTGAGCTTTTTCCAAATGGTCATACGATTGGGGTCCAAATGGGTACATGGAAGTCTCGTCTCATGACTTATCTTCATTTTGGACTTGTAGTACCACGAGGTCGTCAATCTAATCATAATTTGTGGAAGGCAAATTTCATTGAGTTTTTTGACAAAGTAAATTGGGTAACAAAAAAACAGTTTCTGGAAAAAAATGCAATACCATTCTAAAAAGAAAGCATTTCACCCTACAAACGGCACAGTGTTAGTTGCTGCGTTCAGATAACAGACAGACCACTGCAGCTTAAACATAATACATGTATGTGATAGTTAACAAACCATCTTCTAAGCATTAGCAAGACACCACATAAAGACAGCCCATCAAAAAAGCACAAAAAATGCAGAGTTCGGTTTATGTCAAATTCTAAACTTGTCGGCAACCAGCATTTTTAAAGTTTGCCTGTATGTTCTAATTATTTTCTTTCAGGAGCCCCTGATTGACCAGTGGACTTTTACCAATCTTTTTTTACAGAAGAACGCTCAAACTTACCTTTTTTGCTTTCTTTGCATCATCTTCCATGTCTCACCTCTGCAGTCTCCTCCCCAGGATCTCTGGAAGAGCTGCCGCCGCTGCTGCTCCAGAGGACATCCCTGCAACTGTGCTGTCACTGTGTCACTTCTGATGGTATCACTGCAACTCCCCAAGACCTAAACAAGATCACCATAGCAGATGGTCAAGGGAGACACCATAGGAACGCATCCGCACACCACTCAAGTGCAATTCATTGTTTACGCTTACTATTCTTGATGTTGAAATGACTAACCAATTCAACCTTCCAGTAAAGTCAATCCTCCATTACATGATGCCATCTAGAAGCTCTGCCTTACCAATGGTGTCACTGAAACATCGCCCTGATTGTTATAATGCTATCAACTAATACCCCAGTTCCATCAAGGTTGCTACAAATCTGGAAGAGACAAACATTTAGCTGCAACCTCAGCGTCCTCCATATGTAAAGGATAAAAAAGTATATGGAGAACTACTGTAACCTTAGAGCGTTAATCTGGACTACTGTGCTGCAGCAGCACCAGTGCGCTTTCCCTGCCCATGATGACAAGCTCAGAAGCCTTGGCCTGCCTATAACAAGAATATACTCTTGTAACTTCCACTGTATTGTAGCTTCACAATAACACCTAAATCCTTGCCCTGTCGAACGAGGCACTCTAACACAGAAAGCTCCATGCTGTACATTATCTCAGCAGTTAATCCCTGCCTTTGATGTCAGTTTCATCCCAGAACATTCGCCATGACCATGCAGGTACTTAAAACTCAAAATGCTCATCCGGTCCTCGATTTTAATAATCATTTTTGTAGCAGTGGTAAGAGTTCACCCCACCACCCTCATCATTGCCATATCATTGCAACACCCGAATAATCATCATAGCCACGAATCTAGTAGCCCTAGAACAAGAACACACCTTTCACAGGATTTCAGTAACATTAGCTATTACAGTGACACCACTATACAGCCATAAGTAAAACATGTCAATGTGACTGATGCTATGGGTTCACCATTTTACGTAAGCTCAGAGACCTTGCTTGCCCTTGCCACTGTAATGTCAGGACATTTACCTTATAATTCTAATTTCAAATCCCCTGCCCTGCCAGTGATGACTAGAAGCAGAGAAGCCCCACCCTGACCTACTGCCTTTGTATCCCCAGAACTCCTGTCTTCTGGAGGTCGCTGTAACCTCAGACCATTGCACTGTTGTTGATTTTGCTGTTACCCATTAGCGGTACAAAAGGGGGTGGTGATGGACGGTGCATCTGAACAAATCAAACACTCACACCCAGTCAAAAGATCTGGGTTTGATCCATCACCGTTCTTTAGCCCACTCTGCCACCCCAGTTCAGACATGGCTATATGCAAATCAGTCTGACCCTGTGCCTCATGGGAACAGTCCAGCCCGAACTGCCAAGCCATGCCTTCCCTGGACCGGAAACAAGCTTCCGGGGACCGGTTTCTGGCATTACAGCCGTCTTCAGCCCGGCTTGCTTGAATCCAGTGGCAAAGTGAGCAAGGGACTCACGTCTGAGCATACCCTGCCACACTTAAGGCGGCCAAAGCGGTACAAAAGGGGGTGGTGATGGACAGAGCATCTGTACCAATCAAACACTCACACCCAGTCAAAAGATCTGGGTTTGATCCATCACCGTTCTTTAGCCCACTCTGCCGCCCCAGTTCAGACATGGCTATATGCAAATCAGTCTGACCCTGTGCCTCATGGAAACAGTCCAGCCCGAACTGCCAAGCCATGCCTTCCCTGGACCGGAAACAAGCTTCCGGGGACCGGTTTCTGGCATTACAGCCGTCTTCAGCCCGGCTTGCTTGAATCCAGTGGCAAAGTGAGCAATGGACTCACGTCTGAGCATACCCTGCCACACTTAAGGCGGCCAAAGCGGTACAAAAGGGGGTGGTGATGGACGGAGCATCCGTCCATCACCACCCCCTTTTGTACCGTTACCCATTAGCAGCAAAATAGTGTCCTAAAGCAAATACCTCATGGATAGAGTTCTGCCAACTTGGAATCGCATGGTTTCATTGCCATTTACGTAGCCAGTGTCATAACACCACCGTTTCTCCTTAGCCAACGACACCATGGGGATTAATGTGACAAAATTCACACAATATTATGGCATCTCCTTTAGCCAGGAATGTTACCGTGTTTCTTTTGGCCAATGACTGCCCATCATGGGCAATAATGTCACTGTATCCCCTGAAGTCACTACTCCCTCTGTCTTAATATACTTCAATATTCCTATATGCATGTACCACTGCAGGGTGGGAAATTCTTTTCACCTGAAGGCAAGGGCACATTGTTTTGTGGTCAGGGTGAACAATTTTCTCTGTCTCTTTTCCAGCTGGATTAGTAGATTTTATCTAAACACAGGATACTCCCATTACTGGCAACTTGAAAAAGAGTTCAAACCCGACATGGATGAAAGTTTTACTAACCTAGCATGTAATTTTTAAACAATTTTAAATACCATTTCGTAATGACAAAATGTAGAAGATCTTGCGGGGCTCATCTACTTGAAAAACATAAATATTTAGTTACCTATAAAACACTTAAAAGCTCATAGTTTGGAAAACAAGGGAATTGAAGCTCAACTAAAAAAAAAAATGGATTCAGCCAAGATGACATAATTTGGTAAAGCAGAGAACCTCAAACTGTGGTCTGTTTCCTTAAGCCCTGATTACTCATTTAGTCCCTGGATTACAAGCAGTCTATGTTTACTCATAGAAACGTTTTGAAAAATGAACAATGTAAAATATTTTCCCTCTGCCAGAGCAAGTCACAAGACCCTTCCTCCGAAACGTAGGTACGAAAGCGAGCCAAGGCATGATAAGAACAGAAGCATATCCAGAACTCTTCTACAAGCAGAACTTTGGACTAAAGAGAAGTCTCACATGCCCAGAGCCTTATCGCAATCAAATGCTGACCTAAACTCAACTTGTTCATAGAAAAAGAAATGTCACACGTGGCAGGATGTATTTTCTTCATATACTGGACAAGAAGTTATCAAGTAGTATTCCTTTTGAGTACAGCTATCAACCACTCTGGTACCAGGGCCAGCAATACTATTGCACTTAGTGACTAACCAAGTTACTGACTTCGGGCGCTTAACTCTCTAGAGATAGTGAAGACAAGCAATCAAGACTTACACTATGAAGCGTTGGTGACAGAAGCTCAGATAACGCATGACAGAGAAAAAAACACTCAAACTCCATATCCAGCCCCTGATTTATCTTACAAAATAAACTGGACTTAAAATTCCAAATAATAAAAGCAGTTAAATTACGATAAACATTGAAAACTAGATGGTGCTAATACCATTGGCAGTGCATCATGAACCACGATGACAATGATTTACAAGGCACAAGCAGTTCAGGATATCTTGGTGGTCTTGATGTTCGTCGATAAATTCCAATAAAGCTCATTTCCAAACACACAATAGTCAGAACCACCACAAGTGCTAACAATAATAACAAAAGCAAACTTCTGGTCCGTTCTCCAAGGAGTATGCCCGGAGTGACTGTAAAGACACGATCTGGTGACTAAGAAGGGTTTGACTAAGGTGAAGAGGAAAGGGGCAATTGACAGTTGGGTGGCATGTTTATGAATCAGAGAAGATTTCCTGGACACCTTTTTGGGATTATAAAATAAATCAGATTTTGAGAAAAAGATGAAACGCCTGTGCATTTCTGTGATCAGTGTGGGCTGCCCAACAAAATGTATAGGCGTACGATACCATGCAAAGATGTCTTCTGCTAAAACTGTGCAATCCAGCAGGAGACAAAAGGGGACCATGTTTTGCCCTGGAATCGCTGAAGGGTTTAGCCACCCTCTAATCCAGCGGTTGCTAAACTCCTATATACTTAAAAGTTTACTACGCACTTCTGATCCAATACTTCTTACTGTACCAAAGATCAAGAAGTGGTGGCTTACCTTGCACCATAGCTCTAGAACTCCCTGCCCCCAGCACTGAGATCGATTAGAGAAAACTCCAAATTCAGGAAATCCCTCAAAACATACCTTTTTGAATGATCAGCTTTTGTCTCGGCCACAATGTGACAGACTTGATCCACAGCGCTGGGAGGCCCATCGGGTAGCCATGCAATTTACAAATCCTTAGCACACGTAGCATGATCTGACCCCCAATCGTATTTTATACTTTTTATTTTTTTTACAATCACTGACCATATGACCAGTTTTATCCTATGAAGCAGTCCTCAGGTCGGGCTACTTCAGGATACCTCGGTTTTACACAAAATGTTGACTAACAAGGTCAAAGTACTAGACAAAAATAAGACAGTGCAGCTATCTCAGTACATTAGGCCTTCAATTTAAAATCGTCTCTGGCTTTAGGTTGAACATCAGTCTATTCAGTGGACTAAAGCCCCAGTTGCTGAGCTGGCAATTTAAAAATAGCAAAAACCTTACAGCCAAAAATGTATGACAACGCTTTCAGGTTAAGAGTCTTGTATCCTTGTCGATTATGCCAAGGTATGATAACTGTTATCCAGCCACAAAACAGTTCAAGGTTTTCAGAGACCACTGAAATGGGGGCAGGTGAAGTATTGGGATCAGCAATCCTACACCTACCAGGATCCCCATCTTTAGGAAACGATATTTCAAACACTACAGGTTGCAGTCACAATCCCAGTGATAGAGCCACCCATGGACCCCAAAGATTTCCCAAATTTCACATGGAACTTGTGAATTAAGGTTAGGGACCAGATGCTACTTAAAATGATTAGATCACTGAAACTGCAAACTAGGTATATGGCTCAAACTGTTCCAAAATCAGGGCTTCAGGCTTCCAGTAAGGAAAAAAAGTCTGATGTAAGTTTGCAAAGGCTCCAAGCACCCAGGTCTCCCTAGGATGAGAACGTGCATCAAAATGGTACCTGGAATATCAACAGCTGAATCAGGAAGTGCGGGGGGGGGGGGGTGCAGGGGGAGTCTATTGCCAGCATTACAACCCAGACGACTGCAGGAACAGACCACCACAACACCCCACGATTGCAAGGAAGACTGTGCCACTACCTGCAGGCTGAAACATCTTGTACCCATAATTTTAACCAAGGCAGACAGAGCCACTTTCCTTCCAAGCCTTACACACACTGCTAGTGGCATCTGCATGTGTGAGGGAGTGGATATTAGGGTCAAAGATGATGGAAAAATAAAGTTCTGGGGCCTCATTAGTGCTGCAGCTGACCGCTGTGCTTCTGCGGATTGTTCGCACTGGCTTAATGTCTCTTATTGCCGTGACACCACGGTCTGGTGGCAAGTCCTCGGGAGACCGCGGTGCCTTACAAACATACCAGGGCTAAATGCAACGCTAGTAGATTGGCTCTCGCTCATTGTTGGGTACTTCAGAAACAGCCTATCACACTACAGCTCTTAGGACCAGACTCTCCACATGTGAACAAACGTGGGACTGGACCCTAAAGCTTTTCAGAACTCTCTACCTACGACCTTTTAATAATAGTAATGCTTATTTCGGAGGAAAATACCAAACAAGAATATAGAAACAATTACAGGTAACTAAATTATTGTAGTACATAAAACCTACTTCTAATAAGTTAGTAAAATGTAATAAAAAGTTAAAATCTGAAAATACATTAATAAAAAAAGAATCCATCCAAAAGTCTGATATACAAGTGCTTAACCTGCATCTCAAGCACCAAACGGAGTGTAAATATTTAGACACAGCAACAACTATTAACTCATTATTGTCAGTTCTTAATATACTTAAAGCTTGTTCAAACTCTTATATCCATATTCCTGCAGATGGGAATCATCAATTTCCTTCTGATGTGATAGTATAGTGGGCAATAAATCCAGAATACATCTTACAGGAAGGTCAAATTTAAAAGCAGTCAGTATTTCCTCGCCATCTGCTATGGAAACTATTAGGAGGTAGTATTTCAATTCAAAATTTCATAACGTTCGCACTTCAGTTGGTTCTATTTGATCTAACAACATTTAGAACATTATTACATTTTTTAAGTATAAACCCCTCTCTATCTAAGAAATCAATTTCAAATCGAATCACCAATGTTCATTTAAATACACCCACTATCCAGTTTTAAGAATAGCAGTTGTTCCTGGAAGTGGACTCAGGGTTGCTGTAGTTACATTTAGCCTCCATTTTAGTTTTTCCTTATAACTTAGCATCTTATTAACCCCTTCGCTGCGGCGGCAATTCCGCCGCAGCGCTAGGGGGGTCGAGCGGCGCTCGCATGCTCATGACGGAGCCGCTTTGTCATGAGCCTCGGTTGAGCTGTGCTCATGACGGAGCAGTTCCGTCATGGCCCCGCCCGCTCAATGGAACGTCCAGCGCAGACGCGGAATTCGTGCCGCGCAGGCGCGCCGAGCGGGCCATGACAGAACCGCTCCGTCATGAGCACAGCTCAACCGAGGCTCATGACGGAGCGGCTCCGTCATGAGCATGGAAGGAGTTAAGATGGTGGTTTGAATAGGTTTTTCACTACCACCAGAATGTCATGCATGCATTTATTTTTGTTGGAAACTGTTGTTCTATAGTTCACACTGTTAATTCCAGGAACACACATATTAGAATGCGATGTCCGCGCATTTATATGTCCTCATAGGAGATGACTCTTTCTTCCAGACTAAGTAAAATTGTTACTCCGTGACTCTAGCAGAACGCAAGAAGACTGGTGTTTTATTATTTAAACGGTGCTCGAATGGAAGTCGGTGAGAAGCAGTTCACACCGGAGTCATCATGAATGCTGCAGAGAACTATGAATGAGATTCAGCTCCACAGGCCTGACATTCATCCTAAGAAGGAAGATAGCTAAGAAAGCAGAGATGTGTGCAGGCCTGCACACCTCAGGTGGTGGGCATTCATTAATGCACTGAGTCTGGCTTAGATCATTAGATCATTGCAACTGGGTCTCTCAGAAGGATACTTCCATTATGCTCTTGTTAGAGTAGGAGCATGGTTGACAGATGATTGGAACAATTAACATGGTTAAATTGTGTGCATGTTTTCACCATTCTAATAACGCTTATATCAACTATGTGCTTCATGTGTTTAATAATTGCAGTTCATGTTTTATTCACAAGGATTAGATCTTTTCAATACATAGCTGAAAATGTATTATTGTTTTTCTTCTTTGTAAAACTGTGAGCATGTAAAAGTTAGAAATGAAAGGGTTAGATCGGTTTCCATGAAATCCCTGGGAATCAGAGTGGTCATGTTTAAGGTTACCAAGAGCATATGTAACTCTGGCGGATTAGGAGTTTAGATGTGATACTGTGAGCTAGCCGAACTAATATTTACTGATGATATGAGTAGACTCAGTCTCTATATTGTGAAGTTTTGTTGAGCTAATATACAGTCCTGATAAGTTCGTAGGGACCGTGTAACATGGCACCACCAACTTTCTAGGTTTTGCACTTATTTAATGGTTCTTCTAAGTAGTGTTCTTTTGTGTGCCCAAAGCTCCTTTATTGCCCTAATAAGGGGACTACCATGATAAGGATTTATCCTCCTCGGTTTAACAGGAGGCAACTATTTATTTCTGTAGGTTAATCAAGCTTGGTCTTCTAGCAGGACAGTCCCGTATAGTCTTTCCTTTCTTTGAATTCCATTCATTAAACATGGTGCAAGCGGTTGTTGTCCCTATTAATTGCAGACAAAGAGTAACTAATCATTGACTAGATACGGGCACGCCAATGGCAGTAGAGGGGTTACCTTAGTGATTGAGGCTCACTAAGCATAAAAATTAGAACATTTTTATTTCTGGGTCACCTTTCCTGAAGTCAATGCAAATTCACTAAGGTTTCACACATATGATGAAGCTGTTGTTCCAGCGGACTGTAGACCTTATGAGTATTTAGAAATACTATTAACCAGGAACATCATAATTGGTTCCAAGGCATCCTTCCACAAGCACTTCAAAACGCAAGATTCAGCCCTCTCAGTAACAAAGGGGCTACATGGCCGGTCTTAGCAGGCTATCCGCCTTTTAAACATACCAATGCATTAAACCTGCGAGAGACACTTGCTCTCTTGAACCACTTGATCAGATTGTATCGACAAATGATGCAGTACATTATGTATACATTAACTATGCCTCAGCAAGGGCTACCCTAGTTGCAGAGGTGCCTCCAATTAGTCTAGTTACTATTAATGCCATTATGGGTAAAATCCGAGTCAAAGGTGATGAAACTGAATTTTGGATAGCACAAAAAACAAATCAGCTTAAGGCAGTTTTTTGTCATACAGGACCCCAAGATAAATTTGGAATTTTCACTATGTGTCTTCCACTTGGTATGGTTTCCTCAGTTAAGGAGTGTAATACATGGGTTACTGTATTTGCTTGCCTCTGCACCATTACACACAAAACTCCTTTAATTGCTGTTTTGCTGGAAGGGCTTAAACAGATTCAAACTAAATATGGAGCAGCCCCTGCCCTGGATTTGGATATTAAACTAATTGGCAACTTTACCACAGTATCCTCGATTATTTTAGGGAATATAAGGGGGAGGCAGCTTCTTTTCTGATACGCTAATGGCGCACTTTAATTCCCGCTGTGCATCAGGAATGCAAGCTACCTAAAATAATTTCTGAAACCTATACATTTATAGGTCGAAATAGTTTGGGAACCAGGTCTAATAAGCCTCAACTCAAAGGCAAGTCAGTAGCCGAAAATGCCAAGCAGACACTCGAGTTGTCTAAAAAAAAAACCACTGGGATAAAAATAAAGAAAAGACTAGAACTAAAACACGGACTGGATCTACGAAACAGGAGTCTTCCAAAAAACGTTTTTATATACATGTGATAAAATTAAGCAACCTGATAGGTATCAGTATTCTGATACACATCAGTCTCGTTCCTTGCAGGACTCTCCACTGACATCAGTATAAAAAAAGTAAGAAACTTTCACAACAAAAAGCGCAATTTAAAGAGAAGAAAGTAGTAGGAATTTCTATTACAAATGCCACCAATACTCAAAACTCTTCTTCAGAAGAAAACATGGGCAAGTACTCCCCTCGACAGAGCACAGAGGTCACATGGGTTCACTAGACCCCTCGAGAGTTTCTGGTGGTGAGACCAACAGCTCAACCCTCCAGACCAAATTTATGATTTGGACATTGACATTGAGGGTGGCATACCACATACTATTAAAGCAATATTTAGTCATAATTTGCCCACTGAATGCAGCATTCTCTTGAATGAACTTGATTGGCTGCTAGAGTTTGTTGGAAATGTTTCACAGGGGGAGGATGTAATAATACCTTCCTTTTCGGTTCTTGTTCCGGATGAGGTAAAAGCAGCCTATGCTATTGGAAGGGCTCTTGCACTAGTCCCCGCTTTATATCATATTCAAGGAGGTTGGGATAAAGAGTCACCTTATCATGTAATACTTAAGGAGTGTGAGAAGTTGGCCTGGGATATGATGTCCACTATTCTAGTGGGCACCTTGCACCAGTCCAATTGACCCTTATTGATGGTAGGTTATAAAGTCAACCTTATAGAAAGCTATCCTAGTGGTAGCTGTGGAGAGCAGCCTTCAGGCTAAGACTTGGAGACGAGTTAAGCAAGTTGTTTTACCATTTATAATATCTTGAGCACCAAATGAAAGCACACCACACAAGGTATATATCAAATATATATGTATTTATTCTAAACACAACCCCTCTGCACTCTTTATGAGGTCAGAGGTAAAAGTACAATACAAGTAACTTAATTAGCATACGTAAGTTGCACAGTATACGTTTTGCCCTAGGAGCCTCACAAACCATATATTAAAATAGTGGTATAAGAACCACGTGAGAAATAGAAAGCAGGCCTATGGAATCGCTGGGGCTTCTAGGAACAACCAAAGGTTAGGATGTAGGAGGCCCACGGGAGACGTGTGCAGTGTCTAAACACAGCAGGGGGTTACCATTGACTTTCTATGGGAAACGAACAAGTTACAAATTTACAATTTAAGGGTACTTCTAGGTGAACTACGATGGAACCCTTTTAGACTAGGACACTTCGAGAGTCAAGACCCACGGGAGCACCGGAGTACTCGTGTTACCTCACCCAGGGAAGCCGGGTGTATAGGTGTCTTTTCGTGTCGGGTTTCGTCGTAGATTCCAATGGAGAGCTGCGAAGAAGTGCTGGAGGCGACCAGAGGAAAAGTGTCCGGGTGGATCGGAGATGTGAAGAACCTGAAAGCAGAGGAGACAGAGTCTGGGCCACTAGCTAGTGACCAGGGCGGCGATAGGAAGATGCTGGATTCGAGCTGTCCCACAAAGGATCTAGTTGACTGCGGTGTCGGTATCCGGATTGGACCCAACAAGCCTTGGCAAATGCAATCCAAGCAAGATGTCGAGATTGGCTTCGGTGCAGACCAGCAAGGTCTGAGGAACTTCCCTTTTGGGGAGAAGTTGCAGCGAGCCTGGAGCAACCAGGAAAGCAAGTTAAATCAAGGATTGGTCTTCTGGGGGGCGCACTAGCCAACGGACTAGGAACCGCGAAGACGCGTCGAGCTGAAATGCACAAAGCAGGCCCATGGGACACTTGTGGAGTGTGGGCCTCTGAGCTTCGGTGCAAAAGGTGCTCGGTGCTGGGGCTTCAAGCACCCCAATGCACAACTTCGGGATACCTCGGGAAGTCGATGCAGGTAGCAAAATGCAGGATGTCCAGGAGTTCCGGTCCCACGTCTCTCGTGTTTGCCATAGGTCTCGGCTATGCTGGGAGCGCAGGTCAGCGTCAGAGATGTCTGGAAGTCCGTGTCATGTGTCGCAGATTCTTCGGGATCCGGCGGGAGCCTCGAAAATGCAGACCGGCAAAGATGCTGTTGGTGCCTGTTTGAACAGGGTGGTCACTCCTTGACCACAAGGGAGATCTCTTCCTTCTTCCAGTCGATATGGAATGTCGATGATCCAAGATATATGTTGCAGAGTTTCGTCCAGGGTAATCTAAAGTCCTAGGGACTGGGGTTCTATACTTATAGTAAGTTTAGGGGTTGAACTAACTCTAAGGTCCCTCCTATGGGTGGACCTGGGGAGGTGGTGGTTACACCCCTTCCCCTTTGTACAGTTTCACACCAGAGCTGGGGCTGAGTGCCCCAGCAACCAGTTTGAACTGGGAAATGCATGGAGCACCAATACACTAAAGCCTGTCTGGGAAGGTGCCAGCACCTCCCTGGACAGGAAACCTGTTGTCCAAACCTGCCCTGCCAGAGTTTCGTCCAGCAGCAGGAGGGCAGACTTGTGTCTGTGGCAGCAGCATCCATTTTGCGATGCTGGGGCTCTGTTTAACTTTAACCGGGTTTACCAGTGACTACATGTCTTCTCCCTCTAGAAGGGTGGAATGCTACACCCTCGCCACCAGAACTGGTGGGGGGTAGTATTCCAAAGTGTTTCACACCTTACACAACATGTTTTGATAAAGCCAAACCAAAGTTAGCATTAACCGCGAGGATTATAATGCACTTAAGAGTAAATGGTATGGCTATATCATAGAACAGCTATAAGGAGATGGTTTCAAAAACTGCAAAGGGGCTCAGCTAGGGCTAGGGCACCCTCTCACATAAAACCAAGCACTCTTCCTCCAGGATTGTTAAGGCCTGCCATAGGAGTGATATTTAGGTTACTATGTGTCTATATATAAGGTAGATATAGATATACTATATCTAAGTAAAGGGTGATTACACCACCTTACCCAGGCTGTAAGAACAGACCTGTGGTGTCAGTTTGGAAGGCTAACCGGGGTGGCACAATACATGCTGCAGCCCCTGGATGCCGCTGCCCTTTTATTTGCAAGCAAGGGAGATAGACTCAATATATTCTAGAATCTAGAGCTGAGCTACCTTATGACTCGGGTCCGTTCCATCCACCGGAGTATTGGATGCCGCTGCCCCTTATGTTTGCAAGCAAGGGATAATTATATCACACAGAGATCCTTACTTAAAATCGGGATCTAGTCAGGCGTTGTTAGAGCCAGACGGTATTTTTGTTATTTGCCTATTGTGTTCTTTACAAATATTTACCCTCGATAAGCACCTCATTTATCTATTTTTCTTTTTCACGTTACCCCTAGAGTTTCTAAATCCACAATTCCCTGACGTTTCTTTATGCCGGTCACCTATTCTCCGAGGTCTTGACAGCTTACATCCATCGAATCCACTGCATTTTCGATCTTTTTATGTTCACCGGAAGGTGAGTTCCACTGTGAATCGAGCGACCGCCTGCTACCAATTGCGGGCAGGTATACCCATGAAATGTAATGCCAAATTCATCTCATGGTTTATTTCTCCTTTTTAGGCTGATCTTTTAAAACTCCATCCCGCCTGGAGACCGCGCCCACGAAGCTGCGTCTGCTCTATAGCGTCTTATGCAGACAAGTAAGTGCCATACCGAGGAATGCTATTCCATCTCTTTGATATTTTATCTCTTCGGTCACGCTAATCCGTGTACTGTCCTGTTTTAGCAGAGCCTCATTCCCTGGGACTCGTTTATGAACATTTCTGCCTGATGGAGCATTTCTTTCTAGAACAACGCGATTTTTATTAACATCATCCTCGAGAGTGTACCAGACTGTTTCATGTGACCCCTCTCTATGAGGTACATCCCTACAGCTAACAGAGGGGCAAATGCGAATATGTAATATGCTAGTCTCTTCCATTTGAGGATTAAACTGCACCCATGACCTCGCCAACTAACGGCAGCTGTGTTTTGTATGTTTGGTTTTTCTTTTTAAACAGTGATGAAGAATCTTTTTCCTCTTTTGATTGTTATCTTTGTGGCTTCTCCCTCTCTTTGACCCGATGGATGTGTGAATGAATGGTTGGAGTATCGTGTATCAAGCGATTCCTGCGTTTATGAGCCCCCTCGGGCCTCTTTGACATTTAATGACATTGTGAAATAAATTGTTTCTGTTTCAACTCGACACTCTCTGAGCTCACTGTATAAAATGTATTAATTTTCCCTTTTTCTATATATTGAATATAAGAAATAATCCTCAGTTTAATTGTGTTCAATATAAATTATGCATTGAATATATTTTTTCTTTTTAAACCACTGTGTTATAAATCATGAGTTATATATGTTTGTTAAAAGTTACTTTTTTCTGTTTATCACAGAGTGGCCGCTTTCCTGATTTCTTGTTGCCCCTGCTTGTTTCCCATCATATACATGCCCTGATGAAGGTGCGGCCATAAATCGGGCCTAGCACTGAAACGCGCGTTGGCGTGGTTAAGTTCTGCCCTGCTATTACCATCGTTTTTATTTATTTATTTATTTATTTTGAAAGTTTTATATAGCGCGAACAAGATTCTCCCCAGCGAGTCGCTGAGTGGATGTCGCAGGACAATTTCAGTGTATTAGTGTACGATGTGTACTGAAGTGTTTTGGAATGTATGAATAGAATATGAATGTTGGAATGGGTGATGAGAGCTTAGTAGAATGTTTTTGTGATGAAGAATGAATGGGAGACCTGGGGCGTCTTATTTAATTCCATGTGATTAAATTATTGTTAATTTTGTACAATTATGCTTTTGACAAAAATATTTATAAAAATAAAAATGATATATTTTTGTATCCTGTGTCCGAACCCTCAGTGAATGGCCCTGATTGAAAGTGAGCTCAAAGTTGTGTTCATTGAACAATATTTTTGGACTCTATAAGAGCCTTTAATCTAAATACATGGGGCAGACTTTCTTTTCTTGATTTCTGATGCAGCCCCTGGTAGGCCTAGGGTGCACCTATGCCCTGGGTACCTAGGGTACACTATACAGGGGCTCACAAGGGTGCCCCAGTAACCAATCTGGTATGTACCTTAAGTACATGGTATCAATTTAGAGAGAGAACAGCTAGGTTGTGGGCCTGAATAGCAGGAACACAGCCATACTAAAGTCGAAAAACCAGAGAATCAAAGGCAAAAAGTAGGTGTAACCATAGGAAGCAGACCCTAATCTCCTACAATGAGGTACAGCCCACAGGTGCAAGCACAATATCCTATTAAACTTGATGCTAAATGCCAATTTGGGAGATTCTATCACATTCAGAATATCAGTGTGTTATTGAGCCTGGTTTCTCTCCTATTTATTTCCAGTGCTTAAACCTGATCATTCTTATTGTATAATCTTAGACTATAGACATTTGAACAGTCACACACAGACTGTTGCTGTACATAATTCCCATAGCACAGGCTTGATAAATAACAGTTCGTAAAAAATACAAAACTACACTTGACATTTCCAGTGTTTTTTTGTGGTCAACATATAGCACCTGAAAGCCAGAATGTGATGGATTTCTCAACAATGGGAGCACAACAAAGGTTTTGTCAACTCTTATGAGGCTATAAGAACAGTCCAGGTTTGTTTGCTGCTCCAGTGATGTCAAAATTACAAGAAATGAACTAAGAAGGCTGGTCTTACAGTGACGATATTTACATCATAGACTAGATTTAAATGCACATTTAGCCAAGGTGGACCGATTATTGTGGGATTCGCTGTAAATGGCTATAAATGTAATTTTCTAAAATTGCTTTTCTCAGTGTCCCATTTTGGGGATATGAATTATCCAATGAAGGCAAGAGTCTAGTGCACATTTCGCAGAGAAATGTGCTCTATTGTACCCAATAAATAACTTTAAAAAGCTTCAATTGCTTTACGGTTTTCTAAATTTTGGTAGAACTTACATACCAGAATATGCACAACGGATTAAACCGTTGCAGTTTAATAAGTCCTATATTTGCTGTTAAAGATTGGACTATTGAACTTACTAATGTTCTCCAAACTTTTCAGGCAGACATGCTTGAATGTAAACACTTATATACTTAAGTTAACTTGAGTAGTTTAGTGATCCATATCATTGCGGTTTCCAGTGGTTACATATATGTTTAATTTAATGGAAGAGAAACAGTACCAATAGCATATAAATCACATTTTGTCCTGTGCTGCAACATATTAACAAATTAAATGTTCCACCATTGCACGACCACCACAGATACAACTTTTAGTTTCAAATAAGCCATCACAGTGCGTCTATTTAGATCACGGAGGACCACTCCATAAGGATTGCGCTTTTGAAATATATCTAAGTGGCTGTTGATTCTTGTTCTTGATTTCTATAGCTATAGCCACAGCGTTCAGCTGATTATCAAACTGTTATTAAATATTTGCAAGTCTTTATCGGTTCACATGGAGTGATAGCAGTCCACTCGGACAGGATCTGGCTTTGGCCTCCAAGGCATACTGGGATACAATGGGCACCCTGGGTGTTCTTGTGCATTATTCCGCTCTCCATCATCCAGAGGGACATTCAATAGTTTAACGGAATAACCATGACATAAAGCAGTACTTAACAGCTAGAGTATGAGATTCAAGTCATAGTTGTATCTATCAACTGTATGGTGTACAGAGAGCGTTAAATAATCTGCTTAAACAATTGTTGGGTGGTCCAGCTTCATATGAAATCCTAGTTAGGGTTCCAATGTTTGTTCTAGATATTGATAACTCTGGTGTAGTGGTAGAAGATGCGCCCTTTGACATCAATGACCGTTACACAGTCTTTCAAGAAATAAAGGACTTCCGAGATAAACACATAAATAAGTCTTAAAACAGTCTGCCACTGACGAAGTGAAGGTGCAACCAGCAACTTCCGGCTGGATTCCTAAAGTTGGGGATCAAGTCAGAGAAAATACTGCTGGTAAAAAAAGAGTTTGACCCATCCTATTGTGCACCTGGGCCTGTCCTTGGAAATCAAGGTACTCTAACTGTGATTTTGCCAGCGCTTGAAAAGTCTCAATGGATTTAAATCGAGCTACACCATGTGGCCGATCCTCCACTATAGGCCACGAGGATTTCTGGGTAGTTACCGGTCACCTCTCCCTACCCTTTAAGAGATCTGTATACAAGCAATAAGTAGTCCTAATCTTGCTACTCCACGGCTGAGGACATCAAATGATGAACTTTCAGTCATCTAGACTGATGACGGAAACCCCCAGTGTGTTTCTGACTAGCATTTGCAGTTTTTTACTGGTGCTCCTGGTTATGTATTACTGACCGACTTTGGGGACTTCTACATGCTCTCCTTCACTTGATGAGTGAATGCAGGGGGCCTGCGTCTGGGCATACCCGGCGCACTTACGGCAAGAAAGCAAAAGATACACAGATGATGGACGGAATACATAACAAATCAAACCCGGTGTGTTTCTGACGAGAGTTTGCCATTTTATGTAGGCAGGAAGCTTCCGGCACACCTGTGCCCACCCGCCGGCTGTGCCGGCGCAAGCTACTTATTTTGGCCGCGCCTCCCTCGCTGCACTCCTCCGAGCTGGTGGAGACAGGGGTAGGTCTTCTGGCAATCCAGCCGCTACTGAACCGGGAGTACCCTAGTAACTGACACACTACGGGAACGCCTCTTGGCACTCCCGTGCTCTTTTCCTAGGCTTGTACTATACCGCTTGGAAACCCTGATGCTTTAAACAACCTTATGATGTAAATTAATGCCAATTTAGGACGTTAATAATATTTACGTACCCTCTGCCAGTCTTTCGAAGGAGCTAGTGAGCAGCCCAAATTGGATGAGTTATTGCTGCAAATTAACCACGGTGGTTCTTTATCCACCACATTTATTTCAGCCCTTAGATGCGCCACCCATTTGCCAAATTGTTTCTTCTTTTCCACAGCGCTGGCCACCTATGAAGTCTACTAACCATCTGAGCATGTAACCTATGCATGTTGTCTCCCCAGAGGCTGCTTTTAATGTTTTTCCTTATGATTTATGTTGTTTTAATTTCCATTTTAGGTCGGTCTGCTAATAAGGCACTTCTTTGCTAGGTTACTTTAGTGTTTGGTTTACACTTGACACTAACCCTGGAACTAACCACTTTGTAGATAGTAGACGTTTGGTCCTTAATAATTGCCACGTGACCCTCCTGACACACTGGGCAAGAAACTTGTCAAACTCTATTCCGTAGCCACTATTGTCCATTACCTCAGTGAAGACACATCTTTTTGATTTTAATTTGGACCAGTGGACTAGCTGATTACATTTGATTTGGAGTACTACTGTGCCTTCTCTGTACATTTCATTCACATTCTGCAACCACAGCTACACTACGAGACCCTATACCCACACTGCACCTAAAGGCTTGGGACGAAAAGATCTCCGATAAAGAGCTCCTCATAGGGTGCCAGTCAGGCATTGCAGCGCCGGCCTGAAAAGGAGCATGCCTGGCCTATGATAAAGCATGACACCCAGCCGGATGTGTGAGGGCCTCAAATCCCAAAGTGGGAGACACCATGTCTCCACCATAGGGTTAGTGTGCTAGACCGACTAGGCCTCTCCTTCTTCTACTCTCTCTAAAAGGAACTGCTTACCATAGTTGCTTACATTTTATTTATTTATGCAAAGCTTTTTTTTTTCTTTTTTCACAAGAGATGCATAAACGAGAACAAAGAGGCCTTTGTTAGTCTAAGTGAATGTGGAATTAGTTTGGGTCACTCCTTGGTTTTTTAAGAAATTACACTCCATGGAGTTTGTAATGAATGCATCAATGGCCAACTTAGCATGTTATTTGAAATGATTCCTGTACAATTGATCAAAAATGCATTTTTGCTGCTTTCTAATGGAAGCCATTTAATTTTGAATGATTAAGGTTGTTGCAGTATGAAGCTAGGTATCCCTTATGGGTTACCTGTTTCCAAGATTGTAACTTACTGTATGTATAGGTTATATCCTACCACACGTACTACTAGCGAAATAACTTTGTGGCCCATGGTCCCCGTACATAAAATAACCTTTCAAACACTAAGGCTTTAGTATGCTCAATCGATCAAAGAGATGTGGCTCTAAAATAATCCAGCGAAACTTTTGATCTTCAAATAAAATGTTCCTTGTCAGAGGTGCATTCTGGTAAGCTAGTGCACTGTATTTTTAATGCTTCTAACACGGCTGGAGTAGCACACGTTTTTAAAGTAATTGGGTGTAGACTTGTTTCTGCATTCCAGCATGTACTTGGAGTTATTCCGTCCTTTTTGCATTCCCTATTTTCAAGCGTTTTGGAGGCATTCTGGTAGTGCAATTGCACCTTGTTGCTGTATTGGTTCTATTTTTGGTGCTCTGAAATGGATGTCCCACAACGAGGCCAAATGGAAATGGAACTGCCACACGTACGTCAGTGTTGTGATATAGAATTTTGAAGATTGCTGGAACTGAAAGGACACTGGTTCCTGTCCTTCCAGCCCGTATGGTTTCAGAGTGTGCAACCTGTGTTTCTCGGTCTATGGTGCACATTCAAGTTATGCTTTGCTAAACAATTGTTGCCATCTCCAGTTATAAATCTGTTTGTGCGTCCTTTGCAGTCGCATCTCTGTGTTGTCATATGATGCAGCACCCTTTGATTCAAGATGCCTATTATGAGCTGCCAATACCAGATGCTCCTTCGACTTCAGGTTTCCTGGCATCTGAGCTCTCTTCAGATGCTGCACGTCTTGCACTGTCGCCTTCAGCATCTGCTGAATGGGCTGGTGAGGACGATCTTTGTTCTTTCGATCTTGCCTCTTTCGTCATGATGTCTGCGAATGCGGATTCCCTACTGGGTCCTAAGTACAATTCAGACATAAATGTTGTGGACAATTTGGAGACACTGCCCCTCGTTTTGGATGCCTCTAAGTTTAATTAATTGACATCTAAAACAAGAAATTTGTAGTATATATGGTTTTTAATCGCCATTTTATATTCGCTTTGAGTCTACTTATATTTTTAAGTGTTTATATGAAATAAAAGGCTTTTATACACACTTAAGGCTGTTGCTATGTTTTTATATAGTCATGTCCTTCGACTACAGGGCTAGTGTTTTAAGGATCACATTTAAACTCCATTTTAGTTTTCCCTTTTAACTTAGCATCTTTTTAAGATGGTGGTTTGAATATGTGTTTTTCACTACAGCAAGAAAATGTCATGCAGGTATTTATTTTTGGCAAACATTATTGCTCTATAGTCTGCAAAATTAGTTCCAGGAACACACAGAGTAGAAAGCGATGTCCTTGCTTTATGTGCTTGTAGGAGATTACTTTTGATTTCAGACAAAGTAAAATTGAAATTCTACGTCTCTAGCAGAATACCATAAGACATAGGTCTTCAAAGTGTGTGGCATCACCTCGGGAGTTGAGGGGGTACACTCCACTCCACCACTTAACCTCCCATTGTTGCTTCCCACATCAGAAATACATTTGCTGCCTGTGTTGCAGACCCCCATCTCGAGTTAGGGCTCTCTGCGAGTGGAGTATTCATTCAGAACAGCCAAACATCATGTAGTTCCTGCAGCGCTGACGTTCCTCCAATGAAAGGAACAGCAGTACAGATGCCAGGAAGTGCAGCAAATTTTGCATACATGAAGCTGCAAAATACTTCTACTTTGCTGATAAAGCAGCGCTTCTTCACTGCTGCCTTTGCCTCCTGGTTGCTGAATGTCGAATCCGGTTGCTGACCTTCGCCTCGCTGTTGAAGCCTTCCCCCTTGAGGTGATCATGGCTTGTAACCTCGTGGCTACTGCCTTTCTCTACAAGGATTTGACAATGGGTGCATTCTTCCTGAGGATTCCATTCACTAGCAGGTAAGTGTGAAAAGTTCCTTTTTTGTAAGTCTCCCTCTTTTCCCTTTCTTCCCAACACTAGTGGGAAAATTGGGTGTTTCGAAGAGAATGTGGCATTAATGCCAGACCTGCTGACTTTGGTTTTGGGGGCCCGGGTTTGAGTCCTTGCATCATCTCAGAATCACGTGATTCTGGGAAAAATCAATTGATTTACCCGTGACTTAAGGAAAATAAATTTGACCTTGATTAAAGTCGATGGTGCTCGTTTAAAGTGTTCCAAAACTTTAGAGCTGAGTACACAAGCCTGATATAGCAAATATTTTTAAATATGCCTTCTGTCCTCACTTCTTTCGTAGGGCAAAAATAAATGTGTTCTTGTGCAGTAGTTTCTAAATCTTTGGAAGGATTCAGAAAAGCTAAATCCCTACGTGAGTCACTGAGTAGAAGTATGGTTAATCAAATCAAAAAGCGTACTGACATCCAGGGCTTTTTCACGGGTAACCAGTGTAAACCATGTAAATTCAGTGCTAGTTGCAAATCCATTAAACTATGCAAAAACAAACCACCATACAAAATCAAGAAACATCTGACTTGCAACACCGAGTTTGTTGTGTATGCATTAAAGTGTCCCTGTGGTAGATGGTATATAGGAAGTACGATCCACAAAGCCAAAAAGAGGGTACTTGAACATCTTCGGGCCATAAAGACCAAGCATTGGCATAGCCAATAGGCCTCGCCTTTGGGACCTTATAAGTGTTTAGCCATGCAATAGTTGATGTTGTTGCAGGAAGGATATTGTGCTGCGTAACTAAATACTTATAAGGTCCAAAGGCGAGACCTATTGGCTATGCCAATGCTTGTTTTTATTTTGAGAGGGAGAGTACCTGCACTTCTCAAGAAAAACGTAATACTTTCAATTGACGAGTACTGGCACTTCTCCGAAACAAGCAGGTACCCTGTTACAGAGTACCTGCACTTCTATTTTTCCATTCCAAGCGCTGCCTAAAACCTTTAAATAGACTAGAGGGCTCTTTTCATCGCAGATGGGCAGAGCCCCAGCGCATGTTAGGCACAGACTCAGCATTCGCTTGTGAGAATAAAGTGGCAGCTATGAGGCTGAGGTGATCTGCTGCGCGCTCGTGACTCCAAGCTGCACGCGCGAATGCCGCGTAGGCCCTTCATTGCACGCAGGAGACACTCTCTGGATGAACAACATGACGCCTCGGTGTCGTGCTCAATTAACGCGTGCTTCTCCTTCAAGAAGTGGCTGAAGAGCGCTATTGAATATGAGGGTGACAAATGTCAGCGCACTGGGAACGCCTGCCCAAGCAGAAGGGACACATTTAGGACATGCTTAACTAACCTGCCCAGGAAGAAGTGGCTAATATCACAACCACATGGCCAACAAGTCCTCTCGGCGGCATACAATTAGTGTGACAAGCTGTATGCAAGAAGCGCTCCAGCGTGTGTTTTCTCTTGTACTTGTAAAATGTGCGCACTCGGTGACATTAGCTCTCTGTGACATGGATCATTTTCCACCTCTGCACATCCCGGAAAGAGTGACTAAGAATCCCCCATTTTGAGGCTGACAAAGGAGCCTGTATGATCGTAGATGGCAATCAAAGGACATCAAACCAAGCTGCCGTGAATTAAAGAGGGAGCTGCGCATGCGGCCTCAGACATTAGCTCTCTGTGACATGGATCATTTTCCACCTCTGCACATCCCGGAAAGAGTGACTAAGAATCCCCCATTTTGAGGCTGACAAAGGAGCCTGTATGATCGTAGATGGCAATCAAAGGACATCAAACCAAGCTGCCGTGAATTAAAGAGGGAGCTGCGCGTGCGGCCTCAGACATGAGCTCTCTGTGACATGGATCATTTTCCACCTCTGCACATCCCGGAAAGAGTGACTCAGAATCCCCCATTTTGAGGCTGACAAAGGAGCCTGTATGATCATAGACGTCAATCAACTGACATCAAACCAAGTTGCTGTGAATTAAAGAGGGAGCTGCGCGCACGGCCTCGGACATGAGCTCTCTGTGACATGGATCATTTTCCACCTCTGCACATCCTGGAAAGAGTGACTCAGAATCCCCCATTTTGAGGCTGACAAAGGAGCCTGTATGATTGTAGACGGCACTAAACGGACAATCAACCAAGTTGCAGTGAATTAAAGAGGGAGCTGCGCGCTCTGCCTCGGTGAACGGTGACTCACAGCACTCCGAGGAGCAGTGACTCACAGATGGCCCATGTTACCTAGGAAGACAGCCTCGATGAACCACGACTACGAGAGACCATCAACCACGCTCATTATGGCACCTGCTGAATGAGAATGAAACATGTGTGTGTACTAGTGAAAGCGGCTTCCGACGGGTGTGCTGAAAAGAACTCATTGGGATTTAAACAAGCATTGGCCGTGAGTAAAAAAAAAAAAAAAACACGTGCGGCCATGACCGGGAGTTGTGTGTGCACGCGAGCAAAAATACAATTAAAAAACACACGCGAGTGGTGCACACGCGCACAGGGAGAGCGAGAGGAAAGCCAGATGGCGCCTCTGCTCTGCGCAGTGCCGCAAAAGTGAAAGTGATCACGATCGCGATGCAATTAATGACCCGTGACGGAGGAGACAGATGGCGGCTGCACGCATGCATGCAAGCTTGAGGCCAGCAAAAGCCTCTGGTAGCACTTTAAAAACCCTCTTACATAAACTCGAGCAAGTACCACATGCGCTGCTCTAGGCTTGACCTAAAAAGGATAAGCAATACCCGGCAACTCGTCATTTCAGTACATGCCACAATCAGAATGCAAATTTGCTCAAATTCTGCGTCCTAGGCAGCATACCCCTAAGGGAAAGAGGAGGTAATAGGACTGTAGAATTAAGGAGACTTGAGTCCAGAATGATTGTCAAATACAATACTTTGTCCCCTATGGGTTTGAATCTGGACGAAGAAATATCCGTTCATTTAGGATAGGTTTTGCAGTTGCAGATGTTCTCATGTTCTAACTTGATGTTTTTCAAGGATTTTTGTTGTTTATATTTTAGTAATTTAGTGCACTTTTGCGCAATGGTTTTAATATAACTATCTCGGTCTGGTCTATTGCAGACACCATTGTGGAATGCAGAAGAGCTTTAATATCTATCCATACATCAGCTGATTAATTTTTGTCACTTTTTGGTGCTGGGTGATTTTCAGCACACTAGAGCAGGACTTATTGTACACAAGTAATTCCCCTGAATCTAACCACCTGATGGTAGACAGGGGTGTCTTCTGATTTATCAATTGTACCACCGGCCCAAGAACCCCAGGTGTACGGTGCCCTAATCTGGTCTTGATACTAGGTACGGCTTCATAGCAGAGAGCCGTGAGCTCTACGCACTACTCGGCACCCCGGCTGTCCAGCCCTCAAGTTTCTGACTTAGAGCCAAGCAGAGAAAAATCACTGCCTGTTGACAATGTCTGGGTGTCCCTCCTGAACATTGTGCAGCTATCTGTAGAGAGTCTGCAGTACCAATCAAATAAGATGGACATCCAGATTCCACCCAATACCCTGTCCGTCTTTGTCGCCAGCATAGTTGATAATCAATCTAGGGGAACTAAACTAACTGACCTAACGAGTACAGTCTGATACTACATTTGCACAAACAAACAGCTCTTGCATCAGTATCTTAGAAAAGCTATTGGCTCTACCCACGATGCTCAGTGAGCGATTGCCTGAATTCAAACAAAACTTATATTCACAAGGGTTTCCTTTCAGCCAGGTTGGCATTGCTTGGTCCCAAGTCAGCAACTCCACAAAGCCACTCCTGCCCTCCTCCAAACATGGGAGGGGAGCAGTGAAATTCCAACCTCCAGTGTCACTGGCATGGGGTGTGCTGCAAGCCCTGAGGACAAGAGCAGCTCAACCCCAACTTCGAACAGCAATTGCACCGAAACAACAGCATCAGTTTGTGCTGCATTTGGGCAGCTGGCATGCATAGACTACCTGCTCACCTGCAAGCCCACTGCCTCGAATATAAGAAACAACAGCAAATACAGGCAGACACAAAGGAAGGGACGAAACAAAAAAATAGGTTGTTTGCAGCCAAATCGGTGTGTATCCCTTATTCAGCATAGTAGTAGGACAGCATGCGAAGGTCCACAAAGCCTACTGAGGACAACAGGTCCCCTGCGCACCAGACAAAATAGAGGCCAATGGTCTGCTCACTGAATGTTTCAAAGCCGGGCCTTCAGACATCAACTCCTCGGCTGTACTGCCATGATCATCTCCATTGGTTGGTGAACATTCTGAGAGCACCAGAGAGTGGGGCATAAAGATTCGGCCCACGCTATGATCCAGGATACCCCCTGACTCTGCTGTCTTCTGGTCAAACGAGAGGGGGGGCACAAGCCAACCTTCTTTGTACTCAGAGGGGCAAGCAGGCCCTTTCCAAGGGAAAAGGCAGCTTTCAATCACCAACAGGGACTGGCCAGACAGAAAACTGAAGCATGGAATAGGGATGAGAGGTGGGTTTCGAGAACTATCAACTGCTTTTCTCATGACAGATGACAGAGCTTGGGTCAGGGGTTGCCTGTTCAAGTAAACTGCAGGCCATTTCGCCTGTGGTCCTGGGACATTAACGGTCTCGCCACAAAACGAAAGGATCTGGACTTCTAAGAGAATGTGCGAGCATTCGACATCATCTTCCTGCTGAATCCGCACATATTCAAAAGTTCATGAATTTCTCTCCTCCAGCTGATAAAGAGACCAAATATAGCCATCTCTCAGGTGGTTTGGTAATATACGTTTCTATAGCAAGCACAGCCTCAATTACAGCTCTGGATGTCAAATCTCCCACATCCAATGCAATCAAGATCTCCATCTCGAACAACATAGCAGATTTAGACGTGGTTCTCATTAATGCTTATGTTCAGCCAAAAGGAAAGTCAAGGGCCTCCAGGGAATTGGTGCAGGAACTCCTGAGGATCATTGAGGAGGACACCACATATCTTGTGGTTTCCGGGGATTTTAATTTGCATTTACTGGACTCCTCCTCAAGCGACATTGTGTGGCTCAATCGTCACAGGTCCACGCGCAAGGCAGGAACACATTTGGTGCCTTAAATAGAAATGGTAGTCAATTACTAGATGATCTTGTGCACCTCAGTTTCAGGGCTTTGAACAGCAAGTTTATAGGAGACAACCCATTGGCTGCACATTTCATTCTACTAAAACCAGCTCAACACTGGAATACATCTTTGTGAACCTTCCGCTACTTCTACATTAACGATCATAGTAACTTGGTGATAGAGGGGACAGCAACAACCTACCACAGGAGGTGTTTTTCTCAGCTGACCAGTCTGTTTTAAGTCAAATTCTGGAAGCACCGGATGCCACCTAGTGTCAACTACAAACTAATCAAATTCTCACTGTCAATCATTGAGGACTGCCTCTGGTTGCAAATGAAATTAAAATGATGAAGTGCACAAACCTGTGTCCATGTGGCTGTGCTTTACTAAAATATTTCGGGCTGCATTTGCAACACCAGCCAAGGTAAGGACTTCTCAAACAGGCTTTGTCAATAATAAAATCAAGGCACAAATAGTACAACTCAAACTGCTTAAACCGACAGTAAACAAATCCCTCAGAGCTCTGTGGAACAGACATGGGGATGCCAATGCCCATGCAGTATTGAAGCAACAGAAAACTCAGCTAAAAATACAGAAGTGAGCCATCAAAAAAGCCTAGGGCGATATCTGTGCCAAACTGTCCTGAGACATAAAACACAATGATATTGACAGATTCTGTGATTCCGTCAATAAACTACTCTGTCCTGACCATGGATTAATTATTTCCCTCATCCCGGAGGCAAAATGTATAACAGAACACTTAAATCCACCGTAGACGGGAGGCACCCAACAGGTCACCCAGGGAGCTGTAAACTTTACTCAGCCCACAAGGCAATATCTGGTCAACGCAGACATAACTAAAGGGTGAAGGGAAATTGCCCTGTGTTCAAATGGCAACCCCAGCAGTATTCAAGCAGGACACTGCATTTTGGGCTGAAACTTTGACACTGTTTTTTATGACAAACCGGGAGTCTGGGCACACAGCCTGCCTCATGGAAGGGGCTCGATAATGTCGCCAATATTTAAGAGAGGTGATAATCTTTGGCAACAAACTATCATTAGTGACCCTTATTGACAATGAGGCAAAATACTTTGCAGGTACACTGATTGAAGAATTGACAACCTGGGCCTTGAGCAACTCCGCCATTCCTTTTAATCAAACAGGTTTCTCAAAAACATCAGGCACAACAAACAACATCTTGGCACTCTCGCTTCTGATGGATGCAGTTATAATTGCTAAACTGCCAATGCACCTAGGTTTTATCGATTCCAAGGTAGGCTTTCACCATGTCAGCTACCAGAAGCTTTGGAACAAGCTGACATATTGGAACATACCTCAGGCTCTACTGGACTTGCTTATCCTGCTCCATATGGACACACAGGTTCAGATCAAGCTGGGCCCAGGAACGCACCTCTCTAGGACAATTTCAACAACTTATTGTCTGATGCAGGGGTGCATCCTTACAGCGACTCTCTTCAATCTTTTCATGGGTGAACTGACAACAGCTGCAAACATGCAACGCTCACGCTCCAAAAGTAGAGGGCATGGAAATGTCCTGCTTTCTATACGCTTATGATGTGGTCCTGGTCAGTCATAGTCAGGAGTGGCAGCAATGGCTGCTCAATGCCACGATTAACTACTCTACAGACAATGGCCTGGCGATCAACCTTGAACAAACCAAGACCATGACGTACAATAACAACAAAAATGAGCCCCAACGTGGGTCTGGGGTGGAAGCACACTAATTGAAAACAAGGACGACTACAAATATTTAGGGGTGATTATTGATAAAAACGTCTCTTTCTCTGAGCAGAAAGGAATAATCAAGAGTAAGGGCTTGGCGCTGGCTGTCTCTCTTAAAAACCTTACACGAAATACAAGTTAAGCTTCCACTGATTATTTTATATGGGCGCGAACTGCTGAGAGGCAGAGATGTCGAAGCTCTGGAGAGTATTACAGTGCGATCATATAGTATCATCTTTTCTCTTCCACGTTTCATCTCCCCAGCACAGATCCAGGTGGAGTTTGGCTTGGTAAAACAAACCCTGGCCAGGTGAGGAGCTTATTTAATATGCTGGAATAAAATCAGGAAAGCAGAGCCTAACACACTAAACCATCTCCTTTGGAAGGAGCTGCAGAATCGAGATACATCGCCAGTGAGGGCCTATCTTCAGGAATCATTAACAATCGCAGGGCTCACACAGTATTGGGACACCCCAACTAGCCACCATATTTTTAAGCTGCTAGTCTGGAAAACAATAAAATCTGCCCGCTTGCTGGAGACAAGGCCTCTCTTACATGTAGTGCTCATGGCTGGATGATATTAAATAATTATAAGACTCTTGTATCACAAAAATATATTAATACTAGGTACTCTGCCTTTGTTAAGGAGTTGTTCCTGAGGTACCGCCTGGGGAGGCTGCCCTCAAAATTCCATCTTCCACCCTGGCTGCGGGAGGGCCAACTTGCCAGCTATGCGGTTCCAGGAAGGAAGATATGCTTCACCTAGCATGCTCTTGTGATGCGCTGCAGGGCGAAAGGAGACAGTGGGTAAAAGTCCCCCTTATTCAAAAAGGCATACGCATGTGGAGGCAGGTGATGCTGGCCTGCTTTGAATCCAGTGATCCACAACTGAACTGTCGTTTTGTGAAATTCCTGTTGAAGGTGGAAAAGAAGAAATAATCCCAAAGTAAGAGTAAGTAGTTCAGGCTAAAGACAGCTGCACAGGTGTAGTTCCACAGGGTAATAGTGGTCTGCACTCACCCTCTAATGGAAAACTGCTCCATAACTAAATTAAACAGAAAAAACACAGAAAAGGGAGTGCCTCAAAAATCCAACAAGAGTATTGTAGAGTTTGCTCTCGTTGTTTTTTCTCTCCTCCTTTCATGAAGTACACATAGTTCAATAGTGTCAATATCAATGTACTCTTCTACAATATCAAAATAACATGGGAGCCGTGGTATGAAGTCTCAAAACATTCTCATTATTCTTTAACACGTCAAAGAAACAGCCCAGCCAACACGTTTCTTCCTAATAGAGGACTTCATCAGAGTTCATGTATTTCGTTGGAGCAATATCACATCGCAGTCTAACTGTAAAATGGATCAGTTCTCCATGAAATTCTTAGAACACTAGTACTGTTCCTTTATTATGGTATTCTTCTAGAAGGTCCGTGACGGTGTTGCTGTGTATTATTATCCCGTCTGTGCTTACAGAACCCAATTGGGTGTGGATATGAAGTTATGATATTTATATATGGTCATCTGGTATTTCCATACAACAATAAAGGAGCAGTACTAGTGTTCCAAGAATTTTGTGGATAACTGATCCATTTTGCACTTAGACTTCTATGGGTCATTGCTCTAAAGAAATACATTAACGCTGATGAAGTCCTCTCCAAGGACAAAACATGTTGGTCGGGCTGTTTCTTTGATGTATTGAAGAATAATAAAGGGAATTGTTTTGAGACTTCATACCACGGCTCCCATGTCATTTATATTGCAGCATTGTACATTTATATTGAACTATGCGTACTTTATGAAAGGAGTAGAAGAAACAAAGAGAACAAACTGTACAATACATTTGTTGGATTCTTGTGGTACTCCCTTTTGTGTGTTTTTTGGTGGAAAAGAAGATGCCTCGCACCACAACCAAATCACATCACTTCACGGGTGCCAGTAAAGACCTAACCAATTTCAATTAACTTTATTTCAATACAAAGTATCATAAAAGTACATAGGCAGTATGGTAAAATACAGTTATAAAAGTGTTATAAAACCATTATATACATCAGTACTAGCCTAAATACGGTTGTTACAATATGTCTTAATTAATCAAATTAGTCGCGGTATAGGACATAGTTTAAAATAAGCTTTTTGGTTAAAATTTAAAAAGCGCTGAGTAAACATTTCCTAGTGACATAATCGTTTCCAGCTATATTCAGTAAAGTTATAACAATTCATATTTTTTCTCCCGCTTTTTTCCTTATGAAATACACTTCAAGCAGATACCTGCTAATGCCAAATACTAAAGCCTGGCGCGTGTCTGTTAATAGGATTCTTTCTGCTTCTCTGAACCTCCGCACTCCTAGGTTTATACAAAGAGGTTTAATCCACTTTATCCTTTGGGCCTTATAGGCAGGACAGAAGAACAGAACATGCGTAATGTCCTCCCTCCCACCTCCACTACACATGGTACATTTATCATCGCTGTTTTTGCTCCACCTTTCATTTATGTCCGTCATCTTCTGTTGTAGTAAGCACCGCCTACTAGGTAAACCCCTTAGGTTAGGCCAAATATTTAAATATACCGCCATCCGGGTGTCAGTTGATCATCACCCGACATCCAGACAAGCCGCATCATTCGTCTCTCTGAGTGCGCAGACACCGGCCATACCGTGCCTACGTTAGGTGAGAGTTGCATTACATTTCGCCGTCGTCACTGGAGAGAGCTCTCTGATAGCCTTGCACCATCTGAGACTACCGCGGATGCGTGTATTGATAACCCGTTTGTATCTTGCAGGTCCGACGGACCCCGACATTTTAAATTGCACTCGAAGTGTGGATTTGGTCAAACGGGCTTGAACCCGATATCTGTATAGCCGCATCATTTACGCTACACAATACCCAGTGATTGGGCATATTCGGCCACTATCAGGTGAGAAATTTCCCGCATTCCGCCTTTGCCACCCCAGAGACGTCTCCTGGAGTTTTGTACCATTTGAGACGGCGTCAGCCAGTACACCCTATCATTTAAGGGCGCACATTTTGATAGTTTCATTATATTTTGCAGGTGTGACCTCCGACTGTCAAGCTTGACCAATTTCCACCAGTTCTAACTGAATCGCACGTTTTAATCCCACGGGTGAGATTTTTGACTATTGGCATTTTCAAGCCACACTGCTTTTCATTTTCAAAGCCGTAGCTTCATGTAGCTTAGTCCCGTTTGTGTATATTTGGGCTCTAATTTATGTATAATTCCTCTTCTTGCACTATTAGATGCATTGCAGTTTTGCTATTCTATATTTTGAACAACGCCTTAACTGCCATACTGTGACAGACATTGAGTAATGGATTTATATCTGTCTCCAGATTTTTATCATTGTTGGCACACGTTGTGAATATCGCCCTCAGCAGAACCATACAAGAAATATCCAGGCTCAGAGATATCACTCTGCAGGTACATTGTATTTTTTTGTACCCTCCTCTTTGTGGCCTTTCAATCTGGATCCGACTGTAGGATAGAGGATAGAGAATAACATAGATTTTCTCCACCCACACAGACTCGTTTATTGATTCAGGTATTTACAGTATACCCCTACCTGATATCGCAACCTAACCAGGATTGCAATTTATGTACCTTTACACCGGGTACATCGGGTATTTACATTTAGTATGCATTACTTACTTCCGGCCTTGGCATTGCCCAAAGAGGTGTGGAAGCAGCTATTCTGTAGATTAATCTGTGGCAACAGGAATCGTGTTATTAAAATCTAACAAATGCCCTTGGCTGCCTGCATCAATGCCATCACTTGTGCTCAATTTATTATCCTTTTCCTTAATCTTTGGAAATATTGAGATGGTATTTCCCCCCCCCCCCTTTCTCTTTCCTTCCATCCAGATCCAATTTGGTCCATATATATTTCTACTTTCGAGCATTGACCGAGCAAATCCCTGGTCCGTGTTAAGTAAGTTGTTAATGTATCATCATTGTAATCGACTGCATGAACCTATCAAACATGTGATAGCGAAATATGTGTTCCCACAATTTTACTTTGACCCTAAAGACGATACGTGTGTTGTACTCTCGCAATATTAGACGATATGTATCAATCAGTGAATATAAAGTAAACAAAGTTGTTGAGTCTATGGAAACCAACTCTGCTTAAGGCAATTGTATTAGCTGTTTTGATGTAATGGTCCTTTTAAGTTAATCGAAATATAGAACTATGTATGTATGCTTTACTGCCACACTTTAGAAGGTACTTTGTACCGTTTTCTTATGTAATGCTTCTGTATTATCATTTCAGATTGCTTTGTGGCTCCTGAAGAAGGCGTTAAGTCGCCGAAACGCGCGTCGAGTACTGTATTATTAATTCGGTGGACACCCCTATGATTGGTGTTCCTGCTATAAATTGATATGGTCATTGTTTTTAATGTAACTCCTTGATTGTGAATTTTTAGTATTGTGTTATTTAGCTTTGATTTTTATTGAACATTGTATGTGTTGATTAATTAATTATATATGTGTTTTTATTAAAATTTGATGAGTTTATATCACCCCTACAGCTTTCCAATTGTCCTTGACTTGGTTCCTCACTTGTTTATTTTATTTGAAATCCTTTGACTGCCTAGGCATTTTCCGCACACAGGTTGTTTACCCTGCCCTAGGAGTCTAATAGAGCATTACCCAGGGGGTCCTTGTTAATCACAACGTTTGCTCCACCTTGCAACACAACTTTTTAACAAGAGTATTCTATACCTAAATTTAAGGTATAGGGTTTTAGCTAGTGGTGGATTCACTTCATTCAGGAAGGATTCATACGGAGGGTCTACTTTGAACAAAAGAAATTCTCTAGTTAGAGAACCATTTGATATATCATTAGTTCTGTGTTCATTCATATAGACCCAAAAAATAGCTTTTAATGTCCTTCTCGAATTAGGGGTTAATGCATTAGGACTATTCCAAAAATGTGACAGTCCTACCCTCTCAAACCATACTCTTATGTGCGTAAACCATGTGATGCAGTTGGAAATATCCAGGTCTTTTAACTCCTCTAAGGCTACTCTATAATGAAGGAGTGCCGGTGTGGTCCATAACCTATTACAAAATGGCAACTCTCACAAGGACTGCCCTAGTGGGGATAACAGCAAAATTAACTGTGTGTACTGTACTTGTGGAGAAAGAACTGATCTGCATGGTCCTGGCTACTGTACAAGGGTGATCCTTTCCAGGCCTGCCTTCCCCTTTATTGCCCATTTTGCATCTTGGTATCATTCCTGCACTTTGCATTTTATTATTCTGACTGATGTTGGTCCTTTGATTTTGGAAAAAGGGGTGGTGATGGACAGAGTTTCTGAATGATGCAGAATACTCTTACCAAGTCAAGAGATCATGGTTTTAATCCATCACCTGTTTTTTAGCTCATTGCACCATCCCAGCTCAGAACCTGGCTATATGCAAATTAGTCTGTTCCTGTCCCAGTGCATGATGGGAACAGGGCAAACCAAACTACCAAGCCAATTCTTATACTGGGAAGGAGACAAGCTTCCGGGGACCGGTTTCTGGCATCACAGCCTTCGTCGGCCCAGCTTGCTTGAATCCTGATGGTGCAATGAGCAAGGGACTCACGTCTGAGTATACCCTCCCACACATAGTGTGGATAAAATCGATTTTGGAAAAAGGGGTGGTGATGGACAGAGTTTCTGAATGATGCAGAATACTCTTACCAAGTCAAGAGATCATGGTTTTAATCCATCACCTGTTTTTTAGCTCATTGCACCAGCTCAGAACCTGGCTATATGCAAATTAGTCTGTTCCTGTCCCAGTGCATGATGGGAACAGGGCAAACCAAACTACCAAGCCAATTCTTATACTGGGAAGGAGACAAGCTTCCGGGGACCGGTTTCTGGCATCACAGCCTTCGTCGGCCCGGCTTGCTTGAATCCTGATGGTGCAATGAGCAAGGGACTCACGTCTGAGTATACCCTCCCACACATAGTGTGGATAAAATCGATTTTGTTTACCTCGAAACCGGGCCGGTCCTCGGATGCTTGTTTCCGTTCTGGGAAGGACATGGCTTTTGTAGTTCGGACTGGACTGTTCCCATGGGGCACAGGGTCAGCGCTGATTTGCATATCGCCATTGTCTAACCCAGGGTGGTGTGGAGTGGAAAAACGATGGATTTGGGCCCAGATCTTTGGACTGGGGTGAATGTGTGACATTGATCCACATTCTGTCCATCATTGTTGTGTTTGCAGTTACCGCTCTAAGTGTACTGGGGATGCTCAGACGTGAGTCCCAGGCACTCCACACCACTGGAATCAAGCTAGCCGGGCTGAAGAGAGGTGTTACCTCGAAACCGAGCCGGTCCTCGGATGCTTGTTTCCGTTCTGGGAAGGACATGGCTTTTGTAGTTCGGACTGGACTGTTCCCATGGGGCACAGGGTCAGCGCTGATTTGCATATCGCCATTGTCTAACCCAGGGTGGTGTGGAGTGGAAAAACGATGGATTTGGGCCCAGATCTTTGGACTGGGGTGAATGTGTGACATTGATCCACATTCTGTCCATCATTGTTGTGTTTGATGTTGGTCCTTTGTATGCCTACTCTTTTTATGGATGGTTGCAAAAAAAAAAAAAACACTTTGCTACAGCCCTCGGGCTATAGCCTTAATCTGTCTACCACTTTATGATGGGTTATCTTATGGCTGACTGTTCACTTTTTTAATTTACTGCTGCAGAAAATATTTGTAGCAGTTGACATTTTCTGATCATAATCTGCGGTATAACATTTACATATGTTTTAAAGTATGTGATCTCATTAAGGAGAAACTCATTTTTCTGGCATTGCACTTTGCTATTCTGGCTGGCTATCTTGCACCTTTTGATGGGCTGTTCAATGGCCGACTACTCACTTAACTCAATGCTGTGGAACATATTTGCAAAAGTTTAACTTTACCGATTTTATCGTCAGTGGCATATTATTTTTAAATTAGTTTAAATGCTTGTTTCAAGGTGTGAGGTCTCATCAAGGAGTAATCCATCTTTAGAGAGATAGTGGCAGTTACCACAGAAAAGGTATCTTGTGCTTTATGATGTATTTTATTGCAATGGTTTTAAGTAACTATGCAACTATTAAACTAGTCGCAGCAGCAGGAATTGTTCTTCTTAGCCTAGATGATATTGTTGGACCAACGCAATAATATGCTGTCTCGGTCTAGCTACATAGTCATTGAATGAATACAAAGTCTAGTCCATCTGAGCCAAACTTAAATCAGGCAAACAATTACCGACACAGATTACATCAATGGCCTAAACATCTGAACGCCAACTGCAATTCAGCACACAAAACAGCTCAGTGTATTCTCACCCTCCACATTCACCGCTTAGGTTGAAAGGCTGCAAGACATAACTCGCCTTATCTAACAAATGTGAGAGAATATCCCACGCCTTGCAAACTGAACATTCACACCAAATGCAATTCGGGGATCACATACCAGTGTAGAACCTCTGCTGGATGAATCACAACCCACCATAACATTTAGGGTCAAGGTGATAAGCATGCATCAGCACAAGCGGCATGTTCATTCAGGACACGTGTAGGGCCCACCAACAGGAGCAATAACGTATGTGCTGCCTATCTAACGCAACTTTTAACTGCCAGTACCACACTCGCCAAGGTACACACACAAAACCCAAATGTATCACTCAGGCTGAGGAGGCACCAGGAACTTTGAAGAAAGAGAACCTCAACAATAACCCTTGCTCCAAACTGAAAAAAGTTACTGCTATGCTCTCTCGCACTTTCTCAGTAAAGACTTGTAACCAAACAAAATACTCTGTTCCAAATGACGTTATTGTCTCCATATTATTATATAGTATCACCACGCCCCCGACTAAAAAAAATCATAAGTAAAAATTTAGCTCAATGCTGTCAGTCCAGCCACTCAAGCTAACGACATGCCTAAACCAAAGCACCAATCCAATCAGCAAAACAAGACTTAGTCAATGAAGTAACTTGGTGCTTGCTCCTATTGGAATTAAAAGCAGACCTTCCCGCTCAGTATGCATTAATTGTATGGGAACTAGCAGGAATTCTAAGCATATTCACCAAAGTACTCAGCCAATAGCGTCACTTTATAAATGACACCACACAAGTTATTATGGCGTCACTTTACACTTTTACGCCTGTGACATCACTACAAAACTTCACTAATTGAGTCAACAACTTCTCTAACAACATCCACATCAGCCACTGATCATCAAGTACGCTCCCCTACAGTCCCCATCTGCGCCAGCTTTTGCCCCATGCTACCCGAAAACCAAGATCCCCGCCCAACAGCGCCCGTTACCAGTGACTAGGGCGGCCACCTTCCATCTTGGGTGTAAACGCCCCCAGCATGCTCCGCGCGGGGAGGGGTGCAGTTCGAGGCAGCCGGAGGACTTACGTCATGCAGTGGTCAGACAGCTAGAAAGAGCCCAAGAAAGTAGTCAGAAATGCGTTCAGATATTGACTGGTATATTTCAAACGAAGGAAATCGCCTTTAGAGCAAAAAATAATAATGAAAGAATGGAAAATAATGAAAACAGTACAACGATATGTGAATCACCTTTATTCATAAAAAATAATTAACATTGTACTAAAATGATAAATTCGGTACTTTATGAAAAAATAAGACTTTGTAGATTTTGGAAAGGAATTCTCAATCGGAAGTTCATTGATTGTTTCTGTCATACCTTAGCAAGTCAACATAACACCTTTTCAAGATGGCCTCCTAGTATAAAGCCAATATTGACAGCAAGTGCCATATGTCCGGTTCGTGTGGGGCAATTGAACGCTAGCTTAAATAGTAACGCCTCTGCCTAAGACCTTCTTTCACTGGAGAAGTTATCGCCGCTTAATAATAATCTCAACAGACCACCCAAGCCGCTCCTGGCAAAGAGGCTGGCAGCTTGTAGTACACTGATCCCGGAAGTCATCAGACACCGTTCCCAAATGTACAACCAACCGTGTCTGTACGGGGATCTGCTTGGGTGTCATAATAAAGCCCCATCCACGGTTAACCAGATGCATTACCACCCAAGTTTTCCTTCAAGATGGCCGCTGCAATTGAGGAGAGCCTGACCGATTAGTCCTGTTTCTTTGTCAGTGAGGATTTGTAACCAGTAACCGGCGGGCAAGTTGGAGAACGGTGTCACCACGCTCGTTGTGGGCAGAGGTAACGGCCTCTGGCCGTCTTTATTAAAGGACAGGATCAATGTGAGTGAAAAGAGAGGGGTGATACTGTTTAGACTCCAAGGGGTTAGGGTACAAAGTCAAGCGTACAGGGGTGGGGGCTAAATTATTGTTACAGGGGGGGGTTCATAGGAGTGAGAGTATGAGGAATGATATTTGCAGGGTGAGTGGTTCTGCTCACAGTATGCTGTCGTAATCCAAATAAACTGTGTGCATGCACAGGTTTATTTCCTACGTGTTAGAAAGATAAGCTTCCATCAGAGTTGCTTGACAGTTTCGGCATCAGCCTTTTGATCTCTGACCCATTGAAATGTATTTTGCCATTTCTGATTCCAGTCAAAATTAACTTTTTTATTATATTTTTCAAACAAACCATGCGCGCTGCACGAGCCGTATACAATTCTCACAAACCCACAAAAGATTTCAGCACTCTCTTAGTGTTTTGGTTGTCCTGCAGAAACAATATCTGTAACCAAACCAGGGGAATAAGTGGAGTCTTTTGAAATGACGTGCAGGGTATTCTACTTTCTGCTTCAGGAACTCACTCTTTTCCTTCTATAACAAAATCGCATGCTCTTAAAGTATGCACAAAAGTCACTCAAAGGACATATTATTTTTCACACGTTCAGAGACCTAAATCAAAACATCGCCGTGAAAGACTACTACTCTTTTAACATCTTTAAAGTGGTGCGTTATGCGTTGAAATACGGAGGCCGCCGAGACTGCTGCATCTGGCATTACCTCTACGTCCCTCGTCCTCGACCCAGTCATCACACATGAGGTATTCCACACGACAGGAAACAAAACAGGAAACGCTTTTAGACTCCACCCACCCTCCTGTCAGGTGCTATAACACACCTCACCACCAGAAGCAAATCCTGTTTTGTTTCCTGTCGGTGGTTTACTTGATGGGAGACGCTGGGGTGAGTGCCGGGCGCTTACCTGCTTCGTTTGTCCTATGGATCCTCCTCTGCTGGGCTCTGGGGGGCTCCCATGGACCGTCGTGGGATTGCTTGGAGTGGGGCTGCTGGGCTTCCCTTTCTCCTCCTGGGCTCAGGTGACCTGTACTGCTGGGCTTTGTGGGTCTTCCTGTTTCGTTTCCTGCCCTGGTCGCGCTGATGGATGTGCTGTGGATCTTCCTCCTGCTGCTTGCTGCTTTCCTGCTGGATCCTCGTGCCGTGGACAAGGTAGGGGTTTGGGGCTGTGAGCGCTGGGCTGTTCTGGGGCGCGCTCCTCCCCTTTGGATTCCCCGATGTCGCCATTGCCTCTTTGCCTTGTGGGGCCCTGGTGACGGCTCCTGCTCGTGCCTCCGGGACGCGCTGACGACTTTGGTGGCAGGTGACACGCGGATGAGTATTCTCCCTTCTTGGGTCATCGGGAGTTCGTGGCTGCCTTTGGACGGCCGGCTGTCTCGGCGGCGTTTCCTGTTTGCGCGCATGCGCTTTGCCCCCTGTTACGCCCTTCGGCCGTGTTCGGTGCCGGGTGCTGGTGTGGGCGGACGCCCGGGTGGTCTCCGGGCGCTCTGGTTCTCGGAGCGGAGTCGTGCCTGTTCCGTGGTTCTGCCCGGTTGCGTGTCTCGGCTGGTGGGCGTTCTGTGGGAGCCTGTGCCTGAGCCTGATACGAGTGACTCCCGGAGATTGCGCCCGGGGACTCTTCTGGGGAATTCCTTCGCTCTTCCGGGGTGGGGGAGTCCCGCTTCCGCATGGACCCTTTCTGATCTGTTTCTCCAGTGGCTCAGTCGGTGGATGTGCGGTACTTCTTCGGCGTACTTGCGCTGGGCCATGCCGTGGATGGGAGTTTGAGCCTCGCTTGGAGCTGCTGAGTGCCTTTCATACTCCTTTGTAGTGGTCTTTGCTCCGCTTCCTCGGCATTGTGTGTTCTACGTTGCCTGAGCACTGTGGAGAGGACGCTGACCTTCTGCTTACATCTTGGAGTCCAGGCGTGGCATCTGGTGGGAGTCTGCTTACGGTACGTGCTCTGCGATGTGGTTCGTCACTTTTTTTTTTTTGGTGTATATTGCGCTGTGCTACGTTTCCTCTCCTACCCTCTGCTGTTTTGCTGGGGTAGTTGCCCGGATGCCTGGAGTTCGGCTTTGAGGCTAGGTCCGATGGCTCATTGGGCTCTTGAGTCTTCTGCAGGGGCCTGGGCTCGGCCTCACGTCACTGGTTCAGATCCCGGTGGGTGCTCTCGGACTTTCATCCTTCTGAGTTCGATGTAATGTGTACTGTGGGTAACTGTGACCGTCTGTTCTTCGTCACCAGGATGCCTTTCTAATTGACTATGGTCGTGTGCTACCTCCGTCGTGAGGGGTGCTGTTACTCTCCTGGGCCTGCTTCTTCCCCTTTTTCCGGTGGGGCCTCCTCCCCTTTCCTGTGCTGCCTGGAGGTGTGCTGATGCCCGGTTTCGGCGCCTTCTTCTGGATCATCTGTTGCTTGCTGTTGGGCTTTCTGATTTCTTCGGATTTCTCTGCCAGTTCCTCTTTTGTGAAAGGGAGCAGATTGGCGCAGCTGAAGCATGCTGGGCCCATGTCCCTGAGGTCGATGGATCGAAACCTAATCGGTGGTTCTGTTGCGAGTGTGGATGGTGCCGGATCTTTCTCCATACCCTGGTTTGTGTCCTTGATTTCTCCACTTGGCCTGTCTTCGTTCCTGTGGACTCTGTGGTGCCTGTCTTGTGGGTCATCTTTCCATGGCTGCTGAGCACGTTCTGGTGGACGGTGTGGGCTTGTGGATGGATTCTGCCCTGAAGATGTCTTCTGCCGTTTCTCATCTGGCTGTTCATTCTGGCGTTGTCCAGTCTTTGCTGCCCGTTTTGGAGTACCTGTTTTCGTCCTCGCAGGGGGGTGCCAGTTGTCCGGTGTTGCTGGGGCCTATGGCCCGCCTGGAGGTGTATGTATTCCGGACGTCGCCTTTGCTTCTGTAGGGGCTTCTGCTGTGTCCTGTGGTCCTCTATTGCTGCACTGTATCCTGTTTCTGCGGGATTGGATGACGGACGTGGTCCAAGGGTCCGTGGCTTGCGGCTACCTTTCGCTGGGGCCTGTCTGTTTGGTGATTCGCTGGTAGGTTGGCTACGCAGGGTCTTCCAGGTGCACATGCATTCTTTATCTTTCATGACCTTCCGACCGGGGGGGGGGGGCTCCCTCGGTTTCGGGTGCCTGGCCTTTCCACCAGCCTTCCAGGTTTCTGCAGTCCTCCTTTCGGATTCGTCGTGGCTCTGGGCATTATTTCCTCCGGGCATTTGGGAGAAGGTCCTGGAGGGGTGCCGGGTCTGGTCCACTGCGTTCCTGTCTGGGCCGCCCTTGGGGTCGTTTTCGCTGGTGTTCCTCCTCTGGTTGGTGGGAGACTTCGCAGGTTCCTTCCTGCTTGACGCCTGTCGACCTCGGACGGATATGTGCTGGATGTCTTGTCGTGGGGCTCCGGATCAGATTCTTGTTCCCCCCCCCCTCCCCCTCCGGGGTGGTGGGGTCCCCTTCTCCTCGGGATGCTTCCCGCCATCTGGCCTTGTTGGACGTTTTTTTGGTCAGCGGACGGGCCGGTTGTCCCGTTTTCCCCTGGTGGAGCAGGGGTTGGACGTTTACCTCCTTCATCTTCGTGGTGCCATATTTCTCGGAGGGTTTCCGGAAGTTCTTCTGCCTTCGGGGCCTGTTCTTGTTCGTACGGAGGATACCATTCGGGATGGAGGCCCTCCAGTGGGGTGTGCTCTGGCAGTTCTGCGTCCTCCCTTTTGGATCTTCGGTCCACCCCCCGGGTGTTCGCCGAGGGGGTGGCTCCCTTGGTGGCCCATCTGCATCTCCTGGGGGTGTCTGTGTGCCCGTATTTGGACGACCGGATGGTTCGGGCTCCGTCCCTGGAGGTCATGTCTGGCCGCCTTCCCTTGACCGTGTCTACGCTCAGGGACCACGTGTTTTTGTTCACCTTGCCCGGATGTCTCCTGGTGCCTGCGACCCGGAGGTCCTTCATCGGAGCCGTGTTCGGTTCTGTGTCGGGGAGGGTGTTACTGGCGGACGCCCGGATTCGTCGCCTGCAGTCATTGCTGAGGAGGTTGTTGTCGCAAGCCTCGGCTCCCATCCTTCAGTGGCTGGAGGTTCAGGGCCGCATGGCTGCTTCTGTTTTCACTGTGCCCTGGGCCAGGGTTCGGCTACGGCCTCTGCTGTGGCCTGTGCAGCGGTGGGTCTCATTCCTGTCCTGGGTTTTGCGGTTCCTGTTCCTGTGTCTCTGGATGTGGTGTCTGCTTTCCTGTGGTGGTTAACCCCTCCCTCCTTTCCGTGGGGCTGTTGTTTCGTCTGCCTCCTCCTCTGGTTGGGACCTCGGATGCCTTCGCCTCGGGCTGGGGAGTGACTCTGGCCTGTTGGGTGATGCTGGCGCGTTGGCTCCCGTCGGTGTCTCGCAGGTTGTCCTACTGGGGAGTGTTGTCTGCAGTGGAGAGGGCGCTTCACTATTTCCGTCTTCACCTGGTGTGTTGCCTTGTCCTGGTGGAATCGGCCTTCACGTTGGCTGTGGCGTGTCTGAATCACCGGGGTCTCTGTCCCTGTGTCTGGCTCCCAGGACTTTTCAGTTGCTTTGCCTGAGGTTCGGGACTCCGACTCTGGCCTTGTTTGCCTCGGGGTCCCATGCCCTGGTGCCCCTGTTCTGCTCCTTGTCTCCGGTGGGGGGCGCCGGGGGGGGATGGATGCCATGTATCTCCTTCGGCCTCCCTGGCTTCTCTATGCCTTTCCTCCCTTTCCTTTGGTTCCTGCGTTTCTGCTGATGGATCGGCGGGAGGGGGCTCAGGTGGTGGCTGTGCTGCCTCTCTGGCCGTGGAGGTCCTGGTTTCATCTGCTGCTGGCCCTGGCGTTGGGGCCTCCTTGGTTTCTACCCCATCACCCCTCTCCTCTGAGTCTCTGTCTCTCTTTCTGGTTCCCCTCTCCTTGGCGGTTTGGGGGTTGACCGGGTGTCTCTTGGGTCCCGTGGTCTGCCCGACCTCTTGTTTTGGTGCTGCGGACTTCTTGTGGGTTGTCTGCTTTGTCTTCCTGTTCTGAGCGGGGGTCTTCATTTCGAGGTGGTGTTCCTCCTCTGGTTTCCTTGCTGGACCTTTGGGCTGCTTTCTGTGCCTTCCGGGTCCCGGATTCCTTTCTTCTTTGGGTTTTTTTTTTTTTGTTGTCTTCCCCTTTTGTGCCTTTGGAGTCTGTGGCCCTTGCCATTCTGTCGTGCCTGGTGGCTTTCTGTTCTTTCTTTTGGCCTCAAACGTGCCTTGTGCTTTCTGTGGCTCGTTCTGGGGTGTTTCGCTCTTCTGGCTCTCTCTCCGTGTCCTTTAGCTTGGCTGGTTTGGCTACGGCTGCTTCCTGGCTCTCTTTGGGTCGCTGGTTTCTGGCGGTCTTTGCTCTTGCCTGTCTTGATGCGGGTTTGCCCTGTCCGGCGGGTGTCCTGGCGCTTCCGCTCGGGGAGTGTCTGTCTCCTGGGCTGCTTCCCTGGGAGGATTTGTCGGGCTGGGTCCCGGGCCTCCGGGTCCGCGTTCGTGCAGCTCTGGTGGTGGGGTTGTGCCTTGTCTGACCGGACCGGTTTTTGGTCGTGGGGTGTTGCTGGCTGTGGGGGGTTTCCCCTCCACTGTGATTCTGTTGTTTCTTGCTACTTTGCCTTGCTACACTCCTTTGTGTCTGGTCTGTGTCTTGTTGTGTGTGGGCTGCCAAAGGCCTGTTTGGGCGTTGCTTTGGTATGCCTCATGTGTGATGACTGGGTCGAGGACGAGGGACGTAGAGGTAATGCTATGATTACGTATGGTAATCCCCATTACTCTTAGTCCTACTCGTCCTCGACCCAGTCATACATCCCGCCCGCCCTCCCTTTCCAGGCCTTTGGTGCTTGGTACATCAGGATTTGCTTCTGGTGGTGAGGTGTGTTATAGCACCTGACAGGAGGGTGGGTGGAGTCTAAAAGCGTTTCCTGTTTTGTTTCCTGTCGTGTGGAATACCTCATGTGTGATGACTGGGTCGAGGACGAGTAGGACTAAGAGTAATGGGGATTACCATACGTAATCATAGCAATATTGGAATGGTCCACTGGAGACACAAATGCCTTTATTTTTATTATAATTCCACCAGGTACTGTGCAGATGACCAATCAAGCTTGGTAGACCGTCTAGCACCCCCACCGTAGCCAACATTAAACTACATTTTTGGATGAGGGCGAGAATCTGCACACATTTCCTTTTTAAGACTTCTAAAGTTGTTAAAAACTCTCAGCTCCCACTGCGCTGGCTCTCCACCACAAGAGAAGAAAGCAACAACGTATACTCAACTGATTTCAATTATACCACGATGTCACAAACTCAACTGTCTCTCAAGAGCCTCCTTAACACTGAAAGCAGCGCCATGCAGCTTATATTTGACAGGAACATAATTTGCCTTCGCTTTTATCTTGTGTTTAAATCACTTATTCTTACCTAGGTCATCAACAAAAACACTCGGATAGTTAAATATAACTTCTTCCACTAAGTTCTCATTCATAATCACAAAATCCTCCTCTTTTTCCCCTGACTGAGCCCAGTGGTAAGAGTGTAGTGGATTTTTTTCTAGAGAGGACATCCCTGACTTTCTAGAATTGGCCAATGGGGGTCCAGATTGTAGGAGCTGATGTGGTTCTTTAGGACACATTTGAGAGGAAAGGTAGTTGGAACTACCATATGCTGACAAACAGTGATGTGTGTCACAGAGAATGAGATATGTACTTTAATAATAGACATTTGTGCAGACATCACCGGAACACGCTAAGAACATTTTATCCTGAACGAAGTGCTGTGTATTACAGAAGATGAGATTGTCTACTGTAGGAGACACCTGGTACAAGAACCAGGAACACTGTGTGCGGAGTACCATAAGTGGAGACAGTTGTTAGAACAACAGGATTGTGTAATTCACACACCAGTTACTGTTGAACAGATGTGCATGATTCATCATGCCTCTGTCGTGGGCTACAACTCAATGTAAGGTCTGTATCGCAGACATGTTCCTTTGCAAAATGGTCACCTAGGCGGTATTGACGGGACTGTTCAGGATGCTGTAGACTAGGGGTTGTGAACTGTAAAGCCGCCTTAGAAGTTCCATTGCCTCCATAACTTCACAGAATGTCTTGGTCTCACCTCGTAATCTGCCCCAACTAAGACAATCAATCAGTCATTTGTTAAGTGCACTACATACCCGCGAGGGTCTCAAGGCGCTGGGGGGGGGGCACTACTGATCGAACAGCCAGGTCTTTAGTATCCTCCTGAAGGTCAGCAGGTCTTGGGTCTGTCGTAGGCTCAGTGGGAGGGTGTTCCATGTCTTGGCGGCGAGGTGGGAGAGGATCTCCCGCCGGTGGTGGTTGTTCGGATGCGCGGGACGGTGGCGAGTGAGAGGTCGGCGGAGCGTAGCTGGCGGTTGGGGGTGTAGAAGGAGAGCCGTCTGTTGAGGTAGGCTGGGCCGGTCTTGTGGAGTGCCTTGTGTGCGTGGATGAGGACCTTTAAGGATATCCTCTTGTTGACGGGGAGCCAGTGTAGGTTTCTCAGGTGGGGGGTGATGTGGCTGTGTCGTGGTACATCAAGGATCCGTCGTGCCGAGGCGTTTTGGATGTGTTGTAGTCGATTGATTAGCTTGGTCGGGGCTCCCGCGTAGAGGGCGTTTTCGTAGTCAAGTCTGCTGCTGACGAGGGCCTGGGTGACTGTCTTTCTTGTATCTGTCGGGATCCATCTGTAGATCTTGCGGAGCATGCGGAGGAGACGGCGTTGACTTGCTTGGTCGTTGAGAGCGTTGAGTCGAGGATGATTCCCAGGTTGCGTGCGTGGTCAGTGGGGGTCGGGGCTGCCCCCAGTGCCGTTGGCCACCAGGAGTCGTCCCAGGCTGACTGGTTGGAGCCGAGGATGAGGACCTCCGTCTTGTCCGAGTTCAGCTTCAGATGGCTGATCTTCATCCAGTCGGCAACCGCCTTCATTCATTCATGGAGGTTGGCTTTGGCGGCGATGGGGTCCTTGGTGAGGGAGAGGATCAGTTGAGTGTCGTCGGTGTAGGAGATTATGTTGAGGTCGTGCTGTCGGGCGACATGTGCGAGTGGGGCCATGTAAATGTTGAACAGTGTCGGGCTGAGGGAGGATCCTTGAGGTACGCCGCAGATGATCTCGGAGGCTTCGGAACGGAACAGGGGGAGGCGAACGCTCTGGGTTCTGCCGGAGAGGAAGGAGGTGGTCCATTCCAGAGTCTTGTCTCGGATCCCTGAGGCGTGCGCGGAGTGTGTGGTGGCAGGCGGTGTCGAAGGCGGCGGAGAGGTCTAGGAGGATGAGTGCCGCAGTCTCCCCGTTGTCTAGCAGGGTCCTGATGTCGTCGGTGGCGGCGATGAGGGCGGTCTTGGTGCTGTGGTTGCTGCGGAACCCTGACTGGGAAGGGTCCAGGATTCTGTTCTCTTCGATGTATCGGGTCATATCCAGCAGATTCTCTTAGTTAGGTAATAGTACAGCACATATGTCTAAAATCCTTGGCCGAGCAGTGGCTCATACTAACCCCTTTTCGCCACATTCAAGGTGTTTTAATACTCAGAAACTGTGTGTAGTCAAAGGCTTTATTTCACAAGAATTACGGGAGATCAGTCACAGAGTATGCCGTCAAATGATAAGTTATTACCTTCTACACCTTGCAAGAATTTCAAACATTCTTATTATATCAACATTATTTGGAACCATAACTGAAGAACTTTCTAAAACACATCTGCAAAATTACCTGGAAGAAAAAGAAGTTAGAGATCGTGTATTGCAGAGAAACCCCTATGAAAACTACTGTAAAGGACACTACATTCCCAGGGCTGTGTGGCCTAACGTCAAAGAAGTGAGCCGCTCTATTCGGGGCTCCTCGTGGGTGGGTCCAATCGGGCATCATTCTGACCCCTTGCACTCCTGCAAGGGCCCGAATATCTTGCTAGACACGGGCGCTGGGGGGGGCGGGGGGGGGTTAATTTACTTAACTGGGCGGTGTCCTCCTGGTAGCACAACCCTGAATTACTGACGTAGGTGGGCCTGGATGGCCGCCTCTGTCCCAAGATGGAGGCGATCGGTCGGAATGGCTGTGACTCAGCGGAGCCTGCAGAGTGACAGAGATACCTGGTGAGACAGTGCGACCTACCCCGGAGTACTGGTCCCGACCAACAAGTGGCTGCGACGACTGCTGGGGAGAGTCAGGTCTGCCCTAGCGGATAGTAATTGGAGCGGAGAGCGAGGTCCATTACCCCGAGTGCCGGGGGGAGCCTGACCAATCCAGACAGTGGCCAGCTGTCACCTTATCCACAAAAGCTTCGACTCACCTGGAGGAGAGACTGAAACTCAGGGTGAGCTCCAAGTTCTGAAAAGGGTCGTGGGCAGTGGCCGATAGCGCAGGAAAAGAACGAGTGCTGGAAACTGCTGACAGGCCTGGGCGGACATACAGCAACACTGAGCCCTCTACTGGGCCTACATGAAGGTAGTAGCGGGAAACCCTGGCAGCAAGGCTGGGACTGTGGGATCTGCGAAGGAGACCACCACCCGAGAAGGAACTGGCATAGCTGCACCCATTTATAATCTAAGCAGAGGTCTCATTGAGCAAGGAGTTTGGCGCTGCATCGGCCTGGCACCTACCAAGGGCACTGACAATCAATCCCTGAATTGACACGATACCCAGCAGGCGAGGGGCCTGGGGCCTTGGGTGCGCCGGCTGTGAGGTCGGGAGGAGGAGAACCCTGCTGGGAAGGAGGAAGCGAACGCTCCCCAAACCTGGGAGCCATACTGAACGACCATACCAGTCTACCGCACATCTCCTCTGGAGCCCCTTCCTCGCCATAAAACCACTTGGGAGAAGGGTACTGGGGCTCCTGCTCCCCGCTTTCCCCCCCTGAACTACAACACTAGAACAGAGCAGCAATTCAACAGTGAACCCATCGACCACCGCCGCCACCTGCCGGCGGAGAGTACCTACAGAACCCAGAGGATATTGCACCTGCCCATGGATGGCCACATAATCTGACATGATACGGATGGAACTGAAGTGCCTATGGCTTGACCAACTGTAGGGGCGTGTAGACCTGCACATAAGGAGCGGGACGCTGACCAACCAGCGCCCCTGCCTCACACGCAAACACTGTCTGCGCTGAACTTGTGATCACCAGATGTTGGAAAACGAGGCAGTATCTGTGAGACCTCCAGAAATAACATGTATACATTTGTCCTTCACGGGGAACCAAACACCCCATTTTAGCGCTTGACTCTCATAGGGTAGCGTTGCAGAGCAGTCTATGGCTTACTCAAGGGAGGTTGTGTGGGCTAATAATCGCCATTTACAAGTACGCAGAGATAACACTCAATAATTGATTGTCCAGTCTGTATTTTGCATTATAAAAGGAAGAGTACATTTATTAAACAAGCACACTACTCAATACCATGCAACAATTTACAAATATACATGAGCTGTTGGAATGACTTAGTGACATCGCATAGCCCTCCCACCCCACCCGCAGAGAGGGTGGGGTCTAGTACCTCCACTCCCATGTATGCATATCATCTTACCCCCTAATGCCGTGGGTTGACCATAACTTGGAGTGAGGGCCCTGCCCACTGACACCATCCCAGTGGCGACCCATCCCAGTATCTCAGCAAGCATTTATAACAGGAACACCTGCCATAGTGACAGATAACCCTGACTGAGCATCTCATACTGACCATACAGTATACACACTTGAATCACAGTGGCTAACAATCTGTGTTGTTCATCACTTAATGCAGTAGAACTAATACATGTCTAGCGTCCCTTTAGAATGACAGGTACTTATCATATCTGATAAGTTATAATGCATTTCAATTAAAGCCCCTAAAATGCATCACAATTATAATTCCAGGAATAAGCACATGCAGCTAGACACCCTAGCAGGAATGTCCAGCAACATAACCCCAATTTCCTTATCATTTCACATTACACATGTGATTACCAGTCTCCGAAAGGAACACCATTCATAAATGCACCACCTGTGCAATTACACCTTCCCACCTCTAGGGAATATCACCTCAGTGACAATCCGTTGGACCCTGTACACTTCAGTGCAACCCTAAGCTTCAGCTCCTGGCTGTAGAACAAACGTTCCAGCATGAGGTAGGTTTAAAAACACAGATGAACCCTTGAGGAGTAGTCTCCATTAAGTCCCCCTGAGACTGAGACTGAGGGTGGGGACTTCCCATCTTCGTGCTGGGGGAGTCTGCAGCTACCATCATCAAATTGGGGCGACATCTCACCCCAAATCCAGTGGCACAGCCAATTCTGTCCTTGTAATTATTTTCTTTTCGTTATTTTCCATGATACTCCTATGTACTGCGTAAGTTATCCACTCTTTCTTTTCTTAACACTGCTCACATCTGCATGCGAGGAAAGCAATTTTCCCAGGTTTTTCTCATGTTCAAAATGGGCCATCCGAACCTCTTATTGAGAACACGTACAAGCGCTGAGTTCTTTGAAAGCAGTTTATTAAAACCCAATGCATTTCGGGCCTCTTAGGGCCCTTCGTCAGGGGCAACTGAAAATAACAATAATATTATATACTGTCCACCAATGCATTTACATCCTCCTTTTCACAAATAACTTAACAATTAAATTGCTCTACTCTACTCTATAATTAACTTAAAAAAAATTAGGTTTCACAAAAACATTCAGGAATATGTTAAAATGATACCACCGTTTGACTACCATTTCCTGCACCCCTGCTCTCTACTCATCTGTTCTCCATCTTCCCACCACCCCAGTTGCAGAAATGCTCTGGTGATTGGGAAAGAATGGGGGTAGTTTGCGGGTGGTGGGAAGATGGAGAACAGATGAGTAGAGAGCAGGGGTGCAGGAAAGGGTAGTCAGACCCATAAACGAGGGTTGCTATAAATTGGTGTGATTTGAAGTCTAGGGTCTAGAACAGAATGGGGGTGTGACTGGTGATTTATATACGAAGGTTGGGGAAGGAAGAAGGGTTAAGAATGCTGTTATCACATGTAAGTTACTGACTGGGAGAAATAGTCTTATGGAAATGTGATATTATCGAACGCAGCCAGAAACTGTGGTTTCATTTTAACATATTCCTGAATGTTTTTGTGAAAGCTATTTTTTTAAAGTTCCTGGGGCCACCACGCGCTGCAAACTGGCAAGTTTTTATGCAGGCCTTCCTAGGCCCTGCAAAGCATTATGGGGCGTTCTTCCCCATCTCGTGCATAGTAGTGCAGCAGCTCTCCCGCTGCTCTGGGGAGAGCTGCACTAGCCTGGTTGTTGGCCTTGCGCCGCATTAGCCCTTCGTTGGTGAGGTTAATTGCAGCTCGGGGAGCCCAACCCCGGCTGCTCCTGCCGGCTCCCCGTCTGGTCAGCACCCTCTTGGGTTGCCGCCGGAGCCGGCGCTACCATTCCGGTGGGACTTCGGGTAAGTGCGACTGCCCCCCCCCCCTTGGAGCTCACGGGGAGCATAACAGCTCTCCCTGACATTCCTTTCTTCTGGGGCAGCCCTCAGGACCTAACCCATCCCGGGGGCACATCCAAGACCGGCGGCGGAGCCCCAGGTGCTTAGTTGTCAGTCGATTAGAGGTCAAAGGTCGCCTATCTTCTGGGGGGCATATCTCTGCCCCCAGGGGGCCATTTTGGCCTCTTCTTGCTCCATTTCGGCCTCTTCTTGCTTCTGCTTGCCAGGCCAGCCACCAGGAGCACTTTTCACCACCCAGGAGGAAGGGCTCGGCAAGTAGCTGTCTTCATTGGCTCCCTGCGCCAGCCTTTCACCTGGCTCACCTTCTGGGCCACTCTCCTGCTTGCGCTGAGGCCCAGGCTTCTCCTCACTGGCCCTGGACTCCCTCCAAGGCGTGGTCCAGGGTCCTGAGACAGTCAGGGGGTTCCTCCTTCTAACTGCACATAGCGCCAGGTTCCAGCACCAGTCTTCCTTAGCAAGACCACACCCCAGAGAGAGCTCCTCGTCCTGTGCCAGCCCTTTTAAAAGAATTTGGAGGGCTGGCAGAAAGGCCCTTCTGCCCTATCCTGCAGCGACACATCACGTCTTTGCCCCTGCTCCCTCCTTCCTGCACAGGCATCTGGGATACGTCAAAATGACGTTGTCCAGAGGTCTTATGCCACATGGTCTCGGAAAAGCCCCCTTCCCCCCTTGCTGCCTTCATACCCTGGGCCCGGAGCAGGCCTGGTGCCTGGCACCGCGTGACAGCTGATGAAGGATAACCTGCAGCCTCACCCCCATCTCTCCCTCCTGTAGAGAAGACCTTCACCCGTGGAATGCTTGCAGTGAAGGGCTAGGCCTCTGATGCTACTGCTTGGGGAGGAATGTAATTAATCCAGCCTGGCAGGCTCTGGGTATGAGCTGAGTCAGAGGAATATGACATTTCTGGATGACCCATAGGCAGTACAGATATGGCTTTGGACTCAGCAGAATACTTATTTTTACACAACTTACAGGGTACTTTGGTGCATGTCTGGAATGTGTAGGCCCTAGGGAGGTGAAACAACCCCATGTGGTCCCTATCTTCATAGGAGAGTAATGGAGTGTTCCTACTGTGAAAACAGTAAAGCACACAGACTTTACGTTACATGTGTCTTCCCCACATTATAAAGCATATTCCATGTCACCACCCAACTTTGCAAAATTCCTAGCACACCATTCTATCTGTACCTGCTCCGGGCTGTGCACAACAGGAATATTTCCCCTGGCAGCCCTTACCCGGGTGCACATGTGTCTCCATGTAACCCGTCCGGTGCCCCTTACCCTGGCTGCAGCACAGCTGCCTTCTCAAACAAGGGGGACACCAGTACAATCCACATGTAGTCTGTTTCATCACGAGTTCACTGTGGGTGACTCCCAGTTTATGAGGCTCCCCACATGACCAATAATAGCACGACTCCTACACTTCAGAGACAGAGATTATATCCTGGCTCAGGCGCGTAAGAAAAAAGAACTAAGAGTTGATAATGTGACTGCGTATCTTTCCGATTCCTCCAGGGAGGTCCAGCGACAGAGAGCATCCTATCAGGAGGTCAAGAAGAAATTATGACAGCTGGAACTCCAATTTTCAATGCTGGTCCCATCAAGACTGCGGGTAGTAACTCCAGACAGAACACCGTTTTTTCAATCTCCACTAGAAGCATGGGATTGGCTGGAAGCTCAAACTGAATTGAAATCGGATGTAGAAGGTGGAGAGTGGAAACATCAGCGCAAGACACACAGAGCTACACAGGCACGACGGAGTCTGGCTGTGCCTTCCCAGGCTGAGGCCAATCTGGGATGCCGCAGAGTGATGGAGGTTGTAGGACAAATAAGTGGGGGTCCGATGGACCAGGAGACACTGGAGCAGGGATCCCTCCCCCCGGACTCTGAATCAGATCCGGAATCCAATGCCTCGGAGTGCTCAAGCCTTGGGATTCCCAAGGTCACTCCGGGCACAGCGGACAACATCATATAAGGCACTGGATCTCCCATCAGAGAGCAATGAAGAGCTTTGGTTCTACATACTGGCACGCTGCTGGTCCATGACACCCGAGAAGTGCCCTGAGTACCCACCCTGAACAGTGTCCCACACTAATGAACAACCGAGCCGGATGACGGCCTGGCTGTTCGGGGACTGCGCGGGGAACCCCTCTACGCTGCAGAGCATTGTTGAAACTCTTCCACGAACTTTATTGAACATTAATATGGTTTGGTCGAGTAGCATGTTGCTACTTGTCCTGGGGGGGAGGAGTTGGGGATGTTGGTTCTCGATTTTGTGAATGGGAAATAGCGAGCCACACAGCAGCATACACAATCCTCTCTGGAACACATTAAAAAGGGTGAGCGTGCCTCTGCACCGAGGACAATGGGAACCCTAGCCCCACACCCGGCCTTCACATGTCTTGTAATCTGGCTTATAAATACCTGACATGGAATGTTAGGGGTATGCATACCATGGCAAAAGAATAGAAGGTTTTTTCTTACTTACAAAGGAGAGGGGCGCATATTGCACTATTTCACAAAACAAACCTCACTGATAGATACGGTCAGGCGTACTTCACCACATACTCAGCATCTGCTAGGGGAGTGCTTGTGTGGATTCAAGTGGGGGTCCCCTTCCTATTTATAGACACCTTAATTGATACAGAGGGCAGATATGTAGCAGTGAGAGGTCGACTGGAAGGTAAGCAGTTGACTTTGATAAACATATACGCCCCAAATACTGAACAAATCATATTCTTTGCGACATTGTGTCATCTAGCCCCACTACTGACAGAAACTACATTAATCGGGAAGACTTTAATTTAATCGCCAACACCCTGCTAGACCGCACACACACCCTCCCCTACAAGACTCCCAGACAACCTGCATGGCAAAAATGTTTGTGGACTGGCAACAACAATGGGGTTTGGTAGACTCCTGGAGACGCCTGAATCCACAGGGCCTAGGCTACTCCGTTTTTCGAACCCCCAGGAAGTTCGTCTCAGGTTAGACCTCCCAGGACGTGCACGCCCTGATTGGCTATTGGCATAATTGAATATTTGTCTCGCACTATCCAGGCTCACAACCTGGTGCTGCTACAACTGTGGTTGGTGCGTCCTAGAACTTCAGTCCCTGCTTGGAAACTTCAACCAGAATCATTGGAGCACCATCATCCAATATTTTGCTGACAATGGTGGTATAGCGTCCACCCCCCCAAATTGAATGGGACACCTTCAACACCGTGGCATGAGATTATTGTATGCTGAGTCCAAGGTGGGTTAGATAAACTTTACTGACTGACGTTGAAAAAGCCGAGGATCACCTGGGGGACATATAACTCAGACGACGAGTCGCCCAGTAATGCAGCTGGAACTTTTGGCAGCCAAGGAAGAGGTGGCAACGCATGTGGAGAGATTACGTTGTTTTGATTATAAGAACTATGTAGACAGAATGCATATCGAAAGGGATATGTCGGGATCTTTCTTAGTATGGCTGGCTAATTCATCCAAAAGAGGCTCACCCATTCTAGATTTGGAGAATGAAGAAGGTACCAGAGTCTATACACAGGAAGGGATTAATGAAATATTCGCTGGTTACTACTCCGCCTTATACACTGATGCATCCCCTAGCGAACCACAAGAAACACGAGCATACATAGCAGGCCTAAAGATACTGCGGATCATGCAGGAAGATGCAGCCATACTGGGAAGAGACATAACCACCCATGAGATAGCTGCCGCTATTAAGCATATGGCACGTAATAAAACTCCGGGCACCAACAGGTGTGTGGTAGAGTTTTATTCCACATATTCTGCTGAATGAATTTCTCATCTTGCAAGGCTGTATGAGGCAGCTGGCGACACAGGCTCCCTCCCAGACACCACAAGAGAGGCTGTTATAGTCTCCATTCTGAAGCCTAATAAAGATGCCCATGACTAGGCGGCCTACCGCCCACTATCGATGTTAGACGTTGATTACAAAATTCTAAGCCAGATCCTCGCCACCGCTTCCTGCTGTTCATGACCACGTTGCTGCACGAGGACCAGCCAGGTTTCATTCAATCTCGCAGCACAGCTGAAAATATCAGACTCCTGCTAACTGTCCTAGAGGCAAACAGATAGGGCAGGGAAACAGCAGTGATTTTCGATGTCTACATAAAAAAAGCATTTGACATCCTGGACTGCTCCTACTTGTACGAAGTAATGGCGAACATGGGGCTGGGGGAAAGGTTTATTAAGTGGACTAGACTCCTATACACCGAGCCTACTGCCATTGTTCTCACGGGACGGACCATATCGAGAAGATGGCCGGTAGAGCATGGCACCAGACCAGGATGCCCCCTGTTATTCACCCTGGTACCCTTGCATTTGCGGCTAGAACCAGGCGCTTCTACAGAGGATTGAGAGTCGGCCAAGCTTGCCATCACATAGCACTCTATGCGGACGATCTGCTTTTGTTTTTAGAAAAGGGAGACAAGGATTTGATGGGTGCCCGGACCCTACCAGAGAGATTCGGTTCCATCCCAGGTCTTAATGTGAGCTGGCAAAAGTCTCAACTCTTCCCAGTGCTGCAGACGAGATACCCCTCGAGGGACCTCGGGCACCTGTGGTGGGAATCTAGGAGTCCACATTTACCATACCTGGACGTATCTATATGAGGGCAACATAGGGAGGGCCTTACGGAGATTTAGAGCATCTATGGATTTCTGGAGGACCCTGCCGCTCTGTGGCTGGCAGGATTGCGCTACTCAAAATGGTGGTGCTTCCCCGCCTTCTTTACTTTATAAATGAACTCCCAAAGTGGATCCCAGCGCCCTTTATCAAAGGCCTGAGCTCCCAGATCCTAACTTTTATCTGGGGTTCATGGTGCCGTAGAGTTGTCCTCACAGCAATGCAACTACCAACAGGTGCGGGCGGTATGGCGGCCTTGGATTTCGAGAGCTGTTACATGGCAGCACAACTACAGTAGCGAGTACGAAACCTAGGTCTGGGGAGACGACAGTCCGAAAACCCGGGAATGACTGAACCACTACTATGTGATTTATTACAGGTTTTCCTCGGGGTGAACAGATCACTGGGAAATACCCTCATGCACTTAAAGTACAGACCAGGTGCTGGCATCGGGGATTGCAAAGAATGAGAGTGAGAGTCCTGTACTCACCAGAAATTCCATTAGACATGCTACAGCCACTTTCACACGGGGGCAACTGGCAGGCCCTGGAGGCTTGGATAGAAGCTGGGGTGACAAAGATGGGTGACCTTTATAGAGACAATGAGCTACTACCATTTGAGGAGCTCGGAACTGAGTGTAGGTTACCTTGGGGAATTTCTTATTGCATAGAGCACTCACAACAGCAATCCGTAAACACTGAAAGATGGGTTCAACAGAACCCCCCCCCCCCGTCCCAGCAGAGCTGCTACTACATAGCCGTATCAGTGGGCACCATTAAATCAGTTTCCTGCCTATTTAGGGCCCTGCATGTGGATGATTGCGCTCACTGTAGGCGCTACGCCTCCAGAGGTCTTGGACACCACGATTCCGACAAAGTACTGGGATAACATGCTAACGGGGATACCTAAAGTATCTAGAAACGCACGCTTTAAGTTGATAAATTATGTCCTCCATAGAGCCTACCTGAACCCGAGTGAATAAGCAGATATTTTCAGACAGAAGGGGCAGCCTGCCCACGCTGTGGTGAAGTACAGGCGCATATTCTGCACATTGTTTGGGCCTGCCCCCACCTATGAAATACTGGGAGGGGATCGTACACACAATAGGGGAGGTCATCAGCAAAGAGGTCCCTTACTCACCAGCTCATTGCCTACTATGGTGTCCCCCCCCCCCAAACACACACAAAGCAAAATATAAAGTCACTAGGAAATTCCAGGATCTGGCTTTTATACTAGCGAAACGTGAAATAACCAGGAACTGGAAATCAACAGGGGACCCGAGGTTGACCACCTGGGCAGGGTGCGAAAGTAGAATCCTGATGAGAAAGGCTAGGAGAGGGTTACGAAACATAGAAGTAGCCAGATACTGGGAGACCATAATACACAAACTAACAAATCCGAAACTGGAGACTCCAGAAGGAGAGGAAGAAAACTTGTAGAGCACGCCCCTCCAACGTAGACACTTTCGTAATAAGTGGGCTACTCCTATATGATCTGGACCCCACAGACTTGCATACTAACCCAACACGGCACTGCACTCCATAATACATACTACACTCTAGCTGACTGTTGCTTATAGTGTTCCATATCATACGTATGAACCTTCCTTTTGCTGCTGATTACTTGCGGGGAGGGGTAGGAGGTTTGCTGTTGTAGCTTTTTTGCTAGTTGATTCTTTGAACAGCTCTGACGATATGAACAGCAGACACTATTACAGAGTTCATAATAGATTAACTAATTTGAACTGCTGATATATGGTATTACTGTAAAAGATTAAGAAATTTTGTTTTAAAAAAAAAGTACTACATTCCAAATATAAATACACTACACAAAGAGTATTGTTTGTTTTATTCTGTATCATCTTTGTTTGTGGCTGCTTCTCATCTCGGAGTCAGTAGATGGCTTTAGCATGAAACAAACTTTACATCGCGGTCATTGGACTGCGATGCCTTTACAACGCGATGCCATTACTACGCAAGTCATTACATCAACTTGCAGTAGATGGCGCTCTAACGTAAGGAATAGTATAATTTACTATTCAAACACCTTCCCTACTGCTGCGTAGGCTGGAGTTGGAATAGTAATTATACATTCCTAATGTTACAGCACCATCTACTGCAAGTCAATGTAATGACTTGCGTAGTAATGGCAGCGCGTTGTAACAACCGCGTTGTTACAGAACGCAATGTAATTGCATGCGTTGTAGCATGCTATATTCGGTTTTAGCCTGCCATATCTTCTTCCTGGGTCAGAACGTCTGATTGTGAAACAGTTCAACCTGCAGATGATTTTAAGCATGGGCGCTTCCGTTTTGCGACAAAGGAGAACCAAATCATGCACTATTTTGGCTGCTATCAGCTATTGCAACACCAAAATTGGGACAGGAAGGCACCTGCTGCGTGTACATTCACAATATTTTCAAAATGGGTGGCACATGTGTACTCTACTTGAGCTTAGTGTTTTTTCATATAAGGTGGCTGTACTTCTCATATTACACTGCCCTCATTGATAATAGACGGGGCCACTGGAATTGCATGATTTTGCTCAGTTGCAGCGTTTTCCGCATAATTGTGGATTTGCTGCATGTGCCACATAATCCATCATTTACTGCATAATCTGTAGATTTTAACAAAAACTTTTCTTACTCGAACGGATCACAATTTACTAAAACGTAGTAACGTGTTGCCACGCAGTGTAGGACCCTTTGAAAAAGTTGACTGGTCCCCTTATTGTGTATTTGGGCCCTAATCTGGTACTAATGAGGTGAAGCCTTTGTCATGGTAGTGTTAATCTGTATAAAAAAAGACCAACATTTGGAAGTAATACTATCATATAAAATGTGCCGCATAATTTGCCTTTTCTAGTCGCATAATTTAGTAAATGCTGCTGCATATTTTTTTCCATGCTCCCTCATAATTTAGTTCTCCCCAACTGCATAATTCTAGGGGCCCTGATTATACATACTGTTTTTATGCAGTGAAACTCTAAACATTTATCATGGAGTCCAGGAGTTTAAAAAAATGTCCCAAATCTTTATATTGTTGCTTTTTCTACAACTCACTGCCTTGAGTTAGGGCTATGATGCCACATAGGATTTTCTTATGAAACCTTTTCAGCAGGGCCTCCTAGTCATTATTGCCTATCTCTGGAATGCAACTTTGTTTTCACCAGTGTATTTTTGAAAAATTATTATTGAACAGTTGCATTGATGATGGGGCGCATGACAAATGCAGCCAACCTTGGCATGTGTGTCTTGTGTGTGAGTAGAAAGGTGAGAAAGAGAGGAGCACGAAAGAAAGAAGGCAGGTGGCCTGATTAACTAGAGACTGTTGGTATTTATTGCACATGATAAACTTTGACACACTGAGTATTGTAGTTTATCCGGTGCAATAAACAGCACTTATCCTGAGTTTTTTCCCCATTGTTGGGGAATAACAATGCGATTTTGCGTAGTGCATCAAAGTCCCCCTGTCCTGGTAATTACCATCCCTGTTTCACCCATAAAATTCTAGCAGGTTTGAGCTGCCTAAAATGTAACCGAGATGTGGCCCGTATTTCACACGGTAATTCCTGTATGTTAATAACATTGAACAACTCCTAATTCCGCCCACTCTGCAAAAAGGCGTGTGCATGGGGGTCGGAATTGTTTGGGGCACTTGAAATCTGGTCCAGAGTGTAAAGTTGTTTCGTGTGTGTGAGAGGAGTGTCTGAAGGGCAAGTTACAATAGTTAGTGAGATAAAGTAAGATTTGAGATGGGGCTGTGTGTGTGCTTGAGTGAGTGTTGAGTGTTTTTGTGAGTGTGTGTATGAGGTTGGCAAGAAAGGGATAGAGGAATAACTTTAGAAAGGTTATGAGAAGAGGGCAAGCTTGCAGAAGATCCGGAAAGAAGCTGTATTAGATGATGGTGAGAACATAGGAAGAGAGTGGGGTGTGTGAGATGAACTAGAGGAAAGTGAAAGAGAGCAGGGTGTCAGAGGAAAGGCGAAGGGTGCTCATGAAAACCAGGAGCTAGGCTGAGAAAAGAGGGTTTGTGAGGTAGAAAAAGGGAAATGGGAAGTTTCAAGGAGTGTGCATTTAAGAAAAGGGGAAGGAAAAATGAGTTTGAGAGGAGCATGACAAAGTGATGATGATGTTGAGACAAAAAGGGGGGAGAGGAAGGCAAACTAGGCCGATGCCAAGTCTGCCATGAGTAGGGGATGTCTTATTACCAGTACAAACAGGAAATGTGGCATCCGTGCTAGAGTGTGTGGTGCAGAACAAATGTGCCTTCACCTGCGTAGCAAAAATCCTTGTACTGGCTCTAGGTGGTGGAGCGGGGATGTAAGTAGGGGGAAGTGAGAGAGAGAGAGTGTGAGAGAGACTAGGGAACGAACATGAGTGTGTAAGCGTAGGTTTTAAGAACAGTTTAAGTAGAGGCAGGTGAGGGTGGAAAGAGGAACAAAAGGGTGTTTTGAATGTGGCTTCTCGCCAATAAGCCACACCCAATCACTGCACTCCCACCTGGGAGGCAAATATATCATTACACCTTTGAATAATGTACACTTTTAAGCATGTCTTACCACCCCTGACACAGCAAGACTTCAACACAAAACAAACTGCAGCTTTTGAAAAGGAGTTTTTTATTTAACAAAATGCATAGACTGTTACTTTTAGAATAAGGCTTGGGGTTTAGTACATAATACTCTCTAAACAAAGGCTGTCTCAGATCCCAAATGAATTAGATTCAAATATATGTAGCAAACTTATAATCTAAAGGCATGAATCAATAACTGAGCGAACTTATAATCTAAATGGCATGAATCAATAATTATACTGATTAATAAACAAGCAATAACTGAGATAAGATAAGATACACTGGAAGTCCTGCAAGAGATCAGAAAGATATACATATACACACAGTAGAGGATCACTCTGGATGTGCACCTCCCACACCACAAAGAAAACGCCTCAATTGATCACAGCCACTAGCTCACATCACAATGGCAATAAATCACAAAACTCAATACATCACCTGATGCATACACTGCCCACTTCTGGCCGGGGGAAGTCTTCACACACCCTGGGATCAGAGCTCAGCAATCAGGGTTCAATCCGAGATGGACACGTCTGCCCTCACTCGGAATCCACCAAACTTCCACCAGACCAGTGGAGGCTCCCCTTTTAATACAAATCCAAACATAACGAAGCTTCTAGCAAGCCTCGCCCCGCGTTCTCATGAAAGCCGGCACCAGTCTGCTCCAAGGCCACGGCATCGGTTGATCAGGCCTTTGCTATGGCTTCGAGATGGACCATGTACATTCCTCTGATAAGAACTGGTTTTCTCCAGTCAGAAAAACAGGAGGAAAGCAAAACATGCCCTCTTCAGCTCTGCAGCTTCGTGCAGGCACAGAAAATGGCTTCAGTCATGAATATGGAGTTAGTTAAGCCATGCACACAGAAAATCCCAAAGCAAGATGGAATTGAAAAGCAAGATGACATGATAGCATGTCAAAGGCAATAGTCAGCACTGCCATAAAGCAAGGTAAAGTCAGAAAACAGAATGGTCAAAGCCAATAGTAAGAACTCATAATTCTCACCAATGCACAGTACAATACACACTCCTGCACACCTTCAAATGCACCTCCCACATGCTCTGCTCTTGGCAAGACTGTTCCACTCCGTAACAGCTCCCACTGAAAGACAGCAAGATTACAGAACCGAAGAGAAGCAGACAAATGCAGGACCATCCTACATTAAGGAACACACTAAAGTCAATTAAAATTGTGGTGGTGAGGGTCATCATTGGGTGTCAAAATCACAAGTGGCTCATTTATTACAAAGGGAAACAAGAGGAAGACCAGCAATAGAAAGAGTACTGAAACATGAAGATATGAACACAATAAAGGGAGGAGGAGTAAGCAGGAAAGGGGCAGAGAATTGATAAGGATGTAGAATAAAGAGAGGAACATCTACAGAGAGATGGCTCAATAGAAAGACGAGGAGAAATCGGGAGGAAGAGCAAAAATGCAGTATAGGCGTACAGATTTCTTTTGTTTATACACACCGTTTCTCAACAAAAGTAGGGACTGTTTGTATAGGTGTACCAAGTACCTAGGGCTATGGGATGTAGTTAATTGAATGACCAGACTTGTTAGAGGAAAGAAATGTCTCTTGTAAGACATTTTCTGATCCAAACCAATCTTCTGCCAGTATCTCGCTTGACTTTAGAAGACAAAGTACGCCCTTGTGTTCGAAGTCAATCAAAAGAAGGGCTAGATAGGGGGTAAGAAGTTGGCGCTGGGCCAATGAGTGCCAAGTGGCGGCTCCGTAAGCAGTGCCTCGTACTGCGTAGCAGCATGAAGCAGCATTTATTTGGGTGGATGAGGCTGCTGAGGACTGACTTAAGGCGCGGGGCAAGGATCGTCGTGTAGATTTTGGCTTCATTTTATTAGGGAGATCGGGCAGTAGTTTGAACAGGAGGCTGATGGGAGCTGTGTTTTGGGTATGACAACAACTGTTGCCATATCTGTTTCTGGCGGGAAGGCTCCCTTTTCCAACACTTCTTTATACAGAGTGTGGAGGTGGGGTATCAAGGTGACTCGGTATGCTGCATAATATTCCAATGGGAACCCATCTGGCCCGTGTTTCTTCCCAGTTGCGGCCAAGGAAATAGCCTCCCCTATTTCTTCCTTTGTAATGGGCAGGTCTAATTGGGCAGTTTCTGACTCTGTCAGTTGAAGAAGTAGGGTAGAGTCTAGTCGCATCGACGTGGGGGCCAACACCCTGGACCGGTGAGCGGAGTAGAGTAAGGAGTAGTATTCGGCAAAGGCTTGGGCAATTGAGGTAGGCCGCCGGTGGGCGCAACCGTGATGGTCAAGAATCTCTGGAACTATTCGACTCGCCTGGGACTGCGAGGGCAACCGTTGGAGTAGCTTACCCTTTTTATCCCCCCGGGCCATAAACATGGGCTGCGGAGGCCCTCCAAATTTAATTTTGCTTATTCGTGCGATAAGTGTTTTATTTCTTCTTTCAACAGCTCGAGCTGTCGGTGCCCGCCTTCCGTCTCCGTTAAGATCTGTTCCAGGCGAGTCGCCTGGGCTCCCAAAAGGGAGAACCGGCTCTCCTGCACCAAACACTTGGCTTTAAGTTGTCCCTTGGCGAAGCCCAGGATTGTGGCCTTGCCGGCCTCCCATGACGTGCCTGGAGAGGGAACTGTGTTTTGGTTAGTTAGAAAGTATTGTTTGAGTATATCCCTAATTGTTTGCCGAAACCCGTCGTCTTGGAGGAACCAGGTATTAAGCCTCCAGATGGGGTGCAGGGCTCCCGTGGGGCCCCCCCACCTGGAAGAGGTGAGAGTGGTCTGATATGACGCGGGGGAGAATACGGATATCAGTTACCGCCTGGCAATCAGGGGCTGTCATGAATAGCAAATCAGTGCACACATGGATATGGTGCGCTGCAAAGGTGTGAGTGTATTGAAGCGTTCTGGGGTTCCATGTCCTCCAGACGTCGCATACGCCTAGCTTTGCTGCCCACTCTGTCACCTGCCTAGCATGCTGTGTCCTGTGTGGGAATGGAGTTCCCGTGGCATCTTTAGATGGCTGCAGGACTGCGATAAAGTCACCCCAGACTACAGTCGGACATGGGGAAAGGGAGGAGACCATGTCTACGGTAGCACTCAGGGTGGGTGTAAGGGTCGCTGGAGGCACATAAGGCGACATTAAGTTGATGGCCGCCCATCCCAGAGTACCAGCCAGAGCCACAAAGCGGGCATGCAGGTCCTTGAATACACTGGCAGGGGTAAAGGGAGGGTGCGGCGAAGGAGGATCGCCACCCCACGAGATCCCCGCTCAAACCTGCAGTGCCAGACTGTCGAACCCATGGTGTGCAAGGAGGGGGCATTGATTTCCCATAAGATGCGTCTCTTGGAGCAGGAGGATGCCGGGGGCAAACCTTTGGGAATACTGCAGTACTGCTGTATGCTTCACTTTATCTAGGAGCCTGTTGACATTCCAGGAGAGAATTCACAGGGACTCCCCCCAATATTGGGATATAGCCATAGCATGTGTGTGGAGTCACGAGGTTCCAGCGGCGTGCTTGACCTGGCGGCCAGGGTGTTCAAGGACTGGAGCTATGTGGAGGCCTAGTCTTTTACACTGATGGCGGTAAGTGCGTATGTCCAAAGTAGCAAGCTGGGTGCTGCAGCTCGGTAACAAACCTAAGACAAAACTAGAGACAGTGGTCCCAACTACCTTCCCCAACCAACCCACACCCTAAACTTCTGTAAAGGAAGCATCTGTTGCCCTAATAACATCAAGTTACAACAAGACTAAACTGCAAATCTTAGTGTGTGAGCTGCTTGATGGACCCCTCCATATGGCAGAATGCAATTGTCTCCATGGTGGAGTCTTGCTGACAGCACCAAAACTGCTTAAAATTCAAGGGCAGCATTCACCGGATACAGTCTATATCTGGTTGAAGGAACAAGTTTCCCAATCTGGGTGAAAGGTAGATGGTGTGGCTTCGTGAAAGATCAGTGTCATCAGACCCTATAACTGGGGGCGTGCGGAGCTGTTCCCCAGACAGTCCCTCCTCTGTGCACTGATCCCACGGTCGACTTTTGGTTTTAGGGAGCTCTGACGGTTCGTTGGAGTCTCGAGTGGCATCAGTGGGTGAGACGGATGTCTCTCTGCGGGTGTTATGACCTGCGAGTGCAAGTGTGCTGCCTGTGGGGTCTAGAGCCTTTGGGCGCCACGGCTCCGGATCGGGGCGCAGGAGGAGAGGCCTCCTCACGGGGGCAGAGAGGACACTCTTCAATCAACCAGCTCCATGCCGCTACAGGCGTTTTGACAAGCTGGACACAACCGTCTGTTTTGAAGGTTGAGGGCTCTCAACTTCTGCTTGACCTCTATGTAGGACCTTCGCTGCGCCTGAACTTCTCTGGTGTAGTCTGGGAAGACCATGACTTTGTGTCCCTGGTAGGACAAGGTTGCTTGGGAGCCGGCTGCCTTTAGTATAGCATCCCTGCCTTTAAAGTTAAGAATTCTGGCGATAATCGGCTGGTGTGGGGCACCCAGTAGTGGCTTGGGTGTAGGAGCCTGGTGGGCCCGCTCCACGACAAACCATGGTGATAGGCCATCCAGGATCTGATCTAGGTCTCAACAAAGTACGCTACTTGTCCGGTTTCTGCCCCTTCGGGGATGCCCACTAGATGGAGGTTGTTGCATCATGAGCTGTTCTCAGCGTCTTCCGCTCATCTGTGCAATTCTTTCGTGTGGGACTGGAGTCGTGTGACCTGTTCTTTCAATTGGTGCACATCATCTTCCACTATAGACAGGCGGGATTCAGCTTCTATTTTGCGGACCGTACCGTTGCGGAGTTCCTGTCTTATAAGGGCTGTGTTGACTCGAACTTCCCCTATTTTGTTTTCAACTGAGTGTTGTGAGGAGCGTATAGCTTGTAGGATCACAGTGAGATCTCCGTCAGGGAGGGGAGCCCTACATTGGGCGGCCTCTGTATTTCCGGTCCCGTTCGTAGTGTGTTGAGCCATTTAAGTTTGTGTTAGGAGTGTTTTCACCCCTTTGTCTTTCCCCATGGCAGATGGAGCTTGGGGGGCTGTTCTGCAACAAAGGTATGGTGACTGTGTGTCTGTTAATTGGGGAGAGTTTCTAGTTATGCTTCAGGTGCGCTGCAGACCAATCCAAAACACTGGGCCTTGTGACTTACAGTAGGCCAACCAAGGTAATTCCACCCCGTTGGGACAGAGTTTGCGGTGCCAGTCCGGTCAGAGATGAGCCACAGCAATGGAGATGAGCAGATCAGTTGAGTTTCACGGGGGGCTCCCTCAGCCACTCCACTGATCCACACGGCGAGCAATAAATTGGTCTCGTCCTCGCCAAACTAGCAGCGTTGGGGTCAGCCCCACCGATTTGGTTACTTCACTGCCCAGCAGGTCATCCCTCTTTCAAACCCATAAGGATAATTCTTTGTTGCATCTTCAGGCCCCAGAGTTGCAACAGTGCCACCGCTCCACGTCGGTCCAATGACTCTATTGTAGGGACCGGTGTCCCCGGTATCTTACTTAGGGCCTGTTGCTGCGTCTGACCACTGACTCTGGAGTGTAAAACCCAGAGAGCAAGGCATGCCCCTCGCGGGGATCACGGGGTCGTAGGAGGCCCCCTTGTCACCCTTGTCCTTCTGGCCACCCTGTCGACCTGCAGGCTGGGTGTGTCGCCTCTAGTGCAGAGTAAGGAGGGATACGTGGAAGATGGTTCTGAGTCAGGGGGCACCAGGCATGTATCCCGGACTGCACCTTCTACCTCCCAGGTCAGGCCCAGGCGCAGCAGGGGAGATTGGAGGACTAAACGTCGTACTACAGTCCCCAAGTATTCCCGCCTCGCAGGAGTAGTCTAGGCAGCAGGTCGTCGGACCGTACCTTGCATGGGGTGGGTGTGCAGGAGGTCCGCCGGTCTTCAGTTTGGCATCGTTGACTTGCCGCAGCTCACCCTCAGCAGGCCCAGATTGGACCGGAAGAGGTAGCCCATTCCGTGCACAAGAGGACCCGGGGGTACAACTTCGGGTCTCCAGGCACTGCCAGAATCTTGCCTCCGGTCTGTGAGTCTGAAGCTAACCACAGCCAAGGTGTTCAGGCTGCCCGTCCACCTTACATGGTCTGCACCGCTGCCTGGGATGGCCTTCGCTGATGCGCTGCCTCACCAGTTTCCTTCCGGCCACAGTTACCACCTCATCTACAGAGAGGGCAGAGTACGCAAGGCGGCCACTAACGTGGCATCGGGAGGCGCGGCTATCCGGCGGCTCTGACCTGGCACCTTGTTGGTTTTATTCAGCACCCCCGGCTGGGCCCCCAGTCTCTATCTCACCAGCCGCCATCTTGTCGAGCGTAGGGTGCTGCTTCATGGAGGTAGGCTACAGCGTTGGCAGGTCTCTGACGAAGAGCGCCCATCTGGAGGTTGTTCCCCACCAGCCCAAGGCCAGGTACCATCCCACCCCTCGACCCACAGCCAGTAGTCCTGCGGACCCAGGCTACGCCACCGCCATCTTGCCCCTGGTCGGTCACTGCCGCGGGTCAGCACTACAGTCGTATTCTCCTTGACTCTATGCACTCCTTGGACTCCGGCTCACTGCTACTGTGGTCAGTCCTAGGCGCCAGGTGATTTGAAGAGATTTCTGGTGTTAGAGGAGTCTAAAGATGAGAGCGGATGGCGGTGGGGTCCGGAGCACTGTTGGAGTTTGACCGCCATCTTGATGCTCGAAGCCACGTCCTCACTGATGATAGATTTATCGTTGAATGTACTGATATAGTGCCAGATCTTATCTTGGTTTTACAAGACAGAAGGGAATATAGGTGTGACTATTTCGACTCCAGAGTAGTTTGCATTTAATTTCCACAGCAGAGTGTGATGAGCTTTCCTTCTGTTACTGTAAGGCACCCTGGCGGCTAGTTTTATCCTTCCTGTATCTTCTAGCAGCAGCAGTTACATCACAGTTGCATTGTAGGTTCCCTGAATTCGCAAACATTGACACTTTCTTCTTCCAGCTGTTAAATATGTCTACCTACGTCTTGCCCCACTTTAATCATCTGACCAGTAAGGTTGTTTCCAAACCTGTGGGCTCACCAAGTATATTCAATGGGTTGCATATAGAGAGCTCCAAGTCCAACTATATTTAAGGCTCCCTGCTTTCTATTTTTACTGATTTTTACAGTTAAATACAGACAAAAAATCTGTTATATTCCTGTCTGTATTTATTTTTAATGTGGATAAAAACGGAAATTGGGTTGTTTTTTGAGTGATCAAAATACTCTCTTCCAGGCCAATAGCTGTGGATTGATAGTTAAGTGTTTAAAAAAGAAAGGAATTTTAGTAAAGAGGCTTGAACTGCAGTAGATATGTACAAGGTTGATACTGAAATTTGCATATTTTCATATAAGTGCATTGATTTTTCTTCTGCTGATGTTCATATCATTGAAACTTGGCAGGCATTCAAGCATGAGGGCCTATTCACCAATTAAATAAATATGGAAATATACAAGTTTCAGCTTCCTTTTTCACAAACCCAAAATAAATATGGATAAATACAGATAAAAAATAAATATGGTGAAATATAGACGTCCATGTCAAAAAAATAAATACCATAAACCCAGGAGCCCTGCTTATAATGTGGCAGTGTGTTGGTGCGATGTAGGATACAGCATGTGTAGGGACCCAGATATCAAATGTCCCATGTCCATGTGTGAATAATTAATACAGCCCAGGTTCCCTTTACATTCTTGTACTTTAAATGTTCATTCCATTTTAAATCAGGGTAACAATTCAAAGGATTCAAAGAAAAACCCTATACTGGACTACTTAATATGTACCTGGGAAGCCTGCAAGCTCTAATGCTGTCTGTGCAGAACACCCCCTACGTTGTTATCAGTTTACACAAGTCACTAAATGAAAGATCCCTGAAAACCTTTATGAAGTGTCTGCCACTGCATTTCTCCGAATATGCTTTTTAAATAAATTTGTGGTCCGTTTGATTCAAAAACATTTAATTTTTTGGGGTTGAATCTGACAAATATGGTGCAGAAGGTGGATTATGTTGCAAGTGTGAAAAATCCATATTATGCTGAAAATGGTTTGACTGCAGATTTGCCTTATTCCTGTAACTCTGGTTATAACTTTTAGGGTAAATAGTAACGCTTTAGAATAAAGGGACGGGTGCCTCTTGAAGGAAGAAATGGTTTATAATATCTAGGAGTAGAGCGCCTCGTATCATGTGACCCCTTCTTACAGTCCTGAGTTTTAGCCACTAGCACTTGGTATGCTAGAGTTTTTTAGCCCATATCTTAATGTTTAATGGAAAACTACACATCACTATACTTTGTACTGTTTGGGTAAAAACTCTGCCCTGGCACACTGTTTCACATGTTATTGGGTTATATGATGGCTATTTTACATAATGTATGAGGAAAGACCTCTTGGAAAAGGAGCTATCATTCCAGAACCTGAACTAGCACTCTGATATTTTTCTTGTTGTTCTTCAAAGAGGTGGCAGCATGTTTTGATTAATATGCTTTGTTTGTGTATGTAGCAGAGTGTTGACCCTTTTTCATCAATAGGAAGCCAAAATGTAAAAATTAGGACATGAGTGAAGTAAACCAGTGACTTGATGGAGAGCATTAGTTCCTGACTGCCAAAGACGACCCCTCCCACGATTATACTACCACACTGCCTGCTGCCTGCATTCCTACCAGTACGAATACCCACCAGTAAGCATTCTCATATATCCTAAAAGCAGTATGTAAAATCATTAAAGGCATTAAACATGTATGGTCTCTGGGCAAAGTGTGTGGCTGGAATTTTTAAGGAATGAAGCAGGAGATTGCATGGGCGTTGTTGGTTCTGATTGAACACGCAGTCACTAAGACACAAAGGAGGCTTATTGGTCGTGTTAGGAAGTGCCTCTTTTTGCTTGATCACCCCCTAAGTTGTGAACGGGTGTTGCTTGTTTTTCGTCTCTTAAGAGTGCACTGAGGCCTTCTAACCAGTCCTCCATGCCAGTGCTCTGAACTTTAAAAGTTTAATTTTAAATTGGTTATACGGCATTGGCATAACTTAATTTACTTAGAAGTCCATAGTATACGGTACTAAAAGTATCCAGTACCTGTAAGTCAGTGTCACTCATGGCCACTTTCTGTGCCACCCTGAGTACGACAAAGGAAAACATGTCACCCAACTCGCCACTGTAGACTGGTAGAGCATTTTAAAACTGCTAACTCTGAAGGCATTTCCAAGATGGTGCCCATGTACCAGCAAACCCGTGGAGCTCCGCTGCCCGTATCTGCATGTGGAAGGGTTCGTCGGGCCTCTAAACTATGCACAGAGCTGGTGGATATATCTAGGCCATAACCCAGGGCACAATTGGCTCTCACAGCGGTCGTTCCTGACAGTGCGGGGGGAGTTCCGGCGCTGCAACATGCTGAACACACCTAGGATGGTGGCTGCTGCACGACCCCCACACTGAGATCCCCAAGGAGGGGGCCCTCAACGCGACTGCACAGACCAAACAGTAGCCTTGGTGAGGACGGCACAGTACGGTAACCGGGAAAAGAGGCACACTGAGATTGGTGGTGGTGGCAGGCAGAGACCTCTGAGATGCTCACAGTCTGGACAACTGGTACGGCTTTTCTCCCCCTCTCTCCCCTGGCTCTTTTCACAATGAGGGTCTGCCGAGAGGGCTCCCCCACCCTAAAGTGTCAAATTGATTGAATTTACCAATGCTTGTTTGAGGGTGAGTGAACAGTCTTCGTTTATTGTTTCTTTAAAAATCTATATCTCTGTAACCCTCCAGTGGATCTTTTCAGTTTTGGTGTCCATAAATTCCCAAAAATAAAGTTTGTTTTCAAATTGGTGTTGAGTTCCTAACTGCATCGCTGTGGCTGGAATTCCCCCGCGGTGCTGAGGAATTTGATGCGTGCGCGGTTCGGCCGCCCCCTGGCCATCCTCCGCAAACGCCCACCGTGACGTGAAGAGATTAAGAGTCGTGTTTCTTTCTTCAGTTGTTTTGGTGCCGTTTAAATGCTTTTCACTTGTTCCTTTGTTGATGCTTGACTGCTCAAAGTCACAGCTACCCAGCGTTGAGCTAAAGTTTGGCAAACAAAGCCTTACTGAGTCTAAGAAGGATTGGAAGTATATGACACAGTGAGGTCTCACAACCACAACATATACTACACTCTAGAGGAAACCAGGTATACCTATGATGGTAAAATCGTGGACAGAGGTGGTTATGTAACCAGTGGCAACCCTCTCGGTCACCAGTTTCTATAATCTATGATTTGAAGAAGTTGAACACTTTCATAGTAATAATGAGAATCTTGAAGAGAGTTCTTAAGTGATTCTGAGATTTCTTTTTGTATCATTTTAAATATACCGGACCCAGACTGCGGCATGTCTTAGATGTTGACAGCCTGTGGCTGACCTCCTTCACATGTCATGGTCCTATTCCAGTTGTTAATGACTATTGGAAACTAGTGTGAGAATCTGGCTTAATATTTGGTGCTCACTTATGTAAGTATAGCACCCTACAATAATCCAGACAACCCTAATGGTGATTTTTGAGGTCGTTGACAACCTTAGAAAGCTCTCTAAGTGGTAGCTGTGGAGAGGAGCCTTCAGGCTTAGTCCAGAAGGAGTGTAAAGCAGCTTGTTTTACCAGTACTTAATCATATGGTATAGGTTAAGTGAAAAAGAACCACACAGCGTAGTTATACAAATAGGTATTTTATTACAAGCACTCACTAACACATTGTATTATCTACTACTTGGAGATACAAACACAATTAACACAATACTTCGGAAATAGAGCGCATAAGTAGAACAAATACACAATGATCTCCAGGGGGAGACCAAGCCATATACTAAAATAGTGGAATGTCAACCATGACTCAACAAGAGTAGACCCACAAGACGTAGAAGAGCTGGTGACCCAAGGAACCATCCAAGGTGAGTATCTAGGAACCCCACGGAGGTCATGTGCAGAGTGGGAACATGACCGCGTGCTCAATGTTAGTCAATGAGTAAGTCACAATTTCAGTTTTAAAGAAAAAGACCCATCCCAGCGGACCCTGAAGACAACTCCGTGGAAGGTGGAATGTTGGAGAGTCACCCCACCCATGGGTACCCCAGGAACCAGGATACCTATACCAGGGAAGCCGGGTGCATAGGTGTCAAGTGATGTCGGAAACCGCCGTAGACCACAATGGAGGACTTCAGGAAAGATGCTGCTATAGAAGAAGACGAAGGAGCCCGGTGGAACCCAAAAGGTGATTCATGGTGAGAAGACCCTGCAAGCAGAGGGGACAGAGTCTATGGCACTCAGGAGTGACCAGAAGGCACGGAAGACGAATGCCCACCGATGTTGGAGATGCAGGAGAGGGTGACGGTGCCCTTGTAGTTGTAGCTGTGCAATCAAGGCGATGCTGGAGAAGACCAGGAGCCATTCACGAGCTGTTCCACATCGGATGTCAAGAGCCAGGTAGTCCGTGGCCGGCACGGGCATCAACAAGCCTTGGTAGCGGAAGCAACATAGTTGACGAGAAAGGTGCAGTGTCTGGACCAGCAAGGTCCAGGTGACTTACCACAAGCAGGTAAGTCAACGCAGGCCCAAAACAAGCATGGGAGCCCACTGGAGCCAAAGAAGACCCTCAAAAGGACCTATGGACCAGAGGTTCAGGAATCGCAAGAGGACCTTGAGCAGCTCACCAATGAAGAAAGCCCACGGCGCAGAGAAAGTGGTGAGGGCGAAGATCTTGGCTGCAGGAGTTGCTTGAGGTTTGAGCTTCTTAGAGCATGAAGATCGCTGGAGGAGAGTCAACAAGCCTTGTCAATGGCAAGTCAACGCGGCGCACAGGGGTTCTCTTCCAGCAGTTTCGACTGGGGATACTGACCTTAAACTTGGTATGAAGACCATGCAGGCCTTGAGGGAGTTGCAGAACCACCACCCGAGTTCATCACAGACCGATCAGCTGTGTTGCAGTGCCTGCAGATGCAGGGGAGTGTCTCCTTCACTCCAAGGGTGATTCCTTCCAGTGTCTTGGTTTTCCTCAGGCCTGGTGAAGAACCTGTATGGAGCACGGGCACAGATGTTGCAGAAGACCAGCTGGCCGACGAGACCAGGAGCACAGGAATCTTCCTCGTTGTAGTCTCGGTTCCCAAAGCGGGGTCCAAGAGTATCCAGATGGTCGAAGTTGAAGTGGTGTATGATCTGAATCTCGTCCCATGACTAATATAAGGACTCACCCACAGGTAAGCTCTTAAGTACCCTTAGGAAAGGGTTCGGACAATTCAGGGGTCCCTCCCAGAGGAGAGCCTGGACAGTGGGGAGGATACTCCCATGTCCTTTGTCTAGTTTCACACCATATCGGGAGCCAGCGGCTCCCTGAACTGGTTTGAACTGGAGTATGCAAGGAGGGCACCAAATGTGCCCTTTAAGCAGTCTGTGTCTCTGTGGAGCTGGCCAGCTCCCCCACCCTGCCCCAATACACTAACCCTGTCTAGAAGGTGGTCACACCTCCATGTGACAGGATATCTTTTGTACTGCCTTCCCCTGTTCGAGCTTGGCTCAGCCTCAGGAGGGTAGAAACATGTCTCTGGTCAGCAGCAGCCTAGCTTACTGTCCAGTTCTGGAAGACTGGTACCAGGAGCACTGAAGGTTTACAGTGTTGGGGGTATGATTCCAACAGGTTTGATACCAAACATGACAGGATTAGTTGCAGCCAGTTTAGAGATGGCCATCGCGTAATGACGCTTGGCCACTCTATATGTCATAACGGCTGATGCACTTACAACCCGGGAGAATGGACTCTGAAGGTTGTAGGGGTGTCCCGCTCATTATGGGGCACCCTCACACTTGGGATCCAGCACCCTGCCTTCAGGATTGAAAGGCCTGCCTTAGGGGTGACTTATAGGTTTAAGGTGTAGTGACCTCAGATATAGGGGAACCTATATCTTTCGTAAGTGGTGCTAGCACCAGCTTACACAGGCTGCAATGGCAGGTCTGGAGTCACATTTTGTGTGGTCTCTCATGGATGGCATAATATATGCTTCAGCCCGTGGGAGACCCTTGGTGTACCTATGCCGTGGCTACCTTGGTACCATATACTAGGGACTTTCAAGGGTACCCCCAGTAGCCAATCTGGAGTGTACCGAAGTGCTCACCCTGTCCAATTTAGTAAAGAAGCACAGAGACTGTGGTCCAGATTAGCAGATTTCCAGTAAGACTAGTCAGAAAAACATAATGACACCAGCACAAAGTGGGGGTGACCATGAAAGCACATCCTACTTTCCTACAACTTGTGACAGAGACCTTGTCTGCAATATCATCACTGGAGGTTGATTGCTCCCCGAGGCACTGTATAAGAGGTGTGGCGCCGCGGCCAGGGCGACTGAAGCTGGAATCTGGGGACCACGGTTCGATCCCCGGCTCCGGCGGCAGGTCAGCCCAGCACCATGTGACTCTGGGCAATAGCTCGCTTAATCTTCCCGACGGCCCCCCAGCGCCTAGAGACCCTTACAGGTGATTGTGCGCTTTACAAATGTGGACTTTACTTTACTTTATACTGGGCTTACACCCAGGGGAAACAAGCATTGGAAATGCAATAGGGCTCGCATTAGGAAAGTTTGAGCTATTGGTCTCATAAATCAAAGTTTTTTTATTTATGTGTTATTCTTTAAAATAGCTAAATTAATAGCTTTGTCATTTGCTATGTTTTGTTATGTATGCTATGTTTTGTTATGCTATACTATATTTTGTTTTGCTATGTTTTGTTTTGCTATGTTTTGTTTTGCTATGTTTTGTTTTGCTATGTTTTGTTTTGCTATGTTTTGTTTTGCTATGTTTTGTTTTGCTATGTTTTGTTTTGCTATGTTTTGTTATGCTATGCTTTGTTATGCTATGTTTTGTTGTGTTCTGCTATGCTATGCTATGTTTTGTTGTGTTTTGTTATGCTATGTTGTGTTTTGCTTTGCTATGTTTTGTTTTGTTATGCTATGCTTTGTTTTGCTATCCTATGCTTTGTTTTGTTATACTATGCTATGTTTTGCTATCCTATGATTTTTTTTGTTATGCTATGCGGTGTTTTCTTATGCTATGCTATGCTGTGTTTTGTTATGCTATGTTTTGTTATGCTATGCTGGTGAGGGGTGAGAGGGTGTGAGGGTGAGGGGGTGTGAGGGTGAGTGAGGGGGTGTGAGGGTGAGTGAGGGGGTGTGAGGGTGAGTGAGGGGGTGTGAGGGTGAGTGAGGGGGTGCGAGTGTGAGGGGGCTGTGATGGTGTGTGAGGGTGAGTGAGGGGGTGTGAGGGTGAGTGGGATAGGCGAGACCTAAAAATCTATCCAACAGCCGTACTGAATGAGTAAAGTGAAGTGCAAAAACCAATCAAATGTCAGAAGTGATCCTTCTGGTGTTAATAATCTTTATGAATTCATAGTTCTTGAACATGCTGGAGAGCACCTTCAAAGCGCAAACAACGTTTTTAACAGCTTAATCGTTGTGATTGGGTGGGTTTTTGGTGGTCAAAAGGACAGCATTCAGGCAGGTTTTCTCAACAATGGAAAATGCTGCATAACCAATGAGTCACCTCTAAATGCACAAAGGCATTAAAGGGCTTTACCTGCAGAGCGGTGTGAACTGCAGTGGTAGACCAGCTGATGCAGGGGAGGAGGAGAGGTGGGCTGATCACCGTGGCCCCTGCGGCTATAGAGGGGATCCGGGAGAGGCTGACCCCGGGCGGCCGATGACGAAGGGCACTCTGCTTAACCCGGAAGTGGGGGTGGGAGGAGTGTAGATTTTGGTGTTAAGAGGGAGGGCACCAAACGGGGAGAAATGTTAAAGGTCAATGTGATTAAACACGTTTTAAAAAAAAAGTACACTGGGGGGAGGAGAATCACCAAAACGTGCACTAACCCTCTATGAATTTCACGAGCCTGCATTCTGGCGTCATGATGTAACACGGCGTCCCTGCCAAAAGACCCCCCATTCCGCTCCCCCCAAATGATTCTGCATTTGCTAATGTTTTGTGACATAAAACCGGGAGATTATTATTTTTTTTCCCTGCCTTAATTGAAGGAAGCATTTAGTGGAGATTTACCCATTATTGGCTCTCGGCGCGCGTGCGGCGCGCTCGCGCACTCCGGAGCAGGTTTGGACGAGCTTGCAAATTTATGCGAATGGGCCTGCGGGGAGAGGCAATTTGTAGCCGAGACGGACAATTATACGTGGCCCATGAGTGCAAGAATGACTGCGCCAGGTGGCTAATGGGTAGTAAGGCTGCGCCAGCAGCCATGAGCCGCACAGCGGTGTGACGGCGGCTCCAGAGAGCGCCGAGAAGGGGTGCTGCGAGGCACTGGCCGCAGCCAAAGAGAAGGCTCGCGGGGAACTTTAAAAGTGAGCGAGGGAGAGGGGCTGGGGTAGAGAGAAGCCAGAGGGTGAGGAGAAAACAGGAGAGGGATACAAAAAGAGTGTGTGGGGAGTTAATTCAATAGATTAGAGTACAGGTGCGTGGGTGTGGGAAGGAAGTGAGAAGGCAAAAGAGCATTAGAGATTTTAAAAGACTGCGAAAAGAAAGTGAGAGTGGGAGAGACGATGGGGGACAGAGAGGCAGTGCTGTAGTGAGGAGAGTGAGAGATGAGTAAGTATGAGAAAGTGATAATGAGAACGAAGATAGGTGGGAGGAGAATTAGTTGGGGTGAAGGGTTAGCAGTAAGGATGAACTGAGAGAGGAAGGAGGAAAATTGGAGGGGAAAATGAAAAGAGGGAGGAAAAGAGGAAAACAATGAAGTGGAGATAAGCGGAAAGGATGAAGAGAGGGAAATAAAATGGACAGGTATGAAAATGAGTGAGGGAACGAGAGTGACGACGAGAGAAGAATACGGGAACAGCGGAAGCCAGAGAGAAAGATGGAGAGAAAGACTGAAACCTGAAATAGAGGGAGGGGGAAGAATCACAAAGAAGAGAGAGACGGACTGAGGCTGGAGAAGTGATTTAGAGAGGCACCGAGAGAGTAGCACTGAAAAACAGGTCCAGGGCTCTAAAAGAGAGACATATATGGTCGAGGTGGGAAATGCAGAAATCCGAGACAAACGAGCCAAAGAGAGGGAGGAAGATAGCGAGACGATGAGAGAGAAAGCTGGCCAGTGAGAGAGGCGGTAAGAAAGAGAAAATCAGAGAGAGAGAACATAGCATGTAACTGGGTAATGTGGCCCGATATTGCCATGAGGGGGTTCTAGTAATATCATGAACCACAAGGTGACGCGGCAGAGTGGTTTATAAATGTCACAGGAACCCTAAGATGGCAATGTAGGGCCATATTATGTACGCATGGTACCCATTGTGTATTTTAAATGGTATACATTAAGTTTGGGAAAGTTAGCTTGAAAAAGCAGTTTTCTAAAAAGTGAAGTTGGCACTGGGATTTGATTGGAATTATATATAATGTTTAAGCTTCTTTTAACTCTCCTTTAATAAATTGGTAATTGAAAAATGGTGAGGGTCATTGGATTTAGAAGATTCTGTGACTGCTGTGTTTACCGCACAATTATGGACTTACACTGACATTGAGGGAGAAAGCTGGACAGTGAGAGAGGCTGCAAGAAAAAGAAAAGCAGACAGAGAGAGAGAGGAGAACATAAAGGCACAGAGAAATGGAGAATCAGAGACAGAATAAAGACGAAGAGAAAAGCATAAAAGGAGACACGGCCTGCGGCCGTGAAACTGAAAGTACGGCCGGCCGGCTGTGAATAATTAGGGGGTGAGAAATGCGCTGGGAGGGCTGCCTTTGATGTGGTAATGCGAGGCAGGCGGCTGGTGGTATTGTGCATGCGCTTTTTAGGGCTTGCGCTTGCGCAATGACCTAAAAAGCACATGCACTCCGTGGAATCCCCAGTGTAATCGTGCTTGGTTAAACGCTGTTTAAGCCCCTATAGAGCTTCGCCAGCTATGCGCGTGCGCACAGCAGGCGAGCCCTAAAAAAGGAAAATTCTAATATCAGTTTGTGTCACTGGTATTGCGGTTAGCGAAAGCATAGAATAATGATTAGGGCTTTATGGTATTTATTTTTTAGCATTTCCATGTGTATTTATCCATATTTATTTTAGGTTTTGTGGATAAATTCAGTGGTAAAACTGTACAAATCCATATTTATTTAACTGATAGATGCACACACATACTTTGATGTCTGTCTTAGATATTTCAGCTGCCGCATATTATATAACAAACACCCACTGGTAAATATTAGCATTATACTACAAATGTATGTTGACACATGACATTATTTAATGAAATTGCATCTTTTTTAAATTATTCCCCGTGCTGTCCATATGCTCAGCTGTGGGCATTTGGTTCATGAAAGGCAGCACAGAGTGACTCAAAAGAAGCCCAATTTTCTGTATTTATCCACTTTTAAAAATAAATGCAGACAGAAAACAGTGTTTTCTGTCTGTATTTATCTGTAATAATCCTTAATATCGGAAATCCAGGAGCCTTGATAATGATCCATTGGACCCGTCTTGAGTGCCCTCAATAAAGATGTAGTATAGGGATTCTCGGGAATGGCTGTTCGCTGAAGAAATGCGGCTTAAAGTGGTACAAACTGATGATAGGTCTTCTGAGGACATACAGGATTGACATAGGATAGTGGATAGATTGTTAGAGAAGGAACTTGACACGTCTCTGGCAATGTCTTGAAGTGAAGTCGTCTTCCTCCCCCCCCCCCCCCCCCTTGGGTCGCTCATCCGCCTGAACGAACTCTGTGTGATGCTGGACTGTACTTTGTGACAGGGCACTGCTGATGACTGAGCAGGCACGATGGGGTCATCACCTGTTTGTTGATTTGTACTGGGAGCTATGTAGTGTGAACGCTGTAATTGCTCTCTTGATGTTTGTCAATGCTAATTTACAAAATTAATACAAGTAATAAATTGAAAGTTCCCTTTTTGAATGCAAGCCACACTGATTTGGGATGTGAAGTACTGTTAATTTTTGATGTTTACTGCTTCGTGGTAGTCCTACATTTCATTCATGCAGAAGATCCCAAAGTCTTAGTCTTTTCTAGCAGTGCTCTACTTTTTAACTGATCATTTTTATATTGAGTAGTTTTAGGTTGATCAATTAATTGAGTACATTTTCATCGGGCCTTTGATGTCTCAGCTGCAGGGGAGAGTATTTAAAGCTTTAGGTATAATAAAGTACAGGTTGAAGAGTAGTGATTGGGTGTTGATGGCCATCAGAAGTGAGACCTGCAGGACCGAATATGCTTCATGGATGGACCTAAAGCAACTTTGAGTTGTTTTGTTTGACTACAGACAGGTACTCTGCACATACTGGCAGACGAGAGTGAATGACTTGCCAAATCCAGTGTTTAAACTCTAGCGGCAATCCTGCCACATTGTCAGCAAAGATTAAGTCTGTGATATTTCCTGCCCTATGCATAGAATTGATAATATGGTAAGTTAAGCTCAATGTTTTCTGGTAGTCTAGATCATGCATTGTACTTTGTATCTTGTTTGTCCACCCAGAGGTTGAACTATCCCTACGGGAGAACCCTCTCTGGCAGTGATTGAAGGGCTGTGCAAAGGTGACTATATTGTCCAGAAACCATGGGTTGTAGTCCAACATGTGGTATATATTGTCAATAAGAAGGTGTTTGTGCTAGGTGACTTTTGGTTGGCAAGTGTTCGAAGGAGCTGCTGTAATAGGAATCCATGATATCTACTCATGTCATGTCTCCAGAGAAGATAACTCATGCTTTACCCCTCTTCTATTCTCCACGTCGGTGACCATGTGGATCTTTCGAAGTTCGTTGCACACTGCAAGTCAGATTGTCAAGAACCAGATTGCAGTTAGTCTGAGGATATGGCCTTTCTCTCTTTTCAATCTGGTCCATGGTAATGGGTTAATATGTGGGTGTTGAGGGAGTATTGCTAGCTCTGGTTTAAGGTGCAGTGGTTCTGATGAACCTTTGATGGTGCAGAGGGTCCCCTGGGAGTCATATGGTGACTGTTGGTGACCTGCTTCCTAGACTGCCTGGTTGGGGAGCCAATTGATGTGGGTGGACCTGGAAGGCTGTCCCTCAGTTCTTTTTTTGTTGTTGTTGTTTTCCTACACGGAATGGCATGTTGATGTCAATCTGTGAGAGCAGTAGGCCATTTTGTACGGTCCAAGGATGACATATATTCTATGCTTTACTGTGTGTTAAGTCATCGTTATGTCACACTACTCTAAGGCTACTTGAGATCTCTACTATTTTAGCTTAATTTTTAGGAACATACATAATAGATGAGAAAAGTGCAGTTTGGTAAAGTAGATCTTAAGAAGGTAATTGGCTGTGTCTTTAAGAATATCTGCAGTATGTGAGAAGTTATATGTTCTCTATTAGTGATTACGTTTGACAGGAAAATGAATGCCTACCTACACAGATTTGGGTCTCAAAATTTGACCGTTTTGAAGTTGTCTTCTCCTGGCCTGAAGAACCCTCCCTTCCAGCACCTCACATCTGCCACCTCCTTCATACGACTTGGTGTATAGCATCCCTGAATGTGCAGTTATCACCCTTCGGTTACACACAAATGTCAGTAACTGTGCTTTTGCATACTAAGATGTTGCCCAAGTCTGTGATGATTCATACAGTGTGACTGTTGACAGTAAATCACTTCCTAGTACACTTTTTGTTATAATATTTAAATAAAGTATACCAGATAAATAGTTTCGGGATATAGGTCATCAGCATCTGAAACTGGCACGTATGAAGTATGGGCAGCCTAGAGGCCACACTTTGATGATGCATGTTACTTAATGGTGCCGCAGATAAAAAATGAACACTCCAGGGTGTGATTCTGTTCTTTTTGGGGCACACTCCTGGCGCCTCTGCAGAAAATAAAGGACAACAACTGGTTCAGAAAGTCTGTCTTAAGTGAGCTCTTCAGTAGAGCGTTTTAGGCAGCCAGGCTATATGTCTCTTCCTGGTACTTTTGTCATTGGTGCTACTGCCTTGCTGTTGGTTTCAGGATGCATAGTCCATCAAAACCTAGAAATGTCAGCTGCTAATGTAACCAGTATATACATATGATTTATTTTAAGGATTAATTATTTGTTGCTTTTCCTCTATTTTCCATGTTTTGTCTACAAAGAGGATGTCTACGCTGTTCCCATCACTTTTTCCACAAGTAACTGAGTCCCTTTGGTTTAACCTTGACCGACCATGCGTCGATGAGAATGAGCTTCAGCAGCAGGAACAGCAGCACCAGGCTTGGGTAACTATGACTTATGGGAAGGCTATTTTGTAATCTGACCATGTATGTTCAATTAAGTCACAATCATAATATTACATATTAGCTAGTGTTAACTTAGTTTAAATTGCATTGAATGAAAAGATCCAAATCTTGAAACAGTATGGTGTTTGTATCAAGACAATAAGGTTGTGTGGTATACATTGAGAATCCGATTGCTCCTAAGTACGCCTCAGACCCGACAAGCTCTTGAGCTTGTGCATAAAAGAAGGAAAGTGAGGAAACTGTCCTAATTGATGACAATCAATGCCTTTAAATAGTGGGGATGGGAGTAGATCTCCCATCCATAGCAATTATTACAGATGCATGTTCACCAAAAGATAATCTTCAACATCTCTTGATGGTTGTGCATGTCTTTAGGCCCAGATCTGACCTCAACTTGAATGACATTTAATTACCTGTAGATTTGCAATAGGGAGCTTGTCCCTTTGATTTGAGCTAAAAGCACAATGTGTACATTGAGTTGTTGCTGAGCTCTTCCTACATGATTGATGATGCTGCATTGAGTTCTGTTTCACTATAATTATTGAAACCTAAAACAGCTGTCAATGCAGAGGGGACCTCTAGAAGGATCCTGAATGAGGATCCAGAAATATCGGAAACCCTATCCCAAATCACTTGAGGAGTCATATTGTTACTGTTGTATGAGGGGACAGTTGCCACAGGCCAGGTCCACTTGAGATTGGATTAAGGATTTCAGCACCTTGACCATGGCCATCTAGCTGTTGGGACTGCTCAAACCAGTTGTATGAATGAAAGCTTCTTGAGATTTTTATGCTTTGGGAGTAACAATAGTCGTCTTATATCCGTCTCCTTGTATCTTGGTCACACATGTAGAAAATTGACAAAACAATGAAACCGGTTGGTCACTGGTCTAACGGACAATTCATGGTCCGAATGTGGCATTCGTCATTTTACACTTAATTCTGCTGGCACCACCATTGCCATAAATCAGACTACAAATCTTGATCTAGATTAGGGTACATTGCTATCCCTGGACTCAAAGGCACCTCACAGCTAGATGTGAATGGGTGAGAATCTAAGGTCTAAGAGAAAAAGGGAGTTCATGCCAGCACTTTTGAAGTGTTTCCAGGGAGGACCATGCAAGAGTTAAGTTTAGGATCCACCTTAATGCAGGCCCCAGGTAAATGAGGCCTTGATAGCATTTTAGAGCTACGTTTCATATTCAAATGATGAAGCTCTGGGTTTCCCCATGCAGCAGTGTGTCAGTACTGACTAACTTCTTGTGGCTTCTTAAACCTTTCTCCTATATTTGTAATGATTCGTGAATTGATTTAGATTTCTGTGCAAAGGATGTTTCAGTCTTCTGGATTGCAGCCAAGACATCACAGGAGTCTTTTGAAAGGAGGAAAACAACATACATTTATTTAATGAGTCTTTTCTAATAAAAATAGAGACACCTGATCACTCCTGCAATATATGCTGTTCCTACAGGGGAATCTGGAAGGTGGAACAATGGGGGTTTTATCCTTTGAGTGCCCAGCCACTGTCTTTTTCAGACAAAGCTTTAATGTAGCACAAACTTGGCCCAAAGATATCGGAGCGCTTTACATGAACACAAGATTACATTACACAAGGACAGCAGATGTATTTTTTTTTTGTTTAGACACAAGATTAAATGATTTGCCCAGAATCACGGGATGTTGAGCCGATGCCAGACGCGAAGCTGCTTCCCCAGTTCCAAAGTTGGCAGCTATGGCCATTAGGCCACATCTCCACTACTTGAGATACATATGTGTCTCATGAGAGCAAATTTAGAAAACAAGGGGAGGTGTTAGTTTAAGGTTTTGTGTCTCTAATAAGAGACTGAGTTTTTGAATATTTTAGTTTGAGATAATTTTTAATGTTCGAGACTGAACTGTTTTAAATATATCAATCATTTCAGAAGTCACGTTTTGTTCTGCTTACTCTGTCTGGATCAGATAATCTGGGATTTTTGTGCACAGACATTACATAGTCTGGTTTTGCAATAACAATGGCTATATTGATCCCCAGAAGTGCGAATCAAGAGCCTAATTATACATTTATGAGAAAAGCCCTGAAGTCATAACCTGAACAGCTTAATGTTACAAGTCTGTGGTTTACCTTGCCTTAATTCATATATTAAGGTCACGTTCCACTCATTCTTTTTTTGCAAAAATTATGACTAGGCATTTGGCATGGGTGAGAGAAGTTTAAGACCATGTGATATTCGCCCTGAGGAACTGCTTTTACATATTAATCCGATAACCAGTTTTTGCCCTGTGTTACCCTGACAGCAAACCACTGTGGGGAGATTTAGTCTATCACAGGGTGCTATTGGTGAACACATTTGTGCGCCACCTTCTTTTAGCCATTGTGAAGGCAGTCAGATGGCACACCCTGGCAGGGAAATGGTTAAATGAACGTTAACTGTGCAGATGCTGTATACCGGTTGCTGTGTTAGAACAGAAAACCTTGCTAAAGCCCTAAGATCAGAATGAAAACAGGAAAAGGAAACAATAATGGCCAGATTTGTCTGTGTATTGCCAGTTGCAGGCCATAGTTTATCTTCAGTGCTCACTGAATCATATGCGAATTTTGAGGAAGTTGGTAACTCTAGTGCTGTTTTAGAGCTGCCTTCTCGCTCCCAAGGAACAGAAGCACAGATCATACCTCTTTATGGAATGTGGTGCCATTCGTTATTGGGAGCACCAGAACACATGCAACAGGAGCTCGGTCTTTACCACTGCATTCGTACTGCATGAATGTGACGTTAGAAAATAGTCTGCCCTCAGAAGACCTTGTAAAAACTAAAATCCCTGTGTAAACGTGCCCTACCTATTTCACTGACCTTCTTTAGTCGCCTATCCATATTTAAAAACTGTGTTAAGAATCTAGGAATTTGCCTCGTTTTTTTAAATGAAGCTCCAATGTAAATGTTATTACAGGGAAGTCATGCATTTCCTTATTTGATAATTTCAATTTCTTGTCAAAAATCTTTTAGCAGTGTTATTTCGGAAATGATTTTACTTTTGTAATCTAGCTAACTAGCATTTTGACTTCTTGGCCATAAGGATCTACAAAACTGGTTCCCACTCCAGGTGCCCCTCCCCAAACGGGGAATTCTTTTAAAGCATTAATTCGGCATGTTTTACTGTTTTGCAAGTTTGCTGTTATGTACGCACCAATGGCACAGGCTGCATAAACGTCTTAATTTTTAATCTGAGACGGTAGCAAAAACGTTTTCCATAAACGCAACTTTGTGAATAAACTATTCTCCAATTTACCAATACATCTGGCTCCAGAAAGTTCAAAATGCTATCATCTGTCTTTCTGTGGAGAAGACCTTCCTCCCTTATTTGCTGCCTTTCATAAAGGCTATCCAGGCCAACCGGTCTGACTTGCATTTCCACCATCCTTCTGCATTTGCTTTGCTCACACCAGTGACCAGTCCTCAACTTGCCCAGAGACATTCAAAATGGCGTTAGTCGAAATAATGCCAATGTGTTTGTTTTCGTTGAAAAACAAGAATATTTGTGACTTAAAAATAAGAGAGAAGCTGCATTTTGTCAGATGATCAACACATGAAATAAATGGTGGAAGGAATACAAGGTACAGATAAAGAAATCGCCACATTAAAAAATGTTGAAAATAAAGTTTACACGTGTGCGCTTTGAATTATGTAATACAAATAGATCAAAAAGATAAGTGTTCATCACTCTTATTTTCAGTTGTCCTATGGTTGTCTCTCTTAACCTACAGTTTTGCTTTTTTGCCTTGTCAGCTCCAGAGTATAGCTGAAAAAGACAATATTTTGGTACCAATAGGTAAACCTGCCTCAGAGGTAAGTTTAATCAATAATGAGTTACTTTACATGAATGTGCATTTTACATGACTTTTAACTCGTACTCTGGGACTTAGAATCTGAAATGAAAGTAGTGTACATCTACTATTAAATATTGGAAGCTGATCCCCTTGTTAAAGATTGAAGAAAACTGATCTTGTTTCTGAATTTGGTATTTTAGGCAAAAAAACTTCACATTTTAGAAAGCGTTTATTTTTGTTATGCGTTCGTTATTTGTTTTTTAGCTATTCATTCAGAATGTATTCTCTGTTGAATAACCTCTCTAAACCAGGCAGCAGTTGTAGAACAGCGCCTCCTTGTGACATGATTAATACTCCATATTTAATAATATCAGCCAAACATTATAATAACATCTTTGGGGTTTAAAATTACATGTGTTCAAATACATACAAGGGCTTCGCTCATCCCTCGTCATGCATGTATCTGTTGTATCATCATTCACAGTTTGCTTCTTCCACTACATAATGGGGCAGTGGGTCAGCCCCCTAAAGGCTTTAGCACACTTCACTGTGACTGAAGGCATTTTGCTTATGTACGTGTATAACTGCCTAAAAGTTCACTTCATTTCCTGAACAATTAAGCCAATGTGCTTTCGTTTCATATTTTTTTTCTAGTTCTTTCCGTGACTGGTCTTTTTTTTTTTCAAAAATCTTGGTCTTATTTAGATCACGAAAATTTTACTTTGTATTTCTTTTTTACATTTAATGATATTACATTTCTGGACAACATGCCAAATATGTAATAACACTGCGGGCATGTCGGACAGGACTTTGTGTGACTGCTATAGTTTGATGCATATTGACATAAAGCCATGTACCCAGCTTTCCTCGGTTTAGTCTCTTAGTAAAGCCAGGGTTAGAGGTCTGGTCTCTTGGTTTCACAGCACTTGGTCCCACAGCCACTACACTATTTCTCTTTCCCTAAAAAATGCAGCTTTTATTACAGCACCATAGCCAAGGTAGCGTAATTGAACCTTTTTAAGATCTCATTGTCTGCATGGGCCTTTTGGCAGACAAAATATATACATAGAATTGCTCACGTATACACATTCAGTAAACAGTTATAATTTTCTCTTCCCTTTCATGTTATAAATGTTCAAATATCTCTTTAAATACTTGGTGAACAGCTTCCAGTGCTCGTAGATAACACCAGCATCGCTATAACGTACTCAAAAGTATTTGCAATACAATTTCCTTTACCCCTCTCATTCCACAAGAGGGACAACCTGTCAAAGACCACTTAAAGGTGATATATTTGAGTGGGTTCAAGGTCACAGGTTTGCTTTATGATAGGTTTGATATAAGGATACATTTTTTCTTTTTGATTTTTAGAAAACACTACTTTAAAAGGAGGAAAACTGACCTAGTTCTGGCTTAATCAAGTTATCTGCTCAGTAGTTTGCATTATGTGCCACTGCTACCCACTGGGCAGTGTTGCAGTGTTCTGCAAAGTATGCAGAAAGTAGATGGATGTCCAGCGGGCACCCTAACGGGTGGCACATACCTTATTTAGGCTAAGACATAACGTGGGAGGGCTGAGAGAATAGAAACAAATAAACCTAGGATGGCGTTTCATCTGGTGGTGATAAGAGAATATGTGGGAGTGTGCATAGTTTAGTCAAATAATTGGTGGTCTCATTATGAGGTGAATGAGGGTATGATGATGGGGAAGAAAATGGAAAAGTGTGCAGGAATATGATGGCAACGGTTTTATTAACCAGTGAAGGCATGGGAAATAAAGAAATGCAAGAATTGTGACCCATAAAGAGAATGCCTGGATATTGGAGCGGGCAGGTGGGGATTGTCGTTTGTCTTTCTTCATTTCCTCCTGATTTTTGATGGCCTTATGAGTTTTCATCCAGGAAACTTGGAAATCTAATTATAAACATTTTCACTTTATGGTTCCCTCGGGTGAAATCCAGGTGTAATGTTCATAACAACAGTGAGGTTGTCTTTTTCAATTCCTTCAGGAATCCTCGCGACATATACCTTTTGAAACTGTACACCTAACTTCAACCACTCAAGTCACTGGTTTGCAGCGAATATCTTGCCTCCGTTTTGCTTTGGAGGTGCCCATCATGTTTTGACACTCTCAGAGCTTTTAACCTTCTGCTTATGAATCTCTCTTTGTCACTGACTTTATCCAGCTTCATATTTAGAGAGTCTGTAGTTTGCTTAATTTTCCTTTGTCAGTCTGTCCACCAGCCATGGAGGCTTTCCAACGTGCTTTAAGGCTGTGTGAGACATGTTTCCCCTAGCTTGCCCTTGTTGTAGTCTCTCCTCAACTGCAAAGTCCTCTTGGATCACCGAATTTTTCAGAGATGCTTCTTCCAGAGCAGTGCCAGATGGACCCATACACGTTTTCTCCCACTACCAAGTACACTAAATGGTGGAATTTTGAGGGGATTCAAACTATTTTATTCCCTGCTTTTCAATAGAGCTCAGGCTTTTCTTCTGCTGTCAGCTCAGGCGTTCACTGTGCCGCCTGTGATTCATTCTTATTGTTGTCAGCACTTGATTTGTTAGTGCATTTGTCCCTATAAGGTTGCAGAGGGACGCCTGCAACCAATGTGACCTAACCCCCCCCCTTCCCTTTACAAGAAGTTGAGACAAGTGTTTTAGTCCCATCCTATTTGTTTTGTTATAAGAATTTGACATAGAGTGCTAAGGCTGAGAGTATTCTAAGCCATACGAGGAAGTAGGCAGGAAGAGGATGTGCATTGTGCTCCAGTGATACATTCCACCATTCCTGCCATGCTGACGACGTTTGTTTTATTAGGATGGGAATTTTCCAACTTTCACCAAGGGTGAAGCCTGCCTTTTTGTGCGGCTTGCGTAGGCAGAATTCCAGCTTCTTCGAAACTTTGTGTAAATTCCATTATGTAAACCAAACTTTACAGTAAATAAGAACCATCGGCTTCATCATATGACTGCGTCAAACAACTTTTGCATCTTGGGATGTGTTTTTTTGTGTTAAAAACATTTTTCTATCTCTTGGCTTTAGTTTCCTTATTTATGTCAATCCTAGGTTGTTGTTTAGCAGTGCTTTCTCACCTTTGGGCTGTAGTAAGCTCAGTGAGGAAAAAGAGGTAGGAAAATGATATGCCTCAGTAATATGATCTTGCCTGGTGACATCCTTGTCTTCCTTTTTGTTTCTTCCCTTGTGTAGCATTATGATGAAGACGAGGAGGAAGACGATGAGGATGATGAAGACAGTGAGGAAGATTCGGAGGATGATGAGGACATGCAGGACATAGATGAGATGAATGACTACAACGAATCTCCAGATGATGGGGAAATCAACGAGGTAGTTTCAGGAAACCTTACGTTTTGTTCTGTGCCTGATAATTTCAGCTTTGATGGTGTTTGCCGTACTCATCCAAGCAGAGAACACATGGTTCATGTAAAGCTTGATTTGTGCAATTTGAGTAGAATCCCATTTTGTACAGTACAAGCCAGAACTTTTCCAAAGGGGTTTAAAGTGACACGCCATAGGAAGCTGGCTCTGTATATACTATTCCAAAAAAACATATACTTTTTACACAATCCAAACAGTCCCCAAAGATATAACCAAGGTTTAAGTAGATAATACCTTACTCTCAATTTAGTGGTAGCTGGGCTGAGCAGTTAGGCTTATCAGAGGGTATTGTGAATGCATTTGGTGTACATACTCATTCAAGGCAGGAACATACACTCCATGATTAACTCGAGGCCAATGTTTTGTACACAAATATTACTTAAGTTACTTTTATCTTAGCAACCAAGCTGAACTCAGTAGATTTATCAAATATGCAATACCTTCAAGTTATTACTGGAAAAAAGATTTGTATAGAATCTCAAGTAGTTTGAGCTGCCCAAATCAGCGTAACACAAGGCGAGTGCTTTTCAGGCGCACCTCCAAGTGCCGCTGATCCTTCAAGGGGGAGGTGAGAAGCACCTCCTCCTAAAGAAGTCTTTGTTTCTGACCTCCAAGAGTTCAAAAGCTCTCGCCCCGTGAGGCCAGAAACCTGGCTGGTGGTGGCTGTCTGGCAGGGACCAGTCAGCCAATACACTAGAAGCTACTCGGTTTTCAGTGGGTATCTCTAAGATGCCCCAGAGTGCATTTTATAATAAATCCAACACAGTCAACCCTGTGGGTTTATTATGCTGAGAGGTTTGATACCAAACTTCTCAATCTTCTGTAAAGCCATTAGGAAGCTGTGGAGTTTGTGTTGACCAACTCCAGCCAATGTACTAAAGGTGGCTTCACTGCACTTACAGTATCCAAGAATAGACTCTGACACTGTAGGGGCATATTGCTCATGCAGCTGTGCCCGCACCTGTGGCATAGTGCACCCTGTCTTAGGGCTGTAAGGCCTGCCTGACGGGTGTCTTACCTATGCCACAGGCAGGGGTGTGTATGCATGGCATACAGAAAGGAGTGCTATGTCGACTCTTTTAGATTAACTACACCAAAACACATAGCCTGCAATGGCAATGTGTGTGTGTGTGGTGTGGGGGGTCCTTTAGGGTGGCACAATACATGCTGCAACCCCTCTGGTCACAAGGCCCTTGGTACTACTGGTACCTTTCGCAAGGGACTTGTATGTGCACCAGAGGTGTGCCAATTGTAGAAACACTTAGTCAAAGTGCATCAGTAATCTGGCACTAAGTGTGTTGGGGGTTACTGCAACAGAAAATATCTTGAAAAATTACTTTAGTTGCTTCCCAGTATATTCAACAGTGTCAATAGTTATAATTTGGTCTTCAACACGCTTCATCAATAAAGAGTTTTGACTTTTTGAGGGAGGTATTGTAATCATGACCAGAGTACAATAGAAGTGTGATCTTTATTTCACCATCATTCAGCTTTGTAATGCTATAAACAGCACACATTATTACCCAGCTCAGTGCTACTCCCTTTTCTACCAAAAGGGTGAAAAACTGAGTTAGCTCTCTTCACCCTTGGGACGGTTTGCATGCAGATTTCTACCAGCAATTCACTCAGAACATTTCCAACTTATGGGGAATGCCCTCAGAGTGACCTTTCTCGTTTCGATTATGCACTCAAGCCAAGCTGCACTGATGCTCTTTTCTAAATCACACATTTGTGTCACAACTTTCTCACAGTCTTCTTAGTATTTGCATCACAGCAGTGATCTTTCTAAATGGCTACAGATTACCCAGACCCACTCATCTAGTTCAGGCGGATGTAGTCATTTTTGCTCTTCTGGTGACTGTAATTATAAATACAGACTTGGGATTATGGTTATTTTAATTCTGCGTACACATGGTGTTGGTTGATTCTCATACGGTAGGAGTGTTTGATGTAAGTACGGAAGAGCAGGATCTCTGCCAGATGTTCAAAATAACAGTTGACTTACACTTATTGTACGTTATTATCCTAAAAATCTGGCAGCCCTGTACCTACATTGACTGTTCCTGTTTTATAGCTATAAATACCATTGCATTGTTTTAAATCCAACAGTGTCTGAGCAGAAACATGCGCAATCATTCATTCATACAGTGTAAACCTAGAGGAAATCACTGACTTTAGCAAGAATTTATGATGTGCAGCATGGTTGAAGCACTATGACGATTTTGTATGGCAAGTCTCCATCAGAGTATTGGAAAAAGACTACATTGTTCTCTGCTGCAACTATTGCTCAGATCTACCAAAATATCATCATCTTCATCAAAAATCTTTATTTCGGCAGAATTGCCATAAAAGATAACATGCAAGGTGGTACAAATAAAAACAAGCTATCATATCCTTAACAAACAATCAACAGAGCTAAAAATGGTTTCATTAAAACTTTAAAAAGTACTAGGTAGTAGTAGAAAATTGATGATATTTAAAACTTGTGCAGCTAATCAACAATCAAAAGGGCACAAACTGTAGTCAGTCCAGTACGGAAAAAATGCTTGGGAAAGAGATTAATTACAATGTAGTAATAGAAAACTGTACAGTTAATCTACAGCCCTGGGTAGCAATCGCCTTCTCTTATACCAGAAAGTTTCCAGATATTTTGCTACCGCAAAGACTATCATACCAGAAAGGTCAGTTTTTTAAGGACCCTATATGCCTGCAGGCAGTGAGTAAAACCTAAATTTCTGCAGGCAGGGACTATCCACTTCCTTCTCGCCTGCCCATAGGTTTGACAAAAGAACAGTATGTGCAACTTGGTTTCTTGGTCGTGGTTGCAGCCTGGGCAGTGACTCAAGGGGGGTCAGACCACTTGCTGGTGAAGGCACGGATTGGCAGACTTCCGTACCTCCACTGTAGGTACAGTTTCCTAGTATTAGATGGGAATATAACATCTAAAATGCCCTCTAACTTGTAAATGTCCTTGGTCCTTAAAAAGGAGTCAGTTAGGTTGCCCGACAGCGCGGCCTGTCTCTGTACCACAATTTTACTTTCACGGTATAGTGTGAGTAGCTGTTTCCTTGAAACCGTGGAACAGGCGGTCGCGGGAGTAGTGCACAAGTCGGGTAATCCAAGGCACACAAGCTCCCTTTTTATATGTTGGAACCAAGGAATATTCCCTACGATCGGGTAATTTAGTATTTCCTGAAGCTCAGACCTATAACTTGCAAACTCTGGGGTGGTCCAAACTCTACGCCAAAAGGTTAGGGGCCTAACTCCCAAATCTTCATCAAGAGGCCTTAGTCCCAAATCTAGCCTCATTGGCAAAAGGGGGGTGCTAGGGGGGAGAAGTAAAAGCTGCCTAATGAATTTGTTCTCGGTTACCTCTAACTCGCGGTTACACGTATGGCCCCAGAGTTCGCTACCATACATGACCGCTCCCCTAGCCTGCACTCTATATATTTCTAGGGGGGACCGATAGCCTTAACGGTAGATTTATTTTTATTTACAAGGGCAATTGCTCCTCCCGCCATTTGGGCCAATTTGAGTTGGATTTTAGTTTGGTGATGGCGCCAGGACATATGCTCATTTAAAGTCACCCCTAGGTATTCGAAAGTGCGGACTCTCTCCAGGCTGTTTCCACCAATAGAAGGGTTGGGGCGAGTTTTAGAGGGAGGATTGAAAATCATGTATTTGGTCTTGAGAGTATTAATCTCAAGGCCATGGGTTCCACAGAAATCCTCGAACCCCTTCAAGATTCGTTGAATCCCCATAGGTGTCTTGGACAGAAGCAGGGTGTCGTCAGCAAACATAATCGCCGGCACCCTGCTTCCGGCCAGTCTGGGGACGTCACTGTCCACTACCCGATTTAAATGAGAGATTACCCCATTGACATAGAGGCAGAACAGGGTTGGTGCGAGCACACAACCCTGTCTTACCCCCCGTCAACGGGGAATCTGTCGGATAGAGATCCGTCCCGGCCACATCTGACCTGGCCATAGTTGTTTGTATGCAGGCGGATTATCATGTCTAGCAGGTACCAAGGTACCCCCATATTGGACAGAACAGACCAACGTTTTCTTCGGGGGACTAGATCAAATGCCGCCCGTAGATCTACGAAAATGGTATAGAGGCTGCCACCCTCCACTTTTACCGTTTTCCAATATAAGAGAGCCAAGCGAAAAATTTGGTCTATAGTGGAGACTTTTTTTCTGAACCCCGCTTGGAATGGGCTCAGAACCGAGTGTTCAAGCATCCACCCCAGTAAACGATCCAAGGTGAGCCTTGCGAAGATCTTTTGGGGGACATCTATGAGGCTAATGGGCCTGTAGTTGACTGGGAGCAGAGGAGAGCCCTTCTTGAAGATCGGTACAATCTCTGCTCCCAGCGAAGTACTGGGTACCTCCATCCCCCCTAGTATTGAGTTTAAAAGGGCCTGTAGATATGGTGCCCATACAATTGGTTCGTGCTTGAACAGGTCTCCAGGGAGCCTGTCCAAGCCCGGAGCTTTCTCTGCTCTCAATGTAGCAATTGCAGCGCCAACCTCCCCGACTGTGAATTCCTCCTGGACCAATTCAAAATTAGGGCCCCTCGCCGTCTTGCATACATCCTCTGAGCAATCTGTATTGTCCAGAGAATATAAGGTACGAAAATGGGCCTCCCATAGAGCAGGAGCGATATTAGCTTCAACTGCTGGTGTTGGGTCCACTGCACCAGTTTTAACAATCTGCCAGAATTTCCGTCTGTCTCTGGAGTTAAGAGCACCCACCATTTCGGACCAATTTTCATTGTACCACTCGGTCTTGGCGATCTCAATTTGATGTCTATACTCTAGCCTTTTTGCCCTAACCAACTCGGAGCTGACCCTTAGCTTAATAGCCTCGAGGAGTTCGGCTTTGGCCTTCCTACAAGTAGAATTATACCATGACGCTTTGGTTGATCTACTAGTTTTTTTCGCTACTCGGGGATTCAGCACCTCTGCTATAGCGTTGGTAAGCTCAGAGTGAAGATCACCAAGTGCATTGTGTATTTCCGAAGTTGGGCGTAATAAAGTAAGCTTTTCTACACTTTGGAGGACCGGTAGGATTAAGGCATATAGCCGAGAGATAGATTCTGGATTCCCTATGACTTTTGCCCATCTTATTCTGCGTCTATTGCTAGATAGGATCGCACTATTGTCCAATGGAATTTTGAGGGACTGGTTCTCACTGATATGACCGGGCACCTGAAAAACCAGAGTCAGTGGGTTGTGGTCGCTTTCGTCCCGTGGGATTACTTGAAAGCTCTTCACCATAGCCCAGTTACAAGTTTCCACAAAAATGTAATCTATACGTGACTCAGACCCTATTTTGTTGTAAGTGGTTTTAGGGGGAATATCCCCTGAGACCCGCCCATTACAGGCCCTTATAGATTTATTAAAAGACAGGGCCATGATTTGTGTAGCGAGCGGAGTCCAAGATTTAACTGATGGACCCCCTGCAGGGGGAATATCCCAGTGGTGATCCTCCTCTAGCGTGGTACCTTGCAGAAAAGCTGGCAGGGGTTCAAATTGACAGTTAAAATCACCCCCTACCAGGTATGGGATGCCTTGGGGGATTGAATTCAAGAATTGGGAATAATCCTCAATTGTGCCTGATGCCCTGGTCGCCCCTGTGGGTCTTGAATATACGTTGATTAAAATAAGTTTAGCCAGATTGGGCCATTCCAGTACCACACTTTGGATATCCGGAGAGTTTGACTCCAATTTTGAGACAGAACAGCCCAGGTGTGAACCCACCCAGATAAGAAGCCCACCTGACGGGCGTCCCTTCCCACCCCATTTTGCCTCAATAGAAAATGATTCAAACCCAGTGCGATGGTAGGGTTCCTAGCCCACGTCTATCTTGTGAGTCAATAAATGACCCCCAATCCGGCAGATCAAGTTTGTTCGATATACCTGATAAATTCCAGGAGACAATTGACAGGGAACCATGCTCCATGGCTGCTCTTACTCCGTGAGTGGTATCCCCACTGACAACCGGGGAAGGTGAAGCCTGCAGTATAGTTTGGCTACTTGAGCCATTTTGGTGTATCGCATCCTTGCTACGTGAGTTGGGGGGGAGTCAACTAAGGCTAAATGGCTTTCAGATTCATTGGTCACGACGGCTTGTTTGAGTCAGTCTACACCCTCCAGATCATTTAGAGGATCGAATCTGTTGTAAAGTGGTAGAGGGTGCACTAACCTATGTGATTGGTTTGCCCCACGAAATCCTGTCGGTCTGAAAGTGGGAAAGAAATTTTGAGGACCAGTGTTCATAACCCCTGGGTAGAAGTACTCAAGGCCGAGAGATTGGAGGTCACCCTCCCGGCCAAATCTAGGTTCTCTCCGTATGTGATCTACAGCCCAGGAGTCTCTAAAATTCACTATAATACAGTCCCCTTCAAGATCTTTGGGATTATTGCCCACCCAGTGAACCCTTCTAACTCCCAAAATTTCAGTACTTGAAGATGGGGGGAGGGTCCTATTCCTATCTAACCAAAAAACAACCTTGTTCTTTAATTCCCTATATGATTCAGCATTTCCTGCCCCCAAAGATCGCACTCCTACTAAAACTATTGTGTAGGGTGCCGCTTCTGGCGGAAGGTTTATGCTGGAGAGTTGCTTTTTACTAGCTCCCTTATCCTGCTGAGTTTGAGTATTCAACTTTCTGTCCATGGGTATCCCATTAGATAAGGGCTGGGCTGCGCATACCGGGTCCATTGCTTTCCCACCTTGCCTTGATACACCTACTGAGTTCTTCGGGTGTGCTTTTGGAGTGGGTGTATTTATTTTTTTAGCTGGTTTTTTATTGAGTTCACCCGCTGACGCCCCCGCTGAAACAGTGCTAGGGCCCAGATCCCTTGTAGTAACCCTGTTGGTCTAATGGAAGCATTACCCTTGACCAAATCAGCTAGTAGTAGTGAATTATCTCCCACCTGTTTTTCAATTTGGTCAAGCTTAGAGTTAATCATCCTGGTTCTCTCTAAGAGTGGCAACATAAGGGCTTTCATCATAAACTCAATTTTACCCAATAAATCGCCATCGGGTACAGATTGAGAGACAGGGTGACTAATGCCTTCCGTTATATAACTAGTAAGGGTGGGCGGTTGGGGAATGACTGTAGGAACTAAGTCCAGGGACTTCTTTTGTTGTTTAGCGAGATGGCCCGTTAGGGAGCTACCCCTTCTTTTCCTACTCTTTAGTTTCGCCCTGTCAGGTGAGCCAGGAGACAGAGTCTGGGCGGATTGAGAGACAGGCACTGGGGAACATTGTGAGCCAACGATATCACTGATGGGGGGCAGGCTCACAGATGATAGATTTAAACTCAGAGTGTCTGAGACTTCCCCAACATCTACCAGTCTTATTTCATTCCCTAGAGTGTGAGTTGGAGCGGGGGAAACCGTCTTACGTATGAGGCCTAGAGAAGATCGTTTCCCCGTTATTAGATCCAGTGAGAGTCTTTTTTTCAGTGAAGGCTATCTCCTTTTCCAAAATAGTAGAGGCTCTTTTAAAGAAATGGTCCAGAGTGCCAGTGACCACCCCACTAGATGTGGGGATTGCAACATGGCGGATTTTCCCGGATCGTAGAGACATAGTACAAGCCACTACCAACCCACAAAATGGAATAACAAACACACCTATACCTTTGGTCCTTCAAAGCTTTACAGACATTAAGGTTAGCGGCAGGTGTCAAACGATAAGTTTAAGACCAACAAATATAAGGGAGGTTGCCCAGCCCGGCCTTAGTCGTCCTTGGACGGCCTTAGATGGCCCGCCCTTTGCCCGGGCTTAGCCCGGCGACGCCCGCGCGCGTCTCGCGTACGCGGGAGCAAGAGTGTCTAAATAGCGGGAGGCAGGGGCGGGAAGAGGACCAGCTGCGGCGGATGACCAGCCGCACTGCACGCTGGTCCTCGCAGTCCCGTCTGTAGCCTCTAGGTCAGTGAGTCCCGCTGATGCGCTGTGCCAGCGCGCTCCCCTTGCTCCGGTCCTTTGTTGAGCAGCTCACGCGAAGCGGGGGCCGCGAGGAGTGGGGTCGGTGACAGCAGAAGGGGTCCTGTGGCAATACGGCAAACCAAACGTCCTGGAGCCCAGCGAAGAACAAAGAAATACCAAAATAAAGTATTTACAAAGGCTCTCCTTCATCTTTGGTACTGTTGGGAGATGGGTCCTGAAAGGGCTTGTGCATCCCTATGGCATAACCTTCCCGTCCCCTTTAGATTGGAGAAAGGCCCCTTAAAGCCTTCAGGATATCTCAGTCAGTTATAAGCTTGCAGCAGGCAACTGCACTGATATGAAGTTTGCATCTGATCATGGTCAACTCTGCCTTCACCTGGCCATTAAAAATAAAGTACCAGTGAATTGGATAATGGTACCACGTGGTGTTTACTGCTCTTAGAAACTGTAGAATTTTAGTATGAAGTGCATTATAAAGCGTACGTTAATATTTTAATGAAGGTTAATGAGATTTTTTTTTTTTTTTTTTTGAACAGCCATCCTTTATAATGATGCCCCCCGCCCTATCTTACACAGCCTCTTGTTTTGCCCTTCTAGCTTTGGATGAGAACTTGTATGTGGTTCAGTCCACTAGTCATCAGCTTCACACATATACTCACTTATGTAGAACTGTATCTTGATGTGCCCTAGATTTTTCTAGATGTATATTGTAGTTTGGCTGAAGCAGCAGCAACATTTATAGTTTCTTTGTTACTAGATATGTTACAGCGCCTAGAGATCATACCTGTTGTTGCGCAGTTAATTTCCCCATGAAGTAAAGATTCTGTGTTTTGCAAGCATGAATGGGACAAGAGTTTGGGTAGTTTATTTGTGAAGCACAGCAATGCCAGTCACCAATCTCCTAGGTGCTGGACAAACATTAATAAATGTAATCAACAAGATGTAAAGCATGACTAAATAATGCTACCATTGATATAGATGGAGGAAATTCACAACTGCCAAGGTCCTTGTGCTTAACTTGTCTAGGTGGTTGCAAGTGGTAGCCACTCACACTCATTTTTGGACTCCCGGACTTTGCCATAAGCAAGAGAGAGGAAGACGGAAAAGGGAGAATGGAAGAGGAAGAACATGTTAGAAAAACTAACAATAAAAGCAGCGATGTAAGTAAACGTACTTTAGGTAGACAAAGAGAGAAGTTTAGGGCAGTGGAAGGAAAAGGCATGAGATGGAATCGAGACTACACAGACTTGGTGTGCAGCGACCCTGGCATTCAGGAATGCTCTCAAAGTCTAATGTAGGTTTTCAGGCCCCTGCACTTATTTGTTTTTAATTTATAAAAAAATAAACACTGCTGGAGAAACGTCTTGGAAGCAAGGTGTATAGTCTTGTTAATGCAACGATTTAAAGCCTCTGTTGTTCTTTGCAGGTTGACATGGAGGGAGCGGAACAAGACCAAGACCAGTGGATGATCTAGAGGACATGTCCGAATACCTCGGTGTAAAGATTTGCTACAAATGCTTTGCTGTGGTATCATGGAAACTGGGATATTTTGCTGACATGCCCAGAGATTTAGCAGTGAATAAACCATGGGGGAGCAGGAGTTATCCGGGGACATACAGAAGAATGGGTTGAGCCCTTGATTCCTAGTCGCAGTCAACATTTTTATTTATTTCGTAAGCTGTTGAAATTTTGCAGCTATAGTGTGGAGTTTACAGCCTGAAACCGAGCATTTCTAACAAAAGTTGGACTATAAAAAGTGCCCTTTGTAGGTATGACATTTCATGAACAGCAAGTGTGCTGACACAGTAGTGCTGTTATCTCGAATCTGTTTTTTAAATTATTTTACTGTTCACGCAAACTCATTGCAATAAAAATTACTTTTGTTTTCAGTCTCCTTGTTACTAGTCAGGGTTTTCGCAAACAAAGACACCTCCCGTTTTAGAATGTTAGACCAGTCGGCTGAGAAGGCTGTCAAACTCACAAAGTCCCAGCTTAAGCACTGACACAACCTACTTATTCACTGATTGTGTGGTCCCACCTTTCATTGGTCATTTTAGGCCAGGGTGAGGAGAACCTGGGCTATCTGTTGAAAAATACCCTTTGTTAATTAAAAATTGTACTATAGTAGGCCACATATATGCCATTTCCAGCTTCAAATCATGTACCTTTTTTTTATTTTTATTAATTAATTTCTCGGATGTCTCACTTCGTGGTCTGTGTTCAATGTGTTTGCCTATTCAATAACACCCTCTTTTCTGACAGGTGGAGGTTGAAAGTAATAGCTAAGAACAGGGCAATCGTGAAACTGGCCCAGATAGAACATTTGTTAAAAAGTTTTCAAGGAAGTAATTGTGTGTACATTAACTTATATTTAAAGACCCACTAACTGGATAAAGCCCACCAGACCCACTTCCTTCACAACTGCATTTCGGCGAACTCTTTTGAGTCCCCATGTCCCTCTCTGCTCGTGCACTATAAATGCAAGCCCACTGTTGTCGTTACAGTTTTCTCTTAGCGCAGTTGTTAACAACGGGGGTTTAGATTGGCCGATGACTAAAATGGCTCCAGATTCTTTAGTGTGGGACAGGAAGTGTAACTGCCTCAGAAAGCTTGCCAGATCAGTCCTGATGTCTGTGAACAAATGAAAAAGTCCCTATGGGATGATAAAAGGCAGGAGAAAGAACAGACAAAAGAAAGCAGGGTTGTGTTTGCGTTGCATTTTCTTCTAATCAACTGTGCAGTGTGGGGATGGTTGAGCGGGCTGAACTGGTGCTGCGAAGGGCTTTCTGGAAGTGTCATTGTTCGCTGATTCTCAACTAGAGACGTGGTTCTTAGGATTTGAATGTAAACTTATTCTCAAAATTTACAGCAGGTTTACAGAAGTTGTTGCTGACCTTGACACAAATGGTTCAATAGTTTCTTAGCAGTGAGGCTGCTGGAGAATACATTTTGGATTTCACAGCATGCATTGATTTTGCTCCCATCTACACATAGTCCTGTTTGAAAAGGAAAGGCCTTTGATCATAACTCAAATGCAACTATTTGAATAATTAACAAACCAACCAAAAGTCGATGATAACAGGATCCAGGCAGAGATGCCCACTTGCTCTTTAATTTCTGTTTAATTGTTTATTTATTGAACCTTGTGCTGTGTGCCGTTTGAAAAAAATAGGGTTAAAAGTGTTTTTCAACTCGGATCCATTTATGAGAAAGTAACAATAGGTAGATGTTTGCTTGAGTCTTGTGATCATGCTTATGCACAATTGAAAAGTATGCTCTCAAAGAGGATACAGATTTAATGGTAAAATACTGATACAATGATTCGGAATCTCCTAGTACCCCAACAACTTAAAATATTAGAACGAGTGAAATACAAAAATACAGGGCTAAGTATGTAGAAGGTAAGAGATTATTAGATCAAAATCTGTTTATCTCTTGATTGGCATGGTGAATTATGTAAACATGGTGATTCACTTCTAGCTACTGTGTCTGTCTCACCATGTGCATAGTCCAAGCTTCGACTTTGGTAGCGTCACTCAAAAATAGGTATTTACCAGTGGCAAAAGAAAATATCATGAATTGCAAAGAGAAAGTTGATTTGCAGAGTTGAGGAAGCAGATGCGATTCCACCGGACATAGAACATAATTATTAGGCAGCATCATTATTAGGCAGCATGGATGCACTCCTTACTGACCCCAAACATATACGTGTCTACAAATTATTTCTATCTATGGGATCTGATCAGCCTTCAGAGTCCCAGTTGATATCTTACAAAGTTTAATAACATCAAATATTATCAAGCAATACATCTAAGCCAGCAGGGCACTGCAAACGTTTGCCACAAAACTCGGTGGCATTTCTATTATTATTATTTTCTATATGTGGAAATCCATATTTCCTCTACAGACCTTATTTATACATATAATGTATTCTGCATATGAGAGATTTGCTCAAATGACAAGATTGATGTAATTTGTTTCAAAACGTGCAATCTGAAACACAGTAAGATTTCACTTTTTATCATATCTTCATGTGAGAAATTAATGATTCAAACATTATTGACAGTACAGATTTTGTTTTTATGGCACATATGATTGGGAATAGTCACACCATTGTAGTGTACAATTTTTATCTTACAATACTGATGAATATTTATCAATAGTAAGAGGAATTTCCAAAACAAATTGTAGTAAGATAGGTCACAGTAAGGGATTAAGAAGAGGCTATGGTGCTAAACAATTCTTTACCTTGTGGTTCAAATTTCTCGTTTTTTTCAAATATAGAGGAAACAAAAATGGTGAGGTTTTAGCTTTCAGTTATTTTGTGTACAAACGGCCCACAACTTACATAAACTAAGGCAGTAGAGAAAGGCTCAGGACGTCTGGAAGCCAGGTCAGTTAAGACAAGCGCTTGAATTAATCTGTGAGATCATTTTTTAATTGTTGGCACATGAAGTGCATATGGAAGATATCTACAGATCAGTGGTCGGTTGCAAGATGTTTTACCTCTAGGCTGCATGTTCTCACCCTGAGGACATTATCAAGTTGCATTCCAGGGCCTGCTGTTAGATGGATTGGTATTGTACAAAGCAAGCTGCTATTCTCAAAATTCAGTGATTCACAAAGACCAGTGAGAGCAGAAGGTGGTGTTGGTATAAAGCTAGGTGTGCTAATTCGCAAGAAAATGGGCAGAGACCATGAGTCGAGAGGGCATTCCCTGCCTTTCCTTCATAGGTAGGTACTGTGAGCTTACTGCAGAGCAAAAAGTGCTGGACTGATCTGGACATGTCAAAGCTTTAATTGCTGTACAATCACATGGTGAATGTTTGTACCTGGGCTGCTGTCCCCAGTGTCTACCTCATGACTTAAAGATTAAGAGTGTGTTGGGGAAAATCATATTTTGGAACCGTGCTTTACATGTGCACTCTAGGGTGGTGATAAGAACGCTCTCTTTGGCACTTGAGTGAAGAGGACAAGTCTGTAGTGTGCATTGTCTTTACCTGCCATGGGGAGGGGAGGTGTGTGTCCATGCTGTCAGGGAAGGGCCTGAGTCGGGTAGATTCATTTACTTGCCTCAGGCTGTTCTGGTGTATCTTACAAGGGGCCTCTACCCAACCACGCTTCCCCATGTACCATGTACCTTGCCCTTTCAGCACTTCCTGAGACTGCTGCAACATCCCAGCCATCAGTATTCGATTACATTCTCGGCTGAACGTACATGGCACTGGTCTCTTGACTGCAGTGCATGCACATACAGAGCAACCCGTGCATACCCTTTAGACTAAAGCTCTCGCTGACAAACTAAAAACATAAGCACCTGCTCCAGGAAGCCAAAACAATTAAGTTATTGTCAATGAGCGTGTTCTTGCAGGTGTTGCATGGGGAATGGAAGGGGCTTGATGGAGGCTTCAGACTGTGCCACTTCTATGCTACTCAGCCGGGGAGTGCTTCTGCTCAATACAGTGGTGGTTCTGTGCAAACAGGGTTTGGGCAAAGGTGTCCTGTGTTGCCCATGCAAGGGCCGCAGATCCATAACTCTGCCTTGTGATGTCAGATAGCCATAGTTGCAGCACAATATGTCTACTGTAAGGTGGAGGAAAAACAAGCCAATGCAGCTACACTCCAGTGTCGTGTCCTTGAATGAGAGAAAAATACACTCAGTAACTAATAGTGGCAGCTATTAGTTTTACCCTCTTCTGCAATAACCAATGGACATGGGTCCTCCCTTGATTAGGCCCCATTATCATGTGACATATCATCCAATGGTGTAACAGAGGGAGTGAAACTACTTTGTGTGTGGGCTTCCAAAACGTCTAGATTATCAAAAGCAGATATCAGACCGGAGCCTAAGCTGCTCACTAGAGGTTTATTGAAGCACATTTTCTGACGACCACATAAGGTCAGGTGACAGCCGTGCTTTCAATCCAGACCTAAAAAGTAGCAGCTGGATAAAGCCATACTCAACCAGTCTTCTTCCTGGAAATATAGCACCAGACAGCTGAATATTTATCAGTGCCCCTTGCAATAGGCAAGTAGGTGGTGTTGGGGACAGTCTGCAATGAAGGTTAAGGAGTGGTTAATATCTGATTTTAACTCTTTACCACTCGAAATTCATGTCCGGATGATACTTTGTAGTAGTTGTTTCAGTGCATCTGTCCTATAAGGAGCTGCAAGCTTTTGTGAAGGCCCAAAAGACAGAGGCAAAACTCTAGGATGAGCAGCACGAAAGGATGAATTCCCCAAACAAAAACCTCTGATAACGAACTGCGTTACTTAGGTGATCTGAATTGGTTGAAGATTGTCTATGAGTAAAAACTACTGAGGCATTGCCTCCACTGAAAAACCCAGAAAACAGTTTTAGGCAGCTAATATACAGGCAAGACGGTCAAGTAGTTCCTAATAATACATAGGATCTGCAGCTTTGTAGGTAACAAACTAAAGGCTTGGTTCCAAGACTGGTTCCGGGCACCCCTAAAGGATATGTCAGCCTTTAGACCATCTAGTTCACAGTGCAACCATGACCCCCTTACCAAGGAGCGAATATTTTACGGCGACCATCAAACATGACCATCTTGACCCTTCAGGGATCGTGGAAACAGTGCAGTACTTTTCGCTCAGTCAGTGGTGCTCACTTAGTCTCAGAAAGATACACAGTATAAACAATGGGGACGTTTTTCAATAAGCATTTATTGAACCAGCGTCATTCTAGAATAAAACATGTTTGCTGCGACAATCTTTAGACAGAAGCAAATGTTTAAATATTACAAGCACTAACAGAGTAAATAGAATTCTACCATGGTGCTAAAACTGAATATATGCAGGCATATAAACATGGCAGTAATTAAGCATACTCCTACAATGCGGACCCTACCTAAGTGTACCTAGCATGTATGTGGGTGTAAAGTCACGAATACCCAAGGAAAGCGCCACCCCCATTACTTGATTGGAGAGAACGAAAAACCCCGTCTTGGTCATGTGTTGGATTCCATGCAAGGGATTTCAGACCGCTGCGTGTTGAAGCTTCAGCATGCAGGACCCCAGTGTCAGTGTTTAAGTGTCTCCTCTGCTTATCTAGTGAAGCTATGGTTCTTTTATACCATAAAGATAGCCTCAGGGTTCCTAACTCAATTGATATGTTGTGAGTACGATTATGTAAATGAGCTTAAATCAATACCTGCAACTATGCAAAGTAGATCTTTCACCCTAGGCTGAAGATGACCATGACTTTTATACAGAGTATGTTAATCCTGTCGTGTGCAGGGGACTTTTCTAAGAATCCTCATGTATAATAAATGAGGCTAGTTTCAAGGAAACCATTTATTCAGCACATAACTGGGAAAAAGGTCCCTGCCTGAACTGGTCTGCAGAGCAATGAAGGACAAATGTAGGTAAAAGGTGGTTTTACTACTTAGGCCTACATTGGGGTACATAACAAGACAGCAGAATCAAGTGAATTTTCCAAACTCCCAGTTGATACATTTCCTAACCCATTTTCAACCGATTTGGAAAGCAGACCTGCTAGCCAATTAACTTAACTTCCCCACACAGGGGCACTGATCGAATTACACTTGTGTATCATAATCCTGACAGTGGAAAAAAGACCCTCTGACAAATATAACACAAATGTAACAAACATTGGCATAGCCAATAGGTCTCGCCATTAGGGCCTTATAGGTGCTTAGCCATGCTGCGCCAAGTTCTGGTTTACTCTTGAAATTCAGGAGTAAGTCAGTAATACTATAAGAGTATGACCCAGTTGCATCTATGTTAATCCTGCCCTAAGTGTTTGAATATATGACTGCATGCACAAGTGTGTTTGCATGCAGCTCTTTGATGGACTGTGCTAGATTACTATTGTGAATTATGAACTGCACAGTAACAAAAGGATCTCTGTGACAAAATCAGTAACCCCTAAAGCTATGCACATACAATACACTTCTGTGATATGCGTGGTACACATTCTTTGCAGCAGTCATATTAACCCTTTTGCGCTACCATAGATCAGTCAAAACTGCCACTAGACAAAACTCCAGCTCATTTCAGCAGGAAGATTAATCACCAGAGATATTTTGACAATTTTATTGTCTGAGAAAACTGCTGTATATACACGAGGAATTTTGCAGCTGCATGACTAAAACCAGCTCAAAGAGAAGCCTACGGTGACCGTGTTGTCAACTTTAGGATTACTAGGCGCGTTCAGAGTAATAAACACTTCGATGCCTCGTCAGGAGGTATGAGACGCTACAAAACTGATAAAACAATACAAGCGGATTCCTGAGTTAACAATTATGCAGTCAATTTCAAGAAGTCTTTATTCGATAATTAAATCATAAAAGACATGTAACACAATTTACAATAGCTAAAATACATGACATGTAACACAATTTACAAATACCTAAAATACATGTTCACTTCAAAAAGAAAAAAGTAGAAAAAGGAGATATTAAAACAGTCAAAGACCATATTAACTCATTTAGACGAAACTTCATTGAAAATTTGATACAAAAATTACAATAGATCCTTGATCAAATAACCTTAATAATCCAGAAGCATATAGGCAAAAATACATTTACACATAATCAATTTCAGATCTGTGGGTGTAATCTGGAACCTAGGACAAATTAATAAATCTAGCTCTCAGGGTCCAGGCCCAACCTAAAAATTTCGCAACTCCAGTTACAATTATGGGTGACAGGTCAGACTTTAATAACCTACTAGCATTCGCTGCTGAACGTGTTCCCAAGTTCCTACAAACTGGGCTTAGCCACTTTACTCGGGGGGCAATGTACAACGGGCAGACAAAAAGAAAATGGTTAACACTTTCGTCCTGTCCTGAGCACCTAGGACAATGCCTCGGGCCTCCCTTACCCCAATGTTTAGTATATTCCCTTAAAGGCAAAGAACCGCACCTAAATTGATGGTATACTTTGCGGTCCAGGGGCTTAGTTATGAGATCCCAATAATTTTCAAAACTTGGGACATCTTTCATAACAACAACAAATGTACCAGTAAGGTTAGTTTCTGTCAGTCCAGAATGTCTGTTTTTCACCACCCAGTCCCAATATTGCATCTTCAAGTCCTTCTTGGAGGGGAAGGTTGCTGCGTCAGGATTAAACCAGAGTTCTCCACGGCCCATGGCACACAGGATGGTTTTTAAAGCTTTGAACCAGCCAATGTTAGAGGATCCAGGAAGATCCCTAACCTCTAAACATGCTCTTGCATAAAGCTGAAGTTTGGGCGTAGTCCAGAGGCGTCGCCAGAAAGCTAATGGACGCAATCTGGCCAGGTCCTCCACAGGCTGACACCCGAGATCATACAAAAGTGGAATGCGCGGAGATGACTGAGGGAGATCCACAGCCAACCTTAAAAATTTATTTTGGGCAACCTTCAAAGGGTCAAGGTTACTATATCCCCAAAGCTCCGCTCCATACAAGACAGATGGTAGGACTTTCATACCATAGATTTTCATTAAAGGGGACATGGGCCTGGTGAGGGAGCTTTTATGTTCTTTAAGCAAAGCTCCTCCTATCTGCATATGCTTTAATGCCAGTAGGTTAACCTGTTGAGACCAACTAAGGGTCTCGCTAAACGTGACTCCGAGGTATGTAAACAGTTTGGTCTGTTCCAGGGATGTACCTCCCATAGTGACCCTAGCTGTAATCGAGGAGTGACTTCTTAGTACCATAAATTTTGTTTTTGTCACATTTACCTCAAGCTCGCAGCAAAACAATTCGAACCTTGACAGAGCCAGTTGAAGGCCCTGTCAGGTCTTAGATATTAAAAGGGTGTCGTCTGCGAACATGAGCAATGGGATTTTCATTCCAGCCAGGGATGGGGCATCAGTAGGATGATTGGCAAAATATTGAGTAACCCCATGTATATATAAAGAAAACAGGGTGGGTGCTAAAACGCACCCTTGCCTTACACCTTTAGCAACTGGAAATGTATCTGTTACCTCCCCTGGTTTACCCCAACGTACTTCAGCATATGTATGGGCGTGAAGGTTCACCAAGAGGCGTATAAGAGGAGCTGGCATACCCATCTTTATTAAACAGTCCCACAACTTAGCCCTTGGTACAAGGTCAAATGCAGACCTTAAGTCCACAAAGGCTGCGTAGAGGTTACCTTTGCCTAGGGTAACGGTCTTCCAATATAGAAGAGTAAACCGAAGAGCCTGATCTAGGGTGCTCACATGTGACCGAAAGCCGGCCTGGAGTGGTGTAAGAATATTAAACTCGTCAATCCAGTTTTGAATCCTGCCTAACACAAGTCGGGCTGTGATTTTTTGTACCGCATCTATCAGGCTGATCGGCCGGTAGTTGGAAGGAACCGACCGATCGCCTTTCTTGTAAATTGGCAGGATTTCTGCCCCAAACCAAGACTCAGGGACCTTGGCACCAGAGGCTAAGGCATTTGCCAATTGGACTATGTAAGGGACCCAGAGGTCCTGATCCTGTTGGAATAAGTCAGCTGGGATTCAATCCGGGCCGGGTGCCTTGCCCCTTGGAATAGATTTCAAAATATGTTTAACCTCACAACTCGTAAAGTTAAGAGGGGCAATCGGAATAAGACAAGGAATATTATCCTGGGTATTACTACTATTCCTAAATTGTTCCTCAAAGTAGCTAACCCACTGAAGCTGACCAACCGAGGCAGGGCTTGGGCGATCTTCCTGTGATTTGCCCCATTTTAGTAGGTGCCAAAACTGACACATGTTCCGGGAGCTACATGCATCTGTTAACAGTGCCCACCGTTCCTCATCCCAGTTGGACTTGGCTTTGTGCCTTGCATCTTTGTAAGCCTTCCTACAAGACTTTATTTGGCTAAGGTTTTTAAGCTTTATTGATTTAAACAGATCCCCATGGGTTCGACGACAATCATCGTCAAACCAAGATAGTTTTCTGTTTCCCCCTCCTACCCTGCTTGGAGATGGATTTTACAAATAGCTTTTTCAGCTCTAGAAACAGGCTAGTGTGGAGATTAGTGATTGTTGCATTAATAGCTTCCTGTGACCCACAACTAGAGATTTCTTCCAGAGAGTTTGACACCAGAGTTCTGATCTCCTTGCGTGCCTCAGCATTAACAGAGACTTTTGGCCACCGTACCCTTCTCATGTCGTTACTAAGTACAACTTCATCCTGAACGACATTTGGCTCACTACTCTCTAGCCCCAAAAAACTGTGGTCCCTTAATTTCATCGTAACAACAACAAAAGAGTGTTCCTGTTCTGGTTCAGGTGGAAAAAAGGCACAGAGCACAAGGAAACAACAAAGCCCAATAGGTTTGTTAGGAAAGCCCTCACTCACCGACCTGGTCGGTGACTTGCTTCATCATCGGGCCCCACCGGGTGTGACCGAATGTCACCCCGGTGTGCTTCGACGCCAGAGTTACTGCGGAGCTGGTTTTCGTGATGGGAGGGCTATGTGGAAAATTACGTGAATAGTGTCAAGTGGTGAGATTAAAATTGCCTTGTATGTGTCAAAAATTTAATTTTAATCAAAGACCATCAAGGGCAAGGTTAAAAAATGTGTAGGTGAGTAGAGCCAACTAATTGGATGGTCTTACTCCCTCTAGCATTAAGTGAATATGTGAATGGTCGACATGGACATGTTTCAGCCGGTGTGGTATCATTAACCAATCCTACCTTCGGGTGGTGAAGCCCGCCTCTGTGTTTTTGTGCACTTCACAGATCTTTTAACTTTCAAGCCCTCTGGTAGGGTGGGCCTTAGAGTGCCCATACCGCCGAGGTTTAACACCATAGGTCCTGACGAATGCCAGGTTAATGATACCACACCGGCTGAAACATGTCCGTGTCGACCATTCACATATTCACTTAATGCTAGAGGGAGTAAGACCATCCAATTAGTTGGCTCTACTCACCTACACATTTTTTAACCTTGCCCTTGATGGTCTTTGATTAAAATTAAATTTTTGACACATACAAGGCAATTTTAATCTCACCACTTGACACTATTCACGTAATTTTCCACATAGCCCTCCCATCACGAAAACCAGCTCCGCAGTAACTCTGGCGTCGAAGCACACCGGGGTGACATTCGGTCACACCCGGTGGGGCCCGATGATGAAGCAAGTCACCGACCAGGTCGGTGAGTGAGGGCTTTCCTAACAAACCTATTGGGCTTTGTTGTTTCCTTGTGCTCTGTGCCTTTTTTCCACCTGAACCAGAACAGGAACACTCTTTTGTTGTTGTTACATATTATAATTTGGGGACTAAGAGTGTTCACGACTCTCCCTCTCTCTCTTATTGTTTGTAAACCCTTAATTTCATCACCAGCGGATCATGATCGCTTTCCGGACGGATCGAGACCACCATATCCTCAACTGTGGCCCACATCTTTACATCGACCAAAATGTAATCTATAGGGCTACTATGTTTGCCGTTACTAAAGGTATGTCTACCTGTCCTATCAGAGCGTACTCTACCATTTAGTGCACGCAAACCCTTGTCCAGGCACAACCCTTTAATGAAAGTAGCAGATTGCGTCCATTTCCTAATCGGGGCTAACTCAAGCTGAGGAATCCACCAAATCATATCCTCAGCCTCGGTGAGAAAGCGGTCACCTACACTCAGGGGTTCAAAACAGGAATTAAAATCCCCCATTACAACCGTGAACCCATTTACATGTACACCTGATAAGAAATCGTCCAAAATGTAGAGGGTAGGGGCAACCCTTCCACCCCTGATACCCCTGACATAAATATTGATCAACAAAATATCAAGACCTTTAAGAGATCTTATTCTAACAATCAATATGTCAGGGCTATCAATTGGTACCTCCTCTGCTCTTACTCCCTCATATTGGCGAACCCAAGTAGTCAAGCCTCCCATTGCACGCCCTCTGTGACCTTTAATTGCAGGTTTACTCAAATTTAAATATCCGACAAAGAACACCGATGAGAGTGCCCAGGTTTCCTGGAATGACCAAACATCACCTTGTTGTATGAAGTCCACCCATTCCGTATTACACATCCGAGATTCGAATTTTTGCCTTTACTGTATTATCATCCGGAGAGCCCCCAAGATTTCCACTATCCTTTGGGGGTACATTATCACTCCTTTTATCAGTTTCAACCACCCCATAATCTACTGACTCAAATTCCCAGCCCCCATGACACGACCCCCCGTTGTGGCCAATCACCTTATCATCAGCCTCGACAGTTGCTACAACCTGGACCACCACTTCTATTTCCTGTTTCCTACCCCAAACCCCACCTGAAAGATCATACTTCTCATTACCACAGTATATTGGCTTCTCATCTGATGTTACTCCAAAATGGAGGACCATTTCTGGGGTAGAAGAAGTACCCGTACAATCTAAGTTATCCTTAGTGACTAAGAATGGAAAAGCGAGTCAATCATTAAAGTCCAACCCCGACAGTGGTTCATATAGATTTTGCAGAGGAATATTCCAATGCTCGTTGTACCGGATGGAATTTGTACGGTTACTTGTTATGGGGGGGTGGCTAGAAGGATAACGGATGGAATTTGTACGGTTACTTGTTATGGGGAAGTGGCTAGAAGGATAACGGCGGGGGGGAAGGGGGTAGGAAATGTTGGTGTTATTAGTGGGATAGGAAAAGAAGGATGTATGATTTGGCATGTTCAGGAAGGGGGTATATCCACTAGAGCTAAGGTGGACAGGAGGTCTCAACAAGACCTCTGGGTAGAAATAGCTCAAGTTACGAGTGGAGACACCACCTTCATTATTTCCGGGGTACCAATCACTTATATGGGAGACAACTCTGTGATCCTTAAAATTAATTATAACAATGTCGCCTTCTATATCCTTTGGGCGGAGACCCACCCAGTTACACCTTCTCACCGAAATGATATCTCCGTTTAGGTGAGCTGGGAGGGGTCTATTTGTTTTCAGCCAAAAGATAACTTTATTTTTCAAGTTTGCATTAAGTTCAAGGTTTCCATTTGTGATCGGAGGAACACCTGTTAAAAGGATCACAAAGTTTGACGATTCCGGAGGAAGATCCACTGTATTCTTACGAGTTGAGGATGATCTTAGGTTTGTGGGATTTGTTTTATCAACCCCTGGGGGCATAGTTTGCTTGTTTATGGTGGGAATCGGTTTACTAGAGGCCGACACGAGCTTCTCTTTAACTGGCTTGGGTACTAATGTCGATTTAGTTGATGATGGGATCGCAGTAGAGTTTTTAACGGATGGATTCCCATTTATTTTAGATGGTATACTTGGGGTCAAAGATGTAGTGATAGGATTGCCTTTCGTTAGGAACTGGTCCTTAGGATTAGTTATAAGGGGGATTTTGTTCAGATCTACGGTTGCTAAAAGGCTATACATTTTTTCCCCCAGAATCCTAACTCTCTCCATAAGTGGGAGCATGTAGGATTTTAAAATTTGATCAAAGAGTTCAATGGACTCTTTTTTTCGACATAAGAGATGTTTCTTCAATGGCAGGTTGAGTGGAATGAATATTGGTACCTGGTGAAACCACCCTCACAGACGGGACAATTATTTTGGTTTTAGGTGTTACTACCGGGGGTGGAGAGCCCAAATTGTTGGGACATTTCCTTTTGACCCCTCCCTTTCTCCTCTTCTTTCTAGGCGGGGAATGAGAGACCCTACGAAGGGTCATAGGTTTAATTCCGGTGCCTTTTTTACTATGTGTCGGAATTGGCTCAGTGGGAACTGCACTATCAGTTGGGTGAATAGACAGTGTAGAGTGAAGTTGTGGGGCTATGGTTTGGGCTGCTGGGGTGTTAAGGTCTATAAGGCTATTGGAGACAGGTGGACTGATACAATTCTCATCACTATTGATACCAAAATTAATAACAGATGTATTGTGGTCACGAAAAATGCTTGGAAAATGGTCAGTACAAAATAGATCGGCATCTCTGTCCAGCTTTCCAATACTTCCCGTGTCTTGATTAGTGGTTCGTTCAAACGGGGGGGACAACGTTTTTTTTTCCAAGTGTTCAATAGATCGACGTCGCTCAGCACGTTTCTCTGCTAAAAGGAGTTCTTTGTCGATTTCCTTGTTAGCTTTCTCAAAATATTTATCCAGAGGCCCAAGGATCGAGACCCCCACACATGTAGGTAGTGAGTTGGACATGACTGTGACAAATCTCAAGTTATTGGGAGCTCCAGGGCCCAACTCACCTGAGTACGACAGAGTCAAAATGCAAATATTAGGGACCGGGCCCTGCCCGGCCTCCTTCGGCCCCTGACGGCCACAGACGGTCCCGCCCTTGTCCCGGGCTTCTCCCGGCGCGCTCCCGCGTCGCGGATAGTGGACTAGATCTTATAGGGAGGGGACAATGCTGGGGGCGTGGCTAGCAGGGAGACTGGGCCAGGTGGATCCAATCGGCCAAGCAGGGACTCCTGGGTGATGGAGTCCCCGCAAACACGCTCGCAGCCCTGCCCTGCCCACCCCTGGATCAACAATAGGATTCTCCTCAGCGACGCGGGACCCGCGAGCAGTAACTGGAGATGGGCACAGCAACCAGCCCAGCAGGCAGACTTCGAAATGGCAAGCTTCCAAGGCACAACACGCGGTGATGATCCCGCCGGCAACAGCAGAGAAAAGGTTCTTGTAGACCTGTGTGCAGGGGGCGGGGCTAGCAGGGAGAGCGGGCCAGGTGGATCCAATCGGCCAAGCAGGGACTCCTGGGTGATGGAGTCCCCGCACACACGCTCGCAGCCCTGCCCCTGGTCACCCCTGGATCAACAATAGGATTCTCCTCAGCGACGCGGGACCCGCGAAGTGGGTACCGCGAGCAGTAACTGGAGATGGGCACAGCAACCAGCCCAGCAGGCAGAGTTCGAAATGGCAAGCTTCCAAGGCACAACACGCGGTGATGCAGTCACTTCTGTATTCCTTCTCCTTGGGATCAATCCAGCCCACCCTCCACAAGGGACACTTAACCTACAGACCCTAGGTATCATATACTGTGAACTTACAAGTAAGTTAACTTGTGCCAATTTTGGGTAAACTTAGTGGACATATACCCTTTTAAGGGTCCAAGCACTGGCAATGAGGCTTGGTTGGCAGGTCTCAGTGCACTAATAACCAGCAACATCAGTTCAAACATTTGGGTTGATCATGCAAAAAGGGAAGTGCATGTAAGGCCAGTGGTTAAGTGAGAAAAAGAGTAAAACATATTTACTTTCTTTGTGGATCACACAAAGGTGACAATCCTCTCAAAACAACCAAACGTTGTCCGAAAGTTGGACTTACCTCTGGCGTCCTGAGATACTGCAGCCTGGAAGTATCCAAAAAAGTTCTGAGGGACCATATGTGCAGGAGAGAGTGGCTGAACACATTGCAGCACAGGTAGCAGTCGGAGGAGCTTTAGTGAGTGCAGCTGTGCACACTGCAGCCCAAGACAGTACACAGGAGCTACAGTGAAACTATGTGTGCGACTGGAGGACTGCACAGTGCAGTCTTAGTCCCCAAATGATCTTTGGTGGAACCATGGATGAGTGCAGCTGAGGGGTGGCCATGGGACTCGTGCACACAGCAGCTCGGGAGTGACCAAAGAGAGGAGCATCCATGAATGATGTGCGCAGCTGGAGGGGTGCCCTGGTGCGCACTGCTGCCCGAGTGTATGGAGGAGTATCTGAAGGTGGGAGGCCCTGGCCCAGCAAACAGACCCTGCTCAAGTTTCTCCAACAGCTCAGCAGAAAGTTTACTAGGATGCCGCCCCTCTCACTATCTGCACGCGGCCACCAAAGGAAATGCTCTCAAATGCCAGCACTGGTCTTGCACAGCAGGGCAAAGGGAGTCAGAGGCAGCAGAGTGCTTCGTACCAATCCTTAAGTTTTCCTTGGCAAGTTAGAGGAGAACATGCTCTTACACCTTCCTGTTACACTAACTGTTGCCTTTTTTAGTGCAGGTCTAAAGGGCAAGCAGCCCTTTAGACTCGTGGGACTGCATTTCATTTTGAGACTCATACCAGATGTACCAAAAGAGTAGCGGCTTCCTGCTCCTGCACTGCCCTAGAGAAGCCGCTCCGGTGCAGTGCTGTAGAATGGACATAGGATCTCTCCAGGAAGTGCCGTCCGATCAAGAATCTTAACAAAAGTGTTTTTGTGTGTGTATGTCATCGGTCCAAGTGCATTCCAAAAACAAGATAACAGTCGCCATGGTTGCACTGCACGCCCCTCCGAGATACATTTGATCCGCCTGCCTATTTTAAAGTTTACTGTGTTGCCACTAAAAGCGCAGTGCCTGCCTAGATTAACACGACCTCACGAGAGCCGTGCTGAGCCAGGGAAGGCTCCTTCCATTTAAAACAACAAGCATTGGCCTGCATGGCCGCGAAAGTGACATGGCCGCAAAAGTGAAAGTCATCGTGATCGTGGGCTGATGGCGGCTGTGCGCGCGTGCCTGCACCCGTAACCGCATGCTTGAGGCCAGCGTGTGGTAGCACTTTGAAAACCCCACTCACTAAATGTCTCGCCCGAGCAGCTCATGCGCTAGCTCAGGAGAGACCTAGAAACATGACCTGATCTTTGGTCTATCTAACATGCAGTGTTCCCAATTTAATTTTTTTAATAAACAGACTGAGTTTTGCAGTAAGAAATTAATGAGACATGCGTAGCATATCAGAGAAACAATACAGCATATGCCAACTTACAAGCTATGAAATTAGTGTTCCCAATTTCACCTTACTGCGATTAAATAAATGCACAACTTGTTTAGATTTTTTTGCTTTTATGCAAGCTGGCAACCCCAATACTGTGTGGTGCTACCACACAGAATACTGTGTGGCTATTTCTCAGATGATGCTCGGCTGACACACTGTAGTTCTGAGCAGTGTGCTGCTTCCTGGTTATCTTTAATGTTCATGCAGCCATCTTTCCACGTGTTTTCTTGTGAAGTGCTGCTATAACCAACTTTGCTAATGTCTTCTTGCTACCCCTCTCCTCTCTTCAGACCATATCTGGTGTTCACTGCAGTTTCTTATTGCCAATGGATTGATGTCTTCTTCAGTGACGCTGATACCGCTGTTTGCTTTCTATCACACATACCTTCGCATTGATTTGTCTATAGCATTATTAATGCATTAAGCATTTTCACTAATGTCCCCAAAGATGAAAAACATGGACGGTGAGAGGCAATCAGAAACAACCTTTTTGCCTAGGAAATAGAAAAGTTGGGCCATGAACGATTTGACTTAAAGAAGTTAACCCCTTCAGCGCTGATGACAAAGCCAGCTCGTCATGGGCGTTACCTGCGCTACGCGGATGACGAGCTGGCTTTGTCATAAACAGCGCATTTTTGAAATTCCAGCGCACAGCGGGAAAACGCGGTAGCGCGGTAGAGGTTAAGCAGAGGCCATATCACAGAGAGGAAATGAAAGAAAAGCTGTAATCGTTTTGTGTAGGCAAAGAAATACACTAGACACTCCAAATTCAATCGGAAAGACAAACCTCAAAGTTATGCTCAGCGCACCCCCTCACTCTACCTTCTTTTTTTCTGTAATTAAAAATCCACAGTATCAAAAAATACATATATCTTAAATCAGTACACAGTAGCAATTCAATTCATTCCCCTGAGCCAAAATCTAGATCAATCCATCCTACAGAAACACAATGCCTCCCGAAATATCAAAAATAAATAGGTACAACCATATCTTAAATTAGAGAACAGTAACAATTCCTATCTGTTCCCTCACATAAACATTAGTATCAACCCATTATGTGATCAATCGTTGTCCCCCACACATACAGACAAGTTTTCGCTTTCTGGGCCCTTTAAGAGAATGCAAAATAAACTCCAGATTAAAAGTGTTATAAAAACGAGCAAGCCACATTTCAAAAGATGGAGCCTCAGACTGTAGCCAAGTGGATGCTAAACATAGCCGCGCTACTGCCACAGCGATAAATAACGGAATTTATACATTGGCATCCCTTGACATAGGTCCTCCCCAATCCCTAACAACATTATGGAGGCTTAGACTTTTATGGACACTCCAGTAACCTCTGATAAGAGTCTTTCTATAGCTCCTACACAAGCAGTCAAATTAGCACACAAATAGAATATATGAAGGTGTGAGAAAGTGCCATCTTTCTTGCATTGGTATGCCCCCACTTTTTGCTGAATTGCTGATGTGCTTTGACTGAGTATTCCCTAAAACTGTGTTTAAACTAAAACCCAATTGGCATCTCTGGCCACCTGTCAGCCCCTAGTAAATGGTACCCAGGGCATGGTGACCAGAGAAGACCCCTAAGGGCTCCAGCACTTATTGTGCCACCCTTAGGGGCCCTGTACCCTGACACCCACACACTGCCTTTGCAGGCTGAGTGTCTAAGTATAGAACTAAACAGAGAGTCGACATGGCACACATGCCTGTGTGCCATGCCCACAAACCTACTGCCCTGGCATCCATCAGTCACCCCTCTAGCTGGGTGCCCTATGTCAGTGGTGTGGGCACAGGTGCATTATCCCTGTGCCCCTACAATACCCAGGGCCATTCCTGGGCACTGTAAGTGCAGTGATGCCTCTAAGAGTATATGGTGCTGGGGGGGTGTCATTACGAACTCCACAGCACCATAATGGCTACACTGAAGGCTGACAAGTTTGATATCAAACTTCTCAGCACATTAAACCCACACTGATGCCAGTGTGGGATTTAATGTAAAATGCACTACAGAGGGCATCTTAGAGATGCCCCCTGAAACCTAACCTACAATCCACGTCTTGTCTGCAGATATGTTGCTGGACCCCTGGGTGGAGAGCCTCCGCTCTCCTGGGCCTGCAACAATGCACATCCTGGGACGAGGGTGCCCACGCCTCCCCCCCCCAGGATGGGCAGGGGAAGCTTCAAAGGCATTCCGCCTTTTTGAGCTTCTCCAGACCACTTGCTGTACTCAGCAACTGGCCCCCACCTGTTCGGACCCCCACTCTGGTGGGAAGACAGGCGGGAACCCCTACGTCAGAAAGGGGGTTGTTCCAGCCTGTGCCAACTCCACCCCTCAGGTGGGAGAGGTGATGCACGACCCGGGCTCCGGCCATCTTGAAGATGGGGAGCCCTGCCCAATCACAGCTAGGCTCCTGCCCCCTCCCACAGGAGAGGAGTAGGCTTGGGGGTGTACCCACCCCAGGACAGGGACTCGTTGGTCCCTGCCTTTGCCCTAACTGTAACGCCCCTAAATTTAGTATATAGGGGCACCCTGAACCTTCTTCCTTAGATCCAGATTCAGAAACAAGAAAGAACAAGTAACAAGAAGACCTGCCGTGCATCTGCTAACAAAGAGGAAGACACCAACTGATTTGGCCTCAGCCCTACCGGCCTGTCGACCCACGAACCTGCTCCTGTTAAACCCCGGCGTCTCCAGTGGCCAGCAACCTCACAAACCGCTGAGGACCTGACTGCCTTGTGACTCTGACTACCTCGGTCTCCCATGAGCAGTGGTACTGCTCAAAGCAAGTAACAAGCCATGGCATCAGCCCGGAACCGTGAACCCTGCACACTCTGCACCCGCTAAGCCTGGCCTGTGCTGGAGTGAATCGAGACCCTGAGGACGTCCCGCCGGTGATTCGGACCTGGAATCCAGTGCCCAAGGACCCTCCTCGACGACCCTGATGACGCCTGCAGCCACAGGACAAGGGACCCCTCCAACTGCGACCAGCAGGGGGTAAGATTTCCTGACCTCAAAAGACACCCATGCACCCGACGCCCCAAGGCCCCCTGTGCCCAACTCATAGGTGCCTACCTATCCTCCAAGATCCCAACGTACCCCTCGAAGTGTTGGTTGCTCCAGAAGATCCTCCGTCCCCGAGCCTTTGTTCCCTTTTCAAGATCTCCATTGAATAACATTGAGCGCCCGACGGCTCAAAAGCACCCTGCACCCAGCCGCCCGAGTGCCCCTGGCAGTGCAACCTTTGTCCTTATCTACTTCACCATTTGCCCTGAGCAAGTGACCAGGAGCCCAGCTCCCAGAGCCGCGTGGCCTGCTAGCCAGCAGCCACCAACCGAAGGCTCCCTGCCTCGCATTGGATAACATTGGGCCTAACTACCTCTGCACCCGGCTGCCCCTGTGCCGCTGAGGGTGTACCAACTGTACCTACCTGACCCTGGGGGACCCCTGAGTCTAGGCCCAGAGCCTGAACTTCACCAGTCGAGTACTCACCTGAAAACCGATAACTCACTTTCCTGCCATAGGATAACATTGACTGGTTTGACTCGAAAAATCTTGTGAAGTGTGAAATGAGGAAAGGGGGTGTGTCAGCCTATGTCAACCCCACCCCTCAGGTGTGAGAGGCGAGGTGAAGCACGACTATGGGCTCCGGCCATCTTGAAGATGGGGAGCCCTGCCCAATCACAGCTAGGCTCCTGCCCCCCTCCCACAGGAGAGGAGCAGGCTAGAGAAGCAAGAAGACCTGCCTTGCAGCTGCTAACAAAAGGACGACGCCCACTGACTTGACCCCAGAACCCTACAGGCCTGTTGATCCTTGAACCTGCTCATGCGAAACTCCGGCGTCTCCTGCGGACAGCAACCTCGAAAACCCCGGAGGACCTGCCTGCCTTGGACCTTCCAAAAGACTGGGACTCCCACGAGCGGTGGTCCTGCTCAAACAGCAATACCTCTGGTGCCAGCCAGGAACCGCGGATCCAGCCCACTGAGTGACCCAAGACACTCGGGCGAGGTCCGACTTACTCCTCGCTCATGTGAGGGGTATTGAGAAGGATGGCTAGCGTTAGTTTGGTGAACTGCTTGGGTTTTTCTAAAAGATAGTATTATGGGGACTGGTACACCTTTTCAGCCTCTGAGTTAGGACAAGGCAATGACAACTTGCAGGAGAGCGCTCATGTGTTTTTGAGGATTGGGGCTCAATGTGTATATGCATATCCTAACATTGGGGCCATTCTTACATTGTGTCCTCGGTTTAGTCACGGGGCGCAAACAGCATTGAATGTAGAATGTTAGTTGACCAGGCAGATAGTAACAATTCAAAAAATGTGTCATAAAATTGATTTGTAGGTGATGGGACCTTTGGGCATTCACGGTGGGAAACGCGATCGATTGACGCGTAACAGATTTCCTTTACTTACCATGCACGGCTGCAGGTATATATGATGGACGCAACCGGATGGTGGGTAATAGATGATTTCAGAGTGATAATACAAACGATCAATGTTAAGCAGAGTGTGGTCATGGATGGCGCTTTCTTTTGTTTTTTATACCATCATAGGTTTGATGTGAGTCTACCATGAGATTTTAATCTGAAACCCCAGCAGCCCTGAAGAAGTTGCTTGAAATTCCATATGGCAACAAAACATGTCGGCAGCGTAATTGATTATGGTTTGATTGGAACCATTTTTAGTTTGGGAAGCTAGTAGCACCAATTAAAGGTAGTTTTAGCTAGGTAGCTTCACCAAGTTTTAGTTGTGAGGATTTTCTGTCAATAACCTCATGGGGTCCATTGGGCATACATGCTAGTAACATGTTATGACACTTAGGTTTTGAGTTTTGCCTGATTTCATGGGTTAAGGTTTTTGTTAAATAACACATACACATATGTTTCTTTAAACAGGAAAGGGGGTAACCGATGATGATAAGTGGACTTGCTGACGAGTACCAGCTAGCAGTCCTCTTGGTGGTTCGACCCTGAGGTGCCTCCTTTCCTTCTCCACACTTTTTTGCACATTGGGTGGATAATGATGGTATAAACGATTTTAGAATTTAGACACACCACAGCGTAGGGATCTAGTGTGGTCCACGAGGGAGTGACAATGTTTTTGGTGACCCCTCCAATGCTGGATATATAGAGTTGGGTGAAATGTCTGGAGATTAGGCCAATTGTTGAGTAGTACCAGTATATATAGAGCCACTTTCTTACAGAAGGATATCAGCATTGTCTGCACCACACCGAAAACATTTCCCATCATTTTCACAACCCCCCATTTCATCATCTTCGCAGGGGGGCTCTTAGGTTGACTGCTAGGAGAATTTTCCCTGCAATATCAATCAACTTCTCTAGAGAGACCGACTGTTCTTCCAACCCATTTTCCCATTTTACTTTATACTTCTCTAGGTCATCCAACCTAGCAGCTAACAATACCTTATAAAGAGACCCTATTCTTTCCTGACGCCTGATAGCTTCCACTATCTTATGTGGTGTCATAGTAGTTGACTGTTTACTTAAAAAATCCTGTATTTGCAAGAATTTAAAAAATTGAGTTTTAGGTAAATGGTATTTCTCTGCCAAGCATGAAAAAGAAGAGCATATCCCCCCAAGCCCCCCCCCAGCCCGATAAAAATCACCAGTTTCGGTGATGCCCTTCAATCTCCAGTTAGCTGAAACATAATCTCAGAAAATCGATGGAAGTAACCCTATTGCGGAGGTAGGTGTATAAAATGATAGCCTTGAAATCTGTAAGTTTTTTTGCACTATATTCCAGACTTTAAAAACGGAGCCCAGAATTTCGAAGCTGGTTCTTTTATAGTAGCTACCATCTATCCTTTTAAATAGGCAGTTTATAACCTCTGACCCTAAGACCATCTGATATATTGAGGAGGCAGCGGCTAAATTATCAACGTCCTCTCCGGTCAGTAAAATGCGTATACTTGATAAAATACACGCATAATAATAAAGTGGAAAATCAGGAACCGACCACCCACCTCTGTCCCGAGGCAGAGTCACAAAGCGAGCAGCTCTGCGTGGTTTCCCTGGGGCCCAGAGAAATCTGGCGCATACTGATTGTAAATATTGTAGTTGTTTACAGGATTCTTCCAATGGAACTGCTCTAAAGAAGTACATGACCCTGGGCAAAATATTCATTTTAAGGACTTTAGATCTGCCCACCAAGGAGAGATGTAAACACTCCCATCTCTCTAGTGATTGCTTAACCATGCCAATAATAGCACCCCAGTTAACCTCGACCGGCCCTTTCAGACAGACCTTAATCTTAATGCCCAGATAAGTAACTTCTTTGACTGCGCTGGGATTGTTAGCCAGAATTTTGGTCGTGCAAAGAATTTGTGTTTTTGACGTGTTCAGCTTGTTGCCAGAAACAGAACCAAACTTGTGTGCTAAGTATTCAATTTCAGGTAAAGCAGCGACCGGATCAGATGTTACAATTGCAATGGCATCGGCGTACGCCAAGACACAGAAACAATCCTGCCGAACCACGAAAGGTTCAATCTGTTCGCTCCGCTCCAACATGTTTAAAAAAGGGTTAATGTACAGTGCAAACAGGAGCGGGGAACAAGGGCACCCATTCCGTGTGCCTCTGGAGATCTGAATTGCTTCAGAAGCAAGCCCCATTGAGCATATCTTGGCCACGGGAGATCAATATAAAACCTGTAGAGCTTGAAGATCCCCCTGGCCAAACCCCATTTGCTGTTAAACCCCCAAAGGAAGTCCCAGGCAACGCGATCAAACGCCTTTTGGGTGTCGAGCAAGATCAATCCTAACTCCCTGGACTCTACCTGCACGATATCGAATATAGCCACTACTCTACTAATATGGTTCATTGTCTCCCTTCCGGTTATAAAACTGTGTTGTCTTAAAGAGACTAGGGGGAGAATAACTTTAGCCAATTGATTTGCAAGAATCTTGGAGTACATTTTCCTGTCACAGTTGACAAGAGAAATTGGTCTATAGGACCCAGGCAGATCAGATGGCTTATCCTTCTTTTTAAATATGACGATATTAGCCTCATCCCAAAAACGCGGTGCGCGCCCCATTCGTGCTGCTTGAAAATCCACAAGCATATCAGTTTTGAGATCTTGAAAAAAGGTCTAATAGACCTCCAAGGGAAGCCTGCCGCTTTACCGATCACCATACTATTGATAGCTTGCTCTAATTCATCAATAGTGATTGGGCTGTCCAACATCTTGGCTTCTTCCCGATCCAACTGCTCCAGTAATAAATGTTGGAGCCCCAGATCCTTAGGATGTCACCCCATATCTTGCTCTATATTGAGTTCTGTATAAAAATCATAGAAAACCTTAAGGATCTCCTGAGGATCATGCACTGTATTACTCAGTGCATTTTTCATACCGTTAATTCTCTGAACAGCCAACCCGCAAACGCAGTTTCTGAGCTAAATAACGCCCTGTAGCCTCCCCGTATTCATAGCAATCTTTTTTGTAAGTTTGATATTGTAGTGCGATTTCTTTACTCCATAACAAATTAATATTAGCTTTGCATTTAGCCACTTCAGTTTGCAGATCAACCATATTATTACGAGCCGAAATCCCCCCTGCCAGATTCTCTTCCGCAATTTTAGGTTTATTGTATAATTCCTGAACTAACAGTTTGGCTTGCTTTTGTTTATGTAGTCCATAGCTCAGGACTTCCAATCTGAAACAAGCTTTAAATGTATCCCAAACAACCCCACATGACGTGGTATGCTGATTAATTTGAAGAAAGTCCATTATCCAGACTTTCATGTGGTCAATAAAAACATTGTCCAGAAGGTGCTTCGTATCAAAAGTAAAACCCCTTGAAACTATACAAGTCCCAAGTGCAGGGATATCCAAAACTACTGGCGCATGATCGGAAGTGATTCTCAGAAACACTTGTATCTTAATTCCTGCAAATAATAAAGGGGACACAAAAAAATTATCAAGCCGTACTAGCTTACTATGCGGGTGAGAATAGAATGTAAACCCCGGGTCTTGCATATGGAGACTGCCCCAAACATCCATCAGGCCATGATCTGACAACAAATGGTATAATACCTTAAATACTCTATGATTCCTACCTATATAGTTCTGGACACCAGTTTGGAACTCTTTCCCAGTCAAGCTAATATTAAAATCCCCACACAATACTAGTGGAGTAGACCATAGCGCAAGTGCCACATTTAGATACTCAAGAACAAGGGCCTCATCAAGATTAGAACCATATACGGTACACACCGTGAACTTCACTCCCCCCAAAATACATTCCAGGATAGCCCAACGTCCTTGATTATCAGCTAATACATGTCCTGTTTGTATTGCTGACTTAGCTAGCACTGCTACTCCCCTAGTCATAGTTGATTGTTTTGAGGCTACCAAACCCACATAACCCAATTCAGACAGGATCTTCCGCTTTCCCCATGGTAGATGTGTTTCCTGCAAACACACTTAGGGGTCGATTAGGATGGCAGTCGGAAAACCATTCCGACCGCCATGGTTGCGAAAATTAACCGTAAGCAGGTACCGCGGGAAAACCGGCGGTCATATTAGGATCAACCACCAGAAAAACCCGACCACGGAACAATGCCACAAAAGACTGCTGGTAGCGGGCGGAGCAGGTGAAAATCCATCTGCGGCGGTCGGATTCGCAGTGGAAAAACCCATACCCGCCGCAAGGCCAGCAGAGTGACCGCACTCACAATTTGGATACCATTGAGGTGACAGCGGAACGCTCCACTGTTTCCAACTGGCGCAATCGCCAACAGTGATGAATGGGAGAGCAGCTGTAAGGGCTGTTGCATACCCGCGGCCGCTCCGCAACTATTATGGCGGTCGGAAAAAAAATAACACAACAAGGCCACCAAGTTAACACATCAAACTAGCTCAGCCCCCAAAAACACCTAACACACCCCCAAGGACACACCCTCATGGCAACTAAAAAAATACAAATCCCAGGACAACCCACCTGACAGCAATACTCCATTTTGACACACCCACATAGCCGAGTATAAAACCAGCCCCTTCCCCGACCGGAATCCCTTGCAATACTCGAGCCCTGAAGGAACTAAATCCTACAGCACAAAGGAGAGGCAAACCACCACAAATCTTACCATCACAACAACACACACACACACACACACCACTTACATCACCACCCTCACACCTGCACCTCAAACCATTTGCACATCACACACCATGGCACAAAAGAAAATGCTCAAATTCACTGACAATGAGTTGTCAGTCATGGCAGATGAGATAATCAGAGTAGAACCACAATTGTTTGGTACCCTGGTCCAACAGACCGCATTAGCCAACAGAGCACAAATGTGAGGAAGGATAGTCAGCAAGGTCAATGCAGTAGGGACCACCACGCACACCACGAAGGAGATCATGAAGCTGTGGCATGACCTCAAGAGGCAGGTGAAACAGAAGAACTACAAGAACCATCAGCTGGCTCAGATGACTGACGGTGGCCTTCACATTCAACCAAGAACATTCACTGCATGGGAGGTGAAGGTGCTTGACATACTGCATCCAGAGAGTCTCACAGAAATAGCCGGGGGAGTGGAGGCTGGTAAGTATAAACAAATGTCTACCATCACACTGCTATGTACTATCTTGCACAACTACAAAGCTACACCTCCTATGCCCAAATGCATTCATGTGCACCACACATTCCCCAACATATGTCTAACAGATCCAACATTCACTCACTCTGATTCACCTCAAAGGTAGCTAGCAACATTCCCTGGGTGGCATGTGTACAGGCAGCCAGCACTACAACTCCCACCAGGCCCCCTGTCCCACAGCTCAGCAGGATGGAACACTCTCCCCACCCAAGAGCCATGTGTAACCATTCCCTCCCTCTGCTCCACAGCGAGTCAGCCATCTCAACAGGGATGGGTGTCAGCGGATAGGCAGCCAGCACTACAACTCCCACCAGGTCCCCTTGTCCCAAAGCTGAGCAAGATGGAACACTCCCCCACCCAAGAGCCATGTGTAACCACTTCCTCCCTCTGCTCCACAGGGAAGAAGCTATCTTAACGGGGAGGGGTGTTGGTGGGTGGGAAGACTGCACAACAACTTCCTCCAGGCACCTTGTTCCACACCTCAGCAGCCAGAAGCATGTGTCAGCCATTGCGTTTCTCACTTCTAACTTATAGGTAGGTACTGGGAGGGGTGTGTGTGGGTGGGAGGTTAGCACTACAACTCCCACCAGACACCCTTGTCCCAAAGCTGAGCAAGATGGAACACTCCCCCACCCAAGAGCCATGTGTAACAATTCCCTCCTTCTGCTCCACGGGGAAGAAGCCATCTCAACAGGGGAGGGGTGTCTGAGGATAGGCAGCCAGCACTACAACTCCCACCAGGCCCCCTGTCCCAAAGCTGAGCAAGATGGAGTACTCCCCCCCCCCCCAACAATCATGTGGCAGACATTGAATCTCACTCATCAAAGTTACAGGTAGGTAGCCATCTTAACAGGGAGGAGTGTGTGTGGGTGGGAGGCCAGCACTACAACTTCCACCAGGCACCCTTGTCCCAAAGCTGAGCAAGATGGAACACTCCCCCCAGCCAGAAGCATGTTGCAGCCATTGTACATCCTCAAACAAACGTACAGCCATCTTCACATGGAGGGGTGTGTGTGGGTGGGAGGCCAGCACTTCAACTCCCAACAGGCCCCCTTGACTCACAGCTTAGCAGGATGGAGCAAACCCAGAACCATGTAGCAGCCATTCCATCTATCACATCAAACTCACAGGTTGGGAGCCCTCTTAACATGGAGGGGTGTTTGCTCACATCAAACATACAGGTAGGTAGCCATCTTAACAGGGAGGGGTGTGGGTGGGTGGGAGGGAGGCCAGCACTGCAACTTCCACCAGGCCCCCTTGGCATACAGCTCAGCATGATGGAGCACTCCACACACCATCCCACCCACAACCATGTGGCAGCCATTGAATTTCAATCATCAAACTTACAGGTAGGTAGCCATCTTCACAGGGAGGGGTGTGTGTGTGTGGGAAGCCTGCACGACAACTCCCCCCTCCAACCAGCCAGAAACATGTGGCAGCAATTGTACCTCCCCGACCAAACTTACAGCTGGTAGCCATCTTCACAGGGAGGGGTGTGTGTGGGTGGGAGGCCAGCACGTCAACTCCCAACAGGCCCCCTTGTCCCACAGCTCAGCAGGATGGAGCAAACCCACCACCCAGAACCATTTGGCAGCCATTCCATCAATCACATCAAACTCACAGGTAGGTAGCCCTCTGTGGTGGGCTGGATGAAAACGCCGGGACACTAGATGGGGTCAAACTGGGTTTTATTGGTCTTAGGATACGTTTCCTGCGTAAGTCTGTAATAAGGTAGTGGTGGCTCGGTGTTTTTCTCTGGTGAATCACGGCCTCTGGGGGAACTCTTTCCACGTCTTTTCCACTCCAGGATGACGTTGTCGTTGGCAGGGGCTCGCAGAGGTCCGGCATGAAAGAGAAAAGGGAGAGACTGGATTCAGTCTGGTGCTCAAAATGTGAAACGAGTGAGGGAAGGGTAGTGAGGAGACACACGGTGCACGCTCCTAACAAATAGGTGACGTGGTGCTAAGGGCAGGGAAATCGGGAGTTCCGGATCAAGGCAATTAAGGCTTCGTGAATCCCTTCCTGCCCGCCCAACCCGAGATACGCGATTGTACGTGTGTGAGCAACGTTTCTCCCGAAGCGTGGCTGGGCGAGTCGCAGTGTTGTTTGTCTCCTGACTTCAGTAGACTGCGGGTTGATACTCCGGTTGGCTCTCCGTCTGTTCTTTTCTTCTCGCTATGCTTCACCACTCCCTCTACGCTCTCAAACTCCTCTCCTCCTGTGGTGGAACACCCGGGACCCCATCCGCTTCCTGGATTTGAACGTCCTGCGTCCTCGGCGTCATCCGAGGGGGTGGGGCTTGGTGAAAACTCAGCCCAGTTAAAGAAACACGGACGATTGTCGTCTTCTCGTGAATATGGTTGCGGCTCTGTATCCTTCCAGGCTTCAGACTGCTGAAGAAAGAGAGGGGAGATGGGCTTGTTCATACATTCCCTTGCAACAGGTACGTTCGTACAGTCTTCAGTCCGACCCTCCTCGTCACACCCTCTTAACAGGAAGGGGTGTTTGCTCACATCAAACTTACAGGTAGGTAGCCATCTTAACAGGGAGGGTGTGGGTAGGTGGGAAGCCTGCACTACAACTCCCACCAGGCCACCTTGTCCCAAAGCTGAGCAAAATGGAGTACCCCCCCGCCCCCAGCGCCAGAAGCATTTGGCAGCCATTGTACCTCTCCAATCAAACTTACAGGTAGGTAGCAATCTTCTCAGGGTGGGATGTGTGTGGGTGTGAGGCCTACACTTCAACTCCCAACAGGCCCCCTTGTCCTACCCCTGAGCAGTATGGAGCACCCCTCCCCCCACCCAGAAGCATGTGGCAGCCATTGTACCTCATTAATCAAACTTACAGGTAGGTAGCCATCTTCACAGGGAGGGGTTGTTGTGGGTGGGAGGCCAGCACTTCAACTCCCACCACACCCCCTTGTTCCACCCCTGAGCAGGATGGCAGACCCCCCCCCAGACAGAAGCATGTGGCAGCCATTGTAACTGCCCAACCAAACGTACAGGTAGGTAGCCATCTTCACAGGGAGGGGTGTGTGTGGGTGGGAGGCCAGCACTTCAACTCCCAACAGGCCCCCTTGTCCCACAGCTCATCTGGGTGCACTCCACCCCACCCATAAGCATGTGGCAGCCATAGCATTGCTCCATACAAACTTACAGGTATGTAGCCATCTTATGCTCTCTTGTCCCACCCGGGATCAGGATGGAGCACTCCCCACACCCACAACCATGTATCAGCCATTGCATTGCCCACCTTCACCTAACAGGTAGGTAGCCATCTTAACAGGGAGGGGGTGGTTGAGTTTGGGAGGCCTGTACTACAATTCCCACCAGGCACCCTTGTCCCAAAGCTGAACAGGATGGAGCAGTATCCCCCCCCTCCCCCTCAGCCAGAGGCATGTGGCAGACATTGCAGTGCTCCCTTCAAAATCACAGGTATGTAGCCTTCTTAACAGGCAGGGGTTGGTTGTGTTTAGGAAGCCTGCACTACAACTCCCACCAGGCACCCTTGTCCCAAAGCTGAGCAGGATGGAGCATGCCCCGCCCCCCCAGCCAGACGCATGTGGCAGAGGTTGCATTGCTCTCTTCAAAATCACAGGGAGGTAGCCATCTTATTCTCTCTTGTCTCACCCCTGAGCAGGACTGAACACTCCCCCACCCAAGAGCCATGTGTAACCTATTCCCTCCCTCTGCTCAACTTCACAGGGAAGGAACAATCTTAACAGGGAGGGTTTTTTTTGGATATGAAGTCAGCACTACAACTCCCACCAGGCACACTTGTGCCAAAGCAGAGCAAGATGGAGCACTCCACCACACACCCGGAAAGATGGGTCAGAAATCCCCCCCAATGTGCCACAGAACAGGTAAGTAGACAGTGCATGCACCCCGCCATTTCTCTCAAAAAGCATGGAGCCATATGACCACACCAGCCCTCACATCCCACCAAAATTGGCATAGATCCAATAGCCACTTCCAGTGTGCAGACAGCAAAGCGTATGTCACTGTCACAGAAACCAAAGTGTGATTAACCAAATCACACGTATAAGAACTTCAGGGCACAATAATGCACAGCACTGAATGCTATTTGTAAGTGCCATGGGAGTAGAGCATCAAGGCCCATATGAAAACAAAACAAGCATGGTCTGTAGTAAAAAGATAGGAAAGCACATGACATGACAAAGGTATGCATGAGATTACAATGTCTAGTTCATGCTCAGATGTAAAGTCTTCCATGCAGAGTAATCAACAAAGATGCTTCACATAAAGTTGTTGTGCTGCTAGCCGTTAGATGACAAAATGTCCTTGTAATCACAAAATCTGCACTTGGCGCATGGTATCTATTGACATGTCACACCATGGACAAGTAATGTATGTACCTCCACATCATGTCATGATGCACAGTACTGTGCAGACATACAATGTAATATCAATGTAAACTGTGTGGTGTATAACTTGTAAATAAAAACATCTAACACCAAGCTTGAGGGGTGCACTTCAATGACCATTTCCCCTCTATTCCACAGGTGACCAAGAACTGACAGCAGAAGATGATCACACCAACCTGCAGAGCCAGTCTCCACCCCCGGAACATGGACTCTCTGATGCTGACACCCTAGATTTCTTGGGAACGGAGCCAGAAGCCGGCCCATAAGGCATGCCAGGGCGCAACAGGTCCCAAGATCCCACTGTCCCCTCCGCCACCAACTCAGTAACAACAACTACGCTGACCCCTGCTATAATGACCTGTGCGGCTTCCACCACCACCAGTGCTGCCTGCAACACTCTCCCTGCCTCAGAGGATGACCACCCCACAATCTGAGGTGGGCAGGGAGAGTACGCGGATGCTTAGAGTGGTGACGCCACAGGTCCGGGACAGCAGGGCAGGTGGGAGGGCAACTGGGTGTCAAACCAAACCGGACACTGGGACCGAAGCCCTCGCCAACATCGCCAGAGTCCTTAGGGCCTATGAACGAGCTCAGGGACACATGGACCAGGCTCTTGAAGATTCCCGTGAGCCCCGCCTGCTGCTGAGGTCCATGGACACCCACATGGGCCAAATCGTGGACCTCTTGGGCCAGCTTGTGGGGGTTCTGAGAGACAGGCCTGCAGCCCAATCAACAGCTCCACCTCCCTCCAGTGGCCCACAGGATGATCGTTCCCCCACCTCCCTTACGGCCACAGAGAGGGGTGAGTCTTCAGACCCCTCTGAGCCCGCAGCAGAGGCCCCCCCCAGCCAAACGCTCAAGGGGCCGTCCAAAGAAATGCCAGGGAGGATCCCATGGCAAAGCACCAGCTAAACGCCAGTCAAGGAGCCAGCCATGATGGCAACCCTGTTTACCTTGCCATTGACTTTGTGGACTGTCCTTACCCACACTGCCAGGTTAATGGCATGTGTCTGTTGGACTGGGTCACCTCATCAATGTGGTGACTACTCGATTATCTCATCTACCATCACTGACAAATCATTGATTCCCCTTTTCACCATTTTGTAAATATTCCTTTCCCTGTCACATATACCCATTGTAAATAAACACTCCTTACACACCTATGTTTTCGTGTCAGCTCCATGTTTATCACAGGATGTACAATGTTGACTCTGTTTACAATGTACCAGGAGCACTGATTGTCTGGACTCATTGAGAGGCTGAAGGCACCTAGGAAAACACATTGCCTGCTAGGAGAGGGGGATAATGTGGGGACTCAAGAGGGGGACCTGTCTGTTCAGGAGACATTAACAGGGCAACATATAGGTGAAGGAGCGAGACATGGGAGGGGACGGGGCGACACTCTAGGGCATGGGTACTCACAAACTTTCTCTTGGGGGCCAAATTTATACTGTGGTTTGTGTCTGAGGGCCGCACCAGTGGGGGCGGGACCAGTGGGGGAGGGGGCGGGGCTAGGGCAACCAAAAAAAACTGACCATGAGGTTGATCACTGGTCCCTGCAGTGGACAGCTTCGTCCACTGAGCCACCAGACCCGGCATACACACCTCTCTCTCGCTCTCTTTCTCTCTCGGTCTCACTCTCTCGCTCTCTTTCTCTCTGTCTCCCTCCCTCCCTTTCTCACTCTCCCTTACTCTGTCCCCCTCCCTCTGTCTCCCTCCCTCTGTCTCCCTTTCCCTCCCTCACTCCCTTACTCTGTCCCCCTCCCTCTGTCTCCCTCCCTCTGTCTCCCTTTCCCTCTCCCACTCCCTCACACTGTCTCCCTTTCCCTCTCTCTCCCTCACTCTTGTCTCCCTTTCCCTCTCTCACTCCCTCACTCTGTCACTCCCTTTCCCTCCCTCCCTTTCCCTCTCTCTCTCACTCCCTCACTCTGTCTCCCTTTCCCTCTCTCTCTCCCTCACTCCGCCACTCCCTTTCCCTCCCTTCCTTTCCCTCCCTCCCTTTCCCTCCCTGACTCCCTCACTATCACTCCCTTTCCCTCCCTCACCCTCCCTCTCCCTCCCTCCCTTTCCCTTTCCTTCCTTCCTTCTCACTCCCTCACCCGGTCTCCCTTTCCCTCCCTTACTTTGACTCAACTTCAGGGATTCCGCACTCCTTGATTTGTTCCATAATTTGCCTGCAGTAAGAAGAATTCGCAATTATTACCAGTGTATTAGTATTAGGCAGAAACTATTCTTGAATCAAAGCTAATAGGATCTTGAATGCAGTAGACTCAAGTGCAAGGGACTCTGCAGTAAAGCACACGGCACCCTCCTAAACTTCACATAGTTAAATATGAGTAGGCTTTCCTGTTTTCAGTTTCTATTTTTGGTAAATTCTGGTGGTGTTTTTTCAGTGTTTTCCAGTGATTTCAATACTTCAAAAAAACAGTGCTTTTCAGTGGTTACTCATTTTCGCGCGATAAAAAACAACTGAAACAGTGTTTTACCGGTGTTTATGGAACGCTTTGCTTTTATTATTGCTTTTTCCATTTTTCTTCAGAAATTGTATACTGCTCTAAATTTCAGAAGCTTAATACAGTCATGAAATACTTTCCATTGTCCTTTGATTATGCAGCTCCGATTTAACAAGCATTTGCAATGCAATAGGTCTTGCATTTATGCGAGTTTAAGCTATTGGCATTGTAAATGACAAAGCCTTTTATTTATGTTTTAAAAATGAAAACAAAAATAAAAGGCATTGTTATTTGCAATGTCAATAGCTCAAACTTGCCTAAATGCGAGACCTATTGCAAATGCTTACTTTAAATGAAAGCGTGAATTTGTCACTCAGCAAGTTGGAAGTTACTGTCTGTGTTCCAGAGTCGCTACCCCTCTCCTGCTCAGAGAGTGTTGCATTGCATTGTATCTTCTGTATAGCGCCCTCACACGTCTTGTGTGCTCGAAGCACTGCTGGGCACTTCATTTGGCGTCTTTCGAAGGAATGGCTGACTGCGCACATTGCATTTTCTGCGTTGTCTTCACATGGGTACCATTGGCCGCCTGTGCCATAGGAGCCAATATCTAAATATGGTGCCCCCCAGCTCACATATAGCTCCAATACCTTTTGATCGAGTTCCCGCTATATAATACTGCCGTGGCTGCTAAAGTGAATGGAGCGTGAGGTTTTTTGCGACTGCGAGGTGCCTGAAATTCAAGTGTATTTCAATGAAAGCCCTGTGCTGTACAGCGCTTAGAAACGGCAGAAGTGCGGTATGATGTACCACATAAAACAAGATACCATTTGTAATGTTATTAAAGTGCATTGATACTTGGAAGAGAGGTTCACCTTACTTACACCTCTGAAGAAGAGACAGTTCCGCTCATGATCCCAGTGTGCGTAGGTGCTAGTCCCCCAGAAAGGTCCCATCCCGGGAATGGATGTGCTATTTGTATGTGACTTGACACTGTTGTGTGTATAAGATCGGACTCTCTATACTTTAAAAACAGAGAAAGTAAACATGAGTCAGACCGACATAGAAGTAGAACCTTCCTTAAACACCGGTGTCGCGCCTCTTAAGTTGACGGTGTGCAAGCAATGATTGTTTACAGAGCTAATAATAAAATCTTTATGATGTTTCCAAACAACATCAAGAGGATAGTGCATACTTACACCGCTAAAGAGGAGAGTACCAATAGTTAGAGGTGAATATCGGAGTAAACTTGATTATAGGCTAGACTAGCCCATTACAGCATGTGCAAAGAGCATCTGAGGTAAGTAAGCTAACAGGTTGTCTCATCTCAGCGAGCGGACTACATCTCTACAGGGCTCTGCGTGTAACTTGTGAGCTATACGGAACAGAAGGGCTTCTCAGCCTTTCATCCTTTTAAGGTTGGGCTCTGTGTGTAACTTGTGAGTTTTAATGTGGAACAGAAGGGCTTCTCAGCCTTTCATCCTTTTAAGGTTGGGCTCTGCGTGTAACTTGTGAGTTTTAATGTGGAACAGAAGGGCTTCTCAGCCCTTCATCCTTTTAAGGTTGGGCTCTGCGTGTAACTTGTGAGTTTTAATGTGGAACAGAAGGGCTTCTCAGCCTTTCATCCTTTTAAGGTTGGGCTCTGCGTGTAACTTGTGAGTTTTAATGTGGAACAGAAGGGCTTCTCAGCCTTTCATCCTTTTAAGGTTGGGCTCTGCGTGTAACTTGTGAGTTTTAATGTGGAACAGAAGGGCTTCTCATCCTTTCATCCTTTTACGGTTGGGCTCTGCGTGTAACTTGTGAGTTTTAATGTGGAACAGAAGGGCTTCTCAGTCTTTCATCCTTTTAAGGTTGGGCTCTGCGTGTAACTTGTGAATTTTAATGTGGAACTGAAGGGCTTCTCAGCCTTTCATCCTTTTAAGGTTGGACTCTGCGTGTAACTTGTGAGTTATACAGAACTGAAGGGCTTCTCAGCCTTTTATCATTTTAAGGTCCTTCTCTGCGTGTAACTTGTGAGTTTTACGATGGAACTGAAGGGCTTCTCAGCCTTTCATCCTTTTAAGGTCGACGGAATGTGCTCCCTGCAGATGGGTGATAATTTCTGCGCCTGTTATTTTCAACGCCAAAAGACAGTTCATCTGGAGTGTGCGCTCTGTAAATGTGTGTGCAATATTATCATGCCTGGATGAGATCACACATGTACGGAAGACATGGTACATAACAATATGAGACAATTAAATCACCCCTCCAGAACTCCACCTTGAAGAAAAACATAATTTGAGTCACATTCTCTAGGTCATAACAGCGATTAGGATACAATGGTACGCGACATAAATTCCACCAAAAAAAACACACAGTGCGAGCCACAGCTTGGCAGCTTCTGGCCGCAATAACACAGCAGTGCACACTTCAGCTGTATAGCTCTAGGCAACCCCAGTTTGGGGTAAGGAGAAGACTGAAGCGATCGAAGGTACCGTCGTTTGTCCAGGATCACACAATTTGTGGAAAACAAGATTAGGGCTCGACTTCTAATTCAACACTACATTACACAACCGTGAGAGCCGCTCTTAACCATCTCTCATTCACCTCTCCTTTTAACTCATCTGTCCTCATTGCAGGAGCATGTCTTCAATTCAATCTCATCACACCCCAGTTACAACCAGCCTTGAGAGTGACGTAAAAAAAAAACCTCACTTCGTACCAATAGTATTTAAAAACTCAAACACTTTGACATATTTGCTTGCTTGTTTCCCATATTAGATTATTTGCTAATTAATCGTATGGAACGGATCACAGCCTCCACAGAATCAAGTATATTTCAACAATTTTATTTTACGCATTGTGATTGTTTCCGTCAAAAAAGAGTAGGCTCGTAAAACTAGTGGAGCAGCCGCTGATACAACCATGCCTTGCTCATTGTTATTGTTATTCTCAGCACTGTCCCATAAGCAGCGTAAGTCAGCACTTAAAACATGCGTGTATGTGAAGGCAACAAAGGCAGAGGCTGTTTGTCATTCTCTTGTCTGTCTTCGCCCCCTGCACTCTGGCGCTCATGTAAAGCGCTCTGATAATATGTAAATGGTCTTTTTAACGACCTGTGAAGTACTCGGGTGCGGCTCCGTCTGTGCCCAGGAAGTTTTCTAAGCAGGGGCTGGGGGGAGGGTTTAGACTGCAGCCCTTTGAGCTCCATGGGCGTTGTGGGTCTGCCTGCCAGCACCTTGGCCTTCCGACACAGCCTCCTTACTGCTCACTGATTAATTACGTTAATTTTATTATTGATAACGCAAAGGCAGGTTAATTAATGCACCACTGAATGATGCCCTGCCACCTTTCCTGTAAAACAGCTCCCTTATCTGCTGAGTCTTGGAGCACCAGCAGTCGTCGTCGTCTCTTGATATTCAATGCGGGCAGAGATGTTTGGGGACAAATAATCATGACCTCAATTAAAATACGATCTGTATTGTAATACATGTGTTCCTGTGATTTTGATTTTTTTAGAGGGAGGGACTCTGTTATTGTTCGAGGTGAGTGCCGGATTGAGATCCCTGGAAGCCGGTTACCTCCCACACTGCCCTCCCACCCCCTCCATGTATTTCATCTTTGCTCTTGGTAGGTAAGCTGGAAAGCAATCAAATAATTAAGCGCCCGCCCTAATTAGGGAGTTTAGCAACTTTAACACTGAATACATTACCCGCAGAGCACTCCACCGTGGAACACCACAAAACCTAGCGCAAATGAAACTGACACTTGGAGGGGTTGCTCAGTACGCAGTTGCCAACCAAATTGGTGCCCCTAATTTAATGGGGGTGACTCATCGTTTCCCCCTGTTTGCTTCCACAAAGCAAGTTCCAGGATAGTCCGTGTCCCTTTATGAGCTATGAGAGCTCCTTTTGTTGGTGCCGCCGCTCGGGCTGTTCTCAGACCGAGGCGCGACAGGAGACACTCTGCTGCCTTTGTCCAGCGAATGCGGGGTGTGGGCTCTTCAGATGCTCTTTCATATGCAAGCAGTGGTGCATCATGAGAAAGGACATTCCTCAAGGACAGTTCTTTTTTGTGCTCCTTTGGCTCCCTCAAGTGGCCAAGCGGAGCAACAAATATGTAAAAAAAAAAATAGTGACACTCGAAATATGTAAAAAATCAGTGACACTCGGTTTAAACCAGGTCATCTTATTTTCAATCGGTAGGGTACTATCGTTTATATTCGGTTTTAACCGAATTCCGGACAGCCTAAATATGAGTAAAGATAAGCATTTTAACATTCGTCATGCTGCCATGATAACTTTATCCGCCTACTTTCAGCTCTAATTTACCAATCCTATTAACCTGCTACAACCCCAGATACTAAACAAAATGACAGGAAAATTTGAGCCAGAGGATTGTCAAGTTGGATACAAGTGAATTGTCAAGTTAGTAGTTATTGTGTTTATGTGCCCATGATAAAATTAGGCTATTCCTCAACACATCAGTTCTTCTGCTAACTTTTATATACGAGGACTTGGAATACATAATGCAACGCAAGTTGCAGGGGACGGGGAACCACCTTCAAGTCCCACAACCCAAGGAAAAGTTACTACTCACAGCAAATTAAACCGGTCTATTTGGTCACTAGAATGTTGAGCGCTCAATTAAAGAAAATGGTGTAGCATACAACTTGTACATCAGCAATCCAACATTGGTCTTTGTTGCACCCTGTAGGAGAGTAGGGTCTGCTATCCTATGGTCACCCCAATTTTTGCTTTTTGCTTCACTGGTTTTCGACTTAATGTGGCTGTGGGCCTGCTAATCAGACCCACAGCCTGCTGTTCTCTCTCTAAATTCACATACATGTACTATAGGTACATCACCAATTTGGTACTGGACACCTTGTCAGCCCCTGTACCATGCACTATAGGTGCTCAGGGCATAGGTGCATCCAAGGCCTACCAGGGGCTGCAGCATATCTTTTGCCACCCCTGGCTGGTACTTAAATCGACACAACTGGCTGATCACTTAGCTGGGGCAAGGTGGTGTAATCACCCCTTGCTTAGATATAGTATACCTATATCTAAACCTATATCTGGACACATATATACCTATAAGTCACTCCTATGGCAGGCCTTAACAATCCTGGAGGCAGAGTGCTTGGTTTTATGTGAGATGGTGCTCTGGCATGAGCTGAGCCTGTCTGCAGCTTTCGGAACCATTTCCTTATAGCTGTTCCAGTGATACTGCCATACCAGATACTCTTAAGTGCATTATAATCCTCGCGGTTAATGCTAACTTTGGTTTGGCTTTATCAAAACATGTCGTGTTTGGTGTCATACACTTTGGAATACTACCCCTAGCCAGTTCTGGTGACGGGGGTAGCATTCCACCCTTCTAGAGGGAGAAGACATGTTACTTTACTTAAAACGCGGTTAATCCTAACCAGAGCCTCAGCATCACAAAATGGATGCTGCTGCCCCGACACAAGTCTGACCTCCTGCTGCTGACCGAAACTGGCAGGGGAGGCCTGGACAAAGGGTTTCCTGTCACAGGGAGGTGCTACACCACCCCAGACAGGAGATAGTGGATTGGAGCAGGGAGGGCTGAAAGAAACTAGACACTGCCTGGGACACACAAGGTGTCCCATGCAAAATCCAGTCAAACTGGTTCTGGGGCACTCCAGCCCCAGCTCTGGCGCGAAACTGGACAAAGGAAAAGGGGCGTAACCACCCCCTTCCTGGGTCCCACCCATAGGAGGGACCTAGCAGGTAATCCAGCCCCTTGATTTGGAATAAAGGTAGGAGCTGTGCTGATGCACATCAGATTATCCTGACTGAAACTTATGAAACGAAAGTCTGGACCCTTCGACATCCTACTCGACGTAGAAGACTGAAGAATCTCCCTTGTGGTCAAGGAGTGACCACCCTGTGCAAACAGGCACCATCCAGCACCTCACCGTTTGCTTTGTTGCAGTTCCCGCCGGAACTCGAGCGACAGAGAACGACAAGACCCAGCGTTCCTGCCTTCTAACAGCCCGATCCACAGTCCCTGCAAAGCTGAGACCCGTGGAGGCGACCTGAAGCGTGGGGCCGGCCATCTTGGAAAAACTACGAAGCGCTGACCGTGCAGCTCCCGAGGCCCCCTCGAAGCTGTGCATTGGAGTTTGAGAAGCTCCAGCCCCGAGCAGCTTTTGCACCGAAGCTCACCCCTCCACACTCACCGAGTGCTGCGTGGGGCCCTTTTGCATTTTCCTGCTCGACGCGTTGGTCCGGTCGCTTGCCCGTTGGCTAGTGGCCCCAGTACCGATGAACCAAAGAATTTACACTGCTGGTCTGGTTGCTCCACACTGGCCCTCGCTCCCCTGAAAAGGAGCACCCGCTCTGACCTTGCTGGTCCGAGTAAGAAGTGATCTACGAATCCTGCGTGGGTTGCCCTTGCCAAGGCTTGTTAACTCCGATCCGGAAGCCGACACCGCCGACAGCGAGAGCCTTTGTGGGACAGCTTGTGATCCACTCCTGGACATCCTCGGTGCCCCCGAGTCCACGTGGCAGCGGAGACAAGCTTCGCGACAAGCACCTGATTGCGCCCGACATCGCCTGGTTCCTTCCTGGTTCCTTCCTGGTCACTGGCTCGTGACCCAGACTCTGTCCCCTCTGCTTTCAGGTACTCTACATCTTCGATCCACCCTTGGAATACACCGGACACTTCTCTTCTGGACGCCTGCAGCATCTTCATCTCCAGGCACCATAGATCTTCGTGACGAAACCCGACACGCTTTTGCACCTGTGCACCCGCTTCCTGTGGGTGAGGTAATTCTTGAACGCCGGTGCTCCTGTAGTGGTTTACACCTCTAGTGTCTAAGTCTAAACTTTTGTTCTTCTAGTCCAGTCGGAAGACCCTTAAAACTGTAACTCGATAACTTTTACACACCATTGACTTTGCATTGGTGCATGCGTGTGCTTTTAGCGCTGCACCCGAATCCCGCGGGCTACTCCCGTCCTAACTGCTGTTAGTCCAGTGTAGTCCCAGCGATTCCCAAGGCCCTAGGCCTTACCACTGATCGAATAGTGAAACTTATACCACTTTTTTGATATATGGTTTGAGTGGCCACCGGCCCTATCCATAATTGTGCAACTTTCATGTTATATTGTGCTTTTGTTTAAACGCTTGTGCTTCTTTACTCATAAAGAGTATAGGGGAATATTCTGAGAATAAATACATATATTTTTATAATATATAACTTGTGTGGTGTCCTTTCATTTGATATTACAGGATTGCATATGGTAAAACATCTGGCTTCACATGCCCTCTTGAGTTAAGCCTTTAAGGCTGCTTAGTCCATGCTACCCCTAGGATAGCTTGTCTATATGGTTGACTTACAACCACCACCATAAGGGATTGTTTGGACTGATACAAGGTGCCCACAGAACTGTGGACATCATATACCAGGCCAACTTCTCACACACCCTTTAATTTACAACATTCTACTCGCAGGGTACAGAATGTCAAATAGCCTTTCTGCTGCAGGCTATACCAGTTAGAGTTCATTCTTGTTCGAAACCTTTAACTTTGCTTGATGGTAGCCAGTAAAGCCACTCCCTTTCCCTCCCTCACCCTCCCTTTCCCTTCCTCCCTTTCCCTTTCCCTCCTTCCCTCTCTCACTCCCTCACCCGGTCTCCCTTTCCCTCCCTCACTTTGTCTCACTTTCTTTCCCTCTCCCTCCCTTTCCCTCCCTCTCCCTCTGTCATTTCACCCTGCCTCTGTGTCAGCCCGGGCTGAGACAACTTCGGAGCACACACACAGCCGCACCGAGCGCATTAACAGGTCTTTAAAAGACCATTAACATGTTAATGAGGCTGTGTTGTTCACCTCTCAGCGCCCCTGCAGCTCCACTCTAACTATGGCAGGAATCGCCCGGCCGGCCCCCACAGAGCAGCAGTCTCCGAGTCGCGCTGCTGCTACTTGTGTTTGCAGACACTCTTTAAAATAAAAAAATTAAAACACTGGTATGATATGTGCAAGGTCCGCGGGCCGCCAGGGAAGGCTTGCCGGGCCGCTGGCGGCCCGCGGGCCATACTATGAGTACCCGTGCTCTAGGGAATGCAATGTTTGATTGTTAATTGTGATCATTGTTGAGCAGAGGGAGGGGGGTGGGCGGGAATGTTGGGGAATGGTAGGGCAATCCATGACTGTGTGCAAATGGTATGCTATTTAAATGTCTGTGAGATATATACCCTTGTAAACCTGAATAAAAATGTATTAAAAAAACAATATCTGAAAACAAGCTGTATTGTTCAGCACTTAAACATTAAGGGCCTAATTACGATGTTGGTCAGGCGAGCGTTCGACCGACACTGTTGCGGAACCAATGGACCACAGGTCGGCGGTTCCACTGGCTGTATTTGGATGCAACTATGGGCGGTCGGAAACATCCATTTTTCAATTGCAGCTTCTACGGCGAGAGGAAAAGGGTCACAGCACACGCTACAATTGAAAAATTGATGTTTACAAACCTCCTTACACTGTGTGGCAGTCACAATGAGGGCCTGTCATATGATGCAAGGGTGCCCCCCAGGCCCCATAGCAGAAGTCCAGGTGAAAAGAGGACCTGCTAGAGGCCCCAATGCCTTTTGGGACATGGTTGACCATGACCTAGGCCAAGAACTGTCTCACAGCCAATCCCCGAAAGTCACTTTCCGCCTGACTTTTCATGGCGGGCAGACCACACTGCCTTTTGGGACATGGTTGACCATAACCTAGGCCAAGATCTGTCTCACAACCAATCCCTGAAAGTCACTTTCCGCCTGCCTTTTCATGGCGGGCAGACCACCATGAAAGGGCAGGTGGAAAGTGACATTGTAATCCTGCGGCGGACCCAAGGCTGGCTCTACCATCATTATGGGATTACCATTCCACCCATGCGCCCCGCAGATTTCCATCCGACCGCCAGTATTGTAATAAGGCAGTCGGATGGATTTCTGCCCAACATCGCAATCGGGCCCTAAGGGTTGCAATCTTAAGTGAAACAAGAACCGTTACACCCTCTTTTGGCCTGCCTGAATGAAGAAGGAATGTCTGGGTTACAAAAGGTACAAAATCATCTACACAGAAATTCTGAATATGGAGTACACTCAGGTGGTAGTTGCAAATGTATAGCTCTTCTGTGAGGGTTAATTTGCTGCCTTGGAATTGAATTGTCTCGAGTTCCCACACCTTGCATCTCGGAACTCCTCTTTGCTGTGACAATTATAATGGGCTCATTCTGCGAGAACTGTCTGGCGTCTCTGACTTCCAGCGGGTTACCAATTGTTGAGGTAGGGCTTATACATTTTGGTGGTTTGCATCTGAGCTTGCTTGTTTTGAGCAGTAATTAATGCAGAGACTTTGTCATCAAGTATTTTAAGTTTGTCTCAAACCTCTTTCTAAAGTTTCTTCAGCATACTCCTCAAGTTGCTGAAAAAGGACTTACAATACTCAGCTAACTTAGTGTTGTATGGCGTTTTAGATTCCGATTGAATTTCCCGATTCATGCCCTTAAATAGGTACAATTCGTGTTGCCCTTATATCGGCATAGAAATCAAGCCCTTATTTAGGCATAGCCCATGCTACCCAAATACAGGCATGGCTACCTCCATCCGTTCACCAAACGTCACAACAATTTCTTGAAAAACCAGATTATTAAGCAGAAGGGACTTCCCCTAGCCTGGATATTGATTTCTCCAAGAAACTCATTATTATGCATGAACAACTATTCCTTAGGGGTTCATCCATGACGTTCATATGACCGACTTTACGTCAAAGGTGGCATTCCTAAACACCTTCAAGGTATAAATATACCTTCACTTGCTATGGCAAAGCACGGTGTGGTTCGGTGCAGTTCAACTACCTACTTGCCCGATGCAGCTCGCTACAGCAAGTGCTGAAGGAAGCCGACTCTCCAGCTGACACACTGATCGGAAGCTGTCCTCCTCTGCCGAGAATCCAGCTCCAGTGTTTCTGACTCCCTTGCGGGGTGTTGGGAAATCGAGTCCGGGACAGAGATACCAAACCTCCTTCATTCTAAGGTATGGAGCTGATTAGAACCTAGAGAAACCTTTGGCAAATTCTTGTCAAAAACTAAACCTATGCTAAAGACCACACTTACTTCTTCCCTCGTACTAGACCTAGGTTGGGTACATTGGGGTAGGCGTATTTTAGAAGCACCAGTTGAGTATTTTAGCCTGTGTTATTTATATATGTATTTTTATATGTCATAGCACAAGACAATGCTATTACAGTATTATTTTATACTACTGTTTACGCTGTACGCATTATACTTTGCATTCTGTCTAACGATTGTAGCAGTTCACCTCTCTTGCATGAGAAAGAAGACTGTTCAATAAACCCCTTTTATTGAAACGCCCGTCTCTCTATTTTTCTCTGCAACTCTGTAGAAACGAAGTATGCACGATTGACTGAGTAAAATAGACATCTATTGTTTCCACGACTGTAGGAGAGTAGGGTCTGCTATCCTATGGTCACCCCAAATTTTTGCTTTTTGCTTCACTGGTTTTCGACTACTGAGGCTGTGGGCCTGCTGATCAGACCCCCAGCCTGCTGTTCTCTCACTAAATTAATGATACATGTGCTATAGGCATATACCAATTGGAAATGGACTCCTTGTCAGCCCCTGTATAATGCACTATAGGTGCCCAGGGCATAGGGGCCACCAAGGCCTACCAGGGGCTGCAGCATATCTTTTGCCACCCCTGGCTGGTTCTTAAATTGACACAACTGGCTGATCACTCAGCTGGGGTAAGGTGGTGTAATCACCCCTTGCTTAGATATAGTATACCTATATCTAAACCTATATCTGGACACATATAAACCTGTGAGCCACTCCTATGGAAGGCCTCATCAATCCTGGAGGCAGGGTGCGTGGTTTTATGTGAGATGGAGCTCTAGCATGAGCTGAGCCTGTCTGCAGCTGTCGGGAACAACTCCCTAAGCTGTTTCAGGATAATGCCATACCATATACTCTTAAGTGCCTTATAATCCTCGCGGTTAAATAGCAACTTTGGTTTGGCTTTATCAAAACATGTCGTGTAAGGTGTCATACGATTTGGAATACCATCCCCTCGCCAGTTCTGGCGACGGGGATGGCATTCCACCCCTCTAGAGGGGTAAGACATGTTCCTTTACTAAATGCGGTTAATTTCTCCAAAGACCTTAAGATCCACAAAATGGATGCCTCTGCCACAGACAAATGTCTGGACCCCTGCAGTTGACCGAAACTCAACCAAATGGGTCCGGGACAAAGGGTTTCCTGTCACAGGAGGGTGTCACCGCCCTCCAGACAGGAGATAGTGGATTGTAGCAGGGAGGTTTGAAAGAAACCAGACACTGCCTGGGGCGCACAAGGCTGCCCCTTGCATAATCCGGCCAAACCGGTTCTGGGGCACTCCAGCCCTCGTGCCAGGGCGGCCTGGATCAAAGGAAGGGGGTGTTTCCACCCACTTCCTGGGTCCCACCCATAGGAGGGGACCTAGCAGGTAATCACGCCCCCCAGATTGGAATAAGAGTGGGAGCAGTGCCAATGCACATCAGATTTCCTGGAAGAAACATTAGAAACGAAACTCTGGACCCTTGGACCTCCATCTAAACGTGGAAGCCCGAAGAATCTCCCTTGTGGTCAAGGAGTGACCACCCTGCAGCAGCAGGCACCATCCAGCCCTCGACGTCTACTTAGTTGCAGTTCCCGCCGGAACTCGAGCGACTGAGATCGACGAGATCAAGCTTGCCTGCCTTCCAACAGCCCGATCCACAGTCCCTGCAGAGCTGAGACCCGTGGAGGCGACCGGAAGCGTGGGGCACGCCATCTTGAATTGACCACGAGACGCTGACCGTGCAGCCCACGAGTGACCCTCGAAGCTGTGCACCGGGGTTTGAGAAGCCCCCACCCTGAGCTGCTCCTGAGCCGAAGTTCAGCCCTCCACACTCGACGAGTGCTGCGTGGGGCCCTTTGGCTCTATTTGGCTCAACGCGTTGGCCCGGTCACTTGCCAGCTGGCTAGTGGTCCCTGTGCCGACGAACTAACTAAGAAGACTCGTGAATCTGGTTGCTCCAGATCCACACCAGCTCCCCTGAAAAGGAGCCCCGACTCTGACCTCCCTGGTCCGAGTGAGAAGCAATCTTCCGATCCCGCGTGGATTGCTCTTGCCAAGGCTTGTTTGCTCCAAACTTGAAGCCGACTGCACCGACGGTGAGAGCCTGCGTGGGACAGATCGTGACCTGCTCCTGGACGTCGCAGATGCCCCAGAGCCCACGTGACAGCGGAGAGAAGCTCCTCGACGACCACCTGATTGCGCCCGACATTGCCTGGTTCCGTCCTGGTTCCACCCTGGTCACTGCTGAGTGACCCAGACTCTGTCCCCTCTGCTTTCAGGTACTCTACAACTTGAGTCCACCCTTGGACTCCACCAGACACTTCATCTTTAACCCGCCTGCAGCCCTTTCAGCTTCAAGCACCAAGAGCCTGCGTGTCAAAACCCGACGCCACTTCGACCCTGTGCACCCACTTCCTGTGGGTGAGGTAACTTTGCTCCGCCGGTGTTCCCACACTGGTGCACATCTCTAGGGTCTGTGTGTTAAGTTTTGTTCCTCTAGGTCCAGCGGAAGTGTCCTTAAACTTTAACTCTATGACTTTTACGCACCATTGGTTAACATTGGTGCATGCGTGCGCTTCCCGCACATCTCCCGAATCCCGAGGGCCATTCCCGACTTCAGCATTGCTTGTCCTGACTGCTCCCAGCGATTCCCTAGGCCCTAGGCCTAACCACTGTTCGAGTGGCCTCTCTTATACCACTTGTTTAGTATATGGTTTGAGTGGCCACCCGCCCTCATCCATAATTGTGCAACTTGTATGTTTAAACAGTGCTTTTGATTTAACGCTTGTGCCCCTTTATTCATAAAGAATACTGGGGATTGTTTTTAGTAATAAATACATATATTTTTATAATATATACTTGTGTGGTGTCCTTTCATTTGGTACTACAGGATTGTATGTGGTAAAACAGCTCGCTTAACACGACCTCTTAAGTTAAGCCTTTAGGCTGCTTAGTCCATGCTACCCCTAGGATAGCTTGTCTAATAAGGTTGACTTACAACCAGACACCATAAGGGATTGTTTGGTCAGGTAGTAGGTGGTTCCAGAATTGGAAACATCCCCTACCAGGCCAACTTCTCACATTGGTGGCAGCGGTGGGATTTGAGCTTGCTGTTGTTTTACCATTGCAATCTTTGTATCAAATTGAAAGATCACATCAAGTACCTCTAGGTACATATAAATCAAAAGCTTAGCATATTAAGTTCTACTGAACTTAGTAGTTGTAGGTTGAAGGGAGTAACACACCCTGACTACAACTCACTAGTAAGGTACAGTAGGAAAACACTTAGTGTAGGTAGGTGCATCACTTACACCACACTAGAGTCATGTCTGACACAGGAAAAGCCTCAGGGTCTACTCCTGTGACAGTTGACCTTACCCAGGCAACTTCCAGCTATGACAAGCTAACCCGAAAGGACTTGGTTGCCTTGTGCAAATCAAGAGGGTTAAAAAGGGGCAGAAGCCCCACCTGTCCAATCCTGATAGCCATTCTAGAACAGGATGACTTAGAAAGGGCGAAAGGAATTCCCCTAAGGTCAGGAGATGGAGAGAACCCAGCTGTAACTGGTACCCCTCAGGAGGAAGAAGGAGAAGAGGTGGATGAGGACTCAGAGATTGAGGACACAGAAGACCAGGGTCAGGAGGGTAGCCAGGTTGGATTTGCCAGGCTTAGCCAGGCCAATTTAAACCTACTGGGAAATGGAGAGGGCCAGCACCTCCCCAGATCCCACAGTCTTATTCTCCCAGGCAACAGAAGAGTGAGATCTCCCTCAGGGGACTCTCATATTTCTAGTGCCTCCAGAGAATCTGAGAGAGGTATGACTGCCTCTCAAAAGACTGAGCATAGGGCCAGAATGAGGGCTGTCAGACTCCAGATAGAGAGGGAGGAGGTAGCCCTGGCTCAAGCTAAACTTACCTTGGCTCAAGCTAGACTTACCTTGGCAAGAGAGCAGAAATTAAGTGGCTTAGATGCCACTGGTGGCAGCAATTTTCCAAGAGAAAAAGACAGGGGCTATGACAATAGAAACCTGACAAAAATTGTGCCCCCCTTTAAAGAAGGGGATGACATCCACAAATGGATGACTGCTCTGGAGAGAGCCTGCATGGTACAGCAGGTTCCTCAAGATCAGTGGGCTGCAATTTTATGGTACTCCTTTTCTGAGAAAGGGAGGGACAGGCTCCTCACAGTTAGACCTGAGGATGCCAAAAACTACTCTGTTTTGAAGAGTGCTCTTATTGAAGGGTTTGGCCTAACCACTGAGCAATACAGGTTGTTGTTCAGAGACACCCAGAAAGCACAGACTCAAGACTGGACTGATTTCGTTGAGTGTGCCACTAAGGCTTTGGAGGGTTGGTTGCAGGGAAGTAAAGTTTCAGACTATACAGGATTGTACAATCTTATAATGAGAGAACAGATCCTTAATAACTGTACAAACCAGCTGTTGCATCAATACCTTATTGACTCTGATCTGACCTCTCCCCAAGAATTGGGAAAGAAGGCAGACAAATGGGTCAGAACAAGGATTAAGCAGAAACCCCAGAACCAAGGTGGTGACCAGAAGAAAACAGACCAGAAGGGTAGTAATCAGAATCAGAAAGATAAAGAAAAAGACCAGAAGTCTTCAGGCCCCCAAACTAATAGTAAGGAGGGTGGTTCCCAAAATGGAAACAAGAAGAAGAAGAACAAAGGTCCAAAGACACCTTGGTGTAATACCTGCAAATCAGTTTCACACTGGGGCAGTGAGTGCACCAAGGCAAATCCAGTTCCCACCACTACAGCTCCTAAAGCAACTGCAACCCCAAGTACAGTAAGCAGTGGTGGAACACAGTCCAAGGGTGTAGCTGGGTTGACCCTGGGTATTGAAGTAGGATCTGGCCTAGTCAGAATCCCTACACAGGCAGTTCTCCTGTATGATGTGGACATTGAGTTGCCCACTGCAGTAAGCCCCAGTAACCTGGGCAAATACAGGCAGACTCCCTTAATTAATGAGAAACTGGCTCAAGCCTACAGGGACACATGTGCCAGTGTCACAATGGTGACACCTGACTTTGTGGACCCTGGACAGATTGTACTAGGTGAGAGCTACCTAGTGACCAACGCCAGCAACTCCACTACCTCCCATAGTGTGGCAGTTGTGAACTTCTCCTGGGGAGGGGTTGATGGCCTAAATAAAGTTGTGGTGAGTGCAGACCTACCAGTAGACTGTCTGTTAGGCAATGACCTTGAAAGCTCAGCATGGTCAGAAGTGGAGTACAGGACTCATGCAGAAATGCTAGGGATTTCAGAGCATGTCCTTGCCATGACAAGGGCTCAGGCTAAGAAGTGCCTTCCTGAACCAGTGGTGGATCTTGAAACAATAGACCAACCACAACCCAAGAGAAGGAGCAAGAGAGGAAAGGCTCAGCCTTCCACCTTGCCCCAGGTTGAGGATCAAGTTTCAGAGGAAACTGATTCTGCAGTCCAAGAGGAGACTGTCTCTGAGGAGCTTGAACCTGACCAGGTTGAGTTTCTGGGGACAGGGGGACCCTCAAGGGCAGACCTGAGGCAGGCTCAATTAGATTGCCCTTCCCTTGAACCCCTCAGACAGCAGGCTGCTGCTGAGGCTGCTGGGGATGCCCAAGGTACCCATACTGTGTATTGGGATGATGGACTCCTTTACTCAGAGGCTAGAGACCCCAAGCCTGGCATGACCAGGAGGTTGGTCATACCTCTGCAGTTTAGGGGGTTCCTTCTTACCTTGGCCCATGATATTCCCCTTGCAGGACACTTAGGCCAGAACAAGACGTGGGACAGGCTTGTTTCACACTTTCACTGGCCTCACATGTCAGAGGATGTCAAGGAGTTTTGTCGCTCCTGTGTCACTTGCCAAGCCAGTGGTAAGTCAGGTGGCACAACAAAGGCCCCCCTAATACCACTACCTGTGGTGGGGGTCCCCTTTGAAAGAGTTGGAATTGATATTGTGGGTCCAATGGACCCCCAAACAGCATCTGGGAACAGATTCATACTGGTGGTAGTGGATCATGCCACCAGGTATCCAGAGGCTATTCCCCTGAGGACCACCACAGCACCTGTGGTGGCAAAAGCCCTCATTGCAGTTTTCTCAAGAGTGGGCTTCCCAAAGGAGGTGTTATCAGATAGGGGCACCAATTTTATGTCCAGCTATCTGAAAGCAATGTGGAAGGAATGTGGAGTAAACTATAAGTTTACCACCCCATATCATCCACAATGCAATGGGCTTGTGGAGAGATTTAACAAGACCCTTAAAGGCATGATAAAAGGATTACCAGAGAAGCTCAGGCGGAAATGGGACATTCTTTTACCCTGCCTGCTCTTTGCTTACAGAGAGGTCCCACAGAAGGGGGTTGGCTACAGCCCTTTTGAACTTTTGTTTGGCCACCCTGTGAGAGGTCCATTGTGTTTGGTGAAGGAAGGATGGGAGTTACCTCTCAAAAAGCCCAAACTAGACATAGTGGACTATGTACTTGGTCTCCGCTCCAGGATGGCTGAATACATGGAAAGAGCATCCAAAAACCTGGAGGCCAGCCAAGAATTGCAGAAAGCTTGGCATGACCAAAAGGCTGTACTGGTAGAGTTCCAACCAGGACAGAAGGTGTGGGTACTGGAGCCAGTGGCTCCAGCAGCACTCCAGGACAAATGGAGTGGACCCTATCCTATCATTGAAAAGAAGGGAGAAGTCACCTACTTGGTGGACTTTGGAACACCCAGGAGCCCTCACAGGGTAATCCATGTGAACCGTTTGAAAGCATTTGTGGACAGGGAGGACATGAGCTTGCTCATGGCCACAGATGGGGATCAGGAGGAAGAGAGTGACCCTCTCCCAGACCTGCTTTCCCAGAACCCTGATGATGGTTCAGTTGATGGAGTAGCCTTGGCAGGCAGCCTCACTGACCAGCAACAGATGGACTGCAGACAAGTTTTGCAGGCCCACAGGCATTTGTGTGCACAGGCCATGTAGTGGACACTGGTGACAGTCTGCCTGTGAAGAATAAGATCTACAGGCAACCTGACCATGTCAGGGATTGCATCAAGGCTGAGGTGCAAAAGATGTTAGAGCTTGGAGTGATTGAGCCATCAGAGAGCCCATGGGCCAGCCCAGTAGTCCTTGTGCCAAAACCTCATACCCAAGATGGAAAGAGAGAAATGAGATTTTGCGTGGACTACAGGGGTCTCAATGCTGTCACTAGGACAGATGCTCACCCCATTCCAAGAGCAGATGAGCTCATTGACAGATTGGCTTCTGCCAAGTTTCTGAGCACATTCGATCTGACAGCTGGCTACTGGCAAATCAGACTAGCTGAGGAGTCAAAAGCCAAAACAGCATTCTCTACCCCTAGTGGACATTATCAGTTTGTGGTAATGCCCTTTGGTTTGAAGAATGCACCTGCCACTTTCCAAAGGTTGGTGAACCAAGTCCTTACTGGGTTGGATGACTTTTGTGCAGCTTATCTAGATGATATTGCTGTCTTTAGCTCCACCTGGGAGGATCACCTGATCCACCTGAAGAGAGTTTTGGAGGCCCTGCAAAAGGCAGGCCTAACTATCAAGGCCACAAAGTGCCAGATAGGGCAGAGTAAGGTTGTATACCTGGGCCACCTAGTAGGTGGAGGCCAGGTTCAGCCACTGGAAAGCAAAATCCAGGCCATACAGGACTGGGCTCCTCCAGTTACCCAGACACAAGTCAGAGCCTTCTTGAGCCTGACTGGGTATTACAGAAAGTTTGTGAAAAACTATGGGTCTATAGTGACACCATTAAATGACTTGACATCCAAGAAGATGCCAAAAAAGGTTCAGTGGACAGTTAGCTGTCAAAAGGCATTTGATGACCTGAAGAAGGCCATGTGCTCTGCACCTATCCTGAAGAGTCCTGACTACTCCAAACAGTTCATTGTACAGACAGATGCTTCTGAGTTGGGGGTGGGAGCTGTGCTCTCACAACTTAATCAAGATGGTCAAGACCAGCCTATTGCTTTCATTAGCAGGAGGCTGACTCCCAGAGAGAAACGTTGGTCAGCCATTGAGAGGGAGGCCTTTGCTGTGGTTTGGGCATTAAAGAAGTTGAGGTCCTACTTGTTTGGAACTCACTTCCTGGTGCAGACAGACCATAAGCCCCTCTTATGGCTTAATCAGATGAAGGGTGAAAATCCCAAACTGCTCAGGTGGTCCATTTCCCTACAGGGGATGGACTTTACAGTGGAGCACCGCCCAGGGACTGACCATGGTAATGCAGATGGTCTCTCCCGGTACTTCCACTTAGAACATGAAGACTTATCTGGTCAAGGTTAGTTTAATGTCCCTGCGTTTGGGGGGGGGGGTTGTGTAGGAGAGTAGGGTCTGCTATCCTATGGTCACCCCAAATTTTTGCTTTTTGCTTCACTGGTTTTCGACTACTGAGGCTGTGGGCCTGCTGATCAGACCCCCAGCCTGCTGTTCTCTCACTAAATTAATGATACATGTGCTATAGGCACATACCAATTGGAAATGGACTCCTTGTCAGCCCCTGTATAATGCACTATAGGTGCCCAGGGCATAGGGGCCACCAAGGCCTACCAGGGGCTGCAGCATATCTTTTGCCACCCCTGGCTGGTTCTTAAATTGACACAACTGGCTGATCACTCAGCTGGGGTAAGGTGGTGTAATCACCCCTTGCTTAGATATAGTATACCTATATCTAAACCTATATCTGGACACATATAAACCTGTGAGCCACTCCTATGGAAGGCCTCATCAATCCTGGAGGCAGGGTGCGTGGTTTTATGTGAGATGGAGCTCTAGCATGAGCTGAGCCTGTCTGCAGCTGTCGGGAACAACTCCCTAAGCTGTTTCAGGATAATGCCATACCATATACTCTTAAGTGCCTTATAATCCTCGCGGTTAAATAGCAACTTTGGTTTGGCTTTATCAAAACATGTCGTGTAAGGTGTCATACGATTTGGAATACCATCCCCTCGCCAGTTCTGGCGACGGGGATGGCATTCCACCCCTCTAGAGGGGTAAGACATGTTCCTTTACTAAATGCGGTTAATTTCTCCAAAGACCTTAAGATCCACAAAATGGATGCCTCTGCCACAGACAAATGTCTGGACCCCTGCAGTTGACCGAAACTCAACCAAATGGGTCCGGGACAAAGGGTTTCCTGTCACAGGAGGGTGTCACCGCCCTCCAGACAGGAGATAGTGGATTGTAGCAGGGAGGTTTGAAAGAAACCAGACACTGCCTGGGGCGCACAAGGCTGCCCCTTGCATAATCCGGCCAAACCGGTTCTGGGGCACTCCAGCCCTCGTGCCAGGGCGGCCTGGATCAAAGGAAGGGGGTGTATCCACCCACTTCCTGGGTCCCACCCATAGGAGGGGACCTAGCAGGTAATCACGCCCCCCAGATTGGAATAAGAGTGGGAGCAGTGCCAATGCACATCAGATTTCCTGGAAGAAACATTAGAAACGAAACTCTGGACCATTGGACCTCCATCTAAACGTGGAAGCCCGAAGAATCTCCCTTGTGGTCAAGGAGTGACCACCCTGCAGCAGCAGGCACCATCCAGCCCTCGACGTCTACTTAGTTGCAGTTCCCGCCGGAACTCGAGCGACTGAGATCGACGAGATCAAGCTTGCCTGCCTTCCAACAGCCCGATCCACAGTCCCTGCAGAGCTGAGACCCGTGGAGGCGACTGGAAGCGTGGGGGACGCCATCTTGAATTGACCACGAGACGCTGACCGTGCAGCCCACGAGTGACCCTCGAAGCTGTGCACCGGGGTTTGAGAAGCCCCCACCCTGAGCTGCTCCTGAGCCGAAGTTCAGCCCTCCACACTCGACGAGTGCTGCGTGGGGCCCTTTGGCTCTATTTGGCTCAACGCGTTGGCCCGGTCACTTGCCAGCTGGCTAGTGGTCCCTGTGCCGACGAACTAACTAAGAAGACTCGTGAATCTGGTTGCTCCAGATCCACACCAGCTCCCCTGAAAAGGAGCCCCGACTCTGACCTCCCTGGTCCGAGTGAGAAGCAATCTTCCGATCCCGCGTGGATTGCTCTTGCCAAGGCTTGTTTGCTCCAAACTTGAAGCCGACTGCACCGACGGTGAGAGCCTGCGTGGGACAGATCGTGACCTGCTCCTGGACGTCGCAGATGCCCCAGAGCCCACGTGACAGCGGAGAGAAGCTCCTCGACGACCACCTGATTGCGCCCGACATTGCCTGGTTCCGTCCTGGTTCCACCCTGGTCACTGCTGAGTGACCCAGACTCTGTCCCCTCTGCTTTCAGGTACTCTACAACTTGAGTCCACCCTTGGACTCCACCAGACACTTCATCTTTAACCCGCCTGCAGCCCTTTCAGCTTCAAGCACCAAGAGCCTGCGTGTCAAAACCCGACGCCACTTCGACCCTGTGCACCCACTTCCTGTGGGTGAGGTAACTTTGCTCCGCCGGTGTTCCCACACTGGTGCACATCTCTAGGGTCTGTGTGTTAAGTTTTGTTCCTCTAGGTCCAGCGGAAGTGTCCTTAAACTTTAACTCTATGACTTTTACGCACCATTGGTTAACATTGGTGCATGCGTGCGCTTCCCGCACATCTCCCGAATCCCGAGGGCCATTCCCGACTTCAGCATTGCTTGTCCTGACTGCTCCCAGCGATTCCCTAGGCCCTAGGCCTAACCACTGTTCGAGTGGCCTCTCTTATACCACTTGTTTAGTATATGGTTTGAGTGGCCACCCGCCCTCATCCATAATTGTGCAACTTGTATGTTTAAACAGTGCTTTTGATTTAACGCTTGTGCCCCTTTATTCATAAAGAATACTGGGGATTGTTTTTAGTAATAAATACATATATTTTTATAATATATACTTGTGTGGTGTCCTTTCATTTGGTACTACAGGATTGTATGTGGTAAAACAGCTCGCTTAACACGACCTCTTAAGTTAAGCCTTTAGGCTGCTTAGTCCATGCTACCCCTAGGATAGCTTGTCTAATAAGGTTGACTTACAACCAGACACCATAAGGGATTGTTTGGTCAGGTAGTAGGTGGTTCCAGAATTGGAAACATCCCCTACCAGGCCAACTTCTCACAACGACTCTGAAGATATTTGTTCCAGTCCTAGGGAAACAAAGTTGTCATGTTTATGCGGTTGTCAGAAACTAATCCCTTCTTGTGTAGTCGAGAAAGTTTCTAGTGACCTCTGAGCTAGCTAGCACTCACAATTAAGTTTAGTGTATTCGATAGAGACATACTGACCTAAGTCCTATGTAATATCTATACGGTATATTATTCCAATGCACAGAGCCTATTGGGAATATAGGAACTACACTACATGGCGCCCAACGTTTGGTAAGGCCCTAATTTAACGCTAGATACTAAAGTAACTCAGTTGTGCTTTTCTCAGAGACCCCCTTTTTCCGTAAAACTCCAATAGACGTCTGGAGTGGGTAAGGGATAATATCCGCCATAGCTGAGTAGGACGAAAATCCTATGTATTAGCTTTTTGGTTTGTTCAACGTTGAAGGATACAGTGTTCCAAAATATTGTGCACCTTATCTTTGTTCCCTTGAAACTTGCTCTGCAAACTTTCAGTCAACAAAATGCCGGATAGCGACAAAAGCACCGAGAACGGTGGAGCTGCGGCTGATACAGCAGCTTTTAACATAACAGGTTTCCAAGAAACCAATGAGGATGCTATATGCATTCCTATAAGTTTAAGGAAAGCCATCACTATAAAACGTATAAAAAATGGCCTAACATTGAGAGGTGGTAGGATAGTTTTTGTGATAGAGGCACATGAATATCACCAGACAGAGGTATTCTATTCGTGGATAGTCTTCCCCGAAGCAAATCCAGTAACACATGTGTTTCACTTCTACAATGAAGATGATCCACCAGAGGAATATATTCCGTTCGAGGACATTGAAATTCCACTAACTTACCAGGAGCATGAGCTCTGGTTTAAAGGCGCCCTAAAACATTTAAATCACATTACCAGGCTCGGTACACTAGGTAGGCCAGGAGCAACATGGTCAGCTTTAGCTAGCTACATACCTGACCCTGACATTGAAGCAATGTCGGACGAATAATTACTTAGTAACATACAAAACTTAACAGAATTATACAGTTAAAAGGTCTTTACTAAAAACACTCCTACTCCTTCTAAAAAGAAGTGGGAAAATAGCAAACAAACTTCTAAAGAGAAGCGTTCTCATTCCAGAGGTAAGTCTCCTCAAAAGGAGCCCTCTGAAAGGAGGTACAACCTCAGGAAGACGGATAATTTGAGAAAACCTGACAGATATCAAGATACTGATACACGTTCCTCTTGTACCTTTCAGACTTCGTCACAGAAATCCAAAAGAAGAGGACGGTCAGAAAACAAGGAAGAACTTGTGAAGTCCAAAGACTATCAACACGTTCAGAAAAGCAAGAAACCTCAATTCACCAAAAAGAAGGTAGCAGGTCTAAAAATTAGACATGCCGAGGATCTTGAGGACACAACTCAAGAACGGAGAATGGGCTCAGACAACGTTGGACAGCGCAGCAGAAGTCACCATAGCTCGCAAGAACTTGAAGGATCATCTGGAGACAGTGGACTTGAATGAATCCATACAAGTTGAAACTACAGATACCAGTGTTAGTTCTCTACATAAGTTATATGAAGTAACACTCCGGATGGAGGGAGACATACCAAGAAAAGTGAGAGCACTCTTTTGGGACCGACTCTCTAAGGGTTATGACATTCTTCTTGCTGAACAAGACTGGCCACCAGAATTTGTCAGGGAGTGCCCACATGGCGAAGATATCATTATGCCTGCCTTCTCTAATCATATTCCAATTCATTTAAAATATACCTATGCCAGGAAATGGGCAATTGCCCAGGCTCCTGCATTATACAAGAATCATGTAGGATGGGATGAGGATTCCCCTCACCGTAAAATCCAGTTAAAAAATCTACCAACTGCACAAAGGCAGTACCCAGTTAAGCAAGGAGCTAAAAAACAGGTCAGGGAGATCTTAGATCAACTTGAATACCAGGGGGTGATTGAAACATGCACCTCTTCAATGAACAATCCTTTGTTTCCTGTCTGCAAACCAGACAATACAGATCGTCTAGTTTTGGACTACAGATATTTAAACTCTTGTTGCAAAACATTTGCAGTGCAAAACGCACACAGTACAACATTAATGAATAACATTGTGCGTAAAAAATATAAAACCACATTAGATATTTCTACAGGGGTGTGGAATTTAATAAAATATCTACTTGTCCATGGGGCTGGGGCAGGCTGCTTAATAAATCTACTTGTCCTGTAACAAAATCCACTTGTCCCCTTTGTGCCATGTAATGGGGGAACAAATTACGCAACAATCTCATTATATAAGAGTTCTGATATAGCCTCTCTGGTTATGCCAGGGTTCATACCATAGTAGTGTTTGAATACTAGCAATTCCCTTATGCTGCTATGTTTCTGCAGGTTTACATACTGGGGCTGAAGGTAGTGGTAAGCAATAGTTCCAGGGTTGGAATGCCTTTTTTAGTCTGTGCAAACCTACTAACGTGCATGTTTTAAGGGTTTTCACCAATTCTTCTCTAATCATTTCCCATACTGAGAACGGTTGGAAATGTACTACTGACAGTGGCAGACTTAAAACTTCTTCCAGGGTTAGGAAAAAAGTGGTTGGAGGAAAAGTGAACTTGAAAACATTCAGATTTTCACATAAGCAAATCTACTCCTGCATATTTGCTCATGCTAAATTGCAGTTTAACAAATATTTTCTGGGAGTACTATTTCTTGGCCTACTGTAAATTTTTGTGAATTCATGGAAACTGTACATATGCACTTAATGCAAGGATATATACCATGGATGCCCTTTTGAGACTTTCTTTAATATTTGGGCCTCTAATTAGGTCTGGCGTTAACCATGACCTTTTGTTTTGTTTTTTATTCTGTCTCTCGCCGTCTGTCTATCAGCTGGCGTCCCTGTAAGTGACAGTATTTTGCTCTTTTAGAAGGAGCATATTGGCACACAAAGTAGTTTTGTTCAGTGCCCAGAACCGCTGAGGCAATGTGTGCTGAGACAACATTTTTTTTGTGTTTTGCTTTTGCCAATGCTTGTTAGAATGGTGAGGACCCAGCAGCTCCCACACTGTTAAGGTTTTACAAAAACCATGCCTAAACAAGTCACGCCTTGACAAAACCAAACATATAATTAATTACCTTCATTGTAAGTACCTTAATTGTAATTAGGGCTCCCAGTTTTATGGTATTTATTTTTTTGCCATTTCCGTCTGTATTTATCCATATTTATTTTTTGGGCATTTTATCTGTATTTATCCATATTTATTTTTGCCACCAGTAAAAGTCGACACTGCATGTATGTATTTTTCCATATTTTTTTTAATTGACATTGCACACATGCACTCGGTTGTTATTAGTTAACACTGTACATTCATCTGAAAACTTTGCCATTTGCAGAATGTCGCAAATACACTTAAAAGTTATGGATCTAAACAACCCTCAAGAGGTCAGAACCATCTCTGAACATGCGAACATGCTGCAGTGAGGGAAGATCTTTATAAACACTTATACTTTTAATAGATGTATATTTCATTTTAAATAAATAGATTGTCTGTCTTTCTTTCTTTCGTGAAGCGCACCAATCTTTAGCCCAAAATCACAGAGGAAGAGGACATGGAGTCCTCAGTTAATGCTGCTAATTTTTACTGCTTATGCTGTACAACGATCAGTTTACAAGCTTAGAGCTTAAAGACCTATCCCAATGTGACACTAGAAACTCTTATCGTGTAGCGCTTCTGCAAAGAGTCATACTTGAACAGTATAAGATGTCACCTAGGTGTGACCTTTTATTCCATGATCGGGCCTGGTTTTTAACCAGATCAATCACCTCTGTGGCTATTCCTCCATCAATTCAAGCAGTGGATGCTGGCACCGTGGGCGTACGTGTAGTAAGGGACACCACATCTTACAAAGGATGCTTTAGAGGCTATAAAATGCAGTGGCGTAGCTAGCTAGGGCTTTTCACGTCGGGGCAATCCCTCAGTTTGCCGCCCAGATTTGGTAAGAGCAAGGGGGAGGGGGGATGCTGGTGAAAGAACACGACGATCGTGGTAGGTGCGGGCGACAGATGACAACGAGCAGGGGACATTTACAGACGCCGACGAGGGAGAATAAAAAAAAAATAACTTAATACAGTGCAACGAATCACCCCGCAGTGGTATCTCGGCGCTAAAGTGCAGACCCAGATGAGAGAGGAAGAGAAGAAATATAGTTAAAAGACAGGCCAAAGCAGAAAAGGCGCGAATATGAAACATGAGCCTGTTCCAATGAAAGGGACACAGGTATGAGAAAGATCGACCACATGCCATTTTAATAACGTTCTAGAGTCGATTCAGAGGACTCGTTGCACATGCAAGCTAAGCTCTCTTGCCAAAAAATGTTGCATGTGAGACAAGCAATGGCACACTTGATGTTTAAATATGTTGCATGGCTGGATTTTCTGTAATCTTAACTGCATGGTCGAGGTTAGGAAATTAATGTTTCTGTGGGAATGTCAGAGTAGTAGTCATTACACCCACAAAGTTCTAAGTCTGTATTCATAAACATTTGGAATGCCTCTCCCCATGCTCACTGCACTTTTAAACTTACACCTCTCCTTCGCACAGAAGTGCCACAACTTCATTATTTTCAATGCCTGTAGATAACATTCTTTGTAATGAGGAGAAAAGTCTTGGACCCCTAATCTGATGATCACTGACAGTCATACAAATACTGAGGGGTACTTAAGAATGCATGAAAGACAATGTCGACAAACTGTTAATATTAACAATAATGTGAAGAAAAATGTGAAGAATAAAGAACTGTTGCAATGCAAATGATTGTTTTTGTTGTGAGCCCTGCAGGATGTTCTGCTTTTAATTCATGCAGGGGCAGGGCTCACTTCACACCTCAGGAGAGTTCAAGCATCGGCCTAATCGCTGTAATCATGCAGATGCAGCGATTAGGCTCAGAGAAAGAGGTGTCAGTAAAGGAAAGATGATACTGGCCAGAAACACTGCCCTGACAGTCTGCCGCCTCTGAAAGTGATGAGCGTCAGCCCTGCGAGGTGAGGCAACTCTCTGCTGGAGCATGGCAGCTAGTATTTTCCCGTTTTTATATATAAATACAAACAAAGGAAAACTTGTTTTCCGTCTGTATTTATATGTAAAAATCTGTTTAAACGGAAAACCGGGAGCCCTAATTGTAATTAAGTACCTTAATTGTAGAGAATTCCCTTCCCTGATCCACAATGTGGTACTGTAACCTGGCAGCCAAAGGGTTTGTGCTGCAGGGGGTTGGGCCTACTTGTCCCAAGGACAAAATGCATATTAAAACTTGTTGCCCTTGACCCCAAACAATATGTCCCGGGCATCGGGCTATAGGAATCCACATCCCTGTTTCTAACGGGTTCTTCTGTCAAAACATTGCACCAGAAAGTAGGTATTTGACCGCTTTCTCAATTATGGGGACATAGCGTCACTTCTGTCGTCTCCTCTAGGGATTCAAGAATAGTCCTGGGTCATTCTCAGCGAGGGTAACAGAGTTACTACAAATGTATGATGATGAGGCATTATCATATGTAGATGACATCTATCTAACAGACGATAACTTGGATAGGCACTTGAACAGGGTGAACACCATTATACTGGGCTTTGCCTCTGAAGGGTACAAATTCAATTTAAAAAAATCAAGAATTGCCCACCTCAACGTCCTATTCTTAGGATATGAGTTATCAAGTGAAGGCAAAAGCCTGGCAGCCAACTTTTTAGAAAAGTGTGCGCTGCTCCAACTTCCAAAAACGCTGAAGAACTTACAGTCGATTCTAGGTTTCCTGAACTTCAGAAGAACATACATTCTAAATTAAGCAGAAAGGGTTAAACCTCTCTACGAATTAATCAAACCTGATTCTAAAACAGTTATTTAGACACAAAAACACACAGAAATTTTGCGCTCATTGCAAACAGATATGTTGGCAACAAAACTTTGCAAACATGCGTAAACTTACGTAACGTAGTGATCCGAATCATTCCAGGAGAATGCAGATTCACGTACTTAACTTTTAACGAAGGTGAAAAGTACCAATAGCTTACAAACTACACTTGTACACATAAGCTGAAATGAAATTCACAGCTACAGAAAAAATTCTGACAGCGGTTCAGACGGCTGTAGCAAAAGAGAGAGCCCTCGCACAGGGTAAGCGCATTATGGTCATTACACCTGTACCTGCCTTAGAGGCAGTGACAAAAGCGAGCATTCCAAATGCTAAAGCTTTACATCCGAGATGGATACAATGGGTTAATTCTCTTGCTGCAACAGACGTTGAATACGTTTTTGATCCTTATTTGAAAACACAAGCATTTCTACAATACGAACAAGAATGTCCTCTGCCTACTGAAATTCTGCCTCTAGAGCAGTATGAATGTATAATTTATACTGACAAAGCAGCTCAACCCGCTAAGGTGGGTTAAACAAGCCTATAGTGCAGCATGCGTGATCGTTAAAGGTCGTTGGTGCGATGGCAAATTCCGAACAATGGTCACTAAAACTCAATCTCTAGGAGATTGTACAGCTCAGCGAGCTGAACTACAAGCATTCAAGATGGCACTTGAGAATACAGATCGCGAATTCCCCACACTCATAGTGTGCGATTCGTATTATTGTGTCATTATTGTGTCATTGGCTGATGAAGCCGCGAAGGCAGCTTCCGTAGCTGCAATCACTCGTTCAAAAACGAAAATAGATGGCGAAATAATGCTAGCTGTCAATGCCACAAGCAAAGGCAGCGGTGCAGCGTTAACTAATAAGTTTCCACTCGAATACTCATATATAATTGATGCAAACAGCGTTCCTTTTGCTCGAATCCCTGGAGTAGGGGGTAGAGTGATTCCAAAAAGGAAACGTAGAGTAGCTTTGATATACGAAGCACATTTGGGAGAGGGTCTGATACATCAAGGGATCTCTAAAATGATATTAACTGTTAAAGAGATGTACTGGTGGCCAGGGATGAACACTCACATTCATGTGTTTGTCATTGACTGCATAGACTGCAATAGAGATCGCAGCACAGAACGCCGCCAGATACCTGACTATAGCATAGCCAGCCCAGTACAGACACTATTGTTAGACAGCATTAGACTTTCTAAACGCAGACTTCCTTGTGGACAAATGCGGTCCCACAACTATTAAGACATGGTTCATTTGGATGTGGCCTCAGCGCTCGGCTGACGCTCGAACTGTTATAAAAGATTTGCGAGTCTTTATCGGCACATACGCAGTCGGCACGCTACATTCTGATCAGAGTCCTGCGTTTAGCTCTCGAGCTTACAAGGAGGCCATGGCCAAATTGGGCGTTGCATTGCGCTACTCTAGTCCATTCCATCCTGAGGTAAATTCGGTTGTGGAGAGAAAAAAACAGGACATAAAGCAATCTATAACAGCTAGGGTATTCGTCTCGGGTGGGTCAAACATCTAATAAGTGTCCAACGTAGTCTTAACAATCTGCCAAGAAGTTCTCTAGGGGGTATCCATCCATATGAAGTCCTTTTTGGGACCAGAATGTTAGTAGCGGACCTCGATTGTCAGACTTCAGTGGTAGACCAAAAACCTTTTGACATCAAAGACCGTTTGGCTGTTTTACAGGACTTAAATGAAATAAGAACGAAACAAAGTAACGTGTTCCTGAAGCCAACCACCACTGAAGAGAAACCGACCGTCCCAGCAAGGCCTGTCTGCATCCCAAAACTTGGTGATCTAATCAGAGAAAAGATTGTGGACAAGAAGGAATTTGGGCCTTCTTACCTGTCCTAGGAATCCACGGATCAAGAACAGTATTACTGCCGCCCCTTGCTGGTAAAAAGGAGAACAGGTTTGTGTCAATCGACCTGGTCAACCCACATCATGTGGCCGATAATAAGCAGGAGGCCAAGTGGACTCCGCCAATGTAGCAGACGCCCAGCTCTGGCTACTATCCAAGAGGTTCAAACTGAGAGACTTATCAACTTTGAAGAATCTGCAGTGAGAAATGAAGGACTAAACAACAAAGCTATGGAACTTGTACCTCTTGAGACCTAAATAACACTTAGTCAAGAAACGCCTGTCTACAACCAGGTAGCATCTGACTACACAAATGTAACAAGTGATCCTGAGGTTCCAGCGATTTCAACAAATCCTGATGCAATTCCAATAATTGACAGAACTGCCTCTGGCTATTTCATTAACTTTGATATGTTTTCTGAGGATCCCAGCGAGCCTGAAACGACGGCAGTAAAAAGAACTTTGAAAGATCAAGCAACAGACCTTTTTCAACATCTGGAAAAGACTTATCTGGTTTCACCAGGGATTGAACTTTGGATTGTGTTGGGTGTGCTTTTTCTTCTACTTTGGTTGACTCTAGTAATAACTTTAGGAATGCTGATAAATGGAAGATATGTCAAAATGAACACAGCAAGTAAGAACATCAACTTACTCCTCAAACCACACAAATCATCTCATCGTGAACAAAGAGACTTGTCATCAATGAACATCACAGCCGTTCCTATACCTGGGGGTATAGCTTGGGACAGAACTGATTATGACATTTTTGGCCCGTCGGAGCTGTTGAAGATTCCACTCTTATTCAAGATTTCATTAAGTGACTTTGTTTCATCAAGTACCTTTTCTGATGATTGGGACTTCGAGACTGTTAATAATATGATGTCAGACTTAGAAATGTCTGCAGTATTTACAAATCATGAATATTTAGAAGGTTCATCAGACTATGAACAAATGTATTGTTATAACCATTATGGTCATCATTTCTTGAACAAATCTGCAAATCCTAAAAATGTATTAATTTATAACCAATGGGAACATTGTCCTACGCCACCAAAGGGTAGCTCAAAAACACTTTTCAAGGTTCAATGTATCCAATCCAGAATCATTTTACTTTAAAAATGTAAACAAAATAGGCATGAAAAGAATGTTGGCAAATACCAAACAAATTTATTCTGCAGCCTTTTATGCTCAAATGTCTAAACTAGGTTTCGAATTTTGGAAAGACAACATTAAGACAAGAACTGTCTGGAGCACAAACGTTTGGCAGGTGCAGGGGATAGAAGCTATGTTTAGAGCCTGTATCATCTCTGAGCAAATTATGTTTTTTAATGACATTGTCCAACAGACGTCTTGTATTGGGTTAGCCAAGATAAAAGACCTGAACAATCCGTCTATACCTACACCTACACCTGATAGCAGTAACACTTCAGAGGGGGAGGTCAACATACATACTATTATTTTGCATCACAACAGAACAGATCCAGATTGGAAAAATGGTTAATCTGGGCCACAGACACAAACAACTGTCAAGATAAATTCCTGAATAAAACACAGGGTTTCACATTCACGAGGTCAGACCCAAGGACAGCATCCTGGAATAGTAACAACAAACAGTGTAGGGAAGCTTTGCCTTGACTAGCTACAAAGACACTTAAGGATGTAAAGCAACACTTATCTTTACTTAAGGATGGCGCTGATTTTAGGGAATTCTTGCTAGGACCAAGAAAACCGCGTCATAAACGTTTTATATATGCCGGTATCTATGCTGCATATAATGAAGCATCGAAGATTATGCAAGCAGAGACTGCAGAAAGAATACAAGAAATTGATCATATTAATTTAGAGAAAACTCTCTCTGAGGTTGACAATGAGTTAACGACTGTCGTCCAGGATATATTTATTGGACAACATAATGTCTTCTGCCATAGACATCATGGAACAGGACTTGGTCATGCTGCAACATGGTCAGTCGCAACTACGTTCTGTCATGCTATTAGGCTGGACGTGGCAAAACCTTCATTCAGGCTATGTGCCTTGGCGTTTAATCAATACTATGTCACTGTTTTCAGAATTCAATCTCACTGATAAACAGATCAAATTGGCACAAAGGGGAGCAGACTATACGGTGCTGAGCATTGAAAAACTAGAAAGATTGCCATTTACAGTCGCTGAAAAGCCAGCTACTAAATGGATTATACATGGAACAATCACTCAGCTTGTTACCATTTTCCATTTTCAGTATTGCCTAAAACATATACCTGCAGGCACATATGAAAGGTTGGGTAAAGAATACACGCAGACATCCTGGGAATTACAGTACATACATTGATGTTGGAGTGGGGGGCGTGAAGTATTTATTAGCGGGAAAAACTGTGAAAACGCACTAAGCGGTTCTCTCCTTTGTCAGGGTATAAACATACACGGGGCCTGTGATGGTTCCTCGAACAATTTATCCTGCCACCTGCAAGGTTCACCAGCCGCCGTGATTGAACCAATTTTTGGACAACTCTCGAATAGGAGTTGCCTTATGTTGAATGATCACAGCTGCTGTGGCATGTTGCCAGGAGTACCATATCTAGTAACTGTGTCAGCAAGGGTCACTTGCTGTATGCAAGTATTGTTTCCTAAAACCTAGACAGACAGGGAGTCGCCTTTATGGCCTTCACTGAACGTCTCTTCTATACGAATTGATACTTTAAGCAGAATGAAAGCCATTCTTTTGCAAAAAACTGTGCCACTGACCTCGGCCAAAGAAACTTATGATCTACAAGTCGCAAAGACTTCTGCTGAGATACATGCCCTCTTAACTACAAACTGCCCTATACATTTCTCTGAAATGTTAACTCGTATCTTAAGCATGTCTGATATGCGCGGTATTGTACATGTATTTAAGACTGTATTTTCTGGACTGTTAGCACCTTTTGAAACCGTCCTAGGAATATTTCCAAACTTCGTGCACTCTGTGTTTGGCAGACTGCCCCTCATTTTGGGACTCGCTGCAGGGATACTATTTTTGCTCCTACTGCTGCGATATGGCAAGCCAATTCACCAGCGACACCCAGTTCTCCATGGAGACAACTCTACTGGCGATGAAGTGTCGTGAGCGCATCGTCCACATTTTGGGACTACCTCGTCTACAAGAATTAAATACCACATGGTTTCTGTCATTCAGACCAATTTGGCAAGACTGCGTCTTACCTGTTCTATGCTGCCTGCTATGCGGAGAAGAATGCGTGTTAGACTCATGTCTCACACTCCCATCAGTCATGCCAACGGATGTTGATACTTTGCTTGAACCAGTAACAGCCCATGCACTGTGTTGTCCCCAGCGGCTACCAATTCTGATGGCGGCATTCATTGAGATCTCACAGATGCAAAATGCTGACCGTGAGGTACGAGAGGAAACAGGCGCACAGGTACCATCCTTTACGAACATTGCTAATGCGACCAATGCTGACGGCGATGCTTCACATCTTTGTGCTGTTAATCTTCTAAACGAGGTAATCCAACTTTCACCTACAATAGTAGACACATTTTTTACAGACTTAGAAGATTTGATGTTTTCTCCAAACCCAAACACTGACTTTTGATTTGGCACACATTGTTCTGAGAGACTTTGAATTTGACCTTCATTTTTTTAGAACAAGGTCCTATCTATCTTTAACCCCTTCCGTGCAGAGCATATTCCCCCGCTGTGCTGGGGGGAGGGGGGCGGGCGCAGCGCCCCGGTGCTCATGACAAGCTCAGCTCGTCATGAGCTGAGCTTGGCAGCAGGGGGAATTTGCACAGCAGGGGAATTTCCCCAGCGTGCGAGCGTTCTAACGGTCATGACGAGCTCAGCTCGTCATGAGCACACGAGCACCGTGGCTCATGACGAGCTGAGCTCGTCATGAGCATGCAAGGTGTTAAGAACTCTTTTTCCTATGAATATTTATTTTTTCCAAATTTGTATTTTTCATTTTTTTTGCACAAGTAATCTGTTTAAAGGCGAACTATTAATAGAGAACAAGAATTCTTGGGGAAAAAAAACTTCCAAGACAATATTTGACCTTGTACACAATCGAAAAGTTTTATGTAGTTTGACATGAAATGGTTTCGGCACTTTTTCTTCTGTATTTACGAGCCATTTCATAAATGTATATTTTCGTGATTCATTCAGATAGCATTTTCAAATGTCAACTATATGCTTAGAATGAAACATTGCTTTAAATGTGTACAGCACCAATGATCTTTTGTGTACAGCCAGTACCAATACATTTTTATGTATTTTGGGCGGGTTTTAAACACTTGTGTAGATATATTTTAGATATGTTTCACCATGTTTAGGACTTAGTATTTTAGTGAAAGTCGTACATAAGAAAGCGGAGTGGGTGTTGTATGGCGTTTTAGAGTCCGATTGAATTTCCCGATTCATGCCCTTATAAAGGTACAATTTGCATTGCCCTTATATAGGCATAGAAATCAAGCCCTTATTTAGGCATAGCCCATGCTACCTCATTGTATGCGGACTACGTCTTATTGTATATGGCATCTCCCAAGCGTTCCATACTGGTCCTCCTGAATATATGTGAACTCTTTGGACGGGCATCGGGCTAAACTATAAACTGGTCCACATCTATTCTATATGTCTTACACGGCCCACCACTGCTGCTTCCCAAAGAATGCCCACTCTTGATCACGAACGACGCGTTCAAATATTTGGGGATATACATTACAACTAACCCAGACGACTTTAAAAAAAAACTGTTGCCACCGCTGGAGCGTCTTAAACGGGACACAACACCTTGGGGAACGTTGCCGCTAACGCTGTTGGGTTACGCAGCGCTTTTTAAAATTATGGCGCTTCCTCGTTTTTTGTATGCACTAGAAAATACACCGTTCCTGATGCCTCCAAGCTATTTTAAAGCGATAGCGGCCCAGGTTTCCAGCCTGTTATGGGGACAAAGACCGGCGCGAATAGCGCAGACCAAGTTAGTTTGCAGCTGGTACAATGGGCCGATAGCGCTCCCGAATATACAGCTATATTACTGGGTAGCGAAACTAAAAGTGGTCAACCAGTGGATACATGCTCCTCAGGCAAACCCTCCATTTAAGGCAGACAGATTGGTATTGGGAACAGGAACTATGTTATCTGCCCTCTACGATAAGAAGCAAGCCAAGTCACTAATAGGGTCCGCGAAACATACGGTTACTATATGGCACGCTGCACAGGTTAGACTGGACTGGCAAGGAATAATAACCCAACTCACCCCTCTTTGAGACACGAAACAACTGGGACGGCTTAGGAATATTAAGGGCTTTACTCAGTGGGACGCTATTGGCATTTCCACGGTAGGGGACATGTGGCACAAGGGGGAAGTAGTAACATTTGAAAGCCTCCAGCAACAATACGAGTTAGCACCTGCAGAAATCTTTAGGTACATGCAAATAAAGCCTGCTCTGACAGCAGCCCTGCCGCCAGGTACCGAGGTCCCGGAAGCTTCGCCTCTCGAAGATAGATTGCTGACGGACTGCATGCATAAGCGGGCCACATCATTCACTTATCGGAAATTAATTAACAACCTTCCGGATCCCATGGCATCTCTTAGGAAAAAATGGTCACGCGAACTAGGTGACTTTGACGACACAGCATGGCAGGAGGCACTGCCTTCCCCGAGGGAGGTGGGCATACCCTCACGCCTTAGGTTGGTACAGCTTAAAATTCTGCATCGGGCCTATTACACCAGAGTAACCCTGTAAAAAATAGGTAAAACATCACACCCATACTGTCTGAGGCGCTGTGGGGAGGAGGGTACCTTTTACCATACCATATGGCACTGCCCGAAGATTATGGAGTACTGGGCAAAAGTGATGAGTACGATATCACAATCGGCGGAGGTGTCGTTGACACCAGAGCCCAGGAGATGCTTGTTAAATATGTGGGAACCCCATGACCTTACACACCCTGCGCAAGATTGAGCCACGCTGGGGATAATGATTGCTAAACGGAACATTGCGCAGAAATGAGAGGTAATGGAAGTGCCGACACTCACCGCATGGTGTAAAAACATGGACACGACAATTGTAGCAGAGAGAACGGTATTTATCAATCGAGGTTGTCCTCGAAAATGGAGCAAGATCTGGGGGGCCTGGAATGCATTCAGGGGAAATATCTGTGAACCACCGCAGGAGCAGGCTGATGAAGGCGTGGCAGATGATCTCTAGGGAGGGTGGCGTATATGACATGCGGGGTTCTGTTTATGAATATGATGCTTCGATTATCAATGTGACCATGTACTGGGAATGTAATTTGCTGGATTTTAATGAGTATGTATACCATCTGGAAGAATTAAGCCTTGTTGATGTTGATTATAATAAAAAGAATAAAAAATAAATTAAAAATAAATAAATAAATTAATAAACACTCCATGAAACCTGCAGAATAAGGTTGCGGGCCTCGGTCCAGTTCTGGAGGGACCCCCGCCCTTCATGGGAAGAATTGCTCTAGTAAAGATGTTCATGCTCTACCTGTGCCTATGCACCTTACAGGGCCCCTTTTATGAGATTCCCTGGCATTATTTCACCAAAATAGACATTCTTATCATAGATCTGCTATGTGCCAATAGGCGGAAGCGAGTTGGATAGGCCACACTTAAGAGAACCTGGGGAACATGGGGGCTGGACGTCCCAAACATGGAGCTTTACTACATGGCGGTGAATCTCCAGAATGCTATTCACTGGCTAGACCCCAACAATATTTGGGCGAAAGGGTTGCTGCAGTGATCCCATGGTTTTGTTGATGGGGGGCGCGAGGGTACAGGCACATTATGTTATTCGTCAGGTGTGTAGGATCTGGGAGATGGCAGTTCTGAGACTGATATACCAAGCCCCTTATGCCCCTGATTTGCTGCTGTGGGGGTTATGACCCTTTGGGTGACTTGTACCCTGGCAACAGATTTTTTATGAGAGAGGAGGCCATTGATTACTTTGCACTAGGGCCCAGGCAGTACCTTCAGAACATGAGAATCTCTGGTACGGCACGTGAGCTCTGCCCGTGCTCCCAGAGGCGCCGCCGCACTCCCAAATGCTGACTCTGCTCCTAGCCATGGCAGAGGGCGACGACTGATATCCAATGTCTACCAAGCACTGCATGACGTTCTCCCAGTGACGCCACTCCGCAAGCATACTTGAAACATTTCCAGTAAGTAAGATATTTATAAAGCGCTTGAATGCCGAGGCGTCTTGGCGCTGAGGAAGTGTGAGGGGAGCTGCTCAGTTCAGTAAACCAGGTTTTGAGCATTTTCCTGAAACGCAGCCTATTTGGCTGCAGCCTAATGATGGCCAGCAGCCTATTCCACAGTTTAGCCGCACAGTGGGATAGACTCCTGCCTCCCACTCTTGCTCTGCGAATTTTAGGAATCTGAACCAAACCCATATTAGTAGATCTAAGATTCCTAATGGGCGAGTACCAGAGAAACAGTTTCTGCATATCCAGGGCGCCCCCTCTGTACAGTGCCTTGTGAACCAGACAGAGTGCCTTTTATTTAACCCGTTGTTGAGTTGGCAGCCAATGTAGTAGCCTAATACTAGCGGCAGTGGGATGACCTTTAGGAATGTTAAGTAGTAGTTGGGCAGCTGCGTTTTGTAAAGATTGTAGTTTGGCCATCTGCGCCTTGTCAATGCCCAGGAATAGTATATTGCAATAGTCTATCTTGGAGCGGATGAGAGCTACTACAACTGTTTTCCTGTGGAATGAAAGGCAGGATCTTACGTAAGCTCTTCAGTAAAAAGAAACAGGAGTACATCAGGCGATTGATCTGGCCTGCGCAGTTTAGCCGATTGTCGAAAATCACTCCCAGGTTCCTTGCCTTAGTTGTCAGAGATGGACACTCGCTAGCCTCTGTTGGCCACCATGCTCGGTTCCACAGGGTTAGGCCATTACCAAACTCCATTACCTCCGCTTTGACGGTGTTGATTTTAAGAAAGTTTTGATTTATGCAGCTAATGATGTCAGTCAAGGCTAATAGCTGTGACCTCCGGTTTTTGTGATAAGGATATGACAATCTGAGATTCATCAGCATACAAGACCAGAGTGAAACCACGCTCTCTGATAAGTCTGGCCAGTGGGGTGACATAGATGTTTAATAGGGTTGGTGATAAAGTCGATCCCTGTGGCACCCCGCAAGGAAGATGGAAAATGGCAGATTTGAGATTATCCTAATGTATCCTCTGCTCTCTAGATCATAGAAACGAGGAGAGGAGGGTCTCCAGCCTCCAGCCGCCGCACTAACACTGGATGATTCAAATGCTGCTGATAGGTCTAGTAGGATAAGCACGGCTCTGCCCCCCCCCCCCAATCTACCTGCAAATCTCCTCTGTGGCCATTATCAGGGCACACTAAGTAGAAGGACGTGTCTGAAGCCATGCTGGCTGGGATCTAAGTGATTGTTGGAATCAAGATGTTGGATTAACTCACTGTTTAGTGATTTTTCAAGAATTTTAGCTGCTATTGGCAGGCACGATATCGGTCAGTAGTTTTTAACCTCAGTCAGATCCAGGGCGGGCTTTTTCAGAAATGGCCTAACAAGCCTTCTTCCAGGACAGAGGAAAAATCCCGGACTTAACTACTTTGTTTAGGAGTAGAGCTAAATGAGCGCTGATTTTTTTTAGACCAGATGTAGAGTGCCCGGGGGACAGGGATCGTTTGGAGATACCGACATAGTAGAAGGAGGTTATTCCCTTTCTCTGGGTAAGGGCCAAAAAACTGGTTAGTTTGCACTGAGTGGAATTCTCCTCAACGGTCAAACTATTGGCTTTAGCAGTGTCAGGGCTGTTTTAAAGAGGTCATCGAAGATTGATTCCACCTTCGTTTGAAAGAAGATGGCCTTCTTGTTACAGAAGGTTTGATCAGGTCTAAACTGATTAGCCTGCTGAGGCTTGGATAGGGCTTTCACTGTTTTAAAAAGTTCCTTAGAGGAGTTCCAAGCAGTCCCAATTATGGTTGTGTAATAATCCATCTTAGCTTTTTTGATAGCCTCCTTATATTCTTCTAAGGCTAGGTTATATGGAAATGTATGTTCCTTGCTATAGTCGGCCCCCCATAGTCGTTGGACTCTTCTACATTTGGACATAATGTTTTTAAGGTCTGGGCCGTACCAGGGTGATGCCGCCTGGCATCTTCTTGTTTTAATAGTTTTTTCCGGGGCTACCTGATTGACAGCTGATCTAATCTTTTCTTCAAATTGACGCACTCCCTCATTATTATCTGCGGCCTGTGAGGGAGGGCATTTGTCAAGAGTCTCTTCTAGGTCGTTTACAAGAAGTGGTCTATTTGAATTGTGGCGGTTGGGCTGGATTATTTCGATTTTAAAATGTACAGCTTTGTGATTGGTCCAGGGTAGTGGTAAAAGTTTGACCAGAGTGATGTCGGAATTGTTGGTAAATATGCCGTCCAGAGTGTGACCGGCTGAATGAGTGGATTCCGAAGAAAATTGGGTTAGACCATGCGCTGCCAGGTTGTCTAGTAGCCTTGCAGTGTCTGGATTATTATTAGATTCAAGGTGAAAGTTGAAATCACCCAGAATAGTAAACGTGGGAGATTCTAAACAGGATTCGAGAAGGGTCTGGAGAGCTAATGTTAAAGCCGCTCTAGGCCTCGGTGGTCGACATAGGAGTAGGCCAGGATGTTATTTATTTTAATGGTAAAAGGCAAAGACTCAGCCAGAAGTTGTAGGGTGGGCTCCACTCGAACATGTAGGTGAGAGCGATATAGTATGGCAATGCCTCCTCCTATTTTCCCTATCCTATCTAGGCCAGTCACTGAATATCCTGCCAGGAGCGCTATATTGCAGTCAGGGATGGATCTCTGGTTTGCCCAGGTCTTGGTCAGGAATACCATGTCCGGGTTAGAGAGCTGCATCATACATTCAAACTCATATTTATGTTTAATTAATGACCGGTTATTAAGCAGGATACACTGAAGGGAATCTTCAGAAATAGCCCTGGAGATTGTGCCTACTTGAAGGGAATTAGCTGATATAGACTGTGGGCCAATAGAGTCTCTCCAGCTAATATAAAAACATTTTAATATGCATTTATTTATAAATAATAAATTCTTTTCAAATATTAATCTGAAAATGCAGCTAAATCTACAATACAAAATTTGTCAGAATGATACCCAAAGATTTAAAAATAATTATTTAAACATAAATTTGAAATGCCAAATAAATCTTTAAAAAAAATTACCAAACAATTTTCTATGACCTGTACACATATTCTAACATAATAGTCCAACATAAAAGTACTTAACATTAAATAAAAAAGAAGAATAAATTAACATTTCCCACACAAAATGGAAATTGAAATTATGCTTACAATTTCATAGCTGAAGTCTGTGTAAAAATTACACAGACGATAGAAAAAAAAAAGTATCCCCTAAAAAAGGCAAAAATAAGTGAGACAAATTACATCTAAAACGACAAAGAAATTCCAGATAATCCACCCCAAACCAAACTAAGTAAAAAATAAAATAAACACTCCAGGGAAACCGAACAACACAGAAAATGAACTTTGATTGCAAAATAACTAAATATTTTTCCTTTAACCCCTTCCAGGCTGATGACAAGCTCAGCTCGCCATGAGCGTAACCTGCCGTGCTCGTCATGTAACGCGGTATTTTAAAAATTACCGCGTACAGCGGGAAAAGCCGCCGCAGCGATGCGGTTAAAAAGTAAATTGAACACATCCATATAAAAAAAAATATACTCCAATATAGAAAATAAAAACGTGTATACACATTAAAAAACATATTTACAACCCACATAAAAAACTGTTACAATCGCAAATCATTTAAAATACTAACAATGACTGGCGGGACGCCCTCATGGTCCCCCGGGTCATTATCAGTTCTTTTCGACTGAGACTAGTCCAAACATATTACCTATGCTGTGCTTATCTCACTCTGACCAAGCTATACCGGGCTTTACCAAGCCCAGACTGCGCTCGCTGCGCAATGATCCCTGCAGACTTTTACCCCATGGTGTGGGCATGGCTGGCGATAGACAGATACTGGACCAGTATAGCTGGAGAACTTACTGAAGTGTTGGGCTGGGAGGTTCTGCATATGCCTGTGGCCTTTCTCCTGGGGGTTCTGGAGGGTGTAGGATGGTTGCAAGCATTCCTGGGCACAGTCCTCATGGTAGCGAAAAGAGACATAGCCATGAAATTAAAACAGCCCACTCCCTCCAAGGTGTCACTTTCATGCAGATACTGGACCAGTATGGCTGGAGAACTTACTGAGGTGTTGGGCTGGGAGGTTCTGCATATGCCTTTTGCTTTTCTCCTCGGGGTTCTAGAGGATGTGGGAGGGTTGCGAACATTTCTGGGCACAGTGCTCATGGTAGCGAAAAGAGACATAGCCATGAAATGGAAACAGCCCACTCCCTCCTCAGTGTCACTTTGGTGCAGAGGCTTGGACTGGTTTGTGCTACAAGAGAAACAGGTGTTTATAGCACAGGGCTTCTCCCAGAAGTACGACAGGATGTGGGGCAAATTGTAGGGTCAAGCGGAATAGGATGGATGACTTCATGCTGCTAGTATGTTCAGATGGAGATGCATATGTGCATTTAAGTGTTGTGGCTGAGATGATATGAATAACATAAACCATAGAGTTGGCTGAAAAGTATTTTCTTGTGCTCGTATGTGGCTGTTTTGTATTGTTTGCATTAAAATCAATAAAAATTGATGATCATAAAAAAATATTAACAAATTCATTAAAAACACATAAACTTAACATAAATTGATAATTTATAGTAAATTTAGTTCTACCACACTCACCTAACATATCGAAGGCACATTTTGCAAATAAATACCATAGAAAACTACATTTCCTAACAAATACTAACTTAACTTTTAACACTTTCCACAGAACACGAAACCCTTATACATTTTCTATAATAATAACACAAGACATAAACAAAACAAATATCTTTTGTTTTGTGTGTTTTCAGGCCTCGAAAAATCCACTTGCCCCATAGCTATTACGAGGGAAATTTTAGCAGGTTGAGCTATTTGTAGCACTTACTCGACCCTGCTGGCAAATAAGCTTAAGCTGGATGAAACAGGTGTTTTTTTGTTCAGAAAGTGAATGAGTATTTAAAATGCCTTTAAATCTTGTTTTATCTTGACACATTTGCCAACTGCAAAAGGACAGAGGTCAAATGTTAGTTTGTCTTTTTACTAACTTTTCTTACTCTTTTTACAGTTAATGCTTTTTATCAAGTGAGCTATTTGACAATAATTGTGAAACAAAATGCATTAAAATGCCATTTTGTTCTCTAAAACAATGTTTGAACAGATTGTAAATGAATAGTACAAGTAGATGAAAGAACTCTTTTGTAATTCAGAAGTGTGATGCACACAAAGATTTTAATTGGAGTAAAACAAATCAGGACACTTTACTTGGTGATGTTCAAATGACAAATTTTTGCAGAAACTTTTCCAAGCTTTCTACACTAAATAATTTTAAAACCATGTCAGTGGCAAATTCTGTGGCCATTTCAATGGAAAATCTGCTGATTGCGAATAACAGTGGGCTGCTACTTTATGCTTTTGTTATGTATTTATTAAAAGTGATTGTTTTTAAACACGATTTGAGAGACATTCCTGGCCAAGCCCTGATGACAATGCATTTAGGGGCAGATGTATCAAGATAGCCATTTGCGATTTCTAAATAGCGAATTTTAAGGAATCGCTATTTAGAAATCGCAAAATGGCATGTATCAAAAAAATCGCTATTTTTTTAGCGATTTCTTAATCTTCCTTATTTGCGAATTCGCAATTAAGGAATAATTTCCCATTCATTCCTATGGGCCAGGAGGCCCATAGGAATGATTGTGAAGTAATTCTCGAATTGCGAATTCACAATTTGCTAATCGCAATTTGAGAATTATTTCAAGGGTGCAGGGGTGTCTCAAATACACCCTGCTGCACCCCTGAAATGTACATGTGTGTGCATATGGCGCACATACATGCCCTATGGGCATGTGTGTGCGTCACATGCCACCTTAAACAAGCACTGGCGTTGCCAATAGGTCTCGCATTAGGAAAGTTTAACCTATTGGTATTGTAAATGACATAAACTTTCCTAATGCGAGACCTATTGGCAACGCCAGTGCTTGTTTTGATTTAGTCTGTTTTCTTCAAACGATAGGGGTTACTTAAAAAAAAAGTATTGTGGCATTTGTCTCTATTATCGAGTCCTAAAATTGCGCACAGTTCAGAGAAGTGAAAGTGTCCTGTTTTTGTTTTATTTCTGACTGTGTTTCGTGTAATGAAGACAATGCGGGGTCTGCAAAAAGTAAAACTGCATGAAAGAAATGCTGAGATATGGAGGGAGTCAGAGAATGTAAAACAAAAGGGGTATGATTAACCAGGTTCAACAGATTGAAAAGAGAGAAAATCTGCAAAAAACAACAAGGGAGAGAACAACACGAGTGGTGGGGGAAACGCACGGAGACAAAGTGAAACAACACGTACCTGATAATTACTGAGCGGCCAGGAAACTGAAAGTACGGCCGAATAATTAGGGGAGGAGAAGCCGCACAGCACACGCTGGGCGAAGCCCTTTGATGTGCTGTGCGGCCGTGAATGCGCGTGCTTGTTTGCTCACGTGATTCACATGAACTTCAAGAAAACCGCAGGAACGAAGCCCGTGGTTTCACGAGGATTTTGAGCACTTGAATTCTCGCTCCCTCAATGCGCTTGCGCGCATTGTAGGTCACGAGACCTAAAAATGACAAATTGTGCTTTTTTAAAAGAATTCGCAAATTACCATCAACAACAAGTTGGTGGTAATTTGCGACTTCTTAATCAAAATTTGCAAATTGAAATTGCTACATACATAGCATTTAAGGAATCGCAAAAATTGCGATTCCTTATGCGATTCCTTAAATGCTATTGCAAAATAAGGAATCGCAATTTTTAGCGATTCCTTAAATTGCGATTTTTTGATACATTCTAAAACATGCAAAAAGGCCGTTTGCAATTCACAAAGGCCGAAATTCTGCGAATTTCGGCCTTTGCGAGTCGCAAAAGGCTTGATACATCTGCCCCTTAATGAATTAAAAGGCAAGCCCGCAGTCAAGTGTATCTTATATGTGGCTAGATTTGCATTCTATATGGAGCTAATGTTTAATCTATTAAATCAAACAAAAGCGTCTGTACTTTTGTTCTACATCTGACAGTTGAGTTGTGCTGGCTGTTGGATGAGGTTGTATTAAATACCTCTTGCTCAATCTACATCCTGTGTGATTCCACTTAATTATACTCTCATATGTGATAAGGAAGAGAATGTTATCTCTGTGAATTAAAATACTTGCCCAGGATCACATAATTTGAAACCAGTTTATGGGTCTCGAGCATTATAATTAGGTTGAGTAGATTATTTTAATCACTAGACCTGCAGGTCTTGAAACAATGTTTTGATTTTCCGAGCCCTGGTTTTGTTATGTCTCTTTATCATATTGGGGAAAGTGTTGAACTTTGGGACGGTAAGATTCACTACTCCCGCTCCAAACTAAGACATGTTGGTAAAGTCAAAAAAATGTAGTTTCTAAATTGACAAGATTTTCTAAAATTATACATTTGAATTTAAAAAAATCAACGTTGCACATCAAAACTTGTCAAATAATTATGCATTCTTAATGTATTAATTGTAATTACTGATATATGCACTATAATATAAATAACTTAAACCATAAAGTCTAAAAATCAAACATAAAAAATACAAATTTAAAATCAAAATTCACTTTTAAAATATTTTAACTCCTTACACACCTTACAAAATATTTTAACATACAAATATAAACAATTCGAAGAATTAACTTAAAAAATGTTTAATTATCGCAGGACATTTGCAAAAATAAATAAATAAATAAACATTCAAATATTAAATTATATCAATTTCAAACAAAAAAAATAAATTAGCTCTAAATAATTATTGTATATTCCTTCAATCAGTCTCAATACAAAAATGAAATTAATTTGCAAACATTACCTTCTTCCTCCGTCTTACTCGTCACAGTCACCCAGGAACATGACTGTGACGAGAAAGACTATGACTTGGACTTGGTGTAATGAAGATTAACCTACACAGGAAAATATTAAATCATGTAGTGTAGCCCTATAAAAATAATGCAACTCGCTTGTTGCTTTTAGAATGAAATGTGGCTTCTGAACAGTGGAAGTAAAAAGAGGACCGCAGCCTAACTCCAGTTGATGCGTCCAACTCTTCTCTACGTACGCGTCAGTTGAAGTCTGTTTTTCATCTTAATGGCGTTTGCTGCTTCTTTAATGGTAGTGCTAGTCTTTCTTCTTTGTCTTTTCGCCAGCATGGGGAGGCGGGCTCCGAAGCGTGGTCTGCCATTTCGTCCGGGTTTCGCAATGGTGAGTGTTTGATAGCAGTGTTTGGTCTGTAAAGCCTATCAAAGGGAACTTGTGTGATCTCTGGTCTTGATTTTGTGGACGTGAAGAACCGTAGCACAGTTTTTTTTTTAAGTTTGACCGAGCTTCTCAACCCCTTGCGCTACGAACGGCACACTTTATTTAGCACGGGAAGGGGCTCAATGCTTTCTTCTGTTGGTTCTAGGACGGGTGGGGGTTATGTGAATACTAGGTTTGAAAATGATTATGGTCGAGAAATTCGCGTTTTAAGTGAGTTAGGGGTGCCGCCGTCATTGTGCGCGTGGTGCGTTATCCAGACAATTGGTTTTGAAGATTGAGGTCTGGTTGGGCTGCGAAGATAAAAATAAAACCCTATGCTCTGTAGTTGTGGGATGGCCAACCGTCCCGTATTTTCCTGGATAGTAATGTCGTTGTGATCCCTGTTCCACTACCGTTTTATGGAGGACGAACGAATGTAGGATTCGAGCGCCTTACATCAGACACAGATATGACAGGTTCACGTTCGTTCTTAAAGCAAGACTCTGAGACTCGAAATTGGTTCTCCAGGTCCATAGGCGACCGCTCTGGCCGTATCGCCAACTCCTCGCCTCAGTGCCTATCCTCTTGCATTTAATTTCTCAACACTTTTCATTTCTCAAAAACCAAGCAGTTCTCCCTCTTGCAACCCTTTATGAGCTGTAAAAGAGTTATCTGTTTATGGTAGGCGCGAGGAGCTGCAGCACAGGTTATGGTTGTGCACAAATGTATTAATGCACTCTCCTGAGCGTGCTTGGGTATTGAGCTGCAAATTCAATCGCCTTAAAAAGTAGCCCGAAATGTGTGAATGAGAACTTTGCTGTGGCCCGGTCATGTAAGTATCCTTGCCCCTTTCTTCAATTGTGCCCTTCTCAGTGCATATGTTAGATCAACAGGCAGAGTGTGATTTGCCTAGTTTTAAGTGGTTTGTTAAAGTAGTAGACTTGGGAACGTGGCACAACTGCTTCTTGGTGCAAATACTATGCATTTACCACCATATCGCGTTTTGGTTACAATGCCACGTGGCTGGTCACTTCTCTACTTACGCAGGTTATATATCCAGCCTTTTTAAGCACTAGCTTATTAGCAGCTTTTATATTGATGCTAAATGCCCACAATCTTGCCAGAAAGGTGGTAGAGGAATAAGTACAAAACGTGATTATCCAACAGTCACAATTTGTTGACATAGGAAAACAGAATTAACAACTATTTGCTGACTCCGCGTTTCCAGTTAGTTCACTAGACCACAACTAGGGTGGCAGTAATTCTGATGGCATGCACCAAGGTCAGCCTTTATCAGGGGGGGTGCCACTGGCCCACCTGTAGAATACTGTGTATTTCCAGCATATTTAACGGAAATGATTAAACTGAGATTAGATGTAGACTGTAGAGTATCAAATCAAGGAAGCTGTGCAGAGTGGCAAAAATGTTTTGCTTGTTTTGTTAAAGTATATTTTTGTGCCTCTCACTTTATCAGTTTCAGGTTCTGTTGTGTTTTGTGGCTCATTGTGAGTTTGGTTCACACTCCCTAATGAGAATGCCATCATATGTCCAGACATCTCCAATTACGGTGTGACTACAGTTCAACTTTGTGATCGGAAGATTAGTGTTCCTCCTTATAATGCTTTCAATTTCTCCGGAGTGAAATTTACTTTACCTCATTTTGTATTTTCGTGTGTTTTTAATCATAGTAGACAGTTTCCTGTATTTCGAAGCTATCCCAACATTCCCATGACTAATCAAGGTAGTTGTGGTTGAGTTCTCAAACCTACTCCTCCTTGCCTGCTCACCCAGGAGGCAGGCCCGTCAGCATGGTTGAGCTCTTCCACTTCTTGGTGCATTCCTGCAGAGCTTGCAACATCGGCTGATATAGTTTGAGGCCTTCTCCTACCCTACATGGGGTGTTTATAGACGTCTTGGACATTTTTCTGTAATAATGTGAGGAGGGCTTGGCAGAATGTTTGACATTGGTGTTTATGGTGCATTCTAAATCCATTAATTTTTCTACACAGGAACTAACTTGTCCCCCGGCTATAGAACCTGGGTCCCTACAATGCATCATGCTGAACCAGGTAATGTGCAAATGAATGGTCTGAGAACTTTCTCAACATGTGTGCAACATACACAGGCCTCCTCTCTAGTCTGGTACATTCCGGCAGAGCTTGCAACAGGATATTGGAGATGGTGCTATATGTCAGTTTCCTGAGAGATGACGTGATCATGAAGCTAATGCATATTTTTTCTTTTCATATTCTCTTCCGTTACTTTCTGGGTCCCTTGTTGCAGAAACACAGCCCTGCAGTTTGACAAATCACATAACATGCTAATGGACTCTGATAACTTTCCGTGAACCAGTATGCTATGCTCAAGGATTCCAGCTACACATAGCTCCCTCATAGCTTTCTCCATTTCCTACAGAGCTTGCAAGATTAAGATGGTTGAATAGTCTGACATAGTTTCTTTTAAGGATGCTTTGCATTTCTCAGGAGCACTATTGACTATTCCTCGTTTTGTATACTTTATGTATAGAGAATAATGTTTCCTAGATATTGAAGATGTCAAATCAATGCCTACTTACCCTCCCCAACACATGCAGGCCTTCCAGCTTGACCTGGCTCTTCTATAGCTTGGTGCATTCCTAGAGACCTTGCAAGATTAACTCCGAGATGGTTTGAGGCCTCCTCCTGGTCTATCAGAAGGAGGTTATAGATTTCTTGGACATTTTTCTACTAGACCGGTGGGAGATGGGATATAATTTTTGACATTGGCGTTAATAGAACCATCCGTGTTTTGTTGTCTTTTCCTACACAGGAACTCTCCTGTCACCTGGCTAGAAAAGAGGTTCCCGTACACTGCATCATAGTGAATCAGGTAACATAAAAATGAAAGATCTCTGATAACGTCACCCCCTAATCTGTACAGTATGCACAGGCTTTCAATTTCGTTTCAACACTTCCTAACCTGTTAATTCCTGCAGAGCTTGCAAGGGGGTGTTTGAAAGAGTTTAAGGCCTCCAGCTGCTGCTCAAGGTAGAGATCGGTTTTCTCAACGTACTGTTTCACCAATATACGTATCTGCCAGTCTTTTACCACCCAAATGGGCAGTTCAAAGGATAAGTGTAAAATGAATTTCTTTTGAGCAAGGATCCTGTTTGGCCTTAGATCCCTCTTCACTATACCTACAATGAGGGATGTGGAATTCCTATAGCCTGACGCCCAGGAGATATTGTTTGGGGTCATGGGCAACACGTTTTAATGTGCATTTTGTCCTTGGGACAAGTAGGCCCAACCCTCTGCAGCACAAACCCTTTGGCTGCAAGTTTGCAGTGCCACATTAAGGGTCAGGGAAGGACACTGCCTGCAGTTGAGTTAATATTTATGTCCATATATTAATGCTGTTTAAACTTGTTTTTATGGTTCAATAATTTAAAGCCTTTATTATTAGGATGAGCTCTCGAAGTGAATGTAAATTCTGACTGCACTACTGACAGGGGTTCCAATATTAAAATGTGTGCACGCGGTTTCAAAGTTTAGTAATATGAGGTTATGCATAATGCTCCCAGAATGCTCTGATTAAATGCAAATATTTGCAGAAGCTTGAAAGAAAGATTAATGATTCTTTGCTTTCAATGTGAAATGTTCCTAAAAAAAAAGTAGGGGAAAAAAAACATTTTGCTAAACTACCATAGAATTTCAGGTACTATATCATTGCAGCATCATTTAGGAAAATGTGTTGATGTATGCTAGTATTTCCCAAAAATATTCATAATGGAAAATCAGTGTAACTAGTTTCCAGAAGATTATGGGAAACATAAAAATAAACAAGCTTTGGCAAAGTCAGGTCTGAAATTGGTGGTCAGCTTTTTAGTTTCGTCAATGTGTGACTTTTTTTTTACATGATTTTTGTAAAACCTTATTGGTGTGAGAGCTGCCGGGCCCTCACCATTAAAATAAACATTGGCAAAAGCAAAAACTGTTCTTTGTCTCAAAGCACACCACATTAGTCATTGGCACTGAACAAAACTACTTTGTGTGCCGATAAGCTCCTTGTGAAAGAGCAGAATGCGGTCACTCACAGTGAAGGTCAAGAGAGAATTTTAATAAACACAAAAGGTCATGGTTAATGCCAGATCAAATAAGGGGCCCAATTGTTATAGAAATTCTCAAAAGTGCACCCTTGGTATATGTCCTTGCATTAAGTGCAGCTATATGGCTTTCGTGAATTTACATAAGTAGGGCAAGAAATTGTACTCCTTGAAAATATTTGTGAACTGCCTCTTAGCATGATCAAATATGCATGTATAGATTTGCTCATGTGAAAACCTGAGTGTTTGCAAGTTCATTTTCCCTCCAACCACTTTTTTCCCAACTCTGGAAGAAGGTTTACATCTGCCATTATCAAGAGTAAATTTCCAACATTTCTCAGTATGGGAAAAGATTAGAGAAGTGTGGTTGAAAACACTTAAAACATGCAAGTTAGTAGATTTGCACAGACTCAAAAGGGCATTCCAACCCTGGAACTATTGCTTACCGCTAGCTTCAGTCCCAGTATGTAAATCTGCCGAAAAGTGACCGCATAAAGGGATTGCTAGTATTCAAACACTACTATGGTATGAGCCCTGGCATAATCAGAGACTATATAAGAGCTCTTATATAATGAGATTGCTGCCATCATTTGTCACCGCACTACATGGCACCAAAGGGACATGTGGATTTTATTACAGGGCAAGTAGATTTATGAAGCAACCTACCCCATAGACAAATAGATATTTTAATAAATTCCACTCCCCTGTGTCGGCCTCATTATTTACTACTACTGCCCCCCTCCCCCCATATGCAGGCTTTCCAGCTAGGCCTGGCTCTTCCATAGCTTGGTGCATTCCTAGAGACCTTGCAAGATTATGGTTTGAGGCCTCCTCCTGTCCTGTCAGGAGGTTATAGATTTCTTGGACATTTTTCTACTAGACTGTTGGGGTATAACTTTTGACATTGACGTTAATAAAACAATCTGTAGTCTTTGTTCTCTTTTCCTACACAGTAACTCCCCTGTAACCTGGCTAGATAAGAGGGCCCCCTACAGTGCATCATAGTCAATCCGGTAGCATGCAAATGAAAGGTCTCTGATAACATTACCCCCTAATCTGTACAGTAGGCACCGGCATTTATCACCCAAATGGGCAGTTTATAGGATAAGTGTACAATGAAATGCTTTTGAGCAAGGATCCTGTTTAAGCATTAAGTCCCTCTTTACAGTTCCTCATTATTTACTACTATTTTTTCTAGTGCTGTGGTTTTGTTTCTTGCTTTATTTGTTTCCTCATCATAGTATAAGCAACACAGGAATCCAACTGCATAGTGGTGAGAGAGGGTGAATGGGACTGGATAAGCTTCTGACTTGGATTGCAAGTTGCGCAGCTTCAAGTGTTTTGCCTCTGCAGGCTCACTTACACCCAATCTGGTGTAGTAGATGAGTGTAAATGTTAAGTTCCATGTGGCTTTTAACAGTGATGAGTAGTCAGTTGCTAGACATGCATGTTTCCTTTATTCTTTTAAGGAAGGTTCTGGGTTTTGTTTTTTTGCCTCTTTTGGCCTAGAAACTTGTAATCCAGGCGTTTTCCTCTATTTGGGTCTAACACAAACCAGCATAAATAGACCACAGAAAATCTAAAACTCAGCAGTACAGCTGCTGTTATAGTTGCATAGACATGCTTCAATCGGGGTCGGTTAGAGACATGCACTGTACATTTCACCATATGAATTGGTCTACACTCGTTACACAATCAAACACCACTATACGGTACAGCTTAGTTATCAATGAGTACCTTGGGTTCTGGGAGAACCTACAAACTATATCCCACAGCTAGAAGGACTTAGGTTATGCAATGGTATATTGCTTTTGTATATCGGCCATCGTGACAGTTACAGGTGGAAACGCTGTCAAAAATGGCAGTTTTTCTTTACTAATTTCCAATATTTGTTTATTTCCGTATGTTTTGCTGGGAAAATCTTGAGCGATCTACACATAAGGCCCCTTGCTGAATTCAGATTTGTCTATTTTTCAGTATCTATAGCTGTCCTGAATCACCCATGAATTTCATAGTTGTGTCCACCACAAACTGGTTGTAGGCTGAAAGCATAAAAAAAAGAAAAATGGGCTATCTTTGAAAAATGCCTAAATTTAGCATGTTCCTGAAACCTGGGAAGATGTTGACTTTAGCACAGCAACCCATTCATTGATACTAATTTTAGGGGGGAAAAACAGATTCTTTCATCCGGGGCTCTTTTATCCCCATTAAAATCAAAATGTAGCTACATTTTGCTTATTTGCTCTGTCTCCTGGTGAATCCACAAATCCTAGCTAGGTCCCTTTTTTTAATCCCCATGATATTGAGTGGGGGAAAGGATGCAAAGTTGGCAGGATACCTTATGTTGGGGGGAAAGTTATGGAGCTACTGTTTGATGTAGACTTGTAATGTGCATGTTTGTTTCTATAGTGCAATCCTCTAATATAATAAACTAAGAAATATGTACACTGTACTAAAGGCTCACATATTCCGGTTTACTGATTTTGATAAATACCGAAGGCGAGTAACTTGTCCTTTGTGCCTTTTTCACTTTCTCATCAAATTGAGTCCCACCAGCTCTTAAGTTTCAGATTCTGTTGGGTTTTGTGGGTCAGTGTGGGTTCTGAGTCACAATCCATTGAGGATGTCATCATATGTCCAGACATCCCAATTATGGTGTGACTACAGTGGTTTAACTTTATGATCTGAAGGTCTTAAGGTTACTATTCCTTTTTAGGTCTCGCCTGGAATAAGCATCCGAAGGATGTGTCCAGGCTGGAGACTTAATGTTGCCTGTCTCGGGGGAATGAGGGACAAAAGGGTGCCACGCTCTGCTCTTGTGCTGGATTTGACTGCGTGCATGCGCACATACACAGCCACACGCATACACAGGCACCCCCCCCATCGCCGACGCACCTACACACACACACACTAGCGCACCTACACACACACACAGAGACCCCCCCCCACGCACACACCAGCGCACCTGCACACATACATACAAAGACCCCTCTCCCCCCACCGCCATCGCACACATACACACACACACGCGCACCCCCCCTCCCCCTAGAACTAAGCCCCACTTACCGCCATTCGGGACTTCTGTAGCCGGGGCTCTCCCTCGGGCATGGGAGCCCCGCTCTCAGGCACTCTGTGGGCGCGTGCGCGGGACTTCCGAAGACGGAAGTCCCGCCCAAAGGAACTGGCTCAAACGCGCATGCGCCGTGACCAGACGCTCCAGCAAAAGCAGCTCTGCGCCTCCTCACACCTGGCCCATACGAAACTTGTTAAGAGTTGCTTCTCAGTCTATAACACTGACCATCTTAGTCCGCCATCTTACTTGGTTCCAACTCCTTCTCCTACCTGGCTGCAGAGTCTTCGTGAGTCAGGTCAGTCTATGACTGAAGGCTGCACTTTTGCTCCCTGCCGAAAAGCGCCTCAGAGCCTCGTCATATATACTAAGTGCTATAAAACTGCCATTACAATGCTATAACACTCATTTATATCTATAGCTAGTTTCTTGGGGAACGCTTTTCCATGTGAGACGAGAATTCTTTAAAAATGTTTCTTTCAGAAAAATATTGACACCATTAATTCCAGATCGTGCGTTATCGGTCTATTGTGTAGAGCATGCGTGTCGCCTTCTGTCCCCTTTGCAGCACTTTGCCTAATTTCAGCATTTTTGTGTGCTTGGTTGGCAAACCCTTTACAATTCAAAGGTCGGATGTTATTCATGAGCAATACATTAATAGTTCTGAGGGAGCGCCCAGGTTGGCTCCAGTTGTATTTACTCTTATTGCATTAAAAATTGAATAAAGATGTGATTCTTTGTTAGCAATGACAGCAGAACCGTTCCCAGTCATGTCACATTAGAGGCCCGAGGGACTAAATCGGTGTGGTGTGAAATGTTGACTGGCGGTATTGTTACTAATGCACATGATCAACGATAAGTTAAGTGAAGAAGGCTTAATGTCTTACTAATGCATTCAGCTATTGAAGCATTAGCATTTGCATTTAATTCTCTAGTCATTTCCACTGGCGTAGCTAGAACCTTTGCCGCCCCGCGACGGCCGCAAGTAAAAGCCGTGGGTAGGTGGGGGGAGAGGATCTCTGCGTGTAAAGGCAGGGGGTGGGGGTGCAAAACTCGTGCCGCCTGGAGCAAACCGTAGCCCCATACTCTCCCCCCGAGGCCACTGGTCATTTCCATGCAAAAACAATCCATAATCTTGGGTTTTTGTTCTTCGGTTGTCAACAAGGCTTGTGCTCAGCATTAGAAAGGCTTTTTAAAAAATGTTTTAGCCACCCGTGGATTCTCATTATTGACATGTTTATGCATAGGCTGTTTTATTATTTTTTCCTGTCCATTGAATTCCTTATATAAACAATGAATGCTAAAAAAAATCAACCTCCAGTGCAAGGTGCGCACTTCTGACTCAACAAATTGACAGTTAATCGTCAGAACCAAATGTCATGTCGGTAAAATAGCTCCGTGGAGAACTACATTCGTGATGGAGCTCTTTGGGTTACCCAAAGGTAACAGATCCATCAGTCGCACTCAACCTTTAGTCCTGCTGGTCGACAAAATGAGTCCTATTGAGCTAAGTAATTACTAATCACCTCTAATGATTTTGTCAGCACCTTGGTACCAGACACATAGGCGATTGTGCCATACATCTGTAGTACTTAATATGCCTATTATTATTATTGGTTTATAAATAGTTTTTGCTGATGGAGCTCAGTAGTTCACTTCTGCTGGTGCGGAGATCCTTGTATAGTTTGCACCTTCCAGGTTGAGTTCACACTGCATCTGTGTTGCTTACCAGTATGGGCTCTGTTAGTCCTTGTAACAGTGCTTAATTTGAGCTGGTGGTTTCCAGTGCTCGGCACCGGCACATAATTGCTGGAACCTGCACGTAAATACAACACATATTGCATTAGAAATGCTATAGGTGTCGCATTTGCGAAAGTTATAACTATTAGCATTGTAAATGACATAGCTAATAATTTAGCTGTTTTCAAAAACAAAACATAAATAAAAAATGTCATTTACAATACCAATAGCTCAAACTTTCCTAATGCGAGACCTATTGCATTGTAAATGCTTGTTCCATTTTGAATGGGCACGCCTGTGCCTTGTGGAGGATTTTTGGTGAGTAGGGTTCAGGCCACACCTCAAGTAATCCAAGGTGATGAATATTCCATGTCTCTTCTCTGATATTTACTATGGAGATGTTGGTTTATCTGATTGGATGTTACGACTGATGACCTGGTTAGGTGGGTTCACTTGTATTTTTAAGGATAGTTTTACCAGCTCCATTTACTAATATCTGGTGCGCTTCACACAAAGTTTCAGCCTTTTAGTATAATGCTTATTAAAATGTATAATTTTACTTACTATAAAATAGTGGATTCGTGTTTGACAGATTTTTTTAATGCATTTTTGTCTGTAAGCGGTGTAATGAAAGCATACATTATAGTGCAAAACTCACATGTGTTCACTTATATTGAGCATAAGATTAGCTTAACTGTTCTTGCTGAGTCTGCTCTTGTTTATGTATTTCTTGACCCACACACAGAATGACTTGGATGACCCAGAGAGGTATGGTGTTCGTGTGCTCTGCTACCCACAAGACAAAGTCCATGTTCTTCCTGGCCCAGACTGAACAGGGAGACATCTTCAAGATCACGCTGGAGACCGATGAGGACATGGTACGTGCCATTGCAAACTGGCTAGGTTTGTGTATGGACTGTTGGGGAAGAACCAAGGTTGTTTTTAATCTTTTGTGTCTTAAGTGAAAATTTCTTTTTACAAAGGTGAGGGTGCCTTAATGTGGAGATGCATTTTCCTCCCAGCCCAGGTCTTGAAGGCTTGTCTGGTCTGCTGCAGAAATGATGATGAACTCATGTCTCTTCTCTGACCTCCAGTATGTAGAGAGTGCAGTGCTTTCTGATTAGCAGCAGATGCAACTTCTGAGACTTTCAAAGCAACATGATGTCTCTGCACCCTAACTACATGGGTACCCTGATTCATTTTTTGGTCTTCTAACCCTGGTAAATGTGTCTTGTGGGAAGTCATATTGTTCTTCTCCTTTTAGGTCACTGAGATCCGACTGAAGTACTTTGATACCGTCCCTGTGGCGGCTGCCATGTGTGCTGAAAACTGGCTTTCTGTTTGTTGCTTCAGAGTTTGGAAATAAGTAAGTAGCTTTTATTGTTACGTTGAAGTTTAAGTAGCAGTGGCAAGGGAATGCATAGGCAAGGGAGGCACAAAGTGCCAACTAACAAACTTGTCATTTTGGGCATGAGGAGCTAAGATGTGGGTGTCTTTTTGTAGAACGTGGTCTAGTCTGTATACAAGAAGTCCTGGCAAGCATTATTTTCTTCGCATCCCTAACTATAGCTTTGAAAAAAAAGCTTTACGGTAGAGTTTGTAGATGTTGGTTAGAGCCCAATTTCCTGCCCACCCCAGGCACTCTGGTGCTGTAGGAAATGAAATAAATGCCACATAATTACTTTTTCCAACCAGAAGGCCCACCTTTTTCTGCTTCTATTGGGTTTTAATCAACGCTCAGTTTTCAGGATTCCATATGTTAAGGACGCTGGGCTTTTCAGAAAATGAGGACCAGCGTTTTACTTAAAGATTGGCATGGGTCCATTTGTTATGTGGTTAGTAGAGGTTAGTCACTATTGACCACTGTCTCTTGGAGTCTCTCCATTTGGATGAAGTGAGGTATTTCTAAGTTGCCATTAAGAAATTGTGGTAGAGTGAGGGGCGACCAACAGCCTTCTTACCACAATCATTGAAAGTCGGTGCACTCGAGTAAAAGTGGGCGAAGGGCATAACGTGTTGATTGCATGGCAATATGAGAGCATGGATTAGGATTTCTTTGTGTGGTCTGGTGGAGGATTGTTACCTTAAGAGCAGTGTTGTGCTAGAAATGATGAGCATCTCATGTCTCTTCTCTGACACAAAGGCTGGAGATCACTTTACGTTCTGATTCTGGACAACCGCACTCTAGGTCTAATCTGATCTTTGTTAGTGATTGGTACATGTTGCATGGTTAGACACAACGGAAGTATACACAAATTACACTTTTTTTTTTCTCTCCAGTTACCTGTATCAAATTGCCCACTTGGGAGATGATGATGAGGAACCTGAATTTTCATCAACTATGCCTCTAGAAGAAGGGGATACTTTCTTTTTCCAGCCTAGGACGCTTAAGAACTTGGTGTTGGTTGATGAGCAGGACAGTTTATCCCCCATTCTCTGCTGCCAGGTATGCATGTGCATGGACATATATTCAGCATACATGCCACTCTGGTGCCGTTGTCTGTTAACCCAGGTGGCGGGGCAATCATTGGCCCTGTCTACTTCGGCTTCTTATCTTTTTTTTTTTTCCCAGTTTGCTCAGATGTGTTTTTTGAGAAGACTGCTTGTGTGCCTGGTCTTGTTCTCTGGTAGTAGTAGCACACCTGATGCTAATGTCCGATGATGGGTGAAGATTCTCAAAATGCTGCTGCTCTGCATACGTTTGCTTGATGTTTGTGAAACGTAGTTGACTTAAGCAGCAGAACCTTCATCTTGACAGTAATTGAGTGTTGGTAGAATTTGGTGGTAGTGTGAAATCCTCTCTTCTGAGTTGCGTTTCACTTACACCATTAAAAGATGGATAATAATTGTCAGTAACATTTCACTAGTCAATCTTTTGACTGTTAAATGGTGGAGTAAATATGGTATAAACTGGTCAAAGTATAACGATATTACTGTGACCAGTTATGGCAACTACCCCCTTTACCGAAATGCTTCAACTCACAAATGCTGGCCTGGTTCTAAAATAACACAACACAAGAAGGGTGTGATGAGCGCGCTTGAGCACACTGAACACCTTGTGCTCCCCAACGAAAAATAAATAACAGTTATGTGTGGTATATAAAATTGTGTATCTCTACTGAAGACATATGCTTTGTTACGGACGGTAACACTCTTCCACCCTGGTCCTAAATAAGCTTTAAAGGATTGACTCTTCCTAAGGACAAGTGTTGAATATACATTCTCTGATTTGTCTTCTGTAACTCCTTTGTTTATTTTCATTACTTTTCTGAGCAACTGCAGGATGATACTCTTTGTCTAAATGTTTTACTTGTACACCCTCTCATCCAGCCAGTGTTCATGTAAGATCTATGCCATTTTGCTTGAACAAAAGGTATGCCATTGCTCAGAAAAGCCCTCTTTCCTAGTGTGGCATTTTAATCTTTTCTCTGTTAAAAACTATTTTTCTTGAACTATTCTTTTAGCATCCCTTTAGATTTACAATGTGAATAATCACAGATGTGAATGCTTCAGTGCAAAAAAGATTTTCAAGTGGATATTGAACTTAACAGTGCACATCCAGTTGAAGAGCAACAGACCTCGGAGCAGCACAGTGAGGTGGCAAGATGGGAATGTGCGCACAGGTCTTTCCAACAGAGAGGGAGATGAGCCTGTGTCGGTCCAGTCAGATTTGCTTAATTATATACTTTGTATCTTGCGTTCCTTTTTTTAAAAAAATTAGGGCTATCGGGCTTAGCGTGCTGAATAAATTATGCAAAAAAGAAGCGGATAAGTGTCTGGGTACTAACCAAGATTAGCTGGAGAGCAGCTCCTGTATAAAGCACCATACAACACCAGCAATACTGAACCTGCTCACTACTTTTTTTGTGTGTATTTATGTATGTATATATTGATAATCTCCAGCCACAGAAGTCCTCAAAGAGCCAAGACCAGTGCGCATCAGGGTTGGGGAACCCTGTCTTTTTTCAGGGCCACTTCTGATCACTGCACATAAAATACGGGACGCGCACTGTCCTCCAAGACAATCCTGATCCAAATTAGCTCATGAAGTATATTTTACTCCTTGCTGAACAACCCTATGTGTTTCAGCGTGAAACACCCTTGTTTGCGTGTGGGATAGGTTTTTTTCCTGGCGTACATTTGAAGTGGTGTTTTAACAACATAGATAACAAATGTTAGAAGGTGGGTCTGACCATCTGAGCCGCCCAATTTTTCCACATTTTTAACACCTAATTTTTTTGCTTTCTCTGTGGGAGAGCCTCCTAAAGTTGGGATTCGCCCACAGTGAACTCATGACGAAAGAGACTGCATGTGGATTTTACCAGTGTGCCCCTGGTGAGAATAGGTTGCTGCGCTGCAGCCGGAGTAAGGTGCACCGGGCTGGTTACATGCAGACACGTGTGGACCAGGATCCCCAACTCCAGGCCCTGGTGTCTGCAGCCAAAAGCAGGGGGAGTGTCGTCACACTTTCCCCCTGGAGAGAAGTCAAGCTGCCGAAGAATACTCTGGGGGGGGGGCCCGAAGAACAGGCGGAAGTCAGGGAGCGCCGTTGCGCTCTCCGTGAAGATGTCCCGGTCGGGGGAGTGAAGCTGCACTCCCCCGACCCCACAGCAGCGGGAAGGCGGGGGAGTGCCATCGCACTCCCCCAAGGACCCGCCGAGTAAGGAGCAGCCTCCGTGGACACGCGGCCGCACACGAGGGTGTGAGCTGCACGGGGAGCAGCCGGTGGTCGGCCCCTGGGTGGGACCAGACCCACAACGATGGGCAGATGCGGCGTGAGGCCGCCGGGCATGGGCAGCCCGTATTTCCTCACGAAATGCTGCATGAGGCAGTGCTCCCCGGAAGGGGGCCATGAGAACTCGCTGGTGGGGATCTGAGGGTTTGTCAGTTCTAGGTACACTGGGGTGTGATCTGGTAGTGTACCGGCCATATGCGTGGCAGTAGCTCCCCATAGCCTCGCCTCCATAGAGATTAGCCAATAGTCTATTATCAACCAGGTTTTGTAATAAGAGGAGACATAGGTTCTCTCCCTCTGTTTCCCTCAAGACCATCTCCATATATCCAGTAAATGATTGTCATGTATGAAGGTATTAAGTACGGATGCCACACCCGGGTGTGGGTAGCGTGACAAACTAGACCGGTCATAATTGTCGTAAAAAACATTGAAGTCCCCGCCACCAAAGTCTCACCACATGGTCCAACCCCGCCACCAGCCCCCAGGTTTATGTAGGGAAATAGCCTTTTTTCGACATGGTCCCCCACTTTTTGCCTGGAAGTGCGCTGGATTCTTGCTATGCCAGTTCTTTCCCAAAAGTATGCAATTGTACCCCAATTGGCAATACCATAGACACTATGTGTAAGTCCCTAGTAAGTGGTACCCCTAGCGCCTAGGGTTAGGAGGTCAAAAAGGGTCCCTAAGGGCTGCAGCACGAATTTGTGCCAACCTAAAAGACCCCTTGTCAAACACACCGTGCCACTGCAGTCTGCGTGTCTTGGTGCAGACAAGGGTGAAAACACGACATGGCGCGTGCCATGCCAGCTAGCACTGCCTGACGGCATAGGTCAGTCACCCCTCTAGCTGGCCTCACAGCCCTAAGGCTGGGTGCACTATACCACAGGTGAGGGCATATCTGCAAGAGCTGATATGCCCATATAATAATATTGGGGTCCCATTACTTAATATTGTAAGTGCCAGTGAATCCTTGGAGAGTACATGGGCTGGAAACTCGACAACTCCCGTTCCACAGCACCATGAGGGCTTCACTGAACACATGAGTGTTTTGTACCAAACTACTCCCAATAAATCCACACTGAGGCCAGTGTAGGATTTCTTTTACCATGTACTCAGAGGGCAACTCAGAGGTGCCTCCTGAAAACCTATCAACCCTTGTGTGGTCTTTGACTAGCTGCAGGTAGCCAGCCGCCACCAGACAGGTTTCTGGACCCCTGGGTAGAGAGCCCCAGCTGTCTGAGACCATAAACAATGCACATCCTGGGCAGGTGTCACACCTCCTCCGGGATGGGCCGGTGCTGGAAGGAGGAAGCTTTAAAGGCCTGCTGCCTTTGTAACGCGACCTCAAGCCTCTGCTGCTAGCAGCAGATGGCAGCCCCTGGTTTACACCCCCACTTTGGGTGGGAAAACTTATGAGAATAGGAGGTTGTCCACCTCTGCCACCTCCACCCCTATGGTGAGGGAGGCAAGGAAAGCTCATTTTTCAGTGCCTGCCATATTGAAGATGGGGGGGGGGGGGGGGGGGACTCTTCCAATCAGGGCTAGGTCTATGTCCCCTCCCACAGGAGGGTGGCATAAAAGTTGTAATCACCCAGGTAAGGTGCCCATTGGACCTACCTGCTACTCCCCTAAAACTCCTTTAAATAAAGTATTTAGGTGGCTTTACTAGACGCTAGATTTGCAACAAGCTAAGGCAAGAAGACATTCCTGCAGAGAAGACTGAAGACTACCACTGTTTTGGACCCAGCCCTACCGGCCTGTCTCCAGGTTCAATGAACCTGCGACAAGTCTTGCAGCCAGTGACCTCTGAAATCCATGGGAGGACTGCTACCTTTAACAAATACTCCAACCACCCGTGGAGAGCGGATCTGTCCAGAAGATACCAGCTTCAAGGGCTCCGGAGCCAGTTAAAATGCGATCCCTGCCCACTATGCACCAGACGCCCACGTCTCAGGTCTGAGTGGCTCACCTGTGCAGTGAAGTCTCACCAGCGATCCTGACCGAGTGTCTAGTGCAGGCTGACCTCTCCTGATCTCCACGGCGGTGCCTGCAGTGAATGAGTTGATTTTCCAAGTAACATTTTTTTTATTTAAAAACTTTCTTTATTGCAATGATTTTTGTCTTAAAATAAAACACAAAGCATACTTTCAAAAATTAGTCTAGATCTCCTTTTTTTTGTCATGCGTCCATTAATCACTTTTGTGCTATAAATGTCTTACTCTTCTGTGTTAGGCTTGAGGCTCCTCACCCACACTACATTTAATGCAGCACTTTGGGTTTTACATTGGGCTTTATACACTTTTGTTGAACCCCTGGACCCTGTACATGATGATAACACCTAGTGGTAATACAATGTACAGAGCCAGCTTCTTACAGTGGGCATGCAATAGGGTATGCTTGTAATTTGCATATGATGACTAGGGATCCTTGCCCTTTAAGCTCATTTTTTGTATCAATCAATCATAACACTTGTATAGCGCGCTACTCACCCGGGAGGGTCTCAAGGCGCTTGGGGGGGGGAGGGGTATGCTACTGGTCTTGAGTTGTTTCCTGAAGGCAAGATGGTCCTGGGTCAGCCGAAGGTGGATGGGGAGGGAGTTCCAAGTCTTGGCAGCCAGGTAAGAGAAGGATCTTCCTCCGGCGGTTGCTCTTCGGATGCGTGGTACGGCTGCGAGGGTGAGGCTGGTGGACTGTAGCTGGCGGGTGGGCGTGTAGAAGGTCAGGCAGTCGTTGAGGTACTTGGGGCCCAGGTCGTGGAGAGACTTGTGTGCGTGGGTGAGGAGCCGGAACGTGATCCTCTTGTCGACGGGGAGCCAGTGCAGGTTCCTCAGGTGGCTGGAGATGTGGCTGCCTCGGGGGACATCCAGGATGAGTCGGGCGGAGGCGTTCTGGATGCGCTGGAGTCTTTTCTGTAACTTGGCTGTGGTTCCGGCGTAGAGGGCGTTTCCGTAGTACAGTCGGCTGGTGACGAGTGCCTGGGTGTGACAGTCTTCCTGGTCTCGGTCGGGATCCAGCGGAAGATCTTGCGAAGCATACGCAGGGTGTTGAAGCACGATGAGGAGACGGCGTTGTCTGGTCATCGAGAGGGAGGGGTCCAGGATGAAGCCCAGGTTGCGTGCGTGGTCGGTTGGCTTGGGTGCGGTGCCCAGGGCTGGGGGCCACCAGGAGTCGTCCCAGGCGGAGGTCGAAGATCCCAGGATGAGGACTTCCGTCTTGTCCGAGTTCAGTTTCAGGCGGCTGTCCTTCATCCACTCGGCGACGTCTTTCATCCCTTCATGTAGGCAGGTTCTGGCGGTGTCGGGGTCTCTGGTGAGGGAGAGGATCAGCTGGGTGTCATCGGCGTAAGATGATGTTGAGGTTGTGCTGGCGTGCGATGGTTGCAAGAGGTTTCATGTAGATGTTGAAGAGGGTGGGGATGAGTGAAGATTCTTGCGGGACGCCGCAGATGACTTCGGTGGCCTCGGAGCGAAACGGGGGGAGGCGGACTCTTTGTGTTCCGGCGAGGAACTAGATGATCCACTCCAGTGCCTTCTCTTGGATACCGATGTTGCTGAGACGCTGGACTAGGGTGCGGTGGCAGACCGTGTCGAACGCAGCGGAGAGGTCCAGGAGGATGAGGGCCACTGTTTCCCCCTTGTCGAGCAGGGTCCGGATGTCGTCGGTGGCTGCGATGAGGGCGGTCTCGGTGCTTTTATGTCTTTGCAAGGTCACTTGGCATTTTCCTGAGGGAAAGGGTGGGCTCACGTCACACACAATGACTCTGACCATAAAGGATCTGTTTCTGGACCTTGCGATGTAGGCCTTAAAAACTTTCTTTTTCTGGGTACCTCCAAAGCTTAGTAGTAGTAGAAGAAGCAAATTTTGCAAACTCACTACTCTCAGGCGGGGACCTCCTGCTTTATTTGGCAAAGCAGTCATTTGTAAATTGTTGCTTATATTCAGTCAACACTCTGCTTGGGCACTGCAGACTATGATGGCTGCTCATTCCTCTTAAACAGACCCATTGCTCAGTTGTCGAATTGAAGCATGTAAATCTATTGAGTATCCTGTACATGAAGAATTTCTTGCCCATGCCAATATCTTTAGTGCTAGTATCATCTACAAATACATATGTAATGTTTCTGTCCCAGACTAAAAGAATGCTGAAACTATCATTGTAGACCTTTCAGTATAATTGTTGTAAAAATAAGCCCCCTTATTGTTGTCAAAACGGTAAAATGTTTTCCAAGATTCTCAGATCTTTATCCCTCAATGTCCACAAATCTTTTAAAAATATATTCAGAATATCCATTGCCGCAGGTAAATAACTTTATTTCTTCTTGCTGTAACTTAAAACCTCCCCATGCCAATCTTTTTGTTATCTTTCATGTGCATGCCTAATGCTTTTTTTCTTGCTGCAGATCGCGGATTTGGCTAATGAAGACACACCTCAGTTATATGTAGCTTGCGGAAGGGGACCCCGGTCATCTCTGAGAGTCCTGAGGCATGGTCTAGAGGTTAGAAACTTGCATCACTTTTTAAATGTTTTGGCTCAATCCAGTTAGGCTCTGATCTTACAAATGGCATGCCATTGTTTAACCCATCCAAACGAGTCACATATTGGCCCAGTTGGCATTAATTCTGTAACAGAGTGACGTGGATTTATAATTGGAGTTTGTGACACCAGATGTTCTCTCATAGGAGCACTTCTTCATATATATCTTCTTAAGTGTAGTATTTTGCCTTTGTTCAGGAAGGCCTGCCAAGACTTAAGAAAGAGACTGATAATGCAGAATATAAACATAGGCTACAATGGCCCAGTTCTTCAACATGTAGTCAAGAGGGCCCGAAAGAAGTACCATGATATTTAAGCAAACCGCATAGATCTCCCTCACAAACCCTTTTTAGGGCTCTCCCCTTTTCTATTTCGCAGAAATAGAAAACAGGGGTGAGTCCTTATGTCGCTGATCCAGTTCTTTCCCCAAAGGCTCTCTTCAGGCAGCTGATTGGCTCTCAAGGAGGATTTCCAACAGTTCATGTGAATCCCAATCATGTGACTTGCTCTCATGCACGAGCCTTCAAAGCCTCAGCCATTTGCTTCCCAACCAGCGCTGCAGGCCGTGACTCGCATCAAAGGCAGCCCAGCTTCTCCCAGCAGGCAGCCCACCCCCTCCCTCTCGACTTTCAGTGACTTCACACTTCGTGCCCCTGTCCCTTCAAGGCAGCCCCTCCCTCTCTCCACCTTCTCTGCTTCGTCCTGTATTTCTTCTCTTTACCGCTCTCTTCCCATCTTCCTTCACTTTCCTGCTGCCTGCCCAGCCTCTTCCCCCACCATAGCCTCCCAGGCGCACACCACTGCGCGCAAACCACTCCATTTCACATTCTCTCGGTGACCTGCAGTTTCACTGCAGCTAAAACTCGCACGTAAAAATACAAATCAGTACCTACATTTTAATTTAATGTTCACGGATGTTCTGAGATGAATGCGGCGCATTTGCGCTTTTCTAACTATCCACCCACAAAAAAAAATATTCAGAATATCTGTACAAAAAACATGAAATACAAGTGCGCAGATTGCTTCCTGTCCCCCAAACTAAATGCCAATGTGAATTCTGCACATGATGTCACCAGCCATCCGTGTTCAGCAAAGGTTCCAATTTTTAACTTAATTGCACACACAAACAGACAATATGCATGTTACTCGCCTTTCTTACACACAATTGCTCTAAAAAATGACGTCTGAAAGCTAGGAAATAAGCCTTTCTCTGTTCCGGTTTTTACTAAAGATGCATTTCCTATTTACCCAGCTGTGGAATGCAGTTAAGTTGTTCTTCGCCATAAAGGCAGCATATAATTCACTTGTTGTTTCTTGTTGGCCCTACTCCCCAGCACTTCTCAGCCACGAGCACATTCACAGCCTTCTAAGACGGAGTCACACGTTTGTGAAAGTATTTAACAATGCCACCCGTGGCTCGCTGCCCCTCATCCTCGTCCTCCCCCCCCCCCCCCCCCCTCTGGCGCGACATGCTTTGGCGCTTTCTTTAACCATTCCCTCCCTCCCGTTGTCATGCCTTATCTTCCCCTGCCCTCCTGTTGTCCGGCCCTCCTCGCCCTCGCATGTCCACCCCCCCTCCCACCCACAGCAAATACTTGTTTCCCTCGTGCTAACAAACGCTGCTTTCCCTTGTTTTGTCTTTAACATTCGGGCCGTCCACGCTTTCACTTCCTCCAGCCCCTTCACCACATAGCACCTATTTAATTTACATTTCACTGTGTGAAGCATCACAACATTTATAAAGGTCGTGCAAGGACTATATTATATGTAACTTAAGCAAATTATTTGGACAGAAAAATACGTGCATTCGCTTTAGGAATTAGTGATAATGTAGAGTTTGTCTTTTATTTAACTTTTGGCCCACCCGGAGGCGCTTCTACCCCCTCCACCCCAATCACCACAGTGCAAGCTTATTTTAGTTGTTTCAGCGTGTAAAGCATCTCAAGAATCATAAATGCATATATCTTGTTACTATTTTTGCAAGAACTATATTATAGGTATTTAATGGATATAAATCGGGTGAAAAAATACGTGCATTCGCTTTATGAATAAAAAAATAAATAAATGAAGCAAGTGACAACGTATCTATTTGCTGCCTCGGAAAACAACAGATTTCTTGCTGCGCCACCCTTAACTCCGTTTTAGACCACACTAAACCATGGTGAGGAGCACATTTACTATCTACTGTGTAGTTTGTTGAATTTCTGCACAAATGAGAATTTGGGGAGACTTTAATCAAACGTCTATAGACACCCATCTGTTTGTTTCAGTCAAGCTGTCTTTCTATGGAGGAGTTCATCCTATGCACATACTCTTGATTGTACGTGAATGCACTTTACAAGCCCATAAAAATCGCACAAACAAAACTGCAATTATGCGCAGTTTAAATTAAAAACTGCTAGCTGTGGTAATATGAGCCAATGTGTGGAGAAGATGGCTCAGTGAGTTAAAAACCACTTGCTTCAGATGCTTTCTGTTGCCTGTTAAGATCCTGTATTTTTAAAATAAGAAAGCGTTGGTAGCGCTATGCTGTCTAAAACTTGCGGTGCGGTATAGTCCCAACACCGCGCTTCACGTTTTGTTCACTTCCACCCCAACATCTTTTCACATTTATATTGCACCTCCTAAACGCAATTTTGAGCAATGACCTACTTTTGAGGTAAAGTAAGCCTGGTCTCCAACTTACACATTGTTTAGCTGCTAGTCAAACATTACCGGCTTGTTTCGAAATATATACGGCGCGTGCATTTTTAAAATCGAGTCGAGGTGCAATGTAAACTGCAAAAAAACACGCGCTTTCTATATTTTGAAACAACAAGCCGGGAATACCTCCTAAACAGAATTCTGTGGCATGACGTACTGTTTCAGGAAAGTCAGCCTGCTCTCCAGCCATGTTTCGTTATTAGTTAAACATTACTGTTATTGTTTTAAAATATATACAGAGCGTGCATTTTACAATTGTGTCAAGGAAGTGCATTGTAAGTTGCAAATTGCACGAGCTCTATATATTTTGAAACAACAAGGCAGGAATGTTCGGTCTTTGCTTTACACAGCTAGGAAACTGGCAACTTGCGCCACGGGGGGGGGGGGGGGGGAGAACGACAAGGCAGACAGAGCCACCCTCCTTGGTGAATGCCTTGTAAATTGCACGTGTGAGCAGTAAACAGACCGGAGGCGTCAGGAGAGCACCAAACACAGACATGCTCCTTAATTAATGTTTCCCCCCAGAGGACAATCATTTAACGTTTAACTCCAAACATTTTGCTTCATGTCAATTTAAAAAAAAAAAAAGGGTCTGAATTGTTCTCCATTATATAAAGCACACACTGCTGCGATCACACTCTCCATGTATGTTTTGGAAATGTTGTTATGGCAGTTAATGTCTTTTTCACTTGTTTAGGAAGCCAGTCTTATAAGCCCAGTGCCCATTTTGCCAGTAATATGTAACACTCCTATTTGCATACATGTTTCAACATTATCCACAATTATAAACTTTTAATATTGCTCTGGCAAGTAAACAGTGCCGTGCTGAGATGCAAATGTTTCTGCTTACTCATAATGGCTTCTTTTTAATTCCGCAATTTATGTACATTTGGCTACAGAATGTGAAGAAGTATTTTTCGCAAATGCTCAATTTAAAACATTTGTATCAAGAGAATACATGCACGAAATGGGTGTGTGCGATTTTTATTGGTGTTTTTGTTCTGTTTTAACCTCTGCCTTACACCTATGACCCCATATTGACAAATTACTGCAACCTTGAGTTTTGAAGGATTCCTTTTATGTCTATAATCCTTTAATCCTCTAATCTCTAGTTGGTGACTGCTTGTGCAGGGTGCACTTTTGAACACTGTTGATTTTCATGTGTCATGCATTTTGTGGATGTGATTGTAAGATTCAGGTTTATGGTATTGAACAGGGTGTGTCCTACTAAGGGTGTTTTTGGCCTGACTCTGTCTGACTGACTCTGCCTGTCACTCTGTATCACTGACTCTGCCTATCACTCTGTATCACTGACTCTGCCTATCACTCTGTCTGAATGACTGTCACTCTTCCTGACTGAGTCTGACTTAACTGTCTGTTTGACTAACTCTATCTGTATGACTAACTTGGTCTGTCTAACTGACTGTCTAACTGTGACTCTGTCTAATGACTATCAAAATGACTGACTCTGTCTGGCTCTGTTTATCTGAATCTGTCTCTCTGTATTCCTCTGTCTGGCAATCTATGACTATATATGTCAGACTCTGTCTTACTCTGTCTGACTATACCTAAGTTTATCTGTCTCACTCAGTCTGCCTGACTCTGTCTGTCTAACACTGTCTAACTCTATCTGACACTGTCTAACTGTAACACTGTCTGTATGACTCTGTCTAACTCGGTCTCTGCTGCTTCTCTTACTCACACCGCAGTTTCTCCTACTCACACTACCGTTTCTCCTCCCTACCCAGACCAGACTTATTCTTTCATTTTCCGTACTCAAATGTAATCTTATCCCTGCTGTTTCTCTTACTCATCCCGATGTGTCATTTACTTTCTTATTTCCTATGCTCTTTAAAGGGGATCTTCCACCCACCGGTTTCTCATGCTCTCTCGCTCGCCCCATGTTTCTCTTAGCTCTTCTGCAGCCAGATGGTTTGCTTATTCTCATTTTCTTTACTCAAAAGTTTGTACCCCCACCCCCTGTTGTTTTCCTTATTATCCTTTAATACTTTGCCGCCTCTCGCTGCCCCCTCTACCAGCATCTTTCTAGTGCCTATTTTGGCCTTTTCGTTATTTTCGTCTGTCTCGGTTGGTATTTAAAAAAAAAAAAAAAATTGGGGGGGTTTTATATAGCGCAAACTTTACCCGCAACCGAATCGGGTATCAGAGCGCTTTACATAGCACCAGTTACGTTACATGAGGACACACATTCATTTTTGTTAGGCACAGGGAGATTACGTGATTTGCCCAGAATCACAGGATGTTCAGCGTCATTACCGAGACTCACAGGATGTTCAGCGTCATTACCGAGACTCAAACCCAGTTCCACAGGTCCGACATCTGCCTCAAACTAACTACACAACACAAAAAAAGACCACAGTTCTTCAAATCAGCCACAATACCTGAAACTGATCACAGTACGTGAAACTAACTGCAGTACGATATCTGAAACTGACCACAACCCTTGAAACAAGCATATGTGGTACTGAGTGGTATTATGTGGAGTGTAGGTATGTTGTATTGAGTAGAGTGTAAATGTGTTGTAAATATTTTATGTAATTATGTGGTAGTAAGTGTTATGCTATCTATCGCCCCTCACTCTATCAATCTATCGCCCTCACTCTATAGATCTATCTAGCTATCTATCTAGCGCACCCTCTATCGCCATCGCTCTATGTAACAATCGCCCTCCAGCTATCTATCGCCCTCCAGCTATCTATCGCCCTCCAGCTATCTATCGCCCTCCAGCTATCTATCGCCCTCCAGCTATCTATCGCCCTCCAGCTATCTATCGCCCTCCAGCTATCTATCGCCCTCCAGCTATCTATCGCCCTCCAGCTATCTATCGCCCTCCAGCATCTATCGGTCTATCTACCGCCCTCACTCTATTTATCTACCGCCCTCACTCTATTTATCTACCGCCCTCACTCTATTTATCTACCGCCCTCACTCTATTTATCTACCGCCCTCACTCTATTTATCTACCGCCCTCACTCTATTTATCTACCGCCCTCACTCTATTTATCTACCGCCCTCACTCTATTTATCTACCGCCCTCACTCTATTTATCTACCGCCCTCACTCTATCTATCTACCGCCTTCACTCTATCTATCGCGCCAACACAACATCACGTCACTCGTCGCCAACACAACATCACTCGTCGCCAACACAACATCACTCGGCGCCAACACAACATCACTCGGCGCCAACACAACATCACTCGGCGCCAACACAACATCACTCGGCGCCAACACAACATCACTCGGCGCCAACACAACATCACTCAGCGCCAACACAACATCACTCAGCGCCAACACTGCATCAAGCTGGGCAACCATTCAACAACTGGTTCAAATATGTTCTTTCAATGTTTGAAGCTTTATTACAAATTTCACAAAAAACATGTTCATATTTCACGTCTGTTCTTGGATTTTCGTCACAATAAAATACAATGAACATAATCTTCACAAAAGTTCATTAGAACAGTTTATACTACTGCCATTAAACATTACAATAACTTTTATTTAAGTATTAATTATTTACAAAAATTAAAAGACACTTATTAGTAATATCAATACATATGTCACATAAAAACAAAACATTTTGCTTTACAAATGCTATAGGTGTCACATTTGCAAAAGTTAAAACAATTGGCATTATCAATGACTAAGCTATTAATTTCGCTAATTTCAAAACCAACACATTAAAAAAATTGTCATTTACAGTACCAATAGCTCAAACTCTCCTAATGCGCGACCTATTGCATTGCAAATGCTTGTTAAGAATGGTTTCTATTTCTCAGGAGTGAGATTTACTCATTTTGTATTAATTTTGTTTATATATATTTTTTTAATTGAACATAGTAGACAGTTTCCTGTATTTCAAAGCTGTCCCAGTAACGCCCACAACTAATCAAGGCAATAGAGTTGTGGTGGAGTTCCTCAACTTCTTTTTCCCAAACCAACTCCTTCTTGCCTGCTTACCAAAATATACAGGGCATTCAGCTTGGTTGAACTCATCCATAGCTTGGTGCATTCCTGCAGAGCTTGCAAGATCAGCAAAGATCGTTTGAGGCCTTCCCCTGTCCTATCGGGGTGTTTATAGATTTCCTGGACATCTTTTTTTAAATTTATTTTTTATTTTTGGAGCGGGGGAGGTCTTGGTATAATGTTTGACTTTGGTGTTTATGGTGCAATCTAAATTATTTTTTTCTGTCTTTTTCTACACAGCAACTAACCTGTCCCCCCCCCCCCCCCCCCCCCCCCCCCGGCTAGAGAATCTGTGTCTCTACAATGCATCATACAGAACAAGGTAACGTGCAAATGAATGGTCTGATAACTTTCTCAAAATGTGTACACCATGCACAGGTCTCCTCGTCTCGTACATACCTGCAGAGCTTGCAAGAGGCTATTGGAAATTGTTCTACATGGCAGATAGTTTTGCGAGAAATGCTTTTATTTACATGTATATAGGATGTTGGGCTCATGGAGCTAATGTGTATTTTTTGTTTTCATCTCCTATTCCGTGACTGTCTGGTACCCTTGCCGCTGCAACAAAGCCCCTGCAGTGTGACAAACCAATGATACATATAACCTGATAATGGTCTCTGATGTCCCTGAACCTGTCCGCTAATCTCCGGGATACCAGCTACACTGGACTCCCCTACAGCTTTCTCCATTCCGACAGAGCTTGCAAGATTGAGATGGTTGAATGGTATAACAAATACTGTTCCGCTCAAATATGCCTTGTATTTCTCATGAGCACAGTTAACTATTCCTCATATTGTATGCTTGTTTATAGAGTCTAAACGTTCCTGTATTTTGAAGATGTCAAAGCAATGCCTAGGCAACATGGTTGTGACTTTGTTCTCCAACTTCTTCTTTCACCCAGGCCAACCTCTTCTTACCCTCCCCAAAATATGCAGGCCTTCCAGCTTGGCCTGGCTCTTCCATAGCTTGGTGCATTCCTAGAGACCTTGCAAGAATAACTCTGAGATGGTTTGAGGCCTCCTCATGTGCTATCAGAAGGAGGTTATAGATTTCTTGGACATTTTTCTATTAGACCGGTGGAAGGTGGGATGTAATTTTTGACATTAGCGTTTATAGAACAATCTGTATTCTTTGTTATCTTTTCCTACACAGCAACTCTCCTGTCACCCGGCTAGAGAAGAGGGGCCCCTACAGTGCATCATAGTGAATCAGGTAACATGCAAATGAAAGGTCTCTGATAACATTACCCCCCTAATCTGTATGGCACGCACAGGCTTTCCATTTCATTTCCATACTTCCTAACCTTGTAATTCCTGCAGAACTTGCAAGAGGATGTTTGAAAGAGTTCAAAACCTCCACCTGCGCCTCAAGGTGGGGATCAGTTTTCTCAACGTGCTATTTCAGCAATATACTGATCTGCCATCTTTTACCACCCAAATGGGCAGTTCATAGATAAAGTGTAAAATTGCTTTTGAGCATTAGTTCCCTCTTTGGAATACCGCATTATTTACTACTACTGCTACGCTTTTTTTTAAAATGTTTTTATTTATTTTTTCTTCTCTAAAATATGCAGGCCTTCCAGCTTGGCCTTGCTCTTCCATAGCTTGGTGCATTCCTAGAGACCTTGCAAGATTAACTCTGAGATGGTTTGAGGCCTCCTCCAGTTCTATCAGAAGGAGGTTATAGATTTCTTGGACATTTTTCTGCTAGACCGAAAAGCTAGGAGCCGGTGGGATATAATGTTTGATATTGGTGTTGATAGAACAATCTTTATTTCTTGTTGTCCTTTCCTAAACAGCAACTCCTGTCACCTGGCTAGAGAAGTGGGCCCTACTGTGCATCATAGTGAACCAGGTAACATGCAAATGAAAGTTCTAACGTTTAATGAGTTTAAGGCCTCCATCGGCTCTTCCAGGTTAAGAACATAGGTGTCTCAACCAGCTATTGCAGCAATCTCTTTTTACTGTCAAATTGGCAATTCATAGGCTACGTCTGCAATTAATCGCCTTTGAGCAAGGATCCTTTGTTGAGCTTTAGGTCCTCCTTACAATACCTCATTATTTACTACTATTTTTCCAGTGCTGTGGTTTTGTTTCTTGCTTTGATCGTTTTCCTCCTAAAATAAGCAACACAGGGATCCAACTGCTATAGTGCAAGAATAGGGGGTGGAGGGGGACTCGATAAGCACCGATGACTGGAGCTGTGCAATTTGAGATCTATTTGTTTTACCTCTGCATGCTCACCTACACCCAATCTGGTGGAGTCGATAAGTGTAAATGTGTTATGTAGCTTTTAACAGTGGTGTGTAGTCGGTTACTAGACATGCATAATTTTTAAGGTCCTCATTTTATTGAAAAGTGGGTAACTGGTGATTTGTAACAATATTCATATTTATAAAGCTGGGAAGCTGAATCTGCTGTTTAAAGAACTGTGTGAGTACCTTTGACAATTGGGAATGTTTGTTATGGTCCTTCCAGTTGGGCTTCTTGCTGCCCAGTTTTATTGAGTCTCCCTGTATTGTGGGCTGTTATTTCTCATCTGGTGGTATATCTGGTACTTGTTGGGTGAGTGTTTTGTATACCCTTGCAAAATGGCATATTGATCAGTTACCCATGTATGGCCCTTGCGTCGCTGCTGACTTTGCAGTAGTCCTGTGATCAGGGTGCATGTTTCAACATTTCATTCTGAATCTGACCTGAAAGGTGTAGTAAGGAATGCTCTTAGTAGTGTGTTGAGCGCAGCATACATTTCTTAGAATAAAAAAACCACAAGTAAACTCTCTAGCTGCCAGCAGCTTACCCTTAATAGGTAGTATTTCTGTTCTAAAGTGCCGCTTGTTACTTGTCCCAAATTATTCCCTCCTAGTAGATGAAACCTAATTTAACATTTTTAGAATGCATAGCAGTATTCATGATGCCTACCTTTTAAACGTAGTAAATTGAAATTTCTTATTTCTTGAAGCCCTCTTTCCATATCTCTAACATTAAGCATACACTAATCGGTTGTTTAAATGGCTCACTAGTTAAATGTTATCTTCTATGACCACATGATTCTGAAGCGAGCCAAGCAATGATTTGATAACGGTCATCTGAAGTTTCTCTATGCTCTTATACGTTGCTGTAAAGCTTGCAAGTTTAACAGGAAGGTTGTTTTAAGCCCATTCCTGTCCATCGTGGGGCATGTTGTATAGATTTCTCTGAGGTGCTTGTGTAAGCGTGTGAGGTAAGGGTGTTTTGTAAGCAACCACATACATCTTAAATGTAGAACTGAACTGATGATAGTATGCTTTTCATGCTGCTCAAGCGGTCTCTGCAGATTAGTACTGCATTGTAACTCTGATATAGACTCTGAAGCAGCACAGAGGCATTGTATGGATATGGGTTTGTGTTTGGGACTTGCTTTGATGGTTTGAAAAGACACTTGATCCGCCATACTCTTCACAAAGTTCTTTGAAGGAGAGACCGGCCCAATGCAAGGACATAGTAAAGAGGAGACCTTTTTTTTGTGTAACAAAAAAAATATATTAAAATATGCTTTGCAATCTTGTATAACATTCTGAGGTGGCCTGAAGGATGTAGGCCATAACACATCCACAATTTATCAGATTCCGTTCAGAAAAACTTGGCTAGAAAAATTAGCCATAAGGAAATATGGGACTCTAAAGGGATACAATTTATACAGTTACGCTGATTGAACTGTCTCAGGGTGTACCATTGACATTGAATTAGTGCGGGCACGTCCCATTTAAGTTGAATGCAAGTACTGTGCAATGATGTGAATCAATTGCGGTTTCATGCCTACTGTGCTTTATTTGTGACTAAATTAGTCTAATGAGCAATTTTGTTTTTACCATGGACCCGATTGCTAATAAGAATTTAAAGCTAATTCATTCAAATAGATCTATTAGATATGCATTGATCATTAAGTTGATCTGCAGTAGTGACTGATCCTACTAGTGTCCCCAATAACGTTAATAATCACTCTTATCACTGTAGGGAACCTTTTTGCAAATATACTTTAAAGTACCTGAAACATTGTTCTGGGTTCTTACCCTGCATCCTCACATTTATTTCTTTTGGCACGTAGAGGGAATCTGAGTTCTGGCATTCAATAGTGTGCAAGATAGAATTTAGATTCTGATCACCTGAGCTGTAGTTGTTGCCATGTCACACAGTGACTTTTACGGAGATGAAGGTGATACTGTAGCAAATTGTAATATCCTCTTGCTATCACCTTGTAGCAAGGACCACCCATTAGAATGGTGAGATTTTCTTAAAGTGTCTTTTTAATTGGAAATTTAATAAGTTCTTGTTCTCTCTCCTGTATTTAGAATGCATGTCTTATCTAAAGGCTCTGTCTGTACTGTGCTTCACTTCGGCAGAGACCTCCACGAAGTTCCTTGGATGAAGTATCTTCCTAGCGTTAGTCGTGGCCAGGTAATTGGTGTGTTCTCCTTAAAATACTCCATTCCCTCTTGAGCAGTAGTTGCAGGCCTACCAGCTTGACTGGGCTCATCCATAGCACGGTGCATTCCTGCAGAGCTTGCAAGATTAACATTGAGATGGTTTGAGGCCTCCTTCTGCCCTTTTAGTGGGAGACTATAGAATTCTCAGACATGTTTACAGGTAGCTTAAGGATGTATCTTTTGTATATCAAATTGTTTGCTACTTTAAGAATAGAATGTTTATTACTTGTGCGTACAAAGAGTAGAATAGATTGAACTGGCTTATTTCCCTTGGAATGCTTCACCCGTAAGGTATACCAAACATCCCCAGTTTAATGAATTCTTGTTCTCTATCCTGTGCTGAATACTTGCCTTGTCGCTCACATGTCTGCTTTTTGTGAAGTACCTCTTGTATTTTTCCCTTCAGCAGACGCCTGCATGAAGTTACCTGGATGAAGCTGTCTCTACTAAGCGTTTGTCTGAGCCAGGTAGTTGTTGGTTTTGTCTGTATATCCAATTTCTTCTTGTGCAGGCATTCAAGCATGATTGACCTCCCCTGTAGCTTGTGCATTCCAGCTGAGCTTGCACGATGGAAATTGAGATGGTTTGAAGCCTCCTGCTACCCTTTCAGAGGGATACTATAGATTTCTAAAACCTGTTTGCAGATAACTTTGAAACCAGTCTTTTGCGTAACTAAATTGCCTTTTCATTTAACACTAGAATGTGTATGTGAGAAAGTATATTATTAGATAGGGTGGTTGTGAGACCTCAAAGTAATACTGTCATTCTTTTATATGTGATCCAATTAAGTTACTTTAATGTAAAACCTATCTCAGTCTTAGGTAGCTGTGGCAAAGAATACTCTGGCTTAACTCAAAGGAACAAGTGCATTTATCCATACCAAAACAGTTTAGTCAAAAACACAATAAAAATCCCACTCAAATTAATGAAAATAGTACACATTTTAATAGACTAAAATACCCCAACAAGAATTGTATTGAGGATCTGGGGGGATTAGATTTTTAGAAGTTGTAAAGTTTTCTAGTACTGTAAAAGCCCAATCGCAGGTATTTCGCTGTGCTAGACTGGGTCAAAGTCAAAAGTTATGGCTGATTGCGATGGAGTGTTGGTTGGGTACCAGGACAAGGTTCGTCCCGTTTAAAAAGTCACATCCTTTTTTTTTTTTTTTTTTTTTTTTTTCTGGGGGAGTTTTGTCGTTGGTGAGGCGGACTGCTGATTGAATCTGACTGAAGGTTCGATAATGGCGCTTGCTGCTTAGCATTGGTCTTGGTGAAATCTTCCACACGGGGGGAGGCTAAGGCTTTTTTCTGGAAGTTGTTCAGCGGGGCTAACTAGTGTGCTGAATCCGACTGGCAATGCAACAATACGGTGGTCCCTCCTGTGGTAGCCTCTGGTTCTTTTAGGTAAAAGTTCAGAAAAGATTTCTACATATTCACTGTTGGCAGTCTTTAGGAGGGAGAGTTCTTTCTAATACCAGCCAAAGGCCTAGGACTTTTGAACACCACTTGGTGAGTTAAGACTCCATCTCCCTGAAGCAAGCAGCAGGGCCCATGGCGAATCCAGTTGTAGCTGGCCTGTCCTTTGTTACAGGATTCTTGCAACATTTGTGTCCCGGAGCTTAAGAGGAGGCTAGCCAGCTAGCCCTTGGAGTCAAACTCTTCTGGCCAGGGTTCAAGTGGGAGCAGGTCTAGCCCTTGTAATTACCGGGTAAAACAGCAGGCTTAATCCTTCTACGTTCCATTTTTTTGGTTTGAGGTGCAGCCCTTCTGCTCCCAGAGGTCCAACAGTGTTCTGAGGAAGGTAGTCTGGGATGGTATGTTTATGCCTGGGCCTAGCTAGTGGGTTGGGGGTGACCCCTAATCAATAAAAAATAAAAAAAAACCTTTGCGTTAACCCGGCCCACTTTTGCATAATTTTCTGGGTGTTTTGGTCTGACCAATCCCACAGCGCCCTGGTCTGCCAAAATCCAACATGGTAGAATAGTTCTTCCCTTGGTCAGAGCTCTGGGCACACCCCTGTGGGGGGAGGGGGGGGTGTGTGTGTGTGTGTGTGTGTGTGTGTGTGTATAAGGAAATGGGGAGGAACTCCACCGGGATTGGTGCCACTCTGGCTGCTTAGACATTGGCACGGTCAAGCCTATGTGAGTTGCATCTGCCTGTGACAGGGCTGCCTCCTTGTTTCTTCTACAGTTGGTTTCCACGCTTCCCCAGGCCACCCTGTCAGGAAGGGGTCACACCTCCTCCCAGCAGATAAGGCCCTTTTGTGCTCTTTCCTGTAAGCAATTCATACCTCCCAGCAGGTTGCCAGGTGACTGTTGGAGTTCTCTTGTCTAAAGCCTCTAGTAGCCCTCTTTGAGATAATGCCGGAGTAATTACCAGTGTCCGAGAGTAATTCAAGCATTCCATCCGTCACTTTTTTGTATACTTTAGTAAATGTTCTAAAAGTGGCATTTTCAAAACAGTAATTTAAATTATGACATTACCGTCCGATTGGAATTTAAATTCTTATGCTCAGGGAATCCAGCTACACTTGGCTCCCCTATATATTTCTCCATTCCTACAGAACTTGCAAGATGAGATGGTTGAATGGTCTAACAAATACGGTTCTTTTCAAGGATGCTTTGTGTTTCTCGGGAGCAAAGTTTACTATTCCTCATTTTGTATGCTTGTTTGTTTATAGAGCATAAACTTTCCCGGATTTTGAAGATGCCAAAGCAATGCCTACGACTAATCAAGGTAATATGGTTGTGACTTTGTTCTCAATTCTTCTCTCACCCAAGCCAGCCCCTTCTTACCCTCACCAAAAATGCAGGCCTTCCAGCTTGGCCTGGCTCTTTCATAGCTTGGTGCATTCCTAGAGACCTTGCAAGATTAACTCCGAGATGGTTTGAGGCCTCCTCCTGTACTATCGGGAGGAGGTTATAGATTTCTTGGACATTTGTCTACTACCCTGATGAGTGGAAGTGGAATATAATATTTGATAATGTTGTTAATTGAACAAACTTAATTTTTTGTCCATTCCTATGCAGTAACTCTCCTGTCACCTGGCTAGAGAAGAGGTGCCCCTACAATGCAACATAGTGAACCAGGTAACATACAAATGAAAAGTCTCTGATAACATCACCCGCTTAATCTGTACTATTTACCCAGGCCTTCCATTTTGCTTCAGCTACTCCCTAATCTGTTTGTTCCTGCAGAGCTTGCAAGGGGATGTTTGAAACAGTTTAAGGCTTTACCTCCTCCTCCAGGTGGAGGTCACAGGTTTCTCAAACAGCTATTTCAGCAATCTACTTATTTGCCTACCTTTTACTGCCCAAATTGGCAGTTCAAAGGATACGTCTGCAATTATTCGCTATTGAGCAAGGATCCTTTTTGAGCTTTAGGTCCCTCCTTACAATGCCTCATTATGTACTACTCTCTTTTTCCAGTGCTGTGGTTTTGTTTCTTGCTTTGATAGTTGTTTCCTCATATAAGCAACACAATGCAACTGCTATAGTGCAAGAAAAGGGGGTAGAGGGGGAAGAGGATGAATGGGACTGGATAAGCATCACTGCCCCGGAGCTGTGCAACTTGAGATCTATTTGTTTTACCTCTGCATGCTCACCTACACCCAATCTGGTGGAGTCGATAAGTGTAAATGTTTTATGTAGCTTAACAGTGGTGTGTAGTCAGTTACTAGACATGCATCATTTTTAATGTCTTCATTTTATTGAAGTGGATTACTGGTGATTTGTAACAATATTTATATTTTATCAAGCTGGGAAGCTGGATCTGGTGTTTAAAGAACTTTGTCTGAGTACCTTTGACAATTGGGAAAGTGTTTTAGGGTCTTTCCAGTTGGGCTTCCTGTTTTTTTTTTTATGGAGTCTCCCTGTATTGTGGGCTGTTATTTCTCATCTGGTGGTATATCTTGTACTTGTTGGGTGAGGGTTTTATATACCCTTGCAAACTGGCACGCAAATCAGTTATCCTTGTACGGCCCTTGCATCCCTGCATAGTTTGCAGTAGTCCTATGATGATCAGGTGGTAAATTGCAACAGTTGATTCCGAACCTGGCCTCAAAGGTTTAATAAGGAATGCTCTTAGTGTTTTGCTTTGAATGCTGCATACATTTCTTAGGGTAAAAGGAGCACAAGTAAACTCTCGCTACAAAATGTTTTAGGATGCTAAGCTATTAAGATTGAGTTTTGTTTACCTCTTTCAGCATATGCCAAAGCTTTGCCTGCAGGTTTCCTCTCACAATACAAAGGCAATGCCCTATGGGTCAACTGGTCAGGGATATTTGCTTATGCTTTTCCTCCTCTTCCACTCATTCCTTACATGGTTTGGAAGCTCACTCCAATATCCCTCACGCTAGTTCTATTAGCCCCAACATGGGTTCGACAAGCATGGTTCACAATCCTACTACAATTATCAGTTCTGCTACATCAGAAGCTGCCTATCTGGCCACATCTAACTGGACCAGAGGAGGGTCACACACCCCAAACAACTAAATCTAGCGATCTGGTTCCTGAAGTCTTAGACTACGGTTATCTGTCTTCCACAAGACTGTATGACCATTCTAAAACTGGCTTTCAGGCCTTCCACACAGACTTGTTACTCAGTTAAATGGAATAGATTTGCGCATTGTTTCGCAGAACAAATCTCTCTCGCCTATGTTACAAGACCCTATTAGCTACCTGCTCCATTTAAAATGGGTAGGCCTTTCATACACCTCTATTAGGTTACACATAGCAGCACTTGCTGTTTACTTGCAAAACAGATAAAGCATGTATTTTAGATTCTGGTAATTAAAGCCTGTAATCTTAATATAGTTCTCACCGGGCTCATGGATCCTCCCTTTTGAAACACTACATTCATTTGATAAACAGTTCCTTGCATGGAAGGTAGCATTCTTAGTTGCTGTAACGTCTTAGACGGATAAGTGAACTTCAAGCGCTCTCCCTAGAATCTTTCTTCCACATCTGCCCAGATAAATTGGTACTAAGCACAAACCTCTAATTCCTCCCTATGGTAGTTTCATCTCATCATGTAAACCAGACCATTGAGCCTAGAGTGTTCTTTCCAAAACCAGACTCTTTGGCGGAAAGAGCTCTACACTCACTAGATGTTAAAAGAGCAGGAATATACTACATCGACAGGGCAAAACATTTTCATAAAACAACTTTTTGCAGGTCTTTCAAACCATTGAAAGGGCTCGCCAGTATTTAAACTAGGAAGCACAAGATGGATAGTAAAATGCATGGAAACTTGCTACCACAAAGCTAAGCGGTTACTACCTTCAGCCCCAAGAGCTCATTCTGCACATAAAAAGGAGTCTCTATGGCTTTCCTGGGAAACATTCCACTAATTGATATCTATAAGGCAGTTGCATGGAATAACTCTTGTGTTGGTCTTAGCTAACCACCAAGCTAGAGTGGGTCAAGCTGTATTACTAACACTCTTCCAAACATCTATCAGCCAGTAGCTAGCCACCACATTAGGGGCACACTGCTTTATGGTCAATGCTAGGCAAATGTGTTTTTGACAAACATATATGAAGAATGGAAAATGTCACTTGCCCTGTGAGCATCTAGTCGCAGCATGTAGTGCTGTAGATTCATATGCACCCACCCTCCTCCCTGGAAGCTAATGGTTGATGTGACCACTACTGATCTTTATCGAACTATAACCTACATGTTCATCTTTACTATTTCTTTACTGCTCCTATCCTAAGATCACCTGATTAGCTGAAAACAATCTAACAAGGAGTCGATGACAATGCTCAATAAATATAGGAGTCGCTTTACCTCGTGGTTTGAAAGACTTCTTTAAAGAACAAAGTTGCAAACATCTGAGTCCAACACTATATGTCAGGAGTACGCTAAGCATATGAATCTATGGCACTATGCGCTACGAATACATGCTTACAGGGTAAGTAGCATGTTCCTTGCTGGCAATTTTCACTCCATGTTATCACACTGTTAATCTTATACAGGTCACCTTGTGTCTCCCTTCGTATATGTATTCTCACACTGACCGAACATGAAGGAAGCTTGAGTCCACATCAAAAAACTAAAACTTGGTGTTCAGTGAGGCAGCTGTGGGTACTGTTTTGAATGAATTCTGCTCCAGTTTGGGGAAACATGAAATGCTTCTATGTGCCCTTTAAGCACTTTATCAATGCAGCTTGAGAAACCTGTTATTTCAATTACAAGAATGTTTGAAACCACTTTTTATTCATAGAATATTTTGTTTAAACTCCCCCTCAGCGCACCTTCTGGGGTATGTATGTTTTTATGCTAAATGTGAAAATATGCCCGATGCATAGTCTCAATCGTTAGGGACCATCCCCCTCAGTGCAAACCCTCTTCACCACCACTCCCTTGCCTTCTGGGCACCCCGGCTTTATTGCTGGCGTGTTTTTTTTCTAGGGCTGTCCCGGTTTATCACGTTCTTTCTCGATCATCGGGTATTTTGACCTGTATCTTTACACTTCCACTTTTTTTGGGTCTCACCTCAGACTGCACGCTCTGCTTGCGAGTAATTTTGTCTACTTCTAGGGGGGCTTACCATTGCCTGACTATCGTTGCTCTAATTTCCTTGCTTGTTTACTCAGCACGTGCCGTCTTCACTAATTTGTGTGCGCTTGTCCACCATGGCACATGTGCTGCTCATTTGCACAAGTCCATTCCGCTGCGTCTGGAGGTTCTTCCTCTTTCGGTTAAATAAGGGTGCTTGTATTTGCAGGCAGCCCCAGCGTTGTTGCATAACTTCTGTCAGTGTTGGCTGCAGTGGGTGAGGGCTGTGTAGAAACTTACTATGCCGACTATTTACATTTCTGTTAAGGTTGTGTGGTGGGAGGCTAACTATTGGCACGAAATGATGATTTTATTACGTGTTAGACTTCTGATATATATGAAGCTGCTTTAAGTTCTGACGTGCCAGTATGTGCAGTAAAGACTGGCATAATAAAGTCAACTGTTGCACCATTGACGGCTCAAACCATTTTTCTTCTTTCAGCTGGAACTTAATTGCTGGACTTGCTATATGGACAAAAACTTCAATAGAAAGAAGCACAATAAATGATTATCATCAATAAAAGAAATTGTTCTTAAAGTGAAGTCTGTTGTGTTTTTTTGAGCGGGGGGGGGGGTGTATGTTCAATTTGTGATCATTATTTGAATTGCTTTTGACAGGCACTGTCTTTGAACCGGTGGTAACCCCAACAATGGCTTCACTGGCCAAGCAACAGTGCAAGAGTAATACCTTGTTTATAACTGGAGTTTCTTGGACCAAACCCAAGAAGTTCTTTTAAGAACAAGTTACATGCATTGCGGCTCAGTAAGGGGATGGTGAAATGCTTTAGGGGGCTACTTTAATTCAAGTTGTGTTGCAACCTGACTTGTGTAGATGAAGATTATAGTTGAGGGAACCTGAGCTGTGCTCTAAATCATCGGTACCTAAGGGGTTCCCCATTTAAGTTCATATCATCTCATTTAATGCTAATACTCGTTTTGGGTGAGTGCCAAAGAAATGTCCATAATTGCCCTTTTCAGAGTTAACTGCAGAACTCTAGTTGCCTGCTATTAGCTTTACGAAGCTCATTAATCCGTGCTAAGATGCGGGGGGGTTGTAAGACAGTGAGTTTCTGTTGCAGTACACCTCACTTTTTGCCTGATGCACTTCTCCTTGGTGTGCCTTGGGTCCCTGCTAATCAGGTCACCAGGGCCTGTGTTCCTTCCCTAAAACTACTAAAGCCTAAACCCAATTGGCATATCTGGCCACATGTCGGCCCCTAGTAAATGGTATCCTAGGTATCTAGGGCATTGTGACCAGAGAAGACCCCTAAGGGCTGCAGCACTTATTGTGCCACCCTTAGGAGACCTGTATCCGGACACACACTCTGCCTTTCCAGGCTGTGTCCTGGTGCAGAACTAAAAGTCGACATGACACACATCCCTGTGTGCCATGCCCACAAACCCACTGCCCTGGCATACAACAGCCACCCCTCTAGCTGGGTGCCCTATGCCAGTGGTGTGGGCACAGGTGCATGAGCCCTGTGCCCCGCAGTACCCAGGTCCATTCCTGGGCACTAAGTGCAGTGATGCCATAAGAGTATATGGTGTTGGGAGGTTGTCATTACGAACTCAACAACACCATAATGGCTACACTGAAGGCTGACAAGTTTGATATCAAACTTCCCAGCACATTTAACCCACACTGATGCCAGTGTGGGATTAAATGTAAAATGCACTGCAGAGGGCATCTTAGAGATGCCCCCTGAAACCTAACCTACAATCCACGTCTTGTCTGAGAGGCTGCCTAGGCTGCCACATAGCAGACATGTTGCTGGACCCCTGGGTGGAGAGCCCCCGCTCTCCTGGGCCTGCAACAATGCACATCCTGGGTTGAGGTGCCAAGCCTCCTCCCCCAGGATGGGCAGGGGAAGCTTCAAAGGCATTCCGCCTTTGTGAGCTTCTCCAGACCACTTGCTGTACTCAGCAACTGGCCCCCACCAGTTCTGACCCCCACACTGGTGGGAAACCCTACGTCAAGAAGGGGGTCTGCCAGCCTGCGCCAACTCCACCCCTCAGGTGGGAGAGGCGAGGTGAAGCGCAACCCCGGGCTCGGCCATCTTGAAGATGGGGAGCCCTGCCCAATCACAGCTAGGCTCCTGCCCCCCCTCCCACAGGAGAGGAGCAGGCTAGGGGGTTCACTACCCCAGGACAGGGACCCATTGGTCCCTGCCCTTGCCCTACCTGTAACACCCCAAAATTTAGTATTTAGGGGCACCCTGAACCTTCCTTCCTTGGATACAGATTCCGAAACCAAGAACAAGCAGACCTGCCGTGCAGCTGCTAAAGAGAGTACTGATTTGACCCTCGGCCTGTCGACCCTCGAACCTGCTTGTGCTAAACCCCGGCATCTCCAGTGGTCAGCAACCTCAAACTCCGGGGACTTGACTGCCTTGTGACTCTGACTAACTGGGTCTCCCCCGAGCAGTGGTGCTGCTCAAAGCAAGTAACAAGCCCTGGCATCAGTCCGGAACCGCAAACCCTGCACACACTGCACCTGCCAAGCCTGGCCTGTACTGGAGTGAGTCAAGACCACGAGGGAGTCCCCCCCCCCCCCCGGCGACTGGGACCCGAAGTCCAGTGCCCAAAGACCTCCCTCGACAAACCAGACGATGCCTGCAGCCTCAGAACCAGGGACCCTACCTAACGCGACTAGCTGAGGGTAAGATTTCCTGACTCAAAGACACCACTGCACCCAGTGCCCCACTGCCTCCTATGCCTAACTCCTAGGTGTCCACCCCTCCTCCAGCTTCCCAACTTACCTCTCAAAGTGGTGGTTGCACCTGAAGAATCTCCGAGCCTGCAGCCTTTCTCCACTTTCCAAGATCTTCATTGAATAGCATGGAGCGCCTGACTGCTCAAAAGCACCCTGCACCCAGCCGCCCGAGTGCCCCTGGGAGTGCAACCTCTACCCTATCTCACTTCCCCACTTGCCCTGAGTAAGTGACCAGGAGCTCAGCTCCCACAGCCACGTGGCCTGCTAGCCAGCAGCCACCAACCAACCAAGGGCCCCCTGCCTTCCATAGGATAACATTGGGCCTAACTACCTCTGCACCCGGCTGCACCTGTGCTGCTGAGGGTGTAACAACTGTACTTACCTGACCCTGGGAGACCCCTGAGTCTATGCCCAGAACCTTAACTCTGCCAGTCGAGTACTTGACCAAAAGCCTATAACTCACTTTTCTTCCATAGGGTAACATGGACTGGTTTCACTTAAATTCTTTTAATTGTGGAGTTTTGAAACTTTAAAATATTCGTCTAAAATCAGCCGAACAACGAAATCCGATTTACTCACCTGCTATCAGGAGAGACCTCTGTGCTGGATCTTGGTGCCCAGCACTGACCCTGAAAAGTAATTACAATCGTACTTACCGCTAACTCAATTTTCTTCCATAGGAAACCATTGACTGTTTTTCTGTAAAATTTCTTCTAAGTTTAGATTTTTGCTAAGTACAAATATTCCTTAATCGTACAAAAACATAATTACTTACCTGTTTAAGATGGATGTCCCAGTGCTGGAACTAGGAGCCCAGCACTGGATTACAAAAGTAACGCATACATACTTTACCTGCAATCTGAATTTTGTTCCATAGGAGCACATTGCCTGGTTTTTGTTGAAAAAGTTTCAAAGTGTCGATTTTTCAAACTTACAAATATTCGTTAAAAATAGCCTGTATAACAAAAACACAATCCTTCAACTGTTTACAGGTGGTGTACGAGTGCTGGGTCTAGGATCCATCCCAGAGTTAGAAAGAGTAACCATAACCCCACTCACCTGCTAACTGAATTTCTTCCATAGGAAATCATTGACTGTTTTTCTGTGAAATTTCTTCTGTCAACTTTTAAAATAATATTACTTAAAAATCACTACTGTGACCTAACTGATTTTGCTCAACTGTTTACAGTACATGTCTCAGGACTGAATCTAGGGTCCAGTCCGGCAGTTAGAAAAGTAATCCTAGAAGTAATCTATTGCCTTTTAGAAATTCCCATTGAACTCTGTGTTATTGAGTTTGAAATTGTGTTGCCTATTGCAACAAACTGTAACTATTGCATTCTAAAAGTCTATTGCCAATTTGCAAAGTATTGAATTAAAGTAACTCATCCTGAGGAAGTTTATTTTGATACCTTGTTGGTTCTAAAATAAAACAACTATATCTTTTGATATAAAACAATTGGCCTAGAGTTCAGTTCTTGAGTGTGTGAGACCATATGCTGACTGAGGGTGTAGAACAAATGCTTTACACTGTCCTCCGATACTGCCTTACTGCTCGATCAAGCTACCACTTTAGAGAGGAAGGTTATATGTAAGTTTAGCCTCAGCCAAACCTCTGCGGTCTGGGGACTCTGTGCACACTGTACCTATTTGGGAACAGTATATACAGAGCCACTTACTCACATTGGTGTATCAGCGGTGGGATACAAACTTGCATTTGTTGGACTACTTGGTTACCATCTGACCACACAACCGAACTCTTAAAATTGACTTTAGAATTATAAAATTGGTTTTTCCAAAATACTGAAAGTCATGTCAGGGCCTTGCTTAAGTCCCATTCGAATTTTAGAAAAACAAGTCCCTATAGTCCAGGGTAGAGGGTTAGAACTGTCCGGTTAAAATGTCTCAACAGAACCCAGCTATTAGGGAAGGTAACGCCATGGACCTGGTTGAGGAGCTCAACTTCACACTTTACTTACACTTGAATTTCAAGGAATTGAAGTCCTTATGCAAATGTAAAAATATACCAATGGGCCTGCATCTAACCAAACTAGGGCTCCAGGAGCTCCTGGCTGAGTATGCTAAAGGCCACCCCTCTGAACATGGTGAAGACCAGTCAGAAGTGGGAGAAGTGTCAGAGGAGGATAATTCCCCCCCCCCCCCCCCCCACCCACCCACCCACCCAATCCTCTTTAGGGCGGAAAGGGCCCCATACCCTTGAATTCCAGAATCGGCATCTGGGAACCTAGGGATCACCCAAAAGATTGAATCTAGCGTCCAGACTCCTGGCTCTAGATAAAGAAAGGAAAGAGATGGTTTTAGCTCCCATCAATGGTGCCACAGTACTAACAAGCATTGAAAATGCAATAGGTCTCGCCCTCATTTAAGTTAAAGCAATTCTGTTTGTAATTAGGTGATTTTTAGGTCTCGCCTGTCGATGCGCATCGAGCTTGCGAGACTATTGGGGCTTAAACAGTCTTTAACCAACTTGCAAGGAATCGTGGCGATTCCTTGCAGTGCCCGTGAAATTCAAGCTGCATGCGCATTGACATTAAAAGCGCGTGCACATGCCCCCAGCCGCCTGCCTTGCATGTCTTTTCCCTCAGCCGCACTCCTCCCACACCCCCGCTCCGCCCCCTCCCCTGTCTGCCGTGTCGCATTTCTTCAGGGCACTTTCTCCACGGCCGCCAGGCCACATCAAAGGCTTCCCCAGCACTGCCCCACCCATCAATCACCATCCCACTGCCACCCCCCTCCCTCTCCATATGGTGCGCTCTGCCTCAGGCCTCTGAGCCGTCCCTACGCTCCCCACCCACCCCCATCCTTCACACCCTTTGTCATTACTTTGGCCCAAGCCTGAGCCATCCCTACGCTCCCCGCCCACCCCCCTCCTTCACACCCTTCAGCACCACTCCGGCCCCGATCCTGAGCCGTCACTTATTCACGGCCGCAGGCCATGACTCGCATGTACTTCCCCGGCTCTGCTCCCCGCCCCGCCTCCTCTCTATCCCTCGCTCTCCTTGTTTTGTTCTCATTCTCGCAAGCTTTTACCAAGTCTCAAGGCCGCACTTTCAAGGCCTGTCTCTTTCACGGCCAATGCTTGTTTACTTCGTCTCCCCCTAACCCCAACACTTCGAGATCGCTGTTATTTTTTTTTTTTAATTAGTCGATTCCCGTGATTTGTGTATTTAAATTAGTAGTTTAGGAGATTAACGTTGAGCCAACGCCTAGGCTCGAACTCTGGTCTCCCAGTCTCTGGTCGGTGAAACTGTTTCAGCACAACAGCCACGTCACAACCCACCATTTGGAGCAATGCGCTCCCGCCATGCCCCCCACAGCAGTGCCAAGAGCTTGTTAATTCTTAACTAACTGCGCAAATTGCTCTGTACCACAAACTGCTACCCCCCACGCCTCAACTCTCCACGTCTGCACTTCTACTCTTCCCTACTCTCTAACACTACACCCTCTCACGCAGGCTCTCCACACTTTCACTCGCTTTCCCTGCTCCTTCACCTGTCGGACTCCTCTTCGTCCTCTCACATTTATACCTGTTTAGTCCCATCTTTCCGGCTTTCCCTTCCCATCTCCTCCCTCTGCCTCATCTCCCTGACTTGTCATTCGACGACCCCCTCACACACAGCCCAAGCCTTCCATCCATCGTACTCGCTTGCTTCCTCCCACCTTCCTCACCCTTTAACAATGTCCTACCCTCCAAGGTATCTCCCACATGCTTTACCTCTTACACTCCCCCTAACACACATGCTCTCCCCTCTTCATCGGCTCTTCTCTCCCTGTTACTTCTTCCCTTCCAACACCTTCTCCTCCCTTACCCATTCCTTCTCTCGGCCCCATGCTCCCTTCACACTCTGCGCCCCCCCCCCATCTCTCTCTTTTTTTCTGCCTACGCTGCCTTTACTGCCCCGTCCTCGCCTTTACGAATTTACGCTGTTTACCGTGTGTCTCTTCTTTTACAACTTATTTGAGTGTTTTTTGTGTCCACCACCACCACCCCGTCCACCACCACCACCCCGTCCACCACCACCACCCCGTCCACCACCACCACCCCGTCCACCACCACCACCCCATCCACCACCACCACCCCATCCACCACCACCACCCCATCCACCACCCCATCCACCACCCCATCCACCACCCCCACCCCATCCACCACCCCCACCCCATCCACCACCCCCACCCCATCCACCACCACCACCCCATCCACCACCACCACCCCATCCACCACCACCACCCCATCCACCACCACCACCCCATCCACCACCACCCCATCCACCACCACCACCACCCCATCCACCACCACCACCCCATCCACCACCACCCCATCCACCACCACCCCATCCACCACCACCGCATCCACCACCACCACCACCGCATCCACCACCACCACCACCGCATCCACCACCACCACCACCGCATCCACCACCACCACCACCGCATCCACCACCACCACCACCGCATCCACCACCACCACCACCGCATCCACCACCACCACCACCGCATCCACCACCACCGCATCCACCACCACCACCACCGCATCCACCACCACCACCACCGCATCCACCACCACCACCACCGCATCCACCACCACCACCGCATCCACCACCACCGCATCCACCACCATCATTTGCACCACCACATGCACCACGTCCACCACCACGTCCACCACCACGTCCACCACCCCGTCCACCACCACCACATCCACCACCACCATCATTTCCACCACCACATCCACCACCATCATTTCCACCACCACATCCACCCCCACATCCACCCCCACATCCACCCCCACCATATCTATGTGTGTCGCTCTGTGTGTGGAGGTGCAAATGCAAGGTTCTTGGATTTTCGTCACAATAAAATACACTGTACATAATCTTCACAAAAGATATTTACAAACGTTTAAGCTATTGCCATTATAAATTACAATACATTTTATTTCAGTAATAATTATTCACAAAATTAAAAGCCATTGTTATTTGTAATATCAATACATCTAAGTCACGTAAATCCAACACACATTGCATTACAAATGCTATAGGTGTCACATTTGCGAAAGTTAAAACTATTGACATTGTAACTGACAAAGCTATTAATTTTGCTATTTTCAAAACCAACACATAAATAAAAAAAGTCAAACTTTCTTAATGCGAGACCTATTGCATTTCCAATGCTTGTTTAGCTTTGCTTTTATTAGTGTTTTTGAAACTTTCATGTGCATAACATGCATGTATTTATATAGATGAGCAGATCTATATACATGTGTGTGCGTAGAGAATAGAGCGTGTAGTAGTAAATAGTGAGTGTGTAGTAGTGATATAATACAATTAATGCCCAGAGATCATTACCAAGTTTAAAAATGACGAAGTAATACTATTACAAAATGTGCCACATTATGCCTCATACATTTCCTTTCACTACAATCTGCTGCTAAAAGAAGGGAGACATTTTAACCAGTCCTTAAACATGACCTTTGGAAATGCTATTTTCTCAAGCAGGAAGTGGAAAAATATATGTGCAAAGTAATACCACCCACAAAAATAGCGAGCCTGGATGAGCAGCAAATTGAGAATGTAAGCCAGAGACTGGTGACTGCTGTTTTACCTGGTCTGGTCCCAGTTTGCAGCAAAGAGCACCAGTATCTTCCATCCATAGTGTTCCAGGTGGGAGAGCACCCCCGGTAAGCAATCCTTCAGCCCCTGCTTGATGCTGTGGTCGGTGGCCTTGAAGTACTTGAACATGTCCAGGTTGTGCTGGCGGTACTCTAAGTATCTCTTGTCCCCACTCTTTGGGGATATCTGCTCTGTCTTTATGCTACAGAGCAGTGGTTCCCAAACTTTTGACTCCTGAGGACCCCCATTGAGTCACCACTGGAAGCCGGGGACCCTCAAGCAATTTGTATGAGTTACATTTCAAACATTAAAACAGTAAGTCGAAAAAAATACACATGTGTGCACGCAAAATAAATACTCAAAAGTACTAAGGAATTTGGGGCCAGATGTACGACCATTTCATTTAGCGCCTCGCTATTGGCGACACATTGCGAGTTGCTAAATGAAATATACAACTGTGTGTTTAACACTGTTTGGGATCGCAAATTGCGAGGTTCATTAATATTAATGAGCCTCTCGCAATTTGCGAGCCCATTGGGAATGCCAGCCCTCCCAGCAATGGTGGCCTGCTGGGCTCTCCAGGCCACCATGTTTCGGACTGCTTTTAAATAAAGCAGTTTTTTGGGGGGAAAATGGAGCCTGTTTACCATGCATTAAAAAAAAAAAGAAAATGAAACTTTTTCGGTTCATTTTCTAAGGGGAGGCAGAGGTCCCTGGGACCACTGCCTGCCCTTAAAAAATAATTTTGCATGCATTTGCAAAGGTGAAGGGGTTCCCTGGGGATCCCTTCCCATTTCCGAATGCATGACCATCTACTTGAAGTAGGTGGTAATTGTGACTGTTTTGTGACCGCAACACATTTGTACATGGTTTTGAGACTCGCTATTTGGAAGGGAAGGCCCCTTCCAAATAGCAAGTTGCAAAACCTATTTAGAGAGTCACAAACAAATTGCGACTCGTGAAATAGGCTATGTACATGGCCCAATAGGTTTTTGCATGCGCAAACGGGTTTGCGGGCCTCTTCTCGCATATAAAAACAGATCGTACATCTGGCCCGTAGTATTTTATATTGAAGTAATAGCCCCTCTGTCACATGTATTTCATTTGTTTTGTAGCATCTCTCATACCATTGTAGGATGTCAGAGCACTTTACATCACACACATATAGAGACATTGAGTCATAAATGTAAATCAGTGTGTATATAAAATGTTTAAAGAGTGCTTGGTCTGGAAAAGCACAAACTCAGGATTCAGAACATAACACAGTGGCTAGCATTGACTTTAACATTTCCACCCAAATGTATCTTTTTAGCAGCATCAGGATAATGAATAACTGGGACAAAATATAAGTTACTAACTGGTACCATGCAGTTTGCAAGTAGCTCTTTGACAGTTTATAGGTCCCTCTGCTAGATTACGATTGTCACTTGTGAAGTGCACAGTAACAAAAGAAACTCTGTGACAAAAGCAGTAACCACGGCACATAAAATACTGCTTTTTAAGATGCATGTTACACGTTCTTTGCAGTAGGCACATTAACCCTCTGTGCTACATTAGTTAAATCAAAGCTGCCACTGAACAAAACTCTTTGCTCTACAGCAGGTACATTAATCACTGTCATTCTCTTGACACTTAATGTTGCTGGAAAGCTGCAAATCATACAAGAAACATTTCTGTGCTTTTAAAACTTGTCTACGGACCCCTTGGGGTCAGCGGACCACAGTTTGGGAAACACTGCTATAGAGAACAGATCATAAACGGAATGCTGAACCAATCAAACATTCACCCTCAGTCACAGATCTGGGTTAAATCCATTGTTTTTTTGCAAGCCGTGCCGTACCAGTTTGTCCCCAGTCTTTGGCGATATCTGCCCTGTCTTCATGCTATAGATAACAGATTGACGGAGTGCTGAACCAATCAAACATTCACCCCCCAGTCACAGATCTGGGTTACATCCATAGTTTATTGCACGCCATGCCACCCCAGTTTGTCCCCACTCTTTGGCAGTATCTTCTCAGCCGTGTCTCCAATGCTACAGCACATGCACAGGAGCAGCTAAAAGTAGGGCATACATCATTGTTTAGGCAGTGCAACAAGAGGCAATACAGGAAGACTTGAGGTCCAGAGTAGGGCCCAGGATCTATGCTACTACTGCAGTCTGCTACAACAGTTTTTTTTACTCTGACCTTTTGTGAAGATGGAGAGATACATTTTTCTTCTGGCACACTTCTGTCGGTTTTCAGCTTGTATTTTTTTATCCAATTTTTTGACTGAACCTTCGTGCACTGAAACGTGATGCATATAGAGCAGCTGATGGGAAAATTCCATTCCAAGAGGAGGGAAGGGCACATAAAAGCAGCATAAGTGAAGGGCGACTACAACCAATGTAGTACAAAATGGAGATATAGTCCAACCAGTGTGGCATAACCTCAGGAAACATACTATCAATGCAGTACAATATTAATGGGGGGGGCATTAAGGGAGCACTATGGTGGATGATATACACTCAATATACCACCGTCTGGGGGAGCATACCAAGGGGTTGTATCAATTTCTGTCACTTCTCGCTTGCCCATGTCCATCGGGGAGGAGTGGATGAGCCAATCCAATGCTGAGTACAGGGGCATCAATTCTGGTTTACCAGGAGCAGCAGCTGATCCACACCTGCCTTGCTCTTTGTTATCCTCCCTCCTACCCCTGGTCTCAGTGGTCGAGGCACAGACTGGAGCAGAAAGCCTCTAAGAACCATTATTATTTTCAATAGTTTAACTTCAAACCATTTCCTGATCCGTGAGAAGTGAGGAGAAGCCAAGGTGGGTCAAGGAATTGGGAATGTTAACTGATTTGTCTTCCCTTTACTGTGATCACCGACTCCATTTTACGTGCCTATGCTAGCCGCATATCCATCTGTGCTCCTGATGCTTAGCAAGGCTAAACTCTAATTCCCAAGCAGTCTCTTCAGTGCTGCAAAGTTTATATTTTGTATAATTTCTAAGGCCGAACGTGCTCTGTCTCGGGTCCTGCCTGTACTTCCAACGTTTTCAGCCACATGATCTGTTGGTGCCAGTGTACGAAAAACCCTATGCATTTGCTCTATGTTCGTGTATACTTGAAGATTTATGCTCACCCAGTGCCTCTTGTCACTCCATTCGGTGACTCAGACTCGTGATTTTGTTTTACATAAACGTGTTCAGTCTTCGAGTGGGCGTGAGGCTATATATTTTTCTTCGACTGTAGTGCTCAATTGGAGCCGGTGGCTTCTGGTGCTCGACAAACAAACGCACTTGTCAACACCACACTTATGACAATCTACCACATGGTGGCGCTGCTCATCTAATTCAGAGATGAGCAGAACGGGTGTTTGTGAATGAAATACTCATTAACAATTACTAATACCTGCCACCCAGGCCATTTCTTTAGCTTTGGGGACCTGGATAATCTGAGCTGTCGCACTTGCAGGCGAGAGAGATGGTTAATAGTTGGTTTGGTACCGTCATTGGCAGCGATGACGGAGTAGTGGGTGGTGCAAGCTGCAGTGGGCTCCTCGTCTGGGCTCTGGCACTTACTATTTTACAAGTTAAGCACTCTGCGACAGGGTTAACGTTATCATGCCTTTGAGGGTGAAGAGCTGTGTGATGCTGTGCTACCCCTAGCAGTTTTATGAATAGAAATGTTCACCCGCATAGGGTATGAACAACGGCGCAGACCAGTCTTCTGGTCTGGGAAGTCAAATCTAATCGAGAAGGCCTGCGACAGATATGGTTGTAGGGCTAAAGAGTCAAACACACAGATGACGGGAATGTATTACTAAGGGGTGTCAGCTTTAAAACGTCTATTGGAGCGCAACAGGGGAAAAGTCATTTTCATACATAATCTAAACCTTTACAATAAACCACAGAGAATACATCCTGGCGAACGCCTAACGTGCCAAATATGCCCTATTACCGGACTTGTGACCAACACTGCCCCATTGCAGCCGTAGTCTGACATAAAAATATCTCCAGGCCAGAAGCTCCTGGGCATTCTGCTTGGCCTCCGTGACCCCCGTACCCCGAGGCGCTTTTGCCATGCCTTCCTCCGCACGGTCCCGGTTAAAAAACTACTGCTATTTAACAGACCGATCTGGTCTGAGAAGTAGCGTGCTACTTGCCGGAAAAAAAGGGATTTGATGCCTCGTCAAAGGCAGTAAGCGCTATGATTACAATATGCATTATTTCCAACATAGGGATGACTTGCTCCTGAATTTACGGAAGTCCTGTTTACTCCTGGGATTTTTTTTTTTAATGTAAAGCTTTTCCAATTACCAACCGCTTCTTCGGTGCTGGGACAGATGTCGAAAAGACTTTTGACTGTGAGAATGCAGTTCACAGTATCTGGCTTCACCCTGCTTTCTGAGCGCTATTGCTACAGTGTTTGAATAAATTCAGGATTTTTTTTTTTTTGCCTCTGTCGCATCCCTGGGGCAGTGTTTCTGAATTCACGTAAGCTGTTCCACGAATGAACAAAATAGCTTCAACTATTGCTCCCTCTCCACCGAAGAGGGTTGCTGACGTGACCCTTTTAGTCAAAGCCACCCACTTCTCTTTTCCAAGACTATCGCGTGATGTTGTGCCGTTGCTTCTTAGCTCGCCTCGCAGCACTTTGCATTTTAAAATTGGAAGTTTTAGTCATATTACAAATGCAAGACTTTATGCATTGCACTGGTGTTCGCAGTGATCGGCTGCCCACGTAGCAATGATGCAGTTCGCTCTAATGTACGCAAGGTTAAGGTGTAACGGCAGTCGCAATTAAAGGGAACTACCACCTTCACACATGTGTGTCCGGGTGCCACTGCACCTGCTGCACTCCTAGTTACATCCTCCTGAAAGTGATACAAGAAACTCAACGAGAACTTTATAAAAGATGCCTTTATTTACTGCTTGACCCCGTCTCCAGAGGGTCATCGACTTCGGTCCGATCAGAGGAGTCGGAGAATCCGTTTATACCATTCCAGTTAGAAGTAGTAGTCCTGGGGTGCTAGAGCATAACAAGCGCATGCCAGGCAGCTGCGGCACCCGCGCTTTACTTATAACAAGTAAAGAGCGGGTGCCGCGATTATACCAAAAGTAAAGAAATTGATATTTTTTCTATTTCTTTACTTTTGGTATAATCGTGACACCCACGCTTTACTTTTAATGTTAAAAGTAAAGCGCTGGTGCCGCGATTATACCGAAAGTAATGAAAAAAAAAGAAAAGCACTCGCCATGACTCCAATTTTCTCTTTTTGAGATGGCCCACTTGGATGGGCTTGCCGGAGCTTGTCTTTATGGGGCCATTTGTTTTGAAACACATGGCCCCATAATGATAAGGATCCTTTCATGACGGGAGTAAGTCATGTCAGCCCGTCCAAGTGGGACGGCTCAAAGAGAGAAAACTGTACGTCAGAGGATGCTCTTTCCCAATCGCTGGCCACCGTTTAGCATAAACGGTGATGCTGGCCAATGGGTAAGAGGGGCGGGGCTTAAAGCCCGCTAGTGATTCTTCCTCTAAATCTCGCCAGCGAGACTGCGCATGTGCGCAGCTCTAGGCCTCGACCTAAAATCAGGATAGTAAAGAAGTTTCTGATCCTAAAATCCCCAAAGGGATTGTCTCTAAATTTGAGGAAGGTGATGACATCACCAAGTGGTTCACAGCAGAGGGCTTGTGAAATAAGAAGATTAAAGAAACCTCTCTGGGGGGCACTCCTGTGGGAACTGTTCTCTGGTAACTGCAGACAAAGGTTTCTGACCCTCTCTGGGCCAGATGCAGGGTCCCATGATCTCATGAAGAGCACTCTCATTGAGGGATTTGGACTCACCACGTAGGAGTACAGAATTAGATTCAGGGGGCTCACAAAACCCAGAACCAATCCTGGATTGATTTTGTAGACTACTCAGTGAAGACACTGGATGGCTGGTTAACTGGAAGCAATGTGCATGACTTTAATGGAATTTACAACCTGTTTAGGAAGGAACACATATCAAGTAACTGCATTGATGAAAAGTTGCATTAGTATCTAGTAGACCTGGGTCCTCTTTCTCCCCAAGAATTGGGAAAGCAGGCAGACCACTGGGTCAAAACAAGGGTAACTAGGACGTCCACTGGGGGTGATAAAAAGAAAGGGGTCACAAAGCCTCCCCAGAAGAAAGTTAGTGAACCCCTTGAGGAGAAAAGTAAGGAGTCCCAGGTAGCCCCCCAAAAACCTATCCACGAGGGTGGACCTAAAGACACCTCACAAGCTAAACCAGGGTACCATGGTAAGAATTAGGATCCCAACAGAATATGGTGTCACAACTGTCAGAAGACATGACACCATACCAAGGACCCTAGCTGTCCTAAGAACAAGATCCCTGGTACAGCTCCAGGGGTGACTAGTGTAGTCCCCGGGGTTGCCAGTGTAGCATGGGAGGATAGGTCTTCAGAGAAGTACTTCTAGCATTCAACTGGAGAATGGGTCAAGAGGGCAAGCTGAAGATCTGAGGGGAGTAGACACTTCCACCACCTACTGGTAAATGGATTCCCAGCCACTGCCCTGAGAGATACTTGTGCCAGTCACACTGTGGTACATGACAGGTTGGTACTCCCACACCAGTATGTCCCAGGAGAAGAGAAAGGGCTTTTCCAGGGGGAGTCACTGTTAGGCATGTGGCTGTAGTGCCCCTAGTCATAGCTGGGTCCCTTCAATGGAGAAAGGTGGTAGTCAGTAAAGACCTCCCCCTTGATTGTCTCTTGGGGAATGACCAATTAGAGGTGGTTTGAGCCAAATTGAGGTACTGGCCCAATGCCAGGCCTCACCCAAGAAATCGAGGAGGGCTCAACCTGCAGTCAGTGCAGCTGAGCCCCAAAAGAGAAAAAAGGAACAGGATAGGGAAGGTGGGCAACTGTTAGCCACAGTTCCAGAGGACCAGCGAGATTCCATCCCATTGAGGGAAAACTCAGAAAATGGCCTTGGTAATGCCCCCTCTAGCCAACACAAAGCCCTGACTAGTCAGGCAACTGTCCAGCCTGAGTTGGTGACTCCTCAGCTGGCAGAACAAAGGGTGGAGGAAAGGTGTTCACTACACAGTGTGGTGACCTCCCCACCCTAACACAACATGCAGACAGCCAGGACCCAAAGAGACCTGTAAAATAGCCCCTTCACTTGCCAGTAAGGAGCTAAATGTGTGGTTCTGGGCACTGACAGCTGCCAGCAGCCTCTGCTGTGTGTTAGCCTTCATGGCAGCCCTATCCTTGGCATGATGGCCTAACCCCCTGCCAAATAGTAAGCTAGGCCCCCTGACCCTATTGGTCATGGTGGGGTTGCTCAAACTGTGGGTAACCTCTGCGGGTAAGCTGGGCCTTGCCCTGACTAAGTTAGACTTTACAGAGGTAGGGACCTCTGGAACCAAAATAAAAAGATGGGATGAAGACACTAAAGAGCAAGGAGAGGAGCTTTGGGAATTAGGTCCTGAAAATGATAAGGTAGGCCAGCTCCCCAAAGGGACTGACCTGGACAGAAAGATATAAGGCAGAGTAGGCCCTGTAACTTTCAAACCACTTCCCCGACTCATCCTCTCGCCTGAAAGACTAGAGAGACTCTCCCAGCGTTGGCGGAGTCTCCTGGCCTTTGGGCTGGGGGGGCTTGTGTAAGCAAGTGAGTTTCAGTTGCAGTACCCCCCCCCCCCCCCCCCCCACACACACACTTTTTGCCTGATGCACTTTTCCTTGGTGTGCCCTGGGTCCCTGCCAATCAGGTACCCAGGGCCTGTGTTCCTTCCCTAAAAACTGTACTAGAGTCTAAACCTAATTGGTATCTCTGGCCACATGTCGGCCCCTAGTAAATGGTACCCAGGGCATTGTGACCAGAGAAGACCCCTAAGGAGGGCTGTATCACTTATTGTGCCACCCTTAGGGGACCTGTACCCTGACACACACACTGCCTTTGCAGGCTGAGTGTCCTGGTGCAGAACTAAACAAAGAGTTGACATGGCACACATCCCTGTGTGCCATGCCCACAAACCCACTGCCCTGGCATACAACAGCCATTCCTCTAGCTGGGTGCCCTATGCCAGTGGTGTGGGCACAGGTGCATGGGCCCTGTGCCCCTACAGTACCCAGGCCCATTCCTGGGCACTAAGTGCAGTGATGCCATTAAGAGTATATGGTGCTGGGAGGTTGTCATTACGAACTCCACAACACCATAAATGGCTACACTGAAGGCTGACAAGTTTGATATCAAACTTCTCAGCACATTAAACCCACACTGATGCCAGTGTGGGATTTAATGTAAAATGCACTGTAGAGGGCATCTTAGAGATGCCCCCTGAAATCTAACCTACAATCCACGTCTTGTCTGAGAGGCTGCCACATAGCAGACATGTTGCTGGACCCCTGGGTGGAGAGCCCCCGCTCTCCTGGGCCTGCAACAATGCACATCCTGGGATGAGGTGCCAAGCCTTCCCCCCCCCCCATCCCCCCGGATGGGTAGGGGAAGCTTCAAAGGCATTCAGCCATTGTGAGCTTCTCCAGACCACTTGCTGTACTCAGCAACTGGCCCCCACTCTGGCGGGAAACCCTACGTGAGGAATGGGGTGTGCCAGCTTGTGCCAACTCCACCCCTCAGGTGGGAGAGTCTAGGTGAAGCACGACCCCGGGTTCTGGCCATCTTGAAGACGGGGAAGCCCTGCCCAATCACAGCTAGGCTCCTGCCCCTCTCCCACAGGAGAGGAGCAGGCTGGGGGGTGTACCCATCCCAGGACAGGGACCCATTGGTCCCTGCCCTTGTCCTACCTGTAACGCCCCAAAATTTAGTTTTTAGTGACACCCTGAACCTTCCTTAGATCCAGATTCCGAAACCAGAAAGAACAAGGAACAAGAAGACCTGCCATGCAGCTCATAAAAAAGAGGAAGACCCCAGCTGATTTGGCTCTAGCCCTACCGGCCTGTTGACCCTCGAACCTGCTCCTGCTAAACCCAGGCCTCTCCAGTGGTCAGCAACCTCAGAAACCCCGGAGGACCTGACTGCCTTGTGACTCTGACTACCTGGGTCTCCCACGAGCAGTGGTACTGCTCAAAGCAAGTAACAAGCCCTGGCATCAGCCCGGAAGTGCGAACCCTGCACCCGCCAAGCCTGGCCTGTGCTGGAGTGAGTCAAGACCACCAGGTCGTCCCCCCGGTGACTGTGACCCGAAGTCCAGTGCCCAAAGACCTCCCTCGACAAACCAGACGACGCCTGTTGCCTCAGAACCAGGGACCCCCCCTACTGCGACCAGCTGAGGGTAAGATTTCCTGATGCCAAAAGACACCCCTGCACCTGGTGCTCCACGGCCTCCTGTGCCCAACTCCTTGGTGTCCACCCCTCCTCCAGCTTCCCAACTTACCTCTCGAAGTGGTGGTCGCACCTGAAGAATCTCCGTCCCCGAGCCTGCAGCCTTTGTCCACTTTCCAAGATCTTCATTGAATAACATTGAGCGCCTGACGGCTCAAAAGCACCCTGCACCCAGCTGCCCGAGTGCCCCTGGGAGTGCAACCTCTACCCTATCTCACTTCCCCACTGGCCTGGTAAGTGACCAGGAGCTCAGCTCCCACAGCCACGTGGCCTGCTAGCCAGCAACCACCAACCAAGGGCCTCCTGCCTTCCATAGGATAACATTGGGCCTAACTACCTCTGCACCCGGCTGCCCCTGTGCCTCTGAGGGTGTAACAACTGTACTTACCTGACCCTGGGAGACCCCTGAGTCTATGCCCAGAACCTTAACTCTGCCAGTCGAGTACTTACCCAAAAGCAGATAACTCGCTTTTCTTCCATAGGGTAACATGGACTGGTTTCACTTGAAAATTCTTCTAAGTGTGGAACTTTGCAACTTTAAAATATTCGTCTAAAATCAGCCGAACAACGAAATCGGATTTACTCCCCTGCTATCAGGAGAGACCCCAGTGCTGGATCTTGGTGCCTAGCACTGACCCTGAAAAATTATTATAACCGTACTTACCGCTAACTCCATTTTCTTCCATAGGAAACCATTGACTTTCTGTGAAATTTCTTCTTGTAGTTTTTTGCAAAGTACAAATATTCTTTAAAAATCGTACCAACAACAAAAGCGTAATTACTTACCTGTTTAAGATAGATGTCCCAGTGCTGGACCTAGGAGCCCAGCACTGGGTTACAAAAGTAACGCAAACATACTTTACCTGCAATCTGAATTTCCTTCCATAGGATAACATTGCCTGGTTTTTGTTGAAAAAGTTTCGAAGTGTTGATTTTTCAAACTTACAAATATTCGGTAAAAATCGCCTGTATACCAAAAACACAATCCTTCAACTGTTTACAGGTGGTCTACTAGTGCTGGATCTAGGATCCATCCCTCAGTTAGAAAGAGTAACCATAACCCCACTTACCTGCTAAGTGAATTTCTTCCATAGGAAATCATTGACTGTTTTTCTGTGAAATTTCTTCTGTCAACTTTTAAAATACCAAAATATTACTTCAAAATCACTACTGTGACTTAACCGATTTTGCTCAAGTGTTTACACTAACTGTCTCAGGACTAAATCTAGGACCCAGTCCTGCAGTTAGAAAAGTAATCCTAGAAGTAATCTATTGCCTTTGTTTAGAAATTCCCATTGAGCTCAGTGTGTTATTGGGTTTGAAATTGTGTTGCCTACTGCAACAAACTGTAACTACTGCATTCCAAAAGTCTATTGCCAATTTGCAAAGTATTGAATTAAAGTAACTCATTCTGAGGAAGTATATTTTGATACCTTGTTGGTTCTAAAAAAATAAAACAACTATATATTTTGATCTAAAACAATTGGCCTAGAGTTCAGTTCTTGAGTGGGTGAGACCATTTGCTGACTGTGTGTACAACACATGCTTTACACTGTCCTCTGATATTGCCTTACTGCTCGACCAAGCTACCACTTTGGAGAGTAAGGTTATATCTAAGTTTAGCCTCTGCCAAACCTCTGGGGTCCCTGTGCACACTGTACCTATTCGGGAACAGTATATACAGAGCCACTTACTCACAGTGTTTAAGGGACACTCCTTAAACACTGTTGCACTATAGGCACAAACACGTTCCATGCTGCATTTGAGTTGCTAGTAAAAGAACACCACCCCTGTGCACCGACATCTACACTCATTAATTAACTTATTTTTTATCAAAGCAGTAAAGCATGAGTGAGAGACATGACCATTTTAACTGACAAATGTTTTTTTTATGTTGTTGCTGAGACTCTCATGAATTATTACTCTAACATCCAAAAAGGTTGAGTTCATTCTGAAATATTTACAACAAGGGGATATTTACAAAGAAGTGGCAGAATGAGGTGTTAGCTGTCGTGGCTTAACGCCTCACTCTGCCACTTCAGAAATTCATTGCTGCACCATATTTACAAGGATATGATGTAGCTTTGTGTTTTCCCCCTGCGCTGGCACAACACTTAGCAGTGTAGTGTTGACATATGTTGTTTGAGTGGAATTATGTAGGTTGTATTGGGATTGTTGTGTGGTATGGAGTAGATTTGTGTAGTGTAAATGTGTGGCACGGTGTGGAGTTGAACTATGGTGAGCGCATTGGTGTAAAGTTTTGTAGAACATAGTGGCATGGAGTGGTACTGTGTATATTGCCAGTTTGACCATAAAAGCACAAATAGCACACATCATTTACTCTAACATAAATATAAAATAAATATAAAAAGGCCAAATACATACAATTATAGAAATTGGGTAAAAGCATAGCCAATTACGCCATTAAACGCAGTACAATCTATAGTAGCAGCTAAATGGTAGGAGGTTCACTTCATATGAGTCACTGTAACAATCTGAAATAGGGAGTAATAATGATGATTGTAAAGTGCAAGTACCAAATATATAAAGAATTCTCCATGTGAGATTTAACGAATCAAAATTTTGACTACTCCGGTATAAAGGTTCGATTCTCAAAGGCATCAATCCGGTATAACAGTAAATATCTATTGAAAATAAATTAGACTAACAATAATTCAAGATTGAAGAGTTAATTTGTTTGGATTACCATTGTTAAACAAGGGATGAGCAGTGATTAGATTGTCGTCATTTCATTTTTTATTTTTTTTTACTATTATTTTTAAATTGTTTTTAGGAATACTCTATGGCGAGGCTAATGTCATTTTTCAATATCCTGTAGGCCACAGAACAGCGCCTAGTTCTTAAGTTTCTGCATATCTAGACCAGCCACAGTTTTCTTGCTTTGAGATACCCGGGGCAACAAAAAAACACTCGATAGTCTGTTTCTATGGTACAATCACAAGCCGGGCACCCCAGTGTTTGTGAACCCGCCCATCTGCTTTTGAAGGAGCGGAGTGGCAGCACCCCTTATCTAAACTGGAGGTAAAGCTTCCTGCCGGCTTGATGTCATCCAATGCTGGCTCTAGGCTGTACAGATCCTTAATTTCTAAAAAGGCTGCAGTTAACTTGCCTGCTAGGGGATTAGTCTGGAGTTGAACCAGTTTGTGCTCCCAGTAACAGTCCTTTAGTTCTTTCCTGGACACTGTTGTATGCCTCTTCTGTGTTGTCCCAGGGATTACCCCGTCCCATATTCATTAAAGTATGTTGAACGTGGGAGAGCCAGGGTAATCTCCTTGTCCCTGGTAAGCTCCTCACCGCTCTAAATTCGTCCCTGTAATCTACAACTTCTGGGGTAGCCATAGACGCGACGAAATAAAATAAGTCTACGATTAACTTCTTCAACAATGGCACTTACCCCTAGGTCCAAGCGGACCGGCACAAGTGGGGAGCTCCGAGGGAGACGGAACAGTTGCCTGAGAGATGTTTTCTATCTTTTTGATTTCAAATTTGTTTTATTGGTTTCAAGAGCAACAGTAGACTATACATTTCAAGGCAGGCATGGTAGGCATAAAAGGCAATCAAAACAGAGATATATATATATATACAGTGTCCAATAGGCATATGGATGATCATTTGTTATGTTATGTTATATTAATTTCTTATGCGCACAGATACTCCAGCCAAGGAGCGTCCCGGCGCAGAGACAAGGTAGTACATAACACAACGAGAGAATAATATTACATAAAGAAACAATTTAAAACAGGAATGTTTTTATAGCCCTCCGAAAGGTCAAAAGATCCTCCAATAAGCGAATTTCCACAGGGAGGGAGTTCCACGCTACTGCAGCTTTTACACTGAAAGAGCGGCCACCCATACGACTAAGCCTGAATCTGGGGACCACAGCAAGGGCCAGACCCTGGGAGCAGAGGGTGCGGGTGGGAACATAGAAGGAAAGACAGCTGGATAAAATTTCCAGGCCTGTACCTCTCAAGATCTTGAAAGCAAGACACAGCACCTTAAAGAGGATACGCTTCCTTACCGGAAGCCAATGTAGGGAGCGCAAAACATTTGTCACCGAACAGAATCTGGGCAGGCCGACAATCGCCCTCGCCGCAGCATTCTGAACCCGCTGCAGACGAGTTAGCTCGGCCTGGTTGGCCCCGGCCAGAAGAGAGCTAGCATAATCCAGGCGAGAGATGATGGTTGCCTGGATCATCAGCTGCCTGGTCGGGGCATCGAAGAACTTGAGAACAGGTCTCAAACCTCTTAACAGACCGAAGCAGCAGGCAGCAGTTTTTTTGGTGTGCCCTACAAAAGTGAGGTTAATTGGTATTTAGTGCCTGGATTGCGAATGCCCCATGTAATGAAGCAATGAAATCGTAGGAAGAAAAGCCCCAACCGAACCCCCCCCCCCCGCTCCCCCAACCCCCCTCCCTGTTCCCACCCCACCCAGTGTGCCGAACATGTGGAACAAACATAGCTATAGTCGTGTAGTAGATGATACAATCACTCAGATGGTCACAAGGATTCATGTGTATTCGCAGAGAGTCGTAGAATGCGCAAGTACTTAGGGCACGTGATCTCATTAAATTCTTTGGACAAGAGGGAAAGCAGCGGAAGCCACACCTTCTGATAGGCAGCCGTGGAGTGTGTGAGCGTGGCATGAATACGTTCCATTTTCAAGGGGAACCATATTTTATGTAATCAACCCGTGTGAGTGGTCCGGGCGATCCAGACCGTTTTGTCCCCGACTTTCTGACAGAGTTGGACTCCTTTGGAGCCATCTCCGGCTTCAAAATCAATAAAGGGAAATCCCTCATATTACCCTTGGACAGGAACGCCCAAACCCAGGCGTATCGCTGGCGTAGAGGCCGATCACATGGGGCTCCTGACCAAAGGTCATGCCTTGGATGGCAGGGTTGTCATGGATCCTTTGCGCAAGAGGCTCTACGTAAAGGGCAAATAGAAGGGGCGAAAGAGGGCAACCCTGCCTCGTGCCTCGTTGAATCTCAAAAGGGTCCGAGCGCAGACCACCCATGCGGACATGAGCCTGAGGGCGGTGGTAGCAGCTCGCTATCCAGGCCTGAAACCGATCCCCTATCTGAAAGCGCCGTAGGACTTGTTGGAGGTAGGTCCAGTCTACCCGGTCGAACGATTTCTCTGCGTCGATAGCCAGCAGCGCAGAATCCGAATTCTGGAAGTGGGCTTTATCAATCAAATGAAGTATACGTTTAGTGTTATCGCTGCATTGGCGATTCGGGACGAAGCCTGATTGGTCAGGCTCCAGGATCCCGGGCAGACACGGACCAAGACGCGCGGCTAGGATCCCCGTAAAGATCTTCAAGTCCAGGTTAAGTAAGGATATGGGCCGGAACGCGGAGCAGCACGTGGGTTTTTTGCTTGATTTGGGCAGCACTATTATCTCGGCTGCCAGCATATCTGGGGGGATGGAACTCGGGCCCTCGAAGGAGTTGAAGAGCCGGGTGAGAACTGGAGCTAACAGCTGGCCAAAGGTTTTATAAAACCCGGCTGAAAAGCCGTCAGGTCCTGGGGATTTAAGAGGACGAAGGCGAGAGATACCAGCAAGGACTTTGTTCAGGCGGAAAGGGGCGTCCAGGGAATCCACATTGTCCTGAGACAGCTCCATGACGTTCGCCGATTCTAAGTATTTATGAACATCCTCCGATGAGACAGAGTCGGCCTTATATAGTGTAGCATAGAACGTCCTGAATGCCTCTGCGATCTAGGTCTCGCCAGAAATATCCAGACCAGAGTCATCCGTTAGGCTCGTGATTTTGAAACGTTGGGTCATCGCCCTCAGGGCGCTAGCAAGTAAGCGGCCTGTTTTGTTCCCCCCGACATAATAAGAATGACAGAGGCGCAGTGCGGCGAATTCCGCTCGGTCCGTGTCTAGGCTGGCTAATTGGGCCCTGGCGGCCTTCAGTTGTCTCCAGACCCGCGGAGCACCGGTACGACTATGGACCCTCTCGAGTTCAGAGACCTGAGCCGTGAGGTCATCCCTTTTCGCTTTGCGGTCCTTGGCTTCCGCCGCTGCAATTGCGATGAGCTCGCCGCGGGCCACCGCTTTCAAGGCCCCCCAAAGGGCAGACACAGATATCCCGGGGGTGTCGTTAATAGCCAGGTAGTCAGTGAGGAAGGTGTGTAATTGCTTGGTGACTTCCGGCCTCTGTAAGAGTGTCTCGCGCAGCCGCCACGCCCCGGGGGAGGGGGGGGGACCTAGGAACCTGTAGTATCAGTTCCACTGCATCGTGGTCAGACAGTGCCACTGGGGTGATGCTTACGTCTTTGAGAATGGCGAGCAGTTCAGAAGAACCTAAGTAGTGGTCCAACCTGGCGTATGTGCAGTGGACGTGGGAATAGAACGTGAAATGTGATGTGTTGGGATGAGCAGATCTCCATAGATCCACTAGGCCCCTTTCGCGTAACCAGTCCTTACCGGCAACGGTTATGGCGCCAGTGTCCCTGTACCGATGACCCGATCTGTCCATGTTTGTGTCCATGATGCCATCACTAGGTTGAGGTCTACCCCGACAAGCAGAAGAGAGGCAGGGGAGTAAAGGGACTCGGAAATGGCATGTTTTAAAAAGGTTTCCTGTCCTGAGTTCGGGACATATAGTGAAACAATTGTAAAGCGTTGTCCCCCCAATAATAAGGTGTGTGCTAACAGCCTGCCTTTAATCTCCCCCACCTTGTCCCCCACGCAGCCGCGGAAGCGCTTGGAGACCAAAATAGCCACCCCCGCCTTCTATGTTGGGAGCGAGGAAAAAAATTGCTGGGGGAAAGCGCGCGAGCGCATCCTATGCCAGTCTTTAGGTAAGAGATGGCTTGCTTATTATTATTATTATTATTATTATTATTATAAATTTTATAAAGCGTTTGGTTACACCTGCTGGTGTGTCCCCGCGCTAGAAGCTGCTGTTTATTTCCTTAAGAGTGGGATTCTGGTTGCGGCTCGAAGCCCTATTTGAGGTCTTGAGGGTTGGGAAACAGGATAGTTTTCAGTTCTTTACGGAATATCAGCTCGGATTTTTCCAGTCGCATCTTCTCTGGCAGCTTGTTCTACAGCTTAGCCGTCGATGCTCTAAAGGATTTTCCACCCATTCTTACTCTTTTTATCTTTGGGACCTGCACCAGTCCCGTGCCCCATGATCTTAATTGGCGTGTGGGTTCATACCGCTTAAGATAGTTGAGCAGGTACCTAGGGCCTTTCCCGTTTAGGATATGATGTCCTATACAGAGGGCCTTAAACCTCACCCGTTCCCTAATAGGGAGCCAGTGAAGTATTTTTAGAGCCTTTTGTGAAGATGCCATTCTGGGCAGTTGAAGGATCAGGCGGGCCGTCGCATTTTGTATGCGCTGCAGTCTAGTGATGCATTTTTCGTTGGCTCCTAGATATAATACGTTTCCGTAGTCCAGCCTGGATGTTATCAGTGCATGAACTAGGGTTTGGCGCACCGGCGTAGGCATAAGATCCAATGTTTTTCTAAGGACCCGTAGTATACCAAAACAAGTGCCTGCCACTTGTTTGGTCTGGTGGTCGAAGGATAGATTTTTATCCAGCCAGACTCCTAGATTTTTCACTAGATTGCTGGGTGTGGGTAGTTCACCCAGCTCGTCTGGCCACCACGCTGAGGTCCATACTGATGGGGTTTTGCCTATGATCAGTACCTCCTGTTTTATTTCCGTTAAGACGGAGGCAGTTGTCTGTCATCCACTTGGCCAGTTCTTGCATGCAGCTCTTAAAATTAGCAGCGCATTGCTCTTCTGGTTGCGTGAGCGTCACGATCAATTGCGTGTCGTCTGCGTATGACACTGTCTCAACCCCAAATTTGTCTGTGATCGCTCCAATCGGGGCCACATACAAATTAAATAAGGTGGGGCTGAGACTGGAGCCTTGTGGAACTCCCTGCTTGAGTTTTATTTCATTGGACCTAAACTGTCCTTGTGCAACCTGAAAACTGCGGCCTGTAAGGAATGATTCCAGCCACTCCCATGCTTTGCCTCTTACTCCTCCCTTTCTAAGACACTGCAGCAGTGTGTGATGCGCCACAGTGTCGAAAGCGGCACTGAGGTCCAGCATAATGAGTGACGCAGTCTGATCTTCATCTGCGTAGCTCCGTAGAGTTTCCGTTGAGGCCAGTAGGGCCGACTCCGTGGAGTGTAAAGCACGGAATCCCGACTGAGAGGGGTGGAGCACACTGTTGATCTCTGTGAATGCAGACAGTTGTTGATTTACTGCTTTCTCCGCAATTTTAGCAAAGTAGGGGAGAAGGGAAATAGGTCGCAAGTTGTCCAGTTTTGCAAGGCTGATGTTGGGTTTTTTCCTCAAAGGGAGGACTATTGCTCTCTTCCAGGCAGCAGGTACTTGTCCTGATGCAAATGAGAGAGTGAGTAAGTGACTGATGTATGGCTCCAGAGTGGTTAGGCTACCATAGAGTTTTTTTGGTGGGGCTGGGTCATTAGGTGATCCTGATTTAATGCTGCCTGCTATATGGCATATTGATTCCCGTGAGGGCACTAAAAATGCTGAGAGGCAGTTGTTGTTTTGTATAGTAGGGGGGGTTTCCGTTCTCCCACCCCCTACTCTAGCTGCCTCCGGAAACACCGTATAGATTTTATCCACTTTGCTGGCGAAAAACTCTGCTATTTGATTGCAAACTCTGACTGATCCGTCTATTGGGGCTGTCAGTGGGGTAAGATCAGATAGTTCCCTGTATACTAGGAACATTTCCTTCATGGAATTGTTTGCGTTCTTAATTCTGATGCAGTAATAGGTTCTCTTCGTTTTCCGGATGGTGGCCTGATATTCTTTTAAGCCTTTCTTATATTCGGCTCTGTCTGTCTCAGAATATGACCTACGCCATTTCCTCTCTAGATTTTTGCATGAGGCTTTTAGTTCTCACAATTCAGCATCGAACCAGGGGGCAAATTTAGATTTCCTTACTGGCGCATTCCGAGTCCATGGGGCTGTGTGATCTAGGGCTTTTTGGATTCGTAGATCTAATATTTCGCAGGCAGAATCAATTTCCTCCACCTCGAGCGGGCCCTCGGATTTTATTATTTTATTAAATTCCTCTGGGCAAAACTTGGCCCATTTCCTGCGTTTATTAGTAGTGGTTTTCCCATTCTGAAGTCCGTTTTCCGTGACCGCTACCCGAAATGGGACTAGAAAATGGTCAGACCAAATGACAGGCGTTGGGGGTGCTACGGTCAGAGTATTCCAGTTGGCGTAAATAGGGTCCATGAGATGGCCCTGGCAGTGAGTGGGCATATCTGATTTTAGCAGCATCTGTATGCCTTCTAATTCCTGTCTGAGTTCCTGCGCTTCGTTGTTTAGGGGGTCATCAAAATGATAGTTTAAGTCCCCTAATAGGAGGAGTCTCTCATGAGTGAGAGCAGAGAGTGTGAGAGTGTCCATCAGTTGCGTGGGAAAACTGGCTCCAGGTCCCGGTGGGCGGTATATTAAAAATCCCTGGAGACTGTATCCATGGGGCACTGCTAGGGAGAAGAAACCAGTCTCGCTTTTTCCAATGTACCTCTCTTCTAGAGTGCAAGTCAGCTCATGCTTCTGTATAATCGCAACCCCCCCCCTTTCCCCTTCTTCCTGTCAATTCTCTTGATATCATATCCTGGTGGAAGCGCGGCCAGTACATCTGGTGCAGACGCAGAGTGTAGCCACGTCTCCGTGAGGAATAGTGCGTCTACCTGATGATCCGTCAGATGCTCGTGTATTTCCAGCTTGTGTTTCCCTAGAGACCGGCAGTTGAGCAGGTCAAGATTTAATATTCTACCCTTGTGCCTCGATCCTAGTTGTCTGTTGAGAAAGAAAGGGCAATGTGCACATGTTTTGTCTCCATGGTTAGTGTACCGGCATATATTGTCAATGGGAGGACACAGGTTTCTAAGTTCCAGGGAACTATAGTATTTCCAGAGCGTAAGACCCCCAGGGGTTCCTGCCCCTGGCCACGGACGGGCACAGACGGGCTTGCCTTTGGCGCGCCCGCTGCGCCCGTCCGCTGCGCCTACGGCGGAGGTCAGGCATTTGTAGCGGAAGTAGACGAGGGAGGGAGGGGCCAGGCAGCTGGAATGCTCCCCTTCCACCACCCCCAAGATGGCGTGTGTTCCTTCAATGCCGGCCCGTGTCAGCCCGTGAATCGGCTGTGGGGGACCAGCAGAGGTCTGTGGGCAGTGGGAGTCACTCGTGCACAGGTAAAATTCAATTTCCAATTTTTTTAAAGGCTTTCAGTCCTTAATCGTCCTTTAGCCAGACACACACTTTAAAAACAAACGTGCTCTGTACCTCCCGGCTTTTTGCCTCAAGAGGACAGAGTTTCAGCATTAAGCGCTACGGAGGTTTAGTGGTGGTTCTTGCAGTAAGCATACATTGGCCCCGTAGTTCTCCAGGTAGGAGATCACAGCCCTCCTTTTAATCGGGTTATTCAAGCCCTTAACATTAAGAGTTAGTACCTTCAAACTAGACCCCATCATAGAAAAACACGTGGGCCACAAGCTGTGAAAGTGCAATCCCCTTGATGGAGCTGATAACGACTCAGAGATCATGTCAGTCCCGCGGAACCCCCCGGCACACTGGGTCCCTCCCGCAACCCCACCCCCAGTCCCTCGTCCCAACAGCGCCCCCCAAACATCCCCGTACCAACTGACACCCACCCCCCCATCCAGGACCTACCCCCCCAACTGTGGTCCCCATCCCAGTACCCTCCGCACCCCCGCCTCCTCCCCCCCCCCCATAACAACAACTGGAACCCCAACTTCATCATAGTCCTGGGCCTATCCAGACACAGTTCAGGCCCACAGAGTCTTCACGTGGAGGAGTGTGTGGCAGCGGAACCCCCGTCGGCTCCCCCGTCCCTCCCTGACCTGCTAGTCCTGAAGCAGATAAACCCCCTTACATAGCTTCAGCCAATACCGATTCCCCAAGGCATTGCGCAGAGCCCATGGGATCACTCCGACGTCGCTGTGTCCCTGGATACTTCTTGAATGGCCGCCGCCTGTTCCTGCGCCATTAGCTGAGGATCCGGCTTCAGGGACCTCTTGGGTCCATTCCGGCGCCTGACTCGCTGCCAGCCATCGACTGAAGTTCGTGGGGAGGATTTGGGCGAGGGCCACCGCGCTAGATCATCTCTCTCTCTGAGGTCTCGTCAAGAGTGATTCCCAGGAGTGTGCATGTATCCTGCAAGAATCGGAGCTGCTGCAAAGTCCCATTCCATTTGAAGATTAATCGAAAGGGATGGCCCCACGAGTAAGGAACACCATTTTCTCGCAGGAAGGTGGTGACTGGTTTGAAAGTTTTTCTCTTCTGTAGGGTAATGGCTGAAAGATCCTGGAATAATGATACTGGGTGGCTTTGGTAGGAGGGGTTGCTTCTTAAGGGCCTCTTGCAATATACGCTCTTTCAACTGAAAGTCTGGGAGGAACGCCAGGATGTCCGGAGGGGGAGCCGGCGCACGACGTGCCAGGCCCACCCTGTGCGCCTTGTCAATGCGTATGACAAAGCCTTCACTTTCTCCCAAAATGTCTCTGAATAGGCCCTGCAAGAAGAGAGTGACATCCGACCCTTCCGTTTTGAGTGGCACACCACGGACCCTTATATTATTCATTCGAGACCGGTTTTCAAGGTCTTCTGCGTGTGCCTGTAAATCTACCTGCTGCTCTTTGAGGCACACCACCTCCTGCTGCAGTTGCTCTATCTCCTCGCCTCTGGAGAGGTCGGCCTCCTCCACCACAGCCACTCGTTCCCCAAGGCCGTCCACGTCCCCACGCAGTTCCCTGAACTCTCCGGCCATATCCTGTTTCAATGTCTGGAAGTCCTCCCTTAAGGTGTTAAAGAGAGTCTCTAGGAAGGATTTGGTGATGGGGGTGCTTGCATCGTCCGGTCCCGGGATGGTCTTCAGGGTCCCCGAGGGTACAGGGCTTTTGTCTCCCTTGGGGGTGCCTTTCCCCAACATATCTGTTATCGTGCGCCCCGCGCTGCGTTGTCCCGTAGCCATGATGCTCGGAAATATCGACTGCGGGGGACCTCAAGCCGTGCCCACTGCAATGGGAGCAGAGCCAATATGGGGTGACTCAGCAGCCGCCGAGGGAGGGCCCTGCCCGGCCGCCCGGGCCCCACGAGTGAATTTAGGCCGCTTCTCTCACTTTGCCGTGCAGGCGCCCCGGGCCAGGACCGCTGCGCAACGTTGAGCGGTGTCTCACACCCCAGCTACAGGGCGTTGGACCTTCCACTCTTCCCCTTGGGGCAGCTCCTCAAATGCCTCTGGCTCCAGGTCCCGCTGCCGCGCCGCTGGTCCCCGCCACTTTCAAGTCTCAGGCCTCGGGCCCCGGCGCAGCTCCTGCAGTTCTGCCCACAGGCTGTAGCCTCTGTCGGGAAAGGCCCCGGACCACCTAGTCTCCGCCGCAGCATCCAAGCGCCTTCCACCTTCAGCCCGACTCTCCGGCAGCAGCGCCAGGCCCACAAGCCGGGGGCTCGATTTTCGCACCCCAGGCAGCCAGACGCAGCCCCGGACCCGGAGCAGCGCGCACTCACCGGGTCAACGGTGCAGGTCGCCGCCACGCTCCTTACTGCAGGCAGATCCGTTCCGCCCACCCGGGCCGCCAGAGCTTCGCCAGTGCGGGGAAGGTCACTGCTTCAGAGCGGGCACCGGGGCCAGGCCCCAAAGCCGGGGGCTCGGGTATCGCGGCGATCCGGCGGAGGCGACTCCGGTGCACTGTCGCTCCTCGTGGCGGCGGGCGATCTCCCGGCAACCAGGCCCCGCGCCGCAGCTCAACGATGCCCCTTGGTCCGCCGCACACCGGGACCTCGCCTCTTCCGCGGGCTAGAAGCCCAGTCACCACTGGCAGCAGCCACCCGCCACGTCCAACAAAATGGCGGGTCGGGATGTCGCCGGGAAGGAGAGTCCGCTCAGGGCCACCGCGGGACGTCGCCAGTCACTGGAGACAGCGGGAACCGGCCCTCGGAGTCCTGGGCCACAAGCGCTTGCTTTCTGGGGGCTACCGTGGGTGGTAAGGGCTACTGAGAGGTCAGGACGGGGGAATTAAGCCGGGAGCCTCACACGGCAACGTCCATCCCGGTCGCCATCTTGACCACGCCCCCGTTTTCTATCTTTTTTAAGACTGTCAGGACAACAATGACCCCACATTTCTGCACCGTACAATGCCGCTCCCCTCGCTAGAACCTTGTATATTTCAATTGTGGGACTCACAGGTTTGTGACTGGATTTATGAAAAACCTTTGCTAGGCCCCCTGGTGTTTGTGCTAATTTTAGGGTTGATGTTTTTGATTTGGGTCCCCCAATCCATTGATACTGTGATGGTTATGCCGAGATAGTCAAAAGCAGATACTCTCTAGGGGTTTACCATTAAGAGATGGATTTGATCGGGAACTTTTGGCTGAGTTAAACACCATAAATTTTGTTTTCTGGAGGTTGATCTCAAGCCCTCTTTCTTTACAAAACGCATCAAATCTATTGAGTACCCTCTGTATCCCCATGCGGGATTGTGATAGCAATAAAGTATCATCGGCAAACATCATAGCTGGGATTTTGCGTGTTGCCAGCTTAGGGACGTCCAAATCTTTCTCTAGGAGTAAAAAATCAACTAACCCGTTTATAAACAGGCTAAAAAGGGTTGGGGCGAAGACACAACCCTGGCGGACACCTCTTCCTACAGGAATGGGGGCTGTGAGTTTTTCTTCTTCGATGAACTGTAATTTCGATAATTACCTTCATTATGACTGTCCCCGCTGAGCCTTGTCTTATTTGGTCTTTGGAGAGTAGAATAAAACATATTTTTATATAGGAGATTGAGATTTCACTAGTACATTTTGTGATACAGCTCTGAGTATGTTGTAATTCAATTATTAAAGAAGTATGCTGGACATTCATATATGCCCGTACTTAGAATGTCTACCAACCTAAAATAGTTTTGACTCATCTTTTTACTGAATATGAGCCATGAATATAATTAATAAATATCGTGGCATTTTTATTAAGTATTTGAGAATATATATACTTTAAGATCGGTTGATATCATCTTCAATGAGGTATTTCTACACAATAGACACTAGTGACGATATTGAGTGTGGGCTTTGAGTGCCCTATTTTGCTTGTGAGTTAAACAAGTAATGTCAGTTCTATCTCCATCAGATAGTCCGTTGTTGATATTCGCTGGATATCGTGTGAAAACCAAGATGTTTACATCTGGGAGGAAGTGAGTATCTTTATTTGTGCTCTCGTCTCGGTAGTCCGTCATTCATATCTATTATATTTGGACACGTGACAGGAACTCCGTGAACATCCTTTGGAATGGGGAGAGTATTTAAACTGGCGCCGTGTACAACATTGTTGTTTGCCGTTTTGAGCATTATACTCCAACACGCGGGACGCTTTTAGCTAATGAACTAAAAGGTAAGGATTGGATGGCGGTTTGCTAGTCGGCACGCTACGCATTTATGTAACTGGTTTCTAATACGAGTCTTGTCTGTCTGCTTGCCTCCTAGGGAATGCACGTAGCTAGAACCTCGTGTGATCCATGATTCCCGTAACGTGGGACCGTATATTATTAAGTAAGCTATTTCTCTTCTATGAGTAGAGTATTTACGTTCACATAAGTATAGATTGGGAGTAAGATATGAATTGTTTCTTTTCCCTTCACCAGCGGATCTCTGACTTCTGAATCTACAGACTGTGTATGTCAATGATCACACTCTTACCGCGTGTTTGGTTTACACTATCCCTGACTTGTGTAAGTATAAAAAGGAGGAAATAGTTAGAGCTGCTTATATTTGTACCTCGGGCAGCTCGTAACAGTGCTCTTTTTGCCCATAGATTACAGTTGCTATTTATGGAGCTCAGAAAGTATCTTGCTGTGCCCTCCAAAATCATTATAGCGAGTAAGTAGGAGGTGTGCGTTTTTCTTTTGTGGCAAGCATGAATCTTGTTGCCGCTTTCTCAGGGTGCAAACATGATGTTTGGGTATAATTTTTGAGAGCAAACCTAGATTTGAGTGCACTTTATAATCTTATGCAACAACTACTTGAAGAGAGTGTAATAATCTCTAGTGACTTGAATATTATGTAGGACATTGACAATATGCCGTATTGAGGTCAATGTCAATATAGATACAACTACAGCCTGACTGGAGTCTAATGTTTAGACCGCATGGGGTATTAGGTTATATAATCTGATCACTAGCTTCATTCACTAAAAAACATCGGGCTCTGTTAATACTAAACTAGGTGTTTATTTATCGTACATAGGACGAGTCTGTTTTTAAACGTTGAGAAGATAATTCGCTGGACGAATATCTCCTACAAGTGAGAAGGAGGCAGAGTACCCCTTATCATATACTGAGCGATTTTTATCGGTTGAGGTAGGTGATATATCATGTCTGTCACAATAACCACCTCTTTGGTCCAAAATAGACTGTAATGGCCCTATTGTGTCCTTATTGATAGTACCAACATAAAGCTACACTGCTGGCTCTGTGAATATAGCACTGTGCATAACCAATATAGGCTGTACTAGATATAGTTAACATGAGGAACATACCCATGTGATCAAACGAAATGAAGTACATTGTTTATGATTTGGATTTTTTTATATATATACATATAATATGATGCTGCTAGTAAATGTATGGTCTGTCTAGTGTAACCTGGAAGCAATGTTCAATAGATGTTTTGGGATGTAGAAATGTGTATACATTATGTTTTTTTAATAATGTGATGTGGTGTTATTATGAACAACTAAGATTGGTTTTCTTTTGAATTTTCAGAACTATTGGGAAACATTTATTACAATTGTCCTGATGAAGGCGGTCAGACATTAAATATACCGCCGAAACGCGTCGATGCTTAAGGAGCAAAACTGGAATAAGAAATTAAGGAAAATTCAAAATAAGTGTTTTGTTGGAATTTAGTCCTTTTCCGTAGCTCCTCTCAATTGGAATGTTGATTTTATTTATTATATAATGTTCCGTCCTGTATGTGTTTCCCATTTTTTAACAAAATATAATGTATGTCAATAAATTGTTTAAGATTTACTTTTATTAGAGTGTTTTACTTCTATTAACATTTTTAAATTGTTTATATTGCTTCCTTGTTATAATTTGATATTGGTGAATCTATGTGTGTGTCTGTAAGAACCTGTGTGTCTACGGTAATTCGCCCAAAGGGAATTATATTCTGACTTGTGTCAATTGTGGAACCCTATCCCTTTGGTTTCAGGGTCCCTCTCTCTTTTATTAGAGTTTTTCTTCCTTGCCATACCTAATTTGTGCATAATTACCTTCATGCAGCCGCCTCAAGATTGCTCCTTTTTTCAGTGGAAACAAATTTAGACCTCCAAAATGCTCGCTTCGGCTTCAGAAAAGGCCATCTTTTTGTTGTGCCTCCGCTTTATTCACCAGTGGTATTATAACATGGGTGCAGTTTGGACAGGGATTGCGCAGTAGCAACTCTTCTCAGAACTGCTAGCTTGGCTACAATAGATGGCAAAATAGACATCCTAACCTTCAGGATCAACACCTTAAAAGAAAGTTTGCCAAAATAGCAGCATGCCTGAATAGTGCTAAGATCAGAATCTCTGGTGTAGAGGATGAAGTGAAAGACGCAACTGGGAAAGTGGCTTCACTGAAAGAAGTGTTGGACAGCATCTGAGGTAAGGGTTAAGATTTCAAGGGTAGATCCTGGCGGAATAACATCAGGGTCGTGGGAGTTATGGAAACAACACATTCCAACAGAATGAAACAATTAGTCAAACCTCCAAGCGGACATATTTGGCTGAGAAACATTTTCCTTGTGTATAGGTCTCTAGGTCCCTGCAGGAACCCTGGTCAGTGTCCTTGCTCGATAGTTGTTGAGTTCTTAAATTACAGAGATAGAAACACAATGCTTTGGCTCAGTGGAGCAAGAGCAGATGTACAATTCAAAGATAGCGCTATTGTTTTTCCAAACTTAACATTTGTATTTTGGAGACCAGATTCTCCTTAATTGGGATAAAACCCAACTCCTTAAGAAGGACCTAAAATACACCATGCTCTTCAATGAGGGATGCGGGGAAGACTGTTTTGGGCTGAGAAGTATGAGTCCTGGGGTGGGGTTCCTACCGGATGCCCCCTATTCATATTCTGGACGACAACTGTGAGAAGTTGGCCTGGCATATGATGTCCACTCTTCTAGTGGGCACCTTGCACCAGTCTAAACAACCCTTATTAATGGTAGGTTTAAAGACAACCTATATAGAAAGCTATCCTAGTGGTAGCTGTAGAGAGCAGCCTTCAAGCTAAGTCTTGAAGGAATGTAAAGCAGCTTGTTTTACCAGTCTATAATCCAGTGAATGACCAAATGAAAGGAGAACCACACCAGGTATATATATATAAAATATATGTATTTATTCTAAACACATCCCTCTAGTCTTTTTATGAGGATAGAGGCAAAAGTACATTCAGTAAACTTAATTAGCACACAGTAAATTAGCACAATATACGTTGAGCCCTAGGGTTGTACCAAACCATATATTAAGAAAGTGGTATAAGAACCATGACTGACATAGAGACAAGGTCTAGAGCCTGTAGAATCGCTGGGGCCACCAGGAACCACCCAAGGTAATGACAAAGGGGACCCACGGGGGACGCGTGCAGTGTCTGAACAAAGCCGCAAATCACCATTAGCATCTATGAGGAAAGTCACGGGTTGAATTTTAAAGATAAAGGACACTTAGAAAAGGACTTGGAGCAAACCCCTTTAGAACTAGGAGGTTCTAGAGTCCAGGAGCACCGGAGTACTTGAGTTACCTCACCCAGGGAAGCCGGTTGCATAGGTGTCTTTTCGTGTCGGGTTTCGTTGTCGATTTCAATGGCGATCTGCGGCAAAGTGCTGCTGGCATCCAAGTGGAAAGTGTCCGGGTGGATCCAAGGCTGATCGGAGATGTGAAGACCCTGAAAGCAGAGGGGACAGAGTCTGGGTAACTTGCCAGTGACCAGGAAGGCGATGAGCGGATGCCCACCGATGTCGGGTGCTTGCAGGTGAAAAAGGTGAAGCTTGACTCTTCAGCCACGAGGACCAGGAGGCGTAGACAACCAGGTGCTGTATTCGAGCTGTCCCACAAAGGATGTCGAGTACTGCGATGTCGGTTTCCGGATTGGACCCAACAAGCCTTGGCAATAGCAACCCGCGCGGAAAGCAGAGATTGGCTTCGGTACAGACCAGTAAGGTCTGAGGGACTCCCCACGCGGTGGAGAGTCAGGGCACGTCTGGAGCAACCAGGGTAGCATAAGGAAAAGTACATTTACCTTCGAGGGGTCCCACCAGTCGACAGACCAGGGATCGCGAAGGGGCCTCGAGCTGAAATGCAAGAAGCGGTCTCATGGAACACTTGTGGAGTGTAGGCCCACAATCTTCGGTGCAGATGGTGCTTGGGCTTGGACTACAAGTAGCCCAATGCACAACTTTGGGAAAGCTCGGAAAGTCAATGCACTACCAAATGTGCACGGTGTCCGGGAGTTCTGGTCCCACGTCACTTGTGAGAGCTGCGGGTCTCAGCTTTGCTGGGATCCCGTGTCGGCCTCTGAGAAGTCTGGAAGTCCATGTCCTGTGTCGCAAATACTTTGGAGTCCGGCGGGAACTTCGTAAATGCGGACTGGCAAGATTCTTCTTTGGTGCCTGTTTTAACAGGGGAGTCACTCCTTGACCCCAAGGGAGATTCTTCAGTCATCTAGTCGTTAGTAGTGTGTCGAAGTTCCAGGATTCAGCTTCAGAGTTTCGTCCAGGTATAAGTCCTGTTGCCAGGGGTCCCTTACTTATACTAAGAAAAGGGGTTGGACATACTCTGGAGCCCCACCTATGGGAGGGTCTAGAAAGAGGGGTGGTTACACCCCTTTCCCTTTGTCCAGTTTCGTGCCAGAGCAAGGGGCTGAGCGCCCCTGCAACCGGTTTGAACTGGGGTATGCACAGGGACACCAAATGTGCCCCCAGCACTGTCTGAAAAGCACTCTGAGTGCCCACACTCAGCCCCAATACACTAAAGCCTGTCTGGGAGGAGGTTACACCTCCTTGTGACAGAAAACCTATTGTCCAGGTCTCCCCTGCCGAAATTTTGTTCAGCAGCAGGAGGTCCAACCCGTGTCTGTGGCTGCAGCATCCATTTTGTGATGCTAGAGTTCTTTAAAACTATTACCGGTTAGGTCAGTGTGTACATGTCTCCTGCTCTCGAAGGGTGGAATGCTACCCCCGCCGGGGGGGGGGGGAATAGGATTCCAAAGTGTTTGACCTCAAACACAACATGTTTCCATGCAGCCATTCCAAAGTTAGCATTTACCGCGAGGTTATAAAGCACTTCAGAGTATATGGTCTGGCTGCATCACAGAACAGCCTCAGAGAATAGGCTCCGAAAGCTGCAGAGGAGCCCAGCTCATGCATGGGCACCCTCTCACACGAAACCAAGCACTCTGCCTTCAGGATTGATAAGGCTTGCCATAGGAGTGAATGATAGGTCTATATGTTTCAGTGATTAAAGGTAGATATAGGTAACCTATATCTTAGTAAGGGGTGCATGCACCACCTTACACAGGCTGCATTAGCAGACCTGTGGTGCCATTTTGGAAGGCTTCCCAGGAGTAGCATAATACATGCTTCAGCCCCTGGTAGGCCTCTGGGGTACTTCTGCCCGTGGTACCTAAGGTACCATTTACTAGGGACTCACAAGGGTAACCCAGTAACTAATCTGGACTGTACCTAATGTACATGCAATCAATTTAGAGAGGAAGCAGCTAGGCTGGGGTCCTGAATAGCAGGGCCCCATCCAGACTAAAGGAGAGAAACCGTGAAACACCAGCAAAAAGTGAGGGTAACCATAGTAAGCAGATCCTACTCTCCTACAACAATGTCCTGTTCTACATTAAACTTGCTGTCCTAACACGAAGAGACATGCTCTGATCTTGGAAGCGGTTGGGTATTACATGCAATGGCAACGTCATTTCCCAAGGAGTTGTTTGTACTAAACGTTCAGGGCACCCTGGGTAGAGTATATGGTTGCTTGCATGTTTCTCTTGTTTAGAGGCACACTAGGTGTCGTTCAGCAAATTCCATTTTGGACTGGGGTTTATTGGAGTAGGCAGTGTGTGGTCGAAGACTCTTGAAGAAGAGTTCTTTCAATAGCATTTGGGGTCTGTGGGGGAAGGGATGCTTTTGATCATTAGGATAGGTTATTGTATTGTGTCATGGTAATGGATTTAATGATTGGTCCAGTAAACCTCTACGCAGGACAGGAGGGCCAATGATTAATTTAACTGATGCATCACCAGATATATCCATTGATCAGCGGCCGATTAAATTGCTTAGTTGGATAATATGAATTGAGGGTTACAGTGTTTTATTTCACAGAGTAACCAAGTAAACCGATGATTGGTTCAAACAAATTGTAAAGGTTCATTTGCAGTTCATAAGCATATTAGTGCCCACATGGAGAGGGGGTGGGAAGTGAAGTGAGGGATATTGTGTGAAAAAAGTGACAAAATACACAAATAATCAATTGCACATCATTGATTAAAGATTCCCTTAGATATATATACACTGGTCTCCTGAATTCGGAGCCACATTTAAACGGAATGATTCATATTCAAAAATCAGAGAGCAGTATCTCCTATCTATGGCTGTAAGAATCCTGTGTAACCATAGGAGTACATATCATGGAAAACGTCTACGTTTCGACCCTATGAGGTAGGGTAAATGGCCCTTACAGGCGGGTCTTCATCAGGACAAAGGAGCAGTGAGCGGACCTCCTAGGGTAGAAAGAGAATGAAAATGCTACTTAAAAGGCTAGTCATTACCCAATTGCCTCTGCGTGTGTGGTCCGCGGGGCAGTACATTAAAAACAACAAACTAACAGAGGACTATCATGATCACAAGTGCTATTTACCTTAGGAGTGGAGGGGCGAAGCAGTAGCCTTGGATTTAGGTCGTTACCGCAAACAGGTATTCTAAAATTGTAAAGAACGGACCCCGAAGTATTAGTTCCATGCACTTTTTAAAAAAACAATCGATCAGGGCACTGTGTGCCGACAGGAGGGAAAGGGATTGTGAAAATTACCTTCGGTCCCATCCAATTAGTCGGGAACGATGTCAACAGATCTAATCTGCATCAAACAAAAAAATGAGAGCGCAAAGCCTCGTCAGTTGGAAATTGTTACACGGAGGAAGGTAGCGCCCTAATGCGTTATTCAGTGTCCAACTACAAAAGGTGGGTTTTTTTTTTACCTTGTCAGACAGAACGCTGGCGTGGTCTCGAGGCAGTAGATGCAAAATGACTCTCGTAACCAGGAAGTGGCGGTAGAGGGGCATGGTTACGTTTATGAAGTCTGGTGCAAAAACAGTAGAGGGACTCTCAGTTTAGCGGTTGCTATGCGATGATAGACGTTGTCGCTACAACGATCCACAAAATCAAGAAACTAAACAGTGGGAAGACTCTACACAGAGCGATTGTTTATACGATGAGGAACATTTTTTGGAAAAAAACGTGCATATTGAGTGACTGGATTGATTCAAAATTACAAAATCATAAAATTACAAAAATACAAAAACACACGGACTCTGGCGTCTAATAAATCGTTACCATTGGGTGCATGTACCTGCTCAACAGGGCGGTAAAAATGCACATTACATAAATAAAACGTAAAACTGGTGCAACCAGGACAAATTGCATTAGGCAAACGTATGGGTGCATGTACCTACCGTGCAAGGTGGTAAAATGCATCCACGTTAGGATTGTTAAATTGTGCACCTTAAGAGGGCATTGTTCAAAGGGTATTCACAAGGTGTTTATAGAATAGCTAGTTGGGCAAAGCTACTATCAGATTCGTTCAAGCCATTCCGTACTGAATCAAAGGTTTGCATCCATTTTAATTCTCTTACATTAAGGATAAGAGCAATGTTGCCTCCCCTAGGGCCCAATTTCACATGTTCCAAAATAATCCATCTCAGACTATCTGGTGGGTGGTTATTTTTCAGACAATGTTCCACCAGGGGTGCCCCTTCGACCATGCATCTTATTCTACTACAATGTTGTAGGAAGCGCGTCTTCATGCGCTGTTGTGTTTGGCCGACGTATATTTGATCACAAGGACAGATAATGCAGTATATTACGTCCTCCGTGTTACAGTTGGTGTGGGATTTGAGTTTCACACGGTGCTGTTGGTAGGTGAACTCCTTGGTTTGGATAGTCGACGGACAGGCCTTACAGTTGCCACACTTGAAATGTCCCAAAATCGGAGGAAGGTTCCAGAGGGACGTGATGGAGGGAGTGGGGGTGGTGTCCAAGAGTGAGCACACCACATGGTCACGTATGTTCTTGCCTTTCCTGAAGGAGTGTAGGGGTAAGTCTTGGCATCCCAAATCATTCGATATCATTGGCCAATGTTTGTTTATCACTTTTTTTATCTCATTGCTCTTGGTGGAAAAAGTGGTGACGCAAATGAGTTTGTGATCATTGTTGTTAACTCGTTCATTTGGTTGTAATAGCGTTTCCCGTGGGTTAAACCATGCTCTCTTGCGAGCCTTCTTAGTAAGTCTTGTCGGGTAGCCTCGTTCAATTAGGCGGTCCATCAGTTTTTTTGACTCCTCCATATAGTCTTCCTTCTTACTGCAATTCCGTCGAATTCTGAGGAATTGCCCGAAAGGTAGATTATCCCTCAGGCTCCTAGGATGGTGACTAGTGTATTGCAATAGGGAGTTTCGTTCTGTGGGCTTCCTAAAGAGGTTGGTATGTAGTTCCCCATCTTCAGCAATGATTTCCAGATCTAAGAAATTAATCTTGTGTTTATCACAATGAATCGTGAATTGTATGTCCCGTGATCTCTTATTGAGCCAGCAGAAGAAATGGTTTATGTCGTCATCTGTGCCAGACCAAATCAGGAGGATGTCATCTATGTATCTCATCCACAATTTAATTCCTGAACGGAAGGGATTGGTATCATTCAAAATGAAAGAAGTTTCAAACGCAGACATAAAGATAATCGCTAGGTCCGGGGCATAGGCGGCTCCCATCGCGACTCCCTTTGTCTGCAGATAGAAGCAATTCTGAAAGATAAAGAAATTGCGCATCATCGCAATCTTTAGTAGTAGGGCAATGAATCTTGTAGGAACCCGTACAGGAGCTACCCGCTTCTCCAGTGCCAAGGTAACCACCGCGAGTGCTTCGTCCTTTGGGATGCTCATGTACAGAGACACGATATCACATGTTGCCAAAAGTTCCTTACTGTGGTCAAAAGGGCGTCCGTCAACAATATTGATAGTGTGTGTTGTGTCCCTCAGATACGTTTCGGTCTGTTCAGCCAGCGGTTTTAGAAAGAAGTCTATGTAACGACACAGTGGTTCTAATATTGATCCACATCCCGACACTATTGGTCGACCCGGCGGATTATGTAGGTCTTTGTGGACTTTGGGTAAGGTGTAGATAGTTGGTATCCTGGGATTTCTTTGGTTGAGATACTGATACTCTTGTTCCGACAGGAAACCCTCATCCATCCCTTCCTTAGTGACCCTATGTATTTCGGCAGCCAAATCCTTTGACGGATCACCGGGCAGTTTTTTGTAGCTGACCCCATCTGATAATTGTCTCATGATTTCATCTCTGTAGTTGCTTACATCCTGTACAATAATGGCACCACCCTTGTCGGCCGGTTTAACTATGATGTCCCTGTTGTCTCTAATGGATGATAAAGCCAGGCGCTCAGCTCTGCTGATATTGAAATTGGTATACCTGGGCTCTTTCAGGATTAGGTTCACATCTCGGAGGACCAAACTCTCGTATGCCAAGATGGTACTGGTCATGGCATATGTGGGAGGTACAAAGGTGGATGGTATACGGAGGCCAGTTGTTGTTCCTATGTTCATGGGTGGTTTGTCTTTAAAGAAATATCTAAGTCTGACTTTTCTAAAGAAATTGTGAAGTTCCTTGATAGTGTTGAACACATTAGGTAGAGATGTTGGTACAAAAGACAGACCACGGCTCAGCACTTTGATCTCTTCATCGTTAAGACTTCGTGATGAAATGTTTATAACAGGATTGCTGGGCAGTCTTACCACCTGTAATTCTTCCGGCGGGTGGATCTCTCTCCATGTTCCTCCTGTTGGAAATGGACCTGTTTGGTGCCTCGTCCTCTGTCGTTGTTCCAACTCGGGTCCACATTTTGTTGGCCTCTGCCGGTACCCCTGGTCCAATTGTTGCCTCGTCCTCGTGGGGGTCTCCATCCCCCCCGTCCTAAAAAAGGTTGGGGATATGCTGGACCATACGTTTCTTGATAGCCGTAGTTGCCACTTGAGTCAGCCTGAGCGGAGTCTTCCCCAGAGCTATAGGAGGAATCGGAAAAGGTCGAAAAATTACGTCTACCCCTGTAGCCACCTCGGCCACGGTTGGTGAATCGTCCTTGGGGGTCTTGGCGGTAGTAGTCCTCTTGTAGGTACGGGTATGTCTTTTTCTTGTCGTATAAACGCATGTCCCGGGCAAGCTTTTCTAGTTTCTTCTTAATAGTTACGGTCTCGAAATCCTGAAGTGTTGCGACCAATTTGGACAAGGCTTCTTTCGAGTTCGTGAGTGTCGTATCTCCCGTGATTTCGGCTTTAAGATCAGAAATCTCTTTGGTTAGTGCTTGAATTTGGTCCGCAGCCGTCTCAATACCTAGCACCATCCAATGTCTGGAGCAGTTGTTAGCAACACAGCTGAAACCTTCTCTAAATTTAGGGACGTCCACGAATATTGCCGGTTCTACCCTAACTTGTAGACCTGCTGGGATGATGTTAGATTGTAGACATTGTGCCAGAAAATGTCCGTGTAGTTTGATTCTGATTAGCTTTTTTTCAAGGCGTTCCAATTTACGGATTTTGTCGTTCAAGGAAAAATCAATCGGCGGTATGCTAGGTGATAGGAAGGTATTAGCTGGATCATTAAGAAGCTGTTGTATGTAGTCCTCGGAAAAAGACAGAATGTCCTTGTCTACCATTCTGTGTTAGCATGAAAATAGCCAAAATATTTACAGTGATATAGTTAAAAAAGAGAGGGAATATTTTGGCTATTTTCATGCTAACACAGAATGGTAGACAAGGACATTCTGTCTTTTTCCGAGGACTACATACAACAGCTTCTTAATGATCCAGCTAATACCTTCCTATCACCTAGCATACCACCGATTGATTTTTCCTTGAACGACAAAATCAGTAAATTGGAACGCCTTGAAAAAAAGCTAATCAGAACCAAACTACACGGACATTTTCTGGCACAATGTCTACAATCTAACATCATCCCAGCAGGTCTACAAGTTAGGGTAGAACCAGCAATATTCGTGGACGTCGCTAAATTTAGAGAAGGTTTCAGCTGTGTTGCTAACAACTGCTCCAGACATTGGATGGTGCTAGGTATTGAGACGGCTGCGGACCAAATTCAAGCACTAACCAAAGAGATTTCTGATCTTAAAGCCGAAATCACGGGAGATACGACACTCACGAACTCGAAAGAAGCCTTGTCCAAATTGGTCGCAACACTTCAGGATTTCGAGACCGTAACTATTAAGAAGAAACTAGAAAAGCTTGCCCGGGACGTGCGTTTATACGACAAGAAAAAGACATACCCGTACCTACAAGAGGACTACTACCGCCAAGACCCCCAAGGACGATTCACCAACCGTGGCCGAGGTGGCTACAGGGGTAGACGTAATTTTTCGACCTTTTCCGATTCCTCCTATAGCTCTGGGGAAGACTCCGCTCAGGCTGACTCAAGTGGCAACTACGGCTATCAAGAAACGTATGGTCCAGCATATCCCCAACCTTTTTTAGGACGGGGGGATGGAGACCCCCACGAGGACGAGGCAACAATTGGACCAGGGGTACCGGCAGAGGCCAACAAAATGTGGACCCGAGTTGGAACAACGACAGAGGACGAGGCACCAAACAGGTCCATTTCCAACAGGAGGAACATGGAGAGAGATCCACCCGCCGGAAGAATTACAGGTGGTAAGACTGCCCAGCAATCCTGTTATAAACATTTCATCACGAAGTCTTAACGATGAAGAGATCAAAGTGCTGAGCCGTGGTCTGTCTTTTGTACCAACATCTCTACCTAATGTGTTCAACACTATCAAGGAACTTCACAATTTCTTTAGAAAAGTCAGACTTAGATATTTCTTTAAAGACAAACCACCCATGAACATAGGAACAACAACTGGCCTCCGTATACCATCCACCTTTGTACCTCCCACATATGCCATGACCAGTACCATCTTGGCATACAAGAGTTTGGTCCTCCGAGATGTGAACCTAATCCTGAAAGAGCCCAGGTATACCAATTTCAATATCAGCAGAGCTGAGCGCCTGGCTTTATCATCCATTAGAGACAACAGGGACATCATAGTTAAACCGGCCGACAAGGGTGGTGCCATTATTGTACAGGATGTAAGCAACTACAGAGATGAAATCATGAGACAATTATCAGATGGGGTCAGCTACAAAAAACTGCCCGGTGATCCGTCAAAGGATTTGGCTGCCGAAATACATAGGGTCACTAAGGAAGGGATGGATGAGGGTTTCCTGTCGGAACAAGAGTATCAGTATCTCAACCAAAGAAACCCCAGGATACCAACTATCTACACCTTACCCAAAGTCCACAAAGACCTACATAATCCGCCGGGTCGACCAATAGTGTCGGGATGTGGATCAATATTAGAACCACTGTGTCGTTACATAGACTTCTTTCTAAAACCGCTGGCTGAACAGACCGAAACGTATCTGAGGGACACAACACACACTATCAATATTGTTGACGGACGCCCTTTTGACCACAGTAAGGAACTTTTGGCAACATGTGATATCGTGTCTCTGTACACGAGCATCCCACAGGACAAAGCACTCGCGGTGGTTACCTTGGCACTGGAGAAGCGGGTAGCTCCTGTACGGGTTCCTACAAGATTCATTGCCCTACTACTAAAGATTGCGATGATGCGCAATTTCTTTATCTTTCAGAATTGCTTCTATCTGCAGACAAAGGGAGTCGCGATGGGAGCAGCCTATGCCCCGGACCTAGCGATTATCTTTATGTCTGCGTTTGAAACTTCTTTCATTTTGAATGATACCAATCCCTTCCGTTCAGGAATTAAATTGTGGATGAGATACATAGATGACATCCTCCTGATTTGGTCTGGCACAGATGACGACATAAACCATTTCTTCTGCTGGCTCAATAAGAGATCACGGGACATACAATTCACGATTCATTGTGATAAACACAAGATTAATTTCTTAGATCTGGAAATCATTGCTGAAGATGGGGAACTACATACCAACCTCTTTAGGAAGCCCACAGAACGAAACTCCCTATTGCAATACACTAGTCACCATCCTAGGAGCCTGAGGGATAATCTACCTTTCGGGCAATTCCTCAGAATTCGACGGAATTGCAGTAAGAAGGAAGACTATATGGAGGAGTCAAAAAAACTGATGGACCGCCTAATTGAACGAGGCTACCCGACGAGACTTACTAAGAAGGCTCGCAAGAGAGCATGGTTTAACCCATGGGAAACGCTATTACAACCAAATGAACGAGTTAACAACAATGATCACAAACTCATTTGCGTCACCACTTTTTCCACCAAGAGCAATGAGATAAAAAAAAAGTGATAAACAAACATTGGCCAATGATATCGAATGATTTGGGATGCCAAGACTTACCCCTACACTCCTTCAGGAAAGGCAAGAACATACGTGACCATGTGGTGTGCTCACTCTTGGACACCACCCCCACTCCCTCCATCACGTCCCTCTGGAACCTTCCTCCGATTTTGGGACATTTCAAGTGTGGCAACTGTAAGGCCTGTCCGTCGACTATCCAAACCAAGGAGTTCACCTACCAACAGCACCGTGTGAAACTCAAATCCCACACCAACTGTAACACGGAGGACGTAATATACTGCATTATCTGTCCTTGTGATCAAATATACGTCGGCCAAACACAACAGCGCATGAAGACGCGCTTCCTACAACATTGTAGTAGAATAAGATGCATGGTCGAAGGGGCACCCCTGGTGGAACATTGTCTGAAAAATAACCACCCACCAGATAGTCTGAGATGGATTATTTTGGAACATGTGAAATTGGGCCCTAGGGGAGGCAACATTGCTCTTATCCTTAATGTAAGAGAATTAAAATGGATGCAAACCTTTGATTCAGTACGGAATGGCTTGAACGAATCTGATAGTAGCTTTGCCCAACTAGCTATTCTATAAACACCTTGTGAATACCCTTTGAACAATGCCCTCTTAAGGTGCACAATTTAACAATCCTAACGTGGATGCATTTTACCACCTTGCACGGTAGGTACATGCACCCATACGTTTGCCTAATGCAATTTGTCCTGGTTGCACCAGTTTTACGTTTTATTTATGTAATGTGCATTTTTACCGCCCTGTTGAGCAGGTACATGCACCCAATGGTAACGATATATTAGACGCCAGAGTCCGTGTGTTTTTGTATTTTTGTAATTTTATGATTTTGTAATTTTGAATCAATCCAGTCACTCAATATGCACGGTTTTTTCAAAAAAATGTTCCTCATCGTATAAACAATTGCTCTGTGTAGAGTCTTCCCACTGTTTAGTTTCTTGATTTTGTGGATCGTTGTAGCGACAACGTCTATCATCGCATAGCAACCGCTAAACTGAGAGTCCCTCTACTGTTTTTGCACCCGACTTCATAAACGTAACCACGCCCCTCTACCGCCACTTCCTGGTTACGCGAGTCATTTTGCATCTACTGCCTCGAGACCACGCCAGCGTTCTGTCTGACAAGGTAAAAAAAAAAACCACCTTTTGTAGTTGGACACTGAATAACGCATTAGGGCGCTACCTTCCTCCGTGTAACAATTTCCAACTGACGAGGCTTTGCTCTCTCATTTTTTTGTTTGATGCAGATTAGATCTGTTGACATCGTTCCCGACGAATTGGATGGGACCGAAGGTAATTTTCATAATCCCTTTCCCTCCTGTCGGCACACAGTGCCCTGGTCGATTGGTTTTTTTAAAAGTGCATGGAACTAATACTTCGGGGTCCGTTCTTTACAATTTTAGAATACCTGTTTGCGGTAACGACCTAAATCCAAGGCTACTGCTTCGCCCCTCCACTCCTAAGGTAAATAGCACTTGTGATCATGATAGTCCTCTGTTAGTTTGTTGTTTTTAATGTACTGCCCCGCGGACCACACACGCAGAGGCAATTGGGTAATGACTAGCCTTTTAAGTAGCATTTTCATTCTCTTTCTACCCTAGGAGGTCCGCCCACTGCTCATTTGTCCTGATGAAGACCCGCCTGTAAGGGCCATTTACCCTACCTCATAGGGTCGAAACGTAGACGTTTTCCATGATATGTACTCCTATGGTTACACAGGATTCTTACAGCCATAGATAGGAGATACTGCTCTCTGATTTTTGAATATGAATCATTCCGTTTAAATGTGGCTCCGAATTCAGGAGACCAGTGTATATATATCTAAGGGAATCTTTAATCAATGATGTGCAATTGATTATTTGTGTATTTTGTCACTTTTTTCACACAATATCCCTCACTTCACTTCCCACCCCCTCTCCATGTGGGCACTAATATGCTTATGAACTGCAAATGAACCTTTACAATTTGTTTGAACCAATCATCGGTTTACTTGGTTACTCTGTGAAATAAAACACTGTAACCCTCAATTCATATGCTGAATAATTTCTTTCCTAATTGCTGGTGTTTCATCAATTTATAAATAACTGTTTGACAGTCTGGGACCCCTCTCTTTGTATAATAACCTATCACCCAGGTCCCATTGACTAGCTGGGTCTGACCCTGTTACTTGATAACATAGTTGGATAATATGGCCTCGACCCAAAGAAGGTGAGGCAAGTGCTGTCCTTGAATCAACATGATATTGGCATGCTGCAAGAAGTGCACCATCGGCCGAAAGCAATACAGTAATCAGTCTACTGTGGAAACAAAGATACTAGTCAAATATGTCCTATTTTGGAAGGGTGGCCACTTTAGTTTGCAAAATCCTAAACTGCATACCTCTTGACTGCTCAACTGATGCACAGGGGAGATAGGTGATCAGAACAAATGCACATGGTTGCTCTGGCGTATAGAAATAGCTATATGGCAGTTAAGTTGCCTCGCCAGACTTCTTTCATCCAATCCTAGAAGAGATGCTGTGAGAGTATATCGCACATTAGCGGGGGTGACTACTTCAATACCATATTAGATCTGAAGTGGGATCGATCTAAAGTGGACCAGCGCATTTCGAGTGCTCTGGACAGCACGGCGCCTTGGTCTAGTACAGGTTCCGTGAGGTGGCTAAAAACCGCCCCTTGGTTCACTGCTGAGCTGAGGGAGGCTAAGTCAGCATGCAAGCGTCTTGAGAGATGCTGGAGAGTCAACTACTTGCCTATTCACAGGACTGAATATAAGCCAAGTCTCAAAATCTACCACGGCCTAATTAGGAAAACTCGTTCTTCGTACTTTGCAGACAGGATTGATAAAGCGGACTGCTCAGCTAAGTAGTTGTTCTGAGTGTATAAAGAGATATCCTCACTATCTACCATAGAGGTACCCGAGGTTGGATCCGTTGCATCCTGTAATCAGATAGCAGAGTTCTTTGCCACTAAGGTGAAAGATATTTACTCTACCCTCCCCGTGGAAGCCAGGGACGGGTCTAGCAGAGAGGGGGTGTCCAGTGGTGGGATAACGGAGTCTGAGTGCCTGAAGACGTTTAAGGTTCCTGATGGTGATATGCTAAGTAAGTTAGCTAGTAGCATGAAATCTGGCTCACCTAAGGACCCTGCACCAGCAAAAATTTTGAGAGGAAACAGTGAGACTTTAGTGCCTTATATTAGGTATCTGTTAGAGCTCTCTTTCAGCCTAGGCAAAGTACCGAAACCCTTGAAGGAAGCTGTGGCCCTTCCTCTGAAAAAGAAGCCACAGATTAGTATAGCTCAGTTAAGTAATCTGCGTCCTATTTCACTCCTCCCATATTTTGCGAAAATTGCTGAAAAGATGGTTAATCAACAACTAATAGCCCACATTGAGACCCATAAGCTGCTCCACCCTTCGCAATCTGGCTTCCGTGCTCTCCATTCTACGGAGTCAGCCATGCTTTTCTCCACGGAGACTCTCTGGAGGCACGTGGATGAGTGTCACACTGCGGCACTGATTCTTTTGGATCTCAGTGCCGCGTTTGACGCTGTGGCTCATCACACCTTGCTGCAGTGTCTTAGGAAGGGTGGAGTAACAGGGAAGGCATGGGACTGGTTGGAATCATTCCTTCAAGATCGCAGCTTTCAGGTCGCTCAAGGGCCCTTTAGGTCAAAAGCTTTTAGCTTGAACCAAGGGGTCCCTCAGGGCTCTAGTTTGAGCCCGACCCTTTTCAAACTCTACATGGCGCCTGTGGCTGCAATCACTGAGCAATATGGGGTGGAAGTGATGACATACGCCGATGACACGCAGCTGGTTGTGGCCTTAGCGCAACCTGCTGAGAATGCCGCCAGTAATTCTGCATCTTGTCTCCAACATCTTGCTGCTTGGATGGCTAGCAATTGCCTCAGATTAAACGGCGATAAAACTGAGGTGCTGATTGTAGGTAAAGCACCTTCAGTCTGGACCTCAGCATGGTGGCCCCAGGTGCTGGGGCCTCTCCCTGTACCTAATGATCAAGTCAAAAATCTGGGCATTTGGATTGATTCTAAATTGTCATTCGACTATCACACAAGGTGTGTTGCTAGCGTGTGTTTTGGTATCCTACGCGGCCTCAGAAAAACTCTGGATTTACTCCCTGTAACAGCTAGGAAATACCTGGTCCATGCCTTGGTTACTTCAAGGCTAGACTATGGGAATGTCCACTATTTGGGAGCGAATGTAAGCTGCCTCCAAAGATTGCAGCGCATCCAGAATACTGCTGCCCATCTGGTGTTGATGCTACCTAAGAGTGCAGCCTCTAAAAAAGCTTTGGAGACGCATCACTGGCTGCCAGTTAGGGAGCGGATCCAGTTTAAAGCCCTCTGTGTAAATCATCGGATTACACAGGGGAAAGGACCCCGCTTTCTTCTCAACCGCTTAACTCCATACACCCCGAATTGTCAATTGAGATCCCAGGGGGCGGGTTTAGTGCAGGTACCTAAAATCAGAAGAGCCAGAATGGGAGGGAGGTCCTTTCAGTTCCTGGCTGCCCTTCTATGGAATAGCCTTCCTCTCAGGCTCCGTGTGGAAACCTCAGGGGTGGTTTTCCGCAAAGATTTGAAAACTTACTTATTCCCCAAGGATATGTACTAGGAGTTTCTGGTGGGGGAGGGCACAATAGTATGGTAATCTGGTGGCCACGTTATTAGCGCGGGGACACACTGGCTAGTGTAACCAGGCGCTGTATAAGCTTCAGTTATTATTATTATCAAACCAAATGCCCAGGCTTTTAACGCAGTATTACTACCAATATGACAAATTATGCATATGTGCAATCTGGTGAATGTTTGGAGGCTTCAGCTTCCAAGTAAGACCCAATATACATATTATTCAACCGTTCATAATTCTAGTTTTAGGATCAATTTTGACTAGTGACCCCTGGGGTGCTTCTCTAGATGGTGGGATCATCTAGTCTCCAGAGGACTTTCCGATCACGCCGCCTTAACATTGCTATATTTGTTGCTTCCTCCAAGGAGCTGATCTTGGAGGTTATAAAACAGTGCATTACTAGATTTGATATTCTAGTCTAAGCAAGGGTTCAGGGTCGAGTGCCTGCACCCTGTGCGAGGCCTAAGGTATACATTCATTCAATGTGCAGCTTCAAAGACGTTGGAGTCCTGGGAGCCTTATGCCATTGTTTGGCCAATTTAGAAGCTTAAATAGCAGAGTCAGAACCTGGATAACTGGGCCCATGCCAGAAGGTTTGAACAAGTTGATAATCCTAGTGAGTTTCCTGCGATTTCATGCTTCGAGGGATATAATGTCACAGATAGCAGCCCCAGACGGGAAAGTTGTCACTCATCCAGTTGAAGTGCTTGAAGTATTTGCAGATTACTACACTAAACTGTATTCATCAAATGGCACACCTCTCATCCTACAAATAAAGAATACTTAACAATATTGCCTTAGCATGGTTGGACAACCTGATGAGAGCAGATCAACATTCCCCTCTCGATAGAGGAAATCTCTTCTACTATATCGGGGTTGTCCCGCTGTAGAACTCCTGAAAGCAATGTGCTCCCTGTGAAGTGTTAGAAAGTATCCAGACCTTCTCATTTCCAGTCTCCTTAGTTGATTCAATGTGGCCGTAAAGAAGGAAGGCTAGTCTTTCCTCCATGGTAGGCGAGGCAATCATAACAGTGCGCCTTCAGCTGGGTAAGGACCCTATGCAATGTTCCTCTTACTAGCCATTGTCCTTTTAAATATTGAGAAGATACTTGACAAAATACTTGCAGATGACCTCCCATGCATTACATGGTAGTACCCAAACAATCTGGTTTTGTTCTGCAGAGTTTTCCTGAAACTGCCTTTCCTTTCCCAATGGATATGCTTCGGCGGATTGAGAGATACCTTGCAGCAAACTTTTGCTTTTAGTAAAAATAAAAAATAAAATGACACGTACTCTGTGATTACTTTAAAAACAGATGCATGCCCCAATATTTTGGATGTGTGGCCCATCGAATGTTATGCACTGCTGTGGGTGATATTCTCGAAAGGACACAGAGTCCATTTTTAAGGTTGGTTTGTTTACAGATGCACAGGTACAGTGAATTGTGATCAAGACCCACAGATAGAAACATATTGCGTCTCTGAGAAGTAATCCACTCTCGGTGTGGCTTACATTCTTCCTGTGCCTATGTGGATGCGGAAGACCTTTTCTTTGTTGTTGCGGGGAACCGAGAAATCCTCAATGTAAGCCTCTACCATTCAAGCGATCAGTCCTTTGATCTCTTGACGTGTGTTGAATATATATTTGCTGTCCCTTTGTGTGGATGATATAGCGCTTTATGTGCAGCACCCGAACACGACATATAGCCTTTAATTTGGGAAAATTAACAGAATCATCTCCCACTCTTAGTTCACATACACTGGGATAAATCTGGATTCTAACCTCTGACTCCAGCGAAATCTGATAGAGTGGATATCCAATACTGTAGCAACCAGACTCTATGAAATACCTGGGTATACATGTAATCCGAGACCTGTCTTGGATAGTCTCTATGAACTATGACATTGCTCTGGACAGATTGGAGGTCCAAATAGTTAGATGGAGAACATTCTCTGTTCAACAAAATAAGAATATGGTCATCATACAAGTTTTTCCACAAACTTGAACCTGCCTGCCTAGAGTGGTCTGGGACAGGGGATGAGCAAGCATTAGATGGTAAGAATGATGATGCCCATGGAACGTGGAGGATTAACGGTGCAAAACCCTCATGTATAGTACTTGGCGGCAAAGCACAATGGCAACATTCTGGTGTCCTCCCCTCCACACTGCAAGCACTTAAAAATCTGAACTGACGCTTTCCCCCCACAAACGACATTGTGTAAAGGACCAAGCAGTGTTAAGCAATCAATGCGTTAACTCCACATATCAAGCATGGGGGAGTCTGGTGATCCTAATCAGTCTTCAAGTGGCCTATTATCTAATATTGCAGATAACTCAAAGGTGTCTCTTTTAATTGAGAGGGTGATAATATGGATGCTACGGATTCTCAGCCTCAAGACATTGACAACCTCTGCCCAGATGATCAGTTCTTGCCATTGCAGGCATATGACAGAGGCACATTCCTTCACACTATTGCCATGTTGTAGGCTGCAACATGCAGTCAGTGTACTCTGACTGACATTTCAACAGACACCAGGGGACTTGGTGCTTCTTACAAAACTGGCGTAGAGCAAGTTGGTGATTAGAACTTGCAATACATACTGTACTGAACTGTTACCTTCCTTTCCTCAAATTGTAAAGCGGTCTGATATCCTTCGGGATCAAGTTCGCGCTATATAAAACTTTATAAATCAATAAATCAATACTGACATTAATACACCTGAAACACACAGCTCCAGTCCCAGCTAGGCAACATTCGGAAGCTGATTTGGGTCATGCATGAACCAATGACTGCTGGAATTGTTGTGCAACGTATTCCATTTAATCATAGGTGTAAGCTCATACATTTTAAGTTTTTACACAGTTTATATATCACCTCCCAAAAATACCTTACTTTACTAGCAGGGAAAATATTGGATGTAAGAAATTCCTTACTGAGGATGCTGACTCTGCAGCACTTCTGGTTAGTGAAACAATGCATACCAATGAAAAGGATGAGTAGTAGACCTTTCCTGCTTATAGTGGATAACTGCTGTAATGTATTGTAAACAGGTGGTTGAAAATTACTTTGAATTAATTCCCCCCTCAGCCAGGATGCAAGACTTTTGTAACCTGTTGTGGATCTGTATTCTGGAACAAGTCAGTGGCTTGCAAATGAGCTTGGACTAACTCAATCTTAAAATAAATCTACAGATGCACAGTTTTATATGCATGGGCACTATTAGGCAAGGTTGTGAGGCCCATCTCAGGACTTTTACCTATAGGATTGCCTATATTGCTTATTTGTAGAATGTGTGGCTGTAAATGCACATGCTCTGCATACTTTTGTCTTCAAGGAAGTGTTTTGAATCACGAGGTATAAGTGACTCCTCGTTTAGGAGTGAAATCACACGGGCACAGATTCGTTTGTTAGATGGCTTTCTCCAGACTTGTCAACTGTTGCTCCTGGCCTTCACCCTTTCAAAGCTGAACATCATGGTCATGCATGATTTACCCGCAGAGACGAAGCGCCATTCTTCTTTGACCATAACTTAATTTGGATATTTGCTCTAGACCGAATATGTGGAAATGTTTAAAAAATATCGTCGACAAACTACAAATTGGATGATTTAAACTAGCCTTGAGAAAGCCCTGGCTCTACTCGCCAAACAGGGCGAAACACGTGTCGGCTGTCCATTCTCTCTGTTTTAACAAAAAAATCATCAAAAATAATATGAAAAAGGATAAATGAGTGAATTGGATGAAATGGAGTGTAAAACATAAAATTAAAACAATCATCTTTATATCAACGAATTTGTTTTTGTGCTGTCTTCCAAAAAATCAAAAAAACAATATATGTATTTGAAAAGGAGGAACACTTGCTCAAAAACCTACACATCCTTTACTTTTGAGGCTGGACAGGTCCAGAGCCTCGAGCATAACCCCTCCAAAACATAAGGCATTCATATCCAGACCCAGGATCTCTGGACCAGGTTTCTCCTTCATAAACATCATGGTCCTAGTGCCTGTTGCTTCCCTTCCCATCACAGAGAGTAGTTCGACTCCGATGATCGTTCCTGTTCTCCTCTTCGATAGACCTCCTCTGGACATCGCTGTCTGAGACCTGGCCTCCAGTCTTTGGACTCCAGATCTTCCTTATCAACTCCAGAGAATGAAGACCTGCAATGGGGAAATGGAATGGATGTCCTTCAAGAGGTGCCCCTGGTACCATTCAAAGTATCCCTGGCTGACCTCCAGCCGCCTGTGCCTCTCCCCAGAGCACCATGACACCAGCAACTCATGCTCGGCGTGCCTGGCATGCTACGCGAGGCAGACAAGCTTGGCCCTGTAGAGGAGTAATAAGATGAGCCAACCGATGTAGTGTCCTGTCAAACCCTGCCCAAAATCATTTGATCTTGCTCTTCCGGCTCCGAAGAATTTGCTGTCCAAGAGGATAAAGTCGCTTAAAAACACCCTCCTACCTCCGTCAGTCCAGGACCTCGTACCAAGTCCATGCCAAAGTGTGCGAGTACAGAGACGTTTTAAGGCATGGGCAAAGTGGGCTCTGGCCCAGGGCCCCTGCCTTTGAGAGGGCCCCTGATATCGCCAGATCTGCTCTGCAGAGAGTCTTGTCCTGATGACCTGGAATAATTCTTAAACAGATTGTTTTAAATACCGCTTTCCTTTAATTTATTTTTATTGTGGGTGATGTTTGAAAGTCTCTTACAGACATTTTGAAGAGAAATGTGTTCATGTTGAATGCAGAATCTATAACAAAAGTTTTGTAGATCAAACCAGGACCTCACATATGAGGAATGATAGGGTGTCACAGAAATTATTTGCAGTGATATTGATGAGCCCCTGCTGTGTTACAGTATTGAAAACACGTCACTATCGCTGAATATTAGATGTAAACATATTTAAAATTTGGACAGTGTTCCTATGAGCTGTGAATGACCTGAATAAAGAGGACAGGAAAGAGCTGACATTGAATCATAAATTCAAAGTGGTTCCAAACAGGGAACCCCAAAATACGTTTGGCCCAGGGCCCCCAAAATCCTTAAAATGACCCGGTGTGAATACGGTTGACACCCAGAATTCCAAACCACCTAAGCATGCCCCACCCCACCCACAATCTGCCTTAGAATTCGAGAGCACACGTTTGTGCTGAGACGATGAAAGTGTCATCGACGCAGATATCCATGTTGGCTCAGAGACTATCTCTGAAAAAAACACCAACAAAGGTGAAAGTGATGTTAGTTACATCATGTAGTAATAAAAAAAACTAACATAAAAAAAACTTTGAAATTGTCCAGTTAGTTTACTAAAATGACTATAACCTGCGCTCCCGCTAAGCACTGCTTATGACCTCACATATTAAATCACTCATTACACGCGAAATGACATTGTTGACAATGGGAGGGTAGGGAGAGCAGGGAAGTTGGTGGGGATGGAAGATGAGGAGGATTGAGAGGTGGGGTGGGTAGGGGAGAAGATCGGGGACGGAAGGGAAGAGGGATGGACGGGAAGGAAATGGGACGGAAGTTGATCGGGAGGGAATGGAAATTGAGTTTCAAGTCAGTTTCAAGTTTGGTTTCAGTTTGGTTTCAAGTTCGGTGTCAGTTTTGTTTCAAGTTCGGTTTTCGTTTGGTTTATATACTCACCGTGTCCCTTTAGATCCACCCCCACCCACTTGTTTTGGGAGCCTGATAGGCCCCTGCTGCTTCCGCCTCTCGTGGGCCTCAGCTCCAGCCACCAGCAGCGGTCCTCTCTGTCCGGTGCTCATGAGTGCAATGCTGCGGCTGCCTGGTTACCGGACTTTTATAACAAGGACACGTCACAATAGGGACTTTTCAAGGTGTCATCATGCATCACAGGTTTATGGGCGATTGTGTCTTGCAGTGTAAGGGCGAGGGAGCAGGCGAGACGCGATCTTAATTCAATTTCTTGAAAAGAAAAAGAAACTATTCAGTCACAAAAACGATCCTGCGATGAACCTCAAAGCCGATCCCATCGTTCGCGACATTCTTCCCCATCAGTGGCCTCTGCTTGTCTCTGCTGCGGCGGAGGCCTCCCCTCTGCACTTAGCGCGGACCTCATGACATCACATTGGAGGGCCTGGCACGTCACAGGGGTTCCATCCACAGGATTCTGCAGGTGGTGCTAGCACTGAGCTCGTGACATCACATTGGAGGGCCTGGCACGTCACAGGGGTTCCATCCACAGGATTCTGCAGGTGGTGCTAGCACTGAGCTCGTGACATCACATCGGAGGGCCTGGCACGTCACAGGGGTTCCATTCACAGGATTCTGAAGCTGGTGCTAGCGCGGACCTCGTGACATCACATTGGCGGCCTTGCACGTCACGGGGGTTCCATTGACAGGATTCTGCAGCTGGTGCTAGCACGGAGCTCGTGACATATACATTGTAGGGTCCGGCCTGCCATAAGTGTCGTGGGCTCGGCTGCAGATGCAGCACCAGAGCAAGGTCTGCAGACAGATCCCTATGAAACGGAGGCATGGTGAGGCTTTTTAGCCCGGATTCTGACGTGCTAAAAAATGTACTCCATTCCACATACGAATCTGGCCACTTCTCCAAATTATTGGGATCTGGCCACGTTAGAAATACGAAGTTCTTAACAGGTGAATTCCAAACCCAAGAACTGCTTACGTGGCTCCAGGGAGGTAGGTGGAGGTCAGACGCCTAGAGGATGTGTATGGTGGGAAGAATAAATGGAGCGCGCACTGAGATATTAATACAAAAACCCTACAATGCCGAGAAACACATGGAGGAGCCGTGGCGGGCGAGGCAATGCCCTTTGTTTGTAAGGTCACCAGAGGCAGACAGCAGGTGCCCTCTAAGGGGTGCTCCTGGACCTCCAAGGACGGTCCAAGGCAGACTGCATTGTGATTTATTTAAATGGCACTGTTCAGCCGAGCAGCCTCTCTCGGTTCCAATCGGTAGTGTAACTGCCCATTCATCATACTGCCGCCCTCAAACCTCGGCCCCAAACCTACCATGAAAGACACTGCGGGGGAAACGTTTGAGGCAGCAGGGACATCTTGTGGATTCTGAGGGACCCTGGGTCAATCAATCAATCAATCAATCATTCCATTTGTATAGCGCACTACTCACCCGGGAGGGTCTCAAGGCGCTTGGGGAAGGGGTATGCTACTGCTCGAACAGCCAGGTCTTGAGTTGTTTCCTGAAGGCGAGATGGTCCTGGGTCAGCCGAAGGTGGATGGGGAGGGAGTTCGATGTCTTGGCAGCCAGGTAAGAGAAGGATCTTCCTCCGGTGGTGGCTCTTCGGATGCGTGGTACGGCTGCGAGGGCGAGGCTGGTGGACCGTAGCTGGCGGGTGGGTGTGTAGAAGGTCAGGCGGTCGTTGAGGTACTTGGGGCCCAGGTCGTGGAGAGACTTGTGTGCGTGGGTGAGGAGCCGGAACGTGATCCTCTTGTCGACGGGGAGCCAGTGCAGGTTCCTCAGGTGGCTGGAGATGTGGCTGCGTCGGGGGACATCCAGGATGAGTCGAGCGGAGGCGTTCTGGATGCGCTGGAGTCTTTTCTGTAGCTTGGCTGTGGTTCCGGCGTAGAGGGCGTTTCCGTAGTCCAGTCGGCTGGAGACGAGTGCCTGGGGGACAGTCTTCCTGGTCTCGGTCAGGATCCAGCGGAAGATCTTGCGAAGCATACGCAGGGTGTTGAAGCAAGATGAGGAGACGGCGTTGACTTGTCTGGTCATCGAGAGGGAGGAGTCCAGGATGAAGCCCAGGTTGCGTGCGTGGTCGGTTGGCTTGGGTGCGGTGCCCAGGGCTGGGGGCCACCAGGAGTCGTCCCAGGCGGAGGGCGAAGATCCCAGGATGAGGACTTCCGTCTTGTCCGAGTTCAGTTTCAGGCGGCTGTCCTTCATCCACTCGGCGACGTCTTTCATCCCTTCGTGTAGGCAGGTTCTGGCGGTGTCGGGGTCTCTGGTGAGGGAGAGGATCAGCTGGGTGTCGTCGGCGTAAGAGATGATGTTGAGGTTGTGCTGGCGTGCGATGGCTGCAAGAGGTCTCATGTAGACGTTGAAGAGGGTGGGGCTGAGTGAAGATCCTTGCGGGACGCCGCAGATGACTTCGGTGGCCTCGGAGCGAAACGGGGGGAGGCGGACTCTTTGTGTTCTTCCGGCGAGGAACGAGATGATCCACTCCAGTGCCTTCTCTTGGATACCGATGTTGCTGAGGCGCTGGACTAGGGTGCGGTGGCAGACAGTGTCGAACGCAGCGGAGAGGTCCAGGAGGATGAGGGCCACTGTTTCCCCCTTGTTGAGCAGGGTCCGGATGTCGTCGGTGGCTGCGATGAGGGCGGTCTCGGTGCTGTGGTTGGCTCTGAAGCCGGACTGCGAGGGGTTGAGGGATCTGTTCGTATCGAGGAAGGCGGTCAGCTGTCTGTTGACGATCTTCTCGATGACTTTAGCAGGAAAAGGGAGGAGCGAGATGGGGCGGAAGATCTTGAGGTCGGTGGGGTCCGCTGTAGGTTTCTTCAGGAGGGCGCTGAGCTCGGCGTGCTTCCAGCTCTCCGGGAAGGTGGCGGTGTTGAAGGAGGTGTTGAGGGGTCAAAGGTATTCTTGGGCCCCTGTTCAGAACAGCTTTGAATTTATGATCCAGTATCAACGCGTTTATGTACTCTTTGGCCCACAGCAGCAGCTCACTAATATTACTGCAAATAACCTCTCATTTCTCACGTGAGGTCCTGTTTTTATCTAAAGGAAACTTTTTTATGGACGTTGCATGAAACAGACACACCACCTACATTACAAATAAAATAAAAGGAAAACAGTATTCAAAAAAATCTGTTTAAAAATTATTGTAGGTCGCTGCAGGATGGAAAGATCAGAAGGAGGGCGAGGGGAGGATTGAAACCACGGACAGCAGGAGGAGGGTGAAGGAGAGCAGAGGCGCAACTAGGGTAAAATTTCGGGGGGGGCTAAGAAAACATTTCGGGGGGGGCTGAACATTTAATCAGTAGGCAGAGTGGAGCTGCAGGGCCTCTTAGAAGTGGCGAAACAACTGCAAGACCTAATTAACATTCAAATGGTCTTTTAAAGACCTGTGAAACGTTCGGGTGCGGCTCTGTGTGTGCCCGGGATCTGTCTCATCCCAGGCTGCCACACACGACAGGGGGGCTGAAGCCCGGTGAGTCCAATGGGTGTTGCGCGCCTGAAGGAGAGTGATGACAGATGCGTACAATAACAGTACATGGCAGAAAATACTTTAAAAAAACAAATGTGGGAGCAGGAGGGGGGGTACAACCTGGCCAGTGAAGGACATTTGCCACACGTAGCTGAACTTGGCCAATTTTCCATGGCTGGGACGAAGACTCGAATCTCAGGGGGAAGCCAGAGGTGAGGAGGAGGTGGTGCTGACCAATAAGAAGCAAGGAAATGAGTGACGTGGGAGCCAACCAATGGTAAGTAAAGATAAGTGATAGACGGGCTCAAAGCTTCTTTTAAGTTTTTTTCTTCTTAACAAGAGATTTCGCAAGCCCGGTGAAACGCTGTGCAGGCAAAACCTAAACGACAAGTACCCGCCGGGACGCCCCTTTCCTGGGGCAGCTGCGCGCTCTACAAGCTATCTTAACATAACATAACATGTGGTCATTCTTGATAGACCTAATTTTAACCCCTTACCTGCGCTGCAAATTCCGCAGCGGCGCGGGGGGGGGGGGGTTAGGGGGTGAGCGCAACGCTTCCGTGCTCATGACGGGACCACGCCGCCATGAGTCACGGTGCATGTGCTCATGACGGCGTGGTTCCGTCATGACCACTCCCGCTCATCAATTCGCCTGCACAGGTGAGGAATGAATGCCGCCTGGGCAGAGCGGCCGCAGCATGACAGAACCACGCCGTCATGAGCACACGCCGCCCGTGGCTCATGACGGCGTGGCTCCGTCATGAGCAGGGAAGGGGCTAGAGTAGTTAATGTTTTACGTATTTTGTTCAAAGTATTTGGTCAACTTTATTGGGGAGAAAAAAGCAGTGGGCTGCACAAGAGGTTCAAATAACAACTGGTGAAAACATTGCCCATCTCCAAAACGGTTTTAATATCAGCAACATTCATAGATATGTAGCGAACAATGTGTTCATCCATTATCTCCTATGTTCAAGAATCGTGCATTAACAAAGTTTCAAACTCCAGCAGCTGCTTGTGGGCAGTATATTTCAAAATTTCGGTAGCACTACCGTTCCTGCGGTGTAGATTTCCAATTGTCAAAGGCTTACAACCGGTAAAACAGCATTCACTGCTGGTTCCAATTTCGGATCTGGTGAGATGGATTCTTGCTTCCGGCAGTAATTTTCCCTTTTTTACAGGGCAGCATTTTTGCTATTCTCTATGGTGTCTGTATTTAGTTTGGTCAATAATTGCAGTTACTACAAGCAATATTTCTACCAAGCACAGGTGTGTAAGAGCACTGTGTAGCAACTAACACAAAATATAATGGAAACTGCTGTGCACACAAGCACAAAATGCGTTTCTTGGCAGTCTGGCAACTTCGTAAGAAACCTACAAAAATTGATGGACTTTTAGCAGAAGTTTACCCTAGCTTTGTGCAACAGTATCAATAAGCGACAGAGTGGCAACTGGCAGGTAGTACTCTGCCCTTTAAAGAAGGAGCAAAATTCCAGAACACATAACTACACATAACAGGACTCTTACGACCCACTGATATGCGATTAGCCGTATCAGAATATAGAAGTCCTGCTTACTGAGGGATTGGATCACAAACAAGCATTAAAAATGCAATAGGTCTCGACTTTTATTGAGTTAAAGCCATTTGCTTTGCTATACAATACCATTAGCATAGCAAATGGCTTTAACTTAATCAAAGGCGAGGCCTATTGCATTTTCAATGCTTGTTATTCTGGGTGATTTTAATATTTGGGCGGATGAGACACTGCAATACTCGATGGACCGACAGGGTTCATGTGAAAGAGGAATAGTATGCCAAAGCCATTCTAGGAGCTTCAAACAGCACGAAAAAGATATTTGATATTGCTCGTGAGTTATCTGACCCAGAATGCACTAAGCAGGCCAATAGGCGTTCTCAGACTTTATGTGACACTTTATCGATTTCCTCAACAACAAGATCAAGAACATTATTTTACATATAAATCCTCCCAGATCCTCTTTGTGCTTTTCACAGGTGGAGGATGCAACTTTGGACAAAATCATTGCAACCTGTACTAATAAACTTTAATCCTTCGAAATGTTGACCGAGGAAGTTTAGGGCAGTAACAAGATGTCCATCTCTTTGGGCTCTTTACTAGACCCATTAGCGCCAAAAGCCTGGAAACTGTTAGCAGATCGTGTGTTTCCGCCACTCCTAAACATTTGCCATCATCTTTGGAAGTGGGCCAAGTTCCATGCGCCTTGAAAAGAGCACTAATAACTCCTATAAAAAAAAAACCTCAGCGGACCTGTCTGATCTTAGCAACTACAGACCTATATCTCAGCTGCCTTTCCCAGTTAAAATTCTTGAACGATATGTCAGCAAGAACTTATCGGCATATCTGGAAGTCCTCACCCTCTTAGAGGAAGTACAATCTGCCTTCAGGCCTGCTCATGGCACCAAATCCGCTTTAGTTCTGGCTTTGGATGAGTAGTGGATCAGGGTCAAATGGCAGCATTGGTGCTACTTGATCTCTCAGCCGCCTTTGACACAGTTAACCACAAGATCCTCATTTCCAGATCATGGGAGACCAGGAAGGTGGGCGAGTACTTGACTGAATCCAATCTTATCTAACGGAAAGAACACAAGCTACATTGCTCACCCCATTTCGCTCCATGTTTAAACCAGTAGAGCATGAAGTGCCCTGGTCTCAGCACTAAGCCGAGTTCCTTTCAATAACTATCTGCGCCCACTTGCGTCTCTTATTAGATCTTAGTGTATCAACTTTGTCCATTACACAGATTACAAACAGCTGATCCTCTCTTTGGGTAACTCTCAGTCAGAGCTACTGGACTTGTTTTACAACTGCCTAAGAGATTTTGCAAATCGGCTGAGCAGCAGCTCCTTAAAGTTTATTGTAGACAAAACTGAGATTCTCTGCTGCTCGACTGATAAGCCAGACATCTTTCTAATTTCCATCCTTGGTCGAACAGTGTCATCCTGGTAGTGTCATCCATGGTCCATAATGTAGGGTTCTACTTTGACAAAAATGTATCCCTGGAGCCCCATGTCAACAAGGCTGCTGTGACTTTTTTTTATCCTGTTCCGCACTCTTAGTAAAAGCTTACCTGTTATACAACCATCTGCAAAGGAATTTGTAGTATCATGTATGATCATGAGCAGACTTGACTATTGTAATGCTCTTTTGTTAGGCGCCTCAGAATTCCTAGTCAAAAGGCTCTATCGAGTACAAACGAAGGCCACTAAGCTCCCTCTGAATGTACCCAGGCACTGTTTGTCTTCTCGAGTTCTGGCAGAGCTCCATTGGCTTCCAGTGAAAGACAAGATTGCGCTCAAATCATTATGTATTTTTAGGTCAATTCATTAAATTGCCCTGTTTTGCTGCAAAGGAAATGTAAAAGTTATATACCTCCGATAGATCTTCGCTCCTCAACCTCAAACCTTCTATGCATTCCTAAATTTCAGTAGAGTAGACAGGGTGGCCAGGGGTTCTCAGTCAGGGCCAGACAACTCTGGAAGAGTCTTCCTTCTTCTCTAAGAACTTGCCAAGACGGCTTCAGTTTAAGAAAGTGCTTAAACCTTGTTTTTCCTTCTATAAATACTTAAAATGTTCTTTAGGTTTCTCGCCTTGTAGGAGGCTAGCGCCAGGATATCTTTTAGGTTTCAGTTGCACTTTATAAATCCTTGTAATAACAATAATAATAATAACATTCTGGGGTCGGAGTGCAGACCGTCAGACAGATTGAGCAACAATCTAACAACATCAGTGTCTTATTATTTAAGGAATCAGACTTTTCGGGGGCATGGCCATGCCGGTGACCAGATGGTCTCACGGCGCTGAAGGTCTGCCAGATATGGCTCCAATCCATTGTTGGATGGCATCTTTGTGCACCTGAAACTAGCCCAGAGGCATTGGGGCTTGTCCTGTAGTACTTGGTGGATGCTGTGACCGAACCCGGCTACTTCCTGTGGCCGCAGTGCTTTGGTGGAGGAATCCATGCTCAGCAACCGCTACGCACCTCGGAGGCCATGTGGTGATAGGGTTCATGGGTGAGCCTGAGGTATGGGACAGCCAGTGCTTTGAGCGCGATCCATACTATCTCTCAGCATCGAAGGCAGCAGGATGCCATGGTAATCCCATCCTGACTTGCTTGCGTTGCATGTGTGGCCTTGACTACTGGGACTGGTATGGGAGGCTGTGACGTGCTGAGCCCAGCACCACCCAGAGTCGGTGACTCTGACAGCACTGATGCCGCGCTAGGCCACTGGGGAGAAAATCTTGTGGGACTACGCTACCGAGGCGGAGCGTCACATTCTGGCCACTACTGACTGCACCATACACCTGATGGGACTGTGCCCCTGATACTGGCTGCCTTGTTGACTGAGTTTCTCTGAAAACCCCCTCTGGCTCCTCACAACAGCATGCACCCTGCTCGTCACATGCCCTCAGAGAGACACAATGATTGCTGTGCTGCTCCCTCACCACTTGTGCTGTATTTACCATGGTACATTCCCTACTTTGCCACTTCTTACACTCCTGGCATGGGGACTCGGGGACGTATGCACCGACTGCTATCTGTGCAAATGCTTCCGACTTGGTGATATTCTGAGGGCCCAACCATAAACATCAGCCCCAGAGCCTACCAGTGGCTACGACCGTCAGCGGGGCGGACTGCGACGTGACAGCGCCCACTAATACAATGGTACAGGGCGACACGAAACAAAATAAGCTGCTTTTTGAGAAATTAAAACCTACTGGCAGAGCAGATAAGGCTTCAGGCATGGAGGGTGGTGCGACGGGGGCCCTACAGTCGAACAACCGACTGAATTAGATACCATCATGGCCAAACTGAAGACAAATTTTCGAGCCATAGATGCGCGCTTTGATACTATCTGCAGCTGCCTAATCCTCATGGGCGAACGCCTGGGCAGACATGATACCCGAATTGTCGGGACATGGAAACAGATATTCGGACTAGAGGAGACCTCCGCTGCAGTTGAGAAGAGACCGGGAAAGCGGGAGGCATGCCTGACAGCAATGGCCATTAAAAATGAAGACCTGGAGGCGCTGAAATAACATCTGCATTTTGGGAGTCCCAGAAACATTGAACACGGGCAATTGGACCTATTCCTTGAGCGACTACTCTCTGGCGTACAGGGGAGGCAGAACTTTATGCCAACAGATGTTGTGGAATGTGCACACAGATCTCTGGGCCCCCATCAGGTGCCGGGTGCCCCGTCGCGACTAATAGTTGCCCGACTCCTCAGTTACAGAGACTGCAATGTCACGCTTCGAAGGGCGAGAGAGCTGGGCCCACTCCAGTACCAGGGAGACACTATTTTGCTTTCTCTGGACTTCATTGTGGTGGTCCAGGAGGCTCGCCACAGATTCAGCAAAACCAAAGCTATGTTGCGCAACCTGGGACTCAGATCACGAATGCTATACTCTGCCCGACTTCAGGTTGATGTCAATGGAAAAACCTGTTACTTTGACTCCCCAGCAGACGTGATGCATTCTGTAAACAACGAACCAGAGACCGTGGGTCCCCGAGGTGCTCAATGCCCGACCGCCCTCACCTGATTCACAGATCCCTGCCAGCATGGAAATCTTCCCGCCCGGTTGAGAATCTCCATCGAGCTGCTTTCTGGCTGCATGATATGTGGTCTACTGGCACTGCTTAGGCCCTTAATTATTGCTCCTACTGTGGGGCACACCGGTGGTACTCCAACTCAGCTGACTGCTTGGACCCATCCATGACCCCAATATTGTGCTGAACATTTCCACACATTGAGCCGCCCATCGAGATGTTACTACCCCCCAATGGTTTTATCCCATAACACAATGGGGGGAAATGTTTTACAATTCTTTGGTTTTAATGGGGTACACTTGGTTTTCACCAGGCATGGGTGGGGGAAGGAGGGTTGTTGTTATTGGAATGTTTGGGTTTGTTTGAATTTATTAGTTTTTTTACCGTACCTATGGACCATACCAGATACACCACTCTTCTTTTTGTTTCTGATAGATGTCTTTACATGCTAACATCCGTCCATTTATTGACACCACATTTATGACTTTGAACATTCGTGGTCTCAATAATGCATGTAAAGGCAAGAAAGTGCTGCAATATCTGCATTGGCACAACGTGTATATTGCCATTTTACAGGAGACTCATTTATCGCCCAGTCACCCACCCACCTTTATACCCTCATGGGGCCACATCATTTTTTTTTCCAGTGACAGTACCCATTCCATAAAGAGTCTCCCCATTGATTCAAAAGCGACTGCCTTTTCACCCCTACGCTATCTCTCTATGTGTGATGTCTACTGCTTAAGATAGGTTTCTGTACGATCAATACAATCAATATTTTTCTCTAATCCTCCATTCTCTTGACGCCAAGAAGACGAGTGAGGAGTACTCTCTGCCACTCAGGTCAGAAAGATCGTATTATGGTTATCGAATGTCCTGGATGGAGGATTAGAGAAGAATATTGATTGTACAGAAAACTATTTTAAGCAGTAGACGTCTGGAATAGAGAGATATTTATAAAGCCCTGATGAAGTCAGAGATGCTGATGCATCAGATCTGACAAAACACATATTGGCTATTTTGCTACCTGCAGAAGATTGTAACGTATCTCAGTAATAAACATCGGAGTTGAAAGACGACGGACTGGACTTTGATTTCATAATACACGCTGAGTAGTGCTCAGGATAATTTGTTTGTTGCTGTAGGACCAGATTTGTCTGATCCATCTTTGGGGGTATGAGTGGCTGCCCTCTTCCTTGGAGCACACAATTTGATAATTTTGTAACTGACTGTGGGGATTACTGTAATATGTTTTGCGCATAGAGCCTTGCCACATTCAGCTTTGGTTATTTTTTCACCCCACGCTACCCATTCAGACAAAGGGAGCAGATATATCTTAATGGCAGGTCACCTGGTGGGATATCGAGTACTGTTGGTTAATGTATATGCCCCAAACACTGACAGCACATAATGTTTTTTTAACAATCCAGGCACTAAAAGACTGCATAGACGCACATTACATTATTATGGGAGGAGATTTTAATATGCTTCTAGACCCTCTGCTGGACATCACCGCGCAGACCCCGGTGGGAACACCCCACTCATTGTGCAAGCTGTGAGACATATGCGACACGTACGTACTTATAGACCCCTGGCGCCTGCAACATCCTGCCACCCCCGCCTATACATTTATTTAGGCACCACACGATATCTGGACGCGAATAGATTATTGGCTCCTTTTGACCACATTCGCACAATGGCACAGCTCCATTACACGTATTCCTTGCAGGCTTTTAGCCCATTCACCTGTAGCAATGACACAGCGCATTCCTAGTGCAGGGAGAGCCGCGCACCAATGGCGATTCCCCAGCATGGCACTTCAGGACAAACTTTTTCGTACTGAACTCCACTCAGCCATTACTGAATATTTTAAACTTAATAAGGGCTTGTTACATCCCAATCCACCTTGTGGGAGGCCTTTAAAGCATATACTAGGGGCATATGTATCCCCAAACATGCCAGAGTATTGCTAGATCTGTGCAGAACACTGCCCGTATTGAAGTAGAACCTGTGTAATTAGACGAGACACATGCCCAATAGCCCACTCACACAGACACGCCATATTGCTAACAGAATTTAGAGAGACTGTGAAAAGGAAAGCCATTACCTCTGGAAATATGCGGGGCCGCTGTTATGGGGAGAGGAGAGGCCGGGACGTATGCTGGCTGGACTTCTGCAACCATAATATACACCACCCCCCCCCCACACACTTTCATGTAAAAAAGGCATAGGACCAGAGGGAAAAAACACAAATAATTATAAAAAGGGGTCCTACCTGGCTCAATCTCTTTCACAAAGAAACCAATCTAACAGATCCAGACTACACTGTGTTTATTTGTTTATATATAGCATATTACTTTGCCATATTTTATTTATTTTTTGTTCTTTTTATCATCCTTTACAAAAATCCATTATTTATTTATTGCAAAGCAAACATATATTAATTAATTGTTTTGCATATCATACACTGAATTGCAAATTTTTCAATTACAGCATTGTACAAATTCATTTTACAAATATAAAATACTTACCCCTCAAAACATCACAACTTCACCTGACCTCCTATTTCATACTCACTACTAACATTCCACCCACACTACACACCATGCAATCATCATACACCGATCTGGAAAACAGCAAAAGTCCTAAATACACCAGCGGAGTCGCTATAGTTCTCTCCTACTGGTGTAGTGGCAGCAGACTGGACACCCTGACAACTGAAGCGCATTTCCATGGTATTTAGTATTATGTTACCACCTACTTCAGAACCAATTGTAATTAAACATTTGTAAACCACATCAGGAGGGCAAAAAGAGAAATCTAAAAAAACAGCAGAAAACTGCATTAATGTGCATTTCATAATTCAATTACATGTATGGTCTGAAACTGTTCAGCAATTTTATGTAATTTGAGCAAAGCTTCCACATTATTTAGAGAGAACTGGATTATCCCAATAACACAAGGTCTCACACAATGGATGAGTTCTAGCAAACATGTGCAAATAGTGAATTCAATATTAACACCCACCATTTCACCCAGCATCCTTACAACCTCTACCCAGTATACACTAATTAACTCACAGTCCCAGGCGAGATGTATAAAAGTGGCATTATCTGCACCACAGCGTTGACACTGTGCGTCCGAACGGAGACCATATTTATAAAGTCAGGCGGGGGTATGATATGTTTGATGCAGGTACCTATAGTGCAAAAGGCGCAGGTTGCCATTCAATGTGAGCATGCTGGTTAAGGTGCCGCAAGCCGCCCATTCGTCCTCCGTGAGGTGGTTCTCAAGCGTGGTATTCCATCTCTCCAACGCTTTTTGCGTGGTGTCATCAATGTTTCCCTGCAGTTTAATGTATAATTTCGATACCATATGTGTATTGCGAGGCTCCGTGAGAAGCAATTGTAGGGTAGATAGTTGTGGCGGTTCATTAGGATAAGAAGGGTAAAGTTTCTTGATGGCTCCTTGTAATCTATAATATGTGAACCTGAAAAGTAATGTCTGATTGCTGATGTATGATAGTTCTTTAGGTTCTATGAAAGTACCATTATTATACAAATCCCCCATTGTATCGATATCCACCTGTCTCAACAGACCTGTTCCCACTTTTTCTTGGGTTACTGATAGTTCTGGATGATGTTGCAGAGGCATCGCAGGTGCATAGAGCGGCAATTTGCGTGCCAATTTGCCCATCTTCCGCCATGCTGCATTAGTAGTGTCAATAGTATTAACCCGTTGCGTGAGTGCGTCGGCCAATGGCCGTCATGAGCACTACCTTCGTAGTGCTGCGCACGTCCGTTGGTTGATGCGGCCCTGCCCGCGCATGGAAGCGTCCACACTGTGGCGGATTCTACGCCGCGGTAAAAGGGTTAATGTCAAGGGAATGAAGCGGGGGTCGATGATGGGGTAAGATAGCATTTAGTGGGATGGGGTGTGCCTCTCCTTCTTCAATCGCCACATGTGGTAGGTAGGGGACACAGTGATAGCAATAATGCGCATATTGCGCTTGAGCACACAAATAGTAGAGGAGAAAATCTGGGACCTTAAAACCGCCTCTGGAGAAGGGTAATGAAAGGGCACGTAGCTCAATGCGGGCTTGTTTAAATGCCCATATTAGTCGAGTTACCATAGTGTTCAGCCTTTTAAATACGGTGGTCGGAGGTGTGATGGGGCTGTTATTGACGAGGTATAAAAAATTAGGTAAGATGACCATCTTGACAATGACCAATCGGTCCGCCACTGTTAATGGAAGGTGAATACAACGCTCTATTTTGTCCTCGAGTTCACTTATTGCTCTCCCGTAGTTTGTGCGAATTACTATGTCTGGATCCCGATGATACCAGATCCCGAGATATTTGATGGGATCGGTCTGCCATTCAAGCGGGAATTCTGCTGGATGAGGGCGTGTGGTGTCTGTTAAAGGAAGATTGATAGATTTAGACCAGTTAATGTGGAGCCTGTTAAATAAGTACCCAACCAACGTTGGGCGCCATGTCATGTAGCTCCTATAAAACTATACAGGATCTGTGAGTTTGGACAGCATACACTGCAAGATTGGTGTCAGTCTTACTCTGAACACCCCCACCAGGTATGTTGGCCTTTTGTACCAACTAGCTCACAGTGCAACTAGAACCTCCTCTTACCAAGGAGAGAATAGTTCTTGGCATCCATCGAACATGACAACCCTGGTCCCTCAGGACCGTGGAAACAATATACTACTTTTCGCTCAGTCACTTGTGCTTACTAAGTCTGTCTCAGAGAGATACACAGAATAAACAGGCTGGGTGTTTTCAATAGGTATCTATTGAACAGTTGTAATTCTGGTGTAGAATAGATGAGCGGCAACAACCGTTAGACAGTATATAAATGATTAGCAGTACTGTAAAGGTAAATGGATGGTATAGCTCTACCATCTTAAAATAATCATGAATACATACGAGTATATAAAACACATGATAAATAGATGCATACTCCTTGTGAAAGAGCGGCGACCCCTACCTCGTCAAAGCCGCGCCTTCCCTCAAGATCCCGAGCCTCGCCATCTGATTCTGTGGCGTCCATGACAATCCGGACTCCACCCCTCTCTCCTTCCTTACAGGAACCAATCGCGACGAGCGGAATCCCGGAAGGACTATCCAGTGACCCCGGAAGTACCTCCCACGACCCAGAGGCGGAGCGCAGAAAAGCCGGAACCACAGAGGACAGGGTGTTCAAGCAAGTGGACTCGTGGCAGGAGACAGCGTGCGAAGAACCGGAGGAGAAGAGCGGTGACGGAGAAGGAGACGAAGTCTGGACCGAGGACTGGTGGAGTCCGTTGGAGGAGGCTGGAGAGCGGCCGTAACTCACAGGAGAGTTACGGCAGGGCATGTGAGTACCGAACCCTTGCTTGAGAGCATAGTAGTAGTTTATATAGTAGTCACGCCCACACCTTGCACCCGTCACTGTAGATATATTGTATATAGCACCCGTGTTGTCCGTCATAAGCACGCCTGTACAGAAGACCCCTGCACTCGCCCATCACACTATCACCCTTCCGCCCTCCTAATCTTCCTCGTTCTGATTCTCGATCCCTCCCCTACCTTCCTCACGTTCCTTTCCTCTCCCACACCCCCTGGTGTCGGTAGAAAGCAACGCCTGCTTCTTGTTAGCTGGACTAACTGCCCCTCTTTCTCTCTCCTTTCCATACCTCCGAGGAACCACCATCCCGAGCGGCCATCCGACGAGAGCGCTTCGGAAGAAGACCACTTACCGACATCTGGCCAAGCACCTCTTCGGACATCTCCCTCTTGTGTGTCTCCGTTCCAGTCCCTTTTGTACTTTACCTATATTCTGTACCTTGACAATAAATCCGGCTCAGACATCCGGCCTCCCCGCTTTTTATTCCGGCCTGCCTACACCCCACGATCACAGTTGGTGTCAGAAGTGGGATTGTCCGGAAGCATGGAGGCCGCTGTCAAGAAATTAGCGGAGACACAGGAGCAGTTGGGAAAGCTGATGGAACAGTTCCTCAAGACAGCCGAGGACGACCGAGGACAGTTGCACGATGTCCTTAAAGGCCAAGGCGCAGCTCAAGACCAAGCATTGGGCAAGCTCACCGACGTACTGGGCCAACAAAGACCAGTCACTTCTCTTCCTTCGGTGGTCCTCCAGAAGTATGTACCAGGAGAGGACCCGGACTTCTTTTTTTACCAATTTCGAGCGTTTGGCTCAGGCCGCTGCCTGGCCCCTTGACCGTTGGGGTCACTACATAGGTCCTCTTCTGACCGGCGAGTTACAAGCGGCCTACCAACAGGCCAACATCCAGGGACAGACCCCTTATGCGGACATTAAAATGTGCATCCTAGAACGCCTTGGCATAGATGACGAGACCTATAGGGTAAGGCTACGCCAAGCCAAAGAAGGGCCCCAAGAAACACCCCGGGCTCTGTCATTTCGCATCAGAGACCTGGCCGATCGCTGGCTGCGACCCGCCACGGCCTCAAAGGAGGACATCCTCTCCAAAATATACTTGGAGCAGTTCTTGGCGTCTCTGCATCCTGCCACCCAAAAATGGGTTCGCCAACACGCCCGCTCACTCTGGAAAACGCAATAGAGATCGCCAGTGCTTACAGTCGGGCCCAAGACTTTCAGAAACCCAAAGACGAACACACCCACCGTCCACAAACCCATAACCTCCACCGGGGACCGAGTCCTCTTTTGCCCAGGAAACCAGAACCCGTTCCTCTGTTCCCTTACCCTGTTTTGCCTCGACCAACCCCACCCGGACCTCAGTGTTATCACTGCGGGGGATATGGGCACATCGCCAGATTGTGCCCCCAGAAGGAGGAACCGATGGAAGTGGGTCTCGCCCGGAACTTCGTCTGTCTCCCTGCAGAAACCACCCCTCCCAAATACCATTGCCCTGTGAAAATCGATGGACATCCGGTACTAGCCCTTGCTGATACCGGCTGCAGACAGAGCGTGCTCCGACCCCAGGAGCTCCCCAACCCGGTGGGACCAGTGACCGGTACAGTAGCCATCCAGTGCGTCCATGGTGATACTAAACTGTACCCTACCGCCCGGATTAGGGTCCAACACCCTATGGACCACGGAAGCACCCTAACCGTGGGTCTTGTACCCACTCTTCCAGAGCAAGTGATACTGGGCAGTGACTACCCCGGTCTTCCTCATCTGCTCCAAGACACCACCAACTCCTTAGAAAAGTGGTGGTCGGAAGCCTCGTTTCCCCACGGACAGCCCTACACAGAAAAGACAGACAGACCGTACAAAACAAAAAACCCAAAAGAAGAAGGAGAAGAGGAACTATGCCACCGTATTCCCCGTTCGTGTGGAGGAACACCCCTGGGAAACGGACAGGGAGTTCCGCGCCGCACAACAGGAGGATCCCGTCCTACAGGATGCATGGGGACGAGCCCTGGATAATGAAGACCCCCTACAAGTAGATCCCTACTTCTATCAAAAGAACGGCCTGTTGTACAGGAAGGGGGGGGCCCAACAAACTCCCCAGCTGATAATCCTGGGGCCCTTCCGTGATAAGGTGTTGTTCCTCGCCCACAGTCATCTCTTGGGGGGCCACTTTAGCGACGAGAAGACCGGGCAGGCAATTATGGAAAGGTTCTATTGGCCAGGTGTCTACCAGCAAGTAAAACAGTACTGCCGGGCCTGCCGGGTCTGTCAGAAAAACAGCAGATATCGGCCCCCCAGCGTGCCTCTTCAGCCCCTGCCCCTTATCAACATTCCCTTCAGTAGGGTGGGGATGGATATCATAAGCCCCATGTTGCCCTCCAGAAGCGGGTGTCGGTATGCGTTGGTCCTGGTTGACTACGCCACCCGTTTTCCTGAGGCTATAACCCTACGACAACCCACTACCCAAAACATAGCCAAGGCTCTAATCTCAATCTTTTCTAGGGTAGGCTTCCCTAGGGAAATCCTGACGGATCGGGGGACCCCATTTGTATCAGCCCTCATGAGACAGGTATGTTCCCAATTAGGCGTTAAGCAGATAAGAACGTCCGCTTACCATCCCCAAACGGATGGGCTGGTTGAGCGGTATAACGCCACCCTCAGACTACCCTCAAAAAGTTGTTGGCCCTTGAGAGCAAGAGGTGGGAAGAGATGCTACCCCTAGCTCTGTTTGCGATCCGCTGAAAAGTCCAAAGCAGCACAGGGTTTTCGCCTTATGAGCTGTTATATGGGCGACCCCCACGAACCCTGTTGGACATGGCCAAAGAGGCCTGGGAGGCCGAACCCGACCGAACCAGACCCCTCCCTGAGTACGTGGAGAACCTCAGAACCCATCTGGGTCAAATCCGAGACATTGTGCGGCAGAACCTGGTGTCCGCACAAGCAACCCAGAAAAGGCAATACGATAAGGGCACGAAACCCCGGTCCTTTAACCCCGGTGACCTGGTACTCCTCCTGATGCCCTCCTCAGACCATAAATTGCTGGGTCAATGGCAAAGCCCCTTTTCGATCCTACGGCAGGTGACACCGGTTACTTATGAGATAGAATTAGACCCAACCCGGCAAGTCACCCAGATATATCACGTGAACCTTTTGAAGGAATGGGTAGGCCCTCGTCCTGTTCTCACCAACACAGTGCCCGAAACCGTCCTCTCCTATGAGGTCTGAATAGATACTGATTTAGGGGGGATAAGCAGAAACAGGATCTCCGTACCTCCCTAAAACCGTTGCAACAGGTATTCTCCTCCTACCCAGGGCATACGTCTGTCATTGAGCATGCCATCCTATCAGAGCCCGGGAAAACGGTACGCCAACGACCCTACCAGGTCCCTGAAACCCGCAGACCCATTATCAAGGAGGAGATAACCCAGATGCTAAGTATGGGGATCATAGAACCCTCTGTTAGTTGTTGGAACTCACCGATTGTGTTGGTGCCAAAACCTGACGGGTCGGTCAGGTTTTGTATTGATTTCCGCGAGGTCAATAAGATCTCTTCCTTTGATACCTACCTCTTGCCCCGTGTTGATGAGATGATTGAACGCATAGGGAAGGCCAAATATATCAGCACGCTCGATCTCTGCAAAGGCTACTGGCAGATCCCTTTGAGAGATGAGGACAAAAAGAAAACGGCGTTTTCTACGCCCGAAGGCCTATATCAGTCACTGTGTTGCCCTTCGGCCTTCACGGCGCCCCCGCCACATTCCAGAGGGCCTGAACCAGGTCTTACGGCCTCATTCCCAATACACGGGGCCTATTTGGATGACATAATCATCTACAGTGATGATTGGGACCACCACTTACGCCACCTACAAGACGTCATATCCTCCCTGGGTTCCTATGGGTTCACCATCAATCCCTCAAAAACCACCTGAGTCAGTCAGTCAAGTACCTGGGTTATCTATTAGGCGAGGGGGTTATCCGTCCACAAAACAATAAGATCACCGCCATACAGTCCATCCCCTTTCCCCAAACAAGGAAAGAACTCCGCGCCTTTTTAGGCCTCCTGGGGTACTATAGGAGATTTGTCCCTAACTTCTCTCAGACCGCAGCCCCCCTAACCGATCTCCTAAAGAAGTCTACGAAGACAGAAGAGGCACTAAGGCGACCTGATCCCTCTTTGCTGCACGCATTCAACACCCTTAAACAATCCCTGATGTCTGGTCCTGTGCTCATCAGCCCGGACTATTCCCAACCCTTCATCCTCCAGACAGATGCTTCGGACCAGGGTTTAGGGGCTGTACTTTCGCAAAAAGACCACAACGGAGAGGAACGACCCATCCTCTTCTTGAGCAGAAAACTGTTTCCCCAAGAGATGAACTACGCCGTAGTAGAAAAAGAGGCTCTGGCCATCAAATGGGCGGTGGAAAGCTTCCACTACTACCTGGATGGACGGGACTTTACCCTGTACACCGACCATGCCCCGCTGGAGGGGATGGCCCGTAACAAGGGGCACAATGACCGCATCTTGCGCTGGTTCTTATCCCTTCAGCCCTTTAGATTCAGGACTTTACATCGGAAAGGCGCTGACCAGGGAAACGCTGATTATCTTTCCCGCTACCCTCTCCCTCCACCCCGATCAAGAAGGACAGCTAGGGGAAGGGGATGTGAAAGAGCCGCGACCCCTACCTCGTCAAAGCTGCGCCTTCCCTCAAGATCCCGAGCCTCACCATCTGATTCTGTGGCGTCCATGACAACCCGGACAACCCGGACTCCACCCCTCTCTCCTTCCTTACAGGAACCAATCGCGATGAGCAGAATCCCGGAAGGACTATCCAGCGACCCCGGAAGTACCCGGAAGTACCTCCCACGACCCAGAGGCGGAGCGCAGAAAAGCCGGAACCACAGAGGACAGGGTGTTCAAGCAAGTGGACTCGTGGCAGGAGATAGCGTGCGAAGAACCGGAGGAGAAGAGCGGTGACGGAGAAGGAGACGAAGTCTGGACCGAGGACTGGTGGAGTCCGTTGGAGGAGGCTGAAGAGCGGCCGTAACTCACAGGAGAGTTACGGCGGGGCATGCGAGTACCAAACCCTTGCTTGAGAGCATAGTAGTAGTGTATATAGTAGTCACGCCCACACCTTGCACCCGTCACTATAGATATATTGTATATCCATCACGAGCACGCCTGTACAGAAGACCCCTGCACTCGCCCATCACACTATCACCCTTCCGCCCTCCTAATCTTCCTCTTTCCGATTCTCGATCCCTCCCCTACCTTCCTCACGTTCCTTTCCTCTCCCACACCCCCTGGTGTCGGTAGAAAGCAACGCCTGCTTCTTGTTAGCCGGACTAACTGCCCCTCTTTCTCTCTCCTTCCCATACCTCCGAGGAACCACCATCCAGAGCGGCCATCCGACGAGAGCGCTTCGGAAGAAGACCACTTACCGACATCTGGCCAAGCACCTCTTCGGACATCTCCCTCCTGTGTGTCTCCGTTCCAGTCCCTTTTGTACTTTACCTATATTCTGTACCTTGACAATAAATCCGGCTCAGACATAGCCCACTTTATCTGGCCTCCCCGCTTGTTATTCCGGCCTGCCTACACCCCACGATCACACTCCTATGTTGCCTCCCTAATTATATGTACCTAAATGTACCTAGTATGTATAGGTGTTAAGCCAAGAATCCCTCCAGGATAAAGTCAACCCCATTACCTGAAGTGAGAGACTGTGGGACCCCATCCTGGTCTTGAGTTGGACACCCCGCAAGGGATGTTTTAGACCACTGCTGGCTGGAGTGTCTGCATACAGGAACCTCAGCGTCTCATGTCAGTGTGTTGGCTGGGAAGTCTCCTCTGCTCTATCTCAGCAAGATGTGATGTATATATACCTATAGGTCTCCCCAGGGGTCCTACCTCGCTGAATTACTGTGTCGGCCTAGGGATGGGGTCGGGAATGAACTTTATACATAGATATTATACAGAAGATGGTCGTCCTGCTGTGCTTCCAAGAATCCTCATGCATAATGTATGAGATCTCGAACTAGGGAAACCCCGTGTTCTGAATGCAATGTCATATCTTGGTAAAAGGTCAGTCCCTGTAAACCGTTACAAGCGTAATGTAGGGAAGAATATAGGTGAAGGGTAATTAAGTTACCGGGGCCTATATTATGGTACCTATATGAAATATAACAGTAGAGGTAGCTGAGTGTACTTAGAGATACTAGGGTGTTAGTAGAGGTACTGGTACTAGAGGTACCTAAGGCATGGGTGCGAGTAAATGTACTTGAATATATGAAGAGGTAAAGGTAGCAGAGGAACCTGCAGTATACTAGGGAAACCTCAGGGGTTCTAACAGTAGGGTGGAGGTGGGGTGGCGGTTCTTGGGCAGATACAGGGTAGTGTACTGACGCTGGTAGAAATACCTAGGATAGTGGTGGGGGTAAGCGTACTAGTATATAGGTGATGGTAGAGGAACTAGAATATGGTATAGGCAGGGTTAGAGAGCCGTGGTACAGGAAAACAGATAGTTTTGGGGTGGGAGAAGAGGTGTTGTTTCATATCCCGCCACTGCCTGCAACAGATGCCAAAGGGTAGACAGAGAGCAGGAAAGAGACACCGGAACAATATGATTCTGAAAAAAAGAGCAATGTTTTTTTTTCTGAATGTCAGTGTCATTCATCAAACTAGATGGGATGTCCTGAGACTACCAGTCATTTATTAATATCTGATGAAACAGGTTCTATGGGACACCGCCTCTAGAACAAGTTTCCATAAGGATATCTTTCAACAGAATCACTCATAACCCTTTGAAAGTGCATAATTAGGTTCCACGTATAGCTAGTATTAAAGTTATTAGGGATCCTGGACTCTGCCTTCATGCGTTAATAGACGAGAACTTGTTGGTGGGTCACGTATGCAGGACTGGCGTGTGGATTCCATCTCAGAGCACAGATATTTTAAGCATCTCTGACATTTGCCCCAGAAGAACTTGTGGGCCAATAACAGGACTTGTAAATTGATCCTTGTAGCCACTGGGAGCTAGAGCAGCATTTTCAGGACGGATTCACGTAATCGCCATTCTGTTACTAGATAGTCTAGGTTGTACAACGTTTTTGACCTTGTTGTGAACGTATCTAGGACCCTATTTAAATATTCCCGATTTATGCCCTTGTGTGGTTATAACAAATCATATCCTTATAAAGGCATAAGAATCATATCCATAATTAGTCATAGCCAATGCAGTCCAAATACGGCAAGGCTACTCCCATAGACTCCTAGAAAGTACAACGCGTTCTTAAAACAAACCAAGCCTCCAGCAGCCCCGGAATTCCCCCTGCTTCTGGTTTGATTTGTCCAAGAACTCCTGGAGTCCTAAAAGAACTGCGAGTTCTTAGTGACGTCTTATGTCCAACCTTACGTCAAACTCGGCACCTTCCAGGTATAAATATACAAACAGCTGCCCTAGCAAACACACGGTGGTTTGGAGCAGATCGGCTATCTACTTACCCGACGCCCTGCTGAAACGAGTGCTGAAGGAAGCCGACCCTCCCATTGACGCACTGAGAGAGACGCTGTCTTTTCTCCTGCCGAGAAATCCAGCTCCAGTGTTTCCAGTCACCCTTGCGGGTTGCTGGGAGATCGAGTCCTGAGAAATAGATACAAGACCTCCTTCATTCTATAACCAAAAGGTACGGAGCTGATTAGATCCTTAGAGAATTCTTGATTCAGATTCTTGGCAAAAACGATCTTAACTCAAACTATATCTCACTTACTCCTTCCCACGTACTAGGCTTAGGTTAGGTACACCGGGGTAGGCGTATTTTAGAAACACCAGTTGAGTACGTTTAGTCAACTTTTATCATTGTATGTATTTTATCCGTTTTAAGTATCTTATGGCTTAGAAACCATATAAATGCTTTTACAGTATTATTTCATAATCAGACCCTCCAGGATTTCGCGGTTTGCCGCGAAATCGGCACTCTTGTAAAAATGCCGCGATTTTTACAAAAGTGGCCGCGAAATCGGCACTTGTGTAAAAATGGTGGGATTTTTACTAAAGTGCCCGTGAAATCTAGACATCCAGACCCCTTTCAAGGGGGCGGGGCGGGTCTGCGGAGGGTTGGGGGCGGGGGAGTGGAAAGAGCCATCTGGTCGATCTCACGCCTCTGGAGGCAGTGGCGTTGTATAATCAGAGGTCCGGGCACAACCTCGCACAGGTCATTTGAGAGGGATTTCCATCTCCCTGGTAAGTCTGATGCACAAGGGCTCTATCTGCTGTAGCAATAGCGATGTGCACGATTGTATTGCTGTATCTTCATTGGTTGTCAAGCTAGACCTTGTACGTGTGGCCAAGGGGGGATGGGCGTTGTGTATCAGGCAAGCACGGAAGCTAAACGTGATAAGTGTAACTGATTAAGCTGCGCTCATTTCACCCAGGCCTCCATTTATAAACACACACATTATGCAGGCACCTATGCAATTTATATTGAATGTCAACCCATTAACCAGGGATTTTATTAATCATTTAAACAGCCCCATTTTCGGCATGGGTTATTTGGTTTAGCGGTCACTCGGGCTCCATATTAAGTGAAATCAGTCTTCAGTTTTTCCCTTGACGGATTTTACAACTCCTATGCCTCTGCAATTTGAAATTGAACAAAGGTTGCGATCTATATTAACAGGTTTGATAAACAGCTCACCACTTATAATTGTGATCCCTGCACAAAGAGGCGTTTGACTAGAGGACTCAAATTAACGGGTTAGTTGTCATAAGGCCCACGATCCGCAAGCCCGTCTATGTTATAGGATGCAATATATAAAGGAGGGGTTTCTCCTGAAATAAAACTATGCGATTAATACGCTGACCGAGGCAGCAGCCCTGACCCGCTCTTATTCGCTCATATATTGTTTTCATCTGCTGGAAGTTTAACTAGAGAAGAAAACACGACCCACATAGCAGAATTAATGTCACCAGCAGGTCAGGCCGCGCTGCCCTATGAATATTGGTGTATTACTCCACAGGGTGACCACAACAACAGGCCAGAGTGACCTTTGGCACATGGACAGAAAGAAACAAGCCCTGCAGCCTCCAACCCTGGCTTTCCTATTCATTTTGAACAAATGCTTTTACAAACCAGGAGTCAGCAATATACATAGGATCAAAGGTTACAAATATATTTTTTGTGTTTATTCTTAAAACTGAAGTGCTACATAAATAATGCAACCGTGCCACCGAGGAAAGCACCGTTTAAATACTAATGGAATATAGTGCTATTACTAGCTAAGATTTAGCAATACATGTATAGGAATATAGGTCAAAATAAAACACCAGGGACCAACACACACAGACCACAAACACACACAGACCACAGACACCAGGGACCAACACACGCAGACCACAAACACACCAGGGACCAACACACACAGACCACAGACACACCAGGGACCAACACACGCAGACCACAAACACACCAGGGACCAACACACACAGACCACAGACACCAGGGACCAACACACGCAGACCACAAACACACCAGGGACCAACACACACAGACCACAGACACACCAGGGACCAACACACGCAGACCACAAACACACCAGGGACCAACACACACAGACCACAGACACACCAGGGACCAACACACACAGACCACAGACACACCAGGGACCAACACACGCAGACCACAAACACACCAGGGACCAACACACACAGACCACAAACACACACAGAGCACAAACACACCAGGGACCAACACACGCAGACCACAAACACACCAGGAACCAACACACACAGACCACAAACACAAAAAACTAAGATATCTGTGTTTGTTATAGTAAAAACCGCCAAATAAAATGCCGCTAAATTGCCGCTAAATTTCCATATTTGTGCCGCTAAATTTCCATTTTTGTGCCGCTAAATTTGCTCATTCATGCCGCTATATCCTGGGGGGTCTGCATAATACTCCTTTTGCTGTACGCACTTTACTTTATGACAAGTATTGCAATTGTGGCAATTCACTTCTCTTGCATGAGAAAGAAGACTGCTCAATAAATAGCCACTTTTATTGAAAACGCCTGTCTCTCTATTTCTCTGCACTCCTGGTGAAACTAAGCATGCACGATTGACTGAGTGAAATAGTTGTCTATTGTTTCCGCGACTCTGGGGATATACTCCTTATTCTGGAGGGAGCAAAGTTGTCATGTTTATGCGGTTGTCAGAAGCTAATCCCTTCTTGTCTATTCAGGAAAGTTAACACCTTCTTGTTTACTCGAGAAAGTTTCTAGTGACCTCTGAGCTAGCTGGCATTCATAATTAAGTCTAACATATTCAGTAGAGACCTAGTCGACCTCAGTCCTACGTCTAAACTATCGTTTATGTTATTCCAATGCGCAGAGCCTATTGGGAATATAGGAACTACACTACAACCTGTAAAATGCTTGTTATATTGACACTTGATTTGACCAAGAAATTTGTTTTATTATTGTACCAAATGCATTTAAACAGTAATAATAATAAAGGAAAAAGATAGCCTGGCTCTCAATTTTTTTTGCATGTGCGAAACTCATCAACATGCTCCAAAACGTTTTGTGATGTTCGATTTCCCTCCCCGCCTTATAAGGATTTTGTCAAGCCTTTCATTGGTTTAAATTGCAGGCCATTTAAAATTTGGGAACTAGGTTCAGTGGTTTATGAATATTCACAATCTGGCATGGTTGCCATGCGTGGCATGTGGGTATTCAGAAACTCTCATGGCTAACCATCGCTTGTAATGCCCACTACTCGTCACCTTTGATGGGAGTTAATTCCATATAACTGTATGCATGAAGTCAGAGGAAATAGATTTACAACTGCTAGGCAATATTTTATGAATATCTAACAGGTGTAAATCCAGTCATTTTTAGTCACTTAGGTATGTTTATGACCCAAAATCCCTTTGTGTACACTACAAAGGGTGCTCCTTGATTCAGTGAGAGGTCACAAGGAAGGTGATAATGGAATCATAAAGTGTAGGGCTGGGGCCTGCCTGCTTGCCAGACCAGTGTGCCCTGTGAAAAAGAGGACAGCACTATAGGAAGCAAGGTTTATGGGGGGACCTGTAGAGTGACACCCATTGCGAGGTGTGAGGAAATGGCTGCTCAACCAATCAGACTATTGTCTGTGTGCAGAACAAAGTTGGTGACACTAGTATGCCAGAGGAGGGCCGCAGTGAATTGAGTCGTGTGCATTGCTGCGGCAATCGGGCCAGAGCCTGTGCATAGTGGGGAGCGCTGACCCCGTATGCCAGGAGGGGCCGCTGTGAGAAGATTGCCATGCAGTAAGGGCCGTAGCCCATGTAAAGTAGTGGCCCGTGCCCCCATATGACATGAGGGGCCTGGAACTTCACTATGCCGATCAGGCCAGGACCTGTGTACCTTGAGAATATTGTGACCCTGCATGGTAGAGGGGCTCACCGGGACTAGAAAGTCATGCGAACTGGTTGCAGTCGTCGCCAAGAGGATTAGGGCAGCTGTGGGACCCTGTGCACTTGCCCAGGATGAAGGATTCACACCAGGATCTTCACACCACCAACCAACCCCGTCAATGCTGGAGCCAGACTCCTACCATGTAAAGAGGAGCCACGAAGAACCTCTGGTCACTATGGAGGCACGACTGTGAGTGAAGACTCTGCAACTGCTGAGTATAAGCCGCATTAGCCTCATGCAGCGAACTCACCTGAATCAGCTTCTGCTGCTCCACTGTCCCTGTAAGGGGTTCTTCGATCCTGCGAGGTGCGGGTAAAACTGATTTCGAGCCAGTCAGCCCCAGGACACCTTGCTGATAGTTAGAGTCAAGTGCAGAAGGGGTACTTGGCCCAAATGCTCAGAATCCATAGAAGGTCAATCCCCAGGACATCAGGAGTAAAAGGGCTCAACGCCCACATTTGAGCCCAGTAACCCCTGTTTGCTTCATGGTCTTCCGAAAGGGGTTCTGACAATTGACGACAAGCTGTGGGATGCCTTAGGTTTAGAAGCCTGGATACAGGTGTGGCATTGGTCATTTCCAATTTGCGTCAGCAGTACAGTAAGTCCACTTTTTTTATACGTACAAAGGCGACACACATAGACAATGGAAAGCATGAGGATTGTGAATTGACCTCAGAACCAGGTCCATAGAGTAGATGAAGGATTTATTTAGGGACATAGGGTAGAGGATACCCAGGAGTAGGGGCAAAGAGCGCCGAGCTTATTTTATCAGGAACCAGTTTGAGATACTGGGTGAAAGGGACGAAGCTGTAATTGACTCTGGGAAGGGAACCATGATTGGAACCCTGGAAGAGGGAGCTGTGGATTCGGGTTCTAGGATCACCTTAGAACACATCTATTCCTAACACAAGTGTATCCCCTAATGCAGTTTTCAGAGTTTCACCAAGACATTCACCATCTTAAGGTTTCTAGAATACCCCAGGTGTATACACCATATCTCATTTCCAGGGTGCCACTGCCACCAATTCCAGGAGCAAATCCCTTAGGTGGTTGGAGCCTAGCAGAGACCATGAGCTTGCAGTTGACACTTCAGGAAGACAGGGCTGAAGTAGATGAAAAAGCCATAGATTCGAGAGGGAGAAGCTAAGACTAGCACATCCGGAACAAGAGGACAGGAAAAATGGGCCTGGGAAGAGAAATTGCATGAGAGGGGGGAGAAACAGAGAGAAAGAGAGGAAAACAAAGAGAGTGAGAGGAGAAACAGAAGGAATGGGAAAGAGAGATGAAAAGGATAGCCCTGGAATGAGAAAAACTTAGGATGGCAGTAATAACATCACCATCTGGGATAAGTGACTCTACATCCAGTTCAGGCCTGATTGTGGCCAAGGTTCAAAAAGTTCTTGTGCATGTGAATGTGTAAAATGTCCTGACATTTTAGAATGGTTTGTGAGCTTTCAAGTTGCTTGTAAGTCGCAGGTGTCTAAGACAGCTGCCTTAATAGGGCGCCTGCCTTGGGAATAGACTGCCGTCATTGGGAGAATGCCTGTGGCAGACCAGACTGGCTAAGAACGAATGGAGGAAGCTCTGATTAGGTGGTTTGAGCCGAAGCCAGCTCAGTAACCTAAGAATGAATCAATAAATAGTTTAATAGTCAATTAAATCTATAAACACGGCTCAAATCATACAGTACAGAACATTTAAAAAGAAGTCTAAAATGTATTATATATCAGCTGAACCACTGCATATCTGATTGGTAAACCGTCTCATTATTTGCTGCCCTTTATGAATATACGAGTTAAAATGCCAATATAGATGATAAAAGGCAGTTAGGTGAACCAGTGAGCCCAACACCTTCCTACGAATCAAGGGTAATTTGCCGCAAACCAACCTATTCCCTGATTGGTTAGCGTGTGTGTTCTTTACGATGCAGTCAGCTGTGATTCTGCTGATGAATACCATTATTCAAGACTATGATTGGTTAAAGTGCCCTTGGGCTAGTCCACAGAGCGGGTAAAATATATGTGCTTTACTAAGTGGTCAGTGGTAATTCTACCAATAAAGTGCCAGTGTGCGAAACTATGAGCTATTAAAGTGCCGATGTGCTGGACATAACTGCTGGTTTAAGCAATTTTTGCCTTAGCATGATGGGATAGGGAGCAGCTACTGTTGTTATCCCTAGCAACCCGTCCTTGTATATCCATTTTACCCGCTCATGAAAGTTTACATAACTGATGTGATTGGCAGACCCTTTTGTCGAGTTCTGTGGCAATGCTTACCAACAGACCCTGGGGCCTACTAGGAACTTATCTGTCTCGTCACAGCCCCCCAAGGATCACCTGAACCCGACCTATGCACTAATCAGCTTTTAAAAAATAGCCAGAAACTGGACTAATCTGATGTTCAACATTGTATTGCTTGGGTCCATTGGCTCCACCCTGCAGTCCTGCAAAACCTAATTACCCGGCAGTAAACTCTCATCTTAATAGGCTTTTTCGTTGGTTGACCAAAACTGGGCAGATACATATAATGTGGAGTAGAGTCTCGATTCCCTGGTGGCATAGTCGGCAGTTCTGATCTTCATTTAGGCCGCCATTCCTCCATTTTGGCAGGAAGCCTAATGTGGGTATCTCACCGAGTCTGAGGGCCAGGAATGACTGTTTAAACTTCTGATGATAAGGTGCTGTTGAAGGTTTGCCCAGGTATTTTGGAGTTTTTTAAGTTGCCCCAGTTCTAGCATCTCAATACTGTTCTCAAGATATTTCTTGTAGGCGCCAATACCCCATTGTAGATTGATTTCGGACCAAACTCAGTTAGCCAAGGTGTTATCGGCGCTGCACGCAATTTATGACAAAGCTTTACAAATGCTGTCGGCCTGGCGAAGGTCTGTTTTGTTAGTGAAAATTCCAACCGAGTTGCGCTGGCAAGGCCGACCTGCGTAGCCGGAAGGTTTGTTTGTAGGATCTTATCAATAATTTATCAAGCAGAGAGCCTCAGTGCCTAACATTATCTCTGATCCATACGCGAGGGTTGGCATCAATTTAGCTTTCATTACTGCTCCCATGAGTTTCAGGTCGTGACCTCGGATGGATCTAGCCAATGATGAAAATGCATTATTGATGAGCTATGCTTTCCCCTTGATCGCCTTTTACTGGGAAGCAAATGTATTATTTGCATCCATTTTGACTCTTAAATATACATAGGTGGCAGCCTCATCAATTTTGTGTCCAATAAGATGCCATCTTCGATTTTTGTTGGAGCCCCGATTACAAGCCTTCACATTTGTTTTTTTGTGATTTACTTCCAGGCCATTCTTTTCAATATATGTACCAATGCAATTGAGTAGTCTTTGGAGGCCTATCCGAGTGTTACTAAACAACAGTACATCATCAGCATAAACAATGTGTAACAATTGTTGACCAACCATGCTCGGTGCATGAGCTATCTGCCCATCTTACTCTGTTGAAAGATCCGCCAAATACAAATTAAAAAGAAGGGGGGTAACACACAGCCTTCTTTCAGGCCTGTGGTTGTTTGCACTTTCTTTGATACATGTGTACCATCTCCAATTTTTATCTGAACCCATGTGACTGAATATACTAACCTAATTGCTCTTAGGATGTTGCTTGAGCTTAGCCCATAGCATGTTCCAAGGAACTCAGTCTAAGGCTGCCATTAAGTTAACAAAACATATATAGAGTAATGTGCTGGTTGCCTTTGCTCTGTTTACAATTAGGCTCACAGTCATGAGATTAGTTATAGTGCCTTGACCCCTCAAAAAGCTGGTTTGATATAAAGGGAGTCTCCCATTATCATACAACCAAGATTCCAAATCATGTAATATTAACGTGGAAAAGTATTTGAGCTCTACATCCATGAGATCGATTAGCTGGTAATTGCTATGTGAAACTGCCAGACCTCTTTTTAAAATCTGATGAATTATTGAGCCCCTCCAGCTATCAGGGATGGCACCATTTGCCAGAATGTACTTAAATATTGACGCCAAAAAGACTGTCTACTGTGATGTAATTACCCGTAGTGCCAGGCCATCTTTTTTTTTTTGATAATCAATTTTTATTGACATTTTCGGAACAAACAAATTCATTGGTACCAAATCACACATCACAGTTAAAACACCTCCCCTCCTTGGCGACAACTCAGGTAAAGTAGGCCCACCCTGAGTGGTTACTTTAATCTCCATATAACACAGCGACATAGCAAGGCTTGGACCTTCACAGTGGTATTAAGCCGAACCATCTGCCCCACACTTTACCGAACAGTTCCGGACAACCCCGGGACTCAAAGAGAGACTCCTCTTGTACCCCGCACCAATCCACACCCCTCCTCCATTTCCGCACCGCTGGAGCCACAGCCTGGGACCAACCCGCTGCTATGTCCCACTTCACCACCACCACAGCTGTCCCCAGGAAACGCTTGTCAGCCCTAGAGCCATCTAGGCCATCAAACACCCCCAACAACAAGCGCCTCGGGTCATGGGGAACTTCCCACCCAAGGGCCCGTGTTGATAGAGCAAGGATTCGCACGTAAAGAGCCTTGCTTGAACTCATGAACCTTGAATAACGTTAATAATGTAACCAACATGTTTGTTTTACTAAATTTGCATATTTTCACTTTACACAGGGTATCCGAGTGACGCTTGCCTATATGTTTTCTAATCCTAATACGCTTGGCACTTAAAATGGATGCTGCTACGCGGGAATTTCTTCTGCGCATGCGTCGCTCATACCCATGTGACGTGACGTTCTCGCAGTCTTGGTGGGGAACTCTTTGCACTTGCGCAGTAGAACTAAGATGGCTGCTTTGTGTTCTCACATGCCTGAAGCTTGCATTGCTGCTTTTGCTATGCTGTCCGTTCTGCTTAATCACTAAAGCTATAATTATTATAAAGTAAGGGGTATAGAATAGAGATTCACAATATACAGTGTATTCATTTTTTCCTGTGCTCTAAAGCTGGGTCTATTTACTTTTCATGCATCGTAATCTTTGGGTATGAGGGACGGGAATACTCCATTTTGAAAATCCTTTCTGCGCATGACAGTCTACAGCCAGAGGATGAACTCTGTGTTCTTGAACGCCAGCCAGATGGAAGCACCAGTCAAGATGTGCCTGGGAACTCTAACCCCACTAAGAAGAAGTCAAAAGACTACAATGTATTAATCAATAGACTGTCCATTGTTTTGCACATTGAAGACATCATGTGAACCTGAAGTTCGATGGGCGTGCCCGAAAAATGTAAATTATGGGCTTGAGAAAGTCAAATCCAAGGTGGTGTGATGACCTGTCCTTTCTTTTGCCCAATCGTAATTAGGGATTCTTACACTTGCAACATTTGGGGGGTGGTACACTGACCCGAAAACAGTATAACTAGCCTAAGTTTAGCTAGAGAAATTGTCCGACTTGTCCGAAAAGCTGACCTTTCACTGACCCAACGCACTCAATAGCTGATCGAGAACAGAGATGCTGCGGAGCACTCTGTCAGATTAATTCACAGACCCAATCGGGGTTTTGGGAACCTTAAGTGCTGGCGGAGCACTTTGCTTGGGAATTCGATAACCCAATCGGAGTTCTGACTGATAGCTGAAGAGAGGGTGTAGCGCAGGCGTTGCACCTGAACTGCGGGTGCTGGTCTCAACTTTGGTGGTCCGGTTCTGATCCAAATTTGGTTTCCCTGTCCTGGTTTCCATACTGCATCTGCCGGCCTACTGGCAATCGCTTTCCTTGGGGTTCTTCTGTCCTTAACTGACCCGTGGTCAGGGTTGGTCTCCACACCGTTCTAGGTAAATATAAATCTGAGAGGGAAACACACTTGCTGTCTTTTCTTTACCCTTTCCTGAAGTCTTGCTAAAGTTATAATTGCATATGTTCCTTTCTTTACCCTTCCCTTGTGACAAAGTACTAAAGTCATAAAGAGCCTTTATTAGCATGTTCCATTATTCCCCTACCTTATAGTGGGTTATTAATGTACTGACTCTGAATAAATAGATGTTCCTTTTCTTTACCCTCCCTTTACTGAACTAAGTGGTCATTCTGAATGATTTGCGTGTTCCTATTTTTCCCCTTCCTTTACTACATGATAAGCATAGTTTTGTCATTATAGATTTATGTTCCTTTTCTTACCCATCCCTTAGGAATCGATAAACTGTGACATTCTAGCATGTCCCTTATTTTCCCTGTCCTTTAGAAAACACCATTTCCAGTCGGATTCCAAACCGTTTATGTTTTCAGTATGCTCCTTTTTCTGACCTTCCCTTTAGGCTTTTAAATGGTCACCATTATATTCCTTTTACATGGTTATACTCTCTCCATGATTCTGGTTATCGATAGCTTGCTTGCTGTGAACTTTTGGCTTGCTACTTTTGATGAAGACTAGATAAAGGTTTTCAAAACTTCCTGAGTCTGTGGTTATTACATGAGTGCAAATGTTATAAATGTTATGATATTTTGTTGACTGCTTATCTTTTCGGCTAGCTCCCTGATCCATTGTGGTCATAGGTACCGGTGACAAGGATTGGTAAGTCTAAGGTATAGGAAATAGTTAGGAATTGGATTACTGGTAGTAGAGTGTAGGTTACCCGATTAAAATTAGTATGGTGAATTAAAAATGTATGGGTCAAAGTGTGCATATGGTAAAATTACTAGTCGGGTGACCTGCGCGCTCTATCATTGTGAGATCGAGTTCCACCCCCCCCAGAACGGCTCCAAGGCCGGGCACAACCATACCATGTGATAGAAGTCCGCTGGGGTAGAGGCACAGCTTGCGCATGCCGGGGTAGCTCTCATGCCGGCTCGGAAGAGACGTTCTGGGGTGAGGTATGCTGTGTGGAGGTAGTAAAGCTGGACCAGGCGTAGCTTAGAGGATGAAGTCAGGGTTTTGGGTGCCATAAGGGCGTCCCGCCAGTCCGCCTCTTCTAAAGGACCCACCCACCCCTCCCATCGCTCCCTAAGCCGGTCAAGAGATGTAGGGCTGTTGTTTATCAGCGCTCGGTATATACGGGACACTCCCCCCAGCCCCAGGTTGCCCATCATCACCTGGGCCTCCAAGGGGCTAAATTTCGGGAGAGAGGTGGGTGTTGGGAGGTGCGTGTGGAGAGCATGACGGAGTTGTAGATATTTATAGAACCGGGAGTGGAGAAGGGCATGTCTGTGTTGTAGGTCAGAAAAGGATCGCAAGTGGTCCCACACGTCTCCAAGCAGTGAAACCCCCACCAGGTCCCAGCGACGGAAACCTCCCAAGGACGAGACCTCCCTCAGCCAGGCACCATTCCATAACGGTGTTTGTCTAGTTAGCCTCCGATCCCATCTCACATGGCGGAGGGCAGTACGACAGGCCGTGAGCACCGTCCTGGTGACTGGGGGCAAGGCCTGCGGCACAGGACAGCCGCATAGGAATCCCTGGATCTGTGCAAGGTCCAAGGTACTGAGCTCCACCCGGTGAGCTGGGTCGGACCAGACGCCCGCAAACCAGTCGTGGATCACGATAAGTCTCGTGGCTAAGTAGTAGAGGTGGAGATTAGTGACTCCCATACCTCCGTCGAAGGGGGGAATACGACAGTGAGACAGGGACATTTGCGACCGCCCACTTCCCCACAGAAACCGGCTGAGTGTGCCGTCTGATTCCTGAAACCAGCTACCTGAAAGGTGGATCGTGGTGTCCTGCAGAATGTAAAGAAAGCGGGGGAGAATCATCATTTTAAAAAGCGCGCTCCTGCCCAGCGGGTTGAGGGGGAGGGACTGCCCGTTCTTGAGGTCGGTCTTCATCCGAGCGACCAGGGGAGCAACGTTTAGGGCCCATTCAAGCTCCGGGAGGAGAGTGACCCACATGCCAAGGTATTTAAATGATTGCCTCCGGAGAGGAATCACCGCCTGCCAATCAAAACACGCCCGAGAGGGGTGTAGGGGGACCAAGGTTGATTTCGCCGGATTAAGTCGGAGCCCTGAGATCTGCTCAAACGCCGAGAGGGCCTCTAGGGATCTAGGGCCGGAGTGTTCTGGATCTGCCAGGTAGAGCAGAACGTCGTCTGCATATAGAGCAATTTTATCAACCTGGCTCAGGTTCCAGGCCCAACCCCGGATGAGGGGGTTCTGCCGGATCAACGCCGCCAGGGGTTCCATCACTAGTGCAAATAAAAGCAGTGAGAGTGGGCAGCCCTGACGGGTGCCTCTCCGGATCGGGAATGGTTAGGAAAGCTCACCGTTAATGAGGACACGGGCTCTAGGGCTTATAAAGAACCCTGATCAGGCGTGGAAGGGAAGACCAAATCCCATCCTCTGCAGAACAGCACCCAGGTACCCCCAGTCCACCGTGTCAAAAGCTTTCTCGAAGTCGACGAGAAGCAACGCCAGATATGGGGGCAGCCGATGACGGTGGGCCAGCGCCAGGTAGAGGCGGCAAATACAGTGGCTGGTGCCCCTGGCAGGCATAAACCCACATTGATCAGGGCGGACCAAGTCCTGCAGGAGGGGCCGGAGCCGCTGAGCTATCACAGTAGCGAAGATCTTGATTTCTGTGTTAATCAGCGAGATTGGGCAATAGTCAGAGCAGTCCAGGGAGGGCGGCTGTGTCTTCGGGATGACCACAATGGTTGCCACATCTGATTCAGATGGGAAGGACCCCTCATCAACCACCTGGCGGAAAAGCTCCGTCAAATGGGGGACCAGGTCATCTCGGAATGCAGCGTAATACTTCTGGGGGAACCCGTCGGGTCCAGGCGTCTTGCCAGGGTTCAACAGGGAGATCGCCCCGTGAATTTCTTCCGGGGTGAGAGGGTTGTGCAGAGTATCAGCGGTCTCTCGGGAGAGACACGGCAGATGGGTACCGGACTCCGCCAGCAGTCCAGTGCGTGAAAGTTTGTGCAATGGCCGACAACCTCACCTGACGGGTCCCTGTGGCTGTCCGGATCTCCGGGATGATACGATTAGTCCTGCGGTATGACACTAGGTTGTGGAGAAGTTTACCATTTTTGTCCCCCCAGCCATAGATACCTGCCACCGAGGAGCACCAGAGCATTTTGGCAGACTCCAGGGAGATCCGCCGAATCTCATCTCGGACCAACGCCAGTTGCCTAGAGGAGTCAAATCAAATCAAATAGTCCTTTATTCGGCTTTCATCTGTTTGAAAAACCATAAAAGTACATTTAAAGATTTACACAAGTGAAAACATTTAAAATTTGTTCTTCTAGTAGAGCACATGTAAAAAATTCATTTACAACTATCACAATTTTCACAATTTATAAAATGTGAGGTTAGAAACAGTTAAAAACAATCTAAAACATCTTAAGCGATACAGCGAATAGAAGTGAGTATAATCCTAGGATATAATATTTGCAGCTTAATCTAAATTTGGCCTGTGTCTGATAACAAACTTCAGAAATTTAGCTATGGCTTTAGCAGAACACTCTTCATCCAAAAATTGGAGAGAGAGAAATGCGGGGCGGCACCTTTGAAAACCCATGGTTTTTAGAATCGGCATAAGTCAGCGTTTCCTTGGTTCACAGTAAAACTTACAGAACAGGATTGTGTGGATTGAGGATTGGGCAGAGACATCATCACAGGGGCATGTTTGTAAATTCTTTGCCCAATCGTTAGTTGTTGGGAAAGTGACCAAACGGTGGAAAATATCCAACCTGAACCACATTAATAAAAATCTTTCATAACTGGAAAGATTGAAAGTTAAATAGGGTTGAATGGTCAAGGTTGTTTGGATTAATAACATGTGTTGGACTGTTATTTTACTGGCCTCATTTGTCAGCCGCAGGTATTCTAGGTGCGTCAAGCAGTGTTTTTTGAACGCTTTTCTAGAGAGTTCTGAGATTAGGATGGGAGAATGATAATATTGTGCCACACCTAAATCATACAAGAAGTTTTTAATGTAGGCTATCCGTCCAATTTTGTGAGCGTTCTCTAGAGAGATACAGTCCTGGATAAACCCTTGACAGAAAATAGTTTTATTTGATGACCACATTCGGTGCCATAGGAGGAGGGGTTGGATTTTGACTAGGTCAATCAAATGAGACAGACCCAGTTCCAAGTGGCACCAGTACGTCGCAGTACCCTGTGGGACAGCGAGGAGAAACGTTAAAAAATTATTTTCAACCTTTTGTAGGGCTTCAACCTTCCCGTACCCCCACACACCAGCCCCATATGTTGCGATGGCTACGTATTTAGCCTTATATATCTCGATGAGTTCGGTGGGGGTCCTTATACCCAATCTCCTTGAGGAATTACCTAGCGCAACTGTTGCCCTCGTAAAAAGCAATTTCCTCGACTCAATGGCCTGCCTCCAAGAACATTTTTGATCTATTACAATTCCCAGATATGGGTATGTGTTTGTGCTCTCAAGTTTTACATTATCTAGAGGAGTCGTTATTACCATTGGTCAGCTGAACACGTTCCAGCTGTACAGCCCGGGACTCCAATTGCACCAGCTGGGCGACCTGTTCCGCGCGTTTTGCGTGGACCCGCCCCCTGGCCACCCCTTGAACCACGGCCTTACCAGCCTCCCAGAGCGTTCCCTGCGAAGGGATCGAGCCTGTGTTAGTGGAGAAGTAGTGACGCAGTTCTTGGCCAAGGGACTCCACCAGTGCAGAGTCTTGCAGGAACCAAGCGTTTAGTCGCCAGACTGCCCTAAGGCCTGCAACGGGGGACCCAATGCGGAGAGAGATGGGGGAATGGTCGGAGATCCTCCTGGGCAGAATATCCGCCCCTGACACCAGTTGGCAATCTGTAGTGGGCATTAGGACAAGATCTATACGGGAATGGGTATGGTGAGCGGCCGACATGGGTGTGTATGGTTCCCTTCGGGGGTTCCACACCCTCCAGACGTCGCAGAGACCCACAGCCGAAGCCCATCCGAAGAGGTTCTTTGTGGAGGGCAACCGGTGTGCTGACTGGATCCCGGTCACATCCTGGGAGGGCTGCAAGACAGCATTAAAGTCACCCCCGACGACAGTGAGGCCCTGGGGAAGGGAGGAGATCCCCTGTTTGAGGCGCCGAAGGGTGGGTGCCAAGATCGCCGGGGGAACATAGGTGCACAGGAGGTTCACGGGCTTCCCTCAATCGTCCCCGACAAAGCCACATACGTCCCCTGCGCGTCAGAGTCGGCGTTAACCAAGATAAAGGGGAGCCCCCTTCTGAGTAGAATGGCCACCCCCCGGGAACCTCGGGCAAAGCCGGAGTGCCAGACCCGGTCAAACCCATATCGGGCTAGGAAATGGCATTGCGAGCCCAGAAGGTGCGTTTCCTGGAGAAGCAAAACATCAGGCATGTGGCGGTGGGCGGCACGAAGCACAGCGGTACGCTTAATGCGGTCCAGAAGACCATTTACATTCCAGGATAGAATGTGGAGGGGTCTGTTATAGGCGTAGGACATGTAGAAAGGTGAGACTTGAGTGATGCGGGTGCGTGCGGAAAGCCATGTTCGGTCGAAGGGAAATCTCCACCCAGATCCGGGGCTTAAAGACAAAGGTAGAGGAAGTAACGATGTGTGCGCCAGCTGTGGAAGGATGAAAAAACACGTGGCTACCAATGGGAACGAAACTCAGCGGCCCGTAGGCAGTTAAAAATAACAAACTCCTGGGAGACAACGGTCTCCTCCCCCTCCCTCTCCCCACAACTCCCCCCACCCTACACTTCGGAAAGAGAAGCATCTGTCGCCCTAAACAATTCCAACCACCAGCACCTCACAAGGAGCTAAACGGCTAAACTAAAACGGTTAGCAACAACAAAAGTAGGACATGGCTGAGTCGGACCCCCCTCCATGTGTTCGGATGAAATGCTAACAGCGAAAGGCAGAGAAAAAGTAACAGGCATATGTTAAATAGAGTGCTGCAACCCAGGACTGTATCAAAGGTCAATACCCCAAAAACAAGTCAAGTGAGCTCAGTAGGAGCTTGTTCGTGGAGTCGGAAGCAGTCACGATGGTGAAGAGCCCAGAGGTGGAACCTCGGGCGTTGGGAGCAGTGTCACTCATGACACATTCTCCACATCAGAGCCACGAATCACAGGGCTCCCCGACAGGTCAGAGTCTGACATGGCTCGTCTCAAAGTTTCACTGGGCCCAGGGACGCTGCCCAGGTCGATCAAGGAGGAAGACAGTGGTGGGGAGGCGGATCCCTGCCCCCGGGTCTGGACCAGCGAGTGCTGGGACCGTGCCTCCGGCGACCGGGAGCCCCCACCCCGGCAGCTGCCCCACCTTCGAGACCCGGTCCGGCGTCGCCGGGGCTTCGGCGCGGGCTGGCTCTGCTGTTTCGGGGCCCTCCGGGCAGGAGAAAGGGCCGCCCCCGGCAGGAGGGGCCGCTCCTCCGTGAGCCAGGTCCACGCCGCCTGGGGGGAATCGAATAAAAATGTCTTACTCTGTAAGATCACTTTGTGCCGGGCCGGGAAGAGGAGCCCATAGCGAAGGCCCATTGCCCTGAGTTTTTGTTTGACTTCATCGTAAGAGCGACGTTGCGATGGCACCTCCCTGGAGTAGTCCGGAAAGACCATTATTCTGGAGTCATGATAGTGCAACGCTCCAGCTCCCTGGCCGCTCCCAGTATGGCGTCCCTGTCTCAGAAGTTGAAAATCCTAAGGATGATGGGACGAGCAGGGGCACCAGGCGGGGTTTAGGAGCAATAGAGCGATGGGCGCGCTCCACCGCAAACCAGGGGGAAAGTTTCTCTTTGGGCATCCAGGAGCAGATCCAGGTCTCCATAAAGGTGGCAATGTGGTCCTTCTCAAATCCCTCCGGAAAACCCAGGAGGCACAGGTTGTTTCGGCGTGCCCTGTTTTCGGCGTCCTCGGCCCTACGGTGCAACTCCGAGGTCTGCGTCTGAAGACGGGCCACCTGGGACTTGAGGATGCTCACGTCGTCCTCCACCGTGGAGATACGTGACTCCGCCTTGGTGATGTGTTCTGTGGCCTTGCAGAGGTCTTGATGAATTAAGACCACGTCTATCCGCACTTCCCCTATCTTGCTTTCTACCGATGCCTGGGAAGTGCTGATCGCCTGTAAGATGGTCGAGAGGCCCCCCCGGCTAGGCCAGAGCCAGCCGGCAGTCCGCCGCTGGGGCCCCGATCCGACTTCGTAAACTGCTCCATTGTAGTTTGGGCTGTGGGGCCGGGCACTTGAGAGGGGCACGGGACTTCCCCATAGTCTCCAGGCAGGACAACCAACGCGTGCTAGGGAAGGAACGGGGGGCTCCCCAGTCAGCCCCCCCGCCACCCGATATAGTGGCCGAACCCTGGTCCCCACGTCCGGCCCCTCAGTACCACAGGACCCAATCTGAAGCTCCGGGGGGGGGGGGAGGAGAAAAAAAAACCGGGGGGGCTCCACCCGATGAGATGGCCGACTTACCCCCGCAACAGACCACAATGTGTTGCTCAACTAAGAAGTTGGTGATGCGCCCAGGGCCGTCCACCAGACTCTCAGGCCCTAGGGGAATGGTGCACCGCGATCCAGGCGGCCGGGCCAAGCCCCTCTGCACTCCCTTCCAGCCTCAGGGGTCGCTAGGCTATCAAAGTCCACGCCAGCCCCCTCCTGGGATCTGCCGGTCCGTAGACTGTGTAGGAAGGTGGATATCTGACTATATGGTTACCCCAACTTTTTCGCCTAGTGTTTAGCTGGTTTTTGACTTAGTTGGCCTGGGATCCTGCTATTCAGGACCCCAGGCTATCTGCACTCTCTGTAAAATGGACTCCATGTACTTTAGGTACATATCTAATTGGATATTGGGTCACCTTGTGAGCCCCTGTATAGTGTACCAAAGGTACCCAGGGCATAGGGGCATCCAGGGCCTACCAGGGGCTGCAGCATGAATTATGCCACCCCTGGCTGGCCATCCAAATTGACACAACTGGCTGATCACTCAGCTGGGGCAAGTTCATGTAATCACCCCTTGCTTAGGTATAGTATTCCTATCCCTACCATTATATATAGGCACATATATACCTATAAGTCACTCCTATGGCAGGCCTTAACAATCCTGGAGGCAGAGTGCTTGGTTTTATGTGAGATGGTGCTCTAGCATGATCTGAGCCTGTCTGCAGCTTTCGGAACCATGTCCTTATAGCTGTTCTATGATATAGGCATACCATATACTCTTAAGTGCATTATAATCCTCTTGGTTATTGCTAACTTTGGTTTGGCTTTACCAAAACATGTCATGTAAGGTGTCATACGCTTTTGACTACTAACCATCCGCCAGTTCTGGGGGCGGGGGTAGCATTCCACCCTTCTAGAAGGAGAAGACATGTAGTTGTAGCTTTACCCGGTTAAAGTTAAACAGAGCCTCAGCATCACAAAATGGATGCTGCTGCCACAGACACGAGTCTGACCTCCTGCTGCTGGACGAAACTCCGGCAGGGGAGACCTGGACAATAGGTTTCCTGCCTTGGGAGGTGCGAGCACCTCTACAGACAGGCTCTTGTGTATTGGGGCAGGGAGGGTTGAATGAAATGAGACACTGCCTGGGGCACACAAGGTGCCCCATGCATAGCCTGGTTCAAACCAGTTGCTGGGGCCCTCCAGCCCCAGCTCTGGCACAAAACTGGACAAAGGGAAAGGAGTGTAACCACCCCCTTCCCTGGTCCCACCCATAGGAGGGACTTAGCTGGTAATCCAGCCCCTCAAATCAGTATATAGGTAGGAGCTGAGTCTAGATTATCCTGAACTGAAACTCTGAAATGAAACTCTGGACCTTCGACATTCTACTGCAACTAGAAGACTGAGGAATCTCCCTTGTGGTCAAGGAGTGTCCACCCTGTGCAAACAGGCACCACCAGTAACTTGCCGGTTTGCTTTGTTGCCGCTCCCGACGGAACCCAACAACCTAGTGACACAGTCTCTGGACTTCCAGACTTCTATGACGCCGACCCACACCCACAGAAAAGCTGAGACCCGTGGCGGTCACAAGAGACGTGGGACCGGACATCCTACAGTACCTGCTTTTTTCTAACTGTGCAGCTTCTGAGGTGTCCTCGAAGTTGTGCATTGGACCATGAGAAGTCCAAACCCCGAGCAGTAAGTGCACAGAAGCTCAGCCCTCCAAACTCCACGAGTGCCGCGTGGGGCCTGCGCTTGCATTTCTCCTCAACGCGTCTTCACGGTTGCTAGCCCATTGACTAGTGGCCCTCTGGAAGACTCCATTTTGAAACAACGCTGCTTGCCTGGTTGCTCTGGGCTTGCTCCTACTTTCCTGAAAAAGGAAAGCCCCTCAGACCTTGCTGGTCTGAACAAGAAGCCGATCTTCACATCCTGCATGGGTTGCCTTTGCCAAGTATTGTTGACTCCAATCTGGAAGCCGACACCGCCAACAGCGAGATCCTTCGTGGGACAGTCTGTGTCCAGCTCCTGGTTGTTGTCGACGCCTCCTGGTCCACGTGGCAGCAGAGACAAGCTTCACGACATCACCGGATTGCATCTCGACGTCGCCTGGTTCCTTCCTGGTTCCTTCTTGGTCACTGGCTAGTGACCCAGACTCTGTCCCCTCTGCTTTCAGGTTCTTCACTTCTTCGATCCACCCTTGGATCCACTCGGACATCTTCCTCCTGGTCGCCTGCAGCATCTTCTTGCAGCTCTCCATAGGATTCAACGACGAAACCCGACACGACTTGACACCTATGAACCCGGCTTCCCTGGGTGAGGTAACTCGAGTACTCCGGTGCTCCCGTGGGTAATAATTATCCAAGTGTCCTACTGTAACTGGGTTTTCCCGTAGTCCACCCGGAAGGTCAGAAATCAACGGATGTATGACATTACAACGCATGCTTTTACCACGCATGCCTTTACAACGCGGTTTTTACAACGCATGCCTTTACAACGCATAGTGCTTTGGGGCGCTGGATAGTGAATAGTTTAATTTACTATTCCAACTCCGGTCCCCGTGGATAGTAGGGAAGGTGTTGGATAGTAAATTAAACCTATTCCCTATCCTAGAGCGCCCCCCAGCGCAATGCGTTGTAATGGTTTGCGTTGTAAAAGTTGCATCGTAAAGGCACTGCATGGTAAAAGTTGCGCTGTAAAGGATGTTTCCCGAAATCAACTAGTTTCTAAACTTTACGTTCCCATTGAAAGTCTATGAGAACCCGCATGTGTGTTTAGACACTGCACATGCATCCTGTGGGGCTCCTGCTTCCTAACCTTCAGTTACTCTGTGTAGCCCCACCGATTTCCAAGGCCCTAGGCCTATTCACCTGTCCTGAAGTGGTTCTTATACCACTTCTTTAGTATATGGTTCACGAGGCCCCTAGGGCAGGATTGTATTTGTGCAACTTAACGTATGCTTATTAAGTCACTTGTGCTGTATCTCGAACTCTGACTTCATAAAGAGAGCAGAGGGGTTGTGTTAGAAATAAATACATATATATTTTATATATAGCTTGTGTGGTGTCCTTTCATCTGGTATTCAAGGGGTTATTATTGGTAAAACAATTGGCTTCACATGCTCTCTGAAGTGTTAGCCTAAGACTGCTTTGTCCATGCTACCACTAAGATAGCTGGTCTATAAGGTTGACTTTACAACCATCACCATAAGGGTTGTTTGGACTGATACAGGGTGCCCACTAGAATAGTGGACATCATATATCAGGCCAACTTCTCACATTGGTGTGCAGCGGTTGGGATAAGAGCTTGCTGATTTTTTTACCATAATATCTTGAGATATCATTTGAAAGATCACATTAAGGTACCTAGAGGTATATATAATTCAAGTCTTAAATACTTAAATTCTACTGAACTTAGTTGTTGTAGAACAAAGGGCCTAGCACACCCTGACTACAACTCCTAGAGAGGTTTAGTAGGTAACACTTAGTGTAGGTAGGTGCACACACCACACCTTACTAGATCATGTCTCTGAGAGCAGAACCAAGTGGATCTCTCCCAGTAGAGGTAGATCCTTTAAGGATACCTTCCAGATATGATACCCTAACTTTCCATGAGATGAGGCACTTGTGCACATCTAGAAAGTTAAAACAGGGTTTCAACCCTACCCTCAAGCACCTGATTGAACTCATGGAAGAATATGATGCCCAGAAGGCCTCTAGCACAGGTCTGTCAGTTAATGCAGATGAGGGACAGCCCTCAGCAGAGGATTCCCCTGATCCTAATCATATTGATGAAGATGAGGTAGAAGAGGAGGACTCTGATGGGGATACTGATAGCCAGGTCCTAGTGGGAACACTTAACCAGGCTAACCTAAACCTACATGGGGCTGGAGGGGGCATATCCCCATACCCCCATACAGACCCCAAGCAGGCTTAACACTGAGCACAGAAGGAGGAGATCCCTATCCAGGGAATCTCACCACTCTGGTGCCTAACTAGGGTCAGAAGTTGTTAGGAGAATGTCTTCCCCTGAGAGAAAAGAACATCAGGCCAGAATGAGAGAAGTCAATCTGAGGATTGAGAGGTAAGAACTTGCCATCGCCAAAGAGACACTTGCTCTTGAAGAGAGCAAAAGTTACTTGGATTAGATTCCACTGGTGGCAGCAATATCCCTAAGGATAAAGATAGGTCCTATGATACTAGAAACCTAAGCAAGATTGTCCCACCCTACAAAGTTTTTTTTTTTTATAAATCTTTTTATTATTATAACACAAGAGGAGAAATATACATATCGGGTGTCATAAACGAATACAACACAGCTGTGGACGGGCAAGTGAAGTGAAGAAATACCGTACAGTTAGAATCAGCAAAGAAATCCATACCAGCGGAAAGCAGAAGCAAAACAATTAGATAGCAATGACCGCAGGCACCCCCACCCCACAGCACCCGCCCACCAGGAGTACAGGATATACGAGGCAGACATATGACACCCAGATACGTTTAGGCAAAAATCAGGAAAATACACCACATCTCTTGTGAAGAAGGGAAAAGGGAAATAGAATGGTCATAGAAAATAACAAAGGAAAAATAATAAACCCCCCACAACCCCCCACCCTACACCCCTGCAGATGGCTACGACCTAACCCCACTAGCAGCGTGCCTGTCGCCCCCTAAACTACGCCCCAAGGAAGGGAAAAAGTTGGAGGAGGAGAATGTTGCAAAACGATACGAGCTCCCGGACTCCCATCCCCCCGCCAAAAAGCAGACACCCCCTACCGTAGTGTTAAGCAAATTTTAGCAAATCAAGAGACAGTCCGTAGGGGAGCAGCAAACAGAAAAAGGACCATCCCGCCCGACCCCCGGCACCACAGAGGCAGCAATCCCGTCCCGAGCATATCAGACTAATAATCAGACAATCAGATTCACATCTGGCCCTCGCTCCCACAGATACCACCCAGCAAACAAGAAACAGTGCAGCAAAGTCCAATCAAGTTCAGCCCAAACCCTCACGATCCATCACGATGACCCCGTCCAGTACAAAGAGGTCGCTGCGTTTCTCCACGCAGGCTCTGTCCATCCGAACCGCCATCACAACAAGATTAATAGAAAATAGTAGAGTGTCAAAATCAATTCGAAAGGAGGGAAAACAGGACAGACGGCCACAGAGTCCAAAAGTCAAAGCAAGGCCACTGCCCACCAGCGACAAATCAGCAAAGCGGTTTTGATCACTCACAAAAGGAGGCAAAAGTGTAGTCCGACAGACCCCGGAGAAGTCACAATGGCTCACGAAGACAGTCACATCCATCTCGGGCGGGGTCGATATAGGGCTAAAGAATCGTCCAGTTCTTTCGGGCTCGATCGCCGCCATCTTAGGGTCACAGTAGATTTCCGTGTCGGTATTCTGCACAGGGTCCTCGGAAACAATCAAGGCGTTCTCCGCGGAAGAAGTATCTCGGCTCTCCAGGAACAAAGGGCCGGAATCCGGTCCCAAGCCTATATGATCAACAGTTATGATCATCTCCTGGAAGGTGGCGGTGAATCGCGTGTGGAGCTCCAAAATGGTGGCCATTACAGTGCGTAGCGACGGTGCAGTTTCAGCCCGCTCCATCTCCCCTCAATGAGCGACCGGGCAGGTGTCCGAGCCTCGGAGGTCGACTTCTCCGGGGCACAGAGCAGAAGCAATGTAGAAACCACTGTTAACACGTCCAAAGCACGATAGCAGTACCGTCGCCGCCCACGAGGAACCGAGCCCAGAAAACCCCGGGAGCTCAACGGGCAGCGGAACCCCGAACAAATAGTCGGTACAATAGGCCACCGTAGTTGCTGGGTAGAGCTGTCACCAAATCACCATCCATAACGGGAGATGAAAAACCGCCACTTCGGGAGACCGGAACCGCCCACAGTCCGCGGCCGATGTTGTTCAACTCCAACCCGGCCGGGTTAGAACTCGAGGCCCCGGCTTCAAATCTGGGGTAGGCCAAGAATGGCACACGACATATCCTTGTCGTCCGAGCAGCTAGAAATTCCGGGATTGCACCTTTCGGGTCAGGCGCAGTTCACCTGCACGGGAGTCCGGCGGGAAATCAGGATGGGAGTCAGGATTCATGAGCCTCTGGCGGAGGTCGGCGGAGCCGGGATCTTATGCGGCCATCTTGGTTACGAGCGTAGCTCCTCCTCCCACCCTACAAAGTTGGGGATGACATCCACAAATGGATAACTGCTTTGGAGAGAGCTTGCAAAGTACAGTAGGTACCCCAAAGTAAGTGGGCAGCAATCTTATGGCTCTCCGTTTCAGAAAAAGGTAGAGACAAGCTCCTCACAGTTAGTGATGAGGATGCTAATAACTACAAAGTCCTGAAGAGTGCTCTGATTGATGGGTTTGGCTTAACCACTGAGCAGTATAGGTTGCTGTTCAGGGATACCCAGAAGACACAGACTTAGGACTGGACTGATTTAGTAGATTGTGCTACTAAGGCTCTGGAGGGCTGGTTATTGGGCAGCAAAGTACAAGACTATACAGGAGTGTATAATTTGATTATGAGGGAGCAGATCCTTAATAATTGTCAGAACCAGCTTCTACATCAACACCTGGTGGACTCTGATCTGACCTCTCCCCAAGAATTGGGTAAGAAGGCAGACAAATGGGTCAGAACCAGGGTTAGGCCTAAACATCAGGGTGGTGACCAAAAGAAAGATAATACCAAGCCTCAAGAGAAACGTGGGGATAAATCTAAGGACAAATCCACTATAGGGCCCCAAAAACCATCTAAGGGGGTGGGTCCCAAACTCCTTCCTCTAATGTCAAGAAACCTTATTGCCATGTATGTAAACAACCTGGCCATTGGAAAACTGACAGCAGTTGCCCAAAAGCCAGCAATAAGGAAAACATTCCTCCAAGTACTACTCCAACGCCTCCTGTTACTACTAGTAGTAATCCCCCAGGTGGTGGGAGTGCCCAGAATAATTTGGCTGGGTTTACTTGGGGAACTCAGCTGGACTCTGGCCTAACCAGGTCCCCTACCATTGCTACTCTTGTCTGTGAGAATAGCATGGGGTTTGCCAACTTCACTGCTTGTCCCAACACTTTGGGCAAGTACAGACAGGAGCCCCTCATCAATAGTTAGAAGGTTGACGCCTATAGAGACACAGGGCCTAGCATCACTATGGTGACTGAGAGCCTAGTCCCCTCAGTACAACTTTTTTATTTTTTATTTATTTTTTTAAAGATTTTATTGATAAATTGAAAACATTAACATAAAACAAGGCAATAGTCATCATATTTACAATCGTGCGTCCGTACAGACTGGGTCTCTGAGTGAGTCATTATAATTCAAACATTTTAAGCAAGGGATATGGGGGGGCAGCGGAGAAGCAATGCAGTAATTACATACGATATCGAGTACATGGGATGTCACTCAGGGAGACAGGGAAACGTCTGAGTTTAAATCGTGAGGGGGAGTACATATGTTCCCCCGATAGGCATTCCACTGGGACCAGACCTTGCTCCATTTTCTAGGCCTACCCCATGCCAAATAAACTGTCTTCTCCCTAAACATGCACCAATCCATATTTTCCTTCCATACCGATACCATGGGCGACCGCTGGGAGCCCCACAGCTGTGCGATGTCTCTCTTAGCTATTATGTTCCCAAGGGTCGCCCATTGGGTCTGAGCAGCATTATAGTCATTCGGTTCCCACACATTCAACAGGCAACGCCTGGCTTCAGGCAGTAAAGGCACCCCGGTGACCCTCTACATCACTGCATGCACACAAGTCCAAAACACAACCATCTCTGGGCATTCCCATATAATATGGAGGAAAGTACCAGTCATACCGCAGCCACGCTTACACAACCCATCCCGAGAATAGCCCATTCGAACCAAACGCGGACCAGTGACATATACACGGTGGAGGATCTTAAGCTGGACAAGCCGAAGACGGGCAGGTATAGCCACCGCCTTGGGCGAGGACAACGCAGACTGCCAGTCCTCGTCATCCAGCTCCAAGCCATCACTAATCCAAACTTCACTGAGACGCACGAGCATATCAGCCCGGTTGTTGATCAACTTCTTATATATTAGTGAGATCGTGCTGTCAGGCACGTGACCATCAAGTATACGGTCCTCTAGGGGCGAAGATTCGGGGATATCAGTGCCCGCGGCAAAGACCGAAGTCAAAGCATGCCGGACCTGCACATATCTGGAAAATTCCCTGTCGCCAAGCTCATACTCCGACTTCAAGGCTTCAAAGGCTTTAACGTTTCCCTTGGACCAAAGGTCACCCACCCTGCCAATGCCAATCATGTCCCATTTCTCGAAACCTTTCGTTTTCCACATACATCCCAATCTCTCAGAGGCGAACAACGGAGTTGCACGAGTCAGCCTATCTCTCCATCCCAAAGCCGCATTCGCATCGTGCCAAACCCTCACAGCAATCTTAGTGGGTCCAGACAGCTTCCTATCAATCACCTTAGAATAAAGCGCCCTATTGTAGTTCCCACCCGGTAGCAAGAATTTATCCAACTCAAATGCCGGGTTAAAACCGGGCGCGTAAGTTGCATGGTTAATCGCACTCAGCTGGGAGGCCCGATAATAACGCTTGATATCCGGAAGCGCAATGCCTCCATCATACCAAGGGAGCGTGAGCTTAGAGAGGGCGATGCGTGCACGCCCATCCCAAACCAACCGTCTCTGCAGATGTTCCACTTCACGAAAATAACTGGACGGAATGACGTCAAAGGAGTTCTGGAGCGCATACAGAAAGCGCGGCAGTGACATCATTTTGAAAAGGGCGGCGCGCCCAAGCAGTGACAGTGGTAACCGACGCCAGCTTGCAAAATCAAGTTTCAGCCTCTGGAGTGGGGGAAGCAAATTGCGGTCGTAGCGAACAGCGGGCTCCAGGGAAATGTAGATCCCTAAATACTTGAAACCCGTCTCCGATATCTGGATAGGGAATCGACGAGGCAATGGAGGGAGACCCCTGAAAGTACATAGACACAGGATTTCGGCCAATTGATGACGAGACCTGAGTTCTTGCCAAAAGAAGTGAGAACATCAAAAAGCACGTTGAGGGATTTTTGAGGGGACGTTAGGTACATCAGGATATCATCCGCGTAAAGCGAAATGCGATCCTCCAAATCAGGGGTCCACCTGATACCCTTTATCGAAGGCTCCCAACAAAGCCAGGCAGCTAGCGGCTCCAGAGCGAGGGCAAAAAGCAGGGGGGACAACGGGCAGCCCTGCCGCGTGCCACGCCCGAGGGTAAAAGAGTACGAGGCTCTACCATTAACCACAACCTGAGCCAAAGGCTTCTCGTATAAAAGTTTCACCCAACCAATGAATACAGGGCCAAATCCGAATTTCGCGAGAGCCACCCAGAGGTATGGCCATTCGATTGTATCAAAGGCCATTGTGGCGTCTAAGGAAGCCAAAATGGCCGGCTCGGGGAAAGTCTCCGCCCTCGCAAGAACGCTATGCAGACGCCGGAGATTAAGCGCAGTGTTACGATGCGGGATAAAACCGGATTGATCCGGGTGGATCAGGTTGCTGATAACCTTGATCAACCGGTTAGCTAACAATTTGGCTAAAATTTTGGGTTGAGCGTTCAAGAGCGAAATGGGCCTATAGGAAGCACAACAGTCCCGCGGCTTCCCCTCCTTATGGATGACAACGATCGTAGGAAGCCGCTGATCACTAGGGTGGGAGCCAGAGTCCAGCGACTCCAGGAACATATCCCTAAGATAGGGCGCCATTTTGTCAGGTCGCAATTTGTACAGTTCAATGGTCAGTCCGTTGGGACCCATAGCCTTACCAGGACGAAGAGAACGAATGGCGACGGCAACTTCGTCTGCCGAGAGTGGTGCATCCATTAGGTCTCTATCAGCCTCGGATAGGCAGGGCAGTGCGATGTCACGCAGCAACAAATGGGAGTCCTCCTCATCCCTACCACAGACCGAAGAATAAACCTCTCGAAAATGGTCAACAAAACATTCTACAATCTCAGCCGGGTCAGTCACACTCATTCCATCCGGCCTCTCAATCACAGGAACAACACGATGCGCTCTTTCTTTCTTGTCAAGCCATGCAATCAATTTACCAGCCTTGTCTCCCACATCATACAATCTGCCCTGTTGCTCCCTGTTCATCAATTTGGCAGCATCGGTAACCAGGGCTCTATAATCCAGCTGTTTCAGGCAGAGGGAATGGAGTTTAGCACGAGTGACACCCACCTCAAGGTCACTCTCCAGCTCAGTTATGTCTGTCTCAAGACAAACCAATTCCTCACATTTAGCTTTCTTAGCACCAGCAATTAGCGACAAAGAGTGACCACGTATAACAGTTTTGAAAGCCTCCCACAATGACACAGATGAGGACACAGACCCCACATTTTCAAGAAAATAATGGTCAATGGATTTTATCAGCTCAGAACGAATTGTGGGATGTCGAAAATACCAGGGATTTATGGGAGCCACTCGTCCCTCACTACCCACCCCAGTTTCCATGCTAAGCCACAGGGGGGAATGGTCCGAGATGTCCCGGAGAAGGTGTCTGATTTCTCTAATCGAGGAGGATTGGGCTGCTGGCATCAACACATAGTCAAGCCTGGAGAGACTCCCATGGGCCCCGGAGTGGAAAGTATATTGTGGCTGCACAGGATGCATCAACCTCCAGCAGTCTATCAGACCAAAGGTTTCCAAGAACCCACTCAGCCATGACTGGGACTTAGCTAAATCCCTGGGATGGTAACGATCCAAGGTGCCGGAGATAACCGAGTTAAAGTCTCCACCCATTATCAGGAGACCGCCTGGGAGCCCCAACACCACCCGCCCGATATCAGCGAAGGTGGAAGTCTGCAGGCCCGGGGGAATGTATACCGTGATCAGAGAGAGTGTCTTCCCCTCCCACCTACCAGTGAGAGTGGCATAGCGCCCTCTTTCGTCGAGGATTACCTCGTCTATTTCCAGAGGGAGAGAGGACCGAACAAGAATACCCACACCCCTAGAGCCAGAGGTGAATCCTGAGTGTGCAACGAGGCGATATCCTCGTCTATTCATGGCTTGACACGCATTACCAATTAAATGTGTTTCTTGCAAAAGAACAATATCGGGGGAAAGACGTCGCAGGAACTGTAACACAACCCCCCGCTTTATCCTATCTCCCAACCCGTTGACATTCCAAGACAATAGCCTCAACCCACTACCCCCCATCCCGAGAAGAAATGCAGAGTCCACCCCACACCGGACACAATGATCGGACCAAAAGAGAAAACAATACGTTGCCTTGTAAAAAACAATAAACACACAAGCACCCCCCCACAACCCCCCAACTGAAACCCGTTACAACACCCCCCTCCCTGCACCCCTGCGTACGACTCAAAAGCCAACCCAACTTGCAGTGTGCCTGTCACCCTGACATTAAACTAATCTACACAAAGAAACCCGGAGGAGGAAAGAGTCCCCTTTCCCCCCGCCACCCTCGGGTCAATCGATAAGGAAACATAATAAGACGAGATACATCAAACTCAGCTGTGAGACAATTGAAGTGTTCAGACTTCGGGAACCACAGTGTCACTCTTGGTCCGGTACCCCGCCCTCGGCACCACCAGGGTGCCCAGTTCGATCATCCCTTTTCGGCAAAGAATCCAGCCAGTCGCTGACATTGTCTGGGTGGTCGAAGAAAAATGTCCGGTCCTCATATTCGACTCGAAGCCTCGTCGGAAACAGCATGGCATATTTAAGGCCTACATCTCGCAATAGTCGCTTCACTCCCTGAAACCACATCCTCTGCCTTTGAACAAGCTGGGTAAAGTCCGGGTAAAAGTTCACTGATGCATTGTCAAACTTTACGGGGCCGCCCACCCGCGAGGCCTGTAGGATAGCGTCTCTGTCTCTGAAGTGAAAGAGTCTAGCAATGATAGGTCTCAGTGGGGCACCCGGCTTAGGCTTCCCACCCGGAACACGGTGGGCTCGTTCTACAGCAAAAAATTTGCTGAGTCCGGTGGGGGCAAGATGATTCAAAACAAGGTCCTCCACAAGGAGATCAGTTGCAGAGTTTTCGGGGGTTTCAGGGACACCAATAATGCGTACGTTATTGCGCCGGGCCCTATTTTTGAAATCCTCAACACGGTGAGCCATAATGTCGTTGGAAGAGCGCAGGTTACCGACTTCGGTCTGTATGTCTGAAACATCGGTAGTGAGACTAGAGGTCTTTAAATCCAACGACTTGACCCTTTCATTGGTTTTTTGCCAGGTCGGCTCTGATCAAGGTAACGTCGACAGCCACCGTGTCAATCTTCAGAGCAAGGGCTTCGTACTGCTGACCCATGGAGGCCTTCATGCTGGCGATGGCGCTCATAACATCCTGGAGGGTCAATTCAGAAGGAACGGCTGGGCCAACCGTGGGGTCTTCAGGAGTGTGGCTGGTCCCACCCGGGGAGCCCTTGGGTTGAGTGTAACGATCCATAACGTTGGTTTGAGTCAGTCCCCCCCGGAGAGGCGTCTTAGTTTTCCGCTTCTCATTATCAGGTCTGGGGGCCATATTGGAAAAAGTGCCCCGGAGGGGCCCTCGAGACCTGGTGAAAATGGCCGTAGGAAACGAGGCCACAGGTCTTCAAAAGTGGGGCAAAGTGGCGTAGATGCCGACCCAGTTCGACACGAGGCACTTGCAGACGTAGGCACACAGGGAGAACAGAGCCAAGCCGGATCCTGGGTGAATCTGAGCCGCCTCACGATCAGATAAGGCCCAAAATAAGAAAGCGAAACCGAAAGTAGAAAAGAGGCTGCCAGGGAGAGAACCCCTCTAGCCGTTGTTGTTCAACTACTTCACGGCTTCCTGGCCAGCAGAGCCCCCGGTCTTATCCCGAGGCGGGCCGCAAAAGTTCAAATCGAAGTGGCTGCGGCTCCCGAAGTCCAAATTAAATTTTTGAAAGAGTAGTAATGTCAACCAAAGTTCGTCTTCAAAAGCCCATATTCAAATTCAGGATGTTTTCCAGGATATATGCGAAGGGCGGCGAGGGTCTCGGGAGCTCTGTGCTCACGTGGCCATCTCGGATGCTCGCGAAGCTCCTCCTCCCTCAGTACAACTTTTACCTGGGTTCACATACCAGGTGATCAATACTGATGGAGTGCAGAAAGATCATCCAATGGCAGTAGTAAATCTCAGCTGGGGAGGTGTCACTGGCCCAAAGAGAGTGGCAGTGTCTACAAACTTGCCTGTAGATTGTCTACTGGGAAATAATCTAGGGATCTCAGCCTGGGCTGAGGTAGAACAAGAAACCCATTCCAAAATGGTAGGCCTTCCTGAAACGGTTAGTGGGGCTGTGATGTTCGCAGCCCCAGCTCAAGCAGATTTCCTCCCTGAAAAGGCTGGAAGGGCTGTGATGGTCAAAGCCCAAGCTCACGCATACTTCCCTGAAAAGGTTGGCAGGGCTGTGATGGTCACAGCCCAAACGCAAACAGAGTTCCTTCCTGAAAAGGTTGGTAGGGCTGTGATGGTTAGAGCCCAAACTCAAACAGATTTTAGTGTTGTGAAGCCTGAAACTATGGATCACTCTACTCAGACAGAGAGTATTGGGGAGGAAGAAAAGTCTCCCTCCCACCAGACGTTAGGTGAGAGTCAGCCTCCTCAGGGAACTGACCCTACCCCTTGTGAAGGAACTGCCCCAGAGGTAGTCAGGCCTAGCCTGGCAGAGCCCCTAATGTCAGTGGACCCTTCCAAGGTGGGACCCAGTCTGGAGCAGGTAGCCTGCCCCTCTCTACGCTGCCTCAGTCAGCCCAAGGCTGTAGAGATCAGGGAGGCCAGTGGACTCCAAAGGGCCCCCTGTCCACAGGAACCCCCTCATCAGCAGATTAGGGGCACCAATGCTAGCAGCCCTAGCCAGGTGAAAAATCCAGAAACTCCTGAGGGAACTCCCTTACTCTTAGTTAGGAACCTCCCCCAGATGGACTCTGTTGGGCACAGCCAAACATGGGACCTAAGGGCCCCAAACCTGACCTGTCCCTCCAGTAAGCCAACAAAAGGGACCCAGCCTCCAGCTGTAGGTAGCCAGAGGTTGACCCTGAGAGCACAGTGCAACCCAGTCATAGAAAGAAAGGCATACATGGTGGAGAGTGATTGGAGAAAGTGAGCCCTACATTAGTGGGGCCTCACTTCAGTACTCCATCCCCACACCAGCCGCTTGCTTTGCCAAAACACACCACCGGTAGAGATTCCCTATGGTGGAGACCCTCAGATACCCCTAGGGTGAGGGATTGCTTAGTGGATCATGAGACAGGGGGTAACCATGCTAGTGCAGGTACTTCCTTATATGGTCCACTTAGGCAATATAGGCTTACCTGGTCAAGGATAGCCTTATCTCCTTTCGTTTGGTGGGGGGTTGTGTAGGAAGGTGGATATCTGACTATATGGTTACCCCAACATTGTGCCTAGTGTTTAGCTGGTTTTTGACTTAGTTGGCCTGTGATCCTGCTATTCAGGACCCCAGGCTATCTGCACTCTCTGTAAAATGGACTCCATGTACTTTAGGTACATATCTAATTGGATATTGGGTCACCTTGTGAGCCCCTGTATAGTGTACCATAGGTACCCAGGGCATAGGGGCATCCAAGGCCTACCAGGGGCTGCAGCATGAATTATGCCACCCCTGGCTGGCCATCCAAATTGACACAACTGGCTGATCACTCAGCTGGGGCAAGGTTGTGTAATCACCCCTTGCTTAGGTATAGTATTCCTATCCCTACCATTATATATAGACACATATATACCTATAAGTCACTCCTATGGCAGGCCTTAACAATGCTGGAGGCAGAGTGCTTAGTTTTATGTGAGATGGTGCTCTAGCATGAGCTGAGCCAGTCTGCAGCTTTCGGAACCATGTCCTTATAGCTGTTCTATGATATAGCCATACCATATACTCTTAAGTGCACCATAATCCTCGTGGTTATTGCTAACTTTGGTTTGGCTTTATCAAAACATGACGTGTAAGGTGTCTTACGCTTTGGAATACTACCCTCCCCCCGCCAGTTCTGGGGGCGGGGGTAGCATTCCACCCTTCTAGAAGGAGAAGACATGTAGTTGTAGCTTTACCCGGTTAAAGTTAAACAGAGCCTCAGCATCACAAAATGGATGCTGCTGCCACAGACACAAGTCTGACCTCCTGCTGTTGGACGAAACTCCGGCAGGTGAGGCCTGGACAATAGGTTTCCTGCCTTGGGAGGTGCGAGCACCTCCCCAGACAAGCTCTTGTGTATTGGGGGAAGGGAGGGTTGAATGAAATGAGACACTGCCTGGGGCACACAAGGTGCCCCATGCATAGCCCGGTACAAACCAGTAGCAGGGGCACTCCAGCCCCAGCTCTGGCGTGAAACTGGACAAAGGGAAAGGGGTGTAACCACCCCCTTCCCTGGTCCCACCCATAGGAGGGACCTAGCAGGTAATCCAGCCCCTCAAATCAGTATATAGGTAGGAGCTGAGTCTAGATTATCCTGAACTGAAACTCTGAAACGAAACTCTGATCCTTCGACATTCTACTGCAACTAGAAGACTGAAGAATCTCCCTTGTGATCAAGGAGTGACTACCCTGTGCAAACAGGCACCACCAGTAACTTGCCAGTTTGCGTTGTTGCCGCTCCCGACAGAACCCGACGACCTAGCAACGCATTCTGTGGGCTTCCAGACTTCTCTGACTCCGACCCCCACCCACAGCAAAGCTGAGACCCGTGGCGGACACGAGAGACGTGGGACCAGACATCCTGCAGTACCTGCTTTTTGCTAACTGTGCAGCTTCTGAGGCATCCTCGAAGTTGTGCATTACACCCTGAGAAGTCCAAACCCCGAGCAGTAAGTGCACCGAAGCTCAGCCCTCCACACTCCACGAGTGCCGCGTCGGGCCTGCGCCTGCATTTCTCCTTGATGAATCTTTGCGGTTGCTAGCCTGTTGGCTAGTGGCCCTCTGGAGGACTCCATTTTGAAACAACGCTGCTTGCCTGGTTGCTCTGGGCTTGCTCCTGCTTTCCTAAAAAAGGGAAGCCCCTCAGACCTTGCTAGTCTGAACAAGAAGCCGATCTTCACATCCTGTGTGGGTTGCCTTTGCCAAGGCTTTTTGACTCCAATCTGAAAGCCGACACCGCCAACAGCGGGATCCTTTGTGGGACAGTTCGTATCCAGCTCCTGGTCATCATCGACGCCTCCTGGTCCACGTGGCTGCAGAGACAAGCTTCACGACATCACCTGATTGCATCTCGACATCGCCTGGTTCCTTCCTGGTTCCTTCCTGGTCACTGGCTAGTGACCCAGACTCTGTCCCCTCTGCTTTCAGGTTCTTCACTTCTTCGATCCACCCTTGGATCCACCCGGACATCTTCCTCCTGTTCGCCTGCAGGATCATCTTGCAGCTCTCCATAGTATTCGACGACGAAACCCGACACGACTTGACACCTATGCACCCAGCTTCCCTGGGTGAGGTAACTCGAGTACTCCGGTGCTCCTGTGGGTAATAATTATCCAAGTGTCCTACTTTAACTGGGTTTTCCCGTAGTCGACCCGGAAGGTCCGAAATCAACTAGTTTCTAAACTTTACGTTCCCATTGAAAGTCTATGAGAACCCGCATGTGTGTTTCGACACTGCACACGCATCCTGTGGGGCTCCTGCTTCCTAACCTTCGGTTACTCTGTGTAGCCCCACCGATTTCCAAGTCCCTAGGCCTATTCACCTGTCCTGAAGTGGTTCTTATACCACTTCTTTAGTATATGGTTCACGAGGCCCCTAGGGCAGAATTGTATTTGTGCAACTTAACATATGCTTATTAAGTCACTTGTGCTGTATTTCGAACTCTGACCTCATAAACAGTGCAGAGGGGTTGTGTTAGAAATAAATACATATATATATTATATACACCTTGTGTGGTGTCCTTTCATCTGGTATTCAAGGGGTTATTATTGGTAAAACAATTGGCTTCACATGCTCTCTGAAGTGTTAGCCTAAGACTGCTTTGTCCATGCTACCACTAGGATAGCTGGTCTATAAGGATGACTTTACAACCATCACCATAAGGGTTGTTTGGACTGATACAGGTTGCCCACTAGAATAGTGGAGATCACATATCAGGCCAACTTCTCACAGACTGCAGCTCCGCGTGTCCAAGATGGCGGAGGGGCGGACAGTCTCCACAACCCAAGGGAGGAGAAAGTTCTCGGGTGCTGCTTCACGTGGGCCCTCCAACGATCTGCAGCCCTCTGCAAGGTGGCCCTCCCAGAGGACAGCTCGCCCCCCAGGGCAACACCAAAGCCGGGGGGTGGAGGGCCCCCTCGCGGGGGGGGGGGGGGGCGCTGGCACGATCTAGACAAGTGCAAGGACAAACAGCCCAGCGTAGGCCCCCAGCCGCACCTTACCCCTCCGGGCGCTCCACACCGCGATCTCGCCACACGCAGGCGGGTCCGCTCTGCAGGACGGCACTCCCATGCCAGTGCACCCCAGGTCGAACATTGGCTCCGCGCCGCTCCCCGCAACGCCTTCAGCGGATGTCCTGCAGCACCGGGCCGGCCGCGGGACCGCCAGACCCTGCCGTCGCCGTCCTCAGCACAGGACGCCGCAGCACCACCGAGGAGTAGTCAACACCACCCGCAGCCCCGGGCCGGCCCGACAGCCGCTCGTGGTTCTCTCAGGGCGCCAGATGATCCCGGGCGTCTCCGCAGCTCACAGGCCCCCTACTCTGTCAGCCAAGCCACACACCCCCGCGGCCCCAGAGCGTGAGGGCGGCCGTCCGGACGTGTCGCCCCCGCGCGCCGGGTCCACAGGCCGCCGGGAGGAGAGCACCGGGTCACAAGGGCACGATCGTCAGGGCCGAGGTCCGAGCTTCATGGGGGCCACCATTTTGAGAGGCCCAGGCCGCAGGCAGCAAGGGACTCCAGAGAGGGAAATGAGACCCAGAGCGGCCCCCCCCAAGACACCAGGGGACGGCAGGCAACACGGGGAGCAGCGTCCGGTAGGTAGGGGAGCTAGATGCAGGCTGGTAGCGGCGGATGCGAGGTGGATGACGGAGGCGGTCCGGAGCACTCTCAGAGTGCGACCGCCATCTTGACGCCTCAAGCCACGCCTCCCTAGTGCCAGGCCATCTTTATTGGGCCAGTGGAGTCTAGTTGTATCCAACAAACTTCCCTTAAAATGTGAATTCAGATATTGAACCCATTCCGTCTCAAGAATAGTTGCAGAATTTGCTGCTGCAGGACCTTTCTCAATCCTGTTGATGAGCAACCAAAATCTTTTTGAATCATTTGTTTTAGTGGCATGTAGCTGCTTGGCCCATAATGTTTCTTGTTTGGATTGTTTAGGCAACCAGATCTCTTTTTTTAAGCAGGGTCTCTTGTTGCGGAATTGTTTTAAGTCCGGATCTCCTGGAATTTAACATAAATATCGAAAGAGTATACCTGTTTTAGTTATTATTTTTCGAATGTGGAGTGGTATAGTTGAGTGGTATAGTTATAGATTTACAATGAACCAAGCAGGTGCCCTTATGCATACTGTTATCTTTGTGGGTTTTGGTCATGTTGTCACAGAGTGTTTCCCATGCCACTATTGGATTAGGGCCAGTTGGAGCTAAATCCTGCAGGCTCGGGACTGCCTCCTCTACTATGCTGTTAAATGTGCTTGAGGACCACTTCAGACGTTTCACGTTTTCTGTGCCAATTTTCCACAGTAGCATACAAACTGCTTAGTGTTTGCGCATGAATGTATTTACCATAGTCACCTGGAGATTGTGGTCACTATCCACACGATGGACTATGCTGTAATCACATACCTGATTGTATGGGGACATTGAGACGAGTTTGTAATCTAAAATGGAGACTGTGTTGCCCCAGACTGTTGTCCAGGTAAGTGGGATGTCACCTTGCTTCCGGTCATTCAAGACCAATAGGCCCAATAGCTTGCAGGCCGTTATTGGTTTTTTTCCAAACGTATCGCTCCGGTTTTTCAATGGCGATGCTTACTCAGAGAGGGGTCCAACTGTGTCAATATGTTCCTCTGCTGGCTGATGGAATAGGTTGAGGTTAAAGTCTCCTGTAACTAGCCAGTGTGACTTGTGATGACTATCTTTTAGTTGGGCTAGGTGGGCTGCCATTCTTCTAGATGATGCTGCTCTTTTCTTTGGGTTGATGTATAGGTTTACAAGAATGATTGATTCTACAGAATTGTTAGCCCAATCATCCATTTCAAATGCCAACATATTTTTTTATTTCCATGTACAGTTCTGCGGTTTTATCCACTAGGCTAGTGTTGATGTAAATTGCCAGGCCACCTTTCGCCCTTCCAAAGGTGCTACTTCTTTCAGCATTCTTTATATATTCTTTATAGCCGATAAGGGGAATGCTATCTTTCGCCCAGGTTTTCTGAAACATTAATATATAAAATTATCCCAGATATCGTGCAATCACTGGATCCATGGATTTAGTCTGCAGGCCGCTAAAATTCCAGGAGCAGATTGACCGGCAACCCTAAACGATTGCGGGAGGTGGCCCCTCCACTCAATCCTGACTACTTCCAGCTCGAGACAGGGCTATGGGTAACCAACCCCAGGTATTTTGGTGCTTGTAGTTTGTTACCAATTTTCGCTGCTGGCCTGAATCCTCTTCTTTGGTTACTTTAACTATCACCTTTGTGAGGTCTGGGGCGATTATATGATGGCCTGAGAAGGAGGGCCCACCACTTGCTCCTCTTAGTACTGACTAGATGGACACCACTGGCTCATCTATTTGTGGCCCTACTAGGAGCACATGGGGGTATCTATCCCCCTGGTAGGCAATTACTTCAATACCCCATGCTTTTAGATGCTTTCACTTGTCCAGGATCAGGGCTGGGAACACCAGCGAGGAAAAGGTAACCAGAGTGCGGTCCGTATGCTGTCGCCCTTTTGCTGGCAGAAACTTGATTGGTGAAATATCCTCTGACTTAGCATGCTCCAGGCCAGAACGGCTTTGATCAGCTTAAGGACACTTTAATGGTTTAAATCGTCTTGGGAGCCTCTTGATTTAAATTCTGGGATCAATAGTAGCCTCTGCCCGGAGTTGATCTGACATCTGAGTTGATCACCAGAGCTGAAATGGTCTCTTGATATAAATAATAATAAATGAGCTTGTAAAGCGCCTGGTTACACTAGCTAGTGTGTCCCCTCGCTGCAGGCTAATCGGACCGCTCTGTAGCAGCAAATCTCAGTGTGGTGCATGATCTATATCTGAAAGAGCCATGTTTTTAGTTTTTTCCGGAAGGAGTTTTCTGATGGTTCCGTCCGGAGAGCTTGGGGAGGATGTTCCAATGCTTAGCGGCTAGATAGCGAAAAGACCTACCACCCATTCTTTCTCTTTTGATTACTGGGATTTTAACTTGCCCCATCCCCTGGGACTGCAGGGCCCTAGTAGGAGTGTAAGGTGACATTAGACTATGTAAGTAGCTAGGACCCTTTCCCTGCAGGATACGCTGACTGACACACAGGGCCTTAAAGAAACATTTTCCAGCCACCGTCCTAGTGTGGTGATCAAATGAAAGCTTAGAATCCAACCACATCCCCAGGTTCATAACCTGGTTTCTAGGGGTGGGAGTAGTGCCTAGGGTCTGCAGCCACCACCTCGATGACCATATTGAGGGAGCCTTCCCATCAATCTGGACTTCGGTCTTACTGCCTTTCAATTTTAGACAGTTATTTGAAATCCAGGCTGCCAGCTCCTGTAAACAGGAGGGGAAAGTAGTGGCTGCCTCTATGTGGGATTGAGATAGAGATACTACTAGTTGCGTGTCATCCGCATATGACACAACACTAATACCGTATTTCCTGATGATGTCTGCCAGAGGGGCCATATAAAGATTAAAAAGAGGGGGGGCATGGCTTGGCCACCAACAGGAATGGACGTGTGAGCACGAAGCTCCGTGCCCACCTCTAATTTATACTGTTCGATTTTGCCCTGCTGTCCCTGGAAGGCTGGCCATCATTGCCTCCGGCTGCGTGGCCCCCGCGGAGCCACCCGCTGTGGCGAGTACCGATCTACAGCGGCGACGCGCAGAATTGCCCGGGAGTCCCGGCGCCGGCCATCTTGCTGCGGCCTGCGCCGCCGGGCTCATCCCCGGCCTAGAGTACACAGTTGGCCGGGCCGAGGAGCGGCCGCGCCGGCCCCAACTTGCGGAAGCACCCGGTGACCCGGAGAAAAATCGGAGCGAGGACGCCGGTGGTGCGGCGGACCTCGGATCGGCCGGGGGTCCCGACGGTACCTAGCTGTGCCCTTGGAGAGCGGAGACAACGCTACGTTCCCGCGACGCTTGACCCTCGAGGAGTGGTTGCCGGGTGGCCTGCTATGTAATGCGGATACCCCCAGCGACCGCTCGACCTCTGGGACTGGAGTGAGTAGCCTGGCGGTGGGATCTGATTGTGGGCCAGGGGGCCTTCGCTGCTGCCTCTAAGTGGTCGGTGCTACGCACCTCTGCGAGTTGGTACGTTTGCCCTAGGCCCTTGCCGCGGTCGCTGGCGGTGTTAACCGGCTGCCCCGCCTGCTCATACCTGTGACTGTCCTGGCGTGCCGACGACCAACGGGCGCGGGGGTCATACGTGCCGCGCCGGTGCTGGACCTTGAGACCCTGGTTGAGGAGTGGAGCAGTCCGCTGGTGACCCTCGACAGCCTGTGCTGACAACGAGTGACCCAGGGGTGCTGACGGGGATTCGCCTCTGCTACTGGGACGCTATTACCGGAGAGCGGTCTCTGGGCCTCACCCCGAAGCGGACATCGATGGTGTGGGCGCTGGGCCCTGACTGCCTGGCGCGGGCCCACCTGCGTGACTAGAGGTACGGCTATAGCTCACAACCGCCTCAGGCTTGCAGCGCAGTTGATGGACTGAGATTGCCACGGTCGCGGAGGCCCGGAGGGGCCTGGTGTTTCCCTGAACCGTCTGGCCAGCTGGGCCCATCTTGGAGCCCTGTGGACGGCGGAGTGAAGCCTGCTGTTGGGGGAGGCCCTATCGCCTTTGTGGTCGGGGATACGAACTGTTGCTGTGCAAGGGGTGCTCCTGGCGGACCTGTCTTGGGAGGACATTCGCAGACGCAGGGCCGGGGAGCTACATGAACATCGGTGTAATGGGGAAACTGCGTCCGAAACCGGGCGCGATGCCCCCTGACCCTGTGGTGGACCTACCCGAGGATCGCGACCTGGGCCTGTCTGGAGACCCCGCAGCGGGACTGCAGCAGCGCCAAATGGAACAGATCCTGAAAGCCATTGCCGACACGAGGGAGGCCCTGCATCACGACATCGCCCAGGTGTCCACTGGCCTGGGACTCTTGCGTGCAGACCATGGGAAGCTGGTGGACCGTGTCACGCAGGCCGAAGTCACGCTGGCTTCGCTGGCACCGGCTCATAAAGCGACGGCCGCCGCCCTGGGGGAGGAGAGTACAGCTACTGGAAAAGAGGGCTGAGGATGCAGAGGGCCGCAACAGACGTAACAATATACACGTGGTGGGTCTGCCGGAAAAAACAGAGGGGTCTGATATGGTGAGCTACCTGGAAACATGGCTACGCGAGGTGTTCGCTCCTGAGGGCCTGACTCCATTTTACACACTGGAGCGGGCTCACCGGGTTCCGGCCCGCCCTCCGGCACCGGGGCGACCCGCTTGTCCTGTTGTAGCGCGCCTTCTGCACTACAAAGATAGAGACACGATCCTGCAGAGAGCTCAGGCAATGGGGCCCTACCAAGTGGACAATGCACGTGTCTCCATCTACCCCGACTACTCTTTCGAGGTGCAGCGTCACCGCTCCTCGTTCCTCGCCGTGAAGAAGGCTCTTCGAGATGAAGGTATCCAATACTCACTCTTGTTTCCAGCCCACCTACGGATATTGTTGGATGGCAAATCCTCCTTTTATAATACTCCTGAGGAAGTGTGGAACTGGTTGGAATCTTATAAGGCCGGGACGGATGCTCACTCGGCGCCTGGGGAGCTACAGAACTCTGCACCCAAGCCTAGGCGGATTCGACGGAACAGAGGACAAACAGCGCGGATGCCCTCGGAGTCGCAGACGGAACTGGAGCGCAAGGAGGCCCTCAAGGCGGTTTCCACTATTTCCAGGGCGATGACCTCTACGGCTACAGTGGACTCCGGTTCCCGAAAGGGATCGGCTGATGCAACTTCTGAGGGCTCGGGGGGCGGTGATCAACCGCTGCCCCATGTCACGCCGCGGACTGCCGATGGCCTTTTGGACGAGTGACCCTGGTGCCTCCCGCGACATGGTATAGTACGAGACTGTGCTTCAATGCCCGGGGCGGGGGCGGAGGGTGAGGTTTCGAGGGTTGTGGGCCTGACGCGGTGGTGGGGGCAACCTTTGCTTCGAAGTCTTTATGCTGGCTGCCTAGGACTGTGGGACATCAGGGGAGTTATATGGGAGGTTGGGTTACCAGATTACGAGTGCCTCGTTGTCCATGCTCCTGGGGTGCTGAGCCACCCTCGCTCTCACACTAGTTGTGAGACTCTGGTGGCTACCAGAGACTTTCTTTAATTTTGTCTTTGGATGGGTGCCTGCGGTTTAGAGCATGTTCTGGGGGTGGGTGGGAAGGGGGTTGGGTTGGTTGAGTTGGGGTTCCTTGGGATTGTCAGTGCGCCCGGGGATTTGATGAAAAGACGATTTGCAGGTATGCTTTTGAATGGGGACCCTACCTGAACTGAAATGTATTACCTGGAATGTGAGGGGATTGAATTCCATGATAAAGCGACACAAAGTACATGCCTATTTAGTGCGCAGGGGGGTCCAGGTAGCTTTTGTGCAGGAAACGCATCTGGATCAAATTGAGGGGAGGGCCTTGCAGCGTAGGTGGGGGGGGCCAATTGTTTTATACTAGCTTTTCGGCGTATGCACGGGGAGTTCTGGTATGGGTGAGAGCAGGAGTTCCATTCCAACCCCTGACTACAATGGTGGATCCCGAGGGGAGGTTTGTGGCAGTGCAGGGCCGACTAGATGGGAGGGACTTAACGCTCTGTAGTGTTTATGCCCCGAATGTAGAGAAGGCTGCCTTTTTTGCATGCTTATCAGGTAAACTGGCAACGGTCTTGGCGGGCACGATCCTACTTGGGGGGGATTTTAACTCTGTTGTTGATGAGGAGCTGGATAGATCACACCCACCACTGGCTCAGTCCCCGGTGCATAAGGTGGCGAAGGGAAGGCGAGATTGGCAGGACACATGGGGTCTAGTTGACACTTGGCGGACACACCACCCTACTTAGAGAGATTAATCATTTTATTCTGCGCAACATGCCCTACATGTCCGATTAGACAGTGTTTTATGCTCACCAGATATACAGGGGTTGGCTCGCCATAGTGAATACCTAGCGAGGACAATTTCTGACCATAATCCCTGGTTGGTGGCGGTCCAATGGACTAGGCAACGACAGGTGATTCCCACCTGGCGTTTGAATCCGCTGGCGTTGGAAGATTCGGTTTTTAAATCGGGAGTGCAGGAAGGTGTGGAGCGTTACTTTGCCGAAAATGAGGGGACAGCATCAAGTAGGGCCCTTGAATGGGATGCCTTTAAGGCGGTGATTCGGGGAGTTTGTATTCGTCCACGGCAGGGGCTCGCAAGACTCTGCTGCGGGATCTTGCGAAGAGTGAGGATCAACTACGCCTGGCAGAGCGTGCCAGCCCTGCAGCTTCGGGGTCTCACGCTGCGGTCTTGACCGCACGTGAAGAGGTTGCGGCGCAAATGGAAAGACTCCGCTGTTTTGACCATAAGGAATACCTTGTTCGGGCTCATGCTGAGCGGGATAAGGTGGGCTCCCTGTTGGCCTGGCTGGCTAATCCGGTCGCCCGCGGTACCCCGATTTTGTCCCTGTCCACTGTGGAGGGCCGTTTGGTGTATTCCCAGAAAGAAATTAATGACCAATTCTTTATCTATTATGGACGCCTCTATAGGAGTGCGATGCCTGACATATCTGGAGATCTTGATGGTTTCCTGGCTGCTGCCCAGCTACCGCGTCTAGCTCCGGAGCTGGCGGATAGCTTAGGGGGTGAGATAGCGGAGAGCGAGATTCATGCAGCGATCAAACACATGGCTCGCCTTAAAACCCCTGGTGCGGATGGTTTACCAATCGAGTTCTACGCAGCATACGCGGACATCCTTGCTCCACGACTGCAGGCTGTCTACAAGGAAGCTTGGGACACCGGGGTATTGCCTGCAACCACCCGGGAAGCACTTATAATTCCGTTATTGAAGCGCGGGGGGATGCCGGATCTCGCTCGGCTTATCGGCCGTCATCCATGCTTACAGTTGACTATAAAATCTTAAGTAAGATCCTCGCGACATGACTCCTAACGCACATGAGGGCCCTGATTCACCCGGATCAGGCCGGTTTTATTCCCCAGCGCACCACGGCGACATGTATACGTCTGCTCATTCGGCTGATGGCGGAAGATTTCGGAGGGCTACCAGAAGCTGCTGTGCTTTCCATTGATATTGAAAAGGCCTTCGACAGTGTTGAATGGCCATATGTGTTTTGAGTGCTGAAGGCGTTTGGACTGGGTGACCGGTTTGTGAAATGGACGACATTGCTTTATAAGGCTGCTACGGCTAGAGTAAAAATGGGTGCCATGATATCAGCCGCGTATCCGGTGAGTCGTGGGACGCGCCAAGGGTGTTCACTGTTCCCCCTCCTGTTCGCGCTGGCCATCGAGCCCTTGGCATCTCATGCTCGGATGGGACAGGCATACGAAGGTTTGACTCTGAGGGGTGAGGCCCAATATATATCTCTATATGCAGATGACCTGCTGATGTTATTGGCGGATGTGGACGGCTCACTACTCGGGGCCAACCGCCTGCTTCATACTTTTGGCCAACATTCGGGGCTGAAGGTCAATTGGGGAAAATCCTGCCTTTTTCCAATATCCCCCAGAGAAGATACACCCCAGATCACCGGGAACCTTAGGTGGGAGCGTCATTGTCTCCCGTATTTGGGCACCCATATTTATCACTCTCAACTGGATCTGTTGGAAGGCAACGTGAACAGGGCAATCCGGAGCCTACGGAGTAGCATGGGGTTTTGGCGCACCTTGCCTCTCTCGGTGGCAGGGAGGGTGGCTCAGCTGAAAATGGTAGCGCTCCCTCGCCTATTGTATTTTTTCCGCACATTGCCGATATGGATTCCAGCGTCGATTTTTCAGACACTACGCTCCTTGAATACGGGATTCATCTGGGGATCGGGCAGGCGACGTGTCGCCTTGACCACTCTGCTGCGTCCCAGAGTTGCGGGGGGACTAGCAGTCCCTGACTTTGAATGGTACTACCTGGCAGCGCAATTGCAATGGCTTACGCAGGCAGTTGCTCGGGAGTTTAAGGGGCCGGATGGTCCGCGGGGCAGAATAATTCCAAGGCACGTACTTTCTTTTATAGTAATGCGTCAGAAGATAGACTTAGACCAACTCACCCTTGAAGAACGTACCATTCGTCTCTGCTGGAATCGGAGCCACAAACGATCGGGTACCACTCATCCGTATGCCCCAGAGATTCCTTTGGGAATGTGTACGGCTCTCCCACACGGTGGCAGCTGGTCGGCGTTAGCTAATTGGGAAGATCTCGGGCTGCATATGGTCGGTGATTTATATAAAGATGGGGTCCTACTGACCTTCCAAGAGTTGCAGGACGCCTACGGGCTCCCGAGGGGAGATTACCTACTTCATGCCGCGTTGATAACCGGCATTCAGAAACAATGGAGTATGGGGCTCTCCGAGCCTCCGACTTCTCTAGGCTGCCAATATGTGGTTATGGCGGCTGGTACTTACAAAGCTGTGACATTTTTTTTTCTTTTTTTCGGAGTTTTATATAGCGCGAACTAGAACCGAACCGAATCAGTTATCAGAGCGCTTTACATAGCACCAGTTACGTTACATGAGGACACACTTTCATTTTTTAGGCACGGGGAGATTAAGTGATTTGCCCAGAATCACAGGGGGTTTTTGGCGTCGTTACCGAGACTCGAACCCAGATCCCCAGGTCCGAGGTCGAGCGCCTTAGCCGTTAGGCCAACCCCTCTCCCCTAGGAGAGGGGTTGGCCTGCCTGTATAGTTGGACATGCCTGTATAGTAGGCTATCGACCGAAACTTTATTACCTCTGGAGGGCTTGCGTGGCAGATGGGAAACAGATATCGGAAAACCCATTCCTGAGTCAACGTGGCCCCTGTTGGTTCGACGCGCCTGGAAAGGTACTAGAAATGTTAGATTTCAATTAGTTCAGTTTTTTACGTTACATCGGGCATACTTGACTCCGATTAAGATCTCACAATATTTTAGCGGCGCGTCCTCGCGATGCCCAAGATGTGGAGTTGATGGAGCTGATTTCTCCCACATGTTTTGGTCATGTCCAAGCTTGACGAACTATTGGACGGCAGTGGTGGATTGTTTGAATACTATAACGGGCCGACAGTTAACGGCGGACATGGGCACCTGTCTATTATTATGGTTCCCACATACCCCCCGAACGAAAATCACTAGCAAATGTTATGACCTGGGTTTGATTCTGGCCAAGAGAGAACTCACCATGCATTGGAAATCGAACATGGGCCCTAGTTTTATGAGATGGAGGGCGACTTTGCTTCGTTGGGCACAAGCTGAGGGAACGCTCTGACTACAGCAAGCCCAGCGATTAGATAATGATAGATCCCTAGAAACAGCTAGGGCTTGGGAGGCTCTGGTAACAACGCTCCAGACCCTGGCAGAGGGCTCGAGTGAGGGTGAGGAGGACAGGGATTAAGGACACATAACCAACTGCACCTGCATGTCAAGGGAGAGAGTTCATTGTGGGTTTGTCTTGAGATGTTGTCCCCTTTGCATTCCCTACCGAAGAGAAATTATGGGTTCTGGAGGGTACTCGTATAGGAAAAGCTTCTTAAGTTTTGATTGTGGGCGCACTGACAGAGGGTGGGACTCGGGGGAGGAGGGAGGTCTAAGTTTACCCTGGCGAGCTCCAATGTCATTTTCCATTATGCGAAATATTGATGTACTGCATTGCTACGGTATTCTACATGTTGCTTGCCTTGTTTTCAAATAACAATAAAATCTGTTTACAAAAAAAAAACAAAGATTAAAAAGAGTAGGGCTGAGTATGGAGCCCTGAGGAACCCCTTGGGCCAGCCTAATGCTCTTAGAGTATAGCGGTCGTTGGGACACTTGGAAACTTCTGTCATATAGAAAAGATCTTAGCCACTTCAAGGCCAGATTATCCAGCCCTCCTTCCTTGAGGCGCTGTAGGAGTATTGGATGGGCGACGCTGTCGAATGCGGCACTGAGGTCCAACAGTCTGTGACGGAATTGGAAGGGCCTACTACCCACACTGAGGTGAGGATCTTTTTAGGACTGGTTGTTTTACTTGTTTGTTTGCTTTTAGGTGCATAAGAGGCATCACCCACAGTACTGCCAAACAGAAGGCCAGTACATAGTGACACCACACCACCTCATTCCTTCACTGCATGCTACCGCTTGTACAGATAAGTGCCATCTAAGAGAGTTTGAAGATGGGCCCAAAGATAGGTGTTCCTGCCACGAAAGTGGCCAGTAAGGAGGAGAAGAGGAAGCACTGGCATTCCAACCTCCACCTTTTTCAGGAACTGTGGTGTGCTTGCAGCACCATCCTCTGAGGAGCAAGCTGGGAGCAGCACTCCTACATCAATGTCACCATCCCAACCTAAGCACAAGGCCATGTCTCTCACTGAGACAGTCACTGCAATCATGGCAACAAGCAGTGAGTCTGAATTGGATTTGTCTCAGCCGCAAAGTACCTAATCATCCCGGGAAACTGAGCAAAGTGGACAACTGGAGCCACAACCAGCAACAATTCTTACTGAAGTAGGAGCAGAACAGGAGGTTGAGTTTCCTGCTGAGAAGTATGTAGCTTGACAAACTATTGAATGCCCAATCTCCCACCAAAAAAAGAAAGGGCACTCCATCAACTTCTCCAACCTCCCCTTCTGATGATCTGGGTATGGACTGGACCCCGGCTGACTCCAACATCCGCCACAAAAGACAAGGGAAAAGGAAAGTTCCTGAAAGCCTTACAATTATGGAAAGGTATCGAACAGTAATCTTTTATTGTTTAGATAATTAAAGCCATAACAATTTTGCTGCATATGTCAACTTTGATTTAAAACAGACATTTAAAATTAATTTATCAACTCAATATATCACAATGTAATATCACACAGTTATATAAAGTCTTCAATTGTCAATACTCTCTAAAATCCTGTAAAATGATGTCTAAAATATGTAAGACCATTGCTTTGTTTGGGGCAAATATGTGTAAAACCATCAGATAACTGGTGGCAAACTTATTAGCTTAGTTTCCGGTAGGAATAGATTGTGATTTAAATATTGCATCCTAAGTCTCTTATATTACTGGATTTACTCAGTCATAGACCTTGTGCGGGTTGTGTTTATTTCCTGTCCGGTGTGTGAAGCAATACGATGTGCACAGTTCCATGCTCAAGTTGGCAATCAAGCAGATCCGTTACGGCAGTCGTGTTTCCTTCAGAAAGTAGATCCTCGCGTAGGGGCTTAGACTTCACAGCCTGATCATTTATGTGAAGGAACTTAACCAGTTTGCAGTTCATCTGTGGGTCAGATGGATCAAGCCCTTTAATAATGCCAGACCTGCAGGATTGTATACCTCTATTCCGGAAGGCTTCCTTTAATAAAGTTACACGGGCTGGATTGAGTTTCTGACAGATACATATCAGGTGGCTAAGATCTTCACACAGGCTACACGTTTTTGAGCCAGCGTTTTTCCACCTTGGGGCGTCTGAAAGTGAGGGATATTTTCCAAAGCCCAGTGCCATCAGCTGTTTTTTTTAAGTTTACAGAAAAAGTTAGATATAGGTAGGCTGCCAGTTTGAGGACTTTATAGTTGTTGAGTACTGTCCAGGAATGAGATCTTTGGCTAAAAATACTTTTGTCCAATAATAGAGAATGGAGTTTTGCGGCATTGTTTAGTGCTAACTTAAATGTTAAAAAGGGCAGGTTTCCGTTCCAAAGGTCCAAATTGCAAGTGGATTTAAGTGCATTGTGCAAAAAGTCAGTGTATGGTGATTTCTTCCCTTTCTCGAGTTCTAATCACAATGCCTCGTTAAGGCTAGAGTTCTCCTTGCTTTGTTCTATGCGATACCAAACTTTTATTGATGAGTAGAGCCAGCCCAGTGTTTTGTTAATTAGGCCAAATTCCAGACACATTTGCGCTAGCGAGGAGGTTTTAGGGAGTTGAAAAACCATTTTAAAAATGCAGTTTTTAAGTCATTAAGGAGAGTTGAGTCTTTGCAGTGAAGAGCGGTTTGCTGCTCCAAACTCAGATCTGCCCTGGAAGGGCCCCCTGCCCCCAAGAACTCAAACTCAAGTTCATCATGGGGCAGTTCCATCACAGGGACTAAGATCATCTCCCTCAAAAGACGGATCCTCACTCAGAATCTTGGCGGAGACACCACACAACCTTACCCCTCTCACTCCTACTCTTGGAAGGCACCTGGTCCATTGTTCCAGGATCCAGGGCCTGTTCAGTGGATGTCAGTCTGGCTTGTGACCTAGTCACAGCAAACACATCTGCAAACACAGATGCCCAACGTTGCTGACTGAGGACTAAATTCAACTTCAGCCCAGGCTGAAGTCTGCAAATCATTGCCGAAAAAACAATCTACTGGTAGTTCTTATGCTACCACAACCTTTTTTGGTCCAGTTACCCCTCCCCAGCTGAAATTAACAACTGCCAAGGAATGATCAGTCCTGATATTGTTAGCATTGGTCACTTGGTACGTTTCTCCAAGTATGATTTGGTTAGGAGACACAGGTTTCTCTGTCACCATTGTGACACAGACCCCTGTGTCCCTGTAGGCAATGGCCTCTTGTCCATTGATTAAAGGCTGTTGTCTGTACTTGCCCTGGTTACTGGGCCTGACAAGTAAGGTGGCAAGATCTATGCCACCATCACAGACTAGAACAGCCTGAGCTGGAGTTCTAAGTCAGAACCCACCTCAGAATCCAAGGTTAACCCTACTAATCCTTTGGTTGCTGTACTACTACTTATACTGGAGCTAGGGGGTGCAGTTGACTTAGGGGCAGTGGTAGTAGTAGTTTCCTTGACCTTTGACCTTTTTACAATCGACATCCCTTGTCCAATTGCTCTTCAGTTTACAGAGATAGCACCAAGGTTTCTTTTTGTCTTTGTTGTTGGGTTGTGACTCCACCCCAGATTCAGGTTTTTGGGGCCCTTGAGAAGCCTCTTTCTTGTCTTTGCCCTTGTCCCCACTGTTATCTTGAGTTTTTGGAGAATCTTGCTTCTTCTGCTCACCATTACTGTTCTGGTTTTTCTGCTTCACCCTGGTTCTGACCCACTTATCTGCCTTCTTTCCCAATTCTTGGGGAGAAGTCAGATTTGAGTCCAGGAGGTACTGATGCAAAAGCTGGTTCTGACAATTATTAAGGATCTCCTCCCTCATAATAACATTATACAATCCTTAGCAGTCATGCACTTTGCTGCCAAGCAACTAACCTTCCAGAGCCTTATGAGTAATATCCACGAAGTCTACCCAGTCCTGGGTCCGTTTTTTCTGGGTGTCTCTGAACCAAGGGCCGATGTACGATGGGATTTTGTATGCGCAAACGGGTATGCAACCCGTTTGCGCATGCAAAATCCATGTTGGCCATGTACTAACATTATTTTGCGAGTCGTAAAAAATTGTGACTCGCAAAATAGTGTTTAGCAAATCGCAATTAGGAAGTGGCATTCCAAAGGCGTACCTTCCTAATTGTGACTTGCATGAATGTTTTGCAACCAAAATTACGGTCGCAAAACACTCGCAATTTACGGCCCTCTTCAAGAGGGTGGTAATACAGTCTCAAATGGGATGGGGTCCCCAGGAAACCCTTTCCCCTTTGCAAATGAAGGGTAAATATTTTTAGAGGGGCAGACAGTGGTCCCAGGGACCACTACCTGCCCTTACAAAATGAACCGAAAACATTTAATTATTGTTTTGTTTTTTATGAATCCCCTTTTCATTTAGGGAAAACAGGCTGCATTTTTTTTTAAACTGCTTAATTTAAAAGCAGTCCCAGACATGGAGGTCTACTGAGCCCAGCAGGCCACCATACCTGGGAGGGCCTGCCATTCTCAGTGGGGTAGCAAATTGCGGATGCCTCAATAATATTCATGAGGCATGCAATTTGTGACCCCATTGAGAATCTCAAACAGTGTCTCAGATACTGTTGTACATTGGAAATTGCGAGTCACAATTTCCAATGTTCGTACATCTGGCCCTTAATTCTGTATTGTTCAGTGGTTAAGCCAAACCCATCAATGAGAACCTTTCAAAACTGAGTTATTGTCAGCATCCTCTTCTCTTATAGCAAGGAGCTTATCTCTACCTTTGTCAGCAAAGGAGAGCCACCAGATAGCTGCCCATTGCTCTCGAGGGACCCTCTGAACTTTACAGGCCCTCTCTAAAGCAGTTATCCATTTGTGGATGTCATCCCCAACATTGTAGGGAGGGACAATCTTGTTCAGGAATGTTCCTTAACTCTAGGGACACTGTTGCTGCCACCATGGGACTCTAGTCCCAACTATTTCCTAGCTCTCTGGACTTCTAGAGACTCTCTGTCAAGGGCCAACTGCTCTTGCTTCAGCCTAAGCCTTGCTTTCTCAAGCTCAAGAAGTTGGTACTCCCAATCAAAAAAGTTCCTCCTTCTCTGAGAAGTGGAGGTCCCTGCTGACTGTACTGAACCATTGGATTCTGAAGAGGAGTATCTAGACCTCCTTGGTCTACTCTGCACCCTTCCAGGAGGATTAAAAGGGGCTTCCTATAAACCCTCTGTGTTCTCCTCTGGGAGGTCTGAATTGTCCAGGTGGGAGTCACCAGGCTCCACCTGGTCAGGTTTAGATTCTAGGTCAAGGAGAGGTCCCAATCCTGGCCTATCTTCTGTCCCTGTCCCACCTCCTCTCTCCTGTTCATCTGACCCGGAGGTTTTCCTGAGGTCATCTAACAGTAACATCTCCAAGAGGAGTTGAGTAGTGGCTCTTTTCCCTGTCTTCAACTTTCTCGAGCCACACAATGCTTTCAGTTTTTTGGTACAACAGTTCACTGTATCTAGCAGTCAGAGAGCCATGGGCATCTCCTTGGGAAGACATAATAAGTGTGGTGTGGTGTTGCACCTACCTAACCTAGTGGGAACTAAACTCTCTTAGGTTGGAGAAAGGGTGTGCTAGATCCTTGACTTACCCAACGCCAAGTTCACTAGAACCTACTTATTCTAAGCTTACTTAAAATGTGCCTAGCAGTAGTGATCTACAGTATAAGGAAGTGGAGAACCCAATATACCCTTGGAGGCTTGTGCAATCAATTAATAATGAGTACAAAGATGCCTGCAAGGGATTATTTTGAAAATTCTTACTCCAATATAAGATATATGCAATTACTTTTATGTTCAACGTCAATGATCTTGAACCCTTGAAAAAATCTAAACATTTATGAAACTATTCAAAACGTGTACAATCAATGAATAGAAGGAAATTTCAAAAGCATGGGAGAGTCTATTTCCAAAAGTACAAAGAGTTTTTTAATCTCGATAAAATTGAAAAGGGTACAGTCACATATAACAATGCAGCATGATCGAGGATGTGTAAAACTACCTACAAATCATGAACACAAACATCTATTCTATAAAGTCAGATAAGTGAAGAATCTGAACATACAAAAGACATTCACTATTGTAATACAAATGTTTGGGAAATAGATGCAGAAGTCGACTTTTCGGTCTGCTGTGGAAAAATTATCCATCAGACCATCTTCAGGACGTACAGTTGTATGTTTAAAAAGTCCCTTGACTAAAGACCACTGTTCCATTTAGACCCAATGGGTTGTGAGGGAAACACGCTGAGAGGTTCTTTAGAGTCTAATCACTCAATGAAAACTGTTACTAGTCATCCAATCGAAAGAGGAAGACGTCTGTCAATACATACAGTTTATCTACACGTGCAAGGTACAGGTCTACCCTTCATTTAGTGTAGAGTTAAAATAACTCTCTGTTAAGTCGAGTATGGGTCTGCTAACTTCGTGGAATCTCCTTAAGATCGTCCGGAAGTTAGTCCTTAAGATGGTCCGGAAGTTCTAAGTTATAAAGGCTCTTCCATTCCTTGGAATCATACCTCCCACACAGTTTACAGTGTGGGGGTATGATACCAACATGTTTGATACCAAACCAAACATGATAGGATTCGTTGCAGCTGTTTTTGAGAGGGTCATCGCGTAATTACGCAGTGCCCCTCTTTATAGTATATTGCTACTTAACTGACAACCCAGAAGAATGGACTCCGTAGGTTGCAGGGGTGTCCTGCTCATGCAGGGGCACCCTCTCACTTAGAACCAAGCACCCTGCCTTAAACATTGCAAAGGCCCTCTATAGGGGTGACTTATAGGTTTTCAGTGCAGTGACGCTTAGATATAGTAAACCTATATCTTTAGTAAGTGGCGCAAGCACCAACTTACACAGGCTGCAATGGCAGGCCTGAAGTTCCATTTTGCAGGGACTCCCATGGGTGGCATAATGCATTCAGCCCATGGGGACCTCTGGGGTACCTATGCCCTGGGTACCATAGTACCATATACTAGGCACTGATAAGGGTACCCCAGTATCCAATCTGGAGTGTACCTAAGTACTCAACACAACAATTGAATGAGAAAGACTGAGGTCCTGATTAGCAGGATCCCAGTCAAGCTAGTCCAAATACAGCTTAGCACCAGGCAAAAAGGGGGGTAACCATAAAAGTAGATTCTACTTTCCTACAGGTAACCACTCATTCTCAAATCTACATCTTTCCAAAATGTTTGTGAATCATTTAAAACAGCATCCTTAGGGGCTTTGCCAAGACGATGGTTGGTAAGCTATGGGCTCATTGAGCTCTGATATGGATTTGAAAATGATCTGCTGCTCTCTGACACAAATGTTCTTCTGATAGCTGAGAGGAGTCTGGGGTGACTTTGTGAAAGGCTGACAGAAGGCAAAAAGAGGCCTAGGGTATCGAGCTGCATCTCAGAGCGCTGGTGTACCAGTGATTGCTGGATAATATACCCTGCTGTGAAAGTGCATTGCTTTCGCGTTAACGTCTGGGGCCTCCGCTGGCACCGAGACCAGACCCAGCTCAGAAGATGATGGCGGGACAATGTTGGCAGCAGAAGGGGAATTCACTACTTTAGTCTCTTTAATAGAACAGCAAATGAGAACAACATTCTGGCAGAAGCCATCTTGCCAGAACACACATCATGCAGAACTACACGCAGTGAAGATGGTTTCCACCCTGGAGAGCACATGAGGAGACATTTTGCAGTCTCACTAGTGACTGCCTAGACATGTGGAAAAAACATAGGGCCTGATTCCGTGCGGTTTCTAGGGCCTCTTACGACATTTGCTCTGTCCAAATCGGATCGGGAATGTTGCTTTCCCACCGAATTGGAAAGGTTTCCGACCGACCGAGTATGATGCGAGTTAGGCGTTTCGAATATCCCAATCCGAACCCGACGGCATTTGAAATGACGAGCTGTAGGGAGCGGAATCGTATGCCTCTACCGGCTGCTTTTCCGAAGTATGATGCTGGATTCAGACAGCCTTTCCGAATTGTGCCATTCGACTCGAATCGGCAGTCGGAATCAGACTTTAGGGGCCCTTAGCGGGCCCCCCTGCACCCGGCGCCTTCCCTATCGGTCCCATGGGAGTACCCATGGGTCCCCCGCTACCATCAATGAACAGTGTGGCAGGCACCAGGTGGTGCTCACCACAGGGTGTCCGATTTTCCCCTGTCACCCCCTTCTTCAATGGGAGCCTATGCATTTGATCGGAACATAGACTCCCATTGATGTCAATGGGAGTCCAACCAAATGGTATCTGGAAGCATCTGGATGCATTGTACTCGTTTGTTCAGACTCCATATCAGAGTTGGTCGGATACCATTCCCAAACCGATTTGGTCAGAATAATTTCCTAACGGCATCAAAATCAGAATCCAAGATGGGTTACGCCTCTACACACAAGCGCAACTTTGCTGACTTCTTTTAACCCAAAAAAGCTTCAAGAAAACAGAGCGAAATTAAAGGGGACAGAGGTCAGTCTTTGCGAGAAACCCTTAAAGATAATTCACTCCAGGGGACTGGTAAGATGGAAATTGAATGTATGAAAATATATTTTCCTTGAACTCAAGTGATGGGTCGACTCTGGAAGGCGGGATATCACATCAGAAAAAATGTATCCAGATGACCCCCGGATTGTGGAAGGTAGACACCAAATTACATCAAGAGGTAGCCCTCAGAATGACTTATAAATATTATAGTGCCATAGATCAATGACTGGAAGTATTTGAGAATTCCACTAAGACCAAAAACCTGGAGGTTTTAGAAGTCTCTGGAAACAAACGAGGGTGTACGCTTTGCAATACGACTGCCTAGATGGCAGGGGACTTTGAGATTTCTCCAGAAGTGCCTACCAGGGGCACAAAAAAACAAGTTTTCAGCTTAAATCTTCTGATCTACCATCAAAGAAAAGAGGTCAAGCTACACCATCATGTTGATTATGAGGTATAAGGGTGCATAGGATAACATTTCAGAAGCAGTCAAATGCAAAGGCAAACTACAATTGTCAGAATATCCAGTCACCACACTATTGGGCTTATGTCCACCAGACTGACAGGGAATTCCTCATGGGAACTGGAAGATGCAACTAATATTCAGTTACGACTAATATTCAAATTAACGCTAGCCAGACAATAGAAACACAGAGCAAGCCTTGCAAGGCAAACAAGGTGTTGAAGAATTTGTAGACAATGGATGCGGTGAGGCTGTCCTCACAGAACGATAACTTACTGATGACTTGGACCCTTATCATAAGATAAGTATGGAGGGAGGCCGAAGAGAGGAGGTGTGCCCCCCCAAAAGTATAGCTATGAAAATGTTGGCCTAATTAGGTGGTTGTTGGCTCCAGCAAGATACATTTACGGGTCCTGGGAGGGTTTTAAAATCTTGGCGAGTTGATGTGCATTGATTTGATGAGACTGCTATTGTCCGTTTAGAGAGTAGAGGGGGAATTTAGAATTTATGTTGATTCACTACTCTTAACCGTCACCACAGCATCCATGTTTGCATATTTGGCATTCTACAAGTTAATTCTGGTGATGGTAGGTATGTGCTGCTGGTGAATATGTAGCGAACTCAATATTGTGCTCCGCATAATACCGTTGGCAACGCACTATGCAGAAGTTGGGCACTATGAAGAGGTATGCCCCAGAAATCCCATTGTAGTGCTGTAAAAATGTAGTGAAGTATCACACATTTATGATAAAAAAAACACTGTATGGGGGGTCAAGGGACTAGTTTGTCAGTGATATTTGTTGGGGTAGTCTCAAATTTCCCAACTAAAAAGACAATGGGTCTCAGGGCGGAGGCTTGAGAAGACCAAGATTGTCATTAACTGTTGCCATGAGGAGCAGGGTCGCTACTGATTTACATTAGTTGGGCCTCTGTCACAGTGAGCAAAAAACGATGGATCGGAATGCCACCCCAAGTGATTGCCTGTGTTTAGACTATAAAATGTTTTGGGGATTGTTTGCCAGTTGTATGCCTGGAAACCTGAGACAGGAGCAGCTTTCCAAGCAAACTACTAACAAAATTTAGAATTTCAAAAAGCATTGCATTTGTATCCAGGAGTACTCCCATGGGTTCAGGTTTACTATTTTTTTTGTAAACCAGTCACTATATACATTTAGGTTTCTGCTGCAAAAAAATGAACAAGTTAAAAGTTCTTAGAAACAAGAATGACAAGAAAACCGATAAAGGCATAGCTGACCCGACTAGGACCCCCAGACCCAACTACCAAGCCAAGCTTCCATTTGGGAGATGTCACAACCCAAACACCGCACCTGAAACTATGCCACTGCCAGTCTCACCTGGGAACACAAGATGATAATGTACAAACCAATAGCTTGCGGCCCCTGCCCTGGGATCATTTAAATGTATTTTCACTGCATGCACTTTTCTTTGTCTCTGCTACTGGAAACCTTGATGATAGTGTTGACAAATCGGTGCAAGTAGGCAAGGCTCCATGTTTCCATCCTCGCCTTTTACAAATCCTTTTATCAAGTGACTAACGCCCCCACGTACTAAGCCAGAGTCGCAAATAGAGAAGGGTGCGCAAACAAATTAATAGGCAGTGGCAGCTCCTCCGCTAAGGCGGCGGAGCGTTGCCCCACTGCTCCAAAGGAAAAATACAATGATAATAACATGTTATTATCAATCTATTTTTCCTATGGACGTCAGTGGCTCACGGAGCTGGGCAGCGCAGGGGGAGGAGTTGTTTGCACTCCCTAAGTGTGAATGACTGCTTGGCCGGCCCTCTTGAGCCAGCCAAGCAGTTGTGCGCACTTTGCATGTTCCCCACCAGACTGCATTTCACAGCCTGGTGAGGAACATGCAAAGCCTCCCTGTGCTCGTCTGAGCGCCAAAGCACCGCGCTCAGACCAATCACAACGCTGCATTGCAGCATTGTTGATTGGCTCAGGAGAGCCTGCTGCCCGGGTGCTTCCTTCTGCTGCTGCCGCTGGTACTGGGACCGGAAGATGAAGAGGATGGAGGAGAGGCGACTGTCACCTATTTCAGGTAAGTTAATTTTTTTTCTCCATTCGATTTCCCCCCATCCCTACCCCACCACACCCGTCGGTTAGCCAAGCCAAGTGAGTGCATGAGACAAGCCATGAATACGCTTGGCATGTATATTGTGCAACAAACATAATGTAAAAATATGACAATCTCTTTAAAACAATTTTTTTCTAAATCTCTTTAACATTCAGAAGCGTTTCACCTCAGTACATCAGATATTTCTGCATAGAAGGATTTATTAACCCCTTCACTGCGGTGGCTATTCCGCCGCAGTGCTAATGGGGCGGGGCGGCCGCGCGTCGGGCACATGCTGGTGACGGAACCGCTCCGTCACCAGCCGCGGTTGCGCTGTGCTCATGACGGAGCGGTTCCGTCACGGCCCCGCCCACTCAATGGAACGCTCAGCGCAGGCGCGGAATCCGCGCCGCGCAGGCGTGCCGAGCGGGCCGTGACGGAACTGCTCCGTCATCAGCACAGCGTGACCGCAGCTGATGACGGAGTGGTTCCGTCACCAGCAGGGTAGGGGTTAAAAGTGATGGTTTTTACACATGAACTTAGAACCATTAATGTCTCACCCCCACCAACAATTTCATTTGAACGAAAAGGTTAATCAGTAGTCAATCAAGCAAACCCTAAACGCGGCTAGCTTATTTTGATAGTTTACTTTGAGCAACATTATAGTCTTTTGAATCAAGCATAAGAGGTGCTTGTACAACGCACCATCCTGAATGCAAGTGGTCAAAAGTGCCCCCTCGTGTGTGATAACAAAGAAAAAGGAAACTGCGTGGAATTAAATATTTTTCCACGATAACACAATTTGAACATGCAGGTACGCCGGTATTGCTTATAGGTTATTCTTCAGTCACATTTTACCTCCTGCTGGGGGCATTTAATTTTATTATCGAGAATTATACTTGGGAGGCGTAATTCTGTCTAGTATCACACCCTGCCCCATCAATAGGATCCCAAAGACCATGTGTACATGCCTGGACAAACTACTGAGAAGTCCAGAACTGCCTGTCTCGTGCGTGGCGTCGTTGCTACGTCTACGTCCCATTCTCTGAAGCAAAACAAGTAACTATGGTAAATGCTGGCGGGCCCTGGCTGTGTGGAGGCCTCGCGGGTTTCACTTTCGCTTCAGAGGATCCGGACTCGGAGGGAGCGGAAGAGCGCAGCCCCGGAGCTCCACACACTTTCGCCTGTTGACTCCCGATTAACCCGGGCGTCTTCTAAGCCAGGCGGCAGCTGGATGCAGACAAGGGTCGCTATTCCTGCCCTAGGAGAGGAGGCAGCCCCGACAGAGGGGCGGTCCGAGTGGACCACTTCACAGAAACACTGGGCGGGGAGGTGAGCAACGTGTGCGAGTATCTGAGTAAAAATGTACTTAGACAGTTACTGCTGAATATTAGCTGTTCCTCTACTTCCGTGCCAACGCTGTGTACTCTTAAGACCTGCATGGCAAAGCAACTGCGTCTAACGGTGGTTCACGCAGCCCTTGTGAGGAGAATGGATGTTTGCTGGTTTTAGGGCAACGTAATGGGGGAGGGGCGGCGGTGCAGCCACTTCTCAGGTGGATTTGTTCCGTAAGAAAGTGAATGAGGATGAGTGAAAAAGAAAGAAGGCTCGAGGGACATACCAGATCCCCTTCCCAGGATGTTACTGCATTTTTACGATTTACACGCCGTATGAATCTCGCCTAGCTTTTGGTCAGAGGTGGGCAAGCCAACAAATTGACAGGGAGAACCGAGCTACGGACCTGGCTTGGCTCTAATCCTAGTTTAAAGAAGAAAGAGAGTTACCCTCTGGACCCACAGGAACTGGGTAGAGTATAATCAAAAAAACTGAAGGTGTTCCCTGGGCTTTGATTCTTGTAAAGGAAGTAGTATTTCACCATGCACCCATTCTTATCCTCTCATTACAGCATTCAGTCTTGTCCGTTTCCAACTGTTAAGTGTGACCCCTTTTACTCGTAGAACCACAAAGGCAAATTAAAGTTGCGAAAGATGGTTTATTAAATTAAAATTGTAATGAAAAAGGATTTTTGTCTTAACATAAATCACAATATATTCACATTTGAACAATATCAACACTGAGCATTCTTTTATTTAATACAGTGCCTAATGCTGTTTGCTCAAAATGTCAGTACACAATAAAAACAATTAGTTTAAAAACAACACATATGATCAATTAAAAACCCTTTAGGATTGTCTAAACCCAGGGAACACCTTCAGTTTTTTGGCTCTAATCCTGCAATAAGCCTAGTACAAAACTATTGTGAAGTCTCTTCAAAATTAAATAAAGTGTTTAACACGCGGAAGAGTTTCACTTTAATACATCTGATTCTTGTCAGGACTTCAGTGGTGTTTATTGAAACAAGTGATGCTTTAGGTGGAAGGCACCAGGCAGCTGTTTGGTTTTGTATAGACATCTTTGGGACATTTTGAAAGCTTATCTGGAAATACCCTCCCGCAACAATTGGCTTTGTGGTTTGTTGCTAACATTTTATGTCGTTCTATTTGCTGGCTTTATTTGCTTCATGCTGGCTAGGGTGAGTTTGTCCTGCCAAGGGAGCAAAGCATTTTCACGTTTTCCTCCACAAGTGCTCTCTCTGAAACAGGCCTATGCATTTTGTCCTTAACTTGTCACATTTGCTGTGCATTCAAAGACGGCGGTCAAATGGTAGGCGCTGTCTTCCAAGGGAGCTTAGGGGCTCATTAGGATGGCGTAACAATCGGCGGCGGCGATCATTACGCCACCCTCATGTGAAATACCCCCGCCATTTTATGATGGCGGTGGTTATCCTGGCGGACGCAAAGTCCGTCCGCCGCTTTTCGGCCAGTTGGCAATCATTACGATTGCCGGGCGGAGCTGGGCCACTAATATGGTGGCGGTGCCTAGCAGGCACCATCTGCCATATTAGGATGTGGGTGATGTATAGGCCTTTCTCATGGGAAGGCTGGCGGGGATTGGCTTTATGGGTCCGTAGAGGGCCCCGGGGGTGGACTTCCCTGCCATTCCATGCTCCAAGTGGCAGACACCGGGTGGTGCCTGCCACGTGGTGCAGGAACATGCTGTGCATGCCCTTTTACTATTGCGGACGGTGCTGCAGCCAGCAGCACCGTCCGCAATGGTAAAAGGCCAGGATGCCTCCTAATTGGGCTGGTGGTACCGCCGCACGTCTGTTAGTCGGTCCCATCACCGTTATGATGATACTGATGTCCGCCTGCAATCATAATGAGCCCCTAAGTGTTTACGTTTCTTTCTCTGACTTGAAAGCGAGAGGCTTTATCTGACAATCTGAGGGTGTGAAAGGGGTGGCTTTTTCCCTTTGATTCCGTGTCAGTTTTTCTCATCTTTTTCATTTGCTCTTACTGCCTCTAATGCAGCTTCTTGTTTTTGCTAGCTCCATGACACCTTTGGGTACTATGAGCTCCACAAATTTATTTTACTTAACTAAAGGCCTTTTTTTTCTAGTATCCAAAACAAATATAATGTCTAAATTAACTGTGCAATTATTTAAGAATATATCGGAATTAGAAAAGCACACATCACTTTTTTGTAATTCTCTGTGCTGGAGAACCGTATTTGAATATGATCATATCAAAATGCTAGGTGATGCAATTTCCACACATTATAATTGGTGCACTGTATAGTTCTATCAGCAAAACTGCATGTCTGTGCGAATGTGATGGTCATTTCAATTGAAAATGTGTTATCGGTAATGGCAGTTAACTACCACATCATGCATGTTCCATTCTATGCCACTCCACTCTATGACCCTCCACTCTACACCACCCAATGGAACACCTCTCTACGACTCTAGTCCACTGTATTCCACTCTACTCTACTGTACGCTTTGCTACTTCACTCTACGCTGCTCTACTCCACTCTTTTCCACTTCACTGTTCGCCACTCTACTCCACTATTTGCGACACTACACTACCATACACCACTCTACTCCAATGTAGGACATTCTGCAACACTCCAATGTAGGACATTCTGCAACACTCCACTGTACTCCTCTCTATGCCACTTCACTCTACGCCACTCCACTCCGCTCTATGCTATTCCATTGAACCACACTCCACTCTATCCCACTCCACTCTATCCCACTCCACTCTATCCCCTATCCCACTCCACTCCATTCTATACCACAAATCTTTGCTCCACTCCCCTCAGTGACACTCTTCTCCAAGTCACTCTATGCCACTTCACTCTAAATAATCCTACTCCCATCCACGCCCCTCTACACCACTCTACAAACTCCACTCTACTCATGCTAAACTACTCTACACCACACCACTCTCCTCAACTGTACACCTCTCCACTCCTGGACGCACCGCTCTACTCCCCGAGACACCGCTCTACTCCTCGAGACACCGCTCTACTCCACGAGACACCGCTCTACTCCACGAGACACCGCTCTACTCCACGAGACACCGCTCTACTCCACGAGACACCGCTCTACTCCACGAGACACCGCTCTACTCCACGAGACACCGCTCTACTCCACGAGACACCGCTCTACTCCACGAGCCACCGCTCTACTCCACGAGCCACCGCTCTACTCCACGAGCCACCGCTCTACTCCACGAGCCACCGCTCTACTCCACGAGACACAGCTCTACTCCACGAGCCACCGCTCTACTCCACGAGACACCGCTCTACTCCACGAGACACCGCTCTACTCCACGAGACACCGCTCTACTCCACGAGACACCGCTCTACTCCACGACACACCGCTCTTCTCCATGATACTCCACTCTATACCACATCACTCTACTCCCTGACCCGACACTCCACTCTACTCCACGATCACACCACCCTACCACACAACACTGGATCACACTTCCCTCCACTCTACGTCGCTCCACAATATTCCACTCTCTGCCACTTTACTTTACTCTACGACAGTTCACAGCGCTTTTCTCCTCTCTACGCCACTGCATATTAAGACACTCCCTTCCATGTCACTCTCTTTTATGCCCCTAACATTTAGCCATGCTGAACATGCATAGACGAGACCTGTTGACTTTGTCAATACTTGTTTTTTGCAGCAAACATACCATGAAATCTCATATTTGAATGTGGTCTCATATGTGATAATGAAGAAAACGGAGGCTTGGTGAAATAAAATATTTGTAGATGATCATTCAATATGCAAGCAAGGCAGCCCAATTGAACACAGGTTCTATTGTTTCACATTGTGCAGTTTAGCCATTAGATGGGTATCTTTTTCTGTCTTTGGTTTTACATCTAAAGCTAATGTTTAAATTACTGGTAAATCCATTAATCCAAGTCCTTTTTTTTCCCGTTTCAGCCCTCACCCACAAGAAGATTGTCTCCCCACACAGTCACAGACCTATTTTTATTACTAGTAAATGAAATGCAGTCAGGTTCTTTTCCATAAAGGCCTGGATCACCAACATCACATCCAGTAAATACCAAGCAAAAACTACTAATTTCCTGCAAATTACATTCCCAGAGGGAATGAGGACGGGATATAATGATGGTAATGGGAATGAAAAGGCTCAAAGTAATTAAATAAACATTACTTCCTTGTCTAGTGCCGTGTACCTGTCATCACCCATGAGGCATTCCAAAGCTCAAGATCAGTCAAGGCCAACTTGACTAAAAGAAACAACATTCAGTGGTTCTTAATCACTGGGCACCGTCCGATCATAGACCCAGCATACAGAATGGACAGGCACAACATGACTGCTGGCAACTACTCGCGTGCACTGTATGGAGGGACAAGATATACGCCTAAATATACCCCGACTGGGGGCGTGGCCATGATGGCGGCGTGAGCAGACGTGTTGCTCTGTCGCTTCCGCCGACGGCCCACCGTAGCACCGGCTTTTGGCCGTCTATAGCTGCAACTGGCCCAAACACCAGGGCTGGCTTGGAAGCGGAACTCGCGGGGATCCTGTCCAGGTGTGTGGCGCATCGCAGGAGCGCGTATTCCCGTGGTGGGCGGCTGGCGGCGTGGCCGGACCGCGAGGCTGTGAAGTGCGGCCCTGGGGTGTCCAGCAGCAAGGAGTGGAGGCCGGACAACGGAGCGATGAGTCCCGGAGGGCCTAGCTGGAGGGGCGGCCTTACCTGGTGGTTCCCTGCCGTTGGAGTTGTCATAGCACAAATCTGCCCCGGAGCGGCGAAGAAGCGGGGCCCCATCGATGTGGGGAACGGAGGTGACCTGTACTCGCCCGCCATTTTGTGAAAGATCCTGCGGGCCTAGACGGGCTCGAGACTGGTTGAGGGCCCGGTGGCGGTACCGGGGCTCTCCAGCTGCGGCGCTTGTATCCCTGGGGGCTGCCATTGAGGGGCGGTTTGTGGTGTTGCCCACGGCACATAGCAGAAGTGCAGGAGGTCGTGTGATCGGGCGGCGGCCGGCCATCGGAGTGGAGGCGAACCACTCGGGACAAACTTGGGCCGGCTAACTGATGCGCTGGAGGCACGAGTGTCGGAGGGGGACCCCGGATTGCATACATACCCCCTGGACCTTTGCAGCAGTGCGCTCGACAGAGGCGGAGTCCCTGCTCTCCCAGGAGTGGGGGTGGGGGGCGGGCCCTGCGGCGATCGCTCCACAGGGGACTACGGCTGCCATCTTAGAGCGCCTAGCAGCGAATCCAAGGCCAATTGAGAGCCCCACGGCCCGGTCGGGGCCCGCGAGTCTCTGAATAGGGTCAGGGCGCTGCGAGTGTGCCCGGCTAAACAAGACTGCGACTGCCCCTGGATTCCGGGGGCTCGGGGGGGAGCTACATCTGCCCGCCATCTGGGGGCGACCTAGCGAGACATAGGCGGGCTCGGAGCTGGTTGATGGCCCTGGGGCTTAGACGGGGCCCTCCCGGAGGGAGACCGGCATCACGGCTCGCAGCATAGAGAGGCGGCAGAGACGGCTTTCTCCAGTGCCACATGTGCCAGGCAAGTGTCCGCATTGAAGCGCACCCACGCGGCGTGGAAGATCTGTGAGGGAGAGAACCGAGAGGACCTGTAGGTCGCACCCGGACTGGGGTGGCTCCAAATAGCGTGGTGTGGAGGCGTGGAATCGCCTGGTGGCGGCCCGCTGGGGGGAACACCGCGATATTCTCTGGTCGCCCTACATACTCCAGATTTCTTTGCCCCGGCGTCACCTCGCACCACAGCGACAGGAAGGGCAGCGTGCTGAAAGGAGACCAGACATCATAGAGCCCGACAGCGCCAGATGCAGTTTCTGCAGAAGCAAAGAGAGGGCCGCGTCAGTGGAAGTGTACCACGTGGAGGTGAGAAGGGGAGCGCTGGGAGGCCTGCAGCACCTGGAACTTTGCGGGGTGCCCCTGTAACTTTGTCCGCCCTGAGGTGGTGTTACTACTTAACCACCACGCGTGCCGGAGGGTGGCCCGACTGGGAGGTGGGAAGCCGTGCTAGTCCACACAGTGCTTCGCCTGTACTTAGAATGTAGAATGATATGTCGTCCTCCTGGGGGCGCAAAGACAGAAATCTGAAGGACTTATTTGCAAAAGCACAGGCTGGCCAACACGCCAATGACATGGCGACTGGCTTTGAACATCCCTCGTCTGAGAGGGGCGACGGCGGCGAACCGATCACCAAGGCTTTTCTGGAATCTATGTTTGTTGCATTGAGGGAGGATCTCCAAACACTCAAGCGAGACCTAACGGCAGAGATTAAAGACGTCTGCAGAGAAATGGACGGTATCGGCGAAAGGGTCGCCAAGCTGGAAGACAAGAGTGATGGGACAGACACGGAACTGGCAGCACTCCAACAGGAGGTCCTTAGGATCCACGATTAGCAGGTGGACCTCCAGTCACACCTTGAGGACCTAGAGAATCGCTCCCGTCGCCACAACATCCGGATTCGAGGCGTGAGGGCTGATGACCACACGAGTAACCTCTTCAAATACACTTGGGAACTCTTCAACCATATTCTGGGCAGACCTCTGGAGGCGGACCTACGTCTGGACCGAGCACACAGAGTGGGCCCTCCGCGGGCTACGTCAGCCCCACCGCCCGATTTCCTGGTTTACGTTCCGGACTACCATACTAAAGAAGACATCCTCCAAAAGGTATGCCAAATGCACCCCCTGACATTCTGTGGCCAGACACCTGTCCTATACCAGGATTTAGCGGCACTCACGCTGTGAAAGCGAAGAACCTTCAAGCCCATCACAACGCATCTCCGACAACGCAATATCACTTATAGCTGGGGCCATCCATTTCGGCTGGTGTTCCCGCATGGATAACAAGTTGTATCAGCTGCACTCCCTGTCAGAGGCTTGTCGCATGCTTGGTGTAGAGCCCCCTGCGGATGAAAGCGGAGGGGAAGGCCCTAAAGTGGATGCGGATGACTCTAAGCCCGGTGGCACCAACAGGACCGGAGACGCCGCCCCCAAAAGCCTCCTCTTGCCGAAACCTCAAAGGGCCAGCAGTCGGCTCTTGGGACTCTCTCTGCGGAATTGGCCAAATCCCAACCTGGCTGAGCCCTACGGCCCCAAATGGCCGGTTTGACAGATTTGTATTGTGCCCTGGGCTGTCGGCGGGAAGGGGGCCACTTGAGACCACAACGTTTTCCCCAAGATGACTCCCTTCCAATCACCAATGGATGATGGACTACGTGTTAATGTTTTCTCTTTTCAATCGTTCGGGGCTATTGTTTTTAGAGCGTTTTCCCCCCCCCTTCTTTTGGGGTTCCTTGTCCACCGTTTTTTATCCGCTGCACGTCCTGGCCTGCATCTGGCCCTCCTGTTCGACAACTGCTATGCACCTACAGTGTTGGGGAGGCTGGTCCCCATCTAGAGTGCGTTTCCCTGGTCTCCCTGCATGACACCTAACATGCTTAAGATACTCACCCTAAATGTGCGGGGCCTTAATAATCCTGTTAAGAGTACGGCGATACTGTCCTGCCTAGAACGTACAGGAGCGGATATATGTCTCCTTCATGAAACGCATTTAGTGGCGAGAGACTGTCACCGCCTCAAATCACCCCGATTCCCGTCCCAGTTGTTCTCTGGTCCCACAAAATCAGCGGGGTGGCCATTTTGGTTGCGCAGTGATTCCGCTGGGACATTTTACACAAAGAAGCTGAAATCAAAGGGCGGCTCCTCACTTACCGTTTTGCACTAGGCGGCCTCGCATTCACCATTGGCTCCATATACTGCCCCAATGAAGGCCAGGAGCGGTTCCTGCACACAGCACTCACGGAGGCGACAGCTACAACAGAGCGTAGACTTCTCGTGGGGGGGTGACTTAAACTTAATTTTTGACAACATAGATAGATCTAGCCAACTTCTAATCAGACAGGAGCATTATCCGCGTCAGGCCTAGCCTGACTATGCAACCTAGACCTTCATGACCTCTAGCTCTGCGCGCATCCACACAGCCGCAAATTCTCCTACTATTCCTACACGCTCAAAACATGCGCTCGGTTAGACTACCTGCTGGCCTCCACTCCCATCGCGCATTAGTCCAGGACGTAGACATGGGGTGGCCTCTCCATTGGACCACGTACCGGTCATGGTCACTCTCACCCTACCCCCCACACAGAGCTCCCCAATGGTCTGGCACCTCCGTGGAACCCTTCTACATCGCACAGCAGTGGTAGAGCAGGTACAGCAATCCATAAAAGATTATCTCTCCCATAATGCAAACACTGACACTTCACTATCCACGCAATGGATGGCGCTGAAGGCGGTTATTAGGGGGGAACTGATAGCCATATCGACCACGGAGAATGTAGAATGGGAGCGCAAGAGTGACGATCCTTCCCAGAAAACAAGAGAACTAGAGCAGATTCATCAATGAACGGGAGCGCCTCGGGTGTGGCGTTAACTTAAAGCCATGCGACAACAGCTAGCCTCCCTGGATCAAGATAGAGCGGAGTACGCGGCTCTCCGGCTGCGGCACACTTACTACGTGAGTGGCGACAGATGTGGCCGTTTGCTTGCCCAGAAGTTGAGAGAGACCCGCCAAAAACAAGGAGTGAGAGAGATCCAACGGGATGATAGTAGGCGAGTCTCATCCGACCCAGAGATTGTGGAGACATTCCGGGACTTCTATGCCCGTCTTTACTTTGGTTCCCGCCTCGCCCTCGAGGATGGCGCCTATTACCTAGCTCCTGAGGGATTGTCCAGCCTGTCGAAGGCTCAGGCAGGCCCCCTAGATCGCGGCATTAGGATTGAGGAGTTTATTGCGGCCATATCGCGACTCAAACCAGCTAAAGCCCCGGGACCGGATGGCTTTTCCTCTTAATTTCTACAAAACGTTTTGCACGATATTGGCCCCGTGCTCACCAAGTTTATTCATTTGTTCGCGGAACCTGGCGTGATCCCGTCAGAGATGCTCGAGGCCTCCATAGTGGTCATCCCGAAACCAGGTAAGGACAGGACGGTGTGTAGAGTGTATCGGCCCATCTTCCTCCTCAATGTTGACCTCAAGCTTTATACTGGCGTACTAGCGGCACGCCTCGCGCCCTACATGCCTGAGCTTACCGACCCGGACCAGGCAGGGTTCATTTCCCAACATCAGACAAGTGACAACACTAAACGGGTACTCCATCTTATTGAAAAGGCCTCCCAGTCGCGAGGGGAATATATGTTCCTTACCGTCGACGACGAAAAGGCCTTCGACCGGGTACACTGGCCATACCTGGAACAGGTTTTGACCCAACCAGGCATAAGGGAGAAATTCCATACGTTCATCCTCAACTGCTACAAGTTCCCCTCGGCGATAGTACGTGTCAATGGCCACACATCTTCTCGTTTCCCCATCGAGAGGGGCACACGTCGGGGATGCCCCCTGTCGCAGCTCCTTTTTGCCTTCTACATGGAGCCACTAGCACACCGCCTTCGCACCCATCCTGGGATCTCCGGAATCCGGTTTGGAGGTTACACTCACACGGTTAACACGACGCAAGGCCCACTGGCTTCTCCACGCTCGGGTCGGTCTGTCCTGGTGGAGGGGCCGGACGGTTCCAGACAAGATCTTTCACCGAAGAACACCGCACCAACTCATGCGCCAACATCAGAACAACAGACGTCTGAACAAGACAACGCAATCCTCACAGCGGCGGCCCTGGCGGCACATGATGCAAGAAGTCGTACTCATGTAACTCAAGCACCAAGCGATTGAACTGCAACTTCTATATCGGACACCAGCCAACCGCTATTCCCGGCCATCACTGCCCAGATGGCGAATGACTTTTAATTCTTGCTGCGGGACGAGCCCAGGTGGTAACGTATAGCATGGGACAATTTGATAATGTACACTGTGGGGACACTATGGCTTCTAGACTGTTTATGCATATCGGGCACTTCTGCTAATTAGTCTTAGCAATGTACTTAACTGTATAGGTGCAGGCTCTTGAGTACCCCCATGTGCGACAGCAGATCAGTGTTTAGTTTGACTGACCCCTGTTGGGGTATTGATTCGAGTTTGTTCCCTTCTAGTTACGGGGAGGGAACCTGGTATTTGGTAGTTTATATGGTACATGGCGCCTTGTTTAACAGCGAAACTCCTTGGTATGGCTTGAATGTATGTAGGGTATGGTTGAGAAGATATGGTTGTGATGTCGGCGTATAATACTTATACCTTATGCACGTGGAATGTGCGCGGCCTGGGCTCCATACACAAACGTCATAGAGTATTAGCGCAACTGAACAGACGCAGGGCCTCCATCGTGAATCGGCAAGAGACTCATCTTAACGCAGCCGAAGCGTCTAAACTCCACAAGAAATGGAAGGGTCAGATATTTGCCACCACGTACTCCGTTTTTTCCAGAGGTGCCGCGATCTGTTTGAGAGGCAATGTTCCCTTTAAACTGTTGGAGCAGCGTATAGACCAAGCGGGCTGCTATGTGTTGATACGGGGGCTGCTGGATGGTCAACAGGTGGTGTTGGGGTGTGTTTATGCCCCTAATGTGGATCAAATGCGCTTTTTAGAAACCCTTAGCGTGGCCCTGGCGGACTGGTCAGGCTGCCACTGGCTGTTAGGGGGTGATTACAACGCAGTTTTAGACATATCCCTAGATCGCTCACATCCCCCACTGCATGCTGCAGACAGCAGGAAGCAGGCGGAAGCACTGGCGAATTGGGCGCAGGGTTGGGGGCTGTGCGATGCTTAGAGATGCAAGAACGAGGGACATAGAGAATACACTTATTATTCACCCGCACACAAACTGCACACTAGAATTGACCGTATTCTCTGCTCCGCCGCGTTGCTGAGCTCTGTCCTCACCGTGACACATATGGGGAAAACTCTGTCCGATCATAATCCTGTAGAGTTGACAATGCAGTGGGGGAAAATCCCGACCCCAATCCCGACATGGCGACTGCAGCCGGACGTGCTCGAAGACCCTGTCTTCAGGTCAGCACTTTCGGAAGCAATTGACACATACTTTGAGCGAAATGTAGGCACGGCCAGTACCCGCCAAATCGAGTGGGACGCGTTCAAAGTGACGATTAGAGGGGTGGCTATTGGCACCAAGGTTGGGGCGCGACAAACGGTACTAGATAAGCTAAAGGCAGTAGAGGACAGGCTCACACTACTAGAAGGTGAAGCGGCAGGCACTAATGATCGCCTCACACAATTACAAGAAGCCAATATATGCTACGCGGAACTCTTGGAAGACCTCCGTGTCATTGATTTACGTTCACACACTCAGGCTGACAGATTAGGCCCCTTACTTGCGCGTATAATTCGGGATGTCCCAGCTCCTTCACCCATAATGACGATACAGGATTGCAGTGGGGGAATGGCCATTACCCAAATAGCCGTTAATACGGCATTCCCGAATTACTACGATCAGCTCTATGGACCGCCACCGCTGATGGTAGACACACACTTAGATGTCTCACAGTTAACACGAGATCAGAAAGATGATTTGGCTCGCCCCATCACGCTGGCGGAGATACGTTGCGCTATAAAAGCACTGCCACGTAACAAAGCTCCGGGGACCGACGTTCTCCCTGCGGAGTTTTATGATACATACATTGACCTCCTAACCCCCCAACCCAGAGGATTGGCATAGCGAGGTGATGAAATGGGGAAAAGCTGAGGGAACCGAGTTGCAGCGAGAGGAATATAGGCTGCAAAAGACGCCAATATCGCTAGATTGGCAACTGCTGTTGCGGGTTTTCGAAGATAACGGATCCTCCCTATAAAGGATTCTTCCCCCCACGGCCAGAATGATAATTCTATTGACCCACATTGTAGCACTGCTGCGCCGTGCTCATTGACAGAGTGCAGGTCAGGGATGAGTAAGACTGCGCACACTAACACAAGTTGGAAGACATCCGCATAGTTGCTGCAACAGCACGCAATGATTGCTAACATACATATCAAGCCGATCTGTACATATTGTTGACCACGTGCGAATGTACCAGGGGGGAGGGGAACGGGGGTTGTAGGGGTGTTTTTACAAGTTTTATAATAATCTGTTATGTTGGACACTTTGTGCATTGTCTCTATGAAGTGTACATGTGGTTATATGCTATGGCAGACAGCACTGACAGTGATATTTGTATATATTGCAGATTTCAGATACAGTATACTGTAACATGTTTGCTTTATTTAACATTTCTCCCGAAAACTCACTGTAAAATCCATGACTGACTATCTCGCTGATTTTGTATTGCAAACTGAATGAAGATATGGCATTTTGAGATATGTTTATATATAATGTCAATAAAAACAGATTTAAAAAAAAACAAAAAAAACACACGGTTAGCCTGTACGCCGACGATGTCCTGATCTCTATATCTGACCCTCTCAACACACTTCTGGTATGCTTAGCAGAGTTGGAATCCTTTGCCTTGGCGTCGGGATTTAAGGTGAACATGGCTAAATCCATAGCGCTCGATCTCACCCTCATGTCCCATACCCGCTCATCTCCAGGCGCGCCACCCCATACAGTGGGCGACCAAGACGATCCAGTACCTAGGGATCCAACGGTCCTCCTCCCTGACAAATATATTGCACATCAACTACATCAACGTGCGTCAGAAGATTTGCAAAGAACTGGGCCAATGGAGGCACTACCCGCTTTCCTGGCTTGGTAAAAATAGCTGCGATCAAGATGACCGTCCTGCCTCAAATCCTATATATATTTCACACCTTGCCCCTCCGACCTCCCGTTGGTTGGATTAAACAGATCCAATCTGACCTTGCATGCTTTATTTGGAATGGCCGCAAACTGCGGATGAAGCAAGCTTTGACAACGCTTCCCCCAGAGGTGGGGGGGCTTGGCGTCCCCGACCTCCTACGTTATTACCAAGCGGCCCAGCTGTGCCACTTGGTAGAATGGAGCCGACTGGAGTCGGAGAAACACTGGCTCTTCCACGACCAGGCGATAGCCGCCAAACCACTGCAGGGCATTCCCTTTCTCAACAAGAATTGCAGGCCGCCATCCCTGTATGTGTCCCACATTACCCGGGCTACCCTAGACACATGGGACCACACCAATCTAAAACACAATTTCACCACCTTCTCCTCGCCTCTCACACCGCTGTTTGAAAACCCTGATTTCCAGCTGGGGATGGATGCGACTATGGCCACCAAATGGAGGGCCTCGGGTGCCGATCAGCAGGCCACCTATTTGATCTGAACGGAATTATACCGTTTCATCAGCTGAAAATAGACTATGGTCTCTCTGAGTCTGATAGATTTCTCTATGGTCAGATTCGCCATTGGGTCCTTCACCCCCAGATGCAGCCGGGGGTTAACAGGCTCCTGACTGCATACGAAAAGTGGTTGGTCACCCCCACGTCCGACAAGAAACTTGCATCCGACCTCTATAACATGCTCCTCCACCGGAATACACATACATATAGCGCCAGCCGCGGTAGGTGGGACAGAGACTTGGGCAGGACACTTACTCATAAGGAATGGGAGGGGATATATTACAGGGCCCGTCACTCGGCTTATCACATGGGTCTGACAGAAACTCTCACCAAACTTGTCTCTTACTGGTATTATACCCCCGAAAGACTCCACTCCATAGACCCCTCCCAGGAGGTCACTTGCTGGCGGGGATGTGGGGAGGTGGGCACACTGGTACACCTGCTTTGGGACTGCGCGCACATTCAGGGGTACTGGACCCAGATCTTAGACGAGATAGACACGCACCTAGATATGCAGATACAGCGCTTCCCGGCCTATGTTCTCTTGGGTCTCCCAAACCCGGTGACTTTCCCGCTATGATCCCGCCGAGGCTGGCTGATGGCGATAGCGCTGGGCTCAGCGGTTCAAAATGTTTTAGCACATTGGAGCACCACCCAGATCCCCACTCTTACAAACTGGTTACACCGGCTGTGGTATGTTTTGGGGATGGAGAAATTTACTTTTACGTTGGCGGGGAGGAATTCAGAGTTTGTAAAGTTGTGGCAAACATTTCTGTCCCTTCTGGCCTCCCAAATTAGGGAAGTCACCTGCCAAAGGTACCTCCGCCTGTGCGGATCTCTGTTTCCCTGGGAGACAGCGGGTAGAGCCCGAACCCAGAGCGCAGGATTCCAGCACTGAATATAGTTTCTTTCGTTTGGGGCCAAGGAACGGGGGTGGAGGGGAGGGTGGGTTCAGTTTCCCAACTAACATGGGTTTTGTTCTGTTTGTATACGCTCCCTATTTTTCTGCAGCACCTTGCTAACGAAGCAGTGCAGTGTTGGAACGTAGTGTGTGTTTTGAAAAACCTATTAAAAGATTTAAACCATAAATATACCCCAACTTCTACCACCAGGGATGTGGAATTCCTATAGCCCAACGCCCAGGACATATTGTTTGGGGTTAAGGGCAACACGTTTTCATGTGTATTTTGTCCTTGGGACAAGTAGGCCCAACCCCCTTCAGTGCAAACCCTTTGGCTGTCTCTTTAGAGTACCACATTATGGACCAGGAACAGGCACCATCTGCAGTTAACGTAATATATTTTTCCATAGGTTAATGCTGTTCAAACTTGTATTTATGGTTCATTAATTGAAAGCCTTTATTATTAGGGTGAGTGCTCTAAGTCAATGTTGTAAGCTCGGACTGCAGTATGGACAGTGGTTCCAGTATAAAAATGTGTACACACGTTTTCAAAGTTTAACATGATGAGGCTATGTATAATGCTCCCAGAATGCTCTCCGATTTGATGCAAATATTTGCAGAAGCTTGAAAGCAAGATTGATGATTCTTTGCTTTCAGAATAAAATGTTCATAAAAAATGAAAGCAGAAAAAAACATTTTGTTAAACTACTGTAAAATGTCAGGTACCATTTCTTCGCAGCATCATTTAGTAACATGTGGTGATGCATGCTAGTATTTCCCAAAAATATTCAAATGGAAAATCAGTGTAAACAGTTTTAATAATATTATGGGGAACAAAAATAAACAAGCACTAGCAAAGCCAGTATGTCTGAAATTGATGGTCAGCTTTTCACTTGACTTGTTTTGGCGTGGTTTTTGTAAAACCTTAATAATGTCGGAACTGCTGGGCCCTCATCGTTATAACAAACATTGGCAAAAGCAAAAATAGTTTTTTGGCACAAAAAGCACACACTGCCACAGTAGTTACTGTCACTGAACAAAACTACTTTGTGTGCCAATATGCTCCGTGTGAAAGAGCAGAATACTGTCACTCAAAGTGAAGGCAGCCGATACAGGGAGAGAGAGACAGAATTTTAATAAACGCAAAAGGTCATGGTCAACTCCAGACCAAATTAGGGGCCCAATTATTAAAGACAGTCTCAAAAGTGCCCCATGGTACATGTCCTTGCATCAAGTGCAGCTATACAGCTTTCGCGAATTTCCAAGTATTTACAAAAGTAGGAGAAGAAATAGTACTCCTAGAAAATATTTGTGAACTGCATTTTAGCATGAGCAAATGTGCCTGTCAAGATTTGCTCATGCGAAAATCTAAGTGTTTGCAAGTTCACTTTACCTCCAACCACTTTTTTCCCAACTCTGGAAAAAGGTTTATGTCTGCCATTGTCAGAAGTAAATTTCCAACATTTCTCAGTATGGTAAAAGATTAGAGAAGAGTTGGGGAAAACCCTTAAAACATGCAAGTTAGTAGGTTTGCACAGACTCAAAAGGGCATTCTAACCCTGGAACTATTGCTTACCACTACCTTCAGCCCCAGTATGTAGATCTGCAGAAACGTGGCAACATATTAGGATTTCAAGTATTCAAACACTATTGTGGTATGAGCCCTGGCATAATCAGAGAGGCTATATCAGAGCTCCTATATAATGAGATTGCTGCCATTATTTATCGCTACAGTACATGGCACCAAAGGGACAAGTGGATTTTGTTACAGGACAAGAAGATTTATGAAGTAACCTCCCCATGGACAAGTAGATGTTTTATTAAATTCCACACCCCGGTACCACAGTTTCAATCTGGCACGATGCCACGGCTGCCCTAGGCAGGAAAGGTAAAATCATGTGGATTACTCCATTATTAGAATCCTGTCAACTAGGTATGCTATCTAGGCAGCCGGGGTTCAACAAATGTGACCTGATTGGCCTCACCAGGGTTGGGGATTTATGGGTGAGGGGCGGGGTTGTCCCATTCGGCGAATTGCAGGCGCAGTATCAATTACATGACGGCGAAACCTTTAGATATTTACAAGCCAGAATTGCATTATATAAAGCGATCCCTAAGGGTTCTGACCTACCCGTTTTCTCCCCTCTGGAGGATAGACTCCTGGATGATTACCTCTAAAATCCTAAATAATTTACCTGTTACACACTGTAAATTACGAGCAAAATGGGTGCATGATGTAGGAGATATAGTTAATGAAGACTGGAGGGAGGCCCTGGCCTCACCACGGGAGGTGGGTATCCGTTCCCGTTTTAAGCTCATACAGCTTAAGCTGCTCCATAGCGCCTATTACACTAGTTCAGCGTTGGCTAAGATGAGGCCCCTGGATTCACCGATCTGCCCTCGGGCTGTGGCTCCATAGGTACCTTTTTGCACTTGTGGTGGGACTGTCCGGTTCCTCAGCGGTATTGGAGTAGGATTTTGTCCACTATGTCCCATATCTGTCATAAATCCTTTAAGGCTCCTGAATATCTGGGAAGCTTCCGATTTGTCAAGAACTGAACAAGGGTGGGTCTCTTTGGGCTGCATGGTGGCAAAACGTAACATTGCCAGAACTTGGAAGCGACAAATTGAGCCGAGATATACTGATTGGGAGTCCGACATGGACTGGTGTATGCAGGCGGAGAGGGCGGTCTATGAGAGCAGGGGCTGCCCGGGTAAATGGACGAAAATATGGGGCCCATGGAACGAGAGTAGAGGTTTCCTTTGCACCCCTTTAAATGACCCATCCCCATTTATTGTTGACAATGTGACATTGTGAGGTTCAGTGGATTAATGAGACTGTGATTCATTTAATGCAGGCATTGACCTTTTGTGCTGATTTATACTATATTGTAACTAAAGTAGGTGCGACTTTCGAATGTCGTGAAGGTGGAATTGCACTGTATTTGTTTTATTTGTATTGTTTTATGTTTATTTTCAGATACAAAATATTTTTAAAAAAAACAACATTCAGTGATGCTCACAAAAGTTATCTTTGATCATGAAAACCAACACACAAATTGCACACAGCAGAAAGGACTTTTGCTTCAAAAACCCTCATATCTCAGATCAGAATACGGAAGACGATAATTCTTCGCAAACATTGAAGGAATAGTCTGTGTAGCTGCTCTACAAAACTCCATAATGGAGGCTTTCTGAACCTCCCCCCGGGAAGCTGACATTCCTCTAGTTGATCTACTCTCCACCCTTCCTAGGACAAGGTAAATTGATCGATCGATAAGTTGTTGCATTAGTTGACCTATTCAATCTATTCAAATACTCCACTGAAGGTTTTAAACCCTTCATAGGGTAGCCAAAGTTAACAAATCATGCATCCGCCATTCTGAAAGACACAACTCTATTAAGATAGACCAAGACTGCTCTCCTACCATCCAAAAGGAGAAACAACTCCTTTTCAGGGTACGAGGATTTAGGAACCAACTGAGATACCACCACCTTTTGTTCTAAATGAAAAGGAGATTTGATCTTCGGATTAAAAGAAGGACCTGGGGCCAGATGTAGGTAGCCAAATACCGGTCGGTAACGGCCGATTTCGGCCGTTACCGACCGGTATTTGGCTTTTGAGATGTAGGGGGATTGCAACAGGCCATTTCGGTAATTTTACCGATTCGGTAAATATACCGGTCGGTAAATTTACCGACCGGTATTTTTACAGAATCGGTAAAATTGAGATGTAGGTGGGACTCTTCTGAGTCCCACAAGCCCTACAAATTCGGTATTTTACCATCAAATTCAATTTGATGGTAAAATACCGATTCAGGTGTGCATGCACATGTGTGCATGCACACCTGTGCCATATGACAGGCAGACCTGCCCTTAGGGCAGGTATGCCTGCCACATGGCCCCCGAACCTTTTTTGGGGGTGCTAGAGGGTGTCAAAGTGACACCCCCTGCACCCTTGTCAAAATCGGTATTTACCGATTCGGTAAATACCGACCGGTAATGCCCCATTCATTCCTATGGGCTTCAAAGCCCATAGGAATGAATGGAGCATTACCGGTCGGTATTTACCGAATCGGTAAATACAGATATTTACCGATTCGGTAAATGGAACATCTGGATGTTCCTACATACCCCCCCTTCTTATTTACCGATTCTTAATTACCGAATCGGTAAAATTCGGTAATTAAGAATCAGTAAATAAGTTCTACCTACATCTGGCCCTAGTCACCAAACTAACCTATTTGGGAATATCCAGAAATAAGGAGATCTAAGTGAGAGAGCCCTCCCCTGTCCTACTACCTTTTATATGAGGTGATTGCCACCAATGAAAAAACTTTCCAAGATTGAAACTGCAGTGAAATCGATTCCAAGGCTCAAAAGAAAGCCACTAAATAAACCCGTGCTTAACCTCTGTTATCTTGTAAAAAGCAGTCATGCTTAACTTGGAGGCAATGCATAAACTATTTATGAGGCACTTAAACAGTAATGAAGTGGAAACACAAGAAAATTCCGAACCCAATTTAGGAGAAATGGAGAATATTTTATTAAATAAAGTGACACAAAAACGAACAAAATCCAACAAGTAGAAACGGAGATATGAATTTGGAAATTTTTAATTGAAAGTAGTGCCACAAAGCGCCAACTGAGATTATCTGGTCGTGTTGAACCTGGTCAAAGTCAGAACTTAAGGCCGCCTGCAGTGGAGTGCAGCTTGAATACAGGAACCAGATTAATCTGTGTGGAAAGTTTTACTTTTGACATAGAGAGTTTTATGGAGAAAAAGTGGCCGTCTGTGGGGCAAGCTGTATCCAAAGTGGGGCTGGTTGATAGCGGGCTGGTGAAGTTCAGGGTCCTGTTGCAGTCGTTGATGAAGAAGGGAAAGCTCCAAGCTGGCAAAGTCCGCAGTCTGTGCCCAGGAAGGCTTTGACCTCAACATGTTACTTCCTGGCATCGCTCCCAATGAAGCCCTCTACATGGGAATTTCCTTCAGCAGGACATACATCAAGCTGAGAATGACAGGCGATGTGATGGCTTCAGCTTGGATGGCAGTCCCGGTCTCCAGGAAGCAAGTTGGGAAAAAGTTCTAGGTTTCACTTGCAGTTTAGGGACAGGAGGTGTGCATTCTTACACCAACCAAGGGTCCAGGACCTGGGGGCACCACTTAGGATTGAGGATTCACTCCCAACATAGGCCAGCAGCTGGGTCCAGGGCAAATCCAGTTGGTACTGGTCGGCTTAGCAGCTACAGGAAACGACATCTGGGTGCTTCATTTAAAACATTTTTTTTTTTAATGAAGACTTTATTGACATTTTCAGCAAAACAAAAGAGACATAACTTCCTGCAGTGTAAAGACAGGTTTGCACAGTGAGGCTGCTATGCAGCTTATCAACTCACATACAGTTGCATCAGTAGTTATCATACAATGAACTTTTGCATTCGATACCCCCATGAGTTAGCAATCTATTGAGTAACATAAATTACAACTTAGAGTGAGCTCTTATCAATACCTGCCCCACAGGACCCTGGTCAATGTTATCACAGCACCTCTGGGTGGTGCTTCTTGTGTCCTTGTAGCCACTTCTGAGATCCTGGGTTCAAGGCAAGCAGGTCCAGTCTTCCTTAAGGTGCTTCAGACAGCAGGACAGTCCACATGTATGCCAGGGCCAGCCTATGGGTGGGGAAAACTCCTGGCTCCTCGGTAAAAGTTCCCAAGGGTGACGTACCCACTTTTGCAGCGATTTCTGCTTATTTTACTGGCAACTGTCTCCGAGTACTCCAGTCTCCCTAAATGGCAGAACCTTCCTTCCCCTATCAGAGCTCCCCGGATCCCCAACCAAAGGTGTGGCTTTGAAAATGAGCAAACCCCCTATTTTGCTCACTCACTCCAAATCAGTTCTGGGGCAGCTCCCCCCTCCCACTTGGTTTGGAGCTAAGTTGACTAAGCAAGATAAAAGGGAGGCAAGCCAAGATATGAGATACATCTGCCAGTGACAGAGTTGGCATCCTCTGAAGTGAAGGAAGTGGCTAGGCACACCCCCAGGCCAACCTGGTCAAGGAAGAAAACCACCTCTTCGTAACCAATCTCTTTGCCCACTGAATGGGAGTAACCCACTCCTCCCCTCCGTGCAGCCATCAGGAGTCAGTTGACACTGGACACGGGCAGGAAGTCCAATGTTTGCTTTGGCAGTAAAATTACAACTTTCTAAAAGTGTCATTTTGACAATAGTGATATAAAATGTTACTTGACTGTTAAGTTTGATTTTAAATTACTATTACAATGAGTCCTTAACCCATTTTCTAGCTACTACCGATAATAAGCATTATAAGTTGTGATTATGCAACCCAGTGTTTTCTCATGGGAGAGTCAGCCATGCCATATGAAAAACGACTTTGTGGGTTTTTCATTGCCAGGGCATATAAACCGTTAAATATACATGCCATACTTTTGAAATTCCAGGCACCCTGCCATATGAGCATTTAAGGCCTGCCTTAGAGATGGATTATAAGTAAGGCTCCCGGTTTTCAGTTTTTATGGATTTTCATAGATAAATACAGACGGTAAACAATGTGTTTTCTGTCGGCATTTATTTTTAAAAGAGGATAAATACAGAAAATTGTGCTTCTTTTAAGTGACTCTCCGTGCTGTCTTTAATGAATTGTAGGCCAGCAGCTGAGCAGATGGACAGCATGAGAAATTTAAAAAACAGGATGACATTTCTTTAAATAACAGCATATGTCAACATACATTTATGGTATAATGCTGGTATTTACCAGTGCATGTATTGTTATATATTTTACATATTTTAGAATTTTCTTTATTGAGATCAGCAGTATACAAACACAACAGTAAGTGCTTGGCAATGCTTAACATCTCTACGCAAATTATACAAATCGATACTGAACAAATAACGAAATCTCAGTAATAAACAGTGTACAATAGCGATACACAATAGGATAATGATGACTCGCATAAAGGGATCACAGTGAATACAATCGGCTACACGCAGTGCATAATGTCTTAAGAACTATCCATACTATACATTTTTCAGTGTCCAATAGCAAATCGTCCCATGTTATTGTCTTCATATCCCACATTCCATCCACCCATGCCCACTAATGCACCTCCGTCCATGGGGTGTGTCAATAAGTACTTTGTCAAGCGATGCCAAATATCGCGTGGGCGTGAGGACAGTGGGAGCAGGGAAGCATAAACATCATTCATAGTGTTGCAATGTATCATGTCTTGGAGCCAGGCCCTAATAGTCTGTGTGTGCGTTCTGTCCCAATGTAAAGAGATTTGTCGTTTTGCAAAGAGCAGAGCTATTGCCATGAATCGCCTAATATTCTTCTTGAAAGGGTGAACATATCCAAGCAGTGCCGTCAGCGGTGCAGGTTGTATAGTTTTTCTACCATAAGAGATAAATGGTGAAAAATCTCTCTCTAGTATGTTTGAAGTGGCGTGCAGTGCCATTCCAGGTATGAGAAATCAGGATCCGAAGCTGATTATCGCGCACACACATGCGGGGTATTGGGATCTATCTTGGCCAGTAATTTCGGAGTTATGTAGGCACGGTGTACATACGTAAAATGTAACAATTTGTAGAAATAAATATTCGAAATATAGCGTGTTTGCGCACAACAATAATGTCATATGTCATCTGTACTTGACATCCCTAGGTCTCACTCTCAGGCCGCCCATGCCTTGATGCCAGCCACAGGGTGCAGAGATATTTAAAGAAGGTACAGGCGTGAAACCAAATGGGTTCCATCCAGTGAAGTATTAACCAGCGTGAGAGGTGGAAAGTCTACCGGTTCCGACGTATCATCCGCGATTGCCCGAATCAAAAATCCACGCACCCTATGTAGAAGGAATCTGTCCATATACGGAGCCTCTCCGGATGAAAGAAGTTCTGTTGAGGTACACGGACGAGGTTCCTTGAACAGATCGCCCACCATCCGGAGTCCATGCTTAAGTAAAGGGCTTTTGGTGAGGGCCTCAGTTGTGGGGGGCAACTATGGATTGTCTGCCAACGGTATATTTGCCGAATATAAAAAATCTACTTCTAGATATTTTCATAGTTTCGTCCATGACCAACACGTTGTGGGTAACGTCTGAATTTCCAAAGGGCAGCGGGGCAAACCCTGTGGTAGTACGACCAAAAGTGGGTTAGGATGTATCTGTGAGCTTTCAGGCTTATGGAGTGGTGAGGCGGCAGACCCGTAAGCAGAGAACGGCCCGGGACCAGGGTTCAATCCCCGACGCGGCAGGGTCGTGGACCAGGGTCAAACGGACTCGATAATTCTCGCCTCGGTGCCTACTCTAACCAGGGAACACACTCAGCAACTCTGGGCATTAAGCTTGCCTCATCTCTACAACGGCCCCCCACAGACGCCGGGGATGCCTGGTTTCACCTTGGAGATACCCAGAAAGGGACCATCTCACAGGGAAAACCAGGACGGGTTCTCCAGCGGTCTTCAGCGCCAGGATACTCCTTGGAGTCGCAGTGCGCTTTACAAGTACACCCACATTTACATTTACATTTACTGAAGTTGGGCATCCGGATGGTACCAATTATTTGTGAAATTAACCTGAGTGACAAGATAATATAAATAAAAATCCAGGACATCAAATCCCCCCCTTCGTAGAGTGTTCCAGCCTATACGCAGCTGTTTGCCTGCCCAAACAAGCCGGATGAGTTAGGAACGAAGAGTATCGAAAATTTTTGTGGTAAGGGCAATGGGGATATTGAAAAATAGATATAAAAATCGCGGAAGGACTGCCATTTTCATTATGGCAATTCTGCCAGCCATGGAGAGGGGATGTGTGATCCACTTGGGACGAGAGCTGACCTTTTGCAGGGTTGGGCCATAGTTGAGACAGATTTCCTCGGATGCATTGCAGTGCAGGATGATGCCGAGATATTTAGGAGAGTCGATACACCATTTCAGAGGAATTCACAATCTTCTGGAGTAGTAGCAGGTGTCAAAGGAAAGACCTTCGACTTTGTCCAGTTAATGACCAATCCAGAATATATTCCGAATCGGACGACCTTGCGTAATAAAGGAGGTAAATTTGTAGCGGGCTTACGCACGAACAGCACGTCATCAGCATAAAAAGAGGCGGCAAGAGGACCTGCATGAAACTGTAACCCCTGATGGAGATGTCTCTTTTGTATATGACGTGCTAAGGGTTTTATGGCCACAGTGGTAAAAGGGGGCACCCTTCCCTGGTACCACGCATCAGAGGAAATGTGGATGTTATCACCACGTTTCATTTTAAGCCAGCAGGTGGAACAGAATATAGAAGGCGTATCAAATTTAAAAAGCCAGTTGGAATACCAAGTTTCTGTAATACCGCATATAAAAAGGACCACTCGAGTGAATCGAAGGCCTTTTCAGCGTCAAGGAGAACGGCAGCTGCTGGCAATGTGGGCTCTATTTGATTCATAACTGAAAAAATAAGATGCAAATTTAATGCAGTGGACCTGCCAGGGATAAACCCCGCTTGGAAAGGGCACAATATAGTGTTAACAAGCAAAGAGAGGCAAGTAGCCAGTATTTTGGCCAGGATTTTATAGTCATGATTAAGTAATGATAGTTGCCTGTAAGGGGTGCAGGGACGAGGTGATTTACCGGGTTTAAGCAAAAGTGTGACTATTGCCTCCGGCATAGTAGGGGAGATAGATCCATCTTGTAGGGCCTCATTATATACCTCCAAGAGGTAGGGAGCTAGCTGATGCTGGTAGGCTTTGGAAAACTTCCCCTATAGGCCATCGGAGCCCGGAGCACGACTACTGGCTAGATCCTTTATCGCCTGTTTAATTTCATCTGTGTCAATTGGTGAAGCCAGGAATTCACCTGTCCGCCCTCTAACCAGACCATGGCTATTTCTTGTAAATAATCAGTCAGGGCTTGGCCAGAAGGGCGATTACAAGATGTGTATATATATATATATGAGTATAATAAGCCAAAAATGCAGCCGTGATATCAAACCCTCTTGTCAATGTACCACATGTGTCAATGTCAAGGTGGGTGATGTATGCTGATTGGTACTGAGGTCGAAGCAGTCGTGCGAGAGTCCTACCTGGCCTCTCACCATCACCATATACGCGGGCCATTGCATGCTTGCCTAAGTATTTAACCTCTCTGGTGGCTAGGACCATAAATTCGGACAGTAGCGCAGCCCGGTCGTGTAATGACACAGATGAAGGAACGGTTTGTGCAGCAACATCAATATCTTTGTCTCCTTTCCACTTTCTCCAAGTCTTGAATGGATCGGAGCATGCCAGCATGTTTCGAAAGACAAACCCCCCCCACCGTATATTCGCCTTGAAGGTTTCCCACAATACACCTGCAAGGACACTGACCCCTCATTTAGTAAGAAGTATTCCATAATGGCGTCAACCACCTCCGTATGGAAAACAGAATTGAGCAGCACTGAAGCGGGAATCCTCCATAATGGCCGATGTTTGGGGATTGTAGGTAAGTCGAGCACAAGGAGCACGGGAGCATGATCAGACAAAGTGCGGGGCAGATAATCAATTATCTGGACCTGCAACAGGAACCGCGGTGTGAGATATCAATGATCAATCCGCGACCAGGAATCGTGAGGGGCGGATTAAAAGGAATAATTTTCGAGCTGTTGGATGTTTTGTTCGCCAAGGGTCTGAGAACAACGAAGATTGCAAGAGTGTAGTGAGGCCCAATGTCGCATTTGGTTTCGTGATGCGTCCTGGGCCGGTGGTGTCTGTGGTGGGGTCCAATGTGAGGTTAAAGTCACCCCCAGGAAAAGGTTGGTTTCTGTCATTATGTTTCCCTTGTAGACTTGGGAGACTGGTAAGCGGAAGAACCGCATGTTCATTTGCCTGACAGCTTGGAATTTTACTCTTGAATTTCACCACATGCCACTGGAATACATGTGGCCTGGAATTATCGCCACATTAAAAGTATGTATTAATGGGCTGCTAACGCATATTTAGTAACAGAACAAGGCTTGTTTTCTGTTAATGGCACATTTAGAGAACAGATTGGTATCCAGATTGCTTTCACTCTTGTGTTCACAGACTTCAATACTGCGAAAACGTTCAGGTTGGTTGTAGGATTTCTGGATACAAATTCCTTTGACGAGTCACTGGAGTGGTCTTTTGACTAGGGAGATTAAGGTGGTGATATGCAGGTTTGTCACTGGGTGGCATAAGTTTGTTTCTGGTGACAGGAAGGTGGAAAACTACACATAGAACTACTTACCAGCACATAACTGAACAATATCAGGTGCACTGCTTTTTCTACGAATACTGATGAATGTATTTGTGAGAATCCACACAACGTTTCCCTTGTATCGTTTCAAAATTTGCACCCAAAAATTGCCACTTATTACTCAGAAGTCTGTATGCATGTACAGACTTTTGTTTGAATGTGCAAAGAGATGCACGAATGTTCGGTACACAGACTTTCCCCTGGGAGCACATTTGTTTGTGTGTGTAAACAAATGGATGCTTTTTTGTGTTTTAAAAAAAATAATGCGAGGTCTCATATTATGTATATACATATTTTTACCTAGCCGTGAACAAGTCGCATGTACTAACTTACAGAGGCGACGAAATACGTGTTGGCTTGGGAACAGTTGAGCTACTGGCAACATGAAGACTGATTAAAAAGAAGAAAAATCGACCAATTGACCTGTTTGTTTTGTGTGCTAATAATTTCTGAAAAGATATTTTGAACTTACGTGTGCTGGGGTACAGTGTTGAACTTATCTTGTTGGTTGTACCACAGCAACTTAGGGAGGCAGGTGGTTCTCCTTAACCCTACAGCACCCCCACCCTCAGGCACCTATACCCTATCACTTATACCACCTCTCGCGCTTCACACTACAATTCAATATATAATGATAAATGTGTTGTAGACTGCACCCTTGTTTCCTAAATTTTCTTGGGGGTGGGGGAGCCTCCCAAAGCCCCTTTTGTAGTGGTCAGGCTCACTCACTGCACTTGCTGTGCACTGTATGGGGACTGGTCTGGAAACATTTGCCAGGGCTGCTTTTGGTTTCCAGCCCACCCTTGGCAGGAGAAGGAGCCTTCTACCGTGAAATAAAGCCAACAATTTAAAAGTCAGTCAAGGGGGCACAGTACCAACATTCCCATTACATTTTTTCGATTTTTGCAATTCTTTCAATATAAAATACTAACATCCTTAGTAATTTGACTATTTGTTTAGTGTGCACATGTATGTTTATTTTTTTCAAATTACTGTTTTAATTAAATGTAATCGTACAAATTGCTTGTGGGACCCCGGCTTCCAGTGGTGACTCAATGGGGATCCTCAGGAGTCAATGGTTTGGGAACTACTGCCCTAGACCCTTCTGGTTGCGGGGATATATAGAGTTTGTAGGTTCTCCAACAACCCAAGGATCTCAGAGCCAACATCTAGCTGCACTGTATAGTGATTTTTCATTGATTACAGAGTATATACAAATTCATATGTTGAAATATGTAGGGTGAAAAATGGGTATCAAGGGAACCAACGTATTTCTGAAATGGGTACCAGGTATGGAGTTTAGGAGCAGTGGTTATTTGTACATAATTAAAATATTCTCTGAGCACACAAACATTTTAGACGTCAGGATCGTGGTATCCACAGTTATGTATTCCAATGTTCAATTCCATCCTTATATCTGACTTTCCACTTGCGAACACTTGTTTATTCTATATGTTGTAGGTATATCAGCAGACTTCATCTGGGCTGGACATATATGTATTATGCTTCATTTTTTAATTGCGTGTGAGCAAGGTCTGTACCATGTATACATTCCAAAGATCAGGAGCAAGAGTATATTTGCCCGTATCATTTTATATTGCGTGTGAGCAAGGTCTGTACCATGTATACATTCCAAAGATCAGGAGCAAGAATATATTTGCCCTTAAACTGTCGCAAGATCTGGTATAGTTGTTAAGTGCCTGCGTGAGATACAGGTGAAATATGTAAGTGCGACGATCCTGCTGAATAACAGGTCTGTGGCATGGAAAGTTCACGTATATGGGTGGAATTGAACATTGGAATAAAGTACTGTTGATACCACGATCTTGATGCCTAAATTGTTTGTGTGCTCTGAGAATATTGTAATTTGGTTTGGATCACCCCCAGTAGAGGAAGATTAGGTGGCTGTTTCTCCTCCACAGCACCAAATGAGATATGGACTCTTGTTGTACGGACTGAATGTTGCATTCACTTCTCATACTGATTAAGTCGTGTCCACCCACATTCCTAGCCACCATCCTTACATTGTAAGGTTATTTGTAGAGCTCCGAATTTGTAGGTACCCGTACTAGTGTATGATTTAGAGGGTATGTTTTTTAAATGTCTTCTTTCTTATACACTGGCTTACATTTGAAAGGCACAAATGTAGCGGAATCCAATTGGTAATAACAAATGTTCTACTATTCTATGTAATCACATGTCTTCCGATAAAAGTGGTACCTAGCTTGTGTGGGTAGGCCTAGTGCTTACTACAGGAAATAAGCCAAAACAAAACATGGAAGCATCACATTTTTCCATTGAAAAATGATCTTTTTTCCCTATGTGGGTAGCTATAGATTTTAGTCCCCAGCTCAGTGGGCACCTAGGGAAACCTAGAAAAGCAGTAAATTTATTAAAGCAAGACACGTAGGAGTATCCAAGGTGGGGTGACTTGTGTAGCTCTCACCAGGTTTGTGTTACCCAGAATCCCTTGTAAACCTCAAACTTTGACTATAAGAAGACATTAATTTTTCTCACATTTCTGTGATGGAAAGTTCTGGAATCTGGGGGAAGCCACAAGCCTCCTTCCACCCGGCATTCCTCCAAGTCTCCCTATAAAAAATAGTACCTCACTTGTGTGGGTAGGCTTAGTGCCCGTGACAGGAAACAGCCCAAAACACAACATGAATGCATAAAATTTTTCCACTCAAAATGAAATCTTTTTTTGCAAAGTGGGGAGCTGTAGATTTTGGACCCGAGCAAAACCTATCATACCTGTGACTTTTTTTAAAACTAGACACTCTAGTGGTATCCATGGTGTGGTGACTTGTGTAGCTCTCAATAGCTTTATTTTATTCACCATTCCTTGCAAACCTCAAACCTTGACTAAAAAACATATTTGAAAACTTCTGGAATCCACAGAAAGCTAAAGAAATTCTACCTCCCCGCATTAAAACCTACTTGTGGCGATTAAAAATGGCTAGACTTGGTGCCTGTGACAGAAACGTATCAAATCAAGGTTAAGGGAAGTCCCTCTTGGTTTGAGTCGTTCCTGTAGCGTACACTAGGTGCAGCTGCACAAGAGAGGCTGTTTTTTTTATCGACACATGGGTACAATGCTCAGTGGTAGGAATTTTGTGGATTCCAGAAGTTTCCATCACAGAAATGGAATGAAAATGCATGAAATCCTGAAGATGGATTTTCTTTTGTGAAAAAAAATGCTCCTCTCACCATCGGAGTTATCTTTCTTGGCAAGGGGGGCATTAGACTGTTATCACTGCCCCTTACCATTATGGTTTTCCAGGTAGTGACGGGCAGTGAAAACTGACCTGTAGGTCTGCAGATCTAAATTAGGTGGACGAAAATGGAGGTCTCCAAAAATCAGAATGGAGAGAAAAAAGCAGCGATTCATTCAGCTCCCATGTGTAATAGTATTCAATCAAAGGGGAATGAACCACGTGTCTTGGAATGCCAGGGTCTATAGGTGTTGTACAAAGGCCCACATACACTCTAACTATATGGGTAGTGGTAAATCTTGATTCTCTGCTTGACGAAGTTGGGTGAATAGTCTGATCATTGGGTCTTTTTCCGCCTGAGTTTACCGTTCTCCAGACAGTCAACTTTCCTCCTCCTGGAGGGAGACTATCTGGTTCTTTGATGGTCACGATTACTATTTGAAAATTAGCGGAAAAAAGAGTAGAGTTAAAAATACCTCCTATCCTGTAAAAAGTATTTTATTGATCAGGAAGGGATAAGATTAAAAACAGTGTCAGGTGCTGTGGTGGATGTGTGAGTGGCCCACTGCACCTATATAGTATTAGTATAGGTGGTTGACATGTTTTAGTCCTTAAGTGTCCCTAAGGATCAACAGACTTTCATCAGGACCGAGGAAGGAGCGGTGTGAAATTAGACCCCTCTATAGTAGGTAAGTTTAATATCACGCACCTATCTTCATCACTAAGTGTATTGACTCATATTGTGACGTTGTTATAGAGTGCTACCTATAACTTGGGTAAACAAAACGGGGGAAAGGGAACATTGTAACAATACATACATTTCAAGTAATGACATCCTAATAGATGTTTCAATCATTGCGATTATCATCCAGTGATTTGTTGAATTAGTGCCATAAAAGTGTTCATTTATTACATAGTGCAGTATACAGGTGATTCATAAACTACATGCAGTGTACTACGTTCCCATGAAGGGTATGTGTATATCATAAAATATCGAGAAGGTGTCTCATACTTAAGAGCAGGAAGAGATATTCAAAGTTTGAGCTAGGGTGATGTTTATCAGTGGATAACAGTGGTATTGTTCTGTACCATTCAGAAAACATTGTTAAGGAGTTACCGTTATGTGTAACGGTGAGTTACGTCGATTAGAATAAGGGGGGAAACAACGTTGTGCGTCAAGAATACATTAAAGTTGCAAATGATTAGTAGCGAAAGAATCACCGTTACGTGTTAGGTGGGTTTGAAAAAAGGAAGAAAGTGTATTTTGCGTTAGGAATACATTTTAATGGCACGTGATTAGTAGTGTTGTGTGTGGCCAGCATGCCTTCATACCTCAATGGTAGTTAACTGAACTCCTGCGGGTACACGGAGAAGCTCTGTGGGAGGAGAATCTAAAGGATGAATAATTTGTATTACCTTCTTCTGCATTGAATGAGGAGTCCCTTCAGTGTTCCACATCATCTACCTCTAAAAAGGTGCAAACATAGCTATGTAAGGCAAGGTTTAAATTCCTCTTGCCACCTCAGCTACTCACAACTTTGCCTGAAGGGAATTAAGCCCCTTTGAAGGTTCTAAAAAAGCAATGCACAAAAAACATCCAAGCCCCCTGAGGTGAGTCATACTTCAGAGGCAGGCCAGTCTAAAGCACTGCTGATGAAGCCATCGCTGATGAAATAGTCGACTCCATCTCCATCGTTTGGCAAGAAGTCATCTGCCCTTACAATGATGTTACCACTCCATCTTCAAAGAAAACTCCACTGTCCACGAGAGCACTGTAGACCACAGTCCCGGTAAAGAGACCCTTGTTTTCAAATCCAGTGGTGACCATTCCATTAACCAAGGCACCCTTGTTAGCACATTTGCTGTCAACAGAGACTTCCTCATCGTTTTGTTGACTGTAGTCTCCTTAGTTGCCTTGTTGATCATCGTCGGTGGTGAAAATATGGCTTGCAGAAACAGTATTGGTAACCCACAATGAGATTTGCTTGTGTATACCATCCACACTTTTATATGCTTATATGTCACTGAGCAATGTTTCACCAGCACCACCTGTGAAGAACTTGAAGGCAGACAGTGAAGGGGGCAAAGTGGAATTTGATGATTATGGCCCCTTTGCTCCAACATACACCCGACTAACTTAAATGTTAACTGTTGGAACGATGACAGTAACCTATATCTGGATGACCAGAAACTCTCCCATATTTTTAGGGCGAAGATGAAGGTTGTGCATGCTGGTAAAGTCAGCCAAACTATAATCAACACTATGATCCATAATAATAAGAGTAGTATCATGGCAGCTGATGCAGAAAACCTCCAACCTTGCCGGTGCCAGTAGAGCTCCTGGGAAAGCCTCAATCTAGGCTGGCAAACTATTATGCCAAGCTCCCTTCAGTGCACAACCTGCAGCACCACAGTCAGGACAATCAATGCCATCTCAACCACCACCATCACAAACACAACCTCAGAAGCCACCTGCCACTCAGCTTTCCAGACCGTTACCACTGCTTCCTGTGGACCTGCTACCTCATTGCGATCCAGATTCCGAGTCGTGCAACACAAGCTCCCAGATGCATCCGAAAGCCAACAGGGAACAGGAACCGACCTTGTACATCTCAGAGCCCAACAAATGAGGCCAGCCATGCTCAAATTACAGACTCTCTTCTGCTTCAAGTTCCAGTCCAGATCTCATTCTTTGGGTAAGTTGAAGACAAAGCTGAAGAACAAATCCTAGCACAAATACAGGAAATCCAAATGGGAGACCTTTCCCCGTCATTCCAACGTCAGGGAGAGATCATGTAGTTGGCACTCAAAAGGCCCAATTCCGTGCCAGTCGTCCAACTCTGACCCATTTCACTGCTTAAGCTGATGTGCTCTAAATTTCTTGAGTCATCCATGCCTTCACAGCAGGTAGAGGCCTTCAAGGAGGCAGTGCTGAAACTTTTTCTGATGATTCTGGTACCTTCTTTAGTTGCCTTTGATGCCCATCTATCTGCTTCTGCCCCCAGCTGGACCTCCCCTGCCAAGCCCTATCCTGCACTTACTGACCCAGTTGGACTTCCACCTGGCTCTCCGCTGGCACAGGCTGCTCCTCCACTCCGTTGCCATAAACTACCCAGGTCTCCTCCAGTCTCGACGCCAGAGGTTCCGGCTCTGACCACATTCTTTTATTCTGAGCGGAGTTCAGCTTGATCTCGATTAATATCTAGTTATGATCATAGCTAGTGATGTTGGAATACTCTCTGGTAGTGCCTTTGCCTCCGTGCCTAAATTTGTATGTCTTGAGACTTTATTCAGCTCAAATTCAGATGCCTTACAGGACATTCTAAATATTCCACTTGACAAGGATGGTGATTTACTGATGATGATCTGCATTTAAACCACCAAAATGCTAGTGAATTTGATACCTCACCAGAGATGGAATTGGACATTCAGTTGAGGCCCCCCACCATTAAATAAATAGCTTTGCTGTGGTGGCTTTAGGGTACCACAAGTGTTGAAATACTACGGATAATCTGCCTATAGAAATGTTACAACCTGATCTTTCCACTTCAAAGCCTTTCCTGCTTTTCATTGAACCCCTGATAGACGCACTGACAGTTGTGTTGTCAAATCTTGCTTAGCGCCATTGTTAGGCGATGTAGGCCAGCTCCAACAGAACACCCAACACCTGAAAGCCTCGTAGTTAAGGTTCCAGCCAGCAAAGTGATCCTGTATGCTTTCCCTAATGCTCTTCAGAAGCACATTAATGTGTTTGCCTGAGAGTGTTCTCCTCTGCCAGTTTGGCATTGTGTTAGAGAAAGGCTGTTTGCTTGTTGCAAAGATACAATATGGTGAGTGAGATCTTGCCTGCCCTCCTTGAGGTGTGAAATACCTTCGCCTGGATGGTTCATTAAGGACATATTGCCAAGTACATTTAATAGGTCTATCTAAAACCTCCAGACTGAGTGGAATGTTCAGACCGTGCTATGGGCACTTGTAGGTTATTTGCTGTCACACCTTTAATGGATGCCTTTCAGTAGACCCTGGCTGTTCAGAGCCAAGGGGGGACTCTGCTTTGATGGTGCAGTTCAAAGACAGCAGTGCTTTTGGTCCGCTCCTTGAGCTTGTTCTCCCCAGCCTGACAGTTTCATCAAAAATACTGGAACTTCAGGGTTACTCCCTGTGCCTAACTTACTACAAGTCCGCCATCTCAGTCTGTTTATTGTGGACCAATGGGTCCTGCATGTTGTTCATTATGGTAATGCCTTTTCTTTTCTGTTAATCCCCCTATTGTTCCTCCGGTTTTCACTCGGTCATCAGCAGAACATTCCTCCATCCTTCCCTAAGCAGTTCAGTTGAATACTTGTTGGCCAAAAGGGCGATAGAGAGACCCTGAGATGGAGAGGGGCAAGAGGTGCTGCTCCTGTTACCTTTTGGTGTTCTATTAAGACAGGGCTAAGCCAGGTTTTCAACCTTCGGTTCTTGAACACCTTCCTTTGGAAAGACACAACTTGCTTTTGAATGGAGACTTGTTCCCAGGCAGCTCTGTACAAGTTCTAATGGACACAACCACCATGAGGTATGCAACAAGCTGAGCAATGTGGACTCAAGTGTGCTGTACCAAGAGCTGTGAGGAAAATTATATTTTGCCTTGTTATATGTGCCTACTTGTTCCCCATCCTATGTTATACGTGCATGATCGATATGCATGTATCCCCCTCTGATCGATTAAAGACGCAATTCTAGTTGTGTCCAACTCTAGTATGCCAGTTTCCAGTCCTCGTGAAAGCAACGAGTATTAGGCCTATGTTGCCACGTTTTACAGTTTTACAGTGTGCACGTTAATTCACCGCATTGTCCCCGTTTTCTAGGCCTCAAAAGGGCCCGGACGCCAGATTCAAGCTCCAGTCTCCTGAACCCACTCCGAGGAGCGATGCAGCCCCCACCTGCATCCCTGACCCTTCACTTACTTCCTGCCCCGCAGCGCGGTGCCCGGCCTGGCTCTGCCTGCCTGTCTGCCAAGAATATGTTATGCTTCCAGTTATCAGTCCAGCTTTCCTTCTTCACATTCCTAAGCTAACGAACCGCATAAACAGCTTTAGCTATAGTCTAGTCTTTCTGTCTCCATACGAGAGAATACTGTATTAATATTCATAGAATATTCCTAGCACTCGCAATACATGTAGAATATATGCATGCACCAGTCTTAGTGTCAAGTAGCCTTTGTCCTGATAACTTTTAGATTCTATCAACATGTACTCCAAAACACGAGATACCAGATATGATATAGGTACATGTCGTCCTGACACCGCAGACTTTAGTCTCCTCTTCTAGTGCAGAAGTCATACCCCCAGTTCTCCCTGGTAACACGTCATTGCCCGTTTGCGCGCACCACTAGGTTAAAGGTCCCAGCTGCTCTCAGGTAGCCCCCTCCATGTTTCCGCCCATTCATGACACTTCTATGACGTTTCACATCACATGTCTCAGTGCACGCCCTGTGCACGCCTTCTGTTTCCGCCCATGTGTTCTTATCTTACGCTTGTCATAAGTTACGCCTACTGTATGTAATGTATTTGAAATGTCTTACTATATATACACTGCACTGTTAATGAAATGGGGCAGCTGCCTGCCTTCCTTCCTATTTATTTCAGGCTGTCCCGTTCCAGTCCCTTCCCTTTTGCCTGAATAAAGCATGTTCAAACTCGGATACATCGGATCCTGCCTCTTATTTATTGAGCTATCTGTTATTGTTAATATATTCAAAAATAGTACCGGTAATTAATTATTTATTTACCACAGCTGATTAGGCTGAGGTGCTGGCTGAACCTTCAGGGTTTTGTCTTAACTGTCAACCTTCTGACATTTTCCCTACACTATCCACTTTCTTCTCTCTGCCACATTCTCATAGGAGGAGCAGAGGCTTAATTGACTGGATCACAAGAGGGCTCTTAGCTTTTATATTGATGGAACTAAGGAGCATATATGAGTACTCCGACTCTTGCTTCTCTTCAAAAGGCAATTGAACACTAGGGTGTATGCAGTAATTTTTAATATATTTGTATTAGTTGCTCCAAGGCCAGTTGGGGCCAAAGCCCAGGACACCACATGCCCGTTAGGATAATCGGGGCTCACTGGGGCTAACTAAACAAAGCTATAGGCCAAGGCTGGTACTAGGAAAAAATAGGGGTTATGCCCAAATTACCCTCATATACATGAGCACATTACATCTCAAGATGTGTATAAATAAGAAAAAGTACAGAGGGATCGATTCAATATTTATTTACATGCAGGGATAAACTAAAAACCCTAATGTTTCAAAATAATTTTTAGAAAAATGAATTCACAGATCACAATCACATATATACGTATCTAAAGACAAGGTGGAGCACAAAAAATGGTATCAACAAAAGGCTCTACAGCAATGAAATACCCTAATTTGCATTCATCTCTACATATAATACAATATAAATATATACATCACATGTACAATATCTACAAAAGCAAATACACAACATATAAGCCCTACAAAAAAAAAATACGACAATATCACCGTGTGCACTCTTACATCAAAGTGCTACACTTCTAGGTAGTCCTAAATAGCGCCAGAGGGGAATCACCCCATGTTGTATTTCTATCTAGGACCCTAATTCGATATTCCTGATTTATGCCATTATGTGGTTAAAATAAATAATATCCTTATAAAGGCATAAGAATCATATCCATATTTAGTCGTAGCCCATGCAGTCCAAATTAAGCAAGGCTACTTCCCCAGGCTCCTAGAGAGTACAACGTGTTCTTTAAACAAAACAAACCTCCACAACCTGGGAAATCCCCATGCTTCTTTGATTTGTCCTTGAACTCCTGCGAACACTGAAAGAACGGCCAGTTCTTAGTGACATCTTTATTGACGTCTTATGTCCAACCTTACGTCAAACCCGGCACCTTTCAGGTATAAATATACCAACGTTGCCTTAAGCAAACACACGGTGGTTTGGAGCAGAGCGGCTATCTACTTGCCCGAGAGCCCAGCTGATGCGAGAGCCCACAGACGCCGCCCCTCCCTTTTGACGCACTGAGAAAGACGCTGTCTTTTTCTCCAGCCGAGAAAATCCAGCTCCGGTGTTTTCAGCCACCCTTGCGGGTTGCTGGGATATCGAGTCCTGAGAGAGAGAGAGACCAGACCTCCTGCTTTCTATTACCCAGGTACGGAGCTGACTAAACCCTTAAGAGAATTCTTGACTCAGATTCTTGGCAAAAACCAACTTAACTTAAACTGCTACTTACTTACTCCTTCCCACGTATTAGGCTTAGGTCAGGTACACCGGGGTAGGCGTATTTAGAAGCACCAGTTGAGTACGTTAGTCAATGTATATATGTATGTATATATATATTTTTTTTTTTTCACAACTGTGTTTATTAAGGTTTTCAGGCAAATCATACGTACAGTACTCCATAACCAGGAGGACACTGCCAGTGGAAACACATAATAGAATGCATGAACAGCCTAGACATTCAACTATCCCTCCACCCACGCTCCCGCCCCCCACCAACAACCCCAAAAACCCCCGACTACCCACCCCTTATCCCACCCTAACCCGGTGCACGTGATCACTATCAGCTGCAGCATACGGTGTAAAGCACAATAGGCGTCCTGGAGCCACCTAGGCCCTGAGGTCACTGCTGGTAGGCAGTCCATCCTCCAGGTCAATGGGAGGTTCCAATGGCAAGTCTCTGTATTCTGCCCACTCCTTCCAGATCTTGTAATGTTTGCGGGGGAAGCCCCTAGCCTCAAACACTGGCAATTCCAATCCCATAAGAAAATCTAGTCCCGCCCTCCACGCGCTAAGTGGGGGGGTGCGGTCACTCTTCCACGCCCTTGCCAAATCCCGTTTGGCGACAGTCAGGCCCAACAGAAGGAGGTGACGCTTATAGACGTTACCCCCTACTTGATCCAGGATATGCAAAAGACCTAGTCTGGGCGTGCGAGGAAGGTCCCATTGCAGCACTTCCGACAAGCTAGTCCAAACCCCACTCCAGAACCGGGTCAGACCCACACACGACCATACAGTATGTAACATCGTACCGCTCTCCGTCCCACAGCGCAGGCATACAGGGGTAGCAATGAGGCCAGCCCTCCACAGTCTCTCCCTGGTGTAATAGGCCCGATGTAGGTATTTGAACTGTATAAATCGAAGACTCACAGCGATGGCCGCCCCACGGGGGGACTCCAGTGCCTCCCTCCAGTCATCAGAAGATTGATTTAGAACCAAAGCGGAGTTTGGGATACGCACTCTTCGCTTAATGTTTTGTTCAAAATATCTTTGTTGGTAGGTGGTGCCCGTGGGGTAAAACCCCTGTACTAGGATTGAGATACAAATGTTTTTGCTTGCGTTGCTCCCTTGAGAACCGCGTCTCCCCAGAGCACTCAAATTTTGTTTCAATAAAGTTTCAATGCTTGTAATCAAAGTTCATTGTGTTTTTATTCAGATTTTCATTTTTTCTTTTTTACACATGATATAGCCCTTCCTCAGGGGCCATGTGATTCCTGCGCCGGTGTACGCTTCTGAATCGTTCACCTCGGCTGCCGAGGTGAACGATTCAGAAGCGTACACCGGCGCAGGAATCACATGGCCCCTGAGGAAGGGCTAGTGCCCGAAATGCATTGGGCCACATGGGTTACTATGAAATAGAAGAGCAATATCATGTGTAAAAAAGAAAAAATGAAAATCTGAATAAAAACACAATGAACTTTGATTACAAGCATTGAAACTTTATTGAAACAAAATTTGAGTGCTCTGGGGAGACGCGGTTCTCAAGGGAGCAACGCAAGCAAAAACATCCCTCCAGTCATCCTCATCCAAGGGGCCAACATCCACCTCCCAGGAGGCCTTCAACGACAGAAGGGAAGAGGAGCAGTGAGTAATTAAGGTTTGATAAATTTTGGAGACTTTTTTATCCCCCAGATCCCCCATGAAGAGCTTGGCTTCAACGGGGCTAAACTCCGGAAGTTGGTCCAACCCCACTAGGCTCGGCGCAAGAGCGTGACGGAGTTGTAAGTATTTAAAAAATTGGGTCTTGGGCATGTCGAATTCGGCGCTAAGGGCTTGAAAGGTTTTAAGAGTAGTCCCAGTAAGAACATGGCCTAGTGTCGAGATCCCAATAGAGTCCCATCCACCAAACCCCGACAGTGAGGCGAGCGCAGGGAGCCGGCCATTGTTCCAGAGTGGCGTTTCTGCTGTTAGGCGACCCCACCAGCCCATACGACGCAGCACCTGTCTCCAAAGCATGAAAACCACCTGAGTAGCCTGCGGCAGCCTCCTCCGCCGGCTGGCCGAGTATAGCAGCGTGTGAAGCGTGGCATCACCCATTAGAAAGCGTTCCAGGGCGTATGCCGGGTCATCACGCCCACCGTACCACCACTCATTCAGAACCAGCAAATGGGAGGCCTGGTAGTAGGATAGAATGTCTGATGTAGCGAGACCACCACAGTACGTGGATAGGAAACAAGTCCGCAGTGCCACTCTGGAGGCACCCCCAGCCCACAGGAAACGTCCCAGTACCGAATTCACGCGACGGAACCATTGTGGGTCAACCCTATATGGGTAGTTCTGAAGCTGGTAAAGGAGCCTAGGGAGAGCGACCATCTTAAAAATTGCCGACCTGCCATAGATGTTAAGGGGCATGCGAGACCAGGTCTTGACGTCCGATTGAACTCTGTCCCACACAGGCAGCACGTTGCGCTCCCATGCAATTGCGGCAGATTCAGACAGGAAGACTCCCAGGTATTTTAGACCACCAACCGCGACTTGCAGGGCCGAGGCCCAGGGGAACACCTCCGATCTCCCACCTAGTACCCATAAAGTCGATTTACGCGGGTTGAGGAAGAGACCCGACAACTCACCAAAAATACGCATTATGTCTAGGATCCGCGGGCCAGAACGATGAAGGTCTGTCAGAAAGAAGAGGACATCGTCGGCGTATAACGCAATCCTATCCGAGAGTCCAGCTCCCCACACAAAGCCCCGAAGCTGCGCATCAATGCGCACCCACGCGGCCAGTGGTTCCATGACCAATGCAAAAAGGTACGGGGAGAGGGGGCACCCCTGGCGGGTCCCCCTGGCTACCGGTAACTTCTCCAACACAACCCCCGAAACACGCACCGAGGCGGTGATGTCTGTGTATAGAAGCCGGACATACGAGACAAAAACCGGACCTAGGTTGAGCCGCGGCAAAAGAGCGAAGAGGTAAGTCCAACTGACCGAATCGAATGCCCTATCAATGTCTGCTAGTAGAAGCGCCGCTTGTTCACCCGTCGCTCCCATCGCATCCACTGCCACCTGCGCGCGCCTGATATTGTGCCGCGTTGCCCTGCCAGGCATAAAGCCCGCTTGATCCGGGTGGACTAAATCTGCTATATACGGGAGGAGGCGGTTCGCCAATGCCTTGGCCAACAATTTGGCCTCAAAGTTGATCAAGGATATGGGGCGATATGACTCGTGTCTGTCGGGTGGCCTGCCCGGTTTCTGAAAAACTACGATTTCGGCCTGACGCCAGTCCGTTGGCAAGCTACCACATTCCCGCGCCGCCTCCAATGCCCGCCTATAATGCGGCCCCAGCTGCAAGTGGAATTTCTTATAAAATTCGCTGGGAAATCCTCTCGGTCCGGGCGCCTTGCCAGTGTTGAGTTGACCCAACGCATCGCCTAGTTCCTCCGCCGTCAAGGGGAGATCAAGGGCGGTCCTGGCCTCGTCCGTTATCGCCCGAGGGGGAAGGTCCGCGATGAACCTGTCAATAGCCTCCGGCGGGAGACTGTCCCGAGGGGCATATTGTATCGCATAATAGCGAGCGAAGCTCGCCTCAATGGTAGCCGGATCCGTCATGGCCATCCCTTCTTCGTCCACTAGGCCCGGTATAGCAACCGGTTGCAGTGTTTGTTAACACAATCTGTGGAGCATGGTGCAAGATTTGTCGCCCCATTGGTAGACCCTGCTCCTCATAGCCAGCCAGGCCTGTCGCGCCTCGTCAAGTAAGACTGAGGCGTAAGATTGCTGCGCCTGCAGGAGCAGTCTGAGAGCTACCCCATTACCGTCGGTCCGACATCGAGCTTCCAGTACCCCTACTCTATCGGACGCCGCTACGATAGTTTCTCGACGACGTCGACGGGCGGCAGCACACCAAGCTATGTCAACGCCTCGCAACGGGGGCTTCATGGCCTCCCAGACCATCACCCCATCAATCTCCTCAGTCAGGTTCTCATGCCAGTAGTGGGCAATCGCTCCGCGCATGTGATTCGTATAGTCTGGTTGCTGGAGATGCCACGAGGACATCCGCCATCGAAACGGCTGGCGCGACCTGTGTAGTGCAATCTGTACTACGACTGGGGAGTGGTCAGACAGCCCACGAGGCTGAATCACGGCCTGCTTCACTCTGTCAAGAAAGGCCCCCGGCACAAACACACAGTCCAGTCGGGAGAAGGAGCCATGCACAGCAGAGACATACGTGTACTCGCGCGACCTGGCATGCAAGTGCCTCCAGACATCCACCCAGCCCAGCCCATCAACCAACGCCTTCAAGCGTGTAGGGGAGGCAGCCACCGCAGTCTCCTGGAGCCTCCGCCGATCCAGGCACACATCCACCACATCGTTCCAGTCACCCCCTATCACAGCCAAAGAGTCCGGAATCTCAGCCCACAATGCAAAGAGGCGCTCAGCCAGGGACCATTGCAAAGGAGGAGGGGCATACACACAGCCAAATACTACTGGCTCCACACCTATCACACCTTTGACAAAGACATACCGTCCTTGGGGATCCAGCCAATGACGCTCGTGTGTATATGACAGTCTCCTGTGCAAAAGGATGGCCACCCCTCTCGAACCCCTAGAAAATCCTGCATGGAACACCTGAGTGTAGCCAAAGCGCTGTAAGCTGAGCACCTTTGTTCCCAACATATGCGTCTCCTGCAATAGCATGACATCAGCTGAGTCTCTCTTGCCCCAGCGCAACACTGCCCCTCGCTTAATTTTGTCCAACATCCCCCTCACATTCCAGCTTAAAATTCTCATAGATCCACTAGTAGGTGTCATTTGTGTGGGATCAGCCATTGTCTTGATGGAAAAGTCTCAGAAAGCCCCAGGACCCAGCCCAGGCACCCTGTAGCATGCAAAGCACTGTAGCCAAAATCACGTGCATCCCACCCAACACCCCCCCCCCGCCCCCCCAGCTCTCCCAACTAACACTACCCCACAAACTACCCAACACTCCGCCTCCCCCCACCCCTATACCTCATGAAACCCTGAAGTATCTGTCGCGGCATGGGGAGCTTCGGGCCCAAAACATAGTGCCCAAAACCACCCATACCAATGGATCCCACTACACCCCCCAACTAACGGGATCTACCCTTCGGGGCCGCCTCCCAACGTGAGAGGACAAGGCTGCCCATATTTCAACACCCCGAGCCCCAACGAACCACTAGTGACCTGTAACATGGTCAGGGCGAGGCAATCAGGCCTCACCAACAGCGCCCCACCAGAGACAAACCAATGTCCGGGTCACACCACCCCTGGTGTTAGTCTCTCGGCCATCGCGGTAGCAGCTCCGGGCCTCTCGGATAGTCCAATGATGAAAAGATCAGACGCAGGAGACGAAGGTCTCATGGTCATTAAAGCCCTTTCCCGGACTGATCAGTGTCGGATTGCACACTATCCCGCGGGGCGCCCCCGGAACGGGAGCGTCTCCGCGACCGAGACTTCCCGCGTCTTTTACCCCCGGTGGAGGAGTCACTCCTCTCCTGCGACAATCCACGTGATAGTCCTGGGTTCAGGCCCGGTTGGGCGTTCGGCCGGAGCCGGATAGTCTCATCAGTCCAACCATACACCGCCTCCGGAGTATCAAAAAAATGAGTCTTGGACTGGAAAACGACACGTAGACGGGCCGGGTAGAGCAGTGAATATGGAATCTTCAAACCCCGGAGCTTGGCTTTCGCATCCTGGAAAGAGCGACGCTGCTGCTGCACCTGTCTGGTATAGTCCGGGAAAATCATAATCTTATGATTATCGAACAGCAACGCGTCTTTGGCCCGTGCTTCTCGAAGTATAGTATCTCTATCGTGGAAGTTGAGGATTTTCGCGATGATAGGGCGCGGTCGTTCTCCCACTGGTGGCTTCTGCATCAGGGCTCTATGGGCCCGTTCGATTACAAAACAGCTCGAGAGGACATCTGGAGGGAGCCAATCTTCTAGCCAACGCGTCAAGAACGCATCCATGGGCCCCTTCTCGCAATCCTCCGGAAAGCCAATGAAGCGTAGATTATTCCTGCGCGCTCGCCCTTCTGCGTCCTCAACTCGGAGCGCCAGACCCCTTTGAATCTTGTCCATTTCCGCCACTTTCTTTTTTAAGGCTCCCACATCATCCTCCACTCCCGTGATCCTGGTTTCGGCCTCCGTGATGCGAGCAACCGCGTTGCGAAGGTCCTGGCGCAGGAGCATGACATCGGCCCCCACCGCCCCGATCTTGGCGTCCAGTGAGTCTCTGGATTGCGTGATGGCAGCCATCAGGGCCGCGTTGTCAGGTCCCGCGTTCTGACTGCCTCCCGAGGCCCCCGACCCCCCACTGGGTCCGGTAAACTTGTCGATCGGACCTTGCTTGTTGGGTCCAGTGCCGCCCCCACCTCTTGTCATGATCAGGGGAGGTCGGGCGACCCTCTCCGCACCCTCAGCAATCCAGACGTAGAATGCACTCGGGGGCCAAGCTGCACACCGCAGGTGGACACACCAAAACGGGGGGCACTCACAGTTCTCCTTGCGTCGCAGTCGGATCAGGCCTCAGTCCACTCCAGGGCAGCAGGCGCAATCCCCAGGGTGTCGGGGACAGGTAGCACTGGACTCTATCTGCCACCGATCCACTGCCCAGCCAGCACAGCCGCAGGATCTGTAGAAGTCTAGTCTCAAAGGGGCCCTCGACCCCACGTGCCTCTGACCACAGCGTCCGCTCCCCCGACAGAGAGCCAAGGATGGTCGCGCCAGGCGGGGACCGCCAAACTGAAGGTCCCGGCTTCCCAGAGGTCCAGCAGAGCACAGCACCACTCCAGTGTCCCCGGGGCCACAGCAAAGTCAGTCCGGGGATTCCCCCGTCACGTCCCCGGGAACAGGCAGCCCCAGATCCAGGCAAGGGAGCTGCACCACCGGACCCACGCCACCAGAGGGGTCCAACCCACAGTGTAGATGGGCCGTAGTCACGGGAGTCTCCCGTGGCACCCCCTCCTCACGACGGATGACGTCTGCTGGCAAACTCTCGGTCCCATCAACACAAGGGACACCCAGCACCGACTCACCACCTCCCAGGCGCGGGTCAGCTCAGCGTCAGCAAACTCGAGGCCCCGGCTTCCCGGGGTCTGCACAGGCCGCGTCGGTCCCGGATCCTCCAGGGGTCACCCCGGCGTGGGAGTCCGCTCCACCGGACACCGCAGTAGCTCCCACCACCTCCGGTGTCACAGGCTCCGATCAAGGAGGCGTCCGACCGGTCCGACCAGCGGCCGCCGGCCGATGCCTCGAAAATTGAGGTCCCGGCTCCGTCTGCTGGCCCCAGGCCGCACCACGCCACAGACGATATCAGTGCACCAGAGCGGCCGGGGGGATATCACGCCTCACCGGACAGATCAAGATGCTGCCAGGGACAATCGCCACTCAGGTAGGGCAGTTAGCGGGCTCGGGGGTCAGGATAAATTAAAGGATTATTTCAGGGCAGGCGGGAGCTCTACAACGCTGCGACCGCCATCTTCGCCCGGCAAGCCACGCCCTGTATGTATATATTTTATCCATTTTAAAGTATCATAGGGCTAAGAAACCATATCAATGCTTTTACAGTATTATTTCATAATACTCCTTTTACTGTACGCACTTTACTTTATAAGTATTGCAATTGTGGCAATTCATTTCTCTTGCATGAGAAAGAAGACTGCTCAATAAATAACACCTTTTATTGAAAACGCCCGTCTCTCTATTTCTCTGCACTCTGGTGAAACTAAGTATGCACGATTGACTGAGCGAAATAGCTGTGTATTGTTTTCACACGACTAGATATACACTCTTATTCTGAGGGAGCAAAGTTGTCATGTTTATGGTTGTCAGAAGCTAATCCCTTCTTGTCTATCAAGGGAAGTTAAATTCCTCCATGTTTATTCGAGAAAGTTTCTAGTGACCTCTGAGCTAGCTGGCAAAACTAATTAAGTCTAATATAGTCAGTAGAGACCTAGTCGACCTCAGTCCTACGTCTACACTGCTGTTTATATTATTCCAATGCGCAGAGCCTATTGGGAATATAGGAACTACATACATGGCGCCCAACGTTTGGTAAGGCGATAATCTACGCAAGACACTAGAGTAACTCAGTCGTGCTTTTTCACACGGAACCCTTTTTCCCGTAAATACTCCAAAAGACGTCTGGAGTGGGTAAAAGGTTAAAATCCGCCGGACCTTATTAGGAAGAGATTCCTATGTATAGTTTTTGGTTTAGTCAACGTTGAAGGATACAGTGTTCCAAAATATTGTGCACCTAATCTTTGTTTCCCTTGAAACTTGATCTGCAACAAAAAAACTTTCTGTCAGTAAAAAATGACGGAAAGTGAAGACGAAAGGGAGGACGCTAGATTAGCAGCTCGACTCCTAGTGGATGACACAAGTCTCCAAGAAAATGACCCGAATGCTATATTCATTCCGGTCAACATAAGAAAAACTATAACTATTAAACTTATAGAAAACGGACTGACATCACGAGGTGGTACAGTCATATTCGTGGTAGAGGCCCATGAATATTGGCAGACAGAGGTATTCTATTCATGGATACACTTTCCAGCAGCAAATGCTGTAACAAAAGAATTCTACTCTTACAAAATAGAGGAACCTCCGGATGAATACACTCCTTTTGAGGAGGTTGAAATCCCATTAAATTACCAAGAGCACCTGCTCTGGTTTAAAGGCGCCCTAAAACATAAAAATCACATCACCAGGCTTGGTCCACTAGGTAGACCAGGAGCCACGTGGCCGGTTCTAGCCAGCTACACACCACATCCAGACATTGACAAAATGTCAGTCCCGGAACTTTTAGCTCAGCTAAAACTGTTAATTAAAATACATAGACAATTAGTCCAATATGTAATGCGGACTTCAACAGTCCAACCAGCAATTAACATTCCACAGCTGACCCCTCATCAGGGGAACACAAACAAAATTACACCACAGAACATACAATCATGTCTTGGTAAAACACCTGCAAAACGGGAACAAATTCCATTCTGGTTAGCACAAAAAATCACTCAAATAGAGGCAGTATTTCCTGATACTACACCTACTGAGAAACACAGAATTCTGACTATCTGTCTTCCAATGGGGATCGCACCACATGTGGAGGACTGTGACACTTGGGGCACAGTCTTTGCTTCCATTTACACAAAAACACATGGTGTTCCGTCCATGGCGGTTATACCAGATGTGCTAAGACAAATTCAAAATGAATACGGTCCAGAGCCTCCTTTAACTCTGGGTATGAAATTACTGAAAGACTTCAAGCAGGTCTCGGCTATATTATTAGCCAACATAAAAGGAGAAGCAGCATCTGTGGCGATCCGCCAGAAATTGAAAGAAACAGATATAGCAGAACAACCTTTTGAACTTGCCAGAATCATAGAAAAATCCTATGAAGAACTAGGTAGGGATAGTTTGGGTGGGAAACCAGTAAACCCCAACTTACTGAAAATCCTGAAAAAACCTTTATTAAAAATAATCTGAACACTCCAAAAAAGAGTTGGGATGGAAACAAACAATCCACTCCCAAGGGAAAAACGATTCCAGTCCAGAGGAAGGTCTCCTCAACGGAGAGAAAGATCTCCGGACCAAGGACACAAGTCTCCCCAGAGGGAGCCCTCTGAGAAAAGATACAACCTTAGAGATAGGAATAAATTGAGAAAACCTGATGGATATCAAGATATTGATACACGTCCCTCTCGATCTTTTCAGACTTCCTCACAGAAATCGGAAAGAAGAGGACGGTCAGAACACAAGGAAGAGCACGTCAAGTCCAAAGAAAAAGAACCTGCTCATCAAAGTAAAAAATTACAATTTCCAAGAAAGAAGGTAGCCAGTATTAAAATAATTACACATGCCGAGGATACTGAGGACACAACTGAAAAACGGAGAGTGGGCTCAGACAATGCTAGACAGCGCAGCAGAAGTGACCATAGCTCGCAAGATCCTGATGAATCTTCTGGCGACAGTGGACACGAATGAATACATTCAGGTGGAAACTGCAGATACCAGAGTTAGCAAACACCATAAAATATACGAAATAACACTGCGTATAGAGGGGGACAAGACCAGGAAAGTAAGGGGTCTCTTTTGGGATAACCTTTCAAAAGGCTATGACATCCTGTTAGCTGAGAAAGACTGGCCACCAGAGTTTGTCAGGGAGTGCCCTCATGGCGAAGAAATGATTATGCCTGCCTTCTCAAATCATATTCCAATTCATAAAAAATATACATTAGCAAGAAAATGGGCAGTGGCCCAAGCTCCTGCATTATATAAAAATCATGTAGGATGGGATGAGGACTCTCCTCCTCACAAAATCCAGGTAAAACGTCAACCCACTGCACAAAGACAGTACCCAGTTAAAAATCGAAGCTAAAAAGCAAGTCAGGGAGATCTTAGATCAACTTGAATACCAGGGGGTGATTGAAACATGCACCTCACAAATGAACAATCCTTTGTTTCCTGTCTCCAAACCAGACGATTCATATCGTCTAGTTTTGGACTACAGACACCTTAACTCATGTTGCAAATCATTTGCAGTACAAAACTCACACAGTGCAGCACTAATGAATAACACCGTGCGCAAAAAATATAAAACGACATTAGACATCTCTAATAGATTCTTTTGTCAAAACATTGCACCTGAGAGCAGATATTTGACCGCGTTCTCAATAATGGGGTCGCAAAAACACTTCTGTCGACTCCCACAGGGATTCAAGAATAGCCCAGGATTATTCTCAGCAAGAGTAACAGAGTTACTACAAATATATGATGATGAAGCATTATCCTATGTCGATGACATCTATCTCACAGATGATGACCTGGATACTCACTTGAAAAGAGTGAACACCATAATACTTGGTTTCGCAGCGGAGGGTTACAAATTCAACTTTAAAAAATCAAGAATTGCCCATCTAACTGTCCTATTTCTAGGATATGAATTATCAAGTGAAGGCAAAAGCCTAGCAGACAACTTCTTAGAGAATTGTGCTGTACTCCAAGCACCTAAAACGCTGAAGAACTTACAATCAATTCTAGGTTTCCTGAATTTCGGAAGAACAAACATACTAAATTATACAGAGAGGGTTAAACCTCTCTATGAATTAATAAAACCTGATTTCAAACCAATCAATTGGACTCGGAAACACACAGAAATTTTAGGATCAGTGCAAACAGACATGTTAGCTAAAACTAAATTACAAATTCGCGAAAACACACGCAACCTTGTAATCCGAGTCATCCCAGGAAGATGCGGATTCACGTACCTGACCTCTAATGAGGGAGAAACGGTACCAATAGCTTACAAATCACACTTGCACACACAAGCTGAAACGAAATTCAGTTCTACTGAAAAAATTCTAATAGCGGTTCAAACTGCTGTAGCAAAAGAAAGAGCCCAAGCCCAAGGCAGAAGGATAACTGTTTTAACAGCAGAATCAGCCCTTGAGGCATTAACAAGCCCACGCAATATGACTGCTGTGGCATTAGATCCAAAATGGATACAATGGAAAAATTCTCTTGCTGCAGAAGACGTGAAATACTATTTTGACCCGAAAATGAAAAAACTAGAAAATCTAGAGTATGAAGAAGAATATCCTCTGCCAATCGAAATTCTGCCTCTCGAACAATACACATGTGTAATCTACATGGATAGATTTTCACAACACTTCGATGTAGAGAAGAAATCCTACAACGCAGCGTGCGCGATTGTTAAAGGTCGCTGGCGCTTTGGTAAATTCAGACCAATTATGACCAAAACTGAATCACTCAAAAACTGTTCAACTCAGCGAGCTGAAATAAGATCTTTAAAGATGGCGCTTGAAAATGCCAATCGCGAATTCCCCACACTAATAGTGTGCGATTCGCATTACTGCGTCAAATCTTACAAAAATGACTTGCAGAACTGGGTTCAAAATGATTACAAAGATGACACGGGTGCCACAATAAAGCATAAAAAGCTTTGGGAACAGGTAGTTCTTTTGCAGAAAGAACTACAAAAGACTCACGTGATACATACACTGAGTCATCAACGTGATGGCGTTCACGTTGCAGGGAATTCATTGGCTCGCAGAGCCACAGCGGAAGCAGCTCAACTGGCTTCCGTAGCCACAAAAAAGCGTTCAGAAAAATACATAGACGGAGAAACAATGCTGGCGGTAAAAGCGTCTTTAAAAGGCGACTATGCAGCATTACCTCTGAACTATCCACTCAGTTATACATACATAATTGATGCAAACTCCGTTCCTTTTGCTCAAATACCTGGAGTGGGGGATAGAGTAATTCCAAACACGAACAAGAGAGTCTTCTTAATAGCAGACGCGCACATGGGATTGGGTCTAAGGCACCAAGAGATAGTAAAATCTCTAAAAGAATTACAATCAGAATACTGGTGGCCGGGGATGAGCCTGCAACATTACAAATTTGCAAAGAGCTGTCCAAACTGCAACAGAGATCGCAGTCGTGAACCGGACCAGACTAGTGCCAGGATCCCGTTATTAGAAAGCATAAGGCCATCTATACGCAGAAATCCAGCAGGAGAAAATGCATCCCATTAATGTTTAAGACTAGATTCACTTAAAATGTAGACACCAGCGCTCGGCTGACGCCAGAACTGTTATAAATGATTTGCGAGTCTTTATCGTCATATACGCAATTGGCATGCTACATTCTGACCAGGGTCCTGCGTTTAGCTCTAGGGCTTACAAGGAGGCCATGACCAGCATGGGCATTGCATTGCGGTACTCTTGTCCCTTCCATCCTGAGGGAAATGCGGTAGCGGAAAGAAAAAACCGGGACATAAAGCAATCTATAACGGCGAGGGTATTAGGTTCGGGTGCTGGGTGGGTCCAACATTTAACAAGTGTCCAACGTAGTCTTAATAATCTGCCAAGAAATTCTCTAAAAGGTCTCAGTCCGTACGAACTTTTGTTCGGTACTAGAATGTACATTCAGGACCTTGATAGTCACACTTCAGTGGTAGAAGAAAAATGCTTTGATATCAAAGACCGTTTGGCTGTTTTACAGGACTTAAATGAAACAAGAAGGAACCTGAGCAACATGAAGGTAAAGCAACAGCCAACAGCCACTGAAGAAAAACCACCTGTCCCAGCAAGACCTGTCTGGATTCCAAAGATTGGGGATCTGGTCAGAGAGAAGATCGCGGTAAGAAGGAATTTGGGCCTTATTACAGAAAAGCAGTACCTGTCTTAGCTGTCAGCGGAACAAGATCAGTTGTACTACCGCCCCTTGCTGGTAAAAAGGAGAACCGAGTTGTATCCGTCGACCTGGTAAAACCACAATCATGTGGCCAATAATAAGTAGTAGGCCCAGTGGACTCCCAAGAAATAGCAGAGTACCAAAATTTGCTACCGTACAAGAGGTCCAAACTGAGAGACTAATCACATTTGATAAACCTGCAGTGAATAAAAAAGGACTATGCAACAATGCCATGGAACTTGTGCCTCTTGAAACCCAAATTGCAACAGTTTGTCAAGAAACACCAGTCTACAACGATGTAGCCTCAGACTATGCTAATGAAACAAAGAAAAATCCAAAAGCAAATGAAAATTCGGAAACAATTCCAACAATTGACAGAACTGCATCTGGCTACTTCATCAATTTCGATTACTTTTCTGAAGATCCAAGCGAACCTGAAGAAGCGCCAGCAACCAAAACTTTCAAAGACAAAGTAACTGAACTCTTTCATCAACTCAAAGAAACCTATCTGATTTCTCCATAGATTGAATTTTGGATTGTGTTAGGTGTACTTTTCCTCCTGCTTTGGCTCATCATGGTTCTTTGTTTGGGAAAATTCATTGAAGGAAAATACAGTACAATGGACACAGCAAGTCAGAACATCAACTTGGTCCTAAAGCCTCACAAGTTATCTCACATCGAGAAAAGAGAACCATCATCCGTGAACGTCACAGCCAATCCAATACCCGGCGGGGTTGCATGGGACAAAACAGATTATGAAATTTATGTCCCGATTGAGCTCTTGAAATATCCACACCAGTTTAAAGTTTCATTAAGTGACTTTGTAAAACCAAGTACTTTCTCTGATGATTGGGACTTTGAAAATATTAATAACATGATGTCAGATTTAGTAATGTTAGCCAAATTCACAGAACATGATTATTTACGGGGTTCATCAAATTATGAACAAAATGTTCTGCTACAATCATTTTGGTCATCACTATTTGCATAAATCTGCTCAACCTAGAAATGTTTTTAATTATAACCAATGAGAACATTGTGCAACACCGCCTAAAAGCAGCTCTAAAACATTATATGAGAAATTCCCATACTGCTCAGGGTTTAACACAAGTGATGCAGAAACGTTTTTAAAAAAAATGTTAAATAAGACAGGAATGAAAACAATGCTGACAAAAACTAAATTGGTCTATTCTGAAACATTTTATAAAAAAAATGATTACATTTGGTTTTGAATTCTGGAAAAACAACATTGAAACAAAAACCATCTGGGGTACAAAAGAATGTCAGGTCCAAGGTCTAGAAGCATTATTTAGAGCCTGCATGATCCCAGAACAATTAATGTTCTTGTATGACACCATTCAACAGACTACCTGTCTTGGCCTAGCCAAAATTAAGGACTTAAACAAACCGTCTATTCCAAAGCCCATACCTGATAGTAATAGCGCTACTCATATGGGGATAGACGTATCCCATATTTTACACCAAAACAGAACACATCCTGATTGGAAAAAATGGTTGATCTGGCCCACAGACACAAATAACTGTCAAGATAGATTCCTGAACAAAACACAGGGGTTCAAAATGAACAGGCCAGACCCAAGATACTCCCAGAGACAACATCCAGGGATAGTTACAACATACAGTGTAGGGAAACTATGCATCGAATGGCTCCAGAAATCCACACTGGCTGAAATTAAGCAACACTTGACTTTACTTAAAGACGGTGCTGACTTGCGTGATTTCATATTGGGACCACGCAAACAGCGTCAAAAACGTTTCATAGCGGCCGGTATACGCTGCGTACAACGAAGCTTGGAAAGTAATGCAAATTGAAACAGCAGAAAAAATATGAGAAATTGATCGTATTAATTTGGAAAAATCACTTTCTGTTGTGGACAATGGGTTAACGACTCTGTCCTCCAGAATATATTCACTGGACAGTATTGTATCATCTGCTATTGATATAATAGAGCAAGACTTACTAATGTTACAACATGGTCAGTCCCAATTACGTTCTATTGTACAGCTTGGCTGGACGTTGCAAAACCTGCGTTCAGGCTACGTACCATGGCGTTTAATCAACGTAACATTATTTTCTATCTTTAACCTTACTGATAAACAAATCAGTTTGGCACAAAAAGGAGCAGACTATACGATTCTGAGCATTGAAAAACTTGAGAGATTACCATTGACAATGTCAGAAAGACCTGTCATTGAATGGATAATACACGGAATAACCACAATTCCAATTACAACTTTCCAATTTAAATACTGCCAAGAATATATACCGATTCAGAAAAGGGGGTGGTGATGAACAGAGTGCCTGAATTAAGCAGACCACTCTTACCCAGTCCAAAGATCAGGGCTTGATCCATCACCGTTTTTTAGCTCACTGCACCATCCCAGCTCAGAACTTGGCTATATGCAAATTAGTCTGTTCCTGTCCCAGTGCATGATGGGAACAGGGCAAACCAAACTACCAAGCCAATTCTTATACTGGGAAGGAAACAAGCTTCCGGGGACCGGTTTCTGCCATTTCAGGCGTCGTCGGCCCGGCTTGCTTGAATCCTGATGGTGCAATGAGCAAGGGACTCACATCTGAGTATACCCTTCCACGCTTATGGTGGACAAAATGATTCAGAAAAGGGGGTGGTGATGAACAGAGTGCCTGAATTAAGCAGACCACTCTTACCCAGTCCAAAGATCAGGGCTTGATCCATCACCGTTTTTTAGCTCACTGCACCATCCCAGCTCAGAACTTGGCTATATGCAAATTAGTCTGTTCCTGTCCCAGTGCATGATGGGAACAGGGCAAACCAAACTACCAAGCCAATTCTTATACTGGGAAGGAAACAAGCTTCCGGGGACCGGTTTCTGCCATTTCAGGCGTCGTCGGCCCGGCTTGCTTGAATCCTGATGGTGCAATGAGCAAGGGACTCACATCTGAGTATACCCTTCCACGCTTATGGTGGACAAAATGATTCAGAAAAGGGGGTGGTGATGAACAGAGTGCCTGAATTAAGCAGACCACTCTTACCCAGTCCAAAGATCAGGGCTTGATCCATCACCGTTTTTTAGCTCACTGCACCATCCCAGCTCAGAACTTGGCTATATGCAAATTAGTCTGTTCCTGTCCCAGTGCATGATGGGAACAGGGCAAACCAAACTACCAAGCCAATTCTTATACTGGGAAGGAAACAAGCTTCCGGGGACCGGTTTCTGCCATTTCAGGCGTCGTCGGCCCGGCTTGCTTGAATCCTGATGGTGCAATGAGCAAGGGACTCACATCTGAGTATACCCTTCCACGCTTATGGTGGACAAAATGATTCAGAAAAGGGGGTGGTGATGAACAGAGTGCCTGAATTAAGCAGACCACTCTTACCCAGTCCAAAGATCAGGGCTTGATCCATCACCGTTTTTTAGCTCACTGCACCATCCCAGCTCAGAACTTGGCTATATGCAAATTAGTCTGTTCCTGTCCCAGTGCATGATGGGAACAGGGCAAACCAAACTACCAAGCCAATTCTTATACTGGGAAGGAAACAAGCTTCCGGGGACCGGTTTCTGCCATTTCAGGCGTCGTCGGCCCGGCTTGCTTGAATCCTGATGGTGCAATGAGCAAGGGACTGAAAAGAATATATACCAGCAGGCCAGTATGAAAGGTTGGGTAAAGGGTACATCAAGTCAACATGGAATTTACCTTACACGCACACATGTTACAGTGAAAAGAAAAATAATGTATTTCTTAGTGGTAAAAATTGTAAAAGATCACTAAGCGGTACACTTCTGTGTCAAGGTATTAACTTGCATGGAGCCTGCGAAGGGTCTTCGAATAACCTTTCATGTCACCTGCACGGCACTCCAGCAACACAGATAGAGCCATTCTTTAGACAACTTTCTAACAGGAGCTAAATTCTAATAAATGACCACAGCTGTTGTGGCATGGTGCTAGGGAAAGCCTATCTCGTTAGCGTTAGTTCCATGGTCACTTGCTGTATGCAAGTATTGTATCCAAAAAGCAATTCAGATATGGAGGCGGCAATATGGCCTCGTTTGAATATCTCTTCTATTCGAATTGATACTTTAAGCAGAATGAAGTCTATTCTTTTACAGACAACTGTGCCTTTGACCTCGTCTAAAGAAACGTATGATCTGCAAGTCGCAAGAACAACGGCAGAGATACATTCCCTTTTATCAACAAATTGCCCCGTGCATTTCGTAGAAATGTTGAGCCAAATCCTAAACATGTCAGATACCAGTGGCATCGCACATGTATTTAAGACAAGTTTTTGGGGACTGTTAACACCATTTGAAACAGTTCTGGGCATCTTTCCCAATTTTGTCCATTCTGTCTTTGGCGGCCTACCTCTACTTTTGGGACTCGTAGCAGGAATTTTATTTTTGATTCTTCTGCTCCGATATGGCATGCCAAGAAAGACTCCAGCAACGATGGAAGAAACAATCCTAGCTATACGCTATCGGGACCGCATAACTAAAGTCCTCGGAATAGCCCGGCTAAGAGATCTGAATATGACCTGGTTTCTTTCATTCAGACCTATCTGGCAAAATTGCATCTTACCTGTGCTTCGATGTATGCTATGCGGAGAAGAATGCGTGTTGGACGTCTGTCTTACACTACCATCTGCAGTACCAATGGATACAGATACCTTGCTAGGTCCTGTAACGACTCGTGCATGGTGTTGTCCCCAGCGGCTACCCATTCTGATGAGGGCATTCGTTGAGACTTCACCACTACGAGTATGTGGCAGTGGAGTACGAGATGAGAGCAGCATCACACAGGTACAACCTTCAGTGAGCATTGCTGATCCTGACATCGATGATAGCAATAATTCTCACGACTGCACTGTTACAGCATTTTCAAACTTGGTCGAACTTTCACCTGATGCTGTAGACCAAGTTTTTGCAAGTCTGTCTGAAATGATGTTCTCCCCTGATCAGAAAGAATAACTTTTAAGCAACAAGCACACAGTGTTCCCTGAACTCTGAATTCGGCCTTTCCCCTGAAAACGATTTTTTTTTTTTTCACTTCCAAAATATTTACCTTTTGCTGGCACAGCGTACTCTGCTTAAAGTAGAACTATTCTTAGAGAACAGAGCTTCTATTTTAGGAACTCTAGAGACAATATTTTACCTCAGCCTCTAGCACATGTACAGCATTTGTATTATTATGTGATGGAATGGTCTCGACCTTCTCTTCTGTATTAAGAGCCATTTCATGTGTAATTTTCGCAATTCATTCAGCTGATATATATATGCATTTTTAACTGAATGATACCTCTGCTTGAAAAGCGTACAGTACCAATACTCATTTTCGTGTATTTACCATATACCATTTCAAATGCGAATTATGTATTTTGGGGTGGGTTGGAAAACACATGCACCATTATATGTTTACTATTGCTTAGTTTTAGTAATGAGGGACATTAGATCGTGGAGTGGGTGTTGTATTTCTATCTAGGACCCTAATTCGATATTCCTGATTTATGCCTTATGCGGTTATAATAAATAATATCCTTATAAAGGCATAAGAATCATATCCATATTTAGTCGTAGCCCATGCAGTCCAAATTAAGCAAGGCTACTTCCCCAGGCTCCTAGAGAGTACAACGAGTTCTTTAAACAAAACAAACCTCCAGCAACCTGGGAAATCCCCATGCTTCTGTTTTGATTTGTCCTAGAACTCCTGCGAACACTGAAAGAACGGCCAGTTCTTAGTGACATCTTTATTGACGTCTTATGTCCAACCTTACGTCAAACCCGGCACCTTTCAGGTATAAATATACCAATGTTGCCTTAAGCAAACACACGGTGGTTTGGAGCAGAGCGGCTATCTACTTGCCCGAGAGCCCAGCTGATGCGAGAGCCCACGGACGCCGCCCCTCCCTTTTGACGCACTGAGAAAGACGCTGTCTTTTTCTCCAGCCGAGAAAATCCAGCTCCGGTGTTTTCAGCCACCCTTGCGGGTTGCTGGGATAACGAGTACTGAGAGAGAGATACCAGACCTCCTGCTTTCTATTACCCAGGTACGGAGCCGACTAAACCCTTAAGAGAATTCTTGACTCAGATTCTTGGCAAAACCAACTTAACTTAAACTGCTACTTACTTACTCCTTCCCACGTATTAGGCTTAGGTCAGGTACACCGGGGTAGGCGTATTTAGAAGCACCAGTTGAGTACGTTAGTCAATGTATATGTGTATGTATATATTTTATCCATTTTAAAGTATCATATGGCTAAGAAACCATATCAATGCTTTTACAGTATTATTTCATAATACTCCTTTTACTGTACGCACTTTACTTTATGACAAGTATTGCAATTGTGGCAATTCATTTCTCTTGCATGAGAAAGAAGACTGCTCAATAAATAACATCTTTTATTGAAAACGCCCGTCTCTCTATTTCTCTGCACTCTGGTGAAACTAAGTATGCACGATTGACTGAGCGAAATAGCTGTCTATTGTTTTCACACGACTCTAGAGATACACTCTTATTCTGAGGGAGCAAAGTTGTCATGTTTATGGTTGTCAGAAGCTAATCCCTTCTTGTCTATCCAGGGAAGTTAAACTCCTCCTTGTTTATTCGAGAAAGTTTCTAGTGACCTCTGAGCTAGCTGGCAAAACTAATTAAGTCTAATATAGTCAGTAGAGACCTAGTCGTCCTCAGTCCTACGTCTACACTGCTGTTTATATTATTCCAATGCGCAGAGCCTATTGGGAATATAGGAACTACACTACACCCACACAAATTATTTTTAAAGGCGCTAATATTGGAGTATGAACCAATTTCTATGGGCTTCCTCAGGACAAAGGGCACAAATACAGGGTGCAGAAGCACTCACAGATCCCCCGTAGTACAGGGACTGCAGACTCATATGGGTACTCCAACCGAGGGTACCTCCGGGGACTAAAACCCGCCTGTTGTGCCCACTTTGTGTTTCCTTCGTATTTCACGAGGTCGCTTCTGGCTGTAATTATATCGTGTGTCACTCTTCTCTATCTTACGCCTGGGAATCCAGGTTCTCTCTAGGGTCTTCTCCTCACACGCGGAACAAAAGTGCCGCCATCTGGCCAAGGCTGGAGCAGCGAAAACAGAGGAGACAGGAGGTCAATAAGAGACAATGAGGCGATGCATTGCTTGCTGATTGACTGGACTGGCGTTTTTCCTTTTTAGGTCTCGGCTAGCGTAGGCTGCGCACATGCGCAGTCTCGCCGACGAGATTTAATGACTTGGAGTAGCGAGGTTAAGCCCCGCCCTTCTTCTCCATTGGCTGGCCTCCTAAACGGTGGCCAGCCATTGGAGAAGAGGTCCCAGTGACGTTATTTTTTCGATCTAAGCCCCGTCTTTTTCGGATTGGGGCGTGTTTTTTACTTTCTTTCTTTCCTCTTCTCCATTGGCTGGAATGTAAATCAACAGTCAAAAACACGCCCGTTGTTTACATTCCAGCCAATGGAGAAGAGGGGACAAAGAAAAACACGCCCCCAGTGTGAAAAGGACTGGGCTTACAGACTCCTGCTTCCCATCTCGCTGTTTTGACGTGTCCGCTGTTTAGGCGTGAGCCTATGCAATGCTTGATGGGTTTTAGCCAGAATCATTCCTCTGGATCAGCTGCCTCCTGCCTGGCACCAGAGCCTTAGCTCCGCACCCGCCCAATGCCACTGCGCCCCCTTATGGGCAATATCGAGTTCCCACTGTCGGATGAATAAATTGTCACAGTGAATCCCAAATGCATGGTGTGTTTGCAGATCCAGAGGGGGCTAAGCCCCTGGACTGTATGTTCAGGCTGCGACGTGAGAGTGACAGTGTTCAGACGGCTCTGCATGCGAGCAGGCTCGGCTCCCCCGCGGGGACCGCTCTGGAGCCTGGAAGAAGCATGCAGACAGCCGAGCATCCCAAGCCCCTGCCCGTGCTTGAACTGCGTGTGAGGTGAGCCAGACAGAGAAGGTGAACCCGCTGCTCCCCTCCGCTCCGGGCGCTGCAGGGCCTGCGCAGGAAGCCACACAATTTAGCGGCCATCTTGGAAGAGGCAGCGGTCTTCATAACTCCAATGCAGTTGAACACATCTCCTTTAATATTACACCTTTGCTTGTAATATAATTATTAACTAAATGGTGATTATGTATTCTACTCAAGCATCGCATGAAGAAAAGTGCTTCAATATATTTTACAGTATTGAACGCTTAGGAATACTCCTACTAAATTATATGTAAAATAAAAATACCATTATAATTTTGATTTGACTCCGTATTATCGGTTTTATTGTGTACGGGATATGAAACTGCGCTGTGAAATGGCCCGCGAGCTGAGGGCGTCGTCGCATCAATGATTTGGTCCCTCGTCGATGTCGCCAGCACTACCCTCCCAGTTTACCCCCCTCCGTCTCGTGGGAAGGGAGCGCGAGCACGTGCCCCAAGCGGGCGCTGCGGCTGCGGAGGGGTCAGCCCAGGACAGCAGCGCGAGACCAGCAACTCCAGCAGCAACAGCGGGAGCAGCACGAGCAGCGGCGAGAGCGGTGTGCGCAAGAACCCCCGGGGCGCACCTGTCAGGTGAGAGCGGGTCGCGCCAGCGGGGGCCCATCACTGACAGCTGGTCCCGCGGAGCACGGTGAGACCTAAGATGTGCACGCGGGGACTGGATGCTTTACTGGTGGCGCGTCCAGCAACCCCTGGCTGCCCAGGAAGCCGGTCATCATAAGTGTCCTTGCGCCGCACTGACCAAGCTTCCTGTATGCTTTTCTTCATGCATCTTTGAAGCTCCTTGTTAATATATACTTTCAGCTTTTAAACACATTTGCGGGAGTCATTTCCCCCACCCCTGCCTCCCTCCCCCACTTTCCTTGCCGCCGAATGGGCTCTCAGAGCGCCTTAATAGCAAATACATTACGCCTATCAAAGTGTTTTTTTTCATCCCAGTGCGGAGGTAGTGTTTTCAATTTTAAAGCTAAATTAACTGTCTAATTGAATTTGGCTGGCGTGAGGGCTTCTCCCTGACAGGTTTTCGTTATGAAGCATATTTTACATTAATAGAGCCCTACGCGAAGATTGCGCGCCTGTATCCTCCAAACATTAAATCTAATATGCTGCGTCCTCACGTGGGAGGCTCTTTTCACACGCACCAGTGGGCAGTGCAGCGTGGAACTCACTGTCACGGCCGACGCATGAGCCATGTGCTGTGACGTCATTTGAGTTGCTGAAGTTATTGTTTGGGTCACCTATGGTGCGACATAGGTATGCTGTCTTCATACCGGCTTCCACTGACCTTTGACTTTTGACATTTAGGTAAAAAGGCTCTTTCCTTTAGGAGAACTGAAAGAGCAGTGTGGCGTGTGCAAAGATAGAAACAAGCATTGGCATAGCCAATAGGTCTCGCCTTTGGGATCTTAGAAGTATGTAATTATGCAGCACAATATCCTTGGTGCAACATCAACTGTTGCATGACTAAACACTTATAATGTCCCAAAGGCGAGACCTATTGGCTATGCCAATGCTTGTTCTTAATGGTTTGGGGTAAATAAAATGTATTATTGGTGTTTTAAAATGGCTGCTGTTGAAATAAAGTGACGAAAGGAAAGCATAATCCTGAGCTTTGTGTTCTTAATTGAATTGAAACTTTCTGTTATGATAGCTAGGACATTTTTCATTTCGAGCATTGGTATCTTTCGTGGATTCACATGGGGCCTTATCTTCCTCCTGTTTTGAAGCTCGCAGTTTAATTATGCCTGCTCATTCAAATGCTCTGAAATATGAAGTGTTGCCTCTGGGGAGAATAGGATGCAGAGAACCTGCACCTCAGTGGCTGAAGATCTGGTCATTTCTATGTAGGTGAATAGGCCACTGATCTAATGTTTTTAAATCTTGTTCCTGTGGCCTGTTGATATTTTATACTGCTATAATTGTAACTGGAGGTTCCTGATGTGAAATGGAATGACCCAAGCATGTGAATCCAAGAACAATACCAATGCTGGAGAACTGCAATTACAGATAAGTAGCTTATTTCTTAACCAGATATTCCAAGGGCATGACTAGGGTCTGCAGAATTAACTTGGCCCCTCAATGCAAAGGTCTTTATGAGGTGCAGGACATCATTGTGCCACCTCACATTGTCCGGTCTTACCTTATAGAAATGTACCTGGTGGAACTAGAAGATGTTCAGAGCATATGGTGGATATGCTTCAGGCTCTGGTTATGTCTCCAGCAGCCGGGTTTGGTCCTGCAGGCAGTTCTTTATGGAGCTCATGGAGCCCTCCATGTGATTGAGTCCACAATGCATGGAGTTTAGCTGTTCAGAAAACTCCCAAGATAATCCCTGGCGTATGACTGTTTCACTTGGCCTCCTTGTTGACCATGTGGAGTGCCTAAATACTGGGAGCTTGCGAAATGGAGACTGCAGTAGCATTGAGAGAGAGAACCATTGCGGTCCTGGGTTATGCATTTGTTGTGGCAGTGGAGACAAGACTAGGTGGGTACTCAACTGGGGCATCTACAGGATATTTGGTGGGGACCAATAAATCCTGTGTAGCTGGGACATACGTCCATGGCCTTGATCCTTGAGGCTGGAGACTTGCAATCTGAAAGATTGCCATACAAGGGAAACTTGTGACTTGCAGCATTATTATGGTTTATGTCATTGTGTGTTTTATCCTCTGCGATTAAGGTGGCTGCTGAGATGCCAGCCTGAAGGCGGATGTGGGTTCTTTATTGGAATTGCACTCCACCCACAATTATTCGAAGGAACAGCATAATAGACAAATTCGAAGTTTCCAAATCCTATGGAAGAAGGAACAACTCACATTAGTCTACTGACTCCTATTAGGTCGGTGATGCATAGTGACTGCGACGTACACGTGATCGATTGGCAGAATGTGGGCTACATTTGTGTTGTGGGTACCTGGAGCATAGAATTGACTCTGCTGCATCAGACAGTAAGGTGTGTTGACAACTGTTAGTGCCATGAGTGCTTCTTATGTGAATATAGCCTTAGAAGTTAGCTTAGCATTCCAAAAGCATGATCATTGTAGGTTCACACAAGTAGCAGTGAGGAATTGGTGGTACGTTGGGTTCATCTGGTACGTACCTGACTTACGGCTGACAGGGGGATGAGGTAGTGCTTGCAGAGGGTCCCCTAGAGTGGGCTGATAGTTTCAGTGTACTGTTTTGACCCCTTGGACAGCTGCAGCTTTGAAAAGGGACACATCACCAGGATAGTACTTTCAGTTCTTTGGTCAAACATACTTCGATCCCAGAGTTGTGCTGAAGGTGCTAGAAAGTGACACTGTGGGGCCATTGTTCAGCTTCCGAGTAGCCATTGCACTTTTGTTTATAGGTTCTCGTTTGGCATTTATTTGTAGTAGTCAGCACAAAGTTGATGTTGATGTCACAAACATGCTGGCAGTTGAGGTTTAGCCATCTTTGCCACTCATCCATCCACAGGCTGTGCTATTGTGGCATATTTGGAGATAGTGCTCAGTCATCCTCAACATACCCTATATGTAGATATAGCGTCACCTATACTTTGTGGAGAAGCTGTTAGGCACACAGTTTTTGCTCCATCCCAAGGGTTCATGATAACCACGTTGCAGATGTCATGGGTATGTGTGATGTGTTGAGACAGTTAATATTCAACTTGTTGACACAACAATCCCGTGAATTGCAGAAATAACTTTTTTGCACAGAGGCAAACAAAAAACATATTTTGGCTGAGTATTTCTACACATTGTACAGAGGAGGACTTGCATTGATGAGTACTGGTTCAGAACGAGGTTTGTCATCCATTTGCTGTGAGCTGCCAGTCCACATGACTGCAGGCATGCAAACATCACTAGAGGTGGTGGCAGGTGGCCGAGTGGCTTGAAATACAGGCTCTGCACTGGTGACAGTGACATAATGAATATGTGTGCCAGCGAGGATGTATCAATGAAATATATGTAGTCTGTGGTGTATTGACAGACTGTTGTCTATTGATATAGTGGTGGTGATCGAATTGGACTATATCAGTTGCCATTTTCTCTTGTGTGCTTTTGGACACACATCTGGCAGCAGATTAAGAATAGGGTGTTGTGCCAATCATGTTGGAGGCCCTGCCACCCATGCAAGAGATGCTTCTGTTGCGTGCACTTGGGGTAGATATGTCAACAATTTATGATAATTGCTTAGCTTTGTCCTCCGGTTCTGTTGCTCTGCCATCTGATTTAATTTTTGGCAATACGTCTTATGCCTGGCATCTCTGTCATATACCAATATGAACACATTAGTGGGGAGTGTTTTGCCTAGGTGGAGGAGGAAATGTGTGGATCTGGAACAGGCAGACCATGCCACGGGTCAGGATGTATGGTGGAGAAATTACACTTGTTCATGGGGTTGAGATGGAGATGTGATCTGGGTTTAACTCCGGGCACAGTCTTTTTTACCTCTGTCTTGGTAGACTTATCCTTCACATGCCTCCTCTCAACCCCCATGTGAACCTCCACCTCCAGCGCATTGACCCTTTTGGTGATATCATTCCACATGGCCATGTTCCGTGTTCCAGTGTCGAAGTAAGGAGATGGACTGTAGTTCTCTCTAGTCCTCAGTGACGTTTCTCCTCCACATGAGTGACATACTCTGCTACTTTGTGGTCTGGAAGGGCCTGCAGGGCTCTGCCTCTGTCACTCAACCCAAAGAGAAGCGAGTGGTCTGTATTTATGTGCTACATATTGTAATTATTGCCTTGTGTGTGTGTGTGTGTGATTTTTCTGAAGTTTTAGCTTCTTCTCTATTCTGTGGCATTCAGACTTTTATGAAGCTTACGCATATTTTTCCATCTACACGGAGCAAGTGAGGTTACACCTAAAATCCGTAAAATCCGATCATATTGCTACTACACCACAATGATCCACTGGGGTCTGATAAAACACTCCTGATTTTAGAGTTACTTTCTTATGATTAGTTGCTATGTAATTTATGATTTCAGTGTTCCCATGGGTTCACGCGGTAGACCTTGACACTAAGCCTCATACAAAACTTGTGAACCTGTATATTTTATATTGGAGTAACTGAGAACACCTATTGTAGAATGCCACTTTTCTTATGATGAAAGAAATTTCAGGTTAACATTTCAGTATGTTGTTTGTTATTATTACTCCATATTTTCTTATTTCATCCTTTTGTAAAGTTTGTTTCCGGCATCAAGCCATATCACACAGGTTTATTTTCACATTGCAAAAACGTTTTGTTCCAGATATCATAAAACCATATGATAGATGTTCTCCATATATGAAGCTTCAGAATTCCTATACCCAATGCATTTTGCGCCACTTAGTCATGCTTACCCATTTCAAATGCATTTTGTATGCAAGGATTGGGTATGTGTGGGCATGTTGAATGCTGATCAACAATACATTTCTTGATGCATTGATGCCACTGTGTATTTTGAGCATAGTGGTTTACCTTGCTTTATTTGTCTTCCAGTCTGTTGACTTGCTTGAACCCGCGTGGTGAGGTAACAGCAGCCCAGATTGCTCCCTACTTTTCCCCAGGATGACGAGGGATTACAGAAAGGTCCAGGTTCACAAAGTTCCAAGCATCATGTCAGATGATCGGATGCATGACAAGCTACTCATCCATTTTCTTAGGCCAAGAAACGGAGGAGGGGAAGTGCTAGAATTACTTTATCCTACTGAATATGCTGGTGTGGCCATCGTAACCTTTGAACTCGAAGAAGGTAATTTATGGAGGGGATGTGAAGTGAAAATGTATGGAAATTAATGAGTCTATCATTCTCCCCGCTCTTTATTTCTCTTTTAGTTTGCATGCACCTTTAATTGTGTAAATTTTTCCCTCTTCTAGTTTTCCTGTCAGACTTTTCTCAGTATTAACATGCATGCATGCATGGCAATATAGCAGTGTTTATTTACAAGTCCATTCACCTTAAGCAATATGAGCATAAAGGAGAGGGTAGGGGGTTTCGCTCACATAAGGCCTTGACCCACTCTTATTTCAATCCCGGTTTACATATCCAGGCAGCAGTGCTTGGTACCGCTTCTAGATTGGTGCTCTGCAAATATCCTACAGTGGAACGTATTCATAGACGACTGCTGTTGCTGTGATGCCTCTGTGAAGTGTGTGTTCGTGGCACCATGCAGTGACTGATTAACTTTAACATACCGGAAGAAAAAGCAGTTCCGGGTCCATCTAGTTTGCCCCGTTTTGACAAAGGTTGGATTTTTTAACTTACACTTGGTTTTGACCAGGTAGATAATTGGACAACACTTAATTTCCCATGATTGAAGTGACATTTCTGCTTGAGTTGCTGGATTCAGGAGAAAATATTGTAGAGTGACGGGTATACTCTAATTGAAATCTTTAGTAACCTTCGGTATGAATCTGTGGTTGGTCCTGAACATCTCTGCGATTACACAAAGGATGTAAAGGTTACTTAATGGGTTATAGTAGGATACTCTTCGTATCCCTACTCCTCTAGATTTCACCGTCCCTGTCAGTGCCCGCCTGTGTTCCCTGTCCATCTATGCAAGATCCAGTGCGGAAGAAAATTAATTAATAGTTTGAAGGTGTGGTGCAACTACGGCCCAGCCACAATTGTGTTACGTGCTTCGTACCATGCTCCATTGTTTGCTGTAGTACCCCAAGGGATCCAAAGTAAAGTTGTTTTAAGAGGCACTGATTTCAGATGAGGTGAAAAGGTTTGCTTATGAGACATATAGAACTGAATTATATTGCACACACTTTCTTTATGCCCTGCAGATTTTTTACAACTTGCTGACGAAGCACCACTGCTCTCTGCATCAATGTGTCCATCCATTACTGATGATAATGCTTCAGCAGAAACCCTTTGGGCCACCTAGGAAATAATGAAAGTTGGTGGGTGTCGTAGAGGGTTGTAGCCGCTGTATGAATGGTACTGGAGAGACCCCACAGAGGAGTTGCCCCAGTAATCTGTAGGAAGGTTTCTGTGATGTGATTTGCATGGCCAGGATGGTTAAGACAAAGCTGGCTCAGGAAGAAGTAGTGATGGCACTCAGTGGATAACACAGACATGCCCACTTAGACCAATAAACAGACAAAGTTCTTGGTCACAGAAAAATTGAAGCACCAAATGAATCACAGTGATGATGATGATGACGACTGCTTTCGATGACAAATTAAACCACATAAAAAGTTCATTGTATTGCTATCTTAAGAATATTCTTATCGATGAAGTTTCTCTTCACTTCTCCTTGGAACACTTTACATCTCTTGGAGAAAAACGGATTTGGATAGTCAAAGTAAAAAACGATGAGCAACGCAATGCCAAGAATAACAAGATGGAGCTGAGCTGGGCAGACATTCTCACATAGAGACGCTTGATCTCCGTTGCGGTTTTTACATGTAATACAAATAGGATGAATGTCCATAATGTGCGTAATCCACAAGGTTCAGAAAACTGAAGCCCGGAAAGCAACAGTAACTCTACACAGAGGTCATCCAAAATGACAAGTCCACATAGTAAATTCACTTGCATGCCTTTGTCTACGTATGCAGTTAACCAACCGCTAATCTAAGGAATTTGCACAGTGGCTCATTTTGCAAATTTGCATGCTTCATATCTGTGTTTATGTACTCCCAAACAGATAGAACAGCAAACCACCCTGCCATCACCTCTTCAATAGATCCCACTTTCTGTTCTTACAAACGACCACTGCACCAATGGAAGGCAGCTCGCAAAAGCACCAAACTAGAGAAGCATCTGTGTGCCACAGTATACCCCTCCTTTGAACAGACTCCATCATGTTCCTCCAATAAGCCCTTGTCCATGCCAACTACATGGTTTATTCTGGAAGAATGTAATGGATGCAAGCTAGACTCCAACAATTTGTGACCTAATATCTGTCTGATACAATCAAAGAAGGTCAAACACAGCCACACCAACAGTGTAGCAACTAGTGTATTTCTTGTGCCAGCATACCTCAGTCCATGACTATCAGACAATAGGAGTTCTCGCTGATCGCAGAAAATCCCATAACATTGCTTTAGAACATCACCTGTTTACTGACAGACCATGCAGATCAAAGCCTCACTTGCAATATAATAATTAGGAGCAGAGCCTCCTCAGATAAAGCCTTCTGTCCACAGTAGGAACAACAAGAGCTCTAGTTCGAGAGATAAATGACTCACTGTTCTACTTGCAATATTGTGTGTGAACCTGTGAAAAGACAGCAGGAAAATGTGTAACCCCATTGTTGCACCAGTACAACATAGAAGAAGCTTACCATCCATTTGGCTGGTAGACGAAGCAGTGTATTCGTTGACTCCATCCAAGTATATACACCCCCCAACATCTGTGGCAAAAGGTGGTAGCATTGGCCAGCGAGTAATTAATGTTTAGAGGGATGATAAAGCACAAAAGGAAATGGAGATTCTGTGTTTAGCCTTTTTGCAGCAATTACATTGTTTCTCTCACCCAAGGGTCCTCATGTCTTCTTTTCTTCGGTTTCTGGATACAGCAGTGATTTTAATTCTAAAAAAATGTATAAGACCTGTTTGTATGGTTTCTGCGTCCGATAGAGGTGCAACAGAGTCATAGTAGTATTAGCAAGCACACCCCCTTCCTGTAACACAGCCTTCTTTCTTATTTGTTCTGCCCACTTGTAGACATAAAGGGAAGTGGCCCGTCTTTGCATCAACACTTTTGCCTTTGAGGTTGTTATGTTGCTATCTCTATTATGCTTTGGCCGCTATCTACAGAGACCCACAGTGAAGGAAGGACCGGAGGCAGCTCGTGTATGATGTGGCAACCGATGAGTTGCAACATTTCACATTTTCTCTGCAATTTGCCAAGGGTTAGTGTGCCTTGGTTATTGTGGACCCTAGTGACCCAAACATCTAGCTCTCGGTAGATATAAAATTCTGTCAGGTACTACAGCATGGCTGTGCAGAAATACTTGTAGATACTGCTACAATAGATGTCTTATTCATTCCATAAACCAGGTTCCATACAGTTGTGCGAACATGAGTGTTGTCTGGAGGTGCATGTTGCAGCATCTCTATGTGATTGTCACCATATTTGTACCTGTGATATACTTCTAACCACATATTTCTCACCTTGTGAATATCCCAGGCATCAGACGGGATCTGGTGATTTTTCTCAGCAATTCCCTTGTGCAGTAGTAGGTGGCCTCATGCAGCTTCGCCTCTGGCCTGTCCCAAGCTAGCAGGGATGTTGGGGTCACTATGAAATGCTACATGCTGATGCAAGATTCTTTCTTTCTGCCCCTTCCGATCCAGATCCAGAGGTTGCTTTCTCTTTCTGTTAGGGCTGATAGACATTTTCCCCAATTTTTTTATTTTAAACGGGCCAGTGTGCAAGGGCCATGTCTCCCTCAATGGCAACAGGTTTCAAATCCTTTAAGGATTGTTTCAAACAGATGTCAGTGACACACCCCCTCAAGGTTTGTCGCTGGTGTTTGTGCTCCTCACATGACTCGAAGTTGTGTGGCGACTGCACTCTGATGAATTCAAAGGCCATCCAGGACCACGAGGCCAAGCTGTACGTCGCTGAACACCACAGAAAGGTTATGAAGGCCTGGTCCAGGTCGAAGTCAAGGAGGCCTTCTTGTTCCCAAGAACAGCCCTGAGAGAAGTCGTCAAATGCTGAATCATCAGGTATGTGAAAGAAAAAGAAACACAAGAGGTTCTAACTTTACTCCCTCTCTTCTTGCCACACTCACCAAGAGGAGTTCCGCAGACAGCCGGGTACCCCGAAGTTGCGGTTTTGGTTTCTGACCTCAGAACCAATCCTGGTTTTAGTCCCAATCCAACCTGAGTTTTTGGGTCCCTCGGAGATGCCACAGTAGATTCAAGCCTTCATGGAATCTACACTGCTGATATTCGGTATGCGGTGGAGCCCTCTGGATCCCCTGACCGGCACTAGGCCCCCAAACAGTGGCGCCACCAATGCTGAAAGAAGAGATGAAGATCCTTTTTGACTCTGAAGAAAATCCATTGCACCCTTGTTCTAAAGTGCACCCCCTCAACCTCTCACTCAACCTCATTCAGATTTGGGTACGCTTCCTATAAAGTACAGGTACAAAGACCTGTAGCCACAGGACTATGATGCTGTCGATCAGTCCCAGCGCTATGATGATGGAAACCTTTTTCTCAACTTACAAGAGGCCAGTGGTCTTGATACATCACCATGCACTGGCCTCAATTCACCAACTCCTGGACCTTCCAATGAAGACTCTGCCTCCTCTGCCATGGTTATAAGGAGAGCAGCTGAAAAACTGGACTTACAAATTCATAGATAGAAGTAAAAACAAATTTGCTTACAGAGGTCCTGCTATCAGGGCCATAATTTGCGACTCCACAGTGTTCAGACAGCTCAAGGCAGGAAAGCAAAGGTAACAGGCGGACAAATGGGATCAAAGGCTAAGGAGAAAGGGATTGAGCTTCCTTGAGTCTTTAAATATGGGAATATTGGGCACGTAAGGGTTGCAGGCGCAGCACTGCAAGACGATCTTAGATCTTTATTATACGCCGGCTAAAATTGCAAAATGGGGTGGTTCAGTGGTTACCAGATGCCCCCGTTTTCAAACCCCCAGGGCAGATGTGATCCACATATTCTCTACTTGTCCACGGCTTGACATCTTAAGGAGAGATATAGATTTTTCACTTACACCCCAGGCTTGGAAGCCCTTCTTTAATTGGCAAACAAAACTACATATTCCAGAATGGAAATGACTTTTCACTAAATAAAATGTCACATGAGCACGCAGAAAACCTGTAAGTGGCACACATAGGCACATTGAAAACTTTCCCAGGCCTCTCAGACAATCTATAGCCATGCAGGACCGGAAGTGGAGGCCCTCACTCTCTGCCTGTGGCAGCCCTGGTCTAGTACAAAGAGGCCCAGCGGAATTCACACCTCTCCAGGGCTTCGCAGCACAATATAATAACTGCGAGGCCTAGGGCTGAAGTCCCCCTCTCCTTGCAACAAGGCCATGGTATACCCCTGCAGTTCCCACGGTAGGGGGGCCTCTCTTGTGGCTTGCAGCAATTGTGTAGTGGTGCGAGGCCCAGGGTATGGGGCCCCTTCCTTAGGCCTCGCAGCGATTGTGACCAAGGCAACAAATGTGGCACCCTCATGAGCAGCAGACAGTGTGGCTGCTGTCTCCTCCACCCCGCCCAAATCTTCTGTGCAGGGTGTTAATCGTCACCCCAACGCCCCCGACAATCTACCTTGCCCTTTGAAGTGCAAAGCAGAGCCACACTTGGCTGCTAAATAGTGCATGGATGGTGGGGGCGGGGGGGGGCACAAGAGGAGCACACAGCGTGGGCAGAAATGCATGTGAAAAGCGTGCTGTGGTCTGTGACCAACTGATGCGGGCCCCATTTGGATAAGGTGAAGGTGGGGCCCCGGGCAGCAGCCCACACTTCCCCTGCCTAGCGCCGGCCCTATGCTACATCACAATGTCTTCCGCAGAGCAACTATTTAACCATTCTGAAAGAGGAGATTCAAATTGCTGATGGGTAAGCCCTTGAACTGCACCATCTATTGAAAGACAAGGTGGATTCGAGACACTGGAGAGTAAAGCAACAGCACGCTCCTTTGGGCAAACACCACCCACTTAGCAGTAACCCCAACAATGTAGCCCTTTTGATGCTGTGGAAGGAGGCTCCAGCAGAGGTCATGGAATACTTTGCCGCTTCATTAGCAGACCTACCTGGCTTTCGAGGCAGAGGTGGGCGATCCAGACTCCGTCTGAGACCCCAGGATCAACAAGCTACCCAGTTCCCGCCCCTCTCTGCCGCTGCAAAATCACTTTAATTTGCCCTCAGTGGGGCACTGTCCCCTGGTAGGTCGGATCACCTTTTACCTCCACTTGTGGTAAAGCGTTACATCAGACAGATGGGTGCTACAGATTTTCCACAGCGGTTATGCTCTACCCTTTTCTCCTCCGAACATGCCTCCTACACCACAAGAACTTCCGGAGAACTACTTGTCCATTCTGCGAGAGGAGATTCAACTTATTAGACAAGGGAGCCTTAGAGAAACTGCTGGCATCAGAAGTTGGCTATGACTGTTACTCCTGATACGTCCTGGTGCTGAAGAAGGGTGGATGACTTTGTCTTTTTTTAGATCTCTGCCCTCTGAACTTCTTCCTCAAGAAGGACAAACTCAAAATGGTCAACCTGGCCCAAGTTCTGTCTGCCCAGGATCCTGGAGAATGGATTGTTGCACTGGATCTGCAGAATGCCTATTTTCACATCCCCGTTCTGCAGTCTTACAGGCGCTTCCTGCGGTTTCAGGTAGGCCACGAGCACTTTTTGCTCTTAGTGCTTCCCTTTGGTCTGCTCAGTGCACCTCGAGCGTTTACCAAAGTGATGATGGGGGTCGCTGCCCATATTCGGATGCTGGGAACACAAGCATTCCGACACCTTGGCTCCGAGCCTTCTTGGCCTCTTGGTCTTCTGTATCCTATTTGTGGACCACACCAGATGGCACATGCAGAATTTGCAGTGAGATCTGAAGGCTCAGTGGGATCAGCACCAAGTGAAGCTTTCAGATTCCATCCAGGTGTTGAGGAGACTGCAAAATATCTGCAGTTGTGAATGCTGGACCCCAATTGGACCAGTGGCAAACCCCTCTCCTTATGCCACCCATGGTTATCGGTTGTGATGGATGCATTGTTTTGGGGTTGTAAAGGTCATCTTGGAGAGGTGGAGATCAGAGATCTTTACCTCCGGCAGAACTCTGTTTTCACATTAACCCGTTGAAGCTAACGTTGCTTCCCTTGGCATTAAAACCTTTCCTCCCATCCATCAAGGGAGGACGGGTACAGGTACGCACAGAAAACACCCCAGCCAAGTGGCATTGTAACAAGCAGGGTACAGTGGGATTGTGAATTATGTAATACAAAGCTCCTCCCAATGGAAGGAGACACCCTGTTGCACCGCTCTGTGGTTCAGACTAAAAAGTCTAACTGTTTAATCATCAACGTTACTTCTCATCTTGGGGTTCCAAAAAATATTTAATTGTTCATCAAAGTTTCCATAACATGTAGGTTACTGATTGTACATCCAGCATTAGCATCATCAGATATAATTCCTTCCCCAATGCATTTCGGGCTAATATGTAAGCCCTTCCTCAGGGGACAACTCTACAAAAAAAGGAACAAATCAACATGTCACTGTGTGTGCTCAAACCATTCAGGTGCACACATTATCACATATCACTGTGTTTGTGACCGGTATTTGAAAATAATCAAAAAAGGTGCCCGAATGTTCTGGTGAAAGCCAACACTCATGCGTGTGTTGTTTGTTTAAAAGTATAATCTTCAGTCGGAAAAAAGATGGTGTTTTGATGAAGATCCATCAAGCCAATAAACGTGAAAAAGAGTCAAGGTAGAAGCCACCTTATACCCCGATCACCGGACCGTGAACTTAAAAGTGATCTAGGCCGTTAAACATGCATTAACGTGAGCAGTATACTCACGGACTGTTTCAACAAGCTTTGACGCTGTCTCTGTAACAGAACAGCGCGTGTTAACCAAGGAACGTTAACTTCGTTTCTACATCTGATAACGTGGTCTCATGCGAGAGTACTTACTCGGTGCTGCGTTTCAAAGCGCGCATAGCCGTCAATGTGTCGGGAACCCCGGCGGTGTTCTCACTGGGTGCAGTTTTTACCGGCTCATGCATTAGAGTGAAAAGTGAAAACGGACTAATAAAGACCAGTGCAAACGAAAAACGCGGCGGCCATATTGGGTGAGGCATTCCAAGTGTACGCGAAAAATAAAAGTGAAAGAAAACATGGTCACATAGGATAAGCTTCAGAAACACAATGTATATGCATAAACATAACTGGTTACAGATAACATAAAAACTCAATTCGATCATTCAGACCGTGTGGCTGCATCGATGCCATGTAGCGAATCCAAAAGTTTTCTCTTTTTAGCAATGTCTCTTTGTTGTTGTAAGTGGGGGTGATTTGTTCAAGTATGACAAATTTAAGTTGAGCTACAGAATGTTTTTGTTCTACGAAATGTGCTGCAACAGTAGATTTCAAGTTTCCTGTTCTTATATTGCTCTTATGCTCAAGTAAACGGGTCCTGATCTTCCTCTCCGTATGTCCAATGTAACACTTTCCACATGGGCACTTAAGCATGTAAATTAGATTGGCTGAGTTGCAGGTTGCATTCACTTTTAATTTCACGGGATAACCCTTCATGGGGTGACTGATGGTGTTCCCAAGGATGCAATTGTTGCAATTGCTGCAATTGTAACAAGGACGTAACCCTTTGAATGTGGTGGATTCACCTTCTGTGGTAGATTTCTTCAGAATTTCCTTCAGATTACGACCCCTGGTGTATGCAAACATAGGTGGTTGATCAAAGATGCCTCTGAAATCTGGTTCAAATTTCAACAGTGCCCAATGTTTGTGAATAATGTTCTTGTAGCAGTTACTCAAAATGCTGTATTTGGAGACCACCACCATCCTGGTGTTAACTGGTTTGACGGTTGGTTGTAGCAAATCTTCTCTTTTCATGTCTCCAACTTTGCTGACTGCTGTATCTAGGATTTGTTGTGGGTAACCACGGTTTTTGAATCTTTCCACCATGGTGGTTACTTCCTGTTTGCAAGTATCTTCCGAAGATACTATTCTTTTCACTCGCATCAGTTGCGATAGGGGTAAATTCTGCTTTAGCCCGGGTCTGTGAAAACTCTGGTGATGTAAAAGTGAGTTCCTATCTGTAGGCTTCCGAAATATCGTGGTGTTCCAATTTCTGTTGTTGCATTGTATCTCCACATCCAAGAAATGTATACACGTTCTATCCATGTTCCAAGTGAATTGTATTCGCTGGTTAATGCCATTCCATGTGTTGAGAAATTCTGTTAACTCCAACTCTGTTCCCTTCCAAAGAATAAAAATGTCATCAATAAATCTCAAGAAGATTTTCCCATGTCTTAACCAGGTATTCTGGTTGAGGATGTGTGTTTCTTCAAACGCTTTCATCACGATATTCGCATAGGACGGCGCGGCACAATTTCCCATGGCTGTCCCATTCAGTTGGTGAAACCATTGGTTGAACACTGTGAAATAGCTATGGAAGAGTGTAAAAATCATTAATTCCATGATCAAAATTTTCATGTCTGGATCCAGATCTGAATTTGCCAGTTCTTGTTCAATGGCCGTGATGCCCATGTCATGCGGTATTGAAGTGTAGAGTGAACAGACGTCCACTGTACACATGAGTAAATCTTCATCTTGGGATGTTTTTATCACTTCTTCCAATTTCACAAGGAAATCTGTTGTATCCCTTATGTGTGACCTGGTGTTCAATACGAATGGTTGCAAGTATCTGTCCAAAAATTTCCCAATGTGTTCGTGTATGGATCCCTTCGTGGACACTATCGGTCTAAACGGGGGTCTAGTTGGATGCTTGTGCATCTTGGGCAACATGTACAACGTTGGTGGTTTTGGGTTCTCCGGTGTGAGGTAACGTCGTGTCCGATCGTTGATGGTTCCTTGGTCAAATGCTTTGTTGATGATATCAAGTAATGTCATCAAGAATTCCTTGGTTGGGTCAGCGTTCAATGAGGCATAAGTGTTATGATCGCTCGTGTGAATCAATACTTCCTCTTGGTAAAATTTGGCGTCCATGATGACTAACGCACCACCTTTATCAGCTGTCTGACATACTATGTTGGGATTGTTCGCAATTTTACGTAACGTGTTTTTTTCCGTTTTCGTCAAATTTTCACGTTTTGCTTTGGTTTGAAAGGGCAATTTCAATAGATCATTTTTCACCATGCTCTCGAATACATCAATGATTTTGTGACTGACAGGAGCCATGAATGTACTGCGTGGTCGAAGCCCTCTTAACATGTCATCATCAGTGTCTGCTACGGTGACTATGTTTTCAAAATAATGTCGGAGTCTGATGTTTCTGACCAATTTGAATGTGCTCACTTCAAGCTCTAACGTGTTGGTTTGTGTAGTTGGTACGAAAGTTTGTCCCTTCTGTAATACTCGTAATTCTTCCCGTGACAGTTCTATGGAAGAAATATTTATCACCAAATTGTCAACAGTATTCATCTCCGACGGTAAGGTTTCTTGGCTTTTGGCAATTCTTTTACCACCTCTGCGGGGTTTTCCCCTCCTGGATCTGTAGTTTGATTTGAACCCTCCTCTAAAAAATGAACCGTGGATGTAGAGGTGCCTGGTTGTTGCTCAATGGGTGTCACCTCAGTTGAAGCCCTCGTTGTCTTAGTTGTTCTGTTATCTCCATCTGAGGAGGAAGTCTCATTCTCCGAGTAGGGATTATACGCTCGGTTGGGGCGTCGGCGGGCGTACACTTCTGCCCAAGTGTACACCTCGCCGAGCTTATAATCGATGGTGTCCCTTTTATATTTGCGTAGTTTCCGTTCTTGAGTTTCCCTTGTGTGTTTATCTAGTTGGGTATTCACGTCTTCCAACAAGGTTGCCAATTCAACGGGGTCCATGGCTTCGTCCAGTTCCGCCCTGATGGTTTTGATATCTTTGGTCAATTCTTCAAGTGATTTATATAGTTCCTCCACTATCAAAAGTATTAAATCTAACGAACATTTGTTGAGGATAGCAAACCATCTCTCAACAAATTTCGCGTTGTTACAATTGCAGCAATTGCAACAATTGCATCCTTGGGAACACCATCAGTCACCCCATGAAGGGTTATCCCGTGAAATTAAAAGTGAATGCAACCTGCAACTCAGCCAATCTAATTTACATGCTTAAGTGCCCATGTGGAAAGTGTTACATTGGACATACGGAGAGGAAGATCAGGACCCGTTTACTTGAGCATAAGAGCAATATAAGAACAGGAAACTTGAAATCTACTGTTGCAGCACATTTCGTAGAACAAAAACATTCTGTAGCTCAACTTAAATTTGTCATACTTGAACAAATCACCCCCACTTACAACAACAAAGAGACATTGCTAAAAAGAGAAAACTTTTGGATTCGCTACATGGCATCGATGCAGCCACACGGTCTGAATGATCGAATTGAGTTTTTATGTTATCTGTAACCAGTTATGTTTATGCATATACATTGTGTTTCTGAAGCTTATCCTATGTGACCATGTTTTCTTTCACTTTTATTTTTCGCGTACACTTGGAATGCCTCACCCAATATGGCTGCCGCGTTTTTCGTTTGCACTGGTCTTTATTAGTCCGTTTTCACTTTTCACTCTAATGCATGAGCCGGTAAAAACTGCACCCAGTGAGAACACCGCCGGGGTTCCCGACACATTGACGGCTATGCGCGCTTTGAAACGCAGCACCGAGTAAGTACTCTCGCATGAGACCACGTTATCAGATGTAGAAACGAAGTTAACGTTCCTTGGTTAACACGCGCTGTTCTGTTACAGAGACAGCGTCAAAGCTTGTTGAAACAGTCCGTGAGTATACTGCTCACGTTAATGCATGTTTAACGGCCTAGATCACTTTTAAGTTCACGGTCCGGTGATCGGGGTATAAGGTGGCTTCTACCTTGACTCTTTTTCACGTTTATTGGCTTGATGGATCTTCATCAAAACACCATCTTTTTTCCGACTGAAGATTATACTTTTAAACAAACAACACACGCATGAGTGTTGGCTTTCACCAGAACATTCGGGCACCTTTTTTGATTATTTTCAAATACCGGTCACAAACACAGTGATATGTGATAATGTGTGCACCTGAATGGTTTGAGCACACACAGTGACATGTTGATTTGTTCCTTTTTTTGTAGAGTTGTCCCCTGAGGAAGGGCTTACATATTAGCCCGAAATGCATTGGGGAAGGAATTATATCTGATGATGCTAATGCTGGATGTACAATCAGTAACCTACATGTTATGGAAACTTTGATGAACAATTAAATATTTTTTGGAACCCCAAGATGAGAAGTAACGTTGATGATTAAACAGTTAGACTTTTTAGTCTGAACCACAGAGCGGTGCAACAGGGTGTCTCCTTCCATTGGGAGGAGCTTTGTATTAGTTTTCAGTTTCGCTGGGAGGTACAGACAGCGCCCAACCCTGCTCGCACGCTATAAAGTTTACTATTGACTATAATCACTGAATTACCGCTGTGCAAGTCCTGCATCTTTTAGTTGGATTGTGAATTATGTGCCAGGAAGCCTTACTCCTCTGGAACTGACTGGACATCTCCCTGGTCATACATCACCTTGCTGGAGCTTTAAACACTAGGGCGACAAACTCAGCTGGCGGTGCGTCGTGAATCATGAATGGCGGCTGTACTCAGAGGTGTCACAGGGTGTCTTCCAGCAATTGGCAGAACCCTGGTCAGATCTATTCACCATCACTGAGACTGTGAAGTGTCCAAATTTCTGCGCTTCAGAGGTCCCAAGACAGTTCTTGCTTGGAGGCAATCTTTGCCTAGATTGAAGATCAGGACTCCTCTACACATTCCCAATGCTATTCCTCCTGTCCAAAGCTCTGACGATCAGGACCGGGCCCAAGTCATGCTAATGGCTCTGGATTTGGCCAGTAGGGTGTGATACCCAGAACCACGTCATGAGCCATGAGCATATGTCCTCCGATCTGCCTGCCTCTTCGGGACGACCTCCTGTCACATCCTGCACCTGAGTCCACAGTCTTACACTTCCAGGCTTGGAAATAGTTTGGCGACAGTTGAGAGCCTTTTATCTTCCTCCTGAAATAATGAATGTCATTTTGGCAGGCTGTCACCCCTCTACTAAAACCATCTATGTGGGACGCTGGCAGAAAATTATTTGGTGTTTCTTCTGACACATGCAGCCATTACAAGCCCATTTGTCTGATGTGCTACTTTTTTGCTTATCTCTTGCCCAGCAAGGTCTTGTTAAAGGTTATTTGTTGGCTTTATTTTCTTTTTGAAGTCTACCTCCTCAGCCATCTGTGTTCAAGGCACCTTTTGTGAAGCATTTTCTAAAAGCGCTGACCCACCTGTTTCTGCCAATCCCATTTGTGATGCCCCATTGGGACCGCAGTCTGGTTGTCACACTCCTGCTGTGCACTCCATTCGAGCCAAAGCACAGCTGCCCTCTCCCATTGCTTACCTTAAAGACAGTGTCCTCATATTGATCACGTCCACTCATCGCATGAGTGAGCGGCAAGCACTCTCTGTCCATCAACATTATACCACACTCTTTCCTGTGCTAGGCCACTCCTCATACACCCATGGGGGAAGAAAGATTGTATTGCCTTGATATAAAGAGAGGTTTGCACTTTTTGTTTATCAGTAAAGCATTCCTAATGGGCGATCATCTCTTGGGTTCTCTGGGGCAAGGAAAGGAAACGCTGTGCAGTAACGGACCACCACTAGATGGATTGTCCTGTGGATTAAAATATGCTATAGGTTGGCCTGGAAACAGTGTCTGGAAGGACTGTGGGCTCATTCCACCACGGCAAAGGCTGCTATCACTGCACTGGCACACAGTGCGCTACTCTTGACTTTCTGGCAAGGTACAAAGTGGGCTTTGATTCATGCATTCACAAAGCACTAGTACCCGGATAACCAGATCTGGCTTGTGGGGCACTTTGCCTTGTCTGTTCTGCAGGATTTTCTGGTCTGAGCCAATCCACAGACCCACCACCTGTGGAGCAACAGCTGTGGTATAAATTCACAAGGGGAGGATTCTGCTGTTAGAATTAATCATCAAAAGGACAAGTTACTTACCTTCGGTAATGCTCTTTCTTGATACTTTATTGTCACCAACCTGCCCTCTACCCTGTTCTGTGGAATGGACTCCTATGGTCCTTGCTAATAAGATTCAAACTTCGATTTCTGCACACTAGCACAGTTTGATCACTAAGGTTCCATGACCGACGACACTGACATATATCAGAAAGTAACTGACGCCAGGAGACCGATGTGGCAGCAATGTAGTGGCCCTGATGTCACATTTTGGGTGGGATTGCCCTGACATTGAGCCGCACAGCACCACCTACCAGAGCACAGGAGAGTTGCTTAAAAAATATGGTGATTGGGGGCATTGACAAGGTGAGGAATTGGTGGCTAGCGAGAGCATCCAGAGATAGAATTATTGAAGGTAGGGGAACTTGTTTATCAGTGTTTCCTGCCCGAAACCCAGCCACAAAGCATTAATATTTTACCTAAACCTCAAAGGAGGTGATGATGTATTTGCAAAAGGGATGTCTGTTGAAGAGCAGGCAGTGGTACAAGGGCCAACTGCCAACTCCTAAACAAACAAAAAAAGTAAATTTTTCTTTTTAAATGCAGTCCAGTTTCCTTTTAGAAAAACCGACTGCATTCAAAAAATTGCTTTATGAAAACTCAATCACAGACATGGTCATCTGCTGGCCCCAGGAGGCAACCACCCCTGTGATGGTTTCCAGGCACAGTGAGTAGCAATTTGCGGTCTACCTCATTAATATTCACGAGGAAGGTCAGATTTCAATCCACTATGGTTTTGCATTTTAAATAATGACCTATCTTAAGTTCTTAAAATACTTTACTGATAGCAAAATGTATTTGTATGAATGTTCAATACAAAATACTCCCAATGAGCTACTTGGGAACCTCCCAGGGAGCGCCGCCACTTCAGCTGCCTCCATATCAAGAAAAACCCTCAACCACACATTAGTTATAGGAATCTTCCACTTTGCTCTCCTCCTGTGTCAGCCTGATTATTAAAAAAGCAAACAGCCTCTACCCATCAGATCCAGCCACCCACTGACAAGCCTCCAATTCCAATGGCCCATTTATTTGAACGGTGATAAAAAAAAGCTGCTGGCACCCGGATTTCTGATTTCATAGAAGGGAACCATCCACTGTATTTATATTTATTAGGTAATATTTCCACAGAAATACTCCAAACACAAAGACTTAACACATTAATATGTTTCAAAGATAAAACCATTAAAAACAAACTGTAAATGATAAACTGTAAAATACATTGACAGAATAAGGACAGTATAATATTTCTTTGCACATCAGTAAGTAAACAAATTGTTATGAGATTATAAAGTTGACCCTTGAGAATGCTTTGAAACATTAATCCTTGGATGAAAAAAATAAACCTGATTTAGACTCTGAACATGACAGTTACAAATAGAGCAACCGACGTGTTTAGTACCCAGGGTTGATTTAACTTAATCACTATACCAAATGGGCGATTTCCCAATTTAAAAATCATAAAGAACCAACTAGCTACTGGATCAAGATTAGCTTTTATATAAAATTGCAATTGGCCAGGCATGACAAAATGACCTATATAAAGCAATCTCTTATTATTTAAAGCATGGCAAAGATCGTACTCCAAGTTCATACATTAAGTAGAGACTTAAGTAAAAGTTTCATATTAGTTTCAGAACCCTAAAAAAAAGTGCATTCATGCTTTTTAGATAGGTGCATCCAAGGAAAGAGTCAAATATTTAGAATATTTAAACCTTGAATCTATATATCTTTATCCTTTACTTTTCTTTATAGTACATAGCACTTTCCTCGATATAAGAAACAGGGGATTATTTGTGCATAGTCAGGCAGGTCTATTTATAAACGATTGCCCTTTACTTGAATGCATCTTTTCAACCCCAAGTATAATGACCAAAGGTGAGACTCTACCTTATCACTTTTAGCTAAGGTACTATAACGTTAAGCAAATGAAGCTTATGCTGAGACCTTAGATACATATACGTCTGTGAAGAGCAGGAATGTCTCTTTTTGTGAAAGACGTAAAAAATTGAAATAGGCCAAACCCTGGCCCACTGCTGTTTAGCTTGGAGAGACCAAGATAGTTTGTTAGTCATGGGATCATGAAATATTGATAGATTTTTCAACTATAAATGGTTTTGCCATGAATTAACCACGGACAAGGGGACACATAGACCTTTTTAAGCAGAGGCATCTAATATGACCTGATATCTGTCTGGGATAAGCAATCTTTGATGAAATGGAAAAGCTGCATACTGCTGAATCTATGTGCTGCATTTGTCACTGTCAAACTCCAGACTCTCCCTTTGAGGCTAGGCACCTGAGGTCGCATCCTAGACTGGATCTCCTCTCAAAGACGGCCAGAATGCTTTGCGCCTCATCATTAAGTCTGCTCATGACACTGCGGAGTCAGTGGGCCACACAGTGGGGTTCTCAGTAGTTAGTTGTCCGCCATCATGCTTGGATTCACACATGAGGGGTTTCCACTGATGTGCATGCCACCCTCATGGACATACCTTTTCATGGCACCCGGCTATTTGGTGATAGGGCAGATTGAAATCTGCAGTAGTCTAAAGCCAGAAACGCTGTAGCCACCTCCTTAGGCCTCCAACGCTCTCAACTTCAGCACGAGTTTGCATGATTTTGTTGCTTTCGATGTTTCTCTACACAGGGTTCAGCTGTCAGCAATGCCATTCCACCCAGATAAAGGCACAAAAGCCCCAAAATACTCTGGTTAGACAATACAGAAGCAGCGTCAGGGATAAGATCTGTAAATCTCTCCATCTTTCCTCCTCTCCTCTTTCTTCTTAGCACCACATACGGAAAGCAGGACTTGCTTACTTCTTGCAGAATACCAGTAACCTGTGGGAGGCCGGGTGTATTCCTTTCTACCAGCCTGGAAAGCAGTTACTTTGCGTCCTTCAGGTAATAAAAAGGGAATCTTAACTAGTCTAGAGCACACAACAGCGTTAATCAAAAAGTATTACACATGTAATTTGAAAAATGTAAAATGTTTTTATTCTGACATAAAGTAAAAAATGACAGTAATCCACAAAGAGGTGTTGTTACACCCTATATGCTAAAGGGGAGCCAACTGAAGAATACAATAACTGTAACAGCAGCCAAAAACAGTATTTTCCTACATAAAGACAAAGATAGCAAGCTGTTGAGATATTCCAATAGTTTACAACTTTCTTTTTATTCAACCTTGATATTATTTCTTGGTCACTATAGACCCAGCAGATACAGCTAACACGTGTTTCATCAAGATGACTTTGTTAGCGCTAGCTAAGAATCTAGCAGTGGAACAGCAGCAATAACCAGAAGAATTGTAGAGAAAGAACCTTGGTCCCGTTCAGTTAGCCATAGATATTCCAGCAAGTCACAGAAATATGTTATAAAGTCTCAGTCCTAAATTAGTGCACCGCCAAGAGAAAATCGTCCAAACATGTAGGTGGTGGAAGTCATTTTATTTATAAAGTGGAAAATGAATACTTAGTTCACGGGTCACAGTAGGGGATTTCACAAAATGTATTAGTGTGTACAGTGCCAAAGTTCTGAGCAAGGTGCATCCGTACTGGGACCGGTTCCTATATATCCGCAACCACAACCGAGTTCCAGTGGGGTAACGGTAAGATAATAAAAAAGTGTTCTACTCGATCCTTCATACAAACCATAGTTCCCTTCTTTTCCGCTCTCCTGAATGTTCGAAGTCCACCTTTCTATCTTGCCGCAAAAGGTGTCAGCGCTCCTTCTGAAAGGAGTGGCGGACATGGGGTCAGAGCAGGATATTGGGCAAGAGTGCTATTCACAGTAATTACTTGTTCCAAGAAGGATGGCAGTCTTCATCTGATCTTCGACATAAGGGTCTTGAAACTCTTATCATGGGAAGGATAAAACCAAGATTCTGACCCTAGCTCAGGCCTTGTTGTCGATGGAAGTGGGGGACTCGAAAATGTCACATTATTATTATTGTTGTTATTAAAAAAGATTACTAAAGCGCGCTGCAACCTAAAGGCACCTAGTGCTGGCCAAGATAACTGTAATTGATGATGGAGAATTATTTAGTGTAAAGACCAGTTTTGAAAGGAATTTCCTGAAAGCAAAGCAGTTGGGTGTAGCCCAAATAACAAGGGGGAGTCTATTCCAAAGCTGGGATCCCTGGACAGAAAAAAACTCACACCCGCCCCCAGAATTATTAAAACTTGGAACCTGAAGAAGGTAAGCACGGGTACACCGGGAACATCTTGACAGTACATAATACTGAAATTGTTTTTTTACATAAAACGCGGTCCTACCTGATAGTTTGCCCTGTGTACCACGCAGGCAGATGAAAAAAGAATGGCTTCTGAACCTGGAGCAAATAAAGAGAGTCCAAAGCTGCAGTAACAAATGGTCATGATGGCATGCCCAGAGTTAACTTAATAGCCGAAGACTGAATTCTGTTCAGCCGATTCAGCACATAAGAAGAAGCTCCAACAAACAAGGCATTACCATAGTCTAGGTTACTTAAATGGCACTGAAAACAATTGTTGTGTTCCTAGATAGCAGAGGCACCACTCTGCATAATGTTCTCATTAATGAGAATTAGATGCCAGAGAGTTTATTAACATGGACAGCCGGCGACGAGTCAGAGTCCATCTGTACTCCTAAATTTTGAATCACAGAAACCCGAACTGGAACTAACCTCTCATCTGACTTGGTGTCACGCCATCTGCAGTCAATGTCAACTCTGATGTTCAATATGGGATTTTTAATAAACAGACCCAAATCTCACCTAGCACCCTCCCAAAATCTCATTTCATAGGGTTGGTTCAGGACGCTACCCTTCTTCGTGCTTTTCCTCTTCCTCAGAGGATCCTTAACATGCAGAAGATGGTTCCGTCCTTCATGAAAGGCAAAAGAGTTCCAGTCCTGTTAGTTTTCTGCCTGGTAGATCTTCTAGCTTCTTGTATCCTGGTCAAGCTTTCCTGCAGACATATGAGGGCTCTGCAGTGGTGCCTCCACAGATAATGGTTCTAACATCGGGGAGATCTGTCGGACACTATTGTGGTTTCCTGAGATGCTGCAGCTGGTTTGGTCTGGTGGCGGAACAAGGTGCACCTTCACTGAGACATGCTCTTCTATCCCCCTCCATCCGCGGCCACGATAGTAAGTGATGCCTTCACTCTATGGAAGCGTGTTCACTTGGAGGATCTGGATATCAGGCTACTCTGCAATCCATAGGAAAATGTGCTTCATATCATCCTGCTAGTACTGTGGGCTATTTGGGTGACTTTTAAGCCTTCCTCCCATCCATTCAAGGTTGATTTTTCCAGAGCTTTATGGACAATACAACAGCAGTGTGGTATGTAAACAAACAAGGAGGGAATAGGGTCTCATCTCCTTTATCTAGAGTGGTTGATGCTAAGGTCTGAAGCACACTGTTAAGGGGTTTGGTTAACAGCCAATCACCTGTTGGGGACTCTGAATGTCAGAGCCAATGCTTTGAGCTGGTGTTATCTTGTCGATCATGAGTGGTGTCTACTGCTGGAAGAAGACCAGGACATCTTTGCCAAGTAAGGCGCACCTCTGGTGGACTTTTTTCCATGACAGCAATTTTACATCCTCCACTATCCGTTGAGGACAGCTTTGGAGAGCGCAGTTCAGTTGAAATGGAACTTTCAGTTGCACTATGCATTTCCCCCCATGCCCTTGATTCTTTGACTTCTGAAGAAGATTCGCCAAGCCAGGGCCTAAGTTATTCTAATTCCCCAGAAAGGTTCAGGAGGGCGTGGTATGCATACCCTCTGCTCTTCTCCCTGTGTCTCCCGATCCGACTGCTGTCCAGGGTAGACCTCTCTCCAACACTGGGTCAGAGGGTGATGTGAGGGAGGTGTTTGCTACACCCCAGTCTCCGAGGCCTCGAGATTGAGTAGGTACATATATGGTAATTTCAGCTGCCACTGGAGGTGGTTGATGTCATCCTGTCAGTTTCTTGCCTCTCCACAAAATGTGTTTAGTCTAGGAAATGGAACACCTTTGTTTCAAAGTGCTCACAAAACAATGTGGACAGTTTATGAACCTTTCAGGGGTCCTCCAGTTTGCACTCTTTCTAGTCTAGCTCAGAGAGGGCGCCCAGTGGCTACTGTAAAAGGATATTTGGCTGCATTGCCTTTGTTCCTCTGTCTCCCAGACCAGCCTTCCTGTTCAAGTAACCTATTGTGATGATGCTCCTTAAGGTGTTTCCGAATCTGTACCCTCCAACTCCATTTGTTATGCCCCAGTCAAACCTAAATCTTGTTTTAATGTTATTTATGGGGTCTCTGTCAGTGCCCCTTCACAGTTGCCATTTGCAGTGGTTAACCATAAAGATGGTCTTTTGGTGGCCTTCACTTCAGCAATGCGATTTAGTGAGCTGCAGGCCTTGCCCACCAGACATTTACAATGTTTTTACCTGAAAAGGCTTGTGTTACGGACAACGGGATGTTTTCCTCCCAAAAGTGGTCCCTCACTTCCACCTGGATGCGTCAATTACCCTCCCATCCAGCTATCCTTTGTTCCATCCCACAAAGGAGGAGGAACGACTGTATCGTATGGACCCTAGGCGGGCGCTCAGTTTTTATCTCAACCTAGAGACATCAGATTGGATGACTAACTTTTGTTGGTAGCATGGCAATATAAAAAGAAGAAGTAGGACAGAAACAGATATTATCTAGCTGGGTTATTCTTTGTATTAAAGTGTGCTATGCAGTTGCCAAAAAAGAACCACCTGAAGGAATCAAAGCTCACTTAACCAGAGCCACGTCCTTTGCACTCAAGAGTTATTTCTATTGCAGAAATATGCACGGTAGCGACGTTGGTGTCTCTATATACTTCTACCAAATATTACCGCTTGGACTTGGATGTGCGCAGGGATAGGCACTTTGCCAGGTCCATGCTACAGGATTTCCTTATCTAGGGTTCTTTTCTAGTTGGTATAACTTCTACCTGCAGAGTTAGCGAAATTCAGGCTCTATGTTCTCAAGAACCCTGCACAGTTATTCACAGTAATAGGTTAGGGATGAGAACTCGCCCCAAATTGCACAAAATGTGACTTTGCTCGAAGTGCTCCTGGGTCACCGCACGTAGGGTGGGGCTGGTCAGTGCTTATGACTTCAATGGAGATATCCCTGGACGAGAACCAGTTTTACAGGTAAAAAAACATTCTTTATCTTAAGTACCTATATCTAGTAAATACATAATCTTCCTGCAGATTCCTCATTCCCTCACCTTTCCCCAATATCTTAGTGCCATGAGTAATAGTAAGATCCCAAGCTATGCAAACATGGGATGTATTGCTTTGTTACTGTCACAAATTTTCTCTCCATTCCTCTGTACGCATCTCGATAGGGTGCAGAAACGTACTGAGGGAGGGTTGGCTCATAATATACTCCTCTTTACCAGCTGAACAATTATGGAACACACAGCCTCCAAAATTAAGAAATATCCAGGAGCACTTGAAAATCAGGAAGGAAGTAATATGCAGACCTGCTCTAACCAATGAATGAATCACCAGCGCCCACTATTAAAACAGGGAGTTTATAGTAAATGGGACAAACGCCACCAAATACTAAATAACATCCATATTAAGGACAACAAGCCCTGCTTGTGCAGAAGCTAACTTTGGAATAATGGTGTAAAGTGCCATCTACTATTAGAACCTTGCAAAGGTGTGATTTGCTTTGAAACTCTATTGTATGCCGTGGGCTCCCTTAATGAATTGTCTTTTTACAACTCTATCCACTCCTTTCTCCTATTTCACTTCTCTACCCCTCCAACTCGTCCCTGTACTTATTCTCATCCCAAGAGCAGCTGATCTTAAAGCACTACATCAACCTTTCCTTCTATTCTCCCTTTCCATTCTATTTGCCACCATCCCTTAAAGCTTTCTCCCCCTTTCATGTTTTCCTTTTCACAGTTCTCCTTTCTGGATTGGTCTATATATATGCTATCTAGAGCGAGGCTAGCTCTCATTCCACTGTGCCCTCCTTTTCTTTTTTTTAAAAAGAAATACAATATTTTCATTGCCATTTTATAAATAGTATAGCATTCCGCATATAGCATGCAAAAAAGTACTGCAAAGTCAGAGAATTACTGCATACAACAAATGGCAGCAACACATGACTACATTATAAACTCTCATCCCCATAACTCTTTATCCCACTATTTGGTGTTGCTCTACCATTTTATCTTATATCGGTATCTAAAGGAATAATGCAAAACTAAGTCCAACTAGCTCCAATCTTCCAATATCTTAAGTTTTTTTTAGGGCTGTCCCTGGAATTATACATTGCAACCTTCCAAGTCTCCAAATTAAGAGGGTGGGCACATTTCACCAGATCTTAGCAATGTCTCTTTTGGTGATAACCAGGCAAGCCCACTGAAGCTCCATTTTATATCTTATTGGAAGCTAAGTCTGATTGTATCTGCAAGAGGGCCATCTTCTGGTCCTCTTTCAGTTTCCATCCAAACATTGATGCACCCCTTTCCAAAAGGGTCTTATGTTTGAACATAGTCATGTAGTGAGGAGAAAATGTTCTATCTGATTTGCACATCTTAAGCCTTTTGGGCAAGTGCTCATGGCCAGAACACAACAGCCTCTGCTGGGTGAAGCATGTGCTGTGCATATAATTGAGCTGAATCTTTCTGAACTAAGACACAATTGTTCTTTTTCTTGGGACCATTTTAGCCCCCTGCTATTCTTCGTCTGCGGGTTTGCCTTCGTCTCTTTCTCATGTCTGCATGAGGTCGCCAAAAGTCCCTGGGATATGTGTCACTAATTTGTGGTAGAGTGAGGATATATTTTGCTTCACCCATGTCCCCATCTATAGTTTAACTTCTAATAGGCTACGGTCTGGTAGATCGGTCAGTTATGGGGAAGAATAGCATTGTTTTAATTAGAAATATCGGAAAAATTGGCTCTTATGCATTTCGTATTAATTTTTGATAGCTGTAAAGATGCAGAAGAAACACATCAATCACTTCCGTCATCTTGGATATCTCTGTTGTGTCCCAGACACATGATCCCTATAACGCACATGAACTAGAGCAACTTATTTTCCAAACATAAGTGTGTCCTTTTTGTCAACTTATTGCACCAACCTATTGTGCATAGAGTCTTGTGCTATAATGGTATTATCATGCATTTTCCTGTCAGAAGGCCTAGAGCACTCTACCAATGGTACAGTTGATGCAGGAAGGGTGTATAACCTCTAATACCGATTTTTTTTAATGTAACTGTGTAACTGTGTAGATAATTTAACTAATGGGCATTATGACATTGCTTGCTTGATTAGTGGTTGACTGCACTGATCTGGATTCTTTGTTCCTGGGTTGGCTAGTTTTGTTGGATTGTGGTCCTTCTCACCACTACATGACCTCATTCCTCGTGGCAATGGCTGCTGGTAACAAGAACATGCTGACTCCTTTTGCATTATTGTGAGAATCAGCAGTTAGTAATTGTATCCACCAACCCAGCTTCCAGCACCATGCCTACCTAGAACAGTGCTGGTAATGTGCCTCCTTGCAGTGTAGAACAGATGACCCTTCTGGGTGAGGTGATAGTGTAGTTGAACATGTTCGTGCTTCATCTGGCTCTAAAGGTACCCTCCATGTGGATTAAAATACTATCAGAATGCTTTGAGTATGATACTTTATTCTGCTTCTTTTAATTTGCATTAGGGATTTCAGGTATTACAGACCCAAAGAAGCCGAATTAAGTGTTGTGCTGATATGGCCCATTTGAAATGCCGACTAAGGTTATAGAAGGTTGAGTTGTTTAACCTACGTCGGATCCACTTATACATTTTGTGAATCTTCCCAGAGACTTCACAACATCATTTTAAGAGATTTTTTGCCACATAGACCTTAAATCTGAATTTTTATACTTCTCCCTAGTTACCCAATTCTGGTAATCTCTTCCACATATCCCTTGTGATTTTGAATCCTTTTCTGTTTGTTTGCCCTAATGACGTGATCTTTTTCAATTTATTAGAAAACCAATAAAAGGCATACTTTTTAGGTCTCGCACCTGCGATACAGGGCGAAAGCCCTGTCGCAGCGAGACCTATTGCTGTCGGCTCTGCTTACAAGGAGCCAAGAGGGAGACAAGAGATGGGCACGCGCAGCATGCCGGAATCTGATCAGGTCGCGCGCATGAACACGCGCTCCGATTCCGGCATGCTGTTCACAGTCAAGCTTACATACGCACACAAACGCGTGCGCACACACCCCCCCCCCCCCCCCCCACTCACCGGGCACACGCGGGGCTTCCCTCACTGGGGGGGGGGGGCGGGCACCGGCAATGTGCCCTGACGCCCCCCCTCACCGGGTCTGTCGGACTCCCCTCGTCCCGTCCCGCGGTAGTGGCGGCTGCACGAAATTCGTAGGCGGCTTGTTGACACTAGCAGTCTAATAAAATACATTCTTTTAATGGTGCTTGTTGATAGGAACATGATATAAATAATAGATACTTTCTGTTAAAAATACTCTGGGATCCATCATAGGGACAGGGTATTCAGTGTTTGACTTAAATGAAGATACCCATGATTGAGATCTAGGATTGGAAGTAACTTTCTCTTTTAGATTCTTCTGAATCTCTGACCTGCATATGCATAGGTACTTTTATACTTTTCTAAAAAAAGAATTCACTTTAACCACCTCACTAGATGTGTTTTGTCAGACACTCATCCATCTTATCCAAATAAAGTAATTTGCACTATGCTACCAAGGTTGATCAGATTTTCAATAGTCTGTACATTAAGCATTTATCTTTATTTTTGGGGTATTTATTTTCAGTGGCAGACCGAATTCTTAAACGGACCCACACACTGGAGTTGAATAGTCAGAGGTACCCCCTGGAATTGAGGAGAGATGTGGAAGCCACATGTAAGACACAAGAGGTGAGTTCCAACTTATTCACAGACGTAAGTTGTGGTATTGAACTGGAGGAATTTGCCACAATGTGTGGATTCATTTTTTTTTAAACTGTTTTTATTTATAAGAAAGTGCATTGGTTCAATTACAGTACAGACATGAAGACTCGTCCATTGCAGAAAACAATATTTTGGCATCAAATTAGTACATACAGTGTGCAAACGTTATCTCCGGGCCCTCGATTGTAACTATCACTCTCAATTGGATAAGTGTCCTTCCCAACATCTTAGAATGCTTATTGGGGTCTAGTCTTAATCCACATTTGTACCACCTATAGAGGGGGCGCATCATCTATCATGAGGCGGGCCATTAGTTCTTGTCTTTCACGCCTCATTTCCACTGTTGGGGATGCATACGACACCGGTATTTGTTCCACTTTCCCCATTTATGGTCTCATTGCCCTGTCCATGTCCTTCGCCCAGTCCGTAACCTTCTGGCTGAAGTCCCGCCCCCACTTCTGTGCAATATTACGCTTCGCAATCATCCAACCCATTGCGGCCCATGCCTGTTCCATTTGAGAAAGGTCAGTAGCTTCCCATATGTTGAGGAGATAAAGCTTGGGAGAGGGACTCAGAGGGTTATTACATGCCCTAGACATTTGACGTGTCACCCCATCCCAATAGTGTTGTATGCATGGACACTCCCATAATATGTGTATAAAAGTGCCAACTTGGTTGCACTTTCGAAGACAGAGCGGATCTGGCCGTCTCCTAAGTTGGAACAATAACTTAACGTCAAAATATGGTGGAGTATCTTGAGTTGTATAAGGCGGAGACGCATGGGGATTGCTACCTCTCTGGGAGAGGCGAGAGCGTCTCTCCAATCTTCCTCTTCAATAGCCCCCAGATCGGATTCCCAGTTAGTACGGAGCTTATGCATGGGGTCAGTTTGATTATTTACCAATTTTTTGTACGTTAGCGAGATAGCCTTGCGCTCCATTGGATCTAATATTAACCGATCTTCCAATGGGGAGGAATCAGGGAGAGGTGCCTCCCCCCCCCCCCCCCCCCCCCCACCGGCCAGGCCATGGAGATTTTGTGTCTGATTTGGAGATATCTAAACATCTCCAAGGGCTCTAGTTGGTATTTAGTCTGGAGGTCGGAGAATGTGGCCAGTTTACCCTTCACCCACATGTCCCCTACGGTGGAGATTTCGATCGTGTCCCACTTATCGAACCCAGGGCACTTGCTGAGTCGGCCCAGGATATCCGTTTCCACAAAGGCGTTGCTTTAGTTAGTCGATTATGCCACCCTAGTCTCCCCGTAATTCAGTGCCATATTGCAACCTTACGAGCAGTGGGACCAGTCAAGAGAAGTTTGCGGGGGTTGGTGTATAGCGCCCCGGTTATAGCCCCCACATCCCATGAGCCAATGGTCCGTGCGGAAGTTGGGATCGTCATGTGGGCCGAACACCCAGTTGTTAATAGCCGTCAATTGGGATGCCTGGTAGTACAGCCGAATATCAGGCAAACCTATCCCTCCGTCGTACCAACCCATGGTAAGTTTATTCATAGCAATTCTAGGCGGACGGCCCTCCTAAAGTAACCCACGCAAGACACTGTTGATTTGGGCAAAATAAGAGTTCGGGATTGGGTACAGAGCGTTCTGGAGTGCATAGAGAAAGCGAGGGAGCGCTAGCATCTTAAATAGGGCTGCACGTCCCAAAAGAGTGAGAGGAAGAGAACGCCAGTGTCGGGCATCTGACTTTAGACGTTGAAGGGGGCCGCTAGATTCCGCTCAAAAAAGACCTGGGCATCTGCGGTTACAAATACACCCAAGTATCGGAAGCCATGAGTGGCCACTGGTATCTCGTATCCCCTTGGGATGGGTGGGGGCTCACCCCACAATACATGCATCTGGGATTTGGACCAGTATTGCTTCCTCTTCTATGGTGCCAATTCTCCCAGAGCCCTGTGTACTCGCCGTAGGTTTCTGGCTGTATTGCTACCCGGCATAAAGCCGGATTGGTCTGGGTGAATTAACTTGGTGATGCAAGGGAGGAGTCGATTAGCCAGGAGCTTGGCGAGGATTTTAGCTTCTACTGTGAGTAGGGATTTTGGGCGGTACGATTTGCATTCTTCAGCTGGTTTGTTGGGCTTGTGAACCACTATTACAGCTGCAGTACGAATCTCTGCAGGAAGGAGCCCAGTCTGGTAGCATTCGTTATATATGCCCAAAAGATGTGGCGCTAATTTTGCAGACATGGGTTTGAAGAGTTCAATGGGAAGTCCATTAGGACCCATTGCTTTACCTGAACGCACCCCCACTATGGCCTTCCGAATCTCCGTAACGGTAATGTCTGCTTCCAAGGCTTCCCTATCCTGCGTGGTTAGGCACGCCATATTAATTGTGGCGAGTAGATCAGCCGACAGTGGGGCCTGGGAAGCATCAGGAACCCTATAAACATCTTCAAAATAAGAAGCAAACATATTTGCGATTTGTTGTGGATCAGTAATGAGCTCCCCGTCAGGGCCTGCTATTGCTTGTCGCTGCTCGCTACGCTCTAACCACGCCAGAAGCTTACCTGTACGCTCACCCTGTTCATAGATTAGATGCCTGGTAGACAAGGAGCGCATTGTGGCTTCCTCCAATAGGAGCTGTCTGTAGTCCTGTCGTTTGATTTTCATAGTGTGGTGTGTATCAGGATCAGGGGCATGTGAGAAGGTCGCCTCCAGGGCTAGTATCTCTGTTTCAATTTCGGTCACCCTACGGGAGCGCTCGGTTCGGTGTTCCACTGTTAAGGATAGCGCCCTACCTTTAATTACCGCTCCAAACGCTCCCCAGAGCGTCACTGCCGAGGTTACCGACCCCACATTCTCCTCAAAGTATTAGTCAGTGTCCTGGAGGAGGGTCTCCCTAATGTGAGGTATTTTGAGTGCCCATGGCTGTATCTTGATAGAGCCAGGTTGCCTGGAGTGAGACTGACCAAACGTCATCAAAAGGGGTGAGTGGTCAGAGATCCCTTGTGCCAAACAGCGGGCCTCATTGAAATTATGGATGTCTTGGGCGTGGTTGAACATATAGTCAATGCGGGATTGGCTTCCGGGGGCTCCCGCTTGAAAGGTGTAGTGGGTGTGCGTGGGGTTCAGCCATCTCCATACGTCCACCAAACCCAGGGCTTGGCAAATTCTTGAAGCTGCGAGCCTCGTACAGGGTCATCTCTGGGTGGGAGACGATCCCTGGTGCCGTCCATAGTTAAATTGAGATCTCCTCCCAGGATTAATGTCCCCGTGGGTAGTTCCATCAATAGCTTCCCTACGTCTAGTAGTGTCAATTGTTGTAGTCCTGGGGGGGGCATAGACAGCAACTATATTCAGGGTACGCCCTTCCCATGTGTCGAAGAAGGACCCCCACTCCCCTGGATCCCGATGAAAACCCCAAATGTTCCCCCATTATGTACCCTTTCCTGTTCAAGGCCATGCATGTATTCCCGACCAGATGGGTCTCTTGCAACATTACCAAATCAAGTTCTTGCCATATCGTAGAACAATTCCCCGTTTGATTTTGTCCCCAGTCCATTCGCATTCCAAGTGGCTACTCTAAGTCTCGTGTCAGGTGCCATCGTACTCTTGCGGTGAAAGAGTCATGTGATCAGAGGAACCCACTCAGAAAGGATCGCAGAGGGCCCCCCACCAGGCACGGCCCAGGGCAACAATGCGTACAGGGCAGCTTCCACAGAGCCCACCTATATTGCTAAAAGTACAGACTTGCATGATACCAATATGCCAGTAGATATAATAAACCAATGTGAAAAACAAAGGAACCATGAAAAACAAACCACCCTCCCTTCCCAACCTGGAACCCCCCCTCACCCTGCCTCCCTGCATAGCGAGCCTGAACCGCCCGCCTCCCCCCAACTTGCAGAGTGCCTGTCGCCCACCCTCATCAAACTCAGGAACGTGAGCAATCCCACTCCCACAATACCCTTCAACACAACACCCAAGATCCGCCCCTGCCTCCAGATCCTTTGGACATAGCATGCGATATATTGTTCTAGGGATACGAATCACATCATATAGGACTAAACATATAGAAACCATAGTATCGAAAACTCAAAGTTGCACGGCATTCAGGGGCTCCACATAGGCCCAAGTGATTAACTTGATACCATCGAAGCCACAACAGTGTTTATTTAGGTAGGGAGAACCAGTGGTCCATCAATCAATCTATCATCACAAACTGCATGCATTATCACCCCACGGGTCCTTGAGAGTCTGAATCCGAGTGCGGAGGGGAATGTCACTGTTGCTGCCAATCGCCCTGTCCGGTTGTCGCCGGTGGAGACTTAAGCTGTTTCTTGCCAACAGTCCGCCAGCCCTGGAGCCAGTCCCAGGCGTCCTCCGGCCTTGTAAATAACCACAGTTTACCCTCTGATTCCACCCGGAGTTTAGCTGGAAAGATATTTGATCCCTTGATCTCGAAGGGCTCGCTTCACCTCCAAGAAGTTACGCCTTTGCTTCTGGACCCTCAATGTGAAATCTGGAAAGAATGTGATCCGGCTGTTTTCGATTGTCAAAGGGGGGGTCGCCCGGGCGGTCTGGAGGATCACATCCCAGTCACGAAATTTAAATACTCGAGCCAATAGTGGTCGGGGGAGCCCCCGGCTTCGGCCTTCCCCCGGGCACCCGATGGGCCCGCTTAATGGAGAAGCAGTTGGATAGACCACGTGGCTGAAGTTGCTTCAAGATGAGTTCCTCCACGAAGAGGTCCGCTGTTTACCCCTCCGCCCGCTCAGGTACACCAAGAATTCGGACGTTATTAAGCCTCATCCTACCTTCATAAACGTCAAGTTGTAGGGCCATGGCGTCATGAGAGCTGCGCAATTCTGAAAACTGCTTTTTTAAGAGGGTGGTCTCAGTCCCCAGGTCTGCTGTAGTAGCTTCAACCTTGCTCACCCGCTCTCCCAGCTCTCCCATCCGTCTCAGGGCTTTCATTATCAGCGTCACCTCAGAGGCTACCGTGTCAGTCCGAGTTTCTAGGGAGGTGCACACTGCGGTAATTGCTGCAAGGAGGTCTTTGTTTGTGGGCTCGATCAAGTCATTGTGGGCCACAGCCGTACCGTGGTTTTCACTCTGTTGTTTTTGCCACGCTAACTTGTCTAGTTTGGACTGAGTCGCTGTTCGACTCCAGCGACCTGTTGCCATGTCGTCTCCCACAGAGGGCCCCAGGGGAGAGCCAGCCACACCCACTACTCACCGTCTGCTGCGGTGAAGTACTCCACCCGGCCTGTCGGGTTTGGCGGGTACAGCCCCAACCGGTGATTCAATTTCACTACCAACGCTGCCCAGAGGAGGTGCGATGAACGCAGAATAAGTGCCAGGTAGGCGCGGGTGGCTGCAGGTCCAAGTCGTATGTCCAGGATCGGATGCGGTCACCCCCCTAACAGAGGTGGCGACGACTTGTAGATAATGCGAATCCGGGACAGTTAAGAGCAGCTGCTTGTGCCATGGACTCGAGGCGCCACCCAGCCATGCCAGAGTTCTTAAGACCCACTTTGAGATCCGCCCCGCCTCATGGGACGTGTATGTCAGCCTGCTTGTTACCACTCATAGCTACACGGAGGGTCCAAATATTCTCTGGAACCCCCTACACAGGGGGGTTCCACCACAGTCTGGGCCCCCAATCAGGCCCCGTCGCTTCCTCTAGGCCTCCGCTCCCTTGTGGCAGGAATCTACTCCCCTGGCAGTTCGCTTGATCACGCAATCTGCCCCACAGGTTTTCTGTGATTATGCTGGTCTTCCGATCAATATATGGCCCTCAGCGGGTCCCCCAAGAACGGCCAGCCGCATCGAGGGAGAGCCCCGATGTCACCAGCGCCAATAACCCAGTCCCGGCTGATTAAAGGCTCGGAGCCGCATCGGCTCATGTTCGGGTCACGTTCACCCCTCGCTGCGCTCACCTCAGTCGGGAACGTGGAAGGCATCCGCAAGGCACACTGGAAGGCTCTGCAGCTTCCCCGTACTTTCTTGTAGAGCGGTCGTAATCCAGGCAGCAACCGTAGCCTCGTGTTCATACTCTGTGCCGGGCAGCTTCACTTTCCTGTGGCACGGCCACAGCACTGAGAGCCGGTACTGGGTGTCGTCACGATTGGCTCCCTCAGAAATCTCCCAAACTTCGTCCGCTGGTAGTCCACACCCTGGGGGTGTCTCCGTCCCCTCAGGAGCAAGTTTTGGCCAGGGTGGATAGTATTGAACGGATGTTTTCGGGAGTGGCACAGAGGAGCTCGGCTACCCTGCGGCCATTCCTGTCGGCAGTTGGCCACGCCCCCCTAATGTGTGGATTCTTCATGCAGGCTCAATAAAACAATATTTTTGCAGAGTAACTCTTTTTGAATCATATGCTCTGTATAATCCTGCCACCTAGATGTGTCTGGAATTAGTCAAGGGAATTATAAATAAATAAAAGCTTATTGGTCATCAATGCTGCATCTGTATTGAGACATTTTTTGATGTCACCTGAAAACCTACAGTGACACAGCACAGAGTGTCTTTTCACAGACCATGCCAATAAATCCATTATACTGATCACAATACAGTACCAGTATTACCAAGCCCCTCTAAGACTGCCATCACCAAAATTCTCTTGCACCTTTTTTACTCCCTTTTTATCTCTCACCTTCAAGGTGGCCTATTATTTGTGGTGTCTATTAGCCTAGTCAGCATTTCTACCCCCTGTGCAAGGTCCTCCATCACGTTATCATCCCTTTGTGCGGCTTCCATATGCTGCCTGCCACTGTCCATTCCATCGGGTCCCTTTTCCATGGGGATATACTAATGGCTGTGGAGGGCGCCCACTGTGTCACAGTTTGTGTCTTCGCCAGGATTGTTTCCAATGACAACATACATGTTTTCATTTTATAGTCCCTCTTAACAGGAAATGTCCCTAGTATGTATTGCTTTGTGGCCTTCTTGATCATTGAACCAGTGGCACTTCTCAAACAACATATCGCCAGCAAATAGAGCTTTCATTAATACAGTGCTCTCCCCTCTGTGCCAACCCACCCCCATCTGTAGTATTAGGTAGGGAGGCCTGTGTCGGGCCCCCGACCAAAGCGCGGAGCGGCCGGGTGTGGGCTCCCCGCGTCGCATACCCTTACCCGGGGGTACGGGTGAGACCGGGACCCCCATCGAGGCCCTAGAAAGCGGCAGGAGCTTGAAGTGCCCCATAATGCCTTGCAAGGTATAAGGAATGGATTGTTTTTGGCGTTTTGGTGGCCCCCAGAGGAGAGGGGTCACCCTTGAGTGTGAAAAGGTGCTGGGGGGAGCTACTGGAGCAGCGCAGTCTCGCCCCCAGCACAAAGCTAAGTCCCACCCTAAGTTTCTGGAGGATTTAAAAAGAATAACCCCTCAACTCTCAGCGAAGATTGCATCACTGAACTATTTTGTCTGATGCCCGATGAAGCTACTTGGTTTAGCTATAGGGGAGATGGGCCTTGGATTCCCTCCTTGGTCGTCACCTACCCAGTCGGTCTTTAGGCAGACTTCTTTTCGTCTCTCCTTATTTGTCTCTTCCCTAGCCCCTATCCTCTCTCCCCTGAATCTCTCCCCTTGCCTGCTACTCTGCCTAACCCCTGTCCGTTGTGCCCTTTGACTAAGCACTCCTTCTCCCCTTGTTGGGGAAAGATCCAATATTTATACTCTGGAGTCTCAGCGAACCCGCTGAGTGAGTCCACTGTGCAAAGGGAGCCACTCACACTTGAGGTATAGTATGGCACCCCTTGCCAAAGCACTCCCTCTCCCCTTGTTGGGGAAGGATCCAGTTTGTAGGCCTTGGAGTCTGAGACCTCTCAGAGAGTCCACTGCGTAAAGGGAGCCTCTCGCAATAGAGATAGGGAAGGGATACCACTTCCCTTGGGATCACAGCTTACTGGACTTTGGACGTTGCCTTGACTCGTCTACCGGTTTGTGTCCCCGTCACCCTTCCCCTCTTCTCCCCAGGCTATGTCTCTCACCCTCCCCTCCCCTCCTCTTTCCCACCTTCTTTATCTGTCTACTTACCCTACTCCAACCCCCCCCTGAATCTCTCACCTTGCCTTCTTTTCCCCTTACGTATTTCGTGCTTATTGTTTTTCTCGACCTTACAAGTAACTATGTTGCCATGCTTTTAGAACTGTGTAACCTTTGTAACGATGTAACCTGTAACAATGATCTGATGCTCATGTAAAGCGCTCTGATACCTCCGGGTCTAGCCAGCGCTATATAAAACTTTTAAATAAATAAATGTGTGGTGTACCATCATGAATGCTTCGGCAACGTGTAGCATTCATACATGTCTGCAAGGAGAATATTCTCCCAGTGCTTGCTGTCCTCAAATTATAGTACTGTGTGCTGTAATTGCGTTGCTATGTAATATAAACTCTGTTCTGTAATACATACAAACAGCGCAGCAAAAACACAATTTTCATCAGGGAAATGTGACCAAGGATAGGGGTAACGTTTTCCAGAACTCCACTGAACATTTTAGACTCTCTTGCACCCTTCACATAATAAGAGTGTAGTGGGCCGTAGGAACATGAGTGATCCAGATCTCCAGGAACCTGAAGCTGTTTGTTTCCCACTCTAGCCTTAAACTCTGCAGGGGGTTACTCACATTGCTTCTGATCCCTCCCAGTTTGCAGGGGATTCTGGGTAGGAAAATGTTGGGAGATCCACGCATGCTACACCTCCCTGGACTCCCCTCGGTGTCTAGTTTTTAGAAATGTCTGGGTTTAGTAGGTTTCCCTAGATGGCTGCTAAGCCCGGGCCTAAAAACACAGGCGACTCCCTCGCAAAACCAGGTATTTTTGCAACCAATACATTTGAAGTCTCCACAGTATATTTTGGGTCATTTCCTGTTGCGGGCACTAGACCTACCCACACAATAAAGGTACCATTTTTATTGTGAGACTTGAAGAAACGCTGTGGTGGCCCGATAATCACACAACTTTCCACCACAGAAAAACCGATCGTTTTGTGATAAATAGGTGGGCCCTTGTGTTTTTGGTCCTAGGCTTGCAGACATCGAGTGGAACCTAAAAAACCCAGACAATTCTGAAAACTGGACACCCGTGGGAGTCCACACAGATCTAGCTTACGTTGATTCCCCCAACATTTTCCTTCCCATAATCCACTGCAAATCTCAAATTTAGCTAAACCGGCACATTTCCCTCTAATATATGTGTGGGAAAGTTGTGGGACCACCACACGGCACAAATTTCCTACCACTCAGCTTTCCGCTCAGTCTCCAGATAAAAATGATACCTTACTTGTGTGGATGGGCCAAGTGCCTGTGACATCAAAGGGACAAACATGTCTATAGATTGAGAGGGGCCCAAAGCAGGTCCAAAAGGGCAATTTGTTTATACTTTTTTAGGCTGACGCTACTTTGGCACCCACACAAGTGAGAGATAAGGGACCAAGGGGAATGCTGAGTGGTAGGAAATGTGTGCCTGCGCGGTGAACCTACAACTTTCCCACACTGAAATGTGAGGAAAATATAACTTTTAAAGTAAATTTGATGTTTGCAGGGGATTCTGAGTAAGAAAACACTGGGGGAGGGGGGGGGTCGATGCAAGCTACACTGCCAGCCAAGAGACAGTCCCCGCGCACCACCATCCACGCACTCCACCAGCCAAGTGCCATCCATGCACACCGCCAGCCAAGCGCCATCAGCGCTGACTTCCAGACAAGCGCTATCCATGCACATCGCCAGCCAAGCACCACTCATGCACTCTACCAGTCAAGCGCCATCCGTGCACACCGCCAGCCAAGCACCATCCATGCACACAGTCAGCCAAGTGCCAGTGCACGTACACCACTAGCTCAGCGCCACACCACGCACACCATCAGGCTAGCGCCAGTCTACACACACCGTCATCAAGTACAAGTCCACACTGACCGCCAGCAAAATGCCAGCCTAAGGTCAGTACACGCAAACCGTCCGCCAAACTCCAAGTCTCACACACACAAACTTTTGCTGGTTTCTAGTAGATTTTTGCCTTCGTTTGGGGGCAGATGAGATAAAAAATATCACTGAAACAGCCAAAATGTGTGCCTAAAAAAAGGGGGGAGTGACCCTTTCCTATGGGGCTTCTCCCTGACATGCCCATAGACATATCCCTGGTGCCTAGTGGGGTTTCTGCCCCAACCTCCGCCCCTGGGGGTAGATAAGGGGCCACTGCCCTGATCTGCCTCCCAAGGAGGGGTCCATAAATACTTTTTAGGAGTGGGAACATTATCATGACCATTCTGGGCAGCCACCACCCCAACGTATGAAAACAAACAAAATAATCCCTGGTGCCTAGTGGGCTTTCTGTCCGCCCCAAGAGGGCAGCTGAGGGGCTATTTCCCCCATCTGCCTCCCGGAGGAGGCAAAAAGACTGTGGCAATTTGTTTTGGGGTGGGGACATTGGCATGCCCATTCTTGGCAGCCCCCACCGCTATGTATAAAAAAACAACACAATCCCTGATGCCTAGTGGTCCTTTGCCTCCCTCCCTGGGGAAGGGGGGCAGATCAGAGGCTATTGCCCCCATTTGCCTCCTGGGGAGACAGAAAGACTGTGGCAATGAGTGTTGAGGGTGGGGGCATTGGCATGCCCAATTAGGGCAGCTCCCACCCTTACGTATAAAAAAAACTCATAATCCCTGATGCCTAGTGAGTTTTCTTCCCCCGAGGGTTAGATCTGGGACTATTGCCCCCATCTGCCTATTTTGGGCAGCCCCTCCTCTACATACATAAAATAAATAAATTCCTGGTGGCTAGTGTGCTTTCTGCCCGCCCTGGGCCAGATTTGTGGCTATTACTCCCATCTGCCTCCTGGTGGACAGAAAGACTGTGGAATTTAGGCGGGATGAGTGCATGAGCATGCCCATTTTGGGCAGCCCCCACCCCTATATACATAAAAGAAATAAAACCCTGGTGCCTAGTGTGCTTTTGGCCCCCAGGGGACAGATCAGAGTCTATTGCCCCCATCTGCCTCCCGGGGGGGGGGGTGGGTAGAAAAACTGTTTGGAATTAGATTTGGGTGAGGGCAGCCCCCACTCCTCTTTTGTATAAAGGAAAAATAAATCTCTAGCGTCTAATGGGCTTTCTGCCCTCCCTTGGGAGGAAGATCGGGGTGAAATCCCCCATCTGCCTCCCATGTTGGGCAAAAAGACCGTCCACTTTCTATGGAGATGATGGGGGCATAGGCATCCACTACATTTACATATAAAACACATTCCTGGTGTCTTAGGGCACAAAAAATGGGGGCGGGGAGCAAGGACCCTTGCCCAAGTGGCTGCTCCCCCCCTCCCTGGTACCTAGTGGGTGGATCCATGCTTGGGGATCGCCCTCCTGCGGCAATCTCTAAGCCGGGATCCACTAGGGACAGGTACCATTAGATATGGTAGATTCTCCTGTTTCCAATGATACCTCCCCCGTCTTCCTCCCTCCGTGCTCAGGGGGCTGAGATAGCCCCCTGAGCACCTAGGCAGTAATACTGAAATTAGCTAATTGGCTCATTTCAGTTTCTGTTTCACGAAATGACGTCAGCATGACTTATGCGCTGATAGACATTTCATTGAAAGAAACTGAACAGCCTCAGGAGCAGTGGAAGCTCCCAAGGCTGTTTAGGGAGAAAGGAAATCCCTCTGGTGCCTGCACCAGAGGGATTTCAAGTGCCTTGAGTGTGGACGGCTGGGAGCTGTCTGACGCACACGAGCACTGTGGCATCGGACCACTCCCGGCCGTCTGACGCAAGGAAGGGGTTAATTTAACCAGCCAAAGGCTTTCACTTTAATAGGCCAGGCTGCACAGAGGAGAGCTACTTGTAAGTCGCTGGAGAGCTACCAGACTGATCCAGTAGCTCACAAGCTACTCATTGAAGAAGGCTGATATAAGCACTCTATTGAGTAAGGGGTCATAGTATGTTAGTATGTCACTAAAAAGTAGCATTTTTGTGAAATAAGTGCTTTTTTCACTTCCCCTCTCAACAGGTTGTTCAAATAAATTGATGTACTTTATTATTTATGTATTCTAATATTGAGGAGTGCACATTGTCTTGAAGTAGAACTGAATGTTATCTAGTGGCTGCACTAGCACTTTGAGCGTTTTTTTTTTACGGGGCGGAGGGTATATATATATGTATGTACTCTAGTTATGTGCACTTTATATACCTTGCATAACCAAGTACTGTATATTCGTAGGCAATGTGGCTGTAGATACACTTGCTCTGCATACTCCTGCCATCTAGTGTTGGGTTTCGAATTGTTGTGCAAGTTGTTTTTTAGGTCTCGTGACCTACAATGCGCGCAAGCGCATTGAGGGAGCGAGAATTCAAGTGCTAGAAATTCTCGTGAAACCACTGTTTTTTTGCTTCGGTTTTCATTAAATTCACGTGGCCACATGCACGCGCTTTTGGGCCATAAACTTGCATAGCCAGCTTCCCCCAGGCCGTAGCAGCACTCCTCCCACACCAGCACCTCCCCTCGCAAACACAGCCTTTACTTCTCCTCCCCTAACTTTGCCGTCAGAACTCTGCTCTCCCCTCAGGCGCCGTGACATACTTCAAAGGCTTATCACTTCACACGGCCGCAGGCCGTGCAACCAGAGCACTTCAGTTGGTGCGCAGCCCCCCTCCCAGCACTGCCTTGTTTTCCCTTTCTTTTCTTTTTCTTTACATTTCCTTTTAACCGTTTTACTTGGTCGTTAGTCGTTTATTAGACGATTCTTAAACTATCAACAACAATTAAAATACAGCAGCTGAAACAACAGCACTTTGAAATCGAGCGTTTTGTGTTTTTACAATATATTTAGTATTGTTAAGTTGTACTGTTTTGTGTGTGATGTATCTCAACCCACTTTATGGCACGCTCTTTTAGTGTTCGGAAGTTCGGTTATGTCGTAGGTATGACTGTGTACCATCAAGATGGGTAAACTTTTGGGACATAAACTTGCATAGCCAGCTTCCCCCAGGCCGTAGCAGCACTCCTCCCACACCAGCACCTCCCCTCGCAAACACAGCCTTTACTTCTCCTCCCCTAACTTTGCCGTCAGAACTCTGCTCTCCCCTCAGGCGCCGTGACATACTTCAAAGGCTTATCACTTCACACGGCCGCAGGCCGTGCAACCAGAGCACTTCAGTTGGTGCGCAGCCCCCCTCCCAGCACTGCCTTGTTTTCCCTTTCTTTTCTTTTTCTTTACATTTCCTTTTAACCGTTTTACTTGGTCGTTAGTCGTTTATTAGACGATTCTTAAACTATCAACAACAATTACAATACAGCAGCTGAAACAACAGCACTTTGAAATCGAGCGTTTTGTGTTTTTTTACAATATATTTAGTATTGTTAAGTTGTACTGTTTTGTGTGTGATGTATCTCAACCCACTTTATGGCACGCTCTTTTAGTGTTCGGAAGTTCGGTTATGTCGTAGGTACGACTGTGTACCATCAAGATGGGTAAACGCAGCACCTGGTCTTAGCAAGAAGATGGCTTTGTAAAAAGATATGATCTGATGCGTCTGGAACATGCGTTACGTTAGATAACATACTCTATGTTACGTTTTGATACACTATTATGTTTTGTTTGTTTGCTAATGTTGTCCATGGTTTACAAAACAACATTACGACTACAATGCAAGTTGATATACGTGAGCATCATGGAACCTATAATAAGACCTACCATTTTTATTTATTTTGCTAACCATCATAATATTTATCATATAAATTTACACATTTAAATACCCGGCTTCAGCGGGAATGCCCTTCCCTTCCGTAAGTAGCGGCCCCTTTCAGGTGCGCGTCCCAAACGCTCCGACTAGAGCCGCTTGGCGCTAACAGCGGTCCTTCATATCATCTGCTTTTAAGTATTAACCTGCCTCGGCGATCTTGTTTCTGAGAGGGTGGTCTGGAGTCTAGGCTAGTGTGGACCATTACAAAGGTTGCATGCCCAATTCGGAGGTCTAGGTCTTCGTTCGGTGGGCAGTGGGGGCTGATCCCCAGACAGAGCACCGGGAAGACCTGATGAAACCCGGCTTGATTTATAATCAAATACTTCATTTTCTTAAGATATTCGCCTGCTCTTCTTTTTAAAGGAAAGTACAGTTTGCAGTTGCACAGAAAAGGGAAAACAGAACCTAGATCAGAATAAAATATATATAGGCACACTCTACCTTCCCTTACCCCACATGTGTGTGCGTGTGAGGAAAACGTGTACGCATTGATATAGTTTGCGTGTGTGCCTACATCTTTTGCCGTTAGCGGACTAAAAAGACAAATTAAGCGCTGCCTAGATTCATATTTAATGACTGGTTCTCAAGACAAGTCCAGATGGACATTTTGTCTGTTATAACAATGAAACATTTATAGTGCAGAGGCACTTATGTACTTTGTATATATTTATGAAATATATCGCACTGATACTGTCGCTACAAGCCCCTGTGCGCGTGTGTAGTAAAACGAATGTCTGTGTAGACGTAAACGCTCATTATTCGTTTAGCACACTTTCATACATGTATGTATACGTACTTATCCAGCACCACCACTGCATCCACCACCACCACCGCATCCACCACCACCACCGCATCCACCACCACCACCGCATCCACCACCACATCCACCATCACCACCACATCCACCACCACATCCACCATCACCTCCACATCCACCATGACATCCACCGCCACATCCACCGCCACATCCACCACCACATCCACCACATCCACATCCACCGCATCCACCACCACCACATCCACCGCATCCACCACCACCACATCCACCGCATCCACCACCACCACATCCACCACCACATCCACCACCACACCCACCACCACCACACCCACCACCACCACATCCACCACATCCACCACCACTTCCACCACCACCACTTCCACCACCACCGCATCCACCACCACCACATCCACCACCACCACATCCACCACCACCACCGCATCCACCACCACCACATCCACCACATCCACCACCTCCACCGCATCCACCACCACCACACTCACCACCTCCACAACCACCACATCCACCACCACCACCACATCCACCCCCCACATCCACCACCACATCCACCATCACCACCACCACCACATCCACCACCACATCCACCACCACCATATCCCCCAGATCCACCACCACCACATCTATATGTGTGTGTGTGTGTGTGTGTGTGTGTGTGTGTGTGTGTGTGTGTGTGTGTGTGGCTCTGTGTGTGTGGCTCTGTGTGTGTGTAGGTGCAAATGCAATGTTCTTGGATTTTCGTCGCAATAAAATACACTGAACATAATCTTCACAAAAGTTATTTACAAACGTTTAAGCTATTGCCATTATAAATTACAATAACTTTTATTTAAGTATTAATTATTTACAAAATTAAAAGCCATTGTTATTTGTAATATCAATACATCTAAGTCACGTAAATACAACACACATTGCATTACAAATGCTATAGGTGTCACATTTGCGAAAGTTAATACTATTGACATTGTAACTGACAAAGCTATTAATTTTGCTATTTTCAAAACCAACACATAAATAAAACAAGCACTGGCGTTGCCAATAGGTCTCGCAGTAGGGAAGTTGGAGCTATTGGTTTTGTAAATGACAAAGCCCTTTATGTTTTTAAAATGAAAACAAAAATAAAAGGCATTGTTATTTGCAATTGTAATAGCTCCAACTTTCCTACTGCGAGACCTATTGGCAACGCCAGTGCTTGTCTTTTAAGAAGTTTTTCAAGTCACGAGGTCGAGTGAGTCCTCCATTTGCTGATATTGCGTTTGGGCATTTACTCCATTGTTATTGTTTTCTCTCCGCCATCTGATTCGGACGTGTGAACCTTCACTCTGTGTTTCCACAGCATTTGGTATGCTTCTTTGGTTCTTTAAGGCCCCCAGCGGTATTGGTTTTGATAGTGCTTTTCCACTTCTGTGCTTTTCAGAAAACTTGTCGGTTCAGGCTCCTTCCACCGATTGACCTCCCTGACACCACCCTTTCGGGCCTACCTCTCTGCACATCAGCAGCTTTATTAAAAATGCATTTCCGGTGATAGAATGCGCACCTTTTAGATTTTGCCTGCGTTGTCACATGAAATATCTACAAACTGACTTGCATCTTGTGTGCAATCTGTGCATTTCACCTGATCACAACGAGGTCGATTGCGACACCTGTATATGGTTTAGTTTAAAGAAGACCCTTGGGGACCGCAGGGCTCATTGGTTCGAAATGTTGTAGAAAGCCTTTTCAGTGATGAACATGCCCAAGAAGAGCTACCACCGAGGAAGGGGAGGCCTTCTCAATCCAGGATAGCTTTGGCTGTGACGTATAGGTGGACATTCAAATTCAGGAGATACCAGTTGCCCAGCACGTAAGTGCTGTGGACCCAGCTTCACCACTTAAGCCCACCAAGAAATCAGTGGCTTCTCCAGTCCTTCTATCAAAGGTCGTCGGACCACCACTGCCTTCTGGCCATGGTTAGAGGCGAAAACCTGTTTGACCGCCTGTTCTCGGGGCTGGCGCCAAATATTGCTATCAAGGCCAACCCTTCGACATTGAGCACAACCTACTCGGACCAAGAGCATATTTCACCAGGCAGCCCACTCTGTCTCCCTCGGCATGACACATCCCCAATTTTCGAAACCGAAACACCCGGTACCAAAACCTTCGGAGCTGAAAGACTCCAGAACAATTTCAGTTTCCACACCCCCTATCAAGCCCATTCTGGATAAGTTAGACAATCGCCAGAGGAAAACGCAGATCTCCAAGTGGTGACTGGCCGAATCCTTGCGACCCCTTCCTTTCCTCCACCTCTCAAGAGGAAGTTGACTTTTGAAGAGGTACTGGGATCTACCCCTTCCTCCCATGAAGAAAACCAAGGACAAGGCTGCAAGCCCTGCCTATCATCCTCCTACTACCCCATTTCCTTCTCTGCCACCATCACCTCCACCCTCATCCCCCCTAATTCTCCTCATCCGTTGTCACCAACACACGATCCACTAGATACCTCACCTCAGGGGTCACCACAGTCGGACACCGGGGAGGTAGGGGGGCATTAGGAGCATCTGATCTATGAGACATGTATGATACAGATCCCACTACACCTAATGACCCGGATTTGTACTGAGCTCGTCCCCCCGCCTGAAAATGCAACCTCCTACAAAGAGGTGATTGCAAGAGCAGCTGCTTTTCATAATGTCCAGTTGCACAAAGAATTCCTGGAACGCAATTGACTATTTAACACATTAGCCTCTACTCACGGGGACACTCAGTGTCTGGCAATGTTACCAGGCATAATTAGACATGCTGATGACCTCTTCAAAGGCCCTATTAGAGCATGGATCATCACCCTTAGGTGGGCAAGTAACATAAAGCTGCGCCTTCAGACCCCTTGTTCTTTCAGGGTCAAGTATCACTAGACTCCATTGTTACAACAACTGCACGCAAAAGGGTGAATAGGCTACCGGTAATACCCCACCCTTCCCTTGCCAGAAACGGAAAGTAAACACATAGCTGCTACGGGGAAAAGGGTTGATGCGCAAGCTGCCAACCATTGGCAAATTTCTAATTATCTGGCCCTGTTGGCCTTTATGATAGAGCCCATTGAGACAAGATGGGGGAACCTTTACAGTACCTCCTGAAAGAGCATAGAAAGAGGGGCCAACAAATTGTCACAGAGGGGCAGGCCATTACTGACAATTCCATTTGCAGTGCCCTTGACGCTGCAGATACTACAGCTAGAGAAATTAATACTGTTGTCCTTCTTAGGCGACACTCCTGGTTGAGGTGTTCCAGGTTTAAAGAGGAGGTCCCGCAGGCAGTTCTAAACATGCCCTTCAATAAAGAACACCACTTTGCCCACAGGTAGATTCCATCTTAGAGAAAATGAAGAAAGACAAAGACACAGCCAAACCAATGTTATGTTATGTTAAAATTTTGTGAAGCACGTAAATACCAAAATCAGCATCTCGGCACAAGTGTCAGACCTGATTGTCACCAGACAAGGCAGAGAAAAATTAAACGAAGGAGCAGAAGAGACAGGTTTTTAGTTGTTTCATTAAATTCAGATAATTAGGTTGTGCCCTGAGATGTTCAGGCATAGAGTTCCACCATTTGCAAGTAGAGTAGGAGAATCTTCTTCATCTCTAGTGCACTTTTTAAAATTCTGGGAGTGATTACTTGTATCGCTGCGCAGGACCGCAGAGTACGTGTAGGTACATACCATTTAAAGATTTTTTGGAAAAAGAGTGGACCAACCTAGTGAAAAGCCATATTTGCTCAACATAAGGCTTTGAACTTGAGCCGCGCCCTGATTGGTAACCAATTTAGTTCCATAATAGTTTGGGTGACAGAGGAACATTTTGGAAGATTCATCAGAACCCGGGCTCCTTCATTTTGAAGAGTTTGCAATTTATTGTGCATGCAAGTTTCGGCGCCTACATACAAGGCGTTGCATAGTCTAGTTTGGAAACTACTAGAGCTAGTATAACTCTTTTTCTCAATTCTTTTGGGAGGAAGGGAACATTTGAAAACATATTTTTAGAGTGAGAAAACAGGAGGACGCAACCGATTTGTGTGGTCTGTGAATGCTAGATTGGCGTCCAAGATGGAACCCAAGTTTCTTACTTTCTGAACTGGACGGTATAGTCCAGCAAGAACCAGAGGCGACCGCTCAGACTCAGGCAATCCGGCATGGGTCCTGTGCTGCAGACTTCAGCAGTGTCCGTCTTGGGCCAGTGCAAAAAGAGATATGCTGGATGGGAAGATACACTAGACAGCCCGGTTCCAATCGCCCGCCTCTGCTCGGGCGACCACCAGCCTCAGGGGGCACAAGCAGGCGCTGGGGTGCTATAGCAGACGCTGGGCACTCACCACCACCCTCCTGCCAGAGAGTTTGATCCTCCAAAACAGGTTAGTGCCAAAGGACCCAGACCGTCTCCGGTCAGGAATTACGACAATTTATAGGCGTCCCAACAGCACACTCAAAGCAGAGGCTGCTGCTGTGCGGGATGTGATGTCAGCCTCATCTTCGCCCCCAGGCTGCCAGGGCCAGGCCAACTGCAGCCTCCCAAGTGCCTGGGCCATGCAGCCGTGCACCACCCAAGCCAGCAGAACCAGGAGTGTGGCATCGCCCTGATATAGTCAGGCACAGGGGGTCTCCGTGCTCTGAGGGTCGATTCTGCGGCACAGAGCGTTTCAGCGTGGGCTGATCCCCGTCATGTAGCAAGGGTCAACCTGCTAGGTCTTGTAGGGTCGAGCATGTAGATAGGCCGCTCTGCTGAACCTCATGTGTTCCCCTCAAGGGGGGACAACGACGAGGGCAGCAAACGCCCCTACCCCTGATGAAACCCACACCAAGCAATGGCTGTTAGAAGGGTGTCGTCTGGCAGATTGGTGGACGATATTGGTTCGGCAGAGCCCTCTCAATGAGCTGCCATTTTGTGGCTCGGCTTGTCTCTGCTCCCATCCAGTAGCTCCAATTTGGTAAAAGTCTTGAAGGTGATAGCACCCTCCCTCTCTCCAGTCTTTGGTGTCATGGGCAAAGAATGTGTGTGTGGCCTCAGTGTCAGATAGTCCCAAGTGGATAAGGTAACCATAAGAATGGCTACAATTATGGCGTCATTGCTGTTTAGGGAGCCATAGCACTTCCATTAAGGGCCGTATCGTAAAGCTTTGTTCCAGTGTGCACCAGATTTTGTCTGATGTTTCCTTGCCCAGTCTACTGTATACCCTAGTTGAGATGTATCATATTACCTGTGTCCATTCAGTATCCCCAAGCACCCATGCTGTGATCATGCCTGCAGATATATTTGTGAAACCTTGTTTTTTCTCGTCCCACATAAAACCATTGCAAGGAGCCTGTATATGGAATAGTTTGTGTTTTGGTAGTGCGAGTGGAAGATTTTGAAACCATACAAAACACTTTAGGGGAGAATAGTAATTTCAAAGGAGGCAATCCTGCCGAGCCATGACAGAATATGAGTGTGCCATGATGATGTGAGGGATTTGATAGTTCTGGAAAGAAGCTTGGAATTACTTCTGACACACTCCCGAAGGTCAGGTGTTCCAGGTAGGTAAGCCCCTTGAGGGTCCACTGAAAGGATGTCTCCTGCTGTAATAAGTTAGCCAGTGATTGACCTCCCACTAAAATAACTACCCAGGACTTGCGTATGTTTATTTTGAGGCCCTCCTGATAATATACATTCAACAGTGAAATACATTCTCATAAACATTGTCTGAGGGCTGTGAGTATGAGCAAAGTGTTATTGACAAATGCTGAAATTGTGTATATAGTTTCTCTTAATTAGATGCCCTAGATTGCCTCAGTTTGCCGAATCTTTTGCCGTAAGTGTTCCAGATAGAGTTAAAAAAGCATTGATGCTATTGGTCAACCCTGCATCTCTATTCTGGGTGTACCTACACCGTTCACTAGGACCCTGGCCCATGGTGTTGTGTATAGGGAGTCTACACAGCCACAAAACCTGTCTCCCAAGCCTGCCTTATGGAGTGTTGCCCTCATTATGCCCCAGTCCATTCTATCAAATGCTTTTTCAGCATTAAGTAAGAGAAAGACCGCCTCCATGTATCTGTGCTTAGGGATGTCAATTAGGTGGAGTGCTTGTTTAGTATTGTTGGAGGTAGTGCAAGCTTGTATAAACTCCACTTGACCAGCATGAATCGGGCAAAGTAACACGGTCTCCATGCGGTTCTCCAAGATCTTTGCAAAAACCTTAACAGCAGTGTTCAGCAAGGAGATAGGTCTGTATGATGAACACATGAGTTGGTCTTTGCCATCGACTGAGATGTGCTCTGTGAGTACAACATAGGGTCGATAGTAAGAGTGCTAATTGTGGGGTGATTCTTTCATAGAAAGAGGCTGTAAAACAGTCAGGTCCTGGTGCCTTTTCTGTTTTGAAGTGTTTTATTACCATTAGAATTTCGGCCACAATGATCAGTTCATCTAAAGTCTACCTTTCGGTGGTTGTTGTTATAGTGCGAAGAGGTACTGAATAAAGGTACCTCTGCCTCTTGGGGATCAGGTGATTGAGCTCTGAAAGAGAATCCTAGTATGTGGAAAAAGTTGCAGTTTCTCTTCTTCAGTGGTCTGGACAACCCCCGTTTTATCTTTAACCTCCATTATCACCCCCTTTGTTTTAGCAGCTCATTGCTTGTTGGATAACAGAGTGCCTGCTTTCTTGCCCCCTATGTGATATCTTGATCCACTTCTAGCGAGAATATAATTGTCAATTTCGAACTCTAGCAAACTTAGCTGGCCTCTTAGCAACAGTAGTAGTGTGCCTACATTTTGGGAGGGGTTAGATTATGTTTCCATTTTAACTGTGTCAGCTCAGACCTTGGTTGTTCGAGAGCTATTTCCCTGATGCACTTCAGACTGGTCCCCTAATTAATAAACAACCTCCAGAGAATAGCCTTCAAGGCGTCCCAAATTGTTTGTGGGCCTATCTCCCCTGTGTCATTAAATTTTAGGTACCCATCAATGGCCTACCTGGATTTCGTGCACCACCATTTGGTCTCTCAGCTGGGAGTTGTTCAACTGCCAAATTTTGGGTGCTTGTTTATCAGCGGGCCTGGGTCAGTCCAGCTCCAGTAGGACTGGGCTGTGGTCTGAAACCATTTGAGGGAGTTACTCCATCTTATGGATGCTATAAGTCAAACTATGATCTAGCAGAAATAGACATTTTTCAACATAAAAATAACATGAATTATCCAGTATTTGGGTGTCTTTCATAGATTCACATGCCTGAATCATTCCCCGTCGTCGAGATGGGAGCCTCCGGTATATAAAAAAGTAATGTCCTATAGACATACATAGAAAAGAATAGGCCTAAGGATCTCACCTTAGTGTCCTATCCACGTCCTTATATAAAAAGGACCAAAACAGAGTAGGCCCAAGGGTCCCACCTTAGTGTCCTATCTGTGTCCTTTTGTAGAAAGGACCAAAGTAAAGAAACCAACCAATCAGCTACCACCTCCTTCTAGAACCTTCCTGTCAGGAGCCCAAGTCTCTCAGATTTTCTACCGCACGTTGTGCTAGGGAGTCTCCACCTGAGTTCTCCTCAGGAATCTTTCTTCTTTCTACAAAAAACGATTTTATTCAACTTCTATCATTATGGCTGATAGCCAGAAAAAAGGTCTCTTTAGAGCCTGTTCCTCCTGTGGCAACAAAAGGCTCCATGTAGAGGATAAACATGAAACCTGTTTATACTGCCTCTACCCTCAACATCAAGCCAAGGACTGCAAGATATGTCGGACCTTCTCAAACAAAACCCTCAAGGACCGAGAAGGACGCCTACTACTTTGGCTAAATAGGCTGAAGGACAGAACAGACGACTTGGTGTCAGAAGGTGAGAGTGTTTCTGGAACTTCGCATTTTTCCTTGAAGAGGCCAAGGGTTACTTCCCCTAGCCCCTCAGACACCCCTCCTAAGAAGACTTCTAAAAAGTCCTCAGAGGGCAGAACCTCAGTGTCTGGCAAGGATCTTCCTGTCATCAGGAAGCAGCCGCTTGTCTTGACAACGACGACAGCGTCGATGGTCTCTTCAGCGCACAAAACTGTCTCGACGTCGACGACGACAGTGTCGACGACGACAGCATCGTCGGCCGCCTCCTCGATGACGAGGACGACGCCTTCATCGTCGGCGAGTAAGCCTGTGCCGTCGACTATTCCAGTCACTTCATCGACGACGAAGACGACGACGTCGACACCGTCGACGAAGACCATACCGTCGACGAAGCCTATCTCGTCGACGAGGAGCGTTCCGTCGACGGGAAAACAGTCGACGGCGGAGTCATTGCCATCGACGAAGGCCGCGTCGACGAGAACACCGTCGACGGAGACACCGTCGACGACAGGTAAATTACCGTCGCCGAAGGTAATTTCTGCTACGGCACCGTCGACACAAGCGTCGACGACTGCAGGAACATGGAAAGAATCCGAGCTGCTGTCACATGCCATGGATGCCTTCCCGCCTCAGACATCCCATATTACCATTAAGATCACGAAAAGGCCAATTACGCCAGTCCTGACGTCGCCCAGTAAGGTGCAGCAACTACCTCCAACATGCCTATTACAGGGTGAAGAGTCGGAGGAAGTGTTATATACTCAAGCCACTAGCCCATCAGACTTGGTACTTAAGTGCCAAAGCACAGACGAGGAGCCGGAAGAGGAGGAACAAATTGAGCAATCAGTCCACTCTCAAGTACAAACACATGTTACACCAATGGTGTGCCTACCAGCATCCATTGTCTTGGACCTGCAATTCCTAATAAAGGACTACAAGGAGCGGTTTCCGGAAAAACGCACTACGCCTGCACTTCCAGCTGCACAGGTACCTACTCCTTTGTCTCGACACAAGCCACCTCCACTGGTGCTTAGTAAAGACCAGGAGCCAACACTAGACATTCACTCGTCTGACGACGAGGAGAGAGACCAGGAAGAAGGCGAGGTCCATGACGACGAGTCAGACCCAGATGCAGACCAGGACTATGGTACACATTCTCCGGCCTCTCCAGAACCACAATCCAATCTTCGGAATCACCACCCGCAGACATCGGTGAATTCCATAATCTGGTAGAACGAGCTGCCAAACGCTTCCATATGTCTATGGAAACTCAGGAGACTGAATGCTTCCTTTACGATTTCAAGGAGCCCACAAAAAAGACAACCATGTCAATCCCCATCATTGACTTTATCTGGAAACAAGGCAAACAACTAATGCAAACGCCGGCATCCATCTCAGTGGTAGTGCCCAGGCTAGATAAAAAATACAAGGCAACCTCATTGGCGCCAGCATGCCTCACAGGTCACCCCAAGGCAGACTCCGTGGTAACCCAAGTGGCGCAGAAAAACTCGCGAAATCCAGCATCGCCGCTGTCGACGCCACCTGACAAGGAGGGCAGAAAACTGGATTCCATCGGCAAACGTTTCTCCACCACGTCGGCCATGACGGTGAAAGTGGCGAATTCAATTGCGCTTCTGGGCCGTTACAATCGTCAACTCTGGGCAGACATTGCGCCCTATCTATCTAATCTGCCAGAGGATTTAAAGGAGGAGGCTCATTCGCTTCTCTTAGAAGGCCAAACATCTGCCTCCGAACTCATTGACTGCGCAATGGATGTCGCCATGACTGGTTTCCGGGAACTGACAAGGACTACCATACTGAGAAGACAAGGCTGGCTCAAGGCCACCTCTTTCCGCCAGGAAGTGCAAACGAAAATACTCGATATGCCCTACGATGGCCAGCATCTCTTCGGCGAAAAAATTTATGAGGCCCTCACCACCATTAAGAAGGACACAGACACTGCCAAAGCCCTCGGAACTCTGCAATTCCGAAACCAGTCCTTTCGTGGAAGCAGAGGAAGAGGTCAATCTTCATATAGGGGTTCCTACCAGAATAGGTCCTCCTATTCGTACACCCAGAGCAAAACGCAATACCAACCGCTACAAAACCAGCAAGGACGCCAGACTTCCTACGGCAAGTCAAACTACAGGGGAAAAAACAAAAAAGACCTACTGGCAACCGCCAATGACTCGTTTCAATGGCCAGTCCATCCACCATCGCATTCTTTAAAAATTGGAGGAAAACTCACATATTTCCTAAACAACTGGCAGAAGATAACAACAGATCGGTGGGTTCTCCAACTCATTCAATTTGGACATTCTCTAGAATTTGTTTCAACCCCCCCAACAACACCACCTTGCAAACGGTCCCACAGGCACCTACGGCTGCTTCTTCAGGAAATCGCTTCCATGCTCCAAAAAGGAGCGATAGAGAGAGTTCCTCATGCCCACAAAGGGAAAGGTTTTTACTCCCACTTCTTCCTAATCCACAAAAAAGGGAGAAAGTGGAGGCCAATCCTCGACCTCAGAGCACTCAACGTGTTCCTAAAGAAACAATCGTTCCACATGGTAACACTACAGGAAATCCTGGGTCTCCTGGAGGAAGGGGACTACATGACGTCCTTAGACCTACAGGACGCCTACTACCATATTCCTATTCTCAAAGGGCACAGGAAGTACCTCAGGTTTGCGGTAGCAGGACAACACTACCAATTTCGGGTCCTTCCGTTTGGCCTCAAATCTGCCCCACGGATATTTACCAAATGCCTCTCCCCTGTGGCGGCCTTCCTTCGTCAACAGGGTCACCAGGTCTTCCCATACCTGGACGACTGGTTGGTAAAAGCACCATCTGCGACAGCCGCAGCCACATCCTCCAGCGCCTGTCTGACTATTTTCCACCGACTAGGTTTGACCCTCAACCGCGAAAAGTCGGCACTGGAACCCGACAAGGTCATTACATTTCTTGGAACAACCCTGGACACGGAACACGTCAGAGCGTTCCCCTCTCAGGAGAGAAAAGTCAAACTCATCTCCCTGGCCACGTCAGTGGCATCACGGAAGACTCTACCGGTCCGCACCTTCAAGTCCCTCCTCGGCATGATGTCCTCATGCATCATGCTCATTCCCCACTGCCGCCTCAAAATGCGCCCCCTCCAGGAGGAGCTGACGAAGCGATGGACACAAGCTGCGGGATCATTCGAAGACCGCATACGTGTTACTCGAACCATGGTCAACCACTTACAGTGGTGGAGATCGCTCAAACACCTGTCACAGGGACTTCCGTCCTGCTTCCAGCAGAACCACACGTAATAACAACGGACGCATCCCTAGAAGGCTGGGGAGCGGTCCTCCAAGAACTCCAGATCAACGGCAAGTGGACGACACAGGAAACCAAGCTCCACATCAATCTACTGGAGTTAAGAGCGGTTTTCCTAGCTCTACAATCGTTCCTGCCTCACATTCGAAACTCCCCGGTGCTCGTCAGAACAGACAACACCACGACGATGCACTACCTAAACAAACAGGGGGGGACGCGATCACTCTCACTATCTCGAGAATCGCAAAGAGTCTGGAACTGGCTTCTGGAACATGGAATAACGCTGAAAGCGGAGTACGTCCCGGGCAAGGACAATGTCTTGGCGGACGCTTTGAGCAGAGAGAGTTCTCCATCCCACGAATGGGAGCTGGACACGTAGGTGCTGGAGCACATCTTCGCGGAGTGGGGAACCCCGCAAATAGACCTTTTTGCCACCAGAGAGAACGCCAAATGCCCAAGCTTCGCAAGCAGGCATCACCACCCAGGAACCCTCGGAAATGCATTTTCCATCGCATGGCGCAACGTATTTGCGTACGCCTTTCCGCCATTTCCACTGATACCCAGGGTTCTCAGGAAGATGAAGTCCGAGCCCTGCACTCTGATCCTGATCGCTCCATCCTGGCCGAGGCAGCACTGGTTTACATACCTTCATCGCCTCTCTGCCCGGCCACCTCTCCGCCTGCATCATTATCCAGCCCTGCTCACTATGTCACAAGGGCAGGTTCTCCACCCGAATCTGACCTCTCTAAACTTGTCAGCTTGGCTCCTGAATACCGCAAATTCAGCCACTTAGACATCCCGCAGGAGTGCAGAGACGTCCTTGCAAAGGCTAGAGCGGACAGCACTAATAAAACCTACTCACTAAAATGGAAGCAGTTCTGTTCTTGGTGTGACGCTAAAGGCTTGCACCCTTTCCACATTACTCCACAGCAACTGCTACCATACCTATTGCAGCTAGCGCACTTGGGCCTCGCGCATGCATCCATCAAAGTGCATCCATCAAAGTGCATCTAGCGGCGATCTCCAGATTCACAAGGACTTCTAAGGGTCCATCCCTGTGGGCGGACAGACTGATAAAGCAATTCCTTAAAGGCCTTTTCAGGTCTTTCCCACGACCAAGACCAATCCCTCCGTCGTGGCACCTCAATGTGGTCCTTCACCAACTAATGAAGCACCCCTTCGAACCCATCCATAAAGCGGAGATCAAATTCATCTCATGGAAAACGGCCCTCCTCCTGGCTTTAACCTCTGCCAGAAGGGTCAGTGAGTTGCAGGCTCTCTCAATCCAAGATCCTTTTATGCAGTTCAGGGAGGACAGGGTCATTCTCCGAACTAACCCTCGGTTTATTCCGAAAGTCCCCTCGGACTTCCACCTGAACGAACCAGTGGTACTCAGGTCATTCTTTCCAAACCCTACCACTGCAGCCGAGAGAACTCTGCATTCATTGGATCTGAAGAGATGTCTCAAATTCTACATCGACAAGACACAACACTTCCGAAAGTCATCTCAACTCTTTATTGCCTTTAGTAGACCACGCAAAGGCATGCCTCTGACGAAACAAAGTATTTCAAGGTGGATTTCCTCAGCGATCACCTTTTGTCACGACAAGGCTGGTCGGCCTCTAGACTCACGAGTCAAAGCTCATTCGACAAGAGCCATGTCCACGTCTGCGGCGCTGTTTGCTGGAGTGCCGGTATTGGACATCTGCAGAGCGGCGACCTGGAAGTCCCCGCACACCTTCACCAGGCATTATTGCCTGGATACTGAGCTGATGAAGGATGCAGCAGTGGGCCGAGCAGTGCTTCGCCATCTATTCCAGTGAGGTGAGCCTTCCTACATCCCTCCATCCTTTACTGGTATGCACATTCTTTTACTTATATTTACATGACAATGCATTTTGGTGGTTTGCAGTCGCGTGATATGTATTATCTACAGACTCATATATGATGTTCCATCAAAAATGTGCATAATATATTGCTTGCTACTCTGATTCAGGCATGTGAATCTATGAAAGACACCCAAATACTGGATAAGAAATGCGTTACTTACCTGTAACTGCAGTTATCCAGTATTAGTGTCTTTCATAGATTCACATGCACCCTCCCGCCTCCCCTGGAGGGACTCACCTATCTCTCTAACAAGTTTACGCCTAACTAGCTTGGTGCGTACGAAAATCTGAGAGACTTGGGCTCCTGACAGGAAGGTTCTAGAAGGAGGTGGTAGCTGATTGGTTGGTTTCTTTACTTTGGTCCTTTCTACAAAAGGACACAGATAGGCCACTAAGGTGGGACCCTTGGGTAACTCTGTTTTGGTCCTTTTTATATAAGGATGTGGATAGGACACTAAGGTGAGATCCTTAGGCCTATTCTTTTCTATGTATGTCTATAGGACATTACTTTTTTATATACCGTAGGCTCCCATCTCGACGACGGGGAATGATTTAGTCATGTGAATCTATGAAAGACACTAATACTGGATAACTGCAGTTACAGGTAAGTAACGCATTTCTTGTTTAATATATTATCACATTTCCAAAGGATATTGTTGTTGAAATATACATTATATACATTAGTTTGCAGAATATAGTTATCACTTTCAAAGAGAGAGAAAGGACAATCCAAAGCAGTGTTAAGAATGTTGGTGTTGTGTCATAGAGAAAGGATTACAAAGTTTAGCTACGGAGGCCGAAAAAAGAACAAATGTTTTAACATTATAGGAGATCTGATGAATCTTTGTTTCTTTCCTAAGTGTGTAAACTAAGGCTGGAGGTGATTTTCATACATGCTTTGAAACAGATAAAGGACTAGACTAGTGAGAGTTCCAGAGAATGCTCTCTCCAGTATATGCATTTAGGCTAGAGTGGAGCACAGGACCCTATAGGCTCTCCTGCCTAGAATTCTGAAAAATGGCCATAAATTAACAGGCCCAAGTCATACTAGTGACTTTGAATTGAACCAGGAGAGTGTGGTACCTGGGATTTCTAAGCATGAACATTTATCCTCTGATCAAGCTACCAATCCAGGAGAATCTTTTGTTGTTACAGCAGGGTAGGGTTCTGTGCCTGAACCTACTCAATTTACACATCCATGTGTGGAGATTGAGCAAAAGAAGTAGACTGTGTTCAATCTGTGTAAGAAATTTGGTTATTGATTGGGGAGGGGGCGGGGGTGTGTGAAAACCCTACTCAAGCAACAACCACAGTTTGTTAAGATGAACCACAAATATCACTAAATTAACCTGTGCTTAACCCTTTGGTGGCTTGGCACAAAAGTAGTCAGGGTTAACTCAGAGGCTCTGTGTAAAGTATTTATGCAGCACACAAACAATACCAAAGTCAATTTTAATAAATAAAATAAGACCAAAACGACAAAAATCCAATCAGTAGAACCAGAGGTATGCAGGTTTAGGTAAGTATGGCACCTAATATCACAAACTCCCACTCTGTCATCTGATTGTGCTAGATCCGGAGAAAGTCGGGCCGACAGTGATGTAGTGGAGTCCAGATACAGGAAACCGGTTAGTCTAGCTGAAAAAGTTACTTTCTGAAAGTTCAGGAGTCCAGAACTTCAGGGTTTCTCCTTTTCTTATAGAGGAGTGCATTCTGATGCCAGCCAAAGGTCCAGGATGTGGGGAGGCACCTCTTGGAGATCAGGGACTCACTCTAGCATAGGCCAGCAGGAATCAGGCAAGTCCAGTGTCAGCTGGGTGGTTGCAGGAAGGCCTCTTAAACATGTTGTGTCCCTGTAGCTCAGAACAGGCGGTCAGCTAACTGACCTTGGAGTCATTTTGCCTGGGAGGAAGGGAGCAAGTCCAGTCTTCTTTCACTGAGAGCAGAGCAAACCTCAAGCAGCCGGGCAGTCTTCTGGTAGCAGCAGGGCACCCCTCTGAGGAAAAAGGCAGACCCCAAGCAACAGGGCAGTCCTCTGGTAGCAGCAGGACAGACCTCTGAGTAACAAGGAAGGCCTCAAGCAGCAGGGCAGTCCTCTGGGAACAAGGCAGTCCTTCTTCTGTAATGTCCACAGGTCCCGGCGTGTACTGAAGAGTGGCTCAGAAGGTCTAATATTTAAACCTGGTGCCAGCCTTTTGAGTGGGGGTATTTTCTGGGCTACCCCCTCATCTAGTTCTGGAAAGTTCTTTCCTTCCTCTGCCAAGGTTGCAGGAAGTCTGGGGTGAAAAAAGACTAGTGTCAAGTTCCTTTGTGTGTGCTGGAGGCAAGCCCATTGAAATGTAAGTTAGGCAGGGAACGGCTCCGCCCCAACCATCCTGGCAGAATGGCCTATTCTGCCCACCACTAGATCTCTATTGTTTACTGTCTGCACCAGCATGCATTCTTAATGGAGGAGTCATTAAGAGGCTCAGACAGCTGGAATCTCCTACAAGGCCTTAGAAGCTAACGGAAAGAAACAGGTTAGTGTTAGATTCCTTACCTTAGAATATCCCCAGGCGTCAGACTGGATCCGGAAAGTTTTGCGTAGCAGTACCCCTGCGCGTCGGTAGGGGTCGTCTGCGGCTCCGCGTCCGTCGTCGGCGCCGGGATGATGTCATTGGAGCACTTAGACGCCGCCCTCGCGCGCTGACGTCAGTACTTCTTTTTCCGCGCCAGCAAGCGCAGATCTGGGAAGAGCAGTACTCTTAGTCATTTTTTGACTAACTTTTTGATCTATTTTGGATCACTTCTCGAGTTGATCTTCGACTCGCGGTGCCGGTAGGGATGCCTGGGTTTAAACCTTGCGAGGATTGTCACCGCTTGATGTCGATGACCGACCCCCCACCGTCTGTGCCTTTACTGTCTCAGGGCCGACCACGATGACAAGTCGTGCCCCGACTGCCAGGCCTTGACCTCGAAGGCTAGGCGGTAGCGTTCCCATAAGCGACTCGAGCTCCGGCAGTCGGCCCCGTGCCGCTCGAGGTCCCGGTCCAGGAGGAGGTCGAGGGACCGGTCGCGGGGCCGCAGTCATCGCCCCTCGACGAGTCACCACCACTCGTCGGGCTCCAAATCCTCAGGTAAGTTGAGGCACTCGAAAAAGAAGTCGAAGAAGCGTCATCGCTCTTTCGACTCCCCCCGACGTTCACGCGAAGCGGCCGGGGGTTCGGGCGACACCGCCCACGTGGCTCCGCAAGAGCCGCAAGCGCCGCGTCCAGCTCCACACCCGCCTGTCCCTGGGCTGCACGCGACACCGGAGGAGATTTGTGACTTCCTCGTGGTCATGAGGACTCACTTCCCTCCGTTGAGCCCTGTCGAGGCGCCTTTGGGCCCCGCGGGTCCGTCTGGGATCCCTAGTGGGCCGGCAGCTCCGGCCACGGCACCGCCGCAGGGCTCCACAGGATCCAGGCCTGGATCCGGGACGTCGACAGTCGACCTTACGATCCCTCCGTTGACGCCGTCCCCTAGGGTGTCGCCCATGACGCCGTCCCCGGACGACGAGGTTCCAGCCCCGATCTGTGAGCCATTCACCGATGACCCGGCTCTATCATTTTTCCCTGACTATCAGGAGATGGATGACGAGGAGGACTGGGAGGGGCCTGAGGACCCTCTGGCACTGCAGTGCCAGTTGAGCCAGGACTGGGCAGACGAGCTGGGGAGGCCAGTGGTCTGGACACTTCGCCCGACACTGGATTTGTCTCCCCTCCTACCGTGGCTACGGAGGAGGGGGCTGCTTACAGCGTGGTGTTGACTAGGGCAGCCTAGGCCTTGGCTCTTGAGCTCCCTGTCGCGGCTGTGAGGACTAACCTCCTCACTGAGGTGCTCAAACCGCAGGCAAGCTCCTCGGAGCCTCTTCTGGCGTTTAACAAAGCCCTCACTGACGTTCTGGTGGGCACCTGGTCCAAGCCCTCTACGGGCCTTCCTGTAGATCGGAACGTGGCCCGACGCCACAGCCCGGCTCCGGGCGACCCCAGCTTCCTGTCCGTTCACCCCACCCCCAAAAGCCTGGTGATCCAGGCCTCTACATCCCAGACCGCATTCCCGACCGCTCCTCCGGATCGGGAATCCAAAAGGTACGATTAGTTTGGGAAGAAACTGTTCTCCTCCCTGAGTTTGGGGTTGCGGTCTGTCAACACCGCCTGCCTTTTGGGCCATTACACCCACTCTCTGTGGGATACGGTTGCGGAAGTGCTGCCGCAGTGCCCGGTGGAGGTCCAGGCAAAGCTTACCCAAGCCCTAGCGGAAGGGCGGGATGCAGCACGCTATTCGATACGGTGTGGACTCGCCGCCACGCCTGGCTGAGGTCCGCCAACTTTTCGGGGGATGTCCAGGCCACCCTTATGGACATGCCTTTTGATGGCCGTCGCCTCTTTGGCGACAAGGCGGACAGTGCGCTGGAGCGTTTCAAGGTCTCCAGGGCTACGGCCAAGTCCTTGGGCCTCGGCCAACGCCAGCAAACCTCCGCTTTTCGCCCCTTTCGTGGCTAAGGAAGGGGCGCCCCCACACGTCCAGCTAGCCACAGGCCGCAGAACCAACCTCAACGTGCTCGCGGACGTGGTAACTGCCGTGGCGGTGCCAGGGGACAACAGCAAGGTCAGTCCACATCCGCCCGCGCAGCATCTGCCTCAAAGCCCTCCTAGTCTGAGCTTTCAGGCACATTCAACGCCAGTGGGGGGCAGGGTTCGCCATCACCTCCTCCACTGGCGTACCATCACATCGGACAGGTGGGTGCTGCAAATCGTCCGAAGGGGCTACTCCCTCCCCTTTGAGGCGACCCCTCCAGCCATGCCACCGCAGTGCCACCGCATGTCGGGGGATCACTTGCAACTTCTGCAGGAGGAAGTTATGGCCCTCTTGGTCAAGGGGGCCATCGAGCGCGTTCCTGGGCCAGAAGTAGGACGTGGTTGCTACTCCCACTACTTTCTGGTTCCCAAGAAGGGCAAAAGAGGCCAAAGCCCTATCTTGGACCTCCGGAGCGTCAACGGCTTTCTCCGGAAGGAGAAGTTCAAGATGCTGACTTTAGCTCAGGTCCTAGCTGCCCTGGACCCTGGAGACTGGATGGTAGCGTTGGACTTGCAGGACGCATATTTCCCGTTCTTCCGGCCCACCGTCGTTACCTGCGGTTCACGGTAGGCCACGAGCACTTTAAGTTTACCGTGCTCTCCTTTGGCCTTACCAGCGCCCCTCGGGTGTGATGGCGGTGGTCGCAGCTCATCTGCGCAGATCAGGGGTCTCAGTCTTCCCCTATCTCAACGACTGGTTGTTGAAGGCAGGCTCACCCCAGACAGTAGTCAGCCACCTCCAGACTACGGCCGACCTCCTGTACCTGCTGGGGTTCTCCATCAATGTGCGGAAGTTACACCTGTGCCCCTCTCAGAAGCTCCTCTTCATCGGAGTGGTTCTGGACTCGGCGCAGTTTCGGGTTTATCCTCCCGAACTGCGGGTTCGGGATGTTCAGGCTCTGATTCCGATCTTTCAGCCTTTATCCCGAGTCTCAGTCAGGTTGCTCTGCGGCTTCTGGGGCTGATGGCCTCCTGCATCTTTCTGGTGCATCACGGCAGGTGGCAGATGCGGGCTCTGCAGTGGGACCTGATGTTTCAGTGGGCCCAGCATCAGGGCAACCTGTCCGACCACGTGCGGATCTCAGAGGGCACTGCAAGACAGTTTCAGTGGTGGCTCACGGACAGCGATTGGGTCAGCGGCAGATCCCTCTCCCGGAGAACGTAGTTGTGACGGATGCGTCCCACCGGGGCTGGGGGGCCACATGGAAGAGGCGTAGAACAGAGGACTCTGGTCTCCGGCGGAGTCCCGGCTCCACATCAACCTTCTGGAGCTGCGGGCGATCCGGCTTACACTGAAAGCATTCCTTCCCTCTGTCTGGGGAAGTGTAGTGCAGGTGTTCACGGACAACACCACCGCCATGTGGTACTGCAACAAACAAGGGCGGGGTGGGGTCGTGGACCCTTTTTAAGGAGGCTCTGCGCCTCTGGCAATGGCTGGAAGTCCAGGGCGTCACCCTGGTGGTTCAACACCTGGCAGGTTCCCTTAACGCCAGGCGGGCGAACTCGGCCGCCTGTGCATGATGGATCACGAATGCTTCTGAACTCGGACGTGGTCCAAGGCCTCTTTCAGCAGTGGGGAGAGCCTTGGTTAGATCTATTCGCCACAGAAGAGAACCCGCAATGCCATCAGTTCTGCGCGTTGGAATTTCCAAGGCGGCACTCGCTCAGAGACGCTTTTCGTCGCGAGTGGAGCTGCGGTCTGTTGTACGCCTTTCCGCCTATACCACTTCTGCCCAGAGTGCTGAAGAAGATCTGGCGCGACCGGGCCCAAGTCATCCTTGTGGCTTCGGACTGGGCAGGAAGATACTGGTATCCCGAGCTACTCAGCATGTCAGTCGATCCCCTGATTCGTCTGCCTCTTCAGGAGGACCTTCTGTCGAAGCAGCAGGGGACGGTCCTCCACCCGAACCTGTCCAGTCTACACCTACATGTGTGGAGATTTAGCGGCGACAGTTGAGGCCATTTGACTTGCCTCCTGAAATCTGTGATGTGATTCTGGCAGCCAGGCGCCCCTCCACAAAATTGGTATACGCCTGCAGGTGGAACAAATTTGTGAGCAAAGGCTGTGGATCCGCTTTCTGTCCCCCTTTCGGAGGTTCTCCTCTTTCTTCTTTCTCTTGCCCAGCAGGGCTCTGCTCTGGGCACTATCAAAGGCTACCTCTCTGCCATTTCAGCCTTCTTGAGGCTTCCTGATCAGCCTTCTCTTTTCAAGTCCCCTGTTGTCAGTATATTCTTGAAAGGCATCACACACGTTTCCTCCTGTTCCTTTTGTGATGCCTCAGTGGGACTTGAACCTTGTTCTAACCTATTTGATGTGTGCTCCTTTCGAGCCACTTCACAATTGCCTTCTTCGTCTTCTGACTCTTAAGACTGTATTCCTGGTTGCAATCACCTCTGCCAGGCGAGTCAGTGAGCTCCAGGCTCTATCTTCTAAACCTCCTTTCCTCTCTGTCCAGCCGGACAAAGTTGTCTTGAGAACTCGTCCTTCTTTCCTGCCCAAGGTGGTTACAGCCTTTCATATCGGGCAGTCCATCACCTTGCCCACCTTCTTTCCGCCTCCGCATCCCTCGAAAGAGGAAGAGAGGCTCCCATCATCTGGACCCAAAACGTGCGCTCTGCTTTTATCTTGACCGCACACGCCAGGTCCGGGTGGACGACCAGCTCTTTGTTGGTTACGTGGGCGCTAAGAAGGGACGGACGGTGCACAAACGGACCATCTCTCGCTGGGTCGTTTTGTGCATCAAGGTCTGTTACTCATTGGCCAAGAAGGAGCCTCCTGTGGGGCTACGCGCCCATTCCTCTCGGGCCACGACGGCTACCACTGCCCTGGGTCGGGGAGTCCCCTTGCAGGACATCTGTCAGGCAGCTACGTGGGCCCCCTCTGCACGCGTTTGCTAGACACTACTGCCTAGACAGCCAAGTCCGGAGAGATGGCTTTTTCGGCCGTTCCGTTCTCCAGTATTTTCTGGTGTGATCTTGGTTTGCAGACCCACCACCGGGGTTGGTATTGCTGGGGTATCTATTCTAAGGTAAGGAATCTAACACTAACCTTTTTCTTTCAGATGCACAAGTTACTTAACTTCGGTAACAATTTATCTGTGAGAAACAGTAGTTAGTGTTATATTCCTTACCGCCCCACCCATCCTCCCCGTTCTGCGAACCGATATCTACGGTTAAGGTATCTCCCTTTGAGGGCCCTAGTTTCATAGCACCAGTGTCGGTCTCTGGCATGGCTCTTTGTTCCTGGCGCGGAAAGCTATGTACAAGAACTGACGTCAGCGCGTGAGGGCGGTGTCTAGTGCTCCGACGACGTCATCCTGGCGATCACGACGCCGTCGACGGACGCGGAGCCGCAGACTACGCCTACCGACGCGCAGGGGTACTGCTACACAAAACTTTCCGGATCCAGTCTGACGCCTGGGGATATTCTAAAGTAAGGAATCTAACACGAACTACTGTTTCTCACAGATATATCATTACCGAAGGTAAGTAACGTGTGCTTTTGGCTAGTAAATGGCAACTTTCTAAATGTTGTGTTTTCAAGATTGCATTCTAAAATCCAACTTTACCATTAAAGAGGATTTACAATTACAATTCATTTGAGTCCAGATATTTCTATCTGCTCCCAATCAAAATGTAGCACTTATTAAAAGTTGTGAGGTAACCCAATGTAATCTAATTGGAAAAATAGGCCTTACAGTAGTGAAAAACAAATTTTGGAGTTTTTCACTACCAGGACTGTAAAACCTAAACCCACACAACCTACTTTTTTAATGAAATGCATCCTGTACCTGTGGGACTTTAGGGGTGACTTATATGTATTAAAAAAATGGCTTAAGCTTGGCAAAAAGTTTATTTTGCCATGTTGAATTATCAGTTTAAAACTGCACTGCAGTGGCAGGCCAGAGACACGTTTTAAAGTACTCTGGGGGAAAGCAGCAGATTCCCGGTGTCAGGGTCATGATTTAAGCCCGGGCTCAGAACCGCAGTTGTCTCAGGGTGCCTGCTAGCCTCCCCTGATTAAAGGGAAAAGCGGCCTGAGCGATATAACGGCAAAAGAAAGCTTTGGGCGGAGGATGCAAAATGGCAACTGGTGGGATCTGCCGCCAACGGCTGATCGCCGGTACCGCTGCGTTGTGCAGGGTCCGCCTGTGGAACCCTAGGGGTGTGCGTGCATCAAGACGGAGACGGGAGTGCACTGGCCGGGCACTAGCAGAGAATTGCAATCAGTTGAACTGAGAAAGTCAACACACTGCGGGCCGTCCGGGGGCAAAAATGGCGAATACTAGGACCAAAAAGGTTCCCACCATCAAGAACCTCTTCACAAAAATCCCTGCCAAGTGAGCAGGTCAGGCTCCGGGGGTGGCCTTGCCGAAATGCCAGACGATGGGAGCAGAACATGGGCAGGAAGCAGGTGAGGAGGGTCCAGTCACCTGGGGATTCATGGAGTTTCTCTTTGGCTTCTTGAGGGACGACATTGCAATGTTGAAGACGAAGATGGTGAATGATGTGAGGGACCTGCGCCGTGAGGTGGGCGAACTGGAGCAGCGGGTGGATTTTGGCATCACCTGATTTCTCCACAGAGAGGAGGAATTGGAATGATGCCGTAGCAAAATACTTGAACTTGAAGACCGTAATGTCGACCTCAACTACTATCTAAAAGACCTAGAAATTAAGACCAGGAGAGCTAATATAAGAATTAAGGGGGTTCCACTTCAGGCAGATGGCAATCGCCTCAAGGACTAGGTTTCACGGCTCTTCCGCCAGATAGTCCCAGAATTGAAGGGCGCTGTGATTCCTTTGGATTGCACACACAGAGTGGGTCATCCGTGCTCCTCTCCAGGTAACCCCCGGACATTCTTTCATGCCTACACAACTACTGCCAGAAGGAGCTTATAATGAATGTGGTATGCGACCAAGCTCACGTCATGTTTGAGGGGATTATGGTGCGCCTATTTCAGGACCTATCACCCTACAGCATCATCGTAATATGAAACTTATTATAGATTTCTTGAGGGAGAAGAGTGTGCACTACAGATGGGGTCACCCCTTTCGCCTTGTGTTCATATGGAAAGGTGAGACGCGCTCGACCCGCACCCCTCCAGAGGAAGCAGCGATCCTGGGCCTCTACCTGGAGCAGCAGGGCAACTGGGCTGATGGCAGGCGGTCAGCCTCGCGCTCTAGTGGCTGGACCAGCAGAGGCCCCCCCCCCGAGGCCGACTCCCAAAACTCGTGAGCAAACCATCCTCAACCAAGAGCATCATGGAAAGCTCGTCCCTGCTTCAACACCTTACAAAACAAGACTCTGCGCGGGAACAAGAGGAGGAATGAAGAATCTTGGAGGCACAAACACAAAACCCGAACTTTGTTAACACAGATTAGCCTGACCATGGCGAAATCATAGCAGGCTCCAATTGGACACAGATTACGCACACTGCTGGTCCGACTCTGGGCTCTGCTTCAGGGTTGAACAGTGATATCAGCGTGCGCTGGCGGAGGACTCCTTAGAATGTCAACTTCTTAGACAACTCACGAGGTCTGCCGACGAAGTGGACCCCTACTACGTATACACTAGTTTTTCACCAGTTGGTTATGTTGTTTATGTTTCATTGCATGTTTTCTTTAAATCAAGCTCATATACCACCCACACTCAAGATTGTCCAGATCCAACAAATAGAGAACACTGAGTTACTTCTTAGAACCGCTGCCACGCTCCACTTTAACACTTAGTCATGATATGGGTGGTTAGCCTTAATGTGAGGGGCCTTAACTCTCCAGCAAAGATAATAGCACTTTTGACGCAGCTAAAGGCAACGCAATGTGATAAATGTCTCCTGCAAGAAACCCACCTTGTTAAAACGGATTGGAGTCGTATGCGATCTAGGTGGTTCGACAAGCAATTTTGGTCAACCGGACCAAGCAAGAGAGCAAGGGTTGCTATATTACTCGCAACACACTTCCAAGGCCGGGTCACTCACACACACACTCGGAGATCACGGGCCACATGATAGCCTTGTGAATCGCCCTCTCTCAGAGCACCATAACAATTGCAAGCCTTCACGCTCCCAAAGATCACTAGGAACTGTTCATCCCTGAGGCGATTGGGTCCATCCAAACTACACCAGACACCAATGTTCTCATTGGTGGGGACTTTAATATAGTCCAGGATACTTCACTAGACAGGCACCCCCATAGAGTAAATCAAACAGGAGCAGCATTTACACCACAGGGAGTTCAATGGCTCTCCGATGCAGGGTTGGTCAATGTCTGGAGAGCTCAACAACCCACCATGAAATCATACACACACTTCTCTGCTGTACTTTCAAATTCAAGTGTCAGATAAAGCTCTCTTAGTCCGCACAGACAATATGACAGCTATGTACTATATAAACAATCAAGGGGGAACACACTCTCTGCAGCTCTCTGTTAGCACAGCAGATATGGAGATGGGCTATACCACTAAAGATCTTCCTCTTAGCCCAACACGTCCTAGGAGTACAAAACACTGTGGCAGATCTGCTAAGTCGACAAACACAGCAGATCCACGAGTGGGAACTTCATCCGCAAGTTCTTCATCCGTTCTTTTAAATGTGGGGACAACCTCAGATAGACCTCTTTGCCACCCTCGAAAGCGCAAAATGCCCAAACTTTGCCACCAGATACCCACACCCATTGTCCAAAGGCAATGCGATATGGATGAACTGGTCAAAACTATTTGCGTACGCTTTTCCTCCTCTCCCACTACTTCCGTTAGTGGTACGCAAACTACAACAACATTCCCTGACGCTCATTCTAGTCGTTCCAACTTGGGCCAGACAACCGTGGTACACCACGCTGTTGCATATGTCTGTAGTACCACACCAAAAACGAAACCTATCTCCACGCCTATTAACACAGAACCATGGAGAGATCAGACACCCAGACCCAGCTCAGCTCAACCTAGCGATCTGGCTCCTGAGGTCATAGAGTTTGGTTACCTCAACCTTCCTCCAGAATGTATGAACGTTATAAAAGAAGCAAGACGTCCCACTACTAGAGCATGTTATGCTGCTAAGTGGAAACGGTTTGTCATTTACTGCCAAAAAAAACAAATAAATCCTTTAGACGTGTCTATTCAACACATCATAGGATATCTATTACACCTTCAAAAGTGTAATTTAGCCTATACATCTATCAGACTACACCTCACTGCCATTGCAGCATACTTACAAAATAGACAGCATCTATCTCTTTTTAGAGTACCAGTTATAAAAGCTTTCATGGAAGGACTCAAAAGAATAATTCCTCTCAGAACGCCACCTGCACCAGTGTGGAACTTAAACATTGTTCTCACAAGATTAATTGGACCTCCCTTTGAACCATTACATAAATGTGAATTGCAATTCCTAACCTGGAAAGTAGCTTTCCTAGTAGCAATTACTTCTCTTAGAAGGGTTAGTGAACTACAAGCATTTACCATTTAAGAACCCTTTCTGGAAATGCATCATAACAAAGTGGTTCTTCGTACTAATCCTAAATTCCTTCCTAAAGTCATTTCACCATTCCATCTAAATCAATCAGTTGAGCTCCCCGTATTTTTCTCGCTGCCTCAAACAGTCGCAGAAAGAGCTCTACACACCTTAGATGTCAAAGGGTGATTTCTGTACTATATCGAAAGGACACAAACTTTTCGTAAAACAAAACAACTTTTTGTGTCTTTTTCACCGCCACATAAAGGCAACCCCATATCAAAATCAGGAATCGCTAGGTGGATTGTTAAATGCATACAAATATATTACCAAAAAGCCAAACGTACATTAACAATTCCTCCAAAAGCCCATTCTACAAGGAAAATAGAGGCTTCAATGGCATTCTTAGGGAACATTCCCCTAGATGATATATGCAATGCAGCTACATGGCTTACACCGCACACATTCACAAAGCATTACTGTGTAGATGTGCAAACTAAACAACAAGCCACTGTGGGCCAGGCTGTACTAAAAACACTGTTTCGAAAAACTGCAACAGTTACTGGTGGTCGCCGCTAGGTGTGGGTACTGCTATACAATCTATGCATAGTGTGTAATCTGCAACTCGTATGCCTCGAACGGAAAATGCTACTTACCAGTATGCATCTGTTCTTGGCATTTAGAGCTGCAGAGTTACACACGCCCACCCGCCTCCCCGGCTACCATTATCTGTTCCAGTATTATCTTAATTAGATACAAATCACATGGACATCACTACCTCTGTACAGCTCCATCACTTCCCTAATGGCGGAAAACAATCTGGGGATGGAGCCGATGCCCATGCGCAGTATCATCCAAAGGAGGAGTCACCTATCCAGTGACTTCCAAAGACTTATCTACAACAAAACAAACTGCAAACATCCGGGCCCAACACTAGGTGGCCATAAATGTATAGTGTGTAACTCTTCAGCTCTACATGCCAAGAACAGATGCATACTGGTAAGTAGCATTTTCCTTTCCTAGTCTCCACCTCGCTATCGGGGTCAGGGTCTAAACCAAACATTGAGGTCGCCTCACTCCCTGATCATTCTCCTATCTCCATGGTGTTGCATCTACCCCCTAGCGATCAACACTCCAAAACCTGGACTCTAAATCCTAAACTGTTTTTTGTGGCCTGTGTGCCAAGGAGGTGCGGGGGGTAATCCAGGACTACCTCACTATCAATGACACGACCCACGTAACGATCTCAGCTCTGTGGGACGCACTCAAAGCGGTTGTGCGGTGAACCTATATAGCAATAGCGGCAAGGCACAACAAGGAGCACAGGGCCAATCGTGCGAAGCTAGAGGGGGCTGTGGAAGTACTGGAGGAAACACACAGACAAAAGGCGACAAGTGACTATCACTAGAAAATAACTTAAGGCCTTAGACCTGAGCGCAGCTGAGCACACGTTATTCCACACAAGACAGATATTATGCAGGAGGGAATAAAGCAGGTAGATTGCTTGCGCATAGATTACCCACCGAAACACAGGTTTGCTGCGTACAGGCCTTGACGGACCACTCCCCAAGCCACCTGACGAGAGATGCGGCAGAGTTCGGTCGGTTCTACGCACATCTGTACAAAATAGAAACAGCAGCCTACACATTACACCACCTACATAGAGCAGGCCCCCTTGACCAGGCTGACGGAACAAGTAGCCGCACCCTTAGAATCAGACATCACTGATGTGATCGGGAGACTTCAAGTAGACAAAGCCACGGATCAAGATGGCCTTATAGCAGCCTTCTATAAAATATTCGTGAGCATGTGTCCCCAGTGCTGGTCCGGCTGTATAACTCGTTTAGCTCCACGAGTACCCTGACAGAGAGTATGAGGACGGCTAAAATTACTATCCTACCAAAGCCCGGAAAAGACCCACAGAAATGTGCTTCATATCGTCCTATATCCCTCCTAAAAGTAGATGCTAAATTGTTTACAGGGATCTTGGCAAATAGACTGGGAAAGTATATGCCTGACTTGATTGATCCCGGATCAATTGGGCTTCATTCCGGGACGCACATGCAGGGACAATACAAAACGGATACTCCACCTCATTGATAAAACCAACCGCTCACAGACGCCCAATTCACTCTTAACACTAGACGTTGAGAAAGCGTTTGATTGGGTGCACTGGCCCTTTATGCGTGAGGTGCTGGAGGCCTGGATACCACCTTCCGCAAGTGGATAGGGGCCAGCTACGTGGACCCTAAAGCCCTTGTCCGTGTCAATAATACCCTATCCCCACCAATCTCGAGAGGAACGCGACAGGGGTGTCCCCTCTCCCCTTCCTATTCGCGCTCTATATGGAGCCACTTGCGGAGCGGATACGAGGACACACTTTTGTTGAGGTAGTACAGATGAGTGGCCAGGTACACATAGTAGCATTATATGGAGATGATGTGTTGCTCACAATAACCAAGCCCCATCAGTCGTTGCCCCCGCTACTTGAGGAACTGGTGGAGTTCGGGGAAGCGTCCGTATTCAAGATGAATGCTGCCAAGTCCCAGGCCCTTAGCATCACTATTCCGCGGGAAGAACAGACTTACCTAACAGATATCTTCCCTTTCTCCTGGGACACACAGGGTATTTCCTACCTGGGCATCCAGTTATTCTCCACCATTGACAGGGTGATATCACAAAACCATGTTACTCTGTTGGCTACGGTGCACTCAGTCATCCAATCGTGCCATGGAGGACCTATCTCATGGTCGGGGTGAATAGCGGCAGTCAAAATGACTCTTTTACCCTAAATTTTATAATTTATACAAGCACTAGCACTGCAACCCCTTCCACCCCACCCCACTGTGATAAAGAAATTGAAACTATCGATAGTCCTTCATATGGGCAGTAAAAAAAAGCCGGGATAGCTAGAGGGAGGGCATATCTGACGGTGACTACTAAGAGAGGCTTGGGGATACGCCATCTGATACGCTACTACCAAGCTATGTCCACTTACGGATAAGCATTGGGGCTTCCTAGATCAGGCAGTGGCCGACATCCACATATGGAAGGTACCCTGGTTGCCGCGTAAGAACCGCCTACCGGGAGTGCATATCTCCCCAGTTTGGCTTTCCCGATGGGGGAGCTACTCCATACCCACACACCTAGACTGACTGCAAAAGCACTCGGATCTATTTAATATGGAGAAGCTAACAGCAGTTGTGGACCACCCACTTCCTGAATAGACATGGGGCCCCTCCCTCAAATAATTGTCAAACACCATCCGAGAACTCACTTGTCCGATATATTTACGCATTCTGCCCCTCACAGCTGGCATGCAGCCTGAAACCTAAGTCAAGTTGGAGTGGAAGCGGGACTACACTGACATCATTACGGAACATGCGGGCATGGCTTTAACAGTTACTTTATTTAATTTATTAGTATAAGTTGTTGGTTGTTACCCTCTCCATACTGCCCCTCCCCCTTTTTTTTTTCTCCTCCGGACATTGCTTGTTGGTTGTAGGCGGAAGATTTGTATCATTTTTCTTCACTGTCTTAACGCAAAACAATAAAAATTGATACAATCCTAAAGTACTATGGGGAACAAGTCAAGCCTCAAGCAGCAGGGCAGTCCTAAAGTGCTAGGAGACCTCAAATTCCACCTCTATAACCAACTGGACCCCAACACCACATCCCTCCTGGACAACCTCCACAACATTGGACTCTGCCAAATCGTGACCAAGCCCATGCACTCAGCAGGACACACCCTCGACCCCCTCTTCACTACAGGAAACTCCATCACCTTCAGGCACACCACAGAACTCCCATGGACTGACCATAGTTGTGTCCACTTCACCTTCAGAACCCACCATCCACAGACACCAGCACCTGCTCCCACAAAGAAACAGGACCAAAATCACAGACAACCAGCTCCCCTCCTCACTCAACAATTCCACCCCAACCATCGCGGAGAACGACGACCCCAACCCGAACCCTACATAGATGGATCTTGGACAGCGCCAACACCATAGCCCTGTCAAGAAAAACAACAATACCCGCGCCAAGACAGCCAGATGGTTTACAACCGAACTTCGAGAGTCCGAACGCACTTGCCGCCGCCTCGAAAAAGCCTGGAGGAACACCAAGCCCACAACAACTTCAGAGCCGCCACTAACGCACACCACCAACTCATCCGAGAAACGAAGAAAAAAGAAATTGAAGACAGAATCTCCACCCACGCCCACAACAGCAAGGAACTCTTCAACATCATCAAGGAGTTCGCCCAACCCATCAGCAAGTCTACTGACATCCCTCCCTCACAAGACCTCTGCGACAAACTCAGCACCTTTTTCCACCACAAAATCAAGAGCATCTACGACAACTTGGACGAAGACAACCAACACACTGAAACCTCATCAACCACCCCGACACCCGAAAACCAGCGATTGACAAGTAGACAGCCCTCACCACCGAAGACACACTGAAGACAATGAAGTCAATCCACTCAGGGGCCCCCACGGACCCCTGCCCCCACCGCATCTTCAACAGAGCTGACGACACCATCGTACCCATGCTCTGCCACACCATCAACCGCTCCCTGGTGACCGGCTTGTTCCCGACGACTGGAAACACACTGAGGTCAACCCCCTCCTGAAAAAACCCTCGGCGGACCCCACCGACCTCAAAAACTACAGACCGATCTCCCTGCTCCCTTCCCCAGCGAAAGTCATCGAGAAAGCCATCAACAGCCAACTCGCCACATTCAACGAAGAGCATAACATCCTCGACTCCTCCCAATCCGGCTTCAGAAAAAAACACAGTACGGAAACCGCCCTCCTCGCTGCAACAGATGACATCCTCACCCTACTGGACAAAGGAGAAACAGTAGCCCTCATCCTCCTCGACCTCTCAGCGGTGTTCGACACAGTCTCTCACTGCACCCTAATATGCAGACTCCACGACGCAGGAATCCAGGATAAGGCCCTCGACTGGATCCGCTCCTTCCTCTCCAGCAGAACACAGCGGGTCAGACTCCCCCCTTTCCTCTCTGACCCTACACCGACCACCTGCGAAGTCCCCCAGGGCTCCTCACTCAGCCCGGCGCTCTTCAACGTCTACATGGGTCCTCTCGCCCCTATCGTCCGAACCTACGGACTCCACATTGTGTCATACGCAGACTGAACTCATCCTCTCCCTAGCCAACGAACCCAACACCGCCAGACACAACTTTCGAGAAGGCATGGAAGCCATCATCAAATGGATGAAAAATAGCTGGCTACAACTAAACACCAACAAAACAGAAGTACTCATCATGCGCCCAAACCCCGATGCCTGGAACAGCACCTGGTGGCCCCCCGCCCTCGGAAAACCCGCCAACCCCACGGACCCTGCATGCAACCTGGGAATCATCCTGGACTCCGATCTCAAAATGGACCGTCAGGTCAACTCCGTCTCGTCTTCCTGCTTGCACACCCTCCACCTCCTTCGTAAGACCTTCAAATGGATCCCCATCGAACACAGAAAGACCGTCACTCATGCCCTGCTCACCTGAAGACTCGACTACGGCAACGCACTCTACGCCGAAATAAACAAAAACCTCACCCGCAAGATACAGAACATCAGAACACCGCCGCAAAACTGGTCCTCAACCTGCCAAAACACTGCCACATCTCCCAGCACCTGCGCACGCTCCACTGGCTCCCCGTCGAGGCGGGACTCATCTTCAAGATAATCACCCTCGCACACAAGGCCCTCCACGGCACCGGACCAGCATACCCGAACAGCCGACTCAAATTCCACGCACCCGAAAGAACCCTACGATCAGCCCTGCTCTCCTACGCCGTGGTCCCCGGCACTAGAAAGACCAGATCGGGAGGCCACTCCTTCTCCTTCCTCTTGGCCAAAGCCTGGAACGCCCTTCCGCTCCACCTCAGTCAGACATCGCTACCCATCTTCGCAAGAAACCTCAAAACCTGGCTCTTCGACAGACCCCCTCCTCGATGGAACGGAACCTGCACCCCCCTACCCCTAGCGCCTTGAGACCCTCACAGGTGAGTAGTCACGCTTAACAAACTCCTGACTGATTGATTGAATGATTGAGTCCTCTAAAGAGCAAAGCAGGCCTCAAGCAGCAGGGCAGTCCTCTGGGGAACAAGGCATGCCTCAAGCAGCATGGCATTGCTCTGGAGAACAAGACAGCCGTAAGCAGCAGGGCAGTCCTCTGGTAGCAGCAGGGCAGTCCTCTGAAGAACAAGGCAGGCCTCAAGCTGCAGGGCAGTCCTCTAGGGAATAAGACAGTCCTTCTTCTGTAATGTCCACAGGTCAAGGGGTGTACTAAAGAGTGTCTCAGAGGGCCTAATAATTAAAACTGGTGCCATTCTTTGAAGTGGAGAAATGTCTGGGCTACCCCCACATCTAGCTTTGGAAAATTCTTCCCTTCTCCTGCCAAGTAAGGTGGCAAGAAATTTGGGGTGACATTAGATTAGTGTCAGGTTCCTTTTGTGTGCTGGAGACAAACACTTTGAAATGTAGGTGGGACAGGAAACAGCTCCTCCCGAACCATTCTGGCAGAATGACCTATTCTGTCCACACCTAGACCTCTATTGTTCACTGTCTGGCCTCAATATGCATTCTTAATGGGGAAGCCATTAACAGACCAAAAGAGCCGAAACCTCCTAGAAGGCCTTAGTAGCTTTTGGGCTGGAAAATGCCAACTTTCTAAATGTGGTGTTTTCAACATTGCAGTCTAAAATCTGACTTTACCATTAAAGAGAATTTTAGATTACAATTCAATGGAGTCCAAACATGAAATATCTATCTGCTTCCAGTCAATTGTTAGCACTTATTAAATATTGTAAGGTAACCCAATGTTATCCAATTGGAGAAAAAGCCTTACAGTAGTGAAAAACGAATTTCGGATTTTTTCACTACCAGGACATGTAAAACTTCAACCTAAATACATGTCCTACTTTTTAAATACAATGCACTCTGACCTATGGGCCTTGAGGGCCTACTTTAGAGGTGACATATGTTTTAAAAAGGAAGGCTTAGGGCTGGCTAAAGTTTATTTTGCCAGGTCTAATTGATAGTTAAAAACTTCAATACAGGCTGCAGTGCCAGGCCTTAAGCAAGTTTTAAAGTGCAACTTCAGTAGGTGGCACAATGAGTGCTGCAGGTCTACCCCCTTTTGTACCACTTTGTTCGCCATAAGTTGGCAGGGTATGCTCAGACGGGAGTCCCTTGCTCACTTTGCCACTGGATTCAAGCAAGCCGGGCTGAAGACGGCTGAAATGCCAGAAACCGGTCCTCTGAAGCTTGTTTCCGGTCCAGGAAAGGCATGGCTTGGCAGTTCGGGCTGGACTGTTCCCATGAGGCACAGGGTCAGACTGATTTGCATATGGCCATGTCTGAACTGGGGTGGCAGAGTGGGCTAAAGAACGGTGATGGATTAAACCCAGATCTGTTGACTGGATGTGAGTGTTTGATTGGTTCACATGCTCCGTCCATCACCACCCCCTTTTGTACCACTTTGTTCGCCATAAGTCGGCAGGGTATGCTCAGACGTGAGTCCCTTGCTCACTTTGCCACTGGATTCAAGCAAGCCGGGCTGAAGACGGCTGAAATGCCAGAAACCGGTCCTCGGAAGCTTGTTTCCGGTCCAGGGAAGGCATGGCTTGGCAGTTCGGGCTGGACTGTTCTCATGAGGCACAGGGTCAGACTTGCATATGGCCATGTCTGAACTGGGGTGGCAGAGTGGGCTAAAGAACGGTGATGGATTAAACCCAGATCTGTTGACTGGGTGTTAGTGTTTGATTGGTTCAGATGCTCCGTCCATTACCACCCCCTTTTGTACCACGCAGGTCTACTAGTAGCATTTAATTTACTGGCCCTGGGTACATGCATACATGCATTATCACTTTGCTAGGGACTTACAAGTAAATTAAATGTGCCAATCGAGTGTAGGCCAATTCTACCATGTTTTAGGTGGAGAGCACAAGCATTTTAGCACTGGTTAGTGCACAGAGCCCAATGCCAATAAAAACTTAATTGGGAAACAAGAGGGGTGAAAGCAAAACGTTTGGGGGTGAACCTGCAGAAAAGGCCAAGTCCAACAATCTGCCACCTAGACTATTGATGTAATCTCCAACCAGGCATCCTTCTACTAATTCCATCTACGCTGGCTGCTTGGACTCATTTGTGGCCTGGTGTAAAGTACTCCGCACAGACCCTTTACAAACCAATCTGTCAGATGTATTGTTTGTTTGTTTTGTCCTTGGTCCATCAAAGTCTTGCAGGTTATTTGTTGGCACTTTCAGCTTTGTTGTATTTGCTGGACCATCTGTCCTTGTTTAAATCCTCTGCTATGATGTCTTTTATTAAAGGGCTGTTAACCGTGTTCCCTCCCAAACTGTTTGTAATGTCACAGTGGGATCTTAATTTGGTCCTGACTTTCTATATGCATACCCCATTTGTACCCATAAATAGCTGCTTGTTGTGCCTTCTTACTCTCAAAACATCATTATGATTGCCTCAGCTCGTCGCGTGAGCTCCAGACTATCTGTGCAGCTCCTTTTCCCAGCTAAATTGGTGTTAAAACTTCTTGCCGAAAGTTGTTAGTTTCAAATTGGACAATCCATCACCCTTTCAACGTTCTTTGCTTCTCCTCACCCCTTGAAAGAATACGAGAGTTTCCATCAACTGGATCCCAAGGTAGCTTTTATATTGATCACACCAAAGATCATTGGGTGGATGATCATTGATTAGTGCGAGTCTCCAGAGCAAAGAAAGGCAAACAGTGCAGAAAAGAACTCTGGCAATTTGGATAGTCCTCTGCAATAGTAAATACCCTCCCAAAAGCTGAGGGCTCATTCCACCAGTGCAAATGCTGCTACCACTAGGGTAGCACACAGAGTGGCTGATCTTGGCATCTAGCAGACCACAACGTGTACATCAGTGAACACGTTTATGAAGCATGAGTGCCTTGACAGCCAGGCTCAATATGCCATTTGGTCCTGCAGAACTATTTGGTCTGAGCCCACTCCACACACTCTCCACCTTTTGGGATGCGCATATTTTTAAGGTGAGGAATCTTTGGTTAGAAGTACCGATCACAAGAGCAAGTCACTTACCTTTGGTAACCCTCTTGCTAGTGGTTACTCTATCTAATTGCAGATTCCCCCACTGCCTTCCCACCTCCCCTTTCTGTGGAGTGGTCTCTCTTGAGTGCCCTGTATACTTATCATGTACTGGGAGCAGTTGAAAGACAGAAGCTGCTAAGAGTAAATGCCAGGTACTATTGGGTATGTTTGTTTTAGACTTGTTCTTCCATCTTTTAACAGAATACATTTAAGGAACTTTAGTACAACAGGTTCTGTTGTCAATTTCCTCACAGGCAACCGGTGTCAAGGATCACCCCCTACCAAGTAGCGTTGGTAGACTGATGGTGTGGAGATAATGATAATGTAAAATGAATTGCTGAACTTTACTACTGGTCACTTCTGATTTGTATTACATTGTTCAGCTGTTGTTACAAAGAGAAGCTGCTACAGCGAGGAATTTAAAGGAACTTTGGCTTAAGTATAAGTTCCAGTCGTGTGGTTTCAGGGAGAGTGTGAGCTACTTGAGAAGAAATCTGAAAGCCAATGGAAGCCAAACTCTCAAGATATCACAGCATTGCCGATTCACAGATGGATTAGACATGACACGATCTACAAAAATGGAACAAATACTGCACTTACAGTACGGTGGTATCCAGACACTCCAGAGCTACAGTGTGTGCAAGGGCACACGTTTGACAAGACTTAAACTTCAGTACCCCAAGCAACCTGGCATTCCCACCACCAAACACATGTAGAGGAGACGTGCTAGCTCAGTGGGATAATGCACCCTGCAACAGAAATCCGCAGCTTGCCCTTTTGAAGCCTAGTAGGGAGTGGGGAAGTTAGGTGCCCTCAAAATGCTAAGACAATCCAAACAAGTTCGGCTGTGGTGAGCAAGGACCACTCCTACCTGCATTTGATTTTTAAACAGTTTTATGTTTGTTTGTTTCAGTAAATGTTTAAAACCGAGGAGTAAAACTATTTCATTACCTTATCTTATTCATGTACACTAAAATGCTTACTACCAGCAAATATGTGACATTGTTGTGAGAATTTTTTTAATATAGTAGCAGGTTATCGTGGAGTGGGGTTTTGTTAAACATTTCACAAAATAAAGTCTAATTTTCTTGGGATTAACTACAAAGAAAGTGTGCATGAACTTGTAAATATAATTAAAGAAAGGATCACTAAGAAATTATTAAACTGTTAATATTTCTACATTTGAGTAGGTTTGATATTTGCTCTGCTTATTTGGTAATTAGACAATGAAGCCCACTCTCCCCCCCCCCCCCAACAACAACCTAATCATTTTCAAAAAGTCCTGCTATATTAAGGATACCTGCTTGGGCCCCCACCTTTTTCTTTCAAGAGATTCATCTAATAGAAGTTGATTTTCAAAGTCCTTTCTATTGGGTCCTGCATCAGAGCCCATCATGCATCTGGAATATGGTCATCTGGCATTACACCTATACAACACTAATTTGTGGACTCAGATAACATCTGTAATATTGTGGACTGATCATGCTAAGCATTACCTAAAGTAGGTGACAAGTACACATTGAATTTTTTGTAAACTCACAAAATGTTGTTTTTCAAAATGGCCAATAAATTGGAGTAAATACAGAGATTATCGTTTGATTGCTTGGTTATAATACAGTATTACTCAAATAAGGCCTTCTTTTTGCTTACGTTGTTATTGTCAAATATAAAGTAAAATCAATGTGTTCCTATTGTTGCAGGATTACATGACGATCAGAACAAAATTGGATTTTCAGTTGTTTCCTGAGAAGAATGCAGTGAAGATGCTGGTTGAAAAATGCGGTCTCAGGGTTTGCTCAGAGATGGGTGATGCAATGGAAATTGAAGGGGTATTCCCTGCACTGGCAAAACTTAAGACTGAACTGCTTCAGTTGTTGTCTGATAGAGGGAGCCACCAGCCTTCACCAAGGAGCACACACAGTGGCACCCTTGTAAAAAAAAACTCAATTACTTCAGAAATGGATGGTCACAGAAGGTCACAGTGGGAAAACGAGAAGCGATCTGCACCTCAAGGACTAGATCAATATCCTGTTGGAAATTATGGTATTGGATCCCTGAAACTGAACGGGTCTCCGATCAATAACAGCTCTTACGATTATAGGGTGTCACACTTAACTAGGCATGGAGACTCTTTCTCACTGCCAGTCCCGGCTCAAGGTGACAGGGTGACAGCAGGATCAGAACATGTTGCTGATCAGGTGCCACTGCTTGATGAGAAACAATTTGATAACTTTCCCTTGACTCAAAACTCAAAAAGTAAACGTCCCAAAAGTAACTTGTTTGAACATTATTCACCATCCTTAACAGGACACAGTAAAAATCGTTTGAGTGATGAAAGTTTCTTGGTTTCCATGGAAATTCCAATCTTGCAGCAGCAAGGTAGAGTATCTGATTGTATAACGGTAGATAAATACACAATGCAATACATCGAAGCTTTTCAAAAAGAAGAGCTAGATATGGTTCTGAACTCCCTACCAGTTGAAATTAGCTCAGTGGATCAAGGTGAATTGAGCCTCGTAACTTTAACTTCAAATTGTGCAACTTCTTCTGAAATGGAAAATATTTTAAGGAAATTTAGAAATCTCTTATCCATTACGGAATTGGGCCTCAGGACTCAAGATGTCTTTTTTTCGGGGCTCAGTCCGGAAAAGAAGCTACTGATAATTGAAAGAAGCAAGGAGCTAGCAAATAAGTACAGTAGTGTGGCTGTGAGCTCTAACGACAGATTGCATTTGATTGGACCATCTCAGAAAGTTTTCTTGTTAAAGCAAACCCTGACAGATGAGGTTAGCCAACTCGGAGAAAACCGTAAAGAGCATTTAGTTGGAACGAGGGGAAGACGAGATAGGTCATGCCCTGCTTCACGAGAAAAGAGAACTGCAGCTTCAAACTATGCCATTGGCGAGACCCACAGTTATCCTGCAGTTCAGTCTGGAGCTAGAGGCCATGAGATAGCTGAGAAGAGGGACTACCAGAGTTCAACAAACATGGAGGCTCATAAAAACAGAAGGTTACAAAGGGGGAACTCCCTCGAAAGAACAACACATAGAGAGTCACGGAGGGCCCCAGAAGTCAGTCCGGTCAGTGATCTGTCCAGTCTGAACACAGGTGAAAGAGGAAGGGAAAAAAGCAAGAATTTAATAAAGCGATCATTAGGTAAATTTGATTATGACAAATTCAAAGAAAAATTGAAGATGGCCAAATAAAAAGCTGCAACACAGAACAGTTTTTCTCCAAGGTTGGATTTTTCATAGCTTCACATGCTCGAAACATTAAAACAGCCGTAGACTACATCTATCTAATTCATGTTTTGACTTGAACTTCTCCCATTCAGTTGGAGAGACACAGAGCTTCACCCCCTCCCAGAGGTTCCACTTCGCACAGTTTTTATTGTGCATATGGTGAATGGCAAAAAATCCTATCTGCTCTTCTACAGAAGTTATTTATGTTCATATTTGTATTTTTTAATTTTTAGTTTTCTTCCCTTACACTCCTAACTGCAGAAGGTGTGACTTTGGCACCAGCAATACAACCACAAATGGAGACCACAGACATCTGTCTACCATTGCAGACACTCTTCAAAAGAGGAGCATGTTTAAGCCTTATGATTCCTCTGGTGCCAGGAAGGTATTTATAGATGGCATTTCTACAAAGTTCTTATATTGTCTTGACGTAGACTTGAAGGGTGTCTGTGCCTAAGTGCACTCCTAGAAACACCACAGATTTGGTGGATAGCAGATTAGATTTTGCTGCATTCAGAGTTAGCCCAAGTTAACTTAAAAAATGTAGTGGTCTGTTTGTCTTCATTCTGTTCCTGCCCTTGCTTTGTGGGTACCTTTTATGAGCCAGCCGCTCAAAAATAAGAAAACTTGCACTCATGGACAATGTTGATGGACAGCCGCTGGTGCTTAGTATTTTGTAAAGATTTGTGTTGCTGACACAAGTCTGAACTTCTGAATCTTAAACTGAAAGTGTTGTCCGCTGGTCATGAATTTAAAATATTTCCAATGTAAAGCATAGATACATATGTGGAAGTAAGCATGTGCCAAATCTAATGCAGAGAAATAATGGATTCTATTGATGGACTGAAGGATGTCTAACAAAGCAGCCATTCTGAATCCTTATTTTTCCATTAAATTGTTTTGCACCCTCAAGTCCAGAATAAAATGCCATTCTATTTATTTTTTCTTGATGAAGGAAAACGTTGAATACAATTCTTGATTTCTTTGGGCTTTTGATAGGGACCCCACCACATTTCTGAGGAGGAGCTTGAGGATTTCTTTGTGAAGAACTTGTAAAGGAAGGCACTTCTGTTTCTGGGTAATTGAGGAGGCAGTCTGAAGATGAACTCTATTGAAATGCCATACCCGATAACCTAGCGCTTTAAGGTGATTAGCTCCGGGCTAGAAGGAAGATCCTTATCTTTCCAGCTACTGGCATGGATGTTAAGAATGGCCAGGCTAGCCAAAAAAGTAAAGTTTGGCAGGGTTGTGTTTTGCCTTTAAAAGAAGCAGCCGCTCACCCTTTTATTTGTTGCTTAGTCATCTGTATTCAGTGTCTTCCATATTGAGAATAGGATTGACCTTGCGGTAGCCTTTTTTATTGGGTAGAAAATTTGAAGAATGTTGGTAAATCCTTTTTTGCCTGTGTCATTTTTGGAGAATGTTCAGTGAACAGGTGGTGTCCCTATATGTTTTAATGACTTGTAGAACTTTGTCTACATCTTTTCCATAAAGGTGTTCCCCATTGAAGGGCATGTCTAACACTCTACCCGCACCCCCTAAAAACATTTCCTTCACAAGAGCGGGGCAAGAGGCTTCTAGTCTGGCTCAAGGCATTCATTCAAAGACCTGGATCACCGCTCGCAAGTACAAAGTTCTATTAGGCATGATGTCATGTATTCCACTTGTGTCTCAGAGTTGCTTGCAAATGCTACACCTGTACCAGCAATTGGACCTTTAATGGCAGCAGATCTCGAATCATTGGGATCATCCAGTAACAATTACCCCAGCCGTGAACACAAGTGCTCTTTTGGTGGATGACTGAGTACAACATATTTGCAGGACAGGACTTGCATAATCAAAATTCCCTTTTTTCTTAACAAATGTGGTTTTGAAAGCTTGGGGTGCCCATCTCCAAGAACGTGCACCAAGCAACCTGTGGGCCCAACAAGAACATCTCTTCACATAAATGTGTTAGAGTTGAGACTAGTCAGACTAGTATTTAGGGCCTTCATACCTCAAGTTGTAAAAACAAAAAGGAGGACCACAATTTCAAATTCTGTCTCAATACACTCAGGGCCCCTGTCATTTGGTTCTATGTCATTTGGTCCCCCTAACTATAGAACATGTTCCACAACGCATGAGTGGGAGCCCTCCGAAGGAAGGGCTTGGATTGCCCCAGGTGTAGGATAGATTTCAGCCAGATGCACCTAGTGTTTCAGTAGCAAGAAACACAAATTATAGGCTTCTTCCGCTCTCCAGTGAATGTATGATTTTGTTTCTTCCGAAGCAGGTGGCTGTGTCCAGGAACCCAGGGAGAAGTGCTTCCAATCTCACATCCTTTCCTCCAATTTCTTTGTTCCCCAGTTTCCTTTGGAAAGCCAAGAGAACACTTTACCGTCTCATCCTGATTGTTTGGCCCTTGACAGTGCTGGTGCAGTGACCTTTGGGATCTATCGATCCCGGAAAGACCATGGGCAAGTATTGCACCAACTTCCCTCCACTTACCCACCTGGCTGTTTTAGACTTAGGATCTGGATCCTTAAAATACCTCCACCTTGCCTTAAAATCCAGTGCAAAGCAATAGCTGATTTCACTAATAAACTTATAGCTGAAATGGAAACGATTCTGTGTTTGGATCACCCCACACAAATTAAATCTACTTAAAATGAAACCAAGAGTTCCTGCCCTATCCACTACATCTGGCTAACTCAGATTTATCCATACACTTTCCTTACAAATGCTTTCATCAAACACTGCTTTTCTACTTGCTTGCTAGAATCTGAAACAGGCATGTTGGGGTGATTCAAGCCTTCTCGGTAGGAGCACCACCTTTCATGGGTTTTTCCAAGGGTATAGGCACTTTTTTTAACGGCCACACAATTGCTTCTTTCAACAGGTGCGTTAATTTTTACTTGAATGGAAAAATATATCTACCAGCATGCTTTCACTAATCTTCCAGTGTTACAGACATTGAATGTCAAACAGTGCCTAAGTCATTACATTGAAAGAACAAGTTTATGTTGTAATGTAGTTGTCAATACACTTTGTGTGAGTGTAAGGTCTCTCTCGCTATTTGGACCCCGAGAATAGGGGTAGAGTATTCACCTCTAGTGTTTTCCTTAGCCCTTGGTTGAACACTGATTGTGGTTATTGGTTGACATTAGTGTGTCACCAATGTGAGTGAAAGGTTTCCCTCACTGTTTGGACTGCATTAAGAGAAGACAACTTCATCTGAATCTTCTCTGTGTTACCACTGATTTGTGGTAATTGGTTGACATGAGTTTGTTAGTTTTCCCTCACTGTTTGGATTGTGTGGGTGAAAGGTTTTTCCCTGTTTGGACTGCGGTTGGAGAAGACACCTTCTTATGAAGCTTCTCTGTGTGTACCTTTATAGGAGTCTGTCACTTGTGTGGGTGATAGATTTTTCCCTGTTTTGACTGTGTTAGGAGATGGAGAAGACATCTTCAAATGAAGCTTCTCTGCGTTTACCTTGATACGAGTCTTACGAAGCTTCTGCATTTACCGTGATATGAGTTTTACAAGGCTTCTCTGGTTTTACTTTTGAAATGTTTGTCTTGCATATTGTAGAATTGTCAAAGCCTGATGCTTTTCTTGAAACTCTTCCATTTTTTTTTCAGAACAAAATTTTTATGAAACTCTTCCATTTTTGACTTTTGGTGTGTGAATTCGTTGGCTTAATGAATTGTCATGCATTTCATTTGTTTGATATGTTCCTTGATTCATTTGCTCAATGTCTTTTCATGCATCTTTTATAATCTAATGTATTTTCTATTTTGATTGCTTTATGTACTTTCAATTGCTTTTATTGTGTTTTGGTTTCCTTAGGAAGGGGGATATGTTATGATCTACTGTTTGCCTTTCCCCTTACCTATGTATCTCTTCCCTACTGCTCAGCCAGAATGAGTGTTGGTGTGCATGGAGATGTCTGGAATGTTGGATGATTGATGATGTCGTGGAATGCATGGGTGCCTGGTGAGGTTGAGAGTGTCAGTTGGAGTGTGCAGGCTGTGCAGCAGGGAGGCTGCTCCTGGTGGGGCATCACCTGGACTTTACATATTCCAGTATTTATCTGAAGCTGGTATCTTATGAATAAATCTACAACATACTTATAAACCACTTGGCTACATGGGTTTGTATTGAAGGGAGAATCAGTTGGTGTGGAAGGGCTGAGCAGCAAGGAGGCTGCTCCTGGTGGGGCACTTTTATGGATCAGAACATCTTCCTGTAACTAAGAACCTGTGATGTAACTACAAGATTAAATCTACTACCTTTACTTACAAGACATACCTGCGAGCCGTCTATGACGTTTCTCCTCGTTATTTGCTGTTTTACTGCCCCCAGGCGTTTTGGTGCAGGAGCGCGCCCGGAGCCACTCTGCGTGCGTCACACGAACGCACTGCCATCTTGTGAATGGAATCTCTGCCTCTGATTATCTTTGTAATCACTTGATGTGTGCACATATGTCCACTACGTTTTTCTTTTGGGTTACTTTAAACTTGTCATCGTTTTGTGGCACCACCTGCTCCAGTGTCAGTGTCTAGAGAGCGAGTATATTCTTGGCTTCGCGCTACATATAGTTAGCGGTGCGATTAAATGTTAGGAGTGGAATTGGAAGAGTGGGCGATGTGTATTGGAAGGGACATATTAGCAAGTCTGAGAAAGAGAAATCTCAACTTCCCTTCAGATTTGGACAAAGAGATTGTGACAGGCTGGGATGGGCAATGATGGTTCTCTGGTGACTGCTGCCCCTAGTGAGGGCGCAGGGAGAGACTTGCCACAGAGCCAGAGTGGCGAAATATGGAAGCACCCGAACTACCTTAGGAGATTACAGCTACATGGTGCTTATCATCTAGGACTTCAAATTGGGTGATGACTTCGGTTGAGAGGTCGCTCACCGGAGTGAAAGAATTTAATTTAGTTTTTTTATTATAAACTGTTTTGGTAGGGGGGAAGCGTGTATCTCGTAATGTCTTTGCTTCTGCTATTGTATGGAAAAGGGGAGGTGAGTGTGTAGTGTTCCTGGTTACCATAGTGTGTGTGTTTGTCAATATACTCTGTGTGAGTGTAAGGTCTCTCTCACTATTTGACCCTGATTACCATAGTGTGTGTATTTGTCAATATACTCTGTGTGAGTGTAAGGTCTCTCTCACTATTTCACCTTGAGTTTAGGGGTAGAGTACCACCCCTAGATTTCCCGTAGCCTTAGGTTTATCAACCACTGATTTGTGGTTATTTGTTGACATGATTGTGTCAGTTTCCCGCACTGTTTGGATTGTGTGGATGAAAGGTTTTTCCCTGTTTGGGCTACGTTAGGAGAAGACACCTTCTTATGAAGCTTCTCTGTGTGTACCTTTGTCGAGTACCACCCCTAGTTTTCCCGTAGCCTTTGGTTTATCAACCACTGATAAGTGGTTATTTGTTGACATGATTGTGTTGGTTTCCCGCACTGTTGGATTGTGTGGGTGGAAGGTTTTTCCCTGTTTGGGCTATGTTATGAGACGACACTCTGTGTGTACCTTTTATATGTGTTTGTCACCTGTGTGGGTGAAAGGTTTTCCCTGTTTCGACTGTGTTAAGAGGAGACACCTTCTTATGAAGCTTCTCTGCGTGTACTTTGACATGAGTTTGTCACCTGTGTGGGTGAGAGGTTTTCCCTGTTTGGACAGTGTGTTAAGAGAAGACACCTTTTTACGAAGCTTCTCTGGTTTTACTTTTGAAATGTTTGACTTGTATATTCTAGTATTGTCTAAGCCTGATGCTTTTCTTGATTTAGATTTTTGGTGTGTGCATTTGTTGGCTTAATGAATTGTCATGCATTTCATTTGTTTGATATATTCTTTGATTTAATTGCGTTTATGTCTTTTCATGCATCTTTTATATTCTAATGTATTTTCTATCTTGATTGCCTTATGTACTTACAATTGCTTTTATTGTGTTTTGGTTTCCTTAGGACGGGGGATGTGCAATGATCTTCTGTTTGCCTTTCCCCTTGCCTATGTATTTTGTTGTACCTAGAATCTTCTCCTTCCTAGCTGCTCAGCCAGAATGAGTGTGATGTCTGCGTGGAATGTTGGAGTGCTTGATGACAGAGAGAGTAGAATGTTAGTGTGCCTGGTTGTGTGTGGAGAATGACAGTTGATGAGAGTGGGCTGAGAAACAACCATCTAGGCTCCTGGTGGGACCCTCTACTTCATCTTCTTAAGTACAACTAAATCTTCTATGGAACTTATGATGAACTACAAATACACTTCCAACTTGAATATATTACCTGGCTACCTCCGGATATTATTCTTATTTACCACAACATTTTGGTGACGTTTTGAAACAGACTTTGCGTGCTTTGTCCACAAGAAAACTGAAGGTGAGAAAGCTTACATTATTTTATGAACTTTATTTATACAAGTAACTTTTGGAAACTAAGGATTTTTAAAAACAAGGTAAAGAAGGCCCTCAACTGTCCCACCAGTGTCCTCTTCCCTCTGGACAGCCTACCCAGGGCGCTTCACGTTCCTTGTAAAATTGGACTTTTGCTTTAAAAGAAGAAATATAATGCAGACAAATTCAAGTTAATGTCAGGCATATTTTCTACGTGTATGAAAATTCTGCTTCATTTACTGACGCTGTGAAGAGCAAGAATTGTGGCCATGTTTTGTCAACTGAGCTTTAGTGAGGCGAAAACGACTCTGTAAAGCATTTCCTTTTATTTTACTTGGATTACCAGTGAAGGTTGAATACTGGCGAAGATCGCTTTCTTCAGTGAACTCTAGCAATGTGCTTTTAAATACGGAGACAACTTTCATGTTATTTATGGCTCTTAAGGTTGAAGGGTCAATGTCTGGATAATTTCTGGCCATGAGATTTTGTCTTCCCCACAAGTTTGCATATTTTACTTGTCGCTGATGGGAAGACAAGCATCCGAGTGCATTTGTTAAATACTGTCAAGATCGTGAGCCTTGGAGAGTTGAAAAGCAGATGTGTTTCAAAAGCTGTGCAGAGAGCAAGTGACAGCTCTCGTGATTATTTTATTGAAATCGACATAATTTTTAACTGCGCAATGCGAAGTGTGCGCTTTATGCTTATACTGTCATCTTTAATTTGGAAGAGTGTGTAGTGAAAAATGGCTGCGTGATTTAAACAACATAATTTAAACTGCGCAATGCCAAGTGCACCACAAATGCTTAACTGTCCCCTTCATGTTTAAAAGAGAAGTGCGCGAGGAGCGCGTGAAGCCTACCTTCCTTCAGCCATTTGTGACGTTCTGGTGCATTGTTGTGCCGCACTGTCACGTTTAGAGCAGCTGCGTGCCCACAGCCATCCAGCGCGACGTAGGATACATGCCACCATCTTGGCACTGACGTTGATTTGCTTTGGATTACTGCTGGAAGTTGTTCCCTTGGACTGTCACCAAGCTAATGATCCTTCGGGTACTGTACAAGGCTTTTGGAGCATGATCGGAATGTTATGGGAGAGAGAACTGGCACACAGAGAGCCTTTTCAGTGACATGCAAGCAGTTGTTTGGGACATATTCGTAATATTTCAACAGAGTCAACTGACAAACACTAACTACAACGTTTCCACTTTTTTGATAACCTCGGGTGAGAGAGTTCGCTCACCGGTGTTTCCTTTTTAAATGATTTTCTTATATAAATTGTAATCTGTATCTGTTTAAGCTTTGATTTTCGTGAATTGGTTTATACATTAATTTATATGGTTTATACAGTAATTTAAACGATATTGTGACATGTTGGCTTTTGGCAAGTTGTAGGAGGTGCACTGTAATTTTATTGCAGGTATAATTTTGCTCATATGCCTGGTTGTGTGCGGAGAATGACAGTTGATGAGAGTGGGCTGAGCAACAACCATCTAGCTCCTGGTGGGACCCTCTAATTCATCTTCTTAAGTACAACTAAATCTTCTATGGAACTTATGGTGAACTACAAATAAACTTCCAACTTGAATATATTACCTGGCTACCTCCGGATATTATTCTTATTTACCACAACATTTCTCTTCCCTACTGCTCAGCCAGAATGAGTGTTGGAGTTCTTGGAGATGTCTGGAATGTTGGATGATTGATGATGTCGTGGAATGCATGGTTGCCTGGTGAGGTTGTGAGTGTCAGAGTATGTAGAACTGGCGGCAGGGTAAGCACAGTGGAGAATGTGTGTGAAAACACTGAATCTAAAATCTCTCAGAAAACCACCATGTTGAGTGTAAGGGGTGATGGCGTAGTTGATGCTCATACCATCACTATGCCTGAATGTGATGTTGTGATTGGAGAAAAATTATTTGTAGTTTTAACAGATTCTGGTTCCCCTTTTACTATGCTAGACAATGAACTTTGGGACAAAACTTTTCCTGAAGTACAACTTTCTACCCCTGACATCAACCCGGTGAGTTACCGTGGTTCACACAATGATGTTACAGGATTTGCCATTATGAAGATTCATTTCAAAGGGAGAGAGACCATTGGGAAAATATATGTTGCCAAGCGTGGTGACAATCTTCTTGGTTGGAGACATCAGAGAGATTTAGGAATCCTGCTTAACCCCAAAGCCCGCCATCCCTCTGAACAAGTCATGTTGATTGATCATAATGGCATCTCTAACAAGTTCTTTGAGGATTTTCCTCAACTTTTCTCTGATAACCTAGGATGACTTAAATACTTTGAACATTGTATTGTATTGAAACACAATGCTGTACCTGTTGTGCATAAAGTTAGGAAAGTCCCTAACATGATGTTAGAACAATTGAGGTCAGAACTCAAAAGGTTCATTACTCTAGGTGTAATTGAAGAAATCAAATCATCCGAATGGTTGACCCCAGTGGTGTTGGCTCCCAAGGATCGTGGGAAAAGCATTAGGATATGTGTGTACTTAAGAAGTTTGAATAGGTGGATTTGGGTTGATCGCCTACCTCTACCAAATATTTCCGAGTCCATTAACATGCTAAGTGGTGCCAAAATCTTCAGTTTATTAGATTTATCTCCAGCCTACCACCAGGTTCCAACCTCCATCCAGACTACAAACATCTCACATCTTTTGTGACACCACTGGGAGCTTTTCGGTTCGTTAGGATGCCATTTGGATTAGCCTCGGCAGCTGCTTGTTTATAACGTATTATGAAAATGATCTTGGGTGATATTTCCAACATAATGTTTTTTCAAGATGATATCCTTGTGTATGGAAAAGATGATTCTGAGCATGACAAGGTTTTGAGACTCACATTACATAGATTGGCTGAAAAAGGGTTGACTGTAAATCGTTTAAAATGCAAAATTGGAGTGTCTTCTGTTACTTATTTGGGTCATGTAATATCTGGAGAAGGCATCCGACCTATATTGGACCTTGCAAAGAGTATTGTTAATGCTCCTGCCTGTGGTAAGGATATAAGGAGTCCACGCATGGAGTAGTACCAAGTAGGTTTATTGTAGAAGTAAAACAACTTAGACATCCACAGGAATAAAACTTAAAACGTTCCATAACGGTATTTATTTTTCTGCCAAAACGGATTTTCATTTGTCTAGAAGCTTTTTCAAATACATCAATGTCTCCAGCACCTTCAATGGGTGGAAGATTATCAAATTCTTTAATCCCTGCTCCACCAAGGCAGTGTCTAAGAAGAGCTAACTTGCGTTTTGCTGAGCACCCATCCTTTTCCAAGACATCAACGTAGGCTAAAAACATTGGATACCATAGATCCCACTCGATGCTTGGTTCACCAGCAGTTTGTAGAAAGTGAGGTGGAGCAGCAATATTAGACATTGTATTTACCTCTTTTCCCAATGAAAATTTTTTTTTAAATGAATTAAATATTATTACCTTATTGACTGTTGGTAATAGTAGTAGATCGCTCCCCAAAAATTTTTTTTTTGAAAAAATTGAGTTGAAATAGCTATTTTGTTGTGGAAAAACGCTTCGTGAAAGTATTTTCTGTAAAAATCACGAAGAAAATAAACAAAATGGCGGCACGTTGCTGACGTCAGACGTCAGGCAGGTGAAAGGGTAATACCCATAATGCACTCCGTTTGTTCGCCGGAGAATTCCTCACAGTCGTGGGATCACGGACTGCGAGATGGAGTCTCTCATGCGTTGCTAGGGTACACAAGGACGCAATGGAGCAGCGGGTGCGCAGGATTCTGCTATCGTTCAAAAAATGCGCCGTTCAACGGTGATGAAGACAACATGTAAGTAAGAAGATTTTTCTTCTTAAATTTAGCACATTTCACTCACGGTTGTGGCTCCCGTCATTAGCAGCTTCTGTTGACTGCAGCTTCCTTCGCGGTTGTGGTTTTCGTCGGTAGCGGCTTCTTTTGGTTGCAGCTTCATAAGTTGTAGATGACGTGCTTTAGATAGGCAAGTGCTGCTGTACGATTACCTTGTTCCGCAAATATACTTCAACGCAGGGAAATATGTTCCATAAGGAGAGATCCTTGTCGCTCGAGTAAAAGTTCAGAAATGTGAACGTTGTTTTGAATTCTTCTTCTTGCTCGTAGTACTTGGTCTCCCGATCGTCGCCAGTAATTATGTGGTAAGGATATAAGGAGTCCACGCATGGAGTAGTACCAAGTAGGTTTATTGTAGAAGTAAAACAACTTAGACATCCACAGGAGGCAGGTAACATCCAACTGACTATTCCTACTCCTTCACGTTCTACATGACATGCTGTACATTCTACATGACATGTTATCATTCTAGGAATGACCTAATACAGGAATATAACACTGCCCCAACAGACAAAGAGCAAGTGAGGTTATTTCTTGGCCTTGCTGAGTTTTATGCTAAATTCATTCAAGGTTTTGCCTCTACAGTTGGACCCATCAGAGCTCTTCTTAGGAAAGGTGTGCATTTTGTCTGGTCTCCTGGATGTGCCACTGCTTTTTGAGCAATTAAGCAAGCCATTGCTAAAATGCCAACACTTGGTCACTTTGATTCCAGTAAAAAAACTTTCCTTACCACAGATGCCAGTCTGTGTGGTCTTGGAGCTGTACTTTTTCAAGTAGACAATGATGAAGAACCTGTGGTGGCCTTTGTTTCTAGAGCTCTGAAAACACCTGAACAGCAGTACTTGTGTATTGAAAGGGAAGCTTTGGCCTTGTATGGGCAGTTAAACATTTTAAGTTTTATTTGTGGGGCATTCTATAGTGGACTAGTTGTAGGTCTTGTTGCTCAGCCAGAGTAGAATGTTGGTGCGGGTTAGAAAGGAGTGTTAGAATGCCTGAGTGTGAGGATGAGTTGAAGACTGGCTGAGCAGCAAGTGAGCTGCTCCTGGCGAGGTCCCCCCTTGATACCTATCATCTGATTAATAAAGCATCCTTCATATGATACACCTCGGCTAGTTTCCATCATTTCATCATATTTCATCTGGCGACGATCCGGAAAAACCTGCCTGTGCTGCCTTAACAGATGGATACAGAAATCTGAGATGAACTAAGGTAAAGTACCTATCTCGAAACAGTAACCTACATACTTAAGAACCTGACACCTGGGAACCCACCAGTGACCATCATCTGTCGCCCGTTGAAGTGTGTCAAGACTCGAGGCTTTTTATGCGATCTCCCTCCCCTTCAGTTTGCCGGTTACTCCCTTTAGATCTGTAAAGATACTGGACCTACGCCTGCCAGTTCCTGGGTTATCAGTCGCTCTCTCGCATCAAAACAGGATCGGTATGAGAGCTAGCCGAGGAGAATCCAATGGATAAGGAAATCCTTAGCTCTAAGGAGTGTTCAACTGGTAAAGAGAACTGGCAGGCATGAAATTGATCTCCACGTTTTGAAAGGTCAGAGAGCCGTGTAATTAATTCGTCAAGTGGGAGTTAAATTGTCCGTTGTCTTCATTCGGAGTTATATTTATTGCGGTCAGTTCCGGATCACCTTAACGCCATGTAGCTCATTTGTTGTGCACTCTTTGGTAGTATTCTCGTTCAACCATGCACTTTGGCGTGTGACAGTTGTCTGTCTGTTTAAATACTGAAATTGAGCTGTGCAGCTCATCGGAAGTCTAAGGGCTTTCTGTTAAAACTATCGTCATCGTTGCTGTCAAGGACCAGAGGGTGCAAGTTCTCTCTCCACTTTAAGTATTTAAAAGATTTACTAATCGGCATGGAATGTGTTCAACACTCTTCTTTGGTGAGAAGGTTCGCTCACCGGCGTTTATACTGTTTTCTTTAGTGTGTCATAGTTTTAAAAAAAAGAGAGAAAGGAGGGTAATTCTGCAAGTTCTGTCTTATTATAACGTGGGTTTTTTTTTTTTTTTTTTTTTTTTTGGGAAGCAAAAACTTTTATTGCATCATTTACAGTACACTGCGGAATGCCTACAACCCGATGGGCCGGCCGCTATGGTGCATTCGAGTTGTCAATATAACATTACAGTGAAATCAAAGGGTTATCCCTCAATGCAGAATACAGTACATGCGTCTCAACGGTAGGGTGTGGCAATGAATCGCAATTCACAAGAGATAAGCGGTTTTTGATTTCCCATTTTCGTAACTAAGAAAACAAACAAATTAACTGTGTGGAACACAAGTGTGGTCATTTCCATTTGAATAGTGATCAGCTATAATTTAACTTCCCTAGGTTTCCCATGCTATAACCCGGTGGCTGTACCGTAAGCCCTGTAAGGGTTTAGCCCATAACTAGACCTGTATGCTTTGAAATCAACATCAAGTGTGTTTCAGGCCTCAAAACCTGGCAAGGCCACCCAGGAAGGGCGTCTTCCTCCAAATCCCATCCCTCTTGCCCTCCCGGAATTAGTCACCATACGTCTCTCCTCCCCGTCTTCGTCGGAGTCATCCAGATCAGTTTCTGGCAACGGGTCACATATCTCACCTCTATACACATTCCATTTAGACCAGATCTTATTCCACTTCCCCGGGCATGCACGGTTGGAATATACCGCCCTTTCCGTCACCATCACCTTGTCCATATTTGCACACCAGTGTGACATGGTTGGTACTTCTGGCACCCCCCAGCGCTGCGCAATATCTCTCTTTGCCACCATCAACCCCACCGTAACCCAAATTCGTCCGGATCTGGAGACATCTGTAGGTTCCCACACATTAATAAGGCACCTCTTCGGGTCAGGCAACAGTGTAGTTTCTAGTGTTTGTGAGATCGTGCGAAGTATCTGTTTCCAGTATTCTTGGATCCTGGGGCAGTCCCATATAGTATGGAAGAATGTGCCTTCTTCCCCACATCCACGCAGGCAGTAAGGGTGCTCTATCCTGTGGATGCGGTGTAGCAGTGTTCTAGTGTAGTATACCCTATGCAGTATTTTCAATTGCACTAATCGTAATCTCGCTGAGATGCCTACCTCTCTAGGCGATGCCAGTGCCTCATTCCATTCATTTTCATCCATCTCGCTAGTGTCGTCCTCCCACTTCAACTTTAACGGCAATGTAGGGTCTGGGAAATTGTTTATTAGTTTGCGATATGTGAGGGATGTTGCGCGCTCGACCATGAATTCTGTAAGAAGGCGATCCTCCAGTGGGGATGCTTCGGGCAGGTCGGTGTCTGCGGGCAAAACTGCTAGTAGGGCATGCCTGACCTGGATGTATCTATACAATTCCCTCTCATTGAGATCATACAGTTCCTTCAGTCTGTTGAAGGGTAGTATCCCTCCCTTTTCCCAAAGATCTCCCACTGTGGAGATCCCTATAGTGTCCCAGTGGGAAAAACCTTTGCTGTTTCGTAGGTGCCCGAGGACTCGAGAGTCCCACAGTGGAGTTAACTTGGTGATTGTCCCTTTCCAGCCCAGTGCAGCGGTCGCTGTGTGCCAGATTGTGACCGTTAACCTGGTGGGTCCCACCAAAGCTCGAATTTTACGGCGGTCATAGAGCGGAGTCAACATGTTGACCATGCCCAGTTGTCCCCTGTCGGCCTGAAAGGCTGGCTCGCCTTGTGAGGCGTGAAGCCAGTGGTTGATGGGCTTAAGGTGCGCTGCCCAGTAGTATAGCTTTAGGTTGGGCAGAGCAATGCCACCCTCAAACCATCCTCTATGTAGTTTCGATTGGGCGATGCGAGCCGGGTGGGTCCCCCATAGGAGGTTGGAGACTAACGCCGCGACCGTCTGAAAGAATTTAGGGGCCACCGGGTAAGGCGTGTTTTCTAGGACATATAAAAATCTGGGCAGAGCCATCATCTTGTAAAGTGCAGCCCGTCCCAGGAGCGTCAGTGGAAGTTCCGCCCAGAATTTGACATCACGCCTGAGCCTATCCAAGTGGGGTTTCAAATTTTTGTCAACAAATTCTGCGGGGTCTCTAGTGATGTGGATGCCTAAATATTTAAATGATGAGCCTGCCATCCGTAGAGGACAAGTCAGGTCGAGGGCTGGTGGCTGCCCCTTCAGAACATAAAGTTCCGATTTAGTCCAATTCAGGGTGTATCCTGAGATCTTGCCATGAGCGTCGCAGAGCTGTAATAGGGCTGGCACTCCTTCTTCGGGGTTAGTTAGATAGATCAGCATGTCGTCTGCGTACAGCGACAGCCGATCCTCCCAGCCCTCCTTCCAGCAGATGCCCTTAAGCAAAGGGGAGGTCCTAATGAGCGTGGCGAGTGGTTCCAGTGAGATCGCAAATAGCAAGGGGGAGAGGGGACATCCTTGCCTCGTGCCTCTTCCCAGCGGAAATATTCGCGAGGTATGGCCATTAGCCACTACTCTAGCCACCGGGCCAGCATACAACAGTCTGACCCAAGCAATAAACCGGGGACCAAACCCCAGGCGGGACAATGCCTCAAACAGGTACGGCCATTCCACCAGGTCAAATGCCATTTTGGCATCAAGGGCTAATATCACTGCCTGGAACGGGACCGAATCCGCTCTGGCTAGGACCCCGTGTAGGCGTCGTAAATTCAGCGCGGTGTTTCTGTGTGGCATGAACCCCGATTGGTCCGGGTGTATCAGAGAGGCCAAATGAGGCAGGAGTCTCATCGCCAGGAGTTTAGCGAGTATTTTCGCTTCTGCGTTGAGCAGCGAAATGGGGCGGTACGATGAACAGTCATCCGGCGGTTTGCCTGGTTTGGGGATAGTCACTATGGTCGCTATTCTCTGGTCTGGCGGGAGCGTGCCATTCTCCTGACATTCCAGAAACATTCGCAACAATGGAGAGAGAGAGGGATAATAATAATGACAGGCACTATGTGAGGTGGGAACTCCTGGTCCCCCAATTAATATGAAACAACAATAGAGGAGTAACCCCTCATGGGTATAGAGAAATAGCTCTCTAACAATGAGCACAAACGCTCTGGTCAGCACATTTTGCCCCAACCTGTTGCTGGATAATGCATATCCTTATAGAAGACCCCTCATTCACCAACCTGGTTGGTGACATGCTTCATCATCGGGGTCCCACCCCATAGGCCGAGGGCCTACAGGGTGTGCTGCGACACCTGATTACAGTGGAGCTGGTTTCGTTTTTTATGTGTTCAAGACTATCAAAATTGTGTTTAAAAAGGGCCAACACTACTCACTTCAAGTATTTTATTCTTGAGTGCTTGAACCCTTAGTAAAATTAAAGTGTGGCACCTTTGCCTAATTAGGAAGGCTTTGGTGTCAAAAGTCGTATTAAAATATATAAAAATAGCGAAAGTGTGCTATGTGAATGTGAATATACAAAACTATTGTTTAAAAAGGTCTACATGTTTCAACCCATACATGGATTCAAGGGTTTTCGTCAGGACCGTGGTGATTTGAACTGGGTGGTCCGCCCACGCTAAGGAGCGTCCTGCCCTAGTTCAATTTAGAGACCATAAATAGTGATCTCGTGAAAAAAGGTGCGTTTTTCTCTTTTGAAAAAAACGTTTAGAAGCGGAACTATCGCTTCATGGGCACCAGCGTTACCAAGTTGACAGGATTCCGTCTCTTGTCGCTTCTGTTCATCAGACCGAAAACCTACTTGGTTCGGGGCACGCCGAGCAAGAACCAAGTAGGTTTTCGGTCTGATGAACAGAAGCGACAAGAGACGGAATCCTGTCAACTTGGTAACGCTGGTGCCCATGAAGCGATAGTTCCGCTTCTAAGCGTTTTTTTCAAAAGAGAAAAACGCACCTTTTTTCACGAGATCACTATTTATGGTCTCTAAATTGAACTAGGGCAGGACGCTCCTTAGCGTGGGCGGACCACCCAGTTCAAATCACCACGGTCCTGACGAAAACCCTTGAATCCATGTATGGGTTGAAACATGTAGACCTTTTTAAACCATAGTTTTGTATATTCACATTCACATAGCACACTTTCGCTATTTTTATATATTTTAATACGACTTTTGACACCAAAGCCTTCCTAATTAGGCAAAGGTGCCACACTTTAATTTTACTAAGGGTTCAAGCACTCAAGAATAAAATACTTGAAGTGAGTAGTGTTGGCCCTTTTTAAACACAATTTTGATAGTCTTGAACACATAAAAAACGAAACCAGCTCCACTGTAATCAGGTGTCGCAGCACACCCTGTAGGCACTCGGCCTATGGGGTGGGACCCCGATGATGAAGCATGTCACCAACCAGGTTGGTGAGTGAGGGGTCTTCTATAAGGATATGCATTATCCAGCAACAGGTTGGGGCAAAATGTGCTGACCAGAGCGTTTGTGCTCATTGTTAGAGAGCTATTTCTCTATACCCATGAGGGGTTACTCCTCTATTGTTGTTTCATTCCCGAAACATTCCCAGCAGAAATGGACTGAGAGTCTCCGGCAGTGCTTGATACCATTCTATCGGTATTCCGTTAGGCCCCATCGCCTTACCCGGGTTCAAGGCATGAATAGCCAACTGGATTTCTTCCGCGGTGATATCGGCCTCTAGTTCACTGGACACCTCCGGGGACAATGTTTGGACCTCGATCGGCGCTAGCACCTCTCTGGCCATTTCCGGGGTGACTACCCGGTCAGGGGTATATACCTGTTCAAAGTGGTCTGCTAGCAGCCCCACAATTTGGTCCGGGTCAGTATATAGCGTACCATATTGGTCCCTGAGATGTGGGATTCCCCTAGAGTTTCCTTCCCGTTTGTCGAGCCACGCCAATAGTTTCCCGGCCTTATCACCCACCTCATAGATCTTGTTCTGTGTGGCATTCAGACACCCCCTAACATGCATACGTAGGTGGTCATTATAAAGCTGTTGTTGCAGAGTCAGTGCATGTAGAGTGGAAGGAGTGGGGCCCTGTTCGTGTACCTTTGTTAACTCCTGCAACGTCAGGTCTATTCCATCTAGTTCCCGAGAACGTTCGCGCCGGTGGCCTGTGATCGCGTGTATGGCTTCCCCCCGCAGGACTGTCTTGTATGCCTCCCACAGTACCTCGGCTGAGCTTACTGAGTTTGCATTTTCAGCGAAGTACCGCGTCGTCGCCTTCTTCAGAGCCTTACGGATCTGGGGAATCTTGAGGTAGGAGGCCTGTATGGGGTACATGCGCCTGTGTGTCCGCGTCCGTGAGGAGAGTGTAAGTGTAAGCGGGGAGTGATCTGAGATCCCTCTTGGGTGAATTACCATTGTATCAATCAGTTGGAGACCGTCCCCCAGAGTCAAAAAATGGTCAATTCTCGACAGACTCCCGTGTGCCGTAGAGTGAAAAGTGTATTGTTTGGTGCTGGGGTGGAGGTGCCTCCAGACATCCGTCATGCCTAGGGCTGTCAAGAACTGTTGGAGGCGGGGGATCCCTCCCGTGGAGGCCGGTACGGGGAACCTGTCGAGTTGGGCGTCCAGAATCGCGTTGAAATCCCCTCCCAAGATAACATCCCCTTCGGGGAGGGCCAGAATAAAATCTCCTAATTTAGGGAGTTGTACTGAGTGTAGTGCTGGTGGGATGTACACTGAAACCAAGTTCAGTAGTTTCCCCTCCCACTGCCCCTGAAGGGCTGCAAAACAGCCTTGGTCATCAGTTTTCATAAGTAGGGGGATAAAGCTTGTGTTTTTTTGCATTAGGATACCGGTCCCCCTGGATCCCGACGTGAAGTCTGAATGGACTACCATCTTGTAACCTCGCCTGTCTAAGGCTTTAACCGTACCCCCAGTCAAATGTGTTTCTTGTAATAATGCCACCGTGGGTTTCTGTCTCCTAATTGCGGTAAGGACCAACCCCCGCTTAACCTTGTCCCCTAGCCCTCTCACGTTCCAGGACATAATACTCAAAGCAGGGCAGCGTGTCTCTACATCCACCTCATCCCTTTCCGGCAGCAAAGCATTCGCCATTGGAAATCCCTGTGCAAACAATGTAGTGACGGGGACGTGTGGTGCGGGGGTCGGGTATCAAACTGTCCCCAAGTGATTCTGAAGGCCAGATGAGATAGTCATCCACCCGATTCTTCTTTCCACCCCGGGCAGATCCATTTTCTAACATCCCGCTGGGAGTCGTACCCTCCTGTCCGTAGCCTTTGCTTAATCCAGATTCGCCTGGGAGTCTAGGTACTTCTCGTGACCGTGAAAGTGTGTTCCTAACTGTAACAAAACCCATCCCTCCCCAATTCCCCCTCCCTGCATCCCTGCCTAACGGACCTTCAACTGCCCGCCTCCCCAACTGAGCAGAGCGCTTTACCCCTCCCGCAACGAGAGTACTTGCGTGTAAGGGGGAGAGTGTCTCCCCGAGCAGGCGGCATCCCCGCTTGCTTCCGGGATAGTGTCGCCAGAGTCCAACTGCAGCCGCCGAGCGATGCGTCGATGATGATCAGCAATCTTCACCCGTGCCTATCGTCCGGGGCCGGGGTCATTCCTCACCGCCAGTCCCTGCAAATCCATGTGAGGGTGATCCTTCTGCTCCACCTCGACTGGAAGACTGTGAGCCCGATCCGGCGTTCCCTCCACGTTCGTGCTGTTGTCTTGGCGGTTTCCTCTGTTTGCCCACAGTATGCCATCCCTCCAACCAGTCCCGGGCAGCCTCGGGGGTGTCGAAAAACCACACTTTTTTGTCCGCCACCACTCGCAATCGGGCTGGAAATTGCATCGAGTATTGTAACTCCTTGTCCCGCAATGTTTTTTTGACCTCCAAAAATGTCTTCCTCCTCCTAGCGACCTCCGCCGTGTAGTCTGGGAAGAACGCTATCTTTGAGTTTTGGACTTGGATGGCCGGTGCCACTCTTGCGGCTTGAAGGATGGCATCGCGGTCTCTGAAATTGAATAGTCTAGCCAATATCGGCCGAGGTGGCCCTCCAGTCTTAGGCTTCCCCCCCGGCACCCTGTGTGCCCGTTCCACTGAGAAGAAATGGAAGAGCCCCTTAGGTTGGAGCCTGGTTTTAATTAAGTCCTCCACATAGAGGTCCATGGCCCCAGTGTCTTCCGATTCCGGTACCCCCAAAATTCGGACGTTGTTGCGCCGAGAGCGCCCTTCCTGGTCATCCAGCTTGTCACGAAGCAACTTATTGTCCGTCTGCAGACGTTCCATTGCTGTCTGCAGTTCCGACACATCCTCGACCAGGGATTTAGTCACAACTTCTACCTGCTTGACCCTTTCGGACATTTTGTGGAGGTCCGCCCGGATCAGGGTGACTTCGTTAGCTGTAGCCCCCACTGTCGCTTGCACTTGTGCTAGTGCCGCCAAGACGTCTTCGATAGTGGCCTTCTTGGCCCCTTCCGTCTCCGTCAGTTTCCCGGCTGTCTTGCGTTGATCCTGGGGCGGAGAGTGCCGTTCATATGCGAATTTATCAAGTTTGGCCTGGGCGGCATTTTGTCGGGGGCCTCTGTTCGACATCCTCTGGAGCGTATCCTGGGCAGGGCAGCCCGATTATGCCTCGAGTAGTGTGGCCTGGTCTGAGGGTGTCTGGTGCTCTTTCGCTTGTCCGTGGCTGCTGGCCCCGTCCTCCGCCTCCAACCTGGGCACTGCAGGGCGTCTACAACCGCGAATGGCGCGGTTTCTTTCTCCCCCCCCCGGGTAAGGCCCGGTCATCCACTGCTCCTGCGGCCAGCTGGACGAAGTGGATCTGAACCGGTGTCGGCGAGGGACCTGGGGTGTCGCTAGTAGGAGGTGTACCCCTTGGCGTTTGCACCGCCTTCGGAATCAGCGCCCCGGATAGAGTCACAGTAGAAGGGAGGGGGGTGGGGGGGGGGGGGGGTTTGCTCTGCCCCCGCTGCCCGCGTCCACCGCCGTATTCCCGCTGACAAGGTGCAGTAAATGTAGTGGCAGAGTCTTGTGTAGGTGCCTGCGAACCCGCCCGGTCACTGCCAAGCCGGGGCTGCCGTCACTGGACCGTGATGCATTAACGGCGCAATGAAATGGCGGCGCCCGTTTTGATCATTCCGGACCGCGGCTAAGGCAGAAGCCGTGGGTCTGGTGCTGCTGTCCCCTCGGTCGGCGCCGGGGGTCGCGGGGCTCCGTCCAAGTCTTTGGATCCCAGGGTGAAGGCCACGTATGTTGCGGCAGCTCTCCCGGCGAGCCGGCACTTCCGGCTAGATGCGGCCGGCGAGGGGTAATTTCCGGCCGGTCTACGGGATCACCACAGCTCCGCCGCCTCCCGGCTGTCGTCAGGCCCCACCTCTCCTCCGGCCGTGTCCGTCCTCCGAGCCTGCCGCTTCGCCGGATCAGTCTTAAGAGTGCAGCGCTGAACGCCGCTGGGACTCCGGGACTATTCCACCCCTTCAGCCACAATTCAGAGCAGGATAGGTGATTCGGATGGGTGCGGGAAGCCGCTTCTGCTCGGGAGCCTCTTTAGTCTGCGGCCGCCATCAACGAGCGCTAGCCACGCCCCCCCTAACGTGGGGTTTTTAAAACAAAAAAATGAATTTGTCTGTGTTGCGCTTACAGCAACACCAAGCTTTGAAGCTTCCTTATTTTAAAAAATTGCATATTATAATGTGTTTTTTTTTTTTAAAACAAAAAAATTAATTTGCCTGTGTTGCGCTTACAGCAACACCAAGCTTTGAAGCTTCTTTATTTTAAAAAAAAAATGCATTCTGCTGTGTTGCACTTACAGCAACACCAAGCTTTGAAGCTTTCTCAGTCTTGCTTTACATACATGGTCATCTGTAACTGTACACTGTGTTCTATACTATTTTTAACTCATACCTTAATTGAGTGTTTTGCTGATGGGGGATGTATTTTTCTTTTGCGAATTATTGCATGTCTTTTTCCTTTACATTCTGTGTTAGCAATTTTACCCCTATGTTGATTCATATTGTTACTGTACTTACAGAATTCTTTTGTTTCTGTTTAAAAGGGGGAAGGTGATGTAGTGGACTAGTTGTAGGTCTTGCTGCTCAGCCAGAGTAGAATGTTGGTGCGGGTTAGAATGGAGTGTTAGAATGCCGGAGTGTGAGTGTGAGGATGAGTTGAAGACGGGCTGAGCATCAAGTGAGCTGCTCCTGGTGGGCCCCCCCTTGATACCTATCTTCTGATTAATAAAGCATCCTTCATATGATACACCTTGGCTACTTTCCATCATTTCATCATATTTCACATTCCCTTTATAGTAAGATATGATCACCGCCTTTTAGTTCAGGTGTTTTCTTGTGTAGAGAGTGAAAGACTTACGCCTAGACTCAAACGATGGAGTGAAGGATTGGAAGAATGTAACTTTCATGTTGATTATCTCCCTGGTTCTGCCAACAAAGCAGCAGACTGTTTATCTAGATTACCAATTGAAGATAGTACTAGCACACCTGACTGTGATACTGTAAATGTGTGTTGGGTTAGAGAACCTGCCACCCAAGAGAACGAATGGATTCAAGCTATGAGTGAGGATTTGTTAATTCCTGCTGGAACACGTTTTGTCATTGAGGGTTGGCCTGATAGCAAGATGAAGGACACTGATCTGTTACCTTTCTGGTCCATTAGGAATGAACTTGCCATTTGCGAGGATCAACTTATGCGTTATTCCACCTGATGCTTTCATGTCCAAACTCATAAATTTAGCTCATGAAGGACACTTGGGAAGAAATTTGACCAAGTCACGACTTCGGGAGAGGTATTGGTGGCCTAAAATGGATGGCCAAGTTGAAAAAGTTGTCAAGGAATGTTACCAATGTGCTTCCTCTGACAAGTCCAAAGTTATCAATACCACTCCATTATCACCTGTTGAGGTTCCACGTGAACTGTGGACGAAGCTGGGGTTAGACCTTATGGGTTCTTTCAATCTGTTGAATCCGGCAGAGAGGGTTGTCATTTTGTTAGTAGATTATTCATCCAAATGGGTCTCTACCAAATGTGTAAGTTCTGTAAATACCAAAACGGTTATTGATTTCCTTAACGATGAGTTTGCAAGTGAAGGCATCCCCAGATTTCTGATCACGGATAATGGGGTGCAATTTGTTTCTCTAGAGATGCATGAATTTTTGACTGATTATGGAATTACACATCACAGGACTGCTCTTTATGCACCGCAGGCTAATGGGCTTGCGGAATGCATGAACAGAGTGGTCAAGGCATGTGTGCAGAGAACTATGAAGATGAGCATTTCCCTTAAAGATGTTTTAAGGGATACTTGGTGGGCTCATCACACGGCTGTAAATACTGTCCTGCAGAAATCTCCTTTTCAAGTCTTGCGGGGGAGAGTGGCATTGTCCAAACTCAATTCTGGATGGTACCTCTCTTGAAAGGTCCTTTTGAATGAGGAGGAGGTGAGTAGTAAGATCAAGTCTTATCAAGATAAGTACAAGGAAAGGTTGGACTGTAAGAAATCCACTAAGGTCATAGCATGGAAAGTTGATGATTGGGTGCTCATAACAAAATCATGATGGCACAATAAGGGTGTCACTGACTTTCTGGGACCTTTTGTTATTACTTCTGTATCCAGGAACGTAGTTACTGTTCATAATGGTAGTAAGTGGAGCATGTCTCGTTTGGTCAAGTTCCAAGGTGATAAGTCTAAGTTTCCCTCTTGTCCAAACCATTCATCTAAATTTGGTCTTACATCTCTTCCTCCAAGGTCTCGCTATCTTCCAAAGAAATATGATGACTATGAAATGTATCAATAGTTTATGACCTGTGTTCATTGTGAAAGTATTGATTTAGTCATGACTTCATGTATACTTTCAAAGTGTTTTTGTTTCCTGTATATTTTGCATCAAATGTTTTTTCTCTTTTTCTTCTGTTTTCCCTGTAATGGGGATGTGTTGTAATGATTCAATTTAATGTGCATGTGCTCGCCATTCCATCTCCATGGTAGCGTCTTTGAAAGACAGTTGTAACCGGGAGAGCGGAGAGGCGACAGCATAAGTTGGTGGCTATTATCCACTCAATAAATCATCTTTTTAAACTTACCTGAGAGTGGCATAATTCTTTTTTTAACCATATTTTATTGGCATTTGTGCTATAGCAATACATACATGTGTATACACATTGGTGCTGGTTCAATCGTGGTATATTTTCCCCCAAAACTGTTTCATAACAAACTATCCCCCCTTCCCCCTTGAGTTGCTTGCTAATGGGTGGAATCCAGGTAAAATGTACAAAGATGTAAGGAGAGGTAAGGGCCCTAGAAAGTGATTGTTGTCGCGCTGTGTCTTTCAGGTGTGTGGGGCAGGTTGCTCTATTTGTCAGTCTTCTGGGACTGGTGTTGCCACCCTCGAGGCGTTTCCTTAGCTGCTAGCGTCTGCGTCAGCTGCCACTAGTTCCCCACAAGATCCTCCCAGGCTCTGGCCCTTTCCATTTTGCCTAGGCCCCTGCTGGCCTCTCGGAGTAGCAGTCGCCCTTCCACCCACCGCCCATCTTTCCAGCTCTCTCCTACAAGTGGTGAATCTTGGTCCGCCCGGGCCTTTCCAGTTCCTGGCTATCTCTCGCTTAGCTAACATAAAGGCAAGGTCCTGAAACTTCCCTGTCACTCTATTTCTGGCCGTGTAAGGCAAACACCCTAAGGGGAAATGTTCTGGGGTCTGTGGGAGTTCCTTGTCGATCAGGTCACTTATTGTCTGTCTGATTTCCCACCAGAATGGTAGCATTGTGGGACAGCTCCAGAACATATGTAGTATGTGCGCCTCCCTTTCCCCGCACCTGGGACAAGCTGCAGAGTCTGCTCCAAAATATCTTCGAATTCAAACTGGCATCAAGTATGCCCTATGCAGCGCATAGTAGTTAATTAGCTTGTAGCGCGTGTTCCGAGATACTTTCGGGGTGCGTTCTAGGATTTTGTCCCAGTCCTTCTCAGGTATTGGTTTGCCAATGTCCTCCTCCCACTGTGTTCGCAAGCGCTCTAGCGGCTGCTGCATGTCTTGCCGTATTGCTTTATACAGACAGGACACCGTCTTGATCCTTCCTGCTGATAGTGCAACATATCTGCATCCCGCCAGCGCTCAGCATCCCCGGCCTTCCAATGTGCTCTAATTCTACGTGTTAGGGCCCTGTGTTCTAGGAAATTACCCTCTGGCAGGTCATATGCGGTTTGCAAGTCTGCAAAGGGAAGGAGCGCAGTGTCACAGTATAAGTCACCATCCCCTGGAGTCCTGCCTCCAACCAGTCCTCTAGCCCTGCCCAGTGTTCTCCCTTTGGAAGGTAGCGCATCATCGTTAGTGGTATGTTAGGGGAGTAGGGAGTGACAGCACCCACTTTCCTCAGGTATCTGGCCCAGGAGTGCACTATCACCTTGGTCTCTGTCGTATCCTCAGCCAAGGTACGACGCACCTGGAGGAGGACTCTCGCCAGCGTGGCCGTGTCCGGTGCTGTTGGGCACTGCTCCCGACCCGGGTCCCGATCCGCTGCCAGCCATTGTATTAGCCAGTATAGATGTGCCGCCAGGTAGTAGGACTCGAGGTCCGGCAGGGCTAGTCCGCCCTCAGCCGTGGGGCGTCTCAGCATTTCCAGTGCCACCCTTTGTCTGCCGGTACCCCAGATAAATGATATAATTGTCGAGTCCAGCTCTTTGAACATTGCTCGTGGAATCCATACCCGCAATGTTCCGAAGTAGTATAGCAAGCGCGGTAGCGTCACCATTTTCAGGACAGCCACACTTCCAGCCACGGATAGTGGAAGAGTTCCCCAGAAGTCCATTGCTGCAAAGCTCTTCCCACGTTACCTTCTAGTAAGTCTGCAGCACCATGGTATATTTGGACTCCCAGGTACTGCAGGCAATTAGGCTCCCAGCGCAGATGTCCTAGCGTAAGCGGTGGGGGGGGGGGGGGGGGGTGGGGTGTCAGGTGCCAGTGGGTATAGGCTGGATTTTTGCCAGTTAACCTTAAGGCCTGACATGGTGCCGAAACGATCTAGCATGCTGCGCGCGCCCCGCAGCTCCCCATTTGTGGTCCGCAAGAATATTAGTAGGTCGTCCGCATAGAGTTCGATGTAATGTTGCCCTGTTGCTGTTTCCAGGCCCCGTTAGTCCCGGCCGCTCCTGGCTCTGCTCGCCAGTGGTTCCATGGCCAGGGCAAATAGGAGTGGGGAGAGGGAGCATCCCTGCCTCGTACCTTCCTCCACTCTCTGCCTGGGCGAAATAATCCTCCCAGTGCATGCACGTGCCGTAGGGGATGCGTAAAGGAGCCGCACCCATGTCAGGAATCCCTCCCCCAGCCCCATCTTGGTTAAGACCTCGTACAAATATTGCCACTCCAAACTGTTGAACGCCTTTTCGATATCTACAGCTAACACTGCCGCCGCTAGCTTATCATACCCCTCTGAGTCCATTACTGCCAGGAGTCTCCGGATGTTTATGGCCGTGTTCCGCCCCGGGATGAATCCTGCCTGGTCTGCGTGCACCTTTAGGGGCATGTGTAGCCACAGACGCATCACCAGGATTTTACTGAGGATCTTACAATCCATATTTAGCATGGTTAGTGGTCTGTAGGCCGTATAGTCATGGGGTTCCTTCCCGGGTTTGGGTATGGGGATAATAAGGGCTTCTCTGGCACTCTCGGGCAACTCTCCCAACTCTCGGGCCCCCTGGTACATCGCAGGCAATTGGGAGGCCAGCTCCTCTGTATATGTTGCATAAAATTCAGCCGGGAGGCCATCTGTGCCCGGGGTCTTGTTTCGGGCCATGCTCTTGATAGCGACACAAATCTTCCGCTGGGTAATATCAGCCCCGAGTAAATCCGCCACGTCAGGGTTCAGAACTGTTAGCAGCAGGTCATCCAGATATTCCCTAACATCTACCGGTTCTCTTATGCATGTTTTCATGTAAAGGTTGGCATAGTATCGCGCAAAGATCTCATTGATCTTGTCTGGCGCATAGTGTCTGGTCCCTCCTTCATCTTCTATCTCCACTAGAGGAGCACCCCTAGTTGTCAGGTTCGTCAGCCACGCCAGGAGTGAGCCTGACCTGTCCCTGTCAGCATGTGTGCGCTCCAAATACTTCCAATAATCGAAGCTTTGAAGCCTCTCTGTTTGCCTCGCCGCTTCCTCCTTAGCATCTAAAAGTGCTGTGTGGAGTTCTGGGTGTCCCGGCCTCCTGCGTTCTATCTCTCTCAGTGCCGATTCTGCCTCCTCTACTTCACGTGTGAGGACGCGCCTAACCACCGTGGCCCGCGTTATACATTGGCCCCTCAAGACCACCTTCAACGCGTCCCACTCTACATTCTGTGACCCAGCCGTGCCCGCGTTATTTTGAAAGTAGTGCGTTATTTCCCCTCTGATCTCTCTCTGAAGACCTGGTCTTCCAGGGTGTCTGGGGGGAGCCTCCATGTGGGGATTGCTGCTGGCGGGTGTGCCCATTGCAGCGACATGAGCAGTGGGTTGTGGTCCGAGATGGTGCGGGCAAGGTACTCTGCGCTTGTGACATGGCATTGGACATCTATCGAGCAGAGGAAGGCGTCTAGACGTGCGTGTACTTCATGGCCTGCTGAGAAGTAGGAGTCATTCCTCCCTTGTGGGCTCAAGGTACGCCATGAGTCTAGCAATCCCCAGTTCTGTCTCCATGCTGTGAAGGCCTGGGAAGCGTGCGACGCCTGGGAATTTTGCAATGGGGGATGGGACCTGTCTAGCAGCACATTGTCCACACTATTGAAATCACCCCAGGTTATGACCATAGCCGCCAGGTATTGATCTAGTCTGTGGTTCAGTGTCGTGAAGAAGGTAGGTTGATCCACGTTGGGGGCGTGGACGCTAACTAAGCTGATTTCACGGCCCTCTAGTCTCCCCTTTACTGCTACTTAGCGCCCCTCCAGGTCTACCACAGAGGACAGCAACTGGAACGGCACCCCAGCTTGGATCCATATTAACACCCCTCTCGCATTGGAAGAATAAGAGGTGTAGTAGAGCTGCCCCCTCCATCTTTTGTGTAGTGCTTGCCCTTTCTTCTGTGTTAAGTGTCTTTCTTGCAGGAGGGCTATCTGGGCTCCCCGTCTCCTAATGTAAGAGAGTACTTTGTGGCGCTGTGACATGGTGTGCATTCCCCTAATGTTCCACGTCATACATTTATAGTGTTGTTTATCAGTCATTGACATTGGATTTGGTGAGTCGGCCGCTACCCAGGCTGGCTAAACGCCCTCCCATTCGCCCCTCGCTCTCTCTGCCATAATGTTCCTTATGTAGCGCAACTCAAGGTTACCCCCCCTTTGTCAACAGTAAGCATGTTCCCCAACTCCCACTCCCCATGATAAGTAGGAAAACCCCTCCCATCCAAACCAATAGAAAAGGTCTACGAGTGACTGCTTGCAGTTCAATCAGTCGCCAGGGGTGGCCCATCGCCAGTGTTCTCCCAGTCTCTGCGGCCACCATCTCCGCAATGTCTTCGGTGAATCGCCTCTCAGCCACATTTCCCCCCGTGTGCCCCTGTACCTTAATATAGACGTTGCAGTGTCTTGCGGCAATCTGGTCGTATTTCTCACCGGCTCTGACTTCCCGCCACTAGATGATGCCATCCGCCGTCTGCGGTGTAACATCTGGCAGTGTCAGGCTCTGCGCTTCAGACTCGCTGGATCCATTCTCCGAGCCCGTGACTGCCTGCTCCTCACCGCTTTCAGGAGGATTTGGGTTCTCAGTTCCCCCCGCTGATCAGCGCCACCACCTGTATTGCACTCCGTCGCTCTAGTTGTGCTTCCTCCTGTGGAGGCGCCAGGATCTCGGTCCTGTTCTTCCGGTGTCTCGAGCGAGGTCCTCTCCACCGTCCCCCTGTCGCATTCTGCTCTTGCGCTGCTCCGCCGCGTCAGTCTATCCAGTCAGATGCCTCCTGGGGAGTCCTGAAGAATTCGGTGCTCTCCGTTGTGGTCACCCGCAGCGTGGCCGTATACTGTGTCACGTATTTGTAGTCCAGCTGACGTAGTCTCTGTTTCACATCTCGGTACGATCCCCTCCTGCACTGCACCTCATGGGAGGAGTCCGGGAAGATGCGCACTATGGAGTTGTGCACTTGGATGTCGCCCTTGAGCCACGCCTGAGTTAGGATGTGATCTCGGTCCTTGTAGTGGAGGAGTTTCGCTATCACCACTCGTGGCGGGGCGCCTGGTTTGGGCGGCTTATCCGGGTCACGATGTGCCCTCTCCAGGGCAAAGAAGTTTGATAGGCCGGTCGGTGCCACTTCGTCCCTGAGCCGTTTTTCAAGATAGTCCGCCATGTTGCGCCCTTCAATTTTCCCAGGCAGGCCCACTATTCGCAGGTTGCTTCAGCGTGATCGGTTTTCAGCGTCCTCTGCCCTTTCTTCCAGCGTTTGCACTTTTAGTTTCCAGCGCGGTCATTCGGTTTTGCATATCTGTGACCGCCGGGACTGTCTCAGCCAATGTTTGTTTGTTTGTCGTGACCCGGTCCACTAGTTTCTTATGGTCCTCCCGGAGCAACCCTATGTCCAAGCCGAGAGAATCAATTTTCCCTTCCAGGCGTTCGCTGGAGGTGGTGCTAGCTTGCAGTATGTCCTATAGCGTAGGATTTGTTGGATGGTCCGTCCCCATTGCAGACTTCTCGGCCTCGTCTGGGGGTCCGCCGCCCGCGAGATCCTCCTTCTCCTTCTGTTTCAGAGTCTTCCCCATGGTGTCCTCCCACCCCATGATGTTACGGGCTCTACGCGTGCTCATGGGGTATCGTCAGCTTCTGTCGCAGGTGCAAACTGGGCTCTGTCTGCAGGCACCCTCTCGGCAACCCCCAGGGCGAGCCAACCGTCCTCCGCTCACGCAGTGCTACGCTGGTGTTCTACTCTCCTTTCGGATACCCCAGCTCTCGTTGGGCGCCTCCTTCCCTGCCGTGCCCCCGGGCGCGTTCACTGTACCCGCTAGTTAGTAGCTTCCCTCCTCCACCTTACTTCTTGGGCTGCCAGGTCCTGTGCCGGGTAGCGCTCAGTCTGGGGGTAAGAAAGAAGATTTACAGGGCCCCAGCTGCTCCGAGGCCGCTCTTCAGGCGCCTCAGTCCCGGCGCACCGCCATTTTATGCATGTACAAGGAAGAAGCGAGAGTAGATCCCTTGATTTCTCTGCAGAGCTGGAACTTTCTCTACAGCTCTTTTGCTTAATAAGGTGTTCACCTCCTTTTGCACCGATCTTAGGTCGCCTTGAGAGATGCCTTTCGGAGGTATAGATGGGAGATGGGTCTTGAATTTTAGAAGATATCTGTTTTTAACAGATATCTGTTTTGAACAATGTCTGTTTTGAACAATGTCGATGACCCATCTGTCTTTTGTTAGACTCTTCGACTCCTCCAGATGTAATGAAACGCTTCCTCCTACTGGAGTGGACAACAGCTTTGGAGGAAGACCCATCTCATGGTTTATGTGGCTTTTTTGGCGCTGTAGACTGTTGTCTGTTACCGCCTCTGCCCCGTCCAGGCAGGCGTTGCTGAAACTGGGACCTTTGTTGTGTTTGGCCCTGGTTCTGCGACGACTAGTTAGAAGTTTGCCCTCGCTGCTGAAATGACCGCTTGTCATAGGGACGAAAGCAACGACAAAACTCTTTCTTCTTTTCAAGGCCTACGGCTTTAAGAGTATCTAACTCAGTCTTCATTTTAGCCATTTCGTCGTCTGCATGGGACCCAAACAACGACGATCCATTAAAGGGCAAATTAACAATCTTCCTCTGAGCGTCAGGTTTTAGGCCTGTGAGGTGAAGCCACGCTGATCTTCGAGAACAGATGCCATGGGCATATCCATGAGCTGCTAAATCAGCGTCCGTACTGATAATCTGATTAGCAACCAGGCCTTCTTCTTGCACAATCTCCAAGAAGTCTTTCTGATCTTCCTTGGGTAATTTCTCCGCAAATCTTGTCAAGGAATCCCAGAACGATCGGTCGTATCGACCCAGTAGAACGGCTGCACTAGCCACTCTCATCACAGACCCTGCCATATTACACATCCTCTGTCCCAAGGAGTCCATGTTCTTGCTATCCTTCTCTGGGGGAGCAGATGAGATAGATGTAGCAGAATGTGCTTTTCTGGCAGCAGCGACTAAAAGCGAATCTGGTGGAGGGTCAGTACGTAGAAACAGGGACCCTGGTCCGGAGCCTTATATTTCTTTGAAATCCTTGAGGGCCCGAGCCACTGTGGCAGGTGTCAAGAAAGTCTTCATTGCAGGCTCCAGTAACCCTGGCACCAAAGGCAGTAAATGTTTCGCCGAAAACTTATGGTGCAAAGTCTCGAAAATAACAGATGAGGTAACTTGAGGTACAGTCATGGTTATGTTGAACTTGTTGGCACCTCTACATAACACCTCACTGAATAGCCCAAGATCATCCACCGGGGAGACCCTGAGGGTGGAGAATAGTCTCTGTATGATGACCGTGTTGACATGGTCGATGCAGGAGACTTCTGTCTTCTCCTTGGAGTATGAGATCGGCGTGATCTGGAGCGCTCTCTTGAGCGTGAACGCCGTCTTAACGGTAATCTGGAACGCCTCGGGGACTTACTAGCAGGAGGTCTTGCGCACTCCATGTTAAGAGGCCTCTCATTAGGTCTGGGTTGCATCTTCCAGTGTCTAATGTCCTCCATCCATCTAGGAGACATATTAATAGTAGGTGATTTGTGCACCGGAGAGCACTCCGGCGTAACTTAGATGATATTTATCCCCAGCGAGGAAGAAGAAGTATCCCTCGTCGTCGAACGTTGAGGTCTGGAAGCTGGTCTTTCCACCTCTCCCACAGGGATAAGTTGCCTGTCCCTCAAGTCGAATGCCTCGACGTCGACCCAGAATGAGCCACCATCGACGACGACTGTGGAGGTGACACTCTGGAAGACGGAGATCTATGGGACGAAGCCCTCGACGTCGGCACCTTCGTCATCGACCGCTGGTCATGCGGCATCCTCAACGTCGTTTCTGACCTCGACAAAGACCTGCGACGGGTCTGAGAGGCTGATCTTGAGCACCTCGACGCCGACCTTGAGAAAGGTGGCGGAGATCTCGACGACGACCTCCTGGACTTCGCTGGCCTCTTCGACGTTGAATGTGATTTCTCATGCTTCGAGCCCGAAGCATGCCTCGACATCGACTTATGCCTCGACGGCGATCTCTTTCGCTTTTCAGGTCTCGACGTCGATCTACTTCTAGCCGGCGACCTGGTCTTTGACGCCGATCTCACTGGCGTTGACGTCACCGGTCGCGACGTCGACTTTTTTTTCGACGGCGATCTTGATCTTGACATCGATCTTACTTCTTCCGCCGGTCTTGACGTCGACTTACTCTTCGACGGCGATCCTGTCTTCGACATCGACCATACTTTCTCAACAGTCCTCGACGTCGAGTTACTTTTCGACGGCGACCTTGCCTTTGACGTCGATCTCCCTTTTTCAGCTGGTCTCGAGGACACGCCATGAAGCTTTTTCTTACTTATAACTTCCAGAGAAGCAGATCTTCGTCATTTTCTCGGAGAGGAGGGCCCTTCAGATGAAAGAGGACTCCCTGGGCCCTTTTCATGATGTTTTAATCTCTCCATTAAGCCAAGAAGCCTGATCTTCTCTCTCTCTTTCAAAGTTCTCCTTGAAAGCTGAAGACAGTGGTAACATGCCTCTGTGTCGTGAGAAGAAGGCAAACACACTACACAGACCGAATGAGGATCGGTTTTAGACATCTTCTTCCCACAGGAAGGACAATTATAAAATAAAGGTGGCATATCTGACTAAAAAAGAATGACCAATTAGTCAGAAAAGATAGAAAAATACCACCAGGAACAAGAAATATTTAAAAAAAGTAGGTAGAATACAAATTCTGACTAAAGAATGCCAAAATCAGTTGAGCTCAAGCTCCAGGTTCCTCTCGGAAAGAGCCGGAAAAAAGAACTGACCTAACTGTCACGTGTGGTGCATGATGGGAGCAGAGTTCCCCTCGAGGCCTTAAAGGCAAAGTGTTCAGATTCTCCTTAAAGGTGAGGTGCCAGTTTCCTTTTCTGTACAGGGATGTTATTTATGTATGCAGCCTTCCTTAGGCTAATAGCCTGTCATTACCTGTTTTCTTTGATGAAAATAAAAGGTTGTTTTGCGGAATGCAATTGCTGTACATGTCCTTCTCTTACATTATATGTTATGAGTTATTTTCATACCAGAGAAATGCATGTGTAATTCGGGCTTTCTTAGCCTATTAGATATGTTTAGGGCTGCATATTATTGGTTTATACATGTCTATGTGTATAGTTTTTTCGTACTATGTACTCCTTTTCCACTAGATACACATATATATGTATTATGTTATATGTTCAGTGTTCCCGCACATGGGCGGAGATTATTCAGTGCTTATGACTATTGATGAGTATCCCCTGGAAGAGAAGGATTCTTTTGTACGTAACGCCTTTGAACAGTTCAAATTGAGTTTGCGCTGAGAAACAACACAGAAAAAAAGTGTAGATATATATTGTCGTTATATCGTATGTACTTTAAAAAAAAATGTGGTCAACTGAAATGTAAAAAATGGCTTACAATGTAATTTCTCTTCCTTCCATGATGCATTTTCTTTTTTTGGGATAGATTGAGAGAAGTAAAGTGGGTTTAGTGTAGATCAAAAAAACATCTCTCCGATAGGTATGATTTTCATGTTTGCATGTATCCTAAAATAATCTTTCTCCCATTTTATTTATTTAGTTATAACTACATCTATATCCCCCTCCTGAAGAAAGAGGTTATGTATGATATTAAGTGAATAATTGATTTGTTTCACACGTATTGTAATTGTCTAATATGGCCCACCTGTGCCTTGTTGGCTCCCTCACCTGCCTTAAAAAGCTGCACATAACGTACCCTCTGGTCAGTTGTTGAAAGCAATCAGTCGTCTCAGACAGTGTATTCATGTTTGTTGCTTATTAGGGTAGCTGCCTTCCCGTTCCTTTAGGTAGTTACTAGCTGCTCTATTCCCTGAGGGACCCCATTTGATCCCACTAGGTGCATCTGGCTGTAATCTATCCTACACTTGGGGCAATCCAAGCCTTAAATGCACAGCTGTCCTTTGTAGACCGCATAGCGCACCAACTCTGCGACATGATAAATCGCATTTGGAATTCATTTTGGGATTGCTGATTGTCACCCATGCCTCTTTTGAAAAATCTGCTATTGTTGTATTTGATCCTTACCCGTGCTTCACTCCTGTACCTTCCCTAGCAATTGAAAGAGGCTTTTTTCTTCGCCCTTAAGACCTGTCATGATCTTATCAGTTATTTGTGAAATCTGGTAAGGCTCCATTATAAAAATCATCACTGAACTTGTGCCGAAGAATGGGTGTCATGGGCCCTGATTCAAGCTGAAAGCTTGGGTAGGGAGAAAAAGGCAGCAATAGGTTATGTTGTGGGCCCCTCTTCATAAATGGGCTCTTGTGTCACTTAACATGCTGCGCTATTTATAACTGCTCCTCTGCCTGAACTATTGTGCATACTTGGGCGATATCTGGATAGAAGCTTTCCTTTTCCTTTCTGTAATGCCAATAAATATGGAGGCTTTAACTGAGAGCTTCTTTTTTTACTTCAACTGCATGGCTAGTCCGCAGACTCCACCACACTCCTCCAAAAACATTAATTTGTGATCTCTAATAGAACATGAGTCCCCTGCCGTATTCTCTTCCTTGCAGTGAGGGTCTGGTGGTCTTCGGAATCACTGTCCCCTCACAGCTCTGATCATCTCCTATTACAAGCAGTATCACAAGGGCCATCCTCAAATTTTCACTGTTCCACTGTGGACCACAATATTAATTGGCCAAACTAACTGCGAATGTCCACGTGCTGGTGTTAGAAATGCGTTCTCTGTTTGGCAGAGTATGCACTCTGTTCAAGCAGGAGCCACAATCCAAGTCAGAGTAAGTCCTTACACAACCTAAATTATCCTGTGCTCACCCTCTGGTAGCTCGGCACAGAGAAGTTAGGCTTAGCCTAAGAGGCAGTGTATAAAGTTTTTGTGCAACACTTAAACAGTAAAATAGTGAAAACACCAAAAAATTACTCCACAACAGTTTAGAAAAATAAAGTGTGATTTTATAAATAAAACAAAATCAAACCGATAAGTATCTTTTTGTTGAAGTATGAAGTTGTACTGAATCCAAGAGTCAGAAGAGCGCTTAGAGACAATAAGCTTTAAGTGAATTATCGGGTCACTGTAGACCAGGACAAAGTAAAAAATTCAGGCCTACAGCGAGGGAGCGCAGGCAGCAGGGACCTCCTTGGGTCCACTGAACAAAAGTACCTTTGGTCAACGCGATGTTGTCGCTTCAAGGCTGTGTAGATAACGCTGCGAACGAGATGCATAGAGGTCTTCTACATAACTGTGACGATTTGCAGAGTCCACTATATGTAACTGTGAGAGTGCGCTGCTTCCCACCTACACTGCAGCAGAGAGGCACAGAATCCGATGCAGATGTCTGAGTGTAGGTTGTCAAGCACCTTAGGGTCTCACTTCGTAGGGTCGAGGACTGGGAATGCACCACTTGGCCTGCTTGTGGAATCCAGGTGCAGGTGGTTCAAGTCTTTGATATCCCTGAGACTTGGGAACAGGAGGCAAGCCAGCAAGCCCTTGGAGTCACACTTGGGTTAAAGTGCTGTAGGTCCAGTCCCTCTCACTCAGTCGGTCGAACAGCAGGCAGCAGGGTGGCTCAGCACAGCTAGAGCACAGCAAGACAGAGTTCAGCAAAGAAGGGGTCCAGCAGTGTAGCATTCCCTTTAGCAGCACCACAACTCTACTTCTTGGTAGAGTGGTCACAGGTCCAGAAGTGTAGGGTCAGCGTCCCAGTACATATACCCAAAAGTCCCTTTAAAGTCGTGGAGACTTCAAAGAGTGGTCTTTGAAGTAAATACATATCCTTTCACCCTAGCCCTGTCTCCAGACTAGCTGTGGGGGCTAAATCAGTGCTTTGTGTGGGGACAGGACACTACCTATTGAGGTGTAAGTGTCCGCCCTTCCCTTCCTTTCTGCCTAGTAAGAGCCGTCTGTGAATCATACAGACCCATCTCACTGCTGAACTGCGATTATAAAATCTTCATGCAGGTTTTAGCAAGGAGACTAGCCTCGGTTATGACAATATTGATTAACCCAGACCAAAAAGGGTTTGTAAAAGGAAGACAAATACAAGAGATAACCCATGAACTCTTTGCTGCAATAGACATAGCCACCTGCGAAAAAGTCCCTCTGAATATTATCACCTTCGACGCCGCCAAGGCATTTGATATGGTCAATTGGACATTCCTGAATAACGCCATTAGCAAATATAACCTTGGGGAGAGTTTTAGCCACATGGTGGCAGAAATCTATAAAAGACCAAGAGCGAAAGTACTAGTCAACGGGGGTCTCACCAACAATATTGTAATACAAAGGGGAACAAGACAGGGATGCCCGATATCTCCCCTACTATTCAATCTTTATATTGAGCCGTTGGCATGCTCTCTCAGGAATCACAACTCAATAACACCTTTTAAACATCATGAATGGTCCAAAAAGGTGGCTCTCTATGCAGACGACCTGATGATCTTCACAGACAACTTTCAGAGCTCTGCTGCGGCAATAGAAGATACAATAGCAAACTTTGGCAGAGTGTCGGGGTACTTGACAAACCAAGCAAAAACCGAGGCTATGAGCTGGAACACGCTACACAACACCCCACAATCTAAAGATAAAATAAAATACTTGGGGATCAACTTGGTTAAGGATATACAAAAAGTTCCCCAATTAAACCTCAACAGAATCGCGGAGTAACCAGGAAACTCCTCAAAGTTTGGGACGGGTTACATCTTAGCTTCCTAGGAAGATCAAATATACCCAAATTGTACCCAAGTTTACTTACCTCTTTAACACTATTCCGCTGGAATTCAAGAGAGATGCTTTGAAGAAAATCAAGGGAGAAATCACGAGTTTCATCTGGTCATCTAAAGGAACAAGAATTGCTTGGAATAAACTAAGGAGAAGGAAGAACAAGGGGGAATAGCCAGTCAGGACCTCTTTGAGTACTACAGGGCTTTTCACTTTAAAAACATGAGACCCCTTCTCAAGACCTATCTGCAATACCCTGTCTTCCTACAAAACATGACAGGTAGAACAGACCATTTCCTATTTAAATTTGGCCACCCAAAGTTTTTCAAAAAGATAAAACTAAAGATCCTAGTCAACGCTGCAAAATTATGGTATCAAGTCAGAAGCACACTAAACATACCGTACTACAGCTCTTTGGCCCCGGTGTGGGAATCTCCAGGCACACCAGAATGCCTAAAAGACTCCATGGCCTCACCTTTGAAAGCAGCAGGAATCGAAAAATGGGGTCAGCTGATGACCGGGAACTCCATAACCGCCTGGGGTCACCTAGACGCAATTACCTGTTCTTCCTGGTCCAAATTCAAGTACTACCAACTTACTAGCTGGGCCAAATCACTAACAAATGAAAAAAAAGGGTAATGAGGACAGAGAGAAAGAAATGATGAAAACAACGCTAATAAAGAAAGAAATATCTAGATGGTACTGGGCCCTAATCACTGCAGGGGAAGAAGACTTCCTGATCCCAGAAACGGTTTTGAGGAAAGATATACCGGAGCTGGACTTACAAAGCATATGGCAAAGATCAGTAGAAAAATGTTGGAGCACCATAAAACCAGCCGCCCTGAAAAGAAACCACTTATTTACAATACATAGGGCATATTGGACCCCCAAAAGATTATCACAATTCAAGGGAGCCAGCATAAAGACCTGCCCTAAATGTGGACTGGAAAGGGCAAATGATGTACACATGTTCCAAGATTGCCCCCTGCTCGACTCCTTTTGGCAAGAGGTCGGTAAGACGATAAGTCTAGTGCTGGGAAAACAACTAGAAGTTAGTACAACTCTTATTATCTTTGGGATCGACTCCTGTATTGACCTGGGTAAGTTAACAAAAAAACAGGAGAACCTGCTGTTTGTACTGGTACTACTAGCTAGGAGAGAGATTTGCATAAACTGGGTCAAACCAGTCCCACCGGATGTATGACGTTACAATGCATGCTTTTACCATGCATGCTGTTACAACGCCAGTTTTACAACGCAAACCTTTACAACGCATAGCGCTTTGGGGTTCTGGATAGTGAATAGTTTAATTTATTATTCCAACTCCAGTCCCCGTGGACACTAGGGAAGGTGTTGGATAGTAAATTAAATCTATTCCCTATCCTAGAGCGCCCCCCCAGCGCAATGCGTTGTAATGGTTTTCGTTGTAAAACCTGCGTTGTAATAGCACTGCGTTGTAAAAGTTTTGTTGTAAAGGATGTTTCCCGTCCCACCACTACACGGTGACTGGATGAATTCCATAATAAAAAGGAATAAAACTGACAGGAAAGGGAAACCCAGTAAAAAGTTTAGTTTTTGGGAAATCTGGGAAAATCCCTATCAAGGAGGTACTTAAGTACGTATGTGGCCCTGGAGAATAAAATTCAATGATTAAAGCGGTGACAATAATTTCAGACGGGAAGAATTATGATTATGATAAAGGAGGCAGGAGACCCAGAACAAAATAGGGGCAGTGAAGGCGCACAAATGTCTACAGGAATGGGCTCCCGCAATACTCCTTACACATATAATCGCAAAATGAGGATACAAAAGAAAAAAGAGCCGTCAGAATGAGATGGGTACTAAGACACACCTAGCCTTCCTGTGTTTGTTTAGAGGGAATGCACAAAGTGTGGCTGTCACCCACCCCAGATGTGTATTTGAGACGGGCTGCACGGCACACCGAACTGTAAGAGCAGATAAATGTTTACTTTCTAAAAGTGGCATTTCTACAATGTAATGCTAAATCCGACTTTCACATTGAGGAGGATTTATCATTACCATTCCAAAGACATAAAACATGAAATAACTGTTTCTCTCTAATCAGGAATTAGAATTTAAAAGTGTATTAAGTAATTTCCAATGTTCGACAATGAGAGAACAGGCCTCACCGTAGTAAAAAACAAGTTTAGCTACCAGGACATGCAAACCATTAAAGTACATGTCTTACCTTTTACTTACACCTTACCCTGCCCTTGGGGTTGTCTAGGGCCTACCTTAGGGGTGACCTATGTGTAAGAAAAGCCTTGGCAATACGTTGTAAATGCCAAGTCGAAGTGGCAGTAAACTGCACACCCAGGCCCCGAGTTTGCAGGCCTGTGACATGATCAAGGGGCTACTTATGTGGGTGGCATATTTATGCTGAAAGCTCACTAGTAGCATTGGATTCACAGGACCCGGGTACATGTAGTGCACTTTACTAGGTACTTATAAGTACATTAAATATGGAAATTGGGGATGAAGCAATTTTACATGTTTAGGGGAGAGAAAGAACAAGCACATACGCATTGGTTAGCAGTGCTAAAGTGTGCAGAGTCCTAATGCCAGCACAAGTTGGGGGAAGAACACCCGCTGCCAGGTCTTAACAGCTGGGTTGCAAGCTCACCAGCTCTCATGAACAGGCCTTCAAAGACCCACAGTACTTGTGTAGAGTAGTTGCCAACTTGCATCCAAGTCTCACCAAGGAAAGTGGTAGACTATAGCTTTTATGTTTTCAATATTACCTCTGTTCTTGAACAAGTACAGTATATCTGTTTCTTCACTACTTCTGCCCTTGTTCCTGTTAATATGGCTATCTCGTTTGGCCCAGTGCCAGTACTCATGCACAGTAAATTCGGCCCTACACTGGTATTCCACAGATAATGATCTTCCATGGAGTTTAGTTGTCTCTAGGCGTACTTTTTGCAATGTAAACCTAAGATATAGCAGAGCATGTGTTGCATGCTACAGCATTGAGAAGATAAAACAAGAGACAAAAGCCTGCTCGCGTTACATGTTGAAACTCCCTTAAACTGCAAAAACTCAAATTGATTAGATCTTATGAAGAGGTTTTTTGCAATCTCAAAGATGCTAAAGAACCAAGCTGAGAATTGGGGATCAAGAGAAGGGTGCACTCTCACTTCTACTGAGATATAATTGTCCGGTACCCCACAAGGCTTACCTGCTGCTTGCGAAGTATTCTCGCAGAGACGACAGGAGCTCTCGCCCCCGTACCCACCTTACCCCTGCTATGGAGTGAACATCAACCGGGATGAAGATGGGACCGGGGATGATAGCCACAGATGACGGGATGGTTTTCGGAAGACCTGAAGAGGACCACCCTTGGGATGAAGAAGGACCGTCGACTCTAGCTGTAGGGAAGACAGAGGGACCCAGGTATTTCTGACTCAGGTATAACCCTCTCTAGGTTCTACCTCCTGCGCGCATGCGGACCAGCTCTTACCTCGGGTATGGTAGGACCCTTCGTGGAGATGTCTTCAGGGAAACAATATAAAGGTAGCGTTCCTCAGCCAGGCCTTGGGTAAGTACAAACAACTCCACAGGGACAAAAGCCTCAGCTCTGTGAGGTTCTCAGGAACTAGGCAAAATAACAGCTAATGCAAAATGTAGTCATTGTGACTACATGTGGTTCTTCAGTCCATATAACAAAAAGGAAACAAGCGCTCCTGCGCGATGTACAAAAGAAACAATAAGCGCTCCTGCGCGGGAGAAAATATCCCAAACTAAATACCTATAGGAAAAAAGGAAACAAGCGCTCCAGCGCGGTGATTGCAGGCAGTCTGCCAGCGCTCCAGCACGGAGTTTGCAGGCAGCCTGTCAGCGCTCCAGCACGGTGATCGGAAGCAGCCTGTCAGCGCTCAAGCGCGGTGATCGGAGGCAGCCTGTTAGCGCTGCAACGCGGTGATCGGAGGCAGCCTGTCAGCGCTGCAGCGCGGCGTTTAGGGGCAGCGTGAGAGCATTCTAGCGCGACCTCAGGAATTACCAGAACAGAGGTTCAGCGCGGAAACAAGCATGCGGGTACTAACACGGGAGCAGCGTTAATCAGAAGCGCCAAACCGAGGGAACCGCTGTGGTTTTAAGTGGTTTCCCCCGGAAGCGCTGAGGTGTGCTGGCGGCTTCTGGTCTCGTCAACTAGACCGCAACCTGCCCGCCCGTGTGAGGAGGTAAAGGAGTCTGATCACGCATGCGCGAAGAAAGGAAACGTGCTGTGGTAACCGGACCCCGGGAACCATAACTGTACCCCCTCCCAAGACAAACCAACCCCACAGCTCAGACAGGAATGGCAGGGCGAGGGCTCAACGGGTGGCTAACGTGGAATGCGCGGACTAACTGGGGAGCCTGACGCACATGGGACAGGGGTTCCCAAGAACGCTCTTCAGGACCGTACCCCTTCCAGTCAACCAGGTAGTACAGCCGCCCCCTCGTACGACGCAATGCATGTTGTTATTGTAGGCATATTCCACCATCCACAGGACTTCTGCCCATTCTCTATCCACTGCTAGTAGCAAGCAGCGGAGATACTGTTCCATGGTGTGGTTTGTTTTCTCTGCCTGGCCGTCGGTCTGGGGATGGTAGGCGGAAGATAAGCATACGTCCATTTCCATGATCATGCACACTTCGTTCCAGAAACGGGACACGAACTGCGAACCCCTGTCTGTTATGAGCACAGATGGAATCCCATGTAGCCGGATGACGTTTTGCAGGAACACCACAGCCAGTTCAGCTGCTGACTGTAGTTTTTTCAGCGGTACAAAGTGAGCCATCTTGGTGAGGTGATCGACGATGGTAAGAATAGTGGTGTAACCGGATCCTGTGGCCGGTAACTCCACCACAAAATCCATGGAGACGGTGTGCCACGGATAAGGAGGAACAGGAATGGGATGCAGCAGCCCGGATGGAAGGCACTGATAGGTTCTTTCCTTGGGCACACACCGTGCAACGTGCTATATAGGCCCTGGTGTCTGCTTCCAATGTTGGCCACCAGAAGTGCCTTTGTAAGAGTTCGGTGGTTTTGTGGCAACCCGGGTGATTGGACAAGACGTGGTCATGACACATGAACAACGCATGTTGTTGGTGAGCCATCAAAGGTAGGAAGTACTTGTCGTCCTTGTACATGAATCCATTCCGTCTGGTTATACCGTTTTGGTTCACAGTTACGGTGGCTGGATCGGTCTGGTTTATGTCCTTCAGTAGCTGAGTAAGGAACTCGGAAGACAGAACCACCCCCTGAAAACGTTGTGCAGGAATAATGGACACCGGGTCTGGGTTGGCCAGGATTTTTGTGGTTTCCTCCAGACGGGATAGCGCGTCTGCCTTAGCGTTTTCTTTGTCAGGCCGGTATGTGATGCTGAAGTAATATTCGTTGAAGAAAAGTGTCCAGCGCAGTTGTCTTGACGTCAGGGCACAGGCTGAGCGAAGGAATTGCAGATTCCGTTGATCCGTGTAAATGACAACAGAATGTTTGGCGTCTTTGAGATAGTGGCGCCATTGCATGAATGCTGTTTTTATGGGCAGAAACTCTCGGTCCGATACGGTATAGTTACGTTCAGAGGTTTGTAGCTTCCTTGAGTAGAACACCACGTGATGAAGGAGACCTGATTTGGCGTCCCTTTGAGACAGCACACATCCAAGGGCGCCTTGCGAGGCATCGGCTTCCACAGTGAACGGAAGCTCTGGGTCGGGGTGTCTAACGATGGGAGCTGTGGTGAACATTCTTTTTAGTTACTGAAAGGCATTGTTCGGCTTCTGCATCCCAACAATAAAGGACCCCTTTATGCAGCAGCCGAGTAATCGGGGTAATGATCCTAGAAAATCCCGTGATAAAGCGACGGTAATAATTGTAAAATCCCAGGACCCTCTGGACTCCTTTCACAGTGGTTGGAGAAGGCCACTGAAATATGGCTTCCATCTTTTTGTTGTCCATTTGGATCCCGGCAGGTGTGATGATTTGTCCTAGAAACTCGACTGCAGTGGTGTGGAACACGCTCTTCTCCAGTTTGACGTACAAGTGATGGCGTACCAGTTGCCGGAGGATGGTACGTACATGCTGGATGTGATCCGCGATGTTACATGAGTATATCAGTATATCATCAATATACACTATACAGAAGATGTCGATATAAACCCTGAGTACCTCGTCGATGAAGAACTGGAACGCTACGGGGGCGTTACCGAGTCCGAAGGGCATGATCTGATACTCGAAGAGGCCGAACCTGGTCCTAAAGGCGGTCTTCCATTCGTCACCCCTTCGGACTCGAACTAGATGGTACGCCCCCCATAGGTCCAACTTTGTATATATGGAGGCGTTCTTTACTTGATCAAACAAGTTAGAAATCAAAGGCAATGGGTCCTTGTTCTTCACGGTGATGGCGTTCATCGCCCTAAAGTCAATGCGAGTCCTCAGATCACCCTCTTTCTTCACCACAAAAAAAAGAGGAGAGGATACCGGAGACCTGGAATGGCGTATGAGTATTCATCCAAGTAGGAGCGTAGGTGTTCATTCTCCTATTCTGTGAGGGAATATATGCGACTGCAGGGAAGCGTGGAACCAGGGATGAGGTCTATCCGGCAGTCAAATAAGCGATGAGGAGGTAGGGTATTGGCACCCTTCTTGTCGAACACAGCCACCAAGTCAAGGTACGCTTCGGGGACATTGTCCTGGATCACCACACCCATTCCTGTCAATGGCAGCGAGCGGGCCTGGACAGTTCTAGCTCCGATGTGTCTAGTCTGGGAGTAGCAGGAGCAGTGACAATGCTCCGATTCCAGGTCTGAGAAGCCCAATCGATCCGTCGGTTGTGGTTCACTAGCCATGGAAGGCCCAATATGATTCTGAACTGCGGTGCATCAATGACATCAAAATCAATGGTTTCCGTGTGGTCGTTCACAAACGTCATCACCAAGTCTTCTGTTTGATACCGGATTAGACCGGAGGTAAGATCAGTGCCATCCACTGCTTTAACCGTTTCTGGTTTCTCCTTGGGTATGATGGCCATACCCAGGTCCTTTAAGTACTGGGTGTCGATGAAATTGCCGGTGGCTCCTGAGTCGAGAAGAGCAGTCACCTGCCATACCTGGCCGGATCGGGCTAGCAGTTCCACATCAACACCCAGATGACGGTTACCGCCCAAAAAGGCAGGGGTCGCTGTCTTGCAGGCCGATGAACCCAGTAGCCGGACCCCACTGTCTACTGGGTTTCTCCGTTTCCCGACTATTCTCCTTTGGACACCGGCAATGCGAATGGTTTCCTTCCCCTAGTTCGCGTGGGCTTCACTGGGCATTCCCTAACAAAGTGGCCGTTCTTGCCGCAGTATAAACACTGGCTCTGTCTCCTTCGCTTCTCTCTTTCTTCACTGGTGAGGGGTCCCCGTATGCCACCTATTTGCATAGGTTCAGGTACGTCACTGGCCGGAGCTGGTTCGTCCTTTGTTCGTTCTCTGAAGGACAGGATTCGAGTCTCGCCTCCTTTGGTCTTCTCGTTTTTTCGCTCCTGTATCCGGAAGTTTACTTTGACCACCATGTCAATGAACGGCCCTATGTCCTCTGGGGGGTCTGGCATCTGTGAAATCAGGTCCTTCAGCTCGTCTCGTAAGCCCCTATAAAAGACGGATACTTTCTTGGATTCAGGCCAACGGACCTCGATGACGGGTCTGCTGAATGTCGTGATATAGTGGAGCAGGTCAGTGTTACCCTGCTTCAGGTTGAGCAGTTCTTTATCAGCTGCTTGCACGAAGGTGTGGCGAGCGAACATCCGTTGCATTGTCTCCTTGAACACGCGGAGATCATACAGCATCGGGTCGTCGTTTTCCACCAAGGATATAGACCATTGGGTGGCATCACCACCCATGTATGAGAGGATGAAAGCAATTTTAGAAGCATTCTTTGGAAAAGCTGTTGCTCAGGCCATGAAGTGCAGGTGGCATTGGTGAAGGAACACCCTATATTTGGTGCTGTCGCCATAAAAGCGTTCTAGAGGCGCCAGTTGCACAGGATGGGGTGCTATCACCTGTATGGCATGGTCTTGGTTGGAGGCGGAGAAGGCCCCCCAAAGGTAAATAAGGGAGGTCGTAGAACCCCTTCCTGTCTAGCCCTATACGTAGGAGTGGGACCCCAAGGACCTGATGCCCCAGCCGCCATTTGACCTTGTAGGGCCGTAATGTCCTGGCGTAGGCTAAGGTTTTCCGCTTGCATACTAGCAAGCATAGTCGCTATGTCCTGCAATGTTATCTCGGGATTGCTCATGTCGTCTGGGCGAGAAGAAACACTTGGGCTTCTGATTCTGTCAGGTACCCCACAAGGCTTACCTGCTGCTTGTGAAGTATTCTCGCAGAGACGACAGGAGCTCTCGTCCTCGTACCCACCTTACCCCTGCTATGGAGTGAACATCAACCAGGATGAAGATGGGACCGGGGATGATAGCCAGGGCGACGGGGATGGTTTTCGGAAGACCAGAAGAGGACCACCCTTGGGATGAAGAAGGACCGTCGACTCTAGCTGTAGGGAAGACAGAGGGACCCAGTTATATCTGGCTCAGGTATAACCCTCTCTAGGTTCTACCTCCTGCGCCCATGCGGATCAGGCTCTTACCTCGGGTATGGTAGGACCCTTCGTGGAGATGTCTTCAGGAAAACAATATAAAGGTAGCGTTCCTCAACCAGGCCGTGGGTAAGTACAAACAACTCCACAGGGACAGAAGCCTCAGCTCTGTGAGGTTCTCAGGAAACTAGGCAAAATAACAGCTAATGTAAAATGTAGTCATTGGGACTACATGTGGTTCTTCAGTCCGTATAACAAAAAGGAAACAAGCGCTCCTGCGCGATGTACAAAAGAATCTAAAAAGAAAGATAAAAACAACTTCTTCCCTATTTTCGGGAAAAAAACACTAAATGACCCAATTTTAATAAAATCTGATAAAATAAATGAATCACAAATTCCGGTATGTGAAGAAAACAGAGTACTAGAAGTGCAAGTAATAAATAGTACGGCAGAGAGTCTGCAAATGGTACCTAACCGAGAAGAAAAGCAAAATAAAGAAGAAAGAGAGCTAATTACTTACAATTTTCGACAAAACGAATGGAACCATCTCTTCCAAAGCGACGGAAATAATGATTCCCCACCTCAAGGCTGGCATGAAGGAAGATACAAAAAAAGACAGCGTCCTTATAGTGCGGAGGGCAGAAAGCATCCCTGAAATAACACCTGAACTAGACCATTTGCAGATTAAAAGTAGCGATGGGAATAAAACAATCAGCTACACAACGAAACAAATTGAGAAAAACGAGGTCGCTAATCGACACAGTCCTAAAATTACTGAGAAACTTAAATTTACACCAGAATTCCGCTCTAGAGGTAGACACGACATTCTTAATTGAGGGAATTTACTTTGACTTTTTTAATTCATACCCTCACTGAATAACATTGTAAGTAATGACATTATATCTGTACAATTTATGGAGGATGAACAGAGTAGCCAGACTCCAACCTTAATCTCACTAACATCATTATCCATAGCTGAACAGATAATGAAGGAGCAAAAGACATTCAAAACCTGGGGCATAATACTTACCAAACAAATCCCAGAGGTTTACCCTACCCCTTTTATAGAAGTTGATACATCACTGAAACAAAAAATGGTAGGGACAAAGATTGTATCAGTCTTAAAAAATGCACTTGGTAGATCACCAGTAAAAAATGTATGTCCCACTTCGCAAAACGCGGCAGAAAGAAATCTAGAAATAAATGAAAAATGGATCAACATGGCACTCCATAGTAACCAGACACAATGATATGGTAGTCCATTACAAATAGGAGCTAATAGCAAAAACAAAGAAACAATAAGACTATGTTCATGGAACATTAATGGTTTGAGGGGGAAAATTCACAATGCACATATAGACTCTATAGTGGGAAATCCAGACATCATAGTGTTGCAGGAAACATGGGAACTTAATCTATTTATGCTACACGGTTATGCCGGCTACTATCAAAACGCAAAAAAAGAGCAAAGGTTCGGGCGAGCCAGTGGGGGGCAGGCAATATTCATTTCTAATGCGTTGCATATCGACCATGAGCAAGTGGAGATAGATGATTCGAACATTCTGGTGGTTAAACTTAGCTACAAAATAACAATCAAAATCCTAGAACACTATATTTGACCACTGTTTACATACTGCCCACTAACAAGAGTAGGGAGACAACATGTGGAACCCTGAACAATGTTCTAATTGATAGAATGCTCGAGGATCCGATAGCAGATTTTCTGATTACTGGGGATTTCAACCTCAATCTAATGTCATCACACTTAAGAGATGAAACCACGCAACTTCAAAACCACCAATGGTTAATAACTGAGCAGGATCTAGGGATTGACAATAACTGCAACAAAAATAAAACGGGACAGAAATTCGTAAAAGATATGGAAGCTATGGGTCTTTGGATACTTAATGGTAGAGTAAAAACGGATGTTCCACCGAAATACAGTTACTTCGGGCACAAGGCAAAATCCAGGATTGATTACACCATGACAACATTATATATGTTCCATAACATCACCTCATATCAACTAATGAAAGTAAACGAAAGTGATCATGCCCAGCAGTCAATACTAATGGAAATTGGAATAACTATGAAAAAGACTTACCAGATGGTCCAAGGGCATTTTGGTACCATTAACTATAAAAAACTGATCTGGAACATTGGTAACAAAGATGTAATGAATGATCAAGTGGAAAAGATCTTGGAAAAATGCCTGAAAGACACTGCATCAAAAACAGCAATTGATCTGGGTCCAGGGGGGTCGGCGTGCTAGTGAAAAAGCAATTCCCCCTAATCATACAGTCTGCTAGGTCAGATACAGCAGGTAGATTTGCCGCTATACACGCACAGTGGGAGGGCAAGCCCATTAACATTGTCTCCGTATACATTCCACCTGCATTACAGGCGATAGCCCTAGCAGATCTTAGCACTTTTATACTTGGGCTCCCTGAGGGGGATTTGCTACTGGGGGGAGATTTTAATCTAGTAGCTGATAGCCTGAGAGACAGGGTTCCCCCGAAATTGGCACCAGGTGGCACAACATGGCTGGAGGGCTTCCTGACTGCTATGGGACTGGAAGACCTTTGGAGGAAATACAACCCCCGGGGCCAACAGTACACATATCACTCGAGCGTCCATAATACTCTCACTAGGCTTGATTATTTCCTTAGCTCACAGGGGGGTCCTGGCACTGTGTCCAGGGTAGAAATAAGACCACGAGGTATTTCAGATCACTCTCCACTGCTGCTTACCTATACACATCATTATTTACAACAAGGGGTGGTGATGGACAGAGTCTCTGAATTAAGCAGAGTACTCTCACCCAGTCAAGAGATCAGGGCTAGATCCAACACCGTTTTTTTAGCTCATTGCACCATCCCAGTTTCAGAACCCGGCTGTATGCAAATTAGTCTGTCCCTGGCCCAGTGCATCATGGGAACAGGGCAGACCAGACTACAAAAGCCAATTCTTACACTGGGAAGGAAACAAGCTTCCGGGGACCGGTTTCTGCCATTTCAGGCGTCTTCGGCCCGGCTTGCTTGAATCCTGATGGTGCAATGAGCAAGGGACTCACATCTGAGTATACCCTTCCACGCTTAGGGTGGACAAAATTATTTACAACAAGGGGTGGTGATGGACAGAGTCTGCAGGAAGGGATACACTATTGGCCCTAGAGCAGGGAGAGCAGACCCACTACCCCACCATGAAAGTGGCGCTAATAAGAAAGTTTGGACTGACTCCAGAAAAATACTGACAGAAGTTTAGGGGTAGTCACAAACTAGGCATGAGTCCCTTTCTCACTGCTCCATCAGGATTCAAGCAAGCCGGGCCGAAGAGGCTGAAATGCCAGAAACCGGTCCCCGGTAGCTTGTCTCCTTTCTGGTGAAGAATTGGCTTGGTAGTTTGGTCTGCCCTGTTCCCATGATGCACTGGGCCAGGGACAGACTAATTTGCATATAGCCAGGTTCTGAGCTGGGATGGGGCAGTGAGATAAATAACGGTGATGGATCAAGCCCTGATCTTTGGACTGGGTAAGAGTGGTCTGCTTAATTCAGACACTCTGTTCATCACCACCCCCTTTTCTGTATCGTTTTTGGCCACTATAGGTGTGGCAGGGTATACTCAGACATGAGTCCCTTTCTCACTGCTCCATCAGGATTCAAGCAAGCCGGGCCGAAGAGGCTGAAATGCCAGAAACCGGTCCCCGGTAGCTTGTCTCCTTTCTGGTGAAGAATTGGCTTGGTAGTTTGGTCTGCCCTGTTCCCATGATGCACTGGGCCAGGGACAGACTAATTTGCATATAGCCAGGTTCTGAGCTGGGATGGGGCAGTGAGATAAATAACGGTGATGGATCAAGCCCTGACCTTTGGACTGGGTAAGAGTGGTCTGCTTAATTCAGACACTCTGTTCATCACCACCCCCTTTTCTGTATCGTTTTTGGCCACTATAGGTGTGGCAGGGTATACTCAGACATGAGTCCCTTTCTCACTGCTCCATCAGGATTCAAGCAAGCCGGGCCGAAGAGGCTGAAATGCCAGAAACCGGTCCCCGGTAGCTTGTCTCCTTTCTGGTGAAGAATTGGCTTGGTAGTTTGGTCTGCCCTGTTCCCATGATGCACTGGGCCAGGGACAGACTAATTTGCATATAGCCAGGTTCTGAGCTGGGATGGGGCAGTGAGATAAATAACGGTGATGGATCAAGCCCTGATCTTTGGACTGGGTAAGAGTGGTCTGCTTAATTCAGACACTCTGTTCATCACCACCCTCTTTTCTGTATCGTTTTTGGCCACTATAGGTGTGGCAGGGTATACTCAGACATGAGTCCCTTTCTCACTGCTCCATCAGGATTCAAGCAAGCCGGGCCGAAGAGGCTGAAATGCCAGAAACCGGTCCCCGGTAGCTTGTCTCCTTTCTGGTGAAGAATTGGCTTGGTAGTTTGGTCTGCCCTGTTCCCATGATGCACTGGGCCAGGGACAGACTAATTTGCATATAGCCAGGTTCTGAGCTGGGATGGGGCAGTGAGATAAATAACGGTGATGGATCAAGCCCTGATCTTTGGACTGGGTAAGAGTGGTCTGCTTAATTCAGACACTCTGTTCATCACCACCCCCTTTTCTGTATCGTTTTTGGGCACTATAGGTGTGGCAGGGTATACTCAGACATGAGTCCCTTTCTCACTGCTCCATCAGGATTCAAGCAAGCCGGGCCGAAGAGGCTGAAATGCCAGAAACCGGTCCCCGGTAGCTTGTCTCCTTTCTGGTGAAGAATTGGCTTGGTAGTTTGGTCTGCCCTGTTCCCATGATGCACTGGGCCAGGGACAGACTAATTTGCATATAGCCAGGTTCTGAGCTGGGATGGGGCAGTGAGATAAATAACGGTGATGGATCAAGCCCTGATCTTTGGACGACTGGGTAAGAGTGGTCTGCTTAATTCAGACACTCTGTTCATCACCACCCCCTTTTCTGTATCGTTTTTGGCCACTATAGGTGTGGCAGGGTATACTCAGACATGAGTCCCTTTCTCACTGCTCCATCAGGATTCAAGCAAGCCGGGCCGAAGAGGCTGAAATGCCAGAAACCGGTCCCCGGTAGCTTGTCTCCTTTCTGGTGAAGAATTGGCTTGGTAGTTTGGTCTGCCCTGTTCCCATGATGCACTGGGCCAGGGACAGACTAATTTGAATATAGCCAGGTTCTGAGCTGGGATGGGGCAGTGAGATAAATAACGGTGATGGATCAAGCCCTGATCTTTGGACTGGGTAAGAGTGGTCTGCTTAATTCAGACACTGTTCATCACCACCCCCTTTTCTGTATCGTTTTTGGCCACTATAGGTGTGGCAGGGTATACTCAGACATGAGTCCCTTTCTCACTGCTCCATCAGGATTCAAGCAAGCCGGGCCGAAGAGGCTGAAATGCCAGAAACCGGTCCCCGGTAGCTTGTCTCCTTTCTGGTGAAGAATTGGCTTGGTAGTTTGGTCTGCCCTGTTCCCATGATGCACTGGGCCAGGGACAGACTAATTTGCATATAGCCAGGTTCTGAGCTGGGATGGGGCAGTGAGATAAATAACGGTGATGGATCAAGCCCTGATCTTTGGACTGGGTAAGAGTGGTCTGCTTAATTCAGACACTCTGTTCATCACCACCCCCTTTTCTGTATCGTTTTTGGCCACTATAGGTGTGGCAGGGTATACTCAGACATGAGTCCCTTTCTCACTGCTCCATCAGGATTCAAGCAAGCCGGGCCGAAGAGGCTGAAATGCCAGAAACCGGTCCCCGGTAGCTTGTCTCCTTTCTGGTGAAGAATTGGCTTGGTAGTTTGGTCTGCCCTGTTCCCATGATGCACTGGGCCAGGGACAGACTAATTTGCATATAGCCAGGTTCTGAGCTGGGATGGGGCAGTGAGATAAATAACGGTGATGGATCAAGCCCTGATCTTTGGACTGGGTAAGAGTGGTCTGCTTAATTCAGACACTCTGTTCATCACCACCCCCTTTTCTGTATCGTACCTATACACATCACCAGCCCACTCGACGTCGGATTTATCCGGTCCGCGCTGCATACCTTCACAATTCCAAGGTCAAGAGGGAGCTGAGGGTGGGAACCAAACAGTACTTCCGAGACAACTCGGGCTCAGTATCTTCCGCTGCCACTCTGTGGGAGGCCTACAAAACAGTGATTCGAGGGCGCGCAATTGCTTCCATTACAGCGCTTAAGCGGGAGGGGCGAGCGGAACTGTTAGCTCTAGAAACAGCGGTGACAGAGGCTGAGACGGGGCATACGGCGGATCCAAACCCCACTACGGCGCACACTTTACAAATAGCACAACACCGTCATAAAACACACCTATCAGAGGACGTCAAGCTGCAACTGTCGGCCACGCGACACAAAATTTACGAGTTGGGCGACAAAGCAGGCAAATTATTGGCTTGGCTGGACAGACGTGACGGACGAGACAGGTGGATAGCACAACTGACGTTAGAGGGAGGTGACCCCATTCGAGATCCCAGTACAATAGTACGTGCGCTGGCCAATCACTATGAAACGGTGTACACGTCCGCATCCACGATCTCGGAAGATGAGGCGTTCACGTACATTAAAGATCTCAAAATGCCGACACTGACAGAGGAGGACACTCAGGCCTTAGACACAGACTTAACGACTGACGAGATACTACTGGCGATTAAAGCCCTGCAAACGGGTAAGGCACTGGGACCCAATGGAATACCAGTTGACTTATATAACAGGCAGACACACTTGCGCCGCACTTGCTGCATATGTTCACGGACAGCCTGGAAGCAGGGGAACTCCCATTAGATCAACGCACGGCCACAATTGTGGCTATCTTAAAACCGGGGAAACCAGCGGACCAATGTACGTCATACCGCCCAATTTCCCTCATTAACGCTGAGGCTAAGATACTCGCGAAACTATTGGCGCAACGCCTCACACCCCATCTGCCCAAACTCATACATAAAGACCAGTCTGGCTTTATGCCAGGCAGAAACACCGCGCTTAACCTGCGCAGAGTGCACGGTGCACTCGCGCGCGCAAAGTATCTCTTAGAACCCGCGGTGATACTATCCCTTGACGCCCATATGGCGTTTGACACGGTCCACTGGCCATTTTTATTTGCAGTACTACGACACTTTGGTTTCGGCCCGAAATTCTGCTCCTGGATTCGTCTGCTCTATGCAAAACCGATGGCACATGTAGCCGCTAATGGCCACATCTCGGCAGATTTTCCACTATTTAGAGGCACGCGCCAGGGCTGCCCACTATCCCCGTTACTGTTTGCCATGGTCCTTGAACCTCTGGCCGAATGGATAAGGTGGGAGCCCACGATCAGTGGCATCCGCTGGACGGCTGACTGGGAAGATAGAATATCCCTATACGCCGACGATGTTCTGATATATCTCACCTCTCCCAAGCGCTCGATTAACACGTTTCTAGATGTTTGCACGGCCTACGGCCAGGCTTCCGGCTACTCGATTAACTGGTCAAAGTCCACCATGTACATTCTGCGCGGTCCCGCACCACACCTGCCGGACACCTGCCCGCTACAGATCTCTGACGCCGGGTTTAAATACTTAGGGATACACATTACACCTGACCCGGCTATTTTCCATACACAAAACCTACAGCCCCCTCTTGACCGCCTCAAGCGTGACATCCGGCACTGGGAATCACTACCGCTGACGCTGCTAGGTAAGGCGGCCCTGTTCAAAATGATGGCCCTGCCCCGCTTCCTCTACATTCTAGAAAACACACCCTACCCTGTCCCTCCCGCGTACTTCAAAACCATTGCAGCGCAAGTCTCGGTGCTAATGTGGGGCACTAAACCTGCCCGTATAGCGCAGGCCAAGCTCACGCGTGGCTGGTACGACGGAGGCATAGCGCTCCCGGACGTCCACCTTTACTACTGGGCGTCGCAGTTGAAGATTGTTAACCAATGGCTTCATCTTCCCCAGGCTGAACCGGCTCTAAAGGCGGACAGGGCGCAGCTGGGACTCTCCGGAATGCTGGCTCCCCTGTACGATAAATCATTAATCGCCACGAAGATCGGCCCACTGCGTCACACACTCACCGTTTGGCATGCGGCGCTGAGCAGACTGAAATGGCATGGAGTGTTGACACAGCTGACTCCGCTATGGGACTTACAACAACTGGGACGGTTGAGGCGCTCCAAGGGCTTGGACCGATGGGATGCTATAGGCATCTCGACCATTGGAGATCTATGGCAGAGGGGACAGGTGCTACCTTTCGAGACGCTGCAACAGCAATATGACTTGGCGCAGACGGAACGTTTCAGGTATGCGCAGGTGCGCCATGCTTTGACTACAGCGTTCAAATCTGGTGCAGATATCCCAGAGGCATCCCCACTCGAGGACAGGCTTCTAACTGACTTCATGCCTTCTAAGGCGACGTCTCTAACATACAGGAAACTTGTAAACAACTTACCTGACCCTCTAGAGGCCCTGCGGGAGAAATGGGTACATGACTGTGGAGATATGGATGACACAGAGTGGCAGGAGGCGACTTCGTCTCCGAAGGAAATAGGTGTCCCATCGCGTCTTCGCCTGGTACAACTACGTATACTTCACAGATCATACTACACGAGGGATGCACTACACAAGATGAAAAAGATCGCACACCCGTACTGCCTGAGGGGATGTGGGGAAATAGGTAGCTTCTACCACACGATATGGGACTGCCCCCGAATTGCACACTACTGGGTTCAAGTGATGCGCACCATGTCCCAATCTGAGGAACTCTCCATACTGCCTGACCCCAGGCGATGCCTTCTAAATATATGGGAACCCAACGACCTCACACGCTATGGGCAGAACTGGATGACAATGGGTATGATGGTAGCGAAAAGGAATATAGCGCAGAGGTGGGGCGGGGGAATACCGCCTTCAATAGCGGCCTGGAGGCAAGATATGGACGCTGCGATGATTGCAGAATGGGCTGTGTATCGTAATAGAGGATGTCCCAAGAAATGGAATAGGATCTGGGGGGCATGGAATAGATACAGGGGGAACATTTGCGACCCACCTTCTGATACAGACAGCACTAGCTCTGATACGGAATGAAACTTCGAACCATCGATTTTGGTTGACAACCCCTGATTTGATTTATAAAAGAGACTGCTCCTGTGTTAATGATGTACTGTCGCAGGTTTCTGGTTCCAAACTACGGTGCCTAACTCATTTTATGCTCATATATGTCAATGTATCGCATTGTTTCAAAATGCCAATAAAAATTATTTCCAAAAAAAAAAACAGCAATTGAACAATGGGAAAATCTGACTGGGATGTTGACTAAAACACAAGGGCAAACAAAAACAAAAATGTTTAAATACAGGAATGAACCTAAAAAGGAAAACAAAGCTAATTTAAACCTGCCGCATACAACAAGGTCACTGAAGAAAGAACGAAATAGGATTATCAGACTAACGAAGAAACCGGATGTAAAAGCAGAAAACCTTGGAAACCTAAAGTTATTAAATCAGAATTAAAAAAAAATATTATGGGATGAGAAAAACAAAGCGAAACAAGCTATCTGGGCAAAAATATTCCATGCCAGTAAACTAAAGAATTCAAGAGACTTCTGGTACATTATCAATGGCCTTGCTAGACCCAACAAGCAAGCAGTCTCATCACCTTTAACTGAGCAGGAATGGGACAAGTTCTTGAGGAGACATTTGAATCAAGAATCTATACATACATCGTCACTAGAAATGCAACAGGGGCATAAATCCGACAATGAGAATGACATTACTTATCAAGATAGTGATACGGATATGCAATTTCCCATAGAAAAAGAAGTGATAATTAAACTTATTAAACATCAGAAGAACGGTGCTCCGAGACCAAATGGGATTCCGTTTGCGCTCTTGAAGGAAAATCCAGAATTATGGGCAACAATCCTAGAGAAATTGTATTTAGAAGTCGCGCTGACAGGAAAGGTACCCAAGTCATGGCGCGGATGCCTAATAACCCCAAACTTTAAAAAAGGAAATTGGGCACTGCCAGAAAACTACAGGTTGATCACACTGCAAGACTCTGATGCCAAGCTATTTGCCAGAATAATATTAACTAAACTAACTGACTGGATGACGGAAGAAAAAAGAATGCCCTTAAATCAAACAGGCTTTATACGAGGATTAGGAACTACCACTAATATACTGGTTCTCGCCCTACTTATGAACAAATCCCTTAGATTAAAGCAACCCTTGTATCTTTGTTTTATAGATTTTAAATCTGCATTCAATTGCATTAACCGAAAATTACTCTGGGAAAAGCTAGAAAAAATGAGAATTCCAGTCCCCCTACTTAAGCTAATTCGCCTTCTATACTCAGAGACATGGGTGAGGGTGAGGATGGGTGACGGGCTTACACTATCCAGGGAGATTCCAGCAAACGAAGGTTTGAAGCAGGGCTGCGTTTTAGCCCCTCTTCTTTTTTTATTTGTTTCTTGCTGACCTACCAGGAATATTGGCCAAAGAAAACGCACATCCGCCGAAACTAGCTGACAAGTGGCTCACAAGCTTGATGTATGCGGACGACGTCATACTTATGAGCCACACAAAAGTGGGCCTTCAGCGCTTAATGAGAAGGACCTATACCTACTCAAAAGAGAATGGACTGGTTATAAACTAGACCAAAACTAAGATTATGGTAGTTGCCAAAAACGCTAAGATGAAACATAAAAGCAAATGGTTCATGGATAAAATTGAGCTTGAGCAAGTCGAGGTCTATAAATACCTAGGCGTATTATTCGATGCAAAGGGCAATTACCATCTACAAAAAACTGACGCTCAAAGAAAAGTGAATGCACTAACTGCTGCATTTAGAACTGTACAGATGTCTCTTCCCAGCCTGACGTATGGTCCTCTCCTGAGCATTGTTGGTGCAAAGCTCTTACCGACTATTACATATGGTAGTGAAGCTTTAATGGGTAAAGATAGTGATACTTTGAACAAAATCATAACCACAGTATACCGAGCGCTTTTCCATCTCCCAGTGAACGCTTCCCCGGCCCAAGTAAGGTTGGAGTTTGGCCTAACAAATCAACAGTTCGCAAGGCAAGGTCATTTTATTAAAGTCTGGAACCAAATAAAAAGTGACCACCAAAATGAGATATCGTTGCTCCTATGGAGAGAAATAAAGAAGGACACTAACTCTAGTGCAGCTTTATACCTTAGAGATGCAATTAATGAGTTTGGGTCATGTCTATATGGGAAACGAATATAACCAAGTCATCATTTAAGAAAATCATTAATAAAACCGCAGACCACCTATCCATCCTAAAGGATAAGGCTACCCTTATCAAGAGAAAACATGCCTGGACGGTGCCAAATGGCTATAAAAAGAAAGAGATACAACAATATCTGAAAACCCCGTGGACGGAAAAAAACAAGCAGGTGCTCCTTAAAGCGAGATTTGGATCCATGCCAGGGCTAGGTCATCTCCCCCCATGGGAATTTCAAGAAACCCAAACGAAATGTAGACTATGTAACAGGGGCGAGGAAGACATTCAACATCTTTTGTGTACCTGCCCTGAACTCCAATAGAGAAAAAAACATTGCTTAAGGTTCCTCTCAAGTCACGCGGCATACGGACATGCAGGCAGGCCGTGATTAAGTGTATGCTCCCAAATGATATTGTTTTAAACGCTACCTTTGTAAAGTTCCTACTGGTGGTCAAAAGGAAACTCGGAGACGTAAATATTGCAAATACTTAATTGTTTGTAAAGGTCACGCAATGACATTTTATGTGATTTTTATTGGAATGCTACCCCCGTCGCCAGAACTGGCGAGAGAGTAGTATTCCAAAGTGTATGACACCAAACACGACATGTTTTGATAAAGCCAAACCAAAGTTAGCATTAACCGCGAGGATTATAATGCACTTAAGAGTATATGGTATGGCAGTATCACTGGAACAGCAGTAAGGAAATGGTTCCGAACACTGCAGACAGGCTCAGCTCATGCTAGAGCACCATCTCACATAAAACCAAACACTCTGCCTCCAGGATTGTAAAGGCCTGCCATAGGAGTGACTTATAGGTGCATATGTGTCCAGATATAGGTTTAGACATAGGTATACTATATCTAAGCAAGGGGTGAGTACACCACCTTGCCCCAGCTGAGTGATCAGCCAGTTGTGTCGATTTAAGTGACCAGTCAGGGGTGGCAAAAAGATATGCAACAGCCCTGGTGGCCTTGGATGCACCTATGCCCTGGGCACCTATAGTGCACTGTACAGGGGCTGATAAGGTGTCCAGTACCAAATTGGTGATGTACCTATAGTACTTGGAGTACATTTAAAGAGAGAGCAGATAGCCTGGGACCCTGGTTAGCAGGATCCCAGGCCAACTAAGTCGAAAACCAGCTAAACACATGGCAAAAAATCTAGGGTAACCATAGTCAGGTGTCCACCTTCCTACATATACGCCCTCGCGTACTGACCTCTGCATGTCAGAATGCAATAATGCCCATAAGTAAGTATGGGCAAAATTTGTACCGCGAATTCGTGCGAAAGCGAATTTGCGTTCCGCATAATCCGCGAATTCGTGTGAATTTGCGGATTTTTTTTTGTATGTTCACAGGGTTTTTTGCTTATTCGCGGGCCGCTTGCAGCGCACCGACTGCGAAGTTACCCATGCGGTCGTACATGGGCGCGGCCATCTTGTGCGCGTCGCGTATTTCCGTTTCCGGGCGCTATTGGCAAGCTCGCGTTGTGTGCGGCACGCTATTACGAGTTCGCGTGTGTTTTGAGTGCTCGCGGGGGAAATATCGGACAAACTTATCCACGCGGCCCTCAATGGGCGCGGCCATCTTGTTCTTCATTCATTGCTATGGTTCTGGGCATGGTTTTTCTTTCAATCTTTGCAATCCTTTGTTTCTTTGAACTTTTTTTTGCTCTTTTTTTGCTCATTATCTATCTCTCTATTTGTCTAGATCTATATTTTGTGTTTTTTCCAACTTTTTGTTACTTTAATAACTACTTTTTTTGTTTAGCTCTCTCTTTTTTTTTTTTTTTTCCCCCCCTATTCTTTTCTTCTTTCGCCCAGGACCATGGCAAAGGGAGCCGGGAAAAGCAAGGGGAAGGGTCCCGCACCCTGTACCCGGCTCCCATGCGGGCGATTGAGGGGGGAGGATGTAGTGGCCAGGGAGGTTTTTACCGCGGTGGAGGGGGCCGCTCTTATATTTTTTGTTCTGCGCCACCTCCCTAAAACCGTGGCAGCAGGGGGCATGCCCGGTAAAGGGTTTGGCCTCCGGGAGCGTCGCCAGCGGTGGGATAAGGTGTGCCGGGCCATGCGGAGGGGGTCGGGGGTCCGGCGCACCTATGACCAAGCGACGCACCGGTGGGCTGACCTCCTCGACCGGGAGCGGGACCTGCTCGACCTGCTAGGCGTGGAGATCCCTGGCCTTGGTGAGTAGCTATTTAATAACTACTTTGTTTTCTTCTGCTCTGTATTATATTGCTAATATATGTTTTTCCCGAAGAGCAAGAATGCTGCAGATTCGATTACATTGCAGGTAAAATATTGTTTCAATAGCTTCTGCGATTGCAGGTGCTCGCCTCCTTAGTGGCGTTGCTTCTATGCTTACTTGTTTGCAACTTTGTGCTCATTTGGCCTGAATATGTATGTGTAGTACTTTACAGAACTTCGTAATGCTAGAGAGACTAGAGACTCAAGTCTAGTCCTTCCTTTGTACTCCTGCTGCCACTAAGAAGAAGAGAAAGTGATGAATGGATAGGTTGAGTATATTATGACTTGTTATTAGTAGTAGGACATTTTTTAGTGGTCTGCAATCATGATGACGGACTGTGTCTGTCACGTCGCGTGCTGCTGAGTGCTGGCAGTCGTAGTAGAACCTTTTTGTTGTTGTTTTAGTTAGTGATCTACATAACTTTCCAAGTAGACGGTCTGCGAATCCAGCAATACTGTACTAGTATCCTCCTAGTTGACTAGATCAGATAGGTCAATACATGTAGTGCAATTGTTGCTAATTTGTTTCCTCAAGATAATTTTAGATTGTGGTCAAAGAAATCAAATATTTCAAAAAAACAATCATCCATGTTTGTGTTTATTTCATGATCATCAGAACCTCCCAGGGGCAAGAAGACAGCAACACCCCAGACTCCGGCGGAACAGAGTGGGCAAGAACGGTCCTCTGCAGGCACTTCTGCTGGCCCCAGTAAGTTGTTCTGTAGTAAATATAATTATACTTCCCTAACTTTTACAGCTCCTATTCATTCCAAACTGTTTCCTAATTCTATTTTTTACAAAATAGTCTTTGATCTTCTTGTAGACTGTTTCTACATTCTTATCCTGCCTCTCTACCATCACTCTCTGTGCTACTACTATTTACTATTATTATGAGTCGGTCTGTGTAGGTAGCTAAGCTTGCCCAGTCGGCAAACGGTGTTAAACAGAACTCTGATCCAGCAATAGCTCTAGAGGCACTCAGTGCAGTCCTCTGGGTTGCCCTTGCTGTCTATTCCAGTCTTCTTAATGTTAGTGCTTTGACAATTTCCAACAACACAATGTCAATGTCCACCAAGAATAAGCTTAGTACTTGGCTTTTTGATTTGATAGTAGCACATACCATACCGCTAGTGTTTCAGGGACTATTCTGCACATACAGAAGTATGGACAAGAGAAATAGCACATTGTTGCTGATAGGTGCAGTTCGACTTTCCACATACCTCAGTCAGAAGTAACTGTGCGGGACTCGGGAGCCCTCACCTTGTTAGAACTTCAAGTCCTCCTGGTGGTGATGAGGAGTAGTTGGTTCTGTCTGTAATTATAAAAATGTTGCACGTTAAAGAGCAAGCATTCATCAGTTGTGCCAAAAAGAGTTGCATGTTATGACTAAGCATATAAGTTAACACCCTCCCCAAAACCGTGAATTCTTTTCATTCCAATAATTAAAAATTGTTTAACATTTTCTCTTCCATTACGAGACGAAATAGGGGGCGGTGTATGGCATCTAAAAATATGACTTGTATTTTCTAGGCGTCACAACATCGGATGCGGCACTAGTTCCCACCACCAGTGCCGGGGCCAGCAGTGCGGAGGGGTCCACTCCAGGGGCAGATGCGGCGCGCCACAAGTGCCACCAGGAGGAGCTGAGGGGGATGGCTCAGCAGCAGCGGACGGTGGTAAGTTATTATTATACTCCTTACTTATTGACATTTTAGAGTAGGCTCGCAAATGAGTGTATGATGTGCTGTACAGTAGACAGTATACTACTACAAGTACACTGTACTGTTAAGAACAGTTACTGATCTAGAACTACATTATAGCAAATCATGGAGAAGACAGTCACCCTTGTGTGGTAAATAAATAATTAATTACCGGTACTATTTTTGAATACATTGAATAAAACAGATAGCTCAATAAATAAGAGACAGGATTCGAGGTATCTGAGTCTAACAGGCTTTAATCAGGCATAAGGGAAGGGACAGGAACGGGATAGCCTGCACGGAAATAGAATGGATGGCAGCTGCAATGCCTCATCGACAGTGCAGCATATATATAGTATAATACATTACATTACATTGCATACAATAGGCGTAGCAGTAGGCGTAACTCGTAGCAGTCGCGAAAGATAAGCATAAATGGGTGTAACAAGAAGGCGTGTACAGGGCGTATACATAGACATGTGGTATGAAACGTCACAGAAGTGTCATGAGTGGGCGGAAACATGGAGGGGGCTACCTGGGAGCAGCTGGGACCTTTTAACCTAGTGGTGCGCGCAAACGGGCAATGACGTGTTACCAGGGAGAACTGGGGGCTATGACTTCTACACTAGAAGAGGAGACTAAAGTCTGCGGTGTCAGGACGACATGTACCTATGGCATATCTGGTATCTGGTGTTTGGAGTACATGTTGATAGAAACTAAAAGCTATCAGGGCAAAGGCTACTTGACTCTAAGACTGGTGCATGCATTTATTCTACATGTATTGCGTGTGCTAGGAATATTCTATGAATATTAATACAGTATTTCTCTTTCATGGAGACAGAAAGACTAGACTATAGCTGAACTGTTTATGCGGTTCAGTAGCTTAGGAATGCAAAGACGAGAGCTGGACTGATAACTAGAAGCATAACATACTCTTGGCAGACAGGCAGGCAGAGCCGGGCCGGGCACCGTGCTGCGCGGAAGTAAGTGAAGGGTCAGGGATGCAGGTGGGGGCTGTATCGCTCCTCGGAGAGGGTTCAGGAGACTGGAGCTTGAATCTGGCGTCCGGGCCCTTTTGAGGCCTAGAAACGGGGACAATTCAATGAATTAACGTGTACACTGTAAATCGTGGCAACATAGGCCTAATACTCGTTGCTTTCACGAGAACTGGAAACTGGCATACTAGAGTTGGACACAACTATAATTGCATCTTTAATCGATCATAGGGGGATACATATGCATATCGATCATGCACATATAGCATAGAATGGGGAACACGTAGGCACATATAACATGGCAAAATTTACTTTTCCACATTCCCTCCTTGTGCCCTACGTTTCCATCAGGAAACATCAATATTCATGCTACCATCTATCTGTTCATATAGCATCATTTGCTCGTCTCGAATTGTCTTGAAACAGGACTTAGGACTAGGAATACAGGATGTAGCACACAAGCCGCAAATCGCAGGGCCACATTGTAAACAGAGGCAGCAACTGAATATGATCATTACTGCTATACCTATAAATGACAATACTTTCCATCCCCAGGCAGATATGATACTCCAGAGCCAACCGGACCATGTCCAGGTGCCTGGATCTTGGTGTAACTGATGGGCAATTTTATGAAGTCTGGTTATAGCTGAATAAACAGACGGCGCGTTATTAGGAATGAAAATGCAGCAACTAGATCCGATGACTCTACAAGCTCCTCCCCTATCGGCCAGTATGACGTCAAGGACGAGACGATTTTGGAGCACGACAAATCTAATGGCAGATTGCTCTTCGGTTAAGTTACCTAGAGCGGAAGTAGTCTCATTCACTACTGCTTCAAGGGTTCTGGTTAACCTACGTATTAACTTACTATTCTGGACAGGGCCTATAAAGAAAAAGAAACCTTTATTGAAGTCTTGATATTGTTCTAGAGTAGTTTCAGTTTGATCGACAATTGGGGACTCAGTCTCCCTTCTATGTCTAACGTGTACTAGATGTGTGGCTCTGTGATAATCAGATGGGGCTAGAAAAACTGGTGGCAGTAGGAAGGCAATGTAACATGTTCCATCCCAATCGAGGGGCAGACGAACATATGCGGTCTGACCACAAACAAAATAAGAATGACGTGAGGCTTTGAAAATAGATTTCCCACTGTCACTATACTCGACAATAGTAGTACAATCACTATGTCCTACATGTGCGGAACCATTCTTTCTGACACATAATTCGCCTTTAACTGGTAGTACTGAAATAGCGGGCAAATCTGGAGTAGTATCGGACTGGACATTCAGGACCATGAAATTCGAGGAATAATTACCTAAATCATATACTTCATTTTCTAGATCTAATCCTGTTCTATGGGAAAAACCTTGCTTGTCTGGGAAACATGTTCTATTCAAAAGGGACATATCGGTGGAGGATGACGTTAATGTGGACCATGCTCCACACGAACCATTGTGTGAAAACGGATAAGGAAAGAGTGGCAGAACTCCCTTCGGTGTCTGAAAAGGGGGAAGTCGACCACACACCCAACAATTAGTGGTATTGCTGGTCTGGTGTGAATAGTGTAACATTCTGATAAATGTGTTATTACGCATAGCAAGACGATAGGATAACTCGTGAGGAGGCAGGTCACTAAATGTGTGCTCTACTGTAACATTAGGAAACATATGTACATGTGAAATAGGAAAACATAAATGAAAAGCATAACTTATGCAGGTAACCATAAGACTCAAGAATAATAAAAAGAATAGAACGATAATACATCTTTTAGAGTTTTGACTAACTCTCTCACTGTGTGGGTCTATCTCATACATGTCAGGAACCTGTCTAACCGCTTCACCCGAGAGGGACTTAAACAATTAAACTGGCTGACTTATTTTACTAGACCGGAGTTTTGCTTTATACTCCTGCTGCGGAGTTTTCTCTAACAGGGGAAGTTTAGAGTCTGTGTCTGGGCAGTCCTTAGGAACGGGGCAGTCTTTGATAAATGTCTTTGGCCGCAATCCATGGAATTTCTTGATGTGGCTGGTATGCACCCAGCCTTTGCGTCCTTCGAGCTTGACTGCGGTCCTTGTTGTTAATAACACCAGCTGGGGCTCCTTCCAACGGGGCTCCAACGGACTTGAACGATCAAAATTGCGCACCAGGACGAAATCCCCTGGAACGACTTCATGCGGTTTCACCTCAGTGTTGTCTGGAAATGTAGCGGCAACCTGTGAACGACAAGAGTGTAGGGCAGACATCAAGGAAGCTAGGTAATCTGTCAACATATTACTGGAAACGTCTGTAATCTTTCGGGGCATAGGTGTACCCCACATGTTTGGAGGACGGCCGAATACGACCTCGTACGGGGACAGACCTGATCTGGAGTGTGCAACCATTCTCATATAAAAAAGGGCAACTGGCAGTGCTACCAACCAATCTACGCCTTTCTCTGCGCATACTTTTGCAATGCGGATTTTCAATGTCTGATTATGTCTCTCTACTAGACCAGCTGCTTCGGGGTGCCGTACACAATGGAACTTCCACTGGTACCCTAACAGAAGGGATACTTGTTTCATGAGTTCAGATGAGAATGGCTGGCCGTTGTCTGAATACACGACCCTTGGTAAACCATAGCGGGGGAAAAACTCACGAACCAACTGCCTGGCAGTGGTCATGGCAGTGTAATCTGGAACTGGATATGCTTCTGTCCATCTGGACAAAGCACATACAACTACGAGGACATACTTGAAACCTCGACATCTCTCCATCTGAATATAATCCATCTGGAGGACTTCAAAAGGGTGGTCAGGAGGATGGAATCCACCTTGTTCCACCGGGACACTTTTACCTGGATTGAACTGACAACATATACAGGTACGTACTTTCTGTTTGGCTGCTGCTCGTAAATGCTTGTTGAACCAAATGTTCTGGATACTGTCTAACATGGCCTTTTCTCCTAGGTGTACTGGACTATGTGCGGTATTAATAATGACTTGAACCATTGAGTCGGGGAGAAACCATGTGGCTTTTCCCTTCGTCAACCATCCTTGATCTGTCTGGACCCCTCCTTGTTCGGACCATTTCTTGATTTCATCGGGAATAGCATGTGACTGGATATCTATTACATCTTGTATAGGGTCCTTAACTGTCATACAAGTAGTCTGTTCTGGAATGTGTGTCGGTGTCTTGTTAACTGGAATGTCTGACGTCTGAGCTGTAAGCTTGGCTGTTCGATCTGCCAGGTCGTTACCCTGGGAAATGATGTCAGTAACTTTCGTATGTGCCTTGCACTTCATAATGGCAATAGCTGTCGGTAAATGTATTGCATCTAACAGAGCTTGAATGAGGAGACCATGTTGAATCTTGGTTCCATGAGAAGTCATGAAACCTCTCTTGCCAGAGCACTCCAAAGTCGTGTACGACTCCGAATGCATAACGTGAATCTGTGTATATGTTAACTTTCAGGTTCTTGGCACGTATACAGGCTTGGGTCAGAGCGATGAGCTCTGCTGCTTGAGCAGACAGGGTGTCAATACGATGTGTTTCTATAACTTCGGTGTCAGTAGTCACTGCATACGCGGCTACTAGTTCTCCTGTACTTGTTCTCATACATGAACCATCCACATAAAGCGTCAGGTCGGGATCTGGTAATGCAATATCTGTCAAGTCTTGTCTTGGCTTTGTCATGATGCTAACAATTTCCACACAGTCATGTGTGGCAGTATTTGAAGTAACTGACGGTAACAGTGTAGCTGGATTTAAAACGTTGCAGCGTCTGATTTCTATGTGTGGCTGAAACAGTGTCAGTTCATAACCTGTTAAACGTGCAATTGTCAAGTGCTGAGTCTGAGTTCGGTTTAAAAGAACTTCCAAGGAGTGTGGAACTTGTACTGTCAGGGAGTGTCCTAACACTATGGAATCACTTTGTCTGATAGCTAGAGCTGTGGCTGCAACTGACTTGAGGCACGCAGGCAGAGCCTGGGCCACTGGATCTAATGTGCTCGAAAAATAAGCACAGGGCTTGTATTGTCCTGCTTGATCTTGTGTGAGAACAGATAATGCAGTACCATCACGTTCAGTGACAAAAAGTGTAAAAGGCTTACTGTAGTTCGGTGTTGCTAGAACAGGTGCTTGACATAAAGCTTTCTTTAATTCATTGAAAACAAGTGTATGTTCCTGGGTCCAAGGGAGGACAGTCGATACGGCTGCCTCCTGTGTCGTTAACTGTATCAGTGGTTTAGCTAGATATGCATACTGAGGAATCCATTGTCTGCAGTAAGAAGTGAGGCCGATAAAAGCTCGTACCTCCTTCTGAGTCTTGGGCTGTGGAAGATGCGCTATTAACTGGATACGGTCAGGTGTCAACTGCCTACCCCTCTTGGACAGTAAGTGTCCCAAGTAGACCACTTGCTGGACACAGAATTGTAATTTGGAAGGGGACACCTTGTGCCCCATCTCGGCCAGGAAATACAGGACTGTAAGTGACGCACGTTCGCAGTCACGTTCAGAACGGGCTGTAATTAACAGATCATCGACATACTGGAGTAGGGCAGTGTCAGTTGGCATGTGAATATTGTCTAGTTGTCTTTTCAGTGCTTGGCTGTAAATGCTAGGACTTTCTGTGAAACCTTGAGGTGCTCGTGTAAATTTATAGCTTCTTCCATTTAAACAGAAACCGAAAAGGAACTGGCTGTCTGGATGAATAGGGACACTAAAGAATGCGTTCTTGAGATCGATAACTGAAAAGAACGTAGCTTCAGAATCAATGGCTGTCAAGAGTGATGAAATATCAGGGACTACTGGGTACTGGGGTATGATACACTTATTAAGTTCTCGAAGGTCAATCACTAATCGATACACTGGAGGTGCATTTGGATCAGTACGTTTCAGAATCGGAATGATAGGAGAATTACATACATTGGAGTCAGTTTCTACAACCACTCCTTGAGCAATAAGCTCGTCAATAATTTTGGATAAGGCTGCTACAGCCTCAGGTGGCAATTTGTACTGTCTGATTCGTGGTAATACAACACCTTGCTTCAGAGTGACACGATAGGGTGTGATGTGCATACAACCTACATCAGTTGGACCTTGCGCCCATAAATGCTGTGGTACATTCAATAATCTTGGATCAAAATCACGTAATACATAATGACCTTTAAAATCTCGCAAGAACAGTCGGACCCCTTCTGGGGAGCAGCAAATGACTGCTCCTAATTCTTTTAATGTTTTAATGCCTAACAAATTTTCTGGACATGACTTCGTAAGTAACAAATCAGTAGTTCGGGACAATGGACCAACTTCTAGAGTAACTGGTTTCGATATTTCATTAACAATGGGCTTTCCTGAAAATCCAAGGGAAACATTTCTTGAGCCTGAGAGCGGAGCCCCTGGAACCTCGTCATGACTGATGGTAGTCCTACTTGCCCCTGTATCGATCAGAAACTTTCTGTCTTTCCCTAATACTTGACTATGTACATAGGGACCCTCTTGATCTACAGGAATCTCGATGAGAGGCAAGCCTACCTCCCTCTCTAGGCTGTTTCATGAATATGGTTGATAATCTGGATACTCTGTCTGTGCATACTGGTACATCTGTTGTGTAACGTGCTGTGTTGCAGCGATAGGCTGCGGTTTTGTAACTGTCTGTTGTGCGTTCTGCGGTGGCTGGGAAGTCTGTAAAACATGTTCTTGTCTAGGCGGACGCGGTCTCTCTTTAGTCTTACCAGTAGCTATGTTGTGTTTCAGAACTGCACATTCGTTTATAAAATGACCTTGCTGTTTACAATAATTGCATGTCCCTTTAACGGGAACTGTAGGATGACTGGCTGGATTCGGACCCCTCTTCTGACTGTCTTGTGGAACAGACTGTGCAACTAGTACTTTCATTTTCGTGTCTTTCATACGTCTTCTTTCATGTTCCTGCTCTTCCCTGATTCTGTTCTGGTGATACTGGAGCATCTGGAGCATCTGTGACGGAGTATTAGCTTGCCAAGAACTCTCGACTTTCAATACTCGATTTTTAACTTGTGGACTTGAATTCTCGACTAGTTTGGTAACAAAAAGATGGGGGTACGATTCACTACTTGTTTTCAGACCACTATTAATAATGAAACATTTCTCGAATCTAGAATAAAAATCACTAGTATCTTCATCTTGTTTCTGTTTACAGGCTGAGATGGCATCCCAGTCTTCCTTTTTCGTGGCTAGTAATCTTGGCAAGACTTGAATTAACAGTTCGGGCAAAGCTTTAGCTTTATCCCCAAGACCGGTACCTGGTACTCGTGTATTATCTTCAGTTTCTAATGCGGACCAATCTATCTTATTCTCTCCCACCTCCCATTCTTTTTCTTTAAGTTTTTCATATATGCCCGCAGGCAACAAGACCTTTAACATTTTAATGATATCAGGATACGTGTATTCTCCCATACGGAGCATGTCTTTTAGTTCACGGTGGAACCCTGCTGGATCCTTATCATGACAGGGAATTAACTTTTTCATCTCCAAAAGTTTTATTTTCGTGATGGGGGTGTAAACAAATACTCGTTCTAGACCACCACCCTCTTTCTTGACTGGATGTACTTCTCGTAATGGATTCTGTCTGTCTATGTAGAATGATTTACTTTCTGGGGGTGAGACGTGAACAAAATGCGGATTCAGAAAAGTTCGGTATTTGTGGCGTTGTTCTAGAATGACACTAATTAAGTCGGTACCTAGACCTTTCCATCTGTACTGGAGTAACTCGTTCAATACATCATGTAAAGGACCTGGATCAGAATGCTGAACCTCATACAGTATAATGAGGTGCTGAATCATATACATACCCACCAGACGCTGCTCGGCTGGGGGCAGTTTCAGGAACATTTGTGCCACGATTTCATCTGGAAACGTGGTAGAATCACTAATCCATCGGACTGCTGATCGGGCTAGTTCTTGTTCATGCATGGTATTAAGTTCACTATAACCTATTCGTGATTTCAGAATTTTATCGGTAGCTTGGAACACTTGCTCAAGAGAACACTGTTCTGGCACTGGAGGAGGAAAACCTTTCTTGTAATCTGGACGTGAATGTCTGTCGGAAAGTCTAGTTCTACCTACATACGCTATTCTGTCGGGATTCTCGCTGTCTACCTCTTCACTTGAAGAGTCATTCTCTTTCTCGGCTATTTTTCTTGCTTTCTCTTTTTCGTGTATGTCTAGAATTTCCTTACGGATTTTCCTGTACATAGCGTCTATACAATTCTGTGTCTTGTGTTTTCCCTCGGCTATATTATCACTCCACTTTGTCAGGACTTTCATCTTATCTTTATCTTTCTCAGGATAGTCTTGTTCTCTTATTAAACAGTTAATCAAAAACTGTAAAATCAGATGTTGAGTCTCGACTTTTCTGTGTGCCATAGCTTCGTGAATACTTTCTGGATCCTCCCCTGTACGGATAAAACGATATATTCTATCTAGATGGTCCTTCATGTCTGGCAGAGTAACCAAAAAGGTGGTAACTCGTCGTAAACGTACTGAATACAGTATCATGTAATCTTCACCTGGTACTGAATCATATACGCAATCAGTAAGGTATTTCTTGAGGGCTGCGTACGTAGAGACTTTCGGTGTACGTTGTAACGCTGCTTCTCTCAGCGTCATTCGTTTCGTTTGAGGCGGGGTGGTAGGAGCGCCTCCCGCCGCCCCTCCTGGGCTAGAGTCGTCAGGTAATACCGGACGTGCGGGTGCTGGTAACGTGACTGGTAAAACGGGTGCATTTACTGTAGGCTGGGCCGGGGGTACATTAACTTGGTCCCCGGGACCAGTGGCTGGAGGAACAGGGATTACATTATTAATAGGGTGCTGAGGTTGAACAGGCGGAATATGATTTGCATATTCTGGGACTGTATCGTCCAAATAGGACGAAAGAAAAATTTCAGCTGCGGTCGGTTTATGACGTAGCTTAGTCGGGACTAATGGTGGCGGAAAATTACTGGATGCTTCCGGGGTTGCCTTCGGCAAGCCCTCGGCAAGAAGAGGATACATGCCCCATATAAGAGCATTTCTCTGTCTGTCTGATTGTTCTGCTCTAACTCGTTCACCTTCTTCTAGAAGTTCCCTTTCTTGGGCTCTCTCTGAGGATTCCCTACTTAACTCTGTTTTTCTGATTTCTTTTTCGGTTCTTCTATGAGATTCTTTGCGCCATAACTCGATGGCATCTTTCTGGGACTGTCGGGCTCTCTTTTTCCATAATGCCTCTTCTACTCGCATGATGCACTCGGCATCCCATGTACCTGATACAGGCCATCTATATTTCTCTTCTAGATCCTTGGTATAGTCGACCCATAAATCTAAATACAATATGGCACTTAAGCCATGCTTATGATACATAAAATGTCCTGGACTGTCCCTAGGCGGGACAGGAACTGATTCTTCGAGCAACCCTTTCCGGGTTCCTATCTGACGTAACTTGGAAAACAGAGGCATTCTAGACTTGAATCCAAACACAATACAATACACGATAAACACAGTAATGAAAAACAAATCACTCATACCACGACATTGAGAACACATTAAATAACATACACTGAAAACAGAACACATGAAATTCTCGAGAACAGACTTACTAGAATTACTGGATGCACTGCTAAAACAGTACAGAACATACCGGTCCCATAAAGAGACACGTCGGACCCGTATCCACCTAGGTGAATACTTCGGACTGGATCTGTGTACCCAAACCCATCGGACCAGAGACAAATTAATGACCCTGTCTAGATACTACCCCAGCAACGGTACTCACCGGGCAGCAAGAAACTGGAAGGCCTCGGACTGGACTGGACTGCTACGACGTCGGACTACGAACTTCGGACTTCAGTTACAGGTGGGCCTCCGGATACCTCGGACCCTGTACTCTCGGCTTGGGCTCTGGTCGGGACTCGCCGCATTCCTCACCGCCTCGTCTGGATGCTGGACCGCAACCTCCGTCTCCTCCGTGGGCCTGAGGGATACTTGAAGCAGAAATATCTGCACGTGCACGGTATGGTTCCGTCACGGCTGCAGAGGGTCAGGGGGCCTGCGTGGCTTCGCCGGCGCGTGGGGAAAGGGCAAGTCCCTATTCGGGCGCCATTATGTGGTAAATAAATAATTAATTACCGGTACTATTTTTGAATACATTGAATAAAACAGATAGCTCAATAAATAAGAGACAGGATTCGAGGTATCTGAGTCTAACAGGCTTTAATCAGGCATAAGGGAAGGGACAGGAACGGGATAGCCTGCACGGAAATAGAATGGATGGCAGCTGCAATGCCTCATCGACAGTGCAGCATATATATAGTATAATACATTACATTACATTGCATACAATAGGCGTAGCAGTAGGCGTAACTCGTAGCAGTCGCGAAAGATAAGCATAAATGGGTGTAACAAGAAGGCGTGTACAGGGCGTATACATAGACATGTGGTATGAAACGTCACAGAAGTGTCATGAGTGGGCGGAAACATGGAGGGGGCTACCTGGGAGCAGCTGGGACCTTTAACCTAGTGGTGCGCGCAAACGGGCAATGACGTGTTACCAGGGAGAACTGGGGGCTATGACTTCTACACTAGAAGAGGAGACTAAAGTCTGCGGTGTCAGGACGACATGTACCTATGGCATATCTGGTATCTGGTGTTTGGAGTACATGTTGATAGAAACTAAAAGCTATCAGGGCAAAGGCTACTTGACTCTAAGACTGGTGCATGCATTTATTCTACATGTATTGCGTGTGCTAGGAATATTCTATGAATATTAATACAGTATTTCTCTTTCATGGAGACAGAAAGACTAGACTATAGCTGAACTGTTTATGCGGTTCAGTAGCTTAGGAATGCAAAGACGAGAGCTGGACTGATAACTAGAAGCATAACATACTCTTGGCAGACAGGCAGGCAGAGCCAGGCCGGGCCGGGCACCGTGCTGCGCGGAAGTAAGTGAAGGGTCAGGGATGCAGGTGGGGGCTGTATCGCTCCTCGGAGAGGGTTCAGGAGACTGGAGCTTGAATCTGGCGTCCGGGCCCTTTTGAGGCCTAGAAACGGGGACAATTCAATGAATTAACGTGTACACTGTAAATCGTGGCAACATAGGCCTAATACTCGTTGCTTTCACGAGAACTGGAAACTGGCATACTAGAGTTGGACACAACTATAATTGCATCTTTAATCGATCATAGGGGGATACATATGCATATCGATCATGCACATATAGCATAGAATGGGGAACACGTAGGCACATATAACATGGCAAAATTTACTTTTCCACACTTGACTTAGCAATAGCATTAGCGGCGGTAGTTCTCGAGTAAGCAATGGCCCCCTCTATTTGACTTCAAATCACCTGGTAAACTTTTATCGTGAAGCCAAGTCATATCAGATGAACTTGAGGGATGTGATGAACGAAAAGGGAAAGAACTTAGGGTCAATGGAAGGACGAGCGAGTCGTAACATTTATGACTGTAAACAATGATACGTGTTTTTGAATGCAGGCAGAGGTGGCTGATAGGAAGGAATCAGATGCATGGCTGCTTGAAGCAAGGATGATTGGAGGAGAAAGAAAAAACTACTGCCTGTGTGGGTGAATCAGAAAATTCATGTGTGGTGTGCATTGCAATATATCATTTGGGTGAAACTCAAATGCAAGTCAAGACAGTGGTGTTAGACCTGTCAGCCCTTTGGGTGGTCTCTCCTATTATTTATTTATTTTTTTGTCCCCTTTCTGCCTCTCAAATCCTTTAATTTTTATGTCCACTTGACTTTTTGGTGTTGTCCTGGGGGTTAGGTGCGTCCTTGACCCTCTAAATTCCTCATGGGCCTAGAAGTCACTCCTTTTCTAAGGGCAAGTTTAGTTACACAAAATGGTGGCTGGTAACTGCCAAATCTGATCACCTCAGGGAATGGACTCATAGGACAAAATAGGAAGACTCCAGAACTTTCTAGCTAGTTCTGGTAGACTGAGGCCAGCCTATATAAAGGCCAGTTTAGGGCGGCCATTTTAGAGTGATCTTGGAGGGCTAGCTGGAGTGCAGGCTAGGACATCAGGGAAGTGGAACACTGAGAGGATTGACTTCACTCTAGGGGATGCACCCTCTCTTCTGTTATCGCCCCTGGCCTTAGATCTGACCCTGCTTAGGTATTCTATATCTGAATACTGCCCAATTATCTCCAGAGTAGGGGAAACTGACCCTTCCACTGAACCATAACTAGTGACTGCCGGGGTCGGTGTTGAGTCAATAGCACTGCCCTTTTCCGTCCCTCAGTAGGAAGAGCAGTTTATCGTCTCTGTGAGACCCCAGAAAAGAAGGAACGGTGAGCCACTGTCCCCCTCCGTTTTCCCCCCCGTTTCCGCTACAAGAACCACAGCTGCTATGGACTGTCTCCTCACCTGCGCTGCAGAGCATTGACCAGCAGCCGCTTTTCCCTCCTTCCAGGGACGAATTTTCCTGGGTCCTGGAGAGCGGTGAGGACCTCCCCTGTTCTGTGGTATCAGGGTTCGAGGTGCCCGGGTGGGAGTCATGTCCCTTCTCCGGATCGGGAACGGAAGGGAAGTCCTGGTATGGTAGCGCCATCGGAGCTGCTGCTGAGCGTGGGATCGTAGGCGGAGAGGCAGTGGCCTGGCAGCGTCTGACTTCCGCGCAGGCCCAGCGGAGATCTCGTCAGAGTCCCCAGGGAGGGCGGCGCTGTAACTCCGACACTTGCTTCCCGCGCAGGCCCAGAAGCGCGGCTCTACAGGGAAGTGCCTCGGGGAGCGAACGGCCTGAGGAGGAGTCACCTGATACGTGGTGCGGCAGCGTCTGGCTCCCGCGCAGGCTCTGAGAGTGAGTCGGCCTGGCCGGAGAAGAGCACGGACGGTAAAGGAAGAGTAGCTGGAGGCGCGATGACGTCTCCAGCTGCTTGTGTCGGCCGGGGCTGAGCAAACAGAACTTCTATAAGTAAGCCGGGCTCTGGGGGCTGGTGAGGGACTTGGAATTGGGAGTTGACACCACAGGTCTTAGTGGCTGGTCTTCCCTTATAAGCCCCAGAGGAACTTTTGTACTGGCCAAGGGAGCCTGTCCTAACGAAGACGGAAATATTATCAGAAGAAGGTGTCTAGACCTAGAACTAACGCTGGTTTGACAGAGAAGTGAAACAGGGGCCAGTGTTTGGTGAAATCCCGAAACCAATATATGAAACTGATTGAAACATATAACTGCCTTATCTTACCAGAGGGGAATAAAACAGGCCGTGCTGTGCAAGCACTTAACTTAACTGGATGGGATAACTAGACTGTACTATTGCAAGTTTTCGCTAACTGAATGAAATGTGACATGTTTTCTTTTTCCTTTGGATAACTATCTAAGTAACCAAGAAACTGCTTGTAATTTCGAGTAATAAGTGTAAGTGTTGAATACATTAGCTGAAGGGTGAGTTGTATTACTGAAACTCCCTTGTTGCAGAAGAATTGATGGGGGAAATGCTTGATGTACAACCCCATGTGATAATTTACGAAGCAAGACAACTTATAGAGCTTTTATAAAAACGAATCGTATTTTTCTAAACTGGTGTAGTCTCTTTCTTTTCTGGTGGATGGACGCTGAGTTACTTTTAGGGTTTGATGCAAGCTTAACACTTTGGCCTTTAGGTTAGACCTTTCCACTCTGTGCCAGGCTACCCTATGTGGTCTGGAGACCCCAGGTCCAACATAATTGGTGTTCAGCGGTGGGATAGAGCTTGTGCTTGCGTCCACTCAATAATAACGTAGTGTACTCCACAGACCTACACCTGGAGTTTTCTCCTAGCGGACTCCTAATTATATTTTTTGTTTTTCCAAATTTACTCCTGGTGGTGGGTGGAGGTAGCTTCTAATTACCCTCTAAACTAATTTCTTCCAAGTGGCTTGTCCCTGACTCTCATTGGCAAAATGGAATTTGCTCTGGAAGAATTAGAGACCTATACTGTGGCTCAACTCCGAGAATTTTGTCAAAATATGGGAGTGTTCTTCAAGCTCGGTGCTAAGAAGGGGGAACTCCAAACCAGCTTGAGGGCGTGGGTGGCAGCTCACCCAGATGGGAAGGAGGAGGAGGCAGCCCGGGACACTGTCATCGGGGTGGATGGATTGTACCAACCTGAGGTGGGGAACCTACTAACGGATCCTAGGACACTTTCAAGGGAGGGCAGCAGTGTTTCTGGAAGAAGCTTGACCGAAGCTGAATTAGCTGACCGGAGAGAGAAAAGACAGCTGAAGTGGGAGTTAGCTAGGTTGGAAAAGGAGAGGGAGGAGCAGAGGGTGGCTCATGAGTTGAAACTCAGAGAGTTAGATCTCAAGGCCCTACAAGCAGGGACTCCCAGTACTCCTAATAGTGGCAGCGAATCCAAAGATACAAACAGGGAACCCAGACCCTATTTACCAAAGGATGTAGTCGCTAGTTACAGCGCAGGGGATGACATCGCCAAGTGGCTGGCTGCCTATGAGGTCTCCTTAAGAGCCCATGGGATACTGGAGAAACACTGGGGTGGTGGCTTGTATAAATACATGCCTCCTGCAGGAAGGGATATTTACAACAAGGGGTGGTGATGGACAGAGTCTCTGAATTAAGCAGAATACTCTCACCCAGTCAAGAGATCAGGGCTAGATCCAACACTGTTTTTTAGCTCATTGCACCATCCCAGTTTCAGAACCTGGCTGTATGCAAATTAGTCTGTCCCTGGCCCAGTGCATCATGGGAACAGGGCAGACCAGACTACAAAAGCCAATTCTTACACTGGGAAGGAAACAAGCTTCCGGGGACCGGTTTCTGGCATTACAGCCGTCTTCAGCCCGGCTTGCTTGAATCCTGATGGTGCAATGAGCAAGGGACTCACATCTGAGTATACCCTTCCACGCTTAGGGTGGACAAAAATATTTACAACAAGGGGTGGTGATGGACAGAGTCTCTGAATTAAGCAGAATACTCTCACCCAGTCAAGAGATCAGGGCTAGATCCAACACCGTTTTTTAGCTCATTGCACCATCCCAGTTTCAGAACCTGGCTGTATGCAAATTAGTCTGTCCCTGGCCCAGTGCATCATGGGAACAGGGCAGACCAGACTACAAAAGCCAATTCTTACACTGGGAAGGAAACAAGCTTCCGGGGACCGGTTTCTGGCATTACAGCCGTCTTCGGCCCGGCTTGCTTGAATCCTGATGGTGCAATGAGCAAGGGACTCACATCTGAGTATACCCTTCCACGCTTAGGGTGGACAAAAATATTTACAACAAGGGGTGGTGATGGACAGAGTCTGCAGGAAGGGATACACTATTGGCCCTAGAGCAGGGAGAGCAGACCCACTACCCCACCATGAAAGTGGCGCTAATAAGAAAGTTTGGACTGACTCCAGAAAAATACTGACAGAAGTTTAGGGGTAGTCACAAACTAGGCACACAGAATTGGGTGGATTTCTTGGACTACGCAAAGAAGGCATTAGAGGGTTGGGTACAAGGCAGCGAGGTGAGGGATTATGAGGGGTTGTATGATCTTATTCTCAAGGAGCACCTACTCGAGAAATGTTTTCCCGAGCTGCGACAGCACCTGGTGGACAGCAAGCTGACCAGCCCCCGGAAGCTTGCTGAGGAGGCGGACATCTGGGCTAGTACCTGGGTGTCCTCAAAGGGGACTGGAGGGGATTCCCAAAGGACCGGACAGGGCGCCCCCCAGAAGAAAGAGGGGGGCGATAAAAAGAGGGAGTTCTCAAAAGGCCCCCAAAACAGTTTCCAGGGAAAAGGGAACAGGATTCACCCCTAAGGCTAACCCGCCCAGAAACCCTCATCCTGGGCAAAGTCAGCAGCCAAGGGTTATCCACTGCTTTGAGTGTGGTGGCGTTGGACACTATAAGGGAGATGTCAAGTGCCCAAAGAGACCACCCCCTCCCACTGGAGGAAAGGCCCCGGGAGTAGCTAGTGTAGTGCTCGGGGAGGAGTTGCCCTTAGATAAGGGGGGGAGTGGGCGGGTGTCACCTTAGTGTCCCCGGGAGATCGGGAGATGGTTCCTAAGATTCAGGTGCCCTCAAATACTACAAAGTATGGGCAGTGGGTCACCATCAATGGCCAAAGAGGGGAGGCTCTGAGAGACACAGGAGCCAGTATGACTATGGTAAGGAGTCAACTGGTGTCTCCAGAGCAGGTGATTCCACATGTACTCCACCCGCCGCGATGGCTGACGGCAGATTGGGCCACTACCCTGTGGCAGAGGTTCCCTTTGAGTGGGAAGGGGTTGCAGGTTCACTTTGAGTTGCCGTAAGCCCTGCCGTGCCAGTTGATTGTCTGCTGGGGAATGATATGGAGCACAATGCTTGGAAGGAGGTGGAATACCGGACTCATTCTGAGATGCTGGGTACACCTGACTGGGCCTGTGCTAGCACAAGGTCCGCGACTACCCGGAGGGGAAGTTTGCTTGGACTGGAGCCTGGAACAAAGGCCCAGCCAGCTGCCAAAAAGTGAAAGAACCGAGTACAGGAGAAGCCTGCCTCGGCTTCCACGCCCCATGAGACAGATAGGCCACCTGCGGTGGTGGACCAGGAGTCCGTGGAGGGGGAAGTTGTCTCCCTGGAGAACTTACCTATCCCTGCTGAGTGGCATGTGGAAGGAGGGCCTACCAGGGAGGAGTTTTGTAAGGGCCAGAAGGAGTGCCCTACCCTTGAGGGACTGAGGCGACAGGCCGAAGCCCAGGCAGCAGGGAACGTTACTGGGAATTACCATATTTACTGGGAGGATGGACTCCTCTACAGTGAGCCTAAGGCACCCGTGCACGGTTCATCACGGGCCTTGGTTGTCCTTCAACGTTACCGAGCCTTTCTTTTGGAACTGGCTCATGAGATACCCTTGGCAGGACACTTAGGACAGGACAAGACCTTTGCCCGGCTTGTCCCCCACTTTTATTGGCCTCAGATGAAGGTGGCATCCGACACGTACTGTCGGACATGTGTGTCTTGCCAAGCCAGTGGGAAAACAGGGGTGAAGCTGAAAGCTCCCCTGGAACCACTTTCTGTCGTTAGCACCCCCTTTGAAAGGGTGGGCATCGACATTGTGGGGCCATTGGATCCACCAACTACAGCTGGTCACAGGTTTATCCTGGTTTTGGTGGATCACGCCACACGGTACCCAGAGGCAATTCCACTGAGGACCATTACTGCACCTGCAGTGGCTAAAGCCCTGATGGGGATCTTTACCCGAGTGGGTTTCCCCAAGGAGGTTGTGTCCGACAGGGGGACCAACTTCATGTCAGCATATATGCGGGCTATGTGGAAGGAGTGTGGAGTTACCTACCGGTTTACCACTCCTTATCACCCACAGACCAATGGTCTGGTGGAAAGGTTCAACAAGACCTTGAAAGGCATGATAAGAAGTCTGCATGAGAGCCTGCGGAGGAAATGGGATGTCCTCCTACCCTGTTTGTTGTTTTCCTACAGGGAAGTTCCACAGAAGGGAGTGGGCTTCAGCCCCTTCGAGCTTTTGTATGGGCACCCTGTGCGCGGACCTCTCAGCCTGGTGAAAGACGGATGGGAAAAGACTCCCAGGAAGCTTCCCCAGGATGTGGTGAGCTATATGCTGGCCTTCCGGAGCCAAATGGCTAAGTTGTGGAAGCAAGCTTCTGACAACTTGGAAGCCAGCCAAGCAGTGATGAAGGAGTGGTATGACCACAACGCTCACCCTGTGGAGTTGGAGCCTGGCCAGAAAGTGTGGGTGATGGAACCTGGAGAGCTTAGTGCCCTCCAGGATCGCTGGACAGGCCCCTTTGAGGTGATGGAGAAGAAGGGTAAGGCCACTTACTTGGTGGACCTTAAGACCCCTCGACAGCCCCTACGGGTGCTTCATGCCAATCATCTCAAACCCCACCATGAGAGACCCGAGGTCATCCTAGTGATGGTGACTGATGGAGCAGAGGAAGCGGATAGCGAGCCTCTCCCTGATCTATTTTCATCTCAGGAAAAGGATGGGTCGGTGGAGGGAGTGATTCTCTCCCCATCCCTAACTCCTGAGCAGCGAGAGGACTGCTGCCAGGTCTTGGAGCAGTACTCCTCGCTGTTCTCCCTTGTCCCGGGAAGGACCTACCTGTGTACCCATGATGTGGACACAGGAGACTGCCCACCAGTGAAGTCTAAGACCTACCGGCTGTCAGACAAGGTGAAGGCCAGCATCCATAGTGAAGTCACTAAGATGCTGGAGCTAGGAGTAATTGAACCTTCTAGTAGCCCCTGGTCCAGTCCGGTGGTTCTGGTACCAAAAGCTGCCCCACCGGGCACCACTCCAGAACTAAGGTTCTGTGTGGATTACCGGGGACTGAATTCAGTGACCAAGACTGATGCACATCCGATCCCTAAGGCGGGTGAACTTATTGACCGGCTGGGAGCTGCCCAATACTTGAGTACCTTTGACCTCACTTCAGGGTACTGGCAGATCTCCCTTACAGAAGGAGCAAAGGAAAGGTCAGCCTTGTCCACGCCTGAGGGCCACTACCAGTTCTGTGTAATGCCCTTTGGGCTCAAGAACGCCCCTGCCACCTTTCAGCGGCTGGTGAACCAGGTCCTCTCTGGGATGGAGGCTTTCTCCGCTGCTTATCTGGATGACATTGCTGTCTTCAGTAGCAGTTGGGAGGATCATTTGTGTCATCTACAAGCTGTTCTCCAAGCCCTGAAACAAGCTGGCTTGACAATCAAGGCCAGTAAATGTTAGATCGGGCAGGGGTCGGTTGTGTACCTAGGCCACTTGGTGGGCAGGGGAACGGTGCAGCCCCTCCAGGCGAAGATTGAGGCTATCATGGCCTGGGAGCCCCCCAAGACCCAAACTGAGGTCCGAGCCTTCCTGGGCCTCACAGGATACTACAGTCGCTTTGTGAAGGGGTATGGCACTATTGTGGCACCCCTAACTGAGCTCACATCCAGGAAGCAACCTCGACGGGTAGTCTGGACGGAGGCTTGTCAGCAAGCCTTTGATAAGTTGAAACAAGCAATGTGTGCAGCACCGGTCCTAAGGGCCCCGGATTTTTCAAAGGAATTCATTGTCCAGACAGACGCATCGGAGTATGGCATTGGGGCAGTGTTATCGCAACTCAATGAAGAGGGTCTGGATCAACCGGTTGTCTTCCTGTCCAGGAGACTGCTTCCCCGGGAACAGAAGTGGAGTGCAATTGAGTGGGAAGCCTTTGCAGTGGTATGGGCTCTGAAGAAGTTGCGGCCATACCTGTTTGGCTCACACTTCCTGGTTCAGACAGACCATCGACCCCTTCGTTGGCTGATGCAAATGAAGGGGGAGAATCCCAAGCTGTTGAGATGCTCCATCTCCCTACAGGGAATGGACTTCCGGGTGGAACATCGACCTGGAGGGGACCACACCAATGCAGACGGTCTCTCCAGGTATTTCCCCCTTAGTGATCAGAACTCCCAAGGGGTTGGGTAGCTCTCCTCACTTTCAGCTGGGGGGGACGCGTGTTAGACGTGTCAGCCCTTTGGGTGGTCCCTCCTATTATTTATTTATTTTTTTGTCCCCTTTCTACCTCTCAAATCCTTTAATTTTTATGTCCACTTGACTTTTTGGTGTTGTCTTGGGGGTTAGGTGCGTCCTTGACCCTCTAAATTCCTCATAGGCCTAGAAGTCCCTCCTTTTCTAAGGGCAAGTTTAGTTACACAAAATGGTGGCTGGTAACTGCCAAATCTGATCACCTCAGGGAATGGACTCATAGGACAAAATAGGAAGACTCCAGAACTTTCTAGCTAGTTCTGGTAGACTGAGGCCAGCCTATATAAAGGCCAGTTTAGAGCGGCCATTTTAGAGTGATCTTGGAGGGCTAGCTGGAGTGCAGGCTAGGACATCAGGGAGGTGGAACACTGAGAGGATTGACTTCACTCTAGGGGATGCACCCTTTCTTCTGTTATCGCCCCTGGCCTTAGATCTGACCCTGCTTAGGTATTCTATATCTGAATACTGCCCAATTATCTCCAGAGTAGGGGAAACTGACCCTTCCACTGAACCATAACTAGTGACTGCCGGGGTCAGTGCTGAGTCAATAGCACTGCCCTTTTCCGTCCCTCAGTAGGAAGAGCAGTTTATCGTCTCTGTGAGACCCCAGAAAAGAAGGAACGGTGAGCCACTGTCCCCCTCCGTTTTCCCCCCGTTTCCGCTACAAGAACCACAGCTGCTATGGACTGTCTCCTCACCTGCGCTGCAGAGCATTGACCAGCAGCCGCTTTTCCCTCCTTCCAGGGACAAAGTTTCCTGGGTCCTGGAGAGCGGTGAGGACCTCCCCTGTTCTGTGGTATCAGGGTTCGAGGTGCCCGGGTGGGAGTCATGTCCCTTCTCCGGATCGGGAACGGGAGGGAAGTCCTGGTATGGTAGCGCCGTCGGAGCTGCTGCTGAGCGTGGGATCGTAGGCGGAGAGGCAGTGGCCTGGCAGCGTCTGACTTCCGCGCAGGCCCAGCGGAGATCTCGTCAGAGTCCCCAGGGAGGGCAGCGCTGTAACTCTGACACTTGCTTCCTGCGCAGGCCCAGAAGCGCGGCTCTACAGGGAAGTGCCTCGGGGAGCGAACGACCTGAGGAGGAGTCACCTGATACGTGGTGCGGCAGCGTCTGGCTCCCGCGCAGGCTCTGAGAGTGAGTCGGCCTGGCCGGAGAAGAGCACGGACGGTAAAGGAAGAGTAGCTGGAGGCGCGTGGCGTCTCCAGCTGCTTGTGTCGGCCGGGGCTGAGCAAACAACAGAACTTCTATAAGTAAGCCAGGCTCTGGGGGCTGGTGAGGGACTTGGAATTGGGAGTTGACGCCACAGGTCTTAGTGGCTGGTCTTCCCTTATAAGCCCCAGAGGAACTTTTGTACTGGCCAAGGGAGCCTGTCCTAACGAAGACGAAAATATTATCAGAAGAAGGTGTCTAGACCTAGAACTAACGCTGGTTTGACAGAGAAGTGAAACAGGGGCCAGTGTTTGGTGAAATCCCGAAACCAATATATGAAACTGATTGAAACATATAACTGCTTTATCTTACCAGAGGGGAATAAAACAGGCAGTGCTGTGCAAGCACTTAACTTAACTTAACTGAATGGGATAACTAGACTGTACTATTGCAAGTTTTCGCTAACTGAATGAAATGTGACATGTTTTCTTTTTCCTTTGGATAACTATCTAAGTAACCAAGAAACTGCTTGTAATTTCGAGTAATAAGTGTAAGTGTTGAATACATTAGCTGAAGGGTGAGTTGTATTACTGAAACTCCCTTGTTGCAGAAGAATTGATGGGGGAAATGCTTGATGTACAACCCCATGTGATAATTTACGAAGCAAGACAACTTATAGAGCTTTTATAAAACGAATCGTATTTTTCTAAACTGGTGTAGTCTCTTTCTTTTCTGGTGGATGGACGCTGAGTTACTTTTAGGGTGTGATGCAAGGTTAACACTTTGGCCTTTAGGTTAGACCTTTCCACTCTGTGCCAGGCTACCCTATGTAGTCTGGAGACCCCAGGTCCAACAAAAAGTTTACCAAATAAAATGAAAAGGGTGTTATTTGGATGTTGAGAAAAAGTAAAGTTGTTACACTTGAGACATTAAGAAGAATGATAGACGTTTACTTTGGAAGCCTGGATGGTATCTTCTTCCTCATACATAGTAGAGGTGTATGTAGAGCAGACGCTCAGTGCATGAAGAGTGTTACTTTGTTCGAACAGCATGTCCGTGCCAGAGTAGCAAAGCAGAGGAAATCCAAATACTACAAGTTGTGATTGTACAGAAACTTCCCTTGCCTAAAGTAACAGTACAGTAGTTTACTTTGCAAGCACAGCATATACTGTGTATGTATTGTATAGTTGACAATTATATCTAGTTAAGTCCCTTCCTCCGGCAATTATGGTTACCACACTCACTCCCTATGTTCATAATTTTCTTTCTGCTGTGTTAATCATGGGTGGACTATCGCTGTTGTTCACTCAATCTATCACAACAAAGCACCTAAAGTCATCCATCATATAAGCAAAGAGATCATGTGATCGGCTGGATACATGATCGGAAATGAATAATCTTCAGTTTCCTTTTGTAGTACTGAAGGCCCAGGGGGGGGCAGTGCGAAATATAAATTACATTGAGCAGTAGCCCTTGATGTAACCGAGTATGGCCAGTGCCACCCCTATACAAAAGTAAGAGCTTCCCTATCCCCACCTGCTTGTATTGCTTAAAGTAATGCATGCAAGTCTGCGTCATCATGGCTTGTGTCTCTTTTTCTTGGGTGCAAGCTGACTGAGCTTGCATTATGCCGGCTAACACAAGTTCACGTACAAGTAATTTCTTTAGCAAAACTAGAGAAAAAAAGAAGAATACTGGTGTACTCTCAGACTCTCTGACTTATGTATTGAGTCCATAGTGCTGCCTGGAGACGGCGGAAAGATACATGCCAAAATGTTATACTGTGCTTGCAAATTGCTAGTGTTACTGTGAGACAACTTTCTGTTGAATTATTTTGTGTTATTGTTAAAGAGTATTGGTTACATTATATTTCTCTTTCTTTCTTCATATAGATGCTCCCAAAAAGCTCACCAGACAGGAGATGGCTGTCCGGGCCAGGGCCCGGAAGCTGGAGGCCATTTGTGTGGAATATCGCCGGCTGTGGGCTCGGGAATTGGAGGAGGGGGCGTCAACATCAACAATCTCCTCCAGCACTGCCCCGTGTCCACCAGCCAGCAGCCTCCAGCACAGTGCCGTGCTCGGACAGCCTCCCGCCTCCGCTCAGCTGCAAGAACACCACCAGCTGGCCCCCCCAGAGCCTGGATGGCACGCATGCGCCGCCTACGCCTAAGAGTGGACTACCTGGAGCGCAAGGTGGACAATCTTGAGAAACCGCTCCGGGACCTCCGCAAGGAGCGGCGGGACCGCCTGTCCAGACACCACCGGAAGTGACTGTGTCCCTTGCCCCTTTTTTAAAGACTGGTAAGGGAGTGGGAATCGGGAGTTGGGGATTATTTGGGACTTTTCAGGGGACTATTTGAAATGGACAATTGTTTGGGTTAGGGAAAGGTGGGACTAGTTTATTTTTGTTAGGGTAAATATATAATTATTTATTTTACATACTTCAACAAAGTGTACGCGTTGATGTTATTTTGTGGGGTGGTGGGCGAGGGTTACGGCAAGTTTGGTTTCCTCAAACTTACCAGTATGAATTATCTAAAACATCCAAAAATGTTCAAAGGTGCCACTAACAGAGTTAGTGAATTGAATTGGCCTACTAGTAGTACTACTGTCAGTCTCTCCTCTGAGTCCTAGCCCATTATTCTACCTCCCGAAAATGCTTATCTTACCTGTGATTCGTGTTTGAGAATAGAGCTAGGCACAGCGCTGGCTGCATGGCAAATGGCGATTACGCCATCCCGGACCGAAATTCCGTTGTTGTGGTGTTAGTAGGAGTGGTACCACAGTAGCAGTAGCAGCATATGAAAAACAAAGTAAAAAAATGAGACATTGAGTGGCCTGAGAGGAGTATTAGAAGGAACAGTAGCCTAAGCAATGCTGAAGATAAGTATGGGGAAAAAAGAATTGCATGGATGATTATGGCTACAAGAACAGTGACACAGCAGCGTAACAACAAGTCTTCGACATGTAGGAGGATGATGTTGACGATGGATCCAATCGATGGTGGGCATGAAATTCAGAATTTATTTTAAAATACTCATTGTTGTTTTTTTAACCAGAATTACAATATCCTAGGATTCATCTAGCTGCCTTAAAATTGAATTGAGGAGGTTGCTTACACCTTATCCTCCCCAGCAAGTGTGGGGAATTATTGTTGTAATTTACTCACACCTCAATGAAAACCACACAGCCCGGGAGAAGAGGGTTAGGGTTTGAAACTTGGATGGGAATGGGGTTTGTGGGGAAAGTTTTGTGGAGAGAGGAAAAAAAAACAGCACGGACAAACAACAAATGAAGATAAACAAATCTTTGGATACGAAGCTATCCATAAATCTTTTAAGGGACATAAAGGAAGTGCATGCACTACTGCATGCATGAAGTTGTTTGCTAAATGGATAGGTTACTGAAAAGTAAGTAGTACTTTCTACAATGTACTAACTATGTGACAGTACAGGGCTGCAGTAATTACGCAATTTCACTTGCCTATCTGCCCTCAGAGAGAAGAACCACTTAGTACATTAAATTAGTTTAAAAAATAGCAAAGAAAAAAGTATACAGTGGCTGGAGGGATGAATTGAAGCAGAGAGCAAACAAATGCACAGAGTCACACTCATAGAAGTTCACAGCAGTAACATTACTTAAAAGATAAGTAGAAATTAAGATGGATACTGTAACTGTATGTTGTTGTAGTTGTCCTGTTGAATTTGGGAAGTTGCATGCATCCAGCCATTCCTCTTTTTCGCGGTACTCCTCCATTCCATCTGACGCTCTGTCGATCAATGTTGGGGACCATAAGACACCTTGTCCACTGCCTGCCTGGCGGATGCTGAATTGCGCTTCATTAATGGTAAGCCTGAGTTCATTCTTTTTTCTTATTGTATATGGTAAAATCCGGCCTGTAATTGTTGATGGAAAAGCAGGAAGTGATATTAAAACACCACGGAGAAAAAAATATAAGGTACGCTGTGTAGTGCAAAAATAACACTTTCAGTTTCAGAGTCGACAGTATTACAATACATGCAAGCATCATTTCGAAAGTGCGTACTCTGAGTCTCCTTTTCAAGGATAAATAAGTGTGGGCGAAATTTGCTGATCTTTCCCCTCAAGCTAGGTGTAAAGTGTAATCTGCGAGTTTACAACAAAATTAGACCTTCCCAGCAGTGCCCCCAGACCCCTCAACCCATCTCCCAAAAAGTAGAACACCCCCAAACAGGCCAAAAGCAAAAATGGAAAATGCCACACTTAGAAAATCTACAGAGGTCTACCTGAAAATCGCTCCAAACGCGCTCTGCAGCTAGGCCCTAACCCCCCTTTTCCACCATGGATTTTCTTCAAACCACTTGCAATCAAAATTAGACCTTCCTAGCATGGCTCCCAGACCCCTCGACCCAGCCCCCCAAAAACATGCAATACTGCTAGGCCTCAGTTTAAATTGTGCCAAAACCCTGTCTGCAACTAGGCCCAAACCCCCCTTTTCCACCATGGATTTTCTCCAAACCACTTGCAATCAAAATTAGACCTTCCCAGCAGTGCTCCCAGACCCCGCAACCCACTCCCAAAAACCTAGAACCCCCCCCAAACAGCCCCCCAAAAACACGCACGTGATCTAAAAAAGAAAAACTTTTTCACCATGGATTTTCTCCAAACCACTTGCATCCAATATTAGACCTTCCCCGCTGTGCCCCCAGACCCCTCAACCCACCCCCAAAAAAGTAGAACACCCCCAAACAGGCCAAAAGCAAAAATGGAAAATGCCACACTTAAAAAATCTACAGCGGCCTACCTGAAAATCGCTCCAAACGCGCTCTGCAGCTAGGCCCTAACCCCCCTTTTCCACCATGGATTTTCTCCAAACCACTTGCAATCAAAATTAGACCTTCCCAGCAGTGCTCCCAGGCCCCTCAACCCACCCCCAAAAACCTAGAACCCCCCCAAACAGCCCCCCAAAAACACGCACGTGATCTAAAAAAGAAAAACTTTTTCACTATGGATTTTCTCCAAACCACTTGCATCCAATATTAGACCTTCCCTGCTGTGCCCCCAAACCCCTCAACCCACCCCCAAAAAAGTAGAACACCCCCAAACAGGCCAAAAGCAAAAAAGGAAAATGGCACACTTAAAAAATCTACAGCGGCCTACCTGAAAATCGCTCCAAACGCACTCTGCAGCTAGGCCCTAACCCCCCTTTTCCACCATGGATTTTCTCCAAACCATTTGCAATCAAAATTAGACCTTCCCAGCAGTGCTCCCAGACCCACCCCCAAAAACCTAGAACCCCCCCAAACAGCCCCCCAAAAACACGCAGGAGTGCTATCCTCAGCAAGGCCTACCTTTAAATCGCTCCAAACGCGCTCTGTAGCTAGGCCCTAACCCACCTTTTCCACCATGGAGTTTCTCCAAACCACTTGCAATCAAAATTAGACCTTCCCAGCAGTGCTCCCAACCCACCCCAAAAACCTAGAACCCCCCCAAACAGCCCCCCAAAAACATGCAAGTGAGCTAAAAAAGAAAAACTTTTTCACCATGGATTTTCTCCAAACCACTTGCATCCAATATTAGACCTTCCCAGCAGTGCCCCCAGACCCCTCAACCCACCCCCCAAAAAGTAGAACACCCCCAAACAGGCCAAAAGCAAAAATGGAAAATGCCACACTTAGAAAATCTACAGAGGCCTACCTGAAAATCGCTCCAAACGCGCTCTGCAGCTAGGCCCTAACCCCCCTTTTCCACCATGGATTTTCTTCAAACCACTTGCATATAAAATTAGAACTTCCTAGCAGTGCTCCCAGACCCCTCGACCCAGTCCCAAAAATGTAGAACCCCCCAAACAGCCCCCCAAAAACATGCAATACTGCTAGGCCTCAGTTTAAATTGTGCCAAAACGCTGTCTGCAACTAGGCCCTAACCCCCCTTTTCCACCATGGATTTTCTCCAAACCACTTGCAATCAAAGTTAGACCTTCCCAGCAGGGCTCCCAGACCCCCCAACCCACCCCCAAAAACCTAGAACCCCCCCAAACAGCCCCCCAAAAACACGCATGTGAGCTAAAAAGAAAAACTTTTTCACCATGGATTTTCTCCAAACCACTTCCATCCAATATTAGACCTTCCCAGCAGTGCCCCCAGACCCCTCAACCTACCCCACAAAAAGTAGAACACCCCCAAACAGGCCAAAAGCAAAAATGGAAAATGCCACACAGAAAATCTACAGCGGCCTACCTGTATATCGCTCCAAACGCGCTCTGCAACTAAGCCCAAACCCCCCTTTTCCACCATGGATTTTCTTCAAACCACTTGCAATCAAAATTAGACCTTCCCAGCAGTGCTCCCAGACCCATAAACCCACCCCCAAAAACCTAGAACCCCCCCAAACAGCTCCCCAAAAACACGCACGTGATCTAAAAAAGAAAAACTTTTTCACTATGGATTTTCTCCAAACCACTTGCATCCAATATTAGACCTTTCCCGCTGTGCCCCCAAACCCCTCAACCCACCCCCAAAAAAGTAGAACACCACCAAACAGGCCAAAAGCAAAAAAGGAAAATGCCACACTTAAAAAATCTACAGCGGCCTACCTGAAAATCGCTCCAAACGCGCTCTGCAGCTAGGCCCTAACCCCGCTTTTCCACCATGGATTTTCTCCAAACCACTTGCAATCAAAATTAGACCTTCCCAGCAGTGCTCCCAGACACCTCAACCCACCCCCAAAAACCTAGAACCCCCCCAAACAGCCCCCCAAAAACACGCAGGAGTGCTATCCTCAGCAAGGCCTACCTTTAAATCGCTCCAAACGCGCCCTGCAGCTAGGCCCTAACCCACCTTTTCCACCATGGAGTTTCTCCAAACCACTTGCAATCAAAATTAGACCTTCCCAGCAGCGCTCCCAGACCCCCCAACCCACCCCCAAAAACCAGAACCCCCAAACAGCCCCCCAAAAACACGCAAGTGAGCTAAAAAAGAAAAACTTTTTCACCATGGATCTTCTCCAAACCACTTGCATCCAATATTAGACCTTCCCAGCAGTGCCCCCAGACCCCTCAACCCACCCCCAAAAAAGTAGAACACCCCCAAACAGGCCAAAAGCAAAAATGGAAAATGCCACACTTAGAAAATCTACAGAGGCCTACCTGAAAATCGCTCCAAACCCGCTCTGTAGCTAGGCCCTAACCCCCCTTTTCCACTATGGATTTTCTTCAAACCACTTGCAATCAAAATTAGACCTTCCCAGCAGTGCTCCCAGACCCCTCAACCCAGCCCCAAAAATGTACAACCCCCCCAAACAGCCCCCCAAAAACATGCAATACTGCTAGGCCTCAGTTTAAATTGTGCCAAAACGCTGTCTGCAACTAGGCCCAAACCCCCCTTTTCCACCATGGATTTTTTCCAAACCACTTGCAATCAAAATTAGACCTTCCCTGCAGTGCTCCCAGACCCATAAACCCACCCCCACTGTGGTAAATAAATAATTAATTACCGGTACTATTTTTGAATACATTAATAAAACAGATAGCTCAATAAATAAGAGGCAGGATCCGGGGAATCTGAGTCTAACAGGCTTTAATCAGGCACAAGGGAAGGGACAGGATCTGAACAGCCTGAAATAGAATGGCACGAGTGGCAGCTGCAACGTCTCATTAACAGTACAAGGTATATATAGTAAAACATTAGAATTACATTGCATACAGTAGGCGTAACAAGTGACAAGCGTAAGATAAGAACACATGGGCGTGAAAAGAAGGCGTGCACAGGGCGTGCACGAAGACATGTGATGAGAACGTCACAGAAGTGTCATAAAATGGGTGGATACATGGAGGGGGCTACCTGGGCAGCTGGAACCTTTAACCTAGTGGTGCGCGCAAACGGGCCATGACGTGTAACTGGGGAGAGCTGGGGGCTCCGACGTCTGTGCTAGAAGAGGAGACTAAAGTCTGCGATGTCAGGACGACATGTACCTATAGCATATCTGGTATCTTGTGTTTGGAGTACATGTTGACAGAATCTAAAAGTTATCAGAGCAAAGGCTACTGGACACTAAGGCTGGTGAAGGCATATATTCTACATGTATTGCGTGTGCTATGAATCTTCTATGAATATTAATACAGTTATTCACTTGCATGGAGACAGAAAGACTAGACTATAATTGAAGATGTTTATGCGGTTCGTTAGCTTAGGAATGTGAAGACGGAGAGCTGAACTGATAACTAGAGGCATAACAAACATATTCTTGGCAGACAGGCAGGCAGAGCCAGGCCGGGCACTGCGCTGCGCGTCAGGAAGTAAGCGAAGGGTCAGGGATGCAGGTGGGGGCTGCATCGCTCCTCGGAATGGTTTCAGGAGACTGGAGCTTGAATCTGGTGTCCGAGCCCTTTTTGAGGCCTGGAAACGGGGACAATTCAATGAATAAACGTGCATAATGTAAAACGTTGGCAACATAGGCCTAATACTCGTTGCTTTCACGGGGACTGGAAACTGGCATACTAAAGTTGGACACAACTAGAATTGCGTCTTTAATCGATCATAGGGGGATATATGCATATCGATCATGCACATATTACATAGGATGTGGAACACGTAGGCACACATGACAAGGCAAAATTCAATTTTCCTCATTCCCTCCTTGTGCCCTACGTTTCCATCAGGAAACATCAATATTCATGATACCATCTATCTGTTCATATAGCATCATTTGCTCGTCTCGAATTTTCTTGGAACGGGACTTAGGACTAGGACTACAAGAGGTAGCACACAAGCCGCAAATCGCAGGGCCACATTGTAAACAGAGACAGAAACTGAATATGATCATTACTGTTATACCCAGGAATGATAATACTTTCCATCCCCAGGCAGATATTATATTCCAGAGCCAACCGGACCATGTCCAGGTGCCTGGATTCTGGTGTAACTGATGGGCAATTTTATGAAGTCTGGTTATAGCTGAATAAACAGACGGTGCGTTATTAGGAATGAAAATGCAGCAACTAGATCCGATGACTCTACAAGCTCCGCCCCTATCGGCCAGTATGACGTCAAGGACGAGACGATTTTGGAGCACAACAAATCTCATAGCAGATTGCTCTTCAGTTAAGTTACCTAGAGCGGAAGTAGTCTCATTCACTACTGCTTCAAGGGTTCTGGTTAGCCTACGTATTAGCTTACTATTCTGGACAGGACCTATGAAGAAAAAGAAACCTTTATTGAAGTCTTGATACTGTTCTAAAGCAGTTTCAGTCTGATCGACAATTTGAGGACTCGATCTCCCTTCTATGTCTTACGTGTACTAGATGTGTGTTTCTGTGATAATCGGATGGGGCTAGAAAAACTGGTGGCAGTAGGAAGGCAATGTAACATGTTCCATCCCAATCGAGGGGCAGACGTACATATGCGGTCTGACCACACACAAAATATGAATGACGTGAGGCTTTGAAAGTAGATTTCCCACTGTCACTATACTTGACCACAGTAGTACAATCACTGTGTCCTAGATGTACTGAACCATTCTTTCTGACACATAATTCGCCTTTCACTGGTAGAACTGTAATAGCAGGCAAATCTGGAGTAGTCTCGGACTGAACATTCAAAACCATGAAATTCGAGGAATAATTACCTAGATCATATACTTCATTTCTCTAGATCTAACCCTGTTCTGTGGGAAAGACCTTCCTTGTCTGGGAAACATGTTCTATTCAGAAGGGACATATCAGCCGAAGATGACGTTAACGTGGACCATGCTCCACACGAACCATTGTGTGAAAACGGGTAGGGAAAGAGTGGCAGAACTCCCTTCGGTGTCTGGAAAGGGGGGAGTCGACCACACACCCAACAATTTGTGGTATTGCTGGTCGGGTGTGAATAGTGTAACATTCGGATAAAAGTATTATTGTGCATGGCAAGACGATAGGATAACTCGTGAGGAGGCAGTTCACTAAATGTGTGCTGTACTGTAACATTAGAGAACATATGTACATGTGAATTAATAGGAAAACATAGATGTAAGGCATAACTTATGCAGGTAACCATAAGACTCAGAAATAACATTAATAATAGAGTAATAATACATCGACTTCGAAGATTTTTACAATAACGTATTCTCTTAGAGTTTTGACTAACTCTCTCACTGGGTTGGTCTATCTCATACATGTCAGGAACCTGTCTAACCGTTTCACCCGAGAGGGACTTAGACAATTAAACTGGCTGACTTACTAGACCTTAACTTTTCTTTATACTCCTGCTGCGGAGTTTTCTCTAACAGAGGAAGTTTAGAGTCAGTATCTGGGCAGTCCTTGAAAACGGGGCAGTCTTTGAAAACAGTTTTTGGAGAGAGTCCATGGAATCGCTTCACGTGACTGGAGTGCAACCACCCCTTGCGACCTTCGACCTTGATTGCAGTCCTTGTTGTTAGCAGGACGAGTTTTGGCTCTTTCCAGCGGGGCTCCAGCGGACTGGAACGATCAAAATTACGAATCAAAACGAGGTCGCCTGGTATGACCTCGTGCGGTTTCACTTGAGTGTTGTCGGGAAAAGCAGCGGCGACCTGTGAACGACAAGAGAGTAGTGCAGACATCAAGGAAGCCAGGTAATCTGTCAGCATATTACTGTCAACATCTGTAATTGTACGTGGCCTAGGTGTACCCCACATGTTCGGGGGACGACCGAAAACTACCTGGAAAGGTGAGAGACCTGAACGGGAGTGAGCGACCATTCTCATGTAAAAAAGGGCGACTGGCAGGGCTACCATCCAATCTACGCCTTTTTCTGCGCATATTTTGGCAATGCGGATTTTCAGAGTCTGATTATGTCTCTCTACAAGACCAGCTGCTTTAGGATGTCGTACACAGTGGAACTTCCACTGGTACCCTAACAGAAGGGATACTTGTTTCATGAGTTCGGATGAGAATGGCTGGCCGTTATCTGAATACACGACCCTAGGTAATCCATAGCGGGGGAAATACTCACGAACCAATTGCCTGGCAGTGGTCGCGGCAGTGTAATCTGGGACTGGATATGCTTCTGTCCATCTGGACAAAGTGCATACAACTACGAGGACATACTTGAAACCTCGACATCGATCCATCTGAATATAATCCATCTGGAGGACTTCAAAAGGGTGGTCAGGAGGATGGAATCCACCTTGTTCCACCGGAACACCTTTACCTGGATTGAACTGACAACATATCATACAGGTACGCACTTTCTGCTTGGCTGCTGCTCGTAAATGCTTGTTAAACCAAAGGTTCTGAATACTGTCTATCATGGCTTTTTCTCCCAAGTGTGCTGGACTATGTGCGGTGTTAATAATGACTTGAACCATAGAGTCGGGGAGAAACCATGTGGCTTTTCCCTTCGTCAACCATCCTTGATCTGTCTGGACCCCTCCTTGTTCAGACCATTTCTTGATTTCATCGGGAGTAGCATGTGACTGTATATCTAGTACGTCTTGTGTAGGGTCCTTAACTGTCATACAAGTAGTCTGATCGGGAATGTCTGTCTGTGTCGTGTTAACTGGAATGTCTGGAGTCTGAGCTGTAAGCTTGGCTGTTCGATCTGCCAGGTCGTTACCCTGGGAAATGATATCAGTGACTTTCGTATGTGCCTTGCACTTCATGATAGCGATAGCTGTCGGTAAATGTATTGCATCTAACAGAGCTTGAATGAGGGGGCCATGCTGAATCTTGGTTCCATGAGAAGTCATGAAACCTCTTTCTTGCCAGAGTACTCCAAAGTCGTGTACGACTCCGAATGCATAACGTGAATCTGTGTATATGTTTACTTTCAGGTTCTTGGCTCGTATGCAGGCTTGGGTCAGAGCGACGAGCTCTGCTGCTTGAGCAGACAGGGTGTCAATACGATGTGTTTCTATAACTTCAGTTTCAGTAGTCACTGCATACGCGGCTACTAGTTCTCCTGTACTTGTTCTCATACATGAACCATCCACATAAAGTGTCAGGTCGGGATCAGGTAATGCGATGTCGGTCAAGTCTTGTCTTGGCTTTGTCATGGTGTTAACAACTTCCACACAGTCATGTGTGGCAGGATTTGAAGTAACTGAGGGTAACAATGTAGCTGGATTTAAAATGTTGCAGCGTCTGATTTCTATGTGTGGCTGAAACAATGTCAGTTCATATCCTGTTAAACGTGCAATTGTCAAGTGCTGAGTCTGTGTTCGGTTTAAAAGAACTTCCACGGAGTGTGGAACCTGTACTGTCAGGGAGTGTCCTAACACTATGGAATCACTTTGTCTGATAGCTAGAGCTGTGGCTGCAACTGACTTGAGGCACGCAGGCAGAGCCTGGGCCACCGGATCTAATGTGCTAGAGAAATAAGCACAGGGCTTGTATTGTCCTGCTTGATCTTGTGTGAGAACAGATAATGCAGTACCATCACGTTCAGTAACAAAAAGTGTAAAAGGCTTACTGTAGTTTGGTGTCGCTAGAACAGGTGCTTGGCATAAAGCTTTCTTTAACTCATTGAAAACAAGTGTATGTTCTTGGGTCCAAGGGAGGACAGTCGATGTGGCTGCCTCCTGTGTCGTTAACTGTATCAGTGGCTTGGCTAGATATGCGTACTGAGGAATCCATTGTCTGCAGTATGAAGTGAGGCCGATAAAAGCTCGCACCTCCTTTTGAGTCTTGGGCTGTGGAAGATGTGCTATTAACTGGATACGGTCAGGTGTCAACTGCCTACCCCTCTTGGACAGTAAGTGTCCTAGGTAGACCACTTGCTGGACACAGAATTGCAATTTAGAAGGGGACACCTTGTGCCCCATCTCGGCCAGAAAATACAAGACTGTAAGTGACGCACGTTTGCAGTCACGTTCAGAACGGGCTGTGATCAATAGATCATCGACATACTGGAGCAGGGCAGTGTCAGTTGGCATGTGAATATTGTCTAGTTGTCTTTTAAGTGCTTGACTGTAAATGCTAGGACTTTCTGTGAAACCTTGAGGAGCTCGTGTAAATTCATAGCTCCTTCCATTTAAACAGAATCCGAAAAGAAACTGGCTGTCTGGATGAATGGGGACACTAAAGAATGCGTTCTTGAGATCAATAACAGTAAAGAACGTAGCTTCGGAATCAATGGCAGTCAATAGGGAAGAAATATCTGGAACCACTGGGTACTGGGGTATGATACATTTATTAAGTTCTCGAAGGTCAATCACTAATCGATAAACTGGAGGTGCATTGGGATCTGCACGTTTTAGAATCGGAATGATAGGAGAATTACATACATTGGAGTCAGTTTCTACAACTACTCCTTGAGCAATGAGTTCGTCAATAATTTTGGATAAGGCTGCTACAGCCTCAGGTGGCAATTTGTACTGTCGAATTCGTGGTAATACAACCCCTTGCTTTAGAGTGACACAATAGGGTGTAATGTGCATACAACCTACATCAGTTGGACCTTGCGCCCATAAATGCTGAGGTACATTCAATAATCTTGGATCAAAATCACGTAATACATAATGACCTTTAAAATCTCGCAAAAACAATCGTACTCCTTCTGGGGAACAGCATATAACTGCTCCTAATTCTTTCAGAGTCTTAATGCCTAGTAAATTCTCTGGACATGATTTCGTGAGTAACAAGTCTGTAGTTCGGGACAATGGACCAACTTCTAGGGAAACTGGTTTCGATATTTCATTAACAATAGGCTTTCCTGAAAATCCAAGGGAAACATTTCTAGAGCCTGAGAGTGGAGCCCCTGGAACCTCGTCATGACTGATGGTAGTCCTACTTGCCCCTGTATCAATCAGAAACTTTCTGTCTTTCCCTAATACTTGACTGTGTACATAGGGACCCTCTTGATCTACAGGTATCTCAATGAGAGGCAAGCCAACCTCCCTCTCTAGGCTGTTTCATGAATACTGCTGGTAATCTGGATATTCTGACTGTGCATACTGGTACATCTGCTGTGTAACGTGCTGTGTGGCAGCTATAGGCTGCGGTACTGTAACTGTCTGTTGTGCGTTCTGCGGTAGCTGAGAATTCTGCGGAACCTGTTCTTGTCTAGGCGGACGTGGTCTCTCTTTCGTTTTACCAGTAGCTATGTTGTGTTTCAGAACTGCACATTCGTTTATATAATGACCTGGCTGTTTACAGTAATTGCAGGTCCCTTTAACGGGAGCTGCCGGATGACTAGCTTGATTCGGACCCCTCTTCTGACTGTCTTGTGGAACAGACTGTGCCACTAGTACTTTCATTTTCGTGTCTTTCATACGTCTCCTTTCATGTTCCTGCTCCTCCCTAATTCTGTTCTGGTGATACTGGAGCATCTGGAGCATTTGTGACGGAGTATTAGCTTGCCAGGTACTTTCGACTTTCAGTACTCGATTTTTAACTTGTGGTAAAGAATTCTCAACTAGTTTGGTAACAAAAAGATGTGGATACGATTCACTACTTGTTTTCAGACCACTATTTATAATGAAACATTTCTCAAATCTAGAATAAAAATCACTAGTGTCTTCGTCTTGTTTCTGTTTACAGGCTGAGATGGCATCCCAGTCTTCCTTTTTCGTGGCTAGTAATCTTGGCAAGACTTGTATTAACAACTCGGGTAATGCTTTAGCTTTTTCCCCAAGACCGGTACCTGGAACTCGTGTGTTATCTTCAGTCTCTAATGCGGTCCAATCTATCTTTTTCTCTCCCACCTCCCATTCTTTTTCTTTGAGTTTTTCATATATGCCCGCAGGCAACAGGACCTTTAACATTTTAATGATATCAGGATACGTGTATTCTCCCATACGGAGCATGTCCTTTAGTTCACGGTGGAACCCTGCTGGATCTTTATCGTGACAGGGTATTAACTTTTTCATTTCTGGATCTTTATCGTGACAGGGTATTAACTTTTTCATTTCTAGAAGTTCTATTTTCGTGATAGGGGTGTAAACAAATACTCGTTCTAGATCACCCCCTCTCCCTTAACTGGATGTACTTCTCTCAACGGATTCTGTCTATCTATGTAGAATGATTTCCTTACTGGGGGTGGAACAGGAACAAAATGTGGATTCAGGAACGTTCTGTATTTGTGGCGCTGTTCTAAAATGACACTAATTAAATCGGTACCTAGACCTTTCCATCTGTTTAGGAGTAACTCGTTCAGTACATCATGTAAAGGACCTGGATCAGAATGCTGATCCTCATACAGGGTAATGCGGTGCTGGATCATATACATACCCACCAGACGCTGCTCGGCTGGGGGCAGTTTCAGAAACGTTTGGGCCACTATTTCATCTGGAAACGTGGTAGAATCACTAGTCCATCGGACTGCTGATCGGGCTAGTTCTTGTTCATGCATGGTACTAAGCTCACTATAACCTATTCGTAATTTCAGAATTTTATCGGTGGCCTGGAATACATGTTCAAGAGAACACTGTTCTGGTACGGGAGGAGGAAAAACTTTCTTGTAATCTAGGCGTGAATGTCTGTCAGAAAGTCTAGTTCTACCTACATACGCTATTCTGGAGGGATTCTCGCTATCTACCTCTTCACTTGAAGAGTCATTCTCTTTCTCGGTTGCTCTTTTTGCTTCCTCCTTTTGGTGTATACTTATAATTTCCTTACGAATTTTCCTGTACATATTTTCTATACTACCTTGTGACTTGTGTTTTCCCTCGGCTATATTGTCACTCCACCTAGTCAGGCCTTTCATCTCGTCTTGGTCTTTATCAGGATAATCTTGTTCTCTTATTAAACAGTTAATCAAGAACTGTAAAATCATATTTTGAATCTCGGCTTTCCTGTGTGCCATAGCTTCGTGAATACTTCCTGGATTCTCCCCTGTACGGACAAAATGATATATTCTGTCTAGATGTTCTTTCATGTCGGGCAGGGTGGCCAAAAAGTTGGCAACCCGTCTTAAACGTACTGAATATAATATCATGTGATCTTCGCCTGGAACTGGATCATATATGCAGTCAGTAAGAAGTCGCTTGAGGTCTGCGTATGTAGCCACTTTTGGCGTACGCTGTAACGCTGCTTCTCGCGGCGTCAGTCGTCTTACTTGAGGCGGGGTGATAGGAGCACCTCCCCCCGCACCTCCTGAACTGGAATCGTCAGTTAATACTGTACGTGCTGGTAGAGTGGCTGGCAAAACGGGCACACCTAATGTGGGCTGGTCCGGGGGCACTGGCACATTAACTTGGTCCCCGGGACCAGTGGCTGGAGGAGCAGGAATTACATTATTCACATGGTGCTGCGGGTGAGCAGGCGGAATAGGATTTGTATATTCTGGGACTGTATCGTCCAAGTAGGACGAAAGAAAAATTTCAGCTGCAGTCGGTTTATGAGGTAGCTTAATCGGGACCAATGGTGGCGGTAAATTACAGGGTGCTTCCGGGGTTGCCTTCGGCAAGCCCTCGACAAGAAGAGGATACATACCTTTAATAAGGGCATTTCTCTGTCTGTCTGACTGTTCTGCTCTAACTCGTTCACCTTCTTCTAGGAGTTCCCTTTCTTGGGCTTTTTCTGCGGATTCCCTACTTAACTCTGCTTTTCTGAATTCTTTTTCGGTTCTTCTATGAGATTCTTTGCGCCATAACTCGATGGCATCTTTCTGGGACTGTCTGGCTTTCTTTTTCCATAATGCTTCTTCTACTCGCATGATGCACTCGGCATCCCATGTACCTGATACAGGCCATCTATATTTCTCTTCAAGATCCTTGGTGTAATCCACCCATAAGTCTAGATATAATATGGCATTTAAGCCATGCTTGTGATACATAAAATGTCAAGGACTGTCCCTAGGAGGGACAGGAACTGATTCTTCGAGTAACCCTTTTCTGGTTTTGATCTGACGTAATTTCGAAAATAGAGGCATAATCGGGTCGTACTTAAACTAAACACAATGCACAATAATCACAGTAATGGAATGGCAAACAAATCACTCATACCACGACATAGAAATACATTAATAACAGTTCGAACAGAATACTACCTGATACACTGAAAACATAACACTTGAATTTCTCGAGAACGGACTTACTAGAATTACTGGATGCACTGCTAAAACAGTACAGAACATACCGGTCTCGTAAAGAGACACGTCATACCGTATCCACCCAGGTGGACACGTCGGACTGGATCTGCGTACCCAAACCCATCGGACCAGGAACAAACTAATGAACCTGTCTAGATACTTCCCCCTCAACGGTACTCACCGGGAAGCAGAAACTGAAGGCCTCGGACTGGACTGGACTGCTATGACGTCTGGTTACTACGCATGCGCTTCGGACCTCGGGCTTCGGTTACAGGTGGGCCTCCGGATACCTCGGACCTTGCTCTCTCGGCTTGGGCTCTGGTCGGGACGAACCGCATTCCTCACCGCCTCGTCTGGATGCCGGACCGCAGTCTCCGTCTCCTCCGTGGGCCTGAGGGAGACTTGATGAAGCAGAAATATCTGCACGTGCACGGTAGAGTTCCGTCACGGCTGTAGAAGGGTCAGGGGGCCTGCGTTACATCGCCGGCGCGTGGGGAAGGGGCTCGTCCCTATTCGGGCGCCATTATGTGGTAAATAAATAAATAATTACCGGGACTATTTTTGAATACATTAATAAAACAGATAGCGGGGAGGAGCCTAGCTCGCGACCGAGATGGCCGCGTTTTAGCTCGGCTCCGTTCAACCACCTGTTTTCTTCGATTATCCTGTCTTTCTCCTGCCCCGGGAAGCCCTCCTTGCGGTGTTTCGGTACCGCGGGCACTTTGCGGACACTTACCCGTTGCTCCGGTGATCCTGGGTGCTGTCGATCCTGTGCGGTGGTCCCGCTCGGAGCCTTCGGGGCGGACTGGCCTGGACCTCCTGGCAGCGACGGGACGTGACGGAGCGCGATGGTCGGCCCTTGCTGGCGCTGTGGATCTGGTTGCGGAGGCTGATGTGCGAATAGGCCGGCTGTGCCCGTCGGCGGACCCGACTGGCCTGGGCCTAGGGGTGCGGACGCTGCCTCCTGCGGGGGAGCCTCCTCATTTATCCGGCTTGGTCCCCCCCTTTGTTCCCCGGCCCGGCCATTTTGAATTTTCCGCCCGGGCTCTGAGAACGGGGCCGGCGACACGAGGGGGCCGCCGAACATCCTTCTTCTGGTGGGTCTCCTTCCTGCCTTGGGGCGCCCCGCCGCAGTTCGGCTGACCCCCTTTTGCTCTGGTGTTGCTCCGGCCGGGGCCCCCGACGACCGAGGGCTTGCTGGGCTCCTAAGATGGCGGCCGACCCTGAGAGTCTCTGCCGGGCCTGGGCGAGCACTGGGGGCCCGCCACACGGCCCGGATGTCGGATCTTGTGAAGGGTTTCCTGCACTTCAAGTTGTCCTGGATGCACTATACTCCTGGCGGACTTCCGTGGCTGCGCCTGTTTCCCCTGTGGAGGCGGACCCATTTTTTGATTTAGGCGGGCCCCCATCGTTGGATTTTGCTTCCTTGTTGCAGGGTACGGCTGGTGTGCTCCTGGTCTCTGTGCCTCCGGCGGAGACCGCATCCTTGAATTGGAGACTCTCCGACGCCCTTCGTCGTCCTGCTTTGTTGCCTCGGCCGCTGGTCTGCGGTCCGTTTGCATCCTGTCCAGGCCTCGATGATCCTTTCTGTTTCTCATCGCGTCGGCTCCCCGGCCGGGGCGCCTGTGCCGACCCAGCTGGGCTTGCCTCGTTGGACTTGTCCATAGAACTGTGCCTGCGGTGCGAAGATTGTACCGTAACTTTTTTATATTCTCCGTATTTTCTTTCACGTTTCTCCTCAGGACTGCCGCTGGATTTCCTCCTGAACCCTGTGTCCCTCGTCGTTTGGACTTTGTTTGTTTGGATGGTAACAACCTTGGACAAAAGCGGACAGGGCTGAAATGACTTATTATATGCGGTAGTCTTGTTTTTTGATCTATGACCGACATGTGCTGTTGTGATGTTGCGTAACTTCGTGGGACTCCTGAAACTTATCCTGATGTCGTTTAACTTCCCGTGGGCTCTGCCTCTCCCCTTTTCACAGGTGGTGGGATGGTTGCAGATTATCCTGTTTTTTGCCCTCTCCCGTGTGTAATGTTCCTTCCTTTCCCTGGCCCTTCTTTTTGCCTTTGTTTCTACCCTGTTTCTTTCTCCTATATTTCGGGTTCTATTTAGGGCGACAGGCACGCTGCTGGGGGGTTGGCCGTAGCCTTCTGCAGGGGTGTAGGGTGGGCTTGAGGGGTGGGTGGGGGGGTCTGTTGCTGTTTTTGGGGGATCTTTTTCCTCCTTTCTTCTCCCTTTTTGGTTCTATGGCCCTTGTGTATCCCTTCTTTCGGGGCTCTGTCTCGTCGTCTGTCCCCCTGGTGTCTTTCTGGGGTATTTTTCCGGTATCACGATGATTCTGATTTGCTGGGTGTGTTTTCTGTATTTTCAATGTCTGTTTTGTACCGGGTTATGGTTTTCCTGTTTCGTCGCCCGGGGGCGGGTGTTTGGATAAGAGTCCCTTCCTTTCCTTCTTCCCCTTTCCTTTTCCCCCTCCCCCCCCCTTATGCGGGGTTCCTTTCTTTTATTGGGGGTCCATTTCGTATTGTTCTTGTATTTGGGTCTTTTTCTGTGCTGTTTGGTGGGACGGGTGGTAGCTGCGGTGGGCGGGCATTGGACGGTGTGTGCGATGGCCTTTCCTCATGACTGTTGTTTTGACCGGTGCTTATTGGTATGCCTATTTCGTGTTTGTTTCTCCTGTGTTTTTTACGATCATTGTATTGCTGCCCGCCGCGGCCCCGCCCCTTTGGATTGTCTCTTGGCCCGCCATACTCCTGTACTCCCTAACCCGTCCTTTAAAAATAAGAAAACTACCTTTCTAATTCTTATCTCCTGTGATCGCTCTAAGATGCTTGTTATTTCTCCTGTTTCCTTGCCTTTGTATACAGTGATACTCTGTGCATTGCTCCTGACATTCGGCTCTGTGGTGGCCAGCCCGGTGGGTTGTAGGCCCGTATTTGTGAGCTCTTTCTGTACAATAAAGGTTTTCAAAAAAAAAAAATAAAATAAAATAAAATAAAACAGATAGCTCAATAAATAAGAGGCAGGATCCGGGGAATCTGAGTCTAACAGGCTTTAATCAGGCACAAGGGAAGGGACAGGATCTGAACAGCCTGAAATAGAATGGCACGAGTGGCAGCTGCAACGTCTCATTAACAGTACAAGGTATATATAGTAAAACATTAGAATTACATTGCATACAGTAGGCGTAACAAGTGACAAGCGTAAGATAAGAACACATGGGCGTGAAAAGAAGGCGTGCACAGGGCGTGCACGAAGACATGTGATGAGAACGTCACAGAAGTGTCATAAAATGGGTGGATACATGGAGGGGGCTACCTGGGCAGCTGGAACCTTTAACCTAGTGGTGCGCGCAAACGGGCCATGACGTGTAACTGGGGAGAGCTGGGAGCTCTGACGTCTGTGCTAAAAGAGGAGACTAAAGTCTGCGATGTCAGGACGACATGTACCTATAGCATATCTGGTATCTTGTGTTTGGAGTACATGTTGACAGAATCTAAAAGTTATCAGAGCAAAGGCTACTGGACACTAAGGCTGGTGTAGGCATATATTCTACATGTATTGCGTGTGCTATGAATCTTCTATGAATATTAATACAGTAATTCACTTGCATGGAGACAGAAAGACTAGACTATAATTGAAGATGTTTATGCGGTTCGTTAGCTTAGGAATGTGAAGACGGAGAGCTGAACTGATAACTAGAGGCATAACATATTCTTGGCAGACAGGCAGGCAGAGCCAGGCCGGGCACTGCGCTGCGCGGCAGGAAGTAAGCGAAGGGTCAGGGATGCAGGTGGGGGCTGCATCGCTCCTCGGAATGGTTTCAGGAGACTGGAGCTTGAATCTGGTGTCCGAGCCCTTTTTGAGGCCTGGAAACGGGGACAATTCAATGAATAAACGTGCATAATGTAAAACGTTGGCAACATAGGCCTAATACTCGTTGCTTTCACGGGGACTGGAAATTGGCATACTAAAGTTGGACACAACTAGAATTGCGTCTTTAATCGATCATAGGGGGATATATGCATATCGATCATGCACATATTACATAGGATGTGGAACACGTAGACACACATGACAAGGCAAAATTCAATTTTCCTCACCACAAATCTAGAACACCCCCAAACAGCCCCCCAAAAACATGCAATACTGGTATATCCAAAACATGGCAAATTGCGCTGTTCACAAAAAAATGCTGTTTTCAGCACTTACACTACTTTGAAACTTACCTGGATACTTGTTCCAGCGATTCCCAAGAATCTCAGCAAGGCAGAACAAAATCGAACCACTGCGCTCTTTGAAGAAGAAGAAGAAGAAGAAGAAGAAGAAGGTCTACGACTAGTTTTCACTTTTCACCCAAACGCACGCGCATGACAAAACACCAAAAAAGGCCAAAATTCTGCCAATTCTGGACCAAAGAACGCCAAACCCCCCTAAAACCTTGCCAACATCATTATGAACAAGCCTGCATCGGGCCCTGAGCCCTAGACTCCGCGGGAACCCTACCAACTTAAACCCAAAAACCCTAGTAAATCGCACTGAACCCTAAACCCTAGATATGCTTTGTCTGTCTTTGTCAAAGAGCCTATGTATGCCACATCAGGATGCTTCACTCAGTGGTGCCTGCCTTGACCGTCTGCATGGCCCTGCCGCAAGCATGGGCCAAAAATCCGTTCCGCTCAAGAATTTGCGAATTTTCGGTAATTTCGCGAGATTCGCGAAAAAACCAAAAAACAGCACATTTCGCAAACATACGGATGTTTGGCCCAAGCTTGAGGCAGGGCCATGCAGACGGTCAAGGCAGGCACCACTGAGTGAAGCAACCTGATGTAGCATACCTAGGCTCTTTGTCAGATAGACAAAGCATATCTAATTGTATGCAGCAAGCGACATAGCCCCAATTTTACATGAACTGCTGTCTGGAGTGGAGTGGACTCTGCCTGGCATAACAACAACAGTACAGTGCCTCGCCCTCGACCACTACATACCACGAATAGACAGACATGTAGTTCTGCTGTAATAGTTGTTGTAGACTTGTTTACCTGTTTGCCACTCACGAATTGGCCATAGTTCTTCCGTAAACCAACCCTGATGATCCATCCATCCCAGTGAGTGACTGTAAAGAAAAAATATATATTATTTAATCAATCATCATGGTGTATTGGCAAGTGAGTCCACTCCAAGGACATTTTGCATATTGGAAAATGCAACATAGTGGCCCCTGAAGTTGAAGTACAATTTGAATTAAACAAGGTAAAAAAAAAAACAGAGTAGTAGACATGAGTTACAATTACTGTGTAAAAGATTAAATAATAACTAAGACAAGACATATGATTCATTTCATGCACAAAAAACAAACAGCAATTGGTTTAATCAGAGCCAGACAGCCATTGCTGTCCACTGCATGCCATCTTCTCATTATTCATTACCTGTTCTACTTTTTGTCCGCATCTTCTTTGGAAAGTGAGGGCCCACAGGGCAGCCTCTCCTTTCAATTTCAGAAGTAACTCTGTCAGCAATCAGCAAGCATGTAGTCAGTCAGTAATTTCAGTCCCACTTGAGGGGACTCGTCTACGAAGACAAAGTTTCTTTATTCTGCGTAATCCATCCATCTGCCTTGAGGGAAATGGATAGGGGGAGTCTGGAGGAGGAGGATAGAGGAGCATGATTGAGTTGTGAACTTGAGAACCTCAGGAATGCAGACTGCGGCACCTTCAAATCAATAAGGAAATAAGATGAAGACAGTGCTGCTGATGGACTTGTGATTAGGTGATTAGAGTTTTGTTGTGGTAAAAGTTGCAAAACAAAGAAAGACACACATGAATAAAAGTGAATAAGGACGAAAAAAAAGGAAGTCATTTTCAGGCCTCGGTGTCAGGGAAGTAGAGCTCGTCCTCAAACTCTATGAATTGAGACGGGAGTAGGTCAGCTAACAGAGAAGAACTTTCGTCACCTAAGTCGGTGTCCTTTTCTTCCTGCGTGCATTCACGTATTTTGTAATCTGGTGGTGTGAAGTGCTGATTCGTCTTGATCAGTGTTAACCTCTCCACATTTTTGGGCGAGAGGCGCGTCCTTTTTGAAGTTACAATGACACCAGCAGCACTGAAAACACGTTCAGAAGACACGCTTGCGAGTGGGCAAGACAAATAATTTAGAGCCAGGTTGGTGATCAGTCGCCATAGAGGCCTTTTCCTATACCAATACAGCAATGGGTTCTGATTAACAAAGACCTCTGTGGGGTCATCCAGATAGGCCTGCACCATCGACTCAAGGTTCTCCAAGGTTGCTCCACTTTGCGTACCATCTGTGGCCTTTGCATCACTGGAACGAGCAAACCCTTGATGAGTTAGCCAATCCGCTTCCGACAATATTATGGCTGGGCCTGGTGCAGGTGAGGATGGTGATATGGTTGCTGGTGTCGTTAACGGCTGTGACGGAAAGTGACTCCCTTCGGCCACAGATTCAGAAGTGGAACTTGACACCGGATGGCCTGCTGATTCAGTTGTACTTCTGCCGGCTCCTTCAATTTTCTGCCGCTCTTTTTCTAACCGAGTGGCTGACACAGCTAGCCAATGTTTGTACTTTGAAACATCTGCTTCATCAAAAGGAATGAATGCTTTGCTGGCCACTGCCTTTTTGTACCGTGGATCCAGAATAGTGGCACAAATGTAATGTTGTTCTGTATGTATGTTTTTAAGCCTTTCATTGTCAACTAGGCGGCTTAATAACCTCTCCAGGCTTATGTTGGTTGGAACGTGACTGGATATAGTACCAGCTTGAGAGAGAAGGAGAGACGAAAAAGGTCTCTCCCTATTTGGATTGTACCCCACCGAGGCCATTTTTGTTTGCAAGGTACTGGTCGGAATCCGAAAGCTCAGCTAGGTAAGAGTGTGTGTGCTCAAACCTATGTCTATTCATCCCGGACTTCTCCACCGTTTGTGCCAGCTAAAGGCACATATTTTGTTTGTCATGACAGAGCCTACACATGGTTGCCACCTGATTTTTCAGGAACATGTTATGTGGCGTTTTTGCTTCCCCCTACATACCCTACTGCTTCAGACTATCATAGAACGAGATATGGTAGAGGTGTCTTCAATCAGGAAGATACTGCAGCACATGAAGTAGGAGATTTCTTCAAGGGCTTCCTGCCTTTTTGGGGTCCTATGATCAATAGTAGGCATATTCGACAGCTTGTCTGCGTTGTTGAAGCTACTATTAATGAGACAGCAGGTGCTCTTAGTAATGTTACAGCTGAGCTTCAAGTGGACCGCCTTATGACTTTGCAGAATCGTATAGTATTAGACATCAAACTTGCAGATCGAGGAGGAGTATGTAAATTGATTGGATCCAGTTGTTGTGTTTACATACCAGATAATGCCCCTACAGTATACCAAGCCATCTCTAGGTTGCATAAGATCTCTGATCTCTGAGTCTATCCATGTAGACGAAGGATACTGGTCATTGACGGGATGGTTTTGGGGACTGCTGTCTAAGTGGGGATGGAAGATTCTGACATTCCTTGGTATGGTTTTAGCCATCCTTTTCTCTTGTTGTCTTTGCATCCAGTGTGGTCCCGACATTTGTAGTCTTTGTGCTACTATGTGTGTTCGGAGATCTGTCCCGAGAGAAGTAGAGAATAATAAAATGATGCTACAGCAACACTTTGATGACCTAATGAATATTGATATAGACCTAGATTCAGATTAACATGAGTCTTAGGTTATTGCCTACGTAATGGCAAAAGGAGGGTCTGAGGTTCTGTAATTCTCGAGTCTGACTCCATTTTGTTCTGTGCCACCATTTTGTGTTGCCCTCACGTAGGCCTGTAAAGGTAACCTGGCGAATGAAGTGGCCTGGGCTTCTTATTTCATGTATACATTAACTAGGTTTCTCTTTGACTCTGAAATGAACTATAAGAAACTGACCTCTTCACCTGAAACTGACCTCGCAAAGCCAATTTCCCTGATCGATCTTTATCTGAGATTGCCAATCAATGTTCAGGACATCGTTAACTTTTTAGTTTCCCTGCACGTGCTTATCTTGTTCAGTATCTGTTACTGTTCTTTTTTATGTTTCTTCATTACATGGGTTATGCTTTCAATTATAGGTTTGTCCGGCTTGTTGAGATTGAATTTGGGACATTCCTAAAAATTAACTTTTAGGTTGGGAAACTGTAAATTGAGTTTTTGCTATGTGATACTTTGTTTGAAAATGTATCTTATTGGCTAGAATTTTGTGCAGTGGGTGTACATTTATAATGTGAATATTGGGTATAAAAGGAGACGTTTCACCTTAGTAAAATGAACAGTCTCCTGAGAATTTACACCGTGATGTATTTCTAGGATTACTGTTACTAGCTGCAGCTAATAAACTTGGTCTCTGATGCCATCCAGAAGTATTCCGTGTCTTTGAATACCAAGACAGGTGAACTTGAAGATCTTAGGCGTGTCCCTGACGCCGCTAGGTTAAACCCCGGTTCTTCACCACATGTGCACCCATGCACTATACAGGGGTGCAACAGGGTGTCAGTGTGACACCCTGCCACCCTTGTAGGTCTACCCCTATTACCGATTCGGTATTTACCGAATCGGTAATTCTCCTTCATTCCTATGGGCCTCCAGGCCCATAGGAATAAATGGGGAATACCGATTCGGTAAATGCCGAATCATTATTTACCGAATTTTACCGATTCGGTAAAATTTACCGAATCATTAGCTACATATCATTTACCGATTCTAAAATACTGAATCGGTAAAATTCGGTATTTTAGAATCAGTAAATGATATTTACCTACATCTGGCCCATAGTCTCTAGATGGGAAAGCAATGGGTATTGAAAGATCGTGGACTTCCCTAATTTAGATGCCTGGAAGCACTGGCACAAACTTGAGCCCTTTATTAGGCACTTCAAAATATTGCTGCACTGGTCATTTATTAAGATAAGATATTTTCTGAGGGAATCTGGACCTTAGTAGAATTTTAACAAGCCTAGATCTGGTCAAAGGCTTGATAGAAATGAGAACCCAGAGATCCATTAGCTGTTGGGTTTCCATCCACTGACAAAAGGCGGCTAATGAGGTGTTCAAGAAGGCTCGCGATAAGTAGCAGTCTAAGGAAGAGCTCCAGATCTCAGTAGAGGCCTGGAATAAGATAAATGAGTTTAATTTCTCTATAATGAAAGGAACAAATTTCCGACAAATGCAATTTTACACAAAGTGGCTTCTCTATAGAACTCCAGTTTATTTGTTTATTTGTATAAATTGAACCTCCAGACACCAGAAAATTGTTTTAGGTGTTTAGTGGAGGGGGAGGGTAACTGGACTCATATTATTTGGGGATGTTCTAAATTAAATCAATTTTGGGCAGGCAGGGATTCAGGAATATTGAGACCAAGCATTTAATAGATGCTCAAACAGCGATTCTGGAGTAGTCACCCATCATCAAAATAGAACCCTTGCAGAAAAAAAAAAACTGTTTATTATTGCATTAATTGCTAGATCAATACTTCAGAATGGGCGTTTGGAAACAATCCAGAATTTCCAACAATGGCGTGCAGAAAAATAAAAAATAAAGGAGATAGAATATCGATATGCATTAAGATCAGGATCACAAAACAAATTTCAGAGAACATGGGGGAAGTTGGGATAGTTGAGGGGATAGAGGGAGGCTTCCTTCTGCTTACCGGAGTACAGTTTAAAAGATCAACAAATTAATATGAGAGTGGGTATGCAATGCAACATAACATACTTTACTAGCTTTATCATATTGTGGTTTATGTTTGTTTTATCGGAAATTTTAACATTGTATTTTATCATGAAGTATTGCTTTAATGGAGAACTCACTTCATGATTGTATGAATGTAGGAGAGTAGGGTCTGCTATCCTATGGTCACCCCAATTTTTGCTTTTTGCTTCACTGGTTTTAGACTTACTGAGGCTGTGGGCCTGCTAATCAGTCCCCCAGCTTGCTGTTCTCTCTCTAAATTTATAATACATGTGCTATAGGTACATACCACACTTGGAAATGGACTCCTTGTCAGCCCCTGTACCATGCACTATAGGTGCTCAGGGCATAGGTGCCTCCAAGGCCTACCAGGGGCTGCAGCATATCTTTTGCCACCCCTGGCTGGTTCTTAAATTGACACAACTGGCTGATCACTCAGCTGGGGCAAGGTGGTGTAATCACCCCTTGCTTAGATATAGTATACCTATATCTAAACCTATATCTGGACACATATAAACCTGTGAGCCACTCCTATGGAAGGCCTCATCAATCCTGGAGGCAGAGTGCGTGGTTTAATGTGAGATGGAGCTCTAGCATGAGCTGAGCCTGTCTGCAGCTGTCGGGAACAACTCCCTAAGCTGTTCCGGGATAATGCCATACCATATACTCTTAAGTGCATTATAATCCTCGCGGTTATATAGAAACTCTGGTTTGGCTTTATCAAAACATGTCGTGTAAGGTGTCATACGATTTGGAATACTATCCCCTCGCCAGTTCTGGCGACGGGGATAGCATTCCACCCCTCTAGAGGGAGAAGACATGTTACTTTACTTAAATGCGGTTCATTTTAAAAGGAGCCTCAGATCCACAAAATGGATGCTTCTGCCACAGACACGGGTCTGACCCCCTGTAGCTGACCGAAACTCAGCCAAGGGGGCCTGGACAAAGGGTTTCCTGTCACAGGGAGGTGTCACACCCCCCCAGACAGGAGATAGTGGATTGTAGCAGGGAGGTTTGAAAGAAACCAGACACTGCTTGGGGCGCACAAGGCTGCCCTTTGCATAATCCGGCCAAACCGGTTCTGGGGCACACCAGCCCCCGACCCAGCGCGGCCTGGATCAAAGGAAAGGGGTGTAACCACCCCCTTCCTGGGTCCCACCCATAGGAGGGGACCTAGCAGGTAATCCAGCCCCCTAGATTGGTATAAGAATGGGAGCAGTGCCAAAGCACTTCAGATTATCCTGATGAAACATAAGAAACGAAACTCTGGACCCTTCGACATCCTACTCGACGTAGAAGACTGAAGAATCTCCCTTGTGGTCAAGGAGTGACCACCCTGTGCAAACAGGCACCATTCAGCACATCGACGTCTGCTTTGTTGCAGTTCCCGCCGGAACTCGAGCGACAGAGATCGACGAGATCAAGCTTGCCTGCCTTCCTACAGCCCGATCCACAGTCCCTGCAGAGCTGAGACCCGTGGAGGCGACCGGAAGCGTGGGGCACGCCATCTTGGAAAGACCACGAGACGCTGACCGTGCAGCCCACGAGTGACCCTCGAAGCTGTGCACCGGGGTTTGAGAAGCCCCAACCCTGAGCCACTCTTGCACCGAAGCTCACCCCTCTACACTCAACGAGTGCTGCGTGGGGCCCTTCTGCTACTTTTGGCTCAATGCGTTGGCCCGGTCACTTGCCAGCCGGCTGGTGGCCCCTGTGCCGACGAAACTTGAAATACGACTTGTGATACTGGTTGCTCCAGATTTACACCAGCTCCCCTGAAAAGGAGCCCCCGCTCTGACCCTCCTGGTCCGAGTGAGAAGCAATCTCCTAGTTCCGCGTGGATTGCTTTTGCCAAGTGTTGTTGGCTCCAATCTTGAAGCCGACAGCGCCGACGGCGAGAGCCTGCGTGGGACAGATCGTGACCTGCTCCTGGATGTCGCAGATGCCCCAGAACCCACGTGACAGCGGAGAGAAGCTCCTCGACAACCACCTGATTGCGCCCGACATTGCCTGGTTCCGTCCTGGTTCCACCCTGGTCACTGCTGAGTGACCCAGACTCTGTCCCCTCTGCTTTCAGGTACTTTTTGACTTGGATCCACTCTTGGATCCCACCGGACACTTCTCCTTCACATCGCCTGCAGCCTCTTCAGCTTCAAGCACCAAGAACCTGCGTGACGAAACCCGACGCCACTTCGACCCTGTGCACCCGCTTCCTGTGGGTGAGGTAACATTGCAACGCCGGTGTTCCCACACTGGTACACACCTCTAGGGTCTGTCTTAAGTTTTGTCTTTCTATGTTCAGCGGAAGTGTCCTTAAACTCTATTTGTGTAACTTTTACGCACCATTGACTAACATTGGTGCATGCGTGCGCTTTCAGCGCTGCACCCGAATCCCGCGGGCTTTTCCCGACTTCAGCATTGCTTGTCCCGACTGCTCCCAGCGATTCCCTAGGCCTAACCACTGATCGATTGGTATCTCTTGTACCATTTTTTTAGTATATGGTTTGAGTGGCCCCCCGCCCTCATCCATAATTGTGCAACTTTGTATGTTATACTGTGCTTTTGATTTAACGCTTGTGCCCCTTTATTCATAAAGAGTACTGGGGATTATTTTGAGTAATAAATACATATATTTTTATAATATATACTTGTGTGGTGTCCTTTCATTTGATATTACAGGACTGTGATTGGTAAAACAGCTCGCTTAACACGACCTCTTAAGTTAAGCCTTTAAGGCTGCTTAGTCCATGCTACCCCTAGGATAGCTTGTCTAACAAGGTTGACTTACAACCAGACACCATAAGGGATTGTTTGGACTGATACAAGGTGGTTCCAGAATTGGAAACATCGTATATCAGGCCAACTTCTCACATTGGTGCGCAGCGGTGCGGATTTGAGCTTGCTGCTGTTTTACCATTGCAATCTTTTTATCAAATTGAAAGATCACATCAAGTACCTTAGGTACATATAAATCAAAAGCTTAGCATATTAAGTTCTACTGGACTTAGTAGTTGTAGATTAAAGGGATTAGCACACCCTGACTACAACTCACTAGCAAGGTACAGTAGGGAAACACTTAGTGTAGGTAGGTGCATCACTTACACCACACTAGAGTCATGTCTGGCACAGGTGAAGTTCCAAGCTCTCTACCTGTGACAGTTGACCTGACCAAGGCAACTTCCAGCTATGACAAACTTAGCCACAAAGACTTGATTGCCTTGTGCATTTCAAGGGGGCTAAAAAGGGGCAGAAGTCCCACCAGTCCTGCCCTGATAGCCATTCTAGAACAGGATGACTTAGATAAGGTGAATGCAGTTCCCTTAGACTCAGGAAATGGAGTGAACCCCCCTGTAACTGACCCCACTCCAGAGGAGGAAGATGTAGAGGTGGAAGAGGAGGAGGAGGACTCAGATGCAGAGGACCCTGAAGATGAGGATCAGAGGGGTAACCAGGTTGTAGTTGCCAGGCTTAACCAGGCCAACTTAGACCTACTGGGAAATGGAGAGGGCCCGCACCTCCCCAGATCCCATAACATTCTCCCAGGCAACAGAAGGGTGAGATCTCCATCAGGGGACTCTCATATTTCTAGTGCATCAAGGGAATCTCAGAGAGGAATGACTTCCTCTCAGAAAATAGAGCATAGGGCCAGGATGAGGGCTGTCAAACTCCAGATAGAGAGGGAGGAGGTAGCCCTGGCTCAAGCTAGACTTGCCTTGGCAAGAGAACAGAAGTTGTGTGGCTTAGATGCCACTGGTGGCAGCATAATTCCTAAAGAGAAAGACAGGGGCTATGATAATAGAAACCTGACAAAAATTGTGGCCCCCTACAAGGAAGGGGATGACATCCACAAATGGAGGACTGCTCTTGAAAGAGCCTGCATGGTACAGCAGGTTCCTCAGGATCAGTGGGCTGCAATTTTATGGTACTCCTTTTCTGAGAAAGGGAGGGATAGGCTCCTCAGTTAGACCTGGGGATGCCAAAAACTACTCTGTCCTGAAGAGTGCTCTTATTGAAGGGTTTGGCCTAACCACTGAGAAATACAGGTTGTTGTTCAGAGACACCCAAAAAGTACAGACTCAGGACTGGACTGATTTTGTTGATTGTGCCACTAAGGCTCTGGAGGGTTGGTTGCAGGGAAGTAAAGTTTCAGACTATACAGGATTGTACAATCTTATAATGAGAGAGCAGATCCTTAATAACTGTCAGAACCAGCTGTTGCATCAATACCTTATTGACTCTGATCTGACCTCTCCCCAAGAATTGGGAAAGAAGGCAGACAAATGGGTCAGAACGAGGATTAAGCAGAAACCCCAGAACCAAGGTGGTGACCAGAAGAAAACAGACCAGAAGGGTGGGAATCAGAAAGATAAAGAAAAGGACCAGAAGTCTTCAGGCCCCCAAACTAGTAATAAGGGGGGTGGTTCCCAAAATGGAAACAACAAAAAGAAGAATGATGGCCCAAAGAAACCTTGGTGTAATACCTGCAAATCAGTTTCACACTGGGGCAGTGAATGCACCAAGAAAAATCCAGTCCCCACCACTGCAGCTCCTAAAGCACCTGCACCCCCTAGTACAGTTAGCAGTGGTGGTACACAACCAAAGGGTATAGTAGGGTTAACATTGGGTACTGAGATGGAATCTGGCCTAGTCAGAGTCCCTACTCAGGCAGTTCTCCTATATGATGTGGACTTAGCTTTGTCCACTACAGTGAGTCCCAGTAACCTGGGCAAATATAGGCAGACGCCTTTGATAAATGAGAAACTGGCTCAGGCCTACAGGGACACATGTGCCAGTGTAACTATGGTGGACCCTGGACAGATTGTACTAGGTGAAAGTTACCTAGTGACCAATGCAAGCAACTCCACTACTTCACATAATGTGGCTGTTGTGAACTTCTCCTGGGGAGGGGTAAATGGCCTAAAGAAAGTTGTTGTGAGTGCAGACCTCCCAGTAGACTGTCTGTTAGGCAATGATCTTGAAAGCTCAGTTTGGTCAGAAGTGGAGTACAGGACTCATGCAGAAATGCTAGGGATTTCAGCACATGTCCTTGCAGTGACAAGGACTCAGGTGAAGAAGTGCCTTCCTGAACCAGTGGTGGATCTTGGAACAATAGACCAACCACAACCCAAGAGAAGGAGCAAGAGGGTTAAGGCTGTGCCTTCCCACTTGCCCCAGGTTGAGGATCAGGTTTCACAGGAAACTGATTCTGCAGTCCAAGAGGAGACTGTCTCTGAAGAACTTGAGCCTGATCAGGTTGAGTTTCTGTGGACAGGGGGGCCCTCAAGGGCAGACCTGGGGCAGGCCCAATTAGATTGCCCTTCACTTGAACCCCTCAGACAGCAAGCTGCTGCTGAGGCTGCAGGGGATGCTCAAGGTACCCATAAGGTATATTGGGATGATGGACTCCTTTACTCAGAGGCTAGAGACCCCAAGCCTGGTGCCACCAGGAGGTTGGTTATACCTTTGAAGTTTAGGGGTTTCCTTCTCACCTTGGCCCATGATATCCCCCTTGCAGGACACTTAGGCCAGAACAAGACTTGGGACAGGCTTGTTCCACACTTTCACTGGCCTCATATGTCAGAAAATGTCAAGGAGTTTTGTCGCTCCTGTGTCACTTGCCAAGCCAGTGGTAAGTCAGGTGGCACAACAAAGGGCCCCCTGATACCACTACCTGTGGTGGGGGTACCCTTTGAAAGAGTTGGAATAGATATTGTGGGTCCCATGGATCCTCAAACAGCATCTGGGCACAGATTTATACTGGTGGTAGTGGATCATGCCACCAGGTACCCAGAGGCAATTCCCCTAAGGACCACCACAGCACCTGTGGTGGCAAAAGCCCTCATTGCAGTTTTCTCAAGAGTGGGCTTTCCAAAGGAGGTACTATCAGACAGAGGTACAAACTTCATGCCTGGTTACTTAAAAGCAATGTGGAAGGAATGTGGAGTAAACTACAAGTTTACCACACCCTATCACCCACAGTGCAATGGGCTTGTGGAGAGATTCAACAAGACCCTCAAGGGAATGATAAAAGGGTTACCAGAGAAGCTTAGGCGGAAATGGGAAATCTTTTACCCTGCTTGCTCTTTGCTTACAGAGAGGTCCCACAGAAGGGGGTTGGCTACAGCCCTTTTGAACTTTTGTTTGACCACACTGCCAGATAGGGCAGAGCAAGGTTGTGTACCTGGGCCACCTAGTAGGTGGAGGTCAGGTTCAACCACTGGAGAGCAAGATCCAGACCATACAGGACTGGGCTCCTCCAACTACCCAGACACAAGTCAGAGCCTTCTTGGGCCTGACTGGGTATTACAGAAAGTTTGTGAAAAACTATGGGTCCATTGTGACACCATTAAATGACTTGACATCCAAGAAGATGCCAAAAAAGGTTCAGTGGACAGTTAGCTGTCAAAAGGCATTTGATGACCTGAAGAAGGCCATGTGCTCTGCACCTATCCTGAAGAGTCCTGACTACTCCAAACAGTTCATTGTACAGACAGATGCTTCTGAGTTGGGGGTGGGAGCTGTGCTTTCACAACTTAATCAAGATGGTCAAGACCAGCCCATTGCTTTTATTAGCAGAAGGCTGACCCCAGGGAGAAACATTGGTCAGCTATTGAGAGGGAGGCCTTTGCTGTGGTTTGGGCCCTGAAGAAGTTGAGGCCATACTTGTTTGGAACTCACTTCCTTGTTCAGACAGACCATAAGCCCCTGTTGTGGCTAAATCAGATGAAGGGTGAAAATCCCAAACTGCTCAGGTGGTCCATTTCCCTACAGGGGATGGACTTTACAGTGGAGCACCGCCCAGGGACTGACCATGGAAATGCAGATGGTCTCTCCAGGTACTTCCACATAGAACATGAAGACTTATCTGGTCAAGGTTAAGTTTAATGTCCCTGCGTTTGGGGGGGGGGTTGTGTAGGAGAGTAGGGTCTGCTATCCTATGGTCACCCCAATTTTTGCTTTTTGCTTCACTGGTTTTAGACTTACTGAGGCTGTGGGCCTGCTAATCAGACCCCCAGCCTGCTGTTCTCTCTCTAAATTTATAATACATGTGCTATAGGTACATACCACAATTGGAAATGGACTCCTTGTCAGCCCCTGTACCATGCACTATAGGTGCTCAGGGCATAGGTGCCACCAAGGCCTACAAGGGGCTGCAGCATATCTTTTGCCACCCCTGGCTGGTTCTTAAATTGACACAACTGGCTGATCACTCAGCTGGGGCAAGGTGGTGTAATCACCCCTTGCTTAGATATAGTATACCTATATCTAAACCTATATCTGGACACATATAAACCTGTGAGCCACTCCTATGGAAGGCCTCATCAATCCTGGAGGCAGAGTGCGTGGTTTAATGTGAGATGGAGCTCTAGCATGAGCTGAGCCTGTCTGCAGCTGTCGGGAACAACTCCCTAAGCTGTTCCGGGATAATGCCATACCATATACTCTTAAGTGCATTATAATCCTCGCGGTTATATAGAAACTTTGGTTTGGCTTTATCAAAACATGTCGTGTAAGGTGTCATACGATTTGGAATACTATCCCCTCGCCGGTTCTGGCGACGGGGATAGCATTCCACCCCTCTAGAGGGAGAAGACATGTTACTTTACTTAAATGCGGTTCATTTTAAAAGGAGCCTCAGATTCACAAAATGGATGCTTCTGCCACAGACACGGGTCTGACCCCCTGTAGCTGACCGAAACTCAGCCAAGGGGGCCTGGACAAAGGGTTTCCTGTCACAGGGAGGTGTCACACCTCCCCAGACAGGAGATAGTGGATTGTAGCAGGGAGGTTTGAAAGAAACCAGACACTGCTTGGGGCGCACAAGGCTGCCCTTTGCATAATCCGGCCAAACCGGTTCTGGGGCACACCAGCCCCCGACCCAGCGCGGCCTGGATCAAAGGAAAGGGGTGTAACCACCCCCTTCCTGGGTCCCACCCATAGGAGGGGACATAGCAGGTAATCCAGCCCCCTAGATTGGTATAAGAATGGGAGCAGTGCCAAAGCACTTCAGATTATCCTGATGAAACATAAGAAACGAAACTCTGGACCCTTCGACATCCTACTCGACGTAGAAGACTGAAGAATCTCCCTTGTGGTCAAGGAGTGACCACCCTGTGCAAACAGGCACCATTCAGCACATCGACGTCTGCTTTGTTGCAGTTCCCGCCGGAACTCGAGCGACAGAGATTGACGAGATCAAGCTTGCCTGCCTTCCTACAGCCCGATCCACAGTCCCTGCAGAGCTGAGACCCGTGGAGGCGACCGGAAGCGTGGGGCACGCCATCTTGGAAAGACCACGAGACGCTGACCGTGCAGCCCACGAGTGACCCTCGAAGCTGTGCACCGGGGTTTGAGAAGCCCCAACCCTGAGCCACTCTTGCACCGAAGCTCACCCCTCTACACTCAACGAGTGCTGCGTGGGGCCCTTCTGCTACTTTTGGCTCAATGCGTTGGCCCGGTCACTTGCCAGCCGGCTGGTGGCCCCTGTGCCGACGAAACTTGAAATACGACTTGTGATACTGGTTGCTCCAGATTTTCACCAGCTCCCCTGAAAAGGAGCCCCCGCTCTGACCCTCCTGGTCCGAGTGAGAAGCAATCTCCTAGTTCCGCGTGGATTGCTTTTGCCAAGTGTTGTTGGCTCCAATCTTGAAGCCGACAGCGCCGACGGCGAGAGCCTGCGTGGGACAGATCGTGACCTGCTCCTGGATGTCGCAGATGCCCCAGAACCCACGTGACAGCGGAGAGAAGCTCCTCGACAACCACCTGATTGCGCCCGACATTGCCTGGTTCCGTCCTGGTTCCACCCTGGTCACTACTGAGTGACCCAGACTCTGTCCCCTCTGCTTTCAGGTACTTTTTGACTTGGATCCACTCTTGGATCCCACCGGACACTTCTCCTTCACATCGCCTGCAGCCTCTTCAGCTTCAAGCACCAAGAACCTGCGTGACGAAACCCGACGCCACTTCGACCCTGTGCACCCGCTTCCTGTGGGTGAGGTAACATTGCAACGCCGGTGTTCCCACACTGGTACACACCTCTAGGGTCTGTCTTAAGTTTTGTCTTTCTATGTTCAGCGGAAGTGTCCTTAAACTCTATTTGTGTAACTTTTACGCACCTTTGACTAACATTGGTGCATGCGTGCGCTTTCAGCGCTGCACCCGAATCCCGCGGGCTTTTCCCGACTTCAGCATTGCTTGTCCCGACTGCTCCCAGCGATTCCCTAGGCCTAACCACTGATCGATTGGTATCAATTGTACCATTTTTTTAGTATATGGTTTGAGTGGCCCCCCGCCCTCATCCATAATTGTGCAACTTTGTATGTTATACTGTGCTTTTGATTTAACGCTTGTGCCCCTTTATTCATAAAGAGTACTGGGGATTATTTTGAGTAATAAATACATATATTTTTATAATATATACTTGTGTGGTGTCCTTTCATTTGATATTACAGGACTGTGATTGGTAAAACAGCTCGCTTAACACGACCTCTTAAGTTAAGCCTTTAAGGCTGCTTAGTCCATGCTACCCCTAGGATAGCTTGTCTAACAAGGTTGACTTACAACCAGACACCATAAGGGATTGTTTGGACTGATACAAGGTGGTTCCAGAATTGGAAACATCATATATCAGGCCAGCTTCTCACATTGGTGCGCAGCGGTGCGGATTTGAGCTTGCTGCTGTTTTACCATTGCAATCTTTTTATCAAATTGAAAGATCACATCAAGTACCTTAGGTACATATAAATCAAAAGCTTAGCATATTAAGTTCTACTGGACTTAGTAGTTGTAGATTAAAGGGATTAGCACACCCTGACTACAACTCACTAGCAAGGTACAGTAGGGAAACACTTAGTGTAGGTAGGTGCATCACTTACACCACACTAGAGTCATGTCTGGCACAGGTGAAGTTCCAAGCTCTCTACCTGTGACAGTTGACCTGACCAAGGCAACTTCCAGCTATGACAAACTTAGCCACAAAGACTTGATTGCCTTGTGCATTTCAAGGGGGCTACAAAGGGGCAGAAGTCCCACCAGTCCTGCCCTGATAGCCATTCTAGAACAGGATGACTTAGATAAGGTGAATGCAGTTCCCTTAGACTCAGGAAATGGAGTGAACCCCCCTGTAACTGACCCCACTCCAGAGGAGGAAGATGTAGAGGTGGAAGAGGAGGAGGAGGACTCAGATGCAGAGGACCCTGAAGATGAGGATCAGAGGGGTAACAAGGTTGTAGTTGCCAGGCTTAACCAGGCCAACTTAGACCTACTGGGAAATGGAGAGGGCCCGCACCTCCCCAGATCCCATAACATTCTCCCAGGCAACAGAAGGGTGAGATCTCCATCAGGGGACTCTCATATTTCTAGTGCATCAAGGGAATCTCAGAGAGGAATGACTTCCTCTCAGAAAATAGAGCATAGGGCCAGGATGAGGGCTGTCAAACTCCAGATAGAGAGGGAGGAGGTAGCCCTGGCTCAAGCTAGACTTGCCTTGGCAAGAGAACAGAAGTTGTGTGGCTTAGATGCCACTGGTGGCAGCATAATTCTTAAAGAGAAAGACAGGGGCTATGATAATAGAAACCTGACACAAATTGTGGCCCCCTACAAGGAAGGGGATGACATCCACAAATGGAGGACTGCTCTTGAAAGAGCCTGCATGGTACAGCAGGTTCCTCAGGATCAGTGGGCTGCAATTTTATGGTACTCCTTTTCTGAGAAAGGGAGGGATAGGCTCCTCAGTTAGACCTGGGGATGCCAAAAACTACTCTGTCCTGAAGAGTGCTCTTATTGAAGGGTTTGGCCTAACCACTGAGAAATACAGGTTGTTGTTCAGAGACACCCAAAAAGTACAGACTCAGGACTGGACTGATTTTGTTGATTGTGCCACTAAGGCTCTGGAGGGTTGGTTGCAGGGAAGTAAAGTTTCAGACTATACAGGATTGTACAATCTTATAATGAGAGAGCAGATCCTTAATAACTGTCAGAACCAGCTGTTGCATCAATACCTTATTGACTCTGATCTGACCTCTCCCCAAGAATTGGGAAAGAAGGCAGACAAATGGGTCAGAACGAGGATTAAGCAGAAACCCCAGAACCAAGGTGGTGACCAGAAGAAAACAGACCAGAAGGGTGGGAATCAGAAAGATAAAGAAAAGGACCAGAAGTCTTCAGGCCCCCAAACTAGTAATAAGGGGGGTGGTTCCCAAAATGGAAACAACAAAAAGAAGAATGATGGCCCAAAGAAACCTTGGTGTAATACCTGCAAATCAGTTTCACACTGGGGCAGTGAATGCACCAAGAAAAATCCAGTCCCCACCACTGCAGCTCCTAAAGCACCTACACCCCCTAGTACAGTTAGCAGTGGTGGTACACAACCAAAGGGTATAGTAGGGTTAACATTGGGTACTGAGATGGAATCTGGCCTAGTCAGAGTCCCTACTCAGGCAGTTCTCCTATATGATGTGGACTTAGCTTTGTCCACTACAGTGAGTCCCAGTAACCTGGGCAAATATAGGCAGACGCCTTTGATAAATGAGAAACTGTCTCAGGCCTACAGGGACACATGTGCCAGTGTAACTATGGTGGACCCTGGACAGATTGTACTAGGTGAAAGTTACCTAGTGACCAATGCAAGCAACTCCACTACTTCACATAGTGTGGCTGTTGTGAACTTCTCCTGGGGAGGGGTAAATGGCCTAAAGAAAGTTGTTGTGAGTGCAGACCTCCCAGTAGACTGTCTGTTAGGCAATGATCTTGAAAGCTCAGTTTGGTCAGAAGTGGAGTACAGGACTCATGCAGAAATGCTAGGGATTTCAGCACATGTCCTTGCAGTGACAAGGACTCAGGCGAAGAAGTGCCTTCCTGAACCAGTGGTGGATCTTGGAACAATAGACCAACCACAACCCAAGAGAAGGAGCAAGAGGGTTAAGGCTGTGCCTTCCCACTTGCCCCAGGTTGAGGATCAGGTTTCACAGGAAACTGATTCTGCAGTCCAAGAGGAGACTGTCTCTGAAGAACTTGAGCCTGATCAGGTTGAGTTTCTGTGGACAGGGGGGCCCTCAAGGGCAGACCTGGGGCAGGCCCAATTAGATTGCCCTTCACTTGAACCCCTCAGACAGCAAGCTGCTGCTGAGGCTGCAGGGGATGCTCAAGGTACCCATAAGGTATATTGGGATGATGGACTCCTTTACTCAGAGGCTAGAGACCCCAAGCCTGGTGCCACCAGGAGGTTGGTTATACCTTTGAAGTTTAGGGGTTTCCTTCTCACCTTGGCCCATGATATCCCCCTTGCAGGACACTTAGGCCAGAACAAGACTTGGGACAGGCTTGTTCCACACTTTCACTGGCCTCATATGTCAGAAAATGTCAAGTAGTTTTGTCGCTCCTGTGTCACTTGCCAAGCCAGTGGTAAGTCAGGTGGCACAACAAAGGCCCCCCTGATACCACTACCTGTGGTGGGGGTACCCTTTGAAAGAGTTGGAATAGATATTGTGGGTCCCATGGATCCTCAAACAGCATCTGGGCACAGATTTATACTGGTGGTAGTGGATCATGCCACCAGGTACCCAGAGGCAATTCCCCTAAGGACCACCACAGCACCTGTGGTGGCAAAAGCCCTCATTGCAGTTTTCTCAAGAGTGGGCTTTCCAAAGGAGGTACTATCAGACAGAGGTACAAACTTCATGCCTGGTTACTTAAAAGCAATGTGGAAGGAATGTGGAGTAAACTACAAGTTTACCACACCCTATCACCCACAGTGCAATGGGCTTGTGGAGAGATTCAACAAGACCCTCAAGGGAATGATAAAAGGGTTACCAGAGAAGCTTAGGCGGAAATGGGAAATCTTTTACCCTGCTTGCTCTTTGCTTACAGAGAGGTCCCACAGAAGGGGGTTGGCTACAGCCCTTTTGAACTTTTGTTTGACCACACTGTGAGGGGTCCACTATGTTTGGTGAAGGAAGGATGGGAGTTACCTCTCAAAAAGCCCAAGCTAGATGGTGTGGACTATGTACTTGGTCTCCGCTCCAGGATGGCTGAATACATGGAGAGAGCATCCAAAAACCTGGAGGCCAGTCAATAATTACAGAAAGCTTGGCATGGCCAAAAGGCTGTTCTGGTTGAGTTCCAGCCAGGACAGAAGGTGTGGGTGTTGGAGCCAGTGGCCCCAGCAGCACTCCAGGACAAATGGACTGGACCCTACCCTATTATTGAGAAAAAGGGAGAAGTCACCTACTTGGTTGACTTTGGAACCCCTAGGAGCCCCCACAGGGTGCTCCATGTAAATCGTTTGAAAGCATTTGTGGACAGGGAGGACATGAGCTTGCTCATGGCCACAGATGGGGAACAGGAGGAAGAGAGTGACCCTCTCCCAGACCTGCTTTCCCAGAACCCTGATGATGGTTCAGTTGATGGAGTAGCCTTGGCAGGCAGCCTCACTGACCAGCAACAGATGGACTGCAGACAGGTTTTGCAAGCCCACAGACACTTGTTTTCACTCACACCCAGTCAAACTAACTGGTGCACCCATGAGGTGGACACTGGTGACAGTCTGCCTGTGAAGAATAAGATCTACAGGCAACCTGACCATGTCAGGGATTGTATAAAGGCTGAGGTGCAAAAGATGTTGGAGCTTGGAGTGATTGGGCCATCAGAGAGCCCATGGGCCAGCCCAGTGGTCCTTGTGCCAAAACCTCATACCCAAGATGGAAATAAATAAATGAGGTTTTGTGTGGACTACAGAGGTCTCAATGCTGTCACTAGGACAGATGCACATCCCATTCCAAGAGCAGATGAGCTCATTGATAAATTGGCTTCTGCCAAGTTTCTGAGCACATTTGATTTGACAGCTGGCTACTGGCAGATCAGACTAGCTGAAGAGTCAAAAGCCAAGACAGCATTCTCTACCCCTAGTGGACATTATCAGTTTGTGGTAATGCCCTTTGGTTTGAAGAATGCACCTGCCGCTTTCCAAAGGTTGGTGAACCAAGTCCTTGCTGGGTTGGATGACTTTTGTGCAGCATATCTAGATGATATTGCTGTCTTTAGCTCCACCTGGGAGGATCACCTGATCCACCTGAAGAAAGTTCTGGAGGCCCTGCAGAAGGCAGGCCTGACTATCAAGGCTACCAAGTGCCAGATAGGGCAGAGCAAGGTTGTGTACCTGGGCCACCTAGTAGGTGGAGGTCAGGTTCAACCACTGGAGAGCAAGATCCAGACCATACAGGACTGGGCTCCTCCAACTACCCAGACACAAGTCAGAGCCTTCTTGGGCCTGACTGGGTATTACAGAAAGTTTGTGAAAAACTATGGGTCCATTGTGACACCATAAAATGACTTGACATCCAAGAAGATGCCAAAAAAGGTTCAGTGGACAGTTAGCTGTCAAAAGGCATTTGATGACCTGAAGAAGGCCATGTGCTCTGCACCTATCCTGAAGAGTCCTGACTACTCCAAACAGTTCATTGTACAGACAGATGCTTCTGAGTTGGGGGTGGGAGCTGTGCTTTCACAACTTAATCAAGATGGTCAAGACCAGCCCATTGCTTTTATTAGCAGAAGGCTGACCCCAGGGAGAAACATTGGTCAGCTATTGAGAGGGAGGCCTTTGCTGTGGTTTGGGCCCTGAAGAAGTTGAGGCCATACTTGTTTGGAACTCACTTCCTTGTTCAGACAGACCATAAGCCCCTCTTGTGGCTAAATCAGATGAAGGGTGAAAATCCCAAACTGCTCAGGTGGTCCATTTCCCTACAGGGGATGGACTTTACAGTGGAGCACCGCCCAGGGACTGACCATGGAAATGCAGATGGTCTCTCCAGGTACTTCCACATAGAACATGAAGACTTATCTGGTCAAGGTTAAGTTTAATGTCCCTGCGTTTGGGGGGGGGGGGTTGTGTAGGAGAGTAGGGTCTGCTATCCTATGGTCACCCCAATTTTTGCTTTTTGCTTCACTGGTTTTAGACTTACTGAGGCTGTGGGCCTGCTAATCAGACCCCCAGCCTGCTGTTCTCTCTCTAAATGTATAATACATGTGCTATAGGTACATACCACAATTGGAAATGGACTCCTTGTCAGCCCCTGTACCATGCACTATAGGTGCTCAGGGCATAGGTGCCACCAAGGCCTACAAGGGGCTGCAGCATATCTTTTGCCACCCCTGGCTGGTTCTTAAATTGACACAACTGGCTGATCACTCAGCTGGGGCAAGGTGGTGTAATCACCCCTTGCTTAGATATAGTATACCTATATCTAAACCTATATCTGGACACATATAAACCTGTGAGCCACTCCTATGGAAGGCCTCATCAATCCTGGAGGCAGAGTGCGTGGTTTAATGTGAGATGGAGCTCTAGCATGAGCTGAGCCTGTCTGCAGCTGTCGGGAACAACTCCCTAAGCTGTTCCGGGATAATGCCATACCATATACTCTTAAGTGCATTATAATCCTCGCGGTTATGTAGAAACTTTGGTTTGGCTTTATCAAAACATGTCGTGTAAGGTGTCATACGATTTGGAATACTATCCCCTCGCCAGTTCTGGCGACGGGGATAGCATTCCACCCCTCTAGAGGGAGAAGACATGTTACTTTACTTAAATGCGGTTCATTTTAAAAGGAGCCTCAGATTCACAAAATGGATGCTTCTGCCACAGACACGGGTCTGACCCCCTGTAGCTGACCGAAACTCAGCCAAGGGGGCCTGGACAAAGGGTTTCCTGTCACAGGGAGGTGTCACACCTCCCCAGACAGGAGATAGTGGATTGTAGCAGGGAGGTTTGAAAGAAACCAGACACTGCTTGGGGCGCACAAGGCTGCCCTTTGCATAATCCGGCCAAACCGGTTCTGGGGCACACCAGCCCCCGACCCAGCGCGGCCTGGATCAAAGGAAAGGGGTGTAACCACCCCCTTCCTGGGTCCCACCCATAGGAGGGGACATAGCAGGTAATCCAGCCCCCTAGATTGGTATAAGAATGGGAGCAGTGCCAAAGCACTTCAGATTTCCCTGATGAAACATAAGAAACAAAACTCTGGACCCTTCGACATCCTACTCGACGTAGAAGACTGAAGAATCTCCCTTGTGGTCAAGGAGTGACCACCCTGTGCAAACAGGCACCATTCAGCACATCGACGTCTGCTTTGTTGCAGTTCCCGCCGGAACTCGAGCGACAGAGATTGACGAGATCAAGCTTGCCTGCCTTCCTACAGCCCGATCCACAGTCCCTGCAGAGCTGAGACCCGTGGAGGCGACCGGAAGCGTGGGGCACGCCATCTTGGAAAGACCACGAGACGCTGACCGTGCAGCCCACGAGTGACCCTCGAAGCTGTGCACCGGGGTTTGAGAAGCCCCAACCCTGAGCCACTCTTGCACCGAAGCTCACCCCTCTACACTCAACGAGTGCTGCGTGGGGCCCTTCTGCTACTTTTGGCTCAATGCGTTGGCCCGGTCACTTGCCAGCCGGCTGGTGGCCCCTGTGCCGACGAAACTTGAAATACGACTTGTGATACTGGTTGCTCCAGATTTTCACCAGCTCCCCTGAAAAGGAGCCCCCGCTCTGACCCTCCTGGTCCGAGTGAGAAGCAATCTCCTAGTTCCGCGTGGATTGCTTTTGCCAAGTGTTGTTGGCTCCAATCTTGAAGCCGACAGCGCCGACGGCGAGAGCCTGCGTGGGACAGATCGTGACCTGCTCCTGGATGTCGCAGATGCCCCAGAACCCACGTGACAGCGGAGAGAAGCTCCTCGACAACCACCTGATTGCGCCCGACATTGCCTGGTTCCGTCCTGGTTCCACCCTGGTCACTGCTGAGTGACCCAGACTCTGTCCCCTCTGCTTTCAGGTACTTTTTGACTTGGATCCACTCTTGGATCCCACCGGACACTTCTCCTTCACATCGCCTGCAGCCTCTTCAGCTTCAAGCACCAAGAACCTGCGTGACGAAACCCGACGCCACTTCGACCCTGTGCACCCGCTTCCTGTGGGTGAGGTAACATTGCAACGCCGGTGTTCCCACACTGGTACACACCTCTAGGGTCTGTCTTAAGTTTTGTCTTTCTTTGTTCAGCGGAAGTGTCCTTAAACTCTATTTGTGTAACTTTTACGCACCATTGACTAACATTGGTGCATGCGTGCGCTTTCAGCGCTGCACCCGAATCCCGCGGGCTTTTCCCGACTTCAGCATTGCTTGTCCCGACTGCTCCCAGCGATTCCCTAGGCCTAACCACTGATCGATTGGTATCTCTTGTACCAATTTTTTAGTATATGGTTTGAGTGGCCCCCCGCCCTCATCCATAATTGTGCAACTTTGTATGTTATACTGTGCTTTTGATTTAACGCTTGTGCCCCTTTATTCATAAAGAGTACTGGGGATTATTTTGAGTAATAAATACATATATTTTTATAATATATACTTGTGTGGTGTCCTTTCATTTGATATTACAGGACTGTGATTGGTAAAACAGCTCGCTTAACACGACCTCTTAAGTTAAGCCTTTAAGGCTGCTTAGTCCATGCTACCCCTAGGATAGCTTGTCTAACAAGGTTGACTTACAACCAGACACCATAAGGGATTGTTTGGACTGATACAAGGTGGTTCCAGAATTGGAAACATCATATATCAGGCCAACTTCTCACATTGGTGCGCAGCGGTGCGGATTTGAGCTTGCTGCTGTTTTACCATTGCAATCTTTTTATCAAATTGAAAGATCACATCAAGTACCTTAGGTACATATAAATCAAAAGCTTAGCATATTAAGTTCTACTGGACTTAGTAGTTGTAGATTAAAGGGATTAGCACACCCTGACTACAACTCACTAGCAAGGTACAGTAGGGAAACACTTAGTGTAGGTAGGTGCATCACTTACACCACACTAGAGTCATGTCTGGCACAGGTGAAGTTCCAAGCTCTCTACCTGTGACAGTTGACCTGACCAAGGCAACTTCCAGCTATGACAAACTTAGCCACAAAGACTTGATTGCCTTGTGCATTTCAAGGGGGCTACAAAGGGGCAGAAGTCCCACCAGTCCTGCCCTGATAGCCATTCTAGAACAGGATGACTTAGATAAGGTGAATGCAGTTCCCTTAGACTCAGGAAATGGAGTGAACCCCCCTGTAACTGACCCCACTCCAGAGGAGGAAGATGTAGAGGTGGAAGAGGAGGAGGAGGACTCAGATGCAGAGGACCCTGAAGATGAGGATCAGAGGGGTAACAAGGTTGTAGTTGCCAGGCTTAACCAGGCCAACTTAGACCTACTGGGAAATGGAGAGGGCCCGCACCTCCCCAGATCCCATAACATTCTCCCAGGCAACAGAAGGGTGAGATCTCCATCAGGGGACTCTCATATTTCTAGTGCATCAAGGGAATCTCAGAGAGGAATGACTTCCTCTCAGAAAATAGAGCATAGGGCCAGGATGAGGGCTGTCAAACTCCAGATAGAGAGGGAGGAGGTAGCCCTGGCTCAAGCTAGACTTGCCTTGGCAAGAGAACAGAAGTTGTGTGGCTTAGATGCCACTGGTGGCAGCATAATTCCTAAAGAGAAAGACAGGGGCTATGATAATAGAAACCTGACAAAAATTGTGGCCCCCTACAAGGAAGGGGATGACATCCACAAATGGAGGACTGCTCTTGAAAGAGCCTGCATGGTACAGCAGGTTCCTCAGGATCAGTGGGCTGCAATTTTATGGTACTCCTTTTCTGAGAAAGGGAGGGATAGGCTCCTCAGTTAGACCTGGGGATGCCAAAAACTACTCTGTCCTGAAGAGTGCTCTTATTGAAGGGTTTGGCCTAACCACTGAGAAATACAGGTTGTTGTTCAGAGACACCCAAAAAGTACAGACTCAGGACTGGACTGATTTTGTTGATTGTGCCACTAAGGCTCTGGAGGGTTGGTTGCAGGGAAGTAAAGTTTCAGACTATACAGGATTGTACAATCTTATAATGAGAGAGCAGATCCTTAATAACTGTCAGAACCAGCTGTTGCATCAATACCTTATTGACTCTGATCTGACCTCTCCCCAAGAATTGGGAAAGAAGGCAGACAAATGGGTCAGAACGAGGATTAAGCAGAAACCCCAGAACCAAGGTGGTGACCAGAAGAAAACAGACCAGAAGGGTGGGAATCAGAAAGATAAAGAAAAGGACCAGAAGTCTTCAGGCCCCCAAACTAGTAATAAGGGGGGTGGTTCCCAAAATGGAAACAACAAAAAGAAGAATGATGGCCCAAAGAAACCTTGGTGTAATACCTGCAAATCAGTTTCACACTGGGGCAGTGAATGCACCAAGAAAAATCCAGTCCCCACCACTGCAGCTCCTAAAGCACCTACACCCCCTAGTACAGTTAGCAGTGGTGGTACACAACCAAAGGGTATAGTAGGGTTAACATTGGGTACTGAGATGGAATCTGGCCTAGTCAGAGTCCCTACTCAGGCAGTTCTCCTATATGATGTGGACTTAGCTTTGTCCACTACAGTGAGTCCCAGTAACCTGGGCAAATATAGGCAGACGCCTTTGATAAATGAGAAACTGTCTCAGGCCTACAGGGACACATGTGCCAGTGTAACTATGGTGGACCCTGGACAGATTGTACTAGGTGAAAGTTACCTAGTGACCAATGCAAGCAACTCCACTACTTCACATAGTGTGGCTGTTGTGAACTTCTCCTGGGGAGGGGTAAATGGCCTAAAGAAAGTTGTTGTGAGTGCAGACCTCCCAGTAGACTGTCTGTTAGGCAATGATCTTGAAAGCTCAGTTTGGTCAGAAGTGGAGTACAGGACTCATGCAGAAATGCTAGGGATTTCAGCACATGTCCTTGCAGTGACAAGGACTCAGGCGAAGAAGTGCCTTCCTGAACCAGTGGTGGATCTTGGAACAATAGACCAACCACAACCCAAGAGAAGGAGCAAGAGGGTTAAGGCTGTGCCTTCCCACTTGCCCCAGGTTGAGGATCAGGTTTCACAGGAAACTGATTCTGCAGTCCAAGAGGAGACTGTCTCTGAAGAACTTGAGCCTGATCAGGTTGAGTTTCTGTGGACAGGGGGGCCCTCAAGGGCAGACCTGGGGCAGGCCCAATTAGATTGCCCTTCACTTGAACCCCTCAGACATCAAGCTGCTGCTGAGGCTGCAGGGGATGCTCAAGGTACCCATAAGGTATATTGGGATGATGGACTCCTTTACTCAGAGGCTAGAGACCCCAAGCCTGGTGCCACCAGGAGGTTGGTTATACCTTTGAAGTTTAGGGGTTTCCTTCTCACCTTGGCCCATGATATCCCCCTTGCAGGACACTTAGGCCAGAACAAGACTTGGGACAGGCTTGTTCCACACTTTCACTGGCCTCATATGTCAGAAAATGTCAAGGAGTTTTGTCGCTCCTGTGTCACTTGCCAAGCCAGTGGTAAGTCAGGTGGCACAACAAAGGCCCCCCTGATACCACTACCTGTGGTGGGGGTACCCTTTGAAAGAGTTGGAATAGATATTGTGGGTCCCATGGATCCTCAAACAGCATCTGGGCACAGATTTATACTGGTGGTAGTGGATCATGCCACCAGGTACCCAGAGGCAATTCCCCTAAGGACCACCACAGCACCTGTGGTGGCAAAAGCCCTCATTGCAGTTTTCTCAAGAGTGGGCTTTCCAAAGGAGGTACTATCAGACAGAGGTACAAACTTCATGCCTGGTTACTTAAAAGCAATGTGGAAGGAATGTGGAGTAAACTACAAGTTTACCACACCCTATCACCCACAGTGCAATGGGCTTGTGGAGAGATTCAACAAGACCCTCAAGGGAATGATAAAAGGGTTACCAGAGAAGCTTAGGCGGAAATGGGAAATCTTTTACCCTGCTTGCTCTTTGCTTACAGAGAGGTCCCACAGAAGGGGGTTGGCTACAGCCCTTTTGAACTTTTGTTTGACCACACTGTGAGGGGTCCACTATGTTTGGTGAAGGAAGGATGGGAGTTACCTCTCAAAAAGCCCAAGCTAGATGGTGTGGACTATGTACTTGGTCTCCGCTCCAGGATGGCTGAATACATGGAGAGAGCATCCAAAAACCTGGAGGCCAGTCAATAATTACAGAAAGCTTGGCATGACCAAAAGGCTGTTCTGGTTGAGTTCCAGCCAGGACAGAAGGTGTGGGTGTTGGAGCCAGTGGCCCCAGCAGCACTCCAGGACAAATGGACTGGACCCTACCCTATTATTGAGAAAAAGGGAGAAGTCACCTACTTGGTTGACTTTGGAACCCCTAGGAGCCCCCACAGGGTGCTCCATGTAAATCGTTTGAAAGCATTTGTGGACAGGGAGGACATGAGCTTGCTCATGGCCACAGATGGGGAACAGGAGGAAGAGAGTGACCCTCTCCCAGACCTGCTTTCCCAGAACCCTGATGATGGTTCAGTTGATGGAGTAGCCTTGGCAGGCAGCCTCACTGACCAGCAACAGATGGACTGCAGACAGGTTTTGCAAGCCCACAGACACTTGTTTTCACTCACACCCAGTCAAACTAACTGGTGCACCCATGAGGTGGACACTGGTGACAGTCTGCCTGTGAAGAATAAGATCTACAGGCAACCTGACCATGTCAGGGATTGTATAAAGGCTGAGGTGCAAAAGATGTTGGAGCTTGGAGTGATTGGGCCATCAGAGAGCCCATGGGCCAGCCCAGTGGTCCTTGTGCCAAAACCTCATACCCAAGATGGAAATAAATAAATGAGGTTTTGTGTGGACTACAGAGGTCTCAATGCTGTCACTAGGACAGATGCACATCCCATTCCAAGAGCAGATGAGCTCATTGATAAATTGGCTTCTGCCAAGTTTCTGAGCACATTTGATTTGACAGCTGGCTACTGGCAGATCAGACTAGCTGAAGAGTCAAAAGCCAAGACAGCATTCTCTACCCCTAGTGGACATTATCAGTTTGTGGTAATGCCCTTTGGTTTGAAGAATGCACCTGCCGCTTTCCAAAGGTTGGTGAACAAAGTCCTTGCTGGGTTGGATGACTTTTGTGCAGCATATCTAGATGATATTGCTGTCTTTAGCTCCACCTGGGAGGATCACCTGATCCACCTGAAGAAAGTTCTGGAGGCCCTGCAGAAGGCAGGCCTGACTATCAAGGCTACCAAGTGCCAGATAGGGCAGAGCAAGGTTGTGTACCTGGGCCACCTAGTAGGTGGAGGTCAGGTTCAACCACTGGAGAGCAAGATCCAGACCATACAGGACTGGGCTCCTCCAACTACCCAGACACAAGTCAGAGCCTTCTTGGGCCTGACTGGGTATTACAGAAAGTTTGTGAAAAACTATGGGTCCATTGTGACACCATTAAATGACTTGACATCCAAGAAGATGCCAAAAAAGGTTCAGTGGACAGTTAGCTGTCAAAAGGCATTTGATGACCTGAAGAAGGCCATGTGCTCTGCACCTATCCTGAAGAGTCCTGACTACTCCAAACAGTTCATTGTACAGACAGATGCTTCTGAGTTGGGGGTGGGAGCTGTGCTTTCACAACTTAATCAAGATGGTCAAGACCAGCCCATTGCTTTTATTAGCAGAAGGCTGACCCCAGGGAGAAACATTGGTCAGCTATTGAGAGGGAGGCCTTTGCTGTGGTTTGGGCCCTGAAGAAGTTGAGGCCATACTTGTTTGGAACTCACTTCCTTGTTCAGACAGACCATAAGCCCCTCTTGTGGCTAAATCAGATGAAGGGTGAAAATCCCAAACTGCTCAGGTGGTCCATTTCCCTACAGGGGATGGACTTTACAGTGGAGCACCGCCCAGGGACTGACCATGGAAATGCAGATGGTCTCTCCAGGTACTTCCACATAGAACATGAAGACTTATCTGGTCAAGGTTAAGTTTAATGTCCCTGCGTTTGGGGGGGGGGGGGGTTGTGTAGGAGAGTAGGGTCTGCTATCCTATGGTCACCCCAATTTTTGCTTTTTGCTTCACTGGTTTTAGACTTACTGAGGCTGTGGGCCTGCTAATCAGACCCCCAGCCTGCTGTTCTCTCTCTAAATTTATAATACATGTGCTATAGGTACATACCACAATTGGAAATGGACTCCTTGTCAGCCCCTGTACCATGCACTATAGGTGCTCAGGGCATAGGTGCCACCAAGGCCTACAAGGGGCTGCAGCATATCTTTTGCCACCCCTGGCTGGTTCTTAAATTGACACAACTGGCTGATCACTCAGCTGGGGCAAGGTGGTGTAATCACCCCTTGCTTAGATATAGTATACCTATATCTAAACCTATATCTGGACACATATAAACCTGTGAGCCACTCCTATGGAAGGCCTCATCAATCCTGGAGGCAGAGTGCGTGGTTTAATGTGAGATGGAGCTCTAGCATGAGCTGAGCCTGTCTGCAGCTGTCGGGAACAACTCCCTAAGCTGTTCCGGGATAATGCCATACCATATACTCTTAAGTGCATTATAATCCTCGCGGTTATATAGAAACTTTGGTTTGGCTTTATCAAAACATGTCGTGTAAGGTGTCATACGATTTGGAATACTATCCCCTCTCCAGTTCTGGCGACGGGGATAGCATTCCACCCCTCTAGAGGGAGAAGACATGTTACTTTACTTAAATGCGGTTCATTTTAAAAGGAGCCTCAGATTCACAAAATGGATGCTTCTGCCACAGACACGGGTCTGACCCCCTGTAGCTGACCGAAACTCAGCCAAGGGGGCCTGGACAAAGGGTTTCCTGTCACAGGGAGGTGTCACACCTCCCCAGACAGGAGATAGTGGATTGTAGCAGGGAGGTTTGAAAGAAACCAGACACTGCTTGGGGCGCACAAGGCTGCCCTTTGCATAATCCGGCCAAACCGGTTCTGGGGCACACCAGCCCCCGACCCAGCGCGGCCTGGATCAAAGGAAAGAGGTGTAACCACCCCCTTCCTGGGTCCCACCCATAGGAGGGGACATAGCAGGTAATCCAGCCCCCTAGATTGGTATAAGAATGGGAGCAGTGCCAAAGCACTTCAGATTATCCTGATGAAACATAAGAAACGAAACTCTGGACCCTTCGACATCCTACTCGACGTAGAAGACTGAAGAATCTCCCTTGTGGTCAAGGAGTGACCACCCTGTGCAAACAGGCACCATCCAGCACATCGACGTCTGCTTTGTTGCAGTTCCCGCCGGAACTCGAGCGACAGAGATCGACGAGATCAAGCTTGCCTGCCTTCCTACAGCCCGATCCACAGTCCCTGCAGAGCTGAGACCTGTGGAGGCGACCGGAAGCGTGGCGCACGCCATCTTGGAAAGACCACGAGACGCTGACCGTGCAGCCCACGAGTGACCCTCGAAGCTGTGCACCGGGGTTTGAGAAGCCCCAACCCTGAGCCACTCTTGCACCGAAGCTCACCCCTCTACACTCAACGAGTGCTGCGTGGGGCCCTTTTGCTACTTTTGGCTCAATGCGTTGGCCCGGTCACTTACCAGCCGGCTGGTGGCCCCTGTGCCGACGAAACTTGAAATACAACTTGTGATTCTGGTTGCTCTAGATTTACACCAGCTCCCCTGAAAAGGAGCCCCCGCTCTGACCCTCCTGGTCCGAGTGAGAAGCAATCTCCTAGTTCCGCGTGGATTGCTTTTGCCAAGTGTTGTTGGCTCCAATCTTGAAGCCGACAGCGCCGACGGCGAGAGCCTGCGTGGGACAGATCGTGACCTGCTCCTGGACGTCGCAGATGCCCCAGAACCCACGTGACAGCGGAGAGAAGCTCCTCGACAACCACCTGATTGCGCCCGACATTGCCTGGTTCCGTCCTGGTTCCACCCTGGTCACTGCTGAGTGACCCAGACTCTGTCCCCTCTGCTTTCAGGTACTTTTCGACTTGGATCCACTCTTGGATCCCACCGGACACTTCTCCTTCACATCGCCTGCAGCCTCTTCAGCTTCAAGCACCAAGAACCTGCGTGACGAAACCCGACGCCACTTCGACCCTGTGCACCCGCTTCCTGTGGGTGAGGTAACATTGCAACGCCGGTGTTCCCACACTGGTACACACCTCTAGGGTCTGTGTCTTAAGTTTTGTCTTTCTAGGTTCAGAGCAAGTGTCCTTAAACTCTATTTGTGTAACTTTTACGCACCATTGACTAACATTGGTGCATGCGTGCGCTTTCAGCACTGCACCCGAATCCCGCGGGCTTTTCCCGACTTCAGCATTGCTTGTCCCGACTGCTCCCAGCGATTCCCTAGGCCCTAGGCCTAACCACTGATCGATTGGTATCTCTTATACCATTTTTTAGTATATGGTTTGAGTGGCCCCCCGCCCTCATCCATAATTGTGCAACTTTGTATGTTATACTGTGCTTTTGATTTAACGCTTGTGCCCCTTTATTCATAAAGAGTACTGGGGATTATTTTGAGTAATAAATACATATATTTTTATAATATATACTTGTGTGGTGTCCTTTCATTTGATATTACAGGACTGTGATTGGTAAAACAGCTCGCTTAACACGACCTCTTAAGTTAAGCCTTTAAGGCTGCTTAGTCCATGCTACCCCTAGGATAGCTTGTCTAACAAGGTTGACTTACAACCAGACACCATAAGGGATTGTTTGGACTGATACAAGGTGGTTCCAGAATTGGAAACATCATATATCAGGCCAACTTCTCACAATGAACTCTTCCAATAAAAATAAAAAAAATAATTCAGTATGGGCACTGTGCAAAAACCTCTTGTTTTTGTTTTACTAGGCCATAATGTTGTGCTACGTTTTAAAAGAATCTATTACAAGGTACACATGATAACTAATTTGTCTCTTAGTTCACTAGTGACATTGTTAGGGTGGGGAGTGAGGGCAGCAATGTCATATTTTAAAACTATCAATTTTATTAAAAGCTCCATTCAATTAAATAATACAGGCCTCGGAAATTCATTAAAATGTTACTAGACCTGCAGGTCTAGTGACTTAAATAATCTACTCCACCCATTTGTAATGCTCTTGGCGCATCAACTGGTTTCAAATGATGTGATCGTGGGCAAGTAATTTAATTCGTTGAGCACCCATTTTCTTCATTATCACATATGAGAGCGCCTTCAAATGTGCGAGTCCAGCATGTCTGCTTTATAAAAAACTCTTGTTTGATTTGAAAGACTAAACTTTCTTTCCATATGTAATGCAAATCTAGATACATATAGGATACACATGCCCCTGACTTGCCTCTTAGTTTATTAACATTTCAAAACTATCACTTTTAATAAATACATAACTAAGCATATTGTGGTAGTTGTAATAAGCAGACTTTACACTGAAATGGCCACAAACGTCCCCACTGACCTGCAGCTTTAGTGATAAAGCTACATAGTTCACAAATAATAATGTTTGGAAATAGAGTTTCTGCAAATATGTATCATTTGCACATCACCAAGTAAAGTGTTCTTGTTTATTTTGCTCTTATATAATTCTTTGTTTGCATCACACTTAATTACAAAAAAATATGCTTTTGTAATTCCCGATATATTTTGTAATATTTGTAATATTAATTTACAGGGTAACTATTTAAATATTATGTGTTAGAGAACAATAACTGACATCTTCAGACAGCTCACTTCACAAAAACCTCTAACTCTAGTATGAGAGAGAAAAATAAACCTAATTTTCCAAGCAGCAATTTGTTAAAAGACAAACTAACATTTGACCTCTTTCCTTGAACAGACAGCAAATGTGTCAAGATAAAAACAAGATTAAATGGCATCTTTATTGCTCGTTAACTTTCTGAATGAACAGAACACCTTTTCCTTTCCAGCCTAAGTTTACTTGCCAGATGGGACTAGTAGGTGCTAAAAATAGCTCGACCTGATAAAATTTTACTTGCAATTGCGAGTGGGTGAGTAGATTTTTCGCGGCCTGTAATAGTGATACACAATGGTGAAACATTTTTATGAATTGTGAAAAGACGTTCTTATTTTTACATGTTTGCTGATTTATTTACATGTTCATGGCTTGGTTTGTGCACAGGCCCCTAATTTGCTGGCTCCCCTTCCTCGAAAAAATAAATAATGGGATTCTCTAAGATCACGGCATGATGTTTGCGAGGATTTTTGAGTCCCAGGGGGTCTCTCTGGGTACCCCTGATAGGGCCAAGGGGGGGTCAGAGTATTCCTACGCTGCCCCCATATATCCTTTTTTCGCAACTTCGGGACAGGGGTGTAAGTCCCAGAGTCCTGTAATGGCTGCCAGCAAAACTTTTCTCATGTTGCTGGCAACCAATCAGAGTACTCTCTGTCGATAGCTGCTGCCCGGTACGTTTGCCACCTCATAGCAAAGGTTGGAAAGCTGCCAATTTCAGTATTCCCACAGGATCCTTTGAAACCAATTACAGTGCACACTTCCAAACAGATTGCAAAGTGCTTTCATTGTTTAGGACCACCTATTGCAAAGGGCTTGCATTGTGTGTGATCCCATTCAAGATGTGGTGTGATACATTATAAAACCAGCTGACAAGTTAGGGTGCACACTGGTATTTATTGTACAGGATGCTGAGGGGGTATTTGTATTTATAAATATATAAATATGTGGAAAGCGTATTCCCAGAGGCCTAAAAATAGATTAAGTAGCGTTTATATATCTTATACTAAGGTGACTCATACCATTATCAGATGCATCCTGTAAGCTGATGGGGAGAGTTATATTAGCCCGCTTGGAGACATGGGCAGGCTCTTCTGGCCTTATTGAAGAGTCCCAGTATGGGTTCAGGAGAGGCAAAGGGACAACAGAACAATGTCTTAATCTGGCCCTAGTGATGGGTAAGTACATGAAGGCCAGGGGTGTTTCTATACACCTGGCATTCATGGACTTATCAAGTGCATTCGACACTGTATGTAGAGACCAGCTATGGCGGATGATGGAAGCTATGGGGTTTGAGGAACCTTTGGTTACCTTGCTTCGTAGATTACACGCCGCTACTACTGTGTCGATTAGATATGGCCCGGGGGGGTGAACAAAATCAATCCCTTTGACTGAAGGTGTACGTCAGGGCTGTATTTTGGCCCCTTTTTTGTTTTTAGTTTACACAAATGGTTTGGAAAAGTTTTTGTTAGAGAATTGTTCAGACTTTCCTAAAGTAAATGGTAGACAGTTACCGCTGCTATCCTATGCTGACGACACTGTATTAATGACTCTAACTGCTAATAGTATGCAACAGTGTTTGATTGCATTTAATGATTTCATGGAGGACCTAGACCTTAGGGTCAATTTCACGAAGTCTTTTGTTATGGCATGTGGACCTAGAGGGATAAAAACCTGTAGGTTTGTCGTAGACAACCTGACTATTGATAAAGTTGAGAATTTTAATTATTTAGGCAATTTATTCAATAGAAATTTGAGCTGGGATCCACTAATAACAGCCCGTGTTCAAAAAGCCACACGATCCAGAGGCTCTTTTTCGTTTCGCGAGCAAGTTGGGCCAAAAACCAATTGCGGAACTAAGGACCTTATATAAAGCCAAATGTTTGCCTGTCGCTACCTATGGGGCGGGGGTGTGGGGGACACATAAATCTACCCAAATACAAGTTATGGAGAACAAGTTTTTGAAGCGGCTTTTATCGCTTCCATCTAGTTCACCAAATGATTTCTCCCATATGGAGATGGGTATTGATTTTGTGAGTGATATTATTCATCTCTCCCCATTACTCTTGTGGGGGAAAATGTGGTTATCTGAGGACTTGCAGCTCACCAAAGAAATTTTGAAAGATTGCCTAATGTTGGATCACGCTAGGCGGATCCCATGGTTGTCATAGCTGAAGGAAACTCTTTATAAAATTGGTCTAGGTCATATTTATGAATTCCCAGAATCTATTCAGCAGGATACAAAGACTGTAACCAGGAATGCCTATCGTGATATTTTAGGTCACTTAAAACATACTGAACAACCACTATACCAAAAGGGTAAACTGCAGCACCAATTTTATCTATCTTTCACTATACATACGCAATGGCGTTTTTATCTGACACGATTCCGATTAAATACATTGCATTTTCTTTTTGCCTTTCCTAAACAAGGGGGTTGGTGTGAGAGGCTACCCCCTAGTCCATGCGATAATAAAGCGCAACAATGCACATTGCACTTTGTTCTCTTTTGCACCTTATATAAAAATCCAAGAAACCGGTTTATTAAACCTATATTAATGGATATTCGTCCGTGTAATCATAAAGAAGGCTATGAGTTTTTAAGATCGTTGCATACCGCTGCTATTTGTAGTGCTATGCTTAGCTTAATTAAACTGTCATTTTCCATCAGGAATCGTTACTGAAATTATTGAAACTACTTTTTTGATACTCTAGTGGGAACATTGAGTAAATACCCGATGTAATGATTGCAGGTTAACATGTAAGGTTTTATCAGTTTCTTTAGGTGATATTTAGAATAAGCAGATTGCACTTTACTATTGCATATTTGTGACTTGATATCTTTATGATTTATTTTAACTTTTAGGGATTGTAATTGCTTTGGTGACTTGATGAAATATGGTTAAGAAATGTATTGTATATTAATGATTTGATCTTGTAGACTTTTTTTTTTTTTTTTTTTTTTTTTTTTTGTAAGACCTTTATTCACAAAGAGCAATTTACACAGCATGAGCCTACAACCCGGAGGCCGGCCCGCCATTTCATATTGTTTGTTCAGAACATATATGTTCAGTGTTTCTTACACGCATGTTTTCGTAGGTCTCATAGCACGCTGTCAGTCTGAGTCTTACATTTTACATGTTATAAACAGTAAAGGACAACATTCCCCAACTTAAGACCTAACTGTATCCACATGCACACCCTATACAGTGAGTGAGATCGTGTCTCGGTATCCCTAGTGTATCCCTCGGTCGTCTCCAACTCTCATTTCAGACAGCACTCAATCAAGCACCCACAGTGTATTCCGCTAGTCTTCCTCGGTATCCTGCAAGGAGTTCAGATAGTCTGTTAAGAATCCCCACATGTCCTTAGGTTTCGAGTTGGCTGGTAAATCCTCCTCATATGTTTGGAGTTTATCTCGACATACGGACATATCATGCAGCCATACTTTCGTGGTTGGTACCCTGCGGCTGTGCCAACATTGCGCTACCTGTCGTTTGGCTAACAACAAGGCGACGGCACAAAATTTCTTTTTCAGCGCCCTGAATTGCGGTATAATACCTAGTAGACAGATCTGCGGAGTGCATTTCACCTCATCCTCTAACATGATCGTGAGTGCGGCAGTAACCTCCGTCCAGTAATCAGCCACTTTCGCACACTGCCATGCCAGGTGTACAAAATCCGCACCTTCCCCATTACAGCGCTTACATCTGTCTTCCTCTAGCAGCCCAAATTTACGCATTTTGACAGGAGTGTAGTAAGCTTGGTGCAAGAACTTGAAATGAATAATCCGCAGATTCCCATTTGGTGTCAGTATCTGCGTTAGTGCGCATGCGCTGCACCATTCTGCGTCTGACAGTGAATTATCCAAAAGCACATCCCATCTTGCCTTAGCCTTGTGTGTGTGTCCTGCTATTTCGGTTTGTGCAGCAGTGTATAGTCGGGACACCAGGTGAGAGAGGTCTGTCGTAGTGATCAGCATTTGCAAAGGTGTTAGGGTGTCAGGTTCTGCTGGGAATGAAGGGTAGTGTTCACGTAATGCCCTCGTCAGTCTGTAGTATGTGAATCTAAACATGGGAGTCTGATTTTGGACATAAGCCAAGTCGGTAATGTCCAAAAATTTGCCTTCTTGAAACACATCAGACATTTTGTTGATCCCGACTTTGTGCAGTAGAGATATCCCCACTTTTTCGTTAGTGACCGACAAAGCCTGATGGTTCCGTAGTGGCATGTCCGGAGCATATAACGGGGTTTTGTGAGCCAATTGCCCCAGTTTGTGCCAAGCTTTGATGGTTGTGTCTACAGTGTTGATATCTTTCATGTGAAGCGGCGGTCGTGTGTGCGACAATATCTCAGATAAGGGGACAGGATGAGCATCTCCCTCCTCAATGGCCACGTGAGCGATATAGGGGACCTCATGGAACCAATAAGCTGCGTACTGTGCCTGAGCACAGAGGTAGTATAGTAGAAAATCAGGCACCCCGAATCCGCCCTGCGTAATCGGGAGTGTTAGTGTCTGTAGATCAACACGAGCTTGTTTACCTGCCCATATCAGTGTTAGAACCAGGGACTTTATGCGACGGAAGATCTCTTGTGGAGGTGTAATAGGTATGTTGTTAAAAAGGTACAATAACTTAGGCAGTATGTTCATTTTTACGATCGCTATGCGATCAGCTATAGATAATGGTAAGTGGATCCATCGATGGACCTTGTCTTCAAGTTTGGAGAGGGCCACACCATAATTCGCGCGCAGTACTTCGTCAGGATCCCTGTGGAACATGACCCCCAGGTAGCGGATCGGGTCTCGTTGCCATTCTAGTGGATAGTCCATTTCAAAAGGAACGGTGGCGTCAGTGAGGGGGATGAGTGAGGACTTGGACCAATTAATAGCTAATCCCGAGTGTCCTCCAAATCGGATATACTCCCGCAGCAGCGGGTTCAGATGTACCCCCGGATCTCGTACGTACAGCAGCATATCGTCTGCGTAGAGCGATATATGTAGCGGCCTTGATACAAATTGCAATGCCGATTCCTTGTAATTTTGACGCACTATGCACGCTAGTGGTTCTAACGCCAAAGCGAAGAGTAGAGGTGACAGGGGGCATCCCTGCCTCGTACCTCGCCCAATATTGAAAGGGGCAGAAATATAGCCATTGATGCGGACCCTAGCACTCGGCGCAGTATACAGTAAGGTGATCCACTGGACAAATCTTTTAGGGAAACCCATCCTGTTGAGGATAAGCAACATATAACGCCATTCAATGGAATCGAACGCTTTTGCAGCGTCGAGTAGTACAGCCACCGCCCTAACCGAGGGCTTCAGGTAGTGTGCTAGTGCAAACAGGGATCTGGTATTGTGTGAGGTGGATCTAGTGGGAACAAATCCCGCTTGGTCCGGCAACACCAGTCGAGTCATCAAAGGGGTTATCCGAACAGCTAGTAATTTCGCGAGAACTTTCGAGTCCACGTTTATGAGGGATAGGGGTCTGTAGGAGTCGCAGTTCTCAGGGTCCTTGGAAGGTTTGAGGAGTGCTATTATCATCGCCTCTCGCAGTGTGGGAGGGAGCGATCCATTATCAAAGGAAGTACCATACATAGCCACTAGGTGTGGGGCAAGGATATCAACAAATTTTTTATAGAATTCGGATGTGTACCCGTCGGGTCCCGGTGCCTTACCGTTGGGGAGGGAGGCGATTACCTCAGTGACTTCCTCTACTGTGATTGGCCGAGCTAGATATTCCCTGTGGGCATCAGACAGCCAGCCAATTGCCACATCATGTAAATAGGCGTATGTTTCATCTGTCGTGGCCGTGGGTTGAGATTGGTACAGTGCACTGTAGGAGTCCACAAAACATTGCACTATATCCGTGGGTTGCGTACGGAGCATGCCATCCCCAGATTTGATACGGAGTATAGCCGATTGTCCCCGCCCCTCACAGATTTTACGCGCGAGCACCCTACCTGGTCTACCCCCTTCGCCAAAAGCCCTGGCCGTGTGTTTGCGATTTAGGTAATTGAGTTCCGACGTCAGGAGGTCAGCATGTTCGGAGTTCAGTTCGCGCAGTTTGGGTAATATTAATACGTCCTGTGTTTTTTCATACCGCAGTTCTAAATCCCTCATTTGGCTTTCGCAGCGGCGAATTTGTCCCCTGATGTCTTTAAGTATACCTATGGTTGTGCTGATGCAGACGCCCCTCAAAGTGGCCTTAAAGGCCTCCCATAGGAGACATGGGTCATCAGTACTTTGTGCATTTTCAGCAAAATAGTCTTTGATTGCCGTAGTCACTGCGTTGGCATATATAGGGTCTGTGAGGGCCTGGGAATTGAAACGCCATTGAAAGGGGGGAGGTGTGTAGTGAGGGATATCCAGCTGTAGTAGCACCGGGTTGTGGTCTGATAGTGTGCGCGGTAGTACCTGCACCTTGCTTGCCCACAGAGCCACGTCTCTAGACCCCAACCAATAGTCTAGTCTGGACCAACTATTGTGTGATGCTGTGATGTGTGTAGCGCCTGGGTCGTTAGTGTGGTGCAGTCTCCAGATATCCGCTAGCTCCAAGTCCTCTAACATGTGACCCACCATCTGTCTCGACTGTTTGTGCTGTTCTATAGATTGCAAAGAGCGGTCTAGACCGTCCTGTAGTGTCACATTCCAATCTCCCCCGCATAGTATGTGCGTGCTCGCATGTGTCTGTAAGTGGCCCCAAACCTCTCGGTAGAACTCCGGTGCATCAATATTTGGCCCGTATATATTAAGGAGTGTTATGTGTTGGCCCCTCAGTGTGCCCGTCACCAGCACATACCTGCCAGTGGGGTCCTGTAGTACGTGCCTCTCCTCAAAGGCGATCCCTTTCTTGAGCAGTATTATCACCCCCCTTGAATAAGATGAGTATGAGGCTCTGTAGGATGAACCCGCCCATCTCGACCCCAATGTAGCGTGAGTGTTCGGCGCTAGATGTGACTCTTGCAGGAAAGCTATATCTATATTCCATCTAGTGAGGCTGGCAAATACCTGTCTGATTTTCTGAGGGCGCGAGAGACCCCGTACATTCCAGGTAAGAACGTTTAAACCGTTTCTGCCTGTGTTACTAGAACCTGTGTTCCATCAATGATTTAATTCCACTCATACCTGTACTCTCCAAGATCACACCCGGAGTCCGACCCCATTCATCAGAGTCATTGTAAGTTACTTTCACCACATCTCTTAGTGTATGTCCAAATAACGTGTACATTTGTGATACTATCGGTCTTTCCAAACAGTCAAATATCCCCCCATCCCTCTTCCCGCCCACTCCAGCATCCCCAACCTGCCGAAGCCATATCCCTTCAGAGCACATTCCCTTCAACCCTTTAAACAACAACTTGGTGCTCATAGCAAAACTCATGTCGGGTATTACCCTCATGGAGGACCGCCAGAGGCACAACTTACACCCGGTGTACAGGTGCGGGCGATACTAGTAATAATCGGGATAGTCGCAATGTGTGTGTCCATTAAACCATTGGTCCTCTGACCCTCCCGCATCCCCCATACAGATGCAGGTAGTGGGGCAGTCATACAGGAGATATAGCCGTATGTAGCGATGAGCAGGCACCCATGGATGGGACTTGGCCCAGGAGCGTTACATTAGTACACCCCTCCCACATCTCCGCCGTCTGGCTATACAGAGTACGTTAATCAGCAACTTGCAGACGCTATGCAGTTTCATATGTTCATACCCTGCAATGTGAAATGTTGCTCAACGTTCCAAGGTTTATCACCACCCACTATGTTCCAACTATCCAGAGGCGAAAGCGCGGCAACAAGGCCCAGCCATGAGTATCAGTTATTGTTCAGTGCAGGGGTATATACCAGTCCTTGACAACCTCGCCCCCCCCCCCGCCTGAACAGTTTCCAGTGGCAAATGGCAACGCTTACACCTCACCTCTGGTGGATTCGTAGCCGGCCGCTTCTCGCAATTCAGTAGTAGTACTCAGCAGCCATCCGATTAGATGCACTCGGCGCCTTAGTTTGATGCCTTACTCACGTCGTATCAATCCGAGTCTCCATTCTGATCGTTTTGGGATGCCGACCTCGCTTCCCGCTGTGCTGTCTTAACAAAATCAAGGGCCGCTTTGGGTGTCGCCAGCATAACCGCCTTTTCCTTCCATACTACTCGAAGGCGGGCAGGGTATAACATAGAGTATGCAATATTCAACTCTCTTAGTTTAGTCTTTACTGACGCATATTCTTTACGTGCTTGTTGAACAGCAACTGTGTGGTCGGGGTAGAACTCCAGAGTGTTGCCTTGGTGGGTGATTCTGCCCTTCTCCCTTGCAAGCCGGAGGATCGTGTCCCTGTCTCGATAATTGAGGATGCGCGCCACAATTGGCCTGGGTGTAGCACCGGGCGGTGGTTTGGGGCCTAGTGACCTGTGGGCTCTTTCCACAATGAAAATCTGCGACAGGGCTTCCGTCCCAAAGATATCCTTGCACAACCCCTCCACGTAGTGTTCCATACGGCCTGTGTTGGTCGATTCCGGCAGGCCCGCGATTCGCACGTTGTTACGCCTGGAGCGCGCTTCCAAATCTTCCTCCTTCGCTCTTATCACCTGTAGAATCCGTTCCATTCCGGTGCATTTCGTGGTGGACGTTCGCGCCTCATCCTCTACTGCTGATATCCTTGTTTCGGCCTCGTCTAGTCTCTCACCATGTTTTTCTTGTCGAGCCGCCATGCCATCCATCCTACACGTTAAATTGTCCAATTTGCCATTAATATCCTGAAGATTCGATTGAATGGCCAAAAGTATCTTCTCCATGTTGGTGGTTTGCGGCGATTCTGTAGACCCTCCGGGTTCTGCCAAATCATCTGAAGGTTTCGACGCTCTCCTGTTGTCGAAGGTAAGTTTCTGCTGCTGCTTGTCCGGCTTCCCCATGATAGTGGCCGGAGACTGTACTTTCTTCCGCGTGGGTCCAGACGCCCTCGTGATTCTGACCGTCGTCGCCGTGGTTTCCTTGCAGCGAGAGCCCGCAGCAGCGAGTGAGGACAGGTGCGCGTCCGTTCTGGTCACCACCAGTTGAGTTTGCGCCAGAACCTGACGATTGTGTATATCTTGCGGTCAGTGGCAGCCCAGGAACAGCCCAACGTTGTCCGGATAGCTTTTTGGTCGCATTAGTGGGGTGCTCTGCCTCGCCCCCAGTCCCACAAATCTCCCGCCGGTGCCCAGTGCAGTGGGAATCCACTTCTCTAGATGTGAGTGCAGGTGGGAACAGGGCGGTAGCGCGATGTCATCCCCAGATTCAAAATCCACTTGCTTGGGCGCCCTTTAGTCCTCCAACTATCATCGCTGGTCCGGCAGCACGGACGACACAGCAGCAGCCCGCCAGCTTCACAAGATAGAGCCCGCCATTTCCTCAAGAGGCGCCGCCATCTTGTCAGGCAACCGGCCGGAGATAATCACTGCTCTGCTGGCGTATACAATGGCAGCGGCAACTCAGAGCAACAACGCTGAACTGGGCAGTTTTTGCTCACCTCCGGCTGTGAATTTCGGGCTATTCTGGCATTCAGCTGCGAGCCCCGCGCTGCAATCTCAGGCGACGTCTGTTGCTGGCGGCCATTTTGTCAGGCAGTCCCGTTCCTCCGCGATGTAAACGGAGTATTTCTTCCCAGCGGGAGCGGACACCGCAGCGGTCCGTGTCAGTTTATGCTCCCTACCTTCCCATCTAGTTTGGTAGTCGTGTTGCGGGGGATGGCGGGCTTTCAGCGGCAATGGATCACATTGTGTGTGATCGCCCGGCGGAGCTGCATGTCAGGCAGCCATTCCGCTGTGCGCCCCCTAGCGCCTCCTTTGATCTTGTAGACTTGAAAACCATTTGTAAAATTTGTATTATGAAAATGTATACTTTTATGATTCCTTGGATGAATCGAAATAAAGTTTTATGATGATGATGATGATGATGATGACTCATACTCGAAACTTAAAATCCAAAGCAAAACTAACAAACTGAAGTTCAAGTCAAGTCAAGGAACGCTTTATTCGGCTGTTATATAAAACAGTCATAAAAGCACAATTTAAAAAAAAACCACAGTATATTATTTACATATAATAAATAGTACAAGTAATTTTACAATTAAAAAGAGGGGAAACATGATACATACATTACTATTCCAATGAGATATGTTTCCTCATGTAAAAGGCAACATTTAAAAACTGAGCTACCCTCCATGCTATATGCTCATTCTCTAATAATTGGAGTAAAATCATGGCTTGGCGGCACTGCCTGAGCCCAAGTTTTCTTAGAAAGGGAATAATCCTAGCTTTCCTTTGCTCTTGATAAAATTTGCAAAACAGGACTAGATGCACGGTGGATTGGGCAGAAATGTTATCGAAGGCCATTTTGGGTGCGGGCCATCAACACGGCATCATCCGCATAAAGAAGTGCGGGAATGGATCGGCCACCAGCTTGGGGAAAGTCTTTGCCCTGGAGAAGCAGTGCATCTTCAGGTCCATTTATATAAAGGTTAAAAAGGAAGGGGGCCAGCACACAACCTTGTCTGAACCCTCTCCTGATTGGGAAGATGCCAGTGCATTCTCCCTTCTGGCCAAAACGGATGCTTGCTGACGCGTCACTATGCAGTCGGCGTAGGAGCGTGATCCTTTGTAAGTCAACCCCCATCCCTTCAAGGACCTCCCACAGCCTATTGTGCTTAACTGAATCAAAGGCACGGTGAGGTCAACAAAGGCCAAATAGAGGCTGCCTTTTTTCGCTCTAGTGTACTTGCCTATCATTATTGTAAGATTTAAAGACTGTTCATTGGTACCAAGGCCGTCGCGGAACCCATACTGCAGGTCGGATAAAATCGGATTTTCCTAGGCCCAGTCTGCTAAGCGTTCCAGTATGACCCTCCCTAGCACCTTAACCATTGAATCTAGGAGAGAAATTGGTCTGTAGCATCCTGGATCTTCACGGTTGCCCTTTTTAAAAATTGGGATTATTATTGATTGTGCCCATGTCTGAGGGAGGGTGGACCTTATGCTGGTATTAAAAACCTGGGTCAATATGGGCCCCCACAAGGGGACATTATGTTTATACAGGTCAACTGGTGCCCCATCGGGCCCAGGTGCTTTACCGCCGGCACTTAGTGCCAGGGCCCTAGTCACCTCCTCCAGGGGGACTTCTAAATCAATATGTTCACACTTATTCATATTAAAATCCTCCGGATGCCTCCCTGAATTCCCTTGTTCATTATATAGTTTGGAGAAGTGGGTAACCCATGCTTCTCCTGTAATAGCTATCTCCACTGAGGGACCTTTGCTTTGGGCTAAAAAGGGGGTTCTCAGGACCTTCCAGAAAGTGGTACTGTCTTTCTGATCGGCGTCATTGTGTAAAGAGTCCCAAGCATCATTACGAAGGGTTTGTTTTCTTTCTTTTAATGCCCTTCTGTAGTCTAGTCTAGCTTGACGGACGTTGGGTAATGATCTTGGCTTTGTGTGCAGTGCCTTTTTTTAATTGGAATAAGCCCTGGAGCATTTTTTATTAAACCAACCATGAGGTTTCGGATTATTACTAAATGGTACTGTTAATACATTTCTGGACACCCTGGTAATATCTACAGAGCAGTTCACCATCGTCGCATCCAAAGCATCCTCGCTTAGACGGGTTTCTATCTCAGACCTGCATTTCACTAAAACATTTTTAATTAGCAGTTATCCAAAGCAAAGGGTTCTTTGGTGTTAAGGGGGTAATTGCGCTCTGCAGGATAACTGGCAAGTGTACTGGCAGAAAATCAAGTGATCTGTGGAGAAGTGTGGCTCAATGGTTAGAGCGGAAGACCCTGATGCAGAGGTCTAGCCCGGGACCAGGGTTCAATTCCCCACCTCGGCGGGTCTTGGGCTCAAAAATTCCACGGACCAGATAATTCTCGCCTCGGTGCCTATTCCAATCATGGAGTCCCATTCTGCAACTCTGGGCAATAGCTTGCTTAATCTCCACAACGGCCCCCACAACACTAAGGATGCCTGGCCTCCACCTTGGGGGTGCCCAGGAGTGGACACCTCACAGGGAAAGCCAGGATGGGTTCCACAGCGGTATTCGTACAAGCGCCTTGAGACCCTTGCGGGTGAGTAGTGCGCTATACAAGTATCAATTTAAATTTACATTTATGGTGCTGACAGGCAAGGGGTGACCCTTACAACCCCTTAATTAATGTTTGGAACTCCAAACATCTACAATAGAAACCAAGGACCTGTGCCCACATATAATTACAACATATAATATGCCAATCAACAGAACAGAAAGACAAACAATTGCCACGTCTTTTCTTGTCGATTTAATGCTTATTTGCATAGACACCAGCCGACACGTGTTTCATCAGAGTACATTCCGCTCTGACTCGTCAGGGCCAGATCCTAATAGATGAGAAGGTAAATCCCAAAACCGGTGATAATTCCAACCCGGGTGGGGTCTGCGTTGACTGGAGAAATGATTCAAATTCCAGTGAGATACAAAGAGCTCCGCTGTACGATAAAAAGTGGGCTTGTATACGGCCGATCACAGGGTCTACGTGGAGACGGGTACGTCCTAATGTGCTTCTGTGACAATTCCCACATAGGACACTTACCCCTCCAGGGTTTCCTCCCGGTCTTTGAGTAACGTCCCGTTGAGCAGGTAAACAAAATTGGCAGCAGAAATGCAGAGAAAAGGCTCCCCTGGAGTTAAATAAAGTGGTGTACAAATGCAGTTAAAAGCTCGAAATTGTTCTGCAAAATGTCCTTGTTTATGCTGCACTATCCTGGAGGGTCTGCTCAGTATCAATAAACCAAACATGCTGAGCTTCCATATGTTATGAAGGGAAGAGACTGGGGATCTGGACAGCCCATAGCCTCACAGGCTAAATGTCTTGTGCACATGTAATATTAATCTGCTGCTACTAAGACCTATCACTATATAACCAGTGTTGCTCGGCCTGTAGCCAATTTCACTCAGAATGTGTACAATTTGGGTCAGATCCACACCAAACGGATAAGGAAAAGTATAGAGCACTTGCAGGGGGCATGCATGAGCGTTCAGTTCACTAGGGGGAAACATAGTAAAGCCGGAAAAACTGACGTTAGGATAGGATAGCATTAGCACGCCATGTAGAGGAATTTCCTCCCATTAATTTAGTTGAACTTTTCTGATGTAGGGATTGCAATGAATTGATCACACTTCTTTACTCCCTCTCATAATGATTATGCTGATATTTCGAACTTTTCTATAATTTCCACAGTACATTCTTTGTTAATACCACAACATGGGTGTAGAGATGGGAGATGAAAATTCATTTCTTTGAAAGTTTGTGGGACCGAGAAAGTGGCCCTTTGAAAGACACCATGCATCTTATTCGCATGCAGAAAATATAAGTGGTGCTGAGACTCAACAGCAGCGCACCTATGTGGATATACGTGTTGACCCTCTAATGGCTGTATGACATCAGCACTACACTATTTGGTGGAAAAAAAAATTGTGAGAGGATAATCAATAACCATGATACATTAAGATATTTGGAAATTGAGTTAGCAGAATATATCCTTGATTCACTGTTCCTTTCACTTCTTATTAAATTATTAGATTTGAATGATAATGTCATTACCAACCATGCCGTCTTTAGAAATATTGAATACTTACTTGCCAACCGGGTCTAGTGATACCGCTGCTTTAACAGCTACAGCAGTGGTGGTTTTTTTATGGGCCTCTTTTGTCTGTAACTCAGCCGATAAAAGCTCTTAGTTAACGCTATAAGGAAGAAAAAATGATTGGATTACAGAAAAAGGAAAGAAGGATGGAAGGTTGAAAGGAAAAATTGAAAGTAAGGAAGAGTGAAAGAAGGGTATGAAGGGTGATAGGATGGATGAATGACTGGGTGGATGGATGGATGGAAGAGTAAGTGGATGGGTGGACTGATCAGTGGGTGAAAGAGTGGGTGAGTGAATAGGTGAATTGACAGATGAAAGAATCGCACAGTAACTAGAAATCTGAGGGGATGGATGGATGAAAGGATCTATTGATGGTTGAAAGGTTTTATTGAAGGTAAGTCAAAGGACAGATGTAGGGATAAATGGATGTGTGGATTGATGCAAGCATAGATGATGGATGAATGAATGGAATTGCCAAAGTATGGATGAAATGATGATACGTTGTATGATGGAAGAGAGAATGTGGATACCAGTGGGTGGATGGAAGGGTGAAAGAATGAATGGTGGAAGAGACAAGGGAGCTCTTCGAGGGTGGGTCAGGCTCTTACTTTGCTTGCTTGGTAGCATCAGAGCTTTGGTTCAAAGTGGTGGGTATTTTAATGTTCTGGCTACTTCCATGCTTGCCAAACATAGCAAAGAAGATATCTGACAAAAACACTGACTGACGGGGGGCGTGGCCAACAGCATGGCGGACTAGACGTGTCCCACCGGTGCTCTGAGGGCCGCTAAGAGATCCTGACAATTTTTGCCTGCACACCTGCCAATCAAGTACAGAAACTTACAGGAAAGATGCCGGAACGTTTGGTCTGAGTCCTGGCCAGGTCGCGCTATCAGAAATCCTTCGGTTGCAGCGTGGGGCGCGATGTGAAGCGGAGCCCGGGCTGCAGACAAGATGGCGGCAGCTTGTATGGAGCAGTGAAAACGGCGGACGCTGAGGACGATAGTCCGACTCCAGACCAGATGCTGAGTCCAGGCTGAGGGAGCGGAAGAGAGCGAGCTGCTGAGAGGTACCTCGAGTGTCTTTGCCTCTCTTCCCTCGGCCCCATAACCTTCTGGAGCTCCCCCCTGCCCGCCGGGTATGCTGCGTGGAAAGAACGTAAAACATTTGATTCAGTGAAAGTCAGACAAGCTACGCCAAATGCATATCACCTACATGCTTCTGTTCCCCGCCAAACTTAAAGTGATTTACCACAGTAGGACATTATTCTACAATACGCCAGAAGATGTATGGCACTGGTTGGAGGCGTGCCCCATTCCGAGACAATCCGGTGGCGCAGTGGCACTTTCGGGGAGGATGCCTGCAAGGAACAGCAATAGACCCAACCTACGGCGGCTCAAAGGGAAGGCTATGGAGGCTGCGCAAAGTGAATCACACAGAGCGACGCCATATCGTAGCAGGAGAATAACAGGAGCCACGCCTAGAGCCTCAGACTCTGAGAGTCTACACTGCACGGAGAACCCCAGAGGGCCACCACAGACTGAGGATATGGCACAACAGTGTTCAGGGGATTGTACAGATCAAGATATTACAACAGACTCGGAGGGTGAGCATCCCCTGCTGCAGAACATCAACCTGCTGGAGAATCAGGCAGAGACAGAAACTGTGACCGAGCTAGATAATCGGACTCAACAAGAAGGCGCAGAAGAATGATGTGCAGAAATTGGCCTGGAGAGCCGGGAGGATGACAAGAGGTCAGAGGAACTTGCACGCCGCTCCAAGTGTGCTGTTTATCTTTTTCGAATTTGACTTTCTTATTTTTTCCTTTTTGTGTTTTCCCTTTGGGCCTGGAAGGGCAGGGAACAGTTTGAGAGGAGGAGGTTGGGTGGTAGGGCGACAGACCTCTCTAGTCCATACACAGCAAAGTTGGTCCTGTTGACCCAAGGGATAGTCGGTTGGATGTCGGGCAGTGTGTGGTGGGGGCTGGGTTGGGGGGTAAGGGAGGGGGTTATTACATCATTAAATGGCAACATAGTTGGCAAGCAGATACCATGAAAACAGACACAATTGAAATGGGGCGGTGGAGACGGCCTAAAACGCAGGACAGACATACTATATCACCTGGATGGCCACGTCTAACATAGAGACATATTCTGTCCTCTCCTGGAACGTGAACAGCCCACTCACCACTGTGGCTGACAGTGGGAACCCGCCCGCACCGCCCAACAGGGGAATGGAAACACAGTCCATGGGAATTGAGAGACCCGCAGGTTGCCAAAGAAATTAGGGTAGACTCTGAACTTTATTTCAGTGAGAATGTGGGATCAGTAGATTCGGCTATTACATTATGGGAGGCCTACAAACCAGTATTGAGAGACAGAGCCCAAACCATCATAGCCCACAAGAAACGAAAGGAGGGAGAGCAGATTGCAAGGCTTGAATCCCAATTATTACAAGTGGACACACAGGCCAGCACAAGTAATGACCCCTCATTGTTGCATAGAATGCAACTTCTCAGACGGGAATATTTTACGCTGGCGATAAGAAACACGCAACACGCGACACAAGCCATGCACCGAAGGTTATATGATGCGGGAGACAAAACAGGCCGTCTGCTTGCATGGATCAGTAAGAAAGAGTTAGAAAGCAGGTGGGTGACGCAGATACGAACCGACACTGGCCAGACGCATGATACCCCTGTAGCAATAGCCAATGCATTTGCAGACTATTATGAACACTTTTACACACATCGCGACTTGGCAGGACCTGAACAGATACAGCCCTACCTCCAGCAAACCCAATTTTCAAAGCTGACAGATAGTGACTCGCAGACATTAGAAGGGAAAATTACCAAAGAGGTAATTGTGACAGCCATCGGCCAGCTGAAGACTGGCAAGGTCTCGGGCCCCAATTGGCTCCCCCCAGAATTTTTTACACAGAACGTGTCACTTCTTTACCCACATCTCCTCCAACTATACCTGGAGGCGCATGAGACAGGCAGTCTACCTAGAGATGTGAGGACAGCTACAATCGCGGTGATCCACAAGAAGGGCAGACCGCTGCAGAAGTGTAGCTCGTACAGACCTATCGCTCTTATCAACATGGAAACCAAAATACTGGCTAGGATATTAGCTAACAGACTGACTGGGGTTATATCGGGACTCGTACATCGGGACTAGTCTGCCTTTATGCCTAGGCAGTCGACACGGCTCAACCTTCGGAGGTTACATAATTGGTTAGAGGTGACAACCACTTAGGAACAACCACATCTTATCCTGTCTCTGGACGCCGAAAAGGCTTTTGATACTGTCCATTGGCCATTTCTTATGCTAGCGTTGGAAGAGTTTGGGTTTGGCCAAATATTCAGAAGGTGGATTGCCGCTCTCTATGAACGACCATTGGCCAAAACCACAGTCAACGGGGTGGTGTCCAGGGAATTCACATTATATCTATGGTGGTAAGGGCTCCACACGTCTCCTAACAGCCACACAGATCGTAATAGCAGCATGGAAAAAAGCGGAAAGGCAGATGAAATGGGCGGGTCGAGTGACAAAGGAAACCCCACTGTGGGTAGGCAACAGACTTGAAGAAATTGCGAAACTGAGGGGTTTCAGTAAATGGGACCTGCTGGGCATCTCCCAGCTGAAGGACATACTGTGTCGAGGGAAACTGGTAACATTTTCATACCTCCAGACAGAGTATGCCTTGGCCAAATCCCAACATCACAAATATCGGCAGCTGACGCATGCGTGGCATACACAACATATTGACACGACAGACGTTCCGGAATACACACCACTAGAGGGTCGCCTCCTGATGGGAGAGATAGGAGATAAGGCCGTCTCTTGGACATACAGGATCATCATCAATAAAAAGCCAGACTCCTTGCGGAAATTGAAGGCCAAATGGGAGCTAGACGTGGGGGCAATAGAAGATCTGGACTGGGAAATGGCGTTGATGTCCCCTCACGGGGTGGCCATCAAGTCACGATTACGACTTATCCAACTCAAGTATCTACACAGGGAATACTATGATAGGGCACCTTTACACCGCATAGGGAGGGCGGAGGAGCCCAATTGCCTGCGTGCCGAGGGCAACTTCTTTCACATGGTATGGGAGTGTTCCCAGATTCAGAGATACTGCGGGAATCTGTTAAAAGAACTAGGGGCCATTCTGGAGGGGATGATTCCTCTGAACCCGCAGTTAGTTCTGCCGGGAGTCTACACGGAGGTTGATATCCCTAGGACAAAAATACTGCTACTCCAGCTAGAACTAGTTGTGGTGAAGCGAAGCATGACCTGGCCAAGACATGGGGGGCAGTGACGGACCCATCGCTGAATGAGTGGAAGAAAAATGAGGACATGTACATGCTGGGGGAGAAAACGACTTATCAGGCGAGGGGCTGTCCCAAAATGGTTTGGAGAATATGGAAGCCTTGGCTTAAACACTATGGATGTACGCTTACTGACTCCCAATGAGGTCTTGAGATGGGGCGGGAAGAGGGACTGGGGGCGGGCCTGGGAGGAGTCGACGTGATATGCTACAACCGTCTTACTGTTTACCATTGTACAAAGAACTTGATCCTGAAGTATTCTTATTGAAACGTCTTCAAAATCATAATGAGTATTGTATCTGTATTGCAAAGATGAAAATGCCAATAAACACATAAAAAAAATAAGCACTGACTGACATTTCCCTAGATGCATAGATTCTCCTTTTTAAATATGTAATTTTTTTTCTTATTATTGTTATGAGAATGGAAGGAAGGCCTACATTTTACTGTTTTAGTGACTTGCATAAGGGGCCCTATACAATTGTTTCAATATTGATTAGGACACTCTAACTATCAAATGGCACCACATCTCTAGGGTTCAACTTTTCCAGTTCTCAGCCTTTGCTTTTACAAACCATTGTTTTCATGTGATTTCGTCTAGTCTGTTTTATTTAAATAAACTGAACGTTATTTGAACTGAACCAAAATTAATAATTCCAGAATGCACTGACTTACTGCAGAAAAAAAAGGTGTCCCGATTTGTTTTGCCTCTTGTTATACTCCCTAGTTGTCGTGTGGCCCACGGTGTAATGGCGAGGCATTCTCTACCATGTCTGTCACACCAACTTGGAAACATTTAAACATTTGGGACCGTTAGACCTACGAGTTGGTGTTTACGGTGGAAATTGCATTGAAGCCATTTTTAGCATTAAGGGCCTCATGTCGCAAAATCTCAGGTGCCTACCATTACATGCAAAAGCCCTTTTACGAAATTGCTACATTCTTTTGATTCATAAAAGGAGTTTCCATATTGCAAACAGGAGGGGTTATGAAAGGGGTGCCCCCTTCTCCTGTTTGTGATTTGGAAAGCACATTTTTAACAGTTTACTATTGCAATTGCTTTCGCAAACCATTCATGAGCTACCAATCCCTGAGTTAGTGACTGATTTTCGAAGTAGAATGTGCCCACATAATACCCCATTCCCTTCAGGAATCATTTTCGCAGTTTCAGGGGGAGATGGAAGTGGTCCAGAGGGTGGACCACTTATGTTTCAAACCAGCACTGTTCCTCCAAAGGGCATAGACTGTTAGAAAAAAATAGTTTTACGTTTTGGAATCCAAACCTGAAATTATGGTCTGTAAAGCGCTCTGATACCTCCGGGTCTAGCCAGCGCTATATAAAACCTTTAAAATAAATAAATACGATGGTGGTGTTCTGTTCTTGGCAAGCTACTATCCCTTGGTTTACAGCCATCACAGAGTTGCAAATTGCTGGCTACTTAATGAATATTGATTGGGAAGGTTCTTCTACAACTCCTTGCGATTCAACATTTTGTGAACTGACCTGGTTTCTTTTCTCCAACAAACATTATTTGGATTTTCTATATTGTATTCCACATTTCAATATTTGCTACCATAGAAACAACGGTTTGTGACATTGTAGAAGCCTTCAAATAAATACAAGTCTGTCAGCACATATGATAAAAAAGAAAATGTATTAAAGACCAAGAATATAAGCCAATACATGCAGCACGGGAGTAGAGAGCATGGCTGCTGAATGTTCCATAAGAAGAAGCCTTCCACAGCCTTTTAATCTTATAAACTACAAAGAAAAGGCGTCATTATTTATACAATACAAGTTCAGTAAAAATACAAGATAAAGACATATTTCTCAGAAATTAAGCAAAGGGGCATCTCTTGCCCATCAGTAGCCTTGGCAGGTTACACAAGTACAGAACACTAGGCCAATAAGAAAAGACCAACACTGTGTGATACCTGCATGGCGTGAGGTGGTGGGGCTGCTGCTACCCATGTGCCCTTTGCTTGTGACATTTTGGGACTTTCTGGACCAATGCAATGTACCATGTTCTGGAAACAGCTTTGGCTGTTGTAAAACCTTTCCCAATAGAAACACGCGGGCTACTTACAGAAAAGGTATGTGCCAAAGCTTGTTTCTACACTAGCCTCAATATTGATGGTGTCTTCGAACAAGCCTTGCTTTGCAATGACAACTTAATTTCAGCAACTGCAGAATGTTTTATCTAAGTCTTTTCTGTGCAGGTTCTATAGGCCTTCTTAGGAGCCATTTGATATCAAAAAGCAGGCAGCCCAATTATGTTAGAGAATAACTATAAAACGGTTTCCACAACATGACATTACAAAAATGCAAAATCTAGGTTAGGAAGAGTTTCCAAATCCAACAAACACATTTATTATTGTACCGAACTTGAAAGAAGAACAAGAAGAGGGTTGAAATGGAAGGAGGAAGGGGGAGGCTAAGCTCGTACTCGACTGCATGCGGCTGGAGCATTAAGATTTTACACCCGTTGTCGTTTGTGGTATGCAACTCATTGGGCACTGAGGGTAATAATGATTATGGGGACGTCTGCTAGTCTGAAAACCATGCTGGTTTGGGGAGCAGGGGGGGCAGCGTCAAAAGGGAACCCCATTGCATAGGGGGGATTGGTAGGCCGGCGTATATATCTGCGATTGATGCCTTGAAGTCCTCCAGGATAACATCCCAATACCTAGGTATGGGGCATTTGCGGAGGCCCCTGGCTTCATCTCCACTCAGTGCCTTGCCCTCAGCTTCTGATCATTTAATGGGGGCATTACTCCAAGCTGACAGGTAAGGTGGTGTCCCCGTCTTGATGACCTGCTTTGTGAGAAGAAGGGCTAGCATTGAGATGTGATTCCACCTTTTCTTTTTTGGACAGTTTATAGACACCCAAGGCTTCTGAGGCCCAATCATGGGGGACATGATTTGTTACGATGCAGGAAGTGAGTTGTAGCACATTTGTGCCAGTAACGCCCTTACAAGGGGCATTTCTAAAGTAGATGGTGTAGATCCACCTGTTCCATGGAACAGCAGGATTAGATGATGTTGCCCTGTGGGAAATACTTATTGATCTAGTGGAGTAGTGTGGCTCACTGGTTAGAGGCGGCAGGCCCGAGAGCAGAAGTCAGCCTGGGACCAGGGTTCAATTCCCGACGCGGCAGGGTCGTGGATCTTGGTCAGCGGACTCGATAATTCTCGCTTCGGTGCTTACTCTAATCAGGGGTTCCACTCGGCAACTCTGGGCATTAGCTTGCCTAATCTCCACAACGGCCCCACCAATTCCAGGGATGCCTGGCTCCACCTTGGGGACTCCCAGCAAGGGACCATCCCACAGGGAAAGCCAGGACGGGTTCCCCAGAGTTATACAGCGCCGGGACGCCCCGTTGCTGGGGCAGCTGTGCGCTTTACAAGTATACTACATTTACTACATTTACATCTCTGCTGGGGAGTGGTTGGTCCTAGGCAAAATGAAAATTTGGAGAAGTTTAAACTTGGCGCTGCAAGATACAATGTGGGGATAGGCAAAGGCCTATGACTGTTCCAATTTGTGGAAGGCCCTACCTGAGTCAGTCTCCAGTTTGCCATGAACTAGAGCTAGTGACATAGCGGTGACAGTAAGGAGAGCTTTGCATTACTAGATGACATTCCTATGCCCCAATCCCATGGTGTAAATGGCCGGAACAAGTGAGTGTGATTACAGTTAGGTGTCTGCTATGGACTATATCTGCCAAAAAGTGTGCTGGATACAACAGTGCATTAGGAACTTACCCCTCTGGTGGGCGTACGGGTCTGATAATTCATCAAATGTAAGGAGGTGACTCCCCTCAAAGCTCAGATGCCTTTAGAGACTCCTGGAGGCACTCCTCAAAATTGGCCTTGGGCAACGTGTCCCTCAGTTTGGAAGAATTCAACATCCTTCGGTAGGACTACCTTTCGGAGGATCTCTTGAGATTCGGTTTTGGTCCCCACACAGTCTGACTCCTCAAAGTGCTGTGCACTCACACTAGGGCGTGAGTCCATATAGGAAAGATCCGCTCCTCCTCTTTCTCCATCAGCATGGCTAGATAGGGTTGCTCCTTGTCCCCGTCCCCCCTGTTATTTTCTTTGGCCTTTGAGTTGCTTGTAGCACAACTTAGTGCTGCGGGTGTGACATGGGGAATTCTACTCTCAGGCGAGAGCCACTCAGTGTCATTGTATGCTGATGACCTTCTTATCTATCTTAGGGATCCCCAGGGGGACACCCCACTGACAACGTAGATCCTCAAAGATTTTGATGGTGTCTCCAGCCTACGAGTCATCTGGGCAAAATGCAGCATCTTCCCATTTGTTTTTACTATCCCAGCGAGGAAGGTACAGCTTGGAGAAAATCTTGTTCAATGGGAGGATTTCATTTTCCGCTATCTTGGGATCTGGATATTATCAAACCGATCATGGCTTGTTAGGTGGCAATGTGGTGAGGGAGAGTCAGCCTTTCACCTCCCAACTGACATTCTGAAAGACCCTACCATTGGCTCCTATGGGGCGCCATGCCCTCGCCAAGATAGTGATTTTACTGCGCCAACTATATTATTTCGCCAATTTACCCATTACCCTCCAATACAACCTTTTCTAGGGTTTGGACATGCTGTTAGAGCAGTTCTTCTGGCACACGGGGCATCACAGAGTAGCTCTCGCAAAGCTGCACCTCTTGGTGGAACTGGGAGGAGTGGAGGCTTCATACTACCACCTCTACTTCCTTTCTGCCCAACTCCATTGGTTAAGATGGTGGCTAGCTGGACTCTCTCTTGAGGAGACGTGTGAAAGGGTACAAACTGGTCCTGACAAGGTGAAGAGGCGCTCTTAATTACAGGCTTCTGGCACCAGAGCATCCACCTCCATCTACGTCAGTTGGCTCTGTGGTCTTACTCCCGAACCATACACCTCACCAACAGGGAGCTCTCCTGTGCTACAGCTATCCCTAACCTTGGTTTCCCTGGTCCATGCGGCCTTTTTGCTCGAGGAAACTTGGCATAGAGGCACAATTCCAACCTCATGACATTGGGGATCTCTTTGTGGGGTTATTGATTCATCATATATATCAAAAGAGGGAGTGGAGAGGGAACGTGTCTGTACAGACACAGGGGCGGATTCAATCTTCCCAGCTATAGTTAATAAACAAAGAGAATCCACCCATGTAAGATAGGTGAAAGACTGTTTAACAAGATATGGAAAAAGGGGGTGTGTCTCCTACAATGGTGGGATGCACACAGTGTTCTTTAAATACCCCTCATACACCAAAGGGGCCCTTGGTGTCATGATTCATCATAGGGGTCTTCGCATCCCTCTACGGAATGCGGCGTGCTACTGACCAGCGAATACGCGGAAGCACTGATGTAATCGCTATGTGTAGTGTGTGAGGGTTGTGAAAGGTAGGGTCGCGATTGCTGAAAAATGGGCCCCTTTCAGTCACCATCATAGACACAGTCACCAAAGGGAGAAGTAGGAATTTGTCTTTCCTCACATCGCGGGGCAGAAGCACTCAAGTCCACGGGTAGGGACCCCCATTTCCTCAAATCGTTGTCTAGGATGCCACCCTAATTGGAACTTCCAGTGCCAGCCAAACAGCTACAGCGAGGTAGTCTGGTCGCGGTGCCGGAGCCAAGTGCCTGCTCATGCTAGCAACTCCAGCTCAATGGCTCCCTCCTCCCTCTCCAGACACAGCAGATCATCCTCAGGGTGGATTGACAAGACTGTCAACATGTGTCTCAGTAATGCCCCAGTTGCCCTAGGCGCTTTGCTCACCTCCCCGCAGAGCTGCAACGATTAAAGGATCCAGGGTTGGAGTAAATAACCTGCACTCCCTATAGGCTTAATTTCGAGAGTTTCTCTTTCAGCGTCAGTCCCCGCTGGTATTCCTTGGGGTTGGTTAACTGGATCACTGAAGCAGTCACTCTAGGCCTCACCCTCACTGGTACTGCCGCAGTAGGATGTCCCCAAGGCAGGCAGATGAGGTTACTGATTTAACAACCTTCAGTGTCCTCCACTGCCTCAGTCGACGGGCCCATCTTCTGGATGGTCCAAGTAATCAAAGCGCCCGGTCGCGGGGCCCGGCAGGAAGGCCCGTGCTTCTTTCGGGCACATGGAGCAGGGCTCCTCAATTGGCTCAGGACCCTGCCTGTTCACCGAGGCAGATCGATGGAGCTGTGCGCTATTGTCATGGGTGCAGCTCCACCTAGGCAGCTGGAAGAAGTAGCAAATCTAGCCAGGGGACCTGCTTTAGACGGTGCCCGGGCCCTGAGCCTGTTAGATGAATCCTGGCTCAAATGGTGGCAGATGCAACAGGGGAAAGTGACAGATGATCGGGTAAGGGCCGGGAGGAACTCTATCTTGCATCTGCCATCTTGATTGCTTTGTCCTCACCCCTTGAACTGACCGTAAAGTACATAAGTAGGTTTGAAAAATACTATTCCATTCACAAAAAATGTGTGCACACATTATGACCACTTTTTCCGCATGGAATGATAAGACACCAGGAACCTGACTTGAAGGAGGAGATGGATGCCAATTGTCTGGTGATAAGGGCCTTTTGAAATTTGCATGAAGCATAATGATACAACGTTTAAGCTATTTAGTCAGCTGGCAGATGAATAGTGATGTTTCTCTGCTATCTGCATGGCTACGGGTAAAGTTGTGCACACTGTCTACTATTTGGCTAGCCACAAGGTGAATATTGAAGTTTCTTTTCTATTTGCATGGTTGTTGACAAAACAGGTACATTATTTATGCTAAATTGTCAATAATTATGCTGATGTTTCCTTTCTTTTTGAAAATCCCCTCTCCAAATGGTTCATAAATGTTTGCTATTTCAGCCTGGTAAATAGTGACATTTCTTTACTAGTTGCATGGCCACTTGCCAAATAGTACATAGTTTCTGCTATTCTGTTTTTGCTATTTAGACAGCAGCCAGGAAATTAATGAAGTTTATTTGCTATTTGCATGGCTGCTAGCCAAATTGTACATAGTGTCTGTAGTTTTGCCAGCAGTCGGGTAAAGATTAAAGGGTCTTTACTATTTGCCTCACTGCTGGCCAGACAGTACATAAAAGCTGCTGTTTAGCCAGTACGCAGGTAAATAGTTGAGATGCCTTGGTATTTACATGACTTCTGGCCAAAAACTGCAGAATCTCTACTAGTTAGCCAGTGGCCACATAAAGAGAAGAGAAAATTCACTATTTACCCAGTGGCAGGCTGAATAGCCACCATCTAACTTAAAAAAAACAAAAAAATCAAAATGAAAGTGGGTAAGAAGAATTGCAATGCTGTCTACGCCACTCCTATATGATTAATAAAGCAGATAAAAGCAGAATTGCAGTGTTTAAAAAACCGGATTTTACATAAACTGTTATTCACATTCCATCACCTGGCCCTTTCACAAACCAAAAAAGCCCCAACACAAATGGCCGGTATGCTTCTTTAAAAGAAATGGGACTGGCTACCTTGCTCCATACCGCAGAAATGTTAAAAACGGATTGGGAACACAGCCTCCTATACTGGTACTTTTGGAACCTTTTAGGTCCACGTACCAAGTCTGATAAAGCTTCTATGAGTTGTCGACTTGTGACAGTAAAATAGTTTGCGTTGAATAGCGCTGCCATTCTCATTACTCCCTCCATTCCCCGCTCCTTTTCTCCAGCCAATCACATCACACTTCCTTTGTGTGCATCAGTAAATCTGCCCCCTCGTCCTCCATCCTGTGCAGCTCTGTGCGCCTGGGATGACTGGGAAACGGACGGTGCGGTTCTTCCTCTCGCGAGGTCTGGGACAGCGGGCAGCCCAGACAGTAAAGAGACAGACACCGGACAATAAGTGCCCTCCAAGCACGCACATCACACAGGAGCCACCGGACAACTGTGAGACTTCACCGACAAGCGCACAAACACGCCGGGAGACGCTGGGTAACGGGGAAACGCCGTAACAGGTGGAAAACCTCTCGCTTTGACAGAGGAGCCTGTGAGAGCCGATGGAAGACCCTGTGTAAGCAGCGGGGAGATCCCTCGGTGGCTGACACGAGGTGGGCTCTGAGCTGCAAGGAACCCCCTCCCGGACCCCGGGACCTGCGTCTGTAAATTAAGTGAGCTGCAGGGAAGCCTTCAGTGAGGTCATTGATAACGTGCGCGGAGACCTGCATTTGGCAGCACAGAGGCATTCAGTGAGCTGCACAGGAATCATTGTGACCCGTGTGGAGTCTTTCAGTGAGCTAGCTGCACAGAGAACTCTTCAATAAGTTACATGGTGTTCCTCAGTGAGCTGCACAGAGTCCTCCGATGAGTTACATGGTGTTCTTCAGTGAGCTGCACGGAGTCCTCCGATGAATTACATGGTGTTCTTCGGTGAGCTGCACGGAGTCCTCCACTGTGTTACATGGTGTTCTTAAGTGAGCTGCACGGAGTCCTCCGATGAGTTACATGGTGTTCTTCGGTGAGCTGCACAGAGTCCTCCGATGAGTTACATGGTGTTCTTCGGTGAGCTGCACGGAGTCCTCCACTGTGTTACATGGTGTTCTTCGGTGAGCTGCACAGAGTCCTCCGATGAGTTACATGGTGTTCTTCGGTGAGCTGCACAGAGTCCTCCGATGAGTTACATGGTGTTCTTCGGTGAGCTGAACAGAGTCCTCCACTGTGTTACATGGTGTTCTTCAGTCAGCTGCACAGAGACCTCCACTGTGTAACATGGTGTTCTTCAGTGAGCTGCACGGAGTCCTCTGATGAGTTACATGGTGTTCTTCAGTGAGCTGCACGGAGTCCTCCACTGAGTTACATGGTGTTCTTCAGTGAGCTGCACGGAGTCCTCCACTTAGTTACATGGTGTTCTTAAGTGAGCTGCACGGAGTCTTCCACTGAGTTACATGGTGTTTTTCAGTGAGCTGCACGGAGTCCTCTGATGAGTTACATGGTGTTCTTCAGTGAGCTGCACGGAGTCCTCCACTGAGTTACATGGTGTTCTTCAGTGAGCTGCACGGAGTCCTCCACTTAGTTACATGGTGTTCTTAAGTGAGCTGCACGGAGTCTTCCACTGAGTTACATGGTGTTTTTCAGTGAGCTGCACGGAGTCCTCCACTGAGTTACATGGTGTTCTTCAGTGAGCTGCACGGAGTCCTCCGATGAGTTACATGGTGTTCTTCGGTGAGCTGCACAGAGTCCTCCGATGAGTTACATGGTGTTCTTCGGTGAGCTGAACAGAGTCCTCCACTGTGTTACATGGTGTTCTTCAGTCAGCTGCACAGAGACCTCCACTGTGTAACATGGTGTTCTTCAGTGAGCTGCACGGAGTCCTCTGATGAGTTACATGGTGTTCTTCAGTGAGCTGCACGGAGTCCTCCACTGAGTTACATGGTGTTCTTCAGTGAGCTGCACGGAGTCCTCCACTTAGTTACATGGTGTTCTTAAGTGAGCTGCACGGAGTCTTCCACTGAGTTACATGGTGTTTTTCAGTGAGCTGCACGGAGTCCTCTGATGAGTTACATGGTGTTCTTCAGTGAGCTGCACGGAGTCCTCCACTGAGTTACATGGTGTTCTTCAGTGAGCTGCACGGAGTCCTCCACTTAGTTACATGGTGTTCTTAAGTGAGCTGCACGGAGTCTTCCACTGAGTTACATGGTGTTTTTCAGTGAGCTGCACGGAGTCCTCCACTGAGTTACATGGTGTTCTTCAGTGAGCTGCACGGAGTCCTCCGATGAGTTACATGGTGTTCTTCGGTGAGCTGCACAGAGTCCTCCGATGAGTTACATGGTGTTCTTCGGTGAGCTGAACAGAGTCCTCCACTGTGTTACATGGTGTTCTTCAGTCAGCTGCACAGAGACCTCCACTGTGTAACATGGTGTTCTTCAGTGAGCTGCACGGAGTCCTCTGATGAGTTACATGGTGTTCTTCGGTGAGCTGCACAGAGTCCTCCGATGAGTTACATGGTGTTCTTCAGTGAGCTGCACGGAGTCCTCCACTGTGTTACATGGTGTTCTTCAGTCAGCTGCACAGAGACCTCCACTGTGTAACATGGTGTTCTTCAGTGAGCTGCACGGAGTCCTCTGATGAGTTACATGGTGTTCTTCAGTGAGCTGCACGGAGTCCTCCACTGAGTTACATGGTGTTCTTCAGTGAGCTGCACGGAGTCCTCCACTTAGTTACATGGTGTTCTTAAGTGAGCTGCACGGAGTCTTCCACTGAGTTACATGGTGTTTTTCAGTGAGCTGCACGGAGTCCTCTGATGAGTTACATGGTGTTCTTCAGTGAGCTGCACGGAGTCCTCCACTGAGTTACATGGTGTTCTTCAGTGAGCTGCACGGAGTCCTCCACTTAGTTACATGGTGTTCTTAAGTGAGCTGCACGGAGTCTTCCACTGAGTTACATGGTGTTTTTCAGTGAGCTGCACGGAGTCCTCCACTGAGTTACATGGTGTTCTTCAGTGAGCTGCACGGAGTCCTCCGATGAGTTACATGGTGTTCTTCGGTGAGCTGCACAGAGTCCTCCGATGAGTTACATGGTGTTCTTCGGTGAGCTGAACAGAGTCCTCCACTGTGTTACATGGTGTTCTTCAGTCAGCTGCACAGAGACCTCCACTGTGTAACATGGTGTTCTTCAGTGAGCTGCACGGAGTCCTCTGATGAGTTACATGGTGTTCTTCAGTGAGCTGCACGGAGTCCTCCACTGAGTTACATGGTGTTCTTCAGTGAGCTGCACGGAGTCCTCCACTTAGTTACATGGTGTTCTTAAGTGAGCTGCACGGAGTCTTCCACTGAGTTACATGGTGTTTTTCAGTGAGCTGCACGGAGTCCTCTGATGAGTTACATGGTGTTCTTCAGTGAGCTGCACGGAGTCCTCCACTGAGTTACATGGTGTTCTTCAGTGAGCTGCACGGAGTCCTCCACTTAGTTACATGGTGTTCTTAAGTGAGCTGCACGGAGTCTTCCACTGAGTTACATGGTGTTTTTCAGTGAGCTGCACGGAGTCCTCCACTGAGTTACATGGTGTTCTTCAGTGAGCTGCACGGAGTCCTCCGATGAGTTACATGGTGTTCTTCGGTGAGCTGCACAGAGTCCTCCGATGAGTTACATGGTGTTCTTCGGTGAGCTGAACAGAGTCCTCCACTGTGTTACATGGTGTTCTTCAGTCAGCTGCACAGAGACCTCCACTGTGTAACATGGTGTTCTTCAGTGAGCTGCACGGAGTCCTCTGATGAGTTACATGGTGTTCTTCAGTGAGCTGCACGGAGTCCTCCACTGAGTTACATGGTGTTCTTCAGTGAGCTGCACGGAGTCCTCCACTTAGTTACATGGTGTTCTTAAGTGAGCTGCACGGAGTCTTCCACTGAGTTACATGGTGTTTTTCAGTGAGCTGCACGGAGTCCTCTGATGAGTTACATGGTGTTCTTCAGTGAGCTGCACGGAGTCCTCCACTGAGTTACATGGTGTTCTTCAGTGAGCTGCACGGAGTCCTCCACTTAGTTACATGGTGTTCTTAAGTGAGCTGCACGGAGTCTTCCACTGAGTTACATGGTGTTTTTCAGTGAGCTGCACGGAGTCCTCCACTGAGTTACATGGTGTTCTTCAGTGAGCTGCACAGAGTCCTCCGATGAGTTACATGATGTTCTTCGGTGAGCTGCACAGAGTCCTCCGATGAGTTACATGGTGTTCTTAAGTGAGCTGCACGGAGTCCTCAACTGAGTTACATGGTGTTCTTCAGTGAGCTGCACGGAGTCCTCCACTGAGTTACATGGTGTTCTTCAGTGAGCTGCACGGAGTCCTCCACTTAGTTACATGGTGTTCTTAAGTGAGCTGCACGGAGTCTTCCACTGAGTTACATGGTGTTTTTCAGTGAGCTGCACGGAGTCCTCCACTGAGTTACATGGTGTTCTTCAGTGAGCTGCACGGAGTCCTCCACTGAGTTACATGGTGTTCTTCAGTGAGCTGCACGGAGTCCTCCACTGAGTTACATGGTGTTCTTCAGTGAGCTGCACGGAGTCCTCCACTGAGTTGCATGGTGGTCTTCAGTGAGCTGCACGGAGTCCTCCACTGAGTTACATGGTGTTCTTCAGTGAGCTGCACAAAGTCCTCCACTGAGTTGCATGGTGTTCTTCAGTGAGCTGCATGGAGTCCTCCACTGAGTTACATGGTGTTCTTCAGTGAGCTGCACAAAGTCCTCCACTGAGTTACATGGTGTTCTTCAGTGAGCTGCACAGAGTCCTCCACTGAGTTACGTGGTGTTCTTCAGTGAGCTGCACAAAGTCCTCCACTGAGTTGCATGGTGTTCTTCAGTGAGCTGCATGGAGTCCTCCACTGAGTTACATGGTGTTCTTAAGTGAGCTGCACGGAGTCCTCCTATGAGTTACATGGTGTTCTTTGGTGAGCTGCACAGAGTCCTCTGATGAGTTACATGGTGTTCTTCGGTTAGCTGCACGGAGTCCTCCGATGAGTTACATGGTGTTCTTAAGTGAGCCGCACCGAGTCCTCCGATGAGTTACATCATGTTCTTCGGTGAGCTGCACAGAGTCCTCTGATGAGTTACATGGTGTTCTTCGGTGAGCTGCACGGAGTCCTCCGATGAGTTACATGGTGTTCTTTGGTGAGCTGCACAGAGTCCTCTGATGAGTTACATGGTGTTCTTCGGTGAGCTGCACGGAGTCCTCCGATGAGTTACATGGTGTTCTTAAGTGAGCTGCACGGAGTCCTCCGATGAGTTACATGATGTTCTTCGGTGAGCTGCACAGAGTCCTCCGATGAGTTACATGGTGTTCTTCAGTGAGCTACAGGGAGTCCGTCAATGCGCTGTACCGAGACCCCAGGTTAGCTGAACGTAGCCGTTTGTTGCCCTGCACAGAAATCCTTGCTGAACACCTGTGTGTCTTTCAGTGAGTTGCACAGAGTTATCAAATAAGCAGCACGAACTGGGTCACTGCTGTGTGCGTAGACCTTTAGTGATCTGCCTGGAGTCTTTCAGTGAGAGGCGCGGAGACCTTCGGTGAGTTCCATGCAGTGCTTAGTGAGCTGCATGGAGTCCATGAGTGATCTGCCTGGGGTCCAGTTGCAAGCTGCCAGCAGATGAGAAGGTGCTTTGTTTTCCACGTTTCAAAATTCTTTTATGAGACATTTTGCTATTAATGTGAAAATGTTGATGGACAATCCGAATGCTGTCAAACAGTGTGCGACATGCCAAAAATGTATTAGAGAGGACACGATAAATTGAAAAGGTATCCCCCAAAAGCTGCGAGTGAACCTCCTGGCTGCTGGTAACACTACTGACAGATCCTGTGTGAGCCCCCCAAGACCATTGGAGGCCAGCTGGAAGCCCCTCATGGGGTGTGGTCGGGCCACTGAATGAACTTTAGGAGACTCCGTTGGAGCAGCAGGGGAGACTTTGAGACCCGAGGGGCACACAGTGTCAAGAGCTGGGACACCCCGCTCAGTCCGTCCGGAGACCCATGGACTGCCAGAAGACCTCGCGGGCATGGCCCTAAGGAGAATATCCTGTCTTGCACTTCACCGTGGGAGCACCGGCGATGGCCGAACAAGCCCTGCGGCAGGTAAGGACCCTTATTTTAGGTGCCCATTTTAGCCACATTGACAAACTGACTTATTGCTGCTGGAGCCCTTTAAACCCCCTGGCCAGGCCAGTGCACTTTAAGGAAAAACTCAACCAAGAGTCTTTAGATCCTGTGGGGCTCTCCATCAGACAGGGGACGCGAAGGCATACTGCAGCCATTTAACGTGCAATTTTGTTTACTCCACAATGCCTGATCCAGTGATCCACTAGATCCCTTCTGATTTTCTATTCTGAAATTCATGACTTGTTGCCTCCAATTGTCTTACTTGTTGATCAACTTAATCAGGTATTGCTCTATCCTGTCATTGATTCCTTCCTGTACCAATGTACCTGATGTGACAATCCACTGTACTTCACTTAATTGTATTTTCTATTCAACAATCTTGCAGTACTGCTTAGGGTGGATCCCTAGGCAAGCTTCTCCCTCATGGTACGTCATGCAGAAGCCGACATAGACTGGCAACGGCTTACATCCGGCTGTTCCTAAGGACTTGGCAAATATGTTGTTCCACAGTTGGTCCCAGTTCCAAACAGAGCACTGTGCATTTCGATTATAGGTCAGAAAATAGACGTATTTCCAATATCGATATTTGAAACTGTGTGGGTTATTTAAGTATGGCATGTTTTGATTAACACAACACAGTAGGTATTTTCCTGTAGTTCTGGGGCAGTCAGAGATTACGCAATAGAACTGGTGTCCCATGACCAACAGTATTAATGCTGTCCAGTGACTAATCAATTTAATTCCTTTGGGCGCTAGACTCTCTAGGAGTCAGTCAGCTGGACTGAAGAGGCAGATACTGGCCCTCTGAATTACAGATAGGATTGGGGCTGGTGAAGACTTTTCACAGATATTGGGCGTAGGGTATTTCTGCAGCTTCTTGACTTCTGGCAGCGGTCTCTAGCTGTGTCATTCAGTTTTGACCGACTGGCTGCTAATATCCCGTGGTTCTGGATTGACTTCTTCATTTGAGACATCCTACCTGCAGAACTTCAGTCAGCTGGGCTTTGTGAAAGTTTTGCTCTCATTCGAGGGTTTGCTTCTCTACTCCCTGGATGGTTCATCTTCCCTACCTTCTGATCTGGTCACAAGAGTAAGGTTATTCCAGAACCTAAGGCTTGTCATGAGCACTTTAAAAAAGTCTGGCATGTTCCTCTCTCTGGCTAAAGTTGGGGGTGCAGAGTCTACTTTGAGTCTGACGATGTACTCGCCCCCTCGAGCTAGTACTTTGTACTGGGTCAGTCAGTTACTAGTAGAAAACCAGAGCCTACCAAAGTGCTTGCTAGCATCAAGTTTGACATCTTCCTCCAATTGGAAAGAAGAGCAGATCTTTGTGGTCTTATCCATACAGTTTGTATACTTCAGGGTGATCTTTTTAGCAGAAATCTAGGGAAGCTACTTCTGCAGAGGAGAGTGGTCGAATCTCTCGCTCCCCATTCTACCAGGCAATACAGGTATCTGGGGTCTAGGTCCTTGGACCAAAAGAGAGAATTGATGTCACATGCATGAAAGAGGGCATCCTGGTAGGAAAACACCATATTTTTCTTAATTTCTTTATTTGCATTTCAACAAATATGACTATACAAATCTTTGTAGTAGCAAAAACCCAACATACAGTTGAGTCATCACATGTCCAGATGGACTACATACTGTTAATCAATGTTCTAGTTGCATATTGAGCAAATACTAGCAGTCTATCAAGTTTACTGGCTTTTCTTCTGTCATCAGATTCACATAGTCATAAACAAGCAATGGCCATGCCAATTGGTTTCGCCATATTAGTGTATTATGAAAATATGTCCTCGGTGCAGTGCAGAGTTGGAAAAGCATTCCAATCACACAGGGCGGGAGGGGAACCCTTGCCCACTTGTAGTTGTCAATCAAACACGATAGGACTTTGTACAACAGGTGCTCTGAACTCACAATTTTTATTTTTTTTGGTAAAACTTTTTATTGATTTTATAACACAAACACAAACAACTTGCAAGGAGGGAAGAAAAAGAGACAGCAATATACACAACGTTGCATTACATGGTGTTGGAGCGGGAAGGACAATCCAATGGGCGTTTGTTCTATCGAGAAAGAGTTGCACGGGGGGGGGGCAGAAGAAACAAATTGCAAACAGTATACAATAGTGTGTGAAGGAACCCTCGGGTTACGGGGACATAGATGCAACATCAGGGTCGGGAAGAGGAGGGGCACATATATCACCACGATAAGTGTTCCACTGAGTCCATATCTTTCCCCATTTCCGGGGGGTACCACGAGAAATATACACAGTTTTTTCTCTGAACATGCACCAGTCCATGTTTTGTTTCCATTTCAGAAGTCGGGGCGGGCCCTGAGCGCCCCACAATTGCGCAATGTCTCTTTTGGCAATCATGTTGCCCAAGGTCACCCACCGAAGCTGCGACACGGAGTAATCATTCGGTTCCCATACGTTCAGCAGGCATCTCCTAGCTTCCGGCATCGATCGCACCCCGGTAACCTCACTCATCACTTCGTGTACACGGGTCCAGAATCGCACTATCTCAGGGCACTCCCAGATGATATGTAAAAAGGTGCCCAGGAGACCACAGCCACGCCGACACAGACCATCCACAGAGAAGCCCATATGCACCAAACGGGGACCAGTGACATACACTCTATGCAGGATTTTAAGTTGCACAAATCTAAGGCGCGCCTGGATGGCCACCTCTTTAGGGGAGGAGATCGCCGCCTGCCAGTCCTCATCGTCCAGCTCCAGCCCATCACCAGTCCAGACCTCACGAAGTCGAAACAGGAGATCAGACCTGGAGTTGATTAATTTTTTATAAATAAGCGAAATCGTACTATCAGGAACATGTCCATCCAGTACCCTGTCCTCAAGCGGGGACGACTCCGGAATCTCCACACCCGAGGGGAAGACCGAGAGCACCGCGTGGCGAATCTGAGCATAGCGAAAGAATTCGCGATCGCTCAAAGCGTACTCGGTTTTCAATACCTCAAACGTCTTCATTCTCCCCTTAGTCCAAACATCATCAATCCTGCTGATACCAATCAAGTCCCACCTATCAAACCCCCGGGACTGCCAAAGTGAGCCAAGTCTATCAGATGCGTACAGGGGGGTGGCACGAGTCAAGTTATCAGTCCACCCAAGCGCCATGGAAGCATGTCGCCATACCTGGACGGCCGTCCTAGTGGGGCCCGTCACGTTGCGAGGGGTGAGTTTCGAGTAAAGGGCTCTATTGTAGTCGCCCCCGGCAACAACCATTTGTCCATCGCGAAGGCCGGATTCGGCAAAGGGCCATACATGCAATGATTTATTGCCCCCAGTTGAGACGCCCAATAATAGCGACGGATATCAGGCAAAGCAATTCCACCGTCGTACCACGGGAGCGACAATTTAGCAATGGCAATCCGGGGCCTACCCCCCCAAACCAGTCGTCTCTGTAAACTCTCGACCTCACGGAAATAAGTAGCCGGGACAACGTCAAGTGTGTTTTGCAATGCGTAGAGGAAGCGGGGCAGAGACATCATCTTAAACAATGCCGCTCTACCCAGGGGAGAGAGAGGAAGTTTCCCCCAGGCGACCACATCCGCTCGAAGGCGCTGAAGAGGGGGCAGTAAATTACGGTCGAACCGGAGTGCAGGGCTCAGCGAGATAAAAATGCCTAGATATTTAAAGCCATCCTCTACAATCGCGATAGGACAGCCGCTTGGCAGAAGGGGGGCGGTACCCGACAGGACGTATACACAGGATTTAGACCAGTTGATGACAAGACCTGAGTTTTTGCGGAAGGATGTTAGGACATCAAACAGTACAATGAGGGATTTACGGGGTGACGTAAGATAAAGCAGAATATCATCAGCGTAGAGAGATACACGGTCCTCAAACTCCGAGTTCCATCTAATGCCCTTCAGGGACGGTTCCCACCGCAACCAGGCCGCCAGCGGTTCCAAGGCAAGAGCAAACAACAAGGGGGACAGGGGACAGCCCTGTCGCGTCCCTCTGCTCAGTGCAAAGGGCGCAGAGACCCGACCATTGACCACCACCTGGGCCATGGGACCGGCGTAAAGCAATTTGACCCACCGAACGAAGTCCGAACCGAAACCAAACTTAGCAAGAACCGCCCACAAATACGGCCATTCTATTGTATCAAACGCCATCGTAGCGTCCAAGGACGCCAAGATGGCGGGCTCACGCAGCGTCTCGGCCCGTGCCAGAACTCCATGCAACCTTCGGAGGTTAAGCGCCGTGTTACGATGTGGTATAAAGCCGGATTGATCAGGGTGAACCAGGTCCCCAACAACGGTCGCCAAACGTGTCGCCAGCAGCTTGGCCAAGATTTTAGGTTCCGCATTAATCAACGAAATGGGTCGAAAAGAGGCGCAGTGATCCCGAGGTTTACCATCCTTGTGGATGACAACAATAGTGGCCAGTCTCTGGTCTGGCGGGAGAAACCCCACCTCCAAAGACTCAAGAAACATAGAGCGCAAATGAGGAGCTAGCGAATCCGGGCGCAGTTTATATAGCTCAATGGGGAGCCCATTAGGGCCCGAGGCCCTGCCGGATCGGACCGAACGGACAGCGGCGGCAATCTCGTCCACAGTAGGCGGAGCATCCAGAGCATCTCTATCAATATCAGACAATCGGGGAAGTGCAATATCACGCAATAACAGGTGGGAGTCCTGCTCCGATCGATCAGACACCTGGGAGTACACCTCACGGAAATAATCGGCAAAACATACAACAATATCAACAGGGTCCGTATAACACTCTCCATTCTCCGCAACAATCACAGGGACGACACGACTCGCACTTTCTCTCTTATCCAACCAAGCAAGCAGTTTCCCAGCCTTATCACCCACATCATACAGGCGCCCCTGCTGTTCCCTCCCCATTTCCTTAGCAGCTTCAGTGACCAGAGCTCTGTATTCATGTTGTTTCAATTCCAGTAGATGTAACCCCTCAGTGGTAACCCCAGATTCCAAGCCCTCCTCCAGGGCCGTGACCTCCCCCTCAAGTCGAACCGTCTCAGCACGGTTGGCCAACTTCACGCTACCAATCAATGAGAGGGCCTGGCCACGAATGACAGTCTTGTAAGCTTCCCAAAGTACACCAGGGGAGGAAACAGAGCCCACATTTTCCTCAAAATAACAATCGTGTGCTTTAACCAGCTCATCCCTGACCCTGGGGTCCTTCAAATACCAGGGGTTGATCGGGGCCACGCGGCCCGCCGAACCCTGCCGTGCATCAACCACCAGCCAAAGCAGAGAATGATCCGAAATACCCCGTGCCAGATGTTTAACTTCCCGTATGAGGGATGCATGGGCCGAGGGCAGTAAAACGTGATCTAACCTCGAGAGACTACCATGAGCACCAGAATGATAGGTATATTGCAACTGTCCCGGGTGAAGCAGCCGCCAGCAATCAGTGAGCCCCAACGTCTCCAGGAAGTCGCTCAACCAAGTCTGGGCCCTCGGCAGTTCCCTGGGAGGGTAACGATCATGCATTCCCGAGACCACCGCATTAAAGTCCCCCCCAACCAAAAGCAGACCCTTGGGGAGGCCCAGGATAAGGCCACTCAGATCAGCAAAGGTGGTGGCCTGGAGGCCCGGGGGCACGTACACAGAAAGCAGAATAAGAACCTTCCCCTCCCAGCGCCCCACAATGGCGGCGTATCGTCCCTTATCATCCAAAATGACATCATCAATGGCCAAGGGGAGGGAGGCCTGAACCAGAATGCCCGCCCCCCTAGAGCCCGAGGTGAAACCTGAGTGCGCCACAAGGCGATAACCACGCCTATTCAAAGCGTAGCACTTGTTGCCGAGCAAATGAGTCTCCTGCAGTAAGACAACATCTGGAGTTAAACGTTTCAGCAATTGCAACACCACCCTCCTCTTAATCCCATCCCCCAACCCGTTCACGTTCCAACACAATAACCGAAGTCCCCTACCCCCCATCCCCGTGTCCAGCCCCTCCCCAGCCCCACACCCAGAGCAACTGCAGAAAACAGGAGTGCGCCTTTCCTTCGCCTTGCAAGTAACAAGAAAATTCAAACAAACAACCCAGCCCCCCCAACAATGTCAAAACAACTATACCCCCCACCCCGCACCCCTGCTGAAGACCAAAGAGCCCCATAAACTCGCATTGTGCCTGTCGCCCAACCACCCAACTAATCTACGAAAAGAAAACCCAGGAGGAGAAAGGACCCGTTCACCCCCCACCCACCCCCAAAAAGACTATTACTTGCAAACATAAAAAACACAACATAGCACAGTTCAAAGCCAACGGGAAAGGTACGGGGTCAAAGTCAATAGTTACTCTTGCTCCGTCGGGCCACCTTCCGCCCGATCCGACTTGCCAGAGTCCTCAAAAGGTTCATGATCCGTAGGCAGCGTGTCAAGCCAGTCACTCACAACCCCAGGATGGTCGAAGAAAAAAGTACGATCTTTATGCACCACCCGCAGACGGGCCGGAAAGAGCATGGCATACTTCATAGACCTTTCCCGGAGTCTCTTCTTGACCCCCTGAAACCCCAGCCTCTGTTTCTGGACCTGTTGTGTAAAGTCCGGATAGAAGCTTACAGTAGAGTTCTCAAAGGCAATGGGACCAGACTGCCGCGAAGCCTGCAGGATAGCGTCTCTGTCCCGGAAATGAAAAATCCTCGCAATGATAGGTCGAGGGTTAGCACCCGATTTAGGTGTGCCGCCGGGGATCCTGTGTGCACGTTCGACAGCGAAAAACTTGCTGAGACCCTTGGGCGCCAGGTGATTCAGCACCAGGTCTTCCACCAATAAGTCCGTCGAGGCAGCAGTCGATGATTCCGGGACCCCAATCAGACGGATGTTATTGCGCCTGGCACGGCTTTCATAGTCCTCGAGGCGCCCAGAGTAATAATCATTGGCTTTCCTCAGATTCCCGACTTCCGCCTGCAAGTCAGAGACGTCGGTGACCAGGCTAGAGGTCTTAAGATCCAAGGATTTGACCTTTTCGTTTGTCTTCGCCAAGTCCGCCCTGATCAGATTAACATCAATCGCCACCGTAACCAGTTTAAGAGTCAAGGCCTCATATTGTTGCCCCAATGAGGCCTTCATACCAGTGATGGCGCCCATGAGATCTCGCAGCGAGGGCTCGTCCTCAATCGATGAGTCCTCCGGCATTGTCGTCGAGGTTTTAGCTGTTGCTCCCGGTGAACCCTTAGCTTGAGTGTACCGGTCCATAATGTTCGTTTGCAGAGCACTCCCTCGAACGCCCGGTTTAGGCCCGCGCTTCCCACCCTCAGGCTTGGTGGCCATCTTGGATCCTGGACCCGTACGGGTCGCCTGTTGACGGGTAAAAATGGTGACTGCGGTGGCGAATGTAGGACCAAAAGGGTGAAGGTGGCGCCAGTCTCAGATCTGGAAACCGCTACAGGTCGGCAGTAGGAACAGAGAGACCAAGGGTGTAGTAGTGTCCAGCCGCCCACGGAGCCGACAAAGTCAGGTTGAGCTCCGGACAGAAATCGAAACCGAAAGCTATCACCATCCCACGCAAGTCTGGCAGTCCGTTGTTGTTCACTTACTGAACGGCAAGCGAGACAAGATAGCGCGGGGCGTCACCATGGAGCAGGCCAGAAAACTGCGACAGTCTGTAGCTCTGGACCCCGAAGTCCAAAAAAGTTCGTTGAAACAAATAGATGAGCAGTAGAACTGTGCCAATAAACACCCGTCGTCTGAACCAGGATAAAGTACAGGATAGTCAATGGAGGTGGCGAGGGTCCGGGAGCCCTGTGCTCACGCGACCATCTTGGGTGCGCGCGAAGCTCCTCCCCCTGAACTCACAATTTTTAAAGTGCTTTCATAATGGTTAAATAAAATGTTTGCCTAAAATCACACAATTTAAGCAGGTAAGATGCAATTTATACAGGTTTTCTGGTTTCACTTTCATTGCTCCTGCAGACCATGCCTTCTCTGTGTATCTCGCTGGACCACTAACCACCAGGATTATGCATCTTTCTGATCAAAGCCCCGACTAACAGTTATGCTGTTTTCAACCCAAGAGTGTCATATACAGCCAGAGAAGTGAGGTCAACAGAGTTGAGCAGTAAGGTAAATGAGTAAGCGAGTTCACATCACTTTTCAGGAACGATGGCCATGATGCACCACACGACATAGGAGACTGATAGAGGAAGCACGCCATTCGCTTATGGACTGCATCATCTGCAGCAATGATCAATGTTTTTTTCCAGAAAATCAGCAGCAGTACCATTATAAAGCCTAAAATGTGGTTGTCGTGGAGGTGGCCCCCAAGCTACCTACATACAACATCCAGGTCTCTAAGTGGGCCGGGTCGTACCGGTACTCAGCACCAGCAGTTCCTAAAAGCAGGTGCTGAGACCAGTCAAAATCAGGCTCTCCATTTTTGCCCTCACCCTAGGTGAGAAAAAAAATCTTAACTCAGCAGTAGTGCCACCCTTCACTGCCTTTGAGGTAACTTCAAAGATACTCTATAGTTCTTTCAGTCTCACCATTTCAGAACTGAAGCATTTTCAATCTTATATACAACAAAGCCGTAGTTGGTGCATTTTTTTATCTTATGCAACAAACAACAATTGACAAAGCCAATAGCCTTCACTGGCTGTAAGTGTAATGTTACTTGTATTTTATATCTGGATGCAATGACAGAGACAGCAAAATACCAGTCCAGCAGCACACTATGCTAAGCACAGATTTTTAGCTTAGGCTGTTATATGCCACGTCCTTAATTACATATGCCACGCCCCTTTGAGAGACACCCAGGTTTTTCATCCCACTTAAAGCTCAGACCACATCTATCAGGTTTTATTGGCCTTTCATTTTTTAGGACTTTTGGAAGGGATCACAGCAATAATTTAATGATTTGAAAGAGTGATACTCAATTTAAACAGGAAAAATGATGGCGTCTCCTTAGCAACTTATGAATAAAGACAAAAAAATGCACAGTGGGAGGGTTATTCTACAGATGTACCCATTGACTTGAAGTGATTACTTCACACTTCACGACCCTTCATGAGATGCTGCCGCAAGCGGACTTAATGGAATCCTATGGAGACTAAAACAAATTAAAGGGTGAACGAGTTATTACGTAGTTGGAAAGCACACTTTCACCACAGCTTTGAAGTGCATAAGGATCAATATGCCATTAACAGAAAACAAAAAACTGCAGAAGGCCCTGGAAAAAAAAACTATTACATGTTACACGCGTTTATTGCAACGAAATAAAGTAGACGATAAAATATAGGAAAAGTTGGTTTCACATCAAGGTGGTGCGGGATAAAGCCCTGCCAAAGCAGGGGAGACTGGACATGTTCACCAGGCTGATACCGCAACCCCCATGCAGGAAGAAGACGAGAAGCCCCACTCCAGCACACATGCAATCATCCAGGCGATTGAGTCTTCCCGCCATGCCCTGGAGACCAAAATTAGTAAGGTAGTGGAAATGCACCAACTACGGCTTTGTTGTAATGTCAAGACATTCAAAAGCAAAGCCATGTCCCCTCTATTTCTGCACTGCTCTGCACAGCCAAGACTGCCAACCACATACATGTTGCATTCGGTAGTTGTCTGTTCATAATTGATGCCTACTTAAGAATGGGTTGTTTTAAAAGTGGTGCATGCGTGATTATTACAGGTAAGTCATGACTTATGTGCGAAGGCACATGGCACCCCCTCCCATCCAACTGGCTGACAAGCTCACCACTTCCCATGGCTCTCTGCACACATGCAGCCAGGACACCATTAGTCTGGAGATGATGAAAAGCAAAAAAAAAAAAAAACAAGGACAGCATGCTCAACACGGTGGGCTTCTCTTTGTCCTGTTTTGTTTCCTGCTTGTGCTGTCTCTGCCTTCCCTGTGAACTGGCTCGTGTTGCAAACATGAAGGTAACTCCTTCAGCATAAAAAACATTGTATGCGCGCGCATGTGTTGTGGACAGGTCAGGAATAATAGAGTGCGAACTCCCCCAGCCAATCACAGCACAAAACAAGCATTTATAAATGCAATAGGTTTCGTGTTTACGGGAGACCTATTGTATTGTACATAAAAGTACATGCCTCGAAAAAGGTACGAATGGGAGTGGGGGGGGGGTGGTGGTGGGCAGAGAAGCCACAGACTGCAGGAGGGATCTGGGGGAGGCAGGGGAATAAAAATGTTTTTAAAGTAATTATAGGGCTGATAGCTATGGCAGGAGAAAAATGACGACAACATGGCCGCCAGGAGGCGGGATTAAGTTGCTAAAAACCAATCAGATTGCAGCATTTAGGATTTCAGCGAATCACAAAGATAGGCGGAAAGTGGGCGGAGATCCCCCACTATACTGTATACAGCATCTCTCGCCGATACAGCGCATGCGCTGCCTAGGCGAAACCTAAAAACCGTTCCATATTGGCAACTGAAACTTCCATAAGAACTCCCCCCCCACCCAATCCAACCCCCTTGGGCTTCCATGCGGATATCGATCACTGTGGTTACAATAAGAAATATAAGCTGTATAGACCATCAGCGAGGTCTTGTTTCTTGGAGGGATACACACTCTATTGCATGGTATGATGGGAAACAGTGAGGTCAGGGTTTGGGCTATGGCTATAACTTCCTACTGCAATGACCGTCCCAGCAAGTACAAGAAGTAGACTTTCAGTCTGTAGTGTCTTCCACCCCCAGGGTGGCCAGTGTTGGTGTCATCATCCCCCAAGAGAGTAATTTGCCTGTCAGCTTGTCATCTTGTCTCATTCGTCGCATGTGAGCCTCCTCTGCACCTGCCCACTTCATCATGTCCCTCCTCCAGATTTGTAACATAGGGGATCGTGGGCGAAGCCATCGTATTGCAGTATGACTCTTGGCCACTACAAGGCCCAGAATCGCAAACAGTCTGCTCCGTTTCTTTTTGGAGTTCTCAGGGATCAGCCCAAGGGTTGGATTGGGATTAAAGATCGTCCCGGGCATGCTAAAAATAGTGGCCCACATTTGCATATTGCCTTTCCGCAAAACACTGTTTCTGCGAAATTTTATAAAAGGGGGGGGGAAGGGGTTTAAAAAAAATGCACAGATTAGTTTGCACTGGTGAAACATACCTGAAAACAAGTAAGGCCACTTTTGCTCAGGCCCCCTGCCCCGCTCAATATGCATCTATTAATGGGCCGGCCCAGAGAGAGAGAAAGGGAGTGACACCTCTGCCCGTTGATAAAAGAGAGGTAATGGATGCCCATCTACCTTCAGAAAGGCCACTCAGGCACCCACCGGGCTGCTGGCGGCATGGAACAACACAGAAACCGTCCAAATCGGCTCTCCAGGCTGCTCAAAAAAGCAGCCCACAGCTCGAATCCGGATACCGACCCCCTCGGGCGTTGCCTGAGAGCCCGCGTTACCAATCTGATGCTGATCAGGCCTAGTCGGCATTGTTTAATAGTACTGGAGATCGCCCAATTTAATATGGGCCCAGGGCTTTAAGTAGGCCGAGTCTCACCAGTTTTTTAAAGGGGGCCTCGAAACAGGTCTCTATCGGGCTCTGTTTTGGCACAGGCGGTCCGTTTTTTCTTGACTGCAGTGACAGCAGGCACGTTAATGTGGGCATGCTCACAGTGCTCACTTCTTACTAGTGGAGAAGTTACAGCATGACGTCATGACAGGTGAGCCTTGTAGGGGAAGGGAAATCCTTTAAAGAGAGTCATTTTCTGTCTTTGAAACCCAGAAGAAGCAACATTGACGTGGTGTCACCAGGGCTGTAAGTGGAAGTTTTTTCAAAATTACATACAAGCCATAGTTGCTGCTTATTTATCTTATGCAACTAACAACCATTGACAAACCCAATAGTCCTCACTTGTTATAGATATGATGTTACTTGTTGTACCATATATCTGGATGCAATGACAGAAACATTAAAATACAAGTTGGGCAGCAAACTATGCTAAGCACAGATGTTTAGCTTACGTGTTTTAAGTCACACTCTCAATTACATTAGCCACGCCCCTTTGAGAGACCCCCTCGCCCCCCAGTTTTTTCATCCCACTTAAAGCCCTGTGTGGGACACTTCCTCTTCCCAGTACATTGTAATGGCTGACCAGTGCCAAACTACGTGTATAAAGTCAGCTTTAATGTGACAGCACCTAGTGCATGCAAAGGACCTATCAGGGTAGATAACATGAAGTCTTCTTGGGGATAAAAAGGCGAGTTGCACATTGTTATATTGCATGAGTTTGAACCGAGTACTTACAGAGACTCCCAAGGAAAAAAGCATTGTGTTAAACACGTACATATGTGCACATTATGGACTCAGCTGTAGAAAGCACAATTCCTTGACCACCTTCAGGTTACAGACTCACACCCACATGCTCTACCTGCAAAAGGATAGTCCAAGCCCCTGGTTGTTGGTTACAGAGTTGGGCTAGAAGGCAGGCACCCTACCATGGCGTCAGGTTAAAAGGGCTGTCATCCTGAACCAAAACTAGTTACCACCAAAGTGTCCTCCAAGCTTTTGAGTAGAGGGCAGGGGACACCCTTGACTAATGGCGGGGTCCCCTCTGGGTGCACCTTCTTTCAGCAGAGCCTAACTCTGCTGACGCACATCTAAGGAAATGTGGAGCACCTCCAGTGGGGTGACACATTGTTTACTCCACTTAGGTTAAAGTAAAAGAGCACACACCCAGACAGAAAGCTGAAAGGTGCTTTATAAGAGGAGGGAGGTCAAATAGACCAGTGTTGAGCAGCAAAGAGGCCACAGTAGTAAGGGAAGTGAATGCAAGGCGTTGAAGGGGTGGGGTGCGGTTTGTATTTATTTATAAGGTTTTATTTGGTGCGAACTTAATCCCGAAGGATATCAGAGCGCTTTACACTTGAGGGAGTGAGGTAACATAACAGTACGAAAGTCAAATAGGGAATATACAAAAGCAATACAATGGTGCACATAGAAGACTCAAGATAGCCCTTGGCTGGGAGTATAATGTGCTATGCATTGAAACAGAATTACCAAGGAGAGCCAGTACAATAGTAAAGAACCAGAATGATGTCCTTTCTTGAAGTGTGATGCATGCGCTAATAGTTGATCTTCGCTCCTCTTATGAAGGTAAGAACTTATCCATGAGGAATCGTTTTGCTTCCCATTTGAATGCAGCCTTGGAGGAGATTCTCCGGATTTCCGGTGGGAGAGAGTTCCACATTTTTGGAGCAGAACAAGAATGAATTGGGCAGCACATGAAACGTAGAGAGGAATCCAGTAGGTGAGGGCGAAAGGTGGGGGTGTGTTTGTGCCTGTTAACCAGGTGGAGTAATTTGAATCTCATCCTTCAGAGTGGAATTGACTGACCATACAGAAACTGATTTGCTCCATTTGCTCTGTGGTTTCATATATGTCTTTTTTTAACCTGATAAGTGGCCCTACTCCCCTCCACACCCGTTTGGTTGTAGGTAATGGTACACGTGCTTCTTTAAACGTAATAAAACGGAGTTAAACCTAAAACATTAACCAGGCCGGGGGTCTTCCTTTCCTTCCAGTGCTTTCCATATGAGGGCTGTTAGATGCTGATCTTTTTTCTAAAACCCTGCAGCCAACGTGAAAGGGCTTTGTTGGTCACAGCCCATGTCTCTAATCTTGTCAGGTGCAGTTTCCCAAATATTTTTTGGCTATTATCGATTAAATTATAATTAGGAGATAATTAACGGGTTCACCGAGGTTTTCCTTTACTTAAAAATGTGAACAATATTAACATCCATGTCCAGGAGTGGAATGGTGTTCCCTTGTCCGAATGCACTGGGTGGTAATAGGAAACGACTGCCCCAGGTGTATAATTCCAATTCATATAGACCCACATATATCTTATCCAAACAAGGGGGCTTACTACCTTTTTGTTTTAGAATCCCCTGAATAATTTCTTCCTGGATGCGCACTGCAAGCAACTTTGATGTGTGTAACATTGGTGCTGTTCCTCAGTTATCGTTGCCTGTGTGCCATTACTAGCATATAAAGACGAATACAGCGCAGACCAACAGTCTTCCACAACATGATACATAGGCACATGGCCAGAGTAAAACATCGTCATTCCCCTTCTGAGACCCCTATACCTTACCCTTCCACTCACAATCCAGCTGTAGCTTGGTGCATGGTCCTGTGAAGTGGGGTCCAATTCCCCCACATAAAGGAAGAAACTAACAAGGTCTCAGTTGCTCCTTCTCATGACTAATCAGCGTTGTACTTCATTAAGATGTGGAAGGTGGTATCCTACATCGTTCTCTCAAATAGGTATCCAGTGGGCTCCCCACCCTGTACAGACCCTCCAGGATTTCGCGATTTCGCGGTTTGCCGCGAAATCTGCACTTTTGTTAAAATGCTGCGATTTTTACATAAGTGCCCGTGAAATCGGCACTTTTGTAAAAATGCCGTCTTGTGGACCCGTTGGGTGGGGGCCAGTTGGGCAGAGCGGAAATGCCTGGTGGGTGTGTGGAAGAGGAGGCGGTGGTTAAGGAGCCTTCACCTGTAGACTGCTTCCTCTGTTCCATGTCCCAGGTTGCCTATTCAAAGTGGAATACTCTGCTAAAACAGTTTCCATTGATTTAAGGCTGAAAATGAATGAGTATGAGAAAAATAAAGGGCAGCAAAAATGCCGCTAAATTTCCATATTAGTGCCGCTAAATTTCCATATTTGTGCCGCTAAATTTCCATATTTGTGCCGCTGTATCCTGGGGGGGTCTGGCTGTAAAGTACCTGTCCTGCTGAATTAGGTCAAGTCCTCAGGCAGACCACGGTATCGCACTCTGAGCCTCTTTATATTTCCTTGACGTGGTTGCTAACGTGTGAGAGAAATCCTTGTTTTCACTTTAGCTACCTGTTCTGACCTTCTGTCGCTCAGTCCCACAGGAGTGATCCCTGGGTTGTCCTTTACCAGAATCTCTGGCATCATTTTATTTTTTGACCATTTCTTTCCAGCATGGTTTAATGACAACGAGTAGCTCGTGAGCTACTGGCAGCTCTCCAGCTGACAGTGATTAGCTCTCCTGTGTGCAGCTCAGCCTACTGAATTAGAAGCTTTTGCTTGGTTTCATTAATTTCTGTATACCAAGACTGAAAACCATTTATTCAAGATGAAAATGTTTGTATTTTCAGATGTTTTTTCATAAGCTGAAGTTTGGGGAAAAGTGGTTGAATTTGCAAAATATATTTAAAGCTGATATTTGAGTGATACATCATAGAACACGGGGGAAAACTTTTTTCTCATGTTATGACCTTGGTACTGGAGGCATAGCAGCTATGGCTGTAATGTATTACCCACATAGAGGCAATCCAAATCGATAAATCCTTGTTCACATTACTGCTGGCAACCCTCCCTGATGCAATAAGGTGATCACTTCTGAAACTTTTGCTTGGGGTGGCCACTATGGTAATCTTGTCTGATATGGTCACTATTAGAACACTAATAATATTAGTAGCTCTGGAAGTTTTTTTATTGAACAAAAGTAGCTCTTGATACACAAAAGGTTGGAGAACCCTGATGAAGATGTAAATGTTAAGGCTGAGACTTTATGTGTGAGATGTTCAAGTGTAGACTTGGTTTACCGTTCACAGAGAACCAGACACTTAAATAATTATAATTTGAGGTCGATGCGATTTAAGGATTGCCAAGCCTCCAGCTTTTAGTGTTAATTTGACCCTGTGTTTCCTGAAGACCATCACCTTTTGTCTTTGCGGCATTTACCACTAATTTATTGTCTAAGATGTAGTTATTTCGTTTTTTCAATGCACATACCATGTCGTTTTTGGTGTGGTGCAAGATAATGAAATCATCAGCATACTGCATAATAGGCAGTCTGTAAGGTCCTATCCTACATAAAATTGTGTTAGCCTATCGGCTAAATACAAGTTAAATAACAGTGGCCAGTACACACCCTTGATTGAGGCCTCGGCTTGTTGGAATTTGGCTTGTGGCCGAGTTTTCTGCCCCTAACTTGATACAAACCCAAGTCTCCGAGTAAAGAGAGATAATAGCTTTAAGTAAGGAACTGGGCCTGCCCCAGTTTCCAAGCTTTGCTCAGAGCTTATTCCGATCCACCATATCAAAAGCAGCAGAGTAGTCGACGGAGCATGCAAACAATGGAAGTCTGAAATTGTTGAAGTGAACAAGGTAAGTCAGTGCAACAATGTTGTCAGCAGTTGACGAATTTTGCAGGAAACCTGTTCCATAGAACGGAACCCGGTTCTCTCTAAATGTCCACTCTACAGTTTCATGTAATAGAATTTTCTTGTCTCCTTTTCCCTCAAAGCCTAATAAGGCAATTAGGCGATAGTTTGCAGGGTCTCCTCTATTTCCCTTTTTGTAAATGGGGTGTAGAATAGACCCTCTCCTAAACATAGGGACCTGTACGTCGGCAAAAGCTTTCATTGTACAGAATCTGCCCAAAAGTCAGGTCAGCTTTGAACACAGAGCCCGGTAGACCATTGGGCCAAAGCGCCCCGTTTTCTCTGAATGACTTGATTGTGAAGAGAGTGTATGTCAGGGCCTGATTGTATTGCCAGAGGCTGGATGGATAGGGCGAACAGGATAGGAGCTGCAAAACCCTGTCTGGTGTGTCTTTGTATCATTGCTCTTACTAAGAGGTCCTTGGCCCTGGGCTTCATCTCAGGTCCGTGGTACCTAGCCATGATCCACACACCTATGTAAATGTTCTTATTTTTACTTTACTGCGGCTTGCCTCTTGAAAGCCTTTTGTCAGCATCTAGTGCCAGCAAGAGAGCCGGGGCAATCTTAGCGTGCTTTCTCAGTCAGGTGGGTCACTTTCTCTCTTCTATGAAGCGCACCTGAACTGAGTCCGCGATACGGAGCATCACTCTGTCAAGACTGCGAGGACTTTAGTAAGGCTCTTTGCATTACTGTTAAGTAGTGGTATAGGCTTACTGGCTGAGCATTTCTCAGTTTCTGGCTTGTAAACCAAGGAAACCTATGCTTCCTGCAGAATGAGCGTTATTCCTTGGCTTCATAAAAAGAAGAAAGTACAGTTGTGAGTGGTCTCCTGTTTGTAAACATAGTTATCCCTGCACTTTAACGCGGGCGAGGTATGTGGCAACACCTTCCTTATTTTTGAGTTCTGTTCTATACAAGTCTTGTGCAAAAATCATGCACACTTTCCTTTTCTCAGCCTCCAGTCCCTTCACCTGAGCTATAAATGATGCAGCAGGCTGTGTTCTCAGCTTCACGTGCTTTGGTATCTTTCTCGTGGAAATCCTGCTTTAGTTTAAGCAGTGGTAGCTCTCACTGTTAATACACAATACATTATTTTGACTCCTTTTTGACCAATTTGCATCCCACTAGTGAGTGCTTCTTTTTATTCCCTTTCTCAGGCTCACTCAGCTCCTTTAGCTAGTTGGGATTGTAGCAGTTGTTCTCTCTATGTGTTGTTGCCTACATAGGTATCATTAAAGCCCTTGTAGTGGTTTCAGGACACTCATCTCATTGCCAAGAAAATATCTCTGCTATTATTCTGTGAAAACATCTCTTTAATTCCCCAGGAAACATCCTCCTTGTTCTCTAGGGTTTTCAGGTAGTCATTTAGTATTGTTCAGGAATGTAGTACTTTAGTCCGCTGTAGGAGGGTGGATACCTGACTATGGTTACCCCAGATTTTTTGCCTTGTGTTTAGCTGATTTTCGACTTAGTTGGCCTGGGATCCTGCTAATCAGGGTCCCAGGCTATCTGCTCTCCCTTTAAAATGGACTCCATGTACCCTAGGTGCATAACTAATTGGATATTGGATCACCTTATCAGCCCCTGTACAGTGTACTATAGGTACCCAGGGCATAGGTGCATCCAAGGCCTACCAGGGGCTGCAGCATATCTTTTGCCACCCCTGGCTGGCCATCCAAACTGACACAACTGGCTGATCACTCAGCTGGGGCAAGGTCGTGTAATCACCCCTTGCTTAGATATAGTATACCTATATCTAAACCTATATCTGGACACATATATACCTATAAGTCACTCCTATGGCAGGCCGTAACAATTCTGGAGGCAGAGTGCTTGGTTTTATGTGAGATGGTGCTCTAGCATGAGCTGAGCCTGTCTGCAGCTTTCGGAACCATTTCCTTATAGCTGTTCTGGGATACTGCCATACCATATACTCTTAAGTGCATTATAATCCTCGCGGTTATTGCTAACTTTGGTTTGGCTTTATCAAAACATGTCGTGTAAGGTGTCATACACTTTGGAATACTACCCCCTCGCCAGTTCTGGCGACGGGGGTAGCATTCTACCCTTCTAGAGGGAGAAGACATGTGGGTAACAGTAAACGCGGTTAAAACTAACCAGAGCCCCAGCATCACAAAATGGATGCTGCTGCCACCGACACAAGTCTGGCCTCCTGCTGCTTACTGAAACCTGGCAGGGGAGGCTTGGACAAAGGGTTTCCTGTCACAGGGAGGTGTCACACCAACCCAGACTTGAGATAGTGGATTGGAGCAGGGAGGGCTGAATGAAACGAGACACTGCCTGGGGCACACAAGGTGTCCCATGCAAAATCCAGTCAAACCGGTTCTGGGGCACTCCAGCCCCAGCTCTGGCGTGAAACTGGACAAAAGGAAAGGGGTGTAACCACCCCCTTCCTGGGTCCCACCCATAGGAAGGACCTAGCAGGTAATCCAGCCCCTCGATTTGGAATAAAGGTAGGAGCTGTGCCCATGAGCAGTAGATTTATCCTGACTGAAACTTTGATACAGAACTCTGGACCCTTCGACATCCCACTCGACGTGGAAGACTGAAGAATCTCCCTTGTGGTCAAGGAGTGACCACCCTGTGCAAACAGGTACCATCCAGCGCCCAACGGTTTGCTTTGTTGCAGTTCCTGCCAGAACTCGAGTGACAGAGATCGACAAGATCCAGCTTCCCTGACTTCTAACAGCCCGATCCACAGTCCCAGCGAATCTGAGACCCGTGGAGGCGACGTGAAGCGTGGGGCCAGCCATCTTGAAAAGACTGCGAAGTGCTGACCGTGCAGCTTCCGAGGCACCCTCAAAGCTGTGCATTGGGGTTTGAGAAGCCCCAGCCCCAAGCAGCTCGTGCACCGAAGATCACCCCTCCACACTCACCGAGTGCTGCGTGGGGCCCTTTTGCATTTTTCTACTCGACGCGTTGGTCCGGTCGCTTGCCCGTTGGCTAGTGGCCCCAGTACCGACGAACCTTTAAATTTACTCTGCTAGTCTGGTTGCTCCAGACTGGCCCTCGCTCCCCTGAAAAGGAGCAACCTCTCTGACCTTGCTGGTCCGAGTAAGAAGCGATCTTCCAACCCTGCGTGGTTTGCCTTTGCCAAGGCCAGTTGACTCCGATCCGGAAACCGACACCGCCGACAGCGAGAGCCTTCGTGGGACAGCTCGTGATCCACTCCTGGTCATCCTCGATGCCCCAGAGTCCACGTGGCAGTGGAGTCAAGCTTCCCGTCAACCACCTGCTTGCGCCCGACATCGCCTGGTTCCTTCCTGGTTCCATCCTGGTCACTGGCTAGCCACAGCCCCGAGCAGCTCTTGCACCGAAGATCACCTCTCCACACTCACCGAGTGCTGCGTGGGGCCCTTTTGCATTTTCCTGCTCGACACGTCTGTCCGGTCACTTGCCCGTTGGCTAGTGGCCTCTGCGACGACGAACTTTCGAATTTACACCGCTGGTCTGGTTGCTCCAGACTGGCCCTTGCTCCCCTGAAAAGGAGCAGCCCATCAGGTCTTGCTGATCTGATCCACAAGTCATCTTCTATTCCTGCGTGGGTTGCATTTGCCAAGGCCTGTTGACTGCAATCCGGAAGCCGACACCGCCGACAGTGAGAGCCTTTGTGGGACAGTCCGTGTTCAACTCCTGGTCATCGTCGATGCCCCCGAGTCCACGTGGCAGCGGAGTCAAGCTTCCCGTCAACCACCTGATTGCGCCCGACATCGCCTGGTTCCTTCCTGGTTCCATCCTGGTCACTGGCTAGTGACCCAGACTCTGTCCCCTCTGTTTTCAGGTACTCTACATCTTCGATCCACCCTTGGATCCAACCGGACTCTTCTCTCCTGGCCGCCTGCAGCATCTTCATCTCCAGGCTCCATAGAACTCCACGCCGAAACCCGACACACTTTGGCACCTATGCACCCGCTTCCTGTGGGTGAGGTAACGATCTAAGACCGGTGCTCCTGTAGTGGTTTACACCTCTAGTGTCCTAGTTTAAAGTGGCTTAATTCTATTCCAGTCGGAAGACTTCCAAAACAGTAACTTTGTAACTTTACGCACCCCTGACTTTGCATTGGTGCATGCGTGTGCTTTTAGCGCTGCACCCGATTCCCGCGGGCTAATCCCGTCCTAACTGCTGTTAGTCCAGTGTAGTCCAAGCGATTCCCAAGGCCCTAGGCCTTACCATTGTTCGTAAAGTGATACTTATATCACTTATTTAGTATATGGTTTGAGTGGCCACCGACCCTATCCATAATTGTGCAACTTGTGTATGTTTAACTGTGCTTTTGTTTAAACGCTTGTGCCTCTGGACTCATAAAGAGTACAGAGGATTATTCTAGTAATAAATACATATATTTTTATAATATATAACTTGTGTGGTGTCCTTTCATTTAATATTACAGGATTGCATATGGTAAAACAGCTGGCTTCACATGCCCTCATTGAGTTAAGCCTAAAACTGCTTAGTCCATGCTACCCCTAGGATAGCTTGTCTATAAGGTTGACTTACAACCACCACCATAAAAGATTGTTTGGACTGATACAAGGTGCTCACTAGAATAGTGAACATCATACATCAGGCCAACTTCTCACATCCGCCCCTGCCCGTGTGCTACTTCATCGCAAATTTGTCATGATCTGAAATAGAAATAAAGGAGATCTTAATTTCCGGTAGGCCCGCTCCGTCACTGGTGCAGAGACATGCCAATAGAAGGATAAATCCTTTTAACAGGGTGATGGTGGCTCCACCCACCAACCAACCACATGTCACCATTTAGTGCTTTCACTGTTGCTCATAGCTTTCAGATTTAAATTGGGGAAGCTCGAGTAGTCTAGAGTCGGTTCCCACTCTAGATTTAGGTCTCCATCTAAAACAATCTCCCTAACAATCTCATTCGCTAAATTTGTGAGTGTAGTGTGATGAAAATGGTCCTGCTTTATATTTGGTGTCTAAAAATTATTTTAGAAGCATAACTTTTTTTCCCTTGGTATGTTCAATAATACACGCACATGCTTTCCTCTGTGGACCCTATTGGCTGCAATCAGTGTCGACTAGAAGGTCGTATTGGCAAAAAATTGCCACTCCGATCATTTAAAGATTGTTAGAGGCCCATGATTCATGCAAAATATAAATCATAACTGCATCAAACTGGCCTACTTGCAGTGTACCTGCCTCATGGTAGCATTATGCCTTATGTTGTTTACAGGGACAGTTTCCACTCTTCAGATTTAAATTAAGACACATTCCTTTTAGTGAATGACTGCGAGCTCGATGTGCAACCTTCTGTTCAGCCCATGATTTTCTATTGAACTAACTGATCAAGGCTGTATGTCATACTGTGTCTGTGGCACACTGGGATTGCTTTGGAGAGCGGAAAGTCTAGAGTGCAAACCAGTCCAATGCTTTCTTCCACTATGTATTGGATTACTTCTGTGCCTGGTTAATTGAAATGGAAAACCAATGCATCCTTTCTGATTGCATAGTTTATTCCCAACCCCTCCCCCCCACCTAGATAACATATGTTCCTTTCCTCTGGCGATCTGCTGAAATTTTTCTGAAATTACCCTGTAATCTATTCCCTATTAGAGTTGGACTTTTTATGTTTCATTGTTTCCCAAATCCCCTTCCTTCGTGTGCCAGGGCATGATAATCTGCCAAATCACTCCTGGATCACTTCAGTCTCAAGGATGTAACATGACAGATGTGACCATTTCTGGCTACATGTTTCTGTAATCCAATCCTTCCTGCATCAGAGTATGGTGATCCATCAAGCTCCTTCTCTGTTGGTATAAGGTAAAAACGATTCCTTTCTCCTCACCTTAACATGTGACCTCAACATGTGTAATGCACTGGCCTTGCTTCTATGATATCTTTCACTCCGTTCCTTCCTGACAAAATATTTTCACCGTGTGATTCTTTTTCTCTATTGTATACACCATTCGCTGGATGATATTATATGGTGATCTGTAGGTTCCTGTTAAAACTTGTGCTATAAGTTTTTCCTATATATATATCATATCAGTTGACATGGCCAGCCACAAGATCCCTTCTGACTCTTCCTCATAATCTCTTTCTTTCTAGGCCAGGATATGTGAGATGAGGTCTCTGTATGGTGTAATATTTTCTTTCCACCACAAGTATGTGATCAACCAGCTTCAACTAATTTCTACTCAGTAGTCCTTTCCTCGCTGCAAGTAGGCCTTTGAAATGATGATTTGTAGGATTCAAGTTGACTTTAAATCCTGTAATCCCTTCTAGTTCCAGTACTTGTGAAATAGTGCTTCACTGGTTCCAGATTTACTCTACATCCTATAAGGCACTCCGTCTCGTTCCAGTTCAATGGTCTTGATGACACACCGGATCACTTTTATATAAGTATGTTTTATGCCTTTCATTCCTTCTCCTCACTATTTGGCACTGTGACCCACTAGATATGTTTTGACTCTGTTCTATAATCCACCCTCCCTTCTTTGAGGCATGTAACCTGCCAGTTCACTAAATGTTGTGATTCTTGACCCTATAAGGCCTAATTCCTTCTTTAGTTCTTGATTCATTGGATCCGTCCTGACTCAGTGTCCTCACATCCATTTCTCCCTCTGCTGGAAAATGCGACACAGTGATTCAATGGATCCTTTCTGACCATAATCCACTGTTTTTGCTTCAATATGTGGTATAGTTATTAATGGAATCTCTTCTACCATATGATTTATTTCTCCCTTTTTAAGTAGACAGCATCTCCATTCACTGGACCCTGCTAACTTTCTGACTCCAGGTCATGTGAGCTGTTGATCCATTGGAATACATCTGCCTGTGTTTTGTAGTTCACTTGTGCTTAATCTAGAAATGTGATGTGGTGATCATTCCTGTTTTTGTATGTTACATGCCACTCCAACCTTCCTTGGAACACATAACTTAGTGATCTACAGGATCCCTTCTGACTCAACCTATAATCCACCCCTTTCCACACCAGGGCGACTGATATCGATGTTTACTGTAACTCTACTAACTTTTTTCTTTACTACACTTTTCCCGTTCCAGTCTATCCAGAATGAGTTCACATCAAGTCTCTTCTATTATATGATGCTTTTCTCTATGGACATAGTATGGTGAAACACTGTATCCCTTCTCACCATTACCATATGATCCACCTTCTCCAGGACATGTGCCACTGTGATCCACTGGACCCCCATGACGCTGTCCTATAAGCCACGCCTTTTTAACCAGGGACATACAATGAGGATCTTTTCTCTGTTTCTGTCCTATACGTATGTCCTTTTTGCTATAGTAAATGTGACATTGTGATCGACTGGAGCCATTCTTCTATGTAGCAGGACAAGTGCAATGGGGATTCACTGGCTCAGTACTGCCTCCATCTTACAGTCCATTCTTTCCTGCATGAGGATCAAGGGCCTGGCATTTCACTGTATCCCTGCTGACTCTATCCATCAATTCCTTCCTTTCTATGCTGGCATATGGAATGCAGTCATCTACTAGATCATTTTTGTGTCTGTATGCTTTGCTGCAATATGTTTGGGCTGAGGCATATGCCTTGATGGCTCACTGAATCCCTTTTGCTAACCTCCATTCAGCCATGCCTAGTAACATGTTATATGGAGATCTGCCGGATCTCTTCTCACACGGTAGCTGATATGCAACTCCTTCCTCCTCCTAAACATTTGAAATGGTGCTTAATTAGTTCAAACTCCACAACATACATGTCATGGTGATCAACTTGATTCCTTATTATTCAGTATTGTATTCCTTATTATTCAGTATTGTATTCCTTATTTTGCCAGGAGACATGAATTGGTGATCTGAATCTCTATAGAATCTATATTCTTAAAACGGTGCCTGCACCAAAACAGTTGCATGATGTCCCACTTAATTAAAAAAAATCTTTGTCCTATATTATTTTCTTTCTTTACAAATCATTTTTTTTTGTTTCATAGAAATACAGGCATTTTTTAGGTCTCGCCTCTCAATGCGCATGCCATGCGCATTGAGCGGAGCGAGCATGCGCATTGAGCGGAGCGAGACTATAGGGGCTTAAACAAGACTTACCTAGACTGGCGATTTGATGCTGTGCCCGTGCGCTTTTAGGTCAATGCGCAAGCGCATTGACCTAAAATGCGCATGCACATCATCAAATCGCCAGCCTTCTGTTCCCCAGCAGCTCTTCCCGCTCCGCCCCACAAGCTTCCCCCAGCGTGCGCTCTGCCTTAGCAGCACTCCTCCCACACCTTTGAAGTGAAGCTTAGCTTCACTTCAAAGGACCCTGCTGCTTCACACTATTCACGGCCGTAAGGCCGTGTCTCTCCCCCATCGCCGCTCTCCCTGCTCCGCCCCCTGCTGCGGCCGTGTCGCATTTCTCCTCCCCCCTCCCCACAGCAATGCCCTCCGTCTTGTTTTCCCTTCCCTCTGAACAGTGAGCTCAGCACAGCCCAGACTTTTAATAATGGGCGGCTGCAGGAACTTAATAGTAGCGAAATTGTTTTAATATGAAACATCTGCCAGCATCTAATATGATTAATCATCCCACTCGGTCTGTCTCTGTTCTCTGGTGTTTGTATATGTCGCTCAGTGTCTCCACACTCCTTATGCGCCACTCGACTATGACTATTGGTGAGCAGTACTCTGCCTACTTCTCAAACACTTATTACTGCTGAGTAGCAGTCTGTCTTCCTACTCTCGCGTCTTTCTGTCGGCTTCCCCCCATCAGCCTGCTCACCCATCCGCCCACCCACTCACCTATCCGCTCATCAATCTATTCATCCACCCACCTTTCCTCTCAATCCATTCGCCCATCTGTCCGACAAATGATTTTTTACTCGCTCTCACCCTCGTTCTCCTCTCTCTGCCTTAATTCTTAATTTATCACGCACCTCGACTTTCCCTCCTTCTATTTCTCTGCCCCATCGCCCTGGCCTTTTCACTACTTCCCCCGGTCTCTAGATGTCCCCTTTGTATTACCTCCAAGTGGGCTTCTACCTCGTTCATCTCGTTCCCCATTTTGAATGCCTGATCTCTATTTTGGTACTCTTACGTGTGCGCTTACGACGTGAGCGTGCGTGTTTTTATCTCAGTTGCTGTCTACTTTCTTCAGCGCCTATTTGCTTCTGCGGTTATTTTCTGCACTCTCAATTTATTTTGACTATGACTATTGGTGAGCAGTACTCTGCCTACTTCCTTCAGTTTTTTTAAGGTGTCTGTCATTTCCTCTTTAAATAATAAAGTCGTAGGCATTTAAAAAAAACAGTTCAGAAATTGCATAACGTCGTTCCATGGCAAGATGGCTTATTTCCTGTGCGTGAACTGCCTGACCCCGTCTGTATATACAGTTGAAAGGAGAATAAAGGGGGCTGGGAGATGGATGGCTTGTCTTCAGTTACCTCGAGCGGGAGGGAGGGCAGTTCCGCCCGCATTGCTGCGGTGGCAAATTATAGGCCTTCACAAAAGAGGCAAATGAAAGGAAACCCTCACAACCCTCTCACCCTCACGCAGCCTCACACCCTCACCCTCACACACCCACACCCTCACACACCCTCACCCACCCTCACCCTCACACCCTCACTCATCCTCACCCCCTCATCCTCACACACCCTCACTCACCCTCCTCACCCCCCCTCACAACCCTCTCACCCTCACTCAGCCTCACACCCTCACCCTCACACACCCTCACCCTCACACATCCTCACCCCCCCTCACCCTCGCACCCTCTCACCATCACCCCCCCTCACCCTCACACACCTTTACCCTCATCCCCTCACCCTCACACACCCTCAGTCACCCTCACACCCCCTAACCCACACCCTCACACCCCCTCCTCACCCTCACACCCCCACTCACCCTCACCCTCACACCCCCTCACCCTCACACCCCTCACCCTCACACCACTCAGTGCTACAACACATATTGTGTTACAATAGGTGTCACATTTGCGAAAGATAAAACTATTGGCATTGTAAATAACAAAGCTATTAATTTCGCTATTTTCAAAACAAGCACATAAATAAAAAATGTGTCCTTTACAATACCAATAGCTCAAACTTTCCTAATGCGAGACCTATTGCATTGCTGTGCTTCTCTCCCCTGCTGCACTCTCCTGCTCTCTAGAGCTGTGGCCTAACGACCAGAGCTGCCATCTAAGTCACGTAAATACAAAACATGTTGCATTCCAAATGCTATAGGTGTCACATTCGCGAAAGTTATAACTATTGGCATTGTAAATGACAAAGCTATCAATTTAGCTATTTTAAAAACCAACAAATAAATAAAATATTTGTCATTTACAAGACCAATAGCTCCAACTTTTCTAATGCGAGACCTATTGCATTTCCAATGCTTGTTTTTTAATATCTTTATTGCATTTTATCTTCTTGTTACATTTAAACCAAACATTGGTACATGTCGTACTTATTTACACAGTTCAAGGTATATACATCTTACAATTATATCGTGGTTTACATCGGCATTGCAGTAGTTGACGTGTGTTTGCAAGTTAGCATGTGCATTAACAGCCCACGCATACCGTCACCTCTGGTATATCAATCGTAACAGAGGTGCACAGCCCATACGCGGTTCAACTGTAGGCGCACAAAACCCAATATTGCTTGGGCGGTAAAAAGTGAGTGCCATTACCTGCTGCAAGATATCCACATTTTAAACATTTTAACTACAACTAACGAAAACAAAAGAAAATCAAAAGAAAAGGGAGATATCCAATAGTGAAAGGAATATGTATCTAGTATATTAGGTTTGTGTGTTTGTAGTGAATGTGAGCTGTTTTTCCTGTACTGTATATAGTTGCATGGACACCAGGGCATCTTGTGTTTCATAGAAATACAGACAGAGAATGCACACCTGCACATTACAAATGCACTGCAAATACTTAAGGATGCCCAGACCTCCCCAAGGTCAATAACACACTTGTGGGTAGATTTTCAAACATTTTGCACTGGCTTAGCATTACAAAAGTGACGCTAACAAACACAAAATGTATTTTGGGGAATTTACTTTCCAGTGCAAAACGTGTTTAGCTTTGCAAAGTACCCTAAAATTAGCGCAAAGCACTGCTTTGCGTTACTTAGCGCAATGGGGGCATTACATGGGTGGTACATGGGCGTTCCCCTGCAACCACTCATGCTTTTTGACGCAAAACGCTATTTACAAAGAATTATAGACAGGGTTTGGTGCCAAACATTAAAGCCACTTCAAAGGAGGCGTTAACAGGAGAAATGTTTTTATTTCTCCTTTCTTTTCTGGCTTTGCATGTGTGCTGCACTGTGCAGCACACATACAAAGTGGGAAAAGCTTTTAAACTTATCTAGGCATGGTATTTTGTACAGGAAGGGTACCAAACCTATACTAGACTCACGCACACACCCTAGCACTATGTCACTAAGGTGTGTGCGTGGTGCTTGGCAGCTGAAATCAGCACCGGTGCTAGAGAAAGGGGAGAAGGGGAGGAGAGAGCCATATCTCTGTAGATATGGAGCTCTCCTGCTCCCTCCCTGCCACGGAACGCAGTGCAGCCTCTTTGGGTGCTGCACTGCGCAGCGTGTTTTTAAAAAGAAAATCTGGCCTTCTGTGTGTAGCATATCATGAGTCTTGAGTCCACGTGAGGCTCATGGAAAATGTTCTAACCACTGGCCCCATACCTTCATATGCTTCTGAAAGCACCATTGGGCATTGTGGATGAATTCTTCTGCTGTGGTGCAATTGTCAGTTCCCCTGGTCCCTCCATCTAATATGGGTGCCTTGGTGGCTCACCAGTATTTCGCTATGCCCATCTTTGCTAAAAGTAGGCCCATTGTGCCATGGTAAACTTTTGGCTTTCATATACTAAAACCCATTCTGTCCTCCAAAGCAAGTAACTTGGGGGCATATTAGCAACAAATATTTATCGCTAAATACGCTTAGCGCATTTTTTTTATCGCTGGATATTATCGCAGAGATAACATGCTATTAGCAACGTTTATCTCCAATGCGATAAAATATCCGGCGATAGCGGCTCAATGCGCGAATATCGCTGGAAATCCAGCGATATTCAGGCATTAACGCTAATGGGGACTTAACCTGAATAGCCACCTCCCATTGGATAAACAGGTTAAGTCACCCTATTAGCAGGCGTTAGGTTCTGGCAATAATCGCTCTTCTCCTGCCTTGCTAATAGGCGATAGCTGTGTTAGCGACTGTTTTCAGTCGCTAACAGTTTGGGTACGCCCACTTTGTATGTCATTAGCGATAAATATCGCTGACATGCAAAGCGGACCCCAAACCTGTAGCTATCGCCTATAAGCTGTCGCTAACTGCTGTTAGTGGTGAAAAGTCCCGCTAAAGCGGCGATATTGCCCTTGCTAATATGCCCCTTGGTGTAGTGATCCTAATTCCATCCTATAAGCCATTCCTCTTGGTGCCAGGACACATGACATCATAAGCTACAAGACTACATCCAACTTCGTATCACACACAGCTTGCTACAAGACCAGGGCATGCCAGAAGAGGACCAACAATACACTATTGTCTATTCTGAAAGCTTTTCCTTTCCTGAGCTAAAGCATGGCTAGTAGTAATCCACTGGATCCGTTCTGACAGACTACTTACTCCATCTTCTCTGCTGAAATGCTGCACCCTTGCCTAGACAAGAACAACCATTGCTTGTGTCTGTATTTGCAGGTGCCCTTCACGTTTGACGATGTTGCCGTGTATTTTTCCTGGGAGGAGTGGAGGGGCCTTGATGACTGGCAGAAGGAGCTGTACAAAAGTGTGATGAGGGACAACTACGAAGCACTGATCTCCATGGGTAAAAGTTCTATCATGTTAGAAGCAACACAGGACAATCTTGCTAAAATGCTGAAGCTCATGTTTAATTCCCGTTTGCTTTACTCAGACTATGAACACTCCTCTGTGTCATTCTTTATCGCTGTTTGTATGCTTCGCCTGCACAGCGCTTGCACTGTGCTTGCAAAATCTCTTGTAAACAAAACAAAAGCATAATGGGCGGGCTCTAAGCCTGCCCATTACTTACCATTTGTTGGTTTCAACATCACGGTTGTTTCCATGTTTCTTATTGATCATCATCTCCTGCTCTCCTCCTGTGGCTTTTGGTGTTTTTCCAGCTGTGGAGCATGGACCAAGCACAGCTTCCTGGCTGCAGCCAGTGTCCTCCCTCTGACTGCTGGCTGCTACAGTGTCCTTCCACTGGCCGTTGACTTTTGCTGGTACTTTTTTTCATTTCCTTCATGCACTTTTATGAGAGTGCATGTGTCTGCAGCCTGTCCTCGCTCTCACCACTGCCCATGTTTTTGCTTACTCTCCATCGTTTCCTTCCCTGCCTCTCCATCATGTTGCTTGCCCCCCTCCTTTCACCATCCCTCTCACTCCTACCACCATTTTTTGTTTTATTTTTGCAGTTTCATATAGTGCCAATTCGACTCAAAGGTATTAGAGCGCTTTTACAGGAGCACCAGTTACATTACACTAGGTCAGATACATTAATTCTTTTAGGCTTGGGGAGATTAAGGGCCAGATGTAGGACACCAAATACCGGTCGGTATCGGCCGATTTCGGCTGTTACCCACCGGTATTTGGTGTTTGATATGTAGGGGGCCTAAAATTTACAGAATCTGTAAATTTACAGATTCTGTAAAATACCGAATCGGTAAAGTTACTGAATCGGTAAATCTAGATGTAGGTGGCACTGAAAACAGTGCCACAGGCCCTTAAGAATTTGTTATTTACCACGAAATATATTTGGTGGTAAATAACGAATTCCTGTGTACATGCACATCTGTGCATGTACATCTGTGCCATGTGGCACACATACATGCCCTAAGGGCATGTATGTGTGTCACATGGCACACAAGCCAGAATCAGGGGTGCAACAGGGTGTCAAAGTGACACCCTGTCCCCCTTGACAATTCGGTAATTTTACCGAATCGGTATTTACCAATTCGGTAATTGACATTGATTCCTATGGGCCTCAAGGCCCATAGGAATCAATGGCAATTACCGAATCGGTAAATACCGATTCGGTAATTACCGAATCATACCGATTCGGTAAACATTACCGAATTATTTCCTACATCTCATTTACCAAATCTAGAATACCGAATCGGTAAAATTCGGTATTCTAGAGTCAGTAAATGAGATTTACCTACATCGGGCCCTAGTGATTTGACCAGAATCACAGGATGTTGAGCCAACGTTGAGACTCAAAGCTGGTTCCCCAGTTGTTTGCAGCTCTGTCCGTGATCCCACATCCACTTGCCCTGACCTCCCTCCCTCGTGTTACTTGTCCCTTCTGCCGTTCATTATGTTGCAGCCCCCGCCCCACTCTAGTCAAGCACAAAAGTCGACAAAGTCTTTTACTACTGTCTAACTCAACAGTACTCATGTTTTCAATGTAGAAGGATGAAAGGAAAAGCAATTTCACCTGTGACCTGCTAATTGTGCAAGACCTTCTACATCCAATGCATTAATCCGGCAAATCAAATAAAATAAGTGACAGACTGAAGCTGACTTGGGTTCATCATCTTCTTCCATTGACATGTAGTACTTGCAGACAGTGTGCCTTCTTCTTGGTCTTCCAAGGTCAGATGCACTCTGAAGTATTTAGTTGGGCCTTTCCTCTAACCCTAGAGGATGTCATTCAGGCTCTCAAAGGCTATTTGGCTTTGTTAATGTTTTATAGACATGTTGCCCAGCAGCACCCGCTGCTCTGCAACATCTCTAAAAAAATATTAACAAAGTGAAATGCTGTTTGGCTTTGTCAGTGTTTTTAGATATTACACAGCAGTGCAGCTGCTGTGCAACATGACCTAAAGTAAAGAAAAATAAAGTGGTATGATGTGGTCAATGCTGGCTGCGTCTTCCTGCTTTTTACAATCTTAATTTGATTGATCTGGGGTTATTCCTGGTGGACAGCTCAGATAACACTAAGCGGATCCTTCATCTTATAGACAAGTCGACCCGCTCCCTGCGCAAGTCGATGCTTTTCTCAATAGACTTAGAGAAGGCCTTCGCCCGAGTGCATTGGTCTTACTTAGAAGCGTTATTGAAATGCTTCAGATTGGGGGACAGGTTCTGCTCATGGGTGCTGAGCGGGTATGGGGGGGCCAATGGCTACTGTCAGGGTGAATGGCAGGGGATCAGAGAGCTTCCCCATAAAATGCCCAACACAGCAGGGATGCCCCCTCTCCCCACTTTTATTCACGCTCTACATGGAGCCGTTTGCGCAGCAGGTCCGGGATGATCCAAAGATCACAGGCATACACTTTGGGGGAGAGGAACACCTAATCACTTTATATGCGGACAATGTTATTGTTTCCCTAGAAACCCCCCGGGAGGCTCTACCTGAGTTTGTAGTGGACTTTTGGAGGTACAGGGCGGTCTCAGAATTCCAGATTAATTTAGCCAAAACACAGGCGGTAAGTCTAACGGTGTCGCAAGACTTAAAGGAATTCCTCACTCAGGCTCTCTCCATTCGGTGGGAGCGGAACATATTGTATCTAGGGATCTACCTCACATCGACCATCCAGGAAGTGGTCGAGGTAAACTACGGAAATTTGGTTGAAAGCGTACAAACTGATCCAGCTAGATGGCGAACCGTCCCTCTGTCATGGCTCCTAAGAATAGCTGCACTAAAGATGTCAGTCTTTCCCAGAATCTTATACACCTTTTTGACACTTCCACTGTGACCCACACCGGGGACACTCCAGACCATACAAAAAGCCCTTCAAAATTATGTATGGGCAGGCCAGCGTTCCTGAATGCGAGCTGAGTTCACCTGCCTGCGGAATTTGGTCTGGGTATCCCATGTATTCTGCAATACTTCCAAGCTGTGCAGATCAGGTTTCTGGTGGAGTGGCTGCACCCGGAATCAGTGAAGAGTTGGCTCTACATGGATAGGGCACTAGCCGGAACGTCCTTGTGTGAAGATCCCCTTTCTGGGCAGACCACATCGCCCTCCCAATCATTTCATGTCCGCGATCATGGCGCCTACCCTTTGACTCTGGGATGCATTTGCCAGTAGAGGAGGGCCTCTCGTCGTTCCCCTCCCCGCTTTTTCTGATGGTGGAGAATCCAGACTTCACCCTGGGAATGAATACAGTGGCCTTCCAGGGGTGGCTGAAGCCGGGATGCAGATAGATAGGCCATTTTTTCGATGAAGAAGGCTCCATATAGTTTGACACTCTGAGGGCAGATAATACTATCCCTGAGAGGGAGATCTTCCGGTACGCACAGATCAGGCATTGGTTGATGCAGCCAAAGATTAGAGATGCAGCTCAGCGTCCCCTGACTAAATTTGAGAAATGGATTCTAAGCAAAGAATCAGACAAGCATTTAGTACCTGCCTTATATAAGTTGTTAATAAATAAGGCCTCTGACACTAGATCCCCAGCTCAATTGCGAATGAAGCAGGAACTGGGGCAGGAGCGGTCGCTTCAGGAATGGCGAGACATTTTCTATCGAGCGAGACACACAGCGTGCAACACATTCAGCATAGAAACTGTGACAAAAATTACCTCTTACTGGTATTTCACCCTGGTTTGCCTTCATAGAGGGAATCCGGATCGTGGGATTGTCACAAAAAACATCGAAGGGTAATGAATCTGAATCCCCTGACAGCAGACAACTCCATAATGCCAATTACTTTAGAACCCCGTGAGATTTCAATAAAATCAGGGAATGCAAGAGGCCAGGTCCGTTTTTAATCCAGCAAAATTTCATCTACAGATCAAAATTGAAAATAACAGATAAAAAATGATGGGTGGCAAAGTCTAAAGTAAACATGTCCAACCAGTGAGTTTGCAAAACCTGAAGAAAAGCTGCCTTTCAGCCAGTTCCTTGTCAAGGGAATTGCAGCCGCAAAGTAAATTATAATTTACTTAATGAATAATTATATTACCAATCTGAATTTTATTCAGGTTAGCCTTGACATGGGCAAAATCCAATTTGCCTCCAGCATATTATTTTTTTCTTCATTAATTTTCCTAGTATTCTGGGCAGAGTAATAAAGTGTAAGCCGTCAAATAACTGCATCTGTTGTACCCCATGACAATAGCAAAAAACACAGTTGATGGACAGAATGTAGAACAATGTCATACATTCATCCCAGTACAACGATCTGGGCCTAAATCCATCTTTTTTTGCACTCCACACCACCCTGGGTTAGACACTGGCTATATGCAAATCAGCTCTGACCCTGTGCCTCATGGGCACAGTCCAGTCCGAACTACCAAGTCATGTCTTTCCCAGACCGGAATCAAGCATCCAAGGACCGGTTTCTGGCTATCAGCCTTCATCAGCCTGGATAGCTTGACTCCAGTGGTGTGGAGAGCCTAGGACTCACGTCTGAGCATACCCAGCCCACTCGGGGTGAAAATTGCAAAAAACACAGTTGATGGACAGAATGTAGAACAATGTCATACATTCATACCAGTACAAGGATCTGGGCCTAAATCTATTGTTTTTTTGCACTCCACACCACCCTGGGTTAGACACTGGCTATATGCAAATCAGCTCTGACCCTGTGCCTCATGGGAACAGTCCAGTCCGAACTACCAAGCCATGTCTTTCCCAGACCGGAATCAAGCATCCAAGGACCGGTTTCTGGCTATCAGCCTTCATCAGCCTGGATAGCTTGACTCCAGTGGTGTGGAGAGCCTGGGACTCACGTCTGAGCATACCCAGCCCACTCGGGGTGCAAATTGCAAAAAACACAGTTGATGGACAGAATGTAGAACAATGTCATACATTCATCCCAGTACAAGGATCTGGGCCTAAATCCATCGTTTTTTTGCACTCCACACCACCCTGGGTTAGACACTGGCTATATGCAAATCAGCTCTGACCCTGTGCCTCATGGGAACAGTCCAGTCCGAACTGCCAAGCCATGTCTTTCCCAGACCGGAATCAAGCATCCAAGGACCGGTTTCTGGCTATCAGCCTGGATAGCTTGACTCCAGTGGTGTGGAGAGCCTGGGACTCACGTCTGAGCACACCCAGCCCACTCGGGGTGAAAATTGCAAAAAACACAGTTGATGGACAGAATGTAGAACAATGTCATACATTCATCCCAGTACAAGGATCTGGGCCTAAATCCATCGTTTTTTTGCACTCCACACCACCCTGGGTTAGACACTGGCTATATGCAAATCAGCTCTGACCCTGTGCCTCATGGGAACAGTCCAGTCCGAACTACCAAGCCATGTCTTTCCCAGACCGGAATCAAGCATCGAAGGACCGGTTTCTGGCTATCAGCCTTCATCAGCCTGGATAGCTTGACTCCAGTGGGGTGGAGAGCCTGGGACTCACGTCTGAGCTTACCCAGCCCACTCGGGGTGAAAATTGCAAAAAACACAGTTGATGGACAGAATGTAGAACAATGTCATACATTCATCCCAGTACAAGGATCTGGGCCTAAATGCATTTTTTTTTGCACTCCACACCACCCTGGGTTAGACACTGGCTATATGCAAATCAGCTCTGACCCTGTGCCTCATGGAAACAGTCCAGTCCGAAGTACCAAGCCATGTCTTTCCCAGACCGGAATCAAGCATCCAAGGTCCGGTTTCTGGCTATCAGCCTTCATCAGCCTGGATAGCTTGACTCCAGTGGTGTGGAGAGCCTGGGACTCACGTCTGAGCATACCCAGCCCACTCGGGGTGAAAATTGCAAAAAACACAGTTGATGGACAGAATGTAGAACAATGTCATACATTCATCCCAGTACAAGGATCTGGGCCTAAATCCATCGTTTTTTTGCACTCCACACCACCCTGGGTTAGACACTGGCTATATGCAAATCAGCTCTGACCCTGTGCCTCATGGGAACAGTCCAGTCCGAACTACCAAGCCATGTCTTTCCCAGACCGGAATCAAGCAGCCAAGGACCGGTTTCTGGCTATCAGCCTTCATCAGCCTGGATAGCTTGACTCCAGTGGTGTGGAGAGCCTGGGACTCACGTCTGAGCATACCCAGCCCACTCGGGGTGAAAATTGCAAAAAACACAGTTGATGGACAGAATGTAGAACAATGTCATACATTCATCCCAGTACAAGGATCTGGGCCTAAATCCATCGTTTTTTTGCACTCCACACCACCCTGGGTTAGACACTGGCTATATGCAAATCAGCTCTGACCCTGTGCCTCATGGGAACAGTCCAGTCCGAACTACCAAGCCATGTCTTTCCCAGACCGGAATCAAGCATCCAAGGACCTGTTTCTGGCTATCAGCATTCATCAGCCTGGATAGCTTGACTCCAGTGGTGTGGAGAGCCTGGGACTCACGTCTGAGCATACCCAGCCCACTCGGGGTGTAAATTGCAAAAAACACAGTTGATGGACAGAATGTAGAACAATGTCATACATTCATCCCAGTACAAGGATCTGGGCCTAAATCCATCGTTTTTTGCACTCCACACCACCCTGGGTTAGACACTGGCTATATGCAAATCAGCTCTGACCCTGCGCCTCATGGGAACAGTCCAGTCCGAACTACCAAGCCATGTCTTTCCCAGACCGGAATCAAGCATCCAAGGACCGGTTTCTGGCTATCAGCCTTCATCAGCCTGGATAGCTTGACTCCAGTGGTGTGGAGAGCCTGGGGCTCACATCTGAGCATAGCCAGCCCACTCGGGGTGAAAATTGCAAAAAACACAGTTGATGAACAGAATGTAGAACAATGTCATACATTCATCCCAGTACAAGGATCTGGGCCTAAATCCATCGTTTTTTTTCACTCCACACCACCCTGGGTTAGACACTGGCTATATGCAAATCAGCTCTGACCCTGTGCCTCATGGGAACAGTCCAGTCCGAACTACCAAGCCATGTCTTTCCCAGACCGGAATCAAGCATCCAAGGACCGGTTTCTGGCTATCAGCCTTCATCAGCCTGGATAGCTTGACTCCAGTGGTGTGGAGAGCCTGGGACTCACGTCTGAGCATAGCCAGCCCACTCGGGGTGAAAATTGCAAAAAACACAGTTGATGGACAGAATGTAGAACAATGTCATACATTCATCACAGTACAAGGATCTGGGCCTAAATCCATCGTTTTTTTTCACTCCACTCCACCCTGGGTTAGACACTGGCTATATGCAAATCAGCTCTGACCCTGTGCTTCATGGGAACAGTCCAGTCCGAACTACCAAGCCATGTCTTTCCCAGACCGGAATCAAGCATCCAAGGACCGGTTTCTGGCTATCAGCCTTCATAAGCCTGGATAGCTTGACTCCAGTGGTGTGGAGAGCCTGGGACTCACATCTGAGCATACCCAGCCCACTCGGGGTGAAAATTGCAAAAAACACAGTTGATGGACAGAATGTAGAACAATGTCATACATTCATCCCAGTACAAGGATCTGGGCCTAAATCCATCGTTTTTTTGCACTCCACACCACCCTGGGTTAGACACTGGCTATATGCAAATCAGCTCTGACCCTTTGCCTCATGGGAACAGTCCAGTCCGAACTACCAAGCCATGTCTTTCCCAGACCGGAATCAAGCATCTGCATCTGTTGTACCCCATGACAATAGCTATCTCCAGTTCCCTTGTTATTCTTATGGGGTCTCTGGATTTCAGTTGAATACTACTTAAAGGTGTATCATTCAGTAACATAACTTTATGAACCTACAGTGGAATTGTTGCAATGAGATATTTCCAAGCAGAACTGCTACTGTCGTAATTTATGGTCTGTGGTTAACATGAGGTACTTCTAAACATCAAAGAGACCGAAAGTCTTCCTTACAAAATGACATACTTTTCTTGACTTTCATCATTCTACCACTATACTTTACATTAGTAATAGCAACTCTGGAGTACAATATACATTTGCCATTTCTCCAACAACAACAACAAATTACAAAAAATGGGGAGTTGCTTAGCCCTATACTTGAAGAGCAAATTGTGCAGTAACAAGGGGTCATCCCAACAAGTACCATTTATTGTGTAAATAATAAACAAAGTAGACTAACAAGTCTATTAAGAAATCAGAAGGCAGCATTGTAAGAAAGTGGCTCTATATATATACTTGACCAAAGTAAGGTACAGTGTGTATAGAGTCCCCAATCCCCAATGGTATAACAGAGGTTAAAGTCAGATCTGACCTTACTCTCTAATGTGGTAGCTTGGTCGAGAAGCAAGGCAGTATCAGAGGACAGTGTAAAGCATGTGTTGTACACACTCAGTCAGCAAAAGGTTTCACACACTCAAGAACTGAACTCTAGGCCAATTGTTTTTATATCAAAAGATATAGTTGTTTTATTTTAGAACCAACAGGTATCAAAATATACTTTTCTCAATATGAGTGACTTTGGGTAATTACTTTGCAGACAGGCAATAGACTTAGTAAGTACAATAGTTACTGGGGTTGCAATAGGCAACACAATTCTAAACACAATTTAACATTGAGCTCAATAGGTTTTTCCATAAAAAAATGCAATAGATTACTTTCAGGATTACTTTGCTAACCTCAGGACTGGATCCTGGATTCAGTCCCGGTACCTAAGCTGTAAACCGTTAAGTAAAAGCGTTTTGGTTACAGTTGTACTTTTTAAAGGAAATAAATGTATTTTCAAAGTTGACAGAAACTTTTCAGAGAAAAACTAGCAATGTTATCCTATGGAAGGAAATTCAAGTCACAGGTAAAGTAGGTTGTCGTTACTTTTGTAATCCAGTACTGGACTCCTAGATCCAGCACTGGGACCTCTACCTAATACGGGTGGCTCGGGGACGGAGATTCTTCAGGTGCGACTACCACTTTGAGAGATAAGTTGGGTTCTTGGAGAAGAGGTAAGTACCCCAAAGGAGGGCGCAAGGGGCCGTGGTGCGCCGGGTGCAGGGGTGTCTTTGGGCGTCGGGAAATCTTACCCTCGGCTGGTCACAGTTGGAGGGGTCCCTGGTTCTGAGGCTGCAGGCGTCGTCTGGGTCGGCGAGGAGGGTCTTTGGGCACTGGACTTCGGGTCCCAGTCGCCGGGGGGACGTCCTCGTGGCCTTGGATCACTCGGGCATGGGCCCGGCTCGGCGGGTGCAGAGTGGGCTGGATTCGCAGTTCCTAGCTGGCGCCAGGGGTATGGTTGTTGGAGCAGAGCCTCTTCTCAGGAGAGTCCCAATCTTTGAGAGGGTCAAGGCAGGCAGGTCCTCCGGGTTTCCAAGGTTGCTGTCTGCAGGAGTCGCCGAGATTTAGCAGGTGCAGGTTCCAGGGTCAACAGGCCGGTAGGGCTGGGGCCAAGTATTTTTTATTTATTTATTTATTGAAGCTTTGTATAGCGGTAGCTGGACCCGAGGGTATCGGAGCGCTTCACAGCAAATACATATATGCACCAAAAAGAAAATGTGGACGATAAACAAGAACAAGGAACACAAGCGGGAAGCAAAAGTCTGCGCAACATCAACTTGAGCGCAATACGGGACAAAGATCAAGAGCGAATCATCCGGCTCTGAGATCAGAGCAAAAGCGGTCTTTCACAGTCAAATGTGGGTTTCATTTATCCCTGTATGGTCGCACTAACGTACTGAAAATGATGATATTCCCTAAATTTCTTTACTTGTTTCGCACTATACCTCTATTGTTCCCTTCTGTTTTTTTTTTTAGCAAACTAGACAGAATTGCCTCCAGATTTTTCTGGGGCTACCGGAGAGCTAGAAGGTCTCTTAAATGGTGTACTTTACCTAGGATTAGGGGATGCTGGGGGTGCCAAATTTTCAGCTATACTATTGGGCAGTCTCTTTAAGATATATGGGAATTTTAATTTTTCAAGACTATGTTATGGATGATTCAGTTAGACCATCAATCTACGAAATGGTTCTGGGGACTGAAGCTCGACAATGCTTGTTGAGATTAATAGAACCCAGTTACTATAAAAAAACAAAATTTAAAATTATGATTTCAGTGTTTCAAATCTGGAAACAGTTTAAAAAGAGATTTAAGGGGGCGTGGCTAAGATGGCGGCCTGACCAGACGTGTCCTGCGAGGCTCCCCGGCCCTGAACCCCATATCGCCCTTCTAAAAGAGTGCACTACCCCTTAAACCGGGAGTTTCACGGCCAAAGGAGTGGTGCTCTGACACGGTTCTTTCCACTTGCTGATATTTGCTGCGCGGAAGTATGCAGCGGGTGATCTTGCCGGTGAGGGACGGCATAACGGCGGCCGCATGTGCCCGGCACCTGGACTGAATCCTACTCCCATGAGGAGACCGAGGCACCCCTGAGGGCCCAACCTTACGTCAACTGCCCCCCAGACCCTGCACCCAACCCGGCTTTCCGGCTGCAGGAGTTGCTGATCTACACACGCGGAGTACGGGTAACCCGAGCTGGTGGCCCCCCACGGACTCACACCCCAGACTCGGATACGGGGACACCCGCTCACAGACATCACGAGGGCGCGGCTGCCCTGGATATGCGCTGGCCGAATCTCGGCCCTCCCCAACGGGTTGACCCGAAGACATCCCAGTGGCTAAGCCACAGCACGCTCCCGGATAACTGCGCAACCTCACAGGCCCACTGAGTCCTGACCCCGATACCGCCGTCGTGGTACCTGCGGCCTCCCGGAGAACCCCCCCAGACATCAAGCGGTTGCAGAACACCGGCGGCATGGCTAACACGGGGCGCGAAGGATCTCGCAACATTGTCGATTTGCTCCACAAAAGCGCTCCAAAAGGAGAGAAGACTCAGATGCCTCCCTCCCCTAAGACGCCTGCCAGCGCCTCAGGCCAGGATGACGAGGCTGCTCCCCTCACGAAAGCCTTTCTTGCCTCCCTCTTCAACACCCTGAGGGATGACTTTCAGGCCCTGAAACAGGAACTGGCGGGGGAACAGCGTGAGCTCCGCCGAGACGTTGATGGACTGGGAGAGCGCGTAGCTGCGGTGGAGGGAGCGGACCAGACTCGCAGCATGGAGGTGGAACGGCTGCAACAGGATATCCTCCGCCTCCGGGAGCAACAGGTTGACCTTCAAGCGCACTCGGAGGATCTCGAGAACCGCTCCCGGAGGAACAACATACGGGTCCGGGGGGTTCCGCTGAAATCGGAAGGGAACAGCATTGTCGGCTACCTGCAGGAGCTGTTTAGGGAGATCCTTGGGGAAACCGATGAGTTTGACATCCGTATTGACCGCGCGCATTGGGTCGGCTTAGCGCGGCGTGCACCGGCCCCCCCTCCGGACATACTGGCTTACCACCCCGATTTTCCACTGAAGGAACGCATTTTGAGAGAGGCCAGACTGAAACAACCCATCCACTTCCGGGGAGACCCCGTGGCTCTCTTCCAGGATCTCTCCGCTATTACCTTGCAAAAACGGAAGGCCTTCAAAGTTGCTACGAACTTCCTAAGAGACAATGGAGTGCCATACTCCTGGGTCACCCGTTTCGCCTCATTTTCAAGTGGAGGGGGACATTGCACCAACTCAGATCACTCCGAGACACATGTGCGTTGCTAGACATTGACTTACCGGAGGAAGCTGGATCTAGAGAGGCCTCCCCGCATCGGTCGCAAGACGGGCCCACACAACGTTCCAACGACGGATGGCAGACAGTGCGACGACGGCGGTCCCCTAGATCTCTTCCTAAACCTGACCCCATCACGGCCGCTCAGGAGCGAGAGGCGGTGGTCCAGGAGGTGGTTGACAACACAGCGGCCAAACTGTAAGGTGTTATTTTCAAGGGGTTTGCCTTCATGCTATCGCTTTGTTTGGGGGGAGGGGCGGGGGAGCCACTGGGTCAGCCGCTGCCTCGTTCTCCTCCACATTGACACTCTACGGACCTGAACTTTGTTCCGATAGGCCCGAGACTATGAGTAGTGTTTTGAGGGGTTGTTTTGGGTGGGATTGGAGGGAGGGCGAGGGAGTTGGGGGGGGGTTGGTTGATGTTTGGGTGAGGGGTTGGGGAAGGATGGACTGGGAGGGTTGGTTGGGTCGGGATGGGGTTGGGGTGGGGGGAGGGGCCGAGGGGGGGAACGGGGGTGGATCGTCCAGTGCTCTCTACAGGTCTCAGATCCCTGGGATACAACTCCGCACCGAGCGCCGCCCGGGCGGGGGAACAGCGTTTTAGACTCCACTGTCACACATGCCACCTAATACCTTTAAGATTTTGACCCTTATTGTCCGGGGCTTAAATAACCCAGTAAAACGGCACGCAATACTGTTCCACTTGGAAAGCACCCAGGCAGACATTTGATTATTACAAGAAACTCATCTGCTATCCCGCGACTGCCACCGACTCCGCTCACACAAATTTCCGACTCAATTCTTTTCCTCTGGCAACAACAAGACCGCAGGGGTAGTGATTCTGGTGGCACGGCATTTTAAGGGGGAGGTTCTACACAAATGCGCAGAACAGAAGGGGAGGCTGCTGGCATATCGATTTAGGATAGGGGGCCTCACGTTTACGGTTGGGTCCCTATATAGTCCTAACGAGAACCAGGAGCACTTTTTACACTCGGCCCTGACTGACGTCACAGACACACCAGATAGATATATCGTACTTGGGGGGACTTCAACATGGTCTTTGACACAGTCCTGGACAGGTCTGCCCAGCGCACCCCCCAAACGGGAGCGTTTTCGTCCGGGTGTAGGGATCGGATGACGGAACTGGATCTTCACGATCTCTGGCGCCGTACACACCCCCGAGATAGGGAATATTCGTACTACTCCAATACGCATAAAATATACGCCAGGCTGGACCATCTCCTGGTCACGGGGCCTGTGTGCGCTTTAGCTACCGCGACGGAGATAGGAGTTATCTCCCTGTCGGACCATGCGCCAGTCTCTACCACAATCCAGTTGCCACCGATATCATACCCCCCCAGGGTCTGGCGTCTCCGAGACACTTTATTGCATAAATAAGCAGTGGTGACGCGCATTCAGGACACTATCCGCGACTACCTATCTCACAACGCCAACGCCGACACCTCCTTGGCGACTCAATAGGCGGCCATGAAGACTGTAATCAGGGGAGAATTTCTGGCCCTTTCCTCTGCGGAAAATAGGGATCGGCAATGCAAACGAGACGAACTCACCCAGCGGGTGCGCGAACTCGAACAAATGCATCAGCGCACGGGAGCTCCCAGAATCTGGAAGCAGCTTAAAGTGGCGAGGAAACTCCTGGCGGCCCTAGACATGGACCGGGCGGAGTATGCGGCACTGCGACTGCGGCACGCCTACTATACCGGAGGGGACAAGTGTGGCCGTCTCCTGGCGAATGGGCTTCGGGTTGCGCACCAACGGCAATTGGTGAAAGAGCTCTCTGGGCCTGACGGGGCCATTATCACAGAGGATACCCAAATCGCGGACACCTTCCGCAGCTTTTATGCAGCTCTTTACACGGGTAGCCCTTTGGACGACCTAGCAGCAGCGGAATACCTAGACTCGGTCGCTGTCCCCTCCCTGACTCCCTCACAGGCGGAACACCTAGACAGGGATATCCGCATTGAGGAAGTGATCTCTGCTATTGCCAAACTCAAACATGGGAAGGCCCCAGGGCCGGACGGCTACACGTCCCTCTTTTACAAAACATTTTGCACGACGCTGGCACCGATTCTCACTCACCTTTTCAATTCCTTTTCTGCACCAGGCGCCATTCCACCTGACCTTCTGCGGGCGTCCCTTACTGTCATCCCCAAGCCGGGAAAAGATAGGACCAAGTGCGGCTCCTACAGGCCGATATCACTCCTGAATGTGGATCTTAAGTTATATACTGGGATCCTAGCGGCTCGATTGGCCCCCCACCTGCCGGGAGTCGTAGATCCGGACAGGCGGGGTTTATTCCCAGACGGTGGATAACACCTAAAGGATCGTCCACCTCATAGAAAAAGCCTCCCGAGTCCCTGGGGAGCGGTTGGTGCTAGCGGTCGACGCTGAAAAGGCGTTTGACCGAGTACACTGGCCATACTTAGAACGGGTCCTGACGAAAGTCGGTATTGGGGAAAAATTTCGCTCACTCATATTTAACTGTTACAAATTCCCCACAGCAGTGGTGCGCGTGAACGGTTGCAGCTCGCAGAGCTTCACCATCGAGAGAGGCACAAGACAGGGGTGCCCGGTGTCGCCCCTACTCTTCGCCTTATATATGGAGCCATTTGCCCAGAGGATCCGCCAGACCCCTGCGGCAACGGGGGTGAAGTTTGGCGGCTTCATCCACACCATTAGTCTCTACGCGGACGATGTCATACTGTCACTAGAGAATCCGCGAACGGCCCTCCCGGCCTGCATCGCAGAGATAGACACCTTTGCAAGGGTTGCGGGATTCAAAATGAACTTAGATAAATCCGTAGCTCTGGATCTGTCCCTCGCTCCTGCTACCAAAACTTACTTACAGGACCTCTTCCCCCTACAATGGTCGTCAGACCTCGTGCCATACCTGGGGATCCAGCTGGCCCCTACTTTGCCGGCCATGGTGAGGGCCAACTATGCCACACTCCACGGGAAGATACAAGAGGAGTTGAGACGTTGGAGGCGTGGCACCCTTTCTTGGCTGGGTAGAATTGCCGCAGTCAAGATGACCGTCCTCCCCCAAATTCTCTACCTATTCCGAGCGCTACCACTACAGCCGCCTGTGGGCTGGATTCAGTAAACGCAGGCAGACCTCTCGCGCTTCATCTAGCAAGGCCGGAAGCCCAGACTAAAGAGGACACTGTCCACGCTAGCTCCGGAAGCCGGGAGGCTGGGGATACCGGACCTGCGCAAATACTTTCAGGCAGCACAGCTACGCTATTTAGTGGAATGGAGCAAGTGGGAATCGGACAAACACTGGCTCTTCCAAGACCAGGCGATGGCTGGGCGCCCACTCCAGGAAATACACTTCCTACCCAAAGCCCATCGTCCCGCTAACTTGTATGCTTCCTTTGTCACGAGGGTTCCCCTGAAGGTGTGGGATGCCACTAACACCATACACGAGCTCACCACCGTCCCTTCACCACTTACACCACTGGTCGATAGCCCAGATTTCACCCCGGGGCTAGACAAAGGAGCTTTTACACACTGGCGGCCCGCGGAGTGTCGTTTCCTCTACCATATATAGTCTGGATGGCGTCATTCCCTTCCCACTCTTTAAAGAGGAATACACATTGCCAGAGACGGTACGGCTTCGCTACATGCAGGTCCGCCACTGGGCACTGCACCCACAAGTGAGAGAGACGGCTGATAGGAAACTCCTACCCTACGAACAGTGGCTTATATCCCGCACTTCGGACGCCAAACTGATATCCGATCTTTATAAATTCTTACAACCACCATCCACACACCTAGATATAACCCAGGTAGGGAACGCTGGGAAAGGGAACTGGGTAGGCCGTTGAGCCATAAAGAATGGGATCAGATCTCTTACAGAGCCCGACACTCAGCATACCACACGGGGCTTACGGAAACACTAACCAAGGTATCTACTTACAGGTATTATACCCCGGAACGGATACATGAGATGGACCGCAGCAAGACTAACACCTGTTGGCGGGAATGTGGGCACGTAGCCACATTACCACACATCTTGTGGGACTGCCCGCTTTTACACTCTTACTGGAAGCAGGTGATAGATGACATTGACACTCATTTTAAGACCGAGCAGCCTCGCTTCCCCGCTTACATCCTACTGGGGCCCCCTAACCGAATGACATACCCCTTGCGCTCCCATAGGGGACGTCAAATAGCTATTGCCCTGGGCTCTGCGGTGCAGAATATCCTTACACATTGGTGCACCACTACGGTCCCTTCCCTTACGGGGTGGTTACATAGGCTGTGGCATGTGCTGGGAATGGTGAAGTTGTCACTTACCTTGGCTGGAGATATAGATCAGTTTGATGAACTTTGGCAGCCATTCCACTCCCTGTTGGCCACTGAATTTAGAGAAATCTCCTGCCCGAGATATCTTCGCCTATTACGGCTCACTACACCTGAAGGGGAGGATTCCTAAACGGGCACCGAATGGGATGTCCCTCCAAGAAGGGAGCGGGGAGAAACGGGGTAGGATAGGCCTGAGCACTGGACGGAGGGAAGGGGGGTGGGAGGGGCTGGGGAGTTGGGGGTTCGGGGGGGGGGGTTCTAGAGGGAGTTTCTTCCTTTTTTACAGCACTGCCTATACCGGTATAACTCTGTTGGCTGGATTTCTTTTGGACTGTCATCAGGAGGGCTTCCGAGCCTCACGCGCGCTTCTGGCCTTTGCAGATCCGCATCTCATATGCAATGTATGTTCTGTTTCTTTGTGCTGCTTCAATAAAAATGATTTAAACCTAAAAAGAGATTTAACTGCTGCTTAGATCTAAATTACCATACACCTCTTTTGCATAATCCGGTCTTACCTGAAATCTTTAGAGGCCCTATTATTCAGAGATGGCACTGTCGTGAGTTGTGTTTATTAGGAGATTTATATTTAACGGGGCAATTTGCTCCGTATTCCGACTTACAGCAAAAATTTTATCTAACAAAAACAGATTTTTTTAAATATCTACAAATACGGAGTTTTTGGGAGTCAAAAAATGTATTAAACACTATTATGATGGGAAAATAGATGTATTAGAAAGCTGTAGGAAAAGAAGTAAAATTGGTGTAATATACCAGATGATGATAAATAGAACCCAGGATAATTTGAATGTATATACAGAGAAATGGCAAAGAAATTTTGGAATTGGGTTTGTTGATCTATCTAGGTCAATTGAATTGGCTAGTAGGGTACTATTTAACGGTTCGCTCAAAAGCCAACATTTTATGTCCGTTTTTGATTTATATTACACCCCAGCCAAGCTGGCTAAATGGAAAGCTAAAAGTGGAGATAAATGTAGCCGATGCAATCATTTTGCGGCGGATTCTATTCATATGTTTTTTAGTTGTCCCAAATTAACTCAATTTATTACTGATGTACAATATTTTTTAAATAACATTTTGGGGACATCAACTCAACTATCCGCAGAATTAGTAATATTGGGAATGCAATCGGATCAAATTGGTAGAAAAACAATGGAAGAAGAAGGCCTGATGTTTATATGTATGTCTGTATTTCGTTATTGTATAACTTCACGCTGGCTAGATGCTGATCCACCAACTTTTCATCATTGGCAGTCTAAATTATTAAATATTTATCAACTTGAAAAAGCGATTTATAAACTAAAGGGACGGAGAAGAAAGATTTTCGGTCAAAAACTCTGGGCTCCTATTTCTAACTGGATTTAACTTATCTAATTTGGAAATTAATGTTGTAAATTATTTTCCATGTATTCATTGCTATACCTTTGCACTACCTTGGAAATGATGATATGCTGGAATGGTTTTTTTGTTTTGTTTTTCTGTACCCTTTTCTTTCTCCATATATTTAGCCTTGTATAACTATCTGCTGTCAATAAAAAAAGGGGAAAAAAACCGAGAAAAAAAACAAATGTGGGTTTCTCGTTACGATCCAGAGCGCTCGAGGAAGAGGGCTTTGAGTAGAATCTTGAATTTCGGGAAGGAGGCAGTCATTCTGATATGGGGGGGGATGGAGTTCCAGATCCTGGGAGCATTTCCCGCAAAGGATTTATTTTAGGTTTTGTGTTTCTGTGATTTCAGCGGGATAAGTAGGAGCGTGTTGGAACTTCTCAGTTTCCTAGACTGACCGGCTCTTTTGAGTTTGGCGGCCAGATATTCTGGTTTGCCTGTTTAGAGATTTGCGTGCGAGGTAGGCTGTACAGAAGCTGGCTTGTTGGTCTATAGGGAGCCACTTCAGTCCTTGAGTGCCGGTGAGATGTGCTCAAATTTCTTAGTTCCTGTGACCATTCTCGCAGCGGCGTTGAGGGTAGTGGTAAGAGGTCCCAGGTGAGATTTGGCTGTTCCAGTCAGAGCTGCGATGCCATAGTCAATTCTGGAGAGCACCAGTGCCTGAGTGGCCTGTTTCAGATCTTTCGGGGGGATGAAGGGTTTGATTTTGTAGAGAAGTTTCAGGTTAAGGAACGCACTTTGGGCGGTTTTTGAGATGTGTTTTTTCATGTCCAGTTTGGGGTCGAGAGTAATCCCTAGGGATTTTACAGAGTCCGTTGGCGCAAGAGTATCATCGAGGGCGTTTAAGGCTTTGAGCTATTCTACTATTTGGGGGTTTTCATCTCTATTCGAAATGAGGAGCACTTCTGTTTTCTCTTCATTGAGTTTGAGGTGGTTGGAAGAGAGCCAATGTTGGACCTCCCTGAGTGTATGTGATCGATGTGGTTTCCAGATAGAGTTGTGTGTCGCCCGCGTAGAGGTGGAAGGGGATGTTGAAGTTCCTTAGAAGTGAGGTGAGGGGTTCCATGTAAATGTTGAAAAGTTGCGGGGAGAGTACTGACCCTTGTGGAACTCCTCTACTAATGGGGAGGGGGTCCAATTCAAAGCTGTTGATTTTTATTCTTTGTGTGCGGTTGTTGAGAAAGGTGGAGAACCATTTTAGAACCGTCTTTTCAATGCCCGCTCTCCCCTGGAGGACATTGAGTAGCAGGGTATGATCAACTGTGTCGAACGCAGCCGAGAGGTCTAAGAAGATGAGAAGGCTACATTGGTTGGAGTCGAGTGACATGTGCAGATCATCTAGGACATTTAGGATTGTGGTTTCAGTGCTGCAGCCCTTTCTGAACCCTGATTGGTGTGGGTCAAGTAGGTTCGTGTTCTCTAGGTGTTGGGTTAACTGTGACAGCACACATCTTTCAAGAATTTTGGATAAGAGAGGGAGATTCGATACCTGTCTAAAGTTATTCATGATTGGGGCTAGGGGTAAGCTAGGGCTAGATTGGGGCTAGGGTAAGCTTCAGGTCTTTAGTCAGTCTCGAGGGTAGCTGATTGAGGGAGTGTGGCGAGGGTTTAGCGGAGGCGATTAGATTGCTTATCACTGCATATTGGACGGGCTGGAAGGATGACCAGCGGATAGACGAGGTTACAGGGGTGTTGTGGTTGGTTGCTGGAGTCAGGGACTCTGTGCGGGAGGAGGGCTTAGAGCTGAATGATCGATCAATTTTGGCGATTTTTTCATTGAAAAAGCTTGCAAAGTTGTCACAGTGGGTTTTGGACGCCACAATGTTGGCTGTCACTGGATTGGAGGTTTGACTCCTGGTGATGTTGAAGAGTTCTTTGGGACGGTTTTTAGCATTGTCTAAAGCAGAACAAAAGAAGGATGACTTTTTGCTCTTGATATGGTTAGAGTAGTTTTTGCGTGCTGCCTTGAGTTGATCCCGGTGGAGGGGGGTGGGGTTGTTCCTCCAGGATCTTTCCAGGGTTCTGAGGTGTCTTCTTTCCTCATTAATGTCAATGGAGAACCAAGACCTAGAGGGGCTGCTTCTTGTTTTTTTAAGTTTCAGAGGTGCCAGCTGATCCAGGGTGAGCTCCAAGTTGGAATGGTAGAGCGAGGTGAGTTCCATGGTTGAGAGGAGCTCCGTCATGTTGGGGAGGAGTGTGCTAAGTCCTTCTGCTAGCTTGTCTTGGGGGACTCTGGATGTATTCCTGACCCATTTAGGAGAGGCTTGAGTGGGTGGGAGGGATACGGCCGGATGGTTGATATGAAAAAGAATGATGTGATGGTCAGACCAGTCCACTGGGATGATGTAGTCAATCGTGATTGCATTTTTGTCCGCAATGATTGCATCCAGGATCGCTCCTCTATGGTGCGTTTACTCTAAACAGTGTTGGATCATATCGTTGTCTTGCAGGAGGGTGTTGAGAGATTGAATGAGCGGGTTTTTGTTTCGTTCCATCTTAGGTTGAGGTCGCCCAGAATTATTATGTAGTCGCTGTTGAGTGCAGATTGGGTGAACAGATCCGACAACTGAGCTCCAAATTCGTTGGAGTTGCCTGGTGGATGGTATAGGAGATGGCATTGAAGTGAAGTATGAGTGGGCGATTTGAAGTTGACTGATAGGCATTCGAAGAAGTTATACAGGCAGGCAGGAGTTTCTGAGATGGAGAGGCCACTTTTGTGAATAATTGCTATGCTGCCACCTTTATGTTCGGGCCTGTCTTTGTGGATAATTGAGAAAACGAGCGGCACCAGCATGTCCAGAATGGGGTGGGACAGGGTGTTTAGCCACATTTCCGTAATGAAAGCTACATCCAGATCATGTGAGAGGATGGCTTCAGCTATTTCCGTTGCATGTTTGACGGCGGACCTGCTGTTGATAAGCATACAGTTAATGGGAGGGTCTTTTTTTGATTTCAGATTGTCAGGCTTGTCTCTGGGTATGGAGGATAGATACGTTGGGGGTCTTGTGGCTTGTCGGGGGGGCCGGTCCCTACCCACTCCAGTAATGACTTGGATCGAGGAGAAGGGAGTAGAGTTAAGGGGTGGAGCCTGAGCAAGCTGGTTAGAGGGGAGTTGGTATGATGAGACGAGTCAGTTGGTGTCATCCTGTTGTTAGCAGCTGCACAGCGGGTCTTCTTCTTCTTGATCTTCTTTCTGGTTTTCTCATCGGGATCTGAGGAAGAAAGGTTCAGGGTGCCCCTAAATACTGAATTTAAGGGCGTTACAGGTAGGGCAAGGGCAGGGACCAATAGGTGCCTGTCCTTGGAAGGGTACACCCCCATGTCTGCTTCTCTCCTCTGGGCGGGGGGCAGGAGCCTAGCTGTGATTGGGCAGGGCTCCCCATTTTCAAGATGACCGGTGTCCGGGTTGTGCTTCACCTCGCCTCTCCCACCTGAGGGGTGGGGTTGGCACAGGCTGCACCCCGGCCTTCCTGACGTAGGGTTTCCCGCCAGTCTTCCTAGCAGAGTGGGGGTCGGAACTGGTGGGGGCCAGTTGCCGAGTACAGCAAGTGGTCTGGAGAAGCTCACAAAGGCGTCAGGCCTTTAAAGCTTCCCCCTGCCCATCCTGGGGGAGGAGACCTAGCACCTCGCCCAGGATGTGCATTGTTGCAGGCCCAGGATAGCGGGGGGCTCTCCACCCAGGGGTCCAGCAATATGTCTGCTGTGTGGCAGCCTAGGCAGCCTCTCAGTCCAGACGTGGATTGTAGGTTAGGTTTTCAGGGGGGCATCTCTAAGATGCCCTCTGGTGTATTTTACATTAAATCTCACACTGTCATCAGTGCGGGTTTAATGTGCTGAGAAGTTTAATATCAAACTTGTCAGTCTTCAGTGTAACCATTATGGTGCTGTGAAGTTTGTAATGACTTCCTCCCTGTACCATATACTCTTAATGGTATCACTGCACTTACAGTGCCCAGGAATGGCCCTGGGTACTGTAGGGGCACAGGGCTCATGCAACTGTGCGCACACCGCTGGCATAGGGTACCCAGCTAGAGGGGAGACTGAGGTATGCCAGGGCAGTGGGTTTTGTGGACACGGAACACAGGGATTTGTGCCATGTCGACTCTCTGTTGAGTTCTGCACTTAGACACTCAGCCTGCAAAGGCAGTGTGTGGGTGTCAGGGTACAGGGCCCCTAAGGGTGGCACAATAAGTGCTGCAGCCCTTAGGGGTCTTCTCTGGTCACCATGCCCTGGGTACCTAGGGTACCATTTACTAGGGGCTGACAGGTGGCCAGAGATGCCAATTGGGTTTTGGTTTCAACACAGTTTTAGGTAAGGAACACAGGCCTTGGGCACCTGGTTGGCAGGAGCCCAGGGCACACTCAGTCAAAGCACATCAGCAGTTCAGCAAAAAGTGGGGGCATACCAATGCAAAAAAGATGGCACTTTCTCACAAGCATTTACGAAGGACAAAGACACAAGCCAATGGCAAATATGGGTGGAGAGTGGGCGGGGCTTCTCTTCCATGCTCCACTACAACAGCTCGCCAGAGCAGCGCATGAAAGCTGACTCAGGCTCGACCAAAAAACAGGAGGGACACTGTTCGCTCCTTGAGAAAACTTAAAACCTTTCAACAACCAAAAGCCTTTCATTGTGGAGTGCAAGTTATTGATAATACTATGGGAATGGCATCCTAACAGGCAACCTGAGATTGCCTCTCGCTCCAGTTTAAGCTGCTCTACATTCGGCAGCCGGGCTGAGTTCCACAACTGGAACATTGTATCAAATTTCTCTAGTTCTAAATGAAGGATGCCCACGATACCCAAATCTCAAAAACCTGAATAATTTATGACTTGCAACCAAAAAATTCACCACTCTGCTCAGCCATTCTCTTGAGTAGCGCCCTTCCGTTGGAAACCTCTCCTGCTTCATGCGCAACGTTTGCAGAATTTTCTCAAGTTCAGCAAAAAGCTAAACACATGCCGCTTTAAAATTGACATCAGCTTGTTTCATTGCCCTATCTTTTGATCGGAACTATACATTTCTCAGTGTCTTATTCTGCCTTTATTGTAGGGCCCTCCTCTGTCTCAGTCCTCATCTCTACTTATTTTAGTTTTCACACAATTCTCCTCCTTCTAGGTTACCTTCCTCTGCTTCTCTTTCATATTTTTACTCTAACTCCTCTTCCGACAGCTGTTTCCTACTCTAGTGCATTTTTTGCGACTACCTTGCATTCTATCCCATTTCACTTCCATCCTTATGCTTGTCCCTGACTGCCCTGTCCTCTAAATACTGTGAGCCTATCTTTTATCCCTCAATTTTAGTCTTCGCTATGCCACATCTGCTTGATCAGATTCACTCCCTGTGATCCTCGACATATGCTCTAATGCCTAATTCTGGTTTATTTGAAGACGAATATGTATATCTTCTTTTGCTTCTTTTGCTTATTTGATGATTCTCTTTAAGGTATGCTCCATATCTGTTGTTACTATGTACAACGCGCTGACACCTTTTCTGGTTGAGCAGCTCTTTAAGAAAATGCACACAAATTATTAAACCTGTAACTCTGATGGCCAAGGAGAATGTGAGTGAATCCTTCTGAACAATCGGAATAGCACTTCCAATCCCTGAGTTACAAGGATTTGTAGCCTTTCTTTTATTTTAACATATTCCTTGTCTCAAGTTAGCTGTAGACTTGTTTACCAGTTGTAGTTTTGATTAAGAGACGTAATATTGAAATAGAGAGTTTTCTCCTCCATAGTTAATCCATTCCGTGTTCCTCTGTCGTCTTTGGCACTCATTTACAAGCCTTTAGTACACCTGGGGTAATTTGCAGTTGTGGCGGGGCTGGAATACCTTTGATTTAGGTTTTTAATCCAAAAATGGCAGATAATTAGTGGTAGAAATGTTTAAAGTTAGTTTACCTCTGTTAGGCACGAAATTGATGAAACCCTTCATTTTTTTCCATGCTATGTAGCGACAGTACCATATTGTAGCATTCCAAGAGTACCACATTACTCTTAATATGCTTATTGCACATTCATCTCATTATTGTGGCACCCTCATCGAAGCCCTTGGTCTTCTTGCCTTTCATGGAGGTAAACTTCACATTTCCCAGTGATTCCCTTATTTGAATGATCAGGCAAAAGAGCATACAGAGACAAAGAAAAGCGAGAGATGAGGAAGAAAAGAGTAGAGGAGAAGGAATGTGGAGGAAAAAGAAGGTAAGTGGAAGAGGCACACAATAGGAGAACAGAGTGAAGACAGAGTTAGGAGAGGGAAGGCAACAGTCAACAAAAGAAATAGAAGAAGAGAAGGGCTGAGAGTTGGGGTCGATAGAGAGATGGAAAGGGAGAGAATGACATGAGAAAGAAGGAAGTGAGAAGGGAGATGAGAAAGGAAGAGAGATAGAGGGAGTAAGAAGGAAAGAGACGGGAGGAGATGGAAGTCTGTGAAGTAATGTTAGAAATGGGAAATACATAAAGAGGGCAGCTGAGAAGACGAGTCTGAGAGACCAAGCGTAGGAGAAAGAGATAGTGTAATGCTGACAGGAGAGTACAGGGAGTAGCTGAGTTCTAGAGAGAGGGGTGGAGAGAAGTGGAAACTATAAATTATCTGTGTTGTGTGTAAGAAGTCCACATACTTCACAGTCAATCTCCTCCTTAGAGGTGAGCCAAGAGTCCTCAGACTACTTAGTGGGCCTTATTATGTAAGGTGGTTTAGTGTGCCCACAGGCATCCCGTGAATCTTCACCCGATAAATTGCAAAGAGGTCATTGTCGTCCCAGTGTATCTTTTCCTGATAGTGCCTCATAGTCCAATGACATCCGAGTGAAACATCCCCTGAAAGGTCACCAGGGAGTCCATTGATTTCCCATTGAATCATTTCCTGATCAGTTCTTGGACTCTACGGCTGTCTTTGGGCCGATTTTATGTCACACTGGTATTTTGTCTCCATTTAAAGATGGATCTAATTGCCTCACTTTGATTTTGCATTGAACAGGATGCCAAGTTCATAAACCAGACATTTTATTGAAGATTGAAAAGGGGGCAGAGCCGTGTGTCGGAAGAGACCAGCATACAGCATTGACATGTGTGCAGATGTTTCGTACAGGTGAGCAGCATGACTTTTCCTAGTGTTGTCTACTTAGATACATGTTGGCTCTTTCAAAAGTGCAACACATTTAGCCTCTTTTAAGGATATTTCTTGGTTATCCACTCATCATTTTTTTTTTTTTTACTTTTTTCATCTCTGGGATTTGAACTGTTTTTTTTTTTAAGTGTTCTCTTCTGAGACGCTCCAGTTCCCCTACTACCCACTGTCTGTAACACTTCAGTTATCCTCCTAAGTGAAGCTGTCTTTTAAGGTGGACCATCTGGCTTGGGAACAGCAGAACAGTACTATGGAGAAAAGGTCTACCTTCCTGAATTGCATTTATTGTCAGGAACTGGGCTGTTAGTCTGTAAACATGTTTTGACCTTTCAAAATCAGATGGTCTAATTTACATAGTAGATATCTCAATGTGGTGCACAGGATTTTGAAAGGTTTCATCCCACAAGAGCCTAAAACAATAGAATGGGACCCAGAAAAGCTGCTCAACCACAGAGTTTATACACAAAAAAATGTTGACTAGGATTATCTTTTCAGTTATTGGAGCCCTTGCATTTTATTTTATGCATATTATTAAAGGGGAATCTCCACTCCATATTTTCACATCTTCTCCCATATACTCCTTTTGGGACCAAATATGTACGAGGGCCCTCGTTAGCTGGTTCTTTGAAAGCATTGTGGCACAGTAGGATCCTACAGTAGATCTAGTGTTGATGCACATGTTCCTCTGTAGCTACATGGCCAGGCTTTTTCAAATATGGAATGTCCCTTGCTGCCTCCACCAAATAACAAAAGGTTCTGGAGGTTTTCATAAGAGGAGTTGCATCTCAATCAATCAATCAATCAATCAATCAATCAGTACATTTGTAGAGCGCGCTACTCACCCGCGAGGGTCTCAGGGCGCTGAAGGAGAAGGGAGGGGGTGCTGCTACTGCTTGAATAGCCAGGTCTTGAGGTGTTTCCTGAAGGTGAGATGGTCCTGAGTCAGTCGTAGGTGTGCGGGGAGGGAGTTCCATGCCTTCGCTGCTAGGTAGGAGAACGATCTTCCTCCAGTGGTGGTTCTGCGAATCCGTGGGACGGTGGCGAGGGCGAGGCTGGAGGAGCGGAGCTGGCGGGTGGGGGTGTGGAACGAGATGCGGTTGTTGATGTATTCGGGGCCCGTGTTGTGGAGCGCTTTGTGTGCGTGGGTGAGCAGCCTGAACATGATCCTCTTGCTGACTGGGAGCCAGTGCAAGTTTCTCAGGTGGGCGGATATGTGGCTGTGGCGGGGGATGTTGAGGATGAGTCGTGCGGAGGCGTTCTGTATGCGCTGAAGGTGTTTCTGAAGTTTGGCTGTGGTTCCTGCATATAGGGTGTTCCCGTAGTCCAGTCGGCTGGTGACGAGGGCCTGGGTGACCGTCTAAAGACAAAACATAAGTAGCAGGAGCTCACCTTCAATATCCATGTTAATTGTTGGCGTAATACGAACAGTACTAAATCGAATAAAGGAACCCGACCTCATGTTATAACGATGTTGCAAACCACTGAAAAGTGTGATCATATAGAGAAACAACGCTGACAGACAAGCCCTATATAAGGCCAGGAAACCCAGATCAGACTTGCACTACACTCTTTTTGTATGACGAGGGTAGTACTCATTAGACATGGTCACACAATCATCCTGAGACAATAAACACGGCAACACACAGTTTATAGTTTGTTGCAAATACAAATTGTTAAGTTTACTGTTGGCTATTCTCAAAACCGCCTGTCGATTAAAATGCCTGGTAACATTCAGGTAGATTCTTGATTGCTTGTAATGAACTCCAGCTGTACATTAATAAATAGACTTACATAAATGTCTTCCTATCAGCCAACTTTTCCGAGAAACAAGTTCAAAAGAAAGGTAGAAAGAGTGAGAGATGCATGCTAGAGGGATGAGGAAACGAGTGATTCCATTCTGTTGTTCAGGACAGGGACACAATGTGCTGGAGATTGGAGAAATCTTACAGTCTATTTTGTGAAGTGGGGTGGACAGCACTCACCTCTGCCAAGACCTAACCTGCATCTGAGAGTGTCAAGCAGTGCTGGGAAAACAAGATGCTCCATAGAAATAACTTATTGGAAGTAGCATCAATTAATAATTTGGGACCCCAGTAGAAGTATGTGTACTCATTATATAAACGTATGAATCTGTGTATGCTTAAGTCTCCTGGCCTGTTTTACTGCTCTGCAGGCTTCAGATTATTTCATGCCGCAGTATATCCATTGAAGATATGGATTTCATGATTAGAATCACACTAAGTAGGTGACCTGTTGGGACGTTCTCCATACATTTAACATTGTGGAGGAGGTACCCATTTTTGTTGCTACTGACAGATTTCTTTTGTCCCGCTGAGACCCTAGGATTAATTCCACTTAGGGTTGGAATGATGACTACTTTTCCCAACTAAAGTACATTTTTTAAAGACTGTTAAGCTGTTCCTGGTGGAATTGCTGTTACCATTGGATTGTATTGTCATCTTTTCGCTGCACCATGTGCACTGCTTTGGACCCAAAATAAAGCATATGTCAAAAGAATACTTTGATGTTGTAAAACAAAAGATTGGGATTTTTTTTGTATGAGTTTAAGGTTTATCCATATCTATGTGGGGTGCCTACTAACAGATTTATAATGTTCTCAATAAGTGATACCTTGGGGGCCGCTGTGTTTCTTTGGGCTGTCCTATTCTCCAAGCTCCTTCTTGTATTTATGTGGTGTACCCTGTGATATTTTTCCAGGGAAACCAGATGCAGCATTTAGAAAGGGTCCATGAGGGGTCGGCTAGTCAAGTATATTTATAATGTGTAGCAATCAAAGTTTTTAAATCTTTTTTAAAATGAGGATTCATGAGTGTTGGAGGGTTGACTGTGAAGGGCTGTGGACAAGGTATTTATTTTCATGTTTGTGCTGCAGCTACAGGGAAAGCCCTGGATCCATAACCGGTTTTACGAAGTTTGGGGACATGTCAACGATATTGCTGGTTGGATCTCACACTCTTCGAGGACTGGTGCCAACCAAATCTTTTAGACATAGCATCAGGTGATTCTGAATAGATTGTCTTATCCTTGAAAATACTTATTGCATGAACTGATAGCCAGGGCAGGGCTTTCCTGGCTCGTGATACTGAATCAGATTTTTTTTCAGACCTCAGATAAGACATACATTGAGTTCTGAACCCTTTGTAATCAAACTAGATCTTTCTTAGGAACTGCCAGGAGGATGGAGTTACCATTGTCTATTCTTCATTGAATAATAGCATTATGAGGCCCAAGAATTAGAAATATCTACCACAACATTTTCAATTGGTAGCTACACTATTTCAAAAGGTTGGCCATTTGGATCCCGAGATCATGGTTTGAATCAATGTGTATCCCACACATTAATTTGATGGGAGATCAGGAGAGCACCAATATTTTCTCGATTGAGTTTTAGGTTGTTTTAAACTATCCACTAACGGGTCATTCTTTATCTGTCTGTGAAGAGCGAGGTGGAATATGGATTCATGACTAGGTTAGGGAAATACACCGAAGATGAGTTGGGCACGTTATATATACGTAGATGGTCATACAAATGCACCAGCACCCGCTTTGAGATGAGAAACTCCTTGTAAGGAAAACAGAGCGGAAATGGAGAGCTAGCTGTCATGCAAAGGATCCAGCTCTCTTGAAACTAAATTGAAAATGTGTTAAAAAAATAATATGATGTTAACAAAATTGAATTATTTGTCTTCTCTAAATTTAAATTCTGAGAATACAGCTAGGGAATTGTTTAGAAGAGTAAAGTCTTTCATGCAATTCGATTGCATCTCGGGTACATTAAGACCTTCCCAGGAGTTCTGTAATTAACAGGCAACATAATTCTCTGTAAAGATTTAGAAGATTTAGGATGAAAAATCAAATCAGCTAGGGAGGATATAAGCACTTCTGTCTGCCTAGATCAGATAGCAGAGATGATCTTCAACTCGGTCTCTTTTCCAATAGGCAGGAGAAGAGGAGAGAAAGGAAATCATGCTGCACACCAAGTAAAGGTCTCCAGATGACTCAATTCCTATTTCTCTTTTACATTAATGTGGGTCAGTCTTCACTGTTTTTGCTCCTTATGTGACTATGTTTGAAAGTGCAGGTACGCTTCCGTTGAACTGGAAGAAAAGGGGTGGGAGGCAGTAAGGCCTCTTTTAAAAAAAATGTACCGTAGATAGTTAAAAGAGGGAGAACTATAGACCCAACACCTTGTTACCAGCTGTGAGCAAAGACACAGAAAGAGAAGTATGCAGACAGTTGACAAAGCGGCTAGGAGGATGCGGTTGCCTAAATGAATGGCAGATAGGCTTCAGGACTGTCAGAGGATCGGAATCAGCTATAGTTCTGACATTTGATGAGTTGCACCTTACTGTTGATGAGGGCGATGGTGTTGCACTGATTCTGTTGGATCTGTCTGCAGCATTTGACACTGTGGATCATAACTTAATGATTGAACGTCTCAGGAGCCTAGCACTGAATGAGAACTTACTAAGTTGCTTTTTCTTATTCTTAGAGAATCAATCATACACAGTGATGTTAACCCTCTACTGCTCGAGCAGCAGAAAGTTGTGTGCAGAAAGCCTCAGGGTGTAACCAGTATCACATGCTATATTTAATATATATATATTCAACTGCTCCTGGCTCTCATTAAATTGTGTGGCCACACAGTAGTGTCCCATGCGGACATTACACAACTGATTGTGAGTCTGTATCACAATGCACTTACACCTGCAAATAATATAATATCATGCCTTCCTGCAGTACACTCTATGATGGCCTATACCTATCTGAAACTTACCACTAATAAAATGGAGCAGCAGAAGATTTGCTAGGGTTAGCTACTTCCCTGGTGGCTAAGATAAAATTAGTCAGTGCTCATTCAGATAAACATCTGAATGGGAAGGAGTAAGTAAGTAGCAGTTTAAGTTAAGTTGGTTTTTGCCAAGAATCTGAATCAAGAATTCTCTTAAGGGTTTAGTCAGCTCTGTACCATGGTAATAGAATGTAGGAGGTCTGGTATCTCTCTCTCAGGACTCGATATCCCAGCAACCCGCAAGGGCAGCTGGAAACACCGGAGCTGGATTTTCTCAGCTGGAGAAAAAGACAGCGTCTTTCTCAGTGCGTCAAAAGGGAGGGGCGGTGTCCGTGGGCTCTCGGGCAAGTAGATAGCCGCTCTGCTCCAAACAACCGTGTGCTTGCTTAAGGCAACGTTGGTATATTTATACCTGAAAGGTGCCGGGTTTGACGTAAGGTTGGACATAAGACGTCAATAAAAGATGTCACTAAGAACTGGCTGTTCTTTCAGTGCTCGCAGGAGTTCTAGGACAAATCAAAACAAAAGCATGGGGAATTCCCAGGTTGCTGGAGGTTTGGTTTGTTTAAAGAACGCGTTGTACTTTCTAGGAGTCTAGGGGAGTAGCCTTGCCGTATTTGGACTGCATGGGCTATTACTAAATATGGATATGATTCTTATGCCTTTATAAGAATATTATTTATTATAACCACATAAGGGCATAAATCGGGAATATCGAATTAGGGTCCTAGATAGAAACACAACACCCACTCCACGAGTTAATGTCCATCATTACTAAAAACTAAGCAATATTAAACATATCGATGTATGTGTGTTTTCCAACCCACCCCAAAATACATAAATCGCATTTGAAATGGTATATAGTAAATACACGAAAAATGAGTATTGGTACTGTACGCCTATTAAGCAGTGTCATCATTCAGTTAAATGCATATATATATCAGCTGAATGAATTGCGAAAATTACACATGAAATGGCTCTGAATACAGAAAAGAAGGTCGAGACCATTCCATCACATATTTATACAAATGCTCTACATGTGCTAGAGGCTGAGGTAAAATATTGTCTCTAGAGTTCCTAAAATAGAAGCTCTGTTCTCTAAGAATAGTTCTACTTTAAGCAGAGTACTTTGTGCCAGAAAAAAGGGTAAATATTTTGATAGTGAAAAAAAAATAATTTCGCTTTCAGGGGGAAAAATAGTTCCAATTGTTTTCAGTAACTGTGTTTATCAAAAACTGAAGGCCAATTCAGAGTTCAGGGAACGCTGTGTGCTTGTTGTTTTAAAAGTTATTCTCGTTGTTCAGGGGAGAACATCATATCAGACAGACTTGCAAAAAATTGGTCTACGACATCAGGTGAAAGTTCGACCAAGTTTGAAAATGCTGTAACAGTGCATGTGTGAGAATGATTGCTATCATCGATGTCAGGATCAGCAATGCTCACAGAAGGTTGTACCTGTGTGGTGCTGCTTTCATCTCGTACGCCACCGCCACATACTCGTAGTGGTGAAGTCTCAACAAATGCCGTCAACAGAATAGGTAGCCGCTGGGGACAACACGATGCATGAGTCGTTACCGGACCTAGCAAGGTATCTGTATCCATTGGTACTGCTGATGGTAGTGTAAGACAGACGTCCAACACGCATTCTTCTCTGCATAGCATACATCGAAGCACAGGTAAGATGCAATCTTGCCAGATTGGTCTGAATGAAAGAAAGCAAATTGTGCTTAGATCTCGTAGCCGGGCAAATCCAAGCACTTTAGTGATGCGGTCCCGGTAGCGTATAGCTAGGATCGTTTCTCCCATCGTTGCTGGAGTCTTGTCTGTGGTTTGGCTTGCAATATCGGAGCAGAAGAATCAAAAATAAAATTCCTGCTACGAGTCCCAAAAGAAGAGGCAGACCGCCAAAAAATGAATGCACAAAATTCGGGATAATGCCCAGAACTGTTTCAAAGGGTGCTAACAGTCCCGAAAAAATTGTCTTAAATACATGTGCGATGCCACTGGTACGGACATGTTTAAGATTTGACTTAACATTTCTGCAAAATGCACGGGGCAATTTGTTGATAATAGGGAATGTATCTCTGCCGCTGTCCTTGCAACTTGCACACATACGTTTCCTTGGACGAGGTCAAAGGCACAGTTGTCTGTAAAAGAATGGATTTCATTCTGCTTAAAGTATCAATTCGAATAGAAGAGATATTCAAATAAGGCCATATTGCCGCCTCCATGTCTGGATTGCTGTTTGGATACAATACTTGCATACAGCAAGTGACCATGGAACTAACGCTCACGAGATAGGCTTTTCCTGGCACCATGCCACAACAGCTGTGGTCACTTATTAGAACATAACTGCCGTTGGAAAGTTGTCTAAAGATTGGCTCTATCTGAGTTGTAGGAGTGCCGTGCAGGTGACATCAAAGGTTATTCGAAGACCCTTTGCAGGCTCCATGTAAGTTAATACCTTGACACAGAAGTGTACCACTTAGTGATTTTTTACAATTGTTACCACTAAGAAATACCTCCTTTTTCTTTTCACTAAAACATTTGTGTGTATAAGGTAATTTCCATGTTGACTTGATGTATCCTTTACCCAACCTTTCATACTGGCCCGCTGGTATATTCTCTTGGCAATATTTAAACTGGAAAGTTGTTATCGGAATTGTAATAATTCTGTGTATTATCCATTCAATGACAGGTCTTTCTGACATTGTCAATGGTAATCTCTCAAGTTTTTCAATGCTCAGAATCGTATAGTCTGCTCCTTTTTGTGCCAAACTGATTTGTTTATCAGTAAGGTTAAAGATAGAGAATAATGACGTTGTGTTGATTAAACGCCATGGCACGTAGCCTGAACGCAGATTTTGCAACGTCCAGCCAAGCTGGACAATAGAACGTAATTGGGACTGACCATGTTGTAACATTAGTAAGTCCTGCTCTATTATATCAATAGCAGATGATACAATACTGCCCAGTGAATATATTCTGGAGGACAGAGTCGTTAACCCATTGTCCACAACAGAAAGTGATTTTTCCAAAATAATACGATCAATTTCTCGTATTTTTTCTGCTGTTTAAATTTGTGTTTCTTTCCAAGCCTCGTTGTATGCAGCGTATATACCGGCCGCTATGAAACGTTTTTGACGCTGTTTGCGTGGTCCCAGTATGAAATCACGCACGTCAGCACCGTCTTTAAGTATTATTATTATTATTATTAAAGGCTTTTATAGCGCGCTCTATTACTAAAAAAATAGTATCCTGGCGCGTTGAGGGCGGAGCAGATTGAGAGAGAGCAGATACCTGCAGACACTGCGTGGGGGAGGTTTAAACTATAGTATTAAAGAGATGAGTTTTTAGCCCTTTCTTAAATGCACTAAGAGTGGATGCAGTTTTCAAATGGAGGGGTAGAGTATTCCAAGATTTGGCTGCTCTTACTGAAATAGATTGGCCGCCAAGTCTACAGTATTTAAAATTGGGGATGGACATTTGGCACAGATTAGCCGATCGCAGTGGGCGGTTAGGGACATACAAGGAAAATCTTTTTCTCAAGTAAACAGGGCCAGTTTGATGAATAGCTCGGTAGGCAAGCACTAAAATTTTAAATAGAATCCTATGAGCAACTGGGAGCCAGTGAAGAGCGTGGAGAAGAGGGCGAGCACTAGAACGCCTGGGGACATTAAACAGAAGTCTAGCGGCGGCATTCTGGATAACCTGAAGGCGATGGATCAGATATGCCGGCAATCCGCAGAATAGTCCATTCGCGTAGTCGAGCCTAGAGAGTACTAAGGCACGGATAACAGTCTGTTTAGCTTCTTTTGGAAGGAGGGGAAAGAACCTGCGTAAAGTTTTTAAAGTAGAAAAACAAACGCCAGTGAGTTTCTTTAGATGGTCCTCAAACTTAAGGTTCTGACCGAACCAAACCCCTAAGTTTTTCACCGGGCCAGATGAGGCTTTTGGTGGGGGAAGGTCCGCAGGCCAGAGACGTTCACTGAAATCCTCGGGAAAAGAGCCATACAACAAAATCTCGGATTTACTTTCGTTACATTTTAGCTGGGCACTTGCAAGCCATTGAAAAATAGAGGAAAGACAGAGTTGGGCCGCCGACGTATCTAAATTATCTTTGGACCAGGTAAACAAAAGTTGTGTATCGTCGGCGTACGCCATAATTTTAGCCCCCAACTGTTCTGCGAGATAAATCAAAGGGGTGAGATAAATGTTAAAAAGCAGAGGGCTTAAAGTAGACCCCTGCGGAACACCAGTGGAAAGTAATTTGGGGGTAGAGGCAAAAGGAGGCAACCAGACTTGTTGAGTGCGATGACTCAAAAATGAGGTCAGCCAGTCAAAAGCAGGTCCCACAATACCTATGTCGGCCAGTCTGGAGAGTAGAAGGGAGTGAGGCACCGTATCGAAGGCAGCAGAGAGGTCAAGTAAAATCAGAGCCGCTCTGCCGCCTTCGTCCAAACACTCCCGAATAGCCTCCGATATTTCGACTAAGGCCGTCTCGGTACTGTAGGCGGCCCTAAAACCGGACTGAGCTGGATGTAGTGCTTCCGAGGATTCAACAAATTTATCCAGCTGATTGAAGACAGTCTTTTCGCATATTTTTGCTAGCGCAGGAAGCAAAGATATTGGGCGGAAATTAGACGGAGTGGCTGGATCTAATCAATTTTTTTTTAATAATGGGAGCAGTTTAGCTTGTTTCCAGCAAGCGGGAACAGTAGCCGTGAGAAGCGAGAGGTTAATAATCTGGGTAACCTCATTTCCCACTGTTTCCGCTAAGCCCGCAAGAACTCTAGCCGGGCCTGGATCAGAAGGAGATCCGGATTTTAAGGCAGCAACAATAGAAATGATGTCAGAATTAGATTGAGGGGAGAAGGTGGCCAATTTCTCGGTGCGAGGGGGCATTGAAGGAAGTGGAGTTATTAGGGAAGGTGAAAGGCCGTTGCAAACATTTTGCAAATCCACCTGAATTCTAACAATTTTATCAACAAAAAATTCAGATAGTTCTTCGCACCATTCCTCTGATGCACGCAGCAGAGGTTGTGACGCACAAGGAGATATAAAACTTTTTACAATCGCAAAAACTTCTCTACTATTGTTGTTTGCTTTATTAATGCGACCAGAAAAGTCAAGTGTTGCTTAATTTCAGCCAGTGTGGATTTCTGTAGCCATTCGAGGCATAGTTTCCCTACACTGTATGTTGTAACTATCCCTGGATGTTGTCTCTGGGAGTATCTTGGATCTGGCCTGTTCAGTTTTAACACCTGTATTTTGTTCAGGAATCTATCTTGACAGTTATTTGTGTCTGTGGGCCAGATCAACCATTTTTTTCAATCAGGATGTGTTCTGTTTTGGTGTAAAATATGGGATACGTCTATCTCCACATCTGTAGTGCTATTACTATCAGGTATGGGCTTCGGAATAGACGGTTTATTTAAGTCTTTTATCTTGGCTAGACCAAGACAGGTTGTTTGCTGAATGGTGTCATTCAAGAATATTATTTGTTCTGGGATCATGCAGGCTCTAAATAATGCTTCTAGGCCTTGTACCTGCCATTCTTTTGTACCCCAGATGGTTTTTGTTTCAATGTTGTTTTTCCAAAATTCAAAACCAAATGTAGTCATTTTTCCATAAAATGTTTCAGAAGAAATCAATTTAGTATTTGTCAACATTGTTTTCATTCCTGTCTTATTTAACATTTTAAAATAAAACGTTTCTGCATCACTTGTGTTAAACCCTGAGAAGTATGGGAATTTCTCATAAAATGTTTTCGAGCTGCCTTTAGGCGGTGTTGCACAATGTTCCCATTGGTTATAATTAAAAACATTTCTAGGCTGTGCAGATTTATGCAAATAGTGATGACCAAAGTGATTATAGCAGTACATTTCTTCATAATTTGATGAACCTTGTAAATAATCATGTTCTGTAAATTTTGCTGGCATTACTAAATCTGACATCATATTATTAATATTATCAAAGTCCCAATCATCAGAAAAAGTACTTGGTTTTACAAAGTCACTTAATGAAACTTTAAACTGGTGTGGATATTTCAAGAGCTCAATCGGGCCATATATTTCATAATCCGTTTTGTCCCAAGCTACCCCACCGGGTATTGGATTGGCTGTGATGTTCACTGATGATAGTTCTCTTTTCTCGATGTGAGATGACTTGTGAGGCTGTAGGACCAAGTTGATGTTCTGACTTGCTGTGTCCATTGTACTGTATTTTCCTTCAATGAATTTACCCAAACAAAGAACCATGATGAGCCAAAGCAGGAGGAAAAGTACACCTAACACAATCCAAAATTCAATCCATGGAGAAATCAGATAGGTTTCTTTGAGTTGATGAAAGAGCTCAGTTACTTTGTCTTTGAAAAGTTTTTGTTGCTGGTGTTTCTTCATGTTCACTTGGATCATCAGAAAAGTCATCGAAATTGATGAAGTAGCCAGATGCAGTTCTGTCAATTGTTGGAATTGCTTCCGGATTTTCTTTAGTCTTTGGATCTTTCTTGGAGACATTAGTATAATCCGATGCTACATCATTGTAGACAGGTGATTCTTGACGAACTGTTGCAATTTGGGTTTCAAGAGGCACAAGTTCCATGGCTTTGTTGCATAGTCCTTTTTTATTCACTGCAGGTTTATCAAATGTGATTAGTCTCTCAGTTTGAACCTCTTGGATTGTAGCAAATTTTGGTATTCTGCTATTTCTTGGGAGTCCACTGGGCCTACTACTTATTATTGGCCACATGATTGTGGTTTTACCAGGTCGATGGATACAACTCGGTTCTCCTTTTTACCAGCAAGGGGCGGTAGTACAACTGATCTTGTTCCGCTGACAGCTAAGACAGGTACTGCTTTTCTGTAAGAAGGCCCAAATTCCTTCTTCTCCGCGATCTTCTCTCTGACCAGGTCCCCAATCTTTGGAATCCAGACAGGTCTTGCTGGGACAGGTGGTTTTTCTTCAGTGGCTGTTGGCTGTTGTTTTAACTTTATGTTACTCAGGTTTCTTCTTGTTTCATTTAAGTCCTGTAAAACAGCCAATCGGTCTTTGATATCAAAGCATTTTTCTTCTACCACTGAAGTGTGACTATCAAGATCCTGAATGTACATTCTAGTACCGAACAATAGTTCGTATGGAGTGAGACCTTTTAGAGAATTTCTTGGCAGATTATTAAGACTACGTTGGACACTTGTTAAATGTTTGACCCACCCATCACCCGAACCGAATACCCTCGCCGTTATAGATTGCTTTATGTCACGTTTTTCTCTTTCCACTACCGCATTTCCCTCAGGATGGAATGGAGAAGAGTACCGCAATGCAATGCCCATGCTGGTCATGGCCTCTTTGTAAGCTCGAGAGCTAAACGCAGGACCCTGGTCAGAATGTAGCATGTCAATTGCGTATATACCGATAAAGACTTGCAAATCTTTTATAACAGTTCTGGTGTCAGCCGAGCGCTGGTGTCTACATTTTAAGTGAATCTGGTCTTAAATATTATGGGACCGCGTTTCTCCTGCTGGATTTTTGCGTATATATAGCCTTATGCTTTCTAATAGAGGTATCCTGGCAATAGTCTGGTCCGGTTCGCGACTGCGATCTCTGTTGCAGTTTGGACAATCCTTTTCAAATTTGTAATGTTGCAAGTTCATCCCCGGCCACCAGTATTCTTTTAGAGATTTCACGGTCTCTTGGTGCCTTAGACCCAATCCCATATGTGCCGCTTCAATCAAGAAGACTCTCCTGTTCGTGTTAGGAATTACTCTATCCCCCACTCCAGGGATTTGAGCAAAAGGAACGGAGTTTGCATCAATTATGTATGTATAACTGAGTGGATAGTTCAGAGGTAATGCTGTATAGTCGCCTTTTAATGAGGCTTTTACCGCTAGCATGGTTTCTCCGTCTATGTATTTTTTAGAACGCTTTTTTTTGGCTACGGAAGCCGGTTGAGCTGCTTCCGCTGTGGCTCTGAGAGCCAATGTATTCCCTGCAACGTGAACGCCATCACGTTGATGACTCAGTGTATGTATCACGTGAGTCTTTCGTAGTTCTTTCTGCAAAAGAACTACTTGTTCCCAAAGCTTTTTATGCTTTATTGTGGCACCTGTGTCATCCTTGTAACTGTTTTGAATCCAGATCTGTATGTCATTATTGTAAGACTTGACGCAGTAATGCGAATCGCACACTATTAGTGTGGGGAATTCGCGATCGGCATTTCCAAGCGCCATCTTTAAAGATCTTATTTCAGCTCGCTGAGTTGAGCAGTTTCTGAGTCATTCAGTTTTGGTAATTAATGGTCTGAATTTACCAAAGCGCCAGCGACCTTTAACAATCGCGCAGGCTGCGTTGTAGGATTTTTCCTCTACATCATAGTGTTGTGCAAATCTGTCCATGTAGATTACACATGTGTACTGTCCGAGAGGCAGAATTTCGATTGGCAGAGGATATTCTTCTGCATATTCCAGATCTTCTAGTTTTTTCATTTTCGGGTCAAAATAGTATTTCACGTCTTCTGCAGCAAGAGAATTTTCCCATTGAATCCATTTTGGATCTAATGCCACAGCATTCAAATTGTGTGGGCTTGTTAATGCCTCAAGGGCTGATTCTGCTGTTAAAACAGTTATCTTCCTGCCTTGGGCTTGGGCTCTTTCTTTTGCTACAGCAGTTTGAACCGCTATTAGAATTTTTTCTAGTAGAACTGAATTTCATTTCAGCTTGTGTGTACAAGTGTGATTTGTAGGCTATTGGTACCGTTTCTCCCTCATTAGAGGTTAGGTACGTGAATCCGCATCTTCCTGGGATGACTCGAATTACAAGGGTGCGTACGTTTTCGCGAGTTTGCAATTTAGTTTTAGCTAACATGTCTTTTTGCAATGATCTTAAAATTTCTGTGTGTTTCTGAGTCCAATTTATTGGTTTGAAATCAGGTTTTATTAATTCATAGAGAGGTTTAACCCTCTATGCATAATTTAGAATGTATGTTCTTCCGAAATTCAGGAAACCTAGTATTGATTGTAAGTTCTTCAGCGTTTTAGGTGTTTGGAGTACAGCACACTTCTCTAAGAAGTTGTCTGCTAGGCTTTTGCCTTCACTTGATAATTCATATCCTAAAAACAGGACAGTTAGATGGGCAATTCTTGACTTTTTAAAGTTGAATTTGTAACCCTCAGCTGCGAACCCAAGTATTATGGGGTTCACTCTTTTCAAGTGTGTCTCCAGGTCATCATCTGTGAGATAGATGTCATCGACATAAGATAATGCCTCATCATCATATATTTGTAGTAACTCTGTTACTCTTGCTGAGAATAATCCTGGGCTATTCTTGAATCCCTGTGGGAGTCGACAGAAGTGTTTTGCGACCCCATTATTGAGAAAGTGGTCAAATACCTGCTTTCAGGTGCAATGTTTTGACAAAAGAATCCATTAGAGATGTCTAATGTCGTTTTATATTTTTTGCGCACGATGTTATTCATTAGTGCTGCACTGTGTGAGTTTTCTACTGCAAATGTTTTGCAGCAGGAGTTTAGGTGTCTGTAGTTCAAAACTAGACGATATGAATCGTCTGGCTTGGAGACAGGAAACAAAGGATTGTTCATTTGTGAGGTGCATGTTTCAATCACACACTGATATTCAAGTTGATCTAAGATCTCCCTGACTTGCTTTTTAGCTTCTTGCTTAACTGGGTACTGCCTTTGTGCAGTGGGTTGATTTTTTAACTGGTTTTTATGATGAGGAGAATCCTCATCCCATCCTACATGATTTTTATATAATGCAGGAGCTTGGGCCACTTCCCATTTTCTTGCATATATGGATTTTTTATGAGTTGAAACATGATTTGAGAAGGCAGGCATAATCATTTCTTCGCCATGAGGGCACTCCCTGACAAACTCTGGTGGCCAGTCTTTCTCAGCTAACAGGATGTCATAGCCTTTCGAAAGGTTATCCCAAAAGAGACCCCTTACTTTCCTAGTCTTGTCCCCCTCAATACGTAATGTTATTTCGTATAATTTATGGGGTTTGCTAACTCTGGTGTCTGCAGTTTCCACTTGAATGTATTCATTCGTGTCCACTGTCTCCAGAAGATTCATCAAGATCTTGCGAGCTATGGTCACTTCTGCTGCGCTGTCTAGCATTGTCTGGGCCCACTCTCCGTTTTTCAGTTGTGTCCTCAGTATCCTCGGCATGTTTAATTATTTTAATAATGGCTACCTTCTTTCTTGGAAATTGTAATTTTTTACTTTGATGAGCAGGTTCCTTGTCTTTAGACGTGACGTGCTCTTCCTTGTGTTCTGACCGTCCTCTTCTTTCCGATTTCTGCGAGGAAGTCTGAAAAGATCGAGAGGGACGTGTATCAATATCTTGATATCTATCAGGTTTTCTCAATTTATCCCTATCTCTAAGGTTGTATCTTTTCTCAGAGGGCTCCCTCTGGGGAGACTTGTGTCCTCGGTCTGGAGATCTTTCTCTCCGTTGAGGAGACCTTCCTCTGGACTGGAATCGTTTTTCTCTGGGAGTGGGTTGTTTATTACCATCCCAACTCTTTTTTGGAGTGTTCAGATTATTTTTAATAAAAGTCTTTTCAGGATTTTCAGTTAGTTGGGGTTTTACTGGTTTCCCTCCCAAACTATCTCTACCTAGTTCTTTATAGGATTTTTCTATGATTCTGGCAAGTTCAAATGGTTGTTCTGCTATATCTGTTTCTTTCAATTTCTGGCGGATTGCCACAGATGCTGCTTCTCCTTTTATGTTGGCTAATAAGACCTGCTTGAAGTCTTTCAGTAATTTCATACCCAGAGTTAAAGCAGGTTCTGGACCGTATTCGTTTTGAATCTGTCTTAGTACGTCTGGTATAACCGCCATGGACGGAACACCATGTGTTTTTGTGTAGATTGAAGCAAAGACTGTGCCCCAAGTGTCACAGTCCTCCACATGTGGTGCGATCCCCATTGGAAGACAGATAGTCAGAATTCTGTGTTTCTCAGTAGGCGTAGTATCAGGAAATACTGCCTCTATTTGAGTGATTTTTGTGCTAACCAGAATGGAATTTGTTCCCGTTTTGAGGGTATTTTACCAAGACATGATTGTATGTTCTGTGGTGTAATTTTGTTTGTGTTCCCCTGATGAGGGGGGGTCTGTGGAATTTGTATTGCTGGTTGGACTGTTGAAGTCCGCATTACATATTGGACCAATTGTCTATGTATTTTAATTAATAGTTTTAGCTGAGCTAAAAGTTTCCTGTCTGACATTTTATCAATGTCTGGATGTGGTGTGTAGCTGGCTAGAACCGGCCACGTGGCTCCTGGTCTACCTAATGGACCGAGCCTGGTGATGTGATTTTGATGTTTTAGGGCGCCTTTAAACCAGAGCAGGTGCTCTTGGTAATTTAGTGGGATTTCAACCTCCTCGAAAGGAGTGTATTCATCCGGAGGTTCCTCTATTTTGTAATAGTGGAATTCTTTTGTTACAGCGTTTGCTGCTGGAAAGTGTATCCATGAATAGAATACCTCTGTCTGCCGATATTCATGTGCCTCTACCACGAATATGACTGTACCACCTCGTGATGATAGTCCATTTTCTATAACTTTAATAGTTATAGATCTTCTTATATTTGCCGGGATGATAATTGCATCCGGGTCATTCTTTTGGAGATTTGTGTCATCTAACAACAGTTGAGACGCTGTAGCATCTCTTTCTTCGTCACCGTCCGCATTTTACTGACAGAAAGTTTTTTGTTGCAGATCAAGTTTCAAGGGAAACAAAGATTAGGTGCACAATATTTTGGAACACTGTATCCTTCAACGTTGACTAAACCAAAAACTATACATAGGAATCTCTTCTTACTAAGTTCCGGCGGATATTAACCTTTTACCCACTCCAGAGGTCTTTTGGAGTTTTTACGGGAAAAGGGGTCTGTGTGAAAAAGCACGACTGAGTTACTCTAGTGTCTTGCGTTAGATTATCGCCTTACCAAACGTTGGGCGCCATGTAGTGTAGTTCCTATATTCCCAATAGGCTCTGCGCATTGGAATAATATAAACAGCAGTGTAGAGCAGTGTAGACGTAGGACTGAAGTCGACTAGGTCTCTACTGACTATATTAGACTTAATTAGTTTTGCCAGCTAGCTCAGAGGTCACTAGAAACTTTCTCGAATAAACAAAGAGGAGTTTAACTTCCCTGGATAGACAAGAAGGGATTAGCTTCTGACAACCATAAACATGACAACTTTGCTCCCTCAGAATAAAGAGTGTATCTCTAGAGTCGTGTGAAAACAATAGACGGTTATTTCACTCAGCCAATGGTGCATACTTAGTTTCACCAGACTGCAGAGAAATAGAGAGACTGGCGTTTTCAATAAAAGGTGTTATTTATTGAGCAGTCTTCTTTCTCATGCAAGAGAAATGAATTGCCACAATTGCAATACTTTTTTTTTTTTTTGGATTATAAACTTTTATTAACATCCAGGCATTCATACACAGCAGTGCGCCTACAACCATACAAGGCCGGCAGCGATACACCTGTAGTAGGGCAATTTGAGGCAGCGAATTTCCATATCCAGGGAGTGTAGTGAAGTTCAATCAATAGTTAATACACATAAGATAAAAGACATTAATCTCAAACCAGTACCCTAGGGGGGCAAATGAGGATAATATACAATCAAGCATGCGTAATAGGATAGAACAGAATCGGGTGAGTACAGCTGTAGCCTGGAATGCAGGGGGATACAGGCATTACATATTAGTGAAAGAACAATGCAGTTCCATCAGAGGCTGGTATGCAGGTAGGTAGAATATTAGAGTAGTCAGGGAGGCCAAGTCCATGCAGTGGCGTTAGACAATACCTGTGGAGGGAGAACACTGACGCAAGACATGCAACCAACATTTCAAAGGCAATGCAGCAAACAAGAAATATATAGCTTTTGTCGGAGAGGGGGTTCTATATCGGGTACGTCCCAAACGCTGTAACAGGCCTCCAATAGCTCTTTCCCTGCCCAGGCCAAATGGCGTGAAACGAGAACAGGTAATTCAAATAGACTGTGCATGTGTTGTGTCAATATTTGTTTCAGCGCCCTCCTCCCCCTGTGATGTGTCAGCGATAAGGTAGGCCTGCAGGGGACCCCAAATGTCCGCTGGTCTCGAGCGCAAAGGTACCAGTTCTGAAAACACACTATACTGTTCCTGACAGTATATCATATCATGCAGCCAAGCCTTAAACTTAGGAGCACGACCTCGGCCCCATCTACATGCTAAGTGTCTCCGAGCCAACAGTAGCGCTACATTAGTGAACTTCCTAACCGTCCGTGCTATCCGCGCTGTATGGCCCAGAAGGAATAACATCGGGTCTGGGGTCAAAGCAGTACCTATCATGTGTGACAGGCCCTCACAGACCCGTGCCCAGTAGTCCAGTATTTGCGGGCAGGTCCATGATAAATGGAAGAAGTCCGCTCCTTCCCGACCACATCTCTCACATCTGTCTGAATCGGCAAGCCCGAACCGGAATTTCCGAGCCGGTGTATAGTACATCCTATGGAGGAATTTGTAATGGATGATCTTAAAGCGGCAGCTAGACATCACCTCTCCTGACAATTCGCAGCAGTACTGCCATTGGGCATCAGTGATATCCCTCCCGAAATCATCTGCCCAGTGCCCTCTAGCCGCACTAGGCACTACTGGTGATTCCTCTCGAATGCATTTGTACAATTTAGAGACCAGGTGTGCGCCATCAGGGCTGCTCAACACCACAGTGAGCGGGGCTAAGCTGGGGGGTTCATGAGGATAATCAGGTAATAAGGCTTTCAGGCCTTCTCTGAGTCGCAGGTAGTAAAAGAGTTCCAGTGGGGTATGTTCGCCATTTCCAAAGAAGTCATCTCGAGATCGGAACTGCCCATCCCGGAATAGGTCCCCCCACACCCCAACCCCCAACCTCTTGCACATTCGGCGGAATCCTACCTCCCGTAAGAGAGTCACCTGTGGGTGGTAGGATAGTGGCATACGAGGCGAATACAGCAACGGGGTTTGCAACCTCGCCCCTATCTTGCGCCACGCCTCTATTGTACAGGACACAGTGTTGGAATGCATTTCCAGCGTGGCTGTGGGGGCATGCACCACTCCCTCCAGTGGCAGCGGGTGCGCAATCCAGTCTTCCGCTGCCACCTGGGGCATGAAAGCAGTTGGGCGTAGCCAATGATAGAGGTAGTGAGCCTGTGCACTTAAGTAGTATGTTTCGAAGTCTGGGACATCGAAGCCACCCGCTCCATAGGGTTGTGTCAAGATTGCCCAGCGGATCCTAGCCTGCCTCCCCCCCCACACCAGTCGGATAAGCTCCGAGCGTAAGGTTTTAAAAAAAAATGCGCCAGGGTGATAGGGAATATTGAGGAACATATACAAGAATCGCGGTAGTACCACCATCTTGACTAGGGAGATTCTCGCCGCCATAGACAAGGGTAGCTTAATCCACCGTGTCACCGAGTCCGTCAATTTGGAGATGGCCACTCCGTAATTCATTCGCAGTGTCTCCTCTTTGTCTCTGGAGATCTGGATCCCCAGGTAGCGGAGTTCCGAAGTGCACCACTCGAGCGGGTAATCTAGTGGAAATTCGGTAACCGCCGGCGTCAGCGGGAAGAGCTGGGATTTGCTCCAGTTGATAGAGACACCTGAAAGGCATCCGAAGGTAACAAACTCCCGCAACAGCGAGTTAAGATTAGCCTGGGGGTCCTTAACGTAAAGTGTGACATCATCGGCATACAATGATATTGAGAGTTGGCGCTGAAAACAATTGAAGGCGCTGGGCTTGTGGAGCTGTCGGATGCGACAGGCCAGTGGTTCAATAGCCATCGCGAAAAGTAACGGGGAGAGAGGGCACCCCTGTCGAGTCCCTCTCGTGATCGCGAAAGCGGCAGTAAGTTGTCCATTCGCAAATACTCTCGCCATTGGAGAGGTATAGAGCAGCTGTACCCAGGCCACAAAAACAGGGGGGAATCCCATTTTCCGCAGGATTGCGAATAGAAATCCCCATTCCACAGAGTCGAATGCCTTTGAGGCATCCAAAAAAACCCCAGCAAGGGGAATCTCCGGATGGACAGTTTGAATGAGGGAGAATACCGTGCGGAGGTTATGTGACGTGGATCTCGTGGGGACAAAGCCGGACTGATCTGGCAAAATGAGCGTGGTCATAAGTAAGGAAAGCCTGGTCGCAAGGACCTTCGCAAGAATTTTGGCGTCGCAGTTCAATAAAGATAGAGGGCGATATGAGTCACATTGGGTGGCAATCTTCCCAGGTTTAAGCAAAGATGTAATAATGACCTCTCGCATCGATCTCGGGAGTATCCCTACTTCCATGGCATCATTAAATACTTCACGTAGCACCGGAGCCATAATCTCCACGTAGCATTTATAAAACTCCGTGGGGAGACCATCATGACCCGGCGCCTTCCCGTTGCTCAGGGACATGATGGCATCTCGTATCTCTTCCAATTCGAGTGGCGCCCCTAGAAACCGTCTGTGGACATCGCTAATCCAGCAAAGTGCTATATCCCCCAGATATCCGTCCAGGTCAAATTCCCCAGCTGCCTGCGAGGTGTACAACTGTTCGTAGTGTGCCTGGAGTGTGTTGAGTATGCCATCGTTGTCTCTGTGTACCTTCCCATCCGCTGCAGTTAGCTCCAAGATGGTGTTCGAACCTCGCGCCAGTCTCACTGCCATGGCCAATGCCTTACCCGGTCTCCCTCCCTCATTATAAGCACGGGCTCGCCAGTGTTTTCCCTTAAAGTGTACTTCCCTCTGTGCCTCCGCTTCGTACTCTGATAGTTTCGCTCTGAACGCACTGTGCGTCTCCCCATCTAACCCTTGCTCCATACGAGTTTCTAAAGTTCGAAGCTCTTCTTCCAATCTGCGCAGCGTTCGTTGTATATCCTTGAGCACCCCTGAGCTCTTAGCTATACACCACCCTCGCACCGTGACTTTAAAAGCTTCCCACACCGTTTCCACACTGTCCACCGTGTCTTTGTTCCGGGGGAAGAAATCTGCTATGTCAGTCCTAAGTTCTTCGCAGAAGACAGTGTCAATCAGGATGCTGGGATGGAGTCGCCAGGGTGGACGGGGTCTGTGAAAGCCAGGCAGGTCCAAAGACATGAAAACAGGGCAGTGATCAGAGTGTGTTCTAGGTAAATGTCGAGTGGCGAGAATGTTCGGGGCCAGACCCTGGGACACAAAGATGTAATCTAGCCTTGCCCACGTGCCCGTGTAGGAAGTAAAGTGTGTGCCCTCCAGCAAATCAGGGTGTAAGTGCCTCCAACTATCGATCAGCCCCCCCTCATCAACTATCCCTTCAAGGGCCTCCCTCGCTTTAGTATGGTATGTGGAACAGCCATCCGCTCTGTCCACTCTCGGGTGTAAGGCCACGTTGAAGTCCCCGCCCCACACCATGTATCTGGAGCCTATATCCAGTATACCCCCCCAGAGGCGGTGGAAAAAATGAGGGTCGTCAACATTGGGTGCATAGCAGTTGGCAATAGTGACCGTCTCCCCACCCAACCTCCCCCAGACAATGACAAATCGACCGTCTTTATCAATTTGTTGCCCCTGCAACGTGAATGGGAGATTTCGGTGAATAAGAATGGCAGTACCTCTAGCATATGAGGAGAAATTTGAGAAAGCCCTCACCCCCGCCCATTTCGCACCAAATGTGGGGGTCGTAGTTGGGGGAATATGAGTCTCCTGCAACATAATCACCTGTACATCGTGCCTGTCCCAATAGGCCAACAATTGTCGACATTTACGCGCATCCTTCAGCCCCCGCACATTCCAGGATAGGAAATTACAACGAGTATCTGGTCTTGCGCCCATACTGGTGTAGCAAGCTATGCTGCAATAATGTGTAGTGTGAGCCCCCCAATCGCAAATCTGCAAGAGGCATAATCCAATTCGTTGCCCTCTGAAAGTGGACTGTGGCATTTTGCTCGTGTATCAGAACTTCATACAAAACATGTATCAACCAAACATTCCCCCAAGCCCTCCCCCCCTCCTCCCACAGAGGCAACCCCAACCCGCCAGTGCTAGTTCCCTCCCCTTCCCTCCCCATTCCCCTCAGCAACCAGGGATAAGAACAATCCCTGTTACAACAACAGCAACAGCATGGGTAATACCCGCTAGGGGCCATTCTAGGTGGCAACACAACAACCCCGTCTCTCTAGCCGCTGCCCATGGCAGACTAATCCCAGCCGCCAGAAGAGAGGGGGGTTCCTGACGACACAGTACATATTCAGCAAGACCTAGGCCTCAGCCCTCGCCCAAGTCGTCATGTAGGGGAGACGGACATGTCCCAGTCACAGACCCCATCCCACTGAGTATTCTATGACAGTACTCACAAATAGGATACCCCACAACATCCAATGATGTAGATGCAGCGGGGTCAGTGTTCATCATCTTCAAGCTGGTCATCTTCGCGGGCAGAATCCTCCGCCTCCCCTTGGCGTTGGCGAGCCGAACGTTTTACCTGTTTAATAAAGTCTTCAACCTGCTGCGGATTAGTGAAGAACTTTTGGCGCGCCTGGTAGGTGACCCGCAGTCTAGCCGGGTAGAGTAACGCGTAATCAATTTGTAGGGCCCGAAGCTTCGCCTTAACGTCCAGAAACTTGCGTCGCTCCTCCTGGACCACGGGTGTGAAGTCAGGATAAAGCGTGAATTCGTTACCATCACACACCAGTTTTTTGGAAGAGCGAGCCGCTCGGAGAGCTGCATCTCTGTCCCTGTAGTTGAGTAGCCGAGCTATAATGGGTCTAGGTTTCATGCCCGGCTTGGGCACCGGCCCCAGGGATCTATGTGCCCTCTCCACTATGAACTGGGGAGAGAATGCTTCCGGTCCCACCGCTGACCTTAACAGGTGTTCCACGTATACCTCCATTCTACCCACATTGGTGGATTCCGGAATTCCAACGACGCGTATATTATTACGTCGGCTTCTCGCTTCTAAGTCCTCATTCTTAGCCGCTATGGTGCGCAATAAGTTATCCATTCTAGCTAGACGTGTCGTATGTTGCCCAAAGGTGTCCTCGACGTCTGACACTCGCTGTTCCACCTCCGTCAGCCTCCCCTCATGGACCTCCAATTTGTGGACTACTGCATCCATACGAGACGACATCCTGTCCACCTTGTCCGCGATGGTCGCGAAGCCCTGGCGCATTTCACGAAGAAGTTCTTGGGTATCTGTAGAGGTGGACGCCTGACTAGCAGAGGGATTGCTGGTCTCCATTCGTTTCTGAGAGTCCGGGCTGTTGTGATTCAGTTTTTTGGCTGCATCGAAAGTAAGCTTCGGTTGCCTCGTATCAGGTCGTCCCATCCTAGCTGTGCAGGAACGGCGATGGAAGCCGCGAGTCGGACGGCAGCAGAGGTCTCACCGTCTCGACAGTCCCGTGGGCCGGCAGATCAGGTCGTGAAGCCCCCACTCTCCAGCCGCCTCCCGATACGTATCAACACCTCCGCACGTGGTAAGGAGGGGGGAATCCCAGGCAGCAAATATGTATTGGCAATGGTCGTTGTCTTAGGACACAACACGCTCCCCAGTCGCAAAAGGCAGCAGTCTGCCGGAAGCACAACGGTGCAGCCGGCCCTCCAGGCGACCCTCAGGGGCCAGACACAACAGCAAAAGAAGTGCGCCGTCACTGGACAGGTGGAATTCGTGCAGGAGTATGTGCCCGGCAGGAGGAAGAAGCAGATGTATGAAGGTGCAGGCCCAGAGTATCAGGGAGCGTGGGAGTGGCACCGCCACCGTGTGCCGCGATCAAGGATGTGCCCAAGCAAACACGTTGTAGAGGGTAATAGAGCAGCACTCCCAAAGTAGTCCGTGAGGCGTGCATAAGGTCTTTACAATGCCAGGGCAGGGGGGTATGGTGCAGTAGGACGTTCTAGCCACAGACCCCAGCCAGCAGTCCTCACATCCCACTGTCCCGTCGCAGGATAAAGAAGTGGCGCAGTGGCCGGAGCGGCGGTGATGGCAGTCGGCGGTGATGGGTCCGGGAGTCACCAGGCACAGGCAGTGCAGATGTCCAGTGGGGGTGGCCGCGCAGCAAGAATCAAGAAGCTGGGGCTCCAGAGGGCCCGGCGGTTCCAGGAAGGTCACCCAGACGCAGCCGGCAGCCCCGGGGGGGAGATGGCAGAGGCGAGACTCGTGCCCCGCAGAGACGCGCCGCACCGGGGCCCGCAGGGACAGGCAGAGGGTCTTCAGCCGCCACCCGGGAGCAATAGGGACACAGGACAGTACCTGCTCTGCCGGTAGCGCGCCTCCGCAAACGAGAAAGCCCGGTCCGCCGCACTTCTCCACAGCTCTCCGGCGTTTTCGCGCTCTTCAGGGCCTAGTTGGCGCCCACAGAGCCCCGGTCTTGCGTCGCCAGGCAGGCCGTCCCAGTGCGCTGGTGTCTCCGGCGGTAATCCCCGCTGCTCAGCAAAACGGCTCCACTGGCGGCGTGCAACGTCCGATCCGCCTCAAACTTGCACCGGAGCCGCCGCAGATGTCCCTGAACAGGCGAGGGCAGTTTCAGCCCAATTGGATGCCGATTTAAGGATCAATGGCAGGATATCGGTCGTCAGGATGTGGGAGCCTTACAAGGAGGCTTCCATTCACCAGTGCGCCACCTAGCGCCCCGCCACAATTGCAATACTTAACATGAAGTAAAGTGCGTACAGTAAAAGGAGTATTATGAAATAATACTGTAAAAGCATTGATATGGTTTCTTAGCCATATGATACTTTAAAATGGATAAAATATATACTTACATAAAAACATTGACTAACGTACTCAACTGGTGCTTCTAAATACGCCTACCCCGGTGTACCTGACCTAAGCCTAATACGTGGGAAGGAGTAAGTAAGTAGCAGTTTAAGTTAAGTTGGTTTTTGTCCAAGAATCTGAATCAAGAATTCTCTTAAGGGTTTAGTCCGCTCCGTACCTTGGTAATAGAATGTAGGAGGTCTGGTATCTCTCTTTCAGGACTCGATATCCCAGCAACCCGCAAGGGCGGCTGGAAACACCGGAGCTGAATTTTTTCGGCTAGAGAAAAAGACAGCGTCTTTCTGAGTGCGTCAAAAGGGAGGGGTGACGTCCGTGGGCTCTCGCATCAGCTGAGCTTTCGGGCAAGTAGATAGCCGCTCTGCTCCAAACCACCGTGTGTTTGCTTAAGGCAACGTTGGTATATTTATACCTGAAAGGTGCCGGGTTTGACATAAGGTTGGACATAAGACGTCAATAAAAGATGTCACTAAGAACTGGCCGTTCTTTCAGTGCTCGCAGGAGTTCTAGGACAAATCAAAACAAAAGCATGGGAAATTCCCAGGTTGCTGGAGGTTTGGTTTGTTTAAAGAACGCGTTGTACTTTCTAGGAGTCTAGGCGGTGTAGTTTGCGAAATCAGTAGATGGTTCCTGAGTAATTAAAGCATCAACCTTGAGGATGTATCTAGGTCTTCAGGAAACAAATAAGCTACTTGCCTTTCTGGTTTATACCCTATCTAACCAGAGATTTCTCACCTTGTGATATCCCCAGGAGCCAGACTGGATCTGGAAACTCAAAAAGTAGTGTCACCCATGTACGCTGACATTCGTTTCTTTGGAAATTTGACCACGCCCTCAGACGTGGAGCCTAGTAGCAAAATGGAAGGGATCATTGATCCTAAATTGGGACCTTTTTAGATGAAAACTGGAAGGAGGAAGGGTGGTGAGAAACTATGGTTAAAGTATCCACTTGAAAGAGCATTACTGAAGCTAAGTAACTTATCTTCTGATGGATACTTCTAACTGCAGATTCCTCACCATGTAAATAGATACCAAAGCAGTACCTCTCAAAGTAGGGGGTCTGTGAAATAGCTCAGATCAAAAAATCTTGCCGAACTGAAAGGGCAAAATGCCCACCTAGACATACATGACTGTTGAGGCAATTGTTCTTCGCGAACATGCGCACTGATGTCCAAGTTGTAGCCTGACAGACATCCAGGACAGGCACTCCGCATGCCAACACAGTAGTAACAGCCCTTGGCTCTAGTGCCATGAGCCCTGAGGCCTTCTGGAGCCAGCACAAAAATATAAGTTTTCCCTCATTGACCAAAATACTTCAATAATGACATGCTTCCAATTCTTTATATTCCATTTTTAAAGTACATTGGTAACAAACACGAATAGTTCTTTTTTTACTTTTTATTTGCACAAAATATTTTTTTTTATATCAATCTTTTTTTATAAGAGATTCATTTTATCTTTTGTATGTATCAAAAAAGTATTTCTTTTAATTTCTTTTTTCACATTATTTCATAGTTTCTATATGTGAATACATCATAGAAAAATCACCATCAAAAAGCATGATTACTCCAATACAATATATACATAATAAAAAACACAATATTAAGAACAATAACAATCCACAAAAGATACACCCCTGGATGCACAACAATCTCGCAACAATCATACCATTACAACCTCACACTCACTAAATCCACTCAAACAATATCTGTACACGGACGAGATCTAAATGACAAAGAAAATCTCTGCCAAAAGATAAATCTCGAATGACGAGCATGAGATTCGCACTAGGTCGACGCGCGTTTTGGTGGTTAAATACCACCTTCCTCAGGACCTTTCCAGATATGGCCTTTCACTTCCCAGGGGACCTATAAATATATAAAATATATGTCACCAAAGATGTACTAACACAAAACAAAGAGCACTAAGTACACCCAAATTTAGCTACCCAATATAGACCTTCATATGTGACTGAGGAACATATACACATTAATCACGTGCTGCTTTTATATTAACGTATTAAAGCCAGGAGGATTAAGGTATCACATTTATTACCACAGCCCTCCTTGCATGTATAAAAGCTTATTCTTCATGTTCTAATTCATAAGACAAAGTAGAAAAAGGAAAAGTCAAATAAGAGGGGAAAGCAATGTATAATTCAAATTAAAAAGTCAAGAATGCGAAGCACCATCGCCAAAGCACCTACAAGAAACCTATGGACCCCACTGTGTATAAACACTAAGCGTCTCCTACATCATTTTGTCACATCCCTGTTACTTTACTTACATGCTACAAGGAGAAGGACTTTCTTTAAACTTAATTCTTTGTTTTCAAACTGCAACAAAACATTATGCAGGATAAAGTCAGATTGCCAAGAGAACCCTTTATAAGGTATCTGAAATCAGACATTCAATAATTAGCTACAGCGCTAGATCTCATCAGATAAACGTAGCCAAGACCACCTATCGGGGGGGGGGGCATCTTGCCAGCTAATTTTAGGAAGGTATCCTCTTCTTTCTGAGAGGTAATATCCTTGAGTATTATGGGCTGAAATGTGCTTCCAGTAGAGCTATGGAGAACAAGCAAGGAGCCCCTGATTACCACAGTTTAAACCCACCTTGATCATAGGGATTTTATTCACTCAAGAAATTATACTAACCTTTTTTGTTAGAACGAGTGAGTGCGATAGTCTACATCTGATTAATTCATATATTTCTCTTGAATATGGCATAATGTACGCCTTAGTGATCAGGATCCCAGCCTGTCAGAAATAATAGATATGATTGAAAAACAGGCATAATGATTTGTTGCAGTTTGAAAACAAAGAATTAAGTTTAAAGAATGTCCTTCTCCTTGTAGCATGTAAGTAAAGTAACAGGGATGTGACAAAATGATGTAGGAGATTTCTACTTTGTCTTATGAATTAGAACATGAAGAATGAGCTTTTATATCTGCAAGGAGGGCTGTGGTAATAAATGTGATACCTTAGTCCTCCTGGCTTTAATACGTTGATATAAAAGCAGCAAGGGATTAATGTGTATATGTTCATCAGTCACATATGAAGGTCTATGTTGGGTAGCTAAATTTGGGTGTACTTAGTGCTCTTTGTTTTGTGTTAGTACATCTTTGGTGACATATATTTTATATATTTATAGGTCCCCTGGGAAGTGAAAGGCCATATCTGGAAAGGTCCTGAGGAAGGTGGTATTTAACCACCGAAACACGCGTCGACCTAGTGCAGAATCTCATGCTTGTCATTTGAGATTTATCTTTTGGCAGAGATTTTCTTTGTCATTTAGATCTCGTCCACGTACAGATATTGTTTGAGTGGATTTAGTGAGAGTGAGGTTGTAATGGTATGATTGTTGCGAGATTGTTGTGCATCCAGGGGTGTATCTTTTGTGGATTGTCATTGTTTCTAATATTGTGTTTTTTATTATGTATATATTGTATTGGAGTAATCATGCTTTTTTGATGGTGATTTTTCTATGATGTATTCACATATAGAAACTATGAAATAATGTGAAAAAAGAAATGAAAAGAAATACTTTTTTGATACATACAAAAGATAAAATGAATCTCTTATAAAAAAAGATTGATATAAAAAAAGAAATATTTCGTGCAAATAAAAAATTAAAAAATAACTATTCGTGTTTGTCCCCAATGTAAACGGATTATAAAGAATTGGAAGCATGTGATTATTGAAGTATTTTGGTCAATGAGGAAAAACTTATATTTTTGTGCCTATTCATTCCCCTCCTTCCCTGACCTACTTTAATCCTGAGGGGATCCCTTTATTTCTGCTATTGGCCTTCTGAAGCCAGCTTCTTAGACGGTGCATAGCGGATCTTAATACAAAGAACTATTCATTGTGATATGGCCTGCTTCTGCACCGCCTTGCCTTTCTTTGCTCCAGAGAACCCCACAAAGAGCTCATTGTCCTTTTGTACAATTGATGTAAATGCTCAACAGTCTCTTGGAGCCCTAGCCATGGAGTCTCTCTTCCTTTTTCAAGGGAGCAAAGGATGTCAGAAGAGTGATAGCTTGTCCGACATGAAAAGGCTTGACTACCTTCAGCAGGAACACCGCATGAGTTCTTAACACCAGTTTGTCTGGAAAAAAGTTTACGGTGGTATAAGGTGGCTGGACCAAGAGGGCCTGAAGCTCACTCAGGCAACGGGTGGATGGTATCGCAAGTGGAAAAAAACACTTTTAATGTCTTGACTTGAACTTGGACAAATGTACATCGGCTCGAAAGGCGTGCACATCAAAAGAGTGAGAACCAATTTAAGTCCCAGGGTTGACTCTGCAGGTGGACGCCTTCACCACCGATCACTCCGGAGTGGACGCTAGGTCTTGATTATGGCGATGGGCGACCTGTCAATTGATCAGAGTTTGAAGTTGTTGCAGTGGGCAATTGTCTTACCAATGGTATGGTGTCAAAATCAGAGGGATTAAGCATTGGCTGTTCCGTATTAGGATCCGCAAGCTTCCATGTTCGAGGTTAAGATGAATTTGGCTTGGGGTCGGACTTTACACTAGCATGTGCATCAGGCGCGCAACACCCATTGGGCTCACCGGGCTTCAGCCCCCCCCCCCCCGTTGTGTGTGTCAGCCTGGGCTGACACAGCTTCGCGACTGGCAACGTCTAATTGGAGCCGCACCCGAGTACTTTACAGGTCTGTAAAAGACCATTTAAATGTAAATGAGGCTTTTGTTATGTTTTCACCGCTTCTTACAGCCACTCTGGTTACGGCTGGAAGAATTAGCCCCCCCAAATCTTTTTCAGCCCCCCGAAATTCGGCTCTAGTTGCCCGCCTGATGTGCATACTGTGCCAGTGGCTTTCGTGTCGATGTGTTAATCATGTCGATGTCCAAGTACCAGATCAGAAATCTAAACAGATGCTGGTGTGGAACCCGAAGCCAGTTCAAGTGACACAGATGGCACTGAGGACAGATCTGCTGCCTGTAACCCAACTGGAGGACCCTGAAGACCCTGGAGCCAGAAGGGGTGCCAGAGGAAGCCAGAAACATGCTGAAGATGTGCAGCATGGCCTCTATAAAGACTTCGACCTACTGTAATTTTTTCCGCAGATACCAGGTGCATCCAGATCAGGGTTGGAATCGACTCCTCCTGAGAACAGGAGCAAGACTTGTAGGAAGGTTGACACCCTCATTCTTTCTTTGGAGGACCCATTTGGGCTTTTTGTCCCACTTGGGCTTCCTGTGTTTCTTTGATCTGATGCTGTAACAAATTTGGTCATGCGAACAGGTCTGCATTCTCGAATTTGGCACATGAAGGCAATCTTGAGGTGTTTTGCGATGTGGAGCTTTGCTTCACGTTCTTGGATGGCTTCTAGGTTTATCTTTGCTCAGTCATCGCAGGCACAAGAGTTCTGCCCCAAACCCACACAACTGAGGCACACCATGTCACAGACATCTATTTGCGATAGTCCCTACAACGATTAAAACCTGTAGTCCTGGAGGGGAGGGGGACATGTTTCCTAGCACACTGGAAAATTTTAAAGAAATCTCTTTAAAAAAAATGAAGAAAAGAGGAGAGGAGCCCCGGATCCACATTTGAGGTCATGGAAAGAAAGGAACTGACGTCAGCCATGCTTGGGTGGCTTATATGTGGCTACACTTGCCACTTCCCGAGCAGACGGAGGTCGGTGTGGAGTTACACTACTCTACCTACCAGTACTCAGAGGCAATGGTTTTTGAGTTTCCATATCCAGTCTGATACCTGGGGATATTCACAAGATGAGGAATCTGTGGTTATAAGTATCCATCAGAAAGAGAAAATAATTGCTTGGGGTGGGAAAATTGAGCGAGATGGGACCGTAATTTAAGTAGTGTATTGGATTACTGTAAACTAGCAAGGATGTTCAAAATGCGGTGTTATGGTCCATAGTAGTTGTCTTTATAGGTTCATCTAGGGTTAGTCCCAGAAATAAAGGTAATGTTGTGTAAACAGAGCACTGAAGTTAGACTTCTTTACCTACATGGAGCTGCATCTTTCTTATAAGACTGGTGCAGTTCTTGCTGCTGCTGTTGATAGGTACAAGGGATGATTTGTCCTTCTCTGAACCTTTGCTATATAACAATTACTAATCCTGCTTTCATGTCATTAGAACACTTCCATTTCCACATCTTTTCCTTATCTAATGTTTGATATTTTTCTGCTTGATGCAAATAAAATGGATTTCATACACAAATATACAGCGAAAACATAATACAAACCTTAGTTTGTAGTCCGACATACACCACTGTTAAGAAGCTGTGAAACGTCTATGATTTCCAGGGGCACCCTGGTACTTGTTTTAATGTGACATTAATAATGGCAAATACATTACAATAACGTTCATGTTTCTCTTAAAATCCAACAGGCGAAAGCCCTCTGGAGATCCCTGTGAAGCAAGAGCGTCAGGAGGAATTCATAGAACGACCAAAGACATTTCCCCGGCCATCAAGCAGGAATCTCTTAAAGCATCACTTCAAGAAAGAAGGTCCACGCTCACCTGCATTGCTGAAGAGAAAGTCATTGGTAAACGTCTGGCTTTCTGATCGCAAAGCTGAAGCTGGGAAAGTTACCATTGAGCACAAGAAAAGCAAAGGCATTGGGCGCCATTGGTGTGTGGACTGTGGTAAAAGCTTTTGTAAGAAGTCAAAGCTGGCCCAGCACCAGAGGACCCACACTGGGGAGAAGCCTTATTCATGCAACAGATGCGAGAAGCACTTCAGTCAGAGGTCGTCTCTTATGCAGCATCAGAGAGTCCACACTGGAGAAAGGCCCTTTCTATGTCCTGTCTGTGAGAAAGGCTTCAGCCACAGCTCTGCCCTCACCAAGCACTACAGAACCCACACAGGAGAGAGGCCATATACATGCACTCAGTGCAGTAAATCATTTGCTGTCTGTTCCACCCTTAAATTGCACCAGAGAAGTCATACTGGAGAGAGGCCTTATGCCTGCCCAGTCTGTGGGAAAACCTTTAGAAACAGCTCAAAAGTGAATAGGCACTTGAGAATTCATACTGGTGAGAGGCCCCACAAATGTGCAGAATGCAATAAATGTTTCACCCAGAGATCTACGCTTGTTCAGCACCTGAGGACACATGCCGCGGAGAGACCCCACAAGTGCAAGGAATGTGACAAGAGCTACTGCCAAAAATCGGACCTCACAAAACATCAGCGTCTACACACAGGGGAGCGACCGTATCAGTGCACTGAATGCGACCGTAGCTTTAGCCAGAGCTCAGCCTTTACCAAGCACCGGAGGACACACACAGGTGAGAGACCCTATAAGTGCACCAACTGCCCCAAGGCTTTCACACGTAGCTCTGCCCTAATCAAACATCAGCGTTCCCACACTGGGGAGAGGCCATTCAGATGCGTAGACTGCGGCAAATACTTTCGTCATATGGAGACCTTAAAAGTTCACCGGCGTTCCCACGCTGCTGTTCCACCATTTGATTACACTGAATGTTAGAAACTTTTTTTGATTGTACTTTCCTTTTCAGAAACTTTCATATTCACTTTGGAGAAGGGCCTGGACCATCAACTGTAATGCCAATTTGAGTGTTGGCTTAGTGCAGCATGCGGCAGAGGTCATGGAGGAGAATGTTCAAGTTCAGATTGCATTGAATCCTATACCATTTTTATAATTCAAACCATATTTATTGTTGCTTAAGGAAATTTTACAATGATGGTGTGTCAACTTTTAAACTTAGCTGTCTTAAGATGTCTTTAGATGTCTTAAGTATTACATCAATATATAAAGAGTTTGAATATTGTTATGTGTATTTCTTAGCTCTGAGCTATTGCACGCTTGTTTTACATATCAAAACAGTGATTTCAAGTCAATGGTCCACAGCTAAATACTGAAGTCAGGAATTAAATATTTCCTAGCTTTCGTAACGGAAAGTTCCAATTCTATTAAAGAAACGGAGGCAAGGATTACACTGTATTCTCTCTTCAATTTATTAACTGCAGCCAGTAGGCGAACAGCAGAAAAGACTTGGGGCCCGATGTAGGTAATATTTTTTTACCACTTCTTAAATACCGAATGATACCGAATCGGTATTTAAGAAGTGGTAAAATAGAGGGGGGGGGATGTAGGTAATTTAGACTCGGTAAATACCGAATCGTTAAGATTCGGTATTTACAGATTCTGTAAATACAGAATCGGTAATGCCCATTGATTCCAATGGGCATTGAAGCCCATAGGAATCAATGGGCATTACCGAATCGGTATTTACCGATTCGGTAAATACCGATTTCAGCAAGGGTGCAGGGGGTGTCACTTTGACACCCTCTGGCACCCCAATTCCGGACTTGTGTACCATGTGGCACACAGACATGCCCTAAGGGCATGTCTGTGTGTCACATTGCACAGGTGTGCATGCACAGATGTGCATGCACACCTGAATTCGGTATTTTACCACCCAATAGGATTGGGTGGTAAAATACCGATTCTGAAGGGCCAGTGGCACTCTTAGGAGTGCCACCTACATGTGGATTCACCGAATCTGTAAATATACCGATTCGGTATTTTACCGATTCTGTAAATTTACCGATTCGGTAAATTTACAGAATCGGTAAAACATAGGCCCCCTACATCTGAAAACCCATGGCCGGTAAATGGCCACCTACATCGGGCCCTTAATTTCCCAAAAACTTTAGTAAACCTCAACATACCAACAAAGAAACAATGTCCAATCAAATGATTCCTGGAACACTTGATAGTCCTATGTTGCTGCATTCTCTTTCTCCCTGCGACTGCAGACGAATAGTGACGTGCTATTCCAGTTTCGCCCCATCAGATCCTGGAGGAGAAATGTGTATGTAACTGGAAATTCAAACAGACTACATAACAAACCAGTTCTGGACCACGTAGTCCATGTTCTACACTTAGCATTACACTGAATATATTCCAAAATAAAATTCATACATACTCACCTTAACGTGAACCCATCTGATTGTAGAGAAGGGAGAAGTCCGATTACGGGTGGGTTAATCCTCACCTCTGTGTCCTTAATGGAATTTAAACTTTCCATTATAAAAGCGAGGACATTTTTCATTTTATGTCAGGACCGCAGGCTAGGATTATGCTAGTTTAAAGCTTATCCACAACCAGCAAAGCAATACATGGGACTGGTTTGAAGTGAAATCTATTAAAGGTCGAATTTAAAGGCCAGTCCGCTGCATTGAGGATATCCTCCAGGCTGGCTTTTAGGGCAAACACTTTCGATGCCATAGCCCCTCTGGCTGAGAGGGCCCCTAATACGGTGGTATCAATACCAGCTTCCTGCATGGCCAATCTAACCCATCTGTTGTTGGTAGGAGAGGAGACTCCTTGTATGGTTTCCTTAGTGCAATCAACAATTGTAGTTCCTCATGGGGGCGGATTTCCACCGTGACAGCTTCATAACAATTTATACATTCCTGAACACATGTCTTTGAAGACTCTGGAAAGAGGGGTAATTAACCAAGCGAGAATTGCATTTTTTATGTCTTGAAATATGGAAAGTAACGCCTTCTGGGGTGAATACGCTACGTGTAATGTCCAGTGCTCTGACGTTCGACCCCCGTCTGCAGGAAACAAAACAGAGAAGAGTGGCTAGCTTAGCCGACAACTCTTTCAGAGAAAGGTTCTTATTGGACTGCCAAGATAAGAACAGGTTGACGACCTTGTTGACTTCCCATAAAACAGTGGACCTGGGCTCCGTGGGGAGATCAAGGCAAATGCCTTGCAGAACCTTACACACCAAAGGAGTCAAGTCAATACAAGCTTTGTTCGATTAATTAAAATCATAAAAGCATTTCCTACACAAATATACAAATAACAATTCCATATGATAAAAACATTTCATGTAAATAATTTAGTTAAAAAGGAGGAGCATAAAAGAGAACAATTTCATATAATTACATGGGATAGTGCACTAATGCAAATCATCAGAATGGCTAATGGTCAGTAGATTTAAATGCATATCATGGAACGATTGACTTCAATTGTTTAGACTTAATACGTGTAGCTGCGACTAAAAAACTTGCAACCCCGAATATTACTTTAGTGCTACTTAGGAGCTGTAGGTAGCGGAGAGCGGGTCGAACTTGTATAAACCCTGCTTCTCTCAGAATAGGTAGTAAAAACTGTTTCCTACATTCCTCGTAGTGGCTGCAAAACATAATAAAGTGCATCAGGGTTTGTTCAGAAAAATTATCGCAGCTACAGGGGATAGAAGGATCTAATTTACCCCATACTGGGTAATTCCCCAAGGAATATTGAATAATATTCAGTCTAAATCTTACAAGGAGATTACGATGGAAGGGCCGAGACACAATGGACAAGTAGGGTTCCAATTTCGGGGTAGTCTGCAGTATATAATTGGCTCTTACTCCCTGTTTTTGGAGCTCTACTTCCTCCCGTTCCATCAATCTACGTTCCAGAAAATTATTCTTAATCCATTGCACATCACCTCTCTTGATGGTATTCGGGGCAGAATATAATTCAGGCCTACCGAATTTATAAAACATATTTTTAATATAGACCAACCATGGAATTTTATTCACTTTATCCAGTGCTAGGCAGTCTGTTAGAATGGAGTGATTTAGACTGATTTCTGGGTTCAGCCAGGTCTTGGCCCAACAGATCAAAGGAGCTAGCTGTAATTGGTCACTGATGAAGCCTAGACCCAACTCTGTATGAACTGAAAGCACTGGAGTTGATTGGGGGACCACTAAGAGGGATCTGAGAAACTTATTTTCTACCACCTGTAGTTTGTCTTGTGGTAGGTAGCCCCATAATGAAGCACCATACCTGGCGATAGAAAGGCTTTTTGACTTGTAAACTATCAGTAGTGCTTCTATTGGACGTGAGCCTAACCGTTTCGCAAAGCCCAGTAGAGCAGAAGTGGATCTAGTGACAGGTAAGCCTTTAGCGTTTAGTTGTGGCCTCCAGGTACCCTTTTCGTCGAACAAGACCCCCAAATAGGTAAAGACTGGAACTTTGGTGATTTCTTCATCTTTACATAGGAACTTTTTTACCTTAACACTTTTTAGACGTTTCCCTGCGATCATTACATGCGATTTTTTGTTGTTAATCTGTAAATCAAGGGAAGACATGAACACCCCAAAATCATCCAGGAGTCTCTGTAGCCCCATCCCAGTACGGGCTAACAATACTGCGTCGTCCGCGTAGAGGAGCACCGGAACTGTGTACTCCCCCACGCGGGGGACATCAGATGTGGACCCCTTCAGGGCAGATTCAAAGGAATTTATATATAAAGTAAATAGGAGGGGTGCCAAGATGCACCCCTGCCTTACTCCCCGTTTTGATCTAAAAAAGCTAGTAGTGTCTCCCTCTCTATTAGTTCTGATAGAGGCACGGAGATCTTGGTGCAGGGTCGCTAGGTAATTTACCAAAGATGGGTCTATCCCTATGTTAGCTAAAATCGCCCAAAGTTTAGATCGATTGACCAAGTCGAAAGCCGACGAAAGATCCATGAATGCCATATATAAATGACCCTCCTTAGCCAGGGTATATTTGCTTATTAACATATGAAGGTTTAGGCATTGATCTAGGGTGCCCCTTCCAGCCCTAAACCCATATTGTAAATCAGAAAGGACCCTCCTCTCTTCCAGTTGGTCTCTGAGTCTCTGCAGAATGACTCTGCCCAAGATTTTAACGGCAGAGTCAATCAGAGAGATCGGCCTGTAGCAGGCAGGGTCGTTTCTTGAACCCTTTTTAAATACGGGTATTATAGATGAATTTGCCCATGATGAGGGTAACCCCGAGGTGACTGTGGAGTTAAATACGTTTGTGAGTGTTTTGGTCCAAAACTCCACAGGGGACCTATAAAGGTCTGCGGGCACACCGTCTGGGCCCGGGGCCTTGTTTTTAGTCATCTCTGTAATAGCCCTATGTACTTCCAATTCATTGAAGCTTAAAGAGGGGGCAGCTCCAATTTCTATGGGATTAACTATAGAAATATACTCTTCAGCACGGTCATATATTTTGCTGAAGTGTGCAACCCATGCCTCGTCAGGTATCACGGAGTCCAGCACCTTGTTGTTTGTATCGCTAAAGTAAGGGTGGTTAATCACAGCCCAAAATTTGGAGCTGTCTCTAAGTACATCAATTGAGATAAGGTCTTCCCAAGCCTCCTTTTTAATGCATTTTTTACGGTTCTCCGTGGCTAATTTATAGTTTTTCCTAAGTGCAGCCACCAGCTCTTTATTTCTTGGATTTTCCTTTAATGCATAGATAAGTTCTTTATGGGCTTTTGAGCACATCTCATCAAACCACCTTGGCTGGACAAGGCCATCCCCCTTCTTTTTACATTTCAATTGGAGTTTAACTTGAGCACAAATATTGGAAAAAGAATTTAAAACCACCTTACCATCCGCCTGATTATCTAAGCAAATTGCCATATCTTCCTTTACTTTGTTCTCTAGTTCCAGCATAAAAGTGTCTGGGACCACCTTGGCCCAATTTAATCTCCTCCCCTGGTCTTTAGGAATAAGTTTATCAGAGTTACTTTCCTCAATGTCCCTTTGATTATCAGACTCCCACCCCTTATTTAGAGACATAATCAGAGGATTATGATCACTAAAAACTGAGGCTGCAATCTCAATAGAGGAACACTCACAAACTATGCCAGGGGAAACGAAAATATAATCGATTACAGTCTCCACCTCTCCTCCTACGAAGGTCGGGGCCCTTTCCTCCCCACCGCAACCTTCAACTTCGTATAAATTGGTATTAGCAAGGAGTTCTTCCAACAACTCACCCTGGGGCGAGTGTTCGAAGTGGGTAGAGATTGAACCAGGTGGACCTGTATTTAGTTTAGCCAAGCAGTCCCAGGCACAGGGGTGTATATTAAAATCTCCCATTAGGATTACGTCGAATAAAGCATTTTGTGTTGTTTTATAATGATCTAAAAAAGAGGCCAGTGTATTCAGGTGTATGTGATGTGTGTCCTTCTCTGGCGCATTATAAAAATTCAAAAGTAGAATCTTTGGGTGTTTAGGATGACACCATTCTAGACCTTGTAGGTTGTTCGAAAGCAGTCCTAGATCAGTAAATGAACCTGGGAGTCTGAGTGAAGTTAGAATATATAGACCACCTTTAGATCTCCTGCCCAGACCGGGGGTAGCCTAAGGATGTTCCCCCACCGGATGACCCCCTATTGGCGAGTGACCCGCTGAGATGGCCAATCTGAATGTGTTGATGGATCTATATGCCAACCCATCTGATGGCAGATAAGCCAGGAAGATCAAAATGTGGACAATGTCTTCCCCCATGGGATCCAGATGTCTCTGATGGCACCAGCACAGCCATCTAGCCCATGGCGAACGATAAAGCTTGACAGTGCTGTCAGCCCACGCCTTGGAAAGGAGTGACACAGCCTTTCCCGAAAGGCTTGGGATTTTCCATCATTTCCTGTAATTCTCCATGCTATAAGAGACCGAGAGACCTCCAACACTAGATAATGGGGATTCCCCTCCGGGTCCCTGAGGAGATATGGAAACATGGGAAGAAAGGTTGGAGAATCCCAATAAAGTTCCTTATGAACCAGATACCAGGCTTGCAATTTCCAAGTCGGGAGTCAACAGGACAATGTCCACAACTTGTCAGTCAGTCAGTCAGTATAGCTTTATTCGATTTTGGTTTAAAATCATAAAAGCGTACAGATAAAATCAGTTACAGATAAAAACATACATACAATGACATAATATTTGAAGTAAAAAAAAAAAAAAAAAATCCCCAACCCGTGGGGATAAATAACTTAATTATAGCGATCTTTTCACAGGTTGAGCTTAGATCAAACAGTAATTAATAGGGGTTCAAATACTTGGGACTATAAAACGGTGATTCCTGTCTGGTATAGGACGGAAAGCTACGGCCACTCTGTACATGGAGTCATCTGCGCATTATCATGTTGCAGCCTACCTTTAGGCTAGATGTGGGGATGGATGACATTCTAGGGTAAAAATCATGCAGATCCCAGACGGAGATTGGGCCATTACCCACTTGGGGTGCACAGGTACGCAGATATGGGACGATGTTTCTCTGCCTAAATCTAACCAGTTCTAAGTCACCATCAATGTCTTTTGGGAGGGAACCCAACCAACACACCCTTCTGACACTCACTATTGTACCCTCAAGGTTAGGTCCACAACTTGTCATCGGACCTGGGCTAAGAGGCGCATGATCATCGCAAACGCAGGGAAGACATAGCCCTTTTCCTGCAGGCGCCACTGGAGGAAAGTGTCCATTGCCGCTAGGGTAAGTATTTTAGGAGCTGCTGGTCCAGGCAGGGCGTAAAAAGATCAGTTGTGAAAGGACCACATCTGCCACGAAGGGCCTGTAACAACGATAGGTGTAAGCAGCAAAGGCTCACATCCTGGAGGTGTAGGGAGTGCCAGTCGGCTACCTGATTGACCGCTCCTGGGAGATGTTCCGCTGACACTGAGATCTGATGCGCTAGGCAATAGTCCCCAAACATCTGGGCCAAATCCAACTAGTTCTTGGATCAAGGGGCCCTAAGGTGGTTTATGTAGTGGACTGCTGCTACGTTGTCCATCTCGGGGAGGGCACAGCACCGAGCACAACCCCTGTTCCTGCACCGGACAGTGAACGATCCGGCCAAGAGTTCTAGGCAATTGATGTGCATGGGCTGTACATGAGAAGACCATGGACCGCCAGTGGAGAAATCCCCACGTCTTGCTCCCCAACCTGTGCCACTGGTGTGGGACTCCATGACCATATCTGGGCCGTTCCAGGTTTCCATATGAGCCAGCCACCACTGGATTTTCTCTAGAGCTGCTTCCGACGGAAGGACCATTTGGGAGTAAGTGAGGCCTCTACTGAGACGAAAAGGCTTTCAACTGCTGGAGGACACAATAGTTTAGAAGCCTCGGAAAAATAGCTCGGATGGAGTATGACAGAAGTCTTACCACCCTCTCTATCTTGGGTAGGGAGGTGAAATATCTGGCTGCCAGACGGTGCAGCTCGTGTTTGATCTTGATCATCTTCCTGGAGGGAAGACTGAGGGTGGCTCGGCACGAGTCCACTACAAACCCCTGTAACACCAGTGACTGAAATGGGGCCAGAATTGACTTCTGTTGGTTTATAATGAAGCTGAAGGACTCCAGGAGAGAGACTGTCATCTGAAGATGCTGCAAGAGGGTCATAGGACACTGATCCATAAGGACTATGTCACCTAGGAATATGATGAGGCAAACTCCTGGGCCCTGAGAGCCTCTACCACTGTGCGCATTACCTTGGTAAAGCACAACCGGGCAGACGACAGAACGAAGGGAACAGTGGCGATCTCAAACGTATCCCCTCGCCAATGAAAGTGGAGGACATGGCAGTGAGGAAGAAAAATTGGGATGGTTAAGTAGGTGCCCTTGAGGTCCAAACATAACATCCAATTGTTGGGGAGAAGGAAATCCCACTATAGATGGATGCTCTCCATCTGGAAGTGGCGGTAAACCAACCACTTGTTGAACTCCTTCAGATTGATCAGCGGGTGTTGGGCGCCCCCTCTCTTGTCCAATATTAAGAGATTACTCAAAAAGCCTCTTGGTTGAGGAGAGGATCGTATTATGGCCTTTTTGCGTTGTAATTCCAATACCTCCACGTCCACTAGCTTGCCATGAGTGAGATAGACAACCAGAGGAATGGGGGACCATCCCTGGACAGGGGAGACGTAAAACTCTATGTGGAATCCCTGTACTGTTTGAAGGACCCAAGAGTCTGCGGTAAGGGCCTCCCAGTTGTGGACACATTTCTGAAGTCTGCCCCCAAAGCCTGATGAGGGAAAGGCTGAACACTCACCTTGATTGGCTCCACGGTTGCCAATGCCGCGGTGTTCACCTCTCATGCCTCGATGTGAGGGGTTTCCTCTGGTGGGATTAAAGTTGCCAAACTGAGGTGTCTTGGTATTGCCCCCTCTTGGCGCTGTATCCTTTGCTAGAGGCTATGTGATGGTCGCAGCAGCCAAACGCCCCGTGCTTCTGCCAGTCCTGGAGAAATCCTACAGAGTAAAAATTTGTTTTACTGACACCTGTGCCTTGTCCAGTGAGTTGAAGGTTTGGATGAACTTTCCTAACTCCCGGACAAATGGGTCACCAAACAACCCCCTTGGGCAGAAGGGACAGCCTTCGATGTGGCGAGGTCCTTCAATTATGGTGTCAAACTTGATGTGGAGTGAATGGTGCCGCTTGTGGAGATGGCGCAGTTTGCCTTCCCTAATAAGATATTGGCCCTTTGGGCCCAGCCTGATGAGATCTCAGGGTAAATCAGATCCCCGATGCCGTGTCGCTTTCGCCATATCTAGAATGCGAGTCAGCCAACCTGAGATGCCCAGAAGCTTGTCCTGGCAAGCTCACCAGGGTCGATCGATCCCCTTCTTGGGATCGTGCATGAATTTACCCAGAAAGGTAGCCATACGCTCATCAGTGTTGAGTGTGACCACCACCTTGTTCCGTAGGGCGGGGAGGAGCACTCTGCACGCAGGCAGTTGCACACTTCTTTATCCAGCGTTTTACAAAGCTGACCCTCGGCAAAAGCTGCAACTTTCCCTGTCGGGTTCTATTATGAGGAGTGCAGGTACACCAAACTCTCCGGCTGTCGGAGTTGGGCATGGGAGTCTTGTCCGTCTACATGTCTTGGGTGTCATTGGGAGGAGGGGCATCACGGCCATAACCCTGGCTCGTTCTCAGCATCTACGCCTAAGGGAGAATCAAACCCTTGTGGGGGCATGGGTGGACAGGAGGAAAATGAGGACCGTGTCAGTTGCAACCTGAAAGTCCAGGTTCATTGGAAGCCAAGGGCAGAGGTCGAATGTGGTCCATAAAGGCCCGCTTCAATCTATCAAAAGTGTTGAGGTCAACGCAGGGCACGGGATCTCTTTTATGTTTGTGGAGCGGTACTGGTGGGGTGGGCTTTCCTGGAGGTAAGCCTTAGGGGGCCTTCCCTCCCAGGGAAGGGTTTGAAACAATGCTCTGCATATTGCAGCAACTTCCTCTCCGGGGGGAGCGGGCACCACCTGCAGAACCACTTTCGAAATAGAGGCGTCCACGACCTCACAAAAGATACGTGGGGAGTTAGGTGACACTATCCTCTTCCTGGTAAGCCTCCTCCACATCACCCATTATTGAGGGGGACGGTAATCCAGGCCTAAGGCTATAGTGCAGTCTGTCATATCAGAGCTGGGGTCTCCGGCCAGTCAATGAGGGATTATCAGGTGGGGGGGTCTCCCATCACTGTATGGCATTCCAGGGGATAGTAACAGATTTGTTAGGCCGTGCAGGACACCACACACCCCCTATATTCAATGGGGTAACGGACACACCTGGACTAGTGTCCCAATGCTCACTGGCAACAATCGTGCTAAGCGCTGACACTACATACTCCTCCTGAGGGTGTAGGAGCTCCAGGCTTATGGGGCACAGCACTACAAGCAGAAGCTGCGCACCTGGCTGGCTGCGCTGTTATTTTCGAGGCAATTAAGACGTGTGCCGGTGCGGGGTAGCAACACGTGCTCAGTGGGATATTAAGATTGCGGTTCCCTCTGGTGGCCGGTAGGCCACACCGCAAGGCCCCAGGTGCCGCAACGCTTACAGAAAACAAACAGCGGCCATGGAGGAGCGACTAGCCTTCCTTCTACCGCTCAATATTGGCAAATATAAGCAGTTAGTAAATTAGTGAAAACCGAACAAAATTCACAATAAACGTGTAATAAATCAAAAAATAATGAGGCCAAAGGATGGAGGCACTAAACTAAGCTGCGGAGCAGCGAAGGAAGAGGAGGCAGCAACAGAGGACTATCAAGGGGTCGTGGATCATTTGATTGGACATGGTTTGTTTGTTGGAACGTTCACTTTTCCCTAAGATGTTTGGGAAATGAAGTCTCTTTTGCTGTTCACCTAATGGCTGCTGTTAATAAAGTGAAGAGAGAATACAGCGTAATCCTCGCCTCCAGTCCTGAATTGTGCAAACACCATCACTCTTTACGTTCTTCGAGCATCAGTTGTACTCATAGAGAATAGCATTTGTGATCAACTCACAAATTGCTTCACAGCCCCACACCTAATTTCTCCATATGTTTTTGTGTCCTAGCTCCTTTCTAGACCACCACATGGTACATTTTTCAGAGGCAAATATAAAGTATTAAAATAACATGGCTGTATTATTGCACTGGCACGATAAAGCTGCACAGAGGGCATAAATCTGCAATTTCTAATACAACCCACGATTACAGTGAAAACTCTCAATAAGTGATGTAGTATGCATGCTACTTAAGGAAGCCCAACATTCAAATCAATCCTCATCGCAATCAGGAGTAATGTCTGTAAGTCTCTAGTATGCTCAGCACAGGTATGTACCTACAACAGACACATGGTGCAGCTAAAGCTTACTTATTTGAGTGTTTTGAAAAGTGGCAGTATTGGGATTTTAACACATTTTAAAGCTCAACTGAAGGGTTTCAAGATACAGAGGTAGGGACTATTACCTTGTACATTGTCTCACGTGTGACTGGAGTTTTACCTGTAGCAGACAAGCATGTTAAGAGTCAATTCATTTCCCTTTAGGTGTGAAGCATTGTGACCCACTAGTCACGGCAGGATAGTCTGAAAAAGGTGTTTTCAAGTTTTTCCAGCAAATTAGTTAGTTTCGTTGCTCATGCTTTGTTAAGCGTGTTTAGCAACAATAGGTGCTGTATCCTTTCTTATATCTTTTTTCTTCATTTGGCCTTGGCCCGTATAATTGCATTAATGTTTGGACAGGAGACTTCTGACAGGGATGTAATGCAGGGTATGTGTTTTTTTCAGTTGCTACCTTAGGCACTTCACTAAGAAAGCTTTGTGGTGATGCACACTATTGTTTACTGTTTTCTTTGCTCCAAAAAGCCACAGTCACTTATATCAAGCTTGGAGTTATTTGATTCTGTTTCTTAATGTTGAAAAACATCCTGGCTACTTAGTTTTGCTTCTCTTTTTTTATTTTATTGGCTTCTCTCTTCATTTATGTTGCAGTGACACAAGCCCTACTTGACGTTATGTAATTGGTTGCAACCTACTTGTGGACTGAAGCAGGGGGAGAATGTTCAGGGTCATGCTCGATTGTAGGTTCCTTCCTTTTACCACTGTGTTTACTTAGGAAAGAGAGAATTACTGATATCCTGGAAAAACAGAACACTAAGGTAGGGTGACCAGGCATCCCCGTTTGGCCAGGACAATCCCTGTTTTTAACCATCTGTCCCAGCCAACTTCAGAAAATGTAGCTCATGTCCCCGTTTTTGAAGAGGATCGACTGAAAATGGTGGGAGGTGTCTTTTATGTTTTACAAAGCAGGGATACTGAGCAGTTGTTTCAAGAAAGCAATTTAATTAACAGGCAAGCTACTGGGCTTAAAAATTGCATTTTATGTATGTTCTTACTGCCTGTTCTGTAATTCTCTGCTGAGGAGCATTCTCATCGCTTGAAGTAAAATTGTAGTCCTTCTTCTATTTTTGTGAAAATGTCCCAGTTTTTAGTTTTTAAAATTCTGGTCACCCTGCACTAAGGGGGATATTTACAATAAAATGTCAGAGTGCAGTGTTACTCCAAAATTGGTAACGGCGTGCTCAGACTTTTTTTAAACGCAGGGATGTGCCGTATTTACAAAAATACCATACACCTCTGCATTTCCCCTAGTGTTGGTGCTAAAAAAGCTGCCTTGCGCCAGAGCCGGCACCCATGCACCATGTTGCAAGGCTGCCTGTACTGCAGGAGGGATTATGTGCAGAAAGTAATACCTTTCTGCACATAAACAATCTTGAAAGGCGATTTGCTGTTTCTATGTGTGCTGCCGAATGCTGCACACATAGAAAGAGCAAAATATGAGGAGAAATTAATACTTTCTCCTCGTATCGCCATCCTAAGATCAGGTTTTACCTGGCCTTAGTTTTTGGCGCTGCCCCATCCTTGTAAATATGAGCAGCATCAAAAAGCAATGGGTGTTGCAGTGGAACGCCCACTGCAACACCCTTTGCACGCCCCTTTCACGCTAAGTGAAGCATCAAAAGGGGCCTTCTTTACAAGGCGGCGTTAGGCCAGGCTACTTGGCATTACACCGCTTTTTCAATAATGAGTTGGGAATATTTCCACCAGAACGTCACTAAAAGTGATGATCTGGTGGCGATATCCCCTTGTATATATGTCCCTAAGTTTTCTACTTTTTGGTCTGTAGTTGAGGCTTTTCCCAAACACATGGTCTTGTTTCTGTTTTGTTTGTGCTGACAAGAAACAGACCCCCGTTCAGGTAAAGTAAGATTTCTTCATACAACAAACATTACATGATATGATCTGGTTCCCTGACTTGCTTCCTAGTAGAATGTGGATCTTGGTATCATCCATGTACTTTTGGAATTAAAAGTAATGTTGGTCAGCATGCTGGGATGAAGGGTGCACATTTATGTTAAACAGTATTGGTTACAACAATCACCTTCGGCAACTCAAAGTTAGCTTTTCATGGAGAAATGGCAAGTGCTTGTTAGGATTTGGTGATCATGGTTGGCCAAGTATAACTGTATCTATGCAAGACTATTTCAAGCCACTCAAGCATGGCCTGGTGCAGTGTTTCCCAAACTGTGGATCGCAAGCTGATGATTTGGTGGGGCTTGAAAGTCTGAGCAATGAAATAAAGATGCCTTTCAATTCTGTATTTCACTTCTCACATGTACCCTGATTCAATGACAGAGGTCAAATGTCAGGCTGCTTTCTTCTTTTAACATAGGGACTGGTGTTTATTTTTGTTTCTCTTTTTCCCAAGTGAGAGCAGTTTTTAAAGTGGATAATGTCGGATGTTGTTTTTTGCAATACACTACAGAGTGTAAATACCTGTAAATAAACCGTATGCATCCAACAGTTAGGAAAGCAAAAATGAAGCACTTTTTTTGTAATTGTGAAGTTTACTGGAAACAGAGATTTTAACCGCTTAACCGCGGTGCGAATTCCGCCGCGGTGCGGCAGTTTTCACGAGTGGGCGGGGCCGCGTCAGCCAACGGACGTGCGCAGCACTAGCAAGGTAGTGCTTGTGACGGACGTTGGCCGACGGGAGCACGGAAGGGGTTAATAGGATCAAAACAAATTAGACACTTACTTGGTGGTGCACACGATACAATCTTACAGAAATCTGATTTCCAATCTTTATCATTTGTGTTCTATATAGTATCAGTAAAACTGTATGTCTATGCAAATTTAGTGGCCATTTCAGTAGAAAAAATGCAGTCTGAAAATGGAAATGGTTTACCACACAATGCTTCATGTCCATTAAAGGTAGGTGGGTTGCGAAAGCTTGTTGCTTTAAATAGTGGGTTGTGGTTCTAAAAAGTTTAGGAACCACTGATCTGGCGATTAAAGATGTCACAACTTGCTGTCAGATCAAGGAGGATTAAAGATGTGGTGGGTGGGGGGGGGGGTGCTCCTCTAAAGTGTTTTTTCACTTCATCCTGCACTTGTAAAGTCACACTGGTGATTGATAAGTAGTTTCCGAGAGCTCAAGCTGTTAACTCGCTCACCATTAAATAAACTTTGAAGTGGGTTTGTGATATCTATGGCTATTAAAAGTTTCAAAGAGTTGTTTAAGGAAGGGTAACAGCATGTGTCAAAGTCATGTTTATTGTGATACATGGTTTTAAAAAGGCACTTTAAAAGCTTTGATTCTGATACCTATATTTTGAACTCAATTAAGACTCAGTATTTGAAAGGAGGAAAGTGAGAATGTAAGTATGTGTTGGATTTGAGGGAATTACAATAGACATTTGTTGAAATTGGGGCGGGCGTCACAAAGTTTTTTACGATTGCACTGATTATGACTGTGAAGAAATCCAGGTGATTGATTGTGTGACAGGCTTTGAAAAAAAATTCTTAGATGTATTTGTTCCGTTTAGTCCAGTTACAGTTTTTCTTGCCACTTATGCTCATATTGCAGTGTGTCTAGTCCTCGTCTGAGTGTATTTTATGTACAGAGTTACAGCCCATCGTTTTACCTTATTCCAGATAGAACCGTGTATTGGTGGCTTTACTTACTGAAATGTGTTTCTTGTAGACTTCTAACCGCAGATTCCTCTCCTTAGATTAATCCCCAGGTATCAGAATGAATCTGGAAAATCTTGACCAATACCTCTGCTTGGCGGTAGGTGGCGTTGATGGGTCAACGTCGCAAAGTCATAAGTGGCATGTGCAGTGCCTATGTAAGTGCCACTCCGGTGTGCTGTGGTCAGTTCCCTTCTTTCTGCAGCAACAGTGTGAATGCGGAGAACGACCGTAGACATTTTTTTTACCTCCTTGTCGTCAACTCTTTAGGTCGCATCCTACCAGACATTTCTATTTGCTGGCTTTATTTGCTTTAGGTTGTCCAGCTTGAAATTCATCACTCCTGTTGCCCAAACCTTGTTTACTATATTCTTCCATGAACTCGCCTTCTGCAACCAGGCCTTTAAATCTTAAACTTCTCTTGCCAAATTTGATGGGCATTCAAAGGCAGAGGTCAAATGTCAAGCTTTTTCATACTGAGGAAGCTTGGTGTTCATTTTTCTTTCTGACTTTAAAGTGAGAGAATGTATATGACAATCCTACTGAGTAAGAGGAGAAAGGTGTATGATTTTTCTTTTTGTAGCACAAAAAGGAACTGTGCTTATGTTGCAGAATCTATCAGAATTTGTACCAATGAAGCACATTTTTTGTTGTAATTCTGAAGTGTGGTGGAAACAAATATTTAAATACGATCAAAACAGATCAATACATTAGGTGATGACATTTGCACACATTATCATTTGTGTGCAGTAAAACCGTATTTCAGTGCAAATGTAATGGTCATTTCAATCGAAGATGTGTCGCTTGTATTAGCAGTGCTCAACCACATCATGCATACTCCACACTACACCACTCCACTCTATGCCACGTCACTCTACAACATGCCATTTCACTTCCCTCTATGATATGCCACACCAGTCGACCCCACACCATTCACTCCTCGAAAAAACACGCCCTTCCACTCTAACCCCTAGATTCATCAAAGTCCCCTTTTGCGAGTCTGTAATAGCGATTATTAAGGAATCGCTATTACAGACTCGCAAAAGGGGATTCATGTACAAATATCATTTTTTTTGCGAGTCCTACAGCTTCCTTATTTGGGATTAGCTAATTGCTATTCGCAAATAAGGAATAACTCCCCATTCATCCCTATGGGCCTAAAGGCCCATAGGAATGAATGGGAAGACATATCAATGTGCGAATCGCTTTTAGTGATTTGCATTTTGATTTTGCGATTTCAAGGGTGCAGGGGTGTCCAAAGGACACCCTGTTGCACCCCTGAAATGATATTGGACGCTGGTGTTACACACACACATGTCCCAAGGACATGTGTGTGTGTAACAAACAACTTAGAAAAAAGCACTTAAGTGCATTTTTCTAAGTTTCCGCTATTTACCACGAGGTTTGACTTCGCGGTAAATAGCGGCCCAAAATTGCGAAATCGCAATTTTTTAAATGTTTCTTGAATTGCATTTAAGGAATCTCAAATAGAGATTCCTTAAATGCTATTCCTCGCAAAAATGCGAATTCTTTAACAGCGATTATTGCATTTGGGATGATGAATCCCAAATGCAAAAATTGCGCTCGCAAAGGGCCAGATTCTGAGAATCTGGCCCTTTGCGAGCCGATTTTTCGTTGATGAATCTACCTGCTAGCCCCTTCACTCCACTCTATTCCACCTGTCTCTACTCCAGTCTAGCAAAAAATGTTTCCTTTCTGTGTTATTAGGCTTTCATAATCGTGACCAATAGGTCTACATATCAATTACATAATTTTTGTTTTTAGACTGTGACACTAAATGTTGTCATAACACCACACTAAGTTTTGGATTAAAAATCTCTCAAGATTAATTTTATTAAAACAAATCATTAGTCATTAAAACATTTGTGAGATATTTCTGAGGTATAAACGTACAGTGCTCTGGTACAATATTAACACCTTTCTCTAACAATTCCGGGTTACGGTATTCTAACTCAGAGTCACTGTTAATCACGATTCAAGTTTAAATATTAAGTCAGGCAAGCAATTCACAAATTACTCAATCAACATATTCAATATATACAAACAATAAGATCAGTCCTTTGTCGACGCGTTTCGGTGCTTAAGGTATGGTGGCACCTTCTTCAGGACAGACGATTAAAAAAACCCAGTGTGTTCTTCTTTTTCATTAGTTGGCAAGTGATTCCTGTTGTTGATAATCAGGACCTCACTATCTTCGAATGTAGTACGATTGTTTACATTTTGTGCAACCACTTCTCATGGGTCGCGCAATTTTGGAGCCAGGGGAGACAAATAGTTAAAGGTCTATTCTTCCAATAGTGCTGCGCTTTCAATCTGCGTAGACACTCTCAAAAAAGCCGATGTCATTAAACATTTGTCATAATTCTTAGGTCAGGCTGAAAACTTGGGCATCAATTTCATCTGTTTCTTTTATGCCACAGGATTGAGTGCTTTTCACTGACAGCGTGACCTTGATCGATGTTGTCACCAATTTGAACGATAAGCAGGAGGCTAGGCTACTCCAGTCTACCCCATGCCGCTACAATCTATCCCACCAAATCTACATCACTCCTTTCTACCCCACTTCAATCCAATCTACACTACTCAACCATGATCCAACAAACCTCACTCAACTTTAATCCACTCCTCTTCACCTAGCCCAATCAACCCCACTCCACACAAATCTACCCCACTCTGCTCCAATCTACCCCACTACAATCTACCCCACTCCATTCCAATCCAATTTACTCCACTTCAATCTATCCAACTCCACCACAATCTACCCCACTACAATCTGTCACAATATACCCCTCTCTACCCCACTCCAATTCACCTAATCTACTCCACTGTAACTCACTCTAAGCTACCCGACACCACCCAAGTCTACCACGCTTCACTCAAGTCTACCACGCTTCACTCAAATCTACCACGCTCCACTCAAATCTACCACACTCCACTCAAATCCAACCCACTCCAAAATCTACCCCATTCTACTCAAATCTACCCCACTTATCCCTCTTAAATCTATCCCACTCCATTGAACACTACCTTACTCTAACCCACCCAATCTACCCTACTCTATTTTACTCCACTGTAATCTATCCAACTCCACTCTACTCTACCCACTCCATTCTAACCAATCTAATCAACCACACTCCATTCCACTCCACTTCACTCCAGTCCAGTCTACTACATGCCACCCAAATCTATCCCACTGCAGTCCAGACTAGCCCACTACACCACAATCCAGCACACCCGCTTCAATCTACCTTACCCCACATCACCCCAAACTACGCTACTCCAATCTACCCCATCCCATCAGCCCTACTCCAATCTACCCCACTCCAGTCAACCCCACTCCAATCCACCCACACCACTCTATCCAACTTCACTCCAATGTACTCCAGTCTACCCCACTCCACTCTACTTCACTTCTTTCCTATCTACCCCACTCTTATCTAACCCACACCAATCTAACCCACTCGTCCACTCTAGCCCAATCCACTACACTCCACTCCACTCTAACCCAACCTACCCCACTCCACTCCAATCTACTCCATTTCAATGTACCCTACTCACCCACTCCAATCAACCCCAATCCACTTCAATCTACCCCAATCAAACCTACCCCACTACATTCCAATGTACCCCACTCCACTCAATCTTCCTCACTCCAAACTACCCCACTCCATTCCACCCACTATAATCCACCTAACCAATTCCAATGTAACCCACTCCAGTCTACATGATTCCACTCCAGTCTACCCCACTCCACCACAATATACTGCACTCTACCCCGATCTAACCTATTCCTAGCTACCCCAATCCAACCTGCTCCACTCCAGTCTAACTCAATCCAATCTACCCCACTCCACTCTACGCAAGTCTACCCCACTCTACCCCGCCCCACCCCACCCTACCCCAACCCTCTCCACGCCACTCACTTTTCGCCTTGCTGAATAGCAGCCAGACTGGTGTACATAATGGCTAAAACACATTGCCGAAGCCAATAGCTCTCACATTTGCCAATGCTTGTTTTGAGCTATTGCTCCCAGTCTGCAAGGGAGATGTCCCCCAATAAACCTGCAGGTTTCAAACCATGATGGGAATGTCACAGACTTGTCTGTTTATGATCCCTACTTGGTCTACCTTTGGTGCCTGGAGTTGGACCACGACTTCAGGGCCTGCACCAACTGTCGGGTAATGTACCTAAAGGCGATCTGGGAGTGAGCCATGAAGCTCCTAGTGGCGCTGCACCATGCCTTTCCCGATCCAAAAGGAGATCATGGGCTCTGTCACTGAAACCGTCTAGCATGTGGTCGTCATCCAAATCAACGTTGTCGTTATTTAAGTTGGGTAAGTCCAAGAAGCACAAAAACACTGAAGTCTTTTGCAACGTCCCCCTCTCGACCTCGCGGTTCTATGCCTTGTTCCTGCACTCCTCCTGCAGAGACAGAGGCCAGGGCTGGCCCCGCATCCTTGAATTACCTGAAGCTGCATTGATTCTGGCTTAACTTAGGGAGTTCTATCTGGCTATGAACTCCTTCTTTGGGCCACCGACACATTCTGGTGGGCCTTCTGGCCCCCTGGACCCAAGAGGTGCACCAGCTGGGATAGCGTTGGTACGTCCATTCCCAAAGCCAGCTGGGCCCTCTGGATCTGCACTGACTCCAGGATCAAGGCGGAGAACTACGTGGGAGCATGTCCTCACAACATCGTCAGAACCACCTGATGACTTGGAGTCCAGTGTCCTGCCCGAGTACCGTACGACGTCCCCGGTGCCAACTGAACCACATCAACCACCCAGTTTGGAGACTCTTCTCTTGTTCCTTGACAGACCCAGTGCAGACTTGGGTGTTGGGGGTGGCAATGATGACGGGTACCAGTTCCATGACCCACTTGATAAACAGACCCACTCCTAGCATGAGGACAACTGGTATAAGGAACTGGGAGATGTGAGTTGACTGGGCACATCTCCAGATTCTGGTTTGGCCTTCTGCTATGTAGGAAAGCGCATCCTTCGCATTGGTAGTGAGGAGGGCAGCAGAGGCCCTCTACCTGCAACTCTCTTCCATCCAGGTCAAGACCTAAGTCCTGATACTGGTGCTGTCCTCTGCTGAGTTCCGGCTTCCCTTCAATGAATGGCAAGCCCTGCACAGGGATTCTAGGGCACAGGATGACTGTCCATTGCCACCACCCCATTTTTGGATACCAAGGTTTCCTCACCCAGCACTTGACTCAAGAGAGCTTGGTGGTGCTGGCCTCAGCTGCCAAACTCAATCCAGGGCATTCCCTAACATTCCTCTGGACAGAGACTCCAAGAGGCTGGCCACCTTTAGGATGAGAATTTTCTCCTCCACCAGTATAGCATTGCGGTCAGTGAACGCTCCATGCCTCTTGGGCCAGTACACCCACATCCTTTAGGAGACAGTAGCACAAGTGCTGCTGCCCATGGTCTTGGAGGAGACCAGAGTCATACTCAGCCAAGCCAGTCTTGATGGCAGGAATGCTGTAAAGTTTATCATTTGGTATGTATTAGACACCACTGATTTGCTGGTAGGGCCATCGCCTCTATGGTGGCACTTTGCTGCCACATCTGGCTGAGATGAACTGGGTTAGCGGGGGTCTTCTAGTCGTTTCTGATGGCCCTTCGATGGCTCGCTCCTGTTTTGAGATAAGGCTAATACAGTGCTCAAGCGCTTTAACTAAAGTTTAGTCACCTAAAGTTTGTTTGGATCCTCCCTGGCACTGCGCCAATCCCACTCCTCCTTTTGTCTCTTCCATTGCTACTGGGGCACTCAGCTACATCCACAATACCAGTCATACCCCCAAGGTCATCAGGCTTCCCAGCCTTTTCATGGCTGTGGACACAGCTTCCATACAGGACGTGGGACTCAAAGACAGCATCCTGTTCAATCCCCTGACTCTGCGGCTGATGCAGGTTCCAAGCCCCTTTGTCCTCCTTCGACACAGCACAGTTATTCTGTCATCAGGTATCAGGCATCACTTGCCCCAATGGCAAGCAATAACATCAGGCAAGTGGGTGCTTCAAATTGTCATAACGGGTTACGCCCTTCCATTTCTGGGAACCCTGCCACCAGTTTAAGATCAGCTGATGGAGGAGCACCTCTTCTTGCTCCATTAGGAGGTGCAGACTCATTTGGCCAACAGAGCCATTTATAGGATACCTGCATCAGAAGTAGACCGTGGTTAATATTCCCGGTACTGTCTGGTGCCAAATAAGGATGGCGGCCTATGCCCTATTGTAGACCTATGTCCTCTCAATGTCTTCCTACGCAAGGAGAGATTCAAAATGCTCTCTGTGAGAAATTGGGTTGCTGGGTGAGGAGTGTTGTGCTCTCAGTGAGAAATTGGGTTCCTGGTTGAGGAGGGTTGTGAGCCTCTCTCAGGAAACAGCCCCAATCCTTGTCAGGGTGAACCACAAAAAGTCAGTAAAGTAACCTGTGTTTAACCTTCTAGTAGCTTGGTGCAAAAGCAGTCAGGCTTTACTTCGAGGCAATACGTTAAGCATTTGTACAACACTCAAACAGCATACACAACACAAGAAAAATCCCACATCAATTTAGAAAAATAGAGTAAAATGTAATGAACTATTTGACACAAAACAAAAACAATAAGTAGACCGGAGATATGCAATTTCAAACATTTAAGGTAAGTATAGTGCCTAAAAGCACCATTCGCGTTATCTGGTCATGTGAGACTAGGTAGAAGTCAAAAGTTCAGGCCGACCATGCTGGAGCATGAGTCGGATACAGGAACCAGGTTTGAATAGCTGAAAAAATTACCTTCTCAAAGTCCAGTTTGAAGACTCCCTGTTTGCAGTGGAGGAGGCAGCAAGTAGCAGGAACAGCATCGAAGATGGTTGTTCGCTGTAGCGAGAAGATAAGGCCAGGCATTGGGGGTGGTCATTGCTGTAGCGCCAAGAGCTTGTGGTGAATCACAGATGGTCAGTGCTGGGGCTTCGCGTTGGTTGTCACTGGGATGTCGATGCTGTAACACAATGTGCAGATCTTGCCATCTTGGTCGTTGCTGGCAGCTGCTGTAGTACAGTTTCAGGTTCACCCAAGCTTTGTGTTGGTGGTCTGCAATATCTTGGTGCGAACGGGTTAGTTTGTGGTTGCAAAGAGCCCAAAACTTCAGGATTCCTCTATTTTTTCTAGGAGGAGCTTAGCTGATGTCACACCAAGGTTTCAGGACCTGGGAAGCACCTCTTGGTATCAGGCACTAACTACAGCAGAGGTCAGTTGGGCAGTAGCAGGAAGGCCTCTGGAGCTAGTTTTGTCCCTGTAGCTCAGAACAGGAGGCCCGCTAACTAGCACTTGGAGTCACTCAGGTAGCCTAGGATGAAGCGTGCAGGTCTAGTCTACCTTCTCAGACAGCAGGGCAGTCCTTCTTTTGCAGTATCCACAGGTCCAGGAGTATACTGTATAGGTGGGCGGAGGGTCCAGTTTTTAGGTCGAGCCTAGAGCCACTGTGCATATGCTGCTCTGCAAGGCATGATGTAATCCCTCTGTAGACTTTGACACGCTCACTGATTCTCTATTGGTTGCTTGTTCTGCCTTTAAAAATTCCATTGTTTTCATGGGTGTATACTGGACATTTGTCCCGCCTTGTGACTTTTCTTCCAGGCCTGGCGACCGCCTCTGCTACTTGGATCCTTTTGCTGTTGGGTCAGATGTTTTGTTTCGATGCACTCCTTTTTCTTTCCCCCTCTCCTCGCCACTCGCTGGGGCACGGCACTGCTTTGCTGTCATAGTATACATTTTCAGAGAGCGGCTCGGTGCGCACTGGGGGCAGATTTACAAGCCCCTTGCGCTACTTTTGCGGCACTTTTCCCATGCTAAAAATGATGCAAAAGTGGCGCAAGTGGCTTGTAAATGTGCCCCCGATCCTCATTTCCCTGGAAGCGGCGTTTCTGTCCCCTGAGTGCTGAAATGCTTTGTGGTACTGAACATTAAGCTTTGCAGGCTGACATGAAAGTGCACCGAAGTGACGCTGACACAAAGCCTCCACCCCTCCCCTATGGAGGCAGACTGAGCAAGCGAACTTCGCGGCACAAAGCCACTGCCGCTGAAGTGATTCACCAATACACAATGCATACAACTTCCTGTAAAGGGTGTGCTTGTGTGCTTTCACCCGAAGCTTCAATTTGTTTCCTGCCGCTAAAACGAGGATAATTTGAACGAGGTTCTTGCTAATATGCCCCCTAATTTGGCAGGAATACAACAAGGTGCAGGCAAGCCCCGCCTATCTGCCCGTTCTTTGCCTGCTCTTCAACCGGAGACCTGCCTGGTCTCCGGTTTTATCCTCGGAACTCCCATTGCTTTGATCTTGTGTAATGTGAAACAGTGCTGTCCTTTGTTCTCTATGCTTGCCCCTGTTGCCGAAAAGAGTTCAGTGGGTTGTGTGCCTGTTACAGAGAACTCTTTACCTTGCAGGCCACAAGCTTTACATTCTAAAGATGGTCTCGGGTTTCATCCTTCTGAGATCGATGGCGTGAGATCAGTACAGTTGGGTTGAATAAAACTTTATTTTAGCACATTCCTCCCACATTTTCTAGACTATTTTTTATTCCTCCAGTCCTGTTTAAAATGAGTGTCCCATCCCCCCCTTACACGCAGACTAAATTCTCTTCATATTGTACTTTTTCTGCAACAAAATGTAAGGTTTTAGTTTTTGGAAAGATTTTAACTTGAATTAACGTATTTTCAGGAAATCCTCGTGCCTCCTTAACACATCCAATCTGTGAGGCCAATGTTCCTTTCAGAGCAGCAAAGGGTTGCCCAAGGTCACAGTGTGGAAGTTCGAACCAGACTACATAGAGCATTTTTTATTCTGATTTGAGATGATGAATGTGCAACTGAAAGTTTTGCCATGTTTTAAAGGTGCTTTGGGATATCAGTGGGGGAACACTGTGCCTAACTGTCAAAATGCATTTTCCTACGTCTGAATGTGCAGCCAACTTGTGAACACATTGCTGCAGGAACCATCTACCATGCCTTCAAATGGCTTTATGGTGGCTTAAACCAAAAGGGAAAAAATTACATAAAATAAAGACCCAAATGCGTAATGCTCACAAGTAGAGGAAACATTCCATTTTAGATTGAGCCTAGCGGCAGTGCACATGCACTGCTCACTCTGTGAGACTGCTGTAGTAGAGTATGGTAGAGAAGCCACGCCCACTCCTCCCATATTTTTCATTAGATTGTGTCTTAGTATGGCCTTATCTTCATCTGTAACCTCCCATGGCTACTGGCCCCTTACTTCGGTTGTTACATGGGACCTGTTATTTAGTCTGTAAGCACTATTTACTTTATTGCATTTCTCTTACGGCAGGCCGGACTTGCGCTGCTTCCGCTGAAACTGCTTGTGTTTTTTTAAGCATCACAGCCGCCCATAACACAGGCGCCCGCTTTCAATCACTTTAACCCAGCATTATCTCGTGTCTGTTTCAACCCCTCCCCCCAAGTAAAATGGATTTAGAAATGATTAGCGAATTTAGTCATGTGAATTCCAGGTTGCACATAATCGTGTGCTACTGGGCTGAAGGTGCCAACAGCACATCTGTGTTACATGTCATCTGCACTAAGCCACCTGATGGGTTGTTTTCAAAAGTCTGTTTTATTAACACCTCTACCAATACCACCATCACCCCCACCATGAATACCTCCACCAATACCACCACAAATACCACCCCCACCACCAATACCACCAATTCAATACCACTGCTACCAATACCATTGCCAATACCACCACCACCTCCACCAATAACACCACCACCAATATCATCACCACCAATGGCACCATCAATATCACCACCAATAGCACCATCAATACCACCACCAATACCACCACCAATGCCACCAGCACACCACCAATACCACCACCATCAATACCAAGACCTCTAATACCACCACTACTAATACCACCACCGATACCATCACCACCACCACCAATATCACCACCAATACCACCAATACATCCACCAATCCCACCAGCACCAATACCACCAGCGCCACCAGCACCAATACCAGCACCACCAATACTACCAATACCACCACCATCACCACCAATACCACCACCACCACCGTGCCTCTCGCTCACTAGCAATAGCAGGGGCACTGTATGAGGCTGGAGCTGCAGCCAAGACCATCCCTCCCTCCCTCCAAGCCTGCGATAAAGCACATCCTGCCCAGCACCAGGAGGTGAAGGCAAGGCCCTACTAGAGCTGGAGTTTTTTTTATTAGGCCAAAGACAGCAATGGCATTACGCAATGCCACACTGCACAATCAAATCACGGAGAGGGCAGGAAATAGACCCCCTCTCCCGCTCTTCCTCCTGAGCCGTGACAGTGTAATCACAGACGGAAAGGTGTTGGAGCGGTTTGTTAGTGTTTATAGTCTGGATCATATGTAACTCTCACTTCACACTTTGTGTCTGTGTAACTTACAACACTTACACATCTTCTTCACTGCACTGTTCATCACTACTTTGAAGACGTCGCAGGCCGGTCTCTTCCTCTGATATTTACAATCTAACAAGCAGTCGAGAAAGGCCCTTTAATGCAATGCAATAGGTCTTGCATTTGCAAAAGTTTAAGCTATTAGTATTGTAAATGACAATGCCTTTTATTTATGTTTTAAAACCCAAAACATAAATAAAAGGCATTGTGATCTACAATGCCAATAGCTCAAACGTGCGTGAATGCAAGACCTATTGCATTGCAAATGCTTATTCTTTTTGTGCCTGTGATTCTGCTTCACGTGTGTTGAAAGCGCCTTGATACTCTTACTTTAACCACTAAAACATATGCCCAATTCCATTTCATTTTTGAGTGGGGCTGCCTGTATCTGACACATGTTCATTCTTTAAACAGCACGCCGTGGTTAACATAATATGCACTGGCCATTTAACAAAATGTTGTGGTTTACACGAGACACACGTGCATGCTAGACCTATTTGCCCTCTGTGACGGACTTCCCATGACACTGAGACCTCGATTTCCACTCTCAGCACATGTTGTTAATGAAAGGCTTCCAAAGGCAGAAACCACAATAAAACGTGCACGAGAGAAGAGGCCAGAAGGGAATGATCTGGGAGCAAAACAACTCTATCCTCAGTGATGAACGGCACAGGGCAAGATGGTAAAAGTTGATTAGGGTGGCAGTAAAGGAAGCTATTTGGTTGTAAATGGGCACTGGTCGTGGTGCACGGCTGAGGAGGGGAAGGGGCACCATGTAGTAAAAAAAAAGTCCCTAGTCGCGCTCTGACTTCCAATTTATTTGTGTGTAACTGGGTCTCTAGTTATCTATGTCTAGCTCACTGTCTACTACCACTCCCTCTACCTCTCACATACGTGCTTGCCACACATTTGTAAACCTCCCTTCTCTTCCTAGTTGTGTTTATGACTGTACCTGAATTCCATCTGTTTCAGCATCTCTCTGTCCACACAATATCCAGCCACCGACTCATAATATAAATATATACGTATGGCTGTTGTTTCCTTTCAGTCCTACTATGTGTGTTTATGTAACCCCACCTTTACCACTCAACATCTGTAGTACCTATGTCTGTCTCTGTCTACCCCTATTCATCTTTTTACCCCTATCGTTTTAACTATCGATTTGCAACAATGTGGTCCTCAATAGTGCAGGACTCATGGAATATGCCTGCACACCCTGCTCTTCTTGCCTTCTCTGCCTGACGTTCACATACACTCTTTGAAAACTGGTCTGTGCTTGGCTGAGGCATCGAGTGGGAGTGATGGTTGTAGCATTTCCAGCCCCCGCGCCATCACCAACAGAGCTGGACTAGTAACTCTAGTTCTGTGCTAGGCGTAAACTGCATCTCCAGATGTTACAAGGGCATCATTGTCAGTAGTAATTAATGGGCACCCTGAAAATTAGCAGCCATGCACTGGTTAGTTTGAGGGCATCAAATAACTTGCAGTATTAGCACATCTGTGCCATAGAGGCTATGTGGCTATAGCCATATGGAAGGCCACCCATGCCATTCATTGCAAATGAGAAAATTGTTAAAGGGCATTAATGACTGATAGAAAAAGTATATTTTACCTTAAACTGGGTAGTCTAGTCAGTTTACGGTCTTTAATAACTTTAATGAATGGAAAGCACCAGTGCCATAGACTACACATGCCAACATTGTCAAAATACATTCATTAATGCCTGGTAGTAATAGCACCAGTATATCATGAATAATTTACCACAAACTTTGATGACAGGAGAATGTGCTGCTTGGCTCAACAAGTGTAATGTCCCAAGGGCGGGACCTATTGTCTATGCCAGTGCTTGGAATACCTAATGCCAGCTTAGACGTGGGAAAAGCTTCTGGAGTTTTCCTCCCACAGAGGTGTCTGAAATGTCCTTACTCCCTGCTTTGGTCCCAGTCTGTCTGCCGTCACAATAGGCTAATGTGTAAAAGCCTTTGTGTGAGGTGCCTTTGAAGTGCAAGTGTGACAAGTGATGGCTCCGCCCCTCTCATCAAGCCAGGATGGCCCCTACTTCCAACACCCAGACCTTCTAGTGAGATCATTCCTAAGAGGAATACACACAGGTCAACTAGATTGTCATGTGACTCAGGATACAGGCTGCACAAACCAAATGGTTAGTAAAAGATAATGCCAACTTTTAAAAAATTGTATTTTCAGAACAGTGACTTAGAATCCATCTTTACCACTAAAGAGCAATTTAAATTACAATTCCTCAGACACCAAATAATGACATTCCTACCTACTCCCAAACAAAAATAAGTTATCGCTTACTAAATGTAATAGGATAACCCAATGTTATCCTATGAGAGAGATAGGCCTTGCCATAGTGAAAATGAATTTGTGAACTTTTTCACTACCAGGACACTTAAAACGTAAAAATACATGTCCAAGCTTTAAAATACAATGCACCCCGCCCTATTGGCTGTTTAGAGCTTACCAAGGGGACTGCGTAGATGCCCTGAAGAGAATGGGGGACAGTAGAGAGCAGGATCTCCACAACCATGCACATGAGCTGCTGGAGCTGAGGGACAGAAACGAGGAGCTTTGCTACCGTCTGGAGGATCTGGAAAACGGGTCCAGACACTCAAACATTCATATCAAGGGGGTTCCACTTCAGGCGGATGCGGGGAGACTGGAGGACTTAGTGGTACAGACCTTCAAGCAGGTGGCACCAGCGTCACGGGATAAAGATATTCCTCTAGATCACACTCACAGGTCTGGATGCTCAGCCACTGGATCGGGATGGCCACAGGACATTCTCACCTGTCTCCACTCACACAAAAAGATGATGATTATGGCAACGACACAAGACATGTCGGTTATATCCTTTGAAGAGATGCAGGTTGGAATCTACCAGGACCTTTCTCCGCTTACCCTCCAAAAATAAAGGGCCTTGCAGCCAGCCACAACCTTTCTGAGGGAGAAGAGTGTTTGCTATAAGTAGGGCCACCCCTTTTGGTTGACCTAAATATAGAACCAAGAAACACATGTGGTCGGCACGCTGGAGGAGGCGCCGGTCCGTGCTGGGTTCCACAGGGCCTCCCATGGCTAGACTGATGGCATGCAGCAGAGACTAGGGGCGGGTGCAGAGAGCAGATCGTGACGTTGACGACAAACAGGGAAGGAACTAATTAAGCCATCGGTTTTCGAAAGCCGCAAAGAGATGAAGGCGCTTCTGCACCAGCTTCAGCAAAGTGAGGAAGTGTCAGAGGCTGTGGGCGCATAGGCCCTTGCTAGGGCTTGACTGGTGATTTTCACTCCACTTCACCGGGAGAGGAAGCTGGGAGTCTCTGTCTGCAGTGGCCTTGCCTGGCGATGCCCCTGCTCTTACCTAGTGCCTGAGACATGGAGATGCTGGAAGCCAGGCTGACTGACCCACCTTACTTGGTATCGCACAAGTTACTACTTGTGTAACGATATATATGTAAGAGACATTAGTTAGTGATAGATTCCTTACCTTAGAATATCCCCAGGCATCAAACTGGATCCGGGAATTTTTGCGTAGCAATACCCCTGCGCGTCGGTAGGCGTCGTCCGCGGCTCCGCGTCCGTCGTCTGCGTCGTTAGCGCCGGAATGATGTCGTCGGAGTACTTAGACGCCGCCCATGCGCGCTGACGTCAGTTCTGATACACAGATTTTCCGCGCCAGATACGCAGAGCCATGATAGAACCAACACTGGTGCCAAGAAACTAGGGCCCTAAAAGGGGATGACCTTAACCCTAGATATCGGTTCGCAGAACGGGGAGGATGGGTGGGTCGGTAAGGAATCTATCACTAACTAATGTCTCTTACAGATATATTGTTACACAAGTAGTAACTTGTGCATCTGAAAGAGACACGTTAGTGATAGATTCCTTACCTTAGAATAGATACCCCAGCAATACCAACCCCGGTGGTGGGTCTGCGAACCAATAATCACACTAGAAAGTCCTGGAGGACGGAACGGCCAAAGAAGCCATCCCTCCGGACTTGACTGTCCAGGCAGTAGTGTCGTGCGAACATGTGCAACGGGGCCCATGTAGCTGCCTGGCAAATGTCCTGCAAGGGCACCCCCCGGCCCAGGGCAGTAGTAGTCGCCGTGGCCCGAGTGGAACGAGCCCTCAATCCAACAGGGGGCTCCTTCTTAGCCATGGAGTAACATGCCTGGATACACAAGATGATCCACCGGGAAATGGTCCGCTTGTGTACCGCCTTCCCCTTCTTAGCGCCCACGTAACCAACAAAGAGTTGGTCATCCACCCGGAACTGGCGTGTGCGATCCAAGTAAAATGAAAGCGCACGTTTTGGGTCCAGACGGTGGAGCCGCTCTTCCTCTTTAGAGGGATGCGGAGGCGGAAAGAAGGTTGGCAGGGTGATGGACTGCCCGATGTGGAAGGCCGAGACAACCTTGGGCAGGAAAGATGGCTTGGTACGCAACACAACCTTGTCCGGATGGACAGAAAGGAAAGGTGGAGTACAAGAAAGTGCCTGGAGCTCACTCACTCTCCTGGCAGAGGTGATGGCAACCAGGAAAGCAGTCTTCAGAGTTAGAAGGCGAAGAGGACAGTTGTGAAGTGGCTCAAAGGGAGCGCACATCAGGAAAGTAAGAACAAGGTTCAAGTCCCACTGGGGCATCACGAAGGGAACAGGAGGGAACATGTGTGTGATGCCCTTAAGAAATCTATTTACAATAGGGGACTTGAACAGAGAAGGCTGATCATGTAGCCTTAAGAAGGCGGAAAGGGCAGAAAGGTACCCCTTGATAGTGCCCAGAGCAGATCCCTGCTGGGCAAGAGAAAGAACAAAGAGGAGAACCTCAGAAAGGGGGGCAGAGAGTGGGTCCACAGCCTTTGCTGTGCACCATGCCACAAATCTGTTCCACCTGCAGGCGTATACCGACTTTGTGGAGGGACGCCTGGCTGCCAGAATGACATTACAGACTTCGGGAGGCAAGTCAAATGGCCTCAACTGTCGCCGCTCAATCTCCAATCTTGTAGGTGGAGGCTGGACAGGTTCGGGTGGAGGACCGTCCCCTGCTGCTGCGACAGAAGGTCCTCCCGAAGAGGCAGACGAATCGGGGGATCGACTGACATGCTGAGTAGCTCGGGATACCAGTATCTTCGTGCCCAGTCCGGAGCCACAAGGATAACCTGGGCCCGGTCGCGCCTGATCTTCTTCAGCACTCTGGGCAGAAGTGGTATAGGCGGAAAGGCGTACAATAGACCGCAACTCCACTCGCGACGAAAAGCGTCTCCGAGCGAGTGCCGCCTTGGAAATTCCAACGCGCAGAACTGATGACAATGCGCGTTCTCTTCGGTGGCGAATAGATCTAACCAAGGCTCTCCTCATTGCTGAAAGAGGCATTGCGCCACGTCCGAGCTCAGACGCCATTCGTGATCCATCATGCACCGACGGCTGAGTTCGTCCGCCCTGGCATTCAGAGAACCTGCCAGGTGTTGAACCACCAGGGTCACGCCCTGACGTTCCAGCCACTGCCAGAGGCGCAGAGCCTCCTGGCATAGGGTCCACGACCCCACCCCGCCCTGTTTGTTGCAGTACCACATGGCGGTGGGGTTGTCCGTGAACACCTGCACTACACTCCCCCGGACAGAGGGGAGGAATGCCTTCAGTGCTAGACGAATCGCCCGTAACTCCAACAGGTTGATGTGGAGCCGGGCCTCCGCCGGAGACCAGAGTCCTCTGATCTCTGCCTCTCCCATGTGGCCACCCCAGCCCTGGAGGGACACGTCCGTCACAACTACGTGCTCCGGGTGGGGTAGGGAGAGGGATCTGCCACTGACCCAATCGCGGTCCGTGAGCCACCACTGCAACTGTCTTGCAGTGCCCTCCGAGATCAAGACATGGTCGGACAAGTTGCCCTGATGCTGGGCCCACTGAAATTTCAGGTCCCACTGCAGAGCCCGCATCCGCCACCGGGCGTGACGCACCAGAAGGATGCAGGAGGCCATCAGTCCCAGAAGCCGCAGCGTCAACCTGACCGAGACTCGGGATAAAGGTTGGAAGAGTGAAACCAGAGCCTGAATATGCCGAACCCGCTGTTCGGGAGGGTAAACCCGAAACTGTGCCGAGTCCAGAACCGCTCCGATGAAGAGGAGCTTCTGAGAGGGACACAGGTGCGACTTTGGCACATTGATGGAGAACCCCAGCAAGTGCAGGAGGTCGGCCGTAGTCTGGAGGTGGCTGACGACTGTCTGGGGCGAGCCCGCCTTCAACAACCAGTCGTCGAGGTAGGGGATGACTGACACCCCTAACCTGCGCAGATGAGCTGCGATCACCGCCATCACCTTCGTGAACACCCGTGGGGCGCTGGTAAGGCCGAAGGGGAGCACGGTAAACTGAAAGTGCTCGTGGCCTACCGTGAACCGCAGGTAACGCCGGTGGGCCGGCAGGACGGGGATGTGAAAATAAGCGTCCTGCAAGTCCAACGCTACCATCCAGTCTCCGGGGTCCAGGGCAGCTAAGACCTGAGCCAAAGTCAGCATCTTGAACTTTTCTTGTCGGAGGAAGCCGTTGACGTTCCGTAGGTCCAAGATAGGGCGCAGGCCCCCCTTGCCCTTCTTGGGCACCAGAAAGTAGTGGGAGTAACATCCACACCCTACTTCTGGCCCAGGAACGTGCTTGATGGCCCCCTTGGCCAAGAGGGCCGTGACTTCCTCTTGCAGAAGTTGCAAGTGATCCCCCGACACGCGGTGGAATTGCGGTGGATGGCTGGAGGGGTCGCCTCGAAGGGGAGGGAGTAGCCCCTTCGGACGATTTGCAGCACCCACCTGTCTGACGTGACAGTGCGCCAGTGGGAGTGGTGATGGGGAACCCTGCCTCCCACAGGCGACACATGGGCCTGAAAACTCGGACTAGGAAGGTTTTGAAGCAGGTGCTGCGGAGGGAGGTGTGGGCTGGCCTCGCCGCTGACCCCGACCGCCGCCACGGCGGTTTCCACGGGTGCCACCGTGCTGCCGGGCATTCTGCGGTGCGTGGCTGGCAGCACGTGTGGGAACGCCCCTTCCGTGGCCACGAAAGGAGCGAAAGGCACCCGATTGCTGGCGCGTGGCCGAAAGACCTAAGGACTTGGCCGTAGCCCTGGAGTCCTTAAAGCGCTCCAGCGCATGGTCTGCCTTATCGCCATAAAGGCGACGGCCATCGAACGGCATGTCCAGAAGAGTGGCCTGGACATCGGCCGAAAAATTGGCGGACCTCAACCAGGTGTGGCGTCTAACCGCCACCGTCGTTGCCATCGCCCTGCCCAGTGAGTCCGTGGTATCCAGCCCACACCGGATAGAGTATCGTGCCGCATCTCGACCTTCCACAAGGGCTTGGGCGAGTTTAGCCCGGACCTCCTCCAGGCATTGTGGCAGCACGTCCGCAACCGTGTCCCACAGGGTGTGGGTGTAGCGGCCCAAGAGACACGCGGTATTGACAGACCGCAGTCCCAAACTCAGGGACGAGAACACCTTCTTTCCGAACTGTTCATATCTCTTGGATTCCCGATCGGGCGGGGCCGTCGGGAATGCGGTCTGGGAAGTGGAGGCCTGGATAACCAGGCTCTCGGGGGTGGGAGGACAAATAGCAAGGGTCGCCCGGAGCCGGGCGGTAGCATCTGGCCACGTTCCTATCCACAGGCGGACCTGTGGCGGGCTTGGACCAAGTGCCCACAAGAACGTCACATAAGGCTTCATTAAACGGCAGCAGAGGCTCACTGGAGCTTGCCTGCGGTTTAAGAACCTCAGTGAGGAGGTTAGTCCTCACGGCCGCAACGGGGAGCTCAAGGCCCAAGGCCTTGGCTGCCCTCGTCAACACTACGCTATAAGCAGCCCCCTCCTCCGTAGCCACGGTGGGAGGGGAGACAAATCCAGTTTCTGGCGAGGTGTCAATACCACTGGCCTCCCCAAGCTCATATGTCCAGTCCTCTTGAGACTGACACTCCTGTGCCAGAGGGTCCTCAGACCCCTCCCAATCACCTCCGTCACCAGTCTCCTGTAACTCAGGGTCAACAGACTGGACCTCCTCATGGAAATAAAAATCTCCAAAGGCCGTCTGAAGCGGCGCCCAACGGCGCCGTTCCGGCGCCAGAGTCGGACCGAAGGGAAGATTGGGGACGGCGTCCACAATGGGCGCCGGGGGTGACATCCTCGGGCCGGTGCCGGTGAAGTCGTGAGGTCGACCGGCGACGCCCCGGATCCGGAAGCGGATCCGGTGAGCTCCTGCGGCCCCGGGACCGAAGTCGCCGGCGGCGCCGGGGCCGAAGCACCCGGCGGCGTCGGGGCCGAAGCGCCCGACCCGCTAGGGCCTCCAGCCGGGACCGCTGGGCCCGGAGGCGCCGCGGGACCCGGCTGAGGAGGGAGGGACCTCATGGCCATGAGGTACCGCTCGACCTCCTCCGGTGTCCCGCCGTGCCCAGGGACTCGAAGGTGTGGGGCAGGCGGCGACGCTTGCGACTCTCTTGGAGCCGCATGGGCGGTGTTGCCTGAACCCCCGGCCGCATCGTGCGAGCGTCGGGGTGGGTCGGAGGAGCGATGATGCCGCTCCGACCTCTCATGCCTCTTACCTGAGGACTTGGATCCCGACGACCGATGTCCACTCCCGGAGCTGCGGGGACTCCGACCCCGCGACCGGTCCCTCGACCTCCCGGGGGACCGGGACCTGGAATGGCGCGGGGCCGACTGCCAGGGCTCGAGCCGCTTGCAGGACCGCTCCCGCCTAGCCTTCGACGTCAGGGCCAGGCAGTCGGAGTAGGTGCGTTCGTCGTGGTCGAGGCCTAAGCACTTCAGGCACCGGCGATGGGGGTCCGTGACCGACATCAGTCGGTCGCACTTCGAACAGGGCTTGAACCCGGGCATCCCTACCGGCACCGATAGAGTCGTAGACTCAAGAAAGAAATGATCAAAAGATCAAAAAGTTCAGTCAAAAAATGACTAGGGGTAGAGCTTCTCCGGATCTGCGCTAGCTTGCGCTGAAAAAAGAAGAACTGACGTCAGCGCGCATGGGCGGCGTCTAAGTACTACGACAACGTCATTCCGGCACTAACGACGACGGACGCGGAGCCACGGACGACGCCTACCGACGCGCAGGGGTATTGCTACGCAAAAATTTCTGGATCCAGTCTGACGCCTGGGGATATTCTAAGGTAAGGAATCTATCACTAACGTGTCTCTTTCAGATATTTGTTTTCAGCTATGGGATCATTTCTATAATGTTGGTGTACTTGTTATTGTTCTATCTTTCTGGGTTTCCCCTTCTCTCCCTGTCCTACCATCTATCATTTCACTCATCCATCCTTTCATCCATCCATTATCCATCCACCCTTTCACCCTATACATCTGTACACTCATCTATCCACTCTTCTACCCATCCATCCATTCACTCATCCATCCAGCCATCATTTCACTTACTCATCCATCCACCCAGTCACTCATCCTTCCACCCTTTCAGTCATCCATCCATCCTCCCTTTCTCTCTCCATCGACCCTTACACTTAGCATTCCTTCCTTCCATCCATCCACCCATCCATCTACTCATCCACTCATGAATCCATCCATTGACCCTATCACTCATCCATCCTTTCTCTCATCCATTTCTTTCATTCCTTCACTCATCTATTCATCCTTTTGTCCATCTACCCTCCCTTTCACTCACTCATCCATCCTTACATCCACCCTTTCACTCATCTGTCCATCCATTCACCCTTGCACTTATCAATTCATCAATCCATCCATCATTTCACTCATCCATCCACCCACTCATCATCCACCTTTTCACTCATCCATCCTCCCTTTTACCCACCCAGCTACCCTTCCACCCATACATCCAGCTATTTACCTTTTCTCTCTTCCATCTTTCCACTCACTCATCAATCCATCCATCCTCTCTCATTATCTTTCAATTCAATCTTTCATTCATCCATTCACCGTTTCACTAATTCATCCAGACATCCACCCATCACTTCATTTACTCACTCGCCCACCTTTTCATATTCATTTTGAGCTGAGCCTTTTTGAGAAGAGGTCCATCAAGAACTTCACCCTCGCTGCGTGAGCCATTCCTGGACTGGGACAGAAGCCACCCAGGGCAGAGACAGGATCCAGCACAGGGGGAATAGGAGCCATCACAGGCGGGGGGGGGGGGGAGGGGGACAGGAGCCACCACATGGGGGGACAGGAGCCATCACTGGAGGGGGAACAGGATCCACCAGGGTGGGCACAGGGGTGGGCATGCAGTATTCTAGTATCATGCTGGTCTCTTCCAGTGTGGGGTAGGGCTCCTCACTCCCTCCTGGACAAGACAACGAGAAGACAGGCTCTTTCCAAAATGTTAGTTTTGCCATCCCCCACTGTGATGTACAGTACTTAAAGGAGATACTCCAAGAGAACTGATTGTCCTCCATACTTAGTTAATCAGTGTTGGTGCGATTGTGCCATTTCTTTATTTTATAACATTATAGACTGCATGTTTGAAGAACCGAAGTTTTTTTACAATTAAGTGACAGTAATTAAGCTCTGCGAAGAGAACCATGTGCTGCCACGGTGTGATCAGGGCCGGTTCTAGGATGTTTGCACAGCCAGGGGTTGGTGAGAGTCTCCATAGCTGGCCCACCCACTGCTAGCACCTTCTGACTCTCTAAATATTGCTGCTCCAACCACTCTGCGGTGTTCGTCTGCAATTTATGAGAGCTACAAGTGACTTCAGCATGAAGAGGAGAGAGAGTACATGATCATCAGGGCTGCCTACTGACATACATTTGTACCAGCACTAGTAGCGGATTCCTAATATGCGCGACCCAGTCTGTGCCTGGAGAAGGATATGGTGTTGTGTTCTTTCATGACTATGGGAGAGATGCATCTTCTGACCTCAGATGCTCACTGTTGCATGCACAAGGGCCCCAGTGGTGGGACAGCGCATGCACTGGCATTTGGTTTCTAGATCTGTGGATGCAAGGAGGCTATCTTTACAAATAGCAAGCCTCAGCTAAGATCTTGGGTTTTCACTTCTTCTCACCTGTTACAGATTTAGTTCAGTTTTTGACTGATTTAATGTTAGGGAAGCCTCCGCTTTAAAGGAGTCGTCAGGGTTTCTCCCCTCCTTCTGTATTACTTTTCTCATTTCCTGCCAAGAAAACTCACATTGTGGATGAGGCTATGCTAAACAGGAGGCCATGAGGCATCTCAATTTTATCACTGCATAATCAATAAAAATCAAGCCTACTGCCCGTCACAGCCAGACCAAACCTGTGCAAAATGATGGAGCTATTTCAAAGAATTACAGCATTTGGGGCTAGATGTAGGTAAATGTTATTTACCGATTCATAAATACCGAATTTTACCGATTCGGTATTTATGAATCGGTAAATATGAAGGGGGGAGATGTAGGTATTTCCAGATGTTGAAATACCGAATAGTTAATATTCGGTATTTACCGATTCGGTAAATACCGAATCGGTATTTCCTATTGATTCCTATGGGCTGTGAAGCCCATAGGAATCAATGGGAAATACCGATTCGGTAATTACCGAATCGGTAAATACCGATTCCAGCAAGGGTGCAGGGAGTGTCACTTTGACACCCTCTGGCACCCCAAAAAAAGGCATGTGCGCCATGTGGCACAGAGACATGCCCTAAGGGCATGTCTGTCTGTCACATGGCTAGGTGTGCATGCACACATATGCATGCACACCTGGATTCGGTATTTTAACACCCAATTGGATTGGGTGGTAAAATACCGAATTTGTAGGGCCTTTGGGACTCAGAAGAGTCCCACCTACATCTGGGATTTACAGAATCGGTAAAAATACCGATTCGGTATTTTACAGAATCAGTAAATTTACCGAATCGGTAAATTTACCGATTCTGTAAAATTATGCCCCTACATGCCAATTCTTAAATACCGGTCGGTAACGGCCGAAATCGGCCGTTACCGACCGGTATTTAGGCTCCTACATCTGGCCGTTAATCTAGGGGCAACCACAATCTTCTGTAGAAAAACCCACAGACATTGCCTATTTTCTTCATAGGAAGGGAATGTGTGAGACCCCTCTAAATTGCGGAGACCTGACGCATTCAGGGCTGTTTGCATCTGAATAGATGCCCCTGCTCCTGAAGTTGCAGCCCCTCCCTCTCAGTCACCTTCAAGCACCTCTTAACAGCTCATCAAGGGCTGAAGGTGTGAGGGTGGCCATCCCGCGGTGCCTCTCCAATGCTGCGGGGTATCTGAGCTTTGGAACAGCATCGGAGTCAAGAAGGGAGGTGGGTGGAAGCTGTGCCGGCGTTAGGGTGGTGGGACCGGTGCCCGGTTCCTTCACGGACAAGGACAGACAGCCGAAATTACGGACTGTCCGTGAAAGTTACGGACGGTTGGATTTGGTCACCCTATATATGGTGCCTTCGCAATCCCTCCGTTAGGGAATATACCTTTTTCTCTGCAGTACACTAGTCCTACGTCCATTTAGACCTTTATCTGACTTCTTCCCGCATGTTCCAAGCCAGGGTAGCGGCCGAGATAGGAGTAGTGGCTTTATCGGACCACTCTCCTCTCACCCTTTCATTGAGACTAACTTGTCCCGCCCCGCAAAGGGGTGGCGGTTGAATAACAGACTACTCACATACAACCCTACTGTTGTGGAGAATCGGAAATCCATTCTGAATTTGCCTGACGCAAATGAGAAAGGCACCTACGCCAGTCTCGTTACTGTGGGATACACTAAAGGCAGTTCTTCGGGGACAGATGATTGCTTTCACATCTAGGCTAAAGAAAGAAAGGAAGGTCAAACAGGAGCAGCTAGAGGACACAAATAAAGAACTAGAGGGGGTTCACCAATGCATGGGTTCTACTCGGGCCAGGCTTCAACTTACGGTGGCCTGGAAGAAATTGAAGGCACTGGACGTTGACAGGGCGGAATTTGCTCTCCTGCGTACCAGACAGAAGTACTATGAAGGAGTCAAAAAGGCAGGTATATTGCTAGCACACAGACTACGAGCACAGGCGGCCCAATGCCGGGTTGTAGAAGTTGAGGGTCCGGAGAGGGTACAACTGCGGTCTGATGACTTTAGAGCAGGTGAATTTGAACGTTTCTACACTGCACTTTATAGTGCAGAGACACTGGATGAAGCGGCGGCCGTGAGCTATGTCACAAGGGCCCCGGTGACTCCGCTCCCAGACTCAGAAGCAGTCAAAACGGATGTTGATATTAGTCCAGAGAAGATACTCTGAACTATTCAAAAACTCCTTATTAGCAAAGCCCCCGGAGAAGACATCTTCTCCTCTGAATTTTACTCTTATTCTCGCTTGTCTGCTTCCTCTCTCTACAACTCGGTACCGGGTCCTTACTCCATCCATGCAGATGGCTACTATTGTAGTTCTCCCGAAGCCGGGCAGGAATCAGAGGAGATGTGCCTCGTATCGGCCTATCTCTTTACTAAAGAGTGATTGAAACTTTTTTTACCGGTGTGCTGGACTCCGGCTTGGCACCGTATATGCAGGGTCTTATTACCCGGACCAGCCAGGGTTCATCCCTGAAAAAGGGTTGTACCATTGGAACCAAGGGACTCTTCCACCTCTCGACAAATCACAACACTCCCAGATGCCTGCCCTGCTCTTGTCGGTGGATGCAGAAAAAGCCTTTGGTGCACTGGCCCTACCTGCAGGCAGTATTTGCTAGATTTGGGCTGGGGGGGAGATTCTAACAATGGGTCACCTGTAACTACCTTCTCCCTAAAGGCTAAGGTCCATGTGAATGGAACCTCGTCCTGACAAAAGTAGGATCTCATGGGGAACCCGACAAGGGTGTTCTTGTCCCCATTATTATTTGCGCTCTACATTGTGCCCTTTGCAGAGCGTATTCGTCAGCACGCGGATATCGCTGGGAATCGCATGGGAGACAGGGAATATAAAATATTGCTTTACGCTGACGATGTGCTATTAATCCTGGCGCAGCCATTCACATCCTTGCCCCCACTATTAAAGGAAATGGCAGACGTCGTCAAAGTGTCATGGTTTAAAGCCAACCTGCAGAAAACGCAGGCCCTCCGCCTGATTATCCCTCGGAAAGATCGGGCAAGATTGAGGGGCATGTTTCCCTTTGAGTGGGCTTCCGACGGTGTGACTTATATGGGACACTGGATCTTCTCCACACCTGAGTGTACGTTGCAAGAAAACAATGCCACCCTTCAGCTAGGACGAGATCCGAACTTCCGACCTTGAAAGCGTACACATTGTCTTGGCTGGGTAGATTGGCAGCGGTTAAAATGACCCTACTCCCCTGGATTTTATACGTCATGCAGACACTACCGCTACAACCCCCTCCCTCAGTGTTCTCAAAACTACATCTTATAGTTGACTTCATGAAGTGGAAAGAAAGCTCACATGGCTCATAACCAGACATATCTTAAACAAAAGGATGGGGAGTTGGGTGTTCCCCACCTGAAAGATATTATCAAGCGGCCCAACTATGCTACATGATAGAATGGTACAGAACGGCATCTGAAAAGCATGGGCGTTGTATCGATCGCTCGGTCACTCAGATACATGCGTGGAAAGTGCCTTGGCTCCCTAATAAATACCGACCTCTTGGAATGTATATCTCACCTATAACCAGGGCAGCAGTGGGGGTTTGGGATAGGGTGCCTGATGCGAGATGCCTCTCTACGCAGACATCTCCTCTGACCCCTTTTATGTGCCACTCAGAATTCCCTCCGGCACCGAAAAGGGAAAGTTATGTTAAGTGGTAAAAAGCTAACTGTAAGAAACCAAGGGACCTTTTCGATGAGGAGGGGGTGATGGATTTCACACAGCTCCATTCCGGGTACAGTTTTACCCCTGACGCTTACTGGCAATACATTGCCCTGAGACATTGGGTCACACAGTACCATGTACACCCCAATAGCATCTGCCCTGTGACGGATTTCGAAAATGGTTTGTCACCCGTCAATCCGACAAAAGCCTGCCTTCAAACATATACGCTTTTCTCAATGCACCTTTATACCAGTCTAAATCACCATTGCATCGCAGGTGGGAGTCTGAATGTGACTGTGAATTCTCCATTAAGGACCGGCAGGACATTATACATAGAGCAAGGGCTTCTTCATGCAGCACTGCAGGCACGGAAATGTTCCTCAAAATTGCCCATTTGGCTGTCAAGCGCTCCCTTTCCCTTTTTCTGTTTTATAATTTGTCCCTCCCCTATTAATTTTCACATTCTCACATATAAATCAGTTACTACTCTCCACCGGCCTATGGATGTAGGTGCTTACTGTTGTTCTATGTTTTGAAAACCAATTAAAAGATTAAAACCATAAAAAGGGAGCTCGGGAGCTTCGGGTCTGGCAAAAGTTTTTTTGGGACAGGTTCAAATGACAGTTTAAAAGTGCACACAAAGGCTGCAATGGCAGACCTGAGACATGTTTAAAAAGGCTACTTGAGTGGGTAGCGCAATAAGTGCTGAAGGTCCACTTGTAGCTTTTAATTTACAGGTCCTGGGTACATATGGTACACCTTTACTAGGAACCTATAAGTAAATTAAATGTGACAATTAGGTTTAAACCATTTTTACCATGTTTAAAGGAGAGAGTACAAGCACTTTAGTGCTGGTTAGCAGTGCTTAGCGTACAACACAAATGGGTTCAGAAAAGGATGAAGGCAAAACGTTTGGGGGTAACCCTGCAGAAAGTGCCAGCTCCAACACGCAACCTGCCTTGGATCCCGTAGACTGGATGGTAGCTTTGGACCTCCTGGACGTATATTTCCACATTTCCATTCTGCAGGCCCACCGGAGTTAACTGTCATTCACAGTGGCACATGAACATTTCCAGTTTGCTGTGCTCGCTTCTGATCTCACCAGTGCCCCTCTGGTAATCACAAAAGTGATGGTGGTATTTGTAGTACATCTTTGGAGGTCAAGGGTCTGTCTTTCCCTAACTTGATGACTGGCTTCTGAAGGCAGGCTTGCCACAGACAGTTCACCTCCAACCAATGGTGAATAGCCTGCCTTCAATAAGGTTCACTATCAACATATCAAAGTTCCACATGGCTCCTAATCCATCTGAGCCAATCTCCAACTCAGTGCATTTCAGTGCTTATCCCCCGGAGCAAAGAGTCAGGGACATTCCGGCTATGATGATCCTGATGTTTCAGCCTCAGTCTTGGATCTCAGTGAGACTGACTCTGAGGCTAGTGGGTCTGATGCTCTCCTGCATCCTAGAGGTGAAACACACCTTGTGGTATGTGCGGGCTCTTCAGTGGAATCTGAAGTCCCCGACGGCACAGCAGCATGAGAATCTCTCTGAACTGATTCAGACTTTAGTGGGGACTGCAAATGAGATGCATTAGTGGTTGGTGAACCATGATTGGGTTAGAAGCAGACCCATCTCTCTTCCTCACCCACAGTAAATTGTGGTAACCGATGCTTCACTTCTGGGCTGGGGTGGCCAACTGTGAGAGGTGGAGATCAAGAGGACTCTGGTCTCTGGCGGAGACCTGGCTCCAAATCAATCTTCTGGAGCTGGTGGCCACTCCCTTGGTATTGAAAGCCTTCCCCTCCATCCGTCAAGGGAATGCTGGTCCAGTGTCTATGGACAATACCAAGGCCATGTGGCATTAAAACATACAAGGAGGAGAGGCATTGTGGATCCTGTATCAGGATGCCCTGTGAGTCTGGACATGGCTTCAACATAAGGACATCTTCTTGTTTTGCGAGTGCAGTACCTGTCAGGATCTCTGAACACCTGGGTAGACTAACTCAGCCATCAATGCCTTGCGGATCATGAATAGTGTCTGCATCTGGAGGTGCCACCTGGTCTCTTCCAAGAATGAGAACTACATTGGATTTATCTGATCGCCACTATTGAGAACACAAAAGGTAAGCAGCTTTGCGCACTGGATTTCACAAAGCGACTCTCGCTCAGAGATGCGTTCCGTTAAGAATGGATCTCCCGTACACCTGTCTGCCGATACCACTCCTGCCCAGAGTTCTCAAGATCAGAACCGACCAGCCCTCAAGTCATCCTCGTGGCTTTGGATTTGGCACAGAGAGCACATTATCCAGAACTCCTGGGCATGAGCATTCAGCTACAGTGCTGGGTCTTGCACTCGAAGCAGCACACTCTCCACTTCATGCTTGAAGATTGAGCAGCGACAGTTTAGTGTCTTTAATCTTCCTCTCAAAATCTGTGACGTTATTTTGACAGCCAGGCCTCAGCCAGCCTCAGCAAAGACCGTATACGCCGGCCATTGGGACAAGTTTGCGGCTTGGTGCTCGTCACGACAACTTGACCCACTTTCTGCCTCTATGTCAGAGGTGCTGTAGTTTGTGTTGTCTGTAGCCCAGCAGGGCCTTGCCATGAGCACTATAAGTAAACTTTGTTTCGATTAATTCAAATCTTACAAAAAAGAAAAACAATATTTAAAAGTCATGCCCGTGGTTCTGATCCTGGTGTCTGTTCCAAGGCTGGCAACCTGGCCTGGATATCACAACTGTTTCAGGAGCGTGGGGGCCAAAGGTGTTTTTTAAAGGGAAAACAACCAAGTTAGCATATTTAAAGTGCCAGGATAGCCCATAGCTTTAATGTTGGTGTCTCCTCCCTGGCTAGCAGCCTGTCCCTGGTGTCCGATTGTTCGGGGAGGTTCTGGGGAACCATGGATAATTTTTTGAAGTGCATGTGTGCAGTTAAACGTCACCCAGCTGTTTTTCTTTCATACAAACAATTTTGTCAGAGATCCCGAAGGAGCCAAGGTAGCTCATGGTTTTGCTGATTAGTGTTTCCTCCCCGGCTAATATCCAGGCCTGGTTATTTGACCTTTTCGGGGGGTACTGGAAGAACAGAGATGATTTTAAAGTGCAGATGTGCAGGACTGGAACCATCTAATACTGGCTCTTAGTTCCTGAGGAGTAGGTGTAAGGCTGGAGTCTTGCCAAGCTCGCTAGCTAGTGAAATTTTAGAAGTGCACAGCCAGTAGTCAAGTGTGTCCGACTTTTTGAGAGGTACCAGTGCACAGGGATAGCCTGGGTTTGGATGTAAGTGTCAGTTCTCCAGCTAGCAGCCTAGCCAAGTTTATCATGGTTTAGCTAAAGGCTTTTCAAATGGGGTTTGTCATAAGATTGACTAAACCCCAGATGTGCCTCTATGCACCCAATTACTTGGCTGGTTAGTTTTTGTTCAAATTTGTTGAAATATCCCATGAAACAACAGACCAGAATAAGGAATTTGGGCTCCAGACAGGATATGATGGCCTGTCTGAATGTGCAGATCCCTTCACTTTTTAATAAAGGCTTGAGAAGGTGCCTCCTCTCCACTGCCATTTAGCGCAATGCAGGTTAGGTGCTGGAGGTTCTCTTTATTTGAGCCGTATAAGTGACAACCGCTGTCACAGGTTATTCTGCTAGGGTAGGTGTGCCACCCAAGCGGCACCGCAGCAACTTTACTTTCAAATGAAGCACATATGTGCAGGCCAGGTACGATGCTTGCTTTAGCTTTCAGTAACTGTTGATAACCATCCAGGCATGACCTCTTTTGGCGAGCTCCTCTTTGTCTTGTAGAAGAGAAATGTTGGCACTTTCTAAGTTAACTAGTTTTTTTAAAGCGTTATATGCTCTTTGTGATGGCTCGGATCTGTTGAGTGGCTGTTCCATCTGCACACCTAGATATTTGTATTATTTTACTGTTTCTAGGACGTGTTTTTTGAGATGCCAAGTTACATTTTCTTGAGTGCCTTGCTAACCATCATCACCTTGTTTTTGTTTCGGTTAATGACCAGGTCATTATGTAGCTTGCAAGTGCAGCATATTTCTCAATCTCTGCAGGCCTACTTTAGTTAGGCTACACAGGGCCACGTCGTCCGCATATAAGTGGTTCAGTGCTACTATGCCGAGATGGGGAGCATGACTATTGGTTTCGTCAAGAAACGCTGAGAGGTCTGCCATAAAGAGGTTGAGAAGGTTTGGGGCCAGCAGGCACCCCTGCTTTAAGCCTTGTTGAGTGTAGATTTTCCTTGACAGAAGGGAGCCATCTCCAATTTTGATCCGCACCCATGTTTGGGTGTCATGACACAATGGCTCTGAGCAGGTGTGAAGGGATATCCCAAGCCCTGAGCTTCCTCCAGAGTATCGCTTGATGTTATGTAGTTAAAAGCTGTCTGGGGGAGGGTGTAGCCTTACGGCTAGAGCGGTCAAACTCGAAGCTGGGGAACCGGGTTCGAGTCTCTGCAACCACGCTCACATCCTGTAATTCTGGGTAAATTACTTAATCTCCCTGTGCCTAACACAAATGAATGTGTCCATCTGTAACAAAACTTGTGCTCATGTAAAGTGCTCTGATACCCGATGTCTCGGGTCTAGTTCTTGTTATATAAAACAAACAACAAAAAAGCTGACTTCTAGTTAACAAAGCAGAGATAGGTTGTATGATTCTGCTTTTTTGCACTTAGTCCAGTAAGACCAAGATGTTAATGCTTGTGCCAGAATCCCTCCTGAAACTAGATTGTGTAAGGATTATTCTATTTTATGCCGCCTAGGCAGTCAGGTCAGCTAGGAAAAGAGATATAAAGGGCCTTATTTATGAAGGCCTTTCGCCACTGATGCGTCACTTTTAAAATGGGAAAAAGTTATGTACCGGTGGCGCAAGGCCTCATAAATAGGGCCCAAAGTATTTTGCTTCGTTGTCTAGAAGTGTGATGAGGTGGTAGTTTTCTGGTGAGGTTTGATCTCCTCCTTTGTGGAGAGGGGTGATGACTGCGCCTCACCATGAATCGGGTATGACACCCATGTGTACTACATTAGAGAAGAGGGGAGTCCGCTTTCCTACCCAATACCGTGAATCTGGTTAGTAAATGGCCTGTGGTATTCATTTGGCCTAGGGGTGCTGTCCGTTCAGCCTCTGATGATGACTTTAGTAGTTTCTATTTCAGACAGTAGTACTCCTTCTGGATAGAGGGAAAAATGTAGATTTGTGTCTGAAGGCAGTTGAACTTGTGGGCAGTGGCTTCTATGCCGGGTTTGCCCCTAGTGTGTGCCCCCATTAACAGGTTGCTACGAAGATGACCACCTGTGAAGGATTCAGTGCTGATGAAAGTCTTTACAGGCAGGCTTTGGGTTGTCTAACAGCGGCAGTGTAGAATGTGCCTCAAAGAGTGATGTGGGCAATGAGTAATTTGCAGCCCAGAAGTGTTTCTTGAGAGAAGCAACCCAGCACTCTTCCTTGGTAGGAGTGTTTCCTAAGAGTTGGTAGGTTATTCACAGTTGACCAGATGTTTCTGGAGTGGGACTGCTTACTGTTGTGAAACCGTTTGGTCCAGAAGTCATTTGTATCTTTTCTGTTGTCAACCCAGACCGACTTGGAGCATTCTTTTTTTGCTGCACTTAGAGTGTCTATGTCATTTGTTGTTTTAGTACTACCCCTTTGAGCCTGTAGAGGTGAAAAGTTTGTCGTGGGTGGGTCTCCATGTTGCAGTTGTTATTTACTAGTAAATCGGTTGTACATTTTTGCCATGTTGCTAGTTGCTGTAAATTTTGTCTTTCAATTTCCTCTAGGACTGCCTTAGTTCACTATTGATGTTTATGACCATTTCAATTTATTGTTTGTGGTAACTTGGGAGCCAAACACAATATGCCCGCTCTCAACAAACTCTCTTCCGAGATCTAAGACCAGAGATTGTGGGAGGTGATATCTCATGCAACGCTCCGCGATTTGTAAAGATCTAACAGCAGGAAAAAGAGAGACCAATAAGAACTAAAGACACAGCATGTGTCTTCAAACAGTATACCTACTGTTGTTCTTTGTTTAGTAGGGAGTGTATGACGTTATGTTGGTTTATGGACACCTTCTCAAGAATAACTCACTTGATATTGTTTTCTTTGTGTTTTTGGCACAAAACTATGTGTCATTTTGATGGAGCTTCTCTTATATTGCTGCAATGTGTGCTGATTCTGGTGCAAAGTTTCTGTAATGCCATCCCCATATACCCAAGTCCACATGGGCAAGTTATCATGTATGTCACATTCTCACTATTGCAATTTGTGTGGTTCTTAAGGACCCATGGTTTGCTCTTTTATAGTTTCTGTGGAGCAGCACACTGAACATCTCCCGCATGTATAAAGCTCTGTTCCCGGTTGTAACCCCCATAACGTATCATCAGATGGGGCTACCGGAACAGTGTTTCCAGTGTGTACCAGCCTATTCTGTATACTTCTACCTCGTTTGAAAGAGAACAGTGGGAGGCCCCAGTTATTCCAGGTACTCTGGAGGATACTTCACCGTTTTCTGATAATCCCTGTGACCTGGTTGGACATAGGTGAATAAGTAGTCACACGTTAGTCCTCTCTTACTGTTCACTCTGCTGGGTTTCCAAGGGAGAGTCTTGGTTATTGTTGCAAGCCATTTTTTTTTGCTCAACTGTTATTTTCTTAGGGTATAGACAGGCTGTTAGTTTTGTTGTTAATGCACCACCTTGTTTATTAATTGTCTTTAGATTAGCGAACAATTACGTTGACTACATAAGTAATGGACAAAGGGCAGATTTTCATGTATGGATCCAGCTAGAATGGAAACTGTCAAATCGTAGAAGCCCGTTTTTATCAAACGGCTTTTAACAAACCTTTGTTTCAAAAAGCCCCTCTTTGAGCTCAATTTCCAAATCCAAGAAGGCAAGTCTGTTGCAGTCAATGGTGTGGGTAAATCTGAGAAATGGATCCCGGTCGATGACCCAGTTCACGAAATTAAGTGCCTCTGCAATGTCATCATGCCAAATTAATAGTGCATCATCAATGTGCCTCGGCTAGTTTTTAATATAGTCTTTGGAAGGGTTGGATTCATTGAAGATGTTATCATATTCAAATTGATGAACATACAAGCATGGCAGGGTAAGGACCTCACAATGATGTTCCCTGGACTCGATGATAGGAAGATGTTCTCATATGAAAAAAGTGTCATTTAGAGCTATCTTGGCTCACTCCATGACAAAGCGCAGGGTGTGATAGTATCCTATGTGGAATTATGTAGAATACCTTCTACTACTTCTAGAGTCTGATCCAGGGTTATAACAGTGTACAGTGGTTCTATGTCCATGGTAATCTAATTTTGCGAATTTCGGGAAGTATTTAGAATTGTGCTGTTTGGGGTTGTTTAGCCACAAGGAATTCAGCCTCAAGACCAGTAATCTAGATTAATGCCAGTGCTTTCTCTGTGATGCTTTGGATAGTGGCCATGAGGCTAGGGTCTATTTCCAATACCACATAACTATTAGTATTTGAGAGGAAGCATCTGCAATCTGTCATACATCTCCTTAGACATTACCACAATTGCTCCACCTATATTCGCTTAGTTATTAATCAAGTCAGTTTTATTTTAAAGTGATGTTAATTGCATTTGTCCCAAATGAGAGAGATTATGGAACACCGTTTCCTGTGTTAAATATCAAAACACTCCAAATCATGAATCACCACTTGCTCAAATGCCAACACCTCTGCAGTTACGGTAAAAAGGTCGATTTATTGCAAAGTTACTGAGTTACAGGTCCTTGGTCTGGACTATTCTGAAAGAAAAATTTCAATTGCACATTACGAAAAAAATGGGCCAATTCCCACCTGACACTGAATTCTTCAAACTGGAAAGTTGGGACAAAGCCTAGTCTCTTATTGAGAACTTTCATTTTGTTTTGTTTTGCCTGCGCGGTTTGTATGCGCCTGCTTTTCATCACTTGCTTGAAGCTCCCTCACCCTTGCGTCACGGTTACGGGAGGACTGATTTTTCATCCCTGTTCCCCTGCTCTGTGGGCCTCGTGTGGATTGCTGCCAGGCGCTTGGAGGTGGAGTGGGCTGTTGCGCTGCACTGCTGGCTCCAGGGAGGTGCTCTGGAATTGATGGCCACACGTTCATCTATTCTGGGGCCTGGGACTGTACGTGCACCACACTACATTTGCAACCTGGGGAAAAGTGTACCAGTTGAAATTCCCCACACAACTGGGCTTGGTGCGGATACCGTGGGGCCTGGCTGGCTACCTGCAGCTGTGAGTGCGACGATCTGCTCAGTGATATCACCTGCAAGGCAGACCTGCTTGTTCCAGCCACTTCTACCCTGCCATTTGAGCTGCGACTGCCCAGATAGTGAAGTGACTGTGTTGTGGGATGCTGCTAGAGGGCCTGTGGGCGCAGTAAGTAACCTGCGGCTGGAGTCTATTGAGCTTTTTTGATGTCTACGTGCCACCTGGAAGCTTGAACCTCCTGGTCTTTGGGGAATCGTTTTTGTGTGGTTGGACTGCATCCGAGCCGGCTGTGCATGTGTGGTCCCCGCTACGCCTCAGGAGTCTGTGCGTGTATGAGGGGTGTGTGCGGACGCAAGTGTGTGTGTGTGTGCCTGTGCGTGTATGAAAGACTATGTTCACATTTGTGTGTGCTTGTGCATGTCTGTGCGTGTGATGGTGTGGACATGTATTTGGGTGTTTTTGTATTAGAGCATGTGATTCTATGTGTGCTTGTGTTTATGCTCGCAGGTGTTTCTGTATGTGTGCTTATGTCTGTGCGTGTGATGGTGTGTGCATGTATTTGAGTTTTTGTATTAGAGCATGAGATTGTATGTGTGCTTGTGCGTGTGGATGTTTCTGTATGTTTCTATATGTGCGCCCTCTGTTCGTGTATGAGAGTGTGTGCGCACATTTGTTGTGTGCTTGTGCATGTCTGTGCGTGTGATGGTGTGTGTGTGCATGTATATGTGTGTATGTCCTTGGGTATTTTTGTTCTGGAGCATGTGACTGTATGAGTGCTTGTGTTTTTTTTTGGGATAGTTTCTGTATGTGCGTTTGTGCATGTATATGAGAGTGAGCGCATTTGTGTGTGCTTGTGCATGTCTGTGCATGTGATGGTGTTTGTGTGTGCATGTATTTGGATGTTTTTGTATTAGAGCATTGGATTTCATGTGTGCTTGTGTTCTCGGATGTTTCTGGCTATGTGCTTGTCTGTGTGCGCCAGTGCGCATATGAGAGTGTGTGCTCATATTGGTGTGTGCTTGTGCATGTCTGTGCGTGTGATGATGTGTGCACGCTGGATTTGTTATTTTCTGGCAGCCGCTGTCCTGGATATTGACTTTAACTGCCTGATGCCTAGCCTTAGGATGGCCACCAGTGTACAGTACAGTCCCCTGCCTGACCCCAAGATGACTTCCATATTGGTCCCCTACACGTTGTTTTACTTCCCTGGGACAACAATTGGACATTGACCAGACCTTGAACCTATCCCCTAACCTGCCTACACATCAGGACTTGGTACCTGCGGAACTTACCCCAGACTGTGGAGACCTAGCGATTTTGGCTGATGCCCGGTGGAGCTACCATATAGCTAAAGAGGAGATGGGATGTGGACTCCCCCTCCCTGCCGTTACCTACCCAGCCAGACCTTAGGCAGATTTTCCTCTCGTCTGTATGTCCTGTCTTCCTCCTACCCCTTTACCCTATCCCCTTAGCCTTCCTGCTCCATTCACCTTCTCCCCTATGTTCCTTAAATGCTTTCCTTGATACTTATGTAACTTTTAACTGATGTAATTTGTAATATTATTGTCCCTCATGTATAGCGCTCTGATTCCATCGGGTCTAGCCAGCGCTTTATAAAAACTCATTAATTAAATTTGTTCCCATTTAGTACTCTTTCTCCCTTTGTCTACCTCCCTAGCTCCTATCCACTCTCCCCTGAATCTCTCACCTTGCCTGATAGTCTGCCTAGCCCCTGTCCTTTGTGCCCTTTGACTAAGCACTCCTTCTCCCCTTGTTGGAGAAAGATCCAATATTTATACTCTGGAGTCTCAGCGTACCCACTGATAGAGTCCACAGCACCAAGGGAGCCATTCACAGCTGAGGTATGGTATGGCACCCCTTGCCAAAGCACTCCCCCTCTCCCCTTTTTGGGGAAGGATCCAGTATGTAGGCCTTGGAGTCTCAGAGACCCCTCAGAGAGTCCACGGCGTAAAGGGAGCCTCACGCAACAGAGATAGGGAAGTGATACCACTTCCCCTGGGATCACAGCTTACTGGACTTTGGACGTTGCTTTGACTCGTCTACCGGGTTGTGTCCCCTCCTTTTCCCCGCCTTCATTACCTACTTCCCAAGCTCCTTCCCCCCTCCCCTGAATCTTTCCCCTTATGTATTTGTGCCTAGTGTTTATCTTGACCTTACAAGTAACTATGGTGCCATGCTCTAATAACTGTGTAACCTTTGTAACAATGTAACCTGTAATTATGATCTGATGCTCATGTAAAGCGCTCTAATACCTCCAGGCATAGCCAGCGCTATATAAAACCTTTAAAATAAATAATTGTTTCATAATCTTTTATTCGGTTACCACTTATTTTGCAACCATAAAAAGTACATAGATAAAACAATCAGTTAAAAAGAAAAGTTACAGCAAAATATGAATCAAAAGGTAAAAAGTAAATCTACCCTATATGTAAAAGGACAAACATATTACTAGCAAAATCAAAAGCGGAAAATTATCTTGCATAGAAATAAAATACGAGTACATGTAAAAGAATTAATCAATCAAGAGCATGACGTATCTTAATACTAGCTTTTAAAAAGGTAGCTATGCACTTTGCAAAATGTACTGAGTCCAAGAGCTGTAAGGAGATAAATGCTGGGTGACATGAGCTTAGGCCAGTTGAGCGAAGGAGTGGTAAGATCCAGGTTTTTCGAGGTAATTTATAAAATATACAAAAGAAAATAATATGAATTGTTGACTGGATAGATACACCGTCACAAGGACAGGTAATTAAGTCATTCGACCAGTTCTGTATTTGAGGAAAGGAAACTAAACGATAAAATGAATTGAAACGGAATCTTGTCAGGAGATATTTCTCATAGTTGGACAGATAAAACGTCAAATATGGTTGCATACCTTTATCGGTCTGAACTGCACAAATTTGGGAGTTAGAGGGTTTTAAGATCTCAATTGAGCCACGAAGTTCTCTTAGATGACCCAGACAAATCCTTTTTAGCTCCTTTCTCGAAATTTCCTCCATGCTGGGTGGGTCATCGAAGAAGGAGCTACGTCCAAGGTCTCTAAAGAAGTTCCCCACATAAACCAGCCATGGAATCCCTCGCCAATCTGTTAAATCCATACAGTCCTTAACCAGAGAACGTGTTAAATGGCTCTCAGCTTTTGTCCATATGCGGTGCCATAAAAGGATCGGTTGAGATCGTATGGAATCGATGATGTAGTCCATGCCTAGCTCATTATGGGAAGCGTAAGTCGGGGCGCTTTGTGGGAGTGCCAACAGATACTTGACGAACCCATTCTCTATCGTCTGGATTGGATCTATTGGACCATAACCCCAAACTCCCGCACCATAGGTGGCCACACTGTGGCACTTTGCGTAGTAAATCTTGAGCAATTCCATGGGTGCAGGTTTGCCAAGTTTCCTGGAAAAGGAGACCAGGGCCGTTGTTGCTCGCTGGAAGAGAAGTTTTCTGCTAGCCGTGGCATGTCGCCAGCTTAAGGAGTCGTCCACCAATATGCCTAAATACGGGTAAGCAGAAGTTTTTTCCAGCCTCGTCTGTTCAACAAAAATTGGTTTGGGATTCTTGACCTTGGGGCCAATATGCATAGTAAAGGTCTTTTTTATGTTGACTTTAAGGCCAAGAGAACCCATAAAAGAGCAATATTTATTAAGTTGCTTTTGAAGTTGATTCAGTGTCCTGGCAAGGATGACCGAGTCATCTGCATATAGCAGTGTTGGTATTGGGCGGTGGTTTATCTGTGGTAAATCCTGGCTCCCTTCTAGCATGGCCAGCTCAAGACCATTGGTGTAAAGATTAAACAGGAAGGGAGCCAGTACACATCCCTGCCTTACCCTCTTTCCGATGGAAAAAGAAGGCGAAAGATCGCCATTAACTCCAAATCTGACGCACGCCGTTGCATCGGAATAAAGTTCTCGGAAGAAAACAATCAGGGCAGGGTCGACCCCAAGATCCCGAAGGATAGCCCAGAGTTTGCAATGCAGGACACAGTCAAACGCTGCACTGAGGTCAACGTACACGAGAAAGATATTTCCCCCTTTGGCTCCCACATACTTCCCGATCAGGAGGGCAAGATTCAGGGCCTGCTCCACAGCCCTTCTGGAAACCATATTGCAGGTCGGTCATGATGTTATTGGTTTGGGCCCAAGCTTGAAGTCGATCCAATACCACCCGACCCGAAACTTTGCCCATGGAGTCCAGAAGGGAGATAGGCCTGTAGCAGGCGGGGTCATTGCGGTTGCCTTTTTTAAAAATGGGGAGCAGGATCGATGTCGACCATGAATCTATCAACCCAATTGTTGTTGCTGCAGCCAAGACCTGGGTAAGAAGTGGAGACCACAGTTCAAAGTTATGAAGGAAAAAGTCCAGCGGAACACCATCTGGCCCAGGTGCTTTGCCGGGTTTAGACGCTTTGAGAGCTTTAGCGACCTCCGCATGGTTGAAGTAGGTGTTAATCGGGTAGCTGTTACTCTCCGAGTTACTACCTCTGCTCTGGTCTTCCCCAGGGGAATCTACTTGGGAATTCCCAAAGATTTTGGAGCAATAGGAGACCCATTCATCTGCTGTCACTGCAACATCTAAATGCTGCCCCGTCGAAGAGTCAACCAAGAAGGGAGATCTAATAACTCGCCAAAAGAGGGCGCTGTCTTTATTATGGCAGCTATCATGTAACTGTGACCAGAGGTTTTGCTTGATTTCTCTCCTGCGTTCCACTCTGGCTATGTTGTAAAGTTTCCTTAAGTTGGAAATTTCCGAAATATCCCTCTTGGTTCTACGGAGGGCTGTCTTTAGATTGGAAAGAGCCTTTCGACACTTCGTATTAAACCATCTCTCAGTAGTACACTTTTTATTTTTAAGCTTGCGTGTAAACTCCTCCCTGATAAATAAATAAAGGCATTGGGGATAAGATTGACCACTAAGTTGTTGTCTTGCTTGTGCTTGGTTGGTTCTCCCTGCCCTTGCTCCTCGTTACAATTTGTGGCTAATAGGTCCACTGCACTCTGGTATTGTCTTTATGTTTTCCTCTGCCATGTTCTTTGTCCTGTCCTAAAAATGGTTTGGGTGCTTTGAACGGACACCTGGGTCGATGGAAATGGTTTAGGCAGAACCCATACAGGTTACCTGGTAGTTGTAAAAATATATTGAGTTTACCCCTGTTATATGTTTTCATTACTACTGCTCCTTTGATCTCAAATGAATGGCCAGTTATCAGGTGCTGGCCTAGGATTAGTAGAGTAATACTTTTTTGTTTTGTGGCTGTGCCACTGTTTTCAGGTTATTCACACTTATTAGAATTTGGATATGCATAGCATCCGAGATCCTCTTGGCTGTGTTGATGATATGCACTAGTCAATCTCTTGTGCATTTTCTGGCTATATATGACCATACCTTGTGGAATGTCCTGTCATCAAGAAATTCCGGGGTTCATTCAGTACAGTTAGGTGCTTAGGAGCTGCCTTTGCATGTATTTGTTAATGTCTTTTCAACTGGGTAAAATAATCCCAGTCACTTATTTGTGCCGAAGGGATTCGATGAGGTTAATATCCCCTAACTTCTAAGGAGCAGTGAGGATATTTGTTACCACATTCTCATCAAACGCGAATTCATTTGCTTCTGTCATGATTAGAGTGAATAACTGTGTGTACTATTGTGGGAGGTAACACAGATTTCCATGTGACCTGACAATCCTCCCACCAACTTATAAGGGAAAACCCTATTTGGTTCTGGGCTCTCACGTTCAAATGGTTATAGCCCTACATCATTTCCTGCGCCTGATCCACTGCTCTAACATATACAAAACACATGGACCTGGTTTTCCAATGTGAAGGTAAGTCCAGGGGATTGAGAGGAAATAGAAGCTGTCGACATGTCTTCCTATCTAGACATAACAAAGGAAAACGTGTCCAGTCTCGTAGAGCCACATTAAGTACTCACTCATAGGAAATCCCCTATCATCTGGGAGCCCTTCTTATCCATGTCGTGTCTCCCAGTATGTGTAATACCAGCTGAATTGACAAAAAATTGATAGGCTTTACTAGTATTACATTTTAGTTAAGACACAAAGACAAGCATTATCCCACCATTGTTATATTAACCTTGGACACTTAACATGTTTCTGTATTTCAGCCTAAAGAAACGTTGCAGACACCTGACTTCCCAAATCTCATGTAATGAGCGTGGAATTTCATATTATTCAAAAATTCCCATATGTAGTTTGCAAATAGGCCTTATGAAAGACAAGAGCACTGTTATAACCTACCTCTTTCCCTCTCTCCTTTATCCTTCCCTCCTCCCCCCCCCTTCATTCCAGCAACAATAGTTTAGCCTGAAGGCAATTTAGAACGTTGGCTACGGCGCCACTAGGCATTTGGATGTGACGAGTTAGTTTGTGTGAGGAGCTTGGAAACTGAATAAAGTAGACTTCGCTTTACCTTCATTGCGTGAGTCACTTTTTAACAAATTTGGCGACGAGGGTCCAGCTGGTAGGGGACAGCTTCAGTTTCCCCCCTGATTCTTTCTCTCCTCATCTGTTCAGCGCATCTTCTCTGGCACCCCGCCGCATGAAGCTCCAGAGTCTAGTCCATGTCGTGAATCGAGTATCTTCTCTCCGACTCAGGCATCAAGGAGTAGCAGTGGAGGTGTTCTTCTCGGCGCTGCTTTGTTTTCATCCTCCACAAGGTACAGTTTAATATGTGGGAGGATTTCTAATGCCACATCCTGGTTCATTAAGAGCTGTGAAGGGGAGCGTCTGAGAGCCATTGCCGCTCTGAAGCTGTGAAGGGGAGCGCCTGTGAGCCATTACGGTAGTGTTCATTTCGCCTGAGGATGAGAGCCATTGCCGCTCTGAAGCTGTGAAGGGGAGCGTCTGTGAACCATTACGGTGGTGTTCATTTTCGCCTGTGAGAATTTTTGTTTCCGGGCGTTTCCTTACCGCTGTCAGACCTGCGGCGTTTCCTGAGGAGTTTAGCTTCCTGTATAACATTCTGTCAGGAGAGCAGCGTTTGCCTTATACGCATGCTCTCCGCCTCTGCCGGTTACTGTCTAGACAAAGGAGCAGTGTCCTGGGCTGGCGCTTGTGCAACCACCTGTCAGATCTTTGGTATTTTCCTGAGGTGTTCAAGTCTCCGATGTAACATATCTGTCAGGAGAGCAGCGTTCGCTTCCTACGCATGCTCTCCGTCTCTGCCGGCAACTGACTAGACAAAGAACAGTGTCACGGGCTGACGCCGGTGCGAGACCCCCTCTAGAGATAGCGTCAAAAAGGGGTTGGGTCCTATCCTAGTGTTTTTCAGAGACTTTTAGACGGAGGAGTTTGCTGGCTTCGCAAATAACGGAGGTTTCCTTGCCAGTAACATTTTTCCTCAGTGTGTTTGCAGTCTTACTCAGCAACTTTAACGATCTTATTCTGGCATTGTGTCACCAGCGAGAGCAGTGTCTGGGCTCAACACTTGCTCCATGCAGTCTGGAAGAGGTTGATCGAGAGACTTGACCTGAACCTTGTTTTCAGTTCATTTTTCAGTGTACTTCAATATATTGACTTCCAGCGCTAGGGTGTGTATTCTTCTAGGTTCTAACGGTGTGTTATCTGTTAAGAGTATAATAATCAGTGTTTGATATACACAGCCAGTTTAAATAGTATTTTCTCTGTAGTAGTTTAGTAGTCTGTGAGTGCTCTCCTGGCTATTTCATTTCATTCACATTTTCCCTGTGTTTTTCTTTCCTTAGTTTTCTTCACTGTTATTTACTGCTTCTCTCACTATCCTCTTCCCCTTTCTTATCTCATTTCCTGCATCACTTTCCATCTAGCCTTCCCTCTCATTTCTGCGCCAACATGTCTGTGGCCAATATGTCTCAACCCCCTCCTTTCTCGAATGAAGAAGCAGAACCAGACGTTCCCTGGGAGAGATGGATAAAGATGCTGCATTCATATCTTATTGCAATAGGGGGAGAGAAGTTCTCCTCTGTTAGGAAACAGCACATACTCCTTCATAATTTAGGCACACAGGCAAGGAAAGTGTATGAGGATTTGGCTGATGGTGGGGCTGAAGGAGCTGAAGGGGTTGGTGATGATGATGTGTTTACCATAACTGTAAGGAAATTGGCATTGCATTTTAAGGATAAGATCAATGTGGTGTTAGAGAGACACAAGTTTTTTAAAAGAGCTCAAGGTAAAAATGAAAAGGTAACATCTTACATAGCTGCTTTGAGAGGGTTGTCAGCAACTTGCGAATTTGGGCCACTTACAGATTCCCTTATTAGGGATCAATTGGTGCGTTGCACTAATGATCATAAGGCACAGGAGAGGTTGTTAACCCAGAATCCAGAATTAGAAGAAGCAATAACAGTAGCCAAAAGTATAGAACATACTGCTTTTTGTGTTAGAGAGATGAAATCCAACATAGATTTGCCTCATGAAGAGAACAAAGTAAACGAAATAAAAGAGGATGAGAGCGTTTTAAAGGTAACTAAGGGCAACAATATGCACAAATCTAAAACACAAAGTGGTATTCAAATGTTTTCGCTGTGGAAATACCAGTCACCTTGCTAATTATCCCAGATGTCCTGCTATTGGGGTAACATGTAGAAAATGTAACAAAGTTGGTCATTTTTCCAAATGCTGCAATGTTAAAGAGGTCAAAAGTGAAGTACATGTGATTCAGGAAGAGCAGGATTTTGGGCCAAGTAGTAGCAAGTTTATTTTCCAAGTTAAAGACCAAGAAGAAATGGACGACAATATGCATTATCCTGTGTGTGAAATCTTACTAGATGGAAAAAAAATCAATGCTTATGCGGATTCTTGCTCTCCCTACACTCTAGTTGATGAAGAGTCTTTTAAGGTTTTATTTTTACCTGATGAGTATGAACTGGAGAAGCCTGATATACGCCCAGGTGGTTATAATAAGGAACCTCTCCCACTAAAAGGCATGGTGAGAATGCACATTTCCTTTAAATACAGACACACCTATGGTAAAGTTTACATTACAGAGAAGGGTAGTAATCTCTTGGGTTGGAGACATCAGAAAGATTTAGGGATTACCCTAGATCCTAATAACAAAGATCAAGTCTTGTTGGTTGACAGATCCTTAACAGGTGGAAGCATAAGTGAAGAGTTCCCAGAAGTATTTTCAGACCAGATCGGAGTTTTAAGAAACTATGAGCACAAAATCAAACTTAAAAAAGATGCTGTACCCATTGCTCACAAAACCCGATCAGTTCCCCTACTGCTAAGAGAACCATTAAAGAAAGAACTGGACAAACTGGTTAAACAATGGATTATAGAGGCTATTAAGAACTCTGAATGGGTCGCCCCCATTGTAATCACTTCCAAAAAAAGTAGTTCTGACATACGCATGTGTGTGGACCTTAGGAGCCTCAATGCCAGTATTTGGGTCGATAGGTTCCCACTCCCTAAAATAAATGAAATGTTGTCTGTCATCAAGGGAGCCAAATTTTTCACGGTGCTTGATCTTACATCAGCATATTATCAGGTACCCCTGCATCCTGATTCCCAAACCCTAACCACATTCACGACACCTTTTGCCACATATACGTTTTTGAGAATGCCTTTTGGTTTGGCTTCGGCCGCACCTGCATTCCAAAGAATTATGCAACACCTACTAGCTGACACAGAAAAGTCCATTTGTTTTCAAGATGATATACTCATCTATGGATCTAATGAGATAGAACATGACTCTAATCTTAGGAAGGTTTGCAACAAACTTAAAGAAGCAGGTCTCACCATAAAAAAAGCAAATGTAAGTTTGGGGTAGCTTCTGTAGAATTCTTAGGTCATACACTCTCATGTGATGGAATTAAACCTAAAATAGATCTTATTGAGTCAGTGGCGAAAGCTCCTGTTCCAGCCAACAAGGACGAAATTAAATCTTTTCTGGCGTTGGCAGAGTACATGTCCAAATTCATCAAGAATTTTTCCGACATAGTCCAACCCATAAGAGATTTATTAAAGAAGGATGTCAAATTTACATGGGAAGCAGTGCATGATCAAGCATTTACCAATATTAAAAAAGCTATAACTACTGCACCCTGCATAGGGAACTTCGATAGTACCAAGGACACGTTCCTTACCACAGATGCCAGTAAAAGAGGATTAGGTGCCACGTTATCCCAACTCCATGAGGGTAAGGAGGTCATAATAGCTTTTGCTTCCAGAACCTTGAAAGATGCGGAAATTAATTATTCCACCATAGAAAAGGAAGCGTTGTCATGCTACTGGGCAACTAATCACTTCAAGTATTTCTTATGGGGGGTACCCTTCAAATTGAAAACGGATCACAAACCTCTGATTTTGTTATTTTCATCTAAAGATATTGAGAAAACCACTCCCAGAATAGGCAGATGGCTTATTTCTTTACAAAAATACAACTACACCATGGAACATGTACCTGGTAATAAAAATATCATAGCAGATTGTCTTTCACGTCTTCCCCATGATACACCCAATGAAACCTATAGAGAAGATTTTGATGTACTCTCAGTATCCATTCCAGCGGTGTTGGAGGACGAATGGAATGCGTCTTACCAAGAGGATGACATTCTAAAAAGAGTGCAAGAGAAAATCCTAAATGGTTGGCCAGATAAGTGTGGGGACCTCCCGATTGAATTACATCCCTATTGGAACGTAAGAAATGAATTATCCATCGTAGGTTCATATATTTACAAGAATGACAAGATAATACCTCCTGAGACTTTAAGGAAAAGAATTAGTGATCTGGCTCACGAAGGTAACTTGGGGAGAAGCCTCACCAAAAGCAAATTAAGAGCAGGGTATTGGTTCCCGGGGATGGACTCCTCCATTGAAGAGCTAGTCAAAAACTGCTACGCATGTGGATCCAGTGATAAAACGAAATGCACCAGGAAGATACCTTTAGAACCAGCTCAAGTCCCCATTAAAGCGTGGGAAAAGCTGGGAATTGATATTATAGGTCCTCTACAGGTTAGTGGATTGCAGGAGAGTTACATCCTGGTACTAGTAGACTATTTTTCCAAGTGGATTTCAACAAAATTTGTAAACAAGATTGATACTAAAGCTATCAAGGTTTTTCTGTCTGACACATTTGCAAATGAAGGGATACCTCACACCATCATTACTGACAATGGGGTACAGTTTGTCTCGGAAGAGATGAAGGAATTCTTGGTCAGTCTGGCCATTAAACATGTGTCCACACCTTTGTATTGTCCCCGTGCGAATGGATTGGTGGAACGGTGCAATCGTATGATAAAAGATACCTTACAATTAGCAGTAGTGGCACACAAACCCATTGTCCAGTCAATAAAAGATATGATTTGGGCATACGTTATTACACCCAATAGTGTAACAGGTTATTCCCCTTTTTGTTTGCTAAGAGGACAAAAACTGGGGTCTAAACTCACACCAAATTGGTTATTTGAAGACAATACTTTTGAGTGCGATAAAATAGCTACACAAAGAAAAATTCAGTGTCATCAACTCAAATACAAACAAGAGTACGATGCCAGATGGAGGACAAGGCCTAGCAAATGGGAGATAGGTCAACAAGTTTTTGTCAAAAAACCTAGCTCAGGTACCAGCAGATTTAACAAGTTTTATAGTCCTGAGAAGATAAGCAGGGTGGGGAAGAATGTTGTCACCATGGCAGATGGCAGAAAATGGAGCATGGACAGGTTGGTGCGCTGTCCTACATCTGCCACTTCTTCCAAACCACCATGTGAGTCTATGGGAGGTTTTACCAAGGGGAATGACCCACGTGTTAAAAGAGAGGTCAAAGCACCCCTTTGGCAAAAAGACTATGTATTGAAGTGAACTGTAAACTGTTTGGACTATGTAATGAACTCTACTGTAACCTTTTTGGTTGTCTTCCTCTGCGACAGCTGGCTCCTTCCTGAGAGGCTTTTGTATTTGCCTCTGTAAACATTGTATTTATGTTTTCTGTAGAAAGGAAGATGTGTTATAACCTACCTCTTTCCCTCTCTCCTTGGTGCTTCCCTCCTCCCTCCTTCCCCCCCCCTTCATTCCAGCGACAATAGTTTAGCCTGAAGGCAATTTAGAACATTGGCTACAGCGCCACTAGGCATTTGGATGTGACGAGTTAGTTTGTGCGAGGAGCCTGGAAACTGAATAAAGTAGACTTCGCTTTACCTTCATTGCGTGAGTCACTTTTTAACAAGCACACACTGGGGAAACCTTCAGACTCTGGAAAAAAAGTATTACAGAGGGGATCTGTGTTTGCATCCAGATGTTGGTACACCCGAGTACAACTTTTTATTTGTCGAAGTCTCCAAACAGATGTGATAATTTTGTTGTTTTTATCTAGCTGCTTGAGCCAGCCAGTGTTTTGTAAGCCAGAAAAGGCTTACTAATAAGTGGAGGGTGAGTGCAGCATGGGCGCTGTCTGTACAGGGTCAGTGCACCATGCGTGCTGGGTAAGCAGTGCATGAATGCACTCTGTGTATGTGCAAGATGAGTGATATCTGAGTGTAGGGTGAGTGTATTGGGGTAAGCTAAGCAGTTTGTGAGTGTGCAGGGGAAGGATGCGTGAGCTGTGCAAATGCAAAGTGAGTGCTTAGCATGAGAGTTGTTTCAGTGGAGTGCAGGGTGAGAGGTATGTTAGCAGTGAGTAAAGGGTAAGAGGTGTCTGTGTGCAGAATGAGTTTTGTCTGCAAGGTGATCAATGTCAGTGCAAGGTGACCAGTGTTAGTAGAGAGTGAGTGGTATATGAGTGTTCAGGGTGAGCCTTATGTGTGTAGCGTGAGCAGTGCATAAGTGAGCTGTGTATATGTTTGCAGGATGAGTGAGTGGTGTGTGAGTGAAGGGCAAGTGGTTTGTGTATCAGAGCGGTATGTGAGCTATGTTGAAGGCTGGGTGAGTGATGTTCTAAGTGCAGTGTCAGTGTGCAGGATGAAAGGTGTCTGAGTGCAGGGTGAGTAAATGTGCAGTGTTAAATGTGCAATTAGTCAGTGTGAGTGATGTTTTAGTGGAGTGCAAGTACAGCGTGAAAAGTATGCGAGCAGTGCCAGTGCTGTGTTAGTGGTATGACTGCAGGGAAGACCATTCGCACCGCTACTCTTTGGGGGCATAATAACTGGCTGGACAGGAGTTTACCTGTGGAACCTTGGTCCTTGTGCCGGAGGCTGCTACTGCTCACCGGTTCCCCCCCCCGCTGCCGCTTCCTGGAACACCGCGGCCGCAGAGCAGAGGGACCACAACCTCCACAATCCATTGCTGCTTGCCCCGCCTCCCTTTGTTCATTGACGCGCCCGGAGGCGCTTAAATCACAGACGCTCCTCCAGCGTCGCGGGACGCGCCGGGCGAAGCCCGGGCCAAGGGCGGGTCCGTTTTAGACCGTTCGAGACCGTTGGAGACAGGACCGGGCCACCCCTCTTTCACGTGACGCCCTGTACATCCACGACATTAAGTTAAACTGTAAGTACCAGCTTGGTTGATCACCTCTACAGTAAGATGACAGCACGCGAAAGCAGAAGTAAGGGTGTGAATTCAAGTGGGAACTTAACAGGGACATTGGACAATTTTATCATTCGGGCAAATTCAGTTATCGATCAGGGGATCATTTTAATGGAGCACCGGGTTTCCCCAAGACCTTGCCCTAGCGAAAAGATCCTCCATGGGACACCTTGCTAATGCCCGTACCCCAGAGCCATTACCCCGAGTAAACATCATAGATGCTCCTGTGACTGTACATAACCCCCCCACTTCGCAGGCTCAGGAATTCACCTCACTAGCTGATCAGCTTCAAGTATCTATGGCTGCAGAAACGACTATAGTCTCTAACTATAGCTCACCTGAGAGACCATACACCAGGCAGACGCGAGGGAGGCGAGAGGGAGCGATACCGAAGAGGAAGCGGGGTGCAAACGATGCTGCTAGAGGCAGAAAGCCCAAACTTGCCAAACAAGCTTGCAATAGTAACTCATCACCATCGGGTCTTGGCACTGTGACTGTGAATCAATTAGAGACAACTGGGCCTTCAATGCCGCTCGTACACACTCCCTGTGTGTCCAAACCTGATGGTACAGCTCTGGCATTGGAGGATTTAGATCTCGCCAAACCTGGTTCTTTACTAAAGTCTTCTTTTAAATCATTTGAAGACAGGCTCCTACAAATTGAGCTTCGGCTAGTCAAGATCGAGGATGCAACACTGAACATTGCGGACAATATTAAGTTAACTGGGATGTCTCTGGGTATTGTTCAACAGAATTCTGTACAGGGGGGGGTGTCGCATGCTATTACTTCAATTCTAGCCCCACCCACATCAAATGTATCTATAGCTAAGCCATGTGCTCCTGCGATATTACCTGTAATTACGACTATAGGGGTGGACGTTGTTAAGCCTACTGAAACACCCCGGGACGTATCCGACCCAGTGCCCTCCAGGAAGTTAAGAGTTGATTTACCGCCAGAATCAAGCCCGTATCCGGTAGTGTTAACTGGGGTACCTGAGTTAAGCAATCCAAATAAGGAATCATTTATGTCACTGAAATATAAGGCCACAGATTGGCTTAATAGAAACAGACCACTTCCCCGTAATGTTTCCTGTGAAATCCTGATGGTGCATAGGGTGCCCTGGGTAGGGCATAGGCCAAAAGATATACAAGGCGATTGTGTGCTTGTGAACTTCAGGGACCCTCGTACCGTGGGATATATTTGTAACTAGATACACCACAGTAATGGATCATCGATTCAACCTCTTCCACTAACATATTTTTATCCCGCACCCCATCATCTAGATATGGAAGGGGAATGGACTCTAGTAAGGCACTGGGGCAGAGGGAGGGGGGCTGGGGGCTGGCATGAGCAACCACACACACCCAGTCAAATACCCACACAAAACAGGTATAGCAGACTAGAAATGGTTGATTGACTTCATAATCCTGGTGACAACCCTCCCGGAGTTTCTGACATTGGGAGAACTGTACAATATGAGGGAGCGACCGAGGCACGAAGTAGTCAAACACCGTGTGCCCCCCTATCACCTGTGAGTGTCAGTATCGCAGCTAACAATGTTGACCCCTTAGGGAGTATGTCGGGAGCCAAAGCCTCGTTTCCAGCTGGAAATAAGGTTTCGGTTTATAATGTTATCTCCTGGAATATTGCTGGGTTGGCAGGAAAGGTTAAAGAGCCGACTTGGTTAGCCTTTATAAAATCCTTTTCGGTGATATGCTTGCAAGAGACCTGGTTGGTAGAGAGTGACATATTTATAGAAGGCTAACAAAGTTTTTTTGTACCGGCAGAGCCGTCACGAAGTGGCAGAGCTAAAGGGGGATTGGCTGTGTACATTGATTTAGCCTTGTTCTGCACCGTCAAAACAATACCTACTCGTAATACTGACATCCAAGCAGTGACGGTTAAAAGAGGGAAGGAAATGGTATCCCTGATTAATTTCTATGATGCCGTAAACCCAAGAGGGGAGTGTAGGCTTGATGATTTGGGCAACTTTGTTAGACACCACTGTGAGAGCCTCTCCCATCGGATGCTCATTATGGGGGACTTTAATGTACACCCTTGTGGGAACACTGCAATTGGATCATAGGGTTGTCACAGGATGGGGGCCTCCACTTCAAACATTCTGGCTGGGGGGATAGGTTGAACCAACTCATGAACGAATTTGACCTAATCTCTGCCATGTCACTGGTGGATGATTGTAGCTTTCAATTAGTTCCTACATTCAAGGGTTACTCTGGGGATCTTTTACTGACCATATCTTTCTCTCTAGTGGCCTTTATACAACTATATTAGGATTTAAAATTCAGGAGAACGTACACAGTGATCATAATCCAGTCTGTATTTCTCTGGGTTACAACCTTCTAAAATTACGGGAAAATACGCCAAATTGTGGTATTCTTAAATGTACGGATGGAAGGCGCCGCCTTAAATGGGCTAAGGTGAATTCGGACCAACTTTATGACAAGATCCATAAATCTTGTGCTACCGAGTTATCACTGTGTGTGTCCTCTGTATCTCTCCCCCCAGACATCCTTTTTGCATTCGATGGTATGTATCAAAAGTAGGCGAAATGCTAACTGTACCATCGTCGGGCCCTGTTTGTAGGGACCCCAAATGGTTTGACCATTCCTGCTCAAAGGCAGGTCGTGAATTAAAGGCGGCCCTGAAACTAAGCCCTAGGGACCCCGTACTGGTTAGGGCATCACGCCTGTCTTACAAAAAGGCCTTGGCCAAGCGCAAGGCAGAAGTGAGGGATAATATTTGGAAAGATCTATTAGACCCCAATACCCTCGGTAACACTGAAAAATTCTGGGGCATTATTAACAAACCTTTATTTGATACGGTAGGTGACACCTCAGTTGGCACGAATATCACTGAAGATGAGTGGTTATCCCATTTTAGTCTTATTTTTAACAGTAACACTCCACAGTCAGAATTTGATAGAGGCGAACAAAGAGTAAGTCTACCATTTTTTACCATTAGCGAGGTCGAGAAAGGCATCATGGGGTTGTCAAGTAATAAAGCGCCAGGCCACGATGGCATGCCCCCTGACTTATTTAAATCAAGGGTATCTCTCTGGGCGCCAGTCCTTACCGCTGTGCTTAACGCAGCTGTGGAACACGGTTGCCCCAGGTCTTGGGGGACATCCACGATAGTACCAGTATTTAAGAAAGGGGACCGAAATAGTACTTCCTGTTACAGGCCGATATCTTTAATCAACTCTGTGGTCAAAGTAGTGGACGGAGTAATTTTGAACAGACTAGCTGCCTGGGCGGAAGAACGTGGGGTAATCTCCAAAATTCAATATGGCTTCCGGCCCAGTCTCTCCACAATAGCACAGTGTCTTAACTTATACCTGGTCCTAGGAAAGTACACCCTAGCGCGGCAGGGCACCATCCACATGGCGTTCATGGACCTCTCCTCAGCTTTTGACTGTGTTAATCGGGGAAAGCTCTGGGAGGCCATGGGTGCCATGGGGGTGGAGCCTAATCTGGTTAAACTCCTGGTGGATTTGCATCAGGATACTAGGGCTAACGTGAGGTATTCGCAGGACCTTAGGGTGTCTAGGGACTTTAGTGTCCACAGGTGTGTTAGGCAGGGCTGTATTGTGGCCCCCTTTCTCTTCAATTTATATATTAACAACTTGGAGGAGTTTTTATTAAATACTGGTGCTGATTACCCCTATGTCGGTCGTAAGGGTCTGCCTGTTTTATTATATGCGGACGCCGCCGTTTTGTTGGCTAGGACCACAAGAGGTCTTCAAACCCTATTAGATGCTTTTTACAGTTTTATGAAAGCCCGCGACTTATCTATTAACAATACTAAATCCTTTGTAATGCAGGTAGGGCAGCGTAACAAGAAGTCGTCTTTATTTCGGGTTAACGAGGAGAAGGTTCCTACAACAAGAACCTTCTCGTATTTGGGCGTCCTGTTCGATGATCATTTAAAATGGGGCCCATCACTCCAGAGGAAAAGGGGGGAGATCACTCGGGCTAACGCTGCTATCTTTAATTTTGCCAGGAAAATGGGCTAACGCCCTATTGCTGCACTATTAAAGATCTATCAGGCAAAGAGTGTGGCAATAGGAAGCTATGGTAGTGAACTCTGGGGGTATGTGGCAGCTAACGACATTGTGATGGCAGAGAATAATTTTTTGAAACAATTGTTGGGGTTCCCGAGGGGGACTTCCAACCTAATAGTGCATGAAGAAACTGGTACTCCTTTTATAAGTGATACCTTAGCACTATGACCACTAATCTGTTGGTTAAAATGTTGGCTAAATAAAGACCTGACCTTAAACCACCTACTCCTGAGAGAGGCCTTATCCTTGGATAATATGCTCAAAATCCCGTGGCTAAAATACTTGAAAGACTGTTTCTTTGGTATGTGGCGTTCAGAACTCTTTTTAAATCGTGATTCTATTAGGCTTGCTGATGTAGAGTCTGTGAGGAAAACTTTTCCCCTTTCACAACATATGCATCGCGAAGAGGTAGAACTAAATAAACCTAGTGTCCTGAAACATGCTATCCTGAAGACTACCCTTCCATGGAGCCTTATCTATCTTGGCCGATGTCGGGCTTTGATCGATACCTGCTAACTAGGTTCCGACGGGACTATTACCACCTCATGTTAGCCGTTCCAAAGGGTTCTCACCGAGGTCAAGTGCTACCCCCCTGCGGCTGAGACAATGAGTCTCCGCAGGACCTGGTGGAATTTTTATTTATCTGTCCTTTTTACGATTTACCTCTGAGGTTTTACCTAAAGCCCCTTCTAAAAAAACTGAACTTCACCCAAGTTAGACCAGCACTCTGTTACCTGCAATTGTTAATCCCCGGAAGTACATTATTTTTATTTTTTTTATTTTTGTAAGAACCTTTATTGTTGTAGTACGGAGATACAAACATGGGCCTACAACCAATCCGGCCGGCCGCTATTCAAATCGGTTAAAAAGTAATGTAGTATAAAAACATACAGCGGTCCGGGGTTCAAAGGCAGAATAGCATCCAGGATATGACATACAATACAATACCATGCGATAATAAGGATCTGAGACGGTTCATTTTGCAATAACGAAAAATAAAGTAAAAATCAATGTCGCATAATCACACACATCCCTAATACAGCTAACTAAAAGCAAAAGGTTTTACGCCAGCGATGTACATAAATTGAAAGAGACGGGGGAAGGGGTATATGAGTCAGGATAGATGCAATAAACACAAAGCAATCATGGCGAACTAGCCCCACCCCTCAAGGCGAAACACAATATGGGAAATATGGAAGACGACAACATCGAAATAGGAAAAGGGCAAAGGGCCATAGAAACAAAGAGAGAACAAAATAACAAACCCATCCCCCAACCCTGCACCCCTGCAGAAGGCTACGGCCTACCCCCCCAGCAGCGTGCCTGTCGCCCTAAATAAGAGTCCCGAAATACAGAGAAGAAAAGGAGAAAAAGAAAGAGAAAAAATACAGGAGAAGGGCCCTCGATCTGGTTATCCGGCCCCTCCCACCTCCGCGTGCAAAAATCTTATAAACAGTAACGGTAGAAGAAGTACAAGTAGCAGCAATCACGTATAACGCAATCAATTACATCCCCGCTAAGCGCCCCTTAAATCACCATCAACCATCTATGAGTCCCTCCATGTCCCAAGCGAATTCACCCCTGGCCTCGTCTGTCAATAGTACCAACATTGAACCATCCCTCAGACGGGATACAAAGTAGCACAAAGGGTCCGATTGCACCGGGAGGATCAGGCAGCATCACCGCTCCATAGGATCCCAGCCACCGAAATTTCGACGATAATGCATGGCGGAAGTCTGATTGTGACAATGTCAACACCGCCAACAGTCTCGAGTCCGAACACAGTCCCGCCAGACATGGAAAGGGAAACACACAATGCGGGAAGCGCCGAAAACCCGACGGGGCCGCCCAAACCGTGTATCGACGCTGTTCATCCACTCGCCGGTCAGAGAGAGGCCCCGATGAGACAATCATATGCGCCACAGGTGTATCCACAGTAGGCTCACGAACCAAATCTATCCACGTTTCCGAGAATGTAGACTCATCCGGGGAATACGTCAAGGAGGCAGAGGCAGACACATCGGCGCCTCCTTGAAAGCGATCCGTGCCGTTACAAGGTGGCGGGACAACAATGTTTTTTTCAGTACCCCTGAAGAAGAACTAAATAGTTCGAAATGCATTGGGTGGCAAGACTGGTTTGTTCGTAATAATGTTTGAAGCACATGTCTATGTAAAAGCCTCGGCATCATCAGACATTTGAAAATGCTAAATAAAACATTTCAAGGACTATCTGGCTGTCTCCGGAGTGATCTACTTTTGCAGTACATTTAGAACATGAGAACGATAAAAATTAGCGAATAATATTGTTGAACTTTGACAAAGACTAAACTTTACGCATGAGGAATGTTTCCTGATCTGAAAAGCAGTGCAGCAGACGGGGACGCAAGCAGCGAACTCGGCTTTTTTCTATGGGACAACAATGGCGGCCATCCTTCGTCCCAATTCTCGGGCCTCCCGGATCATGGCAGTTTGCAGGGTTGTTAGTGCAGCCAGTATATGTTCGGGCGTGGGCGTTTTCTCGCGTAGCCAAATCCCGGGACTCTCTTGTGCACCGGTGTCTCTGCCCGGATGAGGGGTGCGCGAGATAGTATCATCCGCAATTTCAGCTGTCACGTTCTCGTTCCCCTCCACCTCACCACAGGATCGGGTCCGAACCCCGGGAGCAGCAGGATTCACAGCGGGATCTCAATAGTCGGGGCAGGCAACAAAAAGGAGAGTCACCAAAAGGCTAAACAAACACCCTGCTGCCTCTCGGGAGTCACCCACCGGCTCCTGGGGGGGGGGGGCTGTTAACATGACCGGGTATCACACCGAAGGGGAACTGGGCATCATGGACTCTCTCCGGCCCAGCTATATCGCACCTCCAGCAGGGCAACCCACTATTGGGAGTGGGTTGGTATCACCTCTCCCGGCTCGCAGATCTCAGGTTCTCTCCGACCGGTTTCCCATCGCAACCAGAAGCCGCAGGTGTTGCAGCACGGCCGGACACTCTCCTCACTCGAGATCCCGGTCTCAGCACCTCGAAGGCCGCCAAACAGACGGGGACATTTCTTCGGATCTACTGCACGGTGGAGCCTCAAAAGCAGATGGTAAGTGAATGCTTTCCTCCACCTACTTAAATTAGCAAATACTGCTCAAGTTTATCACCAGGATATATGTGCGGGGCGGGAGGGCTCGCGGAGCCAAGCGTTTATGCAGCCATCCCGATCGCCATCTTGGCTCCTCCCCCGGAAGTACATTATTTATGATTGGTTTTCTGAAATCTGCCCTAAAATTTAGAAATAGCATGGAGGGTTAATTGCTTAGTATTGTCGTCATTACTACATTCGCCTAACTGTGATCGGTGATTTTAATATGTGTTTTTATATGTGGGTTGTTCTTTTAATATCTGCACATCAAGTTTTATTGTGTTATTTATTAATTATCTTGTGCTTTTATGGTTGTTTCTGTTTGAATAACCGAATAAAGATTTTGACTATGACTGCAGGGTTGAGTGGATTGTCTGCGCAAAATGACGGGTGTCTAAAGGCAAGGTGAGTGGTGTCAGAAAACAAGGTGTGCATAGTGTGGATTATGTGTGTGAGTAGGGTGAGATGTGTTTGAGTGCGTAAGGTGGCAAGTGAGAGTTGTGTGATGCAGGGTAGCAGGTGGGGGAGACAACCTGAAAGCTGCATCGGCATCTGGCATCACCACAGCCATCCCTTCCCAATCCAATTTTTCCAGGCAAGACAGAGTTCACATGCCTGGAGGAGGAATCGTTATCATCCACAAGAATCTCATCAGCTGTACCACCTTCACAGACACGTCATCCTCCATCATGGAACACCTGTCTTTCAAGCTCCACATCACAGCCAACTTCATCTGAAGCATCATTCTCATCTACAGACCACTGGAGCAAGAACAAACTTCACCGACTCCATTATGGACTTTGTTGGACCACTTGCCCTCTGCGCTTGCAATTACATCCTACTTAGAGACCTGAACTTCTATTTGGAAGACCACGCCAATCCCAATTCAAAAGCACTCATCTGAGATCTTGAAGGCCTAGAGCTAACCCAGTGAGTAAAAGGACCCACCCATGTCACTGGACACCACCTGGACAGTATTTTGACCACCTTCGACATCAATCTACGAGCCCACACCAGTGTCCTGGACAGACCACGCCTCATCAAGATCAGCATCCCCGCCCAGGTCCCACACACATACATCACTGCCAGACAAGCCTGCAGAAAGTGGAACGGTATCACTGGCAAGGCACTGGGACACTGCTCTCGACAGCCACCGACCTAAACACAGCAACAACTGCCCCAAAGCCAAAAATAATTTTGACTGTTGGATCACCAGTTGTGCAGACTCCTTAGCCATCTTCAAACACAGCAATGCAAGAAGATATAGACCACAGGCCAGTTGGTAGATGGAGGAACTAAGACTGATGAAATGCCAATGCAACCAACTGGAGCGCAAATAGAGAATGAGCCAGGACAATGCAGACAGGAGAACGTTCAAATCCGCTCACCAAACCTGGAACACAAGTAGACGGCATGGGCCCCAGCACCAACAGAAGCAAATAAATCTTAGCTATTGTGAAGGACTTCAACTCGCCAGTGGCCACCTCCACATCGATCACCGCCTTGCTGGACCTCTGCAACAAACTCTCAATTCTTCAGCAACAAAATCACCAGCATTTACAGGAACTACAACCCGCAACTGTACCTGATAGACCTTGCCAAATGCCTGCCAATCGAATCCAAAGAACCAATGTTAACCACATGGCCCATCATCACCGCAGAAGAAACTGCTACCGCTGTGGAGTCCATCCACCCAGGGGCTCCATTGACCGCTGTCCCCACCACCGCTACTCCAGAGGACTGCAACCCATCAGCGCCATGCTCACATCTATTCTGAATGCCTCCACCTTTTCCGTGACCTGCCCAGAAGCTTGGAAGCACAAAACTGTCCTCCCATTGCTGAAGAAACCCTCTGTGGTTACTTCAATGCTTGCCAACTACAGGTATTTCTCCCTACTACCATTCTCGGCCAAGGTCTTTGAGAAAATCATCAACAGACACCTCATTGAATACTTCAATGACCAATAACTCCTCAACATCACGGAGTCTTCTTTCAGATCCTACCATAGCACAGAAACTGCCCCTATCACCACCACAGATGACATCCGCATGACTCTGGACAGAGAAGACACAGCGGTCCTCATCCTCTTGAACCTCTCCGCAGCTTTTCACATGGTGTCTCTCACACCATCTTCCTCCAATGCCTACACAACACTGGAATCCAAGGAGACAAACACTGAAGGATCTGCTCCTCAAGCTGTCAGGCAGCATGGCACCGTACACCTTGGATGCCTGTGACCTCATCTGTGTTGTTCCACAAGAAACACAAGCCTCCTCAGCACTTACATGATCTCTCTATCAGCATTATCTACTCTCACAACATCAACGTCCTCTCCTACTCCAACAACATGCAACTCATTCTCTCCTTCATGGACAAGATGCCTAGTACCTGGATCAAGTTCAATGCCTGCATAATCGAAATGGCCCCCTGTATGAAGACCAACTGTCTAAAGCTGAACACTGACAAGACCAAAATTGTGATCTTTAGGAAGAGCACTTCACCATGAGCCTCCACATGGTGGCAAACAGAGCGAGGACTGACATCCACCACACCACCCCTTCCAAGAACCTCAGGATAGTCACCAACAGCAACTTAGACATGGGTGCCCGTCAACAACGTCATCGCCTCATGGTTCCATACCCTGAAGATGCTAAGGAAGATTTTCACATGGCTCCCAATCGGCACCTGAAAAACTGTCACGCGCTCACTGGTAACAAGCGAGGTGGACTACGAGAACACCCTCTATGCTGGGATCAACAAAAAACTCACCAGAAGGCTGCAGACCATTCAGAACTCGGCAGCAAGAATCACTCTCAACCTCTAATCCGCACTTATATCACACCACACCTGAAGGCACTCCATTGGCTCCCCATACATAAAACAGCACAATTTAATCTTCTTCACCACACTTTCAAGGCACTACATAACACTGGCCCAGTGTACCTCAACAACTGCATTGGCTTTCACAAACGTTCCAGACACCTCCGCTTGTCAAGACTTCTACTTGCACACATCCCGTGCATATGGAAAGCCTGATGTGGTGGTTGAGCCTTACCATACATTGCTCCTAAAGTGTGGAGCAACCTGCCACTAAACATTAGAGCCTCATCCTCTCTTCTTGAAATACACCAAAAGCAGAAGACCTGGCTTTTCTGGTAGACCCACTAGGTACTAGGTTGGCTAGGCTCACACTTGGTCAGTGCCAGGATACCCCTTAGGGCACTCTACAAAGCTGCATAACATATCAGTGATATGGATGAATGTGCCAAGTGAGTAGTGCAGGGTGAGCAGTGTTTGAGTGAGCGGTATGGGGGCAGGTGGGTGAGTTGAGGGTGAGCTTTGTGTGAAGACGGTTTGTGGTGTGAGTGCAGGGTGAGCAGTGTGTGAGTGTACTAGGTGGTCATTCAGCATAAGTGGTGTCTGAGTGCATGGTGAGGTGGGTAAGCTGTGTGTGTGTATTGTTTGGTATAAAAGGATGGGGTGCAGAGTGAGCGATGGGTGTATATACTGTATGGTGTAAAAGTGCAGGATATGGCACGTGTGACTGCATGGTAGGTGCAGGGTGAGACATATGCCATTGTGAATGCTGTCAGCTGCATGCTTTTCTGGGTGCAGCACATTAAAGTCAGACATATTGGCACTGTCATTGTTTGTTTCTGTACTATTATGGTTACCTTTTCAGTAGTATTAAGCCTAATGTTCACATCTACTTCTTCTAAGATGTCAGGTTAATTTGGCAAACCAGTCACATTGTTTTGTACTGAAGCAAGTAACCCTTAGCCAAACCACATGAGCCTCTCATATTGCCTTTGCTCAGCCAGAATTCCAGTACATGGATGGTGCGGAGGTTGACCATATAAGCAATTCTTTCTTTCTGTGTGAAAAAAATGTAGTAGAAAAGGGTTTGCTTATAACTTTATTACATCCCAAGAGTTGTAAGTCTTTTTTTAAAATCTTGTTTACATTTGAGGTCAGCAAGGAACAATATATATTTATTTTAAACAAAAATATATGTATATAATCTATAACATCACTACTGAAAAATAGGACAAAATTGGCCTCTTCGCTTTCACACATATTATAAATAATATATTCCAAATCTATACATGATATGTACAATAGGAACAGGAGCCATACGACTTATTGGCTAACTGCTTAAAAATGTGTACGCAGACCCCTGGCCTAGAATTCAAAGCCCTGTTATCCGTGTTCGAGTGAGTAGAATTTAGAGTCTGTTTTTCAAAACTGTTAAGAACAATTCAAATAACTATCAGATGGCAGGAATGTGCAAACCACAGAAATCTATACCATGTACCAAGCTGCAAAACTAGTATTACAGGTAAATAAGTTATTGGTTCTTATTATATACTCCCATGTTCGTGTTTTTGTTTTTTACTGAAAAAGGCAAAGGCATGTCTGTGATGCAAGATGCACCAGGGAGACAGGCTGGTACAGTTCCTTGGCTTGGGTATAGTAACATCATCATCAGGTCAGTGCCTACAGCTTTTGAGGCAAAGCAGGTAGTTGTGTTGTTGGGAGCTGGAAGTCATACGGGGAAGATGAGTGCTGGCACTGAAGAATCATGGGTCATCACCTGCAAGAGAAAAAGCAATCAGGTTACCACTCAGTTCCACCAACCATAGGCAGTCTGGGATGCCTAGCAGTGCAGGATCCTTGGGGAGTACAGGCTATGTGTGCAGCATTTCTGATGACACCACATGATTCCTTAGGTACATCTGAAAATCTAGAATCCCATGGGGGGTGGACATACAATGGAGTGCAAAATTCCGCCAGAACTTCCCAACATGTAGCTGTCCTCAGAAATGGCATGAAGAATAAGTTACTTATTTTTAGTAATGGTCTTTTCTAGTAGATACTTTATCTAGCCCCAGATTCCTCACCTTGTGAATACCCCTAGGCAGCAGACTGGATCCGGAGAATTTTTCTCCAGCAATTCCCTTGTGCACCTGTAGGTGGCATAATGCAGCTTTGCATCGACATCCCGAAAGTGACTACGGAGCCATATATAATCACAATCCCTGCGCGCTGACTTAAGTTTCTTTCTGCATTCTGTCTGCGCCATTGGATGCAGAGACATTGGTTGATCAGGCTTTATATTTTGCAGATCTCAAAATTGGGACCTTTTGAAGATGGAAAAAATGAGTCCATTCCAAAGATACAGAAGGGGCAGGTGGGGCAGTCGGTTAGGGATCTGTGGTTAGATTATCCCCAAAAAGAGTGTTACTGAATGTAAGTTGTCTTTTGAAAGATACCTCTAACCACAGCTCCTTGACCTTGTGAGTAGATACCAGAGCTGTATCTCCGAAAGTGGTGGGTCTGTGGAATGGCTCAGACCAAAAAGTCCTGCAGGACTAAATGGGCAAAATGCCCCTCCCAATGGACCTGGCTATAAAGGCAGTAATGCTTCATGACCATGACGTCCACATTGCAACCTGACAGACCTCTAGGACAGGCACTCCGCATGCCAACACTGCAGTAGCAATAGTGGCCCTGGTGGAATGAACCCTCAAGCCTTCCGGGGGCTATTATTTGGCCAGTGCCTAGCAAATTTTGATTCTGAAGTTTAACTTGAAATAATTATTTTCCGTACTACCATACCCATCTCTGCTATTGTAAATCTAAGCTCTGACTGTCCAACTGATGGTCTGTCGTGTGAATTATGTAAAAGCTCAAAGCTCTTTTGGGATCCAAATGATGGAGCCTCTGTTCCTTCTTCGAGGGATGAGGTGAAACAAGAGAATGCTGAACGCTTCCTTGGGCTGGAATGCCGCGCTACTCTGTAGCTGTCAGGATCGGTCCCAGCCGCGCCTGCATCACGCTAGAAACGCTGTAAACTACGTTGCCCAGGATCCTTTGTGGCGCACCAGGAAGTTACTTTAGGACACAGAACTTCCTTCCTGGTGCGTGTTATTCTGGTTCCAGTTCTTCGGACGTGGGAGCGGCTGCTCTGCACGTCTTGTCCTGTGATTCCCATTGAGGTCGTGACCCTGCCGAATGCATCCCCTCGAGGTAGGAGAATCTTCGGTCTCACGCTGTATCAACTAAATACTATACTGCAGTTGCGGGACTGTCTCCCGATAGCTGCATGATTATTGCATTCACGGATCCTGCCTGCAGGTGGCAGCGGAAGCCTGTGGGTCTGCTTAACTGATTAGCCGATCTGAAGGAAGAAAAGGCTTGTCAGTTCTTTAATCGTTTTCGTTGCTTTTTGGGGTTTTGGCAAGTGAGTGTTATTCTGCTGCCTTATGGACTTTTGGAACACTGTTAACGAGTCAGGGCAAAAAGCGGAGCGCTGTGGTATGTTTGCTACGCGTTACCGTGTTTTCCATAGACTCGATTTTGGATTATAATTAACTACAAAGCGGAGCGCGGTAGTGATTGGAACTACGCGCTGCCGTTTTTACTAGAGATAAGTGTATTTTGGATTGAGGGAGCAGAGCGCGGTAGTGGTCGCAACTACACGTTACTGTCGCTTCCTGTATGGTCAGAGCCCTATTCATTGTCTGATAAGGAGGATCATTATCTAGACATAGAGGAGCGGAGTGTTGTGGTTCTTGCCTCCTACACATTACCATGTCCTGAGCTCACCATTCTAAACACTTGGATGTATTCTTTTTGATATCTTGCCTTCCTAATTACCAGACTCCCTTATTATTCTTTTCACTCCTTGCTGCTCAGTGGAAATACAAGGGCAGTATTGGAGCGTGAAGATTGTTACGTTATTGCATGGTCTGGTTCTTTTTCTTTAAACAGATTTCCCATCCATGCTGACCCCTTCCTTTCCTTCCCGTTTTTTGTTTTAGTTTATTATTTTTTCCCTCACCTAATGGCTCGAACACCTTGTAAATACTATCAGGGTGTTGGTGACATTTGGAGGTGGAGCCATTGATCAACAGCTGGATCCTGTGGAGGAAATCTGACAGTAGCACCTGTATGCACAGAAAACAAGTTTGTATATGGTGGCTGGACAGACAGTGTTTGCAACGAACTCATGCAGTGAGCTAATGCTATTGCTATGAGGGACTGTTTTCAGAGTTGCAAGACGCAGAGGACAGCTATGCACAGACTCAAATGGGTGGGCATATTGAGTATTTGAGAACCAAATTAAAGTCCCACTGTGGCATCATAAAATATCTGGGTGTAGACGTGGAGTAATCCTAACAGAAAACACACCACAAGCTCTGATTTAAACAATGATGGCTGTTTCCCTGGCCACAGCAAGGCCTTGCTGGGCCAAATATACCGCAAACAGCAACACATCCAACAATTTGGCTTGCAATGGCTCTTTCTACCTAGAGGTATACCAAGCAACAAACTTCTCCCAACGTCCAGCATAATTGCTTTTTGCGGTTGGACGTCTGACTGCTACAATAACCTCTACTACCTCGGGAGAGAGAAGTCAAAAGCAGTCAGCTGTCACTGTTCAGTCTCCATGCTTGGAGGTGTAGGTAATGCAGGCCTGGGTGTAGGGCTGTGCTCTACTGCTGTGACAGAGGATCCTCCTGAAGTGGTAGCCTGATTAGGGGACACATGCTCATGGCCAGACGTTCTGGGGGCCCACACCCTCCTAGCTCAATCTAGAACCACTAAGAAGACTTGGGCCCAGTCATTCTTTATTTTTCTTCAAAACTTCTGGCAGGAGCCCTGAGCTCCACTCGAGGTGAAAAGCGTCCCTGAGGGAGAGTTGCCTTGAGAACAACGGTGCACAAAAGCTTGGGACATCCCACATTCTTAGAGATGGCAAAAAGATTGAGCCAGAATTCTTCCCATTGCTGTAAGACACCCTGCACCACCCCTGAGTGTAACTGCCATTTGTGATCCGCTAGGTAATGCAAGCTGCGTTCATCTGCCCTGGTTTTCCAAGATCCTGCCATGTAGTTGGTTACCCGGGAAATGACCTGGTGAGTCAGCCAGTCCCAGATCTTCCTGTAACAAGACCCAGGACCCCACTCCGACCTGTTTATTGCAATATCACATGGCACTGGTGAGAATCTGGACGTGCCTCTCCTTCATGGATGGGAGGAAGGCCTTTAGTTCCAAACAAATCGCCCGGAACACCAAAAAGAATGAAACGGAGGTGAATCTGTGCCGGGGACCAGAGTCCTTTGATCTTCACCTCTCCCCGATAGCCTCCTCAATCCTGCAACAATGCATCTGTCACGACTGTAAATTCGGGATAGGGAAGGGTGATGGGTCTGCCACTGGTCCATTTACAGTGGAGCAGCTGCTGCTGAGAATCTTTTGCTGTTTCCTTCATAACCTGGACGGAATCCAAAACGCTTTTCTGGTGCTGAGCCCACTGAAACTTCAGATCCCACCTATGTCATCTGGCATGTGGGACCGGAGGCGAGAAGGCCAAGAAGCCTGAGAGCCACTCTCACCAAGACCCATGATAGAGGTTGAAGCATTAGGATCATAACTTTAATATTATGGACTTGTTGAGCTAGTGGAAAGGCTTGAAAAAGCACCAAATCAGTACAGCTCCAATAAACAGAAACCTCTGGGAAGGACCCAGGTGTGACTTCAGCACACTGATCGAGAACCCCAAACATGTGGGAAGGTTCACCAACAGGAAGTGGTCTATGACTTGATTGTGGTGAGCACGCCTTCAGCAGCTAGTCACTGTTGTATGGTAAGACTCGTATTCCCAGCCTCCGAAAAATGTGCTGTGACCACCGCCATCACTTTTGTGATCACTCAAGTGGCGCTGGAGAGGCTAAAGGGAAGAACAGAACACCGAAAATGGTTTTGTTCCACCTTGAACTGCAGGTAATGCCTGTGGGACTGCAAGGCAGGGTTGTGGAAATAGGCATCCTGCAAGTCTAACTCTACCACCCAGTCACCTGGATCCAGGGCCAATAGAACTATAAGCATGATGGCCTCTGTCCTTCGGCACCATGAAATAATGGGAGTAATACCCAGTCCCTATTTCTGATACCAGACCTTTTGATGACTTTTGTCAAAAAGAGCCTGGACGTCCTTCTGTAAGAGTGATATGCGGTCCTCTGACAGCTGCTCTGATGTAGGCGGTATATGCGATAGACTTGAAAGGAATGGTAGTGCCTATCCTTGCTAAACGATTTGAAGCCCCCACGTCTCAGATGTGATTCTCTGCCACCCGTGGAGGTAATACCTTATCCTGCCTCCAATGGGATGGCCATGTCCCATCAAGGTAAGCTGAAGTAGTTTGGTGGTGGATGGGGCGGGGGACTGAGCAGTGTGTTGCCCCTGAGGGCCTAGACATTGTCTGCTGGATCCCCCGGATCCCTGACCCCGCAACTTCTGGTGCAATCTGTTGTGGCGGAGGTGAACTTTTATGTTGTCATTGTACTAGGCATCTACCAAAGTCTCGAAAGGGGTTAAACTGCTGGGGATAATGCCACACTCGCGCAGAGAGGCCCTGCTCTCTTTGAAGCATTCCAGGGCCAGTCTGCCTTGTCTCTGAAGATGCAGATGACATCTAATGGCATGTCCATCAGTGATGCCTGCACATCACTACAGAAGCCTGTGGATCTCAGTCACATGGTTTGGCGATGCATTCCGCTGGTACCAACTGCCTTGCTCAAGCAGTCAGTAGTGTCCATCCCTGTGCAGGGATTGTTGGCAAGATGTTGCGGACCATGTCCACAGCACATGTGAATAGCGTCCCAGGAGGCAACAAGCATTCACTGAGCAGAGAGCGAGACTGGCTGGAGAGAATGGATTATGTTACTTACCCTGTAAGCATCTGTTCTTGGCATGTAGAGCTGTAGATTCACATGCTTTGCATACTCCTGCCATCTGGTGTTGGATCCTTGTTTTCCTTCGAAGAAGTCTTTTCCAGTCACGAGGTAAGGTGCACCCTCCTTTCAGTGATAGTGCGCATGGGCAGCAACTCCATTGTTAAGATTGTTTTCCCGCAAGAGGGTGAGAATGGAGTAAGTGTAGTACAGAGATGTCCATGCGTATGCAATGTGAATAATAAGAACTGCAACAACCACATGTGTACGGGGTGGTGGGAGGGCACATGTGAATCTACAGCTCTACATGCCAAGAACAGATGCTTACAGGATAAGTAACATAATCCGTTTGAGGCATGTGTGCTGTAGATACGTATGCTTTACATAGATTGTATAGCAGTATTCTCCCATTGCGGTGGCAAACTAGTGGGTGTTGCAGCTGTTTGAAAAAGTGTTTGTAGCACTGTTTGTCCTACATTAGCTTGTGGACGTGCTGATGCATCCACACAATAATGTTTTGTAAAAGTGTGTGGCAAAGACCATGTAGCTGCCTTACATATGTCAGATATGGGAATGTTGCCTAAAAAGGCCATAGATGCCCCTATTTTGCAAGTAGAATCTCCTCTAGGAGGTATAGTTAAAGTTCTTTAAGCTTTAATGTAACATGTTTAAATACATTTAACAATCTATCTTGAAATACCAGATTTTGAGATAGGATTTCCTTTATGAGGTGGAGCAAATGCAACAAAGAGTTGTTTTCCAAAGACCTTTTGCTTTATCAATATATTATAATAGTGCTCTTTTAACATCCAATGTGTGTAACGCTCTTACTGCCACTGAATCAGGTTGAGGGAAAAACACAGGTGGTTCAACTGGCTGGTTAATATGAAAAGCAGAAACTACTTTTGGAAGGAATTTAGGGTTTGTACGATGAACCACTTTACAAAGTTGAAAGAAGGGTTCTTCTAAGGTTAATGCCTGTAACTCACCAACACATCTCAATGAAGTGATAACAATTAGAAAGGCAATCTTCCATGATAGAAGTTGTAATGGACAATTGTGTAATGGCTCAAAAGGTGAACCCATAAGCCTTGTGAGGACAATGTTAAGGTTCCAGGCAGGTGCAGGTGGTACCCTGGGTGGAAATATTCTTTTAAGATCTTCCATAAAAGCTTTAATTACTGGAACTTTAAATAATGATAAATGTTGTCTGTTCTGCAGATATGCAGCTACTGCAGTAAGGCATAGTCGAATCGATGTGTAGCATAAGCCAACTCGCTGTAAATGCAAAAGATAAACAATATTTTGTATAGATGCATCTAGCGGATCAATTGTGTTATTATTACAGTATATAACAAAACTTTTCCACTTAGCTGCGTAACACGCTCTAGTGGTAGGTTTTCTTGCTTCATTAAGAATTGTGATACAATCTGGTGGTAGGTTTAGGTATCCAAACTCTATGATTTCAAGAGCCAATATCGCTAGGTTGAGCTCCTTGAGGTTTGGATTCTGATTTCTCCATGGTTCTGTGTGAGAAGGTTAGAAGTGAGGTGTAACTTTTGGTGTGGCACCACTCAAAGCTCTAAAAGTGTGGTGAACCACGGTTGAAGAGGCCATGTGGGAGCCATTGGAATTAGTCTGAGTGATGTCTGGCTTCGTTTCCGAGCTAGAAATGGAAGGAGAGGGAGAAGTGGAAAAGTGTAAACAAATATCCCCGACCAATTCATCCATAGGATATTGCCTTTGAATAGATGGTGTTGGAATCTGGGGGCGACTTTTTGGAAGTATGGAAGGAGAACTTGGCAATAAAGTTTCCATTTATGGACTTGTTGCTGCAGTCTGCTGAGGAGGTCGGCAAACTGGTTTTGTATGCCTGGAAGGTGTTCTGTCAGGAGATTAATTTTGTGATATATCGCCAAATGGTCTGAAAGAGGAGTGACAATTGTAGAGAATGTGTCCCCTCATTTTATTGTTCATAGTACATAGCTGTCACATTGTAAGTGTGGACTAGGACAACTTTCCCTATGAGGTGAGGCTGAAAGGCTTTTAGTGATAAATAAACAGCTAGAAGCTCAAAGTAATTGTGGAGACTCTTTTGCTTGGTGTCCCATAAACCTTGAATTGTGAGATGGTGGAGATGGGCATCCTACCCTCTGAGAGATGCATCTGTTGTTAGTACGACTTGTGGAATTGGGTCGATAAAGGGCCGCCTTTTTTGTGTATTCCACCATTGCAGAGATTGATGAGTGTGGTTGTCTACCAACATTATATCTGTTAATTGACCCTGTGATTGATTCCACTGACGTGCTACGCATTCCTGTAGAGGACGCATGTGTATTCTTGCGTGAAGTACTATTGCAATGCATGCTGCCATCATTCTTAAAAGTTGCATTAAAGTTTTGACTGTTAGGTATTGGTAGTTTCGAATCTGTAGTAATAAAGTTTGACATTTCTTAATTCTGACTGCATTGTGAGTGGCTAGAGCTGTGTGATTGTTTTGCATTGCCCCCAAATATGTTTGCAGTTGTGAGGGTTGAAGATGGGACTTTTGTGCACTGACTGTAAATCCTAGTTGAAGGAGAAGGTTTATGGTATTTTGAGTGTGTTGTAAGCACTTTTGTTGTGAATTGATAGTGATTTCCTGCTGTCACAAATCTTGGATATCTGCAATGTGCTGGGTGGGTAGGAATATGGAAGTATGCGTCCTTTAAGTCTATTATGGACATAGTCGCCTCATTGTAGAAGTGGAAGCACTTTTTGACGGGTAACCATATAGCAGGGCTCGAAAAATCATAAAAAGTTTACTAGACCTGCAGCTCTAGTAAATTTAATATTCTACTCGACCTAAATATAATGTACTTGACTCGTGAACTGGTCTCAAATTGTGTGATCCTAGGCAAATATTTTGGTCTAATGGAGCCGCCTCATCCTTCATTATCACATAAGAGAGCACCTTCCAATATGCAAGTTTACTATTTTTGCTGTACAAAAAACTTTTAATTAACTAGACTAAATGTTTGCTCCATGTATAACAAGAATCAAGCCCATATATAGGGTACACATGCTTCCTAACTTGTCTCTTAGTTCACTAATAGCATTGTCATCTGGGCAGGAGCAGTAATAATTCCCAGTACATGTTTAAAAACTCACTTTTCATAAATATATTATCAAAGCATGATGTGGAAGTGCATTGTCATTTACAGATAGCATATTTTCCATTGAAATGACGACAGAACGTTCCCACTAACATGTAGTTTTACTGATAATAGCGTATAAACAATTCTTGGAAATTGGGTTTCAGCAAAAATATTTAAAATTGGCACATCACCAAGTAAAGTGTCCTAAGTTATTTTGATCCAATAAAAAAAAAATCTTTCACCACAGAATTACAAAAAACGGGTCTTCATAACTAGTGAAATGTATTTGAAATGTTTGTACAGTTCACTTAGCTAAGTAAGTGTTGTGTTATTAAAAAGCTTGACATCGTACAGCCTTTAATTTAACAAGCTCTGTACAGTTCAATTGTCACACAGTTCACTTTACATAATCCTCTAACTTAAGTCACAGAAAAAAAATAAAGGTAATAACAAGCTGACTTCTGACCTCTGTCTCTGAAAGCCAGTAAATGTGACAAGATAACGATATTGAATGGCATTTTTATTGCTCTTTCACTTTGTGAGCAATAAAGATGCCTTTAAATCTTGTTATCTTATCACATGTGCTCTGTTTTCACATACAAGTTTGTCTTCCCTGAAGTCAGAGAGTTTTCAACTCTCCAGAAAGGGTGAGTAGTCCCTAATAAATCTTGCTCGACAAGGCGAGTGGATTTTTCAAGCCCTGCATATAGAAGTGTTCTTACAGTATGTATAGGTTTAACGGTCTGAGATCTAAGATTGGTCTTAGGGACCCATCTTTCTTGGGAATTAGGAAATAAAGTGAGTAAACTCCTGATCCTTGTTGTTGTAAAGGAACTGGTTCTATAGCTCCTTTTGTTAGGAGAGCTTGTACTTCTTGCTTGATGAGCTATTGATGTTGTAGCAAGATTCTGTGAGCACGAGGTGGAATATCGGGTGGATTTCTGGTAAGTTCATGGCAGTAAATATGTTGGATAATGTCTAATACCCATTTGTCCGATGTTACTGATTGCCGAATGGGAAAGCAATGTTGTGATCTTCCCCAACAGGTGTAAATGGTCGGGGGGAATTGTGAGCAAGTCACTATTGTTTGGAAATGGAGAGGTACGCGGTGGTGTACCTTTTCCTCTGCCCTTGAAATTGTTTACTCTATTACCACCTTTACAAAATCCTCTTGATGGCAAGGGTTGTGTGTTTGACTTGTATGATGACACAATTGGATCCGGGGAATTACTTTTAGATCCTCCTCTGTAAAATGAGCGGTGAAAGGAGCCTCTATTGGATGGTGACTGAAGGGCTCCCATTGATTTTGCCACTTCTGTGCCTTTTTTCATTATCTCAAGTGACTCATCTACTTGAGTTCCAAAAAGATTCTGTTCATCAAAGTGGGTATTAAGAATGGTTTGTTGAACCTCTGGTTAAAAGCCAGAGATTCTAAGCCATGCATGCCTTCTAAGAAGAATGCTGGTATTAATACATCTTGCTGCGGTATAAGCAGCATCTAGTGCATATCTGATAGATTAATTAGATATCAGTTTCACTACTGCACCAATTCTTGTCCTTTTTTCTTGGGTTCGTTTGGGAGATATTGAAGTAACTGTTCCATTTCATCCCAGTGGGATCTATCCTATCTAGCTAACAGGCCTTGTGTATTAGCTATACGCCAACGGTTGATGGATTGTGCAGCGTCCTGTTTCCCTGATGCATCTATTAACTTAGACTCCTTGTCTGGAGATGGTGCATCTGTTATTAGTTTGGGAATTTGCCCTATTCCAAGCATTTGACACAACTAGGGAATTCAAAGTCAACTGTCCTCTAATAAAAATCGGATCAGTTGGGGGAGGTTTGTATTTTTCAACTCTAGGTGTTAGAATATGAGCCCGTACAGGGTCTTTAAAAATCACATCAGCATGACGCATCATGCCCTTTAACATAGGTAAAGATTGTGTTATCCTATGTGATGTTCCTATGGTCTCAAATAAAAAATCTTCCTCTAAGGATTCCTTATGAAGTGTGACTCCATGGTATGATGCTGCTCTGGAAATTAACTCTTGATATGTTGAGTTGTCATGAAGAGATGCACAAGTTACAACTTGTTTAAGGATATATCTGTAAGAGACATTAGTTAGTGATAGATTCCTTACCTTAGAATATTCCCCAGGCATCAGACTGGATAAAGAAAGTTTTGCTTAGCAGTACCCCTGCACGTCGGTAGGTGGCGTCATGCGGCTCTGCGCCCGTCACTGGCGTCGTGAGCGCCGAGATGACGTCACGGAGACTACTTAGGCGCCACCCATGCGTGCTGACATCAGTTCTGTACATGACTTTCCGCGCCGAAACGCACAGCTATGCAAGATACCTGACCATTGGTGCATAAAACTAGGGCCCTAAAAGGGGATGACCTTAAACCTAGTAATCAGTTCGCAGAATGGGGAGGATGTGTGGGGCAGTAAGGTATCTATCACTAACTAATGTCTCTTACAGATATATAGTTACACAAGTAGTAACTTGTGCATCTGAAAGAGACACTTTAGTGATAGATTCCTTACCTTAGAATAGATACCCCAGCAAAACCAATCCCGGTGGTGGGTCTACAAACAAAATTACACCAGGAAGTCACGGAGAACAGAACGGCCAAAGAAGCTGTCTCTCCGGACTTGACTGTCAAGGCAGTAGTGCTTTGTGAACGTGTGCAGCGAGGCCCTCGTAGCTGCCTGACAAATGTCCTGCAAGGGAACGCCGCGTCCCAAGGCAGTAGTGGCTGCAGTCGTCCTGGTCGAATGGGCACGCAGCCCCACAGAAGGCTCCATCTTGGCCAAGGAGTAACATGCTTTGATGCACAGAACGACCCACCGGGAAATAGTCCGTTTGTGCACAGCCCAACCTTTTTTGGCGCCCACGTAGCCAACAAAGAGCTGATCATCCACCCGGAACTGTTGTGTACGCTGCAGATAGAAAGCAAGCACACGTTTTGGGTCCAGACGGTGGAACCTCTCCTCCTCCCGGGAGGATGCGGAGGCGGAAAGAAGGTAGGCAAAGTGATGGTCTGCCCGATGTGGAAGGGCGTGACAACCTTTGGCAAAAAAAGAAGGACGGGTCCTTAAAACCACCTTGTCCGGATGAACAGAAAGGAAAGGAGGTTTAGAAGAAAGAGCCTGGAGCTCACTCACTCTTCTGGCAGAGGTGATAGCTACCAGGAAATCCGTCTTTAGAGTAAGAAGACGTAAAGGACAGTTATGAAGAGGCTCAAAGGGAGCATACATCCGAAAAGTCAAGACAAGATTTTAGTCTCATTGAGGCATTATGAAAGGCACAGGAGGAAACGTGTGTGTAATGCCTTTGAGAAAGCGGTTAACAACCAGAGACTTAAAATGAGAAGGCTGATCAGGAAGCCTCAGGAAGGCGGAAATGGCAGAAAGATAGCCTTTGATAGTGCCCAGAGCAGATCCCTGCTGGGCCAAAGATAGGAGAAACAGAAGAACCTCAGAAAGAGGCACCTAAAGGGGATCCACAGCCTTTGCTGTGCACCATGCGACAAATTTGTTCCATCGGCAGGCGTATACCGTTTTAGTGGAGGGACGCCTGGCTGCCAGAATGACATTATAAACTTCGGGAGGAAGGTCGAAAGCCATCAACTGTTGCCACTCAATCTCCACGCATGAAGTTGGAGGCTGGACAAGTTCGGGTGGAGTATCGTCCCCTGATGCTGCGACAGAAGATCCTCCCGAAGAGGTAGACGGATCGGGGGATCGATGCTCATACTGAGTAGCTCGGGATACCACACTCTTCGAGCCCAGTCCGGAGTCAAAAGAATGACTTGGACCCGGTCGCGCCTGATCTTCGTCAGCACTCTGGGCAGAAGTGGAATAGGCGGAAAGGCATACAACAGACCGCAACTCCACTCGCATCGAAAAGCGTCTCCGAGTGAGTGCTGCCTTGGAAATTTCAACGCGTAGAACTTCTGACACTGCGCGTTCTCTTTGGTGGCGAATAGATCTAACCAAGGCTCTCCCCACTGCAGAAAGAGACCTTGCGCCACGGTCGAGTGCAGACGCCATTCGTGATCCACCATGCACAGGCGGCCGAGTTTGTCCGCCCTGGCGTTCAGAGAACCTGATAGGTGTTGAACCACCAAGGTAATGCCTTGATGTTCCAGCCATGTCCAGAGGCACAAAGCCTCCTGACATAGGGTCCACGACCCCACCCCGCTCTGTTTGTTGCAATACCACATGGCGGTGGTGTTTTCCGTTAACACCTGCACCATACTTCCCCGGACAGAGGGAAGGAATGCCTTCAGTGCAAGTCAGATTGCCCGCAGCTTCAGAAGGTTCATATGGAGCAGGGACTCTGCCAGAGACCAGAGGCCTCTGATCTCCGCCTCTCCCATGTGGCCTCCCCATCCCAGGAGGGACGCATCCGTCACCACTGTGTGCCCGGTTGGGGAAGGGAGAGGGATCTTCCACTGACCCAATCGCGATTTGTGAGCTAAGCCACCACTGCAACTGTTGTGCAGCGCCCTCCGAGATCCGGACAGGTTGACCTGATGCTGTGCCAACTGGAACTTCAGGTCCCACTGCAGAGCCCGCATATGCCATCTGGCATGCGTCACCAGCAGGATACAGGAGGCCATCAGGCCCAGAAGCTGCAGGGTCAGCCTGACAGAAACCCAGGATAGAGGCTGAAAGAGCGGAATCATAGCCTGTATATGCCGGACTCGCTGCTCGGGAGGATAAACCGAAAACAGCATTGAGTCCAGAACCGCTCCGATGAAGGGGAGCTTCTGAGAGGGACTCATGTGCGACTTCGGCACATTGATGGAGAACCCCAGCATATGCAGGAGGTCACCGTAGTCTAGAGGTGGGGGACGACTGCCTGGGGCGAGCCCGCATTCAACAGCCAGTAGTCGAGGTAGGGGAAGACTGACACCCCTGACCTGCGCAGATGAGCTGCGACCACCGCCATCACCTTCGTGAACACCCGAGGGGCACTGGTAAGGCCGAAGGGGAGCACAGCAAACTGAAAATGCTCCTGGCCTACCGTGAACCGCAGGTAGCCTATGTGGGCCAGCAGGACGGGGATGTGAAAATATGCGTCCTGCAAGTCCAACGCCACCATCCAGTCTCCAGGGTTCAGGGCAGCCAGGGCCTGAACCAGAATCAGCATCTTGAACTTCTCCTTCAGAAGGAAGCGATTGACGTCCCGGAGGTCCAAGATGGGGGGCAGGCCCCCCATTGTCCTTCTTGGGAACCAGAAAGTAGTGGGAATAACAACCACTTCCCACTTCCTGACAGGGAACGTGCTCTATGGCCCCCTTGGCCAGGAGGGCTGAGACTTCCTGACAGAGAAAAGTCAAATGATCCCCCGACATGCAGTGGTACCGAGGTGGTATGGCCAGAGGGGAGGACAGAAAGGGAGTGCGTAACCTTGGCTGATTATCTGCAGCACCCACTTGTCTGATGTAATTTCACGCCAGTGGTGGAGGTGGTGGCGGATCCTGCCACCCACCGGCATGGGGTGCTCCCTGAAGCTCGGATTAGGAAGGCTTACAGGCGGAAGCAGCGGGGGTGGAAGGGGACTGACCCGCACACTGGTTACCAAACCCGCCCCTGCGGAATCCACGGCCGCGCTGAGGCTGGTTCTGCACAGGCTTGCTGGAAGAGCGTGCCTGGGTGCCCCCTGCCCTGGCCATGAAAGAAACGAAAACCAGGCATGGCAGGGGACTTCGCGGAAAGCCTTAAGGCCACCGTAGGGAGGTCGAGATAGAGAGCCTCCGCAGTACGACGCTGCACCATGGTATAAGAAGCGCCCTCCTCCATAGTAGGCGGAGGAGAGGCAAAGCCCGGGTTAGAAGACACATCAAGCTCGCCCGCATCTTGAAGGTTGTCTACCCAATCCTGCTCGAAGTCACACTGCCGGGCAAGGGGATCCTCGGAGCCGTCCCAGTCCTCGTCCAGCTCCGGAGTAGAGGGTGGCAGGACCGGAGAGGGGGCAAGCGGCGTCGGGAACGGCGCAGAAAACGGCCGGTCGGGCTGAGCTGGAGCCGTATCCCAATGCGGATCCCAGGTCGGAATTAAATAGTCCGAGAGTTGGGGCAGGGGTGGGATAAATGGCACCCAGTACGGCGCCTGAGGCGGAGCCAAGGGCGGCGCCGGGGCCGGAGCCAGTGGCGCTGTACCTTGTGGCGCCGGGGCCGGAAGCGGAGGATCCTGTGGCGCCGGGGCTGGGGCCAGTGACGGAGCCGCTGGGCCCACAGGATCTGGACACGGGACCGTGGGGCCCGAAGGCGCGCCGGCGGGAGCCTGGGGCCTAAAAAAGAGGTCCATGGCAGCAAGAAACTCTTTCATCTGTTTGGGAGTTGCCGACGGACCCGGGTATAGCAGGAAGGCCGCGGGACTCCCCGGCTCCAGAGGAACCGCTCGTCCGCCTCCAGGGAGCAATGGGGGGATGTCAGAGAGCAAACACGCTTCTTCGACTTCTTTTTATGGCATCATTTACCGGAATCTGAAGGCGAAGACTTAGCGTCCGAGGAGCGACGGCTCCGGTCCCACGAGCGGTCCAGTGAACGGCCTCTAGACCCGAAGCGGCGGTGAGAGGAGTGCCGGACCACCAGCAACTTCCGGCGCCGCTCCCGCAAGGCCTTCGGGGCCATAGCTCGACAGTCTCGACAGTCCCTGGAGCCATGATCGGTCTCCAGGCAGTAGAGGTACACATCGTGTGGGTCCGCCACAACATGTTACGGCGGCACAACCCACAAGTCTTAAATCCGGGCATCTCTACGTGCACCAGGAGACAAGAGGGGGAGGCAAAAAGTCTCAAAAAGTAGTCAAAAAATGACTGAGGTACGTGCTAAATCCGGATCTGCGCTTTCAGAGCGGAAAAAGAAGAAAGAACTGACGTCAGCGTGCATGGCTAGCGCCTAAGTAGTCTCCGTGACGTCATCTTGGCGCTCACGACGCCAGTGACGGACGCGGAGCCGCACAACGCCACCTACCGACGCGCAGGGGTACTGCTAAGCAAAACTTTCCGGATCGAGTCTGACGCCTGGGGAATATTCTAAGGTAAGGAATCTATCACTAACGTGTCTCTTTCAGATGATGGCTTTTTAGAGTACAAGTAAAGATCACTATCCATCGGAGGATCAATTTTCTAATCGTTCGATGGATCTATAGGTGGTGGACTATCATCACCTGTGTAATCAATATCAGGCTGTGTATGCAGTGACCCCTGTATTGTGATATATAAAGGGTTTGAGCCTGGTGGTGGTGAAGATGGTGGAGGGGTCTGATGAACAGGATGAATAGGGCTTGTAGCTATGTCTTTCTTCTTCTTTAGAGGAATTCTGTAACTTAAATCCTCTGAAGGAATGTTGCTTTTAGAAGGTGTAACATGTTTAGCTAATGTGTCTAGTATCTTGATTAATGTAGATCTTTTTCTGCTTGAGATCCAGCTTCTCTTGCATAACCTTAGGATCGGTTCCGGAGGCTTTTGATGTGCATCTTTTGCTTTTGGTGCTGAAAGTTTCAGAGCAGAGCTAGATTTGTCCTTTTTCTCATTTGGAGCCGAAGTTTTCGGTGTCAATGGGAGTTTTCTCAACTCGGTCCCGAGCTGGAAGACTTGACTCTGTTTTGGTGCAGAGGGCGGAGCGTTGGAAGCAGTGTCTCGGTGCCGACCATGGTCAGAAGGCAGTGGTGGCTCCGAAGCCTTATGTTTGGTGTAAGAAATCTTGAGGGGCAAAGGGGCTTTGTCATTCACGGCACCCTGTCCTGTTGGAACGTCTTCGGACTTGAGCTCGATTTCCAGTTCGGAAACCAATTCTTGGATAGAGAAGGCCTCCTCCTCTTCCACTGCCGACACCTCCATTTCCTCATGCTCGGTATCTTCTCCGAAGATATCTAGGGTGTGTTTCGATGTTCTGCCTCTGCATGTCCTTCCGTTGAGCCCGACAGTCCTGCAAAGTCTTTTTTGACCGGAAAACATCGACAGGCATCACAATCCTCTTCCTTGTGCTCCTTTGACAGGCACACGTTGCAGACTTTATGCAGGTCGGTGCACGGGTACTTGGAGTGGCACCGAGGACAAAACTGAAACTGAGTCCGCTCCATGTGTAGAAGACTGGATACTACGAAACGGTTATATCCGGCAGAGCGCCGCTGCAGCGAACAATGTGGATGGTGTTGGTTCTCCCTATGAAAACTACGTCTCCCAGAGTCCTTTGCGTTATGACGAAGAAGGTTACTTAGGGGACTCACTTCCTGTTCCCTGTGTCGGATATTCTTCGAACCACAGTCCCTTGGAGGAGAATTGCGGGTGCGGTTCTCTAATTCCTGACAGCGCTTCTTGCTGCTTACATTGCGCTTCTTGTTATCGGCACGTTTGCCGTCAAGCCTCTTGTTGTGTCCTCCGTTGGCGAGTCGGGTTGACTCATGCGGAGGACGATTGTTTCTAAGAGCGCTAGGGGTTACCTGGCCCTGCATTGCCCTCCGTTATCCTTGGTTCTTGCGGGGGACGATATTGTTTGTTTTCCTTTGTTTTCTTGGCGGCTTGATTTCCTATTGCAACATTTGCCCTCCGTTGGTGAGCCTGATTCCAAGGCTCGTGCGGAGGACGATAACGCTACACAGTAACTTAGAAGTACCAGGCTTGGTATTCGATCACTCGTCAAGGGATCACAGCATTTTGCTGCCCAGGCTTGAGTATCCTATAGGTGGGCACTGCTTTAACCGTTTACCTTCTGATCTGTGGATATCGGTGAGTGTCTGCTCAACTTGCTGGTGCTCAGTTGGACAAAGAGGTACTGTGCAAACCTGTATTACGTATCGGGTGAAGTAACCCGCTCAGGATTTATTTGGTTTTTTCGTTGTTATCTCCACCTACGCTGTTCCTCCTTGATGTTCCTTTTCGAAGTTAAGACTTTAACAAAGGGGGGTACGTACATTGTCCATCCTATTCATCAGCATTCCTCTAGCCCTCTATTAGGATCGTGTGTAAGGATTGTTGTGGGTTCTGTGTTACAGGTGAGAATAGTGTGGTTCACAGTCGTCCCAGTCCTGGACGTGGGTGAAGAGATTTATCTTCCACGATTACCCAACCTTTCATATTATTTCCAGGTAGATATTAGTAATGGGGTTAGTGAGCTGGGGTATGTCACGTTGTGTTGTGATTGCAGTGAACAACAGAAAGGACTGACTTACCGTTCTTTTGTTTGTCGTTTCAGATCTCCTTCCCCGCAGTTCCCTCCCTTCCCCGCGGGCTTTATTGCCCTTGCCTGATCCTTCCCTAACCTTTGGCTATCACAGCATCAAGGTTTGGATAGATCAGGAGGTGGCCCCTATTTTGCATCACGCTGATCCCGAGGACTTGGAGGATAACAGAATATCCGACCCAAGTTTATACGTCCTCTTGATCAGTGGATGTAAAAAGATGGCTACTCTAGACGATGTGTTAGCAGCCCTTGTGCTAGTACAGTCAGAACTGATCTCCTCTAGACAGGAGACAACGGATCTCCGCAACCGAGTGGATGCCATCCAGAGGAACCCATTTAATGCAGGGACCTCCAGAACCACACCACCAAGTCCGGTGGTAGTGGAAATGCCTACCACTATTCCATTAGCTAATCCGGAACGCTTTAAGGGGGACGCAGGCTCGGTAGAAGTGTTCCTCACGCAGGTGATGCTGCATTTTTCTTGTAAACCTCGGTCCTTTCCTACCAATCAGGCCAAGGTGGCTTTCCTCATCTCTTACTTGGCCGGTGATGCCGCACAATGGGCGGTCCCACTGATACAAAGGGATGACCCTGTCATACACGATTGGGAAGCGTTTAAAGAGGAGTTCCTCAAGGTATTTGACAATAGGGCGGATTCCTATACTGCAGATAGGGAGTTGTTACAGTTGCGAGAGGGAAATCAGGATGTATTGACCTATTTGAATTCCTTTAGGAGACTAGTTACCGAAACAAAGTGGCCTGATGCCAAACAAGCCTCTTTATTCCATCAAGGATTACGAGAGGATATGAAGGACATAATATCTCAAATAGACCCCCAGCCAGCCACTTGCGAGGATTTAATTAACTTAGTATTACGCTTGGATCATAGATTAAGGGAACGTAAAGGTGATCCTAAACTTCAGGGAAGAACAGTCCCTTCATCCGGGCCTTCCAAAACGGCAGAGAAGGACACTGCCCATGCCTCTGAACCCATGGATATCGGGGCTGTTAGGGCGGCTCTCTCCACTTCGGAGAAGGAACTAAGGCGCAAACATGGTCTTTGTTTGTATTGCGGGAAGAAGGGGCATTTCGTGCGGGAATGCCCTGTGAAGCCCAAGATGTCTAGATTTCGCAGTTCCAAGGGGATTTCTGCAGCAGCCGAAAAACCTTCAGAAAACTAGATGACTCTGAGGTGAACGAAGGGGTTCCTTGGAGTCAGAAGTACATCCCTTCTCTGCTTAAGAATATAGTAGGGGCTCAGCACCTGTTCATTGAAATACTGTTGTTGGTACGGTCTAGCTGGATCCCTGTGCATGCCATGGTTGACTCAGGTGCCACGGGCATGTTCATGGATTCGTCAGAAGCACAGAGAGCTGGGATCGGGTTGATTCCCAGAGAGACTCGTGAAGTTATATATGCAGTGGATGGGAGACAGTTGGATTTAGGCCCCGTGGGTTACCAGACAGGTGATATGGACATGATGTTTGGGGGTCATAAAGAAAAGGTCAAATTCAGCATAATTAATGCTCCGCAATACGGCGTCATTCTGGGTATCCCATGGCTGAAAAAACACAATCCTGAAATAGACTGGGTTACAGGCACCATTACGCTGAACTCCTCGTATTGTAGGGAGACCTGTTACGAAAGCAATGAAAGGCCTTCTTTGGTGTTAGCCTGTATTGATTATGTGGCTACAGCCGCGGAAAAAGAGGTAGGTTACCAGAAGTGTACAAGGAATATGAAGGGGTCTTCGATGAAATACAAGCAGAGACCCTCCCTCCACATAGGCAGTATGATTGCCAAATAGATCTGGTCCCTGGTGCGGTGGTTCCCTGTGGACGCTTGTATGCTTTAACCGAACCCGAAAATGTGCATTTGAGGGAATATCTGGATAAGCTTTTAAAGCTTGGCTTCATTCGCCCATCCATGTCCCCGGCGGCCTCTTCACTTTTTTTTATTCCGAAGGCCAATGGGGAGTTGAGGGCCTGTGTTGACTTCAGGGCCTTGAACGCAGTGACTACAAAGAATAGGTATCCCCTTCCCCTGATCAGTGTGTTATTGGAACAGGTTAAGTCCGCCACCATTTATACCAAGTTAGATCTGAAGGGTGCTTATCATTTGGTGAGGATGAGAAAAGGGGATGAGTGGAAGACCGCCTTTAATACCAGGTATGGGCTCTTCGAGTATTTAGTCATGCCGTTTGGTCTCTGTAATGCCCCAGCGGCGTTTCAATACTTTTTGAATGATGTGTTGCGTGAGATACTGGACCGTTATGTCATCGTCTACATAGACGACATTCTCATTTATTCTGATTCTGAGGAGGCCGATGTACACCATGTTCAAAAGGTATTGAGCATTTTGCGGGAGCAAAGCCTGTACTGCAAGTTGAGCAAGTGTGACTTTCATGTATCATCGGTAGAATTCTTAGGAGTCATGCTCAGCCCCCATGGACAAGAAATGGCCGAAAGGAAGATTAAGGCGGTCAAGGAGTGGCCTGTTCCTAGAAACGTGAAGGATGTGCAATGCTTCATAGGCTTCGCCAACTTTTACAGGCGCTTCATCAATCAGTTCTCTCGAGTGGTCGCTCCCATCACTCGACTGCTGCGAAAGGCTCATCCTTTTGTTTGGGACTCTGTAGCCCATGATGCTTTTGTAACCTTGAAGGAGGCTTTTGTATCTGCTCCAGTGCTTGCTCATCCGAATCCTGACAAGCCCTTCATCGTGGAGGCGGATGCCTCTAGTGTTGCTTTGGGAGCAGTGCTATCTCAGAGACATGAACAAACTGGGCAGTTGCATCCTGTGGCATACATGTCTAGGAAGCTGAATGGGGCGGAGAGCAATTATTGTATCGCAGAAAAGGAGCTTCTGGCGATAAAGGTTGCATTCACTGAATGGAGGCATTTCTTGATGGGGGCAAAGCATCTGGTTACTGTCTATACTGATCATCGTAACCTCCAGTTCATGACAGCAGTTAGGCATCTGACGCCCAGACAGCTCCGGTGGATGCTTTTCTTTTCCGAATTCCATTTTACTATCACCTACAGGCCTGGGGCGGCCAACAGGAAGGCTGACGCCTTGACTCGCCAATCCTCTTCCCGTACTCCTGAGCTTGGGGAGGAAAAAGCCATCATTGATCCAGCGAAGAGTGTGTGTGCTATACAACCTGATGCCTTTTTGGATGGGATTCGGAGGGGAGTCAACACCTTCTATTGGAGGACCTGGCTGCGTAGTCACAACGAATGGAAGATATTGGATGGCTTTCCAGTGAATAAGGGGCGGCTTTTGGTTCCTACAGTTTCGCTTCGGAAACAGGTGTACAGATGGTGTCATTGTTCTCCTAGTGCGGGTCATCTGGGGGTGGAGAAAACAGTGGAATACATCAATCGAAGGTGTTGGTGGCCGTCTCTGAGGGCTGACGTCGCGGAATGGGTGGCAAGGTGTGTGGTCTGTGTAACCGTCAAGGCGGATCATCGTCGCCCTGCGGGGCTGCTGCAGCCTTTGCCCACGCCTCAGGTTCCGTGGGAGCGCATATTGATGGATTTTGTGGTGGGCCTCCCTAGAGATCAGAGGTGTACTGCGATCCTGGTTGTGATCGATTACCTGACTAAGATGGGACATTTCATCGCCTGCCCTCAAGTCCCTACGGCTGGGAAATTGGCTCATCTGCTGATGGTGCACGTCGTTCGTCTGCATGGGTTGCCGGCTGTCATTGTCTCTGATAGGGGCTCCCAATTCACCGCACAATTCTGGAAGTCCTGGTGTTCCTCTTTGCATATCAAGACAGCGCTGTCCACCAGTTTCCACCCTCAGACGGATGGACAGACGGAGCGTCTCAATCAGACCCTGAAACAATTCTTGAGATGCTATGTGAATCAGGGGAAAGATAACTGGGTGGACTATTTGTGGCTGGCAGAGGTGGCATATAACAGCGCTACTCATAGTGCTACGCAGGTATCTCCCTTTTACTGTACTTACGGTCGCCATCCTCGTTTCCTTCCGTTTCTCCATTCTGTTCAGGAGGAGAAGGTACCGGAGGCGGCGAAGAGGGTCCTACATATCAAAGATACCTTGGCGAAGGTTCAGGGCAATCTCATTGCTTCCAAGGCAGCCTATAAGGCCAAACATCGCCGTCCTGGACCTCTGTATCAAGTAGGGGATATGGTGTGGTTGTCTACTCGGAACACAGATTCCGTAAACACAGTGTGTTCAACCCTCGCTACATCGGCCCTTACCCTATAGAGCGTTGTATTAATCCAGTGGCGATGCGGCTGAGACTCCCGAGACACCTGAAGGTGCATCCGGTGTTCCATGTGTCTTTACTGAAGCCGTCTCTTTCCTCTGTGCGACGGCTCCCTCCGCCTTTGACAGTGCAGGACGGATTTGAGTACGAAGTGGATGCCATCCTGGACTCGAAGTGGCAGGGTCGAGGCCTCCGTTATCTGGTCTCCTGGAAGGGTTATGGCCCGGAGGACAATACTTGGGAACCCGCGTCTGGAATTCATGCTCCTCGTTTGGTGTCCTTGTATCATAAGCGGTTTCCTTTGCGTCCTGGGCCTTTGCGGCGCTCTTTGTGAGGAGGGGGATGTACTGTTATATCCGGCAGAGCGCCGCTGCAGCGAACAATGTGGATGGTGTTGGTTCTCCCTATGAAAACTACATCTCCCAGAGTCCTTTGCGTTATGAGGAAGAAGGTTACTTAGGGGACTCACTTCCTGTTCCCTGTGTCGGATATTCTTCGAACCAGAGTCACTTGGAGGAGAATTGCGGATGCGGTTCTCCGATTCCTGACAGCGCTTCTTGCTGCTTACATTGCGCTTCTTGTTATCGGCACGTTTGCCGTCAAGCCTCTTGTCGTGTCCTCCGTTGGCGAGTCGGGTTGACTCATGCGGAGGACGATTGTTTCTAAGAGCGCTAGGGGTTACCTGGCCCTGCATTGCCCTCCGTTGGACGAGCTATCCTTGGCTCTTGCGGGGGACGATATTCTTTGTTTTCTTGGCGGCTTGATTTCCTATTGCAACATTTGCCCTCCGTTGGTGAGCCTGATTCCAAGGTTCGTGCGAAGGATGATAACGCTACACAGTAACTTAGAAGTACCAGGCTTGGTATTCGATCACTCGTCAAGGGATCACAGCGTTTTGCTGCCCAGGCTTGAGTATCCTATAGGTGGGCACTGCTTTAACCGTTTACCTTCTGATCTGTGGATATCGGTGAGTGTCTGCTCAACTTGCTGGTGCTCAGTTGGACAAAGAGGTACTGTGCAATCCTGTATTACGTATCGGGTGAAGTAACCCGCTCAGGATTTATTTGGTTTTTTCGTTGTTATCTCCACCTACGCTGTTCCTCCTTGATGTTCCTTTTCGAAGTTAAGACTTTAACAAAGGGGGGGTACGTACATTGTCCATCCTATTCATCAGCATTCCTCTAGCCCTCTATTAGGCTCGCGTGTAAGGATTGTTGTGTGTTCTGTGTTACAGGTGAGAATAGTGTGGTTCACAGTCGTCCCAGTCCTGGACGTGGTTGAAGAGATTTATCTTCCACGATTACCCAACCTTTCATATTATTTCCAGGTAGATATTAGTAATGGGGTTAGTGAGCTGGGGTATGTCACGTTGTGTTGTGATTGCAGTGAACAACAGAAAGGACTGACTTACCGTTCTTTTGTTTGTCGTTTCAGATCTCCTTCCCCGCAGTTCCCTCCCTTCCCCGCGGGCTTTATTGCCCTCGCCTGATCCTTCCCTAACCTTTGGCTATCACAGCATCAAGGTTTGGATAGATCAGGAGGTGGCCCCTATTTTGCATCACGCTGATCCCGAGGACTTGGAGGATAACAGAAACGGAGTGTAAGTAAACTGACGCGGCTAGGCCCAAAGGCCACTAATGATGTGTTCTATACCGAAGATAGAGTTATTTCATATTTTTTTGGCACGCTGAGAACGGTGAAATACGTACAAAACAATACCGACGAGGGTACAGTGTGTTGCGCACCAAGAGGATCTAGAAGAACTGTGTCGATCCGTAGTGCCGCAAACCAAATCCGAACCCGATGGCGTAAAGAAAACAATCTAACAATGGAGTCGATGCCCATGCGCACTATCACCGAAAGGAGAAGTCCCCTTACCTCATGACTGGAAAACACGTCTCCGAAGGAGAACAACTTGAAAACATCAGGACCCAACACTAGATGGCAGAAGTATGCAAAGCATGTGTATCTACAGCACACATGCCTCGAACACCTTCTTTCTGAATGCCTCAATTCGTTTGGATTCCCCATCAGGAGGCAAAGGAGGGAATGACTATAGATTAAGCCTGCTTCTTGATGCTTGGACCACTAGGCTTTTAGGCGTAGGATGTAGGAGTGGGTCTCCAGGAGCAGGTCTGTGTGGTCTTCCTCCTCTGGCGCAGGGTGGGAAGTCGGGATGGGCATCAGCCCTGGAGTTGGGACGGGCCCCTGCAATCGGGTCAAGAGACACAGATGGTGTCAAGAGCAGATCCGCCTACGGTAATTGGATTGGAGAGCTCCTTGGGGCCTGTAGGTGTGCCGGAGAGAGCGGGAAGGGTGCCAGAGAAGCGCCACATCACCTCCTTAAAGGCCTCAACTTGTTGCAGCATCACTGATGGGTTTGAGAATTTGGGGTGCAAGGGGATAAGCTGTGGTAGGAGAATGGGATTGAAATCATGAGACTCTGATGTGAGTGGCGGGAAGAGTCGCACTACTACTTCTTGTGGTTTTTCTTTGACTTACCTGATGATTTCAAATGTGACAAGGACCTTTCCCATGAGACCCTACACTTCAAGACTGGCCCATGCATGCCTTCTGAGGGTGCTCAGTGACCTACAGCTTGGCTTTACAGTCCCGGACCACTTTTGGATTCATCCTACTGCAGTCCTACCAATACTAGGAGTAGTGTGACTAACCCAGTCAACAGATACAAACCTGGTGGGAGTCTGTCACAAACATCTGTTTGGGACAGTTCTTGTAGGGTTTAAATCATGTTGGCTTTGGAGGGGACATATACCTTGAAATACTGAGAAATAAATTAAGAAACAAATCCTGTCAAACAACAGAAAAGTTGAGGAAGTGAGCTCCGGATCGGTAACCAAAGGCACTGAGAGAAAGAAACTGACGTCAGCGTGCAGGGGTGGCGGTTATCTGTGGTTCCAGTGTCAATTCCTGGGAGTATGGAGCCGATGCAAAGCTACACGATGCCATCAGCTGGCCTGTGGAGGAATTATTGAAAAAATTCTCCTGATCCAGTCTAGTGTTTGGGGTGTTCACAAGGTGAATAATCAATAGTTAGATGTACCAGTCAGAATGCAGGATTCCTCTGGGACACATCGGAATGCAACTTTTTTAAAGATTAGTTTGGAAGAATTAATCCACAGAAAAATGTGGGAGTGTAGGGTTTCTCAGGAACACCAGGTAAGCAGATTTTCCTTGGAGTACCAAAATCTTTGGGGGCTGTGGATTTCCCCGGTTACTTAAGTATAACAAATAGTACAGGATCCTATGGGACACTGAGAGCCTCTGATTGAATTTGGGACACAAGGAAAAGCAGGACTTCAAGGTTACTACTGGTAGTACAGGATTCCTCAGGTGCACAGGGAATTGGTGAATTCCTGAGGATTTCCGGTTTGCCAAGTACTTTAGAGTGTAGGATCCCCTGGAAACAAGTAGGAGCAAATAATTACTTGGGCTGTTGGGTTAATCAGGGATGCAGTACAAGTATTGGATCTCCAGGGCATGGATGGGGTTATGGGCTTCCTCTGGGAAACTATGAATATAAGACTCCCTAAGGGTGCCTGAAGGTACTTTATTCACCAATTACTGATAGGAGCATGCGGAACGTTCCGATGCACCTGTAAGTAGAGGATTCTTTAAAGGGCTAGGACTGCAGGACTCTTGTAGACTGGTTCAGAGTGAAGAGCTACTCATTACTGAGTAGGGGCAGTAAGTTCACCGAGGGTTATGAGTGAATATAGGATACATGGGAGTGTGGAATGTCCAGGGGCATCTGTACGTGCATGATTCTTTACAGCACACCTAGGAATGTGGGGTTCCTTTGGTCCACCTAAGAAGTTAGGGCCCATCTGTGATGGCTGCCAGTGTATGATCTCTCATTGGTGCCCAATAATGAGAGGCTCTTCAGTAAACCCATAGAGTACGCAATTCCTCAGGGGAACCTAACAGTGTAGGACTCATCAGGGGTTCTTATGAGTGCAGGATCTCCCAGAGGCCTCTAGTGGTGTGGGATACTTAGAGGGATCGTGGGTGTACAAATTACTCAAGAGTCCGAAGGATTCTTTGGGGGAACTACAAAGTAATCAACTCTTAGAAGACAATATCTCTTCATTGCCTAATTTTAAAGAATGCTTACCTTTGAGTCTGGAATTCAGTCTCTGTGTTTGGATGGACTTTGTTTATGGGCTTGAAGTGCTACATGAATCCTTCAGTTCCTCTGGTGTGTCCTTCATTGGCTGACCCTCCACAGTTGCCACTACACAGCATTTCCAACTCATCTGTGGTTTCAATCAATAATGTTCAACACGTAAGACCCTGTTTATTGAGATTCCAAACCCCTCTCAGAACTTCCCCTCCATCGAGTACCTCCAAGTGAGGTTCCAATCACACTTGTGAGTGAAGGCCCACCTCCTGTAGTTTACTTTTCTCCTGAATGGCACATGGTATCCACTGGCCGAAAGCACTACCTTCTGAACTCTTTTCAGAAGTCTTGGTTTTGCCGCGGGACACCTCTTGTTCTAGTAAATCAGCTTGGGTTGATCAAGAGCTCCTCACACACTTCAGCCCAGTCAGGTCCAGAAATATCAATGGGCCCCTGTCAAGCCAGAGAGCCACAAACTATCAATTTGGCTGATTGTTTGAGGCAGCAGTACTTTGTCGCAATATTGCACATGGCGTCACGGTTTCTTTTCCTAAGAATACTGAGCAAGGTCATCCCCTGCTCTTCACATTTCCCAGTTTGTCACTTTCCAAACGTTTTAAAAATGTGTTTTTTGATAGTATCCATTGCAGTTTGTATAATTCAAGACCACGCTGTCTTTCATCCACTGTCATAGTTTTTATTCTGTTCTGCAGCATGTGCGGCTTTTAAAACAACATCCTTGCCTGTTTTGATTCAGATATTGCTGTGCTTTTCACTAATGTGACTGTCAGGTTCCTGAGGTTCTGTAAAAAAATAAATGAACGAAAGTTCAGGTTAAATATTTTAAACCATTACCCATGGATAAATAAACAGGTAATAAAGCATGGTGTCTAATGGGCTTGCACTTCATATTCAGTTATGTGTGTCAAAGAAATACACTGAAGTAGTAAATTCTTGTTAATTTTCGACCACTTAAGGTAAGGTACTTTTCATTTGCCGCACCATAAGCGTCCCATTTAAGTACTCGATGAACTTCACGGATTCATTGCTGTCCCATAAAGAGCCTATCTTCCTAGTCCTGCTGTAAACCACCCAGCGCACTATTATCCATGTTCTTAAATGAGTGACTCATCTTGTTTCCAGCCCACTCAAATAAATCCCACTGACACGACAATATACCCACTTCTGGCCACAGAAAATTTCCAAACATAGCTCCAAGAGAGCACATCATGCCATTCAAAGATCCTCACATATTACCATGAGTTTCAAAGTACCTAATTGACTTTGACAGTGTTACCGGAAACACCCACAATGACCCCACAGATCCTCCCATAATCCGCAAAAGGCTCCCTTAAGGCAAGATTCAGAAAAAGTTGTACATTTAATGTGGAGTACACCTCGACAATGGGAAACTAAATAGAAGCAAACTTCCAGGCTTTTATGTGCGTTTCCTTCAGGTGTGTGAACCTGTGAAAAAAAGTTTTACATACATTTCTTGCCTGTACCTGTTCCCCGAAATCTATGTATGCATAAATATCACAATATAGATAATCCAAATTTGTAGTTAGAAAAAAATGTAAACTGTTTATTCCTCTTTCCTTTTCATCTGAAACATTATTTAATTTGAAGTATTCATATTCATCTACCCACTCTGAGGAAATAGGATATTGTATGCATTTTCCCACACTTTATGTGGCACGGACACCAGGGTGCTGATAGGTATTGACAATGCATTGCAAATTTTTATGAACACCCAACACACCCAGCTAGTAACGAAAGAGTGACTCTGCATATTATCATGAGATTTTCTTTACCTCTCCTGTTTGCTTTGCTGCAAACATCTGAAGATGCCCAAGCTAGAAATGAAGCCAGCAAACAAATGATTTACCCAGAAGCTAAGGAACTGGAATGCTAATGAAGAAGAAAAAAGGGCCAATTGAACGAAAGCTGCTGCAAGGGAATCTTTTGGATATACCGTGAGACATTTTTAGTGCTTTCTCACTCAACTAGATCACTGCTTTGTCCAGAGAAATACTTTACATAAGAAAGCCCATTCAGTGGTGTGGATAGGCGCCAATGATGAAGCATGCCACTATTAAGTGGGCGAGGTGTATACTCCAAAATCTTTGGATGTTTTAGTAGGTCTTTTTAGTGGTCCATTCTTTCTTTGACCTGTTTTATCCAACCTAGTAGCCCATTTGTGAATGAAATGTAAAGCACTGTGGCATACTTTAGGCAACATCTTCAGTCAATAGACATTGACCAACCAGAGTACCTGATACTACTTGAGCTGCAGGGAATGTACAACACAGTGGAGCATAATAAACTCTTAGAAAGCAAGGAAAAATGCCATATAGCAGATCCAGTTGATCCTCATCAGCAAAAGCTAACATATCAGAATAGAGCTCTTTTCCTCATTGTGGAAAATTGGCAGTAGTGGTGTTATGCAGGGCTCATGATCGTTACAACACCTCTTCAATGTATATAGGAGCAGCACCAACTAAAATTCCAAATGCCTGCCCCAGTCATATATCTACCCAAAGATTCCTCATACTTTGAATACTGTTAGGTGGCAGACTGGGTTTGGAAAGGCTTCATATCGGTCCTGTGCACAGGAAGGTAATGCCACTAGCATCAGCTGCCGCTCTGTCAAGCCCCGTCATGACAACATGGAGCTGTATATGGGTGCTAATACTGGGCTCTGCCATGAGTACTCATTTTTTCCATTCCTTCGCACAGAGACGAGACTGCCGGTAATTCGAGTGAAAAAGGCAAAGATCAATCTACCTTGGAACCCTGTTAATTCATGAAAGCTCACTCTAAAGAACGGGAAGGTATGTGGACAGTGAGAAACCTGCAGGCAAATGCAGTATCCACCAAAAAAGGGTTAGCAAAGGTTAAGTAACTTATTATTCTGGTGGTAACTTCTACCTGCTGACCCCTCATCTTTAGAATCAGTACCAAAAGCTCTCCCCCTCCCAACTGGGAGTAGGTCGAATGAATGCAGTCACACCAGGAAGTCCTGCAAGACTGTACAGGGAAATGCCACAAATGATGAGAAGGAAGCAACTGTGACCGACTGACCCAAATGGAAGGTCACCAGCTATGGCAGGAAAGCAGCTTTGGTTTTCAGTACCAACTTGTCAGGAAACGAAGGCCTGACACTTAGTGCTTGTAATTCGCTGACACTCCTTCTTGAGGTAATGGAAACATGAAAAAACGTCCTAAGAGCCCAAAAGTGTAGGGAACAACTATGTAAGGGCTGAAATGGAGGCACCACGAAAAAGGTTAACAGCAGATTTAAGTCCCACTGTGGCATTATAAATGGAGTGGGCGAAACATGCTGCTCAGACCTTTCAAGAACACTAACACTTAAAAATTAACGCTTGGTGGGAGAGGCAAAGAAAAGCAGACAAAGCCACTAGATACCACAGCACATCCTTCAAGGGCCAACAAAAGTGCACATTGGAGAATGCTAGACAGCCATGCTTTCAACGGGCCAATCTGGTGACCTGCACACCAAGCAACAAACCATGACAGCTCTTGTATAAATAGATTGTGCAGAGTAACGATGGGCAGATATGATTACATCCACTATGTCATCAGACAGCTGGCAGGCCTTCAAGTGTCCCTGCTCACACTCCAAGCATGAAGGTGTAAAGATGGAGGTTCGAATGGGGGACCTGTTCCTATGACTAGGAGAGAAGATCCTCCCTGAGAGGGAGCTGGAGCTGAGGACACGGGAAGAGGTGCAGAAGGTCTGCATACCACACACTTTTCAGTCGACCTACAGCGTCCAATATGACTTGTGCCCGGTCTTGGCAGATCCTTCCTAGAATCTGAGTAATCAAGGATATAGGAGGAATGAGTAGTGAAATTCCATTTTGACTGAAATGCGTCCCCCAAGGCTCCTTGCAGCAGGTGTTGGCGTGCACATCACTTTGGTCAACATGAACTGAAACGAGTGGCAAAGAGATCCATGTGGGTTATGCCCCATTGAACGAAGATGCTCTTCACAGCCTCGGGGTGGAGATGCCACTTGTGGTCAGCAAGCTGATACATACTTGGGTCATTGGCTCTGGTGTTCAGCAAGCCCATAAAGTGATTCGCCACCAACCACGTTCTGTGCTTGTGCGCTCAGGACCAGGGCCTCAGAGCTTCTCAATAGAGACCATGACCCTTTTCCCCTGCTTGTATAAATATCACATCACAGTTGTATTGTTTGTGAAGAACTGGACTGATGTGTTACAAAGGCAAGGGAAAAATACCGTAAGTGGCATGCGAATCGCCCTCCGTTTGAGGAGGTTGACATGAAAATTCTGCTTTTCTGGAATCCAAATGCCTCTGATCTCCAGTTCCACAATGTGAGTGCCCTCCCCTCCCCCCTGGACTGGAGAGATCTGTCACTAATGTAGTCAAGGCCAGAGGGGGTTGGAAGGACATTCCCCTGGACCAGTTCTCCTCCACATTCCACCAAGCAAACATCGCTGCAGCATCCCTGGAGATCAGTATGGAGTCTAAGAGATCTCCATGTTGGAGCCACTATCTTAGGAGACACCACTGGAGAGCCCTCTTGTGCCAGTGGGCCAGGATAATGTAAGAAGCTAGCAATATGAGTAGGTGGAGGACAAATACCACTGAAATGGGGGCACCTTCCTAAAAGCACAGGAGCAATGTATGGATGTCCAGTTTCCGCTCCACAGGAGGAAATACTGGTGTCAGGGTGAATTGCAATACTAACCCTATGAAAAGGAGGTGCATGGACGGCTCCAGATGAGATTTAGCCAAAATGATGAAGTCTATGTTGCTGACTGCAGATGTGACTGAGCCTTCTCTGGAGACTTGGCTTTTAGGAGCAAGTCATCCAGGCATGATAAAAATGGTATTCCCAACTTTCTGAGATGAGCTGTTACCATTTCCATCACCTTTGTGAATACCAGTAGTGCCAATGTTAGGCCAAAGGGAAGTACTGCAAACTGAAAGTCAGTTCTACCCACCATGAATCACATGTACTTCCTGTAAGTCTTCAGTACTGGTATGTTGAAATAGGAGTCCTGCAACTAGAGTGACACCATCAAAACTCATAGTTCCAGTGCCAGGAGAGCCTGAGTTAAGGATAACAAGACCATTGTTCTGCTTTGGAAGAAAGACATACCAGGAAAGGCATCCTTCTCCAAGCTCCTGCTCCGGCATCAACTCCTTCCAGAAGTTAGCGTACCCCCTCTTGCTGCAGTAGGTTAAGGTGTTCCTGTGAAAGGCCCGAAGGGGGAATCTGGGGGCTCATTGGCCTAAAGCCAATGCTTTCAAAGGCTGTGGAAAAGAGGACACCCGGCCTCCCACTGGTTTAGAGTTCTCCAACAAGGGCAAACTAGGGCTGCATCCCTCTGGTGGCTGATGGGGAGAAGGAGAAAATGACTGGCTGAAAGTGGTTCCGACATCTGCCCTTTCCATGTCCCCTGTACTGTCTCACAACAGGGTTCTAGGCCTGCTGCTGCCTGATGCAGGCAGAAGTTGATCCCTCTCCCAAAACCACTAATCGTTCAAAACCCCTGGTTATCTCTCATTTGGGACTGCAAACCAAGGGATCAAGCAGTGGCTGGTTTTGAAATGCTCCAGGAAGGCATCCGCCTAGTCTCAGATCAGCTTGGAGCCATCAAACAGGCAGGTCCATGAGGGTTGTGGAGATCATTAGAGAACCCTGATGTCCTAAGCCATGGATGCTTACGAACTGCCACTGCTGTCGCCATTGCTCTGGTAGCTTCACAGTTGGAGTTACCTTGAATATCTGTAGCTTGGCTTCCCTAAAGGCAGTGATTTGCTGTAGATCTAGTTCAGAAGGGTCTCATGAATTAAGGATGAAGCTGGATTTAGGTCACAACAATGCAGACTACAGGCTTGAAAAAGTGATAGTCTAGGCAAATGGGAGTCCTGTTTGCTTTGCTTTTTATTCTTCAAAGCCTTGTCTTTTGACTTATCTTGGGAGGGAAACCAGGAGTAGAACCGTCACTCTTCGTTGTGTGCCACAGCCATGTACAATTTCACATCCCATCCCACTCCTTGAGGGCCTTGGGCTGCACAATTGCTGAACAACTGGAGTATTGTTTAGGCCACAGATATTTTATGCAAATGTTGTGCTAGTCCGTGACTAAAAACCTAGGATCTTCTACAGATAAAAAACTGTTTCCATTATTCTCTACATACTTCTCCCTAGACCAATGTTTCAGATTCGCACTTCCTGCAGTACACACTGGGCTGTGTGGGAAGCTAGTAGGACATCTGGCCAGGCTCAGCCATATGCCAATAATATATAACGATTGCTACCACTGACTGTGGAAAGGTCCTACAGCACGTTCCTGATTAGCAATAATGGCATGTAACCAGAAAACCTTTTTTTTTTATAAATGGAGAAATCATGTAAATGGAAAAATGTAACACTGAGACGGCTTCATCTACATTATTAGTACTTATGTGCTATAGATTTGGAGAGCCGCCAAATCAGCATTCCCAACTTTCCCAAAGGGAACATTCAATTGTTATGCTACTGCAGTATACGATTACCTCCCGAACTCCAAGGGGTGGATCTCCAGAGTGTACAGATTATACAGTGAAGTATCCACCAACTTGATCCACCAAGCACGCAAACAGAGGCAACTAGACACAGGCTGTAGTAACAAGGTGAAATCTGTATTGTTGGAACCAGGCAAAACTAATGTCTGATTGTGCTTCTGGAATATGTTGTGCAAATATCCTGCTGCAATTGGAAACTAACTGCAAGGTTATTACTGTAATGTGCAGGGACACAATGGCGTTGTTATGCTGCCTACCATGAAATCCTGGATTATTGATGCTGGTTATTGCGATGACCTTGCTGAAACCTTTATATCCATGCAGCCCACGAGACACAGGCCGAATGACTACTGGGCCCACTTAAGGTCATACCTATCCAACATACTAGGACACCCCCAATCCTGCCAAGAGTGAATGCATCAATTCCCTCTCTATTCATTTGATTGTGACTATTGTTTGGTATTCAAACAAGGGATGTTGCTATATCTAGGTAAAAGTTTTTTATTTTCCATGCACCAAACCCCACTGTGGAAGGGGCGATGGCTACGACAACCTGGGGGATTCATGCGAGATGTATGACAAGGAAGTTCGATTAAATCATCCCAAGAGCTGCAATACCAATTCACCCTCTCTACCACTTAGTTCCATAAATATCTAGAATTACGTAATGTGCTAACATGCCACCTACCATACATTGTACCTCTGCCAGAGCTCAAACCTCTGGAAGCTAAACGTCTTACGGGAGATTTGGGAATAAAAGGGATATCACAAATATACAAACCCTTGTCATTAACACGCCAGACACATTCACAGAAATGGGAAACATTGGTGGCACAACTAGACAAGGTGGACTAGAGGGATGCACGAATGTCCTCCCACACCCGGGTAATTTCAGCCAGGTTAAAACTTAGCTACCTACACATTATGTACCTCACTACTTGCAGATTGTGGCAGGTGAACAGATGAGCCTTGCCAAACTGATTCCGCTGCCCTGAAGCTCAAACAGAATTTGATCATATAATGTGGTGTGGGTGCGCCCTGTTATCACGACATATTGGAATTCCATAGAAGCTGTACTATTACCAGTGCTGTGGCAACATGTAGAGCTGACCCAGAGAATTGGCCTACTCTGTATCCTAGATGACTTGGGAGGACCTCCAGGAGACAGGCTGGTAGTGGGCCTAGCACCCATTAGCTGAAAGAGACATAGTTTGTACCTGGGTCACTGAACAGTCTCCTGATTTATCTTGAAATTGAAAGCGCATATGGATTGGAACATAAAAATGAACGACCTCATCTTCTGCGCCTGTGGTTCCTCACACAAACATTGTAAAATTTGGGGCAGATGGTGGATTACTTTGGATATGTACATCCATCATTGTAGGCCTCAAGATGTTGCTGATTTCAAGTTTATGTACTATTGCACAATTGCAGCCATTATAATTATGGGACAACGTACGTACTTTAACATGTAACTGCTATGTTGTATTTTAAATTCTGGAAAAGTAATAAAATCTATGTATGAAAAAAAGTACTCTGTTTTCCTGCTGTGGCTTAAATAATAATAATAATACATTGTGATATTATGTTTGTGGCAGGGCTGTAGCTGACACTGATAGCTCCACCTGTTGGCATGTATGAGTAAAGGGTGGGGAACCTGAAGGTAGAATTATCCACCACAAACGTTTTTTTTTACCTCAGTCACTTCAGAGGCATACTCCCTTGACGCAAAACTCATTGTCGAATTGCCTTTATCATTACCGGAGACTTAATATATATCAAATACGGCAATGGTAATTTTAGGGTCTCTGAACCAAATCGATTAGCCATGCAAGCTACAAAGAGTACAGCACTTTGCTGAAAGCCTTGCCATTAAATTAAAAGGTTCTCTCAATACTACTCTTGACTTTAAAATCCTTCCACTGGCTGCCTGTCAAGCAAAGGATTGATTTTAATATCGGTTCCTGGTCCACAAATCACTGCGAGGCATTATCTATGACTACCTCCCTAAAATATTCACCCCAAATTGCTGATCCAAATGCTTATGATCAGCCTCCCTCAACCAGTTTTGAACTACTACCAACTAAACTAAAAATGTTTGAGTGAAGCTCTCTGCAACATCATGACTCCTTGCTCTGGAACTCTCTTATTATGATCCCAACCTTAGTTCTTTCAGAAAATGACAAAAGCCATACCCTCTTACTCCAAGGGCCAGATTCAGAGTAGGGCTGTTGGGGTGCGATTACCATTTTTTGTGGAATACCATGTGGATTTTGGTGTCTACCATACCCAAATCTGCATGCCCTGTTAACTACTAGGCCTTTTTTTCTTGTTTAGTTTGGACTGATTTGAATTGCCGAAAATTATAAAAGGGTGTGATCTTCATCGCACCTTGTATTTACCAGGTGTGATAAATGTCGCACCACCTTGTAATAGAGACCTCTCGGCAACAGGAGTTTGTGCAGCAATCACAATGTAACAAGCCACTTGAAGTCCGGCTTCAAGTGTTTTATCATATATGAAAGTAATGCCCTAGTTGTCGTTCATTCCTCCTTCCTGGAGCTCTGTAGAGTCCCTCATTCAAATGAACTAATCTTATCAAACAAAATTAGTAATAAAAGAATTCTTCATATAACCGATATTAAAAAGCATAAGACACAGACTCAGAATCATTAGAGGATACAAAAATCTGAAAGCTAGGCTAAGTCTTAAACTTAAGAAGTGAGATTTTATTACTCCACTGAACCAAAGGATTAACTCTGAAACAACATGAATGATGTACCAAGGCCTTTAATAATTATGAGGTAGAATACTTATGAAGATTGACAATCCAATACACTGGGGGTTGGAATGTTATGTTAAGCAGCTGTAAACGTAATAAACACCCCTTCCTAAGCAGAAAGGAAGCACGGATGAAAAACCTCTAAATGAGGATAGCATCCATGAAACAACTCAATCTCCATCTCATTTCCCTTCCCAACCTCTCCCATTTCAAGAAGGCGATAGAGTACATTACAATAAAATTGCCTATAACTGAGAAAGTCATATGAAAGTAGTTCCTCTTGAACCATTGTTTTTCATAGATTCAAGAAGGCCATCTGCACAATTTTGATCAAAGAAGTCTTTCTCGAACTGCCAACAAACCCAGGGACTATTCCCCCTTCTCCTGTGTCAATGCGAATTGGCCCTGTCAGCACCAGGCTTCCAATGGTGCTCTGGCCTCTCCCTGACCTTCCATACGAGAACTATGAAGCCACCTAGGGGGCATGTGGGCACTACACAAGCATACAAATAAATAATACAAAATATACATCTAAGAAACTCACTGGAACAGCCACTGCAGCTCCTCTAGGAGGCACAAGCACAAACGTTCTGCTAATGTGTCAACCCTTTTTATTTACAATTTTAACAACTGAAAGGCTGAATCGTACAGCCTATGACATAGCTTCCAGTGAGAAGAACAAATACCTACCAGATACTCTCATAGCTTTGAAAAGGTGACTCATAGACTAGGAAAAAATCCTCACATAGACCCCAAAAGATTCTCACACAGTCAGATTCACAATAGCTTTGCACACCTAATTTGCACAAAAGGTCGCTTTACAAATTCCTAACGCTGATGTAGAGAATTAAGTTATTGTACATTTGTAAGGTGTATTTATGACTGATGAACTTCCACAAGGATGGCCCATTCAAAGGTTTAAGGTCAAGAGCCTTTCTGAGTGGGTCACCCTGCTGAAGTACATGAACACCCACAGACCTGTAGATTTGAGGTTATTTACAAATCTCTTGGAGGTAATTCGCAAAGCTGGGCGTACATAAATTCGAGTCAGTCAAGGCAGGATTATGTGCGACCTAAAATGGACAATGAGTATATCGAACAATAGGATTCGACCAGGGGAACAATATCCTTACTGTGGATAGAAAAAACAAAAGTGACCGGTGCAATTATTGCCTCAGTGACACATTTGTAAATTTGTTGAACTAGAGTATTCAACGGAGTCCTGCCCTGGCACTGTGATTATCAGTCTCTAGCCATTCTACTCCTGGGCAATATATTATGAAGAATTGTTATGCTCACTATAGATTTAACTTTTTTTTATTTATTTTAACATCATTCAATGAAAGCCTCTTGAATTGATTACAGGTCCACAGTAATGCTTTAACTTTCAATTTGGCCTGCTGAGTTTCCATTTAGCTCAGCCTCTTTTCACCCTTATGGAGGTCCCTTGTTCTACTTCTACATATCTGTAATTCCTCTACTGTCCCTCTTGTTATGTATAGATGTATGCTACACAGTGCCATTGGTTGTGGTGCAGTGGGTCCACCACCCTCCACAGGCTCCCAATGCTGTCTAAAGCCTTTGGATATCTGTGAGATATAGGAGTCTTGGGTGCATCGCCTCACATTCTGCGTCGGGGGGAGGGCGGGGGTGGTTATTGTAGGCCTGTGCCTGGTTGGATAGGTTTGAATTGCGCATTTCAGTTTGGCCGCAGCAAGGTAGCCAGCCAAATCAACATGCGCAATGCAAACTTTAGTGGTCACTCCTCACTGCAGCAAATCATTAGCAGCAGTCACGCGCTGGCCCCACCCTGCCCTCGCACTCCGTTTGCTAGCAGAGAGCGAAAAAAATGAAATGGTAATAAAATTATTTTATTACCGTTTAATTTTTTATGCTTTCTGCCCAGCAGTGTGGGGGGGAAGACGCTCCTTCGCTCCCATGGAGGAACCACCGCTGCAAGGCATCTATTTATGTTTGCAACGGGTCGCTCCTAATTCGAGCCACAGTAGTGTCAGCAAAGATCTATAAAACACCAAAACAATACAATTGCCTAGAAGATCTGAATCTTCCCTCCCTGGCACCTCCACCGGCATTGCTGAATGCTACAAATGGATTCAAACATATATTGCAAGATACTAAATAGTACTTGAATAACAGTTTACATCACCATTCCAAAGCAGTAAGGAACCATTTACATAGAATGGCATCTTGTCAAGGCTTACTAATTCAACATTCTGCACAGACAAACGATTCTACTTCATCGTCAAGCCGATATTTTTCAGGATGTGTGAGTATGGCTATGAAAAGATCTCTTACCACTGGACGGACTATTTTTAGGTTTCCAGTTCACGTTCCTTCCATATTTATTGGAAATTCCACTGAAATTCCCCAATTCCATCATCGGCACTTCCTTTAACAGCTTCTCCAACCCGCTGAGATGTCTGTTGACTGGGGATATCACTAGGGGGAAAAGCACGTTAATTTACATAGGGTTTGCAAGAACAATTTCGTAGATCACAACTAGGGTTCAGAAATGGGAATGCTGAGTCAAGTGACAGGGAAAACCTCATTCAAATCACATGGGCACCACAACAATAACTGTATACACACACACAAACATCTTCCCCATAAAAATGAAAACGCAAAAGCTCAGACAACAGAGTAAAAGAGTGATTCTCTGCCATAAAGTATACCAAGTAGACGGCACCGATTAGGTAATATCCGACTGTAGGAGGCTGGCTATTTATATAGTGGACCAAAACGAGGTGCACTGTGTAAAGAGTCCAGGCAGCCCTTATTGGTTTACAGGGGAAAAAATGATAACACTAAATGCCCTCTCTTTTGTGGTACCATAGGCAAGCAGTTTAGTCTTATCAGAGGGTAGTGCTAAGCATTTTTTGTACTCACTGAGGTAATAAATGAGACACGCACTCAAGAATAAATCTGAGACTAATTTATAAAAATAAGTCGTATTTTTATATAAAATTTGATACCAAGAACTTTGTTATTAAGTACTTTTTTAAATAATGAATTTCACAGGTAAGTGAAAAGTTCACATAAATGTGTCTTCACACAGCAAGGCTTTCCTATGGGAAAAAAGGCATATGCTACATACAGTTATTTTCAGGTCTCCTTCGGGACTTAGGTTCATAGAAGGCCAAGATCCAAAGTACCACCAGCAGTTACTAGTAACTTGTCCTGGCACGTCCAGGTGCAGAGGTGCTGGTTGGGTTCGTAGCTTTGCGCGCTATGCCGGTGGAAGAAGGGGAAGGGGTCATCTAAAAACAGGTTGCAGAGGGGTACTTGAGAACAAGTCTAGGAGCTCCCAAATGGGCGGCTCGGGTCACAACGGTCCTAGTAACAAGGGGGCACAGTCGATAGGTTGGCTAGGCTTCTGTGTCCTAGGTCTTACCAGTTGAGTGTGCAGAAATCAGGACAACAGGCCACTCTGGAAGTGGGTCTCTGCGGTGCAGATGTCCCTCTTCAGCTGCTCAGTCTCGGTGCTGTTGAGAGTCCCGACTGGACTTGAAAAGGCCTTGATTGTTGCAGGGGTCCAGTACCCTGGTATTAGCCCTGTACGGCTCAGGTCAGTCCTGGTGTCTTTTCACTCTATGGGGGGACTGCTCAGACCTTCAGAAGCACAGGAACCTCTTCCTGGGGTACTGCTGCGTTGGATGTCTGGCAAGCAGCAATACGGTAAAGTAGACTCTGCTTCTTCGGTGCCTGCAGGGGGGTAGCTCCTCCACTCCAAGGAAGATTGCTGGCAATTCGCGAAGGACTTAACGTCTACTGGGCCTCTTAGTAGTTGCTCAGCTGCAGGACAAGCCACTTTGTCACAATTGTCGAGACTAGTGCAGTCGGGGTTTGGTGCCAAAAGTTCACAGCAGTCTTCAGTTCTCATTGTCAAGCGGCTCTTTGTCCTTTTCTTTTGGATCCATCAAATCTGAGTCCTTAGCATCAGGGGTGCCTCTAAATACTCTATTTAGGGGTGCTAAGGGGGGTGACAGGAAGTAGCCAAAGGGCTACTTACTTATAGGGTGACTAAACCTACTATGTGACAACTTCCTGTGGGAAGTGGGCATAACCCTGACCCAGTGAGTCCAATTCCACCAAAACTAAGGTGGTGGAATTTCTGGTTTCGTGTTCACATCAGGTAGCCCACCTTAGAGGTGGAACTAGCTTGATGGGGGAACATGTCTCTTGACAAATGTTCCTGACTCTTCTGGTGCCAAATGGGCCCAGTACAGGGGGTGGCATTTTCCCTGTCTGGGAAAAGTTTGGGTCGCATATCAAAGGCGGCAAAGGCTTTTGAAGCCTCCTAACTTGATATGCTGGTCAGTTAGCCATCCTGCTAAGAGCAGGTGACAATAATTTTGGCCGGAGTAGGCATTGTTTCTGCCTTCGGAGAGCGTGGGCTGGCAACTGCAGGAGGTCAGAAATCTGTCTGTGGTGGCAGGCTGATCTGCACCAGTAAGCCAGTACACTAGTAGTTGGTAGGTTTTTAGGGGGCACCTCTAAGGCGCCCTCTGGGTGCCTGTATTAATAAACCCATCACTAGAATAAGTGTGGGCTTATTAATACGAGATGTTTGATACCAAACATCTCTAGTTTCAGGGAAGCCATCATGCAGCTGGGGAACTTGTTATTACCAGTGTCCAGCACATGTATTTAAAATGGCTTCCTTGTTCACTAGTAATATCTAAGAATCAACTTAGACATCACAGGGGCATTTCCCATGCAGATATGTCCACACATGTAGTATAGTGCGCCCTGCCTTAGGGCTATAAGGGTGCCTTACCTATACTGCAGGCATGACACACAGGAGGTGTTGCCATGTCCGGTCTTCACTTTTCTCTGTGCCATGTCACACAGCCTGCACTGGCAGTTTGCATGAGTCTGATTAGGGGTCCCTTAGGGTGGCACAATACACGCTGCAGCCCTTAGGGCCCCTTTTTAGCCTCGCTGCTCTTGTACCAGGAGTACCAGTTACTAGGGATTTACAGGGGGTGCTAAAGGTATTGACAATTGGGGGAACAACTGTACAGGTTCAGGGAAAAAGACCTGGCTCTGGGGACCTGGAAAGCAGGAATCCAGTGCACTTCCGTCAAAATTGCATTAGATACCTGGTAAAAAGTGGGGGGGTGACCATGTCAAAAAAAGGGCACTTTCCTACACAGACCCATACCTTACTGTAACAGTGATGAGGACACCCAGTCTGGAGATTCTGTTCAAGACTCAAATACAGAAAACCACGTAGAGTGTTTGACTAAAACTAATGGTTTGTATACAAAAAGAAATATACATAATTACAGGATGCATAAAACTGCATTTATCAGTATACGGACTACATAGGGACAACGTGTAAAAGAAAAGCTCATTACCTTAAGCAGAAGTGACAAGGATTTTTGGTTCAAGACTTAAACCATCATTTAGGGATTAGGATCGACACGTATAAAGTACAAGTGATCACCATTTCCATATATCACAAGACACTACCTCTTGTACATCAGGTTTTGATTGTTTAGAGAATAGCCTTCACCTTTAGTTTAATTGCAATAGTGCACTGATTGGCTGCTTTTTGAATCAGCCCATCAAGCAATGGTACATATTTTTATGTTACTTAGGAGGTTTACTGCAATATACAAAACTAGAGGCAATAAGAGCTAATTAGTTTAAATGGAATTGCAAACTAGCATTGCTCCTCTAGCGAGGGGAATTACAATGGGAAAACTAAGACATTAGCGTGCTGGCCTCAAATTAAGTCTGGGACAAACAGTGATAGCACTGAGAAGTACCTACACAAAGTAACATTTGGAATGCCCAGAATCTCCTCCAAAAGCAGAACACAAACTCTTTCGCCACACCCAGATGCAAAAGATATATGTTGCTGGTAGACTTCCAGGTTAATCTGAGAGGTCAGTAAATGGAAAGCAAGCAATGTAATTTTATAAAGCAGAGATGAAAACAAATCGCCGTCTTCTGAGGTATTTTCAAACTGGCCAACAGTTCCAGGGTCCAAAGGTTTGTCCCTATCACTATTGTATTCCTCCTCTGCCGCAGTGAGGTCAATGCAGGGGTCACCAGGAGGATCCCCTTTACTGCCTGCACAATGGAGAGAGCATAGTTAAAGTGAATGGTTAAGGATCTATTACAGAAATCTCCACATAAATCAGTTCATTGTGGAAATCACTCTAAAAACACCCAGACTCATGAGAAGAAAATGCCTCAGCTCAAGAAATCATTGCCATTAGCCATTCGTCACTCTGTTGAAGGAAATACACTGAGGGTGGTGTTCGAACTGCTGATTTGTCACTTTGTAACAGCCTAAAATTAATACAAAACAGTACTTTTAATTATGGCTTGCTAGCATTTCTAGCTACCTACATTACATTAAATTGTTTAGTCAAACTTCCCTCTGACATCTGTTACTGAGATGAACGGAACTGCTGTAAAATATGCCATTCTTCAGACAATGTATTTGCAGTGTGGCAAAAGCTACACCTGTGATAATAGTCCTCCAACTCTGGCACATGCTTCCTTGAACTTAGTTTTCCTTTAGGTGCTGAAGCCATAGTAAATATGAATTTGTGAAAGATCCAGAGCTGGAGAAAAAGAAGGTGCATCTGTAACAGTGTTTCATGTTAACTGGTATATCCTTAAATGCATGTGCTTGGCTGACTTTCCGTTGAATTTTCTGTTTCGGAACCGGTTTTTCGAGGGTATCACCGAAAGTATGCTTTTTAGGTGATTTTGGTGTCTTAGGGCCAGATGTAGGTAGGCTTTTACCGGTCGGTAACGGCCGAATTCGGCCGTTACCGACCGGTAAAAGGCATTTGAGATGTAGGGGGCAGAATCGGTAAATTTCCCGATAGGTAATTTTACAGAATCTGTAAATATACCGGTCGGTAAATTTACTGACCGGTATATTTACAGATTCTGTAAAATCGATATGTAGGTGGGACTCTTATGAGTCCCACAAGGCCTTAGAAATCGGTATTTTACCATCAAATTCAATTTGATGGTAAAATACCGATTCAGGTGTGCATGCAAATGTGCGCATGCACACCTGTGCCATATGACAGGCAGACCTGCCCTTAGGGCAGGTATGCCTGCCATATGGCCCCCGAACCTTTTTTGGGGGTGCTAGAGGGTGTCAAAGTGACACCCCCTGCACCCTTGCCAAAAATCTGTATTTACCGATCGGTAAATACCGACCTGTAATGCCCCATTCATTCCTATGGGCTTCAAAGCCCATAGGAATGAATGGAGCATTACAGGTCGGTATTTACCGATTCGGTAAATACCGACTTTTACCGATTCGGTAAATAAACATCTGGATTTCCCTACATCTCCCCCCTTCATATTTACCGACTTTTAAATACCGAATCGGTAAAATTCGGTATTTAAGGGTCGGTAAATATGCTTTACCTACATCTAGCCCTTAGTCTGTTGCGGAGCCGAAGGTTTAGGTGCCGATGGTTTCCTGGTTGGTGTTTTCTGATCCGAAGTTGTTTTTGGTACTGAGCAGTGATGTTTGGTGCCGAACTTTGTCTACGACGCTGAAGACTTTTGCTCACTGCCCGATTTGACATGGAGCTTTTCGGAAGGCTTCAGTGCCGAGCCTGGAGGCGGGACGTCAGAAGCATGGTCTCGGTGCTGACCGGGGCATGAGGGAGCGGGTTGGTCCGAAGCCTTCTTTTTCGGTGGAACTGGAAGTTGGAGCGAGGTAGGTACTGTACTTACAGGATGCAGGATGTCTTCATCCTGGTCGGAGCCATCGTCGGAAAGAGAGATTTCTTCCTGTTCCTCATCGGCTCCGATGTGTGGAAAAGTAAATTTTGCCATGTTCTGTGTCCCTACGTGTTCCCCATCTTATGTTATGTGTGCATGATTAATATGCATATGTATTCCCCATGATCGATTAAAGACGCAATTACAGTTGTGTCCATCTCTAGTATGCCAGTTTCCAGTTCTCGTGAAAGCTACGAGTATTAGGCCTATGTAAAGTTACGTTGCCACGTTTCCCAGTGTGCACGTTATTTCATTGTAAAGTCCCCGTTTCTAGGCCTCAAAAGGGCCCGGACACCAGATTCAGCTCCTGTCTCCTGAGCCCTCGCTGAGGAGCGATACAGCCCCCACCTGTGTTCCTGACCCTTCACTTACTTCCTGCCTCACAGTGCCCGGCTCGGCCTGGCTCTGCCTGCTAGTCTGCCAAGAGTATGTTATGATTCTAGTTATCAGTCCAGCCCTCCTTCTCTGCATTCCTAAACTACTGAATCGCATCAATAGTTTCCGTCATTGTCTAGCCTTTACGTCTCCATGTAAGAGAAATACTGCATTTATGTTCATTTAATATTCTTCATCACGCACTACATGTAGAATAATGCATGCACCAGTCTTAGAGTCTGTTAGCCTTTACCCCGATAACTTTTGGATTCTATCAACATGTTCTCTAAACATCAGATACTAGATATTGTTTAGGTACATGTCGCCCTGACTCTCCAGACTCCAGTCTCTGCTCCTAGTACAGAGTTCATAGCCCCCAGCTTCTCCTAGTAACACGTCATTGTCAGTTTGCGCGCACCATTAGGTTAGAGGTCCCGGCTCCTTAGGTAGCCCCCTCCATGTTTCCGCCCCATTTATGACATATTCTGTTACGTTTACATCACATGTCCATGTATACGCCTCTTGTTACACCCACTTTCACCCTTATCTTTCGCGACTGCTATTGACCACACCCACTGCTCCGCCTATCATATGTATTCACTGTAATGCAACTGTTTTAGTATATATGCTTGTGCATTGTTATTAAAAGTTATTCCCTTTTCCTTGATCCTGCCCCCGGCAGCGCTGCCATCCTGTCCCCGTGCAGGTTGTCCTGTTCCTGTCCTTTTATGCTGTATTAAACCTGCAAACTCCTACTACCTCGAATCTTGACTCTTATTTATTGAGCTATCTGTTATTTGCTATGTCCAGTCAAACCTAGATCCGGTATTATTTATTTATATACCACATAATGGCGCCCGAATAGGGACTTGCCCTTTCCCCACGCGCCGGTGAAGCCACGCCGGCCCCCTGACCCTCTGCAGCCGTGACGGAACCATACCGTGCACGTGCAGATATTTCTGCTTCAAGTATCCCTCAGGCCCACGGAGGAGACGGAGGTGGCGGTCCAGCATCCAGACGAGGCGGTGGAGGAACGCGGCGAGTCCCGACCAGAGCCCAAGCCGAGAGTCCAAGGTCCGAGGTATCCGGAGGCCCACCCGTAACTGAAGTCCGAAGTTCGTCCGTCCGGCGTCGAAGCAGTCCAGTCCAGTCCGAGGCCTTCCGTTCTTGCTGCCCGGTGAGTACCGTTGCTGGGGTAGTATCTAGACAGGGTCAATCTAATTGTCTCTGGTCCGTGGGTTTTGGTGGTACACAGACCCAAAACGAAGTGTCCACTTCGGTGGATGCGGGTCCTGACGTGTCTCTTTATGAGACCGGTAAGTTTCGTACTGTTTTAGCAGTGCATCTAGTTTCTGTTCTAGTCAGTTCTGTTCTCGAGAAGATTCATGTATTCTGTTTTCAGTACTCCAGGTAGTATTCTGTTCGAACTGTTATTTTAAATGTTCTTCATGTATTTTTAATGTCGTGGTACGAAAGTGGTGTAATTATCGTGTTCATTGTGTATTGTATTGTGTCTAGATTACAGTTCCGTCATGCCGTTATTCTCGAAACTACGTCAGTTGAAAACTAGAAAAGGTCTGTTAGAAGCAGCAGTTCCTGTCCCGCCTAGGGACAGTCCAGGTCACTTTATGTATCAGAAGCATGGCATAAGTGCCATATTATATCTAGATTTATGGGTGGAGTACACCAAAGAGTTAGAAGAAAAGTATAGATGGCCTGTATCGGGCACATGGGATGCCGAGTGCATCATGCGAGTAGAAGGAGCATTATGGAAAAGAAAGCCAGACAGTCACAGATATATAATATAGAACAAGTATTTCAAGCTACCGATCACATTCTGGAATCACGAATCGGTTATAGTGAATTAAGTACTATGCATGAACAAGAACTAGCCCGATCAGGTGTCCGATGGATTACTGATTCTACCACTTTTCCAGACGAAATAGTGGCACAAATGTTTCTGAAACTGCCCCCAGCCGAGCAACGACTGGTGGGTATGTATATGATCCAGCACCTCATTACTCTGTATGAGGGTCAGCATTCTGATCCAGGTCCATTACATGATGTCCCGAACGAGTTACTCCAGTATAAATGGAAAGGTTTAGGTACCGATTTAATTAGTGTCATTCTAGAACAGCGCCATAAATATAGTATGTTTTTGAACCCGCATTTTGTTCATGTCTCACCCCCAGAAAGTAAACCGTTTTACATAGATAGACAGAACCCGTTACGAGAAGTACACCCAGTTAGGACAGCAGATGGTGAAATGCAAAGAGTGTTTGTTTACACCCCGATTACAAAGATGGAACTCTTAGAGATGAAGAAATTAATTCCCTGTCATGACAAAGATCCAGCAGGGTTCCACCGAGAATTAAAAGACATGCTCCGTATGGGAGAATACACGTATCCAGATATAATTAAAATGTTAAAAGTCCTGTTGCCCGCAGGGGTATATGAAAAACTCAAGGAAAAAGAATGGGAGGTGGGAGAGAAAAAGATCGATTGGGCAGTTCTAGAAGCTGAAGATAAGATACGAGTACCAGGTACCGGTCTTGGAGAGAAATGTAAAGAATTACCAGAACTGTTAATACAAGTTTTGCCAAGATTGTTAGCCACTAAAAAGGAAGACTGGGATGCAATCTCAGCCTGTAAACAGAAACAAGACGAAGACACTAGTGATTTTTATTCTAGATTCGAGAAATGCTTTAGTATTAACAGTGGCCTCAAGACAAGTAGCGAGTCATACCCTCATCTTTTTGTTACTAAATTAGTCGAGAATTCAAGTCCACAAGTTAAGAATCGAGTTTTGAAAGTCGAAAGTACCTGGCAAGCTAATACCCCGTCCCAAATGTTACAGATGCTTCAGTATCACCAGAATAGAATCAGAGAAGAGCAAGAACACGAGAGAAAACGTATGAAAGACACGAAAATGAAAGTACTAGTTGCACAATCTGTTCCTCAAGACAGTCAGAAGAGGGGTACGAATCAAGCCAGTCATCCTGCAGCTCCCGTTAAAGGGACCTGTAATTACTGTAAACAGCCAGGTCATTTCATAAACGAGTGTGCAGTCCTGAAACATAATATAGCCACTGGTAAAACTAAAGAAAGACCACGTCCGCCTAGACAAGAACAAGTTTCACAGACTTCTCAGCCACAGAATGCACAACAGACAGTTCCAGCACCGCAGCCTATTGCTGCAACACAGCATGTTACACAGCAGATATACCAGTATGCACAGTCTGAGTATCCAGAGTATCAGCCATACTCATGAAACAGCCTAGAGAGGGAGGTAGGCTTGCCTCTCATCGAGATTCCTGTAGATCAAGAAGGTCCCTATGTTCATAGTCAAGTACTAGGGAAAGACAGAAAGTTTCTGATTGATACAGGGGCAAGTAGGACCACCATTAGTCACGACGAGGTTCCAGGGGCTCCGCTCTCAGGCTCTAGAAATGTTTCCCTTGGATTTTCAGGAAAGCCTATTGTAAACGAGATATCTAAGCCAGTTACTCTAGAAGTAGGTCCATTGTCCCGCACTACTGATCTATTGCTTACGAAGTCATGTCCAGAAAATTTGTTAGGTATTAAGACACTGAAAGAATTAGGTGCAGTTATTTGCTGCTCCCCAGAGGGAATACGCCTGTTTCTACGTGACTTCAAGGGTCACTATGTATTACGAGATTTTGATCCGAGATTGTCTAATGTTCCGCAGCATCTATGGGCGCAAGGTCCAACTGATGTAGGTTATATGCAAATCACACCCCATCGTGTGACTCTCAAACCAGGTGTAGTGTTACCACGAATCAGACAGTACAGATTGCCACCTGAGGCTGTAGCAGCCTTATCTAAAATTATTGACGAGCTCATGGCTCAAGGAGTAGTTGTAGAAACTGACTCCAATGTATGTAATTCTCCGATCATTCCAGTCATGAAACGTACTGATCCAAATGCACCTCCAGTATATCGATTAGTGATTGACCTTCGAGAACTCAATAAATGTATTATTCCTCAGTACCCAGTTGTCCCAGATATTTCTTCCCTACTGACAGCCATTGATTCCGAAGCCTCATTTTTTACAGTCATAGACCTCAAGAACGCGTTTTTCAGTGTCCCCATTCATCCAGACAGCCAGTTTCTTTTCGGATTTTGTTTAAATGGGAGGAGCTATATGTTCACACGAGCTCCTCAAGGTTTCACAGAAAGTCCTAGTATTTACAGTCAAGCACTTAAAAGACAACTAGACAACATTCACATGCCAACAGACACTGCCCTGCTCCAGTATGTCGATGATCTACTGATCACAGCCCGTTCTGAATGTGCTTGCGAGCGAGCATCGCTTACAGTCCTGTATTTCCTAGCTGAGATGGGGCACAAGGTGTCTCCTTCAAAGCTTCAATTCTGTGTCCAGCAAGTGATCTATTTAGGCCACTTACTGTCCAAGAGGGGTAGGCAGTTGACACCAGACCGTATCCAGTTAATAGCGAGTCTTCCTCAGCCCAAGACACAGAAGGAGGTACGTGCTTTTATCGGCCTTACTTCTTATTGCAGACAATGGATTCCTCAGTATGCATTTCTAGCTAAGCCACTAATACAGTTAACGACACAGGAGACAGCCGTATCGACTGTCCTCCCTTGGACATCTGAACATACACTTAGTTTTAATGAGTTAAAGAAAGCCTTATGCCAAGCTCCAGTTCTAGCTACACCGAACTACAGTAAGCCTTTTACACTTTTCGTCACTGAACGTGAAGGTACAGCATTATCTGTTCTCACACAAGATCAAGCAGGACAATACAAGCCCTGTGCTTATTTTTCGAGCACATTAGATCCAGTAGCCCAGGCTCTGCCTGCGTGCCTTAAGTCAGTTGCAGCCACAGCACTAGCTATCAGACAAAGTGATTCCATAGTATTAGGACATTCCTTGACAGTACAAGTTCCACACTCCGTGGAGGTTCTTTTAAACCGAACACAGACTCAGCACTTGACAATTGCACGTTTAACAGGTTATGAACTGACACTGTTCCAGCCACACATAGAAATCAGACGCTGCAACGTTCTAAATCCTGCTACACTGTTACCGTCAGTTATTTCGAATCCTGCCACACACGACTGTGTGGAAGTAGTTAATATTATGACAAAGCCAAGACAAGATCTGACAGATATTCCATTACCAGATCCCGACCTGACACTTTATGTGGATGGTTCATGTATGAGAACAAGTACAGGAGAACTAGTAGCCGCGTATGCAGTGACTACTGACACTGAAGTTATAGAAACACACCGTATTGACACCCTGTCTGCTCAAGCAGCAGAGCTAGTTGCTCTGACACAAGCCTGCATACACGCCAAGAACCTGAAAGTCAATGTTTACACAGATTCACGCTACGCATTCGGAGTTGTACACGACTTCGGAGTGCTCTGGCAGGAGAGAGGTTTCATGACTTCTCATGGAACCAAGATTCAGCATGGTCTCCTTATTCAAGCTCTGTTAGATGCCATACATTTACCGACATCTATTGCTATCATGAAGTGCAAAGCACATACGAAAGTTACGGACATTATTTCTCAAGGTAATGATCTAGCAGATCGCACAGCCAAGCTTACAGCACAGACTCCAGACATTCCAGTTAATCCGACACAGACACATACTCCAGATCCGACTACCTGTATGACAGTTAAGGACCCTACTCAAGATGTCATAGATATCCAGTTACATGCTACTCCCGATGAAATTAAGAAATGGTCCGAACAAGGAGGGGTCCAGACAGATCAGGGATGGGTAACAAAGGGTAAAGCCACATGGTTTCTCCCCGACTCTATGGTTCAAGTCATTATCAATACCGCACATAGTCCAGCACATTTAGGAGAAAAAGCTATGTTAGACAGTATCCAGAACATTTGGTTCAACAAGCATTTACGAGCTGCAGCCAAGCAGAAAGTCCGTACCTGTATGATATGTTGCCAGTTTAATCCAGGTAAAAGTGTCCCGGTGGAACAAGGTGGATTCCAGCCCCCTGACCACCCTTTTGAAGTCCTCCAGATGGATTATATTCAGATGGAGCGATGTCGAGGTTTCAAGTATGTCCTTGTAGTTGTATGCGCTTTGTCCAGGTGGACAGAAGCATATCCAGTCCCAGATTACACAGCCGCGACCACTGCCAAGCAGTTGGTTCGTGAATTCTTCCCCCGCTACGGACTCCCTAGAGTCGTATATTCTGATAACGGCCAGCCATTCTCATCTGAGCTCATGAAACACATTTCCCTGTTGTTAGGGTACCAGTGGAAGTTCCATTGTGTACGCCATCCTGAAGCAGCCGGTCTCGTAGAGAGACATAACCAGACCCTGAAAATCCGCATCGCCAAAATATGTAAAGAGAAAGGTGTGGACTGGCTAGTAGCTCTGCCAGTCGCTTTGTTTTATATGCGCATGGTCGCACATTCCAGATCAGGTCTGTCCCCGTATGAGGTCGTATTCGGCCGCCCCCCTAATATGTGGGGTACACCTAGACCTCGAAGTATTACCGATGTTTCAAGTAATATGCTGACAGATTACCTAGCTTCCTTGATGTCTGCCCTACACTCTTGTCGTTCACAGGTTGCCGCCGCATTTCCAGACAATACCGAGGTGGCACCGCATGAAATCGTTCCCGGATGCATGGTTCTTGTCCGGAATTTTGATCGTTCAAGTCCGCTGGAGCCTCGCTGGAAGGAGCCCAAACAGGTCCTCCTGGCCACCCGTACTGCCGTCAAGCTGGAAGGCAGGAAGGGCTGGGTCCACCTGTCTCATGTGAAAAGATTTTACGGACTAAAGACTGTTTCAAAGAACATTTCCGAGGATTTTAAGGATTGCCAAAGTACTATTCTTAAGGACTGTCCCGCAAAAGACAATGATACAGATTCCTCCCTGTTAGAGAAAACTCCGCAACAGGAGTATAAGAAGAAATTAAGGTCTAGTAAAATAAGTCAGCCAGTTTGATTGTCTAAGTCCTCCCCTAGGTGAAACGGTTAGACCGGTTTCTGACATGTATAAAATAGACCCCCATAGTGAGAGAGTTAGTCAAAACTCAATCCGATGTATCGTTTTTCTAAGTTTCATATTGTTTTTCAGCCTCATGATTACCTGCACAGGTTATGCATTTTATTTGTGTTTTCCAGTTTCTCATGTGAATAAGTTTTCTAATACTACAGTAGAGCACACGTTTAGTGATCTACCTCCTCATGAACTATCTTATCGTCTTGCTATGCGTAATAATTCCTTTATCCGCATGTTACATTATTCACACCAGACCAGCAATGCCACTAATTGTTGGGTGTGTGGTCGACTCCCCCCTTTCCAGACACCGAAGGGAGTTCTGCCACTCTTTCCTTATCCATTTTCACATAACGGTTCGTGTGGAGCATGGTCCACGTTAACGTCATCCTCAACAGATATGTCTTTTCTTAACAGTACATGTTTTCCAGACAAGCAAGGTCTTCCCCACAGAACAGGGTTAGATCTAGAAAATGAAGTTTATAATTTAGGTAATTATTCTTCGAATTTCATGGTCCTGAATGTTCAGTCTGATACTACTCCAGACTTACCTGCTATGTCAGTATTACCAGTCAAAGGCGAATTATGTGTCCGAAAGAATGGTTCCGTACATGTAGGACATAGTGATTGTACTACTATTGTCAAGTATAGTGACAGTAGGAAATCTATTTTTAAAGCTTCACGTCATTCTTATTTTGTTTGTGGTCAGACCGCATATGTTCGTCTGCCCCTCGATTGGGAGGGAACCTGTTACATTGCCTTCCTACTGCCACCAGTTTTTCTAGCCCCACCTGACTACCATAGGAATTCCCACCTAGTACATACTAGACACAAAAGAGACCTCCCGATTGTCGATTATACTGAAACTGCTCTAGAACAATACATAGATATCAATAAAGGTGTCTTTCCTTATTTAGGTACTGTCGTGAATAGTAAACTGATACGTAGATTAACGAGAACCCTCGAAGCAGTAGTGATTGAGACTACTTCTGCTCTAGGTAACTTAACCGAAGAGCAATCCTTTATGAGAATTGTCGTGCTCCAGAATCGTCTCGTCCTTGACGTCATACTGGCCGATAGGGGCGGGGCATGTAGAGTCATCGGATCTAGTTGCTGCATTTTCATTCCAAATAACGCACCGTCTGTTTATTCAGCTATTACCAGACTCCATAATATTGCCCATATGTTACACCAAGATCCAGGCACCTGGACATGGTCCGGTTGGTTCTGGAATATGATTTCCGCCTGGGGATGGAAAGTATTGTCTTTTCTAGGTATTGCAGTAGCGATCATATTCAGTTGCTGCCTCTGTATACAATGTGGCCCTGCGATTTGTGGCATTTGTGCTACCTCTTGTATTCCTAGTCCCAAGTCCCGTTCTAAATCCCGTTCCAAGACAATTCGAGACGAGCAAATGATACTGTATGAAATGATAGATGGTATCATGAATATTGATGTTTCCTGATGGAAACGTAGTGACAAGGAGGGAATGTGGAAAAGTAAATTTTGCCATGTTCTGTGTCCCTACGTGTTCCCCATCTTATGTTATGTGTGCATGATTAATATGCATATGTATTCCCCATGATCGATTAAAGACGCAATTACAGTTGTGTCCATCTCTAGTATGCCAGTTTCCAGTTCTCGTGAAAGCTACGAGTATTAGGCCTATGTAAAGTTACGTTGCCACGTTTCCCAGTGTGCACGTTATTTCATTGTAAAGTCCCCGTTTCTAGGCCTCAAAAGGGCCCGGACACCAGATTCAGCTCCTGTCTCCTGAGCCCTCGCTGAGGAGCGATACAGCCCCCACCTGTGTTCCTGACCCTTCACTTACTTCCTGCCTCACAGTGCCCGGCTCGGCCTGGCTCTGCCTGCTAGTCTGCCAAGAGTATGTTATGATTCTAGTTATCAGTCCAGCCCTCCTTCTCTGCATTCCTAAACTACTGAATCGCATCAATAGTTTCCGTCATTGTCTAGCCTTTACGTCTCCATGTAAGAGAAATACTGCATTTATGGTCATTTAATATTCTTCATCACGCACTACATGTAGAATAATGCATGCACCAGTCTTAGAGTCTGTTAGCCTTTACCCCGATAACTTTTGGATTCTATCAACATGTTCTCTAAACATCAGATACTAGATATTGTTTAGGTACATGTCGCCCTGACTCTCCAGACTCCAGTCTCTGCTCCTAGTACAGAGTTCATAGCCCCCAGCTTCTCCTAGTAACACGTCATTGTCAGTTTGCGCGCACCATTAGGTTAGAGGTCCCGGCTCCTTAGGTGGCCCCCTCCATGTTTCCGCCCCATTTATGACATATTCTGTTACGTTTACATCACATGTCCATGTATACGCCTCTTGTTACACCCACTTTCACCCTTATCTTTCGCGACTGCTATTGACCACACCCACTGCTCCGCCTATCATATGTATTCACTGTAATGCAACTGTTTTAGTATATATGCTTGTGCATTGTTATTAAAAGTTATTCCCTTTTCCTTGATCCTGCCCCCGGCAGCGCTGCCATCCTGTCCCCGTGCAGGTTGTCCTGTTCCTGTCCTTTTATGCTGTATTAAACCTGCAAACTCCTACTACCTCGAATCTTGACTCTTATTTATTGAGCTATCTGTTATTTGCTATGTCCAGTCAAACCTAGATCCGGTATTATTTATTTATATACCACAGATGGGTTCGCCAGCTTCTTCTCGTTCAGATTCAGGTCCGAAGAGGTCTGGAATAGAGCCTGTGTGTTGGCTCTGCATGTCGAGTCGTCGGGCCCGACGGACGCGAAGAGTCTTTTTAGAGCGGAAAGCTCAGCACGCATCGCAGTCCTGTTCACTGCGTTCCGGTGACAAACAAGGTTGCAGACATTGTGTGTGTCGGTGCGCTGGTATTTCAAGTGGCACCGAGGGCAGAACTTAAAGGGAGCTTGTTCCATTGACGGCGATTCAAACCGGGGGTTAGGCCTGACGGCCTACCGCAAGCTCTCCGATAGAAATTTGTTTTTAGCAATAACACGGTCCGCGAAGAAAGGGAACGCGATCGGAAACAATACCGTTGAGGGTGAATGTTGTATGCGCCGAGAGGAACCAACGGATCGGGGTCGAACCAGAGCGTAGCGAGTCACATCCAAACCCGATGGCGGAAAAAAACAATCTGAAGATGGAGTCGATGACCATGCGCACTATCAACGAAAGGAGGAGTCACCTACCTCGTGACTAAGAAGACTTCTTTGAAGAAAAACAAAGTGGAAACATCCGGACCTAACAATAGATGGCGATCTATTTATAAGCATGTGCTCTACAGCGCACATGCCTCGAACATAGGCTTTCTGCAAGTCCAACGCCACCATCCAGTCTCCGGGGTCGAGGGCAGACAGGACCTGAGCTAATATGAGCATTCTGCACTTCTGCTTCTGGAGGAAGCAGATGAGGGCCCTGAGGTATAAAATAGGACACAGGCCTTTGTCGTTCTTGGGTACCAGAAAGTAGTGGGAATAGCAACCAAGACCTACTTCTGGCGCGGGGACCCTCTCTATAGCTCCCTTCGCCAAGAGAGCTGAGACTTCCTGGCAGAGTAGCGCCAAATGATCCTCTGACATGCAATCGAAAGACAGTGACATGGAGGGAGGGGTAGTCTTGAAGGGGAGAAAGCAGCCCCTTCGGATAATTTGCAAAACCCATCTGCCCGACATGAGGGATTGCCAGTGCGGGAGGTGATGGCGAATCCTGCCTCCCACTTGCAGTTGATGGGCCTGAAACGTCAGACTAGAAAGGTTTGGAGGCTGCGGCGGGGTGGGTGGGGGGATTGGCCCCCCACTGTCTCCCAGACCAGCGTGTTTGGTGGCTCCCATGTCCACAGCCATGCAGAGGCTGGGCAGCTTGCGTGAACCAGTGGCTAGGCTGGGCTGGAAGTTGTTGGGGGCCCTTTCTGTAGCCACGAAAAGGACAAAAATCAGACTAGAGTGGGTAATAAGGCGCAGCGAGGCCCAAAGATCTGTCCGTAGCCCGAGAATCTTTAAAACAGTCCAGGGCCGAGTCAGCTTTGTTGGAAAAAAGATGGCCATAAAAGGGCATGTCCATCAAAGTTGACTGGACATCCCCCAAAAAGCCAGATGTCCTCAACCAGGCGTAGCACCTAAGGGCTACAGACGTGGCAATCGTTCTGCCCAGTGAGTCGGTGGCATCCAGTCCACATCTTATTGTGAATTTGGCTGCATCCGCCACTGCCTGGGAGAGAACGGCCGGGGCCTCCTCAGGGCACTGAGGCAGCAACTGCGCAACCGTATCCCAGATGGTATGGGAGTATCAGCCCAAGAGGCACGCAGTATTCACGGACCGCAGTGCCAAGCTGGACGAAGAGAACATGTGCTTCCCAAGACGGACCAGCGTCTTAAATTCCCTATCTGGAAGGGCAGAAGGGAACGTGCCCTTTGAAGAAGAGGCTTGGACCACCAAGATTTCGGGGGAAGGAGTGTTGGGTTAGAAACACTGGGTCACCTGGGAAAGGGCGGCGGGCAATCGTCCTCTCCACAGGAGCCCCTGTGCTGGGCTTGGACGAGGTGCCCAGTAGGACGTCAGTGAGGGCTTCATTAAATGGCAATAGGGGTTTAGAAGTGGACGCTGCAGGCTGAAGCACCATTGTCAGGAGGTTAGACCTGACTGGCACTGAAGGGAGCTCAAGGCCCAAGGCCTCGGCCACCCTTCGCACCACCACAGCATAGGACGCTCCCTGCTCCATACCCACGGTAGGGGGAGAAAGCAAGTCAATGTCTGAAGAAGTTTCCAGACCACCTGCATCACCCAGGTCCTCTCGCTGGTCCGGTTCCTGAAGCTGGTCTGTTAAAGGGTCCAGCGACCCCTCCCAGTCCTCATCACCACCCTCTGATTGGTAGGCAACACCAGGGATGAGCAGGGGAACAAAAGTACCCTCCAACGTTGGTCAGGCTCCAACTTGGGAATGAAGAATGGGACGGTGCCGGGCGGGGGCATGACCAGCACCAGGGGTTTCGTTGCCGGGTTCAGCGCCGGGGAAGGTCGAGTGAGATTGAGACGTCGATCTGGATCCAGGCCGAAATCCGTGAGGACCCTCGCCAGCATCGAAGGCCCAGGACCCCCGACCCGCTCCACGGAACCGGAAGGTGCACGGGCGGAGTTGGGCTGTCCAAAGACGAGGTGTAAGGCCTCCTAAAATTGACGGAGTTGGGCAATGGATGCTCCGGCTCCCGGAAATGGGGGGAGACGCGGTGTCGTCCCTGTATCAGGCACCAGAGACAGAACCTTTGAGCATTGACACTATGAATCCTGCATCGCGTCATCCGACCGATGGGGAGAAGGTGAAGAGCGATTGTGCTTCTTCGCCTTCTTCTTGTGTTTAGACTTGCCCGTTGACCTCGATGACTGAGTGCGACAAGGAGTGGGGGCTCCGAACACACGGCCTTGGGACCTTCCTCCTGAACGATACCTTGAGTGACGTGGAGCCGACCACCAGGCCTCCAGTAACTTTCGGGACTGCACCCGCAAAGTCTTCGAATTCATGGCCCGGCAGTCGGAGCACGACTTTGGGTCACTGTCCAGACACCACAAGCACACAAGGTCAGGGTCCGTCACACACATCATCCTGAGACGGGCACCGCAGGGCTTAAAACCGGTACGACGTAGGGACATTCCTCATGCACCAGGAGGCAAAGGCTCGAAAAGACAAAAACCATTGAAAAAAGCTCGCCAAGGGGTAGCTCTCTCCGAATCTTCGCTAGGCTGGCGTGGGAAAAGAAAGTACTGACATCAGCGCGCAGGGGCGGTGTATAGACGGCACTACGTCCTCCCGGTGATCACGAGACCGCCCACAGTCATGGAGTCGACCAATGCCACCTACAGATGTGCAGGGGTACTGCTAAGAAAAATCTCCGGATCCGGTCTGACACTGGGGGAAAATTCTAAGGTAAGGAATCTACAACTAACTGTCTCTCAGATATGGTATATTTGAGTCCGTTTTTTTTTTGGGAACTTCTTTTTAACAATTCTCCTCAAGGAGCTCACATATAAACAACAAGCATTGGCAAAGCCAATCAATTTTGCCGATTGGAGAGCCATTGGCTTTGTCAATGGACTTTAATAAACATCTGAAATAAATTGTTGACTAGCTTTGTCATACTAGCAGATGTTAGGAAGAGAGGACGTCGTGGAGATTACAGGAGTGGAAATGTCTACACAAGGTACAGTATGAATGTGCTTAACAGGTAACATCTGGTTGTAAATGGATTTCTTTGAATCCAGGCTTGTTGTAAGGGCTGCTTTACTGCCTGCAACGAATCAAGAGCAAAAGCGGTGTGTGTAAGGCAGGGGCAAAAGCAGGCGGGAACTGTAAGATCACCTGCCATGACTATGTCCTCCGGGCGCCTTTGACAGTCGGTACTGTTCACTGGTAAAAAGCTTTTCAAACGAGCCTAAGATAAATATATTACAATGAGATATGTGAGCATTCTTTACCCTTGTGGGTATTTATACATTGTCAATAGCCCAGTAATGTGATATTTTGGCGCCATGAGCTCTCCAAAGCAGGAACTGCCATGCAGCTGAGGGGATTAATTTCAAGAAGGTCTAGGACCCCACCATTTCAGGGACATTTGAGACCTAAAAAGGCATATTAAATTATAATGTGCCATTTCTCGAGACTCCATTAAATTCCAACAGACCTGAGAACCTACCAAAAAAAGATCACCAAGCACCCCTAAAAAAAGACGCAAACTTATTTAATGCACGTACATACATTTAAAGCAGGGGCAAGGAAAATTACTGCAGTTCTTAATTTGAAACATTGTTGCAAAAAAAATGAGATCCCTCCATAGGGGCCTGTACTGCTTCTCGGAGAGGGCTAAGGAGGGAAAAGTAATTTTTGTTAATCCGGCAACTCACCAGAGATCTTGATGCTCGCTGCTCTTCTCTCGATTCCTTTGGTTTTCTGCTTAAAGACAGTGGCGTAACAAAAGCCCCCACAGCCCCCGCGGTGTGAAGGAGCCCGAGCTCTGGGGGCCCCCTTCAGCACGGGCAGGTCCCTGACTTGAAAGCTCTGGGCAGGTTCTGGAGTGTGGGGAGCCCCCCTCAAATTTCGTAAGACCACTGCTCAATAAAACCCAATTTTACAAATGTCCGGGGTCAAAACAGCAGACGAGAACCAGTCCCTATTTTTGTATGTGCCACAGCTTTAAGCATTTTTTTTTTAAATCCCTCAAAACTCAGGAATCGGCAAACTTAAAAAAAAAAACTAAATGCAAATCAGGTAAAAGTCAGAGAATGCGTTCTCCATAAGCTTAAAATGCTTCTCCCCGGAACTGGAAGATGGGCAAGAGAACGTCTTTTTTTCAACTCCCACATGTGACAGTGAGAACTGAAAGCAGCTGCTCTGAATGATTAACAAAAATAAATAGATTCACAGGATTTTCTGAGCTCTGAGCGGTTGCTAACCCGAGCACTCGTGTTAAGAGCTCAAAATAAAAAAAAGTAGTTCCAAAAACAAATGGTAAAATGGTGACTAGTGAATTGATATAGTAATTGGTCCCTGCTCACGGGGAGGGATAAACACAGCAAGAGGCACGGCGCATGCATACCATGGACAAAAGGGTAGAAAGATTAGGAGAGCCATAGATGGGCAGGCTGAAGCTCAAAAAGTATACACAACATGACTCTTTGACTCAGTGCATTTCCTGTTTAGAGCCAGGAACTAACACACATCTGCAATACAATAAGTCTCGCACTTACGCGAGTTTGAGCTATTGGCATTGTAAATGGAAATGCTTTTTATTTATGTTTTAGTTTTTAAAACATTAGTAAACCGCATTCTCATTTTTTTTTTTGCAGAGTTTTATATAGCGCGAACTAGAACCAAACCGAATCAGTTATCAGAGCGCTTTACATAGCACCAGTTACGTTACATGAGGACACACTTTCATTTTAGGCACGGGGAGATTAAGTGATTTGCCCAGAATCACAGAGGGTTTTTGGCGTCGTTACCGAGACTCGAACCCAGATCCCCAGGTCCGAGGTCGAGCGCCTTAGCCGTTAGGCCAACCCCTCTCCCCATAGCTTAAACTCTTGCAAATGCAAGACCTATTGCATTCCAAATGCTTGAAGGCATTGCTGAGTTGCCCCCTTCTGTCTCCCATGGCCCCTGAAGAGCCCCCTGTTGGCTTCAATTTATATAAACAAGCCGGTGGTCACAAGTGCGCACGAGAGACCCTGCTGCCCTCCTGCAGTAAGAGAAACTCAATAAAGACAATAGTGCCTACAGACTAAAGAAGACGTACCCTGTAACAACCAAAGTAAAAGGACCAGTCCTCATGGGAAGTTACAAATGAAGACAAGGCGGTACTAAGGAGGGACTAACAAGCCTAATAACGAGCACAAACCAATGACAAATCTGGGCCGAGAGTGGGTGGGGCTTCAAGTACACACTCCAATACAGCATGGCTTGCAGAGCAGTGCTTGCGCTGCCCAGGCTCGACCTAAGAACTGATGACAAACACAATCAAACAGTGCAAAACCCTACAAGAATATATAACATATTTTTCAAGAATTTAGCAAACAACTCCCACTGTCAGAGATAACTTTATACCACCAAATTCCCAGCAGGATCTAAAATCAAAGGGAGGGCAATTGAAAAAAGAGATATAGGCAAAATCAAAACGGTAATTGGAGAGACAAACACACACACACAGATCAGCTCACCTACACGTTCCACTTTCCTTCTCGTGGCAGATTGGTCTCTGGGGTCTGGAACATGTGGACACATCCAACACTCCTACCAGATACCTTACACTTCACTTAGGTGAGGAGTCCACAATGCTCTTACCATCCCCAGCAAGATTAGTCAGGAGTTATTCCTCAGCCTCAGTCCAAGAAAAACAGTACTGTTAATCCTCAAAATCTACACTAAGATTTAACGTAGAGTCATCATCACTTGCTTTCATTTCTCTCCCTCTTGCTTCTCAGGAATTCTTTTTTTTCTCTTCGCAGTCTTGGGGCAGAGTTCAGAAATTTTTGGAAACAGTGATCACCAATGTACATCTCTTTTTTCTTGATCCCAATTTGTCCTTCATCTCCGGTGAGCTCAAGACATCCATCACTCGTATTGAGATTCCTAAGTGGAATAGGATACACTTAACGTAGATACTTGGCATCATCTGTGTGAGACAACGTTTCACCCATTTACTTGAACGTCTCTGCAGGAATGGAATCTGGGAGACCCCAAATCCTCACATGGAACACTCCCCTTTGGTTGTCAAGAGACTGTAGCCTCACAAGACCAATTCTTATAAGGTCTTCCATATCACATTCTGTCATGCTGAAGATGGCCCGTCTGAGCTTCTATAGTACATTCTCCAGTTTAGTTTTTAGGCCAGTGTGAGGGCTTTGCTACAGCATTTCAATATTCTTCTCACTTGCTCCAAAACGTACGCACATGCATGCTTGGAGCTTCTTTCATGGGTCTCCCCCCGCTGCCTGTCTTGTCTGACTCTGTGCCCCAATATATAATTCTGGGCAGGTTTTTGGAGACAATGGGCTTTTTCCTAGGTCTTATTGAGTTGTGGGCTTTGACCGGCCAAGAAGTCCAACTAACTGTGCAGTGTCAAACTTCCCTTATGGCCTCCAAACAGAACTGTTGCAGAGATTCGACAGTGGTAAACTTGGTTTCCCCAGTTGACAAAGGAACATGCTGCAACTTCATCAGCCATAATCAGAAGACTTTTCCTCTAGGCTAAGCACCCAGAAACAACCAACCAGCCTTACTCTCTGAGAGTAGGATAAGTAAGATGCCCAGTAGAGACAAAAGGCAAAACAAGCATTAGTAACGGCAATAGGTCTCGTCTTTTTTTTTTTATCTGTCAGCTTTGCAGTGGTTACACATTAACAAAAAGAAATGGGGTGACCCCATCAGTCCATGTGCGCGTACGTCAGTAATAATGCAGGTACATTTTTTTCATTTGTTTTATTTAGTGTTCCAAGATGGTGGCTGCCACTTGGAGGTGTACATAAAAACATATATGATTTCTTTTGTGTTTGTTAAAGAAAGCAGTGCAGCCTGGCAGCAAATGACAGCTGTGGTCCCTCAAAATATGTCCCTCAAAATATATAGCACCAAAGAAAGTGTGAAAAAGTCAGACTGGGACAACAATGGAGGAGCTGGTAGGGAAGAGGACAATGCAGCAATGTGGGCTAAGAATGTGGGTTGATGAGCAATGGAGAAGAATAAGATCAGGGGATGATGGAATTAAAGAGAACAAAAGATCAGGTGGAGAAAAAGCTTGCACAAGCTGTGGGTGTGGGGAAGAGGAAGCAATACGGAGCACACAGGAGGAATGTGATTAATTGAAGGGGTGAAGAAATACATGAAGGAGAGAGCAAGAAAACACAGGCAATTATTAAGTGCTAACAAGGCTGTGCTCCAGGGTAGGGAGAAATGTAAGGAGAAGAAGGAAAGCCATCAAATAAGAAGAAAGCAAATAACAGTGACAAGAAAGCCAACTAATGGTAAGCAAAGGGCTGGTGCTAGGCCCACCGTACGTTTTTGGCATTGTTCACTAGAGATCTTTCGCAAACAAGACAGATAAAAGTTGTCTGTAGGCACATCTAAAAATGAATCAAGCTGAAGAAAGGCAGGACTCTGAAGAGCTCCTCCTTACACTTGACTCACGGTAGAAAATATGAGCTATCAAAGACTCTAAAAAGAGTGAACTTCAAAATCCTTTCAACTTATTGAACCAAGTTCGGGTCACATAATATAGTCAAAGGGCTACACACACCGAATGGCTTAAAATAATTCAATTAGTACATATGAGCAGTGCTGTTTAAAGACTGACCACCAAAGATTCCCAGGATGACAGCAGGAAATAATTCAAGCATGTTAATCAATGAAAGATCCAATGCTGGATAAATAATGTGATAACATAGAGTTCTAGAACATTGATCAAATGACTCTGAAGTGGTTGCCTTTCATCAGTCCCTTTTTTAACGCATGATGTGGCCAGATCTTGGAAACTAGCCACAGGATGGCAGTCTGATACCAAATGAGAGTGGACACCAACAATAAATAAAATAATACAAATGGCACAGTGGTGTGAGATACAAACAATCATACTCCACTCCTAACCATTCCTGCAAGTTTAGAAAGATTAAAAAACTAACTGTTTTCAGGTGCAGGACTTCCTTGCTTGTCCTCCACTGGAGTGAAAGTTTTGGCTTTCGGTGGCTCACACACCATGTCCTCATCCTCCGTCAAATCAATGCACTGACTGCTTGATACCCGTGGGCCAGGCAGCTCTACATTTCTGTCTACATGACAAAAAGATAATACATTACTTTCTGCTCTTATTTCTTAATTTTTTTTATTTTTTATAAAAACTGTACATAAAAATTAAGGAACAATATTGAGATGACATCCAATACAATTTCTTTATTGTCATTCATTAGTTTTTAATTTCTGTATGGAGAAAAGTATGAACTCATTAGCAAAAAGCATGGCACATCTAAGTAAAAGTGGACAAACTAATATTTTATATAAATGTATTGTTACTGCATGCAAAATATCAAAAACAACATGAATTTACTGTGCTTTTAAAATGACAATATATTTTGCAGCATAGTATTTGTTTCTATATTTGTTGAGACAGCCATGAGTCCGAAATGGACCGAGAATTTAATTACTAATAACATTTGCAGCACATATGTATACTTGTCTTCAGAGTTCAGGGGAGGGGAAAACCATCCAACTGTTGTGCCAATCTGCTAGTCTAACTCAATAGGGGGATGAGACAATCAGCGACTGCACCAAATGATGGGATGGCAGCACCCCAAAACCTATTTATCATGGCTATGCATCCTGGTCTCAATGCTACAAAAACAGGTGCGATAGTTCAGTGTAGCACATCATCTGATTGTTTTGTGAATTCCTGTTTGGCTTTCTCCAACGTCTTCATAGAGATGAGCTTATTTGTTTTTAGAGGATATTAAATATAGGCAAGCTATCTAGGACATGGCCCACCGCACCGCAACTGTCCTCTATTTAATCAACAGCGGTGCCCCATGTGACTACCAGAGCATGACAATCCTGTTTTTTCACCAACAACAATGCTAGGTCTGAAAATTGTCTTTTGGATTTCTTAGAGTCATACTTAATATGTGCCACTACCCATTGCAAATTTAAAAGTCAAGTTGGGACATTCTCAGACCATACGGGAAAAGTCAGAATCAGATAGACGGCATCTTGGGAAATGTACAGATAGCATTCCAAAGATTACACATAATCTAAAGGGGTTGAAATATGTGTGGTGGAAGTAGTGAAATTGTATTAATGTAAATGTACTCGTTCAAGAGGCTCTGAACACTTGGGCTGTTTTATTCACCAGTTCTGCCCCTTCGTGTGTGTATCCCCTTCAGCTAAGGCAAATAGATATGGGGAGAGGGGCACTCCTGCCGGCTGCCGCGTCCTATTGTTGTATAGCATTTTAGGACACTAGTGTAATTTTCCCGATTCATGCCCTTATATAGGTATAAATCACCTTGTCCTTATATAGGCATAGAAATCATAACCATATTTAAACATAGCCCATGCAGTCCAAATACAGGCATGGCTACTACCACTAGTTCCGAAAAGCCACACGATTTCTTGGAAAACTCGGCTTCAGCAGTCAGGGACTTCCCCTTGCTTGAATATTGATTTATCCAAGAACTCATGGAGTTTTCAAAAAACTTCGACTCTTTGATGACGCTATTATGTCCAACTTTACGTCAAACTCGGCACCTTCAAGGTATAAATATGCCCACACTTGCCATAGCAAACACACAGTGGTTTGGAGCAGTTCGACTATCTACTTGCCCGACGCAGCTCGCTACAGCAAGTGCCGAAGGAAGCCGACCCTCCAGCAGACGCACTGAGAGAGACGCTGTCTTTTCTCTTGTCGAGAAATCCAGGTTCAGTGTTTCCAAGCTCCCCTTGCGGGGTGTTGGTAAATCGAGTCCGGACACAGAGAGATACCAGACCACTTTCATTCTGAACCAAGGTACGGAGCGAATATGCTACTTACCAGAATGCATCTGTTCTTGGCATGTAGAACTGCTGACATTCATATCTATTGCATTAGATCGCCGCCTAGTGTTGGGTCCGGATGATTGCACATTGTTGTCCTGGAGAAGTCTTCGAAGTATCACGGGATAGGTGGCTCCTCCCCTGGACTACAGTGCGCATGGGCATCCTCTCCATCCTCAGATTGTTTTTCGCCATTGTGGCAGAGATGGAGTGTAATACAGTGAGTGATGTCCATGCTAAATAGAAATTCTGAACACTCCACACATTCGGAACACTCCTTTGCTGAACCCTGACCTGAAGACGGCGTTTCTGTTTTATCCCAGGCTCTTTCACCCACGCCTCGCGGTACCCGCTCCGCGGGTCCCGCTTCGCTGCTTACCTGCCTGACTCTGCGGTGGTTCCTGTATCTAGCTGCTCCTGTGGGGTTCTGAGAGGCGGTGAGGCGGCAGGGCTGCGAGCGCGACCCGGGACTCGCTTTCCCAGGAGTCCCTGGGTCTCCGGCCGAGTCACCTGGCCCCGCTCTCCCTGACCGCCCCGCCCCAGCTGCCCAGGTGAAAAGGAGAGAAGGGAATTTTGCCTGTGGAACACTCCTTTGCTGAACCCTGACCTGAAGACGGCGTTTCTGTTTTATCCCAGGCTCTTTCACCCACGCCTCGCGGTACCCGCTCCGCGGGTCCCGCTTCGCTGCTTACCTGCCTGACTCTGCGGTGGTTCCTGTATCTAGCTGCTCCTGTGGGGTTCTGAGAGGCGGTGAGGCGGCAGGGCTGCGAGCGCGACCCGGGACTCGCTTTCCCAGGAGTCCCTGGGTCTCCGGCCGAGTCACCTGGCCCCGCTCTCCCTGACCGCCCCGCCCCAGCTGCCCAGGTGAAAAGGAGAGAAGGGAATTTTGCCTGTGGAACACTCCTTTGCTGAACCCTGACCTGAAGACGGCGTTTCTGTTTTATCCCAGGCTCTTTCACCCACGCCTCGCGGTACCCGCTCCGCGGGTCCCGCTTCGCTGCTTACCTGCCTGACTCTGCGGTGGTTCCTGTATCTAGCTGCTCCTGTGGGGTTCTGAGAGGCGGTGAGGCGGCAGGGCTGCGAGCGCGACCCGGGACTCGCTTTCCCAGGAGTCCCTGGGTCTCCGGCCGAGTCACCTGGCCCCGCTCTCCCTGACCGCCCCGCCCCAGCTGCCCAGGTGAAAAGGAGAGAAGGGAATTTTGCCTGTGGAACACTCCTTTGCTGAACCCTGACCTGAAGACGGCGTTTCTGTTTTATCCCAGGCTCTTTCACCCACGCCTCGCGGTACCCGCTCCGCGGGTCCCGCTTCGCTGCTTACCTGCCTGACTCTGCGGTGGTTCCTGTATCTAGCTGCTCCTGTGGGGTTCTGAGAGGCGGTGAGGCGGCAGGGCTGCGAGCGCGACCCGGGACTCGCTTTCCCAGGAGTCCCTGGGTCTCCGGCCGAGTCACCTGGCCCCGCTCTCCCTGACCGCCCCGCCCCACCCCGCCCTATAGGTTTGGGACTATAAATTTGGAAGCACCTCGCTGCGCGGGAGCGCGCGGGAGCGCCCGGGGCTAAGCCCGGGCAAAGGGCGGGCCCTCTGTGGCCCTCCGTGGCCTGCAGTGCCTGGTCTGGGCGCACCCTATTTAGTACTTTGTATTATAGCCTCGTATTTATTGCTACAGTTATTTCCTGATTGAAGTTATTTGGGGTTATTTTTTCTCTGGGTAGCCCATTTGTTTGCCTTGTGTTCTCTGTTATCCTTGGGACATCTGTTGTGCTATTTTAGTATTTTCTGTTTTTCCTATTTATATATCCTGCTAGAGATGTCCACACGTAAAACTAGGAGCCAGAGAGCTGGAAACGTTAAAACTAAAAAAGTAATTGGTACCTTAGATAATTTTATTTCCCGAACAAACTCTCTGATAGACCAGGGCATTTCTTTAATGGAAAGGAGGGTATCATTGGATCTTGCACACGCAAAAAGATCTTCACTGGGCAACATTGCAATGATACATTCACCGCCGCAAAGTATGACTAATCTTGTTGTTACCTCTGCTGGGAATCCAGATAATGATACTATTCCCGCTAATTGCCAATCACTATCTCTTACTAACGCCCCCGCTATGACTACACTACCCCCTAATATTCCCCATGCTCCCGTGACAGTTAATCATGATGTTATTGATTCATCAATGACGGTTGGGTCCGACACTATTATGTCAACTTCAAATGTCGTGAACCCAACAAATTTTCCTATAGACAATTCCGCTATAACTTTTCAAGGGTCTATGGGTTCTAATTCCGGGGGGGACAATATAGGTGCGGCGACAGTAAATGATGGGATTCTCCAGACACCCATTGATTATATTGAGTCTGACCCTTTAGATTCCACCCCTCATTTATTATCCCTAGGGGTTCCAGGCGATATAACCCATGATAGCAGCCTGGCAAGTATTCTGGATACTAGCGGAAGCAATGATTCATCAACTAATTCAGGAGACGGGCTTGACTCCTTAATGGAGTCTATGTCCAGTTTATTAAAATCCCTGCTTTCGCCTCTGGAGAATAGGCTCTCTAATATAGAACATCAATTAGCTACTATTCTTGCGTTACAAGATCCTAGGCTGACTACCCCTGGCCCCCCTATTCCGGTGGTCTCACCGCCTGTTACTAATACTGGGATTGTTGTTTCCAATCAAACTATGGGAAGCATACCGGCTCCCACAATTATCCCTCCAGCTTCCTCTTTACCGGCAACTAACACAGTGAATAATATTAAACCCTCCACTGCTACATGTTCGAGTGCAGCGAATAGAAATGTAGTTAGCAAAAAGATCCCTAAAAACCCAGCTCCCATTATTCCCCAGTCACAGCCCAGAAAAACCACTCTGCGACGTAACATCAATCTACCACCAGATGCTTGTCCGTATGTGGTTGTTCTGACAGGGATTCCTGAGCTGCCGATGTCCACCTCTGAGCCTTTTTGGGCGATTAAAAATAAAATATGCCACTGGCTCGACAAAAATTACCCTCCACCACCCAACCTAAACAAGAACATACTTATGGTAGAACGGGCACCATGGGTAGGTGGGAAGAAGAAAAGTATAAAGGGTGATTGTGTCGCTATCACGTTTGAGGACCCACGACTGGTAGAATTTATTTGTTCTACTCCTCCCTGTGATAGCAAGTCTGTGGTGTCAGCCAAGCCCCTGTCCTTTTTTTATATGCAAGATGGCTATGAGGATGCTAGATGGAGTTGGATGAGGCCTGCTAGGAAAGGAATGGGTAGAGGTGGAACACACCAGAATCTGCAACAATGGGGAATGCCTGTAGAGGAAGGATGGAACTTAGTCGACAGGAGGAGGGGGCACCAGTGGAAGGGGGAAAGACAGTTCAATGGAGAAGGGTGGGGCCCACAACTCAATTACCCCTTATTCCCATGTTATAATCGATTTAGTGGGCTGGAAGAAGTGGATTGACCACCATCCCAGTGTATTGAAGATGACAGGGACTGTGGGGTACCTTCTCCCGTAGAGTGTGATTCTATTGTTGCTAAAAGAGAGGAAGTCCCTGTCCAGGATAGTATTATTCCAGATCCCTTGTCAGGGGGTGTTGATACTCAGGCCGCCCTGGATACATCTATGCGGTACTCCTCACCTGTTAAAATTTTGTCCTGGAACATAGCTGGCTTAAAGAAAAACTTGCCCGATCCGGAATGGAATAATTTTGTAGAAGATTTCCATATCTGTATGTTTCAGGAAACGTGGTGTTTAGAGCCAGAACATAAACAGGGCTATTCTACATTCTTTGTCCCTGCTACGCAGTCTGGGAGGGGGCGCCCATCGGGGGGCTTAATTATATGGATCAGGATAGCTTTGAACTGTAAGACTACTGTTAATTATGTCCCCTGTAAGGATATTCTCCATATAACTGTTAAAAGGCAGTCAGCCAGGAATGCTTTTGAAATTTTTTGTGTTTATGCCAGGGGGCTCCCAGGGGGACAACTGTCTCCAACATTGGAGCTGTTAGACAACAGGCTTTCAGCCCTCCCCTCTAAATCCTCAGTATTAGTGGGAGGTGATTTTAATTGTACATTTGAGCCTCTTGATGAGGATGAATTCTTGGGCTCTTTTAACAAGTTAGGAAACCAGTCAATTCCATCCTTATCTTTGGCCCCAATTAAGAAGTGGTCGGCTCGAGCCATTCAGTTGAATGCCCTGGTGTCTGCATATGATCTATGTGCCTTAAATGGCCGCACTACATCTGATCGCATGGGCGCCATGACCTTCAATCGAATTGGCTGCCCGTCTAGGATTGACTACATCCTTTTGGATGTATGGTCATGGGCCAATCTGGTTGATATGGAGGTCAGACAGAGGATTGATAGCGACCATAATCCCCTCTGCATGGGTATGTTCTGGGGAGAAAATATTGGTGAGGAGGTCCAAAATGAGTTGATTACTAAAGACCTAGTCCCTTCTAACTGTAATCGTAGGATTAAATGGGATGTGGTTAGGTGTAATGAGGAGACACTAGAGAATATCAGGGTTCTAGTTTCGGCTGCTTCATCCGCCCTGGTGCCAATGAATCAAATTTCATCTCAGCATCAGGGGTCAGTGCTGGCAACTAAGTATAAAGACCTAATAGGGGAGATCAGTATGTTTTTTTCGAAAAAAAAACAAGGGATTCCACTAGTTAAAATGCATGGAAAAAAGGGGAACCCCTGGTATACTGCCTCCTGTAGAGGGAAAAGAAAAGAAATCTCGCTAGCTATTAAAAACAAGGATGCCCCAGCCGCTAGACTAGCTAGAAATGACTATCGCATTAGTATTAGGAAAGCTAAAAAAGATTGGGAAGAGGAACATTGGCAGGCTTTAAAAGAAGCGGCTCTTGGGAAAAATGCCATGGTTTTTTGGAAACTGATCAACGTCATCGATAGACGAGGCGCTGAGCCTATCCCAAACCATATAACTGAGTCCCAATGGTATTCCCACTTTTCGAATCTATACGGCGTAGGCTCCTTAGAAGCTGCGCCAGCATCCCCTTTAATAGGTACCAATTGTTTGGCCCATCAGTATGAGGACTCTATAGACGTATTGTTTTCGCCTCGTGAGGTACAGGAGGCTATCCTTAAAATAAAACCGGGTAAGGCACCTGGACCGGATGGAATACCGGGTGATTTGTTGAAGTCTAATCCATTGGTTTGGGCTGTTTTTATTGTAAATGTTTTGAACCTCATCCAGTTAGGCCAGCAAGTACCGGATTCATGGAAGGGTGCTGAAGTTGTTACTGTTTTTAAAAAGGGTGAAAGAGAGGACCCTGCCAACTACAGACCAATTAGTTTAATTGATGTTATTCAAAAAGTAGTTGGTAGGGTAATTGTAAATAGGATTGAGGGCTGGCTTATGGAAGAAAATATTTTGTCCCACTTCCAAGCTGGATTCAGAAGCAATGTTGGGGCCATTGATCAAGTTTTCAGATTTTGTGCAGTTTTTTGGAAAACAGTGTCAATAGCCAGAGGGAGCCTTTACCTGGCTTTTATTGACCTTAAAACTGCTTTTGACGTAATACCCCGTGCTAAACTTTGGAGTGTTCTACGGGATATGGGGTTCCCTTCCTATCTGCTAAATCTTATCATTAAACTCCATGAGGGCACTTATGCGAAGATACGATGGGGGGCACAGGGACAACTCACTAAGAGTATACCTGTTAATAGAGGGGTGCGGCAGGGATGTGTGATGGCCCCTACTTTATTCTCCCTTTTTATAAATGGGGTGGTGAAACATCTGAATGAGACAGCGGCCGACGCCCCCATTGTGGCCGGGGAGAAAACGCCATCCCTCCTCTTTGCCGATGACACCCTTCTCTTATCTAAAACCCCACAGGCCTTCAAACCCTTCTTGATCAGTTTAGTGTTTTTTGTCAGGAACGGGGACTTACAATAAACACAACTAAAACTAAACTAATGGTTATGACCGCCAAGAAGAAATACAGGAATATCCATTTGTCCTTGAATGGATCTCCTTTAGAGGTGGTCGATGAGTTTGATTACCTGGGTGTTAGGATTAATAATCATTTGAAATGGGAACCCCATATATGTAAAATGGTTTTAAATCTTAAAAGGGTTTCCGGCACTATTTTAAAAAACCAACGTCTCTCTGTAAGTAGGCCAGTTGCACCTGCCTTATCAGTTTATGAGGGGAAAGCAATTGCCGCAGCTGTTTATGGCTCGGAACTGTGGGGCAACGAGAATACCAACGACCACGTCCGATCAGAGAATAAGTTTATGAGGGACTTGGTGTCGCTTCCATCCTCTACCCCACTCAAACCTTTATTCTTAGACCTAGGCAGAAAGTCTATTCGGGACTTCCTTCAGCTCCGTCCCCTTTTATATTGGGTCCGTTTGAGGAGGACCCCCGAATTAGGTAATTATGCCCTAGTGTTAGATGAAATGCTAAAATTAAATACTGCAGGCAAAATAAAGTGGCTAAATGCTTTAAAAAATCTTGTAATAAGCGTGGGTTTAAGCGACGCTTGGGTATCCCAATCACCTCCACCAAAACAAGTGGTGAAAAAATTATATTGGGATTGGATAGAGGCCAAGGCGCTACAGAACCCAAATTGGGGACATTTGACTGAGACTTTTTTGTCCCATAAATGCACCCAAAAATTGGAATTGTTTTTGGATTTTATTCAGATCCCTCGAGAAAGGACTTTATATCTTAAATTTAGACATGGAACATTGCCCCTCAAAACTGTTACATCTAGATGGAACAATAGGAGGGAAGAGGATACAATGTGTCCAGGTTGTATAAATCCCAAGGAATCATTGGGCCACTTTCTTTTTGCCTGTAAGGCATACATCCTACCTAGGAAGAAATGGTTGAAACCAGTGCTAAAGAATCTTGGTATTAGAGATTATAAATTAGCTTTGCGTATTCTTAGCTCTGACACCTCTTCCATGGTTGTTGTCTGTGGGGTTGCAAAGTTTTTATCATGTGCCTGGATTATTAGGACTAAGATTTTAAAAAATGCTCATCAAGTCAATTTTTCCACATAATTCTTAGATGTATTTTTGTAAATAATGAACTGCTTTTATAATTATGTTTGTATTGTATGTTTGTACTTTTTATGATACATGTGTCGAATAAAAGTATAATGACTTGACTTGACTTGAAATTCTGAATGCCACAGCTGCAACAGGCGCCGGGGAGGAGGGTGGTCGATATGAATGTCAGCAGCCCTACATGCCAAGAACAGATGCATACTGGTAAGGAGCATATTCGGTTCGAGGCATGTGGGCTGCTGAATTCATATCTATTGCATAGAATACATAGCAGTCCCTCCATTAGCGGCGGCCGCCCGTGCCAGCTGCAGCAGTCTGAAAAAGTGTTTTGAGAACAGCCTGTCCTACAGCAGCCTGATGTCTAGAGTGTACATCTACGCAGTAGTGTTTTGTAAATGTATGATTAGTGGACCATGTGGCTGCTCTACATATCTCCTCTAGTGGAATGTTCCCTAGGAAAGCCATGGATGCTCCTAACTTGCGTGTGGAGTGTGCACGTGGAGAAATCGTTAAAGTGCGTTTAGCTTTTTCATAGCAAATTTGTATACACTTAACGATCCATCTGGCTATTCCTGATTTTGAAATGGGATTGCCTTTATGCTGTGGAGCGAAGGCGACGAACAGTTGTTTCGTTTTTCTGAAATCTTTAGTTCTGTCTATATAATACATGAGGGCCCTTTTCACATCTAATGTGTGTAGGCATCTCTCTGCAACATTTTCTGGATTTGGGTAGAAAACCGGCAGTTCTATGGTTTGGTTCATGTGGAACTGCGAAATCACCTTAGGCATAAAAGTGGGGTTTGTACGTAAAACAACCCTGTTTGGGTGAACTTGTATGAATGGCTCTTGAATGGAATCTCACAGGAATGTAGAGGTTCAAAGGGTGGCCCCATGAGTCTTGTGAGAACCAGGTTGAGGTTCCAGACTGGTGAAGGTGGAAGTCTCGGAGGGATCACTCTCTTGAGTCCCTCAAGAAAGGCTTTAATTGCAGGTACTCTGAATAGGGATAGGTGCTGCCTGTTTTGCAAGTAGGCTGCTACTGCGGATAGATGTATGCGGATGGAACTGTAAGCCAGATTACATCTGTATAAATGCAACAGATAACAGATAATGTTCTGAATAGATGCATCTAGTGGGTTAATGTCATTATTGTTGCAGTATATGACAAACCTTTTTCATTTTGTCGCATAACATGCTCTAGTCGTGGGTCTTCTTGCCTCCTTTATGATATTCATGCAGTCTGGGGGCAAGTTGAGGTATCCAAATTCTAGGACCTCAGGAGCCAGATCGCCAGGTTGAGCTGTTGCGGATCTGGGTGCTGAATGTCGCCATGGCTCTGCGTCAAAAGTCTGGGTGTTAGTCGCAGCCTTTGATGAGGCACCACGGAAGTTCCACTAGCGTGGTGTACCATGGCTGGCGTGCCCACGTTGGAGCAACCAGGATGAGTGTCATCGAGTGTTGCCTCAGTTTGCGTGCCACTAGCGGAATCAATGGCGCTGGGGGAAAAGCGTACGCAAACTTGCCTGACCAGTTCATCCATATCGCATTGCCCTGCGACTGCGGATGTGGGAACCTGGCGGCGAAGCTTCGGCATTTTGCGTTTTCCCTTGTGGCGAATAGGTCTATCTCTGGATGACCCCACTGATGGAAGTACTGCTGGAGTACTGATGGATGTATCTCCCACTCGTGCATCTGGTGGCTGTGCCTGCTGAGCAGGTCCGCCATTTGGTTGTCCTTGCCTGGGAGGTGTTCCGCCATGAGGAACATGTTCCTCTGAATGGCCCTCTTCCACATGCTCTGAGCCAGGTGAGACAACTGTGGAGAGTGTGTTCCTCCCTGCTTCTGTATGTAGTACATGGCAGTCATGTTGTCCGTCCGGATCAACACGATTTTGTTGCACAGATGTACTTTGAAGGCTTTCAGTGCCATGAAGATTGCCATCAGCTCTAGAAGGTTGATGTGCATCTTCTGCTGCTGTGTCATCCATAGTCCCTGCACTGTGTAATGGAGTACATGAGCTCCCCATCCCTGGAGAGATGCGTCCGTTGTCAGTATTACCTGTGGTACAGGCTCTTGGAACGGTCGGCCCTTGCAAAGGTTGTGTGGATTCCACCAATGCAGAGAGTTGTATGCCCGACCGCTCACCAACACTAGGTCTTTTAACTGCCCTTGAGCCTGGTTCCACTGACGTGCCAAGCACTCCTGAAGCGGGCGCATATGTAGTCTCGCTTGCGGGACTATGAAGATGCAGGAGGCCATCATGCCTATCAACTGCATGAACACTCGTGCCTGAAGCGAGTGTTGAGGTCTGAATTTTTGTATCAGCAATTGCATGCTGTGTATCCGCACTGAATTTGGCTGAGCTTTGGCTGCCAGAGTGTCTATCGTTGCGCCCAGGTACTGCCGTACACGGGCGGGTTGAAGATGAGACTTGGGGTAATTCAGTGAGAATCCCAGATCGTGAAGGAGGTGAATGGTGTGGGACACGTGGCTGGCACACAGCTGGGCCGACTTTGCTTGAATAAGCCAGTCGTCCAGATAAGGGTAGACAGGTATGTGCTGTCTTCTTAGGTGTGCCGCCACTGTCGCCAGACACTTGGTGAATACTCTGGGTGCCGTCGTCACCCCGAAAGGGAGGACCTTGAACTGGTAGTGTTGATCCTGAATGGTGAACCTGAGATACTTTCTGTGGGAAGGGTGCATGGGAATGTGGAAGTACGCATCCTTGAGATCCAGTGTTGCGAGGAAATCTCCCTGACTTAAAAGTGGTAGGACTTGCTGTAAGGTGAGCATGTGAAAGTGCTCTGACAGAATGTATTGGTTCAGAGGTTGTAGGTCGAGTATGGGCCTGAGAGACCCGTCCTTTTTTGGAATCAAGAAGTACAGGCAGTACACCCCTGATCCTTGCTCCGCTAGAGGCACGAGGTCTATGGCTCTTTTTTGCAGCATACTGACGACCTCTTGCTGCAATAAGAGTAAGTGCTCTGCGGACATAGGACGGTGTCTTGGTGGAATGTTGGGTGGAGAAGCTGTAAGCTCTAGACAATACCCGTACTGTACAATATCTTGTACCCACCTGTCTGTGGTGATGGATTTCCATACAGACAGGAACTGTTGTAGTCTCCCCCCGACAGGTGTTAGATGGTCAGGGGGCAGTGACAAGGCGTCACTGTTTGGTATTGGGAGAGGATCTGGAGTTGTTGTTTCCTCTTCCTCTGCCCTTGATGTTATTTCCTTTATATCCACCCCTGGGATTTTTATTGTAGGTGAATTGTGTACCTCCCTTGTTATACTGCGTTTGTTGGGTGTTTTGGCTCCTTGAGGGTCCTCTGTTATTGGAGCGCCGAAAGGAACCACCCCGAAACTGCTGCGACTGCAGAGCTCCCATGGATTTTGCAGTTTGTGTCCTTTTTAATTTTTTCTAGGGTGGCATCAACTTCAGGGCCAAACAAGAAGTCAGTGTTAACTGGCTGATTAAGAATGGTGGTCTGTATTTCCGGTTTGAAACCAGATATCCTCAACCAAGCATGTCGCCTTAGCATGACGCTAGTGTTTATAGCCCTAGCTGCAGTGTCAGCTGTGTCTAGTGCACACTTAATGGAAGCGTTGGAGATCAGCTTCCCCTCCTGAACCAACAGCTCTGCTCCTTCCTTGAATTGTTCTGGGAGGTGCTGAAATAATGTCTCCAGAGTATCGTAGTGTGACCTATCATATCTGGCCAGAAGCACCTGAGTATTAGCAATACGCCAGATGTTTGCAGCCTGTGCTGCCACTCTTTTGCCAGATGTGTCCAGTATCTTTGACTCTTTATCAGGTGGAGGCGCATCTCCCGTTGTTTGCGAGTTTGCCCTCTTCCTTGCATTTGCAACCACCATAGAGTCCAAAGGCAATTGACCTTTAATATAGGTAGGATCCACAGGCGCCGGCCTATACTTTTTTTCTATTCTCGGGTTAACTACCCTTGCTCTAGTATTTTCTTTGAAAATGTCCTTGGCGTGTTTAAGAACGCCCATGAGCATTGGTAGTGTCTTTAAACTTCTTTCGGAAGTTGAGAACGTGTCCACAAGGAAGTCCACTTCCACAGTATCACTATGAAGATCAACGTCATGATTTAACGCAGCTCTTTCAATCAGAGCGTTGAAAGCTGTAGTGTCTTCAGTTGGTGATGTTTTGACATTGTAGACCGTAGTATCAGGGTCATTTTGCGTGTTGCCTGGGTCAGCAGGGTCTGCCCATGGGTGGTTCTGATCATCACGACCAGTGTCCATCACATCGTCATCAGCATCATTATTATCGTCACATGCCCCTGCATCCGAGTATGTAGGGGAAAAAGATTGAGGCTCCTGCTCATATGACTGCAAGTGTTCGACCATCACTGGTGACGCAGGTGTTCCCCTCTTTTTCTTAAGAGGAATCCTGAAAGACTCCATGGGTTTTTCTGGGACTATTTTCCTTTTGTAGATAGACAGTCTCCCCGTGTCCGAGTCGATGAACTTCCTTGGTTCTCGTTCCTCCGTCTCGTATGCAGGCCTGTGGGCCAATGCGGGTCCTTTTACGGGGTCAATGCTCTGTTTTGGCTCGAACATCTTCGGCCTCACAGGCGGTGGCAAACCGTATTTTATTGGCGCCGACGTAGCGACCAACTTTGCAGTTGTGACTTTCTTCGGTCCCGCCGACAAAGCCTTGTCTCTGATTCTTTGAATCGACTCCCCGACGTGTAGGGCCATGTCTTGGGCCTTATGCTCCGCATGCGCCGCGGCTGCATCTGACTTTGAACCGACGGTTTTCTCCGGTCCCGTCATTGATCGAGGAGTGGAGCTCTGTCTCGATTCGAGCTGCGTAGCGGCTCCCTTCGGTGCCGACGTCTTCGACTCGAAGATCTTCACCGTGGCCCTTGGCGCCCCGCTACTCGAGGGCCTTCTGGAAGCTCCCCGCATCGAAGTCCCTCATTTGTTTCGTCGTCCCTGAGGGTTTGGAGGCCTTGGCGCCGACTAGAGCCAGTTGCACTATCGGTTTCGATTTTGACTGTGCTAGTTTCAGTTTCGTTTTGCTGAGATTAACCAAAGTTGGTTTGGAAACCGATGGCTCAATGATAATGTTCGAAGCCGGGCCTTGTTGCGGGGCTGTTGAACTCGAAGGTAGATCTTGGGTAAGGCCTTGAGGCGATCCCTCGACCTGAGCCGTATTGATATTATGTCCATCGGCCCCCGTATCGACGGTTGGGCCTAGCTCCTCTGAGCTATCTTCCTCGGACCCAAGGGCCTGAACGTCGACGTCTCCTACCTCGTCGACGACTTCATAAGTCTCCTCGTCTTCCAGATACTCCTCTGCATCGGCTTCATAGTCGGATCCATGCACAGATCCCTGCTCCGATGATTCATCTCGGTCCGGTAGCTCGACGACTTCTTCGTCTCCGGTCCCAAAGATATTATCTGGTTCTGGCGCAGGCCTATTCGATTGCAAGCGAGCCGTGCGTCGGGTCCGAAGAGTCTTCTTTGATCTGAACCAGGCACAGGCCATACATTGGTCTTCATTGTGGTCCGGTGACAAACATTTGTTGCACAAAGGGTGGACGTCGTTGTGTGCATATTTTGCATTACAAAGCGGACACCTTTTGAAAAGGCCTCGACTCTCCATCGTCGATGTAACTCGATGCGAGAGGTGAATGAAGCCGTCCGATAGTCGATGTCCTGTAGATAAATGTTATCGATACCGATCGAAACGATACCGACGGTCGCGAAAGCCTTTTGGCTTTGAGAAAATGTTTCCTAACTTGAGCTAAGATGTTAACATCCGAACCCAATGGCGGAAAAAAACAATCTGAGGATGCCCATGCGCACTGTAGTCCAGGGGAGGAGCCACCTATCCCGTGATACTTCGAAGACTTCTCCAGGACAACAATGTGCAATCATCCGGACCCAACACTAGGCGGCGATCTAATGCAATAGATATGAATTCAGCAGCCCACATGCCTCAAACCTGATTATACCACAAGAGAAATCTTGGATAGATTCTTGGCAAAAGAATACTAAACTTATGCTACACCACACTTACTTCTTCCCTCGTACTAGACTTAGGTTAGGTACATCGGGGCAGGCGTATTTTAGAAGCACCAGTTGAGTACTTTTAGTCTTTATTTATTTATGTATGTATTTTATGGCTTAGAAACCATACCATGCTTTTACAGTATCATTTTATAATACTCTTCTTGCTGTACGCATTATACTTTACAGCCAGTATTACGATTGTAGCAGTTCATTTCTTCTGCATGAGAAAGAAAACTGTTCAATAAATACTTTTATTGAAAACGCCCGTCTCTCTATTTCTCTGCACCTCTGATGAAACGAAGCATGCACGATTGACTGAGTGAAATACCTATCTATTGTTTCCTCGACTCTGAAGATACGTTTTATCTTGGGGAAACAAAGCTGTCATGTTTATGCGGTTGTCAGAAACTAATCCCTTCTTGTTCATTCGAGAAAGTTTCTAGTGACCTCTGAGCTAGCTGGCACTCACAATTAAGTTTAATATATTCGATAGAGACCTAGTAGACATAAGTCCTATGTCACATCTATAGGATATATTATCCCAATGCGCAGAGCCTATTGGGAACATAGGAACTACACTACATGGCGCCCAACGTTTGGTAAGGCACTAAGTTAACGCTAGATATTAGAGTAACTCAGTCGTGCTTTTCACAGAGACCCCTTTTTCCTGTAAAATACTCCAAAAGACGTCTGGAGTGAGCTAAAGGATAATATATCCGCCATAACTGAGTAGGACGAAAATCCTATGTATTGGTTTTTGGTTTTGTTCAACGTTGAAGGATACAGTGTTCCAAAATATTGTGCACCTTATCTTTGTTACCTTGAAACTTGCTCTGCAAGACTTTCAACAAAATGTCTCATAGCGATACCGGAAACAGTGGAGATGCAGTAAATGCAAACTAACCAGGTTTAAATCTTACAGTTTTCCAAGAAACTGATGCGAATGCTATAATCATCCTGGAAAATGTACGGAAAATAGCTATAAAGCTTATAGAAAATGGCCTATCACCGAGAGGTGGTAAGGTAATTTTTGTCATAGAGGCACACGAATATCGGCAGACAGAGGTATTCTATTCATGAATTATCTTCCCTGAAGCAAATCCAAATACACATGTGTTCCACTTCTACAAGATAGAGGAACCTCCAGCGGAATACGTTCCTTTCGAGGACATTGAAATTCCACTAACTTACCAAGAGCATCAGCTGTGGTTTAAAGGTGCCCTACAACATGAAAATCACATTACCAGGCTCGGTCCACTAGGTAGACCAGGAGCAACATGGTCGGTACTAGCCAGCTATACACCACATCCTGACATTGAAAGAATGACAGGTCCAGAACAGCTAAAACAATTAATTAAATTACATAGACAATTGGTACAATATGTCATGCAGACTCTAACAGTCCAACCTGCTCTAAGAATTGCACAGCACACCCCCCATCAGGTAAACACAAACAAAGTTACACCACAGACTATTTAATTGGTCATTGGTAAATTACCCACAAAAAGGGATCAAATTCCATTCTGGTTAGCTAAAAAAATTACTCAAATCGAGGCAGTATTTCCCGATAGTACACTGCATGAGAAACACAGGATTCTAACAATCTGTTTACCAATGGGGATCGCACCACACCTGGAGGACTGTGACACTTGGGGTACAGTCTTTGCTGCAATCTACACAAAAACACATGGTGTTCCGTCCATGACGGTAATACCAGACGTCCTGAAACAGATTCAAAATGAATACGGGGCAGAGCCTGCTTTCAATCTCGGTATGAAGTTGCTGAAGGATTTCAAACAGGTCTCAGCTTATAATATTAGCTAATATTAAAGGTGAAGCAGCATCCGTGGCAATCCGCCAAAAACTAAAAGAACTTGATGTAACTGAGCAACCATATGAACTGGCAAGAATAATAGAAAAATCCTATGAGGAACTAGGTAGAGATAGTTTGGGTGGGAAACCAGTAAAGCCCGAACTAACAGGAAATCCTGAAAGTTTTTATTAAAAACAATCTCACTACTCCTAAAAAGAAGTGGGAAAATACTAGACAGAAACTTCCTAAAGAGAAGCGTTCTCAATCCAGAGGTAGGTTTCCTCAAAAGGAGTCCTCTGAAAAAAGGTATAACCTCAGAAACAGGGATAATTTGAAAAAACCTGATAGATATCAAGATACTGATACACGTTCCTCTCGTACCTTTAAGACTTCCTCGCAGAAATCCGAAAGAAGAGGACGATCAGAACACAAGGAAGAACGCGTGAAGTCCAAAGACGATCAACACGGTCCAAAAAATAAGAAAACCCAATTCACCAAAAAGAAGGTAGCAGGTCTAAAAATCAGACATGCCGAGGATCTTGAGGACACAACTCAAGAACAGGGAGTGGGCCCAGACAATGCTGGACAGCGCAGCAGAAGTTACCATAGCTCGCAAGATCCTGAAGGATCATCTGGAGACAGTGGACTTGAATTAGTATATTCAAGTTGAAAACGCCGACACCAGGGTAGGTGTACCCCATAAGTTATATGAAGTAACACTCAGGATAGAGGGGGACATAACTAGAAAAATAAGAGCACTCTTTTGGGAAAAACTCATTAAGGGTTATGACATTCTTCTGGCTGAAAACGACTGCCACCTGAATTTGTCAGGGAGTGCCCACATGGCGAAGAAATAATTATGCCAGCCTTCTCAAACAATATTCCGATTAAAAAAAAATACACCTATGCCAGAAAATGGGCTGGGGCCCAGGCTCCAGCATTATATAAAAATCAAGTGGGATGGGATGAGGACTCTTCTCACCATAAGATCCAATTACAAAATCAACCTACTGCTCAGAGGCAATATCCAGTTAAGCAAGAAGCTAAAAAACTGGTCAGGGAGATCTTAGATCAACTTGAATACCAAGGGGTGATTGAAACATGCACCTCGTCAATGAACAATCCTTTGTTTCCTGTCTCACAACCGGACAATACATATCGTCTAGTTTTGGACTACAGACATTTAAACTCTTGTTGCAAAACATTTGCAGTACAAAATGCACACAGTGCAGCACTGATGAATAAAAGTGCGCGCAAAAAATATAAAACTACATTAGATATTTCAAACGGGTTCTTCTGTCAAAATATCGCACCTGAAAGCAGGTATTTGACCACTTTCTCAATTATGGGGACACAACGTCCCTTCTGTCGTCGCCCCCAGGGATTCAAGAATAGTCCAGGGTTATTTTCAGCCAGAGTAACAAATTTACTGCAAACGTATGATGATGAGGCATTATCTTATGTTGATGACATCTATCTTACAGAGGATGACTTGGACAGGCACTTGAACAGAGTGAACACCATAATACTTGGAGAAGAATTGCCCACCCTAACATCCTATTCTTAGAATACAACCTTTCAAGTGAAGGCAAAAGCCTGGCAGCAAACTTTTTAGAAAAATGTGCGCTGCTCCAACCTCCAAAACCGCTGAAAAACTTAGTCAATTCTAGGATTCCTGAATTTCGGAAGAACATACATTCTAAATTACGCAGAAAGGGTTAAACCTCTCTACGAACTAATCAAACCTGATTTCAAATCAACTAATTGCACTCAAAAACACACAGAAATTTTGCGTTCAGTGCAAACAGACATGTTAGCAACTACCCATTTAGAAGAAATGCGTAAACGTACGCAACTTTGTAATCCAAATCATCCCAGGGAGATGCGGATTCACATACCTAACCTTTAATGAAGGTGAAAAGGTACCAATAGCTTATAAATCACACTTGTACACACAAGCTGAAATGAAATTCACTTCAACAGAAAAAATTCTGAGAGCGGTTCAAACTGCAGTAGCAAAAGAGAGAGCCCTGGAACAAGGAAAACGCATAATGGTTGTTACGCCTGTACCTGCCTTAGAGGCAGTGACAAAAGCAAGCATTCCGAATGCAAAAGCTTTACATCCGAGATGGATACAATGGGTTAATTCTCTTGCTGCAACAGACATTGAATACGTTTTTGATCCTTATTTGAAAACTCAAGAAGTTCTACAATATGAACAAGAATGTCCTCTGTCCACTGAGATTCTGCCTCTAGAACATTACGGATGTATAATTTATACAGACGGATCAGCACAACCCGCAATTGGGGGAAAACAAGCCTATAGTGCTGCGTGTGCGATTGTTAAAGGTCGCTGGTGCGATGGTAAATTGAGACCGATGGTCACAAAAACTCAATCTCTGGGAGACTGTACAGCTCAGCGAGCTGAACTACAGGCTTTCAAGATGGCACTGGAAAATACTGATCGCGAATTCCCCACACTCATAGTGTGCGATTCGTATTACTGCGTCCAGTTTTACAATGAATACTTGCAGAACTGGGTTCAAAACGGTTTCAAAGACGCAAAAGGTCGCACAATCAAGCATAAATTGCTTTGGGAACAAGTAGTTCTATTACAGAAAGAACACAAAAGACTCACATGATCCATACACTGAGTCATCAGCGTGATGGCGTTCACGTTGCAGAGAATTCATTGACTGATGAAGCCGCGAAGGCAGCTGTGCAAACGGCTTCCGTAGAGGCAATCACTCGTTCAAAAACACAAATAGACGGCGAAACAATGATAGCTGTCAATGCCACAAGCAAAGGCAGCGGTGCAGCGTTACCTCTAAACTATCCACTCGAATATGCATACATAATTGATGCCAACTCAGTACCTTTTGCTCGAATCCCTGGAGTGGGGGATAGGGTAATTCCAAACAAGGAACGTAGAGGTGCTTAGATACAAGAAGCACATATGGGAGAGGGTCTGATACATCAGGGGATCTCAAAATCTCCACTAGAATTAAAAGACGTACTGGTGGCAAGGGATGAATGCCCACATTTACGAATTTGGAATTAATTGCGATCACTGCTACAGAGACCATAGCTTAGAAAGCCGCCAGATACCTGACTACAGTGTAGCCAGCCCGGAACAGACACCATTGTTAGACAGCATTAGACTTTCTACACGCAGACGTCACCATGGACGAATGCGGTACCACAACTATTAGGACAAGATTCATTTGGATGTGGCCTCAGCGCTCGGCTGACGCACGAACTGTTATAAAAGATTTGCAAGTCTTTATCGGCACATACACAATCGGCACGCTACATTCTGACCAGGGTCCTGCATTTAGCTCTCGAGCTTACAAGGAGGCCATGGCCAGCTTGGGTATTGCATTGCGTTTTTCAAGTCCATTCCATCATGAGGGAAATTCTATAGTGGAAAGAAAAAACCGGGACTTAAAGCAATCTATAACAGCTAGGGTATTAGGCTCGGGTGACGGGTGGGTCAAACATCTAATAAGTGTCCAACGTAGTCTTAACAATCTGCCAAGAAATTCTCTGGGTGGAATCACTCCATATGAAATCCTTTTTGGTACTAGAATGATTGTCGAAGACCTCGATCGTTATACTTCAGTGGTAGAACAAAAACCCTTTGATATCAAAGACCGTTTGGCTATTTTACAGGACTTAAATGAAACGAGAAGAAGTCTAAGCAACACATTACAGAAGCCAACGACCACTGAAGAAAAACCGCCTGTCCCAGCAAGACCTGTCTGTATTCCAAAGATTGAGGATCTGGTCAGAGAGAAAATAGCGGACAAGAAGGAATTTGGGCCTTCTTAAAGAAAACCAGTACCTGTTTTAGCAATCCACGGATCAAGAACAGTGTTACTGCCGCCCCTTGCTGGAAGAAAGGAGAACCAGTTCTTGTCCATCGACCTGGTATAACCACATCATGTGGCCGATAATAAGTAGTAGGCCCAGTGGACTCCAAAGATGTAGCAGAAGACCAAATCTTGCTACAACCCAAGAGGTTAAAACTGAGAGACTCATCACCTTTGAGGAATCTGCAGTAAGAAAAGAAGGACTATGCAACAAAGCCATGGAACTTGTGCCTCTTGAAACCCAAATAACAGTTCGTCAAGAAACTCCCGTCTACAATGATATAGCATCTGACTATACTAACATGTCAAGGGACCAAGCAGCTCCAGCGATTTCAAATAATCTGGATGCAATACCAACAATTGACAGAACTGCTGCTGGCTGTTTCATCAATTTTGATACATTTTCTGAGGATCCCAGTGAGCCCAAAACAACACCAGCAAATAAAACTTTCAAGGAACAGGTAATAGAACTTTTTCACCAGCTTGCGAATACATATCTGGTTTCACCATGGGTTGAATTTTGGATTGTGTTAGGTGTACTGTTTCTCCTACTATGGCTCATTCTCGTTTTGAGTTTGGGAAAGCTGATAGATGGAAAATATAGTAAAATGGACACAGCAAGTAAGAACATCAACTTGCTCCTGAAGCCACACAAATCATCTCATCGTGAACAAAGAGACCTGTCTTCGGTGAACATCACAGCCGCTCCCCTACCTGGTGGTATAGCATGGGACAGAACTGATTATGACATTTATGGTCGTGTAGAGCTGTTGAAGATTCCACACCAATTTAAGGTTTCCTTGAGTGACTTTGTTTCACCCAGCACATTTTCTGATGATTGGGACTTTGAGACTGTTAATAACATGATGGCGGACTTAGAAATGTCTTATTTACAACAAGGGGTGGTGATGGACAGAGTCTCTGAATTAAGCAGAGTACTCTCACCCAGTCAAGAGATCAGGGCTAGATCCAACACCGTTTTTTAGCTCATTGCACCATCCCAGTTTCAGAACCTGGCTGTATGCAAATTAGTCTGTCCCTGGCCCAGTGCATCATGGGAACAGGGCAGACCAGACTACAAAAGCCAATTCTTACACTGGGAAGGAAACAAGCTTCCGGGGACCGGTTTCTGCCATTTCAGGCGTCTTCGGCCCGGCTTGCTTGAATCCTGATGGTGCAATGAGCAAGGGACTCACATCTGAGTATACCCTTCCACGCTTAGGGTGGACAAAATTATTTACAACAAGGGGTGGTGATGGACAGAGTCTCTGAATTAAGCAGAGTACTCTCACCCAGTCAAGAGATCAGGGCTAGATCCAACACCGTTTTTTAGCTCATTGCACCATCCCAGTTTCAGAACCTGGCTGTATGCAAATTAGTCTGTCCCTGGCCCAGTGCATCATGGGAACAGGGCAGACCAGACTACAAAAGCCAATTCTTACACTGGGAAGGAAACAAGCTTCCGGGGACCGGTTTCTGCCATTTCAGGCGTCTTCGGCCCGGCTTGCTTGAATCCTGATGGTGCAATGAGCAAGGGACCATCACCACCTCCTTTTTGAAATTATTTTGGCCACCATGAGTGTGGAAGGGTATGCTCAGACATGAGTCCCTTGCTCATTGCACCATCAGGATTCAAGCAAGCCGGGCCGAAGACGGCTGTAATGCCAGAAACCGGTCCCCGGAAGCTTGTTTCCTTTCCAGTGAAGAATTGGCTTGGTAGTTTGGTCTGCCCTGTTCCCATGATGCACTGGGCCAGGGACAGACTAATTTGCATATAGCCAGGTTCTGAACTGGGATGGTGCAGTGAGCTAAAAAACGGTGATGGATCAAGCCCTGATCTGTTGACTGGGTAGGAGTGTTCTGATTAACTCAGATACTCTGTCCATCACCACCTCCTTTTTGAAATTATTTTGGCCACCATGAGTGTGGAAGGGTATGCTCAGACATGAGTCCCTTGCTCATTGCACCATCAGGATTCAAGCAAGCCGGGCCGAAGACGGCTGTAATGCCAGAAACCGGTCCCCGGAAGCTTGTTTCCTTTCCAGTGAAGAATTGGCTTGGTAGTTTGGTCTGCCCTGTTCCCATGATGCACTGGGCCAGGGACAGACTAATTTGCATATAGCCAGGTTCTGAACTGGGATGGTGCAGTGAGCTAAAAAACGGTGATGGATCAAGCCCTGATCTGTTGACTGGGTAGGAGTGTTCTGATTAACTCAGATACTCTGTCCATCACCACCTCCTTTTTGAAAGGACTTAGAAATGTCAGCAAAATTTACAAAACCTGAATACTTAGAAGGTTCATCAGATTATGAACACATGTATTGTTTTAATCATTATGGTCATCATTATTTGCACAAATCTGCAAACCCTAGAAATGTTTTTACTGATAATCAATGGGAACATTGTCCGACGCCACCAAAGGGAAGCTCAAAAACATTTTATGAAAAATGTCCATACTTCCCAGGTTTTAATGTCACAAATCCAGAAACATTTTACTTTAAAAATGTTAATAAGACAGGAATGAAAAGTATGTTCACTAATACTAAGCCAATTTATTCTACGGCCTTTTATGCTCAATTGACCACATTAGGTTTTGACTTTTGGAAAGACAACATTGAGACAAAAACTGTCTGGGGCACAAAAGACTGGCAGGTGCAAGGTTTAGAAGCTTTACTCAGAGCCTTCATCATCCCAGAACAAATGTTTTTAAATGACACTGTTCAACAGACATCTTGTCGTGGCCTGGCTAAGATAAAAGATTTAAACAAACCGTCCATACCTAAACCCACACCTGATAGTAATGACACTACAGATGAGGAGGTAGACGTAAAGAACAAGTTACTTACCTTCGGTAACACTTTTTCTGGTAGATACAGTATCTGCCTGTGGATTCCTCACCTTGTGAATATCCCCTTGCGTCAGCAACATTCGGAAATTCTTTTTGTAGCTTCGCGCCGATGTGAAAGACGTAACAGAGGCACGGCATCGCGCGTGACTCCGCTGACGTCACCGACACCATAATAGGCCCACGCCGGCGTGATGACATCAGTTCCGCCCTTTTTTCCGTGCCTTCGAGGCACACGGACGGACCGACAATAGTAGATATATACACAGTATACAATAGTCAAGATAACACACACAGTGTAAAGACTGCAGTAATTCAAGTAGAATAAAACACTACTTTTGAGAATAACATATATACATTAAAACATTGCCATTATCTAAGGTATAGAAGAGTGGACAACGGGGAGGCGGGTGGGCATGTGAGGAATCCACAGGCAGAGACTGTATCTACCAGAAAAAGCGTTACCGAAGGTAATTAACTTGTTCTTCTGATAGATACATCTGCCAGTGGATTCCTCACCTTGTGAATAGAGTCCCACAGCAGTCCCCACTCCCGGAGGAGGGTGTCCACTCTCCTATACCAGAAAATCCTGGAGGACAGAGCTCGCAAAGTGGCCGTCCCTCCTCACCTCGGAATCCAAGCAGTAATGCTTCGCGAAAGTGTGGAGGGAGGACCAAGTTGCCGCTCTACAAATGTCCTCTACAGGCACACCCCAAGACAAAGCAGATGTTGAAGACTTTGCCCAAGTAGAATGAGCCCTAATACCCTCTGGAGGTTCCTTACCCGCCAGGGAGTAGCAGATTTTGATGCATAGTATGATCCATCTTGAAAGTGTGCGCTTGTGTACAGCTTTTCCTTTCTTGCAGCCAGCAAATCCAACAAACAGCTGGTCATCCACCCTGAACTCTCTTGTTCTGTCCAGGTAGACGCTCACCGCCCTCTTCGGGTCCAAGCGGTAAATTCTCTCCTCCTCCTTGGAAAGGTGAGGGGGAGGATAGAAGGTAGGAAGGCTAATGGACTGCCCCAGATGGAAGGGAGTTACCACCTTGGGCAGAAAAGCAGCCCTGATCCTAAGAACCATTTGTTCAGCATGAATGGTCAAGAATGGGGGCTTCGAACTAAGAGCTTGAAGCTCACTTACCCTCCTTGCCGAGGTAATAGCAACCAGGAAGACCGTCTTAAAAGACAAAAGTCTCAAGGGACACTTGTGCAAAGGTTCGAAAGGAGAACCCATCAGGAAAGTAAGCACCAGATTTAAGTCCCATTGAGGCACAATAAAGAGGGTAGGAGGAAATGTATTTGTAAGGCCATTCAAAAATCTTAAAAGCACAGGAGATTTAAACAATGACGGCTGATTGGCAAACAGAGAAATGCCGACAGAGCCGAAAGATAACCCTTGACTGTGGCAACAGCAAACCCTTGCTGCGCCAAAGAAAGAGCAAACTGCAGAATATCAGACAAACGAGCCTTCAAAGGGTCAACAGATTTCTCTCCACACCAAGTGACAAATGTAGACCATCTGTATGAATAGATTGATTTGGTGGAGTCACGCCTGGCCGAAAGAATGACATCCACCACATCATGTGGGAGAGAAAAGGAATTCAGGTTGCCCCGTTCAATCTCCAGGCATGAAGGTGTAAGGTCTGGAGGTGGGGGTGTAGAACCTGCCCCTCCACCTGAGAGAGGAGATCTGCCCTTAAAGGGAGACGGAGCGGCGGGCACGAGGAGAGGTGGAGAAGATCTGTGTACCACACCCTTCTTTGGTCAATCCGGGGCGACCAATATGACTTGGGCCCGGTCTTGGCGAATCTTCCTCAGAACTCGAGGAATCAAGGGTATGGGAGGAAACGCGTAAAGGAGTCTTGAGTCCAAACTCAACTGAAACGCGTCCCCCAAAGCTCCCTGCATCGGATACTGGAGACTGCAGAACGACGGGCAGTGAGCATTCTCGAGAGTGGCAAACAAGTCCACTTGAGGAGTTCCCCATGTCCGAAAGACGTGACGAACCACCTTCGGATGGAGCCTCCACTCGTGGTCGGCTGAGAACTGCCGACTGAGACTGCACGAACGTTCAGAACTCCGGCCAGATGATTTGCCATCAGACAAATCTGATGGTCCTGAACCCAGGACCAGAGACGCAGAGCCTCTCTGCAGAGACACTGCGACCTTACCCCTCCCTATTTGTTGACATACCACATCGTGGTGGTGTTGTCCGTCAGGACTTGAACCGACCGACCGCGAAGGGAAGGGAGGAAGGCCTTGAGTGTCAAACGTATCGCCCGCAATTCCAGAAGGTTGATGTGAAGCAACCTTTCCTCTGGAGACCAAAGACCCTTGACCTCTAGATCCCCCAGATGAGCACCCCACCCTAGAGTGGATGCATCCGATATCACTGTGGCCACAGCTGGAGGCAGTTGAAAGGGCTTCCCTTGAGACAGGTTGCCTTCCACTCCCCACCAAGTCAGATCCGCTACAGTTTCTCTGGAGATCCTCACAGACTCCCTGAGATCCCCGTTGTGTTGATAACACTGCCTGCGGAGGCACCACTGGAGTGCCCTCATGTGCCAGCGTGCATTGTTGACCAACAGAATGCAGAAAGCCATCAGACCGAGCAGGCGAAGGACCTTCAGGACTGGAACGACCGCTCCATGGTAAAATAAAGGAAACCACTCCTGTATGTCGCGAATCCTTTGAGGAGGAGGGAATGCACGACACACAGTTGTATACAGTACCGCACCTATGAACAGGTTGCGCTGGGAGGGCACAAGGTGAGATTTGGGCACATTTATCGAAAAACCCAACCTGTACAACAACTGAGTTGTCACTTGCAGATGATGGAGCACCTTCCCTGGAGATTCTGCTTTGATCAGCCAATCGTCCAGATACGGGAATACCGATATCCCCGATCTTCTGAGATGTGCTGCCACCACAGCCATCACCTTGGTGAAGACTCGAGGCGCAGTAGTAAGACCAAACGGTAGAACCACAAACTGGTAATGTTGTGATCCTACTGTAAAACGGAGATACTTCCTGTGCGACTGCAGGATAGAGATGTGAAAAAATGTATCCTGCAAGTCTATTGACACCATCCAGTCTTCTTCCATCAGCGCCTGAAGAACCTGTGCAAGGGTGAGCATTTTGAACTTCTCCTGTTTTAGGTAAAGGTTCAAGATCCTGAGATCCAGGATTGAACGAAATCTGCCACCCTTCTTGGGTATCAGGAAATACCGGGAGTAGCATCCCTGACCCCTTTCCTGCTCTGGAACCATCTCTATCGCACCCTTTCTTAACAGTGTCTGGACTTCCTCCTGCAGGAGTAACAGGTGTTCCTGCGTGCAAAAACCTTTGCAAGGAGGGTAATTGGGAGGGAATTCCCGAAAGGGAAGAGCATACCCATTCTCTACGAGATTGAGAACCCAAAGATCTGATGTAACCGATTCCCAATCCCGTAGAAAATGGGTAAGCCGACCCCCTGCAGGACCCGCATGATCCGGAATGGCGGATCTAGGGCTGCTTTTCTGTGGCTGGGGGGTTGGAAGAGGTGGAGGAGGCTTGACGTCCTCGAGGCGAGCTCTTTGCTTACCCCTGTATGATTTATACAGCGGATTCTGCGGTTGCTGCTGCTGCTGCTGCTGTTGACCTTGACGGTAGGGACAAAAAGAAGAACGTCCAAAACCTCTATACCTTTTGGAAGATGAACCTCTAGTCTGCAGCCCCAAAGATTTGGCAGTAGCCCTACTGTCTGTCACGATTCGCTCCCTGTGTTCTCGTGTCCACCACCAGGGGGCTGAACTGTGGGACTCTCCAGTGTTCTAATATGCTACCTGACACTCCCCTGCATGCATATCTTGACTTCCAGCCATTTGGACACAATTTGGGAATTGACATCCATTCCCAATCCATGCCGGGTTTTGTGAAAGCCAGCCTGCTTAGACTCAAAGCCAGCCTACTCATGCCTGAAACTCCATTACCCAGAATTCCCTGCTCACTGCTTTGTCTCCACCCCTGCAGGCCAAGGATGGGTGGAGGAATTCAGCTCGCCTGTGGCTGGCTGCTGCTAGCCTGCTCACACCAGCTGCATGTGATTACTGTGAGCTCTTATAAGCCCCAGCTCCCTTCAGGCAAAGGTTGGTCATTGTAGCTGTTTACCGGTGAGACCAATCCTTGTTTCCAGAGTTCCCTGAGCTTTTGCTATTCTTGTTTCCAGAACTTTAATTATGCCTTGTTCTTGACCTGCTGCTGTTTTCCCAGTTCCTGAATTAGCACTGCCTGCAGTGCTACCCTGACCCCTGAGCCTTAGTATTTCTTGTTCCTGAACTGCAGCAGTTTCCCTTATCCTGAATTAGCACTGTTAGCAGTGCTACCTTGTTTCCTGAGTTCCTGAGCTATAGCTATTCCTTGTGCCTGAATTCGCACTGCCTGCAGTGCTCTTGTTTCCTGAGCTATAGTTATTCTTTGTTCCTGGGCTTAGCTATTTCTTGTTCCTGATTTGCACTGCTTGCAGTGCTCTCTTGACTCCTTGTTTCCTGAGCTCTAGCTATGTCCTGTTTCCTTGAACCAGTATTGCCTGCAGTGCTACCTTGACTCCTGAGCTCTAGTAATTTCCCTGTTCCTGAACTAGCACTGCCTGCAATGCTACCTTGACTCCTGAAGCTTTGGTTGTTCCCTCTTCCTGAACCAGCACTGTCTGCAGTGCTGCCTTGACTCCTGAGCCTTAGCTCACTTCTTGTTCCTGCCCCAGCACCGCCTTCTATGCTACTTTGCTTTCTTGATTCCTTTACCTGCACTATTCTAGTATACCCTTGTAGCCTCCCCTTCTGTATATCCATTTCCAGTCCCTGCCTTGCTTCCCATTTCCTTGGTTCCAGTTCTAGTTTGCTGCCTTTCTATTCTGCTGTTTTACTTCTGTTACCTTGTATGTTTGTTACCTGCTTTCTGCCAAGTGTGCCCTGTCATTTCCTTCCTTTCCTGTTAAGCACTCCTCCTTGCTAGCTCCTTGTCTATTGTGCTTGTGTTTAGTTCTACCCCTTTGCTGTTACTGCCTTGCGCGTTCCTGTTTGAACCGGCAGGATCCGTGGGCTCAGCTGACTACCTAGGTACTCTTGTTTACTGTGAGTTTTGTCTTTGAGTTACATTTATAACATCACTATAGGTATAAGCTCCACAGACCCTGCCTTTGCATGCATATCCTACATGTGGGTATTTGCAGTCAGTATCTGTAACAGCAATTGCGGGTAAGAAACTTACTGAGCTTCAGTCTTACCATGTGGAGCTCCTGAGTGCTTTACCCCACACACCGTTTATTGTTAATGTTGTATTATATATATGTCTTGCACGTCTGTCCCGGGTGTAGTTAGTCTGAATGCTCAATTGCCTTGTAAGTGCGCTTCCTTTCTGAGTCTTACCCATTGTGTTCACTTGTACAGGCTTCCCCTTTGGATCCCTTTTTCTCCTCTGACTCCCTGTATGATTCTGGGCAGCGCTGTACTCCTCTTCCTGTGTACGTCTTCTACCCAGTTCCCAGTCCTAGTCCAAGTCCCTGACTGTGTTCCCCACATAGTCCCGGACAGTCCCTGACACTGTCCTTAAATCTTTCCAAAGCTTTCTCAGCTTTTTTAACAAAAAGACCAACACCGTCAAAGGGCAAATCCAATAACGCAGCCTGAACGTCCGCCGAAAAGTCTGAAGACTTCAGCCAGGCAGCCCTTCTAGAGGCAACAGCAGTTCCCATAATGCGAGCAACTGAATCAGCGGTCTCTAGCCCGCTCTTAATCACCTGACGTGCAGCCGCCTGTGCATCAGCCAATACCTCATCAAAATCCTTCCTGTTATCATCAGGAATTTTAGGATCCAACAGTCGCAATGAATCCATAAGGGCATGTATGTATCTACCCATAAGGCAAGTGGCATTAGTTGATTTTAAAGCCATACTTGCTGAAGAGAAAGACTTCTTCGCAGTCTGATCCTGTTTCTTGGATTCCTTATCCCCAGGCACTTGAGGGAATGCACCCACAGTCTTTTTTGAACAGGCTGCCTGAATAACCAGACTTTCAGGCAAAGGATGCGATGATAAAAACTCAGGATCCCCAGGTGCAACTCTATACCTCCTTGCAACACTTTTAGCCGCTGCAGGAGCAGTAAGAGGCTTGCTCCAAACCTCCAAAATAGGTTCAGTTAATGCTTCATTAAAGGGAAGCAACGGTTCAATAACAGAACTTGGGGAATGGAGAACCTCAGTCAAGAGATTGGATTTATATTCCACTGTAGGCAAGGTTAAATTTAAAAGTCTTGCAGCCTTCTTCATGACCATGTGGTATGGCTTAACATCCTTTGAAGGGGCATCAGACACAGATGGCAGCTCCCATTCAGGAGAAAGTTCCAAACCACTAGCTTCTCCTAGATCTTCAAAACAGTCCTCCTGAAGCTCACCTTCTTCCATCTCAGCTTCAGCTTCTCTATATCTTTGCTCACCAATGAGGCGCTGAGCATCCCTTCTGAATCTCTCTTTCAACAGCCGCGCCGTTGGATCAGTGAACGACTCCGACGGAGCCGGTATCAACGTCGAGATCGAATCCGTATGCCCAGGGCGCTGTTCTCGAGGTCGACTCGGAGCCGGCGTAGTCGGTATCGGCGTCGACGACCTCGGCGGCACCGAGTTATCCCAAGGCGGCGTCGGAGCTGGCATAAATGGCATAAAGGGAGCTGGAGCATAGGAGTGGGGAACTCCTAAATTATACGCCAGAGGACCCATAGGACCCGAAGGTGCACCAGAGGGGTACCATGCTCTGGAATAAACACCATACATAGTGTTAAAAATGCTGTAGGGTCTTGACCTGGAGCTGGGAAAGGTGGAAGAACCCACAGACTGACCCTACAGAGGTTCCGGATTTGCCTCCTCTTCAACAAGTGGTCGTGTCATTGAACCCTCATTCAAAGGGACTTCTTCATCCTCTCGTGCCGGAGACGGCGCCTGAGACGGATTCAAAACCGGAGTCGGCGACTGAACCTGCGACTCCGAAGGCGAAGCCTCACCTTCTGGATCCAAGACCTCTGGTGATGGAGACACTACATCCTTCCCATGCTTCCTCTTAGGCGACTTCGGTCTCGAGTCCGAATCCTTACCGGAGTGATGCCGAGATTCATGCCTTCGCTTCTTATGCTTCTTTTTCGACTTCGAAGCATTACCGGATGACGACTTCGAACGCGACGCCGAGCGTGATCTTGACCTCGACCTCGCCCTTCTCGAATGGGATCTCGAAGTCTTCTTTTCCTTACTTCCTCTTAACTTCGCCATTAAAAGCTTAGTCTCCCTCTCTCGAAGAGCCTTCGGATTCATCTTCTTACACGAAGAACAGCTATCGACATCATGGTCTGAACTCAGGCACCAGATACAGTCCTCGTGCGGGTCCGTGATCGAAAATCATCTTGCCGCACTCTCTACATGGCTTGAATCCGGTCTTCTTAGTCAACGTCTTCAGTGAGACAAAGAAGCAAGAAACAGTAACAAAGTTACCAACAGCTACAGAGATTCTCCAAAACCGTTAGAGTCGACGACGCGGAAAAAAGGGAACTGATGTCATCACGCCGGCGTGGGCCTATTATGGTGTCGGTGACATCAGCGGGGTCGCGCGCGATGCCGTGCCTCTGTGACGTCGTCCACGTCGGCGCGAAGCTACAAAAAGAATTTCCGAATGTTGCTGATGCAAGGGGATATTCACAAGGTGAGGAATCAACTGGCAGATGTATCTATCAGAAATATTTTTTTACAACAGAACAGAACTAATCCTGATTGGAAAAAATGGTTAATCTGGCCCACAGACACGAATAACTGTCAAGATAGATTCCTGAACAAGACACGGAGTAGTTTCTGTCCTGTAACTCCATTTCTGTAGTAGGGGTATCTCTGTTATAGTCATAATCTAGTGAATAGTCCCGCCCATGTGCGCGGACCCCGGAGCAATCAAAAATAATCTCTTAAGGTGTCGAAAAATGCAGAAATGCACAGACACCTAAGAGAGAATTAAAGATAGATAATGCAGCCTATATACACAGGCTACACTGTCCAGTACTTCAATTAGAAATTCCACCAAAAATCCACAAACAGCAAAACCTGTCCAGATTTCCCTTGCTTTAACAGCAAAAACCCTCTGGAATGATAGAGAGGAAGACATGGACAGACAAGCCCCATGGGCTGCCATTATATGGCTCAGAACAGGATACTGTGCCTTTAAGAGAACTTTCCAGAACTTCACAGTATCCCAGAATGCACTGCAGGTCCCTTTTACTTTCAGTTCTTTTTGAAGGCGTAACACGCCAGACCTGTAGCATTCCTTACATGAATATCTCTCTCCACCGGGGAGGAGGGCGGGCGCTTATGACTATAACAGAGATACCCCTACTACAGAACTGAAGTTACAGGACAGAAACTACTCTTTTTGTAGTAGGGGATCTCTGTGTATAGTCATAATCTAGTGAATAGAATGGCAAGCCCATCCCCACACCAAAGCGGCGGTGGAGAAAAGAGAAATAACACCACTACTGTGCGAATAGATTTCGCAGCGAAGCCTGCCCAACCTGAGCGTCTGCCCTGGCATCAGAGTCCAGGCAGTAATGCTTAGCAAAGGTATGGACCGGCTTCCAAGTGGCCGCCTTGCAGATTTCTGCAATTGGAACATTACGGAGCAAAGCAGACGTGGCAGCTTTGCCCCTGGTGGAATGAGCCTTAGGTTTACCCCCTAAGGTCTTATTAGCCTTTTGGTAACACAATTATATACAGGACACAATCCACCTCGAGATGGACTGTTTAGAGGTAGCAAGACCCGTCCTGACTGATCCATAATTGATAAACAATTGGTCTAACCTACGAATATCCTTGGTTTTATCCAGATAAAATTTCAACACCCTCCTAACATCCAGGGAATGCAGGGACCTTTCCGCTGGAGAGGAAGGATTCTGAAAAAACGTAGGTAAAGTTATGGTCTGGTTAACATGAAAATCAGATATAACCTTTGGAAGAAATTTAGGGTGAGTACGCATAACAACCTTAGCAGCATGAAATACAGTATAAGGTTCTTGGTAACAACGCCTGAATTTCACTCACCCTGTGGGCTGGTGTAACGGCCACGAGGAACGCCGCCTTCCAGGACAGGTGCTGCAACGAAGCCTTATGAATAGGTTCAAAAGGCTCCTTCATCAGTCTGGACAGCACCACATTCAATTCCCATGAAGGCGAAGGATGCCGGACACGAGGGAACACTTTCTTCAAGCTTTCCAAAAAATCTTTGATCACAGGGATCTGAAAGAAGGAAGTCTGTGAAGGGCATTTCCTGTAGGCAGTCAGCGCAGCAAGATGAACCTTAATGGAATGGACATTAAGGCCAGACTGCGCCAGATGGAGAAGATAAGGAAGAATGACAAGCAACAAATGCCCGTTCTGCCCTGACCAGGCGGAGAGCATTGGACATATATTCTTTGCATGTCCTGCATATCGATTGCCTAGACTAAAATGGCTGAAACCAATTTGCAAAACATTGAACTGTCGAGGTAGCAATACAGCGTTGCTTAAACTACGTGACTTGCTCACTGCTAAATCGGTGATTTGTATAGCCAAATTTTTGGGTTGGATGTGGTTGATTCGTGTAAAGAAACTGTAAATTTCCCTTTAATTGTAAACCCCCATTTTTAACAGTAATCTAATTTTTATGCTGCATATGATTGTGCTAATTCACTTTTAAGTATTTGGGGGATCCATTGTACAACATTGTAATGCTGAAATGTTTTTTTATATATTGTGTCTTTTATGAATTTTTTATTCGAAATAAAGACTTTATGAACTTGAACTTGGAAGGATGACATCTTCCTTACATGTCGTTGGGTCAAAGTTCTTGGACTTGCACCAGATGCAAAACCTCTTCCACTTGTAAGCATAAGAAGTCCTAGTGGAAGGTCGCTTAGCCTCCTTCAGTATGTCCATGCAATCTTCAGGTAGATTCAAATGGCCATATTGCACTATCTCAGGAGCCATGCCGCCAAACTCAAAGACGAGAGGTTGGGGGTGCAACATCTGCCCCCCGAACTTCGTGAGAAGGTCCTGCCTGCACGGCAGCCGCATGTGAGGAAGGAGAGACCGGTGAAGCAGGTCCGTGAACCACCACTGCCTGGGCCATTCCGGGGCAATCGGGATCATCCGCGCCCTGTACTGGGACAGTTTGATGAGCACCGCCGGAATCAGGGGAATGGGTGGAAAAGCGTACAGAAAGCTGTTCGACCAGTTGATCCATAGCGCATTCCCCAGCGTCCCTGGCTGGTAGTACATGGAGGCGAAGTCTCTGCATTTGCTGTTTTCGGAGGTGGCGAACAGATTTACGTCTGGAGTCCCCCACCTGGCGAAGACTTCTCCTAGTACTTCGTCGTTTATGACCCATTCGTGGTTTTCCTGAATCAGCCTGCTCAGTGCGTCTGCCTGAACATTCTGCACACCTGGTAGATGGGTAGCCGTTATCGTCAGTCCTCTGGCCAGAAGCCAGTGCCAGATCGCCTGCGCCTCCTGCGACAGAGTGCGCGATCTCGACCCCCCCTGCTTGTTGAGGTAGTACATCGTGGTCGTATTGTCCGTCTGAACAAGCAGAGAGTTGCTCCGGAAGGACGGATGAAAGGCCTTCAGTGCCAAGTGAACAGCTCTGAGTTCCAGGAAATTGATGTGGTACGTGGACTCCGTCGGGGACCACGTCCCTTGAATCTGTAAGTCTCCGGATTGCGCCCCCCAGCCGTGGAGCGATGCATCCGTCACGATAGTCTGCGTGGGAATGTCCTTGTGGAAGGGAACCCCTCTGAGGAGATTCTCCGCTGAACACCACCACTTCAGAGAGTGAAGAGCATGCAGAGACAGTCGTATCTTGTCGTCCCACGATCCTTTCCTCTGATCCCACTGATCCTCCAAGCACTCCTGCAATGGTCTCATGTGCAGTCGTGCGTGAGGAAGATACAAGAGGCCATCGACCCCAGTAGAGAATACACCGTCCTCACTGTTGTAGATGGAGCGGTCATAAGAGCCTGAGCCTTCCGAAGGAGTGATATCGTCTCTCCTCCGAAGGAGACACGCTTGCTGACAGCGTATTGATGGAGGCTCCCAAGTACTGTATGCACTGGACCGGAGTCGGGACCGACTTGGACATGTTGATGTGCAACCCCAGCTAGTTCAAGAGAACGCACGTGTGAGAAGTTGGCCTGATGTGCAGTGCTCACTATTCTAGTGATCACTATATATCAGTCCAAACAACCCTTATTGATGATTGGTTGTAAGTCAACCTTATAGACCAGCTATCCTAGTAGCATGGATACGAGTAGTCTAAGGCTAAGACTCTAGAGGGCGTGTTAAGCCAGCTGTTTTACCATCACATTACCCCTTGAACACCCAGTGAAAGGACACCACGCAAGTTGTTATGAAAATAAACAGTGTATTTATTTATAACAAGACTACCCTGGCTCTTTATGAGACAGGGAGCTAAGCACACAACAAAACTCTTATAAAAATACTGTAAGTCGCACAATTTACACAAATGCCCGAGGGGCACGAAAAACCATATACTCTAAAAGTGGAATGCGAATTACTAGCAGGTAAGTAACAATTCTCAGAGGCTTTAGAAACGCTAGGCCTACAATACTAAACACTCAGGTTAGGAGCAGGAGGCCTAGGGACACCACGTGCAGAGTGGGAACTCTCACGCGTAAGGCGGGAAAAAGCCTATGGAAGCTAGAACTCACAAAGTTACTGTTCTCGGGCGAACCCGACTAGGTAGGTCGAAAACGACAGTGGATCTGGACCCTTGGATAGTGAGGCTATGCTGGGGCACCGAAATGCCGAAGTTACCTAGCCCAGGGGCTGCGGCTGCATAGGTCTGAAAAGACGTCGGGATTCCTCGTTGACGAACCAGGAGCCTGAAGAAGAAGTTGCTGGCAGGCGGCCAGTGAAGAAAAGTTCGAAGAGATCCAAGCCTGGATCAGGGAAGAAGAAACCTGAAAGCAGAGGGGACCAAGTTCTTGAATCACTAGCCAGTGATTAAGTGGGCACCAGGATGGCACCGGGCGAAGTCACCGCAGTCAGGTGAGTGGGCGCTGCTGGGCTCTGTAGTCTCACGGACCAGGAGGCGTTGTCGGCGACCAGGATGGAGGTACGAGCTGTCCCACGATGGATGATGCTCTCGACGTCGCTGGACCCAGGATTGGGGCAACAAGTCTTGGCAAATTCAAGCCCACGCGGTGGACCTAAAATGGCGTCTGGAGTGGACCAGGAGGGTCCGGGGTGCTCCTCTTTTGGAAGGGAGCAAGGGCCAGTCTGGAGCAACCAGACCAGCAGTAGTGATGTCGTCGGGCGTCGTCAGGAAGGCCACAAGCCAGCGGGCTAGTAGCCAAACAACGCGGTGAGCAGCAAAAAGCAGAAGGGCCCCACGCAGATCGTGGAGATGCTGGGAGGCTGGACTTCGGTGCTGGAGCTGCTCAGGGTCGGGGCTTCTCGGTCCCCAAAGCACTCACCAGAGGATCCCTCGGCGGTCGTGCTGGAAAGAAGTCGTGCAGTCTTGAAGATGGCCGGTCCCTCGAGGTCTCGTCGCACCCACGGTTCTCAGCTTGGCTGTAGAGGTGGGTAGAGGTCAGAGGTGCCAGGGAAGCCGGTTCTCGTCGAGCTGGGCAGTCGGATTCCGGAGGAAGGACTTACAGCAGACCGCAGTGTTCTTAAGATGGTGCCTGCGGATGCAGGGTGACTACTCCTTAGCCACAAGGGAGAATCTTGAAGAAGAAATCTTGATGTCCTTTCGTAGAAAGTCGTGTCTTGATTCCAAAGATGATCTAATTTGGAAGGGGGCCTGCTCCTACCTTTATCTGGGAAAAGGGGGCTGGCACGCGACTAAGTCCTGCCCTATGGGTGGGACCAGGAGGGGGGTGGTTACACCCCTCTCCTTTGGCGGGCTTTCCCCAGGCCAGGGGCTGGAGTGCCCCTGGAACTGGTTTCAGCCGGCCTATGCACAGTGAGCACCGGGGTGCCACTTGCAGTCACCTTCCTCTGTAGCCCTGCCTACCTGGAATACACAAAACCCTGTCTGGGACGGTGCTGGCACCGCCCCTGGCAGGAAACCCAATGCTAACCCCGTCGCCAGAATTGGCGAGGGGTTAGTATTCCAATTCGTATGACACCTTACTCGACATGTTTTGATAAAGCGATACCAGAGTTGGCATATAACCGCGAGGATTATAATGCACTTAAGAGTATATGGTATGCGATATCATGGAAACGGCTAAGGGATGGATCCCGAAAGCCGCAGACAGGCTCAGCTCATGCCAGAGCACCATCTCACACGATTCCAAGCACTCTGCCTTCAGGATTGTTAAGGCCTGCCATAGGAGTGACTGATAGGAGATCTGTGTGTCCATTTTTAGGGTTAGATATAGGTATACTATATCTAAAGCAAAGGGTGATTACACCACCTTGCCCCAGCTGTCGTGCAGCCAGTTGTGTCAGTTTAGTTAGTCAGCCCAGGGGTGGCACAATACATGCTTCAGCCCCTGGGAGACTTCTGGGTGCACCTCAGCCCTGGGTACAGGGATTTAGAGAGGGCCCAGTGCCAATTCAGTACCTGAGTACAATTTGGATAGAGAGAACAGCTAGGCTGTGGGTCTGATTAGCAGGCCCACAGCCAGGGAAAGTCGTAAACCAGTGCAGCAAAAAGCAAAAATCTGGGTGATCATAGGATTGCAGACCCTACTCTCCTACAGCACGTCTTCTGGAAGTGCGCTTGAGCTTCCGAGAAGGAGGAGGCCTTGATCAACCAATCGTCCAGGTACGGGTAGACAAACACCTTGTTCTTCCTTAGGTGTGCGGCTACCACTGCCATGCAATTCGAGAATGTTCTGGGCGCAGACTTCAATCCGAATGGCAGTACTGTGTACTAATAATGATTGGCGCCGACTTGGAAATCGCAGGAACTTCCTGTGTTTGTGTGCAATGGGCACATGGAAGTACGCATCCTGTAGGTCTATAGCACACAGCCAATCTCCCTGTTGCAGCTGAGGGTAAATCTGATGCCACGACATCATGCAAAACTTCTCCCTGCGAATCCATTTGTTAGCCTGTCGCAAATCCAGAATGGGCCTGAACTCGTTCTTGTCCTTCTTGCAAACCAGGAAGAACCGGGACTACAGACCTCTTCCTTTTTTGAGACAGAGGTACATCTTCTATCGCCCTTTTCCTTAACAGGATATCGGCACTCGCCTGGAGCTCGCGCAGCTGAAACTGCGAGCTGACCGGAGGAATTGATGGAGGCGGGCTGGTGAACCGAAGACTGTATCCATTGCAAACAATATTCAGCACCCACTTGTCCTGAGTAATGTTTCTCCACTCTGCCAGAAAAAATTGAACGTTTCCCCCCACCGGAGCGGGTAACGGATGTAGGGGAAGTAACCGCTCAGGGTCGAGACCCAGCCGGGCCTTTGTTCGCTGTAGAGGACTGCTGGCCTCCTTTACCCTTCTGGCGCTTCTGGAAGGGCCTCCGGAACTGCTGCTGTTGTTGCTGCTGCTGTCCCGAAGCCTGTCCTCGCCCTCTGCCCTGTGCCCCGAACTGTCTCTGGAACGGGGGCGGTAGGCCTTCTTTTCTTTGGGCTTCTCCAAGCCCTCAGCCGTCAGGGTCTCGGCCTCCGCTTTCATGCGGGCCATCCCATCGTCCGCATGCTTGCCGAACAGGGTTTCCCCCGAGAAGGGCAGATTGGCCACCCGCTGCTGGGCCTCCGGCTTGAGTGATGTGAGCCTGAGCCAAGCATGGCGCCACTGGTTGATCCCATGACAGTACCCATGGGCCGCCAAAAGAGAGACATCAGCAGCCGCGCTGATGACCTGGTTCGAAACCAGCATCCCCTCCTTCAGGATCTCCTGGAAATCCTCCTCCTTATCTCGTGGCAGGAGTTCCGTGAACTGCTGAAGGGATTCCCACAGGGCACGATCATACCGCCCAGGCAAAGCTAGAGGCCCTCATGGTCGTAGATGCCGTCCCCCAGGCCTTCCTGCCAGCTGAGTTGATCCATCGGCTCTCCTTATCAGGAGGCACGGTAGAAGACGGGGAGGTAGAATGTTGTTTTCTGCATGTCGTCACTATAACGGAGTCCGGAATCGGGTCTATCCGCAGAAAAGCCGGGTCAGAATTCGGGGCCCTGTACTTCTTAAGAAGCCGGGATGGAGCGGCTTTCGTCACTGCAGGCGTGAGGAACAGCTCCTCCGCAGGCTCTATCAATCCTGGTACGAGCGGTAGTAAAGGACGAGACAAATGCTTCTTATGAAGCGTCTCAAAAATCACGGACGTCGTAGGTGTTGGAGCCGGGACTGTGATTCCCAATTTTGCTGCACCCCTCAGGAGACTCTCTCGTCCCCGGGGATCCGACAAAGTCGGGGAGTAGGTACTGGTCCTGGAAAAGTCCGTGCGGGACCGTGATCCGCGCCTCCTGTGGCGCCGTCTTGACCTTGTGGAGGATCTGTGACGACTGCGCAATCTCCCCCTCCGTCCGGAGCATGATCGCGACCTCCGTGGCTTCGGTCGCCCCGCCGGTTCCACTGGGGCGGGCGACTTTGGCTTGGCTGGGGCCCTCGGCCGAGGGGTCCCCTTAGTAGGAGTCGGATATCGTGGCAGTGAAACTGTACTCAGAGGAATCGGGGGAGGTTTGTCAGCCGGCAGCTGATGTTGAGGTTGAGGCTGAGGTTGAGGTGGAAGTGGTGGAAGTGGAGGAGGGGTGGGAGCCCGCGGAGGAAATCCTCTCGGTAACGGAGGAGGAGGAGGAGGCGTAACTGGCTTTGGCCTAGCAGGGGTATACACTACGGAGTACACCGAGCCCGGCGACCCGCCTTCCTTACTAGGCTGGGACTTTGGAGAGTCTCCCATAGGCACTTGACGCCTGCCAGACTGACTCCTGGCGCCAGAACTCCTTCTGCGCCTTCTTGGCGTCGAAGAACAGTGACCCGACGGCGAGCGTCGGCCCCTCGACGGCGAGCTTCGTCTCCTTGACAGCGAGCGCCTATCCCTCGACGGCGAATACCTTCGCCTCAACGGCGACCTTCTTCGCCTCAACGGCGACCTCCTACGCCTCGACGGCGACCTCCTGTGCCTCGACGGCGATCTTCTCCTCGACGTCAAGGATCCCCTCGACGACGACCTTCTCCTCTTCGTCGACGGTGAACGTCGGTGTCGCCGTGACGGCGAGCGCCGACGCCGGGTCACCTCTCGACGTAGAGTATTCGCCGACGACGCCGACGACGAGATTGTCACTGGGGACCTCGACGGTGGTCTGTTCAGTTCCCTCGACGCCGAGCGTCGATGTCGCTTCGACTCAGAGCCCTGGGGAGACGGGGAACAGACTGCAGTCATCCCTCTCGACGCCGTAGTCGGTGCAATCAACGCAGGCGGAGAATGGGGACGTTTGCTGGTCTTCCTCCCCCTGGGGAGCCCCCCAGAGGCCTCAGCATGGGCAGAGGAAGACCCTCCAGACCCACCTTGTGCCTTCAGTCTTCTGTCTTCGAGGCCCTGAAGCCTGATCTTCATCCTATCCCTCAGGGTCCTGCTAGAGAAACCCTGGCAGATGTCACACTCCTCTGGGACATGAGATGAAGGAAGGCAGATGATACACACCTAGTGTGGGTCCGACTTGGCCTTCTTCCTGGAGCACTCAGGGCATTTGTCGAATAATGCAGGCATATTGACCTTAAAGAGTGCACCAAAACACACACCAGGAAGAAAAAGCCCCAAAGTACTTCAGAAAAGTACTCAATATGTGAAAAAAGTGAAAAAATCACCAATAAACCCTTGAAAAGGGAGAGCTCAATGCTCCAGGGTCCTGCTTGCAGGAGCCGGAAAAAATAACTGAAAGTAATAAGGACCTGCAGTGCATTCTGGGATACTGTGAAGTTCTGGAAAGTTCTCTTAAAGGCACAGTATCCTGTTCTGAGCCACATAATGGCAGCCTATTGGGCTTGTCTGTCCATGTCTTCCTTTCTATCATTCCAGAGGGTTTTTGCTGTTAAAGCAAGGGAAATCTGGACAGGCTTTGCTGTTTGTATCATGACATTGTTTACATAAGCAGGTTACATTTGTAGTTAAGTGATTCGCAATATAGATACATAATCAAACATGATCATTTAGACAGTGCATCAATTCTTAAGACAGTAGACACATTATATGGATCTCGTCTAGGTATACACGCTCCCGAAAACAGTGCAGGGCTACCCCTCACCGTCTTCATCTTCCGAACTATCGAGATCTTCTTCTGGCAACATTTCACATAAGTCCCCTCTAAAGGTGTTCCAAGGAGCCCATATTTTGTTCCACTTACGTGGGCTTCCCCTGGTTTCATAGACTGTGCTCTCCGTTACCATGACTAGGTCCATATTCCTACACCACAACGCTAATGTAGGGGGGTCAGCCACGCCCCACCTCTGCGCTATGTCTCTTTTTGCTACCATGAGGCCAAGTGTAACCCATGTTTGTCCATAGCGAGTGACCTGACGCCAATAGTCTACTATAACCGGGCAGTCCCACAGGGTATGGAAAAGTGTACCTTCCTCTCCACATCCCCTCAGGCAGAATGGGTGCGCGGCGCGATTTATTTTGTGTAAGGTGGTTCTGGTATAGTATACACAATGGACTATTTTTAATTGCACCAGCCGGAATTTGGCTGATATGCCCACCTCCTTAGGGGCCGCCAGGGCCGCCAATCAATCTGTTTCGTCCATGTCACCCACCTCCTCCATCCACTGGTTCCGGAGTTTAAGGGTAGGGTCAGGCATATTGTTGAGAATCTTTCGATACGTGAGGGATGTTGCTCGCGGCTGCATGAAGTCTGTGAGCAAACGGTCCTCCAATGGTGAGGCCTCTGGGATGTCAGTGTCTACTGGGATTGCCGCCAGTAAGGCATGCCTGATTTGTACATATCTATAAGTCTCAGTCTGACCTAAATCATATTGTTGTTGGAGTTGTGCAAAAGGGATCACCATTCCTCTCTCCCACATGTCTCCCACCGTGGAAATTCCAATATTGTCCCATTGTGTAAAGCCTTTGCTACTCCTTAGTTGTCCCAATGCTTTGGTATCCCAGAGCGGGGTGAGTTTGGTGATAGTTCCTTGCCATCCTAACTTCGCCTGAGCTTTATACCATAGTGTGACTGTACCGCCAGTATGTTGTTTGTACCTAGTTGTGTTCTGTCTGCCCGGTATGCCCGGTATGCTGGGTCGTCTTGTGGTGCATGAATCCAGTGATTGATGACTTTAAGCTGAGTTGCCCAATAATATAACTGTAGGTTTGGCAATGCAATCCCTCCATCATACCCGCTCCTATTTAATTTACTCTGGGCTATTCGTGCCGGTAGGTTGCCCCATAGTAGAGCCGAGACCTGTGTTGCTACTTGCTTAAAATATTGTGGCAGTATCAGGTATGGTGTGTTGTCAAGAGCATAGAGGAATCGCGGCAAGGCCATCATCTTGTATAGAGCCGCTCTTCCCAGCAAAGTTAGGGGTAAGGATGAGTGTTTAACGTCGCGCTTCAGTCGGTCCGGGGGGTGGGGGGGGGGCTAGAATTTTACTAAAGAAGTCTGCCGCATTTCTTGTAATATATATACCTAAATATTTAAACGAGTCTCTGGTTATCAGTACCGGGCAATCGGCTGGTAGCGACGGGTCTGGGCCCGTCTGTATGTAAAGAATCGATTTGGACCAGTTGATCGTGTATCCTGACGTTTTCCCGTGTGTATTACAGATTTCGAGAAGCTCAGGTATACTATGGTCTGGGTCGGTCAGGTATAGCAGCATGTCGTCGGCGTAAAGGGAGATGCGGTCTTCCCATCCCACCGTCCAGTTAATTCCTTTTAGTAGTGGGGTCGTCCTAATTAGGGTTGCTAACGGTTCCAACACCAGCGCAAATAGTAACGGCGACAGCGGACAGCCCTGTCGTGTCCCCCTTGCTAGTTTTATAGTATGGGAAATGTGGCAGTTGGCTGCCACTTGAGCTATCGGTTCCGTGTATAAGAGTCATATCCACGCCAGGAATTTAGGGCCAAAACCCATATGGGTGAGGACTGCGAGAAGGTACTGCCATTCTACTAAATCAAAAGCCATTTTTGCGTCTAGAGACAGTATTACTGCCGGCTCTGGCAGTGTTGGAGCCCGTGCCAGTACTCCGTGTACTCGCCTGAGGTTAAGAGCTGTGTTACGGTGTGGCATGAATCCCGATTGGTCCGGGTGTATCAGCTGGGAGAGTTGGGGCATTAACCGATTTGCCAGTACTTTTACCAAGATTTTAACTTCCGCATTCAGAAGTGATATCGGGCGGTAGGAGTTGCATGCTGTGGGGGGTTTACCCGGCTTGGGAATTGCCACTATCGTTGCTGTGCGCTGGTCTAGTGGAAGTATCGCTGTCGCTAGGCTGTCGTTATACATTGCCAGCAGCGGCTCGCTCAACGTGTCGGACATGAGCTTGTACTATTCTATGGGGATCCCATTGGGGCCCAGCGCTTTTCCTGACTGTATAGCACCTATGGCAGTGTGTAGTTCCTCTATCGTGAGATCTGCCTCTAACTCCGCGACTGCCTCGGGTGGGAGGGTACGGGTTGCTATGTGACTAAGCAAAGCGAGTACTTCGGATTCTAATATTTCTCGTTCTGGGGTGTAAACTTCTTCGAAGTGATCAGCTAGCGTATGTACTATTTCTTCTGGATGCGTCTGTAGGGTACCTGCCTGTGAGTATAGCTGTTGTATCCATCCGGGCCCTCCCTTTGTGCGATCTAGCCATGCCAACATTTTCCCCGCTTTGTCACCTATATCGTATATTTTGTGTGCCGTAGCAGTGATGTAAGTCATGGTCCGGTGCTGCAAATAGTCTCTATGGTGCTGCTGCTGCAGTTTTAGTACATGAGCCGATTCGTCGGAAGGGTCTGTCATGTGTGCTATGTGCGCCGTGTGTAAGGCGAGCTCTATCTCACCCAGTTCTTTTTGTTGGGATCGCTTATGCCCCTGTTTGTGGATTTTTGGTGGAATTTCTGGACAAAGTAGCCTGTGGATAAAGGCTGCATTATCTGTCTTTAATTCTCTCTTAGGTGTCTGTGCAGTTCTGCATTTTTCGACACCGTAAGAGATTATTTTTGATTGCTCCGGGGCGGGACTATTCACTAGATTATGACTATACACAGAGATCCCCTACTAAGAAAAAGGGTTTACAGTATCTAGGCCAGATCCAAGATATGTCCAGAGACAACATCCAGGGATAATAACAACTTACAGTGTAGGAAAACTGTGCCTTGAGTGGCTACAAAAATCCGCACTCCCAGATATAAAACAACACTTAACTTTACTTAAAGATGGCATTGATTTAAGAGACTTCTTACAAGGACCTCGTAAACCACATCATAAACGTTTCAAATATGCCGGTATATAAGCTGCTTATAATGAAGCATGGAAAGTCACGCAAATGGAAACTACAGATTGAATACGAAAAACTGATCGTATTAATTTGGAGAAAGCTCTCTCTGTAGTTGACAATGGGTTAACGACTTTGTCATCCAGAATGTATTCTTTGAACAGCATTGTATCCTCTGCCATTGACATAATGGAACAGGACTTGCCCATGTTACAACATGGACAGTCTCAACTGTGTTCTATAATGCTGCTAGGCTGGACGTTACAAAACCTTTGTTCAGGCTATGTGCCTTGGCGTTTAATGAACACCACGTCATTGTTTACTGGATTTAACCTTACAGATAAACAAATCTCTTTGGCACAGAGGGGAGCAGACTATACGGTGCTGAGCATAGAAAAACTGGAAAGATTACCATTAACTGTTTCCGAGAAACCAGCCGTGGAATGGATAACACATGGCACCATCACAATACCAGTGACGATTTTCCAGTTTCAGTATTGCTTGAAACGCATACCAGCAGGCCTGTATGAAAGGTTGGGTAAAGAATACATAAAGTCGACCTGGGATTTACCATACACACACAAATGTTGGAGTGGGGAAAAGGAGGTATTTCTTAGTGGTAAAGATAGCAAAAACACACTGAGCGGTACACTTTTATGTAAGGGTATTAATTTACATGGAGCCTGCGATGGTTCTTCAACCAACTTATCTTGCCACCTGCAGGGTTCCCCGGCAGCAGTGATGGATCCAATTTTTAGGCAGCTGTCCAATGGTAGCTACATAATGTTGAATGACCACAGCTGTTGTGGAATGATACCAGGAATAGCATATCTCGTTAGTGTGTCAGCCAGGGTCACTTTTGTATGCAAGTATTGTTTCCTAAAAGTAAGACAAACGGGGAGTCGCCGCTATGGCATTCACTGTACATCTCTTCTATACGAATTAATACTTTAAGCAGAATGAAAGCCAATCTTTTACAAAAAACTGTGCCACTGACCTCATCCAAAGAGACGTATGATCTGCAAGTTGCAAGGTCCTCTGCAAGAGATACATGCACTATTATCAACAAACTGCCCAATACATTTTGCAGAAATGTTAGGTCGTATCTTAAACATGTCAGATACCAGTGGTATGGTACATGTATTTAAGATGATTTTTTCAGGACTGTTAGCACCCTTTGAAGCAGTCCTAGGCATTTTTCCAAACTTCGTGCACCCTGTGTTCGGCCGCCTGCCTCTCATTTTGTGACTCGTAGCAGGGATACTATTTTTGTTCTTTCTGCTCCGATATGGCAAGTCCAGTCACCAGCGATACCCGGATTACCATGGAGAACACTCTTCTGCCAATGCAGTATCATGAGCGCATAACACAGATTCTTGGCTTAGCTCGTTTGAGAGAACTGAATACCACGTGGTTCCTATCGTTCAGACCAATCTGGCAAGATTGTATCTTACCTGCTCTACGATGCCTGCTTTGTGGAGAGGAATGCGTGTTGGATATTTGTCTGACACTTCCATCAGCACTGCCAACGGATGTTGACGCTTTGCTTGGTTCGGTAACGTCTCATGCATTGTGTTGTCCCCAGCGACTTCCAATCCTGATGATGGCATTCATTGAGATCTCACCAGCAATTCTAGCTGAAGGTGAGATACGTGGACCACCAGGCACACAAGTACCATCTACTGCGAACATTGCTAATGCGACTGACGCTGATGGCGATGCTTCTCATATGTGTACGATTGATCTACTTAATTAAGTGGTTCAACTTTCACCTACTGTGGTAGACAATTTCTTTGCCAGCTTAGGAGATTTAATGTTTTCTCCTGACACCGAGAATAACTTTTGAAATTAGCACACAGCGTTCTACGAACTCTGAATTCGACCTTCGCTTTTTCAAAACAAAACTTCTAACTTTGGAACTGTATTTTTCTACGATTTGATTTGACTTTTTTCCAAAATTGAAATTTTTTTCTTTTTTTACTGGCACAAAGTAATCTGCTTGAAGTAGAACTATTCTAAGAGAACAAGAATTCTTTGAATACTTCCTAAAGACAAAATAACCTTATCCAGAAAACAAAACAGTTTATATATTCTGCTATGGGATGGTCTCGAACTTTTTATTCTGTATTTAAGAGCCATTTCATAAATGTAATTTTCATGATTCATTCGGTTAGCATTGCCAATATCATACTATATGCTAAAAATGTAATCATTGCTTTCAAATGCGTACAATACAAATGCTCATTTTCGTGTACAACCATTTCAAATGCATTTTATGTATTTTTGGGTGGGATTGGAAACACATTCTTTAGATATGTTTTAGTGCTTAAATGTAGTAATGTCGAACATAATAAAGTGGAGTGGGTGTTGTATAGCATTTTAGGACCCTAGTGTAATTTTCCCGATTCATGCCCTTATATAAGTATAAATCAGCTTGTCCTTATATAGGTATAGAAGTCATAACCATATTTAGATATAGCCCATGCAGTCCAAATACAGGCATGGCTACTTCCACTAGTTCCAAAAAGCCACAACGATTTCTTGGAAAACTCGGCTTCAGCAGTCAGGGACTTCCCCTTGCTTGAATATTGATTTATCCAAGAACTCATGGAGGTTTCTAAGAACTTCGACTCTTTGATGAAGTTAGTATGTCCAACTTTACGTCAAACTCGGCACCTTCAAGGTAAAAATATGCCCACACTTGCCATAGCAAACACACAGTGCTTTGGAGCAGTTCGACTATCTACTTGCCCGACGCAGCTCGCTACAGCAAGTGCTGAAGGAAGCTGACCCTCCAGCAGACGCACTGAGAGAGACACTGTCTTTTCTCTTGCCGAGAAATCCAGCTCCAGTGTTTCCAAGCTCCCCTTACGGGGTGTTGGGAAATTGAGTCCGGAGACAGAGAGATACCAGACCTCTTTCATTCTAAACCAAGGTACGGAGCTGATTAGACCCTAAGAGAAATCTTGGATAGATTCTTGGCAAAAGAATACTAAACTTATGCTACACCACACTTACTTCTTCCCTCGTACTAGACTTAGGTTAGGTACATCGGGGTAGGCGTATTTTAGAAGCACCAGTTGAGTACTTTTAGTCTTTATTTATTTATGTAGGTATTTTATGGCTTAGAAACCATACCATGCTTTTACAGTATTATTTTATAATACTCTTCTTGCTGTACGCATTATACTTTACAGCCAGTATTACGATTGTAGCAGTTCATTTCTTCTGCATGAGAAAGAAAACTGTTCAATAAATACTTTTATTGAAAACGCCAGTCTCTCTATTTCTCTGCACCTCTGATGAAACGAAGCATGCACGATTGACTGAGTGAAATACCTATCTATGTTTCCACGACTCTGAAGATACGTTTTATCTTGGGGAAACAAAGTTGTCATGTTTATGCGGTTGACAGAAACGAATCCCTTCTTGTTCATTCGAGAAAGTTTCTAGTGACCTCTGAGCTAGCTGGCACTCACAATTAAGTTGAATATATTCGATAGAGACCTAGTACGTCACATCTGTAGGATATATTATTCCAAAGCACAGAGCCTATTGGGAATATAGGAACTACACTACACTATAGAGAAGGGATCTGATATTGCACCGGCCACTCTAACCGAGGCCGAGAAGTCAGTATATAATAGTCTTTTATAGGACTTGAGTCAAGTAGGTCCATCCCACCGAGTCAAATGCTCTATCTATGTCGGCCAACAACAAAGCCGCCGGACCCCACCAAGTGATCAATTGCCGCTACTGCATTGTGTGCCTGTTGAATATCGTGACAGGTCGCCAGATGGGGCATAAAGCCTGCCCTATCTGGGTGAACCAGTTCCAAATATAGGGGAGGATACGCTTGGCCAAAGCTTTGGCCAATAATTTGGCCTCTATGTTCAGCAAAGAAATAGGGCTATACGAAGAGTGCTGATCTGGAGGTCGGCCAGGTTTGGGGAATACCACGATTTCAGCATGTCGCCAGTGCAGCGGGAGTCTCCCCTCCTCGAGGACCACGTGTATCACTTCTAAATAATAAGGATGGAATTGAGATGAGAACCATTTATAAAACTCACACGGGAAGCTGTTTGGGCCTGGTACCTTCCCGGAGTGCAAGTCACTCAGGGCAGCACTCAGCTCCTCAACGGTCAGCGGGGCTTCAAGATCCGCCTGTGCCACGTCTGAAATGGCCTTAGGGGGTAAATCGTCACCATATTGGTGAATCGTAACACCAAACATATTGCGCGGGGGATCTCAGATCATTCCCCAGTGTGTGTCCCTCTTAGGGGTCAGGTTGTTAATAGAGCGGCATTTCCGAGGATTGATGCTTGGCGCCTCAGGGACCCAACATTGGAGTGAAAGCTCCGGGAAGGCTCGAAACGATATTTTGCAGAAACCCAGGGGTCTGTGGAGTCACATATCACAATGTGAGAGGCCTATAAAATGGTGTTGAGGTGCCTGGCACAGGCGCTCATTGGCGCACAGAAAAAAGAGGAATCCCTGCAAATCCGAAGGTTAGAGTTTGAGATTGAGCAGCTTGAGGGCGATTGCGCGACAGCCTCATCTGTGGAGCTACGACACAGACTGATGCTGAAGCTGAGGGACCTTGGGGCCCTTGTAGAAGGCGAGGCGCGGGCGTATGCACTGGCCCCGCAGCACATGTTATATGATGTTGGCGATAAGGCAATGAAACCCCTGGCATGGCTGGAATGCCATGACAGAGATCGCTCGTGGGTAACTGAGATACAGGACGCTTCTGGGTGGCTACATTCGACCAGCATGAGAATAGCAGAGGCTGTTGAGACACACTTTGAGCGGGTATACTCTCCAGTGTGCACAAGGACGGAGGATGATTGTGCAGACTTTCTGCGGGACTTCGCTCTACCCACGTTGTCCTCCGAGGCATGTGAACGGCTAGAGGCAGATCTCACAGATGAAGAGCTCAGTAATGCTCTGGGCTCCCTCCTGTCCGGGAAAGTGTTGGGACCCAATGGGCTCCCGATTGAGATCTATAAAAGACAGGCGTCGATTGTCCTAGCTCCGCTTCTTAAGATGCTCACGGAGATGCGTGATACTGGGAGGCTCCCTCCTGATCAGAGGGAGGCAATGATTGTAGTGATGCACAAAGAGGGAAAGCCGGCGGATCAGTGTCATTCCTATCGTCCTATTTCCCTCCTCAATGTGGAGGCCAAGGTCCTTGCTAAAGTCTTGGCGGACAGGTTAGTGTCGGTTATCACAGAACTGGTGCACGTTGACCAGTCCGGTATTATGCCCCATAGGAGCACCCACCATAATCTACAACGACTGAATGGTGTTCTACATTTAACGAGGGGGTGGGGAGTACGCAGACGGCCCTGATGGCATTGGACGCCTCAATGGCCTTCAATAGTATTGAGTGGCCCTACTTGTTTATGGTTCTCCAGAGGCTGGCTTTTGTCCGACTTTCTGCAGTTGGGTTAGGCTCCCGTACGAAGGACCCACAGCCCGAGTACGTGTCAACGGGGCGATATCCAGATCCTTCCCCTTGCGCACAGGGCCAGGCAGGGCTGCCCCCTGTCTCCTCTCCTTTTTGCCCTCGCATTGGAACCCCTGGCTCATTGGATCAGGAGGGATCTCGAGATCTGGGGCATTTTGGTTGGGAAGGGCGTATCTCTATGTATGCCGACAACATCGCTCTGTATCTGGCGAGACCATATCACTCAATGGCCCAAGTGCTGCATATTTTCGAACTGTTTGGCAGCTATTCCGGTTATAATATTAACTGGTCGAAATCCGTGATTTTTCCCCTGTCGCCCCCCCAAGAACTCCGTCTCAATGTTCGGCCCCGGTGGTATTGCGAGGGCTTCAAATACCTGGGCATCTATGTTACACGGGACAGGAAGGTGTTCCTTGATAGGAATCTTGAGCCCCAACTGAGTCGCCTGGGTGCAGACGTGGGTCATAAGTGCTCCCTTCCACTCTCCCTCATAGGTACGGCAGCACTGTTTAAAATGCTGACATTACCGAGACTCCTGTACATTCTGCAGAATACACTGCACCATGTCCCCCTGGGCACGAATAGCGCAGGCAGTCCGAACCTTGTTGTGGGAAGGAGGGTCCCCAAGGATTGCGTACACAGGGGAGTGTACAATGGTGGCCTGGCGATACCAGATGTAAAGTTATACTACTGGGCTACGCAGCTCCAGGTGGTAAATGATTGGGTCGATGTGGACAGTAGGGAGCCAGCATACAGGGTCGATAGGACTGTTATGCCCAGTGGGAACTGTGAGCCTCTCCTGTATGCCCGGAGGTAGCGTCCGGGTGGCCTGAACACACCAAGGTGGTACTGCAGTGTTAGAGGGAGGCAGATAAACTTTTGGGGTGGGCGGGAAAACTGACTGGTAGAACCCCGTTGTGGCTGGGTGACCAACTGTGGGAGGTGACAGCTCTAACTGTCTTCAGGGGGTGGAAACTGATTGGGATCGACTACCTTGAGGACGTTTGGAAAGGGGACTCCACTCGCTCCTTTGAGTATCCAAAAAGAGTACAACCTCCACCACTCACAGCGATATAATCATGTTGGACTCTTACATGCCCTAAGAACACATATAGAAAGTGGCTTGCCTCTTCCTGACTACTCCCCGCTGAAGGATAGGCTGTTGCTGGACCCTATCGCAGAGAAACCGGCGTTCACGATTTATCGCAAACTCAAACAATATACCTGACCCCCTAGTCACACTTAGAGAAGCTTGGGCCAGGGACCTTGGTATCATAGACGAGGAGGACTGGAAGGATGCATTGCAGAGCCCTAGAAAGAATGCAATCCGTTCACCTTTTAGGCTAGTGCAGTTAAAGATCCTACACCACACGTATTATCCCCGCACACACTTGTGTGCATGGGGCCGGGTTCAGACTGCGCTATGCGTTAGGGGATGCCAACAAGAGGGCACATTCTTCCATATCCTATGGGAATGTCCGGAGATAATCACTTCTGGAGGAGGGTCACTGATACATTGTCTGAGGTGATGGGGAAACGGTCCCGATGGAGCTGAAGTGGCTCTTGCTGATGATTAAAGGAGACACTGCTTGGTCTAGATGTATAGAAATATGGTTGGTCCTGGCTGCAGGAATTGCAAAGCGCAATATTACAAGGGGATGGGGGCGCCGACACCCCTACAGCTGGAGGGCTGGAAGAGGGACCTGGACTGGTGCCAAAGGGCCGAAGAAACCGTGTACAAAAGTAGGGTGTGTGCAAAAAAATGGAAAAAAGTTTGGGCGTCATGGCAGAACTACAGAGGGTTTAGAGGTGCCACGTAGTGGTTGATGGGATGGGGATTGTTGATTGTTCTGGTTGCTCCCTCAGGATTGTGCTACTGCTGACTGTAGTGATATCTCCAAATATCGACTCTTGCTACTTCTTTGTGATATATGGTCTCATGAGCATGGTTAATAAAAAGATTAAAAACAAAAACAAAAAAAGATATTTGTGAATCAAGGGTTCCGACAGGGCGTTAATAGGGGCATAGAGCGCTCCATAATAAGTCGCAAAACTAGAAGCAAATTGTGTAGCATCTGAGAGTGTTCGCCCATCATTGCCGAGAATACCCGGTATGCTTACCGGACGGAGAGCAAGCTCGCACAAACGGTGCAGAAGGGAACTTTATTTATCGCCCCATTGATAAATTCTACTGCGGGAAGCCAGCCAAGCCTTCCTGGCCTCATCAAGCAGCGTGTCAGCATACATTTGTTGCAGAAGAAGCAGTTGGCGACTAGTCTGCCCGCCGTCCACACCTCTACAACTCCGCTCCAATTCCAGGAGCTCGGCCTCAATCCGAAGAAAAGTCTCCCGGCATTTCTTCCGTTGAGCGGCACAATACGCAACATCCGCCCCCCTAATGGTGGGCTTCATAGCCTCCCAAATAGTTACTGCGGAACTCACTGTGCCCAGATTATCGGCAAAATAATCCATAATTGTCTGACATATGTGGGATTTATATTGCGAGTCCTGGAGATGCCACAGTGACAAACGCCATTGAAAGGGGGGGGGGGGGGGGGGACGACGAACGAATTACCCCCAGGCGCAAAGTCAGGATCACCGGAGAGTGAGCCGATAAACCCCTAGGCATGTATCTGTCGCAATGATTCGAGAATAGTATGTGTTTGGTATAAAGATATAATCTAGCCTGGAGAAAAAGTTGTGGGCTGCCGATTAATATGTATAGCTTTGAGTAGTTGGGTGTAGGTGTCTCCATGTGTCTATCCATCCTATATCCGCCACCGGTGTCTGCAGTCGTGTATCCCTCAGTGTCTCTGGTGCAGCATGCGGTCTCCACCTATCTTGAGCCACATTCGCTACGTCATTCCAGTCCCCACGTACCGTATTATAGAGAGGCCCATAGGCATCCACCCCTTTGGCCCTCGTACGGGTTCTTGGTTGATAGTTGGTGTTCACTGTGACAGAACTGGGCGCTAAGTATGCAGTATCACAGTTTGCCAGACCTACCAGCTGCAGACTCTCTGCGCCTACTATGCACTAAGCCTCGAGCCTCCTCCTGGGTGGTGTTCGAGACCCCTGCCTGCGAAGTGCTCCCCTTGTGCCTCTGCCTGATGCCTGGCCCGACTCCACCTAACTGACTGACTCAACCCCCGGTAGCCCGTTATTGTGTGGGGTGACTTCTTTTCCTGGTATTGTTTTTCATTTCCTGTACTGTATTGTATTTTATTGTATTTTGTCCACTGTTCACTGCCATTCACCTGTGTGCCCTTTTGCGCAGTTTTCCCGCTTCCGTCTCCTGCCGCTGCTGCCCTGCGGCCCTGATCCCCTGCCCACAACCACTCCCGCCTCCCAGCTGCTTGTCCCTCCCCCTCCCCTACATAATGGCGGGTGCTGTGCGGTTGCGCCGCTGGCGTGGCAAACCAGTCTGCGCCAATCCACGACCAGCGCCAGGAACCCTGGTCCTTCGACCATCCATTGCTAAGATTTCACCGCCCTCCTCGCACTCAAACCCTGAAGGCCCACAAACTGCCAAAAGGCCTCACCTAGCACGACCCACGGTCAGTTCTCCTGCCTCAGCTGCCGCCAGACCTTCACCACCACCCCGAATCTCAACGCCACCGACGCCAGCAACAACAACCTCAGATGCATCCTCCTCAACGTATGCTCCGTACACGAACACGCCATAGAAATCTGGAACCTACTCGACTCTCTCTTGCCCGACATCGTCTTCTTCACAGAGACCTGGACCAATGCCGCCTCCGCCTCGACATTAACACCGCCATCCCGGATGGATACAAGATCCAGAGGAATGACTGCCGCAACCACTCAGGAGGAGGCCTCGCCATCGCCCACAAAAGCTCCCTCCGCCTCACCACCTCCAGTAAAACCTTCCCTGCAGCCGAATACCTGCATTTCCAGATCCAGACCAGCCCGAAGACCAATCTCCGTGGAACACTCCTCTACAGACCTCCCGGCCCCCGGACACCCTTCGCCACAACCATCACCGACTTCATCGCACCCCACGTCATCGCATCAATGAACTACATACTCATTGGAGAACTCAACTTTCACCTTGAGAACCCCAGTGACCCCAATTCCACCACCCTTCGTGACAACCTCTCCAACATCGGACTCAACCAACTCATACCACACACAGAGCAGGGCACACCCTCGACCCCATCTTCGCTGCAGGCAACAGTGCCCACTTCAGCCACACAACGCAACGGACTGACCACCACTGCGTCCACTTCACCGTTGACAAACCCAAGACACCCAAACCAGCAGTCCGCCAGCCACGAAGAAACAGGAGCAAGGTCACCGACGAACAACTGAACTCCACCCTCTCCGGAGGCTATCACACCCAGACATCCAACGCAAACACCGCAGCCAGAGGACTCCAAACATGGATCTCCAAATGCGCAGACAAACTTGCCCTGCTACGCAACCCCGGCAGACAACGCCCCAGAAAAGCTGCCTAGTGCACCACCGACCTCCAAGAAGCCAGGCGCACCTGCAGACGCCTGGAAAAGAACTGTAGTAACTCCAAGACAACCAATGATGACTCCACCTACAAGAAGGCCATGACAGACAACCACAACCTGATCAGAACGACCAAAAGGAACTTCATCAACAGCAAATTCCTCGCCAACTCCACCAATGAACCCTTCAGTGTCATTTAGCAATTCACCAACCCACACAGCGAAGCCACAGACAACACACCGTCCCAAGGCGTCTGCGACAAGCTGGGAACCTACTTCCACCTCAAGATCAGAACTCTCTACGACAACTTTATCGACACCACAGCCAGCCCACCACCCACCCAAGACACCAACCATCCCACCATCTCCAACTGGACACCAATCACGCACAAGGACACAGCAGAGTTTATGAAATGGATCCACTCGGGGGCCCACACTGACCCCTGCTCCCCGCACATCTACCATAGAGCGACAGACACAATCGCACCCAAACTGCAACACACCATCAACACCACCTTCAAAACAGACACCTTCCCAGATGTCTGGAAACGTGGCGACACCACCGATCTCAAAAACTACTGGCCCATCTCGCTCCTCCCCATTGTGGCTAAAGTGGCAGAGAAAACAGTCAACAGGGAAGTGATACGATTCATCGAAGAGCACGCCGTTCTCGACCCGTCCCAATTCGGATTCTGATCCAACCAAAGGACAGAGACCGCCCTACTCGCAGCCACGGATGACATAAGCACTCTCCTCGACCAAGGCCACTCCGCAGTCCTCCTTCTCCTCAACCTGTCTGCAGCCTTTGACATCGTCTCTCACCACACACTGATGGCCAGACTACACGACACAGGCATAAAAGGAACTACCCTGGACTGGATCCGCTTGTTCCTCACCGGAAGAACTAGAGGATCAGACTACTGCCATTTATCTCAGAGGCCACGGAAATCACCTGCGGAGTCCCACAGGGATCGTCAACACTCTTCAACCTCTACATGGCTCCCCTCGCACACATCGTCCGACAACACAGCCTTCACATCGTATCCTACGCAGACGACATTTCATCCTCTCCATCACCACAGACCCCACCACCGCGAAACTCAACTTCCAGAGAGGAATGCAAAAAGTCGCAGTCTGGATGACCAGCAGCTGCCTCAAACTAAACACTGAGAAGACAGAAGTCCTCATCCTTGGAACCACCCCTTCAGCGTGGAACAACACCTGGTGGCCCACCGCCCTCGGAAGCCTACCAACCCCCACAGACCACACCAAAAACCTTGGTATCGTACTCGATTGATCCCTCGGCATGAACCGTCAGGTCAACGCCGTCACCGCCAGCTGCTTCAACACCCTCCGCAAGACCTTCAAATAGATCCCCCTCCTGAGTCAAAGAAAGCGGTCACCCATGCACTCATCACCAGCAGACTGGACTAGGGTAACGCACTCTACGCCGGCATCAACAAGTTCCTACTCTGCAAACTCCAAACCATACAGAACACCGCAGCCAGACTTGTCCTCTGCATCCCCCGGAGGGAACACATCAGCCATTACCTTCGGCGACTCTGCTGGCTCCCTGTGGAGAAGAGAGTCACCTTCAAGATCCTCACTCACGCCTACAAATGCCTACACAACATCGGACTCAAATACCTCAACGACAGAATAAACTTCCACGCACCCAAAAGAAACCTGCCATCGGCCAACCTCGCACTGGCAGAAACCCTGCGCATCCACAGAGCTAAAGCAGGCGGAAGATCGTTCTCTCACACTGCAGCCAAGACCTGGAACAAGCTACCTGGAAACATCAGACTCGCCCCCTCCCCGAACACCTTCAGGAAAACTCTCAAGACCTGGCTCTTCGGCTGAACGGAGTTGCATACCCAGACACCAAGCGGCTTGAGACCCTCATGGGTGAGTAGTGCGCTAATAATTCCCTGAATGATTGATTGAGCAGCGTTTTGATCATTTGCTCTACAAATTAGTTAGAACGCAGGGAGGTGGGGCGGTGCATAGATACTGCCCAACATAATGGACTGTCCATGTAGTGTGCCAGTCACAATAATATACCTACTGTGGGGGTCAGACCACGTTTTGGCATGTATATATGGTACCTGGCTGTGAATTAGGACTGCCACCCCTCGGAAGCCTCTGGTAAACCCCGCATGAAAAATTTGAATTAAGCCAAAGTGAGCAAGACATAGCGCCTTGGTACCCATAAGATGGGTTTCCTGCAGTAAGAGGACATCAGCTACGGCACTTTTCGCTTTCGAAGGACTGCACTTCGTCTAATTTTATCTAGTGCCCCTCGTATGTTCCAACTGACTACGTGTAGCCTACCAACAGGGACCATCACAGAGCAGAGTATCTCAGAGAAGAATGGAAATTCAGCCTGTCCGAGGGCATATAGACCATATATATAAGCGAGTAAGACACAGTATTTTCAATAACACTTAAACCCAACCCCTTCCCCACCCACCCCACCCAATACCTCAAAACAGCAGAAGCACCTGTTGCGCAAGGTGCTGCACCCCGGCCCGAGCAGGATGCAGCCCCAGCCATACCCAAAGGATCCCCAAGAAACTGTCCCTAACATAGGTTGGGGGGGGCTCACGTATGCCCATGGACAGTGTCATCAGCTTAGGCATGTCATGTTGGTGATGGGTCTCGCCAAGTATCTGCTATCCGGAGACGGAGACACTCTGTGACTTAGACCGGCAACTCGAATGTGGTCTACGGGCGGGCTTCACCTTGGGCATGGTCTCTCCGGATGATGATTCTGAGTCAAACCGTAGTGGTGTATGTAGCCTTGGTCTCTGTCTCTCATCTGTCCAGGCAAAGACCTCTTCTGGAGTGTCAAAGAAATGAGAATGTGACTTGTAGACGACTCGTAATTGGGCAGGGAAGAGCAGTGCATACTGGCTTTTGATGTCACGTAGACGAGCTTTAGCAGCCGTGAAGGACTGGGGGCATTGCTGCACCAGTCGCGTATAGTCTTGAAAAATTAAGATATGATGGGACTCGAATTGAAGTTTGCCAGCCAGGCTGGCCTGTGCAAGGACAGCGTCGTGGTCATGGAAGTTCAAGAGCCTGGCAATAATAGGTTGCGGCTGGTCCCCCGGAGGAGGTTTTTGCATTAAGGCACGGTGTGCTCGTTCAATAATAAAGCACTGCAACAGAGCCGTCTGAGGGATCCAACTTGCTATCCACTTTGTGAGAAATTGCTCCATATTATTGCCCTTGCATCCTTCCGGAAAACCCATAAAGTGGAGGTTGTTTCTACGTGCTCTACCTTCGCCTTCCTCCGCCCTAATCGCTAGCCCCTTCGTAATAGATTCCAGAGAGGTCATCCGCGTTTGAAGGGACGCAACTGTATCTTCCGCGATCCTATCCACCGATTTGCTGAGATCCTGACAGAGTAGTGCAACATCTAACACCACTTCTCCAGTCTTAACTCCCAGCGCCTCACAAGACTGGGTTATCTCTGCCAGCAAAGCAGCATTATCGGGCCGGCAGGACTTTGGCTTGATGACTACGGCGCTTGCGCCCCAGGACCCGTATATCGATCCAGGGTGCTCTGTTTCTGTAGCTTGTCTCGAGTCATTTTCAATGGCGGTGACCGTGCAATGACCCAGTGGAGAAGGATAGGGCACTGCCAGGTACATTTGTATGCTTTCACAGCACCAGCAGCTTTCAAGAGGTAGGGCGTCCAAACCTCCTTTGTATTCCAAAACGGCGGGAAGACAGGCGCTAAGAAAACCCACACACAGGCCACACCAGGTCTAGCCCGGCCGCTACCGAATCCCCGCAAAGGCAGCTGCCGCTGTCCGGGCCACCGTCCGCGGCACCATGCACGACGCAGGATTCGCTTGATGCCCTGCAGGCCAACATCAAAACCGCCAGGGGTGGCGGCATCCAAACCAAGGGGACCCAACATCGGCCTCGGTTGGGTCCCAGCAAGCGGCGTCGCTGCTGCGGGCTCCAGATCTCTAGGTCGGTCCACAAGATGGCCTCCAGCCCGGGAGGGTCCATAGAGCCCGTGCCAGGCCACGTCCAGTCCTAGGATCGCGGGACCCCGAGGATGCTGTGTTGTGGGAAGCCACCGCACCAGGGTCCGCCCGCGGTGTCCGGGAATGCCACTCGGCTCAATCAGCTCCACAGAGTCAGTGGCCGAGCCCCCGCGAGCAGCGCCTCCGATCTTGCACCACCCGCGCGGGCGTGTCAGCAACGCAGCAATGGCCAGCAGCATGGCACGAGCCCCGCCTCGCCAGCCGCAGTTGGTCCCAGAGCGACACACCAACCACTCCAATGATCACCCGGTATGGAGACGGGAAGTTGGGGGTATAATGTAGAAGCTGATAAACAGGATAAATGAGGGATTTCAAGCGGCCCCACGGAGCTCGACTAAGGCGCGTCTGCCATGTTGGACCTTTTGGCCATGCCCCCTCTTAAATCCACCTTTTTAATAATCCTATAATATGGCAGATCCATCAAGGTAGTCCTCTCTCTCCTTTATTTGCCCTCTTCATCAAACCCCCGGCACAATAAAACCAACCCCTTGTAATGTTAATATTGCTTTAAAATCTATAAAATCGTGGGGGGCTACAAAATTACTGAGGAGAAAAGTATGTCTTTAGTTCAACACTACTGCTGAAGTCCTCCACCCAGCCTTGAGGGAAAATTAAAGAGCAGACCTGAAAAGGTATTTAGCGTGTTTTTATTCAGAGGAACCAACAAAAGTGTTTAAAAACTATTTTAAGTCAATGATGAGTAAGGCTACAAATATACTAGAATTATGGAATGGTTTGCCCTTGTCAATTGTAGATCGCATTGTATTAATTAAAATGTCAATTTTAGCCCTCTTTTTGTTCCTATTTTTATTCAATCCTGGATGCCTCTTTTTTTCATTTGTCAGATAGAATTTACTACCACCCTTGCAGGAAGTGACTGACGTAGCCGCCAACCAGATGGCCACTGTAGCAAATTAAGTGCTTTCTTCTGATGTTAGCCTTGGGAGGAAACCAAATGAGTACTGGGTTAAGGTGATCAGGTCCACTGGCATCCTGTGGATCCATGTTCCAGTTATCATCATAGGGTGGGGCAACATTTTCCCCATCCACCACGACCAATGTCGTCTCCATAAGGCTTCCTCCAGTCAGAGTCCGAGCCTAAGTTGGTGTGATGTCTGTATGAAACAGGGTAATCGTGACAGTAGAGGCTGTGGGACAACAAGATCTGGACATGGTGTCCGTTGAGATGATGTCGGCTCTGGGTGAGGCACAATGATGAGTTGCGCGATCGCCTCAGGCGATGTTGGAGGTGGTAGCGTTGACAACCGAGGAACAGGTGCAGATTTCTATACAAAGACAGCGCAGAGGGTGAACCCACCAGCAGTAGCCGGATTGGAATTCCTTGCAGATCCATTTGGCTCAAAGGCGCTGGAAGCATGCCAATGAAATGCAGCCTGGCCTCTTCAAATTTCTCAATCTGCTGCAACATCGCCGATGGACAGAAGAAACTTGGGGTGCATCGGGATCAGGAATGAAATCAGCTTCTCGTGGAAAAGGAGTGAGACCTTGAGGCAAGTAACGCCTTTGTACCATCTCTGGAGAAAGAGGGGAGGGGCAGGGCCCACTTCGACTTCTTCTGTAACTTCTTCGACGTACCTAGAGGAGTAAGTCGCAGAAGACAGCGAGGAGGATCTGCAATGGGAATGACTTTAGGCGAGAGAGCAGCTGTGTGTCCTCACCTTCAACCTGGAGTGAGATAGATGCAAAGCTTTCCCCCTTTTATTTGGGTGTCTTGCAACACAGAGCTTCATATCTTGCTCTCCTGCAGACAAGCTCACCCTTTCAGGTGGTTCTTGGCATACCTGGAGCCGGGACACAATGAGACTGCAGACTAAGAAGTGCAAAAAGATAAAAACAAGCAACAGGTCCTTTCCATCTATGCACCATAGCTCTGGAACAACATCCTAGAGTACTCATCAAGACTGTCTCAATGCTGCTCCGATTTCGAAAAAAAGTTGAAGGCTCACAACTTTAAAGAACATTATATCTGAATGAATTAACCATTCACAACTCAGCTTCCTCTTCTATTACACACAATTTTAAGGTTAACTTTGACCATGTAAAAGCACTACACTGCCTTTTGGCTAGGTTTTCAACATAGAAATACCATATACATAAGTACATAGAGGAAGGCATTTAATGGAATTTGTGTAAACTGGTATTTCAGAATGAATATCCAAAAATTCCAAAGACATGATCAAGGCATGGAAATATGTTTTATTGCAAACTGATTTATTGCTCTAGTGACTGGTATTTGTTGCTTTTGTTGTTCTCTAGGAGTGATGTCAGTGAAGAACAAGTTACTTACCTTCGGTAACGATATATCTGTAAGAAACAGTAGTTAGTATTAGATTCCTTACCTTAGAATATCCCCAGGCGTCAGTCTGGATCCGGAAACTTTTGCGTAGCAGTACCCCTGCGCGTCGGTAGGCGTCGTCTGCAGGCGTCCCCTGCGGCTCCGCGTCCGTCGTCGTGCGCCGTGATGACGTCGCTGGAGTATATAGACGCCGCCTCCGCGCGCTGACGTCAGTTCTTTGCACACAGCTTTTCCGCGCCAGAACACGCAGAGCCATGTGAGAACCAACACTGGTGCCATTAGAAACTAGGGCCCTGAAAGGGATGTCCTTAACCCTAGGTATCAGTTCGCAGAACGGGGAGGATGGGTGGGGCGGTAAGGAATCTAATACTAACTACTGTTTCTTACAGATATATCGTTACCGAAGGTAAGTAACTTGTTCATCTGAAAGAAACAGGTTAGTATTAGATTCCTTACCTTAGAATAGATACCCCAGCAATACCAACCCCGGTGGTGGGTCTGCGAACCAATACAATCCTACACCAGAAAGTCCTGGAGGACCGAACGGCCAAAGAAGCCATCCCTCCGGACTTGACTGTCCAGGCAGTAGTGCCTCGCAAAGGTGTGCAGCGAGGCCCACGTAGCCGCCTGGCAAATGTCCTGCAAAGGGACTCCCCGGTTCAGGGCAGTAGTAGCCGCCGTGGCCCGAGTGGAATGGGCTCTCAGCCCAACAGGAGGCTCCTTCCGAGCCAAAGAGTAGCACGCTTTGATGCACAGGACGACCCACAGAGAGATGGTCCGTTTCTGTACCGCCCTACCCTTCTTCTCACCCACGTAGCCAACAAACAGTTGGTCATCCACCCGGAACTGGCGTGTGCGATCCATATAAAATGAAAGCGCACGTTTTGGGTCCAGACGATGGAGCCGCTCCTCATCTTTTGAAGGATGCGGAGGCGGGAAGAAGGAGGGTAAGGTGATGGACTGCCCGATGTGAAAAGCAGAAACTACTTTGGGCAGGAAAGAAGGTCTAGTCCTCAGAACCACCTTGTCTGGATGAATGGACATGAAAGGAGGTTTGACAGAAAGAGCCTGGAGCTCACTCACTCTCCTGGCAGAGGTGATAGCAACCAGGAAGGCCGTCTTTAAAGTCAGGAGACGGAGAGGACAGGAATGAAGCGGCTCAAAGGGAGCGCACATCAAGAAAGTCAGAACCAGGTTCAAGTCCCACTGAGGCATCACGAACGGAACAGGTGGATACATGTGCGTGATGCCCTTCAAGAATCTCGTTACAATAGGGGACTTGAACAAAGATGGCTGATCAGGTAGCCTTAAGAAGGCGGAAAGGGCAGAAAGGTAGCCCTTGATAGTGCCCAGAGCAGAGCCCTGCTGGGCAAGAGAGAGAAGAAAGAGGAGAACCTCGGAGAGAGGGGCAGAAAGGGGATCCACAGCCTTTGCTGTGCACCATGCCACAAATCTGCTCCACCGGCAGGCGTATACCGACTTTGTGGAGGGACGCCTGGCTGCCAGAATCACATTACAGACTTCAGGAGGCAAGTCAAATGGCCTCAACTGTCGCCGCTCAATCTCCACGCATGGAGGTGGAGACTGGACAGGTTCGGGTGGAGGACCGTCCCCTGCTGCTGCGACAGAAGGTCCTCCTGAAGGGGCAGGCGGATCGAGGGACCGACTGACATGCTGAGTAGCTCGGGATACTAGTACCTTCGAGCCCAGTCCGGAGCCACAAGGATAACTTGGGCCCGGTCGCGCCTGATCTTCTTCAGCACTCTGGGCAGAAGTGGTATAGGCGGAAAGGCGTACAACAGACCGCAACTCCACTCGCGCCGAAAGGCGTCGCCGTGCGAGTGCCGTCTTGGAAACTCCAACGCGCAGAACTGATGACATTGCGCGTTCTCTTCTGTGGCTAATAGATCTAACCAAGGCTCTCCCCATTGCAGAAAGAGGCCTTTCGCCACGTCCGAGTTCAGATGCCATTCGTGATCCACCGAGCACCGACGGCTGAGTTCGTCCGCCCTGGCGTTCAGAGAACCTGCCAGGTGTTGAACCGTCAGAGTCACGCCCTGACGTTCCAGCCATTGCCAGAGACGCAGGGCCTCCTGGCAAAGGGTCCACGACCCCACTCCGCCCTGCTTGTTGCAGTACCACATGGCGGTGGCGTTGTCCGTGAACACCTGCACTACACTCCCGTTGACAAAGGGGAGGAATGCCTTCAGTGCTAGGCGAATCGCCCGCAGCTCCAACATGTTGATATGGAGCCGGGACTCCGCCGGAGACCAGATGCCTCTGATCTCCGCCTCTCCCAAGTGGCCTCCCCAGCCCTGGAGGGACGCGTCCGTCACAACTACGTGCTCCGGTTGGGGAAGGGAGAGGGATCTGCCTCTGACCCAATCGCGGTCCGTAAGCCACCACTGCAACTGTCTCGCAGCGCCCTCCGAGATCAGGACATGGTCGGATAGGTTGCCCTGATGCTGGGCCCACTGAAACTTCAGGTCCCACTGCAGAGCCCGCATCCGCCACCGGGCGTGATGCACCAGAAGGATGCAGGAAGCCATCAGCCCCAGCAGCCGCAGCGTCAACCTGACCGAAACCCGGGATAACGGCTGAAAGATGGGAATCAAAGCCTGTATATCCCGGACCCGCCGTTCCGGAGGATAAACCCGAAACTGCGCCGAGTCGAGAACCGCTCCGATGAAAAGGAGCTTTTGAGAGGGACACAGGTGTGATTTCGGCACATTGATGGAAAACCCCAGCTCGTGCAGGAGGTCTGCCGTCATCTGAAGGTGGTGGACGACTGTCTGGGGCGAGCCCGCCTTCAACAACCAGTCGTCGAGGTAGGGGAAGACTGAAACCCCTAACCGGCGCAGATGAGCTGCGACCACCGCCATCACTTTCGTGAACACCCGTGGGGCGCTGGTAAGGCCGAATGGGAGCACGATAAACTGAAAGTGCTCGAGGCCTACCGTGAACCGCAGGTAACGCCGGTGGGCCGGCAGGACGGGGTTGTGAAAATACGCATCCTGCAAGTCCAACGCCACCATCCAGTCTTGCGGGTCTAGAGCAGCCAAGACCTGAGCCAAAGTCAACATCTTGAACTTCTCCTTCCGGAGGAAGCCGTTGACGTTCCGTAGATCCAAGATAGGACGCAGGCCCCCCTTGTCCTTCTTGGGTACCAGAAAGTAGTGGGAATAGCAACCACACCCTACTTCTGGCCCAGGAACGCGCTCGATGGCCCCCTTGGCCAAGAGGGCCGTAACTTCCTCCTGCAGAAGTGTCAAGTGGTCCCCCGACACACGGTGGTTCTGCGGTGGCATGGCTGGAGGAGTGGTCTCGAAGGGGAGGGAGTAGCCCCTTCGGACGAGCTGCAGCACCCACCTGTCCGATGTGATAGTGCGCCAGCGGGAGTGGTGATGGCGAACCCTGCCACCCACCTTTCGGTAAGGAGACACCTGTATTCGCTTTGGCGCCTTCTCCTCCAGGCTGCAGTAGGCGCGCAGCGCTTTTAAAATGTAATAATTACTCGTTTTTCTATGTGTGTTTAAAAGTGATTTCTCACCTGGTTTTTAAACAGCGCGGTTGCGCCCACATTCTTGCACTATAATTGTGCCCCCCACCGCTTGCAGAAGCGGAGCGCTATCACCGGCATTATTATTGTGGTCAGGAAGTCGGGCCGCCATATTGGGGCTGCTGCCTTGCAGCGCGCCACCTGACTCAGCGCTCTAGTTCTCTGTGTGGAGAACGAGGAGGCTGTACTTAAAGCTCGCTTCCCCGCGCAGTGGTGACGCGCAGCGGTGGCGCCTGACTCGCGCCTGAGTCAAGCCAGAGTCCTGCCCGTCCGCGTCCCGGCGGCGTTTCGGTTGGCGGGTGGGGCTTTGCTATTCCAGTATGTTCAAAGCTGGTGCACTTATTGTGCGCTACACGTTCGAGGAGCTGTGCTCTCTAAATCATCAGGGGAGCCGCTGCTGCTCTGTCTACCCTGGCCGCTTCAGAGGTAAGTCTCGTTGCCCTTGTTGTGGCTGGCGTCCCAACCCTGCGCTGTCACCTGCCCCCATTAGTAACATAGCTGGCGCAGAGTATTCCTGCATGCTGCTAAACACCAGATCGGCGTGCAGTCATGCGCAAGACATCTACGAGCTTCTCGATACAGAGAAGCCACTCTGTTTAATGTTGACCGAGACTTGGTGGGGAGAGTCCTCTAACCCTGGCGTGGCGATGGCAATCCCGCCTGATTATAACATCTTCAGGAAGGATAGAGCCAAGGGAAGGGGCGGAGGGGTCGCACTGGTGGTGAAGAAGGGCACGATGTGTACCATCTTGCCTACGGAGGACATCCGCGGCTCGGAATCGCTTGCCTTTTCAATCACGCTAGCGCCGCACCAATCAGTGAAGGGACTTTTGGTCTATCGACCCCCTGGTCCGCCTGGAACGTTCTTTGCAGACCTCGACTCGGTTTTGCTGGGACTGGCCCTGAGAGCAGAACACTGTATAGTAGCAGGGGACTTTAACTTTCGGATGGACGATCCGTCTGACCCCGCTGCTATAAAGCTTTCCGAGGCCATGACTCCGCTGGGCCTTATCCCTTATTTGCAGGGGCCGACTCACGTTAAGGGGCATACTCTTGACCAGGTCTTTTCTACATCTCCTCTGGTGGTGAAAGAGACTCTCCCGGTTCTGTGGTCTGATCATTGGCTTGCCAAATTTGCAATCAGTGGCACTGCCAGGTCGTCCATCCCTGCCCCACAGCAACGGGGACGAGCGTTCAGAGCGTTCAACAGAGTGACCCCTGAGATGCTGGCCCAGGCTGCTTTGGATCATCCCTGTCTTCTCTCTGGTGAGCTGGAGAGAGATTTGGAGTCCCTGCAAGCATGGCTTTCCGATAGGCTTAACGACCTGGCCCCGGTGTTGCCCCCCCGCTTGACATCAAAGCGGGTTTCGGCCCCTTGGTTTACCACTACACTGTGGGCTAAGCGGCAGCAGTGTAAGGTAGCCGAAAGGGCCTGGCGGGCACACTATGATAGCATGGACAGGTTGGCCTACAAGGCTGTGGTTAAGGCTTACCACCGGGATATTCGCCTTGAAAAAAAAGCCTATCTTGCGGGGAGAATTGAAGCGGCCTCCAACTCCTGCAAGGAGATTTTTACCATAGTCAGAGAATTTATTTCCCCTCGGACCATCACATCGGTAGAGGTGCCCTTAGAATCCTGGGCGGCGGACCTTGCTTGTTTTTTCACAAGCAAGATAAAACTCATACAGGACTCTTTTCCATCGGGAGCACCTGCTAGGCCGTTTACATCTGAGGCTGACATGTTCCCTCTGGCCACGCAGGGCGTCACACTGGCTGCGTTTCCATCTTTGCCAGCCCCAGCCTCCTTAGCGCTTATGGGCAATTTGAAATCTGGGTCTCCACTTGACCCTTGCCCAGCTAAGCTTTTGGGTAAGATGGCGGAAGTGATCAATCCACTGGTGAACCCTCTTCTGAATCTCTCGTTGAGTCAGGGAGTGGTTCCGCCAGCCTGGAAGCAGGCAATGGTCATCCCGCTGCTTAAAAAAACGGGTCTTGACCCGAAGGTCCCAGCCAACTATAGGCTGATTTCCTTGTTGCCGGCTCTCGTAAAAATTTTGGAGAAACACGTTCAGTCGGTGCTCTCCAACTTCTTGGAGACCCATGAGATCCTACATGACACCCAGTCCGGCTTCCGCTCAAATCGTAGCACCGAGACTGCGCTCCTTGAGGTTTCCGAAACCATCAAAGGGGTGTTGGATACCGGGGGCAAAGTCATGTTGGTGTTGTTGGACTTGTCGGCGGCTTTTGACACCGTCCCCCATGAGGGCCTTCTCGCAAGACTCTATGAGATTGGCCTTCGGGGGACGGTGCTCAGCTGGTTTTCGTCCTTTCTAGCTGGCCGCCGGCAAACGGTCTGGACATCGCCTGACACCGCCGTGATGCCGCCTTTGGGAGTCGGGGTCCCTCAGGGCTCTATATTGAGCCCGACCCTCTTTAACATCTTCATGACCCCTTTGGCGGCGGTGGCGGAGTCGTTTGGTGCCCGGATCGTATCTTATGCCGACGACACCCAGCTCCTCTTTTCTTATGAGAGAGGGGCAGACTTTGACGGGGAGAGTATCCGGAATTGCCTTGGGGCTGTGTTCACATGGTTCCAACTGAACAGCCTCAAGTGCAATTCCGATAAGTCCGAGGTACTCTTCTTCGGGTGCGACACGGAGCCCAGCTGGCAGGCCTGGTGGCCCATCGATATGTTTCCTCCGTCCTGCTCTTCCCCTATGGCTAAGAACTTGGGGGTCAAGATGGACAAGGGGCTGACGATGAAAGCCCAGATCCTTGGGGTGACCGGCACCTGTTTCGGTCTATTAAAGATGCTGCGGAGGTTCTTGCCTCTTTTGTCGGAGGAGCATAGGAAGCTGACTGTGCAGGCTCTGATTGGCTCCAGGTTGGATTATGCCAACATTCTTTACCTGGGCCTACCAGAGTACCTGTTGCAGCGGCTTCAAGTCGCGCAGAATGCGGCGGCCAGGGCCATTTTTGGTCTAAATAGACGTGCCAGCGTTTCGGGTTTATTGCTGACGCTGCACTGGCTACCCATCCGCAAGCGGATCGCCTTTAAGGATATGACTTTGACCTACAAGGCTCTCCACGCTGTGGGAGCAAAGCATCTCCAAAAGAGACTGGCCTTTTACCATCCGGCTCGCTCTTTGAGGTCAGAATCTCTACTCCTGGCGGTTGTCCCTCGAGTGAAGAGAGCGCGCCTGGGCGGCCGTTCCTTCAGCTTGCTGGCTCCACAGATGTGGAACTCGCTTCCGCTCCCACTTCGGGGGGCTACTAGTCTTCTTGACTTTAGGAGAGGTCTTAAAACCTGGTTGTTCACCCAGTAGGCCTCTCAGCAGTTCCTTTTTTTTTATTTGTTTGCTCTGTACTCTCTTTTTACTGTGTTATGTTATTGCGAATCAGTTCTCCTTACCTAAAGCGCCGGGACACTCTTTTTGAGTAACCGTTGCGCTATACAAAAGAATAAATAACATAACATAACATAACATAACTGGCGTCACATGGGCCTGAAAGCTCGGACTAGGAGGATTTGGAGGCTGATGCTGCGGGGGGAGGTGTGGTCTGACCCCGCCGTTGTCCCCGACCGCCTCCACGGCGGAATCTACGGCCGCCACCGCGTTGAGAAGTATTCTGCGGTGCGTGGCTGGCAGCACGTGTGGGACCGCCCCTTCCGTGGCCACGAAAGGAGCGAAACGAACCCGTTTGCTGGCGCTGGGTCAAGAGACCCAAGGACTTAGCCGTGACCCTGGAGTCCTTGAAGCGCTCAAGCGCGTGGTCCGCTTTGTCGCCAAACAGGCGACTGCCATCGAACGGCATGTCCATCAAAGTATTTTGGACATCCGTCGAAAAGTTGGCGGATCTCAGCCAGGCGTGGCGACGAATCGCCACCGTCATGGACATCGCTCTGCCCAGCGAGTCGGTCGTATCAAGGCCACACCTGATGGAATATCTCGCCGCGTCTCGGCCTTCAATCATAGCCTGGCCGAGCTTGTCCCGTACCTCCTGCGGGCATTGCGGCAGACACTCTGCGACCGTATCCCACAGAGAGTGGGTGTAGCGGCCCAAGAGGCATGCGGTGTTGCAAGACCGCAGTCCCAGACTCAGGGACGAGAAGACCTTCTTGCCATACTGGTCGTACCTCTTTGATTCCCGGTCAGGCGGGGCCGACGGGAATGCGGTTTGGGAAGTGGAGGCCTGGATCACCAGACTCTCAGGGGTGGGATGGGTGGACAGGAACTTAGGGTCGTCCGGACACGGACGGTGGCGTCTGGCCACGTTCCTATCAACAGGCGAACCTGAAGCGGGCCTGGACCACGTGCCCAAAAGAACGTCTGTCAAGGCTTCATTGAACGGCAGCAGAGGCTCCTGTGGGCATGACTGCGGTTTGAAGACCTCGGTGAGGATGTTAGGCCTCACTTTAGCGACGGGGAGCTCAAGGCGTAAAGCCTTGGCAGCCCTCATCAACACCACTGAATAAGCAGCCCCAGCCTCCGAAGCCACAGTAGGAGGCGAGACAAAACCAGGGTTAGGAGAATCATCCAGACCACTGGCCTCACCCAAGTCACCTGTCCAGTCTGCGTCGTACTGACACTCGCGTGACAGAGGGTCCTCAGACCCCTCCCAACCCTCTCCATAATCTTCATCCTCACCATATTTTGAGTCAACGATGTAGACCGGCTCCACGGGGCCAATGGGCCCCATCGGCGCCGGACTCGGCGTCGGGCGACGCCGGTCCGACTCCGCGTCCGGAGTAGGAGAGGGAGTGGGGGTGGCGCCGCCCGGAGCCGGCGCCCCGACGCCGGCCGGAGCCGGCGACGGAGTTGCGGCGCCGCGCGGAGGCGGCACCATGGGTTGCCCCGATGGAATCGGCGCCGGAGAGGCCGGAGGACCAGCCGGCGTCGACCCCGAAGGGCCCAGCGGTGCCGGGGCCGGAGCCGCCGGCGGCGTCGGGGCCGGAGCACCCTACGGCGTCGGGGCAGGAGCACCCGAACCGCTCGGGCCCCCGGACGGGACCACCGGGCCCGCAGGCGCCGTAGGCCCCGTCGGAGGAGACAGCGCCTCATGGCCATGAGGAACTTCTCTATCTCCTCGCGCGACGCGCCGTGCCCAGGGACCGACAGGTATGGGGCAGGCAGCGTCGGCGACCCACGCGGGGCCGGGGCTACCCAAACCCCCGGCCGCATCGCGCGAGCGTCGGGGGGAGTCGGGGGTGCGATGACGACGCCCCGACTTCTTGTGTTTCTTACCTGAGGAACCGGAGGAATGGTGACGACTTCCGGAGCGCTCGTGGCGGCTCCGCGACCGTTCTCTCGACCGCTCCCTCGACCTCCGGCCGGACCGGGACCGCTCTCGACGCGGGGCCGACACCCGGAGCTCGAGAAGCTTGCGGGACCGCTCCCGTCTAGCCTTAGTCGTCAAGGCCCGGCAGTCGACGCAGGACTCCACGTCGTGGTCCGCGCCCAGGCACCGGAGGCAGAGTCGATGGTGGTCGGTGACCGACATCGTGCGATCACACCCGTCACAGTTCTTAAAACCGGGCATCCTACCGGCACCTTAAGAGTTAGAAGTAATCAAAAAACTTTGGTCAAAAGACCGGAGTACTGCTCTTCGGATCTGCGCTAACTGGCGCGGAAAAAAGAAGAACTGACGTCAGCGCGCGGAGGCGGCGTCTATATACTCCAGCGACGTCATCACGGCGCACGACGCCGACGACGGACGCGGAGCCGCAGGGGACGCCTGCAGACGACGCCTACCGACGCGCAGGGGTACTGCTACGCAAAAGTTTCCGGATCCAGACTGACGCCTGGGGATATTCTAAGGTAAGGAATCTAATACTAACCTGTTTCTTTCAGATGTGAAGTTACTTGCACTAGCTTACTAGAGGTCCTGAAAGTCACTAGCTCACTCTGAACTCAGTGTAAGTAACTGTGTATGTCTGGTAATTCTGGACTAATTCTTTTAAGAGGACAGCTTCAACCCTCATTAGTGAAGGAGAGATCTCAAAGGAACAACAAGAAGGTACAGACATTGTATGTTGCTGCTTTCTCATTATTTGTTCAATCCCCCTTGTTGGAGACCCTGCACAGTATTTGGTTGGAAATTGTTGGGTTACATCCAACCTGTTAGAAATGGGGATCTCTAGTTGGCAGCGGCTGGTGCCGAGGTCCGGATAGGCATCCTTCTTCCTAAATCAGAGTATGGGGGCTACACCCTTTGATAACCCCTGCTCAACCCTGTGGTAACGTAGCACGAGCAGACAGGCCTATCTCAGAGGCAATGTGTGAAGCATTTATGACCATACACAATAACGCAGGGAAGACGCTACAAACGGACACCGCAAGCAGTTATAGAAAAATAGTAATCTTTATAGAGACTGAACACGAGGCTTAAAAGCGCTCAAGGAGCCACAATGCACATCATTACAGATTCACTTCAAAAGCAATAAAGGCACTCAAAAAGCGTTTGGAACAAACTTAGTTTGAGGCCGGGGTCCACGCGACCCGGTGGTACACAATGTACCTGAGATTTAAAGGGGCACTGCACACAGCCTCACAAGGAAGCCACGGTGATAACAGGGGGACGAGCAGCGGCCACAGCTCCCCGCTGTAGCAGTCCGCGGCGTGCACTCCTGATAATCCTGGGACGGGGCTTGAAGGCGGGCACCCAGCGGCGCACGCATGTGGTAACAAGAGCCTCGAAGTGTGGACTAGTGCGGGCACTCAGCTGCACAGCTCCTCAGCCCACAATAGCGATTGCGATGATTCTCGTAGGACGGCAAATGCGGGCACTCAGCGGCACAGCTCCTCAGCTGCAGCGGCCCACAATAGCGATTGCCATGATTCTCGTAGGACGGAAAATGCGGGCAGTCAGCGGCACAGCTCCTCAACTGCAGCGGCCCACAATAGTGATAGCGATGATTCTCGTAGGACGGCAACTGCGGGCACTCAGCGGCACAGCTCCAAAGCTGCAGCGGCCCACAATAGCGATAGTGATGATTATGGTAACACAGGCACATGTAGGCTCTCAGCGGCAACAGCTCCTCAGCTGCGGCGGCCCACAATAGCGATGCGATGACTTTCAGCCTGCGTCCCCGCAGTAGAACCAGAGGCTCTGGAATTCTCAACAGAGGCCTCACCTGCGGGTAGAGTCCCCCTCAAACAGAAATCCGAAAAGCTAATAGGTGAAGTCTAATGTCCCTGAGACTTCAGCAGGAGGCAAACTCAAATCAGGCCCTTGGGTAGTTGCTTCAGCAAGAAGGATGAAAGTTTCAGAGTCCTTTCCCTCTTGTTACACGGACAGAGGTTTGTCTTGACATCCAGAAGTAACACCCCGTATAGGGGTTTTTGCACAGATCTTTATACCCCAAAAGTCTTTGTTCTCAAATAAGCACAAATCACTGAACCCAGCCAGAACCAGTTTGGTGTAGTCCTGGAGCACTTTGTTTACAAGGCTGCATCCTGCCTTTCAGGAAGAGGGGGTCTGCCATCAGACGCACAGTGGGAGGTGGAGCCATCATTCACCTTGCCAGGCACAGCCCATCTCAGATCAAAGGGTCACCCCTCCCCATACTCCAACTGCAGATCTCTCTATGAAATCCAGGTCGGGCTCAGCCTGCCCGGACCCTCCAAAACCAGACTGCCAATACACATAACAGCAGAGAACACTAAAAGGTTTAGGCAAGAAAATACCTACTTCCTAAAAGGGGTATTTTCAATCACAGAATATAAAAATATTCGTCACTAAAAGATGCACTTTAATATTCGGCGCTCAGGCATACTAAATTCGACTTTCCTATCATGTTCCTTGGGTCAATCAGGATTATACCAATTCATACAGTCAATTTACAATAGGGAGCATTCGCGCTGTGGCACTGAATGGCAGTGGCACAGCGCCCAGAGAATCCAACACTAGCAAACACAGAGGAGAAAAAATCGAAAAATGGAAGGGAGACCCACGCCAATGGTGCCAGGTCTAACACAACCAGTTATGGCAACATATTGAGATGATGGGACTAACATTTCATGATACCCCTAAAGAAAATAAAGTTCCTGACTGTGTGTGGGTGGTAAATTAACTTAATTTAAATAAGTCACAAATTGAAAAAGCACTCACTGTATTCGGAAGGTCTGCTTTCGGACTCAGCTGCCTGGGACAGATGCACAGGTTTTTCCGGCATACGGGCCAGCTCCTCCTCCTCCGTCAGGTCAATACAGTGGCTGTTGGGCATGTGGGTGGAGGAAGGATCTTGGTTCCTGACTGGTACAGAACAAAAAGCAAATAAAGTTGTAATGTACAACAGATTCAATTTTCAAAGTAAACAGTATATATAGAAAGCATAATATAATATTTGGAACAACAATGTGTTTTACAGATATATCATTCCTATGCTTTTATTTAACTTGTACATTTTCTAAAAAAAAACCTGTGACAAAGTTAGTTGGAGATATCAGCCAAGACCACTAAGGCAATTATGGCTTCCAATATGTGTTATAAGACAAAAACATAATGAAACATGAATCACACGCGACAGAAGGTTTGAGCAAAAGAACTATGTCTCACACGCGTTTGTGGGACATTAACTATATGATGCTCTTTTTTTCTGACTCATAACAAACTACTAAAATTGTTGTTGTTCTTAACAACTTTATTTATTTCGTTTTAATCTCCAACAGGTCAGTTGTACACAAGATTACAAAACAATCACCAGTAAGCCTTTTCTCGAAAGGTGGAGATCTCCAGCGATACATCAATCAAGCACATTAATCATGATGAGAGGAAATACAATGAAGTACCAATCATGATAGCGAAGGCAGATACCTCGACCAGCATACCATGTGTCAACATAATAATAAAGATTTTACATCATGAATCACTATCATTATCTGACATGTCTGCCTGCTCACTACCATTTCCTGCTATATTAGGTCATTTTCTGCATAATTCTCTCCACAGTGCGACGTCCTCCGCCAGTTAACTACTGAAAATTAACTTGTTCTGATAGATAGTTTCAGAAGACTATCTAGTTAGAAGACCACATTAGGAAAAAGGTAACATTCCAAATGTAACCTCTTAAGGAGTAAGTCGATAACTAAAAGCAAATAATCATAAGAAACATATAGGTATTATATTCAATTAAACAATTAAATATAAACATTTATGTGGCTAGCAATAATTTAGCTTCAGTATTTGGTGTAGTATCAATATGGTCAAGGTAAATACTGCATTTTGATCGGCCGGTTGAGATACACACAGGAGATTCATATCTAGTACTTGAGACAAGCCTCATTACAGGGACAACCCACATCTCAGTATTCCTTCTTCCCGTAACAGCTACGTGTGAAGATCACAGAGGTCTAATAGATAAGTAGAAAGGTTCACAAGTCTCACGGAATATGTCTGCAGTAAGAGACGTGCTTCAGTGGAAACCAGTTTAAGAATCATTCCCTTTCCTGTGTAGAAAGCTGAATGTGTAAATGAAAATGGATCTATTTTCCACTGATGCTCAAAAGATAGGGGTAGCCAGGCTTACGGAGGGCGCTCAACGAATGTTCAGGACCCGGTAATACCCTAGTAACATAGTAAAGAGGTGCTCTAAGACAAAGACTGGCTACTAAACAATCTCAACACATGAACCCCTGCATAGTGGTAAACGTAATCAAAAACAAAGAGAGAGTCCTGAGCACTCAAAAAGTCCATCATCAAATTTCCAAAGGATCAACGGTTCAGGTATTCTTTATTCTCAGGTATTTTTATTCCATATTCATCCTGTAATTAATGTAGCGTTGATACAAAAACAAGCAGCCAAGGACAAGCAGCCAACACGTGTTTCACCGTATGGCGAATATGCTTATCGACTTCCTCAGGGCGACATACTGAACCATGTAGAGTAGGTCCGTACAAAGCCAGTAATGCTAATCGTGTTTCCTGGTAGTCCCATGAGTCATGTTAACACAGTGTTTAGGTTTGATGTTGGTACAGGTGGTGTATGAGGTGAAATGATTCTTTTTAATCCTTACATGCAGGTTTTGATGACAGGAATGCGAAAAAGGGATAGATGTTTCCTGTTTTGTAGATGCGCTGCAGTGGCTGCTAAATGTAGCCATATGGAGGTGTATGCTAACTTCTCTATTTGCAAATATGATAAACTAGTTGTTCTGTTGGAGAGGATGGATTAATGTTTTGTGATGCACAATAGTGAACCAAATGTTTCCATTTAGCAGTATAGCATGTTCTTGTGGTTTGTCTTCTGGCCTCTTTTAAAATCGACCTGCATCTGGCGTTAGATACAAGTAACCAAACTCTAAATTCAGGAGCCAGATTGAGCTGTTAAGTGTTTGGATGTTTCACCGTCCCCCCCCTCCTATGAGTGGGGAAGTTTGGATAATGGGATAGCTTCTCGTGAGGTACTAGAGATATGTCTAGTAGCGTTGTATACCATGGTTCTCGAGACCATGTGGGAGATATGAGTTATAAGGTTAACAAAGTCTGTTTGAGTTTCCTGGATATATATGTAATGAGTGGGCTAGGCGGAAAAGCATTAGCAAATGTCCCTGAACCGTTCATCCATAGTGCATTCCCCTTGGATTGAGGGTGTGGGTGCTTGGATATGAAGCTTTGGAATTTTGAGTTTTCAACGGGGGGCGAAGAGATTCATTTTTGGGGTACCCCACTGTTAGAAGTATTGTTGCAGTAACTGAGCATGTATTTCCCACTCACAGACTTGTTACTGTGTCCTGCTTAGCAGGTCCGCAATGGAGTTGTCCTGTATTGGTATGTTTTGTGCTAGGAGGTGGACTTTGTGACTGTGCCCATTTCCATATTGTTTGTGCTAGGTGTGACAGTTGAATGAATGGGTCCCTCCTTGTTTCTGAATGTAATACATTCCTGTCATATTGCCTGTTCATAGAAGGATATTTTTCCCAGTATGTTTGGTAGGAACGCCTTAAGAGCCATGTAAATGGCTAACAGTTCCAGAATGTTGTTGTGTGGTCCAGTGTCCCTAAACTACAATGCCCTTCATATGAGCACCCCAACCCATGAGTGATGCATCGGTTATGATTGTCATTTTCCGGATTAGGTCCTTGAATTGATAGTGGCGTCCACTTACCACAAACTGTAGATTCTTGGGATGTGCTAGGTGGAGTGGGATGTGGAAGTATGCATCTTTCAGATCAAACGCAGTCATTAAATTGCCCTCCTGTAGTAGTGGTATTAAGTCTTGCAGTGTTACTCTATGGAGGTGTTCTGACAGTTAGTATTGATTGAGGGGGACGTAGGTCTGGGATTGATCGTAGTGAGCCATCCTTTTTTGGCATGGGGAATAAAGGGCGTAGACTCCCTTGTTGAAATGTGTCCTTGGGGCAAGCTCTATGGCCCTTTTTAGTAATAATGCCCTTACTTCTTTAAGCAGATGTAGATGCTGTGAATTTAGTATGTGTAGTTTTGGTAAGATATTTGGTGACTGTTGAGTTATTTCTAGGCAATATCCCTGCCTGATTATCTGTAATACCATTTTATCACCTGTTTTGTGTTTTAAACGTGTGTTTTTCCCTGCCCATGATTGCTTCCATTTAACGTGTTGAATTGTGGAATTTGCAGTCCAAAGTCTGTAGTTTATCCCTCTCATTCCTGGTGACAATTGTTTGCAGGGGATTCTGGGTAGGGAAACGTCGGGGGATCCACGAAAGCCATATCTCCCTGGACTCCCCCGGGTCTCTAGTTTTCAGAAATGTGTGGGTTTGGTAGGTTTCCCAAGACGGCTGCCGACCCCGGGACCAAAAACGCAGAATCCCACTATGTATCTGAAAATGACCTGGTTTTGCACGGGGGTGGCACATGAGTTTTTGGTCCTGGGCTTGGCGGGCATCTAGGGAAACCTACCAAACCCACACATTTCTGAAAACTAGGGACCCGGGGGAGTCCAGGGAGGTATGGCTTGCGTGCATCCCCCAACATGTCCGTACCCAGAAGTAAGAGTACGCCTATAGAACTAAGCTACTGCCTTCTTGTCTCTGCATGTAGCAAATCGTACCCACTGGTCACATTTAAAAAGGCAAGATCTATCCGTGATCATCTGGTTCGGAGCCACCTAGATAAAGTACCCCCAAGAAGTAACACCTTGCAAAATATGAGAGGTTTCTTTCCTTGCCATAAGTGTAAGGCATGTAGCAATAGCAAAAGGACGCTCACTTACACTATTCAAGACACTGGTATGATTAGAAAAATCAGTAAATTCATCACCTGTAGCACACCATATGTGGTGTACTGTCTGGTATGCCCGTGCGGGCTAAAATACATAGGCAGCACGGTGCACCCATTCAAAATTCGAATCTTAGAGCACATGAGGGCCATTGATGAGGTGGATCAGGCCTATCCAGTCGCAAGACACTTTGCCGAAGTACATCAAAGCGACCGGAACAAGCTAATGTGCTATGGCTTAGATTCAATTCCTGACAATATCAGAGGAGGTGATAGACTCAAGAAACTTCGCAGACTTGAATCGAGGTATATTATAGATCTACATACCAAAACACCTTGGGGTATGAATAGTGGTGAAGACCTGATGGTACACTTGGGTATTTAAAAGTATGTTTATACTAGCCAATTGATTTGCAAAGATGAAATTAGATTCCCCTGCAATCGATGTATATATGTATATAATTGTAGATGTGTACATAGGAATGGCTTTTGAGATCTGTCAGAATTTTCAGAGTTTTTGAGGATTAACTGCTTCGAAATAATTTTTTGTTTGGATATAAATGATTTATGATTCCCGTAATATGATTTTGTTGAGAATGGGATCATTATGCAGATCTAGGTGTGTCTATGATATAACTAAACATGAATGTTTCTAGAAAACGTTAGTAATATAAAGTATATGTAAATGAGAGAAAAAAGTAAAAATATGGAGAAATATATACATCATAAATTAATTGTCACATTAATTTTGAAGATTTATAAGAATGTATATAATGTACATAGAGCCAGTATTCATTTGTTGACTTACTTTGATAAACAGACTTGGAAAGTGTTTTAGGAAGGATAATGGCCGATCCACTGCTAAATGTTGTTTTGTTATGTTTAATTATCAAGTATGCGGAAATAATGCAAATATAAATAATGTAGTTGTGGGAGGATAACAATAACTTTACATCCCACATTTTAGCGTACTTGTATAATCGAGTGGTTTAACAATGTTATTTAACATCATAACAGGTTATGTAAAGTGATTACACTACAAATGTTTGTACACCACTCTAAGATGGCGCTGAAAAATTCCAGTTGACCAATAGTCCTTCCTTTAATGAGGTGAATATGTTTAAAAACATGTCGATGTCCGGTGGCTACCGACATCGAAAAAGGCTGTGTGCCGAAACGCGAGGGCGTCTGTCTTTGTCTGTTTTGAAGCAATAAAGCAACCCTGGAAATTTGTAAATTCCGTGAGTGCGGGTAATTCTTTGGTACCTGGAGAATCGAGCAGAATATATATATATATATATATATATATATATATATATATATAAATAACTTTAACTGATTCTGGTAGTCGATCAGGGCTACAGTATAGTTTTTATCTAGGCACATGTAGAATAAGATAGTTCAGGTTAACACAAGAATAGGCAGCTGCAGGATTATTTGCACCCTGATCTTTTACAATGATGCTGGAATTAAGTGGTTATAAAGGAAATGTTTTAATTGTATGATTTTCTACACGTGTGTGCCATGATGAATGTTTTATATGGTAAATTGTTATGGTTTTAAGAAACTAAAAACAATCAATTTATATACTTTACTTACCCTAACACCATGCTTAAATAGGTGGAACACTTGTCAAAGCACGAAGCTTGCAATCGCATAGAAACAGGAGATCTCCTTTCTTGAGTTTGTAGTGCCTGTGGCGATGCTGCCAGTGACTAATACCAAGTAGATGTGATCTCTCTATGCATGGTACTACCACAGAAATAGCAGTCACTGAAAACTTGTACAAAATTGATGGCAACTCACCGGCCTCCCTGTGATCACACATCCTTCTCATGCCTGCTTCCTGCACACTCCTTTTTGCAGCAGATGGTTTCACCGCAGTGAAGGGGCTAATGCATTCATTTTCAGAAAAGCCACTCACAACCTTCTGCAGCCTACTGATGGCAGAATAGGAGGGCTCAGCTACAATAAAAGATGGAAAGTGGTCAGCAAATACACATACTATAATTGGTGGCATTTGAATACACACATGGTTGTATGACCATACAAGATAGATAGTGCATATATTATGAAACTAAATACACTAGTTAAAACTGACAGAATTCAATTAAAATCACAATACATAAAAAATCACAGTACATATAGAAAAACAATATATTGAAAAACCTTAAAAGTGGCAAACAGATTGTCTCATATATTGAAAAAAAGAAAACTTAAAAGTGGCAAACAGATTGTCTTGATTGAGACAATGAGTTAGTGCCTGGTTGTATGATCAGGTTCTGTGAGTAGCTGGGTGTGTGAGTAGCTCTATGGATAAGTGAGTTGTTGCCACCAGTAAGTCCCCCACAACGGGGTTGCTGAGACCTTGTCGGAGGCCTGCCGCCTACACAGTGGTTGGGGTTTGGCTTTACTCATAATAATAATATATGTCTAAGCATATGAACCCTGTTTAGCAACATTAGGTTAATGAAAGACACTACAACTAAAACACAGCCATAAAATAATGTTGGTATATAGTAAAAATCTCACCATTCTCGGAAGACCAGCTGGTGTCGTCGCTTATGACAGAGTCCCCAGAACCTGCATTACTGTCATTCAAATCTCGCAGTGGGGAGGCCTCTTGTAGGACAAGGAGAGTGACAGAGGGTTTATAAATCTTTCATCAAAAGTATGACTTTAATAGCAGAATCATTTGTTTTCATAAGCACACCTTTGTTGCCATTATCTACATGTATTAGTATGAGGTAATAGAACTGCTTTTTCGTCTCTTACAGAACACTTTTTGTGTTAACTGCATGTGCTACAATCAAAGACTGCCTTGACTGGTCTATGAGCTAAATGAAACACACAGATAGATAGGTAGGTAATTTCATCCTAAAGTTCAGGAGGGCTAGAAGGACCTTATCAGAATTCAAACTCATGAGACTGAATATGCTGCAATAGCAGCTTCTTAGTGCTTTGTTTTTAAAAGTGCATGTTTACTTTCAGTCCTTGAACCAACAGAACAGTCACTGTAATCTGAACCTTACAATTAATAATGCGCATGCTTAGTAAATAATCATTCAGCAGGGTTTAAGGTTACAAGTATTTTGTGTTTATCGAGAGGATTATGTTGGCAGCTCTCATTGGCATTGCAGGGGCAGGCACTTAGGCCTGTCATAAACGGAATTCACCAGCTTTAAAATGTGAATTCTTTCTATTTGCACCACTGTGCAGTAATGTTTTGGTCTACCCAAAAAACAGATCTAAAAATAATCTTGAGATTAAAAAGGGGGTTTTCACAGGGCCAAATAGGATGTAGGCACAAAACAGAGGGCACAATCAAATAAGGGTCAGTGTCTAGAAAAGAATACCATTCAAACCAAACACTATCATTTACCAACTCCACTTGTCTTCCACTAAAACCACCTCCAAACATTCACGGCCACTAAGGACCTCAAAGACAGTACACCTCTGCTTCCATATTTGCCCAATTTTAGGGAGTTTTTGAACATGTATCAATGTCAAATAATGGAAACAATATTATGATCCAAAAAGCAAAAAAACAACCCTCCCAGGTTGGTTTAGAACGTGTTATGAACATATGATGTGACAGCCAGATGAGACCTATGAAATAACAAATAAGGAATATGCTACTTACCAGTATGCATCTGTTCTTGGCATGTAGGGCTGCTGACATTCATATCTGTGCATAGATCACCGCCTAGTGTTGGGTCCGGATGATTGCACATTGTTGTCCTGGAAGAGTCTTCGAAGTATCACGAGATAGGTGGCTCCTACCTCGGACTACAGTGCGCATGGGCATCCCCTCCATCCTCAGATTGTTTTTCGCCATTGTGTCAGAGATGGAGTATAGTACAGTGATAGATGTCCATGCAAAGAGTGAATGCTACAGCTGCAACAGGCACCAGGGAGGTGGGTGGGCGATATGAATGTCAGCAGCCCTACATGCCAAGAACAGATGCATACTGGTAAGTAGCATATTCCGTTCGAGGCATGTGGGCTGCTGAATTCATATCTGTGCATAAAATGTATAGCAGTATCTCCCTGTGCCAGCTGCAGCAGTCTGAAAAAGAGTTTTGAGAACAGCCTGTCCTACAGCAGCTTGCTGTTTGGAATGTACATCTACACAATAGTGTTTGGTGAATGTATGTATGGTTGACCATGTGGCTGCTCTACAAATTTCATGTAAAGGAATATTTCCTAGGAAAGCCATGGATGCCCCTAGTTTGCGTGTAGAATGCGCCCTAGGGGGAACTGTTAAGGTGCATTTTGCTTTTAAATAACATATCTGAATGCACTTAACGATCCATCTGGCTATACCTGATTTTGAAATAGGGTTGTCTTTGTGTTGCGGTGAGAAAGCGACAAACAGCTGCTTTGTCTTTTGAAATGCTTTAGTTCTATCTATATAGTATAGCAGAGCTCTTTTGACATCTAGAGTATGCAAGGCTCGTTCACCTACTGTCGGTGGATTTTGAAAGAACACTTGCAGTTCTATTGTTTGATTTATGTGAAAATGGGACATCACTTTTGGCATGAATTTAGGGTTTGTTCTGAGAACTACTCTATTTGCATGTACTTGAATGAATGGCTCCTGAATAGTTAGGGCTTGCAGCTCACTAACTCTTCTAAGTGAAGTAATTGCAATAAGGAAAGCCACCTTCCAAGTTAGAAATTGTAGTTCGCATGAGTGTAGTGGTTCAAAAGGAGGTCCCATAAGTCTGGTTAAAACGATGTTCAGATTCCAGACTGGTGAAGGTGGGTGTTTTGGTGGAATTACCCGCTTGAGTCCCTCCATAAATGCCTTAATTGCTGGCACTCTAAACAGTGAAAGGTGTTGCCTGTTTTGGAGGTATGCTGCTAACGCAGCTAAATGTATCCTGATGGATGAGTAGGCTAAATTGCAACGTTGTAGGTGCAGTAGATAGCAAATGATGTTTTGTGTAGAAACATCTAATGGATTTATGTCGTTGTTTCTGCAGTAAATGACGAAACGTTTCCACTTAGCTGCATAACATGCCCTGGTAGTGGGTCTTCTTGTCTCTTTGATAATATTCATGCAGTCTGGAGGCAAGTTGAGGTATCCAAACTCTAGGATCTCAGGAGCCAGATTGCCAGGTTCAGCTGTTGCGGATATGGGTGTTGGATTTCGCCATGGTTCTGAGTTAGAAGACTGGGTGAGAGTCGCAGTCTTTGATGAGGCACCACTGACAGTTCTAGGAACGTTGTGTACCAGGGTTGCCTCGCCCACGTTGGAGCGACTAGTATTAGCGTTAGCGAATGTTGGTGCATTTTGCGTGCCACTAGCGGTATTAATGGAGCTGGGGGAAAAGCGTACGCAAATTCACCGGACCAGTTCATCCATATCGCATTGCTCTGCGACCGCGGATGTGGGAATCTGGCGGCAAAGTACTGGCATTTTGCGTTTTCGTTTGTGGCAAACAGATCTATCTCCGGTTGTCCCCACTGCCGGAAGAATGGTTGGAGCACATTGGGGTGAATCTCCCATTCGTGCATCTGTTGACTGTGCCTGCTGAGCAGGTCGGCTATTTGATTGTCCTTGCCTGGGAGGTGTTCTGCCATGAGAAACATGTTCCTCTGAATGGCCCACTTCCACACGCTTTGAGCCAGGTGCGACAGCTGTGGGGAGTGTGTCCCTCCCTGCTTTTGAATATAATACATAGCTGTCATGTTGTTCGTCCGGATCAACACAGTTTTGTTGCATAAGGGTTTCTTGAACGCTTTTAGAGCTAGGAAGATTGCCATTAACTCCAGAAGGTTGATGTGCATTTTTTTCTGTTGTATAGTCCATAGTCCTTGGACTGTGTAATTCAGGACATGGGCTCCCCAGCCTAGCAGGGATGCATCCGCTGTCATCCCTATCTGTGGGACAGGCTCTTGGAACAGTCGTCCTTTGCAAAGGTTTTGTGAATTCCACCAATGCAGAGAGTTGTATGCACGACTGTTCACCAACACTAGGTCCTTTAATTGTCCTTGAGCCTGTTTCCACTGCTTTGCTAAGCACTCTTGTAGCGGACGCATGTGTAGTCTGGCATGAGGGACTATAAATATGCACAAGGCCATCATGCCTATTAGTTGCATAAACACTCGAGCTGGTAATGAGTGTTGTGGTCTGAATTTTTGGATTAACATCTGTGTAGGAAGGTGGCTACCTGACTATGGTTACCCCAGTTTTTTGCCTGTGTTTAGCTGGTTTTTTGACTTAGTTGACCTGGTTCCCTGCTAATCAGGGCCCCAGGCCATCTGCTCTCTCTGTAAAATGGATTCCATGTACCCTAGGTACATACCACAATTGGAAATTGACTCCTTGTCAGCCCCTGTATAATGCACTAAAGGTGCCCAGGGCATAGGGGCCACCAAGGCCTACCAGGGGCTGCAGCATATCTTTTGCCACCCCTGGCTGGTTCTTAAATTGACACAACTGGCTGATCACTCAGCTGGGGTAAGGCGGTGTAATCACCCCTTACTTAGATATAGTATACCTATATCTAAACCTATATCTGGACACATATTAACCTGTGAGCCACTCCTATGGAAGGCCTCATCAATCCTGGAGGCAGAGTGCGTGGTTTAATGTGAGATGGAGCTCTAGCATGAGCTGAGCCTGTCTGCAGCCGTCGGGAACAACTCCCTAAGCTGTTTCAGGATAATGCCATACCATATACTCTTAAGTGCCTTATAATCCTCGCGGTTATATAGCAACTCTGGTTTGGCTTTATCAAAACATGTCGTGTAAGGTGTCATACGATTTGGAATACTATCCCCTCGCCAGTTCTGGCGACGGGGATAGCATTCCACCCCTCTAGAGGGGTAAGACATGTTACTTTACTTAAATGCGGTTAATTTCTAAAAGGACCTTAGATCCACAAAATGGATGCCTCTGCCACAGACAAGAGTCTGACCCCCTGAAGCTGACCGAAACTCAGCCAAATGGGGCCTGGACAAAGGGTTTCCTGTCGCAGGGGGGTGTTACCACCCTCCAGACAGGAGATAGTGGATTGTAGCAGGGAGGTTTGAAAGAAACCAGACACTGCTTGGGGCGCACAAGGCTGCCCCTTGCATAATCCGGCCAAACCGGTTCTGGGGCACTCCAGCCCTCGTGCCAGGGCGGCCTGGATCAAAGGAAGGGGGTGTATCCACCCACTTCCTGGGTCCCACCCATAGGAGGAGACCTAGCAGGTAATCCAGCCCCCAAAATTAGTATAAGACTGGGAGCAGTGCCAATGCACTTCAGATTATCTGAAGAAACATAAGAAACGAAATTCTGGACCCTTCGACATCCTACTCGACGTAGAAGCCCGAAGAATCTCCCTTGTGGTCAAGGAGTGACCACCCTGTGCAAACAGGCACCATCCAGCCATCGACGTCTGCTTTGTCGCAGTTCCCGCCGGAACTCGAGCGATAGAGATCGACGAGATCAAGCTTGCCTGCCTTCCAACAGCCCGATCCACAGTCCCTGCAGAGCTGAGACCCGTGGAGGCGACCGGAAGCGTGGGGCACGCCATCTTGAATTGACCACGAGACGCTGACCGTGCAGCCCACGAGTGACCCTCGAAGCTGTACACCGGGGTTTGAGAAGCCCCAACCCTGAGCCACTCTTGCATCGAAGTTCAGCCCTCCACACTCGACGAGTGCTGCGTGGGGCCCTTTTGCTCCATTTGGCTCAACGCGTTGGCCCGGTCACTTGCCAGCCGGCTAGTGGCCCCTGTACCGACAAACTTTGAAATTCGACCTGTGAATCTGGTTGCTCCAGATCTGCACCAGCTCCCCTGAAAAGGAGCCCCCACTCTGACCCTCCTGGTTCGAGTGAGAAGCAATCTCCCGGTTCCGCGTGGATTGCTCTTGCCAAGTGTTGTTTGCTCCAAACTTGAAGCCGACTGCGCCGACGGTGAGAGCCCTCGTGGGACAGATCGTGACCCGCTCCTGGACGTCGCAGATGCCCCAGAGCCCACGTGACAGCGGAGAGAAGCTCCTCGACGACCACCTGATTGCGCCCGACATTGCCTGGTTCCGTCCTGGTTCCACCCTGGTCACTGCTGAGTGACCCAGACTCTGTCCCCTCTGCTTTCAGGTACTTTTCGACTCGAGTCCACCCTTGGACTCCACCGAACACTTCTCTTTCACCCTGCCTGCAGCCCTTTCAGCTTCAAGCACCAAGAGCCTGCGTGACGAAACCCGACTCAACTTCGACCCTGTGCACCCGCTTCCTGTGGGTGAGGTAACTTTGCTCCGCCGGTGTTCCCACACTGGTACACATCCCTAGGGTCTGTGTCTTAAGTTTTGTTCCTCTAGGTTCAGCGGAAGTGTCCTTAAACTTTAACTTTGCAACTTTTACGCACCATTGGTTAACATTGGTGCATGCGTGCGCTTTCCGCACTGCTCCCAAATCCCGTGGGCCTCTCCCGACTTCAGCATTGCTTGTCCCGACTGCTCCCAGCGATTCCCTAGGCCTAACCACTGTTCGATTGGTATCTCTTATACCACTTGTTTAGTATATGGTTTGAGTGGCCACCCGCCCTCATCCATAATTGTGCAACTTTGTATGTTTAAACCGTACTTTTGATTTAACGCTTGTGCCCCTTTATTCATAAAGAATACTGGGGATTGTTTTTAGTAATAAATACATATATTTTTATAATATATACTTGTGTGGTGTCCTTTCATTTGATATTACAGGATTGTATGTGGTAAAACAGCTCGCTTAACACGACCTCTTAAGTTAAGCCTTTAGGCTGCTTAGTCCATGCTACCCCTAGGATAGCTTGTCTAACAAGGTTGACTTACAACCTGACACCATAAGGGATTGTTTGGTCTGATAATAGGTGGTTCCAGAATTGGAAAAATCACCTATCAGGCCAACTTCTCACAATCTGCATGCTGTTGATCCGTGCTGTGTTGGGGTTTGCTTTTGTTGCTAGTGTATCTATTGTCGCTCCCAGGTCCTGTTGGACGTGGGAGGGTTGCAGGTGTGACTTTGGGTAGTTTAGCGAGAAGCCTAGACTGTGCAGGAAATGAATGGTGTGTGATATGTGGCTGGCACGTTGCTGGGCCGATGGCGCTTGTATTAGCCAGTCGTCCAGATATGGGTACACATGAATGTGTTGTCTTCTGAGATGTGCCGCCACTGTTGCTAGGCATTTGGTGAACACCCGTGGAGCTGTTGTGACACCGAATGGTAGGACTTTGAACTGGTAGTGTTGTACTTGAATAGTAAACCTCAGATACTTTCTGTGAGCAGGGTGCATTGGTATATGAAAGTATGCGTCTTTGAGGTCTAGAGTTGCTAGGAAGTCTCCCTGACGCAGCAATGGCAAGACTTGTTGTGAGCATGTGGAAATGTTCTGATAAAATGTACAGGTTGAGGGGTCTGAGGTCCAATATTGGTCTGAGAGTACTGTCCTTTTTGGGAATGAGGAAGTATAGGGAGTATACTCCTGTTCCTTGATGTTGGAGTGGGACTGGTTCTATGGCCCCCTTTTGCAGCATACTGATGACCTCTTGCTGCAGTAATGCTATATGCTCCTGTGACATTGGACGGTGTACGGGCGGTATGTTGGGTGGTGTTGATGTGAGTTCTAAGCAATAGCCATGTTGGATAATTTGCCTGACCCACTTGTCTGTAGTGATCTTTAACCACACTGGCAGAAACTGTTGTAGTCTTCCCCCGACCAGTGTTATATGGTCTGGGGGTAGTGCCAAGAAGTTACTGTTTGGTGTTAGTGGAGGATCTATTGGCATTGCCTCCACGACCTCTGCCTTTGTTATTATTTCCTCTGTATCCACCTCTGTTTGTGCTCTTATTGTATGTGAATTGCCTATTTGTTTTGTATATGGAGGATTGCTGCGATGTGTTACCACGCGCTCCTCCTCTATAGTTGGGGGCTACGAAAGGAGCCTCTGTGTTGTTGGGACTGAAGAGCTCCCATGGACTTTGCAGTCTCAGTGTCTTTTTTCATTTTGTCCAGAATTGAGTCAACTGCTGGACCAAATAAAAAATCTGGATTTATAGGCTGGTTAAGGATTGTGGCCTGTACCTCATTTTTAAATCCAGAAATGCGAAGCCATGCATGCCTCCGAAGCAGTACGCTGGTGTTAATAGATCTAGCAGCTGTATCTGCCGCATCTAGAGCGCATTTAATGGAGGCATTGGTGATGAGCTTTCCTTCCTGTATAAGTTCATCTGCCTGGTCTTTGTAGGGCTCAGGTAAGTGTTGGAGACGTTCCTCTACAGTATCATAGTGTGCCCTGTCATATCTGGCCAGCAGGGCCTGAGTATTGGCTATTCTCCATGAGTTTGCTGCTTGAGCTGCCACTCTCTTGCCTGATGCTTCAAAAATTTTTGACTCCTTATCAGGAGGAGTCTCTCCAGTAGTTTAGGAATTAGCACGCTTTTGTGCGTTGGATACTACTAACGAGTCTAAAGGTAGTTGGCCCTTGATGTAAGTAGGGTCTACTGGTGCTGCCCTATACTTTTTTCTATCCTTGGGTTAATAACACGTGCCCTAGCAGTGTCTTTAAAAATGTCATTTGCGTGCTTTAGGACGCCCTTTAACATGGGGAGTGTTTTGACACTTTTTTCTGATATAGCTAGCGTTTCGAATAGAAAATCTTCTTCTACAGCATCTGAGTGCATGTCTACATGATGGTAGGTTGCTGCTCTATCTATTAGAAAGTTAAAAGCCACTGTGGCTTCTGTGGGTGATGGTTTCACAGGGTATACCGTAGGATATGTAATGGGTAGAGTCCCCTCATTATCTGGCTCACCCCCCACCCCATGGTTGTAAATTGGGGTCGGTACAAAAGGGGGTGGTGATGGACAGAGCATCAGAACCAATCAAACACTCACACCCAGTCAAAAGATCTGGGTTTGATCCATCACCGTTCTTTAGCCCACTCTGCCACCCCAGTTCAGACATGGCTACATGCAAATCAGTCTGACCCTGTGCCTCATGGGAACAGTCCAGCCCGAACTGCCAAGCCATGTCTTCCCTGGACCGGAAACAAGCTTCTGGGGACCGGTTTCTGGCATTCCAGCCGTCTTCAGCCCTGCTTGCTTGAATCCAGTGGCAAAGTGAGCAAGGGACTCGCGTCTGAGCATACCCTGCCACACTTATGGCGGCCAAAGCGGTACAAAAGGGGGTGGTGATGGATGGAGCATCAGAACCAATCAAACACTCACACCCAGTCAAAAGATCTGGGTTTGATCCATCACCGTTCTTTAGCCCACTCTGCCACCCCAGTTCAGACATGGCTATATGCAAATCAGTCTGACCCTGTGCCTCATGGGAACAGTCCAGCCCGAACTGCCAAGCCATGTCTTCCCTGGACCGGAAACAAGCTTCCGGGGACCGGTTTCTGGCATTCCAGCCGTCTTCAGCCCGGCTTGCTTGAATCCAGTGGCAAAGTGAGCAAGGGACTCACGTCTGAGCATACCCTGCCACCCTTAAACCCAGATCAGTTGACTGGGGGTGAGTGTTTGATTTGCTCAAACGCTCCGTCCATCATCCCCTTTTGTTTCGCTTTGTAAATTGGGGTCCACATATGGGTCTTGTGGGTATCCAAAACCCCCTTCTGCATCCTGATCCTCATCTAAGTTGTGGTCAGAGCGTGCAGGTGAGTATGGGGCATGTGGAATAGAAGGCATAGCAGGAGAGATAGGTTGAAAAAGAATAGGAGAGGTAGCACAGTCCTGTTTCTTTTTGAGAGAAATTCTAGAAAAGTCTTCTGCAGCAACTGGTCTTTTCTCTTTTGTATAAACAGTCACTTTCCCAGTATTTGGGTCAATATATATCTTGGATTGATCTTTTGTTTAGGGGTCTGGATGGATGAGCTCCTCCTCCACAGTCTTTTGCTTTGGCGCCGATGTCTTTGGTTTGACCTTTTTCGGGTCGATTCCTTTGTTTGCTTCGACTGTTTTCGGTGCCTGTGGTGTTTTTTGCGGATGTCCGGCCGGTTTTGGTGGTCTGATATCCTTTATAGGTTTCACCACTTTTGTTGGACCGAGCGACTTCGACGGTTCGTCAACTTCTTTTGGCTTTAGAGGTGTTTTTGGAGCCTGTGTTTTCATCTCGATGCCCCTCTTCGGATCAATGGGCTTCGGCTCGACGTGTTTGTTCTGTGGAACCTTAGGTTTCGATTTCGGTTCGATGACCGCTTTGGGCGTAGCCCTTTTGTCTTCGGTGACAGGCTTTTTCCCTTTTTCCACTGTCGAAGTCGATTTGGTCGATTCGTCGGCCTTTGGCTTCGAATATTTTTCGGGTATGGTGGCCTTCGGATCGGCGCCCTTTGGTTTTGTGGCGCTCGGTTCGACAGCGTTCGGTCCGAAGACGGTCGTGTCGATTAGTTTCGGTATGGCAGGGCTATAGAACCAGTATTTTGATCTTGGCTAAGGCCTGCTGGCGATGCCTCGACCTGAGTCTCTGATATAGGTGTAGTGTCTATATGGGGCGGTGTACTCACGGTTCACCCCTCGTTGTCATCGGAGTCGTCTTCGACAGCTACGATGTCATTTTCATACTCCTCAATATCGACGTTTTCCTCCTCTTCGTCGATATAGTATTCGGAGTCGTGCTCGGAGTACTGGTCCTCTTGATCAGAGTCTTCGGCGCGTACTAGTTCTTCCTCATCATCGAAGATATTCTCGGGCTCCGGTGCCGACCTCTGCATTTCTTGCCTCGCCGCTCGCCGATTCCGAATAGTCTTTTTGGGTCGGAACTGGGCACAAGCTAGACAATTATCTTCATTATGATCTGGGGATAGACATTTGTTGCACACTGGATGCTTATCTGTGTGCGTGAACTTCGAGTTGCACTGCGGGCAGTACTTGAATGGACTTTGTTCCATCGACCATCGGTCCACGTGGCGTCGAGAAGGCCTAACGGCCCGATTCGACGACCGGAGTGCAAACAAACGTTGAAGAGAAGTCCTTTGGTACCGATCGAAACAATACCGACGCAAGCGAAGGCCTTTTGGCCTTTTAGAAAAGTTTTATTTGATTCCGAACTTGGAGCGCTGGAAGGTACATACGAACCCAATGGCGGGAAAAAACAATCTGAGGATGGAGGGGATGCCCATGCGCACTGTAGTCCGAGGGAGGAGCCACCTATCTCGTGATACTTCGAAGACTCTTCCAGGACAACAATGTGCAATCATCCGGACCCAACACTAGGTGGCGATCTATGCACAGATACGAATTCAGCAGCCCACATGCCTCGAATATACATTTATAAACTGCTGGCATCTTTAAACTGATATACTTATTGACACTTCACATAGACAGACAAGAGTGCTTCAAAAATAGGTCTGCACTTTAATCAGTATTGCTGTGAGTCACACGCAGTCCTCAAAGCGAACTGCAGAGTGAAGAACTCCCATTCATACCGTTAAAAAAAGCAACCTGACTTCTTCTTATTGGCCTTTTATCCACCATTCCTCGTGCAATTTCCTGCATTGTTCGGCTCGACGCGTTGCTCTCGGAAACTGGCAGGTGGCGGGTGAGCTTCATCAGGCCATGAAGGTGGCTGTTGCCACTGGCATCACCTAGGCAAACAACAAGAAAGATTGCTTTCAAAATACATCAACAATAGAAAACAGAAACACACAGCAAAGGTGTTGCTTCCAAAGGAATATACAGATTGCAGTAACCCTTCGAATTATCACATTGTTTTGCTGAATTAAACTGGTTGTGTATTATAGAGAGCAAAATACAAGACAGATTGAAGAAAATTGTCTCAACTGATCGACAGGTAATATGAGAACAGCTAATCACTCAAAATATTTTGTTCATAGCAAACAAGTAAACAAATAACTAAGTCTGGCCTTGTAACTTGAAAGTAACGATCTAGTTGGTAAATAAGGACGATATATTCATTCATTAAAGTTGGTGAGATAGACTAGTGATTAAGATTAAGAAGGATTTTAGGATGGTATAGTGGAGTCATGTAGTGGTAAATGAAGCTTTTCCGTACTCCTAAAACGATCTGATATTGTTTTTAAGAAAGTACATTGCGACGGGGGAAGGGAGGATGGCAAGGTCATGAAGAAGACAATATCTAAATAGCTGTGCTTAGCTGTGAAAACCTGGCTTCATGGTGAAAGCCCAGTGTAATGATAATGGTGGTTAAGGCCTGGTCTTGTGATGATGGCCCAGTATAAAAGATACTCCACTTCTCCTGGATTGCAAATTACATAAATAAGAAACTAACAAGTTTGTCTCAATTCAGTACTAACTTGATGAGTAACTCACTCAATGACTAAGAACAGAGACAAAAAATCTTAGAGAAAGGCAAATCTCCCTTGGTTTAGATTTCAACAAAGACGCATATCCTGAACTACACCAAGGTACTACAAGTTAAAATCTATTTCCAAAAGAGTTGATATTGCATAACGTTGAGGGATAGGTACAAGAGAAAACATGAACAAGTAAAAGCACACAAGGAGAAACATGCAGCACATTCACAGAAAGAGACAGAGAAATGAAGCACAGGAAGAAAACAAGGCACAGAAACATTCGGTCACCGAGTGAACACATTCATGAAGTGGCAGAATGTACTTTCCGGTGTTTTGATACCATTCAGTTAATAAACTTTATTCAGATAAAACATTGTATCCATAAAAGTATGACACAGTAAAAAACAATATAAATGGCAGGAGAAGGGTTAAAATAAATGTTAATAAGAATTAACAGTTTACAAAACACAATATAGCAAGCCCAGGGTTAAGTAAAATGAAAAATTCATTATCAACAGTTCTAGGCTTGACAATTCATCATTTAAAAACTCAAGAATTGAGCATTGTCTTACGTGCCCTGGTAGCAATTCTCAAGAATGTGCTTAAACGAAAAACCAGCTCTTCAACATTCAGGGCAAGCATACTTGAGTGGGCAGAATCCAAGTTTAAAGGCCTGCTCCTGTTGAAAAAAGGGTAGGGACGCCCCTTGCTGTATTTCATGTATTATTTACAGAAAAGCAGGAAATGGAGAGTAGATTGGCCACTCACCCCGTCACATGGACAGGGTTCTAAACCAAGTTTTGGTTGGTACCCAAGAGGGAAACACAATACGAATTTAACTGTCCCTGCTCTCAAGCGGAATAGAAGGCTCCTTTCCCAGTAACTCATGGGTAAAACAAGATAATTTGGTAGAGGGTGGCAGTGCCACTCCAGAGACATACAACTAGAAACTATGGATTTTATTTGATTCTAATGCAGTTCTTTCGATGCTATACAGTAGATAAAGGGCACTTCTGAGGTCTTTGCGTTTTTGTACAGAGTTTCAGCTTCAGCAGGATTGAAAAAGATACAGCCATTATTAATGCTACTTAAACTCTGGTATACCCCAGATAGCCAGGGGATATCCATTCCCTTATCACACTTCAAACAATCAGTGATAATCTCTCTGGTAAGAGTCGCTGGCTCATTCTTCCAGATCGATAACCAGAAAAGAGCTGGTCGGGCACATTTAAAATCAGTAATATCATTTAAATTTAGTTCTTTGTGGCATAGATATTGTGGAGTGGAGATTGGGATACTCAACAGTTTCCTACAGAATCTGTTTTCTTCCTGCTAAATGCAGGTACTATTCGCAATACCCCATAGCTCAGCTCCGTAGGTGGCCACTGGAACACATTGTAATTTAAAAATGTTTGAGATAGCTAAAATAGCGCCTGTGTTCTTTGGACCGGGAAAGCTAAAAATGAAATTGATGGTCTTTGAGAACTTGCTCCTAGAATGGGCAAGGTGCTCAGTCCAGGAGCCGTTCGCAGCAAAGACCATCCCAAGGCAGGGAAATTTGCAGGTGCTTATCAGTTTTTGACTACCAACAACAATAGAACTGAGCTGGCGTCTCCGGGGGCCACAGGACATTAAAAATGGTTTACTAAAATGGACTCTTAGGTCCAAACTATCCATGTATTTAACAAAAGACTGTACTAAAGTGCGCAAAGAGTTAGGGGTTCGGCATATAAGAACCGCATCGTCAGCATATAATAACACAGGAAGGGGTTTTCCATTAATCATAGGGACATCTTGGGACATGGATACTAATGATTTATTCAATCCATTAATGTAAATAATAAAGAGAAGGGGGGCCAAGACACATCTCTGCCTGACCCCCCTTCTAACCTTAATTGGCCCAGAAACCTCTCCACCTCTGCCCATCCTCACTTGTGCCTGGAGATCTTTATGAAGATATGCCAGGAAATGGACCAAAGGCTCATCTAGACCATAGGCCAACAGGATTGCCCACAGCCTTGACCTATTTACAAAGTCAAAAGCTGAGGACAAATCCATAAAGGCCAAATAGACTGGAGAGTTCAGTGCAACGGTGTATTTCCCTATTATAAGGCTGAGGTGAAGGCATTGTTCGTTAGTGCCGACCTTGCTGCGAAAGCCTAACTGGCAGGCCTCTAAGATTTTACATTCCTCTGACCATTCCAGGATCCTATTATATAAAACTTTACCCAATATTTTGAGGGTATTATCGATCAGTGAAATAGGTCTGTAATTACTGGGCTGCGACCGATCTCCCTTTTTGAATATAGAGACGATAATACTCTTCGCCCAGGTATCGGGTAACGGGGCATACATTAAGTTATTAAAAACATTCAAAAGAAGAGGTGCCCAAAAGTCTGGATTCCATTTGATTAAATCTATTGGTAGCCCATCAGGGCCAGGGGCCTATTCCCAATACTCTGTTGAATAGCTTATTCTACTTCAGGGAGAAATATCAAAATGCTAGTGAATGAGCCATATTCATACTAGTTGGTCGCTGAAGGGGATATAGCATAGATTTGAGAAAAGTGGGATTCCCAGGATTGGCTAGAAATAGCACAACTGATGGGGGTTAATAACTGTCCCATAGATCCCTTACAGAAGACCAGAATGATTTTCCCCTTTTATCAGTAGCGGCCTGCGATAGGGTTTCCCATCGGTCCCTGAGAAGTACTACATTCTGATCAGTTACTGCCAAGTTGTACTTTTGCTTGGCCAGTTTCACCTCTGAGACACACCTAGGTTCAGCTGACAACACCTTGCGCAAATTCCTATTAGTCCGTGAACATTCATCATCAAACCATCTAGGTCCCTGCTTTCTCAGAGATGCAGGTTTCGACAGAAAGGTTTTAATAACTAGACAGAGTTTTGAGAAATCATGGACTACCTCTAGATACGGGGTTTCAAATGACAAACAGGAATTAATGAGGGGCAAGTTGTTCTTAGCTAGTGACTTAAACAAATCCCCGTTGTCAATGTCCCTCCAAATCAATCTTAAGTTGTAAGTCGATGGCGTTAAGTCTCTGGCCCCGCATTCAGATAGGAACGCGGGTCGTGAAGCCAATCTCAATGCTATTTCAATAGGGTTATGATCCCCGTGAATAGTGGCAACAACCTCTGCATTAGTTAAGTGATCCACAATTAGGGGAGCAATAAAAACAAAATCTATTGTAGACGAATAGCCCCTGCCTCTGAATGTCGGATGGTTATTATTAGTCGCATATAATGTGCCCGTCTGGTCCATAACATTAACCAGGTTATGAGAAGTCAAAAACACTGCCAGCTCAACACCCCTGCGGAAAGAAGGACCCAAATTATATGGCTCAGGACCAGTTTTGCGTTAAAATCACCTCCTAGAATAATCCCAATAGGATTGCCCGAGCGTTGCTGGTAGTCTAAATTGGAAATAAAATCAAAGAGCTCAATAAAATTATTATTGGGAATGGAAAGTAAGTCATTATTATAGAAATTTACCAGATAAAAGGAAATTCTTCTCTTAAACAATACAATCTGGAAATTGCAACTGTTAGTTGGGAGTATCGTAAAGCTTCCACCAGCTGCTACACTAAACCCGATAAAAAGGCTCCCTGATGGTTGGCCCTGTCTGCGACGAGATGCGGCTACACTGATGCAATGAAACCCCTCGATATGCAGGTCATGCATGGCCCACGTCTCCTGAAACATTACTATGTCTTGTTCTCTGACTACGCAACCAATCCTGGTCATCAAGTTTGGACTGTAACCCTGCTACATTCCAACTAAGAATGTTCAGGTCTGCTCCTCTGTCAGTTCTAATTGGGAAATGATCATCATTGTCATTATCAGTTGTTACTATGGTTTCAGAGGAATCCTCCAAGTGAAGCTGCTGGTACTGCTGAGCAACCATCAAGGGTGGCTGTCAGTCCTGTGCATCTAGACTCGAGAGTGCGTTAAACCTATTTGTTAACAAGGGCAAGGCATGTTCATCCCTAAGGGGTTTAGGGGAGGCTTATATAAATTACCCAGGGCGAGCGCACTGATGCAGGTATTTTGCGTAGGGAGTTGCTCGAAAATACTCAATAAGCGGCGAACCATGTGGGGTCTACGGAAGTTGAGAACAACACAATCACCAGTTATATTCTTGACAGAAGGACCAACCCACCCTACTCTTCTGGCCATAAGAAAGTCGTTCATGTTAGAGGGGTGAAACCCCTTATGTTTGCAGAGCCAATCTACAGACTTGTTTCGCAAATCTGCTCAAGACTCCCTAACACGTAGTGGCAGGAGGCAGGGGGTAGGCTTAGTACATCAGTATTTTCTCTCAAGCAAGCATTCCTGGGACGGTTGGAAATATCCGTGCTTACGCTTGTGTCACTTGCAGGGGCTCTAGTATCTAGGTAGGTAAGACAACTTCTTCCTAATGCTGTGTTTGAAAAAACTGTATCTGTCAAGAGAACACCCTGTCTTCCCCTTTGTTCGCTATCGGAATTTCGCCCAGAAAGTACATTTGTACTACTACAAATAGTGGGCGGGATAGCAGGAGTGATGTCTTTATGAGAGGCAAAGCTAGAATGTATGCAAGAAGAAAATGGTCCACCCCTGCCAACATTTTGATCAGAATTCACATTCCTGCCAATTAGGTTAACCACTTCAGAGTTCAGGGATTCAAGTTCCCCCCCGCAATGAATTGAAGTTCGTATCAATTGCCTTCTTAATAGCAGCTAAGGCATTTTTAATAGGTTTAAATATAGCGGGGGGAACGGCGGCTTCTCCCATGGCACCTGTATTAATGACAGTGCGGGCAGAGTTAGAGAGAACATCAGTCTGTGTGCCCACTGAAGTGGTGCGGGTGACCACCTGATTAGTTACATTATTGTCAAGGTGGCAACCTTGGGATTTTTGATCTTAGTTATCCCGGCATTTCTCTTTCTTTTTACAGGTTGAATTTTCGCTTTGGTGTTCCTTTGAGGACATGCCGCCCGTGCTCTAGTGCTAATTCCTGGTGCATCTGGGGTGTCCATTTTGGGGGCTCTCGGGCTTAGCGGGGATAAGTCTGAGAGAACAAGGCATGCTGCCGTAGGCGGTAATTTACAGGGAGATTCAAGTGTTGTGCTATCAGTGATCAGACCGCCTAATGATAGGCATGAATGTAAGGTTGCAGGGTCCATGGACAGACGTCGCTCCGTCAGCTCGATTTCGAGGGTCAATAGGGACTCTGCCCTCACAATGAACGCATCCAGTGTCCCGGCTACTCCTTTGCATTTGTTCACCATTCCGAAAGCTCACGACAGTCCAGTTGTAACACCACAGAATGACACACTGATAGGCTATATATAACAGTTCTAGGTGTAATACCTTGTAACACGGGTTCGGTGGGATTCTTCAGTTGTAAGTATCAGGGGGTGGCCCAGCCCAGACTCTTCTGGCCCCTGGCAGGCACAGACGGGCCAGCCCTTGGTCCGGGCTTCATCCGGGCTACGTCCCACGCACGTCCTGCGGTGGGAGAGGCTGCGCTATAAGCGCTTTGCCCACGCCTCCCCCTCATTTGCGTTAGCTGGTGAGTAGAGCGGTGCACTCTGGGGTATGCACTCCCCCCCCCTGAGTGTGAACAAGTATTGTGGGGAAAGAGGGGCAGCCCCTGGGACCCTCGTCCCACGATGAGGTCCTTGGAAGATGCAAGTACTGGCATGTGGAGTGGCAAATGGGCACAGCATGCAGAAGAGGCTCCCGCGCCACGGGGGGAGAGGCTGTGCTATAAGCGTGTTGGCCATGTCTCTCCCTCACTCGCGGCAGATGGTGAGTAGAGCGGTGCACTCTGGGGTATGCAGTCCCCTCCTGAGTGTGAACAAGTATTGCGGGCAAAGCGGCGCAGCCCCTGGGACCCTCGTCCCATCAGGGGTCCTTGGAAGATGCAAGTATTGGCGTGTGAGGCGGCAAATGGGCACAGCAGGCAGAAGAGGTTCCCGCGCCGCGGGGGAGATGCTGCTCTATAAGCGCGTTGGCCACGCCTCCCCCTCACTCGCGGCAGCTGGTGAGTAGAGCGGTGCACTCTGGGGTATGCAGTCCCCCCTTGAGTGTGAACAAGTACTGCAGGCAAAGCGGCGCAGCCCCTGGGACCCTCGTCCAACCAGGGGTCCTTGGAAGATACAAGTACTGGCGTGTGAGGCGGCAAATGGGCACAGCAGGCAGAAGTGGCTATCATTCAAACTTAATGCGCGAAGATGAAGCAAAGCACTCTTGTTATATGTATTCTTTATTCGGATATGTCAGTGTTACATTCAGTACCTGAATGGTTCAAATCAAAGTTGCTCAGTAGGAGAAGTCCTAGAGTTGGGAAAAAACACAAAGGATACGAGAAACAAGTTTACTCACAAGCAGGCCAATGCTGGGGACTACTGCAGGATAGGAGGGTTGAACGGTTAAGAAGGCTTAGCACTAGACTGAAAACATGCCTATCTACAACCTCATGAAGTATAAGGAGAGAGTGCCAGTCACTTTTAAAACAGTTTTAGAAAAAAGGATGTCCTTATGGCAAGGATGTATGTAAGTGGCAATAGATGTTCCCCTTGCTATGAGTAAGCCAGATGTTTTCATTATTCCCAGCAAGGAAATATTTCTTTTTACTTACAAAAGATCTTGGAAAGCGCTATTTCCAACTTGCCTACTTGGTGGACACCATCAATGGGCCTGCATTTGAGATCTGACTCCTTTCAATAATTCTTCATTGTTTCTAACAATAAGACTCCATCCAGTACTTAAGGGCTGAACCGCTCTGAACTATTAGGTCACTGAATGCACCTAACAAGAGTGCTTTGCTTTCTCATGACACATTAACGTTTAATTAGATTAATACATAGGCACATCTGTGGAGTGACAGAAAGGCACTCTTTTTAGATATATGTATTTTTACCTCTCGACTAAATGAAATTCCAATTTCCAATAACTCCCAAAAGGTTTTTTCATGTATTTGCAAAGGTTTGCTATCTACAAGTGTCTTTTCACTTTATTTTATCATAGCATTGAAGAGGTCAACATAGGAGTTCAAGTTCAAGTTCGCAGATTTGTATAGCGCACTACTCACCCATAGGGTCTCAAGGCGCTTGTGGGAGGGGGTGCATTATTTATCGAATAGCCAGGTTTTAAGTTCCTTTCTGAAGGAAATGTGGTTTTGTGTGAGGCGGAGGTGAGTGGGGAGAGAGTTCCAGGTCTTGGCCGCCAGGTAGGAGAAGGATCTTCCTCCCATGGTGGATTTGTGGATGCGCGGGACTGCGGCAAGCGCTTGGTTGGAGGATCTTAGTTGGCGGGTGGGTGTGTAGAAGGACAGACGTGTGTTGAGGCATTCGGGTCCTAGTTTGTAGAGGGCCTTGTGAGCGTGGGTGAGGAGACGGAACGTTATTCTCTTGTTGACGGGAAGCCAGTGGAGGTCTTTCAGGTGGCCGGTAATGTGAGCTTGGCGAGGGATGTCCGATATGAGTCTGGCCGATGCATTTTGGATGCGTTGGAGTTTTTTCTGTAATTTGGCTGCGGTTCCGGCGTAGAGGGTGTTTCCATAGTCCAGTGCGTGGGTGACCGTCTTTCTTGTTTCGGTGGGGATCCAACGGAAGATTTTTTTGAGCATACGGAGTACGTTGAAGCAAGAGGATGAGACGGCGTTAACTTGTCTGGTCATCGAGAGGGAGGAGTCTAGGATGAATCCCAGGTTGCGTGCGTGGTCTGTGGGTATGGGTGCTGTGCCCAGGGCCGATGGCCACCAAGAGTCGTCCCAGGCCGAGGGTGAAGATCCTAGGATGAGAACTTCCGTTTTGTCTGAGTTAAGTTTTAGGCGGCTGTTTTTCATCCATTCGGCTACTTCTTTCATGCCTTCATGAAGATTGGTTTTGGCGGTGTTAGGGTCTTTGGTGATGGACAAGATTAGCTGGGTGTCGTCAGCGTAGGAGATGATGTTGAGGTTGTGTTGTCGCGCGATGGAAGCGAGGGGACTCATGTAAACGTTGAAGAGGGTGGGACTGAGTGATGATCCTTGTGGGACTCCGCAGATGATTTCGGTGGCCTCTGATCTGAATGGGGGGAGTCGGACTCTCTGGGTTCTCCCGGCGAGGAACGAGATGATCCAGTCCAAGGCTTTTCCTTGTATTCAACGTTGCTGAGGCGTTGTATGAGGGTGCTATGACAGACTGTGTCGAAGGCGGCGGAGAGGTCGAGTAGGATGAGGGCAGCTGTTTCTCCGTTGTCCAGTAGCGTTCGGATGTCATCTGTCGCTGCAATGAGGGCGGTTTCGGTGCTGTGTTTGGCTCGAAAGCCGGACTGTGAGGGTTCGAGGGAGTTGTTGGATTCAAGGAAGGCGGCGAGTTGGCTATTGACTGCTTTCTCAATGACTTTGGCAGGGAAGGGGAGGAGGGAAATGGGGCGGTAGTTCTTAAGTTCAGAGGGGTCAGCTGTGGGTTTTTTCAGGAGGGCAGAGAGTTCGGCGTGTTTCCAGCTTTCTGGGAAGGTAGCGGAGTTGAAGGAGCAGTTGATGACATCACGGAGATGGGGTGCGATGATGGAGTCTGCTTTGTTGAAGATGTGGTGGGGACAGGGGTCGGTTGGCGAACCTGAATGGATGGAGTTCATTAGGCGGATGGTGTCTTCAGTGGTGATTGGGTTCCAGGCGTTAAGGTTGTTAGGGAGCGGTTCGGGTTTGGGAGTGGGTGAGGTGGGCTGTTTTTTCGAAATGTTCATAAAGCTGTTATGTATGTCGGCGATTTTGTTGTAGAAGAAAGAGGATAGCGAGTTGCAGAGGACTTGGGAGGGAGGAATGTCGTTTGAGGCTGCGGTGGGGTTGGTAAATTCTTTGACGATGTTGAATAGTTCCTTGCTGTTGTGGGCATTGTTGTCGAGACGATCCTTGAAAGCTGATTTCTTGGTGGATCGGATCAATTGGTGGTGTTTGCGGGTGGCTGCCTTGAGGGTGGTCAGGTTGTCAGTGATTGGGTTTTTTCTCCATGTTTTTTCGAGAGTACGGCATAGTTTCTTGGAATTCTTAAGGTCATCGTTGAACCAGGGGGCCTTTTTGCTACCTTGTTTGATCTGGTGGTTTTTTAGGGGTGCTAATTCGTCAGCGCTGTGAGTGATCCATTGTTTGAGATTGGTGGCAGCTTCGTTTGGGTCCGATGAGAGGGCTGGGGGGTTTTGGTTGAGCGATGTGATGAGTTGGTCGGTGGTGATTTTGTTCCAGTTTCTTCGAGGAATAGGTTGTGGGGGGTTGTGAGTCATGGTAGTTTTGTAGCTGAAGTGAACACAGCTGGGCGGCCACTAGCCACGGACCTGTGTAGCCCTGTGTGGCTCGGAGCACTTACCCTCCACTGTAGCGGGACCCTGCCAGCTGTCTCCCCCCGCCGCCGCAGCCCCTGACATCGCGCTGCAGCAGCCGTGCGGGGGAGACTACAATCCCCAGCCTGATTTGCGGCAGGAAGCCGCGGGATACCACTTCCGCGCCAGGAGGCGCTACAAAGTCCCCCAGCAGTCCCAGGGGAGCGGGCGGCCACTAGCCACGGACCTGTGTAGCCCTGTGTGGCTCGGAGCACTTACCCTCCACTGTAGCGGGACCCTGCCAGCTGTCTCCCCCCGCCGCCGCAGCCCCTGACATCGCGCTGCAGCAGCCGTGCGGGGGAGACTACAATCCCCAGCCTGATTTGCGGCAGGAAGCCGCGGGATACCACTTCCGCGCCAGGAGGCACTACAAAGTCCCCCAGCAGTCCCAGGGGAGCGGGCGGCCACTAGCCACGGACCTGTGTAGCCCTGTGTGGCTCGGAGCACTTACCCTCCACTGTAGCGGGACCCTGCCAGCTGTCTCCCCCCGCCGCCGCAGCCCCTGACATCGCGCTGCAGCAGCCGTGCAGGGGAGACTACAATCCCCAGCCTGATTTGCGGCAGGAAGCCGCGGGATACCACTTCCGCGCCAGGAGGCGCTACAAAGTCCCCCAACAGTCCCGCGTCGCGGGAGCGCGCGGGAGCGCCGGGCTAAGCCCGGGCAAAGGGCGGGCCCTCTGTGGCCCTCAGAGGCACGAGGAGGACGGGACGGGCCACGTCTCCTGGCCCCATAGCAATAGAAGGTACAGTTATAGATACCATGTACATGACTATTCGCGGACATTCCTGGTTTTTATTTTTTATTCTTTTTCAGTGTCATATAAGGGGGCATACCAAACTCCCATAGCACTACCAGAGAATGGAACATCTTTTCCAGAGTTATGCATCACCCACCAATACCTGCGAAATTGATATTGATGACCGTTCCCAATTGTTATCCCCGTCACACACCCCAGCTAGCTTGCCAATCTTGTCCTACTGGGAGGAATTAAATGCTCTGTGTGGGACTAAGTTCATCCCAATAACATCCCCCCCCGTAAAAGGCCTTACTACTAACGCTCCCTCTGATAGAACTTGTGAACCTCCCCTACCACCCAATGAGGATAACATTCAGGCCACTGTGGTGTTGCCGGCCCAAAGTATGAAAAGGAAACATGACGGGACAAATGATTGCGAGCTCCAACCTAAAAATCAAAAACTTTGTATCGATCCCCCAACGCCTGCCACAAACTCCATCATACCCAGGGGGGTCGCTGAACGCTTGGATGATCCTCTATTGCAATTAATGCCTCAGCTTGAACAATTGTTAAAATCTGTAATGGCACCCCTGCTAGAACGAATTACTTCTTTAGGGGATAGGCTGACAAGTATAGAGATGGCTATTAAGACTAACTCTTCATCTGTTATAAATATGGCAATACCCAATTGTACCACTTCACCTACTGTACCTGCAGGCCCTATGCTGACGGACATAACAAAATCTGCTTCCGTTGATAGACAACTTCCCAGCATGCTACCCCTAATTGATACTAGAACTGGCCGTAAACCCTTGAACAACTCAAAAATAAATGTCCGGACTACTAAACAGCCCCCTAAGTGCCAACCTCCACTGGTCACTAAAATTGTCCCCAAACCCTTATTAACAAACTACCCAGCCGCTAGAGCAGAGCCAAACAGAGCAGCACATATAGACCTGCCCCCGGAAGCCGCCCCCTTTGTGCTAGTTCTCTCTGGAGTACCAGCTCCCCCACGCAGGAAACCCGAGAGATACCAGGACCTATTACACAAGGTCATCTTCTGGCTAGATAAAAATAGACCACTGCCACCCAATAAGGATGGAGGTATACTGAGTGCCAGAAGGGTGGGCTGGTTAGGCTCTCTACCTAAGGACATTCCCGGGGACCTAATCCTTGTTAAATTTAGGAATAGGAACACTGTCCCCTATTTACGATCCTGCCAGCCCCACGAAGGTGACGGCCCCATCTCCATTTGGGATTTGTATGATTTTTATCCATGTACCTCATACTGCTCCCCTCGAAGATCTACAGTATAAACACTGTATTGCTTGAGTAATGAAGTTTACTCTTCAAACTAGTATTCTGATAACTTGCACGAAGAGCCAGTAGCTGAGTGACAATTTTACTAACATATATTTCCTGGGTAGCATTCTTGAATTGACTTTTATTAATTGTATTAACGTGTACTTAAACGTCTTTCACTGTCATTTATTTGTTTTTAAACAAGACTCTTGAAAATTCTAACTGTATGTATAAATTTGTATATATTAGATATGTGTTTTGTGTATGTATTTTATATGCTTGTCTTTTATGAAGGAAAACTTCGAAATAAAGACGTTAAAACTGGAAACTGGAACACAGCTGTGGTCCGTCCAATGGAGAGCTGTGGTATGGTTGAAGGAGATGTGTTTGCTGGAGGTGAAGATAGGGTCAAGCGTGTGTCCGGCTAAGTGGGTGGGGGTGTCAACAAGTTGTTTGAGTCAGAGATTGGCCAGGTTGTCCAGAAGGGTGGTAGTGTTGCAGTCGTTTTTCTTTTCTAGGTGGAAATTGAAGTCTCCCAGTAGAATGTAGTTTTCGGAGGGGATGGCATGTGGGCTGATGAAGTCAGTGATGTCTTCGCTGAATTGTGTACGGGTTCCTGGTGGTCTGTAGATGAGGGTGCCTCTAAGTGTGGTCCTGGGGTCGGTGTGGATCTGGAAGTGGAGGTGTTCGGCGGTTGCAAGGTAGTCGTCGAAGCTGGTCGTGATTCTGATGCTTTTCTTATGGATGATGGCGATGCCGCCACCTGTTTGGTTGGTACGGTCTTTTCGGATGATCTTGTACGCGTCCGGGATGGCTATGGCGATGTCGGGTGCTGATGATGCGTTCATCCAGGTTTCTGTAAGGAAGGCAATGTCCGGTGACGCAGTGTCGAGTAGGTCCCAGATTTCTGTGGCATGTGTGTTGATCTAGCGGGTGTTTAGCAGGATGCATTTCAGGTGGTTAGAGTCGGAGCTGTTTTTGGAGGTCGTGGATTTGGTGGGGGTCTTGATGCAGGCGAACTTGCAGGAGTGGCAGGCGAAGGGACCGTGGGTACGTCCTGGGACAGCTTCGTAGCATTGTGGTGTACGTCCGGGGTTAAGGGCTAAGAGGGTGGCGGTGTCATACGTTATGCGGGGGGAGTGCGGTTTGTGGGGGACAGGGGTTCTGGCGCTGGGCGCGGTTCAGGCGCGGACGGGCTTACCTTTGGCGCGCCTTCGGCGCGCATAGGGCGCGACCTCTGCGCGTGGACGCTGCGCGTAAATGATTCGGTCATATGTGGATAGTGGGAGTGGGAGGGGCGAGGGAGGAGCAGCTGGGAGGCGGTAGCGTAGGAGGAGGTCCGGTCAGGGAGGGAAAACAACAACAAAATGGCTGGCTTCAGGCCAAAAGCGAAACTGGATTGGGGCAGCAGCGAAAGTACACGGGATGTACAAGTAATCAACAGATCCTAATTCACCAGTAAACGCTATGCTCAGAGGAGAAATATTCAGCTAAAGGAGACACACAGTTAAACAATGCAAACGGAAGCGCGTTTTTAGTAATGGAGAAACTAGCATTGCCTATACTCTTTTGTATTTAAGATACTCTACAATTGTTTTGGATCAGGAGCAAGTGTAGTCTTTCAATAATAGGACCATATAAATATATAGGAATATGATTTTCATTACATTTGGTGGCTGCTACTTATAGATACATAATGAATATGCTACTTACCAGTATGCATCTGTTCTTGGCATGTAGGGCTGCTAACATTCATATCTGTAGCATAGATCGCCGCCTAGTGTTGGGTTCGGATGATTGCAGATTGTTGTCCTGGAAGAGTCTTCGAAGTATCACGAGATAGGTGGCTCCTCCCCTGGACTACAGTGCGCATGGGCATCGACTCCATCCCCAGATTGTTTTTAGCCATTGTGGCAAGGATGGAGTGTAATCGTGTAAGTGATGGCCATGCTAGAGATGAAATGCAAGAAAAGTCTGCAGCCGCTACGGGCGCCGGGGAGGAGGGCGGGCGATATGAATGTTAGCAGCCCTACATGCCAAGAACAGATGCATACTGGTAAGTAGCATATTCAGTTCGAGGCATGTGGGCTGCTAAATTCATATCTGTAGCATAGAATACATAGCAGTCCCTCCACTAACGGCGGCCGCCCGTGCCAGCTGCAGAAGTCTGAAAAAGTATTTTAAGAACAGCCTGTCCTACAGCTGCCTGCTGTTTGGAATGCACATCCACACAGTAATGTTTGGTAAACGTATGTGGTGTAGACCATGTGGCTGCCCTACAAATGTCTTCCAAAGGAATGTTACCCAGGAATGCCATGGAGGCCCCCAACTTGCGTGTGGAGTGTGCCCTGGGGGGGACCGTTAAAGTGCGCTTAGCTTTCTGATAGCAAATCTGAATACACTTAACGATCCACCTGGCTATTCCTGCTTTGGAAATGGGGTTGCCTTTATGCTGGGCTGAGAAGGCAACAAAGAGTTGCTGTGTCTTTCTAAAAGGTTGTGTCCTGTCAATATAGTACATTAGCGCTCTCTTGACATCAAGCGTATGGAGCATTCTTTCTGCCACTGTTTCTGGGTTTGGAAAGAATGCGGGCAGTTCGATGGTTTGATTGACATGAAACTGCGACACCACCTTCGGAAGAAACTTGGGGTTAGTGCGCAGCACCACCCTGTTTGAATGAATTTGAATAAATGGCTCTTGAATTGTGAGCGCCTGTAGCTCACTAACACGTCTTAGAGACGTGATGGCAATGAGAAAAGCCACTTTCCATGTTAGGAACTGAATCTCACATGAATGCAGAGGTTCAAACGGGGGACCCATCAATCTGGTGAGTACCACATTGAGGTTCCACACAGGAGCTGGCGGGGTCCTGGGAGGGATGACCCGCTTTAGCCCTTCGAGGAATGCTTTAATGGCAGGCACCCTGAAGACAGAGAGATGCTGCCTGTTTTGGAGATAAGCCGCTATGGCGGATAAGTGTATCCGAATGGAAGCGTATGCTAGATTGCATTTGTAAAGATGCAACAAATAGCAGATGATATTAGGAATGGATGCATCTAGCGGTTTGATATTGTGCTCCGTACAGTAGATGACAAACCGCTTCCATTTCGCTGCATAGCAAGCTCTGGTAGTGGGCTTTCTTGCCTCCTGGATGATGTCCATGCATTCAGGGGGCAGATTAAGGTAGCCAAACTCTAAGACCTCAGGAGCCAGATCGCCAGATTGAGCTGCTGCGGATCTGGATGCTGAATGTCGCCATGGTTCTGCGTCAAGAGCCTGGGTGTGAGGTGCAGCCTTTGATGCGGTACCACGGAGAGTTCTAGAAACGTGGTGTACCATGGTTGGCGTGCCCACGTTGGAGCAACCAGGATGAGAGTCATGGAGTGCTGCTTTAGCTTTCTTGCCACCAGCGGGATGAGAGGTGCTGGGGGAAAAGCGTACGCAAATTTGCCTGACCAGTTCATCCATATCGCATTGCCCTGCGACTGTGGGTGAGGGAACCTGGCGGCAAAGCTTTGGCATTTTGCGTTTTCCCTTGTGGCGAACAGGTCTATCTCTGGATGACCCCACTGTTGGAAGTACGGGCGGAGTACTGATGGGTGTAACTCCCACTCGTGCATCTGGTGGCTGTACCTGCTGAGCAGATCCGCCATCTGATTGTCCTTGCCCGGGAGGTGTTCCGCCATGAGGAAGATGTTCCTCTGAATGGCCCACTTCCACATGCTCTGAGCCAGATGAGACAACTGTGGAGAGTGCGTACCTCCCTGCTTTTGAATGTAGTACATGGCCGTCATGTTGTCCGTCCGGATCAACACAACTTTGTTGCACAGATGTACTTTGAAGGACTTGAGAGCCAAGAAGATTGCCATCAGTTCCAAGTAGTTGATGTGCATCTTCTTTTGTTGCGTCGTCCATAGTCCCCTGCACTGTGTAGTGGAGCACATGAGCCCCCCATCCCTGGAGAGATGCGTCCGTCGTCAGTGTAATTTGTGGCACAGGCTCTTGGAACGGTCGGCCCTAGCAAAGGTTGTGTGGATTCCACCAATGCAGAGAGCTGTATGCCCGACCCGTCACCAACACTAGGTCGTTCAACTGTCCTTGAGCCTGAGTCCACTGATGCGCTAAGCATTCTTGGAGCGGACGCATATGCAACCTGGCGTGCGGGACTATGAAGATGCAGGAGGCCATCATGCCTATCAACTGCATGAACACTCTCGCTGGGAGTGAGTGTCGCGGCCTGAACCTCCGGAGTAGCGACTGTATGTTGTCGATCCTCGCTGGGTTTGGCTAAGCTGTGGCAGCCAGAGTATTGATTGTCGCGCCCAAATACTGCCGCACATGGGCTGGCTGAAGGTGCGACTTTGGGTAGTTTAGTGAAAATCCTAGACTGTGAAGGAGGTGAATGGTGAGGGACATATCTGCGGCGCACTGCTGGGCCGACTTTGCCTGAACGAGCCAGTCGTCCAGATAAGGGTAGACATGTATACTATGTCTCCGGAGGTGCGCCGCCACTGTCGCCAGACATTTCGTGAACACTCTGGGAGCAGTGGTCACTCCGAAGGGGAGGACCTTGAACTGGTAATGCCGGTTTTGGATGGTGAACCTGAGGTCTTTTCTGTGGGATGGGTGGAGTGGTATGTGAAAGTAAGCATCCTTGAGGTCCAAGGTTGCGAGGAAGTCTCCCCGTTGTAACAAGGGAAGAACCTGCTGCAGTGTCAACATGTGGTAGTGTTCTGAAAGAATGTACTGGTTCAAGGGGCGTAGGTCTAGAATCGGTCTGAGTGAGCCGTCCTTTTTGGGGATTAAGAAGTACAGGGAATAAACCCCTGTGCCTTCTTCCTCCACTGGCACGAGCTCTATTGCGCCTTTTTGCAGCATGACAAGAACCTCCTGCTGCAATAAGTGCAAGTGCTCTGCTGACATAGGACGGTGTTTTGGGGGTATGTTTGGTGGAGTGGATGTCAGTTCCAAACAATAGCCGAACTGGATAAGTTTCCTGACCCACCTGTCTGTCGTGATGGACTTCCAGACTGGCAGGAACTGTTGGAGTCTCCCCCTGACAGGTGTTGGATGGTCGGGGGCAGTGACAGGGAGTCACTGTTTGTTGGTGGCAGAGGAACGGGAACTGTTGTTGCCTCTGCCTCTCCCCTTGGCACTGTTTCCTCTGTATCCACCTCTGCCCTGCTTGCTGTAGGAGGATTGCGCACCACTTTTATTGAATGGCGTCTGCTGCGACATGTGCCCTCTGCTAACACTTCGATTGCCTGAGCGACGAAAAGTGTTCCCTCTAAATTGTTGTGACTGGAGAGCCCCCATGGACTTGGCAGTCTCGGTATCTTTTTTGATCTTTTCCAGGGTGGTGTCCACCTCTGGACCAAATAACCTGTCCGGATTAACGGGCTGGTTGAGGATAGTAGTCTGTATCTCTGGCTTGAATCCCGAGAAGCGGAGCCATGCCTGACGCCTCAACATTACACTAGTGTTGATTGCTCTCGCTGCCGTGTCCGCAACGTCTAGCGCACACTTTATAGCAGCGTTGGAGATGAGCTTACCCTCCTGGATAAGCATTTCAGCTCCCTCTTTAAACTGGTCTGGCAGGTGTTGCAACAGCTGCTCTAGGGTGTCATAGTGTGCCCTATCGTATCTGGCCAACAGAGCCTGCGTGTTTGAAATGCGCCAGATGTTGGCCGCCTGAGCTGCTACCCTCTTCCCAGATGCCTCTAGCACTTTTGACTCTTTGTCTGGGGGAGGAGCTTCACCCGTGGTTTGTGAGTTTGCCCTCTTGCGGGCATTAGAGACCACCAAAGAGTCGAAAGGCAACTGGCCCCTTATGTAGGTCGGGTCGCCAGGTGCCGGTCTGTATTTCTTCTCTATTCTTGGGTTGACAACCCTCGATCTTGTGGGTTCCTTGAAAATGTCTGCCGCATGCGTAAGGACCCCTTTCAACATTGGGAGAGTCTTGACAGTTTTTTCCGCAGCAGAGAAAGTGTCAAAAAGGAAGTCCACCTCCACGGGGTCAGCATGCATTTCCACTTTATGGTTTGTAGCTGCCCTTTCAATCAAGGCATTAAATGCCGCAGAATCTTCAGTGGGAGACGGCTTGACGTTATAAACTTGAGGATCATGGACCGTTTGCTGGTCCCCTTGATCACCTGTGTCCATCCATGAGTCCTGTTGCTCATCAGGCTCTGTATTTGCAGGAAAATTGTACTCCTCATCCTGCTCCCCTTCATCCCCATCAGAGTATGCGGGTGAAGGTGTTGCACTCCTACTAGGCTGTGGAAGAATCTGTTCAACCAGTACTGGTGTTTCTGGTGCAGGTTTCTTGCGTTTTAGAGGAATTGTAAACGACTGCAGAGGCTGTGAAGTTATTTTCCTCTTGTATAGCGTGAGCTTCCCGGTGTCGGCATCGATGAAATGCTCCGACCGTTCTTCAATTAAAGGATGTCGATGACTCAAAGTCCCAGCCAGGGGAGTTGAGTTCGACACAGTGTCCTTGGGCACCGACCGTGGTGCAAAGGCCTTCGGCGCCACCTTAGGCGGTAACGTGTAGAGGATTGGCGTCGAGGTGGTTTTCGGTGGGTCAGCCGGCTTTGGTGCGGAAGGAGTCTTCGGTTCCGATGCCAAAGCCTTGTCCTTAAGTCGCTTGAGGGAGTCCGAGACCTGCTTCGTAAATGAAGCGGATGGTTTCGTCGACCCGCCCGATGTCTTCGGTCCGCCCCCAGGGGAAGACCCGAGCGTCGATGACTTCCGTATGTCTGGTCGAGGCGCAGGAGCACCCCCGACCGGTGCGTTTCGATTAATGTCCACGGCCGCAGACGTTGATGCCGACGGCTTCGGATCGACAGGTTTTCCTTTTGGTGTCATGACCCCAGACCTTGGCTCTGCGCCCTTGACTGACTTTGCCTCGACGGGCCCCTTGGCCTTCGGCTCGACAGACTTTCCCGCTGTAGGCTTGACAGCCTTCTTGGATGTCGGCTTGTCCGCCTTGGACGACACCGGCTCGCCGGCCTTCTTCGAGCTTGGCTCTTTGACCACCTTCGGCACCTTTGCCTGATCGACAGTTTTCATTGGCTTGGAGGCCCCCGAAGACGACGGCGTCGATGTTGGAGCAGACGTCTTCGGTTTCGATGGCGCGTCGGCCATCTTTGGTTTCGTCGATACCGAGGTTTTAAGTTTCGGTTTCGATTTCAATAATGGCGGCTCCGCGGAGGTGTCCGTAGCCGGGCCGGAAGGCGGGGCCGTGGATCGAGGTGTAAGGTCTTGGGTAAGGCCGTGTGGCGATCCCGTGACCTGAGCCTTTGTAAGAGTACGAACGGGGCATAGCTCGTCCTCTGAGCTATCTTCCATGGCCCCATATGCTTCTTCGTCGTCCCCTACCTTCTCGACGATTTCTTCTATTTCCTGGCTTTGGACGTCCGCTTCGGAGCCGGACTCGACCTCCACCGGTGTAGGTGAAATCTGCACGTGACGCACTTGCTCGTCTGCTTCGGGGTCGTCGAATATGTCCACTGGTGCCGGAGCCGATCACTGGGCCTCGAGGCGCGCCACGCGCCGAAGCTTGATCGTCTTCTTCGATCGAAATCTTGAACAGGCCATACAGCTGGCCTCGTCGTGGTCCGGCGACAGGCACTTGTTGCACACAGGATGGACGTCAATGTGTGGGTACTTGGATCCACACACGGGACAGTACTTGAACGGACTCCGTTCCATGCCGTCGAAGTCTTGCTGCGTTGACTGGGCCTCGATCACCGAAGAGTCACACGACCCCCCGGATATCCGACTCCACGAGTTGGAAGATATACGGGACCGAACGCAAACAATACCGACGGTGCAATGAAGGCCTTTTGGCCTTTAAAAAGTTATATAACGATTCCGAACAGGAGACGTCGAAATCACATCCGAACCCAATGGCGGAAAAAAACAATCTGGGGATGGAGTTGATGCCCATGCGCACTGTAGTCCAGGGGAGGAGCCACCTATCTCGTGATACTTCTAAGACTCTTCCAGGACAACAATCTGCAATCATCCGAACCCAACACTAGGCGGCGATCTATGCTACAGCTATGAATTTAGCAGCCCACATGCCTCGAACCAATCATTAACAGCTAGGCCAGCAAGTCATACCAGGAGTAACCAGCAACAAACACCAATTTACATTCTGTTGTATTTTAGATAGGTATTATCAAGTGAAACCATGGTCTCTTGGTGAAAGTCTGCTGTTGTGCAGAAGGCCTGGTCATTGGTGAAGGTACGGTATTATGGTGAATGTTTGGACATTCGGTGAATGCTAGGTCTACTAGTCCCTTTCTACCTCTGTGACGGACCAACCTCATCTCACAGTGAAGACCTAGACTATTGGTTAATGTCTTACGTAGTGGTGAAGGTCTGGACTAGTTTATCAAGATCTGGACTAGTAGCCTATGTCTGGCCATATGGTGAATGTCTGACTGTGAGTGAAGGAAGCCAGGCTATGTGCTGAAGGCTCTGTTCTCGTGAAAGTGATCTAGTCTTGTGGTGGTGGACACGTCTCAAATATTGAGGAAGGCCTATTTTACAAGTTAAGGTGTGGTTTTGTAGTGAAGGCAGAAAAATTACATTAATTCCCCAGACTACCTAAGAATTCTGGTGCTAACTTGTCAGCATGGACCTTTCAATAAGTCATTTGGTACAACCACAGCACAGACTAAGGATTAGCACTTCACACATAAACTTAACAGCTGAAAGCTTACCTGCTGGTCCAGGTATGGAAACTCCATCTCTGGTTTTTGAAGTTCGGAGCCAATGAGGAAGGTTGTGATGGTGAATCATTTTCTCCCTATCTTCCTTGGAGGGTATTCTTCCCTCTGCGGAATCCCGTGCCCACTCTGAAGGTAGGGATCAAAAAATAAGGCACATCAGACCGAATAAAGCAATCATAGACAAGAAAATGTTATCGCCTATACCTACTGGCCCAGTAAGTGTATACACTAACGTTTGCGTATTAGGGATGTGAGAACCAACCCCAAATGTTTGTATAGCTTCCTAGTGCTAAACAAAAGACTAACACTGATGCCTATGGCGAATGTTATTCTTTGAGGGGTCTTCGGGTCTTCATGGTAAAATTCTGAAGTGCTAAGATATTATATCTAAACTTAGAGCTTTGTGAAATGGGAATACAGTCAGGGATACTGGTATCAGACTTTACTTTGAAGTAGCCACCAGGGATACCCAAAGATGCAGATAATGTACTCACTGTGCCACATAATTTAAGCTATCCCTCACTGTTGAGGCTTAACACCTTGGCTGCTAAGGGGTTTTCCTGCTGTGTGCTACAATCTCAGATTCTCCATTGTTCATGACAAGGTCAACTCGTCATAAGCACAGGGCAGGTAAAACCCATGACGAGTTGACCTTGTCATTAGCATGGAAGTGGTTAATTAGTCCGAAATAGATCTAGGGGTGGTTTTCTTTTTTTTCCAGTCTGGAGGGGGCCTTGCATTGCCGTTTATGATAACTGTTCCTACTGGAGTTGGACCAACACTGACTTGGACATGACTTGTCTTGCCTAGAGTTGCAGAGTCGGTAAAGAAAAAGGCGATCTGTAATGAGGCTGGTCCTGGCTGATCAACTGTGAATGAGATTAATTCAAGCATTCTTTCCATCAGTGTGTTGCTTATTGCAGTATCTTAAAAGGAGGAATTCCTAACAAAAATAGAGTCCAAACCATAGCCTTTGAAATGGTTTATTGCAAAACCTCACCACGCAAACAAAAAAATGCCCACATATTTTATCCTTGCACATCTTTCCTGGGTTCTAGTAGCTAGGCGGTTGGCCAATGGTGACCAATAAGTGGTTACAGTTCTTACTCACTGGAGTAATTAGTCTGAAAGGACTGCTGCATGGACTGTACCATTAATTTGCAAATTGTTGCACGTTACCTGTCCCAAAATGTGTCTTTCCAGTTGTATGGGAGTTTATTTCAAAATCTAACAAAGCCATGAGACTTTATTTGGCGGAGGAGCACCATGGGGACTTGGGAAACCCAACAAGAGTTACAATGGCAATTGTGACCCCTAGTCACTGGTACAATAGAAGGAAAATGTGACCACGACTTTCACTGGTGATATCTCTGGTGATGTCTTAAGGGCTAGAATGATTGCTCAAATGGTTTTGGATAAAAAGGCAACTTTTCTAACCAATGGGACCGTTGCCCAACTTGGGGATAAAGGCTAACAGTCTTAAGACGTCACACCAGCATCAAAGAAAATTGGTAGAGGTGCACAATGAAGCGGGTCCAGGATGTTGTAGGCTCAACCTTCTCAACTTGTGATGAAGCAGCTTCTTGACCCAAGTGTGTTTTGCTCACTTGTTTGGACAGCTGAGCTCAGGAGACCATGAGGCATCGAGGCCCTCTCAGCCTACCCACGCAAGTCCTTCCAGTGAACTGGGCCTCTGAAGTCTTCCTGTGGGTCAGGTCACTTGCTCCTGGCAGCTGTTGTCCAGCTCCGCTTGCATCCATTTAGGTATTACTTCTCTCTGCAGCTCAAGCAGCAAATTTACATCACTGGCTTTCCTAGACATAGGCCTAGTCTGGAGGGAGAGTGGCAACCCAAGCAGAACTTCCACTCTTGCCTCTTTTGTCTTCTTCACTCAAGGTGACCCTCTTCTATGCTGAGTAAAACCACTGACTGAAGTACTGGCTGTGGCAGGCAAGGACATACGATTCTCTGGTGGCCAGGCCTGGCCAATCGGGTAAGGGTATATGGGCTGTTCTGCCTTTTCTCACACTCCAGCCATACTGCAGGGGGCTTGGAGTATCTCAGAATTCAAAAGAAAAGGATTAATTTTCATTTCTCAATCCTACAGAAATAAATGAATGCGTCGGCCAAAAATCCTCTGCATGGCTCTGTGTAGCTGAATTGCGCTGCTCTTGAATGTAACCTAAACCAGATGTAGCTAAGGCGTGGATAAATAGTAGCACCATGAGCCAGTAAGTTGTAAAACGACTGGACATAAAAACACCATTCAAATTAGTGTGGGCAGATGCATTACAAGGACAGAAACTATGCTGGACACTGTCTAACATCAGGTTAGGGCCAATCCTAGATACTTGGAACACCTTGCTCCTGTGACCTACAGGAAACAAACACCTACAATGCTCTGGAGAGAGAGGAGCTGACCTTACCGGACCTCTGATATATATGCAGAAAACTGAGTTGACTGAAGATATGTATGGATGCTGTGATCAGGTAGTATCAAAGGGAAGGTGGCACCTATGGTAAACAAAGTAAGAGGGTGGCAGCATCCCCCACCAATAGGTAAGACAGGTTCAGAGAGGATGTATTTGGCTTAGGAGCGCATAAGCAACCATATCCTTTATGGATAAAAGATAGTCTTCAGGAACAGGACTATCATGTTCACCTATGAAAATCGGGTGCCAAATAGACAAGACTATTGACTCATTTATAGAAAAACATGCACACCTGTAAAACAATCATCACACACATTCCCCACATAAGGTTAGTCAAAGTATGCTTTAATGGGGACCTTTAAAAGGGAGCACTGTTAGGTCATCTCCCAACAAGGGTTCAGGTAAAAAGGCCTTCTCATTGAGCTAACGCCTTACGCCTAATAATTTGAAACAGAGGCCTTAGTTAGCCTCATTATGATTGGGGATTAATTTTGTGTGATGCCTGTCAGCAGCAAATGGCTCCGATGATAAACAGAATAGTAAAAATATAAAGCAACTCTTGTTGGCTTACTAAAGAAAAAAAACATAAGGCAAGGAAAAAACATGAGGAGCAGAGTACCATGTGATTTCCAGGAGATGTAACAACTGCTTCAATATGCTTTGACTCTGACATTCACTTTATTAGCTAGATCAGCGGTTCCTAACCTGTGGTCTGAGGACCCCAGGGGGTCCAAAAAACCTACTCAGCAGTACGTGACTGCTTAGATAAAGAAATAGTACTAACCGATTAATAAAGTGTGAATAAATAAAGAAGCAAAAGTGAAAAATCAAAATATTAAAAGGTTCTGTAAACGTGAAGGACTTTGAAATTGGAGGCTAAAAATATAGTTGCAATGCTCAGATTTATTTGTGGGAGCAGTCAAGTGCATCAAACAGAATATACTATGGGTGATGGGTGGCCTCAATTGAATTTAGAAAAGCTCCAACCTTGCCATTTAAATTAACTTTTTTTTAAATACCTGGTTGTGAATGAAATATTTCAATATTTGTGTATTTGGTCAATGAATGCTTGATTCTGTATTTTTGTGTATTGTTTTGCAGTTCAGATCATCAAAATGTCTCAGTAGGGGCCCCTGGATTTCAATAATGACCCCGTGGGGGTTCCCGGATTCCAATACTGATTCAGGGGCAGTCCCTGGATTCGAATAATGATTCAGTGCGGGACCACCAGTAAAAAGGTAAGAACCACTGCTCTAGATCACTCACGTTACCGTGAACTGAAATTATTTCAGCTTAGGAAGCACAAGACAGGGCCCTGTGTGCTGCAAAGGTGCCATGCATACACAAATTCTTGATTTTATTAATTACTGTATTCTCCATTGAAGGTTCTTAATCTACACTGCACTTCGCTGTCCAGATTAACCTCTGCTTATATCAAAGTTCAATCTGGAGTTCTTTATACTTCTTCATCTTTTCACCACTGTACACCAACTCCCTCTGCCCAACTATTTCAGCATGAATTTCCTCTGTATGTATAGAAAATAGAAACCATCAAGTCACTCTACATCATTTGCCTACACATTAAATGTAACATCTGACCAACTTATTTATTTTGAGCTTCAATTGCTAACTGCCTTCCTTAACTGTATAGGAGTCATGTATACATAATTATGTCTGGCAACACATGGAATAGAAGTGTTCGTAGAAAGTAATGGATCCAATGCAAACACAATCTTATTCTTAATAATGGTATTCATTTTCAGGAACTTTTAAAATGAATGTAGACATTACAGGATGATCGGACCTAATTTTAATGTATTAATGCAAATTTAAAGATCTGCATTAATATCAATTTAAAGGTACATTTATGCTCAATATCTGCATGGGGATGTAATAACCCAAAAAGGGAAGCTTGGTATGTCGGTTTGTATGCTTCTCCTAGGACTACTGCAGCGGAACAGATTACCAATATGGCAATGATCTCAATGCCTTCTGAGGATACTCTGAAAAGGCAGCTCCTCTGAAGGCGCTGAAAGTTTGCTGAGTGGTTGTCATGCTTCAAAAGGCTGCTCAGCAAAAGTGTTTTTTTGCTATTTTTAAAACAAAACCTTCCAATGTGGAAGTTTGTTTTGGGAAAATAAAAATAAAAACTAATGACTCTGGCAGCTTTCTCTTTTTCATAATTCTCCTGTTTGGGACAATCAGCCTTTTTTTAGTGGTCCAGAACAAGGAAATAAGTGCCGCCGCACATACAGCCTAAATAACGTGGATGATCTGAAATACTTACACCAACGGTTGGATGTCTGTTGGGCCATCAGTGTAAGATTTCTCCCGGCTGAGCTAGAGGGGGCTGTGCCGGCATTAACATGACAGTTCACCCAACTCCAAAAAGAGCAGGCGGAGTGCTAGTTTGGTTGGCAGGGTACTCCGCTACATATTGGTGTAAAACCGAAACTGCCAAACTGTGGAACGACAAATTAGAGTTTGCTGCTTACATCTATGGGTTCTCAGAACACAAATTAGAGCCCTGTTGCTACAGTTTGGCATGAAGAGGAACCTAGAGAAAAACAGAGGTTAGGAGAAGGCTGCAGACCAAGAGGACCATTATCAAAGTCCAGCTTACTGAGGCATGCATAGAAATTGCCTCAAAGTGCTGAAGCACTGAGGGTTAAAAGGACCTTGCACCCCACCAAGCCAGAAATGCCCCAAGAATCATCCACAACAGAGGTCTATTACTTCCAGGTATACATTTGAGAAAGGGGAATATGCTAAACCTGTACTATACGTTACTTGCAGGGCACTCCAGACAAGCCTCCGTATATGCACATATTGCGCTGATAAAGATTTGTTTTTTGGGGCAGGCTTTGGTGTAGTGCCCTGTGGGGTGCAATTGGCTGCCCTTATTCTACAACTGGCTGAATAGACTTCTTAGTTCTATTTCTGAGATATAGATTTAAAAAGATGCAGTGGGGTACAGACAATAAATTAACACTTTAGGAGGGCCCTCATTGTTTCCACAGTTGATGAGCAGATCACCACTTCCCAGGCCCCCGTTCCTGCGCCCGAGTCTGGGTGGGTGCTCCCCTTGGGCTGGGTACGGTCCCAAGTCGACATCCGTCCCTCCGCAGTCCATTCCTCTAGATGACCTACACCCTCAATAGGCCTATCCACATCCTCGAATGTCAATGGCTTCCTGGACCGAATCAAGCGCACGGTCGTCCTCCGCGCTGCTCACCGCCACACACCGGACATTCTCTTCCTCCAGAAGATGCACCTCATGGGTACACAATGCAACTTCCTAGCCCGCTACGGATTTGACAGGGTATGGCATTCTGGTTTTACACGGGGCTCCCGAGGGGTGGCTATCTTGCTCAGAAAGGGACTTCCCTTTACCCTGGCTAAAGCCGAGACTGATGCACAAGGCCGTTACGGGGCTGTCTTGGGAACCATTGAAGGGTGCCCTTTGAACCTCCTAAGCACTTACATTCCCCCTGCACTCCGTCTACAACTCTTCGCCACCTTACACAGGTAATCTCTTCCTTTCCAAAGAGTCTTACAGTGGTTGGGGGGGGACTTCAACGCTGTCCTGCAACCCCTGCGTGATACGACGGGGACCCAATCGGAGACCCATGGAGCCTCCGCGAGGATCCTCTCGAGCTGGTCTTCGGCCCTGGGCCTTTGTGACATATGGCGGGTTTGGAACCCCCGCAGTGAACAATACACCCACACATCGGCAGCCCACCACACTCACTCCCATATAGACCTCCTCCTGATGCCTGCCACAGACTGCCAGCTGGTATCTGGGGCCACAATATTGCCCAGGAGGATTTCGGATCACCCCCCCATCTCCTTCCATCTTGGTTCCTCTCTGGCGAGTCCAAGGGCGACTTTCCGGCTAAACGCTGAGCTAGTGGAGTCACTTGGTCAGGAATTGCGTCACTATTTTTCCACTAATACGGGCTGGGTCACCTCGCCGGGGACGCTATGGGAGGCCGGCAAGGCAGTTGTCCGGGGGGAGGCCAGGGGATTGGTCCACGCGAAGCGGACGGAGCAAACGAGCCAACTCGTCCAGCTGGAGTCTTGGGCTGCGCAGCTGGAAAAAACCCAGCTCACTAAGGGTCATGGAGATTCCTCCCGGCAATTAGCAGCGGTTCACTAGGAGATTCGCCAGATCTCGTTGGAATCCGCTAAAATGCTTTGGTGTTCATCGGTGGTCCGTATTTATGGGTGGGGTGATAAGAATGGCAAGCTCCTCCACAACCTAGTGTCCTATCCCAAAGTCCACCGTATTATTCCCGAAATCCGCTCGGATACCGGGGCCCATCGAGTGACGTCCTCAGCCATCGCGCAAACTTTTGCTGATTATTACGCGACCCTCTATACTGCTCGCCCACCATGTGCTCCTCTGGCGGATTTGCTGGAGAGGACTGGTACCCAGCTGCCGTGTCTCCCTCAGGAGACCGCAGAGGCTCTGGATCGCCCCTTCACCCTAGAAGAAATCCAAGAGGCTATTTCATTATTACACCACGGTAAAACGCCTGGTCCCGATGGTTACCCTCAGGAGTACTACGCGGCCTTTCGGGATATTTTGGCTTCCCATTTGATGGAACTATTCCGTCATGTGGCGGAGACAGGGTCCTTCCCACCAGAATCCCATGTGGCCACAATAGTGGTCATTTCAAAGACGCAGCCGCCCTCCCTAAATTGTGTGGACTACCGCCCGATCTCGCTGATTAACACGGAGATCAATATCTTCGCTACTATGATAGCTCAGAGACTCCGCCCCCCTTCTGCAAGACTTGATCCACCCCGATCAATGCGGGTTCATGCCAGCCAGGGGCACTCGTCACTGCATTCGCCGCCTCCACCTGGCTTTGGCCCACCGAGGTCGCCTAACCCCGTATTTGGCACTACTTTTCATTGACTTTGAAAAGGCCTTTGATACGATCAGAGTTCTCTATACTAACCCCAGAGCCCGTGTTCTCGTTAAAGGTGAGCTTTCCGAGACATTCCCAATCCGGAGGGGCACACGTCAGGCCTGTCCGCTCTCACCACTCTTTTTCGCGATAGTGATGGAGCCCATGGCGGCGCTCATCCGGCAGGACCCGCTTATCCGGGGTTGGGCCTGGAACTTGAGCCAGGTCAGTAAGGTAGCCCTATATGCGGATGGCGTCCTGCTTTATCTGGCGGACCCGGATAGTTCTGGCCCCAGATGCCTGGAGGTCCTCTCGGCTTTCGAGCGGGTCTCCGGACTCCGCCTCAATCCGGCGAAGTCAACTCTGGTCCCTCTGCATCCCTCCCGGGCTTGCTTCGACTGGCAGGCGGACATCCCCCTTAGGAGACAATCCTGCAAATACCTAGGCGTGTGGGTTACCCTTCTGCCAGAGCTCAAATGGGCTTTGAATATCACACCTTTGGTCGTCAGGATGAAGACGGACCTTAAGAGATGGCAGACCCTCCCCCTTTACCCCCTGGGCAGGAGTGCGCTCTTTAAAATGATGGTCCTCCCCCGTTTTCTCTACATACTGCAAAACATTACCATTCACCTCCCAGGTAGTTGGTTCCACGAACTAGATGGTGTTCTTACCCGGTTTCTCTGGGGAGGAGGGAGGCCGCGTTTATCCCTGGCGCACTGTTGTATCCCCACCTTTGATGGGGGAATGGGAGTAACTAATCTCCACCTCTACTACTTGGCCACGAGACTCATCGTGATCCAAGATTGGTTTGTGGGCGGCCGGTCCGACCCGGCATACCGTGTGGAACTCAGCACAATGGACTTCACGCAGATCCAGGCCTTTTTATATGGCAGCCCAGTGCCACAGGCTCTGCCCCTGTCACTAGGACGGTGCTTGTGGCTTGGCGCACGGCCCTGCGTCACGTGCGGTGGGACCGGAGGCTCACCCGACAGACGCCACTTTGGCATGGGTCCTGGATGCATGAGGTCTCGTCCCTGCAGGGTTCCGCCGCTGGGACCTCATTGGGATTTCGTTGCTTGGAGATGTATGGGTGGGAGACCACATTCGATCCTTTGCTGACCTGCAGCAGCGCCACGCTGTTCCCCACTCCCAATTCTATAAATATCTACAGCTCAGACACGCCCTCCATACACACGTCTCACCCCCTGTTTCCTTTCCGGAGTTCAGTCCGCTGGAGGCCCAGGTGACGATGGGGAACCTGGGGAGGGGGGGGGGGGGGGGGGGGTGCGGGAGTGTCCCGCATATACCGGTCACTGGTCAACAATGGTCCCGCTTCCCTGGATCGGCTCAGGGCTCGATGGGAGAGGTGGCTGGGCTCCCTAGATGAGGCGAACTGGCGAGATGCCCTTATGGCACCCAAAACCCTGACCACATCCTCCAAGTTGCGCCTGGTCTTACTTTACTACCTTCATGCAGCATACCTCACTCCACAACGTTTATTTAGGGCCCAGATGAAATCCTCCCCAGCATGCGTGCGCTGTGACTCCGCCCCAGCCGATTTCTATCACATGGTATGGTGTTGTCCGGCTTTGGCACCGTTCTGGAGAGGGGTGGAACTCGAACTCATGCAAACCCTGGGATGGGAGGTTCCCCATGACCCGAAGCGCTTGCTGCTGGGGGTGTTTGACGGCCTGGATGGCTCTAGGGCAGACAAGCGCTTCCTGGGGACTGCTGTTGCGGTGGCAAAAAGAGATATAGCTGCGCACTGGTCCCAGGCTAAGGCGCCGACTGTACAGAGATGGAAGAGGGGAGTGGACTGGTGTGGAATGCAGGAAGAATCCCTATTTGAAGCCCGGGGTTGCCCTGACTTATTCGGTAAAGTGTGGGGTAAATGGTTTAATCTGCTACCACTGTAATGATCTGTCTTATATTTTATTTTCTCTACATCTGTATTTATTAGCTGGACTGCCATGCCTCGTACTGATGGGCCGCACTTGTCTTATCAACTGTATACATTGTCATGTTTCTCTCCGTGATTAATGATCTGCTGCCAATGAATTTTTGTGTTATTGAAAATCCAATAAAGTTGATTATCAAAAAAAACAACTTTAGGAGGGACTTGCCAAGCCTCCGAGCTCAGTGGATGCCCTCAGGCCAGGTGACAGTGTCAGTATTCAAGCCCACTCCCACGTCTGATAGTAATCCAAGACTTCACAATGGCACTATGAATAGCTCAGTGGTGAGTGAAATAAGTTGGCAAAACCTGAATATGCAGAATTGGCCTTTTTTGTTTTTCTCTGGAGGAGAAAATCTGATTTGTTCCCACTGCAAAAACAAATACACAGTTATACAAAGCTAGGACATGACCTCATCTTTCTCATACACTCACTGGGGAGTGCACCCTAGAAATCTGAATGTGAGTACCCCCCACACAGTCAGATTTCCAGGGTGCACACATTGCAATGATGACATCTATCCCAAAAATGCAGACATATTTCACACTGGCTCCCTCCTACTTCAGCCCCTACGGTATCTTGGGCCTCAATCAGTAGGCATGTCGGTCTCAGGTCTGTGAACATCACAAGTAGTTTGGAGCTCTCACTAAGAACTGCATGTGTGTTCCAGCAATTTCACCTGCAGTTCGCTTTTAACTGTTAGGTTTGGTAAGCGGATACTACTTTGGTTAAGGATCTGCAAACACCCCATGCAATGGAAAAAATCCCACCTCTAGCATCGAGTACCTAGAGGGAATAATCTGGTAAACTTAACTGGAGTATTTGTATCCCAGGAACGGCATTGGTAAACAACTATATCAACTGGGAAAATAGTCCAGTATATCCCTACTAGTGATCAGAGTATATTGTTGATGTTTTTGTACTGTATAGTCAGCAGCATAACACCAAGAATACACAGTATTTTAAAATACATCCATATTTAGCACATCCAGAAGAGGAAATGGTATGTAAAGCACCCTTACCGGTCCTTGGAAGGGATGAGGCCACTGCCGGGTTCTGTGGTAAGGAAACGGGAGACTGACCTCTGACATCTTCCCCTGGATTCTTTACGGGGTGCAGACACGTGCCTGAGGACAGATGAAGTTCAGATGCTATAAACAAACACTTAACAGACAATCTCAGGGAAGCATACAAACCCCTCCATCAAGCATTGGCAAAGCCAAGAGGTCTCTCCTATGCAAGAACAATTTCCTTTGCCAATTTCTTTTAGCCATATTGCACACCAGCGTTGTTGATGTTCAGCATGGCTAAACGTTAGTGAGGTAAAGGACAGTGGAGTGTCGTAAAGTGGAGTAGAGTGGAGTGTTATGGAGTGGTGTACAGTTGAGTAGCGTGGAGTGTCGTGGAGTGTCATGGAGAGGCGTGGAGTGTTGTACCGTGGAAGGGAATGAATTGAGAGGCTTAGAGTGTCAGAGTGGAGTAGACTGTCGTGGAGTGCTGTAGAGTGGCGTGGAATGAAGGGTGCTGCGTAGAGTGGCATAGAGCAGAGTAGATTGTTATAGTGTGTAGTAGTTTAGGAAAGTGGAATGGCAGAGTGGAGTAGAGTGTTGTTAAGTCGAGCGTCGTAGAGTGGAGTGTCATGGAGGGTCATAGAGTGGTCAAGCGTCACATGGAGTAAAGTACCTTGATGCAGAGCAGATTGGCGTAGAGTGCAGTGGCTTAGAGAGCACTGGCTTTGAGAAAAATGGTGTAGAGCGCATTGACGTACAGTGCAGTGGCATAGAGTTGATTGCTTAAGAGTAGAGTGAAGTGACACATAGAGGAGTGATTCAGGAAAGAGTGGCATGGAGGACCATAGTGCAGAGCAGAGTGGCGTACCGTGCAGTAGTGAAGAGTTGAGTGGTGTAGAGTGCAGTGGTGCAGAACAGATTAGAGTTGCATCGAGCGATGCAGAGTGCAGTGGCACAGAGTCTAGTAGTGTGGTGTAGAGTTGAGTGGTGCAGAGTAAAGTGAAGGCATTGAGCCTAAGTAGTGCAGAGTAGAGTGGTGAGATAGCAGTGAAGTACAACACAGTGGTGAAGAATACAAAAGAGTGGCATAGAGTGCAGAGACATAGAGCACAATGGTGTAGAGTGGCATAGCTTGCAGTGGTGCAGAGTAGAGAGGAATTGAGTTTAGTGGCAGAGTATATTGTCTTGCAGAGTAGAGTGGCATAGAATGCAGTGGCATGGAGTACAGTTGCATAGAGTAGAGTGGGGTAGCGTGGTGCAGAGTAGAATAGAGTTAACTAGAAGAGGGCAACCTAATAGTCCCCAAGGAACTGGGTAACATAGATTTATAGAAAACCGTGCCTTGAGGAATTATTTCTTATCATTATGCCTGGAGTAGAATAGAGTGGCATATCGCGCAGTGGCGTAGTGTTGCAGAGAGAATATAGAGGCGTAGAGTGCAGAGTAGTTGGCATAACGTGCACTGGTTTCGAGTAAAGTGGTATAGAGTGGATTGGCATAGAGTGAAGTGGCATAGAGTGGATTACTGCATGGGAGATTGGACTGGTACAGGGTAGAGTGCGGTAGCAAAGAGTAGTGGGGTAAAGTGCAGTGGTGCAGAGTAAAGTGGCTTAAAATGGAGTTATTTGGGCTATTAAAAAATAGCGATTTCTAAACATTCCTTAATTGCGACTCGCAAATTGCAAATTGCAATTAAGGAATACCTCCCCATTCATTCCTATGGGCCTAGAGGCCCATAGGAATGAATGGGAAGACATTCTCAATTTGCGATTCTCAATTAGAGAATGTTATTCTGTGGGCGAATGAGGACTTGCAGTAGTGAAAAACATATTTTTCACTACCAAGACATGTTAAACTAAAAAGCACATGCCCCACTTTTTCAAACACACTGCACCCTGCTCTCTAGGCTGTCCAGGGCATACCCTAGGGGTAACTTATGTGTATTAAAAAGAAAGGTTTGGGAATGCTAAACGGTTTACTTGGCCAGGTTGACATGGCAGTTTAAAACTGCACACACAGACTGCAATGGCAGGCCTGAAACATGTTTTAAGTGTCACTAAAGAGCGTGACAAATCAGTGCTGCAGGCCCACTAGTAGCATTTAATTTACAGGCCATGGGGCCAGATAGTGCCACTTTACTCTGGACGTACAAGTAAATTAAGGATGTCAATTGGGTATAAGCCAATTCTACCATGTTTTAAGGAGGTATGGTCTCAGCTTCTTCAGTACCCAGACCACTGCAAAGGCTTCCCTCTCTATTACATTCCACCTCTGTTCTCGGGGAAAGTAATCTCCTACTGATGTAGGCTACAGGTTTATACGGGCCCCCTTCATTCAGATGTGAGAGACGGCCCCTATGCCATGTTCTGAGGCATCTGCCTGTGCAATGAACTCCTTGGATAAGTCCGGGGACTTGAGCAAAGGTGATGTATACATGGCCTTCTTCAGAGTATCACAAACGTTCTGGCACAACACCGTCCAGATCACCTGTCTGGGCTACTTCTTAGAAGTCAGCTCTGTCAAGGGGGCAACAAAAGTGCCATAGACATTGACAAATCTCCTGTATTAACCAGTGAGGCCCAAGAAGGCTCTCACTCCCATCTGGCTCTTGGGGGGGTCCCAAAACAGAGTGGTCTCAATCCTGGCCTGGAGGGGCTGCACGTTGTATCCTCCCAAGTAGCAAACACAAGGAGATGGTGGACGGAGCGCTGAAAATTTTCAGACACACCCACAATCACAGATCTGGGTTGAATCCATCATCCTTATTTAGCTTATTTCGCCACCCCAGTTCAGATACAGCTATATGCAAATCATTCGTCACCCTGTGCCTCATGGGAACAGTCCAGCCCGAACTGCCAAACCATGTCTTCCCTAGACCGGAAATAAGCATCCTGGGACCGGTTTTGGGCTAAAAGCCCTCATCAGCCAGTCTAGCTTCAATCCAGTGGCAAAGTGAGCAAGAGACCCACGTCTGTGCATACCATGCCAACTTAGGGTGAACAAAGCAAACACACGGAGATGATGGTCGGAACGCTGAAACTTTTCAGACACTCACCCCCAGTCACAGATCTGGGTTGAATCCATCATAGTTCTTTAGCTCACCTCGGACCCCAGTTCAGACACAGCTAAATGCAAATCAGTCTTGACCCTGTGCCTCATGGGAATAGTCCAGCCCGAACTGCCAAGCCATGTTTTCCCTGGACCAGAAACAACCATCCTGGGACCGGTTTCGGGCTAACAGACCTCACCAGCCAGGCTAGCTTAAATCCAGTGTCAAAGTGAGCAAGGGACCTATTTCTGGCATACCCTGCCAACTTAAGGCGAACAAAGCAAACATAAGGAGATGATGGACTGAGCGCTTGAACTTTTCAGACACTCACCCCTGGTCACAGATCTGGGTTGAATCCATCATCATTCTTTAGCTCACTTCGCCACCCCAGTTCAGACACAGATATATGCAAATCAGTCTTGACCCTGTGCCTGATGGGAACAGTCCAGCCCGAACTGCCAAGCCATGTCTTCCCTTGACCGGAAAGAAGCATCCTGGGACCAGTTTCGGCCTAACAGCCCTCATCAGCCAGGCTAGCTTGAATCCAGTGGCAAAGTCAGCAAGGGACCCACCTCTGGGCATACCCTGCCAACTTAGGGCGACCAAAGCAAACACAAGGAGATGATGGACGGAGCGATGAAACTTTTCAGACACTCTCCCCCAGTCACAGATCTGGGTTGAATCCATCATAGTTCTTTAGCTCACCTCGCCACCCCAGTTAAGGCACAGCTACATGTAAATCAGTCTTGACCCTGTGCCTCATGGGAATAGTCCAGCCCGAACTGCCAAGCCATGTTTTCCCTGGACCAGAAACAACCATCCTGGGACCGGATTCGGGCTAACAGACCTCATCAGTCAGGTTAGCTTGAATCCAGTGGCAAAGTGAGCAAGGGACCCACGTCTGGCCATACCCTGCCAACTTAGGGCAAACAAAGCAAACACAGGGAGATGATGGCCGGAGCTTCATGGGAACAGTCCAGCCCAAACTGATAAAGCCATGCCTTCCCTGGACCGGAAACAAGCATCCTGGGACCAGTTTCGGGCTAACAGCCCTCAACAGCCAAGCAAGTTTGAATCCAGTGTCAAAGTGAGCAAGAGACCCATGTCTGGCATACCCTGCCAACTTAGTGCGAACAAAGCAAACACGAGGAGATGATGGCCGGAGCGCTCAAACTTTTCAGACACTCACCCCCAGTCACAGATCTGGGTTGAATCCATCATCGTTCTTTAGCTCACTTCGCCACCCCAGTTCAGACACAGCTATATGCAAATCAGTCTTGACCCTGTGCTTCATGGGCACAGTCCAGCCCGAACTGCCAAGCCATGTCTTCCCTGGACCGGAAAGAAGCATCCTGGGACCAGTTTCGGCCTAACAGCCCTCATTAGCCAGGCTAGTTTGAATCCAGTGGCAAAGTGAGCAAGGGACCCATGACTGGGCATACCCTGCTAACTTAGGGCGAACAAAGCAAACACTAGGAGATGATGGACGGAGCGCTGAAACTTTCCAGAGACTCACCCCCAGTCACAGATCTGGGTTAAATACATCATCGTCCTTTAGCTCACTTTGCCACCCCAGTTCAGACACAGCTATATGCAAATCAGTCTTGACCCTGTGCCTCAAGGAAACAGTCCAGCCCGAACTGCCAAGCCATGTCTTCCCTGGACTGGAAACTAGCATCCTGGGACCGGTTTCAGGCTAACAGCCCTCATTATAAAGGTTGGGTTGAATCCAGTGGCAAAGTGAGCAAGGGACACGCGTCTGGACATACCCTGCCAACTTAGGGTGAACAAAGTAGTTCGGGTTGGACTGCTCCCATTGGGTGCAGGGTCAAGACTGATTTGCATATTTGAATCCAGTGGTAAAGTGAGCAAGGGACCCACATCTGGGCATACCCTGCCAACTTAGGGTGAACAAAGTAGTTCGGGCTGGACTGTTCCCATTGGGCGCAGGGTCAAGACTGATTTGCATATGGCTGGGTCCAAACTGGAATGGCATGGTGAGCAAAAAACGATGGGTTTAGGCCCAGATCTCTGTACTGGGGAGAATGTATGACATTGTTCTGCATTCTGTCCATCAATTGTTCTTTTTGCATTTGTCACCCCGAGTGGGACGGGTATGCCCAGACGTGGGTCCTGTGCTCTCCATGCTACTGGAGTCAAGCTATCTAGGCTGATGAGGGCTGAAAGCCCGAAACCGGTCCTAGGATGCTTGTTTCCAGTCCAGGGAGGACCTGGCCTGGCAGTTCAGGCTGGACTGTTCCCATTGGGCGCAGGGTCAAGACTGATTTCCATATGGCTGGTTCCAAACTGGAATGGCATGGTAAGCAAATAACAATGGATTTTGGCCCAGAACTCTGTACTGAGGTGAATGTATGACATTGCTATGCATTCTGTCCATCAATTGTTCTTTTTGCATTTGTCACACCGAGTGGGACGGGTATGCCCAGACGTGGGTCCCGTGCACTCCATGCTATTGGAGTCAAGCTATCTAGGCTGATGAGGGCTGAAAACCCGAAACCGGTCCTAGGATGCTTGTTTCCAGTCCAGGGAGGACCTGGCCTGGCAGTTCGGGCTGGACTGTTCCCATTGGGCGCAGGGTCAAGACTGATTTCCATATGGCTGGTTCCAAACTGGAATGGCATGGTAAGCAAAAAACAATGGATTTAGGCCCAGAACTCTGTACTGAGGTGAATGTATGACATTGCTATGCATTCTGTCCATCAATTGTTCTTTTTGCATTTGTCACACCGAGTGGGACGGGTATGCCCAGACGTGGGTCCCGTGCTCTCCATGCTACTGGAGTCAAGCTATCCTGGCTGATGAAGCCTGAAAGCCCGAAACTTGTTTCCAGTCCAGGGAGAACCTGGCCTGGCAGTTCGGGCTGGACTGTTCCCATTGGGCGCAGGGTCAAGACTGATTTGCATACAGCCCAGATCTCTGTACTGGGGTGAATGTATGACATTGTTCTGTATTCGGTCCATCAATTGTTCTTTTTGCATTTGTCCTCCCAAGTAGACCACTGAACCCTGCCTTATCTGGCACTTACTGGCCTTGGTAGGCAGACCTGCCCTCTGCATAGCCTGGCGCACTTCCCTGGGGTGGCACAGGTGATCCTGCCAGGTAGACCTGAGTACCGCAATGTCATCTAGATAGGTGGCACTAAAGTTCTCTAACCAAACCAGAACTTCTGGAAGGTTGCAGGGGTGTTCTTCAACAAAAAGGGCATTACCTGGAACTATGACTGCCCTTCTGGGGTAGACAACGTGGACCTCTCTTTGGCCCCCTTGGTCAAGGCAATCGACAAGTACCCAGACGTTAAATCGAACGTGCAGAAGAACTCCCAACTGATCTATGAACTAATCAGCTAGGGAATTGGGGTTTGTGCATTGAGCCCCTGGTAATCCACGCAGAACCTAAGTTCTGGGTTAGTAGCTGGAGGAGAAGCCTTGGGGACCAAGGACTGTTTGATGGCTCAATGACACCGAAGTTCAGCATTTGTTAGACTTTCTTCTTTACCCTGGCCCTAACTTTGTTAGACAGCCTGTAGATTTTAATCTTCAAAGGCATGCTGTCCCCAGTATTAATATCATGGGTACACCATGTAGTGAGTCCTCTGGAAAGGGGGAAAAGTGAGGTAAACTGCCCCACCAACTGGCAGCAGTCACTCTGCTGATCTACGGTCAGTGTATGGGAGAGGTTGACACCATCCATTGACCCATCCTGTTCTTTGGAAGGAAGGAGCTCGGGTAAAGGTTCACTCTCCTCCTCCACTCTATCATCTGGTTACTTCGGCCCTCTAAATGTGTGGCTTGAGGCGATTGACGTGCAAAGCCTTTAAAGGGTTTCTGGGAGTCTTGAGGTCCGCCAGGTAGGTGACTTCACTCGGGTACTCTTATCCTCCATTTGGCCCAGACCAGTGGTCTTGCAGCACCCGGGCTCCACAGGGTGCATCACCCACACTTTTTTGCCACGATGAAACTCAACGTAGGTGGCCTTCTGTTCATACCACTGTTTCATGACTTCCTGGTTGGCTTCTAGATTCTCTTTGGCTTTCTTACAGAAGTGCTTGACCTGAGTACTAAGTGCAGCATGTAGCTGGCCACATCATGGGGGCCTTCCTGAGAACTTGCTTCCAGCCCTCCTTCACCAGACTGAGAGGTCTTCTCACAGGGTGCCGATACAGAAGTTTAAAGGGTCTGAAGCAAACCCCCTTCTGCGATACCTCCCTGTAGGCAAACAAAAGTCATGGCAGGAGTACATCCCACTTCCACCTCATGGGCTTTGACAGGCCTAGGATCATGCCTTTTAGGGTCTTGTAGAACTTTTTAACACGCCGATTAGTTTGGGTATGGTAAATAGTGGAGAACTTGTAGGTTACCCTATACTCCTTCCACATGAACTTCATGTACACTGACATGACGTTAGTAAGATGATCAAATACTATCTCCTTGGGGAACCTGACAAGGGTAAAGATACTCATTAGTAACCTCACCAACGTGGGTGCAGTTGCTGTCCTCAGAGGGATAGCCACCAGGTACTGGATGGCATGATCCACTAAGACAGGATCAACCTGTTGTGAAAGGTTGTCTTGGGGTCCAGAGGTCCAACAATGTCGAAGCCCACCCTTGCCAAGGAACTGCCCATTACAGGCTGCAGGGGAGTCTTGCGCTTCCCTCCTGAATGGCCACTGGCTTGGCAAGCAAGGCATCGCATGCAAAACGCATCGTAGGCAATCTTCATTCAGGGCCAGTAAAAGTGGGTGTCAAGCCTCTCAAAGGTCTTGGCCTGCCCATGTTGACCTGCTAGGGAAACATAATGATAATAGGCCAGCTCTAATAGGAAGGCCCTGTAGCACTGGGGGACCACTAACACATGGGTTGCACCAGGCTTAGAACTTTAGGCTTGCTATATAGGGGACCATTCTCTCAGTAAGTCAGGTGGTCCCTAGCTGCCTGGGCTTCAACCTGCTGCTGTAGGCTCTCATGAGTAGGGCACTTCATCTGCCCCCTGCAAAACTCCTCCCTGGTGAGACCCCTTGCCACTGCCAATTGTTTAGCTTAGGTAGGTTCCTCAGGGTGGAAATGTCCTCCCTTGTAGGTTGTAGAGCATCACCCTCAGGCTCAACCTCCTCCAGGACTGTGGGCATTCCAGGAGCGGGTTTCCAGTGACCCTTGCAATTCCTTTGTCTGGCAGGCACCTGGACCATTCCATGCACCACAACAAAGTCAGGCACCATACCGTTGGCAATATGGACCCTCTAGTCTCCAGAAGATGCTGCAGGTAGGCTGCCACTAATACTGCCTGGCTTTAAGGTCCAGTTATTTGAGGCGCCTTTCATGAGCCAGTCACTTTAAGGCCAGTTTCTCGTCCATGGCCAGTTTCCTTTCCTCCATCCTGATTTTTCCCATCTCCAGCCTGAACTCCCTTTCTGCCTTCCTGTCTGCCAACTCCTCTGGAGACAGTCCTGGGAATACACTCTACTCTCTCTCCAGCAGGGAGCTCCAACTCAGGAGGTACATCATCGCCCTCAGCAGACTGCTGCCTCTCAAGACTGGGATACAGATCCTCTCCTTGCCTGTCTACATCCTCATCTCATTCTGTTGCTGTACCCAGTCACTGGTGGACTTACGCCTCGGCCGTCATTCCCATTTGGAGCACCACCTTCCTAGTGTTGCTCTTGGCTGGAAGTCCTTTTTCTTTCCAGGACTCCTTGAGCTGGGCTCCAGAGTAGGCATCCATGTTGGCCAGGTCTAAGTTCATCCTTGCAGGTGTGGATTCAGGCACAACAGTCAAAGGGATAATTTAGAAAAAAGCAAAAGCAAAAAGGCTAATCAAGGAAATTTAAACTCAAATTGGTTTCAGATATGGAATGGTATTGTACACAAAATCACTGAATGGCACAGCACAAACAAAAGTCCTAATCCCCATGCTGAGCACCAATGTAAGACATTGTGTTGTTGGTTGACTGCGGTGCGGGCCCTGGTCAAGCAGCAACTACAATACTGGCCAGGCTGAGGCAAAAACCAACCCTAAATTAACAAGTGCCTAACCCTCAGTTAGCTTGGCACAGAGCAGTCAGGCTTAACTTAGAGGCAATGTGTAAAGTATTTGTGCAACACTTCAAACAGTAAAAAAAAGAAACACACCACAAAAAAGGATCCTACCCCAAGTTAGAAAAAAATAGTTTTTTTTATTAAGAAAAGAAGAGCAAAACAACAAATATCCAATTGGTAGAACCGAAGAAAAGCATTTCTAAAGATTTTAGTAAAAAAAGCGACAAAAAGAACAAACCACCAACTGTGGTTATTGTAATGTCCTTTCTGGAAGAACGGGTTGAGCAGATTTGGCTCCCCCCTTTCTCTTCTTCCCCTCAGTTGGTCACCACTGGAGTTCCTCAGGGCTCTTCCCTTAGCCCGCTCCTCTTTAACATTTATGCTACGCCTCTTTTATATCTGGCAGAGTAGCTCGGGCCCAAGGTGATGGCCTATGCTGATGATACGCAGCTGCTGTTCACCTGGGATAAGATCTCTAGCTCAGTTTCAGCAGCCCAACAGTGCCTAGTCTCCATCTTTAAATGGCTGGCTGATGCGCAGCTGAAATGCAATGAACAAAAATCTGAGATCTTATTGTTTGGCAGGTTCCCCACTGATTTTCGTGAGCAGCTATGTCCCCCTGACTCCCCACTCCCCCCTGTGTCGGGACAGCCTGCAAAAAACCTGGGAGTATGGTTTGAGGAGAGTCTCTCCTTTTCTGCCCATATTAAGAAACTGGCTAGCTGCTGCTTTGGCCTCCTTAAGACCCTGCGGACCTTCTTCCCGCTTCTCCCCCAAGCGGCGAGAGAAACCGTCACCTGTGCTCTGATCCTTTCCCGTCTGGATTACGCCAATGCTCTCTTTGCTGGGTCCCCTGGATATCTGCTTAAAAAACTTCAGGTAGTCCAGAATACGGCCGCCAGATTGCTATTGGGTCTCTCAGCAAGGAATAGTGTGACCGCTCAACTACGTTCTGTTCACTGGCTTCCTGTTGCCGATAGGGTCAGGTTTAAATCTTTAGTTCTGGCCCATCGTGCCCTCCATGGTCTTGGTCCGCTCTATCTTCAGAAGCGGTTTTCCTTTTATTCCCCGGCTCGTGCTCTTCGTTCTGCGACTCAATGCTTTGCCCGGGTGCCTCGCTTTAGGCTTCAGAGGATGGGGGGGTAGCTCCCTCGCCGTGAAGGCCAGCGTTGCCTGGAATGCCCACCCCCTTTCCCTGCGGTGTATTCAGAACCTTCCCAGTATCCGTGTGCGTTACAGGTGGACATAACATGTTGAGATGTGATGTAATGAGCACATGCTCACATTGTGATGTATTCTAGGAATGATATAAGAATGGTGTTCTACTCTGGAAGGTTGGGGGGATTTCAATAGATTACAGGGAAGTTGAAGATTGGAGATGATTAGTGTCAGGAAGCTAATTTACATGCTCTGACAATAAACCATTTAATAATTTACCAGACGTTGTATGTGAGTTATTATACTGGTGGCGAGTTGGAGGAACCCACATTAACCCTATCTGAGGCTGATCCTAGCAATGTTTCTTGAAGCCTGAAAGAGAATGGTATCTGTGACTGGCGTCGTTGAGGTGATCCAAGCCTGAAAGAAAGCGGTATCTGTGGCTGCGGCTGGCGTCGTTAAAGTGCTCCAGTCGATAGTCCAGTGGGAGTGCCTGTACATAAAGGTGCTATTTTATTTTGCCTCCGATCATGCCCGTATGAGGACGACGGTGACGCAGTGAGTAACTGACATGATGTCAGTTCAGCTATGCTGCGCTTTAAAATTGAATAGAGGCGATCGGAGGTGTTTGAATACACATTTCCCTTGCGCTATTGCTTTTTGCTTGTTTGCTGAGACTTGTCCTCGTATTTAAAAATTGAATTGAGTGTGCGTGTGCGTGAGCATGTGCGATGCACATCACGCATGTCGGCCATTTTGAGGTCAGGCATTGCGATTGTTGCAATTGCTTAGTGAACAGCTGTGCATCTGCTATTGAATATTAAAGACACGCTGATGCACACAGCTTAATTCCTGAAATATAAGTATAAGGTTATTTTATAAAGCGTGTCATTTTACCTCTGATACACACAGTTTTAATAAATAGACATCACAAGGAAACAAATAACATTGAACACTGATACACACAGTTTTGCCAGCATTTTGGGTTCTCATTTGGAAAACATTAATAAACAATTAAGAAATAATATTCAACACGTTTCTTCAATAATATAACAGTCATGACCACGGATAGAAAAGTAACAATCAATATGAATTCTGATATACATGATGAAGAAAGTGACATAGGAAAAATATCAAGCACTGTATTAAGGAGACCATTGCCCTTTGAACTTTCGAAACAGAAAAATGTTGCTCAAAGATGGGTAAAATGGACAAGAAGGTTTGAACACTTCCTAAATGCAACATGTAAAAATCATACCGATGAACAAGCAAAAGATTTACTGCTCAATCTTGTAGGAAATGAGGTAGAAGATCTAATAATTACATTTCCTCAACAAGAACAAAACACTTACAAGGGACTTATGAAATGTTTAAATGATAAATTTGATTCTCACAAAAATTTAAATTTTGAAAGATATCATTTTAAGATGGCCTGTCAAAAAGAGGATGAAACAATGGATGATTTTGTCACCAGACTTAAGAAATTGGTAACGTTTTATGAATGTGATAATGAAGAAGCAATAAGGTTAAGAGTTATACAAGGTTGCAATTCAAAGAAGTTCAGAAAGAAACCTTTAGAGAAAACATACGATTTACAAGAAATTTTGCACACAGCTGTTGACATCAGTGCAATCAGGCAAGATGGCGGCCGGTCACTCAGCTGTGTGAGCTGGTGGTGCGTTCTCTCCTGGACAATTCCCTCGATCCGAGAATGCTAAAGTTCCTGGGGTGGAAGTACGAAGCAAGTGCTTCATGCTGATTTAAATTAAAATACAATGACTGTCATGCTGAGGGGGTTGCAGCTACTACAGATTTGTCTTACCCGTAAAATACTTTGGCTCTGGCTTGGGTCATCTCCATACTGCTCTGGGCTTCGCCGCCTGTTCCGTCTGCCTGGGTTTTCGTCTAGAGTCGTGTCTCCGAAACTGCCAGTGAAGAATTCGGCTGCAAAAGCTCAGTCGCTCACAGTCCGAGCAACCAGTCCAGGAAAATCTGACAGCTCAGGGAAGGAGTCACATGTCGCCCACGGGGGGGACACGACAGCTGCTGGAGATGCAGGCAATAATCAGACGGCTCCCGTAGTACCTGGTAAAGTGAAGCAGACCCTGCCCGCGCTGATTAAACTTCAAGCCGGGAAAGTAAAGACCCCAGTGGGCGCGGGAAGCAGTAAGCGAAGGCAGTCGGCGATATCCAAGACGCTGAATGCTTCTGTCTCGGAGCCGGTAGGTGTTGCCTCTATTCCTATCGACCCTGTACTGACTGCTACAGCTACAGCCAGCACTGCTGCTGTGTGTGAGGACGGAGTTGTCGCTCGGAGTGAGCTTGGCGTGTTGGGTCCCAATGGTCACGGTGGTACCGACGGCGGGGTGCAGAGCGAGGGTAATGAGAAAATCCCCGTAGATCGAGGAGAGGTAAACATGGAACTCCAGTGAACACGGTTCCTCCCGGCCAATGGAATTGTGGGAGCTGTAGTCCCGCATGTTGAAAGTGATGCTACTCCTGCTCAATCCAATCACGAAACATCTGCCCAAAGTGGCGTAATTGTAAGCATAGTGGCCCAAGAGGCTCGCCGCAATGGTTTTGCTGATGTCAACGAAAATGCAAAGGAGCTAGAAGGAGGGGACACATTTTATTCACTGTCCCAACATACTGGCTCATCAGAGGACGAAGGGCCAGATAGGGATTGGACAGATGATGACAGTGAGCTTGGCGACTGGAGAACTAATGAAGTATTAAGGGAAGAAGTTTCGCCTCGAAGCCTCCGTACAGTTCGAAAAGCCATGAAACTGAAAGATCAAGGGGTCCTTTTGTCAAGTAAGGACCCGGGATCGCTAGTCTGGGATTATTCCTTTTCCACGCCGCCTGGTTCTGACGTTAATCCTACAGCCTCGGGGAGAGGCAGTGTGACCAATCCTTCTCAGTTGCCCCGTGGAGAGATGACACTCTCAGTTATCTATCAGACTGTCATGGCTCATCATGAAGAGACTCGTCAGGAGAGTGCTTAAACGCAGGGTGCATGTCGTAGGATGCACATTTCAATCCGTAGAGTGGCAAAGACATGCTCTGACATTGCTACCAGAATTGTTGAAGCCGAGGAGAGGATCTCCACTTTGGAGGACGATCTGGCAACTCAGATGGGTATCACGGATCTTATTAAAACATAAAGGGATGACATGCTCTGGAAATTGATGGATCTCGAAAACAGGGCCAGGAGGAACAATCTTAGGATCCTGGGGATTCCGGAAGGTAGTGAAGGGTCGGACACCAGGCAATTCGTCGTGGAACTTTTTTCCAAAGCTTTTCCAGACGTAAAGCAATGGGACTGGCAACTGGAATTGCAACGTGCGCATCGTTTTCCTTGTAGGCAAAGGCAGAAGTCTGGCCAGGCTGGTGATAAGCCCCGGGCAATATTAATCTGCTTGAACAATTTCTTGGCTAGGGAGAAGATCTATGACCTAGCTAGGCCAGATAGGAAGAGGGTAGGGAAAGACTGTGATTTCTTTGTTAGACCAGACTTCTGTCCGGTGACTGTGGCGCGGAGGTGGCAGCTCCGCCAGCTAATAGCACCGTTTCAGGCTAAGGGTACTCAAGCTTTCTTGCTCTTTCCCTCTAAATTGAAAATAATTCACCAGGGCCAGACCAGATTTTTTCTTTGTGAAGTTCAGGCGAAGGAGTTCTATATAGTTAAGAAGGCTTGTCTTTTTTCTGTCTCTCCATTTCAGGGGCTTCGAGGTTTAAAGACGGGAGTTGAGCCGATTGTTAGGTGTATTGGCTTTTCTATGGGAAAAAATGTTTTTTTTTTCTGTATGGATTACAATGGGCTCAAATCCTCGGTTGTTGGGGGAGGGGTATTGGGGTCAATAAGGTTTCAGATTCATGTTATAGTTGTGGTATTGTTAGTGTTGAACAAGTTACTTACCTTCGGTAACGATATATCTGTAAGAAACAGTAGTTAGTATTAGATTCCTTACCTTAGAATATCCCCAGGCGTCAGTCTGGATCCGGAACCTTTTGCGTAGCAGTACCCCTGCGCGTCGGTAGGCGTCGTCTGCAGGCGTCCCCTGCGGCTCCGCGTCCGTCGTCGGCGCCGTGCGCCGTGATGACGTCGCTGGAGTATATAGACGCCGCCTCCGCGCGCTGACGTCAGTTCTTTGTACACAGCTTTTCCGCGCCAGAACACGCAGAGCCATGTGAGAACCAACACTGGTGCCATTTGAAACTAGGGCCCTGAAAGGGATGTCCTTAACCCTAGGTATCAGTTCGCAGAACGGGGAGGATGGGCGGGGCGGTAAGGAATCTAATACTAACTACTGTTTCTTACAGATATATCGTTACCGAAGGTAAGTAACTTGTTCATCTGAAAGAAACAGGTTAGTATTAGATTCCTTACCTTAGAATAGATACCCCAGCAATACCAACCCCGGTGGTGGGTCTGCGAACCAATACAATCCTACACCAGAAAGTCCTGGAGGACCGAACGGCCAAAGAAGCCATCCCTCCGGACTTGACCGTCCAGGCAGTAGTGCCTCGCAAAGGTGTGCAGTGAGGCCCACGTAGCCGCCTGACAAATGTCCTGCAAAGGGACTCCCCGGCCCAGGGCAGTAGTAGCCGCCGTGGCCCGAGTGGAATGGGCCCTCAGCCCAACAGGAGGCTCCTTCCGAACCAAAGAGTAGCACGCTTTGATGCACAGAACGACCCACCGAGAGATGGTCCGTTTATGTACTGCCCTTCCCTTCTTCGCACCCACGTAGCCAACAAACAGTTGGTCATCCACCCGGAACTGGCGTGTGCGATCCATATAAAATGAAAGCGCACGTTTTGGGTCCAGACGATGGAGCCGCTCTTCATCCTTTGAAGGATGCGGAGGCGGGAAGAAGGAGGGTAAGGTGATGGACTGCCCGATGTGAAAAGCAGAGACTACTTTGGGCAGGAAAGAAGGTCTAGTTCTCAGAACCACCTTGTCTGGATGAATGGACATGAAAGGAGGTTTGACAGAAAGAGCCTGGAGCTCACTCACCCTCCTGGCAGAGGTGATGGCAACCAGGAAGGCCGTCTTTAAAGTCAGGAGACGGAGAGGACAGGAATGAAGCGGCTCATAGGGAGCGCACATCAAGAAAGTCAGAACCAGGTTCAAGTCCCACTGAGGCATCACGAACGGAACAGGTGGATACATGTGCGTGATGCCCTTCAAGAATCTTGTTACAATAGGGGACCTGAACAAAGAAGGTTGATCAGGCAGCCTTAGAAAGGCCGAAAGGGCAGAAAGGTAGCCCTTGATAGTGCCCAGAGCAGAGCCCTGCTGGGCAAGAGAGAGAAGAAAGAGGAGAACCTCGGAAAGAGGGGCAGAGAGAGGGTCCACAGCCTTTGCTGTGCACCATGCCACAAATCTGTTCCACCGGCAGGCGTATACCGACTTTGTGGAGGGACGCCTGGCTGCCAGAATCACATCACAAACCTCAGGAGGCAAGTCAAATGGCCTCAACTGTCGCCGCTCAATCTCCACGCATGGAGGTGGAGACTGGACAGGTTCGGGTGGAGGACCGTCCCCTGCTGCTGCGACAGAAGGTCCTCCTGAAGGGGCAGGCGGATCGAGGGACCGACTGACATGCTGAGTAGCTCGGGATACCAGTACCTTCGAGCCCAGTCCGGAGCCACAAGGATAACTTGGGCCCGGTCGCGCCTGATCTTCTTCAGCACTCTGGGCAGAAGTGGTATAGGCGGAAAGGCGTACAATAGACCGCAACTCCACTCGCGCCGAAAGGCGTCGCCGAGCGAGTGCCGTCTTGGAAACTCCAACGTGCAGAACTGATGACATTGCGCGTTCTCTTCTGTGGCGAATAGATCTAACCAAGGCTCTCCCCATTGCAGAAAGAGGCCTTTCGCCACGTCCGAGTTCAGACGCCATTCGTGATCCACCGAGCACCGACGGCTGAGTTCGTCCGCCCTGGCGTTCAGAGAACCTGCCAGGTGTTGAACCGTCAGAGTCACGCTCTGACGTTCCAGCCATTGCCAGAGACGCAGAGCCTCCTGGCAAAGGGTCCACGACCCCACTCCGCCCTGCTTGTTGCAGTACCACATGGCGCTGGTGTTGTCCGTGAACACCTGCACTACACTCCCGTTGACAAAGGGGAGGAATGCCTTCAGTGCTAGGCGAATCGCCCGCAGCTCCAACATGTTGATATGGAGCCGGGACTCCGCCGGAGACCAGATGCCTCTGATCTCCGCCTCTCCCAAGTGGCCTCCCCAGCCCTGGAGGGATGCGTCCGTCACAACTACGTGCTCCGGTTGGGGAAGGGAGAGGGATCTGCCTCTGACCCAATCGCGGTCCGTAAGCCACCACTGCAACTGTCTTGCAGTGCCCTCCGAGATCAGGACATGGTCGGATAGGTTGCCTTGATGCTGGGCCCACTGAAACTTCAGGTCCCACTGCAGAGCCCGCATCCGCCACCGGGCGTGATGCACCAGAAGGATGCAGGAAGCCATCAGCCCCAGCAGCCGCAGCGTCAACCTGACCGAAACCCGGGATAACGGCTGAAAGATCGGAATCAGAGCCTGTATATCCCGGACCCGCCGTTCCGGAGGATAAACCCGAAACTGCGCCGAGCCGAGAACCGCTACGATGAAAAGGAGCTTTTGAGAGGGACACAGGTGTGATTTCGGCACATTGATGGAAAACCCCAGCTCGTGCAGGAGGTCTGCCGTCATCTGAAGGTGGTGGACGACTGTCTGGGGCGAGCCCGCCTTCAACAACCAGTCGTCGAGGTAGGGGAAGACTGAAACCCCTAACCGGCGCAGATGAGCTGCGACCACCGCCATCACTTTCGTGAACACCCGTGGGGCGCTGGTAAGGCCGAATGGGAGCACGATAAACTGAAAGTGCTCGTGGCCTACCGTGAAACGCAGGTAACGTCGGTGGGCCGGCAGGACGGGGATGTGAAAATACGCGTCCTGCAAGTCCAACGCCACCATCCAGTCTTGTGGGTCCAGAGCAGCCAAGACCTGAGCCAAAGTCAACATCTTGAACTTCTCCTTCCGGAGGAAGCCGTTGACGTTCCGTAGGTCCAAGATAGGACGGAGGCCCCCCTTGTCCTTCTTGGGTACCAGAAAGTAGTGGGAATAGCAACCACACCCTACTTCTGGCCCAGGAACGCGCTTGATGGCCCCCTTGGCCAAGAGGGCCGTAACTTCCTCCTGCAGAAGTGTCAAGTGGTCCCCCGACACACGGTGGTTCTGCGGTGGCATGGCTGGAGGAGTGCTCTCGAAGGGGAGGGAGTAGCCCCTTCGGACGAGCTGCAGCACCCACCTGTCCGATGTGATGGTACGCCAGCGGGAGTGGTGATGGCGAACCCTGCCACCCACTGGCGTCACATGGGCCTGAAAGCTCGGACTAGGAGGATTTGGAGGCTGATGCTGCGGGGGGAGGTGTGGTCTGACCTCGCCGTTGTCCCCGACCGCCTCCACGGCGGAAGCCACGGCCGCCACCGCGTTGAGAAGTGTTCTGCGATGCGTGGCTGGCAGCACGTGTGGGACCGCCCCTTCCGTGGTCACGAAAGGAGCGAAACGAACCCGTTTGCTGGCGCTGGGTCGAGAGACCCAAGGACTTGGCCGTGACCCTGGAGTCCTTGAAGCGCTCCAGCGCGTGGTCCACTTTGTCGCCAAACAGGCGACTGCCATCGAACGGCATGTCCATCAAAGTATTTTGGACATCCGCCGAAAAGTTGGCGGATCTCAGCCAGGCGTGGCGACGAATCGCCACCGTCGTGGACATCGCTCTGCCCAGCGAGTCGGTCGTATCGAGACCACACCTGATGGAATATCTTGCTGCGTCTCGGCCTTCAATCATAGCCTGGCCGAGCTTTGCCCGTACCTCCTGCGGGCATTGTGGCAGACACTCCGCGACCGTATCCCACAGAGAGTGGGTGTAGCGGCCCAAGAGGCATGCGGTGTTGCAAGACCGCAGTCCCAGACTCAGGGACGAGAAGACCTTCTTTCCATACTGGTCGTACCTCTTAGATTCCCGGTCGGGCGGGGCCGACGGGAATGCGGTTTGGGAAGTCGAGGCCTGGATCACCAGACTCAGGGGTGGGATGGGTGGACAGGAACTTGGGGTCATCCGGACACGGACGGTGGCGTCTGGCCACGTTCCTATCAACAGGCGAACCTGAAGCGGGCCTGGACCACGTGCCCAAAAGAACGTCTGTCAAGGCTTCGTTGAACGGCAGCAGAGGCTCCTGTGGGCATGACTGCGGTTTGAAGACCTCAGTGAGGATGTTAGGCCTCACGACCGCGACGCGGAGCTCAAGGCGTAAGGCCTTGGCAGCCCTCATCAACACCACTGAATAAGCAGCCCCAGCCTCCGAGGCCACAGTAGGAGGTGAGACAAAACCAGGGTTAGGAGAGTCGTCCAGACCACTGGCGTCACCCAAGTCACCTGTCCAGTCCACGTCGTACTGACACTCGCGTGACAGAGGGTCCTCAGACCCCTCCCAACCCTCTCCATAATCTGCATCCTCACCATATTCTGAGTCAACGATGTAGACCGGCTCCTCGGGGTCAATGGGCCCCATCGGCACCGGACTCGGCGTCGGACGACGCCGGTCCGACTCCGCGTCCGGAGTAGGAGAGGGAATGGGAGTGGCGCCGCCCGGAGCCTGTGCCGGAGCCCCGACGCCGGCCGGATCCGGCGTCGGAGTTCCGGCGCCGCGTGGAGGCGGCACCATGGGTTGCCCCTATGGAATCGGCGCCGGAGAGGCCGGCGGACCAGCCGGCGTCGACCCTGAAGGGCCCAGAGGCGCCGGGGCTGGAGCTGCCGGCGGCGTCGGGGCCGGAGCACCCAACGGCGTCGGGGCAGGAGCACCCGAACCGCTCGGGCCCCCGGACGGGACCACCGGGCCCGCAGGCGCCGTAGGCCCCGTCGGAGGAGACAGTTCCCTAATGGCCATGAGGAACTCCTCTATCTCCTCGCGCGACGCGCCTTTCCCAGGGACCGTCGGGTATGGAGCAGGCAGCGCCGGCGACCCACGCGGAGCAGCGGCCACCTGAACCCCCGTCCGCATCGCGGGGAGTCGGGGGTACGGTGACGACGCCCCGACTTCTTGTGTTTCTTACCTGAGGAACCAGAGGAATGGTGACGACTTCCGGAGCGCTCGTGGTGGCTCCGCGACTGCTCCCTCGACCTCCGGCCGGACCGGGACCGCTCTCGACGCGGGTCCGACAACCGGAGCTCGAGCAGCTTGCGGGACCGCTCCCGCCTAGCCTTACTCGTCAAGGCCCGGCAGTCGACGCAGGATTCCACGTCGTGGTCCGCGCCCAGGCACCAGAGTCGGTGGTGGTCTGTGACCGACATCGTGCGGTCACACCCGTCACAATTCTTAAAACCAGGCATCCTACCGGCACCTTAAGAGTTAGATAGTAATCAAAAACTTTGGTCAAAAGACCAGAGTACTGCTCTTCGGATCTGCGCTAACTGGCGCGGAAAAAAGAAGAACTGACGTCAGCGCGCGGAGGCGGCGTCTATATACTCCAGCGACGTCATCACGGCGCCGACGACGGACGCGGAGCCGCAGGGGACGCCTGCAGACGACGCCTACCGACGCGCAGGGGTACTGCTACGCAAAAGTTTCCGGATCCAGACTGACGCCTGGGGATATTCTAAGGTAAGGAATCTAATACTAACCTGTTTCTTTCAGATATTAGTAGGTTCTGTGTTTTGCTAGAATTTGTGACTAAAAAGGATAAAGGTTCACAGTGGAGATAAGGTCTTTTTTTTAGCTCAAATGGGGCAGGGTAAATTGCGTTTAAGTTCATGGAATATATGTGGCCTAAATGATGGTAAAAAATGGGCTTTGTTTTCTAAGATTGTCCATACTATGCAATTGGATGCCTTGTGTCTACAAGAGACACATACCCTGGGCTAAACGGGAGTGGTTGAAAGTCCCCGGCTATGATCTAATTGCTTGTTCTCGACAGACATCTATGATCAGAAGGGTGACCATCTTGCTGAAGCGTGGGGTCGGGTTTTGCAAAAACGTTCGAGAGGATAGTGCAGGCAGATGGGTCTTATGTCGAAATAGTGGTTGATAGTAGATCCCTAACCATCTGCACGATAAATGGGTCAAATGTAGATGATCCAGAAGTGATAAAATGCTTAAACCTAGAATTAGCAGTATGGCCACATCCAATGTTTGTCTGTGGGGATATGAATATTAATTTGCCTGGAAATAAAAGTATTCCGGTAGGAAACCCAGGGTCTTCAAGGCCCTTCAGACTTAATTCAAGAACATTGTTTGATTGATCTTTGGTATAGACATAATAAAGACAAAGATGGGTATACATATTATTCTGCCCCCCATAATAAAATGGTCCAGCTAGACTATTTTTTTTATGTCTGATGAGGTGGCGGAGGTGGCATCCATCTCAGTTTCCCCAAGAATTCTATTTGACCACAAGCCTTTGACTGCAGAGTATCCTTTGTTCCGTCAGGCCAGTTCTCCTAGGACACGGACATTCGACAGAAAATTATTGTTGGATCAGGCCTATCAGGATCACATAAGAAAGTGGCTAATCGAATTTTTAAACATTATTAGGAGTTCTGCCTCTGACTGTATAGTCTGGGATGCACTCAAGGCCACTGTGCGTGGGGAGACCAAAGGTTTTGCAGCCTTCAGATGGAAGAATATGCAGGAGCAGATTAAGGGCCGTGTAGAGGAGCTTAGGGTGGCAGAGATGGAATTAACACGCAATATCAAGGATGGCCTTAACATAGATCAGAGTCAGCAGTCTGTTGCCATAATTAAGTCTAAACTTCTGGAATTCTTGGGGCAGGACTTGGCCGCTAAATATTTGCAGTATCGTACAAGGATGTACGAATATGGGGAAAACTCTGGTAGAATTCTCGCCAAAAGGCTTCAACAGAAAAGTTTGTTAAATCGTATTACTAGAATTCAGGATCAGCAGAGCAATGTTCAGGATACGCAGGAGGGGGTCATGGATGTGTTTCAGAAGTTTTATACTGTGCTCGACACGGAATATCATTTCAGCCCTCAAACTGAGTTTCTGGCTCAGGATTTTCTTCAGGATATTGACACCCTGAAAGTCACAACGGGGCAGAATTAGGCTCTTTCCGCCCCAATTACGTGGGAGGAGGTCGAGCTGGCAATAAAATCGTTGGCTAACAGAAAGGCCGCTGGCCCCGACGCCATTCCTCTAGAATTCTATAGGGCGTTTTGTCTAGAGATCCGCCAGGACATTTTATCAGTTTCTAGGGCAGCACAGGGGGGGGGGGTCATACCGGATTCATGGCATCAAACCACGATTGTCCTTTTTAAGAAAAAAGACAAGCCTGAGCTAAACCCCTTATCTTTTCGACCAATCTCTGATAAACACCGATAGTAAAATATATTCCAAAATTCTATCTTCTAGACTCGCGGAGGTTATTACCCCAATAGTTTCTTTACACCAGCAAGGCTTTATTCCGGGCAGGGACACGGCCGACCATGTTCGGCGGGTCATCGCCATACTGGATTGGGCTCAGGTTACTGGTTCTCCCCTCTGATTGATCCTGTTGGACGCCGAGAAGGCGTTCGACAGGGTCGCATGGGGGTTTTTATGGGCAGTTCTCCGCTGGAAGGGCTTCAGCACCAAATTTATTCAGGCCATTCAGGCATTGTATATCTCCCCAGCCACAACACTGCGCATCTCTGGTCAGGAGTCAGCGCCCTTTAACATCAGCAGGGGCACCAGGCAAGGGTGTCCCTTCTCGCCCCTGCTTTTTGCTCTGTACATCGATCCCCTCCTTAGCAAAATTGAAGGGAACCTGGGTATCCTGCCGATTAGGATCAACGCTACAGAGTATAAGACTCTGGCCTATGCGGATGATATTGTTGATTTAACCAGTGATGTTGGCTCAGCCTTTTCTGCCTTAAAGACTCTTGCTGAACAGTTTGGCCTGTTGCCAGGCTACAGGCTGAATGTCTCAAAAACGCAGGTCATTCAATCAACCGCCATGCGTTCTTCCGAAGCTCCTGTTGTCACGGAAGCAACATATCTGGGGGTCAAAATCACTCCCTATGTAGACAACATCCCCGATCTGAATATTCTTCCGGTGATTGAATCTGTCAATGCTAAGCTGGAAAGATTAGACCATCTACATCTTTCTTTAAATGGCCGATGCAACGAACTCAAAATGCTGGTCCTCCCAAAGTTCTTGTATTTATTTAGAACTATCCCATTAGAGCTCTCACAACTAAGCTTGGCTAGTGCCAAACGGATCTGTTATAGGTTCCTTTGGGGAGATCGCCACTCACGCAGGGCAGCTAAATGGATGTGTCTCTCTAGGGATCGTGGTGGTTGGGCGGTCCCAAATCTTCTTTTACATTATTGGTCTGCCATGCTGCAACACTTTCGGTTACCAATGCTGGGAGATAGGGCGGAGGTTATGCTCTTCCTTCTATATATGAGCTAGGCTTGGGTGAGGCTGCCAAGGGTGTTTTGACGTGAATTCTTGAGCCGAGCTATTTCAAGAAAACAAGGTTCAAGGATATAGGGGCCATGTTCTCAGTCTGGTGGAAAATTAGGCATAAATGGTCAATTCCGAATATGAATTTCTATACCCCTTTTAAAGTTGTCCGACTTTACCCTGCTATTTTTCAGGATCAGATCATCTTCAGATGGCAGCTATCGGGTTTGAAGGATATAGGTGACTTAGGCTCTGGTGGGCGAATGGCCTCTTTTTCAATTTTTAAAGTTTTATTTGAATATTCACGACTTTTTAAAATATCTTCAGATTAGAAGCTTTATCGATAAACATCAACATGAAACCTCCAAAATGTTAGATAAAGTTACCATATTTGAATTCATTCAAAGGAGGGCTAGAATAGGGACAATTTATAAACATCTACTATCTGATCTCCCGGACGATCTCGTTCTACAAAATGCTAAGTGGGAGGGCAAATTTGGCAAGAATGGGGTGGACATAAGGCCGGCACTGGATCTAGCAAACTACGTTCTAGTTTCTGGTAGCCTACGGACTCAAAGTTATATGGCAATATTCAACCTATATTATACACCGGCAAAAATTGCAAAGTGGGGTGCCGGAAGGGTGACCGCTGTGCTAGGTGCGGGTTTCAAGCAGCTAATGTTATACACATGTTTTACTCTTGTCCAAATCTGAGGGCATTTCTGCACGATGTAGAGTGCTTTATAAATTCGATGCTCAATATCCCGATCACCATCTCTCTGTAGATGGTGATAATGCCCCGGTTACTTACCGGTAATCTTCATTACTCCGAGTATAGTCTTCCTCGCCACATGACTTACAAAGTGAGCTTCAGCTCCACACCAGAACCCTCCAAAGCAAAAAGTCAGCCTCCCATGCCTCCCATCCCTTCCCAAGATGGCCGACCCATTACCACCTGACCTCTATAAGAGGCGGGCCGGCCCAACCCATCAGCCTGAAACCACCAAGCACAAACATGAAGCCGATAGCCAGACAGGGAGGGAGGGATGGGAACTCATGTGGCGAGGAAGACTATACTCGGAGTAATGAAGATTACCGGTAAGTAACCGGGGCATTACCTCCTCGTTAGTCTTCCTCGCCACATGACTTACAAAGTGAGCACATACCAAAGCCAAGCGGCTTCATGGAAACTCACAAGAAAACCAACTGACCACGAAGGAACCCCCACAGAAGAGGGCAAAATCCAACAGGCCAGCGAGAGGAAGAACCACCCCAGAAAGAGGCAACCCGAGCTGGAAGACCAGTCAGGGATAAAGAAACACCGGGAGGGCCGAAAAACCAGACCCCAAAGACACGAAGTGGCCACAGAAAATGTGCCCCAACCAAAGAACAAAGGAGAACAGAGAAGGCACGGCACCAAACCACACAGAGCCAAAAAGCAACCGCAACAGGCCCATGATAGAAAGCAGCCATAGGACCAAACACGCCAAGACCGCCCAAAGGACAGCCGAAAGCGAGAGGGAGCCAAAAACTATAACAGACCATGAGCGACCGGGGCACCACAGGATCCGAAGAAACAGAGGTCAACCCGACCAGCGACCCAACAAAAAGGCCACAGCAGCAAGAGACACAGGGAGACCGGAGCCCACATCCACACGCACGGTGGACCACCTACAGCTAGAGAGCCGAACCACCCCCAAACCAAAAACCGGAGGGGAGGAGAAAACAAACCACCAGAACCGGCGGGAAACAGGGGCAGAAGCAAATGGAACCAGGGGAAACCCAGACCGGCAGGAGCCGCAAGAACGGACCGAGGTGCAGAAACCAGCACCCCACCCGAACAAAAAAGGAAAAAAGGCACCCAAGCCCCACCAGCAAGGAGAGGCAGGCGGGACACAGAACACAGCCGCCCAAAGGACCCCAGGACGGGATCCAGAGTGCAAAGAGAGAGCCCAGGCAGGCGTAAAGGAAAAACAGACCCCAGAGGCTGCAGGAAAGCTCAACAAAGCGAACCCGACAGCAAGGGCACCGAAGAGGCCCAGGACCAAGGCCAAGCCCCAAACAGGAAGGCGAACACCCACCAGGGGACCCATGCACAAGAAAGCAGGACAAACCCAGAAGGAAGAGGAATGGAGAATGAACGAGTGAGACAGCCCAGCGCAGGGGACAAGGAAAACACCCCTGCAAGAACCCACACGCAACAAAGGAGCCGCCGAGGAAGGCATCCAGGAGGCAAAAACCAACAAACCTCGGGACACGAACCCAAGACCGCAGGCGGAAGAGTCAGCCAACAGAAACACCAGGTCACAGTGACACAAACCCACACCCAGGACCGATCCAGCCGAAAAATGGAGAACCGACAGGAACCGGAGGGAACACAGGGGCAAGGCCACTGGCAGCAACCCACCAAAGGGGAGAAAGCCAGAACAGCCGAGCGGAACGAGCCCGTGAAAACCAACACCCCCCAGGGAGAAAACCTGGGCCGGAAGGACCCAGGAAGCCCACCAGGGAAAAAGAAGAACAGGACCCAAACCGCACAAGGAGCCCAGGACCCGACCGGGGAAGAGAGCTGGGAAAACCAGCAGCCCCGGGCAAACAAGCACAGCGTGAGCCAAACGACCCAAGGGGCAAGGAAAATAACTGCGTCAGGACACGAAACCCCAGAACCTAGGGAGCCAGAGCCCACAGAGGCCCAACACGGACCACAGAGCAAACCCAGAGCCAAGATCCGCAGGAGCATAAATGGGAAGAACCCAGGCGAGCCCCACCAACAGGAGAAACAGCCCGGCCAGGCCCACAAGCCCAGGCGAAGCAGGGAGTGCAAGAAAAAACCAGCACCGGGGGCCCAAATTGGAAGAGAGTGACCGAGGCAAGCCCGCAAACCCCAGAGGGAACGAGGCAGAGCACAAACCGCCCAGGAGACCAACAAGAAGCCACCACGAGGCAGGGGCAAAAACAAGCCAGGGGCGGCAACAGAAGGCAGACGAGAAAACCGCCAACAAACGCACCAATCAACCCAGCACAGACCCAAGCACGCCCCATAGGCGGAGAGGACGCCAACACCCGGGAAGGGGAGCCACAGAGCACCGGGACCAACCAGATGGGGAGGCCAGATACCCAGAGCCCAAAACCCCCCCTACGGAAGGGACACCACCAGGGTGGACAACCCAGACAAGAATAGCCAGGGGGCCACACAAAACCAGACGATGGGGGACAGCCCCCCAAGGGAGGAGAACCACAGAGCAACCTGAGGAGCCCAACAGCCGACAACATGAGCGAACCATGAGGAGCAACAGAGCCCCAACCCCCAGGAAGCGAAGAGAAAAAACGACCAGGAGGAGGGCGCAAGGGATGCCCGCTAGCCAAAGAGCAGGAGGAGGCAGAAGCCAAAGGCTACCCGGAGACCACAGGAGCAGCCCGAAGGAAGAACAGGACCCGAAGGCCACAACAACCAGGACAGACCCCGTACAAAGTGGGTAGCAGGCAGGAGAACACAGGACGGGAGACAAGAACGCCCCCAAACGCAACAGTGCAACAAAGAAACACGCCAGTCAGCGTGACAGTGAAACACCGGAGCAACATACATGAGCACGTAAAGAAAAACAAAACAGGTGCAACAGTAAAACACATTATCACCGCGCCGAATAACAGATGTTCATTGACACTCAACCCAACGGGACTTACTCTAACGACCCCAAATGGATGAAAGGCCGAGTATCAGACAAGAATGTATACACGTCTCAAACCACAGGAAGGCGAGCCAGCAAGAGGCCCGACCAGCCGTCAGAGGCCGAAGTCCGGCAGCACCAGTGTGGTATCCCCGCTGTCAAGCATTCCAGAACAGTGGGGGAGTCAGAGAACTGTCGGAGCCGATCGTAGGAGCAACCATCCCACGCACCCGCCCGGAACAAATAACGGATATATAAATAAACCTGGAACAGTCATAATTACAACCAGCCCCACACCAGAACCACGTGCACCCAAACCTCCCTGCAAGGCACAAAAATAGGAGAAGAGCCACCGAAGCGAGCACCAGACCATGAAAAATACCCAGAAGGGCCCAACACCACGGCCAGAAGAGCACATACTGGAGTACATAACCAGGGAAACCGATGAGCACGGACCCCAAGAAGGGAATTCCGGCACCCAAGCACGGGGAAAATAAGTGAAGCGCCCAGAGGTGAAGCCGAGACAGGAACACAGTCCCCCAGTCTCAAGGACGACAGCCCAAGCCGGCCAAGCCAGGAGATGGAAAAGAACACAGAAAAAAACGAACTCACAGCACCCACAAAGAGGAAGAGCACCCGTCAGCAGAGGGCCACCACGACCCCAAAACAACATAACCGGGGAGCGACCGCACACCACCACAGCAGCCGTAAACGAGGCAGACTCACGGAACTGCAGCGCGGGGAGAAAGAAGAGCGAGGGCACAAAGCACCCCAACAAACCACGGGTGTGCAAGATGTGAGAACCACCATGGGAGAGGCCACAGCCTGTATGCCCACCTCCAAACCCCCCAGACGGGCACAACACCGGCCCACAGACAGAACCCACAGACCGGAACCCACCGCTGCAGGAGAACGGAGAGACCAAATGCATGCTGCTGCAATCTGCCCACATGCAAACTACACCGCATGCAACATTACTGAGCCCTCTGTGAAGAGCATAAACACCTCCGGGCAAAGTCCGCAATATATAAAAACGCAGAAAGAAAAAAACAAACATCGGCAAAAAACCAGAACCCAGCACCGGAGGAGTACAGCGCTGAGAGAAGCCGGGAGGAGCACAGCGCTGAGAGAAGCCGGGGGGAGACAGGCCCCGCCCCACAGAGGCCACCCTAGCGAGGAACACCTGAATGCCAGCAGCCCAGCCCAAACCAAATGAAGCCGGGAGACACACGGGGCCAACAAACCAACACCGAGAAGTCCCGTGAACAGGGAAAAATCAGTGTAATGCACCTACCGAACGCGCCGGAAGGAAAAGGTGGGTCAGCCGGCGAACTGACCGGAAACACCAGAGTAGCAGCGCGGGAACCAGCACCCGCCCCGGGAGAACGAGCCCAACACAGAAACCACAGCCGGACACGGCAAGAGCCACGCGGCGCCGCCGCAGAAAAGTGCGGGGAACACAGGAGAGCACACCCGCCACAGCGCCCCGGGGTTAGGCGGTGAGAAAAAAAAAGGGAAAACCAAGCGCCCTCCCCAGCGGGGACCCAACGCGGCAGAGAAAGCAGCCGACTGCAGCAAAAGCAGCGCCGAGGGGCAGGCAGCCAGGCAAAGGACTACCCAAAGGCACACCGGAATCCCGGACCTCCGGGGAAAACAGCCGCGCAGCACTGCCGCCGCCCGCCGCAAAACCTCGAGGGGCAGGCGGGCGGCGCGAGCAGACCGCAGGAAGAAACATAGGGGCGGAGAAACCCCAAACACAGCCCCCGCCGCAATGCTAAAAAAACGGCACCAAGCAATTTATAGGAGCCCGCAAAGGGACCGGCAGTACAGGGAGAGGCATGGCAGAGTGCCGGCCACAAACCCAAACTGTACCCCAGCCACCCCCACCTGGAACCCATGGCCCGCTGGAGCAGATCCTAACTGGACAGTACACACCAGGGGAAAGGGGGGGAAAGAGCCCAGGAACCAAGGGTCCGCTAGAGCAGGACCTCCAACCCGAGACCCACATACCTGCTACAGCAGGCACCACTTACCTGACGCATCTGGAGAGACGTGCGCAGAACGAAAAAAACAGGCTGATGGGTTGGGCCGGCCCGCCTCTTATAGAGGTCAGGTGGTAATGGGTCGGCCATCTTGGGAAGGGATGGGAGGCATGGGAGGTTGACTTTTTGCTTTGGAGGGTTCTGGTGTGGAGCTGAAGCTCACTTTGTAAGTCATGTGGCGAGGAAGACTAACGAGGAGGTAATGGGGTGTGAAGGCACGGCGCTGGTTGGAAGAACGAGATATGTTTCCGCTTTTTTGTTTGTAGCAATGACTATGATCCGGCTGTGCATCACCTCATAATGGTTGAGTCCCAAAGCCCCCACATTTGTCAATTGGAGAGCCAGGATTCTCGCTCTCTACAATTTGGAGTCTTCAGTGTTTTTATTAAGGGGGAGAAGGAGGCGTGAGCTGGCCTGTAAGATCTGGGCCCCATTGGAGGAATGGTTAAAGCAATGATTTTTCTCATTATTGAAAAGGTCCAAAAACTGCAAAAATTGTATGTTTCATTTTTTTCTTTATTTAGGTGTTGTGTTTGCGGTCTCTACTCTGCCCATCAGGCTGCATAAATGATCACCAATTTTGTGCTATTCTCCTTATGTCCATCCTTCACTGTGTCTCTCATGTATTTGGTTCTTTTTTCTTTTTATGATTGTTGGTTTCGCATATCTTTGTAAATGACATCTGCCACAACCTTCTTTTTTGGTTTCTCAAATCATGAAAATAAAGTTAAAAAAAAAAAGAAATTTTGCGCATGGCAAGAACAGAATTGCGAGCTGAGAAACATGCCATGAATATGGAAGAAGGAAGAATAAAGACCTTAGAGCAAGTGAGACAAATGTCATAAAAAATGAGCAATGAAAAGAGAATGGAGATGCGTTACAAAGAGAAAAGACTATGCTATAGATGTGGATTTCAGTTTCCTCATCAAAAATTCTGTCCAGCTATGGGACAACAATGTAAAGAATGTGGGAGATACAATCATTTTGCAAGCGGCTGTAGATTTAAGAAAGAAAAGAAGGAAAACTAGTAAGAAAGAAAGTGGAAGCAAACAATTTAATTTTGATGAAAAAAAGAAATGAAAACATAAAACATATAAGAGAAATGGAAGGAATTGAAAAAGAAGAAGAATCTGAAGAAGACTTTGAACATAGTGAGAGGCTGTACATGATGCAAGAAAAAGAAGAAGTACAACAACTTAAAATGATAAGAAAAGAAGATATAAAAAAAAACAACTTCAGTTGATTTGTTAGTAGGCTCTCAAAAAGTACCCTTTGTCCTAGACAGTGGAGCAACATGCAACATATTAAGTGTAACTGGGTATGCAAAAATGTCTGAACAACCTCCTCTTAAACCTTCAAATGTAAGTGTTTTTCAATGGGGAGCCAAGCGTCCTGTCTCCTGTTTGGGAAAGTTTGAGGAAGTTCTAACACATCAGGAAATAAGTTGCAAAGAAGAAATATATGTTTTGCAAGGAGAGGTTCCAGGGCCATGCTTACTGAGTAATGTAACTGCTCAATATATGGGGCTATTAGCAGTCACCTGTAATTTAACAACAGATCATCCTGTTCTGTGAACATATCCAAAACGGTTTGATGGTTTAGGGAAATTGAAGGACAAAGCAATAACCCTACATATAAATGAAACAATAAAGCCTGTAGCTCAGTCTCACAGGAGAGTTCCTGTTCACATGCAAGCGAAAGTCGAAAAAGAAATCAAAGCATTACTAAAAGAAGACATAATTGAAGAAGCAACAGGCCCAATGCCATGGGTATCTCCCATTGTGAGTGTTCCTAAAAAAGAGACTGAGGACATCGGAATTTGTGTTGAAATGAGGATTCCAAACACTGCGATTGAACAAGAGAGCTACCCAGGCCCTCATTTAAACGATATGATTAGCAATATTAATGGTGCAGTTGTCTTTTCAAAACTTGATTTATGTAAGGGATATCACCAACTACAAATTGATAGTCAATCGAGATACATTACAACATTCTCGACACACCTGGGTCTCTTCAGATATAAATGCTTGAATTTTGGTATATGGTCTGCTGCTGAAATATTTCAAGAAATTGTAAAAAACGTCATAAGGCCTGTACAAAATAGCATGAATTATAGAGATGACATCCTGGTCTTAGGAACAAATCAAGAAGAACATGATCAGGCTTAAGATAATGTATGTCAACAACTTCTTCAAGCTGGTTTGGCTCTAAGACTAAAAAAATGTGAACTGAACCAAACTGAACTAACATTTTATGGGCATATATTTTCCTGGGATGGAATGAAACCAGCTCCTAAGAAAATAACTGCACTGAATGCAATACAAAGACCCAAGGACATAACACAATTGAGATAATTCCTGGGAATGGCCAGTTATTGTGCAAGATAGGTCAATAATTTTGCAACTCTAAGTTCACCTCTCAGAGAGTTAACAAAAAAGGGTCGGAGATTTGAATGGAACGAAAGCTGTGAACAGGCATTCAGAGAAATAAAAGTTACAAATAACTATGGCAGCAAATTTAAAATACTTTGATCTAAATTTGTGTACAGAATTGGTAGTGGATGCCAGTCCTGTGGGGCTAGGAGCTATACTCGTACAACATAGCCTGGAAGACAAACTCCAAGATATGTAATATCTCATGCTAGCAAAAGTCTTTCAGAGGGTGAACAAAAATACTCTCAGCCTGAGAAAGAGAGTTTAGCAGTTGGATAGGCATGCGAACATTATCATGAGTTCATCTACGAGAAGCCTTTTGTAATAATAATGGATCACCAAACCCTCATTTCCACTTTGGAGAACCCAAAAACAAAGATGCCTACGAGGATAAAAAGAAGGGGAATGAGATTCATGGATTACCATTTGAGAATTATTCATAAAACTGGAAAAGAATATAATCCTGTGGATTATCTGTCTAGGCATCCCTGTAATTCAAAGGAAAGAGAACAATTGGTGGCAGAAGAATATATCTGTTTTATAATAAAGTCAGCAATACCTGAAGTTGTCTCGCAAAAAGAACTGATTGAAGCCACATATTCAGATGATACCATTCAAGAGGTAATCAAACTCATACATGATAATAACTGGAGACTGATAAATTCTGCAAGTCGTTTTAAGCCAAATGTAAAATAAAATAGTTGTCCCAGTTTGTTTACAAAGAAAAGTTATTGATCTAGCTCATGAAAGTCATAGAGGTATATCTGCCACTAAAAACTTTCTAAGAGAGAAAATTTGGTTTCCGCGGTTGGCTCAACAAGTGGAAGAAGTAGTTCAGTCGTGTCACATATGCCAATGCACATCAAGAGAAAAAGAAACACAAGAATGTCATATGTCAGAATTGCCAGATGCTGTTTGGGCTAATGTGGCAGCAGATTTTAAGGCCCCTTGGATTTAGGTCATTATCGATTAGCCATAATAGATGAGTATTCTCGATTTCCCATTGTTAAAATGGTATCGTCAACGTCGACTTAAATAGTACTTCCAGTTCTTGATGACATTTTCTCTATGTGGGGATTTCCAATGTGTTAAAAACTGATATTGGTCCTCCTTTCAGTGGAAGTGAGTTCAAAAGTTTTATGAATTATCTAGGGATTGTGCATCGGAGAGCGACTCCTATGTGGCCGCAAGCTAATGGAATGGTGGAAAGTTTAATGGCCTTCTCACCCAGGCAATAGGAAGGCAGGCAGCAAGTCAGCGCAGCAGGACCGCAGTCCTTCAGAGCAGCAGTCCATCAGAGTGGCAGTCGTTTGAGCAGCACAGCAGTCCTTCCTGGCAGAGTAGCCACAGGTCCAGAAGTGTACTTAAGTGTTGGTGTCTGGGTTTCAGTATTTTTTACCTAGTTGTGACTTTGAAGTGGAGACAAGCTATAGAGGAATGCCAATGAAGTGCGCAGGGGCCATTTTGACCTTGCCCTGTCTCTAGACTAAATACGAAGGCTATGCAGCACGTTGTGTGGGGGCAGGATGCAGCGATTCAAGTGTAAGTGGGGCTGTGCCCAGGTCCTCCCTCCCATGCTGCCAGTGATTGCCCTTTCGGACACACACAAGCTCCCTACTGTGTGTGGCTGTCTAGGAGGAATAGAGAAAGCCCAACTGTCAAATACATTCAGTCATGTGACTCAGAGACAGTTTTCAGGCACCAGATGGCTAAGTCAGAAAAATGCCAAGTTTCTAAAAGGGTCATTTTCAAAATTGTAATAAAAAAATCCAACTTCACCATAAGTTACGATTTTTCATTACAACTCCAAACACGCCAAACATGAATGAAATACCCGCTAACATTTAGAAATGTCAGCTTGTTAAATGTAATAAGGTAACTCCAATGTTATCCTATGGGAGAGGTAGATCTTGCAGTAGTGTAAAACATATTTAAAAGTTCTTCACTACCAGGACATGTAAAACCTAAAAGTACACGTCCCACTTTTAAGTACATTGCACCCTGCCCTCTGGGCTGCCCAGGGTCTACCCTAGGAGTGACTTACATGTATTAAAAAGAAAGGTTTGGCCCTGGCTAAAGGTCTACTTGACCACGTTGGCATGGCAGTTTAAAACTACACACACGCACAGGCTGGAATGGCAGGCCTGGGACATTTTTAAGGTGCTACTTAAGTGAGTGGCAGAATCAGTGTTGCAGGCCCACTAGCAGCATTTAATTTAAAGGCCCTGGAGAAAGGTAGTGCCACTTTACTAGGGACTTACAAATAAATTAAGGATGCTAATGCTGTATAAGCCAATTTTACTATATTTTTGTGAGAGCAAAAGCACTGGTTAGCAGTGGTAAAGTGTTCAGGATCCTAAAGTCAGCAAACAGAAGGTTTGAAGGCAACAAATTAGGGAGAAACCAATCCAACAATGCCAGGTCAAACACTACGGCATTCATATTCATTAGGGAGGTCGAATTGTGACCATCTATGATTCAGCATTTACAAACTCTGTGTTCGACTATTGTATACCATTGCTCTCTTTGTATATCATCCTGCTGTGTGCACCATCTATTCACACACATCTCTCTGTGCCTACCGCTCTACATCTCCACTGTGTGTAATCTCTCTTATTCTCACATCTTTCTTTATGCATCAGCTCTCCGTGCACTATCTGTCTTTTTCTACCTGCCTGCATACCCTACCTTCTTGTTTCCTTGTGCCTACTTTGTTCTTCTCCTACTCTCTCTTAATTCTTCGCTCTTGATGCAGACAACTTCAGGGAGCACCAGGTACCATCTACTAGCTTACAGTATTCTACACAGTGGAAAGGAAATCAGGGGCAAGAGGGTAGATTGTGAAGAGAGGAGACATTTCTACTTTCATGTCAAAATCTGAATATATGCTTTGATATATTCACTTTAAAAGAAGGGTAAGACAAGGCGGTAACACCTAGATAATTTCTCATAATCCTGATTACATCCCTACTTGGCATGTTTATGATGGCCTCCAAATGTAGTGATGAGCAATTTGGGACCTACCTAATTAATATTCATATAGTTGATCGGAATTGCGATCCATCACTATTCAGATTTTCAAGAACTGACATATTAGTACACAGCTCATTTCTTAAAAATCTTTATTGGTTGCAAAAGTACTGCTCAAATTTTTTTAACATAATCTTGTGACTAGATATTCATACCTCTGGCCCCTTATCCTGTTACATTTGTGTCCCCTACAATTCTACAACATACATTTTTTTCTTTGCTTTCTTCAACCTTTGTTCTTTTTTCTGTTCATTAATTATATCCACTTTTTTTTGGATGTTACGCCAACGCTATTCCTTTTCAATGTATTATTGACCATCATCCTTAACTTTATGGTATTTTCATTGAATTCCATTATATTAGAGCTTTCAATTTCATTTAAATTGCCTTGTTTTTTAAATTATTTTTTCCCATTTTAAAGTTGCCCATTCTTTTTCTTTAATGGTACTTTATCAAAAAGCAACCCTCCATCACTTTGTTGTCCCAGCTGCTCAACTCACAGCAACTAAGTTTCATTAATATTCCCTTTCCTAGTTTGTAAATTATGGAATGGTCTTTCTGTTTTCACACTTCTATACCCTTCACTTGCATTGTTTAAGGCCTCTCCAATAACCTTCTTTAAATAGAATTTCCTTTAACTTTAATCCCATCTTTTATAACCATGTACTTTACTTTGCATTTCTTTCAAATGGGCACCTATTGTAGAATTCTGGTAATTGCTTTAGATAAAATTGTGAAATGAATAAAAATGTATTTAAAAAAGAAACTTCAAATAATTTCTGACGCCCTTGCACTATAGAGTTGCCTAAAGGGCTCAGAGGCCGATCCGTATTTGATTTGTGCCTTCAATGAATTGGTGAATACTAACAGCATTGCTAGATTTTCAAAACTATTAAACCCCCCAGTTACTATTCTGGTTTGGCAAATGCAGCCTCCATCACCTGACAAGCCAGAGTGGTTGATAGAAACAGAATGCTCTTCTTGTGTGTTTTGATGGCGTTAAGAGTGTCAGTCTGTGGCCTCCATAAAGCTGATAGGTCTAATACACCATCAGCCACACAAATCATTTAATGGTCAGTACCAAACTACTATATACCACATATGAAGTAACATGCCACTCTTTCAGCCCAATGCAAGATAAACTGCATGGTTCCACTCAAGCTAGTATGTACTGTACCTTGTAGGGCACATCTAGCATGCTATGGAATTGCCTTTAAGGTAAAAGGTGCGCCATGCTTCCCCATCAGCAAAATACCCACAGCAGTTTGACACCATGTAAACATATGTAATGGGGTGCAATTACCCATACCTTCTTATCTTCGCAAGGCAATATCTCTAATCACGAGGAATGTACTTTAGGAGAGCAGAGTACATACCCACCATACTCAAACATACACATACAGCATATCCCTATGCTATGTATATAAGCATTTATTTGGAATACAGATGTGTACCTAAGTATGTGTATTGCTTTGCATAAACGTGTATAATAATGTTTTTAAACATATAGAGATTCGTTAGTTCTGCTTTACAGAGGTACATATTATTTATGATTATATTTGTCTATTTTTAACATGTATATAGGTGACTGCATAAATAAGTACATTTTTTATCATAACTATTTATCTACAGTTGATTCACTATTGAATTACATAAAGAAATTAATAAAAAATAAATAAACTTAAAGGACGACAGCACTTTAATCTACATATATTACCTTCCTATACATACATACATTCCATGTACTTATGTATCTTTATATATCTTACTTTCCTTCTAATTCAGTATTTCCAATGCACTACCCTATATCTCTTTCAATATATGCTCTACCTCATCTCACAACACATTCTACTACTTTCTCCAATGCACTACCCTATTTCCCACCCTATGTCTCTCTTAATATATCTTCTACCTTCACTCTCACATTCATCCCAAACCTATTCTACTACTATGATCCCCAAAATAACCCTTTCAAGGCTCTTCCCTCTTCTACCCCCTTGCATCATTCCATACCTCTTTTACCATTCACATCTCCCAAACAAACCTTGTAAACCCTTCCCTCTGACTCTCCCCCCTCTGACTCTCCCCCCTCCACCTCCCCCCTTTACTCATTCCAAACCTCCTCCTACTGCTATAAGCTCCTAAACAAAACAAACACAAATGTATCTAGACCCTTCCTTTTTCTATCTCTCCACTATTCTTTTCAATCATCCAAATAACAGACTAACATGTTCACCACTCAAATTCGTTTCATATTTCCCTTTAGTATTTACCACTTATCCTTTTTGGGTTATGGAGTAGCATTTACAATTACATGATTTGAGGTACCTGTTCTGCACCATTTCTTCAGTCCTTGGTTGGGATTGACCACTGATCTGCTGGTTTCAGAACCAGTATCATGCCTGCTGATGGTACCAATGCGATTGTCGTGCTGTGGGGAAGGTACTTCCTGAAGATGCTTTTCGGAGTTGCTACCAGTCATTACTAGTAATAAATAGAAACATTTAAATTATCAGTTTTATCGACAGAGATTGGAAAGTATCAAATTCAAACACTGAAAATTCAAGCAATAGTCATATTGGCACTGCGCTTGTTCTCCTGGAGAAGGAATGATGACTTACAATCTATATATGTTCAGGAGGCAATGAGTAGAGGCCAGGTGAGGTGACTAAACTGGTAAATCTTATACACGATTATAGTGCCAGAGGCCCTCCCATGTATTGGGACCACATGATGACCTTTGCCTACCATTGTTTTAATTGGCGTTAGGTGTTTTACTTTAACTTGCCTGAATGTAAGACATCATGTTTCCTGCATGTGTATTTTGCCTTGAAGATTTCATTTCATGTCTCCTTGTAGCTGCAGAGTGGGAGAGTTTTCACAGAGTAAAACAGCCTGCCCAGGAACAGAACGTGTGGGATGTGCATTTTAAAGCATGAGAGAGAGAAAGGCGTAGAATGTACTTCTCTGTCTCAGTGTAGTGTAATATGCAGTGGTGCACAAATGTACATTATGTTGTACATTGGGAAATGAAGTGTGTGATGTAATAGGCAGTGGTGCACAAATGTGTATCATGTTGTGCATTGGGAAATGAAGTGTGTGATGCTGTAGGCAGTGGTGCACAAATGCGCATTGTGTTGTAGTTAGGAAGTTTTATGAAGTTTTTACAATTGGCTTTGACATGTCCTCATGCCATCTTGAATTCTGACTAGCTGGAGCTTTGTGCACACAGGCAGGTCCCCAGATCACTCAAGTTGTTTAGGCTATTTACGTTCAAGATTGTTTCTGTACTTTTGGAGATGTTTTGTACTTTCTCAAGCTTCACTAAGATAAGGGGCTGGAACATGTGGGAGCGCAGCAGAATATGTAAGAACTCCTTTGCCTTTTCAAATGCTTGTGGGAGTTTGGCCAACTCCAGTAAGATTCCTTGGTGCAGAGGAGGTCCACTTGGAATCTTCTAGTGCACTGAGATTATAAAACTGGGGTTTGATGACTTGGAAAGCGGGATTTTGTTTTGACCTGAATGAAGGACGGACGTGTCTAATTCAATGTAGCAGTTACAGGCTTGCTGAGTCTCTTGACCCCGGCTGTGAATCCACCACTCAGTTGTGGGCTAAGCTGCAGTTATTAAAGCCGGAGATGTATTCTCTTCTAATAGTGGCACTGTGATGTGTTAGTGTGTCTGTGTGCACATCCAAGCCTCCAGTGGTTATAATCATCTGATGTATTTAGTGTATATATATCTTTCGTGCTTTCCTTTAACAGGGTTTATTTCTTGTGTCTGATTATTTACATTTAACAGTGTTTATTTCTTGCAGTGGACGTCCAGTATTATCACTATTATCTGCTTGTATTGTATTCCATGCATTTAACACTTGCATTTGCTTACTCGTGTGTTATTATCTCTGCCCAAGGTAGTATAATGGAAAACGCATCCAAATTTGTTGACTTCTTTCTTCAAGATCATGTAAAGAAATTGCCTTCATACATACGGGACACTGGGGAATTTTTGCGTAAAATCAAAAATATGGAGTGGGAACCTGGTTGTGTGCTCATCACCCTAGATGTAGCTTCACTATACACAAGCATCCATCACCAGGATGGTCTGAAGGCTGCTGAATACTTTTTAAACACACGTCCGATGAACAGGTATTTGCACAACAAAATGCTTTTGACAATGATTTCAACTTGTTTGGAGAACAACTTTTTTCTCTTCCAAAATCAGGTTTTTCAACAGGTCAGGTGTGTTGCCATGGGGGCCTGCTTCTCTCCGAGCTACGTCTGTCTACAAATGGGACTCTGGGAGGAGCAGGTCCTATTGGCAAGCCATGGTGACACCTTGAACACACGCTTTATGCTGGTACAGTTATATAGACGACCTGTTTTTAATTTAGAGGGGTACAGAGCAAGCTGCACAGAACTTTACTGAACAACTTAACATTAACAATCTTATTCTTAAGTTTACTGCCCAAATGAGTAAGGAGAGCATTTTTTACCTGGATGTGGAAGTCTATGTAAGGAATAATTGACTGGAAACAAGACTCCACAGGAAACCCACGTCAGGCAATACAGTCCTACATGCACAGAGCCACTATCCGCCACAATTAATCAAAAGCATCCCCTTTGTGGAGATGCTGCAGATCCGCAGGATATGAAGTTCTGACAGGGAATGCTTACAAGCGCAATTTGAGTGTAGACAGAGATTCCTGGAGAGGGGCTATTCGGAAGATACACTTGATACAGCTATGACCAATGCTAATAAAATACAGAGGTCTGCTGCACTCACTAAGAAAGTAGCTACAAAAGATAGTCAGGATCAACCTACTCGCCTCATACTGATGTTTAGAAAGCAGCATAAAATCTTGTGCAGGATCATTAATAAAAGCTGGTCCTTATTTGTGCAATGACCCTTTTCTGGGAGGCCAATTGGGTAAATCCCCCAGTATTTCCTTCAGAAAGGCCCGCTCTATGAGCAACTCTCTTGTCAGTAGCAGTCCTGAATTCAGACAAACTAAAACATGGCTCAACAGTAGGACGGGTTTCTTGAAATGCGCAACCTGTAAGGAATGCAAATATGGTAAAAGTACGTCTGCCTACCATACGCCATTTCGGCCCAAACCAGTTAAAATCACAAAATCTCTCAATTGCAGGACTGAATATGCGGTGTATGTGCTGGAGTGCTCATGTGGCCTGCGTTACATAGGGAGCACGAAACTGCAGGTGCACAAGTGGGTGCTCCAGCACATCAGAGCCATTACCAACAATGACGCCGCATATCCGGTGGCAAGGCACTTCAAGGAGAAACATGACAATGATTTGTCACATTTCAGGTACTTTGCCATCAACACAGTCTTGCCATTGAGAAGGGGTGGCAATCGAGAACAACTGCTAAGACAAATGGAAGCTAGGTACATCTTAGAGTTGGACAGTAAGACACCCCAGGGGCTAAATTCGAGCGAGGGTTTTTCCACCTGCCTATATTAAATCCAAAATCCGTTCGCACTACAGATTCTAGAACAGTTACACTGCCGCCTCCCATTTGTTTTGAATACACTATTTTTTTTAGGATTTCCTGTTTTTAGTACTGTTCATCCGATCACGGCTGTGATTTGGAAATAGTGTAGGTATTGCCATTTTTGCACTAGCATTATGCACTTTGTTCCATGGGTAAATCAAACGGCCCACTTGGGCAGGACGTTCACGTTCACTTTTTTCAATGCAATATTTCTGTCATAACGGAAAATAGTTTTGCTGTAACTAATAAGAATCAGTATGTGTGCTTGATTTCAGTTACCGGCATTGAGCTTCATATAGTGACCAATTGTTTATCTCCGACTGTAAAACTTTGGAATTGCAACGGTGCTGCTACATTTTTGGGTCATTCACATTGGTTTTTAATATATGATTTTTTAGCTCTGTGTTTGAAATATTTATTTATAAATACTGTTTTGCGTTATTTGCACTTTTATACTTATCATTGTACTGTAATTGCATTTTGGCACATATTGCAAAGTAACTGACTGTATCTATTATAACAGGTTGTTTATGTCTATGATTACCCTAGGATGGGTTATCACGTGTGCTGAGCACTAGCACTTTAAATAGCAGAAAAAACTCTCCATTAGAGTATCATGTGATCAAGACCTCTGCGAGGCTGAAACCCTTAATGGCGGTGGTGCTGGGCATCTGAACATAAAATCTTAATGCACCGATAGCTGGGTCTGCCTTTATCATTCCAGGGGATTGTGGTGGTGAAGTATTGTGGATATATATATATATATATATACACACACACACACACACACTTCTGATTCCTGACAGGCAGAGAACACACACACAAATGTTGCAGGATAAAAGCTTATTTTTAATTCATCGGGCTATCCTCAGTCCAAGAAGCAAAGAGAGACACACGTTTCGGCTGTCTCAGCAGCCTTTGTCAATCTAGTTTGGCGCCATTTTTACACTGACTAATATAGTGGCAGAGTCACAGAAAAAAATATATGTATAAATCATAAACCTGAAAAACCAAAAATTCATATCAAGTAACATATAATAAACGAGCGAATGGAATACATTGATGTTGCTAACTATACTATCACACTCAAATGTGTTTGCGTACTGCATAACGAGTATAGTACTTAAAAGCTAGCCCAAATAAAAGTATAACATCATTACACACTGAAATGTAGACCACAATGCTAAAGTATGTAAACATAGAATATCACTAATTTAAAAAGAACAGCTGGCAACATTCTATGTTGCTCGCGTTTTAACCAGTGTCACGTATATTAAAACTGGAATGTGAATTATAATGGGAAAATACACGCAAAGGGTATTCTGCATACCTAACAGATAAGTGCACAATGGGCTGTTTAGCGTGCAGTTTGAGTCAAACAATCCCTATCAGAGCCCACCACTTCATGAAACATGCCAGGTATACTCATCAAAGCATATATATATATATATATATATATATATATATATATATATATATATATGAAATACCAGGAAATCGCTGCACACACCTTGATATTTGTTGCAGTTTCTTTATTTTTCAAAACGTGACAAACACCCTACGCGTTTCGAACCGTAGTTCCTGATCACGGTAGCTTGCATGTGTGGTCCCTTCATTATTTCTATACATTTCAGCCTCTGAGCACGCCCATGATTAATTAAGGCATGCTGGGACATGTAGTTTTCCTTAATATTTATGCCATTGTGTTTGTGTTGATGTCGTGGGTTTTTGCAGCAATGAGGCGATATTTGGCGTTACTGCATGAAAAAGCGTGTCCCCAGTTTACTAGGACAATAACGCTTTGTGACGCTCGTGATTCCACGTGCGTGTGTAATCAACTCTCTGTTTACCTGAGGGTTGATTGCAATACGTAACTTTATGGACAAACGTCCGCTGGACAATAAAGGGCTGAGTGCCCTGCGTCCCCAATGCTTGCAGCTGCTCACGACATCCGCTTTTTAACATAAGTTATTGGCAAAACTTAATTAGCACAAAGTAATTAGTAACTCAGTTGTCGTGACTGTGGTAAACAACAAAAAACTTCAGAAATAATGGTTTATAAATGGTGATAGGTAATGTTCATGAGAATGCGTCATGGTCAAATATTATCAAAATATTATATGATGCTTAGTGCAGTTTAGTCTGTAACATGGTTCTCATAGGTGAACATAAAGTTCTTCATCGCCGTTGAGGCCAGCAGGCTGTTTCGTTCTGAACCTCATAATTAATTTGGACTCTAGTCGTCTCAATTTTTGAATGCGATTGCCTCCTCTTTCATGCTGTGGTATACTTGCGAGTCCGAAGTATCTAACATCCAGCCACGTTTTGTTTTCATGATTTGCCAGATGTTTCGCAATGGCATAGGAGTGATCATTGTTCTGGATAGCACGAATGTGTTGAAGTATGCGTGTTTTGATGGAACAAGTTGTACTTCCAATGTAGGATTTGCCACAATAACATTGGATCATATAAACAACAAACGACGAGTCACAGTTAATATTACTTCTGATTGTAAAGTTCTTGCCAGCCGCATCTTTTAGATTTTTGATGTTACGTCCTATCTTGCACGCTTTGTAGATTGTGCATTTATTAAATCCTTGTTTCCTGATGTCAAGCCAAGATTCTGGTTTTTTAATTTCAAAATGACTTTGAGTTAGCTGATCCGCAAGATTGGGTGCCCTTCTGTAGGAGACTAGGGGATGGTCTCCTATTGTTGTTCCAATGTCAGGGTCTTTGCGTAGTACATGCCAGTACTTCATTATAGCTTTTTGTATCCTGTAGCTTTCTTTACTGAAAGTCATTATCATCCTGGGTTGATCCGATGTTTTGTTAGCTTCAACTTCTTGTGTGGCAACAATGCTTTGTTTGTTAATGAGAGTATCTTCTCTTGATTTGCATCTTGCTTTAGTTTCACATGCATTAAGATCTGTTATTTTATAGCCTCTCTGTTTGAAGCGTTCTTTTGTTTCCTTAAACTTCAATTCCATTTCTTTTTCCTCAGAGCAATTCCTTTTCATCCGCAGGAGCTCACCATACGGAATGCTCTTTTTCAGTTTCTGTGGGTGAAAGCTTAAGCCATGAAGAATACTATTGGTTGCTGTTTCTTTTCTATGAACAGTTGTTTGAATCTTTCCATCTGCTATGTACACCTTTGTATCTAGGAATACAATTTCTTTCGCACTGATGGTGTATGTGAACTTTAACCCCACTGAATTCTGATTGAGGATGTTGAAAAATGTGAGGAATTCTGCCTCGGTGCCCTTCCACAGGAGGAACAGATCGTCTATAAAACGTAGCCAAAGGGCTACCTTGGCATGTGATGGTCGTTTTCCTCTCTCCAAGCCACGCCCTCCTCCCACCATATATTTTCACAACAAAATCCCAAAGGTACGACCATCCACAGGTATGGCGCATCACCAGGATACAGACTCCGTGGGCAAAAATCAAAGGAGAGTGTTGTTTACTCACACATCAGAGGTCCAAATGACGTGTTTCGGACGCCAGACATGCGGCCTTATTCACATAGCGCACTGATAGTAAATGGTGCATTTATATACAGCTGGCAGTGGTAGTGTTTTTCTATGTTAATCACAGTGACTAGGCATTTTACAACGTGTGGTGACTATTGGTAAAACGCTGTTTTGCTGCAAACAAACAGAATGACATCACACTTTACTACAGTATGCATTAACAGGGTAAACAGACTATGTAAGTACCGAGTGTCATGCAGAGCCAGTGGCTACTTCTGAAGTCCTGCGTGTGCAGTGTGGCAATAAGTGTGGAAACTTTAAAAGCTAAAAATGTAGCAAGCAGATTGTGTGTATCTAAAAGCTCACCAAATAGAGAAACCTGCATGAATAAGCGAGTGTGTCGCCCTCCGCTTAAAATCTAGACCTGTGTCTTCACCCATAGCGCGAACGGCTGATCTAACAGACCACCGCAACACTATAATCCCATGGGTGGCGTGGGTAGGGATCCAGTATGTGTTGACCAGCGGACATAACCGCAATAGTCCAAGTAAGCAGAGGTGTTAATATAGGACGTGTAATGACGATCTGCGCGCGTCAAACCACAATAGAGCCTAGTTGCTATAAGCAATGAAAATGCATAAATGCAGGGTTAACTACCACTGGTCCAGTTAACATTATGGATGTGAGTGAGGGTGAGGTTTAAACAGTGGTGTTTATATACAACTTGAGGCAGGCGTGCGTGCAAAATGCATAAATATACAGTGAATGTAAGTGTGGTAATTGTACCTCCTCAAGGGCATGGCAAAAGTGACATAAAATGCGATCTAAGTATATGCGGAAAATTGCAAGTAGACTACCAAATTAGTACACTGTATGTTCCATATTAAATCCAAATGAATATATCTCTACACGCATTGTGAATAGGCTCAATCCTGTTTCAAAGTCATGCGTAAGCGAGGAGTATATACAAATGACAAACATAAACCGCGACATGCGGCGAATGCAGCAAGAATAAGTGCTTCAATTCAAAATGTTGATAATAAACTTAAAGTACAATTTCTGCTACCGATGTAGCATAACCCACATTTACATTCAAGGATGTACACAGCAAACTCCGTTCTACACGTCAGCCTGTACCTGATAACAAGTGGTGCATGTCTGAAGGCGGAGTCTAACTGCGTGATGTTTTTGCCGAACTTGCACGCCCTGCAACTGTGACATTTAACAAAACCCTTTCTATCTGCTAACCAGATCTGGGTGGTTGTGATCTTAGGACTGTTCCTGACTAGCGCATCCCTCATAGAAAAGGTTCTCCTGTATGTGATATCGGGTTGGTTTGCCACTATCGGTCCCAGCTTTGGGTCAGATCTTATGATACCCCAGTGTTTGTTTATGACTGATCTGATGGCTCTTTCTTCCGTGTTGTGGGTTATGATCAGTCTGGTGTTAACTGTGCTGTTAAGTTCTGCCAGTATGTTAGCTGCGCTGATAGTTTCGGGGGCGGGTTGAACCTCCAAAAGTTCCTCTTTGGGGATGGCATTGGCTCTTTCTGTGGCTTTTCGTATGGCAACAGCCAAATATCCACGTGCCCTGAATCTTTTAGCTGCCTCACCCTGGCACTCAAGGAAATCATCTTGGGTACTGCATATTCTAGCTAACCGTAACATTTCCCTATAGGGAATTCTGGCTATAAGGTGTCAAGGGTAAAAACTTGAGGCGTGCAGCGTGGAATTGCCTGCAGTGAGCTTGCGATGGAGTTTGGAGTGCAAGGTACCATTGGCGCTATACAGATTGACGTCCAAGAATTCTATAGAAGTGTGTAGGAGAGTAGGGTCTGCTATCCTATGGTCACCCCAATTTTTGCTTTTTGCTTCACTGGTTTTCGACTTAATGTGGCTGTGGGCCTGCTAATCAGACCCACAGCCTGCTGCTCTCTCTCTAAATTACTATACATGTACTATAGGTACATCACCAATTTGGTACTGGACACCTTATCAGCCCCTGTACAGTGCACTATAGGTGCCCAGGGCATAGGTGCATCCAAGGCCTACCAGGGGCTGCAGCATATCTTTTGCCACCCCTGGCTGGCCATTCAAATCGACACAACTGGCTGATAACTCAGCTGGGGCAAGGTGGTGTAATCACCCTTTGCTTAGATATAGTATACCTGTATCTAAACCTATATCTGGACACATATATACCTATCAGTCACTCCTATGGCAGGCCTTATCAATCCTGGAGGCAGAGTGCTTGGTTTTATGTGAGATGGTGCTCTAGCATGAGCTGAGCCTGTCTGCAGAGTTCGGAACCATTTCCTTACTGCCATACCATATACTCTTAAGTGCATTATGATCCTCGCGGTTATTGCTAACTTGGGTTTGGCTTTATCAAAACATGTCGTGTAAGGTGTCATGCACTTTGGAATACTACCCCCTCGCCAGTTCTGGCGACGGGGGTAGCATTCCACCCTTCTAGAGGGAGAAGACATGTTACTTTACTTAAAACGCAGTTAATCCTAACCAGAGCCTCAGCATCACAAAATGGATGCTGCTGCCCCGACACAAGTCTGACCTCCTGCTGCTGACCGAAACTTGGCAGCGGAGGCCTGGACAAAGGGTTTTCTGTCACAGGGAGGTGCTACACCACCCCAGACAGGAAATAGTGGATTGGAGCAGGGAGGGTTGAAAGAAACTAGACACTGCCTGGGGCACACAAGGTGTCCCATGCAAAATCCAGTCAAACCGGTTCTGGGGCACTCCAGCCCCTGCTCTGGCGCGAAACTGGACAAAGGGAAAGGGGTGTAACCACCCCCTTCCTGGGTCCCACCCATAGGAGGGACCTAGCAGGTAATCCAGCCCCTTGATTTGGAATAAAGGTAGGAGCTGTGCCAATGCAGATTAGATTATCCTGACTGAAACTTATGAAACGAAACTCTGGACCATTCGACATCCTACTCGACGTAGAAGACTGAAGAATCTCCCTTGTGGTCAAGGAGTGACCACCGTGTGGAAACAGGTACCATCCAGTGCCTCACCGTTTGCTTTGTTGCAGTTCCCGCCGGAACTCGAGCGACAGAGATCGACAAGACCCAGCTTTCCTGCCTTCCAACAGCCCGATCCACAGTCCCAGCGAATCTGAGACCCGTGGAGGCGACCTGAAGCGTGGGGCGGGCCATCTTGGAAAAACTACGAAGTGCTGACCGTGCAGCTCCCGAGGCTCCCTCGAAGCTGTGCATTGGGGTTTGAGAAGCCCCAGCCCGGAGCAGCTTTTGCACCGAAGATCTCCCCTCCAAACTCACCGAGTGCTGCGTGGGGCCCTTTTGCATTTTCCTGCTCGACGCGTTGGTCCGGTCGCTTGCCCGTTGGCTAGCGGCCCCAGTACCGACGAACCTTTGAATTTGCTCTGCTAGTCTGGTTGCTCCAGACTGGCCCTCACTCCCCTGAAAAGGAGCCACCGCTCAGACCTTGCTGGTCCGAGTAAGAAGCAATCTTCCAATCCTGCGTGGGTTGCACTTGCCAAGGCTTGTTAACTCCGATCCGGAAGCCGACACCGCCGACAGCGAGAGCCTTCGTGGGACAGCTCGTGATCCACTCCTGGACATCCTCGATGCCCCAGAGTCCACGTGGCAGTGGAGACAAGCTTCACGACAACCACCTGATTGCGCCCGACATCGCCTGGTTCCTTCCTGGTTCCTTCCTGGTCGCTGGCTAGTGACCCAGACTCTGTCCCCTCTGCTTTCAGGTACTCTACATCTTCGATCCACCCTTGGATCCAACCGGACTCTTCTCTCCTGGCCGCCTGCAGCATCTTCATCTCCAGGCTCCATAGATCTACAGGACGAAACCCGACACACTTTGGCACCTATGCACCCGCTTCCTGTGGGTGAGGTAACTCATGAACGCCGGTACTCCTGTAGTGGTTTACACCTCTAGTGTCTAAGTTTAAAGTGTGGTAATTCTATTCCAGTCGGAAGACTCCTAAAACTGTAACTCGATAACTTTTACGCACTATTGACTTTGCATTGGTGCATGCGTGTACTTTTAGCGCTGAACCCGAATCCCGCGGGCTACTCCCGTCCTAACTGCTGTTAGTCCAGTGTAGTCCCAGCGATTCACAAGGCCCTAGGCCTTACCACTGTTCGTAAAGTGATACTTATACCACTTTTTAGGGCTCGGCCTACATCCCACGAAGTCGGTGTGGCTTCAGAGTTCTGTAGAGAGCGGTCCGACAAGCTAACCTAGACATTCCAGAGAAGCGCGTGAATTTTGTTCGTAATTTATGGCAGCTACATGGCCATTGGCCCTCACATGGCTGTCTTTTTACAAGCCAGCATGCAATAGGCCATAGTCTGTAGAGTTTCTCCACTTCTTGCATATTCCGTGCGGAGACACGCATGAGAAGGCTATAATTCATCAATTACCAGCTGTCAGGGGCCTTGGTAATTGAAGCCAGATGCTGGGCGCGCGTTCAGCACTGTCCAGTTAATTATTTTTCATCTGTGTGTGCGCGCATGCTGGCTCCCTGCCAAAGCTTGTGGGCCCGTGGGAATTGAAGCCAGATGCCGGGCTCGCTTGCCCCCTTATCTGGTGTGTGCTCCTTCACCGTGCATTTTTTTTCAATGCTGCTTTATTGCCGTCGCACGTATTTATATATTTATTAACATGCCGGTTCTCAGTAAAGTACATGTCAAAGGCTAAGAAAAGTAGGTTATTGCAGTGAACTATATCAATAATGGCAAACCCTTGGTTACAGGACATAAGGATTATTATAGTGTGAGTGCAGAGTGCGCAGAGTGCGCAGAGTGCAGATTGTGAAATAGTGAGTGCAGAGTGAGTTTCCAGAGTGCAGAGTAGTGAGTGCAGAGTGCAGAGTAGTGAGTGCAGAGTGCAGAGTAGTGAGTACAGAGTAGTGAGTGCAGAGTGGTGAGTGCAGAGTGCAGAGAGGTGAGTGCAGAGTGCAGAGAGGTGAGTGCAGAGTGCAGAGAGGTGAGTGCAGAGTGGTGAGTGCAGAGTGGTGAGTGCAGAGTAGTGAGTGCAGAGTGCAGAGTAGTGAGTGCAGAGTAGTGAGTGCAGAGTAGTGAGTGCCGAGTAGTGAGTGCAGAGTAGTGAGTGCAGAGTGCTGAGTAGTGAGTAGTGAGTGCAGAGTGCAGAGTGCAGAGTGAGTTTCCAGAGTGCAGAGTAGTGAGTGCAGAGTGCAGAGTAGTGAGTGCAGAGTAGTGAGTGCAGAGTAGTGAGTGCAGAGTAGTGAGTGCAGAGTAGTGAGTAGTGAGTGCAGAGTAGTGAGTGCAGAGTGCAGAGTAGTGAGCAGTGAGTGCAGAGTGCCGAGTAGTGAGTGCAGAGTGCCGAGTAGTGAGTGCAGAGTGAGTTTCCAGAGTGCAGAGTAGTGAGTGCAGAGTGCAGAGTAGTGAGTGCCGAGTGCAGAGTAGTGAGAGCAGAGTGCAGAGTAGTGAGTGCAGAGTGCAGAGTAGTGAGTAGTGAGTGCAGAGTGCCGAGTAGTGAGTGCAGAGTGCCGAGTAGTGAGTGCAGAGTGAGTTTCCAGAGTGCAGAGTAGTGAGTGCAGAGTAGTGAGTGCAGAGTGCAGAGTAGTGAGAGCAGAGTGCAGAGTAGTGAGTGCAGAGTAGTGAGTGCAGAGTAGTGAGTAGTGAGTGCAGAGTAGTGAGTGCAGAGTAGTGAGTGCAGAGTAGTGAGTGCAGAGGTGTGAGTGCAGAGTGTGAGTGCAGAGTGTGAGTGCAGAGTAGTGAGTGCAGAGTAGTGAGTGCAGAGTAGTGAGTGCAGAGTAGTGAGTGCAGAGTAGTGAGTGCAGAGTAGTGAGCAGTGAGTGCAGAGTAGTGAGTGCAGAGTAGTGAGTGCAGAGTAGTGAGTGCAGAGTGTGAGTGCAGAGTAGTGAGTGCAGTGTGAGTGCAGAGTGTGAGTGCAGAGTGTGAGTGCAGAGTGTGAGTGCAGAGTGTGAGTGCAGAGTAGTGAGTAGTGAGTGCAGAGTAGTGAGTAGTGAGTGCAGAGTAGTGAGTGCAGAGTAGTGAGTGCAGAGTGAGTGTGCAGAGTAGTGAGTGCAGAGTGAGTGTGCAGAGTAGTGAGTGCAGAGTGAGTGTGCAGAGTAGTGAGTAGCGAGTGCAGAGTAGTGAGTGCAGAGTGAGTGTGCAGAGTAGTGAGTAGTGAGTTCAGAGTGAGTGTGCAGAGTAGTGAGTGCAGAGTGAGTGTGCAGAGTAGTGAGTAGTGAGTGCAGAGTAGTGAGTGCAGAGTGAGTAGTGAGTGTTCAGAGTGCAGAGTAGTGAGTGCAGAGTAGTGAGTGCAGAGTGAGTGTGCAGAGTAGTGAGTAGTGAGTGCAGAGTAGTGAGTGCAGAGTAGTGAGTGCAGAGTAGTGAGTGCAGAGCAGTGAGTGCAGAGTGAGTGTGCAGAGTAGTGAGTGCAGAGTGAGTGTGCAGAGTAGTGAGTGCAGAGTGAGTGTGCAAAGTAGTGAGTAGTGAGTGTGCAGAGTAGTGAGTAGTGAGTGCAGAGTAGTGAGTGTAGAGTAGTGAGTGCAGAGTAGTGAGTAGTGAGTGCAGAGTAGTGACTGCAGAGTGTGAGTGCAGAGTAGTGAGTGCAGAGTGTGAGTGCAGAGTAGTGAGTGCAGAGTAGTGAGTGCAGAGTAGTGAGTGCAGAGTAGTGAGTGCAGAGTAGTGAGTAGTGAGTGCAGAGTAGTGAGCAGTGAGTGCAGAGTAGTGAGCAGTGAGTGCGGAGTAGTGAGTGCAGAGTAGTGAGTGCAGAGTGTGAGTGCAGAGTAGTGAGTGCAGTGTGAGTGCAGAGTAGTGAGTAGTGAGTGCAGAGTAGTGAGTGCAGAGTAGTGAGTGCAGTGTGAGTGCAGAGTAGTGAGTAGTGAGTTCAGAGTAGTGAGTGCAGAGTAGTGAGTGCAGAGTGTGAGTGCAGAGTGTGAGTTCAGAGTGTGAGTGCAGAGTGTGAGTGCAGAGTGTGAGTGCAGAGTGTGAGTGCAGAGTGTGAGTGCAGAGTGTGAGTGCAGAGTGTGAGTGCAGAGTAGTGAGTAGTGAGTAGTGAGTGCAGAGTAGTGAGTGCAGAGTGAGTGTGCAGAGTAGTGAGTGCAGAGTGAGTGTGCAGAGTAGTGAGTAGTGAGTGCAGAGTGAGTGTGCAGAGTAGTGAGTGCAGAGTGAGTGTGCAGAGTAGTGAGTAGTGAGTGCAGAGTAGTGAGTGCAGAGTGAGTGTGCAGAGTAGTGAGTAGTGAGTGCAGAGTGAGTGTGCAGAGTAGTGAGTGCAGAGTGAGTGTGCAGAGTAGTGAGTAGTGAGTGCAGAGTAGTGAGTGCAGAGTGAGTAGTGAGTGTTCAGAGTGCAGAGTAGTGAGTGCAGAGTGAGTGTGCAGAGTAGTGAGTAGTGAGTGCAGAGTGAGTGTGCAGAGTAGTGAGTGCAGAATGTGAGTGCAGAGTAGTGAGTAGTGAGTGCAGAGTAGTGAGTGCAGAGCAGGGAGTGCAGAGCAGGGAGTGCAGAGTGAGTGTGCAGAGTGAGTGTGCAGAGTAGTGAGTGCAGAGTGAGTGTGCAGAGTAGTGAGTGCAGAGTGAGTGTGCAGAGTAGTGAGTAGTGAGTGTGCAGAGTAGTGAGTAGTGAATGCAGAGTGAGTGTGCAGAGTAGTGAGTGCAGAGTGAGTGTGCAGAGTAGTGAGTGCAGAGTAGTGAGTGCAGAGTAGTGAGTAGTGAGTGCAGAGTGTGAGTGCAGAGTAGTGAGTGCAGAGTAGTGAGTAGTGAGTGCAGAGTAGTGAGTAGTGAGTGCAGAGTAGTGAGTAGTGCGTGCAGAGTAGTGAGTGCAGAGTAGTGCGTGCAGAGTAGTGCGTGCAGAGTAGTGCGTGCAGAGTAGTGAGTGCAGAGTAGCGAGTGCAGAGTGTGAGTGCAGACTGTGAGTGCAGAGTGTGAGTGCAGAGTGTGAGTACAGAGTGTGAGTACAGAGTGTGAGTACAGAGTGTGAGTACAGAGTGTGAGTGCAGAGAGTGAAGGCAGAGTGTGAGTGCAGAGTAGTGAGTGCAGTGTGAGTGCAGAGTAGTGAGTGCAGAGTAGTGAGTGCAGTGTGAGTGCAGAGTGTGAGTGCAGAGTGTGAGTGCAGAGTAGTGAGTAGTGAGTGCAGAGTAGTGAGTGCAGAGTAGTGAGTGCAGAGTAGTGAGTGCAGTGTGAGTGCAGAGTAGTGAGTGCAGAGTAGTGAGTGCAGAGTAGTGAGTGCAGAGTAGTGAGTGCAGAGTAGTGAGTGCAGAGTAGTGAGTGCAGAGTAGTGAGTGCAGAGTAGTGAGTGCAGAGTGTGAGTGCAGAGTGTGAGTGCAGAGTAGTGAGTAGTGAGTGCAGAGTAGTGAGTAGTGAGTGCAGAGTAGTGAGTAGTGAGTGCAGAGTAGTGAGTGCAGAGTAGTGAGTGCAGAGTAGTGAGTGCAGAGCAAGCGTGCAGAGCAAGCGTGCAGAGCAGTGAGTGCAGAGTGAGTGTGCAGAGTAGTGAGTGCAGAGTGAGTGTGCAGAGTAGTGAGTGCAGAGTGAGTGTGCAGAGTAGTGAGTACAGAGTAGTGAGTACAGAGTAGTGAGTGTGCAGAGTGTGAGTGCAGAGAGTGAGTGCAGAGTAGTGAGTGCAGAGTGTGAGTGCAGAGTGTGAGTGCAGAGTAGTGAGTAGTGAGTGCAGAGTGAGTGTTCAGAGTGCAGAGTAGTGAGTGCAGAGTGTGAGTGCAGAGTAGTGAGTAATAAGTGCAGAGTAGTGAGTGCAGAGTAGTGAGTGCAGAGTGAGTGTGCAGAGTAGTGAGTGCAGAGTGAGTGTGCAGAGTAGTGAGTGCAGAGTGAGTGTGCAGAGTAGTGAGTGCAGAGTAGTGAGTACAGAGTAGTGAGTGCAGAGTGAGTGTGCAGAGTGTGAGTGCAGAGTGTGAGTGCAGAGTAGTGAGTGCAGAGTGTGAGTGCAGAGTAGTGAGTAGTGAGTGCAGAGTGAGTGTTCAGAGTGCAGAGTAGTGAGTGCAGAGTGTGAGTGCAGAGTAGTGAGTAATAAGTGCAGAGTAGTGAGTGCAGAGTAGTGAGTGCAGAGTGAGTGTGCAGAGTGTGAGTGCAGAGTAGTGAGTGCAGAGTAGTGAGTGCAGAGTAGTGAGTGCAGAGTAGTGAGTGCAGAGTAGTGAGTGCAGAGTAGTGAGTGCAGAGTAGTGAGTGCAGAGTGAGTGTGCAGAGTAGTGAGTGCAGAGTGAGTGTGCAGAGTAGTGAGTAGAGTGCAGAGTGAGTGTGCAGAGAAGTGAGTGCAGAGTGTGAGTGCAGAGTATTGAGTAGTGAGTGCAGAGTAGTGAGTGGCGTGTGGGACTATGTGTACTGATTTGAAAGTTTTAAACTATTGTGCTATTTGATATTTAATATGTTTTGTTGATAAAATTGAAGTAAACATTTTTTCCACAATAAAATTGTTATATCTTTGCTACCTTTGATGTTATGATTTGATTAAGCTCTTGTCTGCTCTGGTGACAATGAATCAGTAATAGGACCCCTTTGTTGGGCCTTTTTGAAATCATTGTGGCAGGTATTTGTCTTGCTTCCAAGTAATTTCAAGGGGCCACCACGTGGGAGACAGCCTCCAGCTCTCAACTGTGTCCCAGGCAGGGTCCGCCATCGGACTCGTAGGCCGCAAGATGGCCCGGGAGGTCAGCCCGGGCCCGTGTATTAGAAGTCTTGTGTGCCGTGGAGAAGGGGCGGAAGGAGATCACTCTGTCCCTTCAGCCACAACAGGAGGCAGGTCATCCTTGGGAATCAGGAGGCAGGGAACAGGTCAGTCATTGGTGCTCAGGAGCAGCAAGCGATCCCTCCTTGGGCCCCAAGATGGCGGCTCCAGCTGTAATCATATCTCAGGAAAAAGCTAGCCAGACCGTTGACCACAGTGGCAGCTCCCCAGCTCATTCTTTCAGCAGCGGTGCGTGGGTCAGGCTGTCCCTGATGGCATTTTTGGGCCTGATACTGTGGGATCCGCTTTGGCCGGCTGTCCGGGAGCGGAGACATGGCAAGGCACATCTCACTCCATTGACAGCTTGGCCATGCCTACCCTTATGTCGCTTTTAAGACATGCTGTCTCAAAATAAAGCATTGAACCTGTAGATGTGCACTCCCAACATTTAGAATTAGCAGGTGAGGCTGTGTTCTGGGATTTCAGCAACTTTCAAGTTTACCCTCTTCACTCTCAACTCAAAAAATATTCAGCAGATCTCTGCTGAGACCAAGTGAAGACAACAGCTAAAAAGCAATGGGTAATAATGCAAAACATCAGAAGACATACTAATTATAAAATAAGATTTTGGAATCACAGAGATAAGAGTATGGACTACAGAGCGAAGTTGTGAAACTGAGAAACAATATTGCAAGCTTCTGCTAAACAAACAGGGAGAACCAAGATTTGTATATTTCAGACACCGCATTGTGTCTGGTAAGGAGGGTTTTCTCTCCCTCACCACTACCGGACCTCTGAATCTTTGCCTGCAGTACAAAATTTACAAAATAGTAGCCATAGCAGCCGTTTCTCCAAATCCTTCCTTAGATATGTGCTAAAGATAGAAATGGAGATGCACAAGACCAGTCAATGTTTCTGGAGAGCACGCACATGCAGGAAGCAATTTCTTGACTCACCTCCAGTCTGCAGTCTTCTGACTCCTGCTTGCAGTCTCTTCTGCTCCTCATCTCCCCTTCCAACGCTGGTTGATATACTCCCTGAAAGGAGAATTGTTACTCACAATACATTTCTTCAAAGGCATTCACAAGACATTGAGGTGGATACTGGCAAGAGCCAGCCTTTTCAGTGAAGTTTGGTGAGTTAAGAGGATTAGAAGAAGCGGACAACAAACGGGGCAGACATGGTGATCAGCAGCTTGAGGACAGACACCTCCTGGGAAAGTGACAGCCTTATGACAGGTGAAAAACTACTGTAAAAGGTGCTGAATTTGTATAATAGGGTTTAAAGCAGCTCTAAATTATTGAGCACAGATAAAATTGTTGGAAGACATGTTTAGCTCATACTAACACAAAGGAGTCCTCATTTCCAAAGGTTTCCATATGAAGACACCCCAAACTACATACACTTAGCTCTGATTTTGCCAGATTGCACTAGGACGGGGCTAACATAATTAAGTTGGGAGATATGTATGTCAACTAAACACACTGCGTGTTTGAGGATCTGGGACAGAACAAGCAGCTTTCGGTGAGCCAGTTTCTGACATATGGAGCACTGACTAGGCAGATTAACTTGATTGGTAAACAGGGCAAGACTGAGCACACTATAAACAAAAACCTTGCAGACTGTATTGCCACATGATGGGAACAAGGAAAACTATCACAGCTGTGTATTGTAGCCTTAGGTAGCAATCTAAGATAGACACTTCCCTGTTGAAGGGTCTCTGGGAACGAGATCTGGGTAAAAACATCACACTTAAGTAAAGGTTCATTGAATACCCCTCAAAAGTGTGTCACAATCTGCAGTTCAAATAGATTCCATTTACATTACCCCATAGGGCCTACTAGACCACTAGCAAGTTACATATAATATACCCTACTATATCTGACATGTATACAAGATGCAGTCGATTTGCAGCTGACTGTATAGGTTTTGGAATTGTCTGGAGCTTGCTCCATTCTGGGATGCAGACTGGCAGAAATTTCACTCTCACCCTTGAGGCCAATATTCTAGGACTGTATAAAAGGGCAAATAAAGGAAGCATACATGGAAAAAATGTTTGCTGATTTTGCCTGGCTATTTGCCATCCATTCATCGATATTATGCAAGAGATACTGGCACAGCGGTGTAGGGAAGGAATAGGCCCTCCTTTCATGCACTGAACACCTTGAAGATTTGTACTCGCAATTACTTCAGTTCTACGTTATTGTTAGAAATGGGATTTCTGGTTGGCTAAGGCTTGCGCCTAAGTCAGGCAGAAACCACCATTCTACGTCAGGGCAAGGAAGTCACCCGCCAAGATAACCCCTGCTCACCCCCTTAGTAGCTTGGCACGAGCAGTCAGGCTTATCTCGGAGGCAAGGTGTAAAGCATTTGCGCGCGCACCCAGCAACAACACCCAAGGCCCACCACAAAAAAAACTCCACACAAGGTTATATATAAAAATAGCTTTTGTATTGTACAAAACACATTAGATAATAAATACACACTTTACAATGTGCCATAGGCACGGGCAGAATTTACAGGGGGTTAGGTACATGGGACAGGGCCACGGGCGCCACTGTCAGGAATAAACACTTTCAGAACTAACACTTGGTAGAATTAGCACTTTGTAGGGATAACCCTTAGCACATAGAACAATTGTAGAACCAAATAGAAAATAGAGCACACAACCAGTAATCACTGGTAACAGGTAAGTACCACCTACGCAACCCTAACCACCGTAGGAAAATATTACGCAGGGAACCAGGAACTCACTAGTATAACTATACTAGTAAAAACAACCACCTAAGCATCACATACATTCAGAAGTATAAAACATTACACATGATGCAGCAATCACATTAGGCGAGTAAATCACAATTTGCGCAAGGATCACATAGGGCATAAAACATGTACTCCACGCAGGGGCACAACACCAGAACTGTCCCCCTGGCCAACTGACCTCTCAGGGGCGAGAGGCCAGGACGCCCTGTGTCCAGCAGAGTCAGGGCAGGCTGCGCAGGCAGCCAAAGAAGATTGCGCCAAGGTTCCTGGGGGCCTAAACGAAGCAGCTGCCCACTAAGTGCTGGGCAGCTGTAGGTCTCCTCTGCACTGGGGGAGTGGTCCGCTGTCAACCGGGGCCGCTCTACCCTTAAAAATGCCCCTGGTCGTTGGGAGTCCCACTCTGGGGACTCGGAATTAACAACTGTGCCCTGAGATCGTTGGAGTTCCTCTCGGGGGACTCGAGATCACCAAATGGGCCCTGAGCCTATCGCCTATCGTGGGCTCTGAAGAACTGTGCCCCAAGAGCCTCGTGGGCTCCAAAACAAATATGCCCCCTTGGTGGAGCCTCTCCAGCTCGGAGACAATGGCCCCTCTGTTGGAGCCTCGGGGCTCTAGAATAAACAATGCCCCGGGATGCTGGAGTCCCTCACTGGGGTCTCTAAATACAAAATGCTCCGCTGTGGGAGTCCCCCCCCAAGGGGGGGAGGGAGGAATGGGGGGGGCGGGCACCGGCAATGTGCCCCGACGCCTCCCCCTCTCCAACCAACAACACCAGACCCCACTCACCAGCTTCGCAGGGTTCCTCTGGCTCTGCTCCGGTCCGCGGGCGGGGCTTACGGACGTCGGAGACCTTCATACCGGGACTCGGGTTTTGATTGCAACTCGCGGAGGCGGGGTGGGCTCCTGTCCTCTCCGCATGGTGATCCTTCACTCGCGGGGCTTCCTTCCTCCGTCTTGGAAGCCCCACCTCCCAGCACACCACCTCGCTCTTGGGCGCAGGAGCGCGGGGTCGTCTCCCAGCGGCGTCCGGCTTCCCCTCTCCTCGTGGTTACAGGAGCGCAGGGTGGGCTCCCGGCGGCTTCCTGTTTTCCTGCCACCACTTCCGGGTCGCCGCAGGCAGCGCGGCGGCCCTCCGCGTCACACGGGCTTCCTCTGGCAGCGGGCTGCTCACGGGGCAACACGAGGGGTAGGCTCCCACGTTAACAGATGGATAAAGCAGGGTGGGCTCCTGCTAAGGTGCAAAGAAAGCGCTCCCAGGCGCTGTAGAGAAAATAAAGCGCTCCCAGGCGCTGGAGGGAAAATAAAGCGCTCCCAGGCGCTGGAGGGAAAATAAAGCGCTCCCAGGCGCTGGAGGGAAAATAAAGCGCTCCCAGGCGCTGGAGGGAAAATAAAGCGCTCCAAGGCGCTGGAGGGAAAATACAGCCACAAGTCCAGGCAAAGTCCTGTAGGAAGGTAGGCAGGGGGGCAAGGCTGGGCCCAGGATCCAGCTCACAGGGCCCTCCAGGTAGGGAGGCAGTCCCCAGTGGCGGTATCCTCCTGGTGCCCAGCAGCAGCAGGCCCCCCTCTTCAGGTCAGGAACAGAGAACATTTTACATGGGGTCACAGCCCCTTCTTATACCCAGGATTCCTTTGTCCTTAGGTGCAGGGTGAAGGTAAAACCAGATGCAACTGGTTTTGGAGCACTTTGTTGTGCTCAGCCACCCTTTCCATTCACTGGTCAGGCTAGGGACATTAGACGCACCACAGGGGCAGAGCCAGCATTGTGTGGGGAAAGCTCAGCCCTATTCAGGTCCCAGGTGCACTCCTCCCCGACCATCAACATGCAGATCTCCCATTCACCACTGGGGCAGACCCCATCATGACTCATGGAGCCAGGCTCACCAGCCAGCTCCAGCCAATCACCAGCCAGACAGCCAATTCACATATTTTACTCAGACAGGCTAACTTCTAGAAGCGGCACTTCCACACTAGACACATTCACGCCGCACACATCATCACGCAGCATTTAATCACGAGTCCGCACATACCAAACTCGAGTCTGCACACCTCATGCATCAGGAACTAACATGGACACACACATTCCCCATGCATTCCTATGGGAGGGCAGGCCAACCTTACTACACACACGCACTTTACCCTGGGACACAGTGGTAAAGTGCACAGAAACCAAAAATCACTAACACCAGGTCACCATTAAAAAGCAAAAAGTTCAGGGGTGAACCTGCCAGAAGGGCCAAGTCCAACACAACCCCCTTCCAGCCAAAACGCAGGGTAGACCAATCACCACCGTGATGGGCTTCCCTGCTTGGGGCGATAGAACACGGACATGGGCCCGCAACTGCAGGGACACCCTCCTGTTCTACGCCACGGCGAACTCATGGGGTTCCTTCTAAAAACACTGTCTGGAACAACTGTGCTATCCCACTGGTACTCCCAAGCCGTCCGCGGCCAGGACCAGGCCCTAGGCCACCCAGGTGCCACTGGTCCCTGCCTATTTGCAGAGTGGGGGGTAGTAACCCCTGGCACATAGTAGCCATTCTCCACTCTTCCTGTCTGTAAGACAGGGTTAGACTGCCACTGGTTCTCCAGCCTAGGGTCTACACCCTCAGGCGGACCATGAGTCTCAGCGGAGGCTCTCCTCCCCCTACCTCTCCGCCTAGGGTTCCTCCTCCTCCTACGAGGGTACCCTTAGAACGCCATTCTCCTAACCTAGGGTTTAACCCCTCAGGTTGCACAGGCGTCAGAGGCGGGCTCTCCCACCCTCTGCACCCCCTTCCAGAGTTCTGCACCCTCCCAACTGGAGCGGTACCCCTGGAAGATGAACCGGTTAGGAACCTGGTTACAGACGTCCTACCCTTCAGGTCAGGTGGATCCTGAACCTGGCCTTCCAACCTCTGGTCTAGAATCTTTGGAGGAATAACTGCTTGGCACTCCAGGACTTCTGGGGATTTACACACCATCCCCCTGAGGCTGACACATGACTCATATGTCGTGTGACTGTCTGTCTGGCGCAGATCTCCCGTCCCCTGTCCACTTGACAGTGCGGGAAGATCCCCCAGAACAGAAGTGGTGTCACCATGGTCACTACACGGGAACCCAGCCCAACTGGGTAGTCCCTGACCCACTGGTTCTTCCCCTGGGGAACTCATCCCCCATCACTCCTCACTTCGGACTCCTGTGCCCTCCCAACTGGAGTAGCACTGCCAGACTCTAGAACCACAGGAGCTCTGTTTACAGACGCTCCAGATCCTCTACACACTAGGAGATCTTCCTCGAATGGACTGACCGGACAGCCTAGGTTCCCAACCTGGTGTTCCCTAAAGAAATCACCTAGGTCCTGAGGTAGGGCTTCGGGCATCTGGGGACTCTTGTTAACCCATTCACTCCTGTTCCACTGACACGGGTCGTAAGCCCCTACACCCCCCCCTCGCTACTCTGGGACCTAGCTGGGCTACTCGGAACCTCCTCCACCACGCTGGGCTGGAGGATACCTGAACCACTACTGTTGGAATCACTCACTAATGACTCTCCAGAACCTCTGGCCCTTTCCCAGAGGTCTGCTTCCTTTGCAAGGTCCCAAGGATCACAGTCCTTCAACCTCAACAGGTGCTGCCGCAACTCCGGCCAACAACAAATACTGAGCATTTGCTCTTTGAGAATCATATTGAGCAGCGTGTAAAAATCACCTTCCGTGTGAACCTTTACCCAATCAAACATTGCTCCATCACATTCATCCGCAAACTCCTCCCAAGACTGGTGAGACAGTTTCCTACTGCCCCTGAATTTCAACCTTTACTCCTCTTCTTGGGAAACAGGTACCATACTCTGGGAACTGGGAGTGGGACTTCCTGCACTGAAGTTCATATAGCTGCCACCACTGAACTCAACCCTCCCTGGGGAGTCCAGAAAACTACAACTGCGCGCGGGGGATAGTCTACCCTCTAGAGCTAATTTCTCTCTGGTGAAGGCCCTCTCAGCCTCCTCTATCCTCTCCTGCGCTAAGACCCTCTCGGTCTCTAGCTTGGCATGCTCTAACCTGAGCTTCTCCATGGCTAGCTGATGCTCCCTCTCTTCCTGCCTATCTATCCACTCATCTGGGGACAGGACAAGGGATGGGGCGATGCTCCTGACACTGGACCCAGCAAGGGACTCCCTATCTAAGGGGTCTTTACTGTCTACTGGCATCCATGTACTGTCATTTTCTTTCTCCTCTTCAGAATCTTCAGGGCTCCCCTCAGACCCACCACCCTCCTGGGGTGTGGCCTGGGCCCTTTCCTCACTGTGCTCACGTTCCCAGTCATCCTTCTGCCATTGGGTTAGGTTACCCCTATGTTTGGGCTGGGTTTCTGACTCATTCACTGTGATGTCTCTCTCTTCACGAAACTCTACCAACTCATGCATGAATGGGCCCCAGAAATTAAAAGCAGATTCCATCTTGGCAGGATGCTCACAGACAAGTGCAACACAGGGGACTTAACTGTCTGAGCTGAAGCAAGAGTACACAAGTCACATAGTATTCAGCAAGCTCCCTATCCCAGAGAACTCACACTCACTTGTCTAGTGCCACACACCAGTCATCCACACACAACCCCCCCTCGGACTGGTATGGCAGTTTCTACCACCCCTGATTTCTCAACCTGACCACGCGTGACACAGGTACCAAACTCTGGGAGCGGGGCGGGGAACAAATGTACTGGACACTATTATGCTGCCACCAATGGATCCCACCCTCTGGTGAATCCAGAAAATGTAAACTGCAATTAGGGGATAGAAAACCACCCAGAGCTAGTGACACCTAACTCACAGTGCACACGAAACACATTTCCACAGAAATGACATTCAGAACAATTTAGAAACCATAATCCCAAAAATGTGATTTATCTAAAATGCAGAGTTTTGTAGTGCAGTCAGTTGCCACTGCGGTACAACGCAAACGCAAGTACTTTTCCCACCGCTGACCAACAATGTTAGAAGTGGGATTTCAAGGTTGGCTAAGGCTTGCGCCAAAGTCAGGCAGAAACCACCATTCTACGTCAGGGCAAGGAAGTCACCCGCCAAGATAAGCCCTGCTCACCCCCTTGGTAGCTTGGCACAAGCAGTCAGGCTTATCTCGGAGGCAAGGTGTAAAGCGTTTGCGCGCGCGCACCCAGCAACAACACCCAAGGCCCACCACAAAAGAAACTCCACACAAGGTTATATATAAATATAGCCTGTGTATTGTACAAAACACATTAGATAATAAATACACACTTTACAATGTGCCATAGGCACGGGCAGAATTTACAGGGGGTTAGGTACATGGGACAGGGCCACGGGCGCCACTGTCAGGAATAAACACTTTTAGAACTAACACTTGGTAGAATTAGCACTTTGTAGGGATAACCCTTAGCACATAGAACAATTGTAGAACCAAATAGAAAATAGAGCACACAACCAGTAATCACTGGTAACAGGTAAGTACCACCTACGCAACTCTATTCAATTACGAAGCATGCCGCAGAGGTCTCGGATATGATTGAGGATCTGCGACTTGATGTACTATTCGTAACAGAAACATGGCTGACTACAGAGTCCACTGCTGTTCTGGGATTTGTCTGCCCTTATGGCTATAACATTTTACATAAGTCTAGGGTTACAGGCAGAGGGGGAGGAGTGGGAGTGATCTTTAAAGAAGAACTGGATCTCAGACTCCTAAAGACTAATGAAGTTGAGGGCATAGAAATGATGGGGTTCGCACTATACTCTTTACGTGGGAACCTATTTACCAGTCTTCTACGCTATAGGCCCTCGGGGGCCAATGCAGACTACCAGAACCTTTTTGATGTAATTACCAATCTCACGTTGGCCCACTCCAGAATGATCATTCTTGGAGACTTTAATCTGTGGGAAGACGGGAAGGCCAATAACCATCTGCGAGACCTAAGACTTACCTGTACTAATCTGCACCTTATTCAGATGGTGGAAAGTCCGACACATGAAGGGGGCCACGTCCTTGATTTGCTATTTTCCAATCAAGCCATAACGAGGGTACTAGATGTAATGCCTCAGACTTGGTCAGACCATCACTTAGTCCTGTTTAGCATCAGGACGTTGCACCTAAGGGACAGTGAAGGTCAGCAAAGGTCCTACAGGTTAGGTAGGGAATGGGCGAAATTAGGTCAGATTAGACCCCCAGCATTTGACCCAGAGGTCACTCATTTCGATCCCATGCTATCTGTAGGAGAGAACTACTTATTATATACAAACCACATGTCGGCCATCTTAGACCAGGCAATCCCCCTGAAGATGATAAAAAATAAGAGGAAGGCCACGGAGCCTTGGTTTAATGAGGAGCTGAAACAGCTCCGCTTGCTCCATAAGAAGGCGGAAAGAAAATGGAGGAAGAGCTATGGAGAGGAAGATAAAATCGAACTAAGGCGGAGACAGTCACATTATAAGGAAAGCATCCTCAAGGCCAAGGCCGACTTCTATGCCAGATCAATTGCCCATGCATCGAATGGGACAAAAGCCCTTTTTGAAATCACCAAGGCCCTATCTGCCCTGTTAGAAACGCGACCCCCGGCCGACCAAGGCTCACGCCAAAGTCAGTCAGGGATCACTATTTCTAAGTCAGGGCAAGGGAGTTACACACCAAGATAACCCCTGCTCACCCTGTAGGTAACGTGACGCGAGCAGCAAGGCTAATCTCGGAGGCGATGTGCAAAGCGATTGCGCGCGCACCCAGCAACAACACCCAAGGCTCACCACAAAAGAAACTCCACACAAGGTTATATCAAAAATAGCCTTTGTATTATAGCAAAACACAGTAGATAACAAAACACACTTTACAATGTGCCAACAGGCACTGGCAGAATTTACAAGGGATTATGTACAGGACAGGGCCACCTGGACCACTGTCAGGGGTATGCACTTTTAGAATTAGCACTTGTAGGTATAACACTTAGCACATAGGCATCTAATGACTGTAGCACCAAAATAGTAAATGTAGCTCACAACCAGTAACTACTGGTAAAGGTTAAATACCTCCTATGCAACCCTAACCACTTAAGGAAAATCACGCAGGGAACTAGGGCCTTACAGCAGGACCTATAGGAACATAAACAATCACCTAAGCAAGTCACATTTAGCAAAGGTAATAAAACATAAACAATCCTCTAAGCAGGTCACTTTTAGCAAAGGGGAAGAAACATAAAACACATGGCACATGAGACTTAAAAGCATATTCAGAGGTGTAGGTAGAACATTTGCGCAGGAATCATATTAGCAAGTAAACCATAAATGTGCAGGGTGCACGTAGCACAACACTAGAACTGTCCCCTAGGCCAACTGGCCTCGCAAGGGCTGAAATGCCCTTAGTCCAAAATGTCAGGGCAGGCTGCGCAGGCAGCAAAGAACAAACCTAACGTGGCAGTTGCCCACAAAGTGCTGGGCAACTGGTGAAAACAAGGATGATGCCAACGTTGGAGCCTCGTGGGCTCAAGAACACAGGTGGGGCGAAGCACAGCGTGGGAGCCACGGGGCTCTAACCAACTAACTAGCCCCCAAGAGCCTCGATGGGCCTAAAACAAATATGGCACTCGAAGCCTCTCTGGGGCTCTAAACACTGATGGGCTGGGAGCCTCGTGGGCTCTTAACAAAGCACTGGCCCTCGAGCCTTTCTGGGCTCGTAAGAGCAAAATGGCACCCTGAGCCTCTCAGGGCTCGAGACACAATTGCGGGCCTTGAGGAGTCTCCCCGGCTCTGAAAACAACTGGGCACTCAGAGCCCTTGATAACGGTGGAGTCCCGCTCGGGGGACTCAGAACAATGGCCCCAGAACACTGTTGGAGCAGCCCTCTGATCAGGCGGGGCCGCTCGACAGCCAGGCAGCACACTGGAGGGGAGGGGCGGGCACCGGCAATGTGCCCCGACGCCCTCCTCCCTTCACTCGCTCTCCCGGCCCCCACTCACCGGGTCTCCGTGCGGCGGCGGGTCTGCTGGGGCCGCGGGCGGGGCTCCTCTTCCTCGGGAGAGCCTAGCTAGGCCCCGGACGGCTGCCAAAGACTCCTTCTCGCGCTGCGGCGCTGAGGGCGGGACTTCCGGTCCTTCTCCTGGGGGCCGCGCTGCAATTGGCCGGTCGGCCCAACACTTCCGGGTCGCACTATTATGTATTAATTTATTTATTTGTGTATTTTATAAAGCGCGCAGCGGCCCCAACGGGGCATCCCGGCGCTAAAGACTCTGACAACAAGAGGAACTGGGTCGGGGTACCAGACTAGATGGAAAAGAGATGCGTTTTCAGGGATTTGCGAAATGCTGGTTCTGCTTGACATGTGCGTAGAGCCAACGGGAGCTTGTTCCAGTGCTGAGTGGCACAAACCTCAAAGGTTTTTCCACCTGCCCGGGATCGGTTAAATCGTTTAAATCGGGGAGTTTCTAGGAAAAGTAGGGAATTGGAATGTAGTGCCCTGGATTTGACATATGGACGAAGGGTGTTTTTCAGGTGAGCCGAGCCGTTGCCTTTAGATGCACGGAAAGCCAGCGTCATTGCTTTGAAAACGCATCTTTTTCGCGATGGGTAACCAGTGCAAATTACGGAGATGAGGAGAGATATGATGTCTTGCAGGGATTCTCTCCACCCGCCGGGCGGCGGCATTTTGGACCGTCTGTAGTTTGTGGCACAGGCCAGCTGTGATACCAAGGTAGAGGGCATTGGCATAATCAAGATGGGATATGATTAATGCCTGGATCACAGTCTTACGGCAGTCCTCCGGCAGGTAATTAATAAGCCGTTTAATTGTTCTGATTTTAGCAAAGCAGGAGGCTGCGACTGTTTGTACCTGGATGTTGAAGCTGAGATGGTTGTCCCAGCGTACTCCTAGGTTTCTCACCGAGTCTTTAGGCGTGGGGGCGGTATAGGAGGAATGGATCGCTCGTCTCCTCCTTCACTTTTGGAGGGGGGAAAGGATGAACAAATGGTCTCAATTTTGTCCTCAAAAATTTGAGAAATTTTATTGCATAGCGCCTGTGAGGCGGGCTGAGATCGGGTCATCGCGGTGGGATCTGTGAAGGATCTAACAATGTTAAAGATCTCCCTGGCGCCATTGCTAGCGAGTTTGATTCTGGAAGCCAGAAAATCCCGTTTATGCTCCTCTATCATTCTCCGATATTCTTTGAGGGCAGTTTTATAGATGGTTTTGCTGTCCGGAGAATAATTCTGTCTCCAGTGGCGTTCAAGAGATTTACAGAAAGCCTTTTTCTGCCGAAGTTCGTCAGAGTACCAGGGGGCTGATGGTACCGCCCTGTGAGTTTTGATGGGTTTAATGGGGGCCAGGGCATCTAAGGCCTGACCGATCCATGTGTCCAGATGGTTGATAGCTAGGTCAGGGTCAGACGACGGGCACGGTTGGGAATTGTTGAGGTGTTTCTGGAGCGCATCCAGGGTGATGCGGCTCCAGTTTCTACCTGAAGATTTAGGAGTGATAGAAGGTCTGGTGGGACGGGGAATGTCGATCTCAAAAGAGATAAAGAAGTGGTCCGACCAAGTAACCGGAATGGGGGGGGCCGCCCGGATGAAGGGGAGGTTGGAGCAAATTAAGTCCAGTATGTGACCCGCTTTGTGCGTGGGTAGGGTTATTATTTGGACTAGGTTACAGGCTGCTAGCGTGGAGATAAAAAGGCTCCTGTGCGAACAAGATTCGTTGTTAACGTGGAGGTTAAAATCTCCTAGGGTGGTGAAGTTAGCATATCGAGTGCTAAGCTGGATGATATAGTCCATCAAAGCCGGTAAGTGCAATAGATTGGAGTGAGGGGGGCGATAGATAAGTATTCCCGAACAGGAGGACGGGGAGGTTTGGATGCTAAAAGGCAACCCTTCTATGCAGTCAATTTGATCGAATGGAGGAAAGGTAGCCGTCCAAACGGATTTGTGAATTAGGGCGACACCGCCTCCCGGTTTACCATTAGGTCTATTAGCGCAGCTAATACTGTAGCCCTCCGGTAGGGCAAGGGAAATGGCGGGGTTAGTGGTGTCGTTCAGCCATGTTTCCGTTAGGAAAAGCAAATCCCAGTTGTTGTCTCGCAGGGACTGCCAGATGTCAAAGGCATGTTTGGTCAGTGATCTACAATTAATAAGCGCAGATCTAGGCACTAGGCAGCGGCCCGGCAACGTCTGAAAACACTCCGGGGCTGCGGTGGTGAAAACACGGGGCAATGCCGGGTGGGCACCGGCTTTAATTAAATTGTAAAGCGAGGTGGGCACTCGTAATTAAATAACGAACGCAGCAGAATTCAGCAAATGCTGGGTGGGCACCGGCTGGGCAACAAAAGCGCTCTCAAGCGCAATAAGTAAAATAAAGTGCTTCCAGGCGCTAGGGGTTAAAGTAAAGCGCTCTCAGCGCTAAAGGCAAAAGCAAAGCTCCAGAAAGGTCTGGAGGCAGGCAGGGGGCAAGGCTGGGCCCAGAGCCAGCTCACTGGGTCTCCAGGCAGGGAGACAATCCAAGTGGCGGTCCTCCTGGCCCCAGCAACAGCAGCAGCCCCCTCTGGCAGGATCCTGGAAGAGAACAGAACCAATTGTAAGGGGACACAGCCCCTTCTTATACTACTAAAACCTTTGTCTGTAGGTGCAGGGTGGGAGAGAAACCAGTCGCAGCTGGTTTTGGAGCACCCTTGATGGCTCAACCACCCCTTTCATTCACTAGGGAGGCTAGGGTCGTTAGAGGCACCACAGGGGGCGGAGCCAGCATTGTGTGGGGAAAGCCCAGCCCCATTCAGGAACCAGGTGCAGCCCTCCCTCACATCACTCATGCTGATCTCTCCACTCACTACTGAGCAGACCCATCCAGACTTCCTGGAGCCAGGCTTGCCAGCCAGCTCCAGCCAATCACGCTCCAGCACCCTCACTGCATGCACACATCAATGTCTAGAAGTGGCACTTCCCCACTAGACACATACACGCCGCACATACCATTGCGCAGCATTCCCTCTCACGAGTTCGCACATACCAAACTCGAGCCTACACTCCCCACACATCAGGAACTAACATGGACACACACATTCCCCATGCATTCCTATGGGAGGGCAGGCCAGCCTCACTACACGCACGCACTTTACCCTGGGACACAGGAAAAAAGTGCGCAGAGACCCAAAAATCACTAACACAGATCACATATTAAAAGCAAAAAGATTAGGGGTGAACCTGCCAGAAGGGCCAAGTCCAACATGCCCCTAAATGTATGGACAATAAAGTGGCAGCATCACAAAAACTCTGTGATGAAATTGCCACACACTTCCAAGATAAAATTGCCAAGATTGTGGATAGTCTTACTGCCATCAACGAGGCTGAACAGCTCGATCCTGTACAGATGGGAGCTGAAGATCAAGTACAACCGGTTTCTCTGAATAATTTTCAAACCCTCCCAAAAGCTGCATTTGATAGTTTGGTAGAGAGTGTATCCTCAGGCTCACCGAATGATCCCTTCCCCACTAGAATATGGAAGTCCTCTGGCCGAGATACTCTTCCATGGCTGAGGAGAATTGTAATCAGTCTCTTGAGAAAGGAGAGGTCCCAGAGAAATGGAAAATGGCAGTGGTAACCCCACTGATTAAAAAGCCTTCATTGGATCCATCAATACCAGCCAACTTTAGGCCCATCTCTCTCCTACCCTACCCAGTGAAGATTCTAGAGAAAACAGTTAGTAGGGAACTGTCGGGTTTTTTGGAGGAAAACTCCTTACTTGACAAAGACCAGTTTAGCTTCCGTCCTGGTCATGGGACGGCGACGGCCCTGGTTACAATGTTGGATAACCTTCGGATGCGTGACGACAACGGGAATGCAACTGTGCTAGTGCTTCTCGATATGTCGGCCGCATTCGATACGGTGAACCATCTTATCCTATTGGAAAGACTGCAGAATCTGGGAGTGAGGGGGCGGGCACTACAATGGCTACAATCATACCTGGCAGGACGTCAGCAGGTGGTAACGCTGGCTCCTTTTGCTGCCCGTAAATCCTTGGTCACTCACGGGGTGCCGCAGGGCTCTGCGATCAGCCCTATTTTTAAAATATTTATATGCAGCCCCTGCTCCCTATTATAAAGTCCGCCGGAGTCTGCACAGTTAACTATGCGGACGATACGCAATTGGCATTCTCTCTGGAAGGCGACAATGCAGTATCTCTTGAACTGTTTCCGGAATGCATGCGGAGGACAGCCAAATGGCTTAGCAGGAACTCACTGCAGTTTAACGCAGGAAAGACCGAGGTGGTCTACTACTCCTCGGGTGGGCCTCCTAGACAATTTCCTTTGGAATTTAGGCTAACCCCAGAGGAGGAACCGTTGACCCCGGCAAGCAGAGTACGCAACCTGGGGGTACTGATCGATAAGGATATCCAGATGGAATCACAGGCTAATAAGACCGCCAATGTCTGCTTTGCTTTATTACGCATGCTGCGTAAAATACTGCTATTTACAACAAGGGGTGGTGATGGACAGAGTCTCTGAATTAAGCAGAGTACTCTCACCCAGTCAAGAGATCAGGGCTAGATCCAACACCGTTTTTTAGCTCATTGCACCATCCCAGTTTCAGAACCTGGCTGTATGCAAATTAGTCTGTCCCTGGCCCAGTGCATCATGGGAACAGGGCAGACCAGACTACAAAAGCCAATTCTTACACTGGGAAGGAAACAAGCTTCCGGGGACCGGTTTCTGCCATTTCAGGCGTCTTCGGCCCGGCTTGCTTGAATCCTGATGGTGCAATGAGCAAGGGACTCACATCTGAGTATACCCTTCCACGCTTAGGGAGGACAAAATTATTTACAACAAGGGGTGGTGATGGACAGAGTCTCTGAATTAAGCAGAGTACTCTCACCCAGTCAAGAGATCAGGGCTAGATCCAACACCGTTTTTTAGCTCATTGCACCATCCCAGTTTCAGAACCTGGCTGTATGCAAATTAGTCTGTCCCTGGCCCAGTGCATCATGGGAACAGGGCAGACCAGACTACAAAAGCCAATTCTTACACTGGGAAGGAAACAAGCTTCCGGGGACCGGTTTCTGCCATTTCAGGCGTCTTCGGCCCGGCTTGCTTGAATCCTGATGGTGCAATGAGCAAGGGACTCACATCTGAGTATACCCTTCCACGCTTAGGGTGGACAAAATTATTTACAACAAGGGGTGGTGATGGACAGAGTCTCTGAATTAAGCAGAGTACTCTCACCCAGTCAAGAGATCAGGGCTAGATCCAACACCGTTTTTTAGCTCATTGCACCATCCCAGTTTCAGAACCTGGCTGTATGCAAATTAGTCTGTCCCTGGCCCAGTGCATCATGGGAACAGGGCAGACCAGACTACAAAAGCCAATTCTTACACTGGGAAGGAAACAAGCTTCCGGGGACCGGTTTCTGCCATTTCAGGCGTCTTCGGCCCGGCTTGCTTGAATCCTGATGGTGCAATGAGCAAGGGACTCACATCTGAGTATACCCTTCCACGCTTAGGGTGGACAAAATTATTTACAACAAGGGGTGGTGATGGACAGAGTCTCTGAATTAAGCAGAGTACTCTCACCCAGTCAAGAGATCAGGGCTAGATCCAACACCGTTTTTTAGCTCATTGCACCATCCCAGTTTCAGAACCTGGCTGTATGCAAATTAGTCTGTCCCTGGCCCAGTGCATCATGGGAACAGGGCAGACCAGACTACAAAAGCCAATTCTTACACTGGGAAGGAAACAAGCTTCCGGGGACCGGTTTCTGCCATTTCAGGCGTCTTCGGCCCGGCTTGCTTGAATCCTGATGGTGCAATGAGCAAGGGACTCACATCTGAGTATACCCTTCCACGCTTAGGGTGGACAAAATTATTTACAACAAGGGGTGGTGATGGACAGAGTCTCTGAATTAAGCAGAGTACTCTCACCCAGTCAAGAGATCAGGGCTAGATCCAACACCGTTTTTTAGCTCATTGCACCATCCCAGTTTCAGAACCTGGCTGTATGCAAATTAGTCTGTCCCTGGCCCAGTGCATCATGGGAACAGGGCAGACCAGACTACAAAAGCCAATTCTTACACTGGGAAGGAAACAAGCTTCCGGGGACCGGTTTCTGCCATTTCAGGCGTCTTCGGCCCGGCTTGCTTGAATCCTGATGGTGCAATGAGCAAGGGACTCACATCTGAGTATACCCTTCCACGCTTAGGGTGGACAAAATTATTTACAACAAGGGGTGGTGATGGACAGAGTCTCTGAATTAAGCAGAGTACTCTCACCCAGTCAAGAGATCAGGGCTAGATCCAACACCGTTTTTTAGCTCATTGCACCATCCCAGTTTCAGAACCTGGCTGTATGCAAATTAGTCTGTCCCTGGCCCAGTGCATCATGGGAACAGGGCAGACCAGACTACAAAAGCCAATTCTTACACTGGGAAGGAAACAAGCTTCCGGGGACCGGTTTCTGCCATTTCAGGCGTCTTCGGCCCGGCTTGCTTGAATCCTGATGGTGCAATGAGCAAGGGACTCACATCTGAGTATACCCTTCCACGCTTAGGGTGGACAAAATTATTTACAACAAGGGGTGGTGATGGACAGAGTCTCTGAATTAAGCAGAGTACTCTCACCCAGTCAAGAGATCAGGGCTAGATCCAACACCGTTTTTTAGCTCATTGCACCATCCCAGTTTCAGAACCTGGCTGTATGCAAATTAGTCTGTCCCTGGCCCAGTGCATCATGGGAACAGGGCAGACCAGACTACAAAAGCCAATTCTTACACTGGGAAGGAAACAAGCTTCCGGGGACCGGTTTCTGCCATTTCAGGCGTCTTCGGCCCGGCTTGCTTGAATCCTGATGGTGCAATGAGCAAGGGACTCACATCTGAGTATACCCTTCCACGCTTAGGGTGGACAAAATTAAAATACTGCACCTGCTACCTAAAGAGGCACACCCACAGGTAGTTAGTAGTATAGTGGGTAGCAGGCTGGATTATTGTAATTCACTGTACTTGGGGGCCCCATTATACATTCTGCAGGGGCTCCAAAGAATCCAGTCTGCAGCAGCTAAACTTGCCCTCGGTTGGCAACGCTGCTCCTCAACAACACTGGCCTTGCGAGAGCTGCACTGGCTACCGGTGACGGAGCGTATTCACTTTAAATCCCTGTGCCTGATTTTTAAAGCGGTACATGAGCTAGGGCCAGTTCCTATGCAGGAAAGGTTCTCCTGGTACCAACCCACTAGGCATCTCCGTTCGTCCAGTGCTGCGCTACTCACTGTGCCTAGGTTCAAACGGGCCAGGCTAGGAGGCAGAGCTTTCAGCGTGGCCGGTGCGTGGCTGTGGAATGGACTCCCCCAGAGCCTTAGACAGATCAGCGCCCTGCTAGAGTTTCGCAGGAGCCTGAAAACCTGGCTTTTTCCCAAGGCCTAGCTTGAGTCTCTTCAGGCTCGGGCAGGTGTGATCTATTCAATCATGGCCCAGTTGACAGTCTGAAGCGCCAGGATACCCGTGGGGTGACAGTAAGCGCTATACAAGTTTTAAAATCAATCAATCAATCAATCAACCTACGCAACCCTAACCACCTTAGGAAAATATTACGCAGGGTACCAGGAACTCACTAGTATAACTATACTAGTAAAAACAACCACCTAAGCATCACATACATTCAGAGGTATAAAACATTACACATGATGCAGCAATCACATTAGGCGGGTAAATCACAATTTGCGCAAGGATCACATAGGGCATAAAACATGTACCCCACGCAGGGGCACAACACCAGAACTGTCCCCCAGGCCAACTGGCCTCTCAGGGGCTAGGACGCCCTGTGTCCAGCAGAGTCAGGGTAGGCTGTGCAGGCAGCCAAAGAAGATTGCGCCAAGGTTCCTAGGGGCCTAAACGAAGCAGCTGCCCACCGGCAATGTGCCCCGACGCCTCCCCCTCTCCAACCAACAACACCGGGCCCCACTCACCAGCTTCGCCGGGTTCCTCTGGCTCTGCTCCGGTCTGCGGAGGGGGGTTACGGACGTCGGAGGCCTTCACCCGGGACTCGGGTTTTGACTGCCACTCGCGGAGGCGGGGTGGGCACCCGTCCTCTCCGCATGGCGATCCTTCACTCGCGGGGCTTCCTTCCTCCGTCTTGGAAGCCCCACCTCCCAGCACACCACCTCGCTCTTGGGTGCGGAGCGCGGGGTCGGCTCCTGGCAGCGACCGGCTTCCACTCTCCTCGTGGTTACAGGAGCGCGGGGTGAGCTCCCGGCGGCTTCCTGTTTTCCTGCCACCACTTCCGGGTCGCCGCAGGCAGCGCGGCGGCCCTCCGCGTCACACGGGCTTCCTCTGGCAGCGGGCTGCTCACGGGGCAACACGAGGGGTAGGCTCCCTCGTTAACAGATGGACAAAGCAGGGTGGGCTCCTGCTAAGGTGCAAAAAAGCGCTCCCAGGCGCTGGAGAGAAAATAAAGCGCTCCCAGGCGCTGGAGGGAAAATAAAGCGCTCCCAGGCGCTGTAGGGAAAATAAAGCGCTCCCAGGCGCTGGAGGGAAAATACAGCCATAAGTCCAGGCAAAGTCCTGTAGGAAGGTAGGCAAGGCTGGGCCCAGGATCCAGCTCACAGGGCCCTCCAGGTAGGGAGGCAGTCCCCAGTGGCGGTATCATCCTGGTGCCCAGCAGCAGCAGGCCCCCCTCTTCAGGCCAGGAACAGAGAAAATTTACATGGGGTCACAGCGCCTTCTTATACCCAGGATTCCTTTGTCCTTAGGTGCAGGGTGAAGGTAAAACCAGATGCAACTGGTTTTGGAGCACTTTGCTCAGCCACCCTTTCGATTCACTGGTCAGGCTAGGGAGATTAGACGCACCACAGGGGGCGGAGCCAGGATTGTGTGGGGAAAGCCCAGCCCTATTCAGGTCCCAGGTGCACTCCTCCCCGACCAGCAACATGCAGATCTCCTATTCACCACTGGGGCAGACCCATCATGACTCATGGAGCCAGGCTCACCAGCCAGCTCCAGCCAATCACCAGCCAGACAGCCAATTCACATATTTTACTCAGACAGGCCAACTTCTAGAAGTGGAACTTCCACACTAGACATATTCACGCCGCACACATCATCACGCAGCATTTAATCACACAAGTCAGCACATACCAAACTTGAGTCTGCACACCCCACGCATCAGGAACTAACATGGACACACACATTCCCCATGCATTCCTATGGGAGGGCAGGCCAACCTTACTACAGGCACGCACTTTACCCTGGGACACAGTGGTAAAGTGCGCAGAAACCAAAAATCACTATCACCAGGTCACCATTAAAAAGCAAAAAGTTCAGGGGTGAACCTGCCAGAAGGGCCAGGTCCAACAGTTATGAGCTCCTTTACAACACTGACAACACCATTTACCAGACAAATAGTGTATGCTTAATGCCAGTGTCTTCTGTTAATAAGTCTTGTTTTGATCTATTCAGTTGACGAGTGGAATCTTTTGACATGCATTGTAGCGAATATTCGAGATGCACTAGGAAAGGAAAATGCTACTTACCAGTATGCATCTGTTCTTGGCATGTAGAGCTGTAGATTCGTATACTTTAGCATAGATCGCTATCTGGTGTTGGGTTTGGATGTTTGCACTTTGTTATTGTAGAAGTCTTTGTTGCCACAAGATAGGTGATTCCACCTTTGGTTAGTAATGCGCATGGGCATAGACTCCATCTCCAGATTGTTTATGCCATAAAGGGTGATGATGGAGTTAGTTAGAAACAGAAAGATGACCATGTGTAATGTATCGAAGTAAGATATTACTGCAACAGACACAGGTATCCGGGGAGGCGGGTGGGCGTATACGAATCTACAGCTCTACATGCCATTAACAGATACATACTGGTAAGTATAATTTTCAGTTTGAGGCATATGAGCTGTAGATTGTATACTTTAGCATATATTATACAGAAGTTCTGCCTTAGCAGTGGCTAGCTGTATCGGTTGCAGTAGTTTGAAACAGTGTTCTTTGTACACTTTGGCCCACAGTAGCTTGTTGTTTTGCTTGCACATCCACACAGTAATGTTTAGTGTATGTGTGTGGTGTAGACCATGTTGCTGCTTTAGAAATGTCATCCATGGGGATATTCCCCAAGAATGCCATAGATGCCCCTATTTTGCGTGTGGGGTGTGCCCTAGTGGGAATTGATAATGTATGCTTTGCTTTTTGATAGCATACTTTAATGGTTTTAACAATCCACCTGGCAATTCCAGATTTTGATATAGGATTGCCCTTATGTGGTTGTGAGAAAGTTACGAAAAGTGGTTTAGTTTTCCTGAAACATTTTGTTCTCTCAATGTAGTCAAGAATAGCTCTTTTAACGTCAAGCGTACGAAGAGCCCGTTCTGCTACTGAGTCTGGATGAGGAAAAAAAACTGGGAGCTCAACCCACTGGTTAAGGTGAAATGGAGAGACTACTTTAGGTAGGAATTTAGGGTTTGTCCTAAGAACCACTTTGTTGTGATGGATTTGCAAAAATGGTTCTTGTATGGTTAATGCCTGGAGTTCACTAACTCTCCTGAGAGATGTGATGGCCACAAGGAAGGCTACTTTCCATGTGAGAAATTGTAACTCACATTTGTGTAAAGGTTCAAATGGTGGATCCATGAACCTGGTAAGGAGAATGTTTAGATTCCAGATTGGTGAGGGTGGAATTCTGGGAGGAATTATCCTTTTAAGACCTTCCATGACTGCTTTAATGGCAGAAACCATAAACAATGACAATTGTTGACTGTTTTGCAGGTAAACTGCTATTGCAGCAAGATGTAATATTATGGATGTGTATGATAGATTACATCTTTGTAGATGCAAGAGATAACAAATAATGTTTTAAAAGGAATAATCTAATGGATTGATTATGTTATTTCAGTAAATCACAAATCTTTTCCATTTAGCTGCATAGCAAGCTCTAGTAGTAGGAAGTCTAGCCTCCTTGATAACATTCATGCAGTGTGGTGGGAGGTTGAGGTATTCAAACTCTAAGACTTCAGGAGCCAGATCGCTAGGTTCAGTTGAGCTGGATCTGGATGCCTATGTCTCCATGGTTCTGTGTGAGAAGCTTTGGGGAAAGATGTAACTTTTGGTATGGAACTACTGAGAGTTCCACTAGTGTTGTGAACCATGGTTGCCAGGTCCAAGTTAGAGCAACCAGGATAATTTTGAGAGACTGTTGTTTCAGCTTGCGGACCAGTAGTGGAATGAGTGGGAGATGCGGAAATGCGTACGCAAATCTGCCTGACCAGTTCATCCATATTGCATTGCCCTTGGACAGTGGGTGTGGCTGTCTAGAGGTGAAGCTTGGGCATTTTGTGTTTAGGTGTGTGGCAAACAGATCTATGTCTGTATGGCCCCACATTTGAAAAAAGGGATGAAAAACTTTGGGATGAAGTTCCCACTTGTGAATATTTTGTAGCTGACGACTGAGTTGATCCCCTATCTGATTGTGTGTCCCAGGTAGATGCTCTGCTAAGAGGTATATCTTTTGAGGAATGGCCCATCTCCATATGCTTTGTGCTAGTCGTGAAAGCTGTAGGGAGTGTGTTCCTCCCTGTTTTTGTATGTAGTACATTGCTGTCATGTTGTCCGTCCGGACGAGGACAGCTTTGCCTACGAGGTGTACCTGAAATGACTTGAGAGCGAGAAATATGGCCAGTAACTCCAGATGATTGAGGTGAAGGAGTTTCTGTTGAGGGGTCCATATACCCTGAATGGTATGGGTTATGAGATGAGCTCCCCAGCCGGTAAGCGATGTGTCCGCTGTTAGCACAATCTGTGGAACCGGGTCCAGGAACGGCCGCCCTCTGGAAAGATTTTGTGTGTTCCATCACCGCAGAGAGCGATGTGTGCGGCTGTCCACCAACACTAGATCTGTAAGCTGACCCTGAGCCTGGTTCCACTGATGTGCCAAACATTCCTGTAATGGACGCATTTGGAGACATGCGTAAGGGACAATTAAGATGCAAGAGGTCATCATCCCTATGAGCTGCATTAAAACTCGAGCTGGTAGTGATTTCTGTGGTTGAAATTTTGTTATGAGAGCTAGCATCCTGGTTATCCTGACAGGATTGGGGAATGCTAGTGCCTAGGAAGTATCCATTGTTGCACCTAGATACTGTTGGGTGTGGGATGGTTGAAAATGTGACTTGGTAAGGTTTATTGTAAACCCTAAGTCGTGCAGCAGCTGGATTGTTTTGTGTGTTTGTTGTAGACAATCTATGTGTGACTTGGCTTTTATGAGCCAGTCGTCCAGGTAAGGAAACACATGAGTGTATTGTCTTCTTAAGTGGGCTGCTACCACTGCGAGGCATTTTGTGAAGACTCTGGGCGCTGTTGTCACTCCGAATGGAAGGACTTTGAACTGATAGTGTTGACCGTCCACTACAAACCGTAGGTATTTCCTGTGAGCAGGGTGAATAGGAATGTGAAAGTAGGAGTCCTTATAGATCTAGAGTGGCAAGGAAATCGCCTTGTTGGAGCAGTGGAAGAACCTTTTGCAGAGTGACCATGTGGAAGTGGTTGGATTGTATGTACAGGTTTAAGGGTCTGAGGTCTAATATTGGCCTGAGAGTACCATCCTTCTTTGGAATGAGAAAGTAAAGGGAATAAACCCCTGTAACTTGATGATGTGGAGGAACGGTTCTATTGCATGCTTTTGCAAAAGAGAGAGAACCCAGTGGCGTCACTAGGGGGTTGCGGGGGGTGCGGACCGCACCGGGTGTCACCCCATCTGGGGGGTGACACCAATCTACACTGACGAGTCTACCTGCGTCCTGCTTTAGTCAAGGGTTTGGGTTTGAATTGTTGTTCTGTGACGAAAATCGAAACGAAACCGAAGCCAAACCAAACCCAGTTATGCATATACCAGGCAGGCAGGCATTGGCATCGTTGACTTGCAGTTTGGTTTCACTGACACTTGCCCAGCAGTTTGGGTCCCAGGGTCGTCAATCTTATCCCTACTACCAATGACGTGACGGCCCAGGGACAGCCCCCGCGCTCTGTGCGCAGTGCGCAACTGCACCTGCTGCTCTTAGCCTCTGACGCGTCACGGCGGTCACGCGCCCGCCAGCGCCAGGGAGAGTGCGTACTGTGCGTCGTGAGAATAAACTTAAAAAGGACGACGACGACACCGGTCCGAGCCGAGGCGAGTCCGACTCCGGCACTATCTTCACTCCCTTTCAAATTTGGAACGGTGAGAGACTGCTGACTGTCACTAGTAGTAGAGACAGTAGAGAATAGTATAATTTTAATGTATAATATACTGTATATCATTATCATAAATACTGACTGCATGACATGAGACTGTCATAGTAGTAAAGCAGTGCAGTGGCACACCAATGAAAATACGGCCCTGAGGGCCCTCTTCGGCGGGTGCAAGCTGGCTTTCTAAATTCTTCCTATGCCCCACACATGCCCTTTTCGTTGAGGTAGCCTGCCCTTGCCCAGCACATCCCCCACCCTCCAGCGCTTCCAGGACCTTTATTGCCAAATATGCCAAACATTGGAAAATTGCTGCATTATATCAGAAAGCGTGCGGACGGTTTCGAGGATTTCTAACCCTCAAAGGCAGCAGGGAATCAATGGGGATGGGGAGCTGCTGCGTGCCTATTAAGCTCTCGCCGGGGAAAGGTTGCTTTGTTCATTGAAGCCAGCAGACTGCATGCAGGTGTGTTAATAGAGATAGAGATTCAATCTTTGAATATTATGTGACAGGCACTGTTGCAATCATGTGCAGGCCTCGAGTGGGAACCTAACATTTCATGTCTTGGATATACCAACTTAGGCCAAGAGCTCTGCCTGTTCCTCATGCTATTCACACTCACCAGCGTCTCGCAGGAGATCTGCAATGCTTGACTGCAATTTTCTTTGCTCACAAGGTAACTCTATAGCAGCCTAGCTCATCTGAGGGTGCACAGTTTCCTATTTTTCAGTATCTTGCACAGTCTTCAGTTTTCCAGTGAACCAGTTCCAAATTTCAGCTTGCTCTTCACTACAGTGCAAACTGTTGCTCGCACTCTTGTTTATACAAATCCAGGGAAGACAGATGGAGTAAGAGTGAGAGGGAGACAGAGGGAGCTAGAGGGAGTAATACAGAGAGAGAGGGAGACAGAGGGAGTAAGACAGCGACAGAGGGAGACAGAGGGAGTAAGACAGAGAGAGAGGGAGCTAGAGAGAGGGGGCTAGAGGGAGTAAGACAGAGAGGGAGCTAGAGGGAGCAAGACATAGAGAGAGGGAGCTAGAGGAATTAAGACATAGAGAGAGGGAGCTAGAGGGAGTAAGACAGAGAGAGGGAGCTAGAGAGAGCAAGACAGAGAGAGAGGGAGCAAGAGGGAGTAACAAAGAGAGAGAGGGAGCTAGAGAGAGTAAGACAGAGAGAGAGGGAGATAAAGGGAGTAAGACACACAGAGAGAGGGAGCTAGAGGAAGTAAGCCAGAGGAAGAGAGAGCTAGAGTGAGAAAGACAGAGAGAGGGAGCTAGAGGGAGTAAGACAGAGAGAGGGAGACAGAGGGAGCTAGAGGAAGTAAGACAGAGAGAGAGGGAGCTAGACAGAGAGAGGGAGCTAGAGGGAGTAAGATAGAGAGAGGGGGAGCTAGAGGCAGCAAGACAGAGAGGGAGCTAGAGGGAATAAGAGAGAGAGGGAGCTAGAGGGAGCAAGACAGAGAGAGAGGGAGCAAGAAAGGGAGAGAGGGAGCTAGAGGGAGCAAGACAGGGAGAGAGGGAGCTAGAGGGAGTAAGACAGAGAGAGAAGAAGACAGAGGGAGCTAGAGGGAGTAAGACAGAGAGAGGGAGCTAGACAGAGAGAGGGAGCTAGAGGGAGTGAGACAGAGAGAGAGGGAGCTAGAGAGAGAGAGAGGGAGCTAGAGGGAGTAAGACAGAGAGAGAGGGAGCTAGAGGGAGCTAGACAGAGAGAGGGAGCTAGAGGGAGTAAGACAGAGAGAGAGGGAGACAGAGGGAGCTAGAGGGAGCAAGACAGAGAGGGAGCTAGACAGAGAGCGGGAGCTAGAGAGGGAGCTAGAGGGAGTAAGATAGAGAGAGAGGGAGCTAGAGGGAGGAAGACAGAGAGAGAAGGAGCTAGAGGGAGTAAGAGAGAGAGAGGGAGCTATATGGAGGACGACAGAGAAAGAGGGAGCTAGAGGGAGTAAGACACAGAGAGAGGGAGACAGAGGGAGCTAGAGGGAGCAAGAGAGAGCGAGCTAGAAGGAGCTAGACAGAGAGAGGGAGCTACAGGGAGTAAGACAGAGAGAGAGGGAGCTAGAGAGAGTAAGACAGAGAGAGAGGGAGACAGAGGGAGCTAGAGGGAGTAAGACAGAGAGAGAGGGAGCTAGAAGGATTAAGAGAGGGAGAGAGGGAGCTAGAGGGAGCAAGACAGAGAGAGGGAGCTAGAGGGAGTAAGACAGAGGGAGAGGGAGCTAGAGGGAGTAAGACAGAGAGAGAGGGAGCTAGAGGGAGTGAGACAGAGAGAGAGGGAGACAGAGGGAGCTAGAGGGAGTACGACAGAGAGAGGAAGCTAAAGGGAGCTAGACAGAGAGAGGGAACTAGAGGGAGTAAGACAGTACCTAGCGCCGTACATTTCTGACAGAGGTGGTCCATGCGGTAAGTCGTGAGGGGGTGACACCATGAGTTACCCGCACCGGGTGACACCAACCCCAGTGACGCCACTGAGAGAACCTCCTGCTTTAGAAGCGTAAGATGTTTCGCGGACATTGGCCGCTGTCTGCGTGGTATGTGAGGAGGGGTAGAGGTGAGTTCCGGGCAGTAACCATACTAGATAATTTGTGGTGATGTTGTTCCAGACAGGTAGGAACTGTGATAGTCTTCCTCCGACCGGAGTGGAATGATCTGGAGGAAGCGGATGGAAGTCATTGTTTGGTAGTAGGGGAGGTTCGGTTGTAGTTACCTCGCGCTCTCCCTTTGTTATTATTTCCTCTGTACCCGCAATAAAAATATCCCTTGTTGGGGATGCTTGTGTAGGATTTTTATAGGAGGAAGTTGTAGCCTCTGTGGTAATGTTATGCTCCTATAGAAGGAGCGACAAAAGGACCCCTGTGTAGTCTGAAATTGTAATGCTCCCATAGACTTAGCAGTGTCAATGTCTTTTTTTCATTTTTTCTACAGCTGGCCCAAAGTGGTGTTCTTGATCATATGATTGATTTAAAATAGTTGTTTGCACTTCCTGCTTGAAACCGGAAATGCGTAACCATGCATGTCTGCGGAGTAAGGCACTAGTGTTAACAGATGTAGATGCAGTGTCTGCTCCATCAAGGGCACATTTGATGGAGCCATTTGTAATTAACTTGACCTCCTGGACCAGATCATTGGCCTTGGTTTTGTATTGGTCAGGTAAGTGTTGTATAAGATTTTCAAGCTCATCGTAGTGAGCCCTGTCATATCTGGCAAGTAAAGCTTGAGCATTGGCTATCCTCCAGTGATTAGCTGCTTGGGACGCAACACGTTTACCTGATGCATCCAGCAGTTTAGACTCATTATCGGTGGTGGTGCATCACCAGAGGTTTGGGAATTAGCCCGTTTTCTTGCATTGGAGACTACCAAGGAGTCTAATGGGAGTTGGGCCTTGATGTACATGGGATCTTTAGGGGCAGGTCTATATTTTTTCTCAATGCTTAGATTGAGAATTCTAGCCCGACAGGGTATTTAAATATGTCAGTGCATGTTTAATTACACCTTTAAGCATGGGCAATGTGTGTATGATTTTATGGGACTGAGCAAAAGTGTCCATTAAGATATCTTCCTCCATGGGGTCTGAATGTAGTGGCACGCCGTGGTATTGAGCAGCCCTAATAATAAGTTGGCTAAATCCTATATTGTCGTCTGGGGTGATGGCTTGGATGGGAATGCATCTGGATCGGAATGTCTGGAGGATCTGCAGGATCGTCATAATCATCCCATGTATCCTGTGGAGGGGTAGTGTTACCATCATTAGGGTCATCTTCAGGATCATTACCGTGTTACTCCACACCCCCTAAATCCTCATCATCCTGTGGTAATAAGGGTGAGCATGGAGATAATCTAGGAGATTTTATAGGAGAATGTATAGGCGAGAAAGGTTAAGCAGGAAGAATAGGAGAAGAGGGTCTTATGGGTGAAGTTGCAATGTCTCTCTTCTTAGCAGGCACCTCAGGTGTATGTGAGGTATCAGATTTCCTCTTCTATGCTGGAATACTGATAATATGGCCTGCTTTAGGGTCCACCTGTAATGTGTTTTGCTTTGGGTCGATAGGATCTGGTTGAAACAGTTCATCCTGGTCGTCTGTTTTCTGTGCCGATTTTTTCGGTTCCGAGTGTGGCTTTAGTTTGGTCTCTGGAGCCTTGGGAGGAGTTTTGTGCTTCGTCGGGTTCGAAGTTGGCGTCGAGATTGAACTTTTCTTCGGAGCCGAAAATTTTCTGTGTTTCTCCAGTTCCGAGGCCTTATGGTCTTTTGGTGCCGAAGCCTTTCTGGAGGTTACTGGAAAGGGGTGTATCCCCGATTTCGGCACCGAAGGTGGTTTAAGGGCAGCAAAATGTAAGGCTTTTCTTTTTGCTTTGGAGCCAGGCCCGGATGCGGGGCTTCTGAAGTTTTCTTCTGGTCTCGACTAGAGCCTGCAGGTGAAGTCTTGACTAAAGCCTTCTGCTTTTGTGGTGGGGAAGGAGCAGGGGCTTTTGTACTCACTCGTTGACCTGGAGTGATGTCATCGGACCCGGAGTCATCCTTCTCGGAGACTATCTCGAGCTCCTCCGAATCCTCTGCCTCTGGAACATCGGGGCCTTCATCGAAGATGTCTTCTGGCACGGTGCAGCTTGTTGAGGCATGACGTGTCGTCGAGCTCGGCGATTACGGATGGTCTTCTTCGTTCGAAAAGAGGCACAGGCTTGGCAATCCTTCTCCTCGTGTTCTGGTGATAGGCAAAGGTTGCAGACCTGGTGATAGTCACTGTGTGGAAATTTAGCTACACACTGGGGGCATTTTTTGAATGGAGTTCTTTCCATGAGCCGTAGGCCCGAATGGCGTCGATAGGCCCAACGGCCTGCGTCGACAACCGGAGTTGAGGCACGCAAAGGAGACAATACTGTTGCAGCCGTCAGCAAAAGGTTCCTCAATGGGTCTGTGGACGAGATACCGATACAGTGCTGTTTCAGGACCGGCGCAAATGCTGCAAATTATGAGCGGTGAGAAAGGAAAAAGCTTTGTTATGGTGATGAGCTGGAAAGTGATGCTGCCCAGGTGTGGGTGATGCTGCCCAGGTGTGGATACGGCTGCAGTGAGGAAGAAAACAGCCAGCCATTTGAGACCTTTGCAGCGGGTGGAAAGGAACAGACTGTTAGCAGGCTGGCCATCGGCATCGTCTGTGTTGGTCGGCAAAATCTGATGGCAGGGAGCTGCTATCCTGCCCAAAATAATGCTATAAGTAATTCAAATTGGCTGTTTTTTAGGTTTCGCTTAGCGTTGCAGCGCACAAGCGCTGCTCACTCTGCGAGACATATTGTGGGAGAGGAGATTTCAGAAGGGGGCTTGAAGCACCGCTCCTCATTTTCATTGGACGGCGTCATAGTTTATGGGAAACGGTGGCCTCTGATTGAAAATGAGGCTTCTTTGTTTCTGCCCTTTCTCCTTTTGGGACGGCCCATCCAGACTGGATCCTTTGCTTCACGGCTGTCGTGAAGCAATTTCTCATCTAAAAGAGGCGTGTTATATAAACAAGCCGTGAAGAAAAGGATCCAGTCCCAATGGGCCATCCCAAAAGGAGAAAGGGTGGTAACAAAGAAGCACTGTTTAGAGAGTGTTAGACATTGATCAGTTATTTGCAGATCCGATAGTTCTGGACTCTTTCATTTGGGCTCTGTTCGGCAGTGAGTTCGTTTGGGACTCTGCTCGTCCCAGGTGATGAGCGGAGGCTCAACCCGCCGGGTTCACAGCGCGATCTGGCTGGGAGTGGATGTGAACCCTTCGCGCGATTCAGATGAGACCAGCGATTGGGGTGGCATTGCCCCTCTTGTGGTTTTGGGGTGGTAGTACTACCCTCTGGTTTCACTGCGTGTTCGGTGTACTGTTGCACCCCTCTTGTGGTCCTGCAGAGCCTCGGGCCCAGACCTGCAGTTTAGCGGTGGCAGTATGGTCCTCGGCTGGTACTGGGTTGCAGTGTGCCGAGGCGAGTCCATCTTGCAAATAGATCCCTGCGGTTCGTGGTGGCATTGACCCCATTTTGCAGTTTCTCTTGTGGCCTGGGCGCATCCCTGCCAGGCTTAGCCCCTGTCTCTCTGCAGCCGGCGCTCGGGGGCACGTGGGCATCGCGCCGCGTGGCGCCGTGCCCAGGCTCACACAGTTCTCTGTGGATCCAGGGCGTGCCATGCCCTTCTAATCTGGGTGCAGTTCAGCCTTGTGCGGCGCAGGCGGATTACTGGGGCCGGGCGGGCCCACACAGCCTGTTATCAGCAAACACACAGCGACTGGCATGGAGCACACGGGACAAACAGACGTATCTGTCTGTTACTGCCGGTCACACGGCCCTCATGCATTCCTCACCGCTCTTTTCATGTTTCCAGGACCACAGGTACTTTATGTGTGACTGTGTTTTTTTTTCTTTATAATGAACTTTGTAGTCCTGATCATTTTGTCTAATACACTGGTACTTTTTTTTACTGTGCTCTTTTTCTCGTCTTATTTATTTCCTCTTTTTGATATTTGAGGACACGAGTAGAACGAACGTCTATCTAAATAGATATTTTATAAAGTGGGGAGAAGATATCGGAGCGCTTTACACGGGCAGCAGTTGCCATGGAGACAGACATGTAAATGTTTTAGGCACGGAGATTGATTTGTCCCGATTCACAGGATGTTTGATGCTCCCAGACTCGAACCTGGTTCCCCAGCTTTAAAGTCGGCTGCTGTAGCAATTATGCCACATTCTCTCACTCAACTTTTTTTGTTAGTATACAGCAGGTGTTGGCAAAGACGTTATCTAATTAGAATGGGCATTCTGAAAGTCTATTCTGTACTTTATTTAGTCATTGCATTAAATGTAATTGCTCTACGTGTGTAAAAAAACTCTGCCTTGTATAAATCAAAAATGCCTGATGTGTGCGAGTACAATAGCTTGCGTGCGAGGGGCGGGGTGTTAGTCAGGACGAGAGGGTATGATCCAGGTACTGTAAACAAAGTTTTAACGCACGGATGTCTTTGGATTTCTTCCGAGGCATCGAACAGCCCGGGGAGTGTGATGGCATGACCCATTTTAGGAAAACGGAACTCGACACAGCCTCGCGAGAAGTTGTGGCCTTGAGCCCTGACCTGGAAACAGATTGGCTCCCGGTGCACCGCTGGTATCCGCACTCCCTTGTGCAATAATTCAATCTCCAGTTCGAGGGCTTGGCTCAGTATTCATCAGCGAGAACCCTGTGTCTTGTTTAAAGCACTATTAAGACGGTTGCACATCTCCGGTTTCCAGGCACTTGTACTTCCCTGCGGTTGGTTTTAGGGGGCCGTCCTGTGCCCGTTGCAGTTGGAAGGCTGCGTGATACTGCGGGGATGGGTGGAGGCCGCCAGCAGTTTCTTTCTAGTGCGGAATGTGGGCGGGTTGCTGCTCGTAGCCGGGGTGACCTTACTGCCTCGGTGACAGGTTTGGCTTGGATTCTGGCCTCGGAGTAGGCGCCGTTTGCCTGTCTGTCCTGCTCGTCTTGTAGTGAGCTGGGTCGAGTCTGAATGTGTTCCGCCAGACCGCAATAGCGCTGGTGACTGACAGACACCAATAGTGTGAAAGCTTGTGTGTGTGTGTGCGTCTCCCACCCCTGTGTTACCGCCCCCTCCTGACTTGTCTTCTGACTATTGCAGTCTTCAATCGAGTCAGCTCCATGAAGATCTATGTACCTTTGTTCGTAGGAGAGACTGGCCAGATCTGTCTTCCCGCAGATCTAATTCTCAACCCGGCCAGTGGTTACTAGGTGATCACGTGTAAACATCTCTGCACCTCCTGGCTCTCTCTGCTGACCGTGGCATCTGTATTACCTCCTATTTTCACAGCGCATAAAACTCCCCCGGGTGGATGCGAGCTTTACAGACGCGTTAAGTGCTTTTGCTTCTCAACACGCAGGTCTACCTGCGTGGTTAGCCCCTCTTTTAGAACTTCATACCACATCTGTATTGAGGGTGAGGCTTGTTCAGACCATTCAAAACCTTTCTGGAGTTTCTTGTTAACAAACAATATGTTCAAGCAGAGGGTGCATCAAAGTAAATGTTCTTTATAATACTGGTTTATCATGTTATGGTTACTCTCAGTTTTTTGCCAATGTCCTTGTCAGGGTTAATCTCTTCTAATTTGATCAGTGTACTTGTCATGTTTTCAGAATTAGAACCATTTTTCTCAGCTTTTTAGGTCTCAGACCGTAGGCTGCGCTTGCGCAGGCTCACTCTGAGATTTAATGTTTTCTAGAGTGGGGCTTGAACCCACCCCTCTTCTCCATTGGCTGGCTTCCTAAGAGGAGGAGAGGGGCGTCACTCCGTTCAACCCCCGTCTTTTTCAGATTCGGGGGCGTCTTTCTTGTTTTCTTTATCTCCTCTTCCCATTGGCTGGAATTTTACATTCCAGCCAATGAGAAGAGGAGAGAACGAAAACCAAGCCCCCGAATCCCAAAATGACGATGCTTTCTCTGAGGCATTTCTGCTTCGCCTCGGAGAAAGATGGTGGTGTCATGGCGTTGTCTGGCCGCGCAACAGACAGAGACCCCCCCTGAGCAGGTAAGTTTTTTGGCGTCTGTTCCCTCGTTGTGCATCTGTTCCCTCGTTGTGCGTCTGTTCCCTCGTGCTTTCCGCCCCCCCCCTCGTTGTGCGTCTGTTCCCTCGTGCTTTCCGCCCCCGCTCGTTGTGCGTCTGTTCCCTCGTGCTTTCCGCCCCCCTCGTTGTACGTCTGTTCCCTCGTGCCGCCCCCTCGTTGTGCTTGCTTTCCAGCCCCCGACTGCTGCTGAAGGCCGAGGTGCGACTGGAAGCGTCGTGGAGGAAAATCGAGAGGCCTGCGGACAGAGCACTACTGGTGGAGGGTGAAAGCTGGTGAGGTAAGCACAGCCCGCTTTCCCCTGGAGGCCTCGTGGTGACAGGGACCGCCGGTGAGCCTGGGTGGCTGGCTGGGAACGCCAAGGCGGGCTGCTGCAAGCGCTGGCTGCTGCACTTCGAGGACGCAGGCCCTGCCCTTTCGCTTTGCTGGCTGCGCAGGTGGCTTGAGGATCGGGCCTCCATGGCTGTAGGGGTAGGCCCGATGTCCCCGGGGGCTGTAGAAGCTGGGAGACAGCGCGTGCACCAGTAGGGGAGAAGGCCCCCTCCAATGTTGGCATACTGTGCCGGAGAACAAACATTGAGCTGCGGGGGTCGCACACTGCACCAACACCTTGCCCCAGCTGCAAAGCAACTGCTGAGAGCACAGTGGGGTCCAGTTGGGGCAGGAGGGAACTGTGATTGCTTTCCTGCCCCCCCTGATTGTGCTTGCTTTCCTGCCCCCCTCGTTGTGCTTGCTTTCCTGCCCCCCCTCGTTGTGCTTGCTTTCCTGCCCCCCCTCGTTGTGCTGGCTCTCCTGCCCCCTCGTTGTGCTGGCTCTCCTTCCCCCTCGTTGGTTGTGCTTGCTCTCCTGCCCCCTCGTTGGTTGTGCTTGCTCTCCTGCCCCCTTGTTGGTTGTGCTTGCTCCCCTGCCGCCTCGTTGGTTGTGCTTGCTCCCCTGCCCCCTCGTTGGTTGTGCGTGCTCTCCTGCCCCTGCCCCCTCGTTGGTTGTGCTTGCTCTCCTCCCCCCTCGTTGGTTGTGCTTGCTCTCCTACCCCTGCCCCCTCGTTGGTTGTGCTTGCTCTCCTACCCCTGCCCCCTCGTTGGTTGTGCTTGCTCTCCTGCCCCCGCCCCCTCGTAGGTTGTGCTTGCTCTCCTGCCCCGCCCCCTCGTTGGTTGTGCTTGCTCTCATGCCCCCTCGTTGCTTGTGCTTGCTCTCCCGCCCCCTCGTTGGTTGTGCTTGATTTTCTGTCCCCTCGTTGGTTGTGCTTGCTCTCCTGCCCCCTTGTTGGTTGTGCTTGCTCTCCTGCCCCCTCGTTGGTTGTGCTTGCTCTCCTGCCCCCTCGTTGGTTGTGCTTGCTCCACTGCCCCCTCCCTGCCCCCTCGTTGGTTGTGCTTGCTCTCCTGCCTCCTCGTCCCCCTCGTTGGTTGTGCTTGCTCTCCTGCCCCCGCCCCCTCGTTGGTTGTGCTTGCTCTCCTGCCCCCGCCCCCTCGTTGGTTGTGCTTGCTCTCCTGCCCCCCTCCCCTCGTTGGTTGTGCTTGCTCTCCTGCCCTCGCCCCCTCGTTGGTTGTGCTTGCTCTCCTGCCTCCGCCCCCTCGTTGGTTGTGCTTGCTCTCCTGCCCCCGCCCCCTCGTTGGTTGTGCTTGCTCTCCTGCCCCCTTGTTGGTTGTGCTTGCTCTCCTGCCCCCTCGTTGGTTGTGCTTGCTCTCCTGCCCATCTATTGGCCTTGTAAATGACAATGCCATTTATTTATGTTTTAAAAACAAAAACATAAATAAAAATAATGTCATAAGCAATGCCAATAGCTCTAACTTTAAGAATGCCAAGACCATTGCATTGTAAATGCTTGTTATCTGCTCAAATGGAGATACTGTTCTTCAGTGTACCTTTGCAAATGCCAACACGTCTGACATGCAACACACCAAAGGCTCGGTGTTTTACCTACCCTTTTCCAAAGGGCCTACCCAGTCCTCTAAGCTCTCTCTTTTAAAGTCTATTCAGATGCTATTCCTAGTATCTACTATTAGAATTTTGGACCTTTTAAAAAATCTTCACATCTGAGGCAAATCAAACAACCATGCCCCAGTTTGGCCATTTTAGCGCAGTGGTTTAGAATCTTAATGTATGGTCTTCCACAAGACTCACCCCTGTTTTCCTTAAAGATAAGATATTTGTCCCGATGGTGTATAAAGCTAAACTCAACTCTCTGACCCTAGCCTGTTTCTGTGGCATCACCAGACTCACCATTTTGACAGAAATCATATAAACAACCATGATCAACCAGTTAGACTTTCTTAGTCAATCTCTCTCTCCAGCACAAGCACAACTGTGTGAAGAGCAACTGCTGTTTTGCGTTTTATTGACATCTCCTGGTTCTTCCATTGATATGAAATACTGCCGGTGCATGGGTCCCTTCATTTTGTGACAAACGATGTCTGCTTTCAGGTGAATTTGCTGTCCATTCAATATTCTGAGGTGCTTTTATCTGCGCCACTCGGGGTGTTTGCTCTTTCACCTGATATATCTAAAGCGCCCTTTCTGTTGGTATAGATGGTGAAGTTCATTCCATTTTTTAAGCTATTAGTATTGTAAATAACAATGCCTTGTATTTATGTTTTAAACCCCAAAATATAAATAGAAGGCATTGTCATTTACAATGCCAATAGCCCGAAAATTGTGTGAATGCGAGACTTATTGCATTGCAAATGCTTGTTCTTTCTTCTCTTCAAATAGGTTGTAGCACTGCTGATGCCCATAAGCCCTACGAGTTCAATAATGCAGCTCACAACTCACTTGAACTAAGAGGGGCAAGCAAGCGTGCTGAAGACTGACTAATGTTATTGCAGCATTTTTGAGGCAAGAGGCAAAGCTTAGAAACAGGAGAAAAGGAAAGCTTAGCGGCTTAGAGGGGGTGTCATAGGCACCATTTCTAAGGGCAGTGGCTTCTTTGGGGGGCTGTGAAGGCAACCCACTTAGTAGCGGGTGCAACATTTGACCATTCCAAGATCCCAGCACGCTCTCTCATGTCTTGTCATTGGTGGATACAACCTCAGGAGTGAGCTAATACTTAAGCATGTACTTCAACAGAACCTAGTGAAGAAGTCTAATGAAGTGCTATTCACTCTGCAAAGCACCACTACAAAACTTACTTACCGTAAAGGCGAGTAAGGGATCAAACCAACGCATGGCCTCAATAACTACAGCAGTTGAAGTTCTACCTAATCTAGAGACTACAAATATATTTTCAGGCCAAAAGCCCTCGTTTTGTAATGAAAGGTCTTCAGGTGATCAGAATACCCGAAAGCTACTGGAGAAACTTCTTGAGGTAACAGCAAATCCCTCCCCAACCCAGAGCTCGACACCGCAGTCGCCAGAAGTTTAGGACAGCCAGCCAAAGCAATGCTTGGAAACCAGCAGCAATACATGCGGCGGTGAGAGGGAACTCTTCGCCACCATCAGTACAGGGGTAGCAAGTGAAGCATATAGATCCCACACAACAACTAATGAGCTCGCTACACACAGCTACTGTCCAACTGCCAACAGCCCAACTTTCCAAATCAATATACCCAATGTTTTTACTGCGTGTAAGGCCATTCTCTACAGAATATGCACAACAACAGGTAAATGTGATCAGTGTTGATTGCAGCTCTCTCAGTTCATCACAAAATGAAGCAGTAGTGTTTAGGTGTCTCTCACCCAATTGTAGTGGCTTCTAAGCGCTGCAAGGCTTAGACCTCAATGCTATGGAGTCAGTGGGTCAATATGCTGGGAAAACCAATTTGCATGCGTTCCTTGCACCTTGGCAAGGCTGGGCCCATCAAGACCATCCTTCTAAGAGGTTCACGCTGCCTCCTCTGTCTCTCTCTTTTCATCTTCACTGGTAGCTCAAATGCTACAGCAGATATTGTGAGAGAATCAAGACATAAGAAATGCCCAAGAAAAAACCCATAAGGAAATCACTGAGCAACCAAGTGCTATAAATGAGCGTTTGAGGGTGGTGTGGCCTAGGTGACCAACATGGTGGCTGCTCTTTAGACCAGCTCCGCACTAGAACCCTGATATCCACAACTAATCTTGATCATTAGCTACCTGAGCTTGTTAGCAGCTGCCTCTCTGGCCACACAAGATAGCGATACTCCATTTTTGAATGGAAGAAGCCCTGCAAGGCGATCAGGGAGCCTTCTGGGGCTCGAGGTCTGCCATGCGGCCTGATGACAGGAGGCTGTGATTCATGGTGCGAGAAAGGGCAGTCGCCCCCCCTACAGACTACTTGCGGCGACTGAGCTGAGTCCTGGCTGACTTTCTGTACCGGCTGCACACTGGTGCCAGTGAGCCGGAGGATTGGAGGCGAAGCCAGGGCAGCCTGTGATTGAGGGGAGGTAAGGCATTGGCCCAGATTTCTCCAGGGCAATCCCTCTGCCCCTCTTCTTTTTGCCCAGCGCGCGGTGCTGTGGTATTCTGCACTGCAGGACATTATTTTGACCCTTCCTAACGACCAAGGGGGAATACCTGCCTGGCCGCTGCTCCACTGGCTGTTGCGGCTCGGCCTGGCTCCATGGTGGGTCCTGAATTGGAGCGCTTTGAATGCCCTCGTGGCCTGAGACCCTGGCTGCAGGAAGCCATGTGCATGGCCTATGACACTCCATCACCCGCATGCCTGGATTCACTTGCTACGCTGCGGGGGCCTCATTTCTAGTGCTGCTGGCTAGGCCCTGCCCATCTCATCTTCAACTGCAATTATCCTCCTATGCCGAATTTCGCCATTGGCCCCTACCGCTGACTTCGGGTGCAATTTTTTTTTTTTTAGTAGCTCTTGACTGTGTGCTGGACTGTAGAGCTTTCTAGTCTGATCCGACCCTCCACCTCTTGAGAACTATCCTTGCTAGGGGTTCATTTTGTGTTTACCTGGACCCCTCTTTACACTGGGCCTCCACCTTACATGGCCCAGGCGTGGGCTTGAGGCCGACTACGGACGTTGCTGTGGGCTCTTTGTGGGGAGACACTTTGTTGTTGCTCGCCCGGCCGGTGGCCCTGGTGGTGCACTGGGATCTGACATTCCATGGTAATCCGCTACTGGACACGGCGCTCTGGGATCTGACATTCCATGGTAATCCGCTACTGGACACGGCGCTCTGGCACTTAGTTTTGTTCTTTGACCACTTACCAGGTAGCCCTGTGGCCTCTCCAAGAGTATGATGCTGGGTCCTGGCCTTGTGAATTGTGAGTGACTCAGGCCTCCTCTACTATCTCACACTCATGCTCACCTGCCTTGGGTCTACTTGTCTCTCTGTGTGTTGCCACCTCTTTTTGTAGCGGACTTTTGAATCGGGCTGTTCATGGCCTCCTGCAGCCCAGAGCCCCACCTAGGACAGGAAATGCCAGCAGTTCCCTGAATTGCCCTGTACTGCTGCCCGGCAGCTGCTCACTTCTTCTATTGCTACCTCACACACCCATATGGACCAGTACACTACTGGACCCGCCATCTGGCCTCTCGGAGGAAGACAGGCCCATCCCTCCATCTATTGAACTCACTGCCATTCTTCAGGTCATTCAGACGTCGCAAGCTGCGGTGGAATCTAAAATTGGGGAGGTATGGATGGATGTAGCATTGTTAAAACAAGATCTCCAGAATGCCACAGCATCCTGGATTTCTATGGTGGAGGATGATGTCTCCACTCTCAAAGAGCAGGTCTCTCCTTTGCTTGCCCAAACGGACGAACTGCATAGATGCACCGAGGATACTGAGAATCACTCTAGGAAAAACAACTTGAGGCTCATTGACGTTCCTGAATGTATGGAGGGCAATGCACCACAATTGGGGCCAGATTCCTTGAAGCACTGAATTAACTCATGGATGCCTCCTGAGCGTCTGTCTTCCTGGTTTGCAACTGAAAGGGCTCACCATGCACTGACTCCGAGGACTTCTCATGGTGCCTCCTCCACCCGATCATCGCTTGCATCCTTTATTACAGTGATAGAGATGCTATCCTGAGGGAGGCGCGGTCACAGTCGAAAATCCACTGTGGGAATACCAACTTGCTCCTTTTCCCGGACTATACTCGTGAGGTGCAGTAGCGTTGCCACTCCTACATGGAGGTCAAACAAAAGTTTAGAGATATGGAACTTCAGTATTGTTTACTGTTTCGAGCTAAACTATGTATCATCCAAGCCAATAAATCCTTCTTCTTTGATACACCAGATTCTGCCTGGCACCAGCTTACTGAAGATCAGCCTCTCTATGTCCTGGCTGCATCCTAAGCGCGTCGAGCACCCTCTGCTGACCTGCAGTATCCGCTGCTGTCTAAACCATGCTGTGAGAAAGTGAGTTTCTGTTGCAGTACCCCCCCACACTTTTTGCCTCATACTTGATGCACTTTTCCTTGGTGTGCCCTGGGTCCCTGCCAATCAGGTACCCAGGGCCTGTGTTCCTTCCCTAAAAACTGGACAAAGCCTAAACCCAATTGGCATCTCTGGCCACATGTCAGCCCCTAGTAAATGGTACCCTAGGTACCCAGGGCATTGTGACCAGAGAAGGCCCCTAAGGGCTGCAGCACTTATTGTGCCACCCTTAGGGGCCCTGTACCCTGACACACACACACTGCCTTTGCAGGCTGAGTGTCCTGGTGCAGAACTAAACAAGAGTCGACATGGCACACATCCCTGTGTGCCATGCCCACAAACCCACTGCCCTGGCATACATCAGCCACCCCTTTAGCTGGGTGCCTTATGCCAGTGGTGTGGGCACAGGTGCAAGAGCCCTGGGCCCCTACAGTACCCAGGGCCATTCCTGGGCACTGTAAGTGCAGTGATGCCTCTAAGAGTATATGGTGCTGGGAGGTTGTCATTACGAACTCCACAGCACCATAATGGCTACACTGAAGGCCGACAAGTTTGATATCAAACTTCTAAGCACATTAAACCCACACTGATGCCAGTGTGGGATTTAATGTAAAATGCACTACAGAGGGCATCTTAGAGATGCCCCCTGAAACCTAATCTACAATCCACGTCTTGCCTGAGAGGATGCCAAGGCTGCCACACAGCAGACATGTTGCTGGGCCCCTGGGTGGAGAGCTCCCGCTCTCCTGGGCCTGCAACAATGCACATCCTGGGACGATGTGCCAAGCCTCCTCCCCCAGGATGGGCAGGGGAAGCTTCAAAGATATTCCGCCTTTGTGAGCTTCTCCAGACCACTTGCTGTACTCAGCAACTGGCCCCCACCAGTTCTGACCCCCACTCTGGCAGGAAACCATATGTCAGAAAGGGGGGGGACAGCCTGTGCCAACTCCACCCCACAGGTGGGAGAGGCAAGGTGATGCACGACCCCGGGCTCCGGCCATCTTGAAGATGGGGAGCCCTACCCAATCACAGCTAGGCTCCTGCCCCCCTCCCACAGGAGAGGAGCAGGCTAGGGGGTGTACCCACCCCAGGACAGGGACCCATTGGTCCCTGCCCTTGCCCTACCTTAGTATTTAGGGGCACCCTAAACCTTCTTCCACAGATCCAGATTCCGAAACGAGAAAGAATAACAAGAAACAAGAAGACCTGCCGTGCAACTGCTAAAAAGAAGAAGACACCAACTGATTTGGCCCCAGCCCTACCGGCCTGTCGACCCTCAAACCTGCTCCTGCTAAATCCCAGCGTCTCCAGTGGCCACCAACCTCAAAACCCCCGGAGGACCTGACTGCCTTGTGACTCTTGACTACCTGGGTCTCCCACGAGCAGTGGTACTGCTCAAAGCAAGTAACAAGCCCTGGCATCAGCCCGGAACCGCGAACCCTGCACACTCTGCACCCGCCAAGCCTGGCCTGTGCTGCAGTGAATCAAGACCCTGAGGACGTCCCCCCGGCGATTCTGACTTGGAATCCAGTGCCTAAGACCCTCCTTGACGACTTACCCCTCGAAGTGTTGGTCGCTCCAGAAGATCCACCGTCCCCGAGCCTGCAGCCTTTGTTCCCTTTTCAAGATCCTCATTGAATAACATTGAGCGTCCGACGGCTCAAAAGCACCCTGCACCCAGCCGCCTGAGTGCCCCTGGAAGTGCAACCTGTACCCTATCCTACTTCCCCATTTGCCCCGAGCAAGTGACCAGGAGCCCAGCTCCCACAGCCGCGTGGCCTGCTAGCCAGCAGCCACCAACCGAAGGCCCCCTGCCTCTCTTTGGATAACATTGGGCCTAACTACCTCTGCACCCGGTCGCCCCTGTGCTGCTGAGGGTGTACCAACTGTACCTACCTGACCCTGGGGTACCCCCGAGTCTATGCCCAGAACCTTAACTTCACCAATCGAGTACTCACCTGAAAACCGATGACTCACTTTCCTGCAATAGGATAACATTGACTAGTTTGACTCGAAAAATCTTCTAAGTGTGAAGTTTTGAAACTTTAAAATATTCCTATAAAATCAGCCGAATAGCGAATTCCGAAGTACTCACCTGTGATCAAGAGAGAACCCACTACTGTACCTTGTAGCCCAGTACTGAACCGCAAAAGTAATCCTAACCGGGTTTATTAGTAACCTGAATTTTCTCCATAGGAATCCATGGTCTGCTTTTCTATGAAATTTCTTCTGTCTACTTTTGAAAACTTGAAATATTTCTTAAAAATCGTACCAACTACTGAAACGTAATTGCTTACCTGTTTTGCATAGAGATCCCAGTGCTGGACCTAGGAGCCCAGTCCTGGATTACAAAAGTAACGAGAACGTATATTAACTGTAACCTGAATTTTCTCCCATTGGATAACATTGCCAGTGTGAACTTTTAAAATAGCTTTATATTTCTTAAAAATCAGTGCAATAGCCAAATCGTTTTTGCTGAAATGTTTTCAGCTTAGACCCCAAGACTGAATCTAGGATCCAGTCCTGGGATTACGAAAGTAATCGATAAAGTAACCAGCTGCAATTATGTAGAAAAACCCATTGAGCTCAATGCTAAATTGTGTTTAGAATTGTGTTGCCTTTCTGCAGGGTACTCATCTGCAACCTCTCATATTGAGAAAAGTATATTTTGATACATGTGGGTTCTAAAAATAAAACAACTATATATTTTGATATAAAAACAATTGGTCTGGAGTTCAGTCCTTGAGTGTGTGAAACCTTTTGCTGACTGAGTGTGTACAACAAATGCTTTACACTGTCCTCTGGTACTGCCTTACTGCTCTACCAAGCTACCACTTTAGAGAGTAAGGTCAGACCTGACTTTAACCTATGTAATACCTCAGGGGTTTGAGGCCTCTATGCACACTGTACCTTACATATAGAGCCACTTTCTGTCTAAACCATGCCGTCACCACACTCGTTCTCGGAGGAGACAGAGAAATGCTCAAGCTAAGTCCTCCACTTGGGGAGGAGGGGGACTGGACTTGGACATGCCTTCAGCTCCCACGTCATCAATGTTGGCAGCTCCTCATATTGATGCTGAACTTTACCGCAGTCCTAAGATTTGACTGGAACTGGGTCTCTAGCAGATGCATGGGCCTCCATCGTACTTCCCTCTTTGATCTCCTGAAGTGCATTCTGATTCTCTGCCCAGCTGCCTGTTCTTTTTTCTTGCAGACACTTCCCACAAGTCTAACTGGCAGCTAATGTCTTATCCTTTATTGAGTGGGGGTTCTTCCCCTTGATGCTTCTCTACTGTTGCACACATTGTTTTCCTTAATGTTTCCTTTTTTAGGGCAACAGATGCTTCTGGAGAAAAGTGTGGGGGGGGTTGGGGGAGGAGATTTGTTCATAGATTGCTCTGGTTTCAGCTTCTTAGTATGTATTGCTTGTATGTTCCCTATGCGTTTTCCTTTTTAGGTTTTGACAGACACTTTTCTGATAATCTTGACAGCTTTCTTTCAGTCTTGACTGCCTGGAGTGCATCACTGGCAGACTCCTTACACGGCTGCAAGGCCTTCGCAGGCCCCTTTTTTACATTGCCCATCGTGGGGGCTAATACCAACCCCTTAAAGCAATGACCGTTGGAGTGCTGTCTTAGAATGTTAATGGTCTTCTAGACCATGTCAAACGTGCAGCAGTTACTGAGGTACTCTTATTTCAGGAAACTCTTCTTATGGGAAACCAATGCCCCTTCCCAGCACATAAGAGATATGATAAAGGTTTCCATGCAGGATACTCTCATGGATCCTGAGGGGTTGTAATCCAGCTGCGGCGCTCCCCCCCCCCTTTCAAGATCTCCCATGAAATATGCGACCCGCATGGCCTCTTCATTGCCCTGACAGGGACGATGGTAGGCCAGGTGATCACTTTTGTATGCATTTACATGCCTCCTCTACTACCCATTGCCTTTCTCCATGACCTATCCAGACTCCTCTTTGAGCCTAACGCAAGGTCTTACGCTAAAAGGTGGTATTAGCTGTCAAAATCTTTTTGACAGCTAACTGTCCAGTTTATTTTTTTGGGCATTTTCATGGAGGCACGTTCTGTGAGGGGAGTCACAATGGACCCATATCCCTTCACTAACATCCTGTAGTACCCAGTCAAGCCATGGAAGGCCCTGACTTGGGTCTGGGTTGTTGGTGCTGCCCAGTCCAGGATGTAAGGGTTACACTTGGCCTCCACCAATAAGGTGGCCCAAGTATACCACAGTTCCCTGCCCTATCTCGCATTTAGATGTCTTGATAGTTAGCATACCGTTTGCAGGGATTTTAATACCTTCCCAAGGTGGATCAGGTGATCCTGCCAAGTGGAAATAAAGACCACAATATCATCCAGATAAGCTGCACTAAAGGACTCTAATCCTGCAGGGACTTGATTCACCAATCTTTGGAAGGTGGGGCATTCTTTAAATCAAAGGGCATAACAGTAAACTGATACTGCCCATCAAGTGTGCAGAATGCTGTCTTTTCTTTTGCTCCTGGTGCCATGCCAATCTGCTAGTACCCTACAGTTAAGTCAAATGTACTTAGAAATGTGGCTGCACCCAATTTGTCTATCAACTCATCTGCTCTTGGGATAGGGTGAGCATCTGTCTTGGTGACAGAGTTGAGCCCTCTATAGTCCACAAAGAACCTAGTTTCTCTTCTTTTTACCCCGTGGATGAGGTTTGGAGACTAGAACCACTGGGCTGGCCTAGGGGATCTCAGAGGGTTTGATAACCCCTAACTGCAGAATCTTGCTGACTTCAGCTTTCTTTTAATTGATCGGACTGACAATAGATGTTGTTCTTGACAGGTACACTGTCACCAGTCCACATCATGGGTACACCAGTTTGTCAGGGGTCAAGGAAGAGAGCTCACCAAACGTTTGCAAAACTTATATGCAATCAGCCTGCTGTTGGGCAGTGAGTGTCTGAATAGACAACCCCATCCACTGACCCTTCTTTGGGGCTGTAAGAGAGGAGGTCAAGGAGAGGTTCACACTCTGTCTCCTGATCCTCATAGGTCACCATGGTGATGTCAACACCACCACCTGTGAAAACACACAATACCTACTCACACTTTGGATCTTACCCTTGGTTAGCGACCTCAAAAGAGTCTCAACTCCAAGTAAGGGAAGGTGCTCACGCTCCATGGCTTGTCATAAAAGTCCCATTCAATAAAGACATGAGAGTCAGTGCCACACACTATGGTCAAGACCACTTGATACCAAAATGCTGTATGGATACCTGAAGAGGTTCGGGATTGAGAAGAGGACTCTTGGAAATGAGGTGATTCAAATAATGCTTCAGAGTCAAAATTAGACCTGCAGCCCAGCACGCCTCAGGCCAAGCCTAGAAGGGCGTAGACAGGAACACAATGGTAAGTCCTACCTCAGAGAGAAAAGGACAAATAAGGACCATAAAACAAGCCATATTATCGCCCGCCCTCTACAAACCACACATGACCTTCACAAAGAGCACAAGTTTACAATTGAAGAGGTAATTTCTGAAGGAATTAGGTATACTTAATAATCACTGAAATGGGACATTTAACGTTAAGTTTTTTAGGACATGCATGGGTTTAAAGGGTGGATGCATTAACTGAACTGAGATTGCATTGCAGTAGGGGAGTGGTAGCTAAAGGAGGTGACCAGAAGTCTGTATTGTGGTCAGGATAAAGGCATTAAATTGCTGTGTGAATCATTAATAAAGATCTATATCCCACACCCAATGCAACCCTTCAAAAGGCAGAACTTGACCATTGTATCAAACCCCCTTTAGGTGATCTACCTGGTTTCCGGCTGCTAAAAAATAACGAGGTAACACACTGGTGGCCTCTTCCTCCTTCTGAAAGTGAGGCTGAAGCAGTCCACGAAGGAAAAAGGATTGAAAAACGAAGGTTCTGGGAGCAAAGCTAAAGAAAATTTCAACTGCATTAGAAAATAGGAACTGTTGAGCCTAATGTGAGTTAAGATCGGACTCCCTCTACTTCGTTGGCTGGAGTTTGGACCACATAATAAGGATAGACTGTATAAAGTATGTGGATAAAGGAATGTCAATCAAGTGCATATGTCTCTTGCTGAGTAAATTACTGGGCACTGAGGAAAATTCAAGCAAGTAAATCTATGAAAGATGCAATGCTGGAGAACTAGGTTATCCAAATGAAGTGCTATGGTTTCAGTGACCTTGATACTCCAGTTGTAAACAACAGTACCCTCACAGTATACTGCTCAGTAACAAACAACTGTCTCAGGACACATAGTCACACATAGTGTATTCTGTCAACCTTACCCTCAGGGTATACTGTTAAACCTAGCCTCAAGGTATAATGTCAAACGTACTTAATGTGAACCTAGTCAGACATCATCAAGGCACAATATTAGACATTTTTTATGTGCATACTAACAACCTCATTTTTAACATACACTGTTATACTAACCATCGGGGTTCACTCGCCGTCCCCCGATCTCTGGCCTCCTCTGTTGGCCATCGTCATGTCTGATGCTAGTAGGATAGATGCTGGAAGGCACTGCAGCATGGTACCTACTGTTGGCCACGCTTCCTGCCTTGCTGCTGGTAGGACTAAAGCCAATACAACCAGCCTTCCCACTTGCCACGTGAGGGGGTGTGCTTGAAGCGGGGCTGGGCATGCTTGGCCTGTTCAGAGGTATATCTTTCAGACAGTTCATTAGTCCATGCAGGTGTGTGTTTCCCGCAGTAACCTCTGTGTTAAAGGTGAAAAAAGAAAGAAAATATATTTACTGAGAGTCAGTCCATTTTTCTGTGACTGAACAGAATTATAAATCTTAAGAACAATAATTTAACATACTACATCACTATCAAAAGCTCCAGTTCCTCTCAATGGGCATATGCAAGATAGCTCAGTGATTTGCCTGGCTGCTGCAGAGATGCATAAGTTAGCTTCCAGCAGGTCACAGGTCTGTACTTTCGTGTGCCAGCTCAGTTTTTCAACCTTCTGAAGTTGATAACATTAAAAATGTTGAGGTCGGCATTAATAAAACTATTCTTTAAGAAGCAAGTGAGACAGTTTATTTATTTTCTATCAATCCATGCTCACAATGTCAAACAGTGATGTACAAGTTACTTACCTTCGGTAACGATGTATCTGGTAGAGACGTTGGCTAGCCGCAGATTCCTTAACTTAGAATTATCCCCAGGCGTCAGACTGGATCAGAAATTTTATTTTTTTCAGCAGCTCTGCATGCAGGGTGGCAGCGCCACACAACCTGCCCTGTCGTCGTCCATGAACGTGACGTCAGCGAGGTCATAAAAGACCTTCCTGGTGCGCTGACGTCAGTTTTCTTTGGCGAAACATTTCGGCGGCACAACGCGGAACCACCAACAAACCTGTTAAAGTATGGGAACAGTGTGCGAAGGAGGAAAAAATCTGTAAAACAAAGAAATCGGATGGTGCATAACACCATAAAAGACAGTAACAGACACTGTCGACTTACAAACCAAGAAGTAAAGGCAGAGCATCGTTCTGAGAAACAACCCCGCGAAGCGTTGACCCTCCCCAGAGGTTGAGTAACAGGGGAAGAATATCTTGACAGACAAAAGGTAGACTGTTATTACAACGAAGCACTGTGCCGGCCAACAAGGGCCGACCATAGGAAGAACAACAATCTACTACGAGAAGGCAGTACAAGAACGGCACTTCCCCTATAGTATTGGAAGGCCAAAGCACAGCCCAGCAGATCCCAAGAAGAGGATTGTAGAGGAGACACGAGCTCTAAGTCGATGGAGGAGGCGGGAGGGAGGGAAAGCAACAAGAGAAGACCCCACACTGGAAGGACAGAGTGGAGGAATGCAGAGAAAGGGAAGAAAAATCTACTGGTGAGACAAAGCAGAAAGCACCGCTCTACAGGGAGAGAAGCCGCCTGGAGGGAAGCAGCTGCATATGGCAATTCTTAAAAGGGTGGCACCAATTTGAGCACCCTGGATGAAGACCAGTGCCAACTGAAAGGAGGCAAAGTGGAGAAGCCCATCTGGCAAGGTCCTCACAGAACGGGGAGGATGGGTGGACGTTAAGGAATCTGCGGCTAAACAACGTCTCTACCAGATACATAGTAACCGAAGGTAAGTAACTCGTACATCTGATAGAGACATCTAGCCGCAGATTCCTTAACTTAGAATAGATACCACAGCCATACCCCAAGGGGGGGTGGGTCTGCAACAGAACTATTAGAAAGTGCCTGATAGCACTGAGCCGGCCACAGAGTGACGGACTATGGGGAAAGCTGTGGCGGTGCAGCCAGTCAGCAACGCAAGCAGCTCGAGAGCAAAAGACAACGGGAGGCAAGGTACCACAAGACTGCCAGAAAGGCGCAAGACCATACCAGTGTGAGTATAAGATATAGAAACGGCACTAAGCCATATTCCAGAACAAAAGAGAGAGTTCATAATGAAGAACTACTCCCAGACCTCAATGGTGCACTAAGTTGACACCAACGAAAGCTAGAGGACAAGGAGGACCGTAACCAGAGCATACCAGGCGAGCCCACGCAAGGGAGGCCGGACAAGCAGCATCCAGGAAGCGAAAGGCAAGAGGCAGGAACTGAGCAACGTCTCAGAAGTACAGGCGGGAACATAAGACACGGCAAGTGCACACTTGGTCACACGAAGGTGACAGGGGCGGACAGCACCACACTGAAGCGCACCAAGGCGGACCAAAATGAAAACATGCACATAGCAGACAGCTATGGAGACAACACGGTGGCGTAGCTAAGATGAGTACGGGACTGCCCAACACGGCAGTTTGAAGGCCAAGGGGAGAACACACCCATGGGAGACAGAGACGCAGGACGCAACACCAGGGACGACCGTCATCAGAGGAGCTGTCTCGCAGGCACACCAGACACAGATTAGGGTGACACCCAAAGGAAAAAGACACATACGAAGGGTGTAGCATCCGAGGCACTGAAGGTGTCTATAGGAACCGTGACGAAGAACACGCATAGCTGTTGAGAACAACATCAGAGCTCCAGACCACCACTTCCGATCTGGAGGGGAAATGCACCTCCACAAAAGGGAGGGACTGTGCAGTACATGAACGGGACAGACAAGACCCCCCAAGAAAAGAGCACCCAGAAGCGGAGGTCCACCCCAGGGAGCGGAACACTAGGAACCCCCATTGCCGAAGATACAGGAAAGGGCACCAAAGTGCACTATAAACGTGCTAAGAAAAAACACTGCCGTGCAGAACAATGGCAATTTTGAGCACCATGCACCCAACTGCTCCTCGAAAAATGAGGATATAGGACCACACCTCGCAGAAGCGAAGAGAGGTGGAGGTGTGTAAAAAGGGATACCCAACGGTCAATCTGGGGGTATATACATATATATCTCAAAAGGGGTGAGCCCCGAGACCACGTTGCTGCGGGCACTATAGGAGGGACCCACCTAATGCACCCTTGGCAGGAGGCAGCCTCATTTTCAAGCATGTTGAAATACACTGAAAGGAGTTAGTACAAGGAAAAAACCTCTAGAAGAGGAGAATGAGGCACACATGCAAGGCTCAAGCAAGGCGAGACCCGTGGCGTTTAGGAGGCAGCGCCAGAAGGCACAACACTGAAAACCGTCCAACGGTAAGATAATGGCGTCAGTAAACATAGAGAGCCCAAAGGGACCTCCATGCCTGCTTGGCGCAGAGCGGAGCTACATAATAGCATACAGGTACCCCATCTGGAGTATATCACGCCCCCAAGAAAAACAGGGGAACACCTCTTAGGGTAAACCACTGTCAGAGGACAGAACACAACAACCTGTGGAACACCGCCACAGTAGGCTTACTGCCAGGCAAAAGCGCATAGTCAAATTGGTGGACGCTAAATGAAAGGGTAACCACCCCAGGATTAAACAACCTGAGACCTGCTCAGTACAGGCCTATGGGGGAGGGCGAAAGCCCGCAAGGAGGCGCTGAACCACCGAATCGGCGTGGGGATCAAACAAAAGGACGCCATCAAAGGGCAGGTCTACAAGGCATTCCCGGATATTCTCCAGGAAGACTCCATCCCGCAACCAAGCATGGCGTCGTAGTGCAACCGAACCAGCCATAGCCCGGCATAAGGAATCCGAGGTATCCATGGCCGAGCGGATAGTAAATTCCGCCAGATCACGGCTGTCACGGATAAGATGGAGGAGGTCAACACGAGCGCCCTCAGAGGTGGAAGACAGAAGAGACTCAGCAGAGTCCCAAAGGGCAGCAGTAGCCCGAGCCAAGACACACACTGTATTGAGTGAGTGAAGAGCTGCGTTAGTGAAGGCGAAAATATTACAACCCCACGACTCCAGCCACCTGGACTCCCTGGAGGGAGGAAGCAGCGGCGGAGGCAAGGAAGAAAAAGCAGTTTGTAGAACAAGCCCCTAACGTCTGGATGAAAAAAATAAGCAAACTGGATCGTTTGGAGAAGGGCGTGCATGATAGAACGAGCCACCGGATCACCCAACGCCGGCTGAGTTCAGGTGCCCAAAAGGGCACCATAAAGAGAAGCTTCAAAAGGCAGAAGCGGCTCAACATTCCCCGAACCAGCTCAACATTCCCCGAACCGTGGAGGAGGACAACCAGCAGCGGGTCAACAGGCAGAAGGACCGAAGGGGGCTGCATACTCAGAATTCGGGCAGCCAAGGAAACAACTCTTATAAATGCCGCACCTGCCTCCGAGGAGGGGACAGTAACTCATCTTTGGGTGAGGGCTGTAAACTAAGTCTCCCACCCCAAGGGGGTTGTCCGATGAACAGAGGATGAGTCCAATGTCCAAAGGAAGGAAGCCCCGTTGACGAATGAGGGTCCTGTTGGGGCTTCTGAGGAGGCAGAGAGTCTGCCAGAGCCACAAATTCCAAGGAGGGGGAGAGGCAAGGACGGATCCGGCGTCACCGGACGTCGGGGTGACGCCAAACGCCCCCGGAAGCCTCCGGAGAGGAGTCAATAATCTGGCGGGCCAGGACATCCTCGGCCGGCGCCGACTCGGCCTCAACTACGACAGGCTCTGGTTCGGAAAAAAGGAACAGTGTAGGACCCGGGGATGCAAGCCTATGGCGCTGGACCAGTGCCGACTGACCTTCAACCACAACAGGCTCCCATTCCGAAGAAAGGAACGGTACTGGAGCCAGGGAGGCAAGCCTACGGTGCCGAACCGCCGCCGGCTCACCCTCCGAAAAGACAGCCGCCTTTCCGGAAGGCCGAGGAGGGCTCGGAGCTAAGCTGCGAGCACCAGCAACCACCTGGGATGCCACAGGGAGCCCCACAGGACTATGCCGCGGTAGGGGTGCTATGGATCGAACAGGGGGACCCAGCCGGGCCGTGCCCTGACGACGCCATATCTCCATCATCCCGAGAGGCAAGTGGCTCAGTTGGCGCCGGGGGGGGCGAACTCACCGGCGAGTCCACCGGAGAACCCGCACGTAGCGGAGGGTCCGAGGCCACCCCAGGAAGAGGAGGGGACCCAAGGGAGGCCTGCAGGGCGGGGGCATAGGCCGCCATCTGGGCCCGAGTCGCCCCCGCGCCAGGAAAAGGCGGATAGGGGAGGGACGACTCCCGGGGGCGCACGTCTGGAGAAATCCATGAACTAGTGCCCCCGACAACAGAAGGAAGGGAGGTCGAGGACCTCGGCGACATGCGCTTGGACTTACCAGGAAGGGGTGAGCAACTCACACAGGAACCAGATGGCGACGCCGCCGCAAACGGAACCCACTGCCACCGGGACCTGCCACAGAAGAGGCGGCCGAGGGCTGTGACGACTCCGACTGGGACAGGCAAGCCAAAAGTAGCTTCATCCGGCGCTCCCGCCGAGACTTTGGCTTGAGTTGTTGGGAGGTGTCGCAATCCGTTGAGTCGTGGTGTTCGCCCAGACACCACATGCAGATGTGTGGGTCCGTCGCGGACATTTGCCGCGAACATGAGGCACACATTTTAAAGCCCGAAGGCATCGCACACTGTTTCAGACGCGAAGCGTCAAAGGGGCCTGAAAACAGGCCAGAGGAACCGCTTACTCTGGATCCGCGTTGCACGCGGAAAAGAAGCAAACTGACGTCAGCGCGCCAAGAGGGACTTATATGACCTCGTTGACGTCACGTCCGTGGACGACGTCAGGGCAGGGTCGTGTGGCGCCGTCCCCCGGCGCGCAGAGGTGCTGCTGCTGCTGCTGCTGCAAAAATAAAAAAATCCGGATCCAGTCTGACACCCATGGATAATTCTAAGTTTGACCCCTCCCAACTTCCAGCAGTATACAACCTAGTCATTATGTATTCATGCATGTGGTTGGTACTGCACATATTACAAACTGATTGTATCGTGGTGCATACTGATTGTGTAGAGTAGCACTTGAGGCACACTTATGTTTATGTAGGAGTTTTTAAGGCATTCTTGAATGAAAAATTGTGTTGGGCATGATCTAAGGCAGTAGTTGAGCTGGTTTCACGAGGTGAATCACACTCCCTTACAGGTGCATTCTCAGGTGGTTAGTTGGGTATGGTAAGTAGGATGTAGCAATGTCTAAGTTCAGAAATCACCTGGAATCAAAAAAGGGCTGAAGGCAAGGTGCATATTGTATAGACATTTTAACATTTTTATTTTGACCCACATCTCATCCCACCTACACACAAGCTTAATGGGAGAGGAAAACAAAGGGACTCATTAACATGCATTCAAATCTTTGTGACTAGGTAGTAACAACCCACTGCACAGCAGCATTTCAGATTAATATGGTCATTACAAGTGAAGTTTTTACTTGTTATATTTTTGATATGCTACTCAGATGTTCACAGACACACACTGTCAAAAGATCTTTGTTGCGACTGGAAAAGGTAGGGCAGAGGCGATACTGATTTTCTCTCTGTATTTCACAGTTCTTCAATTTTTGTGGTAGTGAGGAGATAGCAAGGAGAGCTGGAAAAATGTAAACTTCATCTCCTCCCTTATATTTTTGTTGAGGGTGTGAATGGTTCAAACACTCCATATATATGTATACCCATTCGTCCCTTTTTTGGCAAAATAGCAGTTTTTTAGACGATAATCTGACATGTTGTTTTAATTAAACACACAAATATGTCAATGGCTGAGTAGGATTGGTGGTTTTCATTCATACCGAAGGCATAGTGGTTTCTACATATTCATGGGTACACAGATGACGGACAGCATTGGTACAGTTCATTTGCAATCAATTATATTAAGGCGGAAATAACCTGTTTTATTAATTAAATCAATAGTATTAATTCCACGAACCTCAAAAAGGTAAAATAGTGAATTGGAACTTCTTGGAATAGAAGTTGTGAACTTGTAGGTTAAGTCACTTTCTGGTGTGCAGAAGATAACCCCTGAAATGTCTTACCAGAAGCTGAACTTGCTGGAACTGACTCCTGCAACAGCCCAATCAATGTTTAAGAGCTATGACAGACTTGGTACATACTCTGAATCAAAATCTGAATCAAAATCTTTGTGAGAACTCTGTGGATGTGTAGAAAATGGAACACCATTGCATTCGGGGAATAAGGTCGCAGTGCAATGTGAAGCTCTGCTGATGTTTTAAAAGTTAAAGAGTGCTGCAATGCACAGGTCACCAGAGAACTGTATCATGACAGACCTATATCAGTGCTTGGTTCAGGTCCACTTAGATGTGCAACATGACAGCGCAACAGATGTCTCAGTACTTAACTGATGTAAGCCAGAGTGGGAGTGAATTGTGCAAGATCTCAGCCTAGGGGTAGCGGTGCGTGTTGTGTCATATGGCCCTTGGGGTCACTGTCGACATTGCTAAGTTAGAATGAGTTCTGCTGCCATGATGCTACTTTTGCGCATGTTACTACATGACTTTATTTTGCAACACTCTGTTGTGTCTTTCACATGAGAACTGTCTGCTTTCTGTGTTCAGTCTGTTCCCGGAGTTTAGTCTAACACAGTGTGCAAGGTCGATAAACAATGCCCCTTGTTATTTTGTTCTGGTCAGTCCCTAACACCTAGACAAAACATGCTAACACAGCTGCTACTGTTGGAACATGTGCTTTGATATTTTTGGGATACATGTGGCTAAAGCCACTTGGAAAGGGACCTTTCCAGGGAGTAGAGCTATGCTGTTACTATGATGTAGGAATACCATCTAGGCCATAAGGTATGGGATTGGCTGACAAAACCCAGAGATCGTCTTTCATATACTAAAACTTCTTCTAATCAAGGGGAGGGTGGTTAGGCCTTATAGTCCTTTTATCCACTGTCTGCATACGATGAAAACCCCCTTCATAATATATGGTCTTGCTACAATGCTAACTGCTTTAAGTTTATGTGTTTTGCTGCTGGTAGTGGCTCGTATACTGCATTACAGAGCACTATAGTTAAAATAAACATTTTGAACTATAACAGTGACTCTGTCAATTCTTATTGTGGAACGGTACGAGTGAGTGAGTGAAAGGGTACGTCTTGCTTCCGCAGTTCCTAAGAGAGTCAGGAGTGTTGTGTCTGGGTTGTCTAATCATTTGAGACTTTGTGATTATGTAGGAGAGCGAATGACACACTATAGCGTGTTGGTTTGGGGATTTGGTACTGAGGCGGTAGGAAGGCTCAGCCCCTACACAAGAGGTCCTGTTTTCCTACACATAGTTCTGTGTATGTGCAGAATCCCTGCAACATGGTGGAGAAGTGTGGCTCACTGGTTAGAGGAGGCAGATCCTGAAGCAGAGGTCAGACCCGGGAACAGGGTTCAATTCCCGACGCGGCAGGGTCTTGAGCCCAAATATCCACGGACTCGATAATTCTCGTTTCGGTGCCTACTCGAATCATGGGTTCACACTCTGCAGCTCTGGGCATTAGCCTGCTTAATCTCCACTACGGCCCCCCTGCGGTGGGATGCCTGGCTTTCACCTTGGGGGAAGCCAGGACGGGTTCCCAAGGCAAGCGCCGAGATGCCTACGGGTAATCGAACGCTATATAAGAACTAATAATAATAATAACATGGTGCCGCCAAGATTTGGTCTGGTACATCTGCAAGACTCCCGAATAGTGCTTGTGCTTGTCCACAATCCCCTTGCTCCTGTTTCCGGAGACAGTTGTGACGGGGTAGCCTCCTATATTGAGATGTATAGGTTTTTCAAGCTTGAATTTTAAAAGGTCTTCTTCTTTCTTTGGCCTGTTATTGTGCTGCCGCTTGTAAGTTGTTATTTTCTTTTGTTTTTATTATGAAGGTTGCCATAGTAGGTCCTAGCCGCGCTCCAGTTATAGCTTATTTGCCTCAATATGGATTCCCTGTTGCAGGTGCTGATCTTACCTTTGTTGTTGAAGCGAATGATGCACATCGCTTCGAGGTGTATTTCTCGTGGGTCACCTTTCCGGTAATGGATGGAACAGATAATTTCTTTCACGAATATACTGCCATCGCGATACCATGCGAATAACGACCTTATCAATCTCTTGAAGTTCCGTTAAGGGCTTGGCAACACACCATATGGTTGAATGGCACCCTTCCTCACCGTTTGACAGCGGGTTCGTTAGGCCCCTTATCGACTGATGGGGCCCATATGGCCTGCTTTGGCTGGGTATACCCCACATCCAAATGATCTAACTGTTACTGTCGCAGAGCTATGCGTATTACATACATAATTAATACGTGTACGTAGAGCTGTTACAAAGTTCATATTGCGCAAGATGTAGGTGGGAACACCTGGAGTTGCTGCTCAATCACCGGGTCTCCGTGGTATAGTTATCAGTCCTGTCATGAATAATTCAGTAATGAGCAAGCGCCCACAAAATAAGGATGAGCTTCCTTATTGGCTTGAAGAAAAATGTGGGCAACGCGAAGCTGTTTTTTCATACACTTACACCTGTGGAGTGTTAGGATTTGGTCTAGTCACCTTTCTATGACCATGCTGCATGCATCACATGACTTACCTGGTAGGGGTTAAATGCGGTCCACGCCCCTTTAGCCCTGCTTGGTTTCTTTTCCATGTTGGGTTTTGCTTGCTCCAGGTCTTGGCTTTAGTCTTTGTCTTATTGGATTTAGGACGCCAGTGTGGTGTTCACGGGCTCGTGAGCACTGTTCCTGATCCTTTCCTGCATTAGTTCCTGTTCCATGGCCGTGTGTTTCTTTTTTTTTTTGCTCCCCTTCCCCTTTACCCGTAAATTATTCTATTTTCCTTCGGAACTTTTAGGGGGTTACTGGGGCTCCAGTACCTTGTTTTGGGATTTGTGTGGTTCCGAGGACTCCCGACGGGGCTTGGTTGTGCTCTGTGGTTCCTCTTCCTGATCTGACACGCCGGAGCGTGTACGAGTGGCTGTTTGGACTTCCGCGTCTTGGGGAACCATCTCTCTCGTTGTGTGATCAATTCGGTCCTTTTTTGGATTCCCATTCCCGGCACGGCGTTAGCAGCTGCTGCGCCTTGGCCCCGAGTTTGATTCCCTTTCCTTATGGTCATTTCCCTGTTGCCCTTGAACTACGTTTTTTTTTTATGTCATACTATACGACTTTTTCCCCCTATTAAGAATCGGAGACGGGTGGGGAGTGTTGCTTACTCCACTTAGCGTTGCATTGCTGGAAACCCCAACAACTATATTCCGGAGATACAAGCACTCCACCTGGGCTTTCGGAGACCTCATATACCGGTATGGAAGTCATCTTTTTGCGATTTCATATATGGGTGCAGTGTGGTCATAAGAAGGGAGGGATTTTTTCAGTGTTTAGTATCCCGTGGTAATCTAGTGTTTTGTTTTAGGTGCAGTTGTATGGTGGCAGTACAGACTCTCCGGGGGTTCCAACGCTAAAAGCTGCAGTCTCCTTGTTTTTCTTCCCTTGTCTTTTTTTCCCACCCTCTCCCGGTGCTCCTCTGTTTGCTCATTGTATCTATTCAGTGTGCGACATTGCGGCAAGGGTAGTGGATTGGGCCATACTTCGTTCCCGCAGTGTTTTGGGCGTTGAGGCGAAAACCAACATGGAGAAGCACAGGAGTCTGACCATGAGCTTACCGCAGTCCTTGTTCCCGAGTTAGGGGATTGTAACACTTGGGGTAGAGTGTTTGCAGCAGTATATTCAATGTGTTTTGGCACTCCCTCAATGACCGTTCTCCCTTCTGTGATAAAACGTGTCCAGGATGAAAATGGGGCTTAAGCGGCCTTGGATTTGGGAATGAGACTGGTGTGGGAGTTCGATATTGTGTGTGATATGATCTTTGCTAATGTGAAGGGTGAAGCAGTATGCTTACAAGTGGCACAATGCTTGGAGGATGTTGCTGACGCAGACAAACAGTGCAAATTGCCAAAGATTATGCTAAAGCTTATAAAACCTTAGGGCTTAATAGTCTGGGAATTAAGCCTTTTACTCACACTCAACCTCAACAAAAAGCCCAGACTGATAAGGATGGTTTACCGTTCTGTCCTAAAAAGAACTGGAGAAATAAAAAACAGGGGCAGCAACAACAAAAGCAAGGTTTGCATGCTGGTTTACCGACACCTGATTCTTCTGAGCGAACTTTTTTTTTGCTTGACAGTGTGAAAATTAAGACTCCTGATAGATTTCAAGTTCCTGATCAGCCCTCTCCTCATTCTTTACAGGAAACATCAGACTCTCAAGTCGGTGGTGGGGAACGCCAGGATCGTAGCAAAGGTGCGACCACTCAACAGGGACGGGATCAACCTCAACAGTTTGATGTAAAAGCCAAACAAGAGGGACTGCCTAGTTTTAGACCCCCTTATCAAAAGAAGAAGGTTGCTGCTTTAACAACGAAGTATCCTTCAGACGGTGAGACCGCTACTCCTAGACTGAACATGGGCAGTGACTCTGCTCGACAGGGCGGCGGAGGTTACCATAGTGCGGGAGGCACTGCATCCCTGTCTGGAGGCGAGAGCAACTGATACCTTTATTACAGTAGAAATAGCAGATACTCGAGTTGCCCCCCAGATAAGACTCTTTGAGATTGTCTACCAAATTGAGGGTGATATACAGAGTACAATTACAGCAGTGTTCTGGGAAAATCTCACCTCCTCATATGACATTTTGTTGGCGGAGGCAGATTGGCCTCCACCATTTGTGCTGGCCGCTTCTAGAGGGGAGAACGTGATACTTCCGAGATTTCCACGTTACATCACTGAGGAAGCTAAACAGGTTCACGCATCTGAGTGGGCATTGGTACTTGCCCCAGTGGTGTAAGGTAATCAGGTGGGCTGAGATAGAGATTCACCAACGTATGAGATACGATTAAGGTCTATGCCATAGCCACAACCGCAGTATCCAATCAGACATGAGGCTAAAGCTCCCGTTTGTGACATTCTGACTCAATTAGAATATCAAGGAGTAATTGAATCCTCTGTATCACTGATGAATAATTCTCTTTTTCCGGTATCGAAACTAGATGGTTCATATTGTATTATATTAGATTATTGAAATTTGAATAGTCATTGTCGTACATTTGGGGTACAGGACACACACAGCTCTGCGCTAGTGAACAGCATTATTCGTAAAAAAAGAAAAACGACATTGGATATTTCCAAAGGTTTCTACAGTCATAACTTGTATGGCCACGCATATTAACTAGCCATAAGCACATCTCCTTAGAGATCGGTCTTGCAGGAAACTCAAGAGACAGATCCTGATAATAAAGTTTTATTTGTGTGTATGTCTTTTTTCTCCCCAGACTATACAGGTTCTTCGCAATTTGAGGTAAATCCCACAACTTGTTTGGTTGGTTTTTTGCACTTTTCAATTTTTACACTATATTTTAACTTTCACGTCCTCTGGTAGGGTGGGCCTTAGCGCGCCATACCGCCGGGGTACACTCCTCATGGTCCTGAAGAAAGCCCAGTAAATAACACATAACGGGCAGAAACATGTCGACCCTACTCTAAGTGGAAATACCCAAAACATTATTTGGTAAATTTCCCAACACATTCTTTTAACCATGTCAGGTTGACCACTGAATAAACTTTTTGCGTGGTACACCACCGTGACATTTTAAACTCACAATTTTTCACATCACTGTCACGAAAAACCAGCTCCGCAGTATTCTGGCGTTGTAGCCCACCAGGGAGGCATTCGGCTTCTCCTGGTGGGCCCGATGATGAAGCATGTCACCACCCAGGGTGGTGAGTGAGGGCTTCTTAAGAATTCCTAGTGATTCTCAACGTGAATTATTAAGGGTGATTGATTCTCTGCATTTGTGCTTACACATTTATTACTTTTGACACTCTTTTGTTGTTTGAAGAAGATAAGATAGAGATTCACCAGCGTATGAGATACGATTAAGGTCTATGCCATAGCCAGAACCGCAGTATCCAATCAGACATGAGGCTAAAGCTCCCGTTTGTGACATTCTGACTCAATTAGAATATCAAGGAGTAATTGAATCCTCTGTATCACTGATGAATAATTCTCTTTTTCCGGTATCGAAACTAGATGGTTCATATTGTATTATATTAGATTATTGAAATTTGAATAGTCATTGTCGTACATTTGGGGTACAGGACACACACAGCTCTGCGCTAGTGAACAGCATTATTCGTAAAAAAAGAAAAACGACATTGGATATTTCCAAAGGTTTCTACAGTCATAACTTGTATGGCCACGCATATTAACTAGCCATAAGCACATCTCCTTAGAGATCGGTCTTGCAGGAAACTCAAGAGACAGATCCTGATAATAAAGTTTTATTTGTGTGTATGTCTTTTTTCTCCCCAGACTATACAGGTTCTTCGCAATTTGAGGTAAATCCCACAACTTGTTTGGTTGGTTTTTTGCACTTTTCAATTTTTACACTATATTTTAACTTTCACGTCCTCTGGTAGGGTGGGCCTTAGCGCGCCATACCGCCGGGGTACACTCCTCATGGTCCTGAAGAAAGCCCAGTAAATAACACATAACGGGCAGAAACATGTCGACCCTACTCTAAGTGGAAATACCCAAAACATTATTTGGTAAATTTCCCAACACATTCTTTTAACCATGTCAGGTTGACCACTGAATAAACTTTTTGCGTGGTACACCACCGTGACATTTTAAACTCACAATTTTTCACATCACTGTCACGAAAAACCAGCTCCGCAGTATTCTGGCGTTGTAGCCCACCAGGGAGGCATTTGGCTTCTCCTGGTGGGCCCGATGATGAAGCATGTCACCACCCAGGGTGGTGAGTGAGGGCTTCTTAAGAATTCCTAGTGATTCTCAACGTGAATTATTAAGGGTGATTGATTCTCTGCATTTGTGCTTACACATTTATTACTTTTGACACTCTTTTGTTGTTTGAAGAAGATAAGATAGAGATTCACCAGCGTATGAGATACGATTAAGGTCTATGCCATAGCCACAACCGCAGTATCCAATCAGACATGAGGCTAAGGCTCCCGTTTGTGACATTCTGACTCAATTAGAATATCAAGGAGTAATTGAATCCTCTGTATCACTGATGAATGATTCTCTTTTTCCGGTATCGAAACTAGATGGTTCATATTGTATTATATTAGATTATTGAAATTTGAATAGTCATTGTCGTACATTTGCGGTACAGGACACACACAGCTCTGCGCTAGTGAACAGCATTATTCGTAAAAAAAGAAAAACGACATTGGATATTTCCAAAGGTTTCTACAGTCATAACTTGCCTCCTGATAGCCGTGACTTGACAGCATTTAGTGCACTCGGAAAATGGGGTATAAGAACAGTCCCGGGGCTTTTGCTGCAAGTGTTTTTTTTTTTTTTTTTAAAACCTTTATTGAAAGACACGTATAAGTACAAGCGCTGGCCTACAACCACAGGGGCCGGCCGCAAAGTCAGGAGAATCAAAATAACAAAGCAATGTATACGATAGGGTGAATACAGGATGGATGCAAATAAAGTCGTCACATCGCCAGCGCCAGGATAAAAGAGGTTTCATTTTACATTATATAAAGGAGGCAGCAACCATATCTACCAGCGCGTCATGCAACATATACAGAAAAGAAGGGGGGGGGGAGGGAAATAGCCCCCCACGCAAGCAGACGACCACAGTAGGGCGAAGCCCAAAGACCTCACACGCCCATATCAGGTGCAGAATAGAGGAAGAATACCAGCAAACAAATAAAGTGGACGCCACACGTACAGCCCACCCACCCCGAAAAAGGAGAAAGTGCAGATGCTAGCAAAACAGAGGAGTAAACACCAAGGGACATAGCCCACCCCCTGGAAAAAGGCAAAAAAGGGACCATAGAATAAAACAAACTAAAATAACAAACACCCCCCCCACCCTACAACACTGTAATGGCTACGGCCTACCCCACTAAACAGCGTGCCTGTCGCCCAGAGTCACCCGAAATATAGAAAAAGAGAAAGGGAATTATAACGAAGAAAGAGAGGGGAATAAGAAAAGGAAGGAGAGGAAAAGGAAGAAAGAGAGAGGAGAGGAGCCAGCGACCGAGACATAAAACACTACCCCCCCGCAACAATAATGCACTAATCAAGGTCGAAAAGGAGAATCAAGAAAAGCCTACACCAGGATGTAAACAGGAACCATCCAGAATAACGAGGCCCGGAGATGCCATGTAAAAAGGGTCCCACAGGCATCCGGGCACGATCACCCCTGTCCACTTTTATGAAGAGTCGAGCTTCCCAACCCCGCCACAGCCAAAAAACAGCAGAACACAGTGGGTCCATACCAGTCAGGAAAAGCCGGTGGGATCTCCGCAAAACATCGTCCCGGCAAACTAGAAGCAACCAGGAGAACTCGGCAACAGTCAGAATGCAAAAGTTCCTCAAAGATCCACGTGGTCAAGCACAGTATCTGGGCCGTCCAGCACGAAGCAAAGAAAACAGGATGTAGAAAGCACTGCAGCATCGGCACCGGGTCCGCTAGATCCCATAGAATCGAGCACCCAGCCGGAGATCCCAGCACAGCCGCCGGCGAAGTTTCAGGCAGTACAATTCGGGGAGACGACACTTCGTCACAAAATGGCGGAGCCACCATGGCAGCTATCCGCAACTCCAAGGCTCGACATTTCAAGGACAGGTCGATCCGCAGAGCAGACAGGGCAAACCAGATAACACTCCGAGTAGGGGCCGCCCAAACCAAACGAGGGCCGGAGAAAGCAAATGCGGCAACCTCCCTGTCTCCAGGAGAAAGACACCCCGAGGGGCCATCCGCCATCTTAAGTGCAGCACCCTCCGCCATCGCCGCAGGTTCTTCCAAGTCCATCAGGAGCACCGGCGGCCCCAGGGCTCACCGCCAAACCGCGGCGGATGGCGCTCGGCGGAGAAAGGAGAGTCACCAGAAGAACGGGCGTGCTCCCCACAGCACTCGGGGGGGAGCCCAGCACCGGATACCGGGCGGGACTAACAACAGGAGTGGGTTTCACACTTGAGGGGTGCCGGACAGCGCGGCTTCTCTTCTTCGGGCCGGTAGGCGAACGGACATGCGGGGTGGCCCACCAGCGGGGGCGGGTCTGCCCCGGGGGTCCCGGCCCGCGGCTCTCAGGCTCCCACCATCGGGTCTCTCCACCGGTTCCGGACCGCCGGCACTCCGAACATCTCCGGGCAGACACAGCACTCGAGGCCCCGGCGTCAGGGCCGGGAAGGCCAACAAAGCGACCAGGGCAGAACGCCGGAACCACTGCACGCCAGAGCCCCGGAAAAGGATGGTAAGTGACGGCTCTTCCTCAGTGACCAAATTCGTAACACCCCGAACAGGATGAAATACAGGATAAGTGGCGGGGAGGAAGAGATCACGGAGCGAGGCGGTTATGCGACCGTTCCGATCGCCATCTTGGCTCCTCCCCCCTTTTGCTGCAAGTGTTGTGTCTTTGTTGCACAGCATAGATCCAGATGCGTACTCGTACGTAGATGATATTTATCTGACAGACGACAAACTGGTACCGCATTTTGTCAGAGTCGACCGAATTAGTCTGTTGGTTGCAGACTATGGATACAAATAAAATGTTGCTAAATCACACATCGCTTGTTTTGCGGTGCACTTTTTGTGCTACAAGCTCAATAATGAAGGTAGGGGGTTAGCCCCCCCACGTTCTGGAGAATGTGCACAATTGCAACCTTCGTCTACGCTGAAGAAGCTTCAGTCTTTGCTTGGATTTTTTAATTTCGGGAGGCCATACATCCCCGATAATGCCCAGCATATCAAGCCGCTCTATGCGTTGATATAACCTACATATTCTTCTGCCTGCTGGCTTCCGGAACATCCCTCTATTCTACAATCTTTGCTCTCAGATCTGCTAGCGACTAGCTACTTGTGGACGCGTGATTATTCCACGAACCTGGTCATAGGTATTGTTCGTCTGACAGTGGGTCTCACTTACTTGACGTTCAACGAAGGCGACACTGTACCTATTGCATACAAATTACATTTGTACACAGTAGTGGAAATGCGATTTTCCAATGTTGAAAAGATTTTGACTGCGGTCCAAATGGCGATTCTGAAAGAACGCTCGCTAGCGCAAGGAAATTGCATTCTTATGGTTTCATCTATCCCTGCTTTAGAAGCAGTGACTAAGGCAAGTGTACCGAACTCTAAAGCTCTACATCCCCGTTGAATACAATGGGCTACTTCTTTGACATGATGTCACATTTATCTTTGATCCTGCTCTTCAGACACAGGAGTTTTTACATTATGAACAAAATGTTTATCCTCCTCCGCTGTCGTTGCTTCCTTTGGATGAGTACAAATATACCATTAACACTAACGGCTCGGCTCAACCGCCCATTGGGCCCAAACATGCTTATTCAGCAGCTAGCGCTATTGTGGCTGGTTCAATAGTAAAAAGGTGAATTTAAGTCTTCCATTATACATACACAGGCACTGTGGGACTGTATGGCACAATTGGTGGAGCTGGGTGCTGGCTGAGATGGCTCTCCTCCTTCCTTGGCAACCGCTTTCAAGCGGTGCGGCTGGCTAATTTCTCGTCCAAATAGAGGGAACTGACCTGTGGGGTCCCTCAGGGCTCTTCTCTTTCTCCCATCCTTTTTCATTGTATCTGCTCCCTCTAATTCGATCTTTGAGAGAAAAAAGGATTGGACATTCAGCTATGCTGACGACCTCCAATTGGTGTTTGAAATTAATTCGTCAGCATCGTCAGTTACCCACTTTCAATCCACCATGATCTTTATTAGGGACTGGATGAATCGTAACCAACTCAAGCTCAACCCTAACAAAACCAAGCTGATTCTTACAGGTGGCTCCTCCAACCCATGGCATTCTAACTTCTGGCCAACATCTCTAGGTAACCCTCCGGAGCCTGCAGACTCTGCCAAAAGCTTAGGCATCATGATCTCTAACGACCTGTCAATGAATGCCCAAATAAGCTCAGTAGTTTCTGCTAGTTTCTTCCAATTACAGAAAATAAGGAAGATCAGCAGATTTCTTTCTAGGGAAGCTCTGTTCTTGGTTATCTTAGCCTAGGTGATCTCCCGATTGGATTATGCCAACTCCCTATACTGTGACATTCTGGCTTATCAACTCAGACAGCTTCGGCTGGTTCAAAACCAAGCTGCCAGATTCATCTTTCACCAACCCAAATGGCAGCATGTGACTCCCAAAATGAAAAATTTACACTGGCTTCCCGTGGCCAAAAGGTGTGCTTTCAAGCTGGGATGCACCATTTTTAAAGCTCTTCACGGCAGTAGTCCTGCTTTCATTTCGTCTAGAATTCAAAGATATATTCCCTCCCAGGCTTTGCGTTCCTCTCACCAAAACCGGTTGACCATGCCCTCTTTTATAAGTAAAAAGCTAGGAGGCCTTCGATTTGCTGTCATAGGCCCACAGTTCTGGAACTCTCTCCCTGGGGAGATTAGACTGATTCCATCTTACGTACTGTTCAGAAAAATGCTCAAGACCTACCTGTTTGCTCAATCATACAACAATTAATTTCAGCTTCCCGTAATCTTCTTTCTGCTTTATCAGCGCCATGAAACCGATTGGTGAACGTGTGCTTTACAAAAGTTTCTAAAATAACATAACATACTTATAAAGCCTTCATTCGAGAGAGGCTGCTTAGTTATGCGGCATACAATAGGAAGGAAGACAAAAAGTGGGAGAATTGAAAATAGAGGGGCTTCGAAATGATTTGTCCTCCGGGATGGACTCACGGGCACCAGTTACCGTTAACAATGAGATCAAAGATACAAAATAGGAACTAGCAGACTATTTAGACAAGCATTTGCATTGCAATAGGTCTTGCATTAGCAAAGTTTTAAGTTGTTGGTATTGTAAATGGCATTGTTTTTTTATCTATATTTTTTTAAAAGCGTCTGTGGTGCATTATTTATTCTAGTTTTATGTAGCACTATGTCCCAACGTTTTAGACGTCGCAGCGCTAAAAGTAACAGCTGTTACAGAAAACGGCACGTTGCTTTAGTAATTGGGTTTTAATGAACGTACAGGAGAAGCTGGAAGGAGTGGTGCTGGTGACTGCGTCCTCTGCTTGAAGTGCTTGTGTGTTTAGCTGCTGGCCTCTAGGAGCTACACTCCTGATTTTGTCTTTTTCCGGCCCTCCTAAAGACCTAATTTGAGGAATGAATTTCAAAGAGGACTCACCCGTTTTTTTTTTTAAATTATTTTTATTAAAGAGGAATAGAAGAACCAAAAGAAATAATCGCATCAGGTGAATAACAATTGACATCATTGTGAGATTTAGTGTGTCTTACGCACAGAATCATAAATTATCGTATGCATACAATGTGGGATCACGGGGATACCTGTGCTTCTGCTTCTCTTCGCTGCATCGGGGGGGGGGGTGCACAATTCGCCTCGATAACTATTCCAAGCCCCCCAGATCTTTCCCCACTTCTCTGGACAACCCCTGGCCACATACACTGCCCTTTCCCTGAACATACACCAATCTAAATCCTCGGCCCACTTAGTAATCCGGGGCGGCCGGCTAGCTCCCCACAACTGAGCAATATTTCGCTTTGCCACCATATTCGCCAACGTCACCCACTGTTTCAGATACCAATTCAAATCCGCGGGTTCCCATATGTTAAGTATACATCTCCGGGCCTCCGGCTGCATCCCCTCCCCCGGTACTTCATTAATCCCATCGTGTATCTTAACCCAGAAGGTTTGTGTCTCCTCACAGTGCCATAGGATATGCATGAAAGTGCCAAGTTCTCCACAACCTCGCCTGCATTCACCGCTCGCCCCATATGCACCAGTCTGGGCCCTGTGATATAAGACCTATGTAAGATCTTAAGCTGCACCAATCGGAGCCTCATCTGAACAGCAACCACTTTAGGGGAGGAGACTGCCTCTACCCAGTTCTCGTCATCTAATTCCAGTCCATCTGCCTCCCACGCTATTCTAAGACTTCCCAACGGGTCAGCCATATTATTCAACAGCTTTCTATATATCAAGGAGATAAGTCTTTTCCGGGATGTGACCATCAGGCACTCGGTCCTCGAGAGGAGAAGCCTCCGGAAGCTCCATGTCTCTGGGTATGTGAGCAAAAAGAGCGTGTCTAAACTGTCGGTATCGAAAGTGTTCGTTATCATTTAAACTGTATTGTTGTTTTAAAGTTTCAAATGTCTGCACACTGCCCTTCCCCCACACATCCTTAATCTGGCTGATTCCAATGAGGTCCCACTTATCAAACCCTGTGGACCTCCACAAGCTCCCAAGCCTCTCTGAGCAGAACAGGGGGGTGGCCAACGTCAATCTTCCCTCCCATCCCAGACTTCTGGTAGGTGCGTGCCAAACTTGCACAGCGTGTGCCGTCGGTCCCGCCAGCGTGAACCTCCCGGTCTGGGATACAAGGCTTTAAGAATATCTCCACCCGGTGCCTGTCCACGATCCATAGCATAGCCTGGGTCTCCGGGGGGCCCGTAAACCATGTGATTCACAGCCGCAAGGTGTGAGGCCCAATAATATTTCCTCAAATCCGGGAGACCAATGCCCCCGTCGTACCACAGGAGGGTTAACTTAAAAAAATCTATGCGGGGTCTGCCGTCCCAAAGGAGCTGCTGTTGTAGTGTCTCAATCTCCTTAAAATAGGATAGCAGCACCGGGTCCATTGTATTCTGGAGTATGTATAGGAACCGAGGCAAAGCCATCATCTTAAATAACACTGCCCTCCCAAGCAATGATAAGGGGAGAGCTTTCCAGCGTTCCACATCCTTCTTAAACCAATTCAAGGGGGGGCTTTAGATTATTAGCATATCTCGTTTTCGGGTCCAAGGTTATATATATATACCTAAATACTTAAATCCCACCAGTTCAATCTTTATAGGGCATGACTGCGGAATCACAGGCGGCGCCCCCGATAAAACGAACAATACCTACTTTGACCAGTTTATAGCAAACCCGGAGTATCTGCCAAATATGGCCAGGACATCCACAAAATTACTCAAGGATGTCCTGGGGTTAGTAAGATATAGCAAAATATCATCCGCGTAGAGCGAAATTTTATCCTCCCACTCTGGCGTCCATCGCAGGCCACGTATCGACCGGTCCCACCTGACCCATGCCGCCAGAGGCTCCAAGGCCAGTGCGAAGAGAAGTGGGGACAGCGGGCATTCCTGTCTAGTACCCCTGCAGAGGGAGAAATCGACTGATTTACAATTATTTACGATCACTCTGGCCAAGGGAGCGGCATATAGCAGTCAAACCCACCCAATGAACTCCGGGCCAAAGGCCAATTTGGCCAAAACCGCAAACAAATAGGCCCATTCAACCCTATCAAATGCCATAGTGGCATCCAAGGACACCAAAACTGCCGGCTCCAGTATTTTGGGGGAGCCACCCAGGATCCCATGGAGTCTCCGCAAATTCTGACCCGTGTTACGACGTGGCATGAAGCCGGATTGGTCGGGGTGTATCAGGGTTGTAATGACCTTGACCAATCTGGTGGCGTGCAATTTCGCCAAAATCTTGGGCTCGGCATTTAGAAGCGAGATGGGTCTACACGAGGACGGAGATGTCTTAGTCTTGCCTGTCTTGTGAATGACAACGATATTTGCCACCCGCTGGTCATGCGGAAGCTGACCCAGTTCCTTACTTTCCAGAAACATGGCCTGAATATGCGGGGCGATTTTATGGGCATTTAATTTATATATTTCTATTGGTATCCCATTGGGACCCGTCGCCTTCCCAGATTCCTCTAATAGCCTGCGCGACTTCATTATCCGTGAAAGAGGAGTCTAGATATCTCATATTGTCCTCAGAAAGACTTGGTAAGTAAATATCTTTGATCATTACGCCATTTTCAACCTCCGTAAAACTGCCAGCTGGGGCATATACTTCTCCGAAGTATTCCGAAAATGCATCTGCCACTGCCTGCGGATCTGTGATTCTGTCGGATCCTGACCCCTCCAGCTCTGGCACCAACGTAGAGGCCCACTCCCCACGCTCCAACCAAGCAATCAGCTTACCGGCCTTGTCCCCATGTTCATAAATACGGCTTTGTATGGCATGGTTGTGAAAAATTGCTTTTTCCCTGGAGAGGCCCCTATAGTCCTCCTGTTTTAGCTTCAGCAGGTGAAGGTCCCCCTGAGCAGCAGACTCGGCAACCTGTTCCTCTAACCTTATCACTTCCGCCTCCACCCTGGTCACCTCTGCTTGATGCGTCTTCTTCTTGCCTGCTACCAAGGAGAGAACCTCACCCCTCAGCACCACTTTATAGGCCTCCCACAGTGACTGCGTAGAGTCAACAGTGCCCACATTTCCATGAAAACAGCGGTCAGAAACCCGGAGTATCCCCTTTTTAATGGCCGGGTCGCTCAGATGCCAAGCATTAATCGGAGCCACCCTGCCAACCGCTGGTTGCCCGAACTCGACCTGCAGCCACATTGGAGAATGGTCTGAAATGCCCCTGCCAAGGTATCATGCTTCTCTGATTGTGCCTGCCATGGCAGCCGATATCAGTATGTAGTCCAACCTGGACATACTATTGTGTGCGGCGGACACATGAGTAAAGTGTCTCTGAGCTGGATTACGTACCCAACAATTATTGACCAACCCCAGTGTTTCAATGAAATCAGGGAGCCACCTCTGCGATGGCGTATGGATTCGTGCCGGATATCTATCTATTCCCCCATCGAGCCCTGCATTGAAATCTCCCCCCAGCACCAGGAGGCCCAGGGGCAGGGTCAGAAAAACGGCACTCAAATCTTTAAAAGTATCAGTCTGAAGGCCTGGTGGTACATATATTGACAAGAAGGTAACTGTCCTACCTCCCAGCCGCCCCGAGACACCCACATATCTATCCCTCTGGTCCAACCAAGTAGCCTGAATTTCCAACGGAAAGGAATTTTTTGTTAGGATACCGGCCCCCCTAGACCCCGATGTGAACCCAGCATGTGCCACAAGTTTATATCCCCCTTTGTGGAGGGCCATGCACCGATTACCGACAAGATGTGTCTCCTGCAGCAATACGACTTCTGGGGAGTGTCTTCTGATTAGCTGGTTTACCATCCCTCTCTTTATCTTGTCACCCAAACCATTAACATTCCAACTCAGCACCCGTATCCCCGACCCCTGACTAGTGTATATGACATTTACCCCACTCCACTCGTATCTAATTGCAATACTGTCACCCGATGCGAAAAACAAAAACACAACAAACCTCCAAACTGTGCATCTTTTAACCAAAAGAGATTTGTCAACCCTGGATCCCCCTCCTCCTTGCACCCCTGCTTATGGTTTACGCCCACCCCCAACTGGCAGTGTGCCTGTCGCACCACACTCAAACTCAACACTCTAACTAAATATAGTAACGGAGAAGAGAATCGATGTGGTACGCCCCCCCATCTCTGCTTCAAACGACAATCTGGGTATCACACTATGGGGAGCGATTCAATTGAGGAAGACAGAGGCCAGAATCAAAAAATCCAAAAACAAAAACAAGTTTACCTCTGACACCATAAATCATACAATGTTTTTTATCTATCGCAGAAGTCCCTTTAATTGACTCTGCGGATTCTTTTTATTTTGTTGAATGTTTCATCAATCAGCTTTATATCGTTTTAGGTTTCCCTTCACCTAGTGCAGTTAGAAAGCATTTGTGTCTTACTCAATTCAATTCAATTCAAAAGACTTTATTCGGTTATATTTCATAAATAACCATAAAAGTACATCAAATCACATCAAATATTACATCGTCATACTAAATATTATAAAGTCAGTAAACACAGTATTTAACATGGGCCAGAATTTGATATAATGAATTTCATATAATCATTGTCTTACGTAAATAAAAAACACTTTTAAGAAATGCCGAGACAGATGCCACGGAGAAAATATCATCTAAAAATGGTATAGCTAAAAAAGCTGGACGGCACTGTCTCATATTCATATATTTTAAAATAGGCATAATCCATCTTTTCCTAGAGATAACATAGAATCTACAAAAAAATAAAATATGGATATCCGATTGTGTGGATACGTTGTCACACGGACAGTTACAAATTTCCTTTGACCAATCGTTTAGAACAGGAAAACTCAACAGTCTAAACAATATCCCAAATCTAAATCTGGTCAGCAAAAACATTTCTTGGTCTTTCATTTGGAGGTTTAAATAAGGCTGAATAGCCCTTGGTTTTATTATCATTTGATGGGCAATTACTGTCTTTTTTAGCAGTTCTGTTTGTTCTCTTTGGTGCTCTAGGAAGTTTAGACTTAGCTGTTTCAGTGCTTTCCTAGTGATATTAAACATCGACATAGGGTCCATATAAAATTCCGGATGGTTGATATTATCACAGAATGCCTTAATATAGCATAGCCATCTTTTCCTATTCCCACCATCTAATTTCAGTGCGTCCTTCAGAATTAGGCGACATTTTTCTGTAGTCCATACCCGATGCCATAACAGGATCGGTTGCACCTTAATTAAAGCTTCCACGTAAGTGATACCCAATTCGGTGTGGCAATTAGAACTGGACGTACTCTCTGGGACAGCTAAAAGATATCGCAAGAAACCATTTTCAGTGACTTGTAGCCTACTGACATTTGAATCGCCCCAGATTCCTGCCCCATATAATGCCACCGTAACACAACTAGCTTTATATATATATGTAAAAGCTCTTTAACTGGCTTTTTTCCCATCTTTTTGCTGAACGACTTAAGGGCCATTATAGATTTAGAAAATAATAAATCCCTAGCTTTGATCGCACAGCTCCACTTACCAGTGCGATCAAACAAAATCCCCAAATATGGGAATGTTGGGGTATGGTCTAAAGGAATCGATCCTATGTACATAGTTTTTTTCCTTTGTTTCGCGTTACCGCCACAATTCATAAAGAAAGTTTTGGTGCAATTTACCTGTAGGTCTAATTTAGTCATAAAGGAGCTAAAAGAGGTAATCAGGGTCTGCATGGCTATAGGGGTTCTTACCATGAGGACAGTGTCATCTGCATAAATAAGAGCAGGCATACGACGGGCTGAGACTATTGGCATATCAGTGCAGTCCTGTAATAGAGTTTCCTCCAAGTTGTTTATATAAATAGAAAATAAAAACGGTGCGAGGACGCACCCTTGCCTCACGCCCCTCGCTACACTGAACTCTCTAGTGCACTCCCCATTTTTACCGTATCTAACCATTGCACTAGCCCCGTTATACAATTCTTTCAGGAATTTAATGATATTTTCCTCCACTCCCAGCCGGGTTAAGATTATCCATAGTTTACTATGATTAACATAATCGAAAGCTGATGTCAAATCTAGAAATGTTAAAAACAATCTTCCTCCCTTAGCCTTGGTATATTTCTCAATTAATATTGATAAATTAAGTGCTTGTTCAGTGGTACCAACTCCTTCGCGGAAACCGTATTGGAGGTCGCTAATAATATTATGTTCATCTGCCCAGGAGTGCAATCTGTCTAATATGACTCTGCCAATGATTTTAATGGTAGAGTCGAGCAGGGATATGGGCTGATAGCTCACACAGCTTGCTATGTCTCCCTTTTTGAAAATAGGAATAATGATAGACTTATACCAAATACCAATCAATCCTATTGTGCAAGCAGCATTAAAAGTTCTAGTAAGTAATGGTGCCCAGAGGGATACATTTTTTAAACAAAATGTCCACTGGGACACCATCGGGGCCCGGTGCCTTTCCCCCTAGGCTAGAGTTGATACCCTTAACTACCTCATCCAAGGTAAAGTTGAGTTGCAACCTTTCAGTGCCCTTCCCCTTAAACGTGGGTTCTCTCAGTGTATCAGTAATAATTGATACCGAACTATAAAGTGTTTCGAAATGCTTGACCCACTCATCCTCAGTAACAGCTATCTCAATTCGAGCCTTAGTACTGTCTTTAAAAAAAGGGGCATTCACTGCTTTCCAAAAGGCCGTCATGTCCTTTAATTCAGAGGCCTCCATTAAAGCTATCCATGCATCCCTCCTCATCAGATCTCTTTGAACTTTAAGCGCTGTTTTATATTCTTTGCATAGGGCCCTTATCAGGGTCTGGTTTCTGTCTTGCCTATGCAGAGCCAATTTTAATTGCTTGTGGGCCTTACTGCATGCTGAATTAAACCAGCTTCTTGGTTTCCTTTCGGTTCTGTTTTCCTTGGCATTTACCCACAGGCCCCTCTTTATACAAGCAGTTATTTCTCTGAAATTACTTATAATGTCTGCATCATCAGATGCCAGATCCAAACAAACAGAAAAACTCGTGTTACACGCATTAATTAAATTGCTAAGGAACTCCTCGGGGACCACCGTAGTGCATTTTAAGGCGTATCCATTCTGCCTTGCAATTTCTACGTTCTCAGAAGAAACCTCAGCTCTTTTATGCACAGTCAATTGTGGGTCAGATAATTCTATCCTGATGGGAAAATGATCACTTAGGGGAGATTTAAAAACATAATAACTTACTATGCAATCCCTATAACACGAGGAAATAAGGACAAAGTCAATTGTAGAAGATAAACCTCTACCGTTGAAGGTAGGAGCGAAGGATATCTCAGTGCTACATAGCTCGTTCGAAAACCCTAAATCGTTATTAAACATGATCTCATTTAAAGCAGTCCCCGTTATTGAGTGCTCAAAATGTGATAAGGCGGTATCCCTATCCACCATTAACCCACAATTTCCTGTTCCTGCTCTATCACATAGGGCACAATTAAAATCGCCGCCCCATATGACAATGAACTGTTTATGGGAACTGTTATTTATGCTATAAAGTTTTGAATTCAGGGTTTTGAGCATCGATGGTATATCTGATACAGGGATATTATTATAGAAATTTACTAACAATATACAAACAGTGGTATTGATATGTAGCCCGACAATATGATAAAAACAGTTGTGAAAATACAACTCAATTTTTTTACATAAAAAACAATTAGAAATGTACATACATAATCCCCCCTTTGCTCGGCCATGTACAGATCCTATGGCTGGGATGAATACAGTTTTAAAACCACTCATATGATATTCTTTCTTAGCCCATGTTTCTTGCAAACATATAACATCACAGTTGTTAATTAATTTTTGCCAGTTTGGGTTATCTAATTTGGCCTTAAGGCCAGCTATGTTCCAAAATATAATGGACCATTTTTCTCCAGGCCCTCCATTTAAACCTGAGTTATAACACACCGCACTTTCTTTAGGGAATTCAGCGGGCCCCCCCGCATTTCCCTTCCTCACGGTGGTTACATTGAGCTTTTCAGAAGATCCAGGATCAATAGAGGACCTGCTAGATTCTACTCTCCCATGGTCAAAATTATTACTAATATGGCCTCCACTTGGAGTTTCTTCCATTATCAATACACCATCCAGATTTTCAAGATGGAGCATCCCTGGTACAAGATTATCATTTTCTACTAAATCGTTACAATTAGACAAGTACTCACAGGTGAGTCCCTCATAAGGAGTAGATGGGGTAAGTCATTCATTTGCATCTAAGCCAAAGAGGGGTTCAAATAAATTATGTAGTGGGATGTTCCAGTACTCATTTGGGTTTATGGGGTGATAGTTATTGCCAAGCGGAAAGGAGTACCTATTTGGGCGTTGAGGTGGTAGGAAAGGGATGTAATTGTTATTATATTGTCTATGGGTGATAGAGTGTGGGATTTGGTATGAAAAATGAGGAGCATCAAGATTACATAAGGTTGGAGGGTTTTTTGGAGGCATCATCAGAGCTTCAGGATAAAAATAGCTCAAGTTACGCGATGATACACCACCCTCACTTCTCACTGAGAACCAATCTCTGATGTACGTGACTACCCTATGATCCCTAAAATTTACTATCACCCTTCAATGTCTTTGGGCCGTATGCCCACCCAATTACACCGTCTCACCAATACTATATCTCCATTTAGATGTAATGGGAGAGGTCTATTGTTACGCAACCAGTGTATAACTTTATTTTTAAGACTTGTATTAGATTCTATGTTTCCTGCTGGCACGGCCGGAACTCCTGTTAAAGTAATGACATAGTTAGACAATTCTGGGGGTAAGTCTACTGTATTTCTAAAATTAGTTTTTACTCTAGTCGTTTGACTTGTCTTCGTTGAACGATCGTTTCTAATAGGAACGACTTTCGGGGCACCTAATTTAACCTTCTCAATGCGTTTGTCTGTCATGACTGCCAATTTGGTAGAATTTGTGCCTGCAAGCGTGTTATTGGGTATGGAAGTATCCATTTGTTGCCTGCATGGTTCCTGTATAGAATGTTTAGTTTTATGGCAGGCTTCACTTAGAATGGCTAGTTTAGGGTCTTCAGTTTGATTGAATGCTGCCAAAATACGATCCATTTCCCCCCCCAGCCCTTTAACTCTCTCTGTGAGTGGGAGAATAAGGGATTTTAGAAGGCATTCAATAGCCTCCATTAGCCCTTTAGTTGGCAAGGCTTCAGAAAGAGAAGTTAGAACAGTTGGAGGCCCTGATGATACATCCTTCCCTATTACCCTAGGTGACTTGTAAATTGGGTCCATAGGGGGTGATGATGTACATGAGGTTTTATCCCCTTTTCTGGCCCCATTTTTCCTCCTTCTTTTCTTTGGTGGAGAACGGTATACTCCTGTATACTTCTTAGTTTGTAATTTGTCCTTGGTTGCACTAACCGCTATAGGCGGTTGTGTTTCCAAGGATACAATAGCCTCTACTGTAAGATTAGAAACAGGGGAAGATGCGTTTCTGTTGGACTGAGAGACTGTATCCACCAATATAGGAGAGTTTAGGTCTATTAGGCAATTAGATATAACAGGGGGCTCGTTAGTAATAGAATCATTAGTGTTTTCCGTGGCATGTGACAATGGTGGACTGTCTTGAAATATTAACGGGATATTTTCTGTACTAAACAGCGCTGCATCTGCATCAACAGGCGTGATATTATGTGATTGTGTAGTCAGTGCAGCCTTCTGTGGCGAGATTATAGGCTTATTTTTTAAGAGTCAATAGAGAAATGGCGCCCCGCCCGTTTCTCTGCCAATGTGATCTCCTTGTCTATTTCTCTAGTGGCCCTAGCAAAGTATTTATCTAATGGCCCAAGTATAGACACCCCTACAGTGGACGGTAAAGAGCTCGGAACACCTGTAGACATCCTGGGTCTATGATACAAATAAAAATATAATTAATTAATTTAATATGAACCAATCTTGTACAAGTATGAGGTAAACCCAGTAACTAAGTTGTTAGTCGAACACAATATAAAATACGTGTGAAGCAAAGCTTACTGTCATGTGTTCCCAACTGGGATATAAAGTCCGGATCTGTAAGTCAGAGGGGGGGCCCAGCCCAGCCTCCTGCGGCCCCTGACGGCCACAGATGGCCCCGCCCTTGTCCCGGGCTTCTCCCGGGACGCTCCCGCGCAGCGGTGGTTAATGCTGATGATAAAGGACCGTGGTGCGCTGGGGGCGGGGCAAGCAGGGAGAGCGGGCCAGGTGTTAGCAATTGGCCAGGCAGGGACTCCTGGGATATGGAGTCCCTGCAGTTCTGCAAGGAAGCCCCAAGACTCCCCAGCCACCACACAAAGAACAAGTCCCCCGCTGGCTTCCTCGGCGATGCGGGACCCGCGAAGCGGGTCCGGCGAGGAGTAGGGTAGTGGCACTGCAACAGAGGACAAACAGCCCAGCACAGAGGTCCAAAGGAGAGGTCCACACAAGGCAGGTCAGTGCGCTTTCAATCCCGTGATAGCGAGGGTCAGAGCAGTTTTCAGCAACCTGAGCTCTGGGGGCGGGGCAAGCAGGGAGAGCGGGCCAGGTGTTAGCAATTGGCCAGGCAGGGACTCCTGGGATATGGAGTCCCTGCAGTTCTGCTCGCAGCCCTGTAAGGACGCCCCAAGACTCCCCAGCCACCACACAAAGAACAAGTCCCCCGCTGGCTTCCTCGGCGATGCGGGACCCGTGAAGCGGGTCCGGCGAGGAGTACAGTAGTTGCACTGCAACAGAGGACAAACACCCCATCACAGAGGTCCAAAGGAGAGGTCCACACAAGGCAGGTCAGTGCGCTTTCAATCCCGTGATAGCGAGGGTCAGAGCAGTTTTCAGCAACCTGGGCGCTGGGGGCGGGGCAAGCAGGGAGAGTGGGCCAGGTGTTAGCAATTGGCCAGGCACGGACTCCTGGGATATGGAGTCCTTGCAGTTCTGCTTGCAGCCCTCTAAGGAAGCCCCAAGACTCCCCAGCCACCACACAAAGAACAAGTCCCCCGCTGGCTTCCTCGGCGATCCGGGACCCGCGAAGCGGGTCCGGTGAGGAGCAGGGTAGTGGCACTGCAACAGAGGACAAACAGCCCAGCACAGAGGTCCAAAGGAGAGGTCCACACAAGGCAGGTCAGTGCGCTTTCAATCCCGTGATAGCGAGGGTCAGAACAGTTTTCAGCAACCTGGGCGCTGGGGGCGGGGCAAGCAGGGAGAGCGGGCCAGGTGTTAGCAATTGGCCAGGCAGGGACTCCTGGGATATGGAGTCCCTGCAGTTCTGCTCGCAGCCCTGTAAGGAAGCCCCAAGACTCCCCAGCCACCACACAAAGAACAATTCCCCCGCTGGCTTCCTCGGCGATGCGGGTCCGGCGAGGAGTAGGGTAGTGGCACTGCAACAGAGGACAAACAGCCCAGCACAGAGGTCCAAAGGAGAGGTCCACACAAGGCAGGTCAGTGCGCTTTCAATCCCGTGATAGCGAGGGTCAGAGCAGTTTTCAGCAACCTGGGTGCTGGGGGCGGGGCAAGCAGGGAAAGCGGGCCAGGTGTTAGCAATTGGCCAGGCAGGGACTCCTGGGATATGGAGTCCCTGCAGTTCTGCTCGCAGCCCTGTAAGGAAGCCCCAAGACTCCCCAGCCACCACACAAAGAACAAGTCCCCCGCTGGCTTCCTCGGCGATGCGGGACCCGCGAAGCAGGTCCGGCGAGGAGTAGGGTAGTGGCACTGCAACAGAGGACAAACAGCCCAGCACAGAGGTCCAAAGGAGAGGTCCACACAAGGCAGGTCAGTGCGCTTTCAATCCAATCAAACATGTGGGGAGTTAACCCCGAAACCCAACCGGAGTCAGAGAAAACAGGCGACCGGGAAGAATTGGTTTCCGGAACCTGAGAATAATAACAAGCAGATCCAGTACCGTCACCATTCCTGACAATATTAGAAAGTGATCTCTAACCCACGGTGGCCTTCCATACCACCCCAAGGCAGTGACTTTCTCCTGTCATGGAACAGCAACTACAGATATAGATGTTATGATGTCCTACAAGATTCACACCCAGCCCTGAAGAAGACCTTAATCTTATTAATGGTCCCATCTTTCTAAGGTCGAAACGCGTCGGCACTATTTAGGGGCCCAGAGCACAAGAAACTTTATAAGGAACGCTGTTTGAATTCGGCAAGTAGAGCCCAATGCTTTGGACTCACAAAGACAATATTGCAAAACAGCCTCGGGCTCCCATCAGGACCTTAATCACATATCGATGCACAGAACAGAATAGGACCTAGTTCTGGCACAGTTAAAGCAGGACATTTCTTTAAAATTAGAAGCTATGTTAGCGGGAAAGATTGTATTTACAAGTGAAATGTGGTTTTTGTATTAATGTAAGTTTTTGATATATGTATAGTATGTATTGGTTATTAATTATGAAACAATCTGTGGTTATGTAAAAACGTATGATGTGAGACATGTTTGTGTAAGACACAAATGCTTTCTAACTGCACTAGGTGAAGGGAAACCTAAAACGATATAAAGCTGATTGATGAAACATTCAACAAAATAAAAACAATCCGCAGAGTCAATTAAAGGGACTTCTGCGATAGATGAAAAACATTGTATGATTTATGGTGTCAGAGGTAAACTTGTTTTTGTTTCAAACGACAATCTGGCATTCCGGAGTCCCCCCCGCCCCGCGTCTACATCCCAACACTACAGCGAGGACAGCCCCCTAATTGACGACTCACCCGTTTTTAGCTTTTATATGTGCCGAGTGGCAGCACGGAAAAGGGTTTTGCTTTCTAAGGCTTATGTTTAATGGAATTATTTCTGCACGCCATAAAATGTCAAAGCACACATGATGCGCAGACCTCTTTCTGTAGACCCAAAGTACCACTAAAAATATTATTCCTTACCCCCATCACCGCCACACAGCACCCGAACCAGAATTGGTACATGTGCTCGGCGGTGGTAACTGTCTCTGAAGTATTAACGCGGTTTACTAGAATAATAGCCCGATGCCGAGATGTGTAACTCGCAGGGCACGGGTTCGGTCCTGTAGATGAATAAGCTATTTTTAAGCGGCACTGCGAAAGAAACAAGTTCACGAGCTACTCGTTGGAGATGCCTCTTCCACATCAACTAAGAACACAATATGATTCTTCTAGAAATTAAGAGATGTGAACACGGAAATAACCCTGAATGGATTAAATGCGGTCTGAAAGGGAGGCTGGGAGGAAGGGGTTCAAGTGTAGGGTATGTGTGAAGCTGAAGACTGCGCTGGGTTAAGGGTGAGCAGCCGGCTGGTGAATGTCACGAGACCTGGGTTTTCTTGTCTGCTGTCACATTCTAGGGGTCCCCGTCCCTAATTCCTTCCCAGCTCTTGCTATCTGCTGCAGAGTCAATCAATCAATCAATCAATCATATCATTTGTAAAGCGCACTACTCACCCGTGAGGGTCTCAAGGCGCTGGGGTGGGGAATGCTGCTACTGCTCGAAAAGCCAGGTCTTGAGGAGTTTTCTGAAGGTCAGCAGGTCTTGGGTCTGCCGTAGGTGGATGGGGAGGGTGTTCCAGGTCTTTGTGGCGAGGTGGGAGAACGATCTGCCGCCTGAGGTCGCTCTTCGGAAGCAGGGGACTGTAGCGAGGGCGAGGGCGGTGGAGCGGAGCTGGCGGGTGGGGGTGTAGAAGCTGAGTCGTCTGTTGAGGTACGTTGGTCCGGTGTTGTGGAGTGCCTTGTGTGCGTGGGTGAGGAGCTTGAAGGTTATCCTCTTGTTGACCGGGAGCCAGTGCAGGTCTCTCAAGTGGGGTGTGATGTGGCTGCGGCGAGGGATGTCGAGGATCAGGCGTGCAGAGGCGTTCTGGATGCGTTGGAGCCGCCTCATGAGTTTGGCAGAGGCTCCTGCATAGAGAGCGTTTCCATAGTCAAACCTACTGCTGACAAGGGCCTGGGTGACTGTTCTTCTCGTTTCAGTGGGGATCCACTTGTAGATCCTACGGAGCATGCGTAGGGTGTTGAAGCAGGAGGAGGAGACGGCGTTGACCTGTTTAGTAATGGAGAGGGTGGAGTCCAGGATGACCCCTAGGTTGCGTGCGTGGTCGGTGGGTGTTGGAGCGGTTCCCAGTGCGGTCGGCCACCAGGAGTCGTCCCGGGCCGAAGGGTTGGATCCGAGGATGAGGACCTCCGTCTTGTCCGAGTTCAGCTTCAGTCGGATGTTCCTCATCCATTCAGCAACGGCCTTCAATCCTTCGTGAAGGCTGGTTTGGGCGGTGTGGGGGACCTTGGTGAGGGAGAGTATCAGCTGGGTGTCATCGGCGTAGGAGAGGATGTTGAGGTTGTGCCGATGGGCGACGTGGGCGAGCGGTACCATGTAGATGTTAAACAGAGTTGAGCTGAGGGATGAGCCCTGGGGTATGCCGCAGATGATCTCGTTGGCTTCGGAGCGGAAGGGGGTAAGGCGGACGCTCTGTGTTCTGCCGGAGAGGAAGGAGGTGGTCCAGTCCAGAGCCTTCTCTTGGATCCCAGCGTTGTGGAGGCGTGTTCGTAATGTGTGGTGACAGACCGTGTCGAAGGCAGCTGACAGGTCCAGGAGGATGAGGGCCGCCATTTCTCCGTTGTCCAGCAGGGACTTGATGTCATCGGTGGCGGCGATGAGGGCAGTCTCGGTGCTGTGGTTGCTACGGAACCCGGACTGGGAAGGGTCCAGGATGTTGTTCTCCTCGAGGTAGCGGGTCAGTTGTTCATTGACGGTCTTCTCGATGACCTTTGCCGGGAACGGGATCAGGGAGATGGGCCGGAAGTTTTTGAGGTCCTTGGGGTCCGCCTTGGGTTTCTTGAGTAAGGCGTTGATCTCGGCGTGCTTCCAGCTCTCCATGAAGGTTGCTGTCTCGAAGGAGGTGTTGATGACTTTCCGGAGATGGGGTGCAATGGATGTGCTGGCTTTGCTGAAGATGTGCTGTGGGCATGGATCTGAGGGAGATCCGGAGTGGATGGTGTTCATGATTTTGATGGTGTCATCGTCGTTGATGTTGGTCCAGTAGAGCAGGCGTTGGTGCGGATGGTGGTCGTGGGGGCGGAGGTCTCAGTGGTTGTCGGTCCGGTTGTGGCGTTGAAACTGTTGTGGATGTCTGTGATCTTGCGGTGGAAGAAGGTGGCCAGCGAGTCGCACAGGTCTTGCGAGGGTGGGACGTCGTTGGTGTTGGAGCTGGAGTTGGAGAGTTCCTTCACGATGTTGAAGAGCTCTTTGCTGTTGTGCACGTTGTTGTCTAAGCGGTCTTTGAAGGATGCCCTTTTGGTGGATCTGATGAGGTGATGGTGTCTGCGGGTGGCATTTTTGTGGGCGGCGTGGCTGTCCGGTGTTCGTTCACGGAGCCAGATCTTCTCCAGCTTTCGGCCGGTTTGCTTGGAGGCCCGGAGGTCTTCAGTGAACCAGCTGGCTTTCTTGTTGGTATGATTGTTGGAGGGTTTCTTGATCGGGGCGAGGGTGTTGGCGCAGTTGTTGATCCACTGTCTGAGGTTGCGGGCGGCGATGTCGGGGTCGGTATGGTGGCTGGTGGGCTCTGGGCGAGGGTGGTGGTTAGCTGGTCTTCGGTGACTTTGCTCCAGCAGCGGTGAGGAATCTGTTGGGTGCGGTAGTGCTTGGTGGGTTTCTTGAAGGTGAAGTGGATGCAGCGGTGGTCGGTCCAGTGAAGTTCGGTGGTATGGTTGAAGGAGACGTGGGGGCTTGCGGAGAAGATGGGGTCAAGCGTGTGACCGGCAGAGTGGGTGGGTGTTGTGACGAGTTGTCTGAGTCCGAGGTTGGCCAGGTTGTCGATCAGGGTGGTGGAGTTGGTGTCGTCATTGTTCTCGAGGTAGAAGTTCAGGTCCCCGAGGAGGATGTAGTCCGTGGAGGCGAGGGCGTGTGTGCTGACGAAGTCGGCGATGGAGTCGCTGAACTGTGGTCGGGGTCCGGGCGATCTGTAGATGAGGGTTCCTCTGAGGGTGGTGTTGGGGTCGGTGTGGATCTGGAAGTGCAGGTGTTCGGCGGTGCTGAGGGTGTCGTCGGTTTTGGTCGAGACTCTGAGAGTGTTCCTGTGGACGATGGCGATTCCTCCTCCCGCTCTGTTGGTGCGGTCCTTGCGGGTGATCTAGTAGCCTTCCAGGACGGCTATGGCTATGTCGGGTGCCGAGGCAGGGTACAGCCAGGTCTCCGTCAGGAAGGCGACGTCTGGGGAGGTTGAGTCGAGTAGGTCCTAGAGTTCAACTGCATGTTTTCGGGCGGAGCGGGTGTTGAGAAGGATGCATCTGAGGTGGTTGGGTTCTTTCCTGGTCGGCAGCATGGTGGGGCGGATGCTTGTGAAGCTGCAGTTCTGGCAGGTGAAAGTTCCGTGGGTGCGCTTCGGAGCTGCCAGGAAGCAGGTGTGTGATCGTCCGGTGTTGAGTGCGTGGAGGGTTCTGGCATTGTAGCTGTGTCGGGCGTCGTGGCGTTCGTGGTGTCCAGGGGTCCTGGCGCTGGGCGGGGTCCAGGCACGGACGGGCACAGACGGGCTTGCCTTAGGTGCGCCAGCGGCTTCCATATGAGGGAATGTAGGAGGGAGGAGCAGCTGGGAGCGGGGCGGCGAATGGGATTGCAGGTGGGCGGGGCCGCAACGGCAGGAAAAACGGGCGGGGGCCGTGGGAGAACTGGGCACAGGAAGGAAAAACAAGTTTAGGCAAGAAAACAAGTACAGGCACAGAGGAATAAAAATAACTCTGAACAAGAAAGCAAGTTAGGCACAGGGGAATAAAAACAAGTTTGGGCAAGAAAGCAAGTACAGGCACAGGGGAATAAAAACAAGTCTGGGCAAGAAAGCGAGTACAGGCACAGGGGAATAAAAACAAGTCTGGGCAAGAAAGCAAGTACAGGCACAGGGGAATAAAAACAAGTCTAGGCAAGACAGAAAGTACAGGCACAGGGGAATAAAAACAAGTCTGAGCAAGAAAGCAAGTTAGGCACAGGGGAAAAATACAAGATTAGGCAAAAACAATGCAGGCAGAGCCGTGCAGCAGCATGGGGAGCGACCTGCCTGCGAGCAGGGTCATAGGTCGCTCCTTTCACCACTGCGCGGCTTCCATATGAGGGGATGTGGGAGGGAGGAGCAGCTGGGAGGCGGGAGCGGGGCGGCGAATGGGGTTGCAGGTGGACGGGGTCGCAGGGATCCAGGGGCGGGGAAAACGGGCGGGGCCGCGGGAGAACTGGGCACAGGAAGGAAAAACAAGTTTAGGCAAGAAAACAAGTACAGGCACAGAGGAATAAAAACAAGTCTGAGCAAGAAAGCAAGTTAGGCACAGGGGAATAAAAACAAGTCTGGGCAATAAAGCAAGTACAGGCACAGGGGAATAAAAACAAGTCTGGGCAAGAAAGCGAGTATGGGCACAGGGGAATATAACAAGTCTGGGCAAGAAAGCAAGTACAGGCACAGGGGAATAAAAACAAGTCTGGGCAAGAAAACAAGTACAGGCACAGGGGAATAAAAACAAGTCTGAGCAAGAAAGCAAGTTAGGCACAGGGGAAAAATACAAGATTAGGCAAAAACAATGCAGGCAGAGCCGTGCAGCAGCGTGGGGAGCAACCTGCCTGCGAGCAGGGTCAAAGGTCGCTCCCATGACCCCTCACATCCCTCCCCGACCCCATGTCAACAGAGGCCGGAGCTCTTTCTCCTTCTTGACAAGGTGTTATCCAGCGACAAGCTGATTCACCTGCTGCGGGCAACCGCACCTCAGTAATGGGGTGTAGTGGTCTTGGCGACTTCTGTAGGTAAGGGCTTTGGGACAATTAGTTGCGTCTCTGTACCGGTAAATGAACCATGCCTTGATGATTTGGTATCCGGCTACTTTCTAGACGAGCCCAGAGGAAGTGCAACTTCAAATAAGCCGGGAGGGGGAAATCACATCGGGAGATTCACAGGAAAGGGAAGTTGGTTATCTCTTAGGGATGGTCATAAACTACTTTTCCATCAGAGGTGGCTCAACGGCCTTACTTACCAGCCATCATTTGAGTATTTGCGCAGGTCGGCGATTCTGCAAGCCTCCATTGCCTTTGCTGCCTGTCGATCACAGCCACGGAAACCCGCCCATTGGCTTTGTCAGGCTCTCACGTAACAAAAGGCCACCCTACAACCCAACCCTCAGCTTGGCGACGTCACTGTTAGGACGCGGAAACAGCCTACCACCAGCTCACCAATGAGAGAACCAACAATCTTGAAGAAAGACTACAAAAATAACAATGAGGCTACTCTTAGGCTATTTTAGTAGAGAGTTTAAAGAATCATCGCGCCACGAGAGCCCCCGGGCTCCCCTACCGCTGCGCCTCCTGTACAGTTAGAGCTGCGCGCGCTCTGTACCCAGCGGGAGCTCGCCTTGCCCTCAGCTGGTGTTGCTGGCACGTGCCCTCTAGTGGCCCGGTGTGGGAGAACAGCTCGCGCGCGGCTGACGTCAGCGGCATGGCCGCCTGGGCTTGGAGGCTGCTGGAGTGCAAGACGGGCACGAGGGCAGCCGAGAGGGAGCCGGAGCCTCAGGAGGACGCGCGAGTGAAACGACGGGACGCAGGGGCGCCTCCCGCTGCCGCCAGCAGCCATGGTGCGGGCGCTAGCTGCGATCCTCGGGACTTACTTGGGCTTGTGGCTGCGGTGCGGTAAGGCGAGACCTACATAGGTAAGGAGAGCTGCGACCCCTGCGGATGTGACAGACCTGGGTGCTAGGGGGCGGTGTGGTGGGGGAGCCCTTCTGAATCAGTGCTGTGCTGTGCTGTGATAGCGGAAAAACACCTAACATGGGCAGAAATATCCGAAATTATTGCTTGGTTGTGACATCATAGGCCAACTAACTGCATGTAACTGAGATCTAAGTTGAATATTGTTGTTTATAATTGGGGCTCTCGATGTAATCCTATTTAATTTTCTAAAATGCCAATCTGTATTTATAAATATGTATTTTGGGTTCTGTGAAAAAAATGAAGTCACAACTAGTATCGCTCATCCTTAGTTATACATATTTGAGCACACTCCCACTTCTTGGATAGGTATAGGCAGCCAAATATAACAGACAGACACAGAACAATTCCGTAATCTGAAAACACGAGCACTGAAGTACAAACAAATGTGCCCTTCTGCACCTATCTACGGTAATATAATTTCTTTTTTAGGATCTGAATTGATATCAGCAAAGAAAACACATTGCTGACTGTGTATACAGCCCTGTAGAAACAGAATACCTTGAAACTTACTTAAGATCTCACATATAATAGCTGTATTGCACTTTGGGGCGCGTTGACGGGCCGTGGAGCCGACGGCGGAGGGGGGAGGGAAAGTGAAAGTAACTGCATGAGGTTTGCAAGGGAGACAGGAGATGAGCACAGCGCGTAACTGTACGTGGTTAACGTGCGCGTCCACATATCCGATCCGGCCTGCAGCCTGCGCGTGCCCATCTCCTGTCCCCCTTGCAAGCCCTTGAAAGCATAGTCGACGACTATAGGTCTCGCTGGCGACAGCGCTTCGCGCTGCGTCGCCAGGTGCGAGACCTAAAAACACAGTGCGGAGAAGGTGGGCGGCCAGAAAGTTGGCACATCATGAGTACGGGAAAGGGTGTGGGAAACTACTGGCTTGGAAGACAAGGGCAGAAAGCTCAAAAAATATGTTTAAGGAGATAGTAAACAAGGAGACTGGGGATCACTGGTTAGAAAAAAAAGATATGGAGCACGCCTTTGTCAATATCTTTCAATTCCTGTACACAAATGACTCCAAGGCTACAGTAAAACAGATTGTTACCTGACTTAGAGAGGATCCTCTCCCCGTACTACAAACAACCCTGAAAGGATGTTTAAAAACAGGAAATAGGCACCGAGAAAGTGACTAGAACTCTAGGAAACTAATAATGGGGAAGGCAGAGGGCTCTGATAGTTTGTTGTAGGAGATATATAGCGTCCTGAGAGAAGAAGTTAACACAGTTTTAAATAGATTATTAAACAAAATATACCTGGAAGGTCGTGCCCAGTCTAGGTCATGGGAGGAGGCAACAATTACAATAATACTAAAATGAGATAAAGATCCTAGAACATGTGAATCCTACAGGCCAATACTATTACTGAATAAGGATTATAAGACCTACATTAAAATTTTGGCAAAAGGGTTGGTGAAAGTAATTGGGGTACTAGTGCACGAAGATCAGAAGGGTTTCATGAAGGGTAGGCTGATATTTGAATTAACTTGCGACTTAGTGAGAGCAATAGATGCCGCTCTGGACTCAAACCTCCCTCTTCCTGTCATTACTTTAGACACAGCCAAGGCTTTCGAAAGGGTGAGTTGGCCCTTCCTATATGAGGTAATTAAACAGCAAGATATGAGGAGTAATATTTTTAGAGCAATTAGAACTATTTACAAAGCTCCAATGGCTAGAATATTGGTTAATGGAAAATTAACTAAGCAATTTCAGATAGGTAGAGGCACTAGACAGGATTGACCTCTGTCTCCCCTACTTTTAAATCTTTATATTGAACTCCGAGAAAGCCGAAATCATGATTGGATGAATAAAGTGACGCTTTACGTGTGCGATCTCCTAATATACACACAAGACTTTAAAAACTCCTTCCCAAAATTTAAAATGGTTTAAACGACTTTGGGGAAGTCTCTGATTATTTAGTTAATCAGCACAAAACTGAGCTGATGTCATGGAATGTCTCATTGGATAATCTCCCGGAGAAGAAGGAGATCAGATACTTGGGGATCCAGGTGGCAAAAGAGTAAATTTTAACAAGCTCTTGCTAGAAACAATTTTTTTTTCACATTTCTGGAAACAAATGTTACATTTCTGGGAATAGCTCCTGTTCTCCATTTTAGGAGGAACTAACATTATAAAGATGATGATTCTCCCAAAGTTCACTATAATTTTTAACGCAATCCCTTTGAGCTTTAGGTCAGATTGGTTCATAAAATTACAGGGGGAACAGTCTGAATTTTTTTGGAACCGTAGAGGGGTAAGAACTGCTTAAAAGAAGTTGAGTAAGTGGAAACAGGAGGATAGGATAGCTTTCCCAGACTTCCAACTATACTGCTAGGCATTTTAGTTGAAAAATATAAGGATTCGGATAACGAGACGCTGAACCCGGCACAAGATTCATCTAGCGCAGCAGAGATCACGTTAACAACAATTTATAATACTATGAATATGCATCGGGCTGAAATAAAAGCTGAAAATTTGCGCACTCAGGCTACTTGTTCTAAGGTTAAGAACGCTGTTCGTCGTGCTATCAAACTTTGTGGCGAGACAGCCGATAGAGTGACCGAAACCTAGGCAAGGATTTCGGCCCTGGAAGATGAGAACATTAATCAGAAACAAGAACTGGATAATGTGCAAGCTTTTAAAGATGATATTACCTATAAGCTGCAGGGCTTGGAGAACCAGGCCCGCTGGAATAACTTGCGCTTCCTTGGAATACCAGAGAAAAAAGAAGGGGGGGATGCCAGGAGATTCATTATTGAGCTACTTAAAGAAGCCTTCCCACAATTGTCAACTTGGGACTGGGCCAAAGAAGTGCAGAGGACACATAGATTCCCATTTTCAATAAGGAAACCGCGTCAGGGGGCCGAGGAATATCCCAGGGCAATATTGGTGTCTTTTAATAACTCTTGGCAAGGGAAGAAATCTTTATGTTAGCAAGGCCTGACAAAAAAGCTATAGCTAATGACTGCGAATTTTTTGTAAGACCAGATTTTTGTCAAGCAACCGTGACCCAGCGCTGGCATCTCCGCCAGCTTATACCAGATTTTCAGAAGAAAGGAGCTACTGTATTTCTACAAAATCCGGCCAAGTTAAAGATAGTCGTGAAAGGGCAAACCAAATTCTTCTCGTCTGAGAGTAGAGCAAAAGAATATTTAGAATCGCTTTGAACCGGATAATTTTGCTCTAGAGAAGCTATTGTCTTATGTTATAAATGCTCTTTTCTTATCCGTTTTTATTTAACAGTGGTTTTTCCTATGGGGGCCTAGTGGCAGGGGGACACGGCATTCCATGTTTATCAGGAACTGGGTGTTCCTGAGCCTCTGATGTTGGGGAGGGGGGTGACACAGGGGGGTGGGGGTTGGGGTTGGTGGGGTTGGGGGGTGGTGGTGGGGGTGTAAGGCAGTGGTAATTGCCAGAGCAAACAGAGTAGAATTGGTCAAAGTATTTCTCTCTATGTTTCTTTTTTGTATATCTTTATTTAGAAGAGGATTTCTGACATCTTTAGAAGCCAGAATCTATAGCAATGGATAGGAAGGTTAAAATATGTACTATGAACATCAATGGTATCAAGGATCTTAAAAAGATTGGGGTGTTGCGTAGATTAATTCAGTCTCTAAACATAGACATCCTGTGCCTGCAGGAGACCCACATCCCATGGGAGAAACGTAAGATTTTGAGGAATTTGGGTCTGGAACTTTTGGTTAGTTCTAAACAAACTGGGGTTAAAAGGGGAATTGCAATCCTTATGAAAAAAACCTTGGAAAATGCTGCAGAACGATATCAGATAAATGGGGCTGATGGGGATGGCTGAACTTAATATTAACTGTAATAGATTCACTTTGTGTTGCTTATACGGTCCCAATCTAGACGACAGTGAGGTGTTCAATACAATCAACATGGAATTGGCTGGCTGGTCTCAGCCGTTAATTTTATGCGGTGATATGAATGTCCATATTGACGCTAATTGCAATATTAGGACATTTGGAAATTATAGAGGACGTAAGATTAAGACCTTTAAAGCCTTAAGGGAGATAGTTTTGAGCAACGGGCTGTATGAAGTGTGGAATAAAAACAAATCGACCGATCCCGGCTTTACCTTTTTCTCAAATCCGCATAAAAAGTTTGTTCGTCTAGATTATTTTTTTACTACTTCTTTTTTTCTTGAGAACGCCGAAATTGAGATTCTGCCACAATTGGTTTCAGATCACAACCCTATAATACTAGAACTGTCATTTCCCCCTAAAATTCACAATACAAACTGCCATTGGTCATTTCAAAGGAGTCTTCTGCTTGATGATAACTATATTCGACATATGATGGAGACCATCAAAGATTTTTTTTCTCGTAACTCTGATACCGCTTCAATTCAAGTAGTTTGGGATACTTTTAAATCCGTTGTAAGAGGGGAAACAATAAGTTATTCTAATTTCCAACGCTTAAGGGCAAAAACAGAGCTAAGAGATAAAATGGAAAAAGTACGAAAAGCTGAACTAAATCTAGTGACGCAGATCATTAATGGTAATGATTTTGACATCCAGCAAGCTCAACGACAGATAATTATTGAACGGGTTATTTCATATTCTTATTTAGCCGATCAGGTAGCGGTACAATATAAACAACATAAGGCAGAGTGCTACGAGTTAAATGAAAAAACTGGGAGAATTTTAGCTAAAAGAATTAGACAAAAAGCCATGCAAAATGAGATAGTTAAAATCACTGATTTAGCTGGAGTGCCCCAAGAACCTAAGGAAGGTATTTTGAATGCTTTTAGTGACTTCTACAAAGCACTATATAATAAACCAGAGATCGAGGCCGATACAGATAGAACCCCATTCGATTATTTTAGGGGAATTGAGAATGTGCCGATGTTCGAGGAGGATGCAATGTTTCTTGGCTCCCCAATTACATGGGAGGAGATTAGCATCTGGGAAAGCCATGGGGCCAGATCAAATCCCCCTTGAATTCTATCGAACTTTTAGGAATATTTTAAAACCCGAGCTACTTAAGATCTTTGATCAGGCATTCCAGGGGCTTCCACCCGCCTCATGGTCTCTAGCTACAATCGTAGTGTTTAAAAAAAAAGGGAAAGGATCCTAGCGAGCTAGGGTCGTATCGGCCTATTTCTCTCATTACGGCGGACAGCAACATTTTTTCTAAAATGTTAGCAAACAGATTATTTAACATAATGCCCATGTTGGTCTCCAAGACTCAACACGGATTTATTAAAAAAAGAGATACTACTGATCATGTTAGGCGTATCATTACCCTATTTGATTGGGCACAGGCTACGGGATCCCCAGTCGGCGCTATTCTGTTGGACGCGGAAAAAGCGTTTGACAGAGTCGACTGGGGGTTCCTATGGTCTGTCCTAACATGGAAAGGGTTCCCCAGTGAGTATATTCTGGCCATCCAGGCGTTATATCATGATCCGAAGGCAGCAATCCGCATAGCGACTGAAACATCTTGTTCGTTTGCGATCACCAGGGGAACAAGACAGGGCTGTCCCTGCTCCCCCCTGCTGTTTGCCCTATACATTGAACCATACTTGAATAAGATTACAAAAGAAATAGGAATTCCCCCGGTGACCATACACCAGATCGATCATAAAGTCCTTGCGTACGCTGATGACGTCGCAGTTGTCACTCCCGATGTAGGCTTATCTATGCCTAAAATTATAGAACTTGCCCAAGAATTCGGTGAGCTGTCAGGCTATAAGCTTAACATTTCTAAAACTCAGATAGTTCATTCCTCCACTGGCAGACCCGACAGAATAGCTCTTGCACCTACTGCTTTGTACCTTGGTGTGATAATCTCTCCAACGGTCGATGACATAGTAGGGCTTAATACAGATCCTCTATTAATGTCTACCAATAGGACTCTGGAACGGCTAAACAATTTGCATTTATCTTTATCTGGTCGTACCAATGTAATTAAAATGATCATACTACCAAAATTCCTTTATTTATTTCGTACCATTCCTCTTCTCTTTTCTTCTTTCTTTTTTAACAAATTGGATCGAAGCATTTCCAGGTTCCTATGGGGTTATCGGAGAGCCAGAAGAGCCCTTAAATGGTGCATTCTGCCAAAACTAAGGGGCGGTCTAGGAGTTCCTAGTTTTCGTCTATACTACTGGGCAGTCATGTTAAAGCAAATGGGTATTCTAATGTTCCCAGATTATAGTTTAGACAATTCCTTGATTCCATCAATTTACGAAATGCTGCTTGGAGCTGAAGCTCGGCAATGGCTGTTCAGGTTAATAGAACCTAGCTATCACAAAAAAACTAAATTTAAAATGATGATTACCGCATCTCAGACCTGGAGGCAAATCAACAGAAGGCTTCATCTTCTGCCAAAATTTAATTACTATACCCCCTTTCTACAGAACCCTATGTTACCCGAGATTTTTAATGACCTTGTTATGCATAGATGGTTTGACTTAAAAATAAAATCATTTGGTCTATTGTTCCATGATGGGCAATTTGCTTCCTATTCTCAACTACAAAACGAATTTGGTCTTGATAGAGCTGATTTTTTTTAAATATTTACAGATCCGCAGTTTCTTAATTACGAAGAACTTAACTATATCAGAATCTATGAGCAAAATAGATTTGTTGGAATGCTGTTGGCAGGGAAATAAGATTGGTATAATATATCAAAAATGTTTGGAGAAGATAGAAGATAATTTAGATATTTACGCAAAAAAATAGCAAATAACTTTTGGCTTAGAAACCGTAGACATAGTTAGATCTCTTGAAGTTTGTAGTAAAGTCATTCTCAATGATTCATTCAAAAGCCAACATTATATGTCTATTTTTGATTTGTATTATACACCATCTAAATTATCAAAATTGAAAGCACAGAAAGGTGTGAACTGTAGCCGCTGTGGTTACAATGCGGCTGATTTGTGTCATATGTTTTTTTATTGCCCGAAATTGACTCTATTTCTAACCCAAGTACAAGGCTTCCTTAGTACCATTTTGGATGTAGCTATTGTTCTAACGCCTGAACTTGTTATACTTGGAATACAAACTGATCAAATTACCAATAGAACAATTGCTGAAGAAGGGTTTATATTCATTGCAATGTCCTCTTATCGTAATTGCATCGTTGGTTGGATGTTGAACCGCCTGTGTTTTATCAATGGCAATCAAAATTGTTGAATATTTTTCAGCTGGAAAATGCTGTATACAAATTTAAAGGTCTGAGAAGGAAGATGTTAGGCCAAAAAATATGGCTACTCATCACAAACTGGTTATGATCATGTTAATTTTTCTAGCTGTACTTCTTGTTTTCCTGATTTTCTCTGTGTTTGTTTAATGACTATGTATTTACTGTAGATATTGCATACTTATTTTCTGTTTTGTTTCTCTGTGCAATTTTTTTCCCACTGCCAATAAAATAAAATAAAATAAATATAAGAATTCTATTAACGAGGGGATTTCAAACCTCATCACCCCTTTACCATGCACTACTGGAAAATCTCCCAGGAGGGTAAGATTTTTTTGTTTACGTTTGGACACCCAAAATATTTCAAGAAAATTAGGCTGAAGACTTTGCAAGCAGCCTGTAAAATGTGGATTGAAGTTAGGCGACTCAAAGGATACCATATTATAGTGATGTAGCCCTGATATGTCACTCATGAGGAACCCTGGTGTGTCTACTGGATGAGCTGGCATGGCTTTTGAGCGAGCCTGGGATAACAAAGTGGGGTCAATTGACAGAGGTGGGTACCCTGAGGTCATGGGAAGTAGTGTCCCATCTCACAAACAATAGGGTTTAATTTTTTTTATTTTTTCCACTAATGTGTTGGGCACAAGAACAGTGTAAAGGAGGGACTAATAGTTCAGAGTGGGAAGATACATTACAAAATACCCCCGCCCAGACAAAAGGAAGTATCCATGTGGTATTGGGTGCTGGTGCAAGGTGGGGACGAACCCCTTACCCTGCCAGAGGATATCTGGGGAGTGGACATGCCATCGCAGGAGGTCTTAGCTTAATTCGGTGTGCATAGAGTGCACTGGTCTCCGAAGAAGTTGTCGAAATTGGGAGAGCAGAAGGTGAGGTGAGGCCCAAAATGTGGATTGGAAAAAGCAGACGATGTACATCTATTTTGGCAGTGTCCGGCAATCCAAGATTTCTGGCAAGAAGTGGGTAAGGTAATTACGAGATAATGAAGTTTGAAATCAATTAAGCCTTGTACTGATATTTTTTGGCACTTTAGAAGGTGAAGGCACTAAAAGAAAACTTGGGTCGAGACAGTCACGATTGCTTTTTATATTAGTATTAGTTGTACGGGGAGAAATATGTTCGAAATGGGTGTCCAACGCTTCTTTGACAGGCTCCGAATGGGTCAAGTCTGCTTAGCGATTTTCTAAACAGGATTGTATAAATGGGTCCAAGAAATAGATCCTGAACTCCTCGCTCACAATGAACCGCCAGTTCCACACACTTTGCCTGCTTAGAAAAACCTTCAGATGGTTCCCCACCGAATCCAAAAAGACGGTCACCCATGCGCTCGTCAGCAGCAGACTCTACGCTGGCATCACCCAGAAACTCCTCAGGAAACTACAGAACGCTCAAAACAACGCAGTTAGACAGGTCCTCAACATCCCCCGCCACAGCCACAGCACAAAACACCTGTCAGAACTCCACTTTCAAGTTCCTCACACACACACCTACAAAGCCCTTCATGACGCAAAACCAGCATATCTGAACCAACGCCTCACATTCCACCAGACACATCACTCTGCCCAACTTGCCCTAGCCACCATCCCATGGATCCGCAAGACCAGGACCAGAGAAAGAGCCTTCTCCTACCTCGCCGCCAAGACCTTGAACACCCTACCCTTCCACCTCAGGCAATCCCTGTCGCAGACCCAATTCAGGAAGGATCTCAAGACCTGGATCTTCGTCTGAACCCCAGCGCCCAGACGGATCAGTATCCCCCTCCAGCGCCTTGATATTTTCACAGGGGAGTACTTGCACTTTAAAAACCTTGATTGATTGATTGATGAAAATATGGAAACGTTTCCGGGAAAAATTCTAACACTAATCTAGAAGTCTAATGATGAAAGACGGAATTCAACATGGAAGGAGAAACAAGTTGGGTAAGGGAACTCCCAAAATTTGTTAAATGAAGGCCTAGCCAGGAGTCAGTGACCCTGAGCTAGAGGAGCAACACCGGAAGGTAACAAAGCACTCCCCTCCTGTTGTCTTTTATGAAGAAAGAATAACAAAAAAAGGACTCTGGTATCCTCCAACTGCGATCGGCTTCTGTAAGAGAAACGGGACATCAAAGGACACCTCGGCACCCAAAGTCCCTGGGCCTGGAGGAGCTCGACCAATGGTGTCCCTGCGACCCAGAGCATCCCAACTTACCTCTGCTGTCGATGGTGTTCTTTGTTTAGCCTTCGGTTCGACACCTGCAGCCTGTTTTCAAAACCAAGTTCCTCCATTTCCTCGCAATGGGCGCCCAACACAGTGTTTGCACCCGCCTGCCCCTGTGCCGCTGGTGGTATATGTTTGGTGCTGCTTTGTGGCCACCCTGTGCTTGCCTAAACCTCAGAAGATTGAACAATGCAGCTGCTTTCCTTACCTGCAAGCAGCGTGTCTTCAAGCATCCCCAGTCCCCACTGGTTAACACTGGGCCCTAACTCCAGATTTAAGCTCTGCACCCAGCCGCTTTATGCCGTTGGTGGTGCAATGTTGGTGCTTACCTGAACCTTGCCGTCTGCAACACTGCAGCCCAAAGGCTGGAACTGTAATTTGTGTACTTACCTGCAAAACCGTATTATTATTTTCCTCCCATTGGTTGATATTCCAAAGACAGAAAATTGCACGGTGTCCACTTTTGAAACTGAGAAGTATTTTTATTTAAAAACGTATTTGCTTCTATGAAAGTTTTGTGGTCTTAGTAAATAAATATACCAGAGTACTATTTTTGTAAATTGGTCTTGGACTCATTAATTAAGTGTATGTATCATTTATTCCCACTGTATGTACAACAAATGCATTAACACAGCTCTCTGATAAGCCTAACTGCTCGCCCACACTACCACAAAATAGAGCATTAGTGCTATCTATTTAGCCTCTGTACAACCACTGGAGATCCACTGGACTCACTATACACCATACCTCTTTTTGGTACAGCATATGGTGAGCCAGCCTCTCACAGTAAGACTAAAACATGGAAAGATTTAAGCCAGGACTGACTTGAATATAATCGAACACCTTTTAATCAGCCATTCGAAATTAGTACTCAAATTCTTCTTTTCAGAACATAGCAAACCTGAAGAAGGAATGACTATGTATGCTTAACGAAGGACTCCATACATACTTTGAGAGATACTCAGATAATTCTGCTAGGAAGACCAACAATATAGTAAAACTCATAAGCGCCATAAAGAGGACCATCAATTCTGCTAACTTTATCTTTTGCTATGTAGATATTGTTGAAATTTTTTACATATGGAAAACATTTTGAAACAATACTGGAGTGACGTACAACACCACTTAGATTTTATTGATTTGCATGCTAGACAGCAAAAATAAAATTGAATAAAACTATATTTTATTAAATGTTTGAAATTATTGCTCCTCCCAACTCTATGCATGTATACGTCCATGTACAAATTGATAAGATAATGTTGCACCACTGGAAGTTAGCAAGAGACCCTCAGCCATGCTTGGATACATAATATATGCCCACAAACTGCTAATATTAACATCTCAGGAGGCAGTATCAGATATGGCACGCTCACATCAAATACTCACATTTGAGACAGACTTCAGTCTTGCACTAGCTCCCAGCAACTTTTATTAGCTGCTCCAGCTCCTCCCAATAATAACTGTCGTACCTTGAGAGAAGTTCAACAGCATTGGCTATGAGCTTTCTTTGTCGGGGCAGCGCGCCCCCAGTACCCTGTGAGATACAGTTCTTGCAAACTGTGTGCTCAATTAAGAATCCAGAGGCACATGTCTCTCCTCATATAATAGTGCCCGACTAAAGAGTCCAGTGGTACCTGTCCTGTGATATAATAGAGTCATCTGGTACCAGCTTGTATTTATTATCGGTTCTGGGTATCGCCACACTGTCCTTTAAAAGACTCCTTGAAGTTTTCAGCTGTACACTTTGTCATTCTCCTGAGTACTGGCAGGAATTGCCTGGACCTATCCAGCAAAGATTTCCCCCATCATCCACGACATGGAGCTTCACATTATGGTAATCAGCCCTTGGTAGGTGGTCATGTCATCGGGAGTCAGGCCTTGACTGGATAGGGCTCAAGATTCATGTCCTGTCGGTCAACATTGTAGTCTTGCCAGTAATCTTTCCCATCGTCTGGTAAAACTGGCCTAAAGTAGGGGTCCTGCGCATTGAAATGGATCTCATGTGTGCCTGTTCTGAATACTATTGTTAAGGTGGCATCTGTGATAGCTGTGGTAGTGGGGGAATGATATTGCAGTGGTGGGGAGCCTGAACAAGTGTGCTGCTACCTACATATCATAGGTATGGCCTATCTGGAGTTTCTCTGAAATAGCCCTCTCAAAAGCAAGCTTCTTCTTTTTGAGTGGTGTAGGGTCTGCCACCTGCTATGGTACCTGAGCCAGAATTTTCACAGAGGTAGGATGAATGTAAAGTTTCAGTTGCCTGACATCAGGCACCTCCAGCATCTCGATGGGTAGGGTTGTGTCACTTGCCATTGAGACTGGAGGTGAGAACTGGACCAAAATCAGTTTTTGATCTGACTTCAGAGCAGAAATAGTCAGATCGGTGGTTCAGGTCTAAAAAGCAAAGGTTGGAGTCGAGGCTCGAAGCCCCTGCCTCATGGCTTGTCTGGAGCCAAGGTGGGATTTTCAGGCCGAGTGGGCTTGAGGGCAGTGGCGAAAGCAGACTGTCAAGGCCTCTTGGTTCCAACTCTCGGCACGATTCCTGGCTCCTTTGAGAGTATTATTTGGCCTCATGTAAGACTATTTTTGTGGATGAGCCTCTGCAGGTTGATCCTCCAATGTTGGTCAAGAAACAAGTGCATTTGGTGTTGCCTCCGATCTGGATGCAGGTTTCCCAGCAGCTTGCACCTGCTCGAGGAAAGGGTTTCAGTACTCTGTTCTGCTTGGTTTGCAGGAATCATGAGTGGCTTTCCTCTTCAAAGGAAGTTCCCACAATTTCCTCAGGGCTGAAGCTTGGAGTAGACTCTGTAGTTTTGTGGCACTACATTGTACAATATGCCCACCAACGAACTCGCCTAACCATATATGTTTTTTTAATTCTTAAATGCCTAGCAGGCTGAGCAGCTTGACTCCTCTTAATCTCGAGGTAATCATCATAGTAAATTTGGTGATGGTCTGACCACAGAAATTTAAAATGGTATTTGGGGCAAAATTAGAAAGGCGTGTTCTCCTCGACATCCTCCACTTCTAGGCACTCTCTTACTACCTGGTGCCTGTAGAACCCTTCAGTTCCAGTTGAATTCAAAGCGTTGTTGATGAAAGTTGGTCTTTTGATATTGTTGCTGGTGATTCCGGTCATGGAGTTGACTGTATGTTAACCGAAGCTCAATAGCCCGGAGCACATGAAGTACACCTCAACCAATCAGAAGTTTGATCTTTGTCCTGGTGCATTGTAAGTTTCGGGAATTGATCACAAATTATCTCGAAATCAAAACAAAGAAAAACAAGCGTCTGCACCCAACAGTAGATTATAGGAGTTTGCAGAGCATGTGATTTACAGAAACACATGCTGCAAACAAAATGATCTGCTTGATGCATCTTGAAATGATAAAGACAGGTTATATTGGTCACCTACCTCGTTCTGGGCGCCTGGGGTCCCTTCCACCTGGGGACATTGAAGGTGAGCTTCTGGAGCTTGTTGGGGACTGACTTGGAGTTTGGAACTGCTTTTTCATCAAACGGTTTGCCAAGTCTGGAGGTGACTCTGCTGGAGAAGACAAGTAGATAATAAAATGTTCTCACACAAAATATGTACAGTTCCAAGGAGATGATATGCACCTGGTGCCTTTTGACATACCTGTGACTGCCAGGCTGGTATAACCCTGCCTATGATTCTGTCTGATGGCAAGCAGAAGACTCTACTTACATTACAGCTAAGTCTTTGTTTAAACCCATGTCTGCATCTGCTGGCAGGTGGTTCAAGTGCTTACAGCCCTTTGTGTGGTGAAGAATTTCTTAATGTCATTCTTACGTTATGCTCCTCTCTCATGAACAACATCTATCTTGTGTCAGCTCATTCTACAACTACACCTCTGCTCCGATAGGATGCCCTTTTTAGCCAACACTTAAACATCTGAGATAATTAAATGCCTCCATCATTTCTATCCTATTGCTCCTCAATTCCAGCCAACACCAATTTGAACCCTTTTATCTATTGTTATTTGCTTTTCAAAGATACCGTTTCCAGAGCCAGGTATAGTATATTTGGTGATGTCTTGGGTGCTAGGAGCAGTACTCCAGAAGAGGGCTTCCCAAACTGGATTGAATGCTTTATAACGTCTCCAGAACCACACACACATGTGGCCTTCACAATTTGTAACAATGGAAATTATATGGCCTCTGAACAATATGCATTGCACCAGATGAGTCCCACAATATAGTGAAAGTATTTCTTCAGAACTGGTCACGATACTTGAGATGAGACCTCCAGAGAGTAAAATGGTGCATCAAAAAAGACCTTCAGAAATAGACTCAGTGCTTCAAATGAGGTATGCCTAGCCTTGTACAAATCATCTTGATTCATTCACTCCACACTATCCCTGCCTAGACCCACTGACTTTCTGAAAGCATATCGGTCTATGCTCACATTACTTGGTTACTTAAACAGAAACTGAAAAAAATATTATGGTCTCACCTTCCACATAAGACCTCTTGGTTCCCACGTCTGGCCTCCTCACTTCCTTTTCTGCAAGAACTGCAGTGGCTGCGCCTCTGGTGTTGGGTACCTGGGACGGGCTATGTCTATAAGCAGGAATTTCTTTCCAGCAGTTTGCTAGGCTCTGGAGGTGTGCGTTGGATGCCTCAATCTCTGCTCTGACTGTGTGAAGAGAAAAAGTAGAGTGTTGGGCCTCTTAAGAGGTTGGCACTGGATTATCCTGGTCATCACACAAAGGCCTTGGGGACCCCATCCCACTCTCAGAAATTTCAGGAAGTGCATTGTTATGAATTATTGCCAGTCATCGCCATTTAAGAACTGTAATTCCTGCTCTCTGGTGATGTACCAAGAAATGGTTATGTACTAATGAATAGACGTTGTGCAAGGTTTTGTTGATTCAATATGATTGTGAGCCATGTGCTTCCACACATATGAATATAAGTTCATCACATTTTTCTCATTATCTCATGTGAGTATAACTTCCCACGGTAGGGGTTTGTATATGGTGAGGGAGGTAACAAGGAAAATTCTCACATGTGCAAGGAGACGCAATGCGTATAAATCCTGTTTTCAGTCACTCATTGGAGAACTTTTTTGATTCTACGGGACTGAAGGTCAGCCAGCTGAGCACTCTGCCCATAGATTCACCACACCCACTCAGCAAATGGCCCGCTACCTAGGGAGATGCATGAGAGGATTTGATGGTTTAAATTTCTAACTTCACAGAAAATCAAATATAGGATATTGTTAACCCTTAATAAAATATTAGTTATTCATTATCTGTTCACATTCATAATACTACCTGTACTTCAGTTTAACTATGATAGCCTTTGGTCTATATTAGTCTTGGTTTGTGTAAACAACTTTAAAAAGTATAGATTTGTTATTTTCTGATTTCTAAGAACAATACAGGGTAAGTCCCTAACAAACTTTACCCTACAGTGTCACTGGCTGGCAGGTCTGAGGCAGTCTCCATACTGTTCCAGCCACGTGAACGATATCCACTCGAAGGACTGTGAGACGTCATACTGTTTTCCCAGTGCTGGAGATACATAGGCTAGGAACAAAGCTCCAAGGGTCAAGTAAAATCTAACTTCCGCTAGGGGTCGGCTAATGCAAGGTCAAAATAACTTTGGCTTGCACTAGCAACATTGTTTCCTGCATATAACCTCATGCATTCTAAGTAATAATGTACAAAAACCATGGCAGTCCTGAATTTTTTTTATCATCCATGAAAACTTTTAGAACAGGGACAAAAATATAATAGCTACTCTACAGCATGCAATCATCCAAGAAAACCGTTGAAGAGCAACACAAATATAAAATCAACTATATTTATGTGGCACACTTTACATACAAAGTTTTCTGTAGGTGCTGACAACCAATGTTACAATAACTCACTAAATGTTACTCGTTTTTACCAACCTCAAAAGAACGAAAGTTATTTAAACCTATGACCAACAATATATTACAGGAGCCATTCCCGCATTTACAATGTTCCTGCATATCTTGATAAGAGACAAGCCCATTTTTTGTCTGTTTTGTGTGTTGAGCTACAACGTTAACACAGTCCATTTTTGCTCTGCGGGCACAACCTCTTCACACTATGCAGAAGTATGTGATGTTGAAATTAGATTAAACCTTTAGGTAGAAACTTTTGTACTAAACAGTCACAAAGCGCCGACAAGTGAGACTCAACATTACTATCCAATGTACTCTCACACAGGTTTAGTGAGCCTGCAGTATGACAAGCCCTGTGATTAGAGAACTTGCGGACTGATATACCATTCCCTTTTGCAAACGAGTCATGTGCAATTTGCACTCCGATATGGGAATGAAACCTAGGTACAAAATGGGTCAGGGGGTGCAAAAATTCCTTCCTAAAAAATATGAATTTCACAAGTTAGAATTTGCGGTCCCCTGGGATTGGCTACAAAGAAATTTGCAAAGACCTCAGTCCCTGCATTTACTGTCCAAAATTAGAAAAACATTTTTAAAGAGCTCTTGGCCTTTAAATTAAAAAATTACTGCGTTTTAAAAAAGTGTTTCCAACTTGGGAAGACATAGAGGGGAGAAGGCAGTGGTTCACTAGACAATAGTCTGTTCTTTCAAGGGCACCTGACATGATTCTAAATTATGGAGGGCTCGATTTCCACCTTACTTTTTGCAGGGGTTTCATCAAGTAAAGGCAAGATGGTTAAATGGTCTTTTCAGGCAAAGAGAAAGGGGTTATATCTTCAAAACAATAAAGCCCAGAGATTATGAGTATGCTGGAATAGTCAGTAGTATTTACAGCGCCCAGTAAATTCTTAAATAATAGTGTGAGACATTTACTGTGTGATGTCTATCTGGCAGATGCATCAAAGTTATGTTTTGCGAGTCCTTAATAGCGAATTTTAAGGAATCGCTATTAAACACTCGTAAAACGGGATGCATGTAGGAATCGCAATGTTATTAGCGATTCCTACAGATTCCTTATTTGCGATTCGGTAATAGCTAATCGCTAATAAGGAATGGCTTTCACATTCATTCCTATTGCACCCCTGAAATGGACCTGTGCACAAATGTTACACACACACATGCCCTATGGGCATGTGTGTGCGCAACATGTAACTTTGAAAAATGCATAAAAAAGTGCATTTTTCAAAGTTTTAGCAAATTACCACGAAGTTCAACTTCATGGCAATTGGCTCCCCCTATTAGCGAATTCGCTATTTTTTTGGGTTTCATGCATTGCATTTAAGAAATCTCATTTTGGGATTCCTTAAATGCAAGAGCAATTTAAGGAATCGCTATTTAGAGATTCCTTAAATTGCGATTTCTGCATTTGGGATGATGCATCCCAAATGCAAAAATACCGGGAGCAAACGGCCAGATTCTAAGAATCTGCCCGTTTGCTCCCGGTATTTTCTTTGATGCATCTGCCTATGCATCTCCTATTTGGAAGGTAAATCAAGGTTTCAAATGTAGATTCTGTATTACATCACACAACACCTGCTTTGCTGTTTTACCACACATCTTGCCACTGAAAATGTTATCAGGTACGGTCGAATGAAATCCATCACAGGAAAACAGTGGGGTGCTATATTCACTGCATATCTTAGAATTACAATCCTTCCACTCGTGTTTGCACATGGAACAAAACAGATCTCCAAAGACAGAATCAGGGCTAAAAGTATCAAACCAAAAGGAATAAACAAATCTACCAATACGACCACAGCAGAGGTTTGCAAGCCATGTCATTCCCCTTTACCCAAAAGAGCCTGAACACAAATCAATACACAGGTGCTTCTTACCATCTAGATAGGGCCTGTTATTTACGGCCTCGACTCTCCTCGGATCCCGGAATCCTGGATTAAAGCCGGAAATGGTGGTACTAGTGACTGTACTTCCAAGTTGGCTGTTGGTGGACCTCGTCATGCTTGGTTGGCTTGCAGAGCTGCTTGAGGTTACTACTGCTTTAATAAGGCAGATACAGTGAGAAGGAAAGAAATAAAAAAGGAGTGAGAGGAACATCCCATGCAATATGAGGAATTAAAGCAATCTGATTATAGAACTATTAAGATAAAGCAGGTTTTGTACAGGTCCGGTTTGCGAATGGAGTTGTACTAGCTGAAGTTCAAATCTCTTTTAAAGTACTCCTCAATTTAAAAGATAAGGGAATGAAGACACCGAAATAAGGTGATTTATCTAGAATCACACAATTTAGCTGGAAAAACGAAGAAGCCTGTCTTAGAAGTCAGGTCTCCTGGCTCTTATAGTTGAAAACTAGGCATAGACCACCTCCCTGCCAGCAGAAAGACTCCAGGGCTTAAACGGGAGGCACCTCAGCATAATCTAAGGTGGATCTCACATTTTAGTGTAGAAAACATAGAGATGTTCTTAAACACAGGTACCTGGGGCATGGATGGATGTGCAAGTAACCAAAGGCAATGGTGGCATTTAAATGTTAAACATGGTGTCAAAATGGTGTGGAGAAATGTCAGAGTGTTAGGACTATGGAAAAATGAAACTACACTTTTGCCCACTGAGTATCATACACTCTGTTGCCCAAATGCACTTTAGTGGCTACTTCAAAGTCACCATGCCACTGACCTTAACTTGCTGCTCCGCAAACAATTAAAGCTAACACTTGCCAGGCCTAGGCGGGTGTAATGCAGCCCATTACAAACAGTAAATATAAACAGGAGGAATCTCCAGATATAAAAGAAGGGTTCCGTATATTTAGAAAGTGAATCACCTCCCTCAACACAGATGCAGACCTGGCAGTTTCCCAATTCTTTTGTGGAATACCATGACTTTTTGGCAACATGATCTGTCTCAAGAAAACACAAATTTGCTTTTGAATGACAATCGGAATGTACGAAAATGTGAAGATTTTCTGACCGGATGCGTCCTTGGCAGGTCAGAGGAATTAGGACTCAGTTGGCCTGCAATGTGTCTGACACTGACTCTGCACTGGCCTTTTAGAGGCACGGATTATACTGTATGCAAAATAGACTGTTCCCACAGACTCTAGAGTGTTCTTGTTTTACTTATTGTTTACGGGGTGCAAAGTATATGTTTGTATTTCAGTTTTTTTTTAAATTCTGATACTTTTTTGTCACATTACTGATGGCAGTAATCATAAAATAAGCGAAACAATGTAGTGCAAACAGAAAAAATCATGATATGCTTGCAGCTAAAAACTAGAGAGCATTCAAGGTCTGGTAATTCGGGCTTGACTATTCCTTTGAGTCAGTGCCTAACAGTGGTTTTGATGTGGTTGTTTCTGGCACTGACAAAATGAATTCTGGCATGGAACAGATAATAAAGCAAACTACTAGTGGTTTAGATTGATTTACATACATAGGAAGTGCCCCTTTTTGACATGTTCACTCCCACTTTTTTCCTGGTGTTTTATGCAATTTTTACTGAAGTTCACTGGGTTCCTCCTAACAAGGTCTCCAGTGCTAATTCTCTTTCCCTAAAACAAGATGACTGTTCAATTATTCCCCAATTGGCAAGATCTTTAGAACCTCTGTAGTCCCTAGAAAATGGTACCCCTGGTACCTAGGGCATTTGTACTAAAGAGGGTCCCTAAGGGCTGACGCGTGCATTGAGTCACCCCAACCACCACCAAACCCAAGTAGACTGCCATTGCAGGTTGCATAAAAGGGTGTACAAAAAAATTTCAAAACACAGCACACACCCTGTGTGTCATGCCCACAGACACTTCATGTATTATATGCAAGTCACCCCTACAGCAGGCCTGATAGCCCTAAGGGAGGGTGCATTATATTCCATATGAGAACATATCTGAATGAACAGATATGCCCCTGTGCTGTCTAGTTCAATTGCTAGATAGTACCAGGGAACAGGGAAGCCATTTTAAGTATATATACTAGGCACTAGTCATTACAAGTTCCCCAACTACAATATTTGGTTTCACTGAAATCTATGGCTGTTGTCATCAAACACCTTGTCCTAATAAATCTATACTGATGCTAGTAGTGGACTTATTAACAGATGCACCCAGAGGGCATCCAGGAGGTGCCCCCTGAAAACCTACCAGCTTCTTAGTGTGCTGGCTGATTGGCATCGTACAGCCTGCCACCAGGTTTCTGACCCCTGGACGTGAGAGCACATGCTCTCAGAGGTCAGAAACAATGCAGGCTCTGGAAGGAGGTGTTTACATCTCCTCAAATAGGGTGGCTAGTGAATATACATACCAAGGACATAGGCTTTGAAGCCTCTTTCACCGTTGACATGAAATCACGGCTTCCCCAGACCTGGGAGATGACACCCCCTGCCCTGAGACCCAATTGTCACCAGGACAGGTGGAAAATTAGCTATGGAAAGAGGTGTGGTGCAATACCAGGCCAGTCACACCCCTAAGGTGGGCTACCTGATGTGCTCCACGAAAGAAGAATTTCACCGTCTTGTTTTTGATGGAATTAAGAACTCTGGGACAGGGTTATGTCCACTCCTCGCAGGTAGTGGTCATATAGGAGGTGCAGTGACCTCAAGTATAAGTAGCTTATTGGCTACTAACCTTCACTCCCCTTAACACCCCTAAATTCAGTATATAAGTGTCCTCCTGACACCAGGAACTCAGATTCACCAGTCAAAAGAAGAAGGACCAAGAAGAGCCAAAGAAGTGAGAACTGCGGACTACTGATGGAGTTTGGGGCCAAACCCTGCCTGCCTGCTCCTGACAATCGGGACAACCCGACTCGTCCTCCAGGTGTAAATCCTCCTCAAGCCTCAGAGGGCTTCCAGAACTGCACCAAGCCGTCAGCATCTCCCTTGAAGTGAAGGCGCCACTTCCTTGCAACCTGCAGGCACTGACCACAACGTCTGGTTCATCATTCTGCTGACCACCGAGTCCACCGACGCAGCAGCCGCCCAGGAGGAGGTCACCATGCTCCAGGAGGTAAGATCTGTCTCCCCACCAAGTTTGAAGACGCCAGGACCAACCCAAGCTGCCTGGCACCAATACCTGGGGTACCGGACCCCTTGCAGCATCGAAAGCTTGTTTGAAGTCCAATCCGGACTCAAAGCTAAAACGACTGACAAGAGACCAGCAGGCAAGGGAAGTCAGCATCGCAGAGATCAACACCGTGGGTGGCCCAGCTGTCCTGTTCTGCTCCCCCTGCAGGTCTAACCAAGAACCATGAGTGCCTTTGAAGCACAGGCCCAGCCGACCAAAACCCTCTGCACCCGAGCTCCCCAACCCTGGTACACGACAACAGACAGTGCCCCCTGCTCCCTGGACCCTCACGAACTGAGCCCGCCGTCACAGCTCCTGGACTTACCCCAAGTCCCCCTCTGCAGCCTGTTTCTAGATGCCTCACCTCTTTGCCCTCGATGTAGCCTACAAGGCTACCAACCCATTCAGCACCTCTGCACCCGGACACTACCAAGCTGGTGAACTAGAACTGCTGGTGGTACTTTGGACCTTGGGCCCCTAGTACCTTAAGTCCTAAAGGAGACCCCTGGAATATTACTGTAAGTACCTGTCTGCAGTTTCTTTCTCCATAGGAAAGCAATACCATGTAAAAAACACATTTGTGTTGCATTTTACTTACCTGTAAAAATGTACCTCTCGAAAAGTACTAACCCAATTACGAAGGTCTTGGTGTTAAAATATATATATAAAAATACCTGTTATTTTTCTAAACTTGGTCTTGAGCTCCTTCTTAAGTGTGCGTCACATATATTGACTATGTGTGTTCAACAATTGCATTGATGTTACCCTCTGATAAGCCTAAACTGCTTGCCTACACTACCACAAAAGAGAGTATTTGGGATTATTAAGTTCAGCCCCGTAAGCCAATAAGGGTCGTCAGGCTTTTGTACATAGTGTACCTCGTTTTGGTAGACTACATAGAAAACCAGTTTCCTACATCTGCAGCGCCAGATGTTTGTAAGTATTAACGGACATCTATGTGTGGTTTCTGCGTCAAAATGACTCCTAGTCAATAATGAACGAGATACATAGTACTTCTTTATTAAGGGAAGTGCTTAAACTGCTTTTTTTGATAAAGGATGCTCCCACAAAGATTCAGCTTTGAGTGTTGAAAGTGTATCTTTTAGTGCAGTTGCCCAGGAATTTTTGGATGGATCTATATGAATTGCTTCCCAAATTAGGGCCTTGGGGGTTTCAATGTCTGCTATATGCAGCAAAAAGAAGTATTTTAAAAGTCCTGATTTACGGGCCAGGTTTTGTTTGGTTAGCCCAAATACTCAAGCATTATTTGGCACTGCAAAGCATGCCCTGGTAGGCCAAATAGGATGCGGAAAACTGCATTGTTCAACATTTAAAAATCATGTAAGTTTTTTCTGTAAAGATTCGGCACCGTAGGCCAAAGTAGGAATTGATTTGGTCTTTACCACATGAAGTAACGGGATCAGCAAGGGATTTGCGGTATTGGCCAGGAGTTCCCGGAAGATGAAATTGAGTGAGGCAAGCTTGGACTTCAGTGTGTTCAGGTGCTCAAGGTGAAAAGGGTGCTCCTGGAGCCAAGCTTTCAGGTATTATAGGACCATTTTCCTTGCAGTATGTATCCAGAACGTCAAGAAGTCTCTGAAGGCTGATGTCAGATTTGCCCAGTAGGAATACACCATCTGCATATTGCAAGGTTGAAATTGCTTGTTTTGAGGGATGAGAGTCTGCTTGGCTTAATCGAGTTGCAAGATCAGCCAGAAGCAAATTGAAAAGAAGTATGGCGAGGACACATCCTTGTTTCATTCCTCTGTTTGGATTCTGGTGGATAAGAGGTGGTTTTCTCCTAGCTTGACTTGGGCCCATGTATTTGTGAACAAGAGCTGAATTGCATGGAGGAGATTTGATTAAATATTCATTCTTTGGAGTTTTTCCAAAGTAGAACCCTGTCTACACAGTTGAATGCCTTTGAGAAATCAATAAAGCAGGAGTAAAGCAACTGACTTTTACCTATTGATTTTCCCACAAGCATTTGAAGTGCTACTAGGTTATCTAGCGTGCTTGATTCAGGCCTAAAGGCAGTCTGGTAAAAGGAATTCGCTTTTATGACACTGCCCACAATCCTAGATCTTCTAGAAGAAGCCTTGCAAAATATTTAGCCTCTGTTTCAACAAGGCAATCAACCGGCAGCTCTCCGGGCTTGCAGAGGGCCATTTTTAGGGCTCACGCCCTGCCCTTTTGTCCGGGGTTTGAAAACAGACCCTGGAATCGCACACGCTTGTGCGTGTGCTTTTTCTTTTGGGTTCCGCTATTGGGCTTTGTTTGCGTGTTTTTTTTAAACAGAGCACGCAATAGGCCAAAGGCGGGCACATTGCTCCGCCCATGGCCTATTGGTGTCTGTTACGCGCAACAAAGCCCATATGTTTTCAATGATCATGCCCAGACACGGGCGCGAAAATTGAAAATATATGACTCGCAGTGGTGAGCGCGCGCACCACTCGCGGGTGTGTTTTTTTTTTTTACAATTGCGATCGCTTTCGCGATTGCTTTCAGTGCCGCTTGTTTTTTTTTCTTCTAATGGTGTTTCTGGTCCGACTTCAGCCCAACTGTCTGCTCGTGTCCAGGCTGTGATCCCATCTCCGAACCCCTCTGGTTTCCTCTCCCTCGACCCACATTACTCACTGGATTCTTAAACGTGCGTCCCTGTTTTTTTGGGAAGATTTAGTGCGACTTTCATGTCCGACGTCGGAGCTGCTGAGGCTACCGGGCCTTTCATCTAAACCGAGATTTTCTAACCCCTAAAGTCCTCGGAGACGTTAATAGATTTTACACAAAAGGCCTGCGGCAGCTCAAAGTACGGAATGCTGAAAAAAAATATACTCTCTTAGGCGCTCGGAGAGCGGTGGAGGGAGAAAAACGTGGCAAATGAAACATGTGTGCGGGGCGAGGGGATATATATGCAGGCCAGTGGTGCAGCATGGGGGAGCGAGCTCCACACACCCTCTGCTCTCACCGGCGGCTGACACGACCGCAGGAATCGCCTGCAGCCCCGCCTCCCCCTCACCGTGTTCCTACGTGAGGCAAACGCAGGGGAGGGAAATTGTCTAGCTACCCCTCTGATGCAGGCCGGACCCAGACTCTGTCAGCATTAATCACCTTCTCCCCGTCTTCCTCTCTGAGGGGAACAAATTATGAGCATCTGCTTCTTGCATTTTAATTTAGAGAGTGGTGCTAATTGAAAGAAAATAATTGTCTTCATTGACAACAAGACATCTGTGGGGGCCCAGAGGGGATTACTCCTGCACTTAAACATTAACACAAGTTCCTGCCTCACTTAAGGCCTTATCACGAGCCCATATTATGGAGGATGGCGATTTCGTGCCCCACCTCCCACCTGAATTAATTTTACTTGTGGTTTCCTCAAAACCGGGCATAAGAAGTTAATGGGGATCCTAAGTAATGAGTAAATTCTAGGAAACCAGCAATTCCAGATCCACTGGTATATCCTCATTCTCCGGTGGGGGATAAGCGAGGTCTGAAGGAATCTGCAGACCTCATAATTAATGAAGGAGTCAATTAGGGGTCACTTTTAATGAGGGTCTTAGAAGGCCACAATAATGTGTTTTTACCTGGAAACTGTGCATCTCAGACCTTGTTCGGGTGCGGGGTGGAGGGGGTGTGGAGGGGGTGTGGAGGGTGGGGCAATACAGGTCAGACAGGTGCTACTGGGCCCCAGCCAAGGTGGTTGAGATCATTTGCACTGGTGTCGCAGACTGTGGCTCTATTAAAGGGCCAAGTATAACTCCTTCCACACTTGTTGGTCTTGTAATGTAATCATATTCACCTACTTTATTTTTTAAACCAAAAGAAAAAGCAGGAATTGTTATTTTTTAACAATTTAAATCCAAGTGTGTCACTTAAGGAATCACTACCTAGTAAAAGAGGCAATTTTGGGGGTAATACTTTTCGTTTGTGAGGACTCAGGTCTACATTTTGAGGCAAGCAATGTTTTAAGACATTCACAGGCTTTGCACAGTCTTTTTAGCCATTTCAGAGTAACTGACAGGCGTGCATAAGTAACTTATGCAGCCAAATATTAGAAGATCAAATTCAGATCTGTAACGTAAAAAAAGCATTTACAATGCAATAGGTTTCGCATTTGCAAGAGTTTAAGCTAGTGGCATTGTAAATACAATGGTTTTTATTTATGTTTTCAAAAAACAACACATAAATAAAAGGCAGTAATTTACAATGTCAATAGCTTAAACTCTCGCAAATGAAAGACCTATAGAATTGCAAATACTTGTAAAAGCGTGCAATGCTGCGCTTTTACATTAATGGCGGTCACGCCCCTTTCTTTAAACGTGGATCATTTAAATAAAGGTGTGCGGCCACATTAAAGTGAAAACCCGGTATGGGGCACTTTTACAAACAAGCATTTGTAATGCAATAGGTCTCGCATTACTGAAAGTTTGAGCTACTGGCATTGCTTTATTATTTGCAACACCAATAGCTCAAACTTTCAGTAATGCGAGACCTATTGCATTGCAAATGCTTGTTACAAATTGGGTGCAGCACTCAGCCATGCCAAGAAGCAGGGACTGAGTGAGTTGTCAGGCTTTGATTAAACAATTCAAAAAATGTTGTCTAGTACGCTATATCTCGTTTAAAAATAATAGAAGGCAAGCCATTTGCGCCAAGGGCACCATGGCCCCTACTTTTGATGATGCAATTTTCTATCACTTTTTGCTGGTACTCCATGGGGGACCATGAAGAAAGATAAAGGATTAGCTGGGAATCAGGTGTGTCCCTGTAGTACAAGGATTGAATGTGCGATATCCATGACCGTTCCATTCAATCCTTGTATTACAGGGACACAATTGCCTGATCATATTCCAAAAGACTTGGTTTTTGCGGGAGCATGCTTTGCGAAGTTCTGTCCAGATCTAATTTTCTTTGTTTTGATGCCCAAAGCGATTTTTTTTATAGATTTTCCTTGGTATTTTGTTTTTTTCTTTTCCCCCAATTGGACCTCCTAAGGAGTTGATGGCATTGGCTTGCATGTTCAGGATTTTCTTCTCATTTCTCAATGATTTGTTATACCAATTCTTAATTTGAGAATTGCTAGGCCTTGCTGGGCCATTGATAGCACAAACGATAATGCATCCACAATTTTGGCCTACCAAGCATCTCTATGACATGAGCCAAACCAAGCAACAAATTACTCCCAGTGACCAACATAGATGGACTTTGTCAAAAGGCGGAGGGCTAAAAGGATAACATCAACCACTGCAGCTGGCAGATCCAAAGCATTTACCTGCCAATGGTCAATCTAGACGAAAGCAGGTGTAGGTTGCAGAGACTCAGGTGTAGGACCATCTCCTGGTCCTAACACAGAAGACTCTCCCGAAAGGGGAGGGCGGGGCGCAAATGCTCATGCTCAGAAGCTTTGCATACCATACCGTCCCTGAGTCATTAAAATGGCTCAGGGATGGTATGTCTGGATTATTCTCAGAACACCAGGCAGGAGAGGTAGCGGGTGGGAACGTGTACAAGAGACTAATGTCCCACCGTTATGCAATGCAGCTGTGATGCATCTGTCACAAGTATGAAGTCTGGGTGAGGAAAGTAGTGTGTCCTGGCACAGATCAGTTCGTACTTGTTGGCTACCAGAACATCCAGAGCCATCTCCTGCGAAGTCTGAATGGAATCGAGAGGCCATCCTGATGCTGGGCTGACTAATACCTGAGGTTCCACTGTAAGGCATGCCTATGTCATCAGGCTTTCAGGGTAAGGAGGATGAATTAGGCTACCAGTCCAAGAAGATTCAGAACATCATTACTGAGAACCAGGACTGAGCCTGAACAGCTGGATCATATCCTGAATGTCCTGAAGTCGTTGAAGTGATGGAAAAAACTTGAACACCACTGTGCCAAGGATAGTCCCTATGAAGATAATTCTCTGCATAGGATTCAGGTGGGACTTGTGGAGTGAAAACCTCAAAGCATGGCTTAGCTCAAGATACCATGAGTGTGTCTGTGAGAGCCTTGTTAAAGGGCAATAACAGGTTGACGAGGATGGATCAGGTTGAAGGATCTCATTAAATAAATCTGCCTTACTTTCAACAGTAGGAAACTGTACACCTAGAACTTCTTCTGCTCTACACACCCTAAAGCAAAAGAAGCACTTTTATTCTGTTGATGGGCCAGGTGGCCTGTTCAGCTCAGTCTTAGGAGATGCATCTAGTCCACTGGTGTTCTGTAAATTTAGATATGGCCCATCATCAGTATTGTGAGGGGAAAGCAAATTGGCTTACTCCTCATTATCATCGGTGTTGTGAAAACACGTTGTATGCTCACAGAGTTAAATCCCAATAATGCCTCTAGCACCAATAGTACTGGCATTGAGGCAGAGGATTAGAGCTTGGTTTCAAAAGGAATGGCTGCATATTTGTAGGTTTGTATCGTGACAATGGCCTGGTCTGGGCTGACATTGGTTCAGGTGTGGTGATTGGTGATTGGTGTTGGAGTTGGATCTGGGGCTTGCGCTAGTTAAGTCAGTGTCTGCACTAGGTTAGGAAATGAGTGTGTGGACCCAGAAGCCAGGTGGAAGTCTAAACCAGTGCCCATATGTGCCAAGGTGGAGATTGAAAACAGTGGAGTGTCTGACAGCAGAAGGCCAAATGGAGCCCCTGAGGCTCCATGGGGCACAATGACATGTTAGAAAGAGCTGGGAACATCTGACAGGGTTTGAGGATGGCCTCCGTGAAAGACAATAAAAAAGAAAATAAGTGAAAAATTAATTTATAAAGCGTAACACTTACTCAGAAAAAAGCATCAAGGTGTTAAAAAGCCATACCTCCACTTCAGTGATCCTGCAAGAGGACTGAACCTGGTGAGTGAAGAGCCAGGTTTTCAGATGATTCAAAACAAAAAAAGTGATTAGAAGATTCCAGAAGTCATAAAGGTAAGTTGTTCCACAGCTTGGCTTCTAGTACTGCAGTCAAAGAGCCACTACGCCTCCTACAAAGAAACCTCAGGCTGCAAGACGAAGGCAGTAGATGATTTTTTTAAATCTTGCGGGAACAAAGGAGACGATGCTCTGAAGTCTTGAGGGGCCTTGCTTGAAGATTGCTCCATGAATGTGTGATAGAATTTTAAGTTGGATTCTTTTTGCTATCGGCAGCCAATGGAAATCTTTCAAACTATTCAATATCGAGCAGTGCCTCAAAATGTTAAGTAGGAGCCTAGCAACTGTATTTTGAATAAGCCAAAGTTTGCAAATACAGTTTTTTGACATCCCAAAGTAAAGGGTATTAGAACAGTCACGTTTGGAGGTGATTACGGCATGGATAACAGTCTTCCTTTGTAGAATGAAGGAGAGATGGGAATCAGATTTCACTCCTAAACTGCATAGTGCTTGAAATGAAAGAGGAGGACCTAATTTACAGGGCCACAAAACGCTATTCCAAATCTGAGAGTTTGTGCCTAGGATGAGCAACTCAGTTTTATCCGAATTGAGCTTCAAATGGTTTTGATTTATCCATAAGGCTACAGTTGAAAGACATGGTCTGAAATTTTGCTTGGTGGAACTCATATAATCTAATAGGGAGGCAATTAGTTGAGGATCATCCGCGTTGGATAGTACCTCAAAGCCATAATACCAGATAACTATGGCTAATGGAGCCATACATTTTTTTAATAGGATGGGACTCAGGACAGAGCCCTGAGGTACATCATAATCAAGTTGAATCTTTTTGGATGTGTGTGGAAGAAGCAAGACCAAATAAGATATGGATCTGTCCGTCAGAAAATTGGTGAGCCATGCTAGAGCAGTTCCCTTGACACCAATCCCCTCCAGCCGAAAATAATAATTTAATGGGGTATAGTGTAGAAAGTCACCGATGAATCTAACAGAATTACCACAGCAATGCCCTTCTTGTCAAATATATATTTTAGATACAGTGAAATTGTTAAAAGTAGAGATTCAGAGAAGTGAGCGGCATGAAAACCAAATTGAGAAGTGTCCAAAAATGATGATGTTCCAAAAATGTAATTAATATCGATGTTAAATACGATTGTAGCATTTTTGTTGGAACAGGTAACTGTGAAATTGGGCTGAAGTGTGTGGCAATAGAAAGGTCAGCTTTGGGCTTCTTCAAAATGGGTATAACAGACGACGACTTACAGGCTTTTGGTAAAGCAGTACACTATTTTCTACAGGACTGGATTGGTGTTCAAAGGCACTTGCTGGAATGGATCTTTTCACTGACGCCCCTGGCCGGATGTATGACATTACAACGCATGCTTTTACCACGCATGCTGTTACAACGCCAGTTTTACAACGCAAACCTTTACAACGCATAGCGCTTTGGGGTGCTGGATAGTGAATAGTTTAATTTACTATTCCATCTCCAGTCCCCGTGGACACTAGGGAAGGTGCTGGATAGTAAATTAAATCTATTCCCTATCCTAGAGCGCCCCCCAGCGCAATGCGTTGTAATGGTTTTCGTTGTAAAACTTGCGTTGTAATAGCACTGCGTTGTAAAAGTTTTGTTGTAAAGGATGTTTCCCCCCCCTGGCCTGCTCACCTCATTTTGAAGAGCAGGATAGTGTCGAGTCCTTATTAGTATACTTACATTTATGGTGCATTTTCAATTTCCACTTATCAGAATACTTCTAGTGGGAACAGGACTTCGTGCTGGACCGGCCTTTTGAACAAGATCACGAACAGCCCTGCGATTTGGAACGGTACTTAAATTTCAACATGTTATTATGTGGTATAGAGTTCCACCTCCAAAATCCAGATCATCTTTGAGTGCATGAGAGCACATTTAATGCAAGACTTCAATTCTTGACTGGAGCCCAAGCAACAAAGAGACAAGTCTTGTAGGTCCAGGATGACAGCACAGCTTGAATCCAGTATTTGTCAGGATGAAACATCTTTCCTAGCACACTGTAGAAATTATTTGGAAGCAAAGTTGGGAATGAAGCTACGCTTCTAAGTTGAAGGGCTCAGAAAGAAAGGAACTACCATCAGTGTGAGGTGTGCACTTAAATGTGGCTCTGCTCCGTCACTTCCTGGGTGGTACGAAGAGACCACAGAGCCACATGGCGCCATGTTTCCGCACACGGTGGCATTGCTGGAAAGCTCTTCAGATCCAGTTTGGAACATGGGTGCATTTTAAAGGCTACAAAACTGTGGTTAAGAATTATTCATCAGAAACATTTCTTGCAGGGTCTGACCCCATTGCCCATAGAACCAGAAGACCTTAGTTCTTAAACAGGCATTTGTACTTGATTAAACTGGGCCATCATTGTGAAATCACTTTGGGCACAAAACACTCAGGCAAGAAATTATGTCACACACACTCAAAAACTGAACTCAGACCAATTTGTTTGTATGTAAATATTATTTAGTTGTCTTTTTCTTTTCTAGAACAAAGCGAGGCCTGGTACAGGTAACATAATAGAACTTTGCAAGAGTATGTAGTTAAATACAGTTTGACTGCAGTCGAATGCAATTGGATTGGTTACAGGGTAGTCATCTGTTCATGAAACAGTTATAATTACTTTTCAGTTACATTTCAGATTACTGTGTATGTTACTTTTCAGATTACTTTTTGAGTTACTTTTTCAACTCAGTGTGATATGCCTAGATATCACACTGGGACATTTCCTCAATAAAACGTAAGTAAATCAGTTTTTGTAAATATGCAGTTTCTTAAGGTATCATACAATTCACCTCCACACAAAACAACAATTTTCACAAGAAAGTAGTCAATGTAGTCCTATGGGAGAAAATCAGGTTATCGGTTTAATGGTACATACTTAGGTTTGGGAGTTGGTTTCCTGGGGTTAGAATCAGGGTTCTCCCAGGTTCAAGGATGCACACTCAAAGCACCTTCAGTGGCACTAGGGTGGCGGGGTGCAGAGTGCTGAGGCCCAATGTTATCCAATGAGGCATATGGGGCCTCGGGTTGGTGGTTGCTCACGAGCAGGCCATAAGGTTGTGGAGCAAAGCCCCTGGACCTAGGCTCAGGGCAAAGGGGGTCCGATTTAGCACTCAAGGTGCACCCACAGCGGCGCTGGGGCGGTCGGGTGCAGGGTACTGTTTTGGCATCCCGTGCCCTGTTGATTTCAAAGGGGATACTCCCATTGCAACAAACATTGCAGGCTCGGTACGAAGATCTTTTGAAGGCGACCACCAGTTGGAGAGGTCAGTTGGGATGTCTTGGGGTGCCGGGACACCGTCGGTTGGGCCACGCAAGGCCGCGGGATGTCGTTGCAGAGGTGTCTTTTGGCGCCTCGTTTTTCTTACCAGCTCTGGTGACGGTCAGGGGGGTCCTCCAGAAAAGAGCTGCAGGATTCGGTTGGATACTTGAGGTAAGTCAGGGATCACTAGATCCAAAGTCAGGATCACCGGTAAGACCTTCTTGTGGTGTTGGGCCACTCAAACTCGGGCCGTGGGCGCCGGGTGCAAAGTGGTGAGACTCGCAGATTAGGCCGGAGCCAGAGTCTGTTGGTGAGCAAATCCGGTGCTCATGGGAGACTAAGCCTGGTGGGCTGGGCAGGTCCTCTGGGGGCTGCAGGACACACCGGGATTTCGCTGGAGCAGGTCGAGGCCGGACAGGCTGGTAGAGATGGGGAAAGTCAGTTGTTGCCCTCTTCTTCAGCACAGCTCTTCAGTCCTTCTTCTTGTTTGAGGAGGCAAGTTCAGGGTTTCCACTAAATACTAAATTTAGGGGTGTTACAGGTAGGTACAGGTCGGAACCAATTAGTCCTTTCTGGTACACCCCCCTATTATACCACCCTCCAATGGGAGGGGGCATAAGCCTCACTCTGGTTAACTGGGTGTCTCCATCTGCAAGATGGCAAGGACTTAGGTCTGCTTCACCTCTCCTCCTCCACCTGAGGGGTGGTGTTGGCAAAAGAGGGCACACCTCTCCTAACTTGATTTTCCCGCCAATTTTCCCACCCCAAGTGGGGTCAGAACAGGTGGGGGCCAGTGGCTTGGAGCAGCAAATGGCTGGGGTAGCTCACAAAGGCCTGGACCCTGCCCCTCCCCGACCCAGGATGTGCTTTGTTTCAGGTCCCTGAGAGCGGCAGGCTCTCGACCTAGGGGTCCAGAATAATGTCTGGTGGTGGCAGCTGGCGAGTAGGCACTCAGCCGGGACACTTGAGTTTGGTTGTTTTTCAGGGGGCATCTCTAAGATGCCCTCTGAGTGTATTTTTCATTAAATCCCACAACGGCATCAGCATGGGTTTAATGTGCAGAGAAGTTTGATACTAAAGTTCCCAGTTTTCAGTTAAGCTATTATGGTGCTGTGGACTTTGTGACGTCAAACTCCCATACCATATACTCTTTATGGCATTACTGCACTTACAATGTGTAAGAATTGACTTAGGCACAGTAGGGGTAACAGGGCTAATGCACCTGTACCCTCACCACTGGTAAAGTGCATCCAGCTAGAGGGTTGCTAGGGCAGTGGTTTATAGGCATGGCACACAGGGATGTGTGCCATGTCGACTCTTCACTTTGTCTGCTCCAAAACATGCAGTCTGCAATCGGACCAGAATACTTAAATTCCAGAACCAAGCCATACACCACGCAACGTACTCTACGGTCATCTTCAGAGAATCTTCTAACAGTCCCCAATTTCAAACTAAAAACTAAAGGAGGTAAGACTATGGCAGTCCTAGCGACCAAAGCCTGGAATTCCCTGCCAACACAACTAAGACACACACAAACTGAACTTATGTTTAGGAAGTTCCTAAAAACCTGGATCTTCGCTATCCCAGATAATACTGTGCTGTCTTTTATCTAAGCTTTGCCATAAAGTTCTTCTCCTCTCAGGTGTCCTTCCTCCGCCAAAGCGCCTCATGGGGCTCCCTGAAAAACTCAAATGGAGATTGGATGTCCTCTTGCCATGCTTGCCTTTAACCTACAGGGAGGTGACTCATAAAGGAGTAGAGGTTTCCCCCTTCTGATCTTCTGTTTACCCATCCAGTTAGGGGACCACTCTGTCTTGTTAAAGGGGTTGGGAGAAGCCTCTCCAAGAACCCAAACAGGTTATTGTGGACTATGTACTAGGGCTAAGGTCCAGAATGGCAGAATACATGAAAAAAACTTTCAAATATTTCTGAGGCCAGACTGAAGCTCCAGCAGCACTGGTATGACCAAAAAGCAGCACTGTTGGAATTCCAACCAAAGCATAAGGTGTGGGTTTTGGATCCTGTGGCACCAAGGTCCCTCCAGGACGAATGAAGTGGCCTTACCCCATCTTAGAAAAGAAAAATGAGGTCACCTACTTGGTAGACCTGGGCACAAGCAGGACCCCCAAAAGAGTGATCCATGTGAACCACCTAAAGCTTTTCCATGACAGAGCTGACAAAACCATGCAGACGGTTACTGATGAGGATCAGGAGTCAGAGTGAACCTCTCCCTGACCTCCTCTCCAAAGAAGGGTCAGTGGATGGAGTTGTCTATTCAGACACCCTCACTGCCCAATAGCAGGCTGACTGTTAGCAAGTCTTACAGTAGTATGCTAAGCTCTTCCCTGTGCGAAGTTAGCCTGGCATATGATGTCCACTAGTTCTAGTGGGCACCTTGCACTAGTCTAATCGGCCCTTATTGATGGTGGTTTTAAAGTCAACCTTATAGAAAGCTATTCTAGTGGTAGCATGGACCAGCAGTCATCAGGCTAAGACTTCAGTAGGCGATGTTAAGTAAGTTCTTTTACCAATTATAATCCCTTGAGTACCAAATGAAAGCACACCACACAAGGTATATATCAAATATATATGTATTTATTCTAAACACAACCCCTCTGCACTCTTTATGAGGTCAGAGGTTAAAGTACAATACAAGTTACTCAATTAGCATACAATAAGTTGCACAGTATACGTTTTGCCCTAGGGGCCTCACAAACCATATACTAAAATAGTGGTATAAGAACCACGTGAGAATTAGAAAGCAGGCCTGGGGCCTGTGGAATCGCCGGGGCTACTATAAACAACCAAAGGGTAGGAAGTAGGAGGCCCACGGGAGACGCGTGCAGTGTCTAAACACAGACGTGGGTTACCATTGACTTTCTATGGGAAACAAAGAAGTTACAATTATACAATTTAAGAATACTTCCGGATGGACTACGATGAAACCCTTTTAGACTTAGACACTAGTAGGGCCAATACCATGGAGACTACCAGAGTACACGTGTTACCTCACCCACGGAAGCCGGGTGCAAAGGTGTCTTTTGATGTCGGGTTTCGTCGTCGATTTCAATGGAGAGCTGCAAAGAAGTGCTGCAGGCGACCAGAGGAAAAGTGTCCTGGTGGATCCAAGGGTGGATCGAAGTTCTGAGGAACCTGAAAGCAGAAGGGACAGAGTCTGGGTCACTTGCCAGTGACCAGGATGGAACCAGGCGATGTTTGGTGATTTCAGGTGAAAAGGTGAAGCTTGTCTCTTCAGCCACGAGGTCCAGGAGGTGTCGACGATGACCAGGAGCTGGATTTGAGCTGTCCCACGAAGGATCTAGTTGACTGCGGTGTCGGTATCCGGATTGGACCCAACAAGCCTTGGCAAACGCAATTCACGCAGAATGTTGAGATTGGCTTCGGTGCAGACCAGCAAGGTCTGTGGCGCTTCTCCTTTGTAGGGAAGCTGGAGCAACCAGGAAAGCAAGTTAAATTCAAAATGGAGTCTTCCAGGGGCTCACTAGCCAACAGACTAGGAACCGGGAGGACGCGTTGAGCTGAAATGCAAGAGCGGGCCCCACGGGACACTCGTGGAGTGTGGGAGCCTGAGCTTCGGTGCAAATGGTGCTCGGGGCTGGGGCTTCTCGTACCCCAATGCACAACTGCGAGATACCTCGGGAGTCGATGCAGTTAACAAAATGCAGGATGTCCAGGAGTTCCGGTCCCACGTCTCTTGTGTCCGCCACGGGTCTCAGCTTTGCTGGGAACGTCGAGCAGTGTCAGAAATGTCTGGAAGTCCGTGTCTTGTGTCACAGATTTTTCGGGATCCGGCGGGAGCCTCGAAAATGCAGACCGGCAAAGTTGCTGTTGGTGCCTGTTTGAACAGGGTGGTCACTCCTTGACCACAAGGGAGATGTCTTCCGTCTTCCAGTCGAAATGGAACGTTGAAGGTCCAGATTTGTGTTTCAAAGTTTCGTCCAGGGTAATCTAAAGTCCTAGGGACACAGCTCCTGTACTTATACTAAGTTTAGGGGTTGGACTAACTGTAACGTCCCTCCTATGGGTGGACCTGGGAAGGGGGTGGATACACCCCTTTCCCTTTGTCCAGTTTCGCGCCAGAGCTGGGGCAGAGTGTCCCAGCAACCGGTTGGAACTGGGAAATGCATGGAGACCCTAGTGTGCCCCAGGCAGTGTCTGGAAAGCATTCACTGAATGCAGCCCTCCCTGCCCCAATACACAAAAGCCTGTCTGGGGAGGTGCCAGCACCTCCTTGGACAGGAAACCTATTACCCAGGCCTCCCCTGCCAGAGTTTCGTCCAGCAGCAGGAGGTCAGACTCGTGTCTGTGGCAGCAGCATCCATTTTGTGATACTGAGGCTCTGTTTAACTTTAACCGGGTAAACCAGCAACTACATGTCTTCTCCCTCTAGAAGGGTGGAATGCTACCCCCGCCGCCAGGACTGGCGAGGGGTAGTATTCCAAAGTATTTGACACCTTACACAACATGGTTCGATAAAGCCAAACCAAAGTTAGCATTAACCGCGAGGATTATAATGCACTTGAGAGTATATGGTATGGCTATATCATAGAACAGCTATAAGGAGATGATTCCCAAAGCTGCAGAGGGGCTCAGCGCACGCTAGGGCACCCTCTCACATAAAACCAAGCACTCTACCTCCAGGATTGTCGAGGTCTGCCTTAGGAGTGACTTATAGGTATATGTGTCTATATGTATGTGTCAGTTTGGAAGGTCAGCCAGGGGTGGCATAATACATGCTGCAGCCCCTGGTAGGCCTTGGATGCACCTATGCCCTGGGTACCTATGGTACACTATACAGGGACTCACAAAGGTGACCCAATACCCAATCTGGTGTGTACCTAAAGTACATGGAGTCCATTTTATAAAGAAAGCAGGTAGACTGGGGCCCTAATTAGCAGGGCCTCAGTCCAACTAAGTCGAAAACCAGCAAAACACCAGGGAAAAAGTGGGGGCAACCATATAGTCAGATTCCATCTTCCTACATTCCCCTTGACCCCTGATCAGACAAACTGGTGGACACTGGGGACAGTGTACCTGTCAAAAACAAAATCTTTTGACAGTCTGATCAAGTTGAGGAGCGCATAAAAGCTGAGGTCAGCAAGATGTTGGATTGAACCCAGCCCATTGATCGTAGCCCCCAAACCTCATCCACAGGGTGGCAAGCGAGAAATGAGGTACTGTGTGGACTATAGAGGACCCAACTCTGTCACCAAGACAGATTCTCACCCCATACCAAGAGCTGATGAGTTGATAGACAAATTGGGTGCAGCCAACCTTCTTAGTATCTTTGACTTAACTACAGGTACTAGCAGATTGGCATGGCCCCTAGAGACAAAGAGAAAACAGCATTCTCCACACTTGATGGGCATTATCATTTTAGTGTTATTCCCTTTGGTTTAAAGAATGCCTCTGCCACCTTCTAAAGGTTGGTGAACCAAGTCCTCGCTAGATTGGAGGCCTTTAGTGCAGCATATCTTGATGATGTTGCTGTCTTTAGCTCCACCTGGCAAGATCACCTGATCCACCTTTGGACAATTTTAAAAGCCCTGCAAACTGCAGGCATAACAATCAAGGCATCAAAATGCCAGATAAGGCAGGTAACAGTTGTATACTGGTAACACCTTGTTGGCGGGGGCTAAGTGCAACCTTTATAACCCAAGATCCAGGCCATCCTAGAGTGGGAAGCTCCAACAACCCAGACCGAATTCAAGGAATTCCTTGGCTTGACTGGGTACCTAAAGATGCCCAGGTAGGGAGATGTCGTGAGCCAAAGTGAGTAAAAAAATCTAAGTACATTAGAGGCACTACCACTCTCCTAGTGGCACCAGGGTTGGTGTTTCTGGCCTCAATATACAGGAGTCCGTCCTCCCAATAGGCTCTGACATCTCCCTTTTCCTGTGCAGCAGCTTGCTGCCTCAGCCTTTCAAGAGTGGGACATGTCTGCTGTCCAAGGCACAGCTGTTCCTTAGTGGGTCCCCATGGGCATAAGAGCTCAACCTGGTAAGGGTCAAGTTTCATGGACTCAGTTCCCTCTGAGGCTTCCACGTCCTCTCCCTGAGGAGAGGGGTCCGGAGTATTTGGCTGTTCAGAAGCTGGTTTCCCAGTCTTCTTAGCTTTGTTCTTCGAAGGTTGGGCCATTCTTTAAGGCTCCAACACTTCTTTTTCACCCTGTTTTCGGCTCTGTGCTCTAGTCTTGATACACAAATCTCAGGGATGTTCAGCATTGCTGCATGGGTGTTCAATTCTACCTCAGCCCATGCTGAGGTCTCCAGGTTGTTTCCAAGCAGACAGGCAGCTAGAAGCTTTGAAGACACTACCCCCATAGCTGGTTTTTGTGGCCCTTTACAAGATTCAGGCTTTTCGTCTTTGGGGTTCTCACCTCCTTTCCCTTGGGGAGGTTGGACAACCCTTTTCTTTTGTACGCCCCCATTGACTGCTTTTGTTACCCTAGTCTTGACACAGTGGCCTGCCTTCTTTCCCAATTCTTGGGGAGGAATTAGACCTAGGTCTACCAGATGTTGATGTAACTTCTCATTAGTGCAATTACTCAAAATATGTTCTTTCATGAAAAGATTGTAAAGTCCATTGAAATCATGCACTTTGTTTCCAGTTAAGCAACCATCTAGTGTCTTAACTGAGTAGTCTATGAAGTCAATCAAGGACTGGTTTTGGGTTTAGTGAGCCCCCCTGAATCTAATTTTACATTCCTCAGTTGTGAGCTGTAGCTTTTACATGTGAAGGTAACCTGGAAGGAAATCACTCTATTTCATAGACTAACAAACATCCTCAATGAATAACAGATATTAACATACATTCACCTGTCCAACACATTACAGTCATCTTGCGCATATTCACTTATCCAACACGTTACAAATCCGGACATGACACTCCATATATGACTCAATCCCTGCACAAAAGAAGACAAGGAATGCATTTATGAGGGAGTGGTCAGATTTCAGATGGTAAGGGCAAGTTTGGGGCTTCCTTCCCAGCAGGTATAAACATACATACTAGTTAGCAATCAATCAGCTCCTACTAGTTAACAATCAATCAGCTTCTCCAAACCGCCACTCAATCCAATATCTAATATGAGGGGTAAAAGTCACTGTTGATTATAAGGATACACATTGGCTGTATCCTCTACCCAGTAGAGCATAGGCTTTACCGTCATATTTCATATCAAAATCAGGAACCACCTCTGATGATTATGGAGGTTATTAAGTCCATTGGGAGAAAATCTAAACGGACCAAGAAATACAACTTGGCAGGTGAGATGGTAGCACAGGACCATTGGCACCAGTGTCCACACCACAGTTAAAATGTCTGCCCTTAATAAATAGCCTTAATGTATGCATGCAAATTCTCAAACTCTTATGGCTTTACTGGTACACTTGGAGGTGCAAACAGTCATAAAGTTCTACAATTTATAGATGTAGATTTACAACTTCTCTTGAACTCACCCTTGATCTTCATGTGCCTCTATTAGCTTATGTGCAAAAACTGTAAGCACTAAGAGCCACGGAGTCCCCAGCATTACGTTCCATTTAAAAACTGAAAAGGTGCATCAATATTTAACAGACTGACAACTGAAAAGTTAAGTTGCTTTCACTCACCTTCTAATTGCGGCCTACGATTGGCCATTTCCATCCGCCGCATCTCCCTGAACCCTGGAGTTGCACCAGTTGCTGTGCTGCTGGTGACCGGGCTGGGCATCCTGGTGTGTGGGATCATGGCACCCCGCATGAAGCCTGGTGAATAAGAGGGGCTTCTCTGGGTTGCCTCTGTTTTAATAAGAGAAAAAGGAAATAGAGAGCTAGACAAACAGCATACATAAGTATAAGTAAACTAAGTCAAAATTCGACTTTGCCGTTTAAGCCAGCAAGCTAGATTATTGAGTTCAATGTGTGCTCTATTTGAGATGTTGAGAGAACATGCAGTGGTCCTTGAGTCTACCAAGCCAGTCACAATGGCACAAGCAAATCTGGAACACTGGTCCAGTCTCCTGCAAAGGTGAAAGCATCACTAGGAGATCTGCTGTAGGAAAATGGACATTGTGAGGGAGCCAGTGAATCCTGACTGCTTAAACTTGAAATGTACCAGCCTACTGAGTACTAAAGATGGAATCAAAGTGCTGTCTAAGCAGAGGAAGAATATTACTAAGCGTATGTGCTATTTTTTAACAAATATGGAAGCCATACCTTCACTTTCTGGAGAAGACAGTGACAAAGAGCCACAGACATTTGTGAGCTGGTGACACATTGGAGCAAAGAGCAATGGTAACCCAACTTTCAGTATGTGCAATGCTTGTCATTACTGCACTTTATAACAGACATGTAACATGTTTTCACAATGTCTTCCTGCGGAACCTCTGGGACAACATAGAGTAGTAGACACCGGAAAGACTCTTGAGACCCCCCCCCAATATGTAAGCAGTGCTGCAGTGCTTGCTGAATACTTTTCACCACGTTCAGCCATTGAAGCTTAGTCATGGAATCTGTCATAGCCTTATTTAGGCTGGTCCTAGCTTGCACAATCCTTATCATTTTTACAAGGCCAATGAGCAAAAATGAAAAAAGGTCGAGCAGAGTTAAGACTCTCACCCAACCAATGTGACAAATGCATGGAATATTTTCAAGGTTGTGGAAGGACATTGGTTCATTGCTCTGTATGGATCCAGAGACCTAACTGACAACTGCAGAGAAGACTGTTTAGTAAAGGCCATTGTTCAAGATCATTGTTTACTACTTCTAGTTTGGCAAGAGATTCAGATTTGAGACTGGATGGAAGTTGCAGAGGTAAATGGGATCAAGGCTATGGGATCACATAGAACTGTGTCAGGAAGTTCAAATGTGTGTCATTTTTAGTGATCGAGGAATGAGTGATGGTTATAGCAGCATTGACGAGCTTCGGGGAACACAGGTCGCCGGGACAAGTGGGGGTCTCTATGATACCAGAGAGGAGTATTGCAGTGCTGAAAGACATTGTGGGAGAACTGCTAGCTAGGATATTCAATGGGTCCATTGGACGTCACCTAGGGTGACTTTTAGCAATCTGCCTACAATCTGGATATTGGTGTAGGTGGACTACTTACCATTTGGCTGATGCCTGTTACTGTCCATCTCATTTCTCTGCGGATCCCTGAAGGCTGGTGAGAAGTTGGAGCTCGTGCTACTGGTGGACAAGCTAGGATGATTCACTGGGGGTCTCTTTGACAAGCTTGTCAAGCTTGACAGATGGGAAGGGCTGCTTGGAGTTACTTCAACTTTAATGAGAGAGAGAAGAGCAAAGATAACTGCAACAGTGTACATGAGATGGAAACGAGTGTTAGAGCATGAATACATCAAAGTAGTTAATATTCGCTTTACCAAGTACTCCACCAGACTAATGTAATTACATTTTAGGAATATGTGATCAACTAAACAGAAAGGGTTTGCTTTCTGACAAGGTTTTCCTTACCGCAGCACTTCACGAGTACAGCTTGAGACAGAGAGTGAAGTTACTGGTAGAGACAATTCTAGCCGCAGATTCCTGAGCGTAGAATTATCCCCATGCGTGAGACTGGATCTGGGGGCGGTACTATGTGACTCCGCCCTGACGTCGTCCGCGGGCGTGACGTCAGAGAGGTCACATAAGCCCCATCCCGGCGCGCTGATGTCAGTTTTCTTCGGATAACTTTTCTGCACCACATCGCGGAGCCATCAGAAACAAACTGTGGAGAGTATGGGAACAGTGTGCGAAAAAGCAGTGAAAATAAAAAAGGGAACAAAAGGAGAGGAACAGCACCATATGGAAAAGTGCTAGGCACTAAGGTACTGAAAGCCACAGGGAAAGAGCAGAGCACCGCTCTGAGGAGCAATCTTGCAATCTAAGGCGACATCCTCCCTGGAGGCAGAAAAACATGTGAGGAACATCATAGCAGACGAATGAAAGTCTGCAATCACAACCCACAGCAGTGAAGGTCAACAAGACCGGAACAGTAGAGTAAGGGTAAATTACCCCACGACCACACCAACAAGGACAGGCACGTTCTCTGGAAAGAACAAGGGTCGAGGCACAACCACGAGACCCCAATTTAGAGGACTGCAGAGGAGTCAAAAGTTCAAGCAAGGAAAAAGGGCATGAGCAGGCCCCACACTGGAAGACCAGGGTGCAGGGACGCAGAAGTACCCAAGGGCCACCCAACCAATCACCAGAAGGAAGGAGTGAATCAAACAAACAGAAGGAGCATCCCAAAAGGGAGGAAGGGAAAGAGGGCACTCGCTGAAGACAAAAACCACTCGGAGGCAGGCGAGTGCAGAAGACTAAGCTGAAGGTCCTCGCAGAACGGGGAGGAAGGGCGGGTCGTGAAGGAATCTGCGTCCAGAATCGTCTCTACCAGATACACAGTTATCGAAGGTAAGTAACTTATACATCTGATAGAGACTACCAGCCGCAGATTCCTTAACGTAGAATAGATACCCTAGCCATACCCAGAAAGGAGGAGGACCTTAGTGAGAGCCTCCCAGCAGGAAAAAACACAGAGCCCAAGCAGGGGATGTGCAATGGGAACAAGAAGGTGGCCTGGCCCCCACCAAGCAGAAGGAAGCTAGGACTAGGCGAGGGGAGGCCAGAACACCCCCAGTCCAACCAAGGCATCAGGGACCTCAACCAGAAAGCCCTGGAGGAACAGACAATGGCAGAGGAGTACCGAGGAGAAAGAGTCCCCCCAAATTCCAAGGAGAAGAGATAGAAATGGGGCAAGGCCCTCCACAGGAGAGCACACACAAGGGAAGAGAACATGAGAACCGACCTCTGCCTCCAGTCAGCGCAAGGCAGCAAAGATGCCAAAGTAAAAAAAGGCAGGCGAGAGAAGAAGAAGTAGGCTCGCAAGACTCCAGCAAAACAAGGGCAAGGGCACAAGGGCCCCCCGCCAGGACCCACATCTGTGGACCAGAAGAGCAGGCAAGCACCGCCGGCAGCAGGCCTGAACCAAGAAGCCGAGCACCCAAACAAGCGACCGCAAAGCAAAGGCAAAGGCAAGGGAAATCCAACCCCAATAGGGAGACCGTTCAATACAAACCCGACCCACAAACAGAAGTGGGGCCAGCCAGAAGAGAGGAGGAGAATTACGGAGGAAGGACAAGGTTGTCCACCAGAACACAGGAAGGACCAGGAAATCTAATCCCGGACAGAGGACCAGGCCAAAAAGCCAGACAAAAAGGGGGGAAACACCACAGCACAACGCCGCAGCCGGCATGCCAAAGCTGGACACGCGATGCACTGGATACAGAAAGGACAGACCTGGAGCAGCGCAAGCTACTCCCAGACAAGAGTCAAAGAAACTGCACCAGCGGCATAGATGAACGCCAGGAAAGGCGAGGAACCCGCAAGGGGAGTCCACACCCACCCATCGTAGGTCAGAGCTATACAATAGCTACCAGTGCCCCACATAGGGAAAAATCCTGCATCAGAGAACAAGAACACAAAGAACTGCGGTTAGAACCACAGACGACTTATCAATCAGCCAAAAAATACACAATTGCCAAAGGAGCTGAATCAGCAGCCAACAGACGAGAGGGGGGCAACCTAGGGACCCCGAAGGCACGTCAAATCACACAGAACATACAAACGGGCCACTCAAAACAACAGATTCCAGGAAGAAGGTGGGATAACACTGCCCATCAAGCCCCGGAGGAGCAACAAACCAGCTTACGGAGAGGAAGGAGGGCGAAGCCCCGCAAGGAGACGCTGAATGGCAGAGTTCGCATGAGTGTTAAACAAAAGAACCCCATCAAAGGGCAGGTCGACCAGAACCTTTCTAATATTCTCAGGAAAAACACCACCCCGCAACCAAGCATGAGCCACAGAACTGGCCATAGCACGACCGAGAGCATCAGCAACATTCAAGGCCACACGGAGAATAAACGCAGCCAACTCCCGACCATCTAACACATGGTGCCGTAGATCAGCACGGGCATCTTCGTGGGAGACGTGAGACAGAAGGGACTCCACAGAATCCCAAAGGCTGGAGGTATCCCTGGCCAACACACAAAGAGTGTTGAGCGCACGCAAAGTAGCAGTGGAGGAAGCAAAGATGTTACGCCCCCACGAATCCAACCACCGGGCCTCCCGTGACGGAGGAACCAACACCACAGGCAAGGACAGAAAAGCAGCCCGCAGAAGAAGGCCCTGAGTAGAAGGGTGGAAGGGAAGGCAGACTGGGTCGTGTAGAGCAGGACGGTTCTGATGGAGGAGCGGCTGAGGCACCTTATCACTCATTGCAGGACGCTACCAATCCCCCAGAAGAGAGTTGTGGAGCGAAGCTTCGAATGGACGGAGCAGCTCCCGCCCACCAGAGCCCTGCTGAAGGACCTCCAACAGACGGTCCATAGGGAATGGGGTGACGGGGTCACCCATTCGCAAAATGCCAGCGGCCGGGGAAATAGCTCGAACGAAGGCAACACTGGCCTCCGCAGGGCGCAGCAGGGAAGAAAGCAATTCCTCCGTGGGCGACCGCAGTAAACTAAGCCGTCCGTGCAGCTGGAAGAAGAAGAGGCCAGCCCCTGATTGGAGGGGATCCAATGATGAGTGGGGAACCTGAGGGCTCCCCGGGGAAGGCGGAGTAGCCGGCGGAGCAACCAACCGCAAGCTGTGGGAGAGAGGGTCTGAGGATTGAGGCTGCGGGGTCGGCGAGAAGCCCTCCCTGGAAGACGCCGGTGAAAAAGCAACGATGTGGTGCCCCGTCTCTGGAGAAGAAGAGACCAGGAGACGACAAACCTCCGGAGAGGATGGAACCTCTGTAGACGAGTCGAGGACCCGACGCTGGCACGGGGCCGTGGAGTCCGCCACTGGTGCCGGCTCGGCGCGACCGGCGCCGGAGTGGACACTGACTGTGCCGAGTCGACCTCCATCACCACGTTTTCCTTGGGAGAATGGGGCGGGGTCGGAGCCGGTTCGGCTAAGGAACAGCGCTGAAAAGGCGCCGGCTCGACCTCACCCGAGGCAACCGCCCGCGTAGAGGACCGAGAGGGACAAGGGAAAGCACCCCAGGACACGGACTCCATCCGCGGCACTCGCAGGGCGAAGGAGGAAAGCCTTCGGTGCCGGAAAGGCGCCGGCTCGGTCTCCGGTGAGGCAGCCGCCCGCACAGAGGACCGAGGGGGACTCGGGGACAAGCCCTGAGTCCCGGCGATCTCCTGCGATGCCACAGGGAGCCCTGTAGGGATTTGCGGCGAGGCAGGGACGCCGTTGGTTGAAGAGGGGAGCCCCACAGGACCGCACCTCGACGACACCACCCTCCTACAACCTGAAGCCAAAGCCGCTGGCAACTCTGTGGAAGGACGCACGAGGAAAGCGATTCGCAGACGTCTCAGGAAGTGGAGGAGGGGCCAAAGAAGCCTATAGAGCCGCAGCATAGGCTGTCATTTGGGCCCTAGTTGCCCCAACGCCAAGGAACGGCGGGTAGGGTGGCGACAGGCGAGGGTGCACGTCCCGAGGGGAACCCGAGCCCTCCGCCGAACGAGGACAGGGCCTCGGAGACAAGCAACAGTACCTACCAACCGGCGAGCGACGCCATTGGGGCCGTGGTGAAGGGTGATGCCACAGTCGGAATCGGTGGCTCCTGGCTTCCGAGGAAGGGGACGGACGCTGGGACAACACCGACCTGGACAAGCGGGCCGACAGCAATTTCATCCAGCTCTCCCGCCGGACCTTCGGATTGAGGTGCTGACAAGCTTCGCAGTCTGTCGAGTCATGGTGCTCGCCCAAACACCACATACAGGGTGAGGGTCCGTCGCCGACATCTGGCGTGCACAGGAGGTACACGTCTTGAAGCCCGAAGGCATTCGCACACTGTTCCTTAACGCAAAGCGTGAAAAAAAGGACCCGATCCGGATCCAATCTGCACGCGGCAAAGAGAAAAAACTGATGTCAGCGCGCCAGGGTAGGGCTTATGTGACATCGCTGACGTCACGCCCAAGAACGACGTCAGGGCGGAGTCACGTGGTACCGCCCCGGGCACGCAGAGATGCTGTGGCAAAGAACATTTTCTGGATCCAGTCTCACGCCTGGGAATAATTCTACGTTTAGGAATCTGCAGCTAGTAGTCTCTATCAGATTAACTGTGCAAAAGATCTTAATGGTATCCTCAGTGGACCTGTAAACTGACCTATGTAAAAAAAGGGTGTGATCTGCCACACTTCCCAGCAAGAAGATTTGCACAATGGAGTCTTTGCTGAGGACTACTGGCAAATAAGGCACAGGTGTGCAAGCGAGATGGCAGCTTGTACTGCAATCTTAACTACCTCTATTCTGCTGATCAGTCAGACACCAACTGCATTGGTATAGCAGAGGAAGGTACACATTCACAGTCCTAGAGCCTCTGTGAAACTGTGGGCAGTGTCTGGTCTATGGCACAAGGAGGCAGCACTTACCAATGTGGACCTGGAGAGAGGCACAATATAGGAGTTGTGCCTCCATAGGACATAACTAGGAAGTTTTAATGGGCCCTACATTCACAAACTTGATTGTCACATGCTATTGTCTCTCACAAGTAGTGCTGAGCCCTTAGATAATATGTATGAAGGATTCTGGGATCTCAAGACTCTACTTAGCAATCGCAAAGACCAGAGTGATGCTCTGGTCACAACTTGTTGAAAGTAACAGGTTAAGCCTTACCGTCATCATACAACCGCTTCATGCCAACATCAGTCCTCCTGGATTCTCGCTGCCGTGGGGATAGGCTAGCCCCAGGCATCTGAGCAGGGCTCATCCTCTGTACAGGTGTTTTCTTTAGGCAGTTCATAAGAGCTGGCAATTGTGTGGTACCTGGAGCAGCTTCAGCTATGGGGAATGTAAGCAGAAGGATGATCAGGCCATGGATCTTACAATGGACCAGATCCTAATGTCTCAAAGATGTAAAAGTATTTCAAAGACAGTAAAGTTTCAACAACCTTTATTCTTCATATACTAACATAAATTACAGAAAGGGGCATAAACATATAAAATCTCAGTAACATCCATTACAAAACCAAGGAGAACACCATTTTGGTCCATAGTGGTTCAGGAGATTCCACTCCATTTGAAAAATATTTAAAAGAGCAAGAATGCAGTACAGCAGAAGAGGATGCTTGGAAATAGAAGAAATAAAACCAGGATTTGTTTTCCCTAGAGATACAATAATGTTAAGTGTCTTACTTTTCTCCTTAATTTGCAGGAGGATACAATTTCCTTAGTCAAGCAGTCACATAGGGAGGTTTGCACGGACTTGAAAGCAGATGAAGGGCAGTTTGCAGTAATTTTCACTACCTTTACTATATGCCTTTCCTGGGTTAGTCAGAGATTAATGTACATTATCATCAAGGCAGGAGGCAGTGCTTTTTCCATTCTAACAATGTACTCTCTGAGCTTTTAACAAAACCTTAACCAAGTTCTTTTGGGTGGAGAACATGAATTGGTTATCCACATGCTATACTCATCGCCTTCCTTCACATAGATTTTGATTTCATTTATGTGCTAATGTCCTCTGTGCATTGACTCCTCTTTTCTTATGATCCATGGTGGCCTAATCTCACCTCTTTTTTGATACAGTGTTCCTTATGAATCCGTGTCTCTCCTGCCATGTTTGTGTGAGCTTTACTGCTTTACAGGGCACCTTTTGAGACCTTACCATCAAACCCACTCACACTGGCATGCACCTGGTGTTGGGTACTCTTACTGTGAAGGCAAAAAATGGACTATAGTATGCAGCTGGGTTAACAATAGTTCTCTATGGTCAGAGACCTAGTGTAAAGTAAATAAATAGAGGAGCCAGTTGGCCAATACTACTTTGACACTTTGCTTAATCAACTGGTTTATATGTTACACCAGCCAGTTGACCTTAAAGTCTGTGAAGGATTTTCTTGGGGTTCCAAAGAAGTCATAGGTTACTAAGCAGTAACTGCTATGGTTACTAATGTTTACCACTGATGTCCTGAGTTAACAACACAGCCACACTTAAATTGAATAAGCAAGTACTCCCTTTTGGCACGTTAGTCTCTCAGGGAACAGGGTTGAGGAGTCCTTCATAGTAGTAGTTTATTATCCCTGATTAATTAAAATCATTACATACAAATAAAAGCAAAAATAAAGTGAGAAACAGTGCAAAAGCAGAGTAAATGTAAAAGCTTATAATTTTCCAACCAATCCTTTTTAAACATTTGGTAAAAAGACACTTTAAAAAAGGGTCAGTTGGGTTAAAACGTGTAAGGATTGATCGATCGCATGAACAAACTCCAAGTTCGATAAAGGCCACCCTCAAAAGTTCTCTAGTGTCCTGCATAAGATCTGGAGACATGTAAACCAAGTGAATCATGTCCTCTTAACGTGATCCACATAAATGACAACTCATCGATTTACTTTAACCAAGGGAGTCTACTCGGACGGGGTGGAATACCACCAAAGTGAAACAGCATAAACTTCCATTTTAGCAATACTGAATAACCAGAATCAAGGTAGGGCTGTGACTTCTGGAACTTATAGTTGTGTAGCACCATCCAGCCATGACACCTATTGGACAGTATTGCCTTGTCAGCCGCTACGGACAGCTTCTTTGCGGTACCATTTAGCAATCTTTTTAGAGCGAGTGATTGTTTAAACATACCGAATTCTAGATGAACTTGCTCAAAGTGAAGAATTTTTGCAGATTAAAGACACTCCTATATTCCTCTGGAATTATGTTATCCAGCTGTGCAGCATCATAAACACAAAGTGCCTCTCTCGCGTAAGTCAATGTCGAAAGGAGCTTGGCATCCAAGAGTTGAGCCCTTCAGTACGTTATATGGGCATTGCCGTTGCGTAAAAAAATATTTGTTTGAGGTTGGAAGGCTCATTTTTCATCAAATAGTACCCCAAGTATTTGTATTTGGGCACAGTATCCCGGGGCTGACCTTTCACATGACATCTATGATGACCTTTCATTTGGCTGGAGATGACCATGCATTTGGATTTGGCCTGGTTTACTAACATCCAATTCGTGGCAGAATATGAGTTTTATTTATCTAGTAAGCGTTGGAGGCCGATTTTTGTTTGACTTAAGAGTATCACATCATCAGCATATAGTAAACGTGAGAGATTAGAGACTCCAAGATTCTGTGCATGGGAGTTGACTAAGTCCAAAGCTGTAGAAATATCGGCCAAAAAAAGATCAAATGACTGGGGTGCCAACCCGCAAAGGACCTGATGCGTGAGGATTTTACTTGACAGTCGCGTACCATCAGCTATCTTAGTTCTTAGCTAGGTGTCAGAGTATAAAAGTTGTATTGCTCATAGTAGGTGGTTTGTATGCCCCAATTCATTAATTTAAGCCCCAGAAATTCTGGGATACTCAATCAACGGCGGCCTTGAAATCAAAGAAACATAAGAGCAGTGGCTGCCACTCAGATAGCATATGGTCAGAGACTGGCGGTTTATTATTTTTGTGTTTTACTGGACCGCCTGTTAGGTGTATGGAAGGGTTTAGCTCAGCTACTAGCATCGTGTTCTTATCTACAGGGGGTAGATCTTGTTCCCTTGTTCTATTCTGGAACTGCATGCTCATTTATAACAACCTTAGGAAGAGGGTCTAAAGCAGATGGCAATATGGGTGTCAAGGTGTTCCTGAAAGGTTGTGGGTTTATTTGAAGCAATCTGGGCCAGTCATACCGAACGGTCCCAGTGGCACTTATTCTGTTGTCCCTTATTCCTTGGGCACTATCACTGCAGAGGGGGTTGCCTCTTTTTGACGTTTGTGCTGTGTCGCTTTGACTGTAGGAAGTTTGCTGAGTACGATTATATTAGTTTTAAAAACCATGATTTGCCAGCTCCCAATGTTCTTTGTTAGCATGGGATGTACCTATATTCGGAACACTAGAACTGCTTGGACCCGGAGTGATGGTATGTGTGGGGCTTTGATTACCCCTTTGCACAGCGGCAAGGGCCTGTGTATTATGTTCCTCTTTACCTTTAATGGCGACAGGGTCCAGTTTGCTTGATGCGGACCTGAAGATGGAGAAAAAACCCTGTTGCAGTTACTTCATATGAGCTGATAATTCCGACTTTTAGTCCTTCGAGTTGTTTATGCTTATCGGGGAGAGATCTACCTGGTTCCTTCTCTAGCAGATCTGTGCTGGCCCTATCAGCACCTGGGTAAAAACGTGTTTGAATAAGAAATATTGTGTTGCACCTCTTATTCTTGGCTTTCCTTTGCCTTTTGTTGTAGCGATTTGTAGTACGGAAATTATCTGTTGGCTGTCGTGTCAGCGTTAAAGATTAATCTGCTCTCGAATTCCTCGCTTGTGTTGTTCTTGTCTGGATGTTACAGTCAGAGTCCTCAATTGAATTTTCCATCACAATATGCAGATGCTCGTCAACTGTTTTTGAAGCAGTGGTTTGGCACTATCCCTGACTAGAAGGAGCTAAGCTACCAGCTGAAGCCGAACAGCATACCTGGAGTGAGTGAGCAGAGAGCAGGTTTACAAGAGATTTCTTCAGATGCTTGTCCTGGCATGTTGTTTGAGTAAGGGTCATAGATTCGCTTTTATTTCTATGGTGAAAATATCTAAATCTGAAAGTACGGTACTGAGTTTATCAATGATCATTCAGAAGGAACATGCTGTCTCCTAGTCTGCGAGAAGGTGGTCTTTCGGCAGCTGGAGACGTTTGTGAAAGCATCTGGTGCTCTGCATCCAGCTCAGTCAGGGTTTAGGTTTGCCTACAGCACGGAGACTGCTCTGGTGGAAATGTCGGAGGCTATCAGAGAGTGTATTGATGGGGGCGGCAGGGAGGCCCTGATTTTACTCTACCTCTCTGCCGCCTTCGACACGGTGCCCCACCAGCTGCTCTTGGCCAGGCTATCTGCGATCGGGATTTCGGGCCTGGTCTGGGAATGGGTGAAATCTTTTTTGAATTTCCGCTCGCAACAGGTCTGCATGACTCCATGTGCCTCCTCGTTCAGGAACCTTGCAACAGGGGTTCCGCAGGGCTCCACTTTGAGTCTATTGCTTTTTAATATATACTTAACCCCTCTGGTCTATCTGGCAGAGGAGCTGGGAGCAAAAGTTATAGCGTATGCTGACGACACTCAGCTGCTATTTACCTGGAGGGGCTCGGACCTGGCCACTGACACCGCCCAGATGTGCCTAGCATCAGTATTCCGCTGGCTGGCCAAGGCATCTCTCAAGTGTAATGAGGATAAATCGGAGGTCCTCCTGTACGGTTAGTTTCCTTTGGACTTCAGACACTGCCTATGGCTGCCAAACTTCCCTAGTCCACGGTCTGAGGGAGGACCTGCAAAAAATCTGGGGGTATGGTTTAGCGAGGACCTGCGGTTTATCGACCATGTAAAAAAACTGACAGGAGTCTGCTTTGGTACCCTCAAGGCGCTCAGTAAAATCTTCCCGTTGCTCCCGAGAGTGGCCAAAGAGATGATCGCCCGTGCCCTGATTTTGTTGAGGCTGGACTATGCCAATGCTTTGTTCATTGGCATGCCCGGCTATCTTCTGCGCAAACTCCAAATTATACAGAATGCCGTGGCAAGACTCCTCTTTAACGCCTCGAGGAGATCCAGCGCTGGGCAATATCTACGGGAACTACACTGGCTGCCGGTGGCCCAGCGAGTGCAGTTCAAAGTAATTACCCTGGCTCACCGGGCCCTCCACAGTTCTGGTCCCACCTACCTCAGGAAGCGCTTTGCCTTCTATGTACAGAACCGTCCTTTGCGCTCTGCCTCTCTCCGCTGGAGGATTATCCCGCGCTTCCGCAGAGCTCGCTTGGGAGGCCAGTCACTCTGTTAAAACTGCTGAGGCCTGGAATGCGCTCCCTCCAGACCTTCAACTCATACAAGAGTTCCAACTCTTTAAAACGCACCTAAAACACATCTGTTCAGTCAGACCATCTAATTTGTCTCCCGCCTCTACTCCAGCCCACTCACGCGCCAGGACACTCAAGAGTATTAGTGCGCGTTACAAATTCACTATAACATAACATGATACATGCTTTGACTGAGCGCAGGCTATTAGACTGTTTAGCTCACAGAGCTTTGTCTGTATCAGCTAAAAATACAGCTAATGTGCTCAGGAGGTCAACTTGTAGGTTCATTTTATTAGATTGATCATTCAAAGCGTCTACCAGTGATTGTTTTTAGCAATACATCCCAAGCACTGGAGGAGGGGATACCTCTGCTATTCTTAACTTCATTTGAGGATTGAGTAAATGCGAGATGTGTGCAAACGAAATGAGCCACTAAAGCCGGCTTCTTATGTGGGTCCTGTGGCCACTCAAATGAAGGTGATCGAGAAACATCTGCGAAGATCTTGTCAGAGTTGAACTCACGAAGTGGAGCTGCATACAATGTCCCAGTTTGACTTGTCTTCCTCATAGTTTCTGTAGTAACGAAAGATATGCTGGTGTCTAGCGCAGGACAATCTTGAGTGCCCTCGTGATCATCATCGAGAAATAAAGTTGCCTTGAAGGATGAGATGGCTGATTCGAGGTAAACCAACATGTCTCTTCTAGTGGAGATATCCCAGGGTAAACACAATCCGAGTAGCCAAGCATTATTGAAGGTATGGTGGTTGATGTAAAATTCTTCGGGGGCTATAATCAGAAGCTACCTACTGCATCCTTCTGTAACTACTCTTCCACTTGAACCAAGCTGTTCTGAGCGTCTCTTCTTAAGGGTATGCCGCCCGTCACTCACCGTACCTCTACTACATCTAGATTTCGTCCTCAGCTACTCAACGAAGTCTGTACCGGTGTTTTCTTTCTTGCCCAATTCTAAGAGTAGTTATAGAAGGACGGAAGTAGGTAGCTTCTGATTATAGCCCCCGAAGAAGGTCCAAGGGCCCGAAATGCATTGGACTACAGGGCTACAAAGAAGGAAATTGACAATAACTTTGAATTTAGAAGATTGTAGAATTGCCTTGTATTTTAAGTTTTGTGCAATGAACAGAATAAATATGTACGTTACAATGAAAGAACACAGTGATAGCGTACAAGATTTTTGAGTAAGATTATGTCTGATTGACAGTGTTTAAGTAAATGTTTTTGAAAATGCATGTTATGTAAAGTAAACGAGCAATAGCTCACAGCAGAAGTGCACAGTGGTCAAGTTTCATATACTCGTTTAAGGGTCGGTTTGTCTAGAAAATGTTGAGTCAGCGTGCCCACCACTGTTAGCACGCAAAATAAAAAGGAGATATTAAATTAAGTTTTGAGCAAACAAAGGATTAAAACAATAGGTGTGCTCCAAGTTCTACAGTAATTTATCAGTATCCTAATACATGTCAGGCAGTCTAATATTAACACAGTTACACAGATTATAGCGTTTTCCAGTGGCTTCCTGTTGAGGATACCCAACCTGTCTTTGTGTTTCTTGTTTTCACACTTCTTCTTTATAGAAGAATCGGGTGCTTGCTTAGAGTTATCCTTTTCAGAATTACTCTTCAATTGTGGTTTCCCAGGTCTGGTCCCAAATTATATTTACCCAGATTAGTTTATTTTTCTTTAATAATTTTAGGTAATTCGCGCTCCTGCTGTGCAGGAACTAAATCCCGTATGCACTGGCGTATAGCCAATGCTGCTGCATCCCCCTTTATGTTACTCAACATAATGGTGGATACTACAGCAAAATTGTCCACAATGTTTCACCCCCAGGTCTAGGGCAGGGGTGCCCCGTACTCATTCTAGATCTGTTTCAGCACTTCAGGCAAAACAGCCAACAAAGGGGTACCATGTAATCTGGTATATACTGCAGCATACACTGTGCCCAAAGTTGTGCAATCTTCCACAGGGGGAGCCATTCCTATTGGCAAGTAAATAGTCAGAATTCTGTGCTTTTCCTGCGGGCCCGTATGGGGGAAACACCACTTCAAGATGGGTTGCTTTTTGTGCAATCCAGAACTGAATCTCCTCCCGTATGACGGGAACTTTCCCCATGACTGCCTTTAGCGTTTGTGGGCTGATGCCTGGAGTAGCCAATTGCGGTTGTACAGCTTGAGTGGTCCTTGCTGGGTTAAGTGTCAATGTTTGCATAACAAACTGTGTAAGACATCTGTATATTGTCACTAGATCTTTATATAGTGTACGCACTTCTGCTGGTGGTAATCTATAAACATGAGGATGAGGTGTGTAGCCAACTCCCTCATTGCTGAGAAGACCGAGTCTAACGTTTACTGTTATGTGGGGTAGGGCACCATTAAACCAATTTATGTGTTTTAGGTATGTGCGAGAGCTCTATTTCTTTGTATGGTGTATAATTGTTTGGTACTTCATTCTGTTTGTCAGTGTGAAATAACAACAAAGGGCTAATTACAACCAGAAATTTAACCCAGGAATAGAATACACCTATGTCCTAAATGCTTTGTGAGCCTCAACTACAAAGACCACGTTGTAAAAGCTTCTGCATGGCGGCAATTCTCAGCGACGTTAAGTGCTCTTTCATCTTCATCTGCAGACTTATTAAAAAAAAAATGTTAATGAATTACAGAGAGGGTAACACAATGGGAAATAGATCCTTTGATAATGACAAGCTTGAACAACCCTTATTCAATACATAAGGGTTACCTACTTAGCTGAGGAGGATTGTGCCTACCACCACGGACATCTCCGGTTAGGAGATAAGTAGGGGATCTCTGAGAAAGCATGACAGACCAATGTTAGAAGTGCCATGTTGTGTAGTAGGAACTGCGTGTTTGCTGTGCAACATAAACATAGGGAGGGTGCCAGACTGATTTTCTACAGCCCCTCGGGATATGTTATCCTGGAGACCAGCTAACACAGTGCCACAATAAGCCCCCTAAACCTAGACACGTAGCAATTGGTTTTAGCAACCACAGAGAATGACAATTCTGAGCTCTCCCAGGGATCACAGTAACAGATGTAGAACCCTTTCACTCAGTCGCTCGTGCTCTCTTTCTCTAAGAGAAGTAAACAAAGAATACACAGTGGGGTGTTTTCAATATTTATTGTATTGAACCATTGTGATTCTTGGATAGAATATATGTGCTGCAATGATAAATAGACAGAAGCAGATGAGAGTGATTAGCAATATACGGACAGTGAGCAGAATGAAAAGTTCCACCATCTTTCTAAGACAATGTATATATGCAAGCATTTAAAACAATATATACATATGTGTATATAGCGTACTCCTACTACCCGTTCCCTAACCTAGATGCCTAGAGGGTATGTATGTGTTCTGCTAGGAATCTCCACTGAATGATCCAACACCATTACCTCAATGGAAAGAATGTAGGTGTCAAGTTGGACATTCCTCGCCGAGGGATCAGCGAACAGCTGGGCTGAGATTTTAGCGTGCAGCGACTTTGAAAATGACAGCAATCACTCCGCTGCCCAAACCCGGGAATACTTGTTTATTTATAACAGAACAAACACTTCCCTTGGGCTAAGATTCTAGTCAGCCCGCAATTGTTTATGTACTATAGGTAGCTGTGTCGCCGCATGGATGAAAACATACAATCACATTTGAACAATATATGTACAGACCTTGTCCTTGAAGTTCAAAGTATAATAATTAGTGCCCGTGCAAAGTTAATTCTGTAAGCAAGTATAGTTTCATGGAAACTAATCCACACTGTCATGGTCGCAAATGTGCGTCAAAAATCATTGTGTGAAATTAAAGGCAACTTAGGAGAAGCCTGTGTATATTTAAAACGGCTGTGTTTCCTTCTAGGCCTAACTAGGACACATGACACTCATGGGTCAAAGATACAAAAATCAATGATGGTTTTATTTAATTATTATGGAGAACTCCTATAATTTTAACAGTGCCCATAAAATGTATATTTCACAAGTTCTAGTTCCAGTAAGAACCACAAGATCTTCAAAGTGAGGAAGGATCTAATCACTCCTGCATAGGAGAATTTAGTTTGTAGTTAGTGATTTAAACAGCTCGAAGACTCTCTAGGATGTAGTTAAAGAACTGTCTGACCCTAGTAAAAGGTCTCCCACTTCTCTCTTGTCTCAGTCTCAATGCACAAAACTAGCACATTTTTGTGTGAATAAGGTAACCACCATTCAAGCACAATTAGAGGCCAATCTTAGATCAGGCTTACACATGGGAAGATGTGGATAGTGCATTTCAGCTGTCTCCTTTGCCTAACCTACTGTCTTTTCATTGCATGCCTAATTCGGCTAAAAAAAAAGGAGACTTTGCCTTTGCTGGACCTTGATGGATTTATGTCCATTTTACAATCTATCAAATCAGGCTCTCCCTCTGATCCGCTCCCTCCAGCTAAGCTGTAGCACTTAGACACGGACCTGCTACAAGTCATAGTAGATCTGTTTAATTATTCTATCTATGAAGGCTACATTCCAGAGGCATGGAAACATGCCATGGTCCTCCCTCTTTTAAAGAAATCTAAGCTTGATCCTACAAGTGGGCAAATTATAGGCCCATATCTTTGCTGCCCCTTTTTGCCAAAATTCTACAAAATCATAAAAATGCATGCCTCACTACCTTTGTGGAAACCCAGCAACTTCTCCACCCTTCTGAATCTGGTTTCAGATTGGTACATAGTATGGAGACTGCCATTTTGGGGGCCACTGAGCATCTAAAACTTCTTCTGGATGAGGGCAGCACAGCTGCTTTGATTCTACTGGATTTCAGCACGGCCTTCAATACAGTGTCCCATTCTATCCTGGTGGACAGACTGAGGACAATTGGCCTGGAGGGCACTGCCCTTGCTTGGCTGGCTTCATTCCTGAATGATCATTCCAAGTCTTCTCCTCAAATTCTAGGTCTGAGACCTGTACCCTGTTCCTCATGTGTACCTCAAGTTCTGCATGGAGTCTTTTGCTGTTTAATCTCTATGTGCGCCCTTTGGCAGACGTGGTGGAGAGTTGAGGTCTGATGCTTTTTTCTTATGTGGACACACTCAAATTATCCTCTCTCTGTCGTCCGCTCAGAGGAACCACTCTGAGTTGCTTAACCGCGATCTTAGACGGATTGCAACTTGCTCAAACTGAATAGTGATAAAACCAAGGTTATGTTTTTGGGTAGGAACCGTCAGTTGTGGGGCCCTGAGTACTGGCCTGGATCTCTAGTTCCTATTCCTTCTCCTAAAGTTTAAACTTTGGCTTCAGGCTAGATGATGCTCTGTTCATGTGCCCACAAGCTGCCATAGTGGCAGTAATGAAATGGGTGAAGAAAATTATCTGGCCTATTCTCTACTCAGCACAGAGAACGCTGATTCAGGCCCGCATCCTCTCAAGTATGGACTTTGGTAAAGTTCTCTTTCTGGATGCTGAAAAGGCTAATATCCGCTGTCTTCAGGTCGTGCAGAATTCTGCTGCTAGACTTCTTGCTAGACTTCCGAGCTATACCCCTCCCTCTCCTATTCTCCGTGAGCTGCATTGGCTGCCAATAAAAAAAGAGTACAATTTAAAGCTCTCGGTTTTGCTGTTTAAAGCTAAAGCAGGACTTGGTCAGAGACATGTACAAGATCTGGTTTACTCTTATCTACCCTCCAGGGAACTTGAGATCTGCCAGTCAGGACCTATGCTGCATGCCCAGAATCCGGCGGGCTCGTTCCAGTGGACGTTCATTTACATATCTAGGTACGAAGCTCTGGAATGCCCTACCTTAGTACACCTCTTTAATGCAGTTTCGCCAAGTTCTAAAAACATGGCTCTTTTAAGTATGGCGTCTTCAGGATCTTTCTTGCTTACGGGTAACACCGGTAAACGCCATGGGTAGCTGTGCGCTCTACAAATGGCAACTAATAATAATAATAATAATAGTTTCCTACACCTTCAGTCGCACATCTTTCCTAGATTGTAAATATATCAGTGTTTCTGCCCTACTGGGGGGTGGGGGTGGGGGGGGGGGGGCGATGGGACTACTTACCCCAGATTGGACCGTCTGAGGGGGAGGGTGGGGCAGAGACAACAGGGATTTTTTTTTAATATAGGTGGGGGGCTGCCTACCATGGGAAAGGCCATGGCCCTCATGCCATTTAAATGTGGCATCCCTCTTTCTGGGAATATCTGAATCAATTTTCACATCCTGTATGATCCTTCTCCAATGCTGCTTCCTTCACCAAGGCTTTAATACGTCTCTTTCTTTTCGTATTTGTGAGCTCACGTAGATTTACCCCACACCAAAGGGATCAATTTTCTTCCAAATTCGTTTTAAGTTATCACACCATGCTACTCTGTTTGGAGACATTAAAAAGGAGTTTATGGTATTCCTCATCAAACTCACGTCTGCTCCAATTATGCTGGATGTATGAAACTGGGTTTCTGCTGCATTTCCTTGACACTGCATGTAATATTTACGAGCCACCCAAACAGCAGGCCTGGCAGCCCTAAGGCAGGGTGCTGAATAGTACATGTGAGGGCATACCTGCACGAGCAGGTATGTCCCTCTGCTGGTCAGTCCTATTACTGCCAGTAGAAGTGACCAGGGTAGCCATTGTGAGACATCTGCTGGACACTGGTGAAAACGAATTTCCCAGCTATATGATAGCTTAATTGAAATGAGCTATTGGCGTTGCAAATATTAATGCAACGGCAATAGCTCAAACATTGAGTAATGCGAGACCTATTGCATTGAAAATGCTTGTTAAAAAAAGACGCCTCTTCTGCAGCAATAACTTAACGTTCCATATCTGCTATCTATTTTAAGCAGCACTTGCTTCTATACTTGTCTTACCACAAGCCCTTAATAACTCTATATATATGTATGTACATTATTTTACAGGAACCGAATTATCTCTCAGAGACACCGTCAAATGGTAGGGTCTCTCTGATTATTTACTTTTATTATATATTTTCTTCACATATTTGCAGTAGTGTTTTAGTATTTATTCCTGAAGAAAGCCACTGGACTACCTACCGTCCTTGATTGGCTGAAACATGTCTACCTATTCAAACATCATTGGATAGTTACCATCTATTTTTACTATCCTAACACTATTTTTAATCTTGACATTATGATGACCGCTTAATAAATTGGTTCTTCTGGCATTATAATAGTCCATTTTAATTTTCACTTTTTCTCCTTTTTCAACACTGCAATTTATTTTTCAGCACCACCGCATTTCAATCTTTGGTTGTTGTACACCACTGGTGGATCCTTCCTTGAATGTCACCACGATAACAACTAGTGGGATTCCTGGATGAGATACCAGTTTTCTTTTACAAAAAATCCCAGATGATGATGCTCCGCCATTGGGTGGGCTGATGGGTTTTCTGTACACTGTGGTGCCACATACATAAGACACAGCCTATGCCACTCCCTGTTTTTCCTCAGCCACATACTGTTTGACCACCAGTGTCCCTTTTGTTCTTTAGTCTCAATTTTTGTAGCCAAGGTGCCATTACTAATGGACCATTTCCTTACCTTTGTTAAAGTCTTATCTGGTAGCGACAGGATCTAGCTGCAGATGCATTATCTTGGAATCCTCCCCAAGGTCCAGACTGGATCTGTGACCTTTTTCAGCAGTACCCCTGCATGTCGTTCGACTCTACATCTTCGTCATCTCCCATTTGGGACGTCAACGGAGTTCATTTAAGCCCTCCCCTGATGTGCTGACATCAGTTTCTTTGTGATCATTTCCACAACAATAACGCAGAGCCACGTGGAGAAATAGTCTCATGAATCAGTGTGGCAAAAAGGAAAAAATCTTGTATCAAAAAGGACAGATAGAAGAACTGTAGTACAATGCAAAAAATGGGTCCAAGAGACAAGAGGGCACTCAGTTAGTAGAGCGCGGAGGATGGGTGGGTAGATAAGGAATCTGAGGCTAGATCCAGTCTCTACCATATAAGGCATTACCGAAGGTAAGTAACTTGTTCTTCTGCTAGAGACATCTAGCCGCAGATTCATTATCTTAGAATAAGATCCCCAAGTAATACAACACTTGGAGGAGATGGAAGAAAAACCGACCTCACCAAGATTCCCAAATAGGATAAGTCGGTCCAAAAGATAGCAGGGTCTAGACTATCCCAAAAATTATAGTTGAAGCAAGAAGCTCACTGAAGGGATGATCTCCAAGAAGAACTATGGGAAGGCTGTAGGGAGTAGAAAGCTACAAGACCATGAGAAACACGGTACAGAACTAGTAAAAGAGGCAGTTCCAAAAAGGCGTGCAACCCACTTACCAGGAATGCAAAGGGACCAAGGACAATAGTCCAAGAGTCCAAGCCCAAAACCAATGGAAGGAGCATACAAAGCGTGCTCAGCCACATCAAACACATACAAAGAATAAGAACACCCACCAATCGTCAAAGAAACAATCCAGAGAAACTGATTCAGAAAAAACAGGGGGCCTCCAATCAAGATTGATGGAGAAAAGAGGAAGAGAAAACAATGAATGCTGAAGACCATCGCTAGAAAAGCAAGAATGGTAAAAAGAAACAGCTCTTATACTGAGAACCTTGATAGATATAGAACGTATCCTGCGTAAATGCAACAGAGACGCTCATTGAAGAGAAAGAAGGAAACAGGCAAGTACAACCAAAAAGGCTGAACCAGGTCACCAAGAAGGGTGTAGGTAATGCACCGACACACATATATATCAAACAGAAATTCTGCACCACACTGGATAAAGGCACGCACGCAAGGATGTAAGTATATGGCTTTCTTTATTTCATCGGGTCTCCCACGACCCCGCAAATGAAGAGACGCGTTTCGGCTGCCTGGGCAGCCTTTATCAATTTGAACAGCACCAAATACATACTCCCATTTACAGCCCTTTCCCCTAATGGGCATGGAAAACATTAGACACAGAAAGATGTTGTTCCGTGGTGCGTTATGAAACACTTCACATTAATTAGTGACTATCATGACAATCAATAGTGTAGCTAGTGAAACAAAGTATCACAGAAACATACACAAGCAAAATGTAACATAATGAAATACATATTAATGCATAATGCATAATTAGCACACATACCAATGATACTACTTCTAAGCCCTCAAAAGAGGCTCATGGAAAAAGCCTGTTACATGCCATGAGTTGAGCATATAATGCTAGAAACACCATAGTGTGTGTCTATACTCTATAACACGCAAATCCCCATAAAGCACGCTTAATGAATTAGCACAATATCCTGGAGGGCTAAGTCACAAAATGGGAGGCTAAACACACACAGTGTGTATTCTACAGACGAAAATGTCAGCCTTCATGATGTCATTACTGCTCCCAATGGGACTACCAATCCCATAATGCACCTGATTAACTTGCGCAAACATCGGAGTCCATGGGACATTAATCATAACATCAAACTGTTCAACAAAAGACTTGTGCAACAGACAAAGCTATCGTACATAATGTGAATCTTTTGGACAGAGATGAATATTCCAATCTTGCATGGAAATACACTTATCTTCTTAGTTTCCATATGTTAACAACCGATAAAACTCATGTCACTTAAAATGGAAGCACACAAGTCAAAAATCACATAAAGGGAAATGTTTCAATGTCTCGCTATAGGCAGCAGCACACAATGTACCATTGAGGTGGGCAACAATGCGGGGTCGGAAGAGGCCAGTAAACAAAAAATATTCATATGCCAAACAAGCCTCACCACATCAGCGTAGGGTTACGCGGTGCCCAGTCACCAGTATATATCTGAAGTAAAAGACCGCCACAAGAGATCCATTCAAGCGATAGGTATATACATGTAGAAACATCCAAGGATAAATGTATTTAAGGATAGTATGCATATAAAAAACATAGAATTCCCCTAGACACACAAGTCATACAGGGCACCGCATGGTATATCCACTTCTCTGATGGAAGCCCACGTCCTCCGCGAGCGGGATCAGAAGTGGAGGAATGAGGGACACCCCAAAAACAGAGGTAACAAGGACCGACAACGAAAATACATCCTACCGTCGTAAAGAAGAGCTTGCGTCAGTAACTGAGGTGGAGACAGAAAGACAACACTGACACATAAGAGTAGGAATTTGAAGGTATTTCTGTGAGAAAGTGTCTCTGTATATACTGAACAATAATACAGTGTGTACAGAGTCCACAATCTCCAAAGGTATAACAGAGGTTAAAGTCACAACTGACCTTACTCTCCAAAGTGGTAGCTTGGTCGAGCAGTAAGGCAGTACCAGAGGACAGTGTAAAGCATTTGTTGTACCAACTCAGTCAGCAAAAGGTTTCACACACTCAAGAACTGAACTCCAGGCCAATTGTTATTATATCCTCAGATATAGTTGTTTTATTTTTAGAACCAACAGTTATAAAAATATACTTTTCAAGTTATGAGTACTCTCATGTAAATACTTTGCAGAGGAGCAATAAAGTTTGTGCACACAATAATTACAGGATGGCTAGTAAGCAACACAGTTCTGAAACACACTCTAGTATTGAGCTCAATGGGTTTTTCACAGGTAAGTACAGTTGATTACTTTATGGATTACTTTGGTAGTTCCAGGACTAGATCTTAGATTCAGTCATGGGGTCTAAGCTTGAACCAGATTAGCAAAAACGTTTTAGTTACTGTGATGAATTTTCATGAATATAAAGCTGTTCTAAAAGTTCACACTTAGAAACTTTTCAATGTACTTCTGACAATGTTATTCAATGGGTGGAAATTCAGGTTGCAGGTAAAGTACGATCGCGTTACTTTTGTAACCCAGCACTAGCCTCCTAGGGCCAGCACTTGGGGCTTAACTCAAAACAGGTAGGTAATTGCGTTTCAGTATTTCGGACGATTTTTAAAGAATATTTGCAGTTTTCAAAAGTAGACACTTAGAAGAAATTTCATAGAAAAGCAGACAATGGGTTCCTACGGAGAAAATACAGGTTACTAGTAAACCCGCTAGGGATTACTTTTGCGGTTCGGACTTTGGCTGATTTTATAGGAATATTTTCAGTTTTCAAACCTTCACACTTGGTAAATTTTCGAGTCAAAAATGGGTCAATGTTTCAGACTGTGTGGACATTGTGCAGGGAACTGGGGTGGGATCCGGGGGGGGGGGGGAGTTGATGGGGGGGACGGGGTGTAGGGGGGGTCGGGGTTAGCATCTTCTATTAACTTATTGTATGGATTGCCTTTTCGTAAATGTTGCTCATCTGCTCGCAGCCCCTCCGGTGCTTGGAGTGCTGCGCTTTCTATGCAGTCTTTCAATAAAAATTGTGTTCTGAAGAAAAAAAATGGGTCAATGTTATCCAATGGCAGGTAAGTGAATTACCGGTTTCCAGGTGAGTACTTGGTTGGTGAAGTAGGGGTCCCCCAGGGTCAGGTGAGTACAGTTAGTCCAGTCCCAGCGGCACAGGGGCGGCCGGGTGCAGAGGTAGGTAGGCCCAATGATATCCAATGAGGGAAAGGGGGCCTTCGGTTGGTGGCTGCTGGCTAGCAGGCCACATGGCTCTGGGAGCTGGGCTCCTGATCACTTGCTCAGGGCAAGGGGGGGAAGTAGGATAGGGCCAAGGGGTTACAGCCAGCGGCACTCGGCGGCTGGGTGCAGGGTGCTTTTGAGCCATCGGGCGCTCAATTTTATCCAATGAGGATCTCGAAAAAGGAACATAGGCTGCAGGCTTGGGGACGGTGACTCTCCAGGGGCGACCAGCACTTCGAGAGGTAAGTTGGGATGATGGAGCACAGGTAGGTACCCCAAAGGGAGGCACAGGGCGCCCAGGGGTGTTTTTGGGGGTCGGAAAAGCTTACCCTCGGCTGGTCGCGGTTGGGGTGGCCCCTGGTTCTGAGTCTGTAGACGTCGGCTGGTTCGTTAAGGAGGGTCTTTGGGCACTGGACTTCGGGTCCCAGTCGCCGGGGGGACGTCCTCGTGGTCTTGGTTCGGGTTGGCCCGGCCCGGGCTCAGCTGGTGCAGAGTGGGCTGGGCCGGAGCTTCCTGGTGAGCACCAGGTGGGTTGTTGCAGCAGAGCCTCTGCTGATGGGAGTCCCAATCTTCGAGAGGGTCAAGGCAGGCAGGTCCTCTGAGTGTCCCAAGGTTGCTGTCTGCGGAGGTCGCCGGGATTAGGCAGGAGCAGGTTCCAGGATCAACCGGCCGGTAGGGCTGGGGCCAAGTCAGTTGTTGTTGTCCTGTTGTTAGCAGCTGCGCGGCGGGTCTTCTTTTTCTTGATTTTCTTTCTTCTTTTGATATCGGGATCTGAGGGAGGAAGGTTCAGGGAGCGCCTAAATACTACATTTAGGTGCGTTACAGGTAGGGCAAGGGCAGGGACCAATGGGTCCCTGTCCTGGGGTGAGGACCCCCCCCAGCCTGCTCCTCTCCTGTGGGAGGGGGGCAGGAGCCTAGCTGGGATGAAATGCGTTACTTACCTGTAACTGCAGTTATCCAGTGTTGGTGTCTTTCATAGATTCACATGCCTGAATCATTCCCAGTCGTCAAGACGGGAGTCTCCGGTACACAGAAAAGTAATGTCTTATAGACATACATAGAGAATAGTAGGCCTAAAGGCCTCACCTTAGTAACATATCCATGTCCTTTTGTAAAAAGGACCAAACTCTAGAGAAGAGCCAATCAGCTATCACCTCCCTCTAGAACCTTCCTGGCAGGAGCCTCAGTCCCTCAGATTTTTGTACGCACTAAGCTAAGTAGGCGTGACACTGAGAGAGTTAGGTGAGTCCTTCCAGGGGAGGCGGGAGGGTTGCATGTGAATCTATGAAAGACACCAATACTGGATAACTGCAGTTACAGGTAAGTAACGCATTTCTTATCCAGTATTATGGGTGTCTTTCATAGATTCACATGCCTGAATCAGAGTAGCAAGCAATGCAGAGTGCACATTTCTGATGGAACAGCATATACAAGTCCTTAGATAAGACACATCATGCGAGCATGAACCATCATTTGACCTCCAGAATAAGTATTACTAAAGAAATGTGCACACCAGAGTAGGATGGAGGGACGGAGGAAGGCTCACCTTACTGAAAAGATGGCGTAACACTGATTGTCTCACTGCTGCATTATTCATCAGCTCCGTATCCAGGCAGTAATGCCTAGTGAAGGTATGCGGCGACTTCCATGTTGCCGCCCTGCAAATGTCAATGACTGGCACCCCTGCAAAGAGAGCTAAAGAAGTGGACATGGCTCTCGTGGAGTGCGCTCTCACTTTGGAATGCAATGGCTATCCAGCTTGGTCATGACAGAAAGCAATGGCTGCAGAAATCCATCTGGAGATGCTCTGCTTGGCAAGCAGTAGACCTTTCCTAGGTCTGCTGTAAGCTATGAATAGCTGGTTAGATTTCCTGAATGTTTTCGTTTTGTCCGTGTAAACTTCAAGCATCGCTTGAGATCCAAAGAAAGCAGCGATCTCTCAGCTGCTGTGCTTGGGTTCGGAAAGAAGGAACGCAGAACCACAGGTTCATTTAGGTGGAAGTGCGACGGACTTTTGAGATAAACCTAGGATTGGTTCTCAGGATTACTCTGTCGTTATTAAACTGTAGAAAAAGATCCTGGATTGAAAAGGCCTGTAGCTCACTGACCCCCCTTGCAGATGTGAGCGTCAGGAGGAGTGCTGATTTCCACGTGGCATACTTTAGGTCAGCTCTGTGTACTGGTTTGAACGGATGTTTCATGAGCTGGTTAAGAACCACATTGAGATGCCAGGCAGGTGGCAACATTCTTACTGGCGGGAAAGTTCTGTATAATCGTTTTAGAAATTACTTAATCAACCCGCTTGACCAGAGCGATGGATTCGTTGAAGTTCTTTATAACGAGATATTGCTGCTAAGTGTAGTTTAATGGAGGAGTGGGCTAGGCCCGACTGTGCCAGATGTAATAAATAAGGTAATATTTGCTCCGGTGATGTGGAGAAAGGCCGAATTCCGTGATCTGCACACCAAACACAAAAGCGCTTCCATTTCAGGGAATACGTCTTGGTCGTGCTATCCGCCCTTGCTCTGGCAAGAATGTCTACAGTCTTGTGGAATATTCAGATTGAGGAACTCTCTGAACTCAGGAGCCAGGTGACTAACCTGAGAGATTTCAGATCCGGATGTTGAACTTTATTGTTGTTCATTGTAAGCAGAGATAGATACTGCCGCAGGTGGACCGGCGGCTCCAGGGATAGACGGTGGAGCTCTGTGAACCAATGTTGCCTCGGCCAAGTTGGGGCTATTAAAATTAGAGTACAAGGCTCCACCTAAATTTTCCTGAGGACTCTGGGAAGCATCGGGTATGGCGGAAAGGCATACGCAACGACGTTGCGCCATGCGATGGAAGATGCATTTCCCAGAGACCCTGACTGGGGATGCCAACTTGCGAAGTGTGGGCATTTGGCGTTCATTGTCGTCGCAAATAGATCGATTCACGGCGTGCCCCATCTGGAGAAGATCTGGTCGTTAATTTGTTGATCTAGCTCCCACTCGTGTGACTATGTTTTCTGCCTGCTCAACACGTCGGTGAGCACATTGTCCATGCCTGGGACATATTCCGCTCTTAGGGTTATATTGTGGAGTATGAGCCAATTCCAGATTATTTTTGCAACTCGCGATAGTGTGTCAGCGAGCGTGTCCCTCCCTCTTTGTTGAGGTAGTGCTTAGTCGTGGTGTTGTCTGTCCGGATGAGCACCAGGGAATGTTTTATTCTTGGCAGGAAAGCTTGAAAGGCCAGGAAGACTGCCCGCAGTTCGAGCAGATTGATATGTAGTTCCTTCTCCATAGGAGACCACTACCCGCTTATCTGTAGCTTTTGCAGAAAAGCTCCCCAGCCTTCCAAGGAGGCGCCTGTTGTGACAACATGAGGAGCAGCCGGAAGCAGGAATGACAAGCCTTGAGACAGGTTTTGAGATGACATCCACCATTGCAGGGCTCCGACCATCTGAGGATTCACTGTTATGTGGTCGTCGAATGACCCTGTGCATTGGACCCACTGCTTCGAGAGCGCCTCCTGTAGATTCCTCATTCGTAGTCGACAGTGAGGAATCAGGAGGATACACGCTGACATCATCCCCAGGAGGGATTTGAAGAGACGGACTGTCAAGACTTTCTTCGAGGCTACTATAGCAGCTAGTGTAAGGGGCTTGTACATCCTCTCTCTGGATGAAAAAGCTTTTGCTGACCGTGTGTCCAGGGTTGCACCTAGGAAACTGATGCACTGAGAAGGTTGTAGGACCGATTTTTCCTGATTGAGGGTGAGACCCTGGCAATCGAAAAGCTTTAAACAGGTGTTGGAAGACCTGGACGCGTCTTCTAAGGATGGAGTCCTGACCAGCCAGTCATTCAGATACGGAAAGACTTGGTGATGGCACTGTCTGAGATATGGCGCCACCGGGGTACGACATTTCGTGAATATGCACGGTGCAGACTTGAGCACAAAGGGCAGAATGCGAAACTGCAAGTGTCTGCCCGCTACTGCAAATCGCAAGTACCTTTTTGTGATTCTTGTGAATTGGGATATGGAAATAAGCGTCCTGTATGTCTAGGGACCCCCAAAAATCCTGCTGTTACAGTAGTTGCAAGACCTCCTGGATCGTTACCATGCGAAACGACTACTTCTTAGGTATTTGTTGAGGGCCCTAAGGTCCAAGATTGGTCTCCGCTTCTTGTCTTTTTTCTGGATCAAAAGAAGCAGGAATAAACCCTTTTCCCTTCTGAGATGGAGGTACTCTCTCTATTGCTCCTTTCTGCAGCATAATCGCGATCTCTCATAGAAGCAGCCATAGATTTTTGTTATTTCCGCTGTCCTGTACCTTGAAAGGACGACCTCCCAAAAGAGGATTGCTTGTTTTGCTGTTGTTGGCGCTGTTGGTATTGCGGTCTACTCTGGCCTGAAGGGCAGGAAGACCTGTATTAATAATTTCCTCTGTAGGAAGACTGTCCTCTTCCTCTATTTCTACTACAGGACTGATTCTTATACTGAGGAGTGCCCAAAGGTCTCGCAGTCAACTTCATCAATTTTTTGTGCCAAATAGTAACTGGCTAACATATGGCATGACTGCTGCTCCAGCCAACTGGCGGAACCCTGTCATAGCGATATCCATCGCGCAGTCTATAGATTCTGACGTCGATGCTTCATCATTTAGCAGAATCCTCTTTACTTCCTCTTTGGATGAATCTGGCAATTCCGACAGCTATGGGGCTATGTGTGCCCACAATTGCCTATTATAGCGTCCCAAGAGTGCTAGGGCGTTCGCTGCCTTTACCGTCATTGCCGATATTGAGGAAAACCTGTTCCCAATGTTGTCCACTCTTCTTACCTCCTTACCAGGAGGAAGCGACAAAGGGGCCGAAGGATTCCTGGAGGTCTTCTGGGCCGCCTGTGTCACCACCGAGTCCGGCTTAGGATGCCCTGCTAAACACCCGGGTGCTGTACCTGGCGGCCTATACTTCTTATCCAACTGAGGGATCACTGGTGATACAGAGGAGGGGTTCTGCATGACCTATACCCCTTCTGACTATAGGCAATCGATAATCGGTATTGACCTTACTGCCTTCTTGAGAGGTTCTGTGAAGTCATACAAGAAGCAGACCTGTTCTTGAGAGACCATTGAGATCTTAAAACGTTGAGCAGCCCTCTCTACCACATTATAAGAGATTCCAAAAATTGTCGGAATTTCCCTAGTCGACGAGTCCGTCGACGAGATCAGCGTCATAGACTATGCCGTCGTAGACGAGCAGTCATAGACGAGGCCGTCATAGGCGACATCATAGACGATCCATCATAGACGATCCGTCGTAGACGAGGCCGTCGATGACGAGCCATCGTAGAGGAGCAATCGTAGATGAGGCCATCGTAGACGAGGCCATGGTAGACGAGGCCATCGAAGACGAGGCCATTGTAGACTAGGCCATCGTCGACGCCGTAGACAGGCCGTCGTAGACGAGCAGTCATAGACGAGCAGTCATAGACGAGGCAGTTGATGACGATGCCGTCGTAGATGAGCCATCGAAGACGAGCCCTCGTAGATGAGGCCATCGTAGACGAGGCCATCGTCGACGCCATAGACAGGCCGTCGTAGACGAGCAGTCATAGACCAGGCCGTCGTCGTCGACGCAGTCGAGCCATCGTAGACAAGCCATCGTAGATGAGGCCATCGTAGACGAGGCCATCGTCGACGCCGTAAACAGGCAGTCATAGACGAGCACAGTAATAGACGAGGCCGTCGTCGTCGATGAGCAGTCGTAGACGAGCAGTCGTAGACGAGCCGTCGTAGACGAGCCATTGTAGATGAGCCATCGTAGACACGTCCATCGTAGACGAAGCCATCGTAGAAGAGGCCATCATAGATGAGGCCGTCGTCGACGCCGTAAACAGGCCATCGTAGACGAGCAGTCATAGACGAGGCCGCCGTCGTCGACGAGCCATCGTCGACGAGCCGTCGTCGACGAGCCAACATAGACGAGCCGTCGTAGACGAGCCGTCGTAGACGAGCTGCGTCGTAGACGAGCCATCATCGACGAGCCATCGTAGACGAGCCATCGTCGACAAGCCGTCGTAGACGAGCCGTCGTAGACGAGCCATCGTAGATGAGCCATCGTAGACGAGGCCATCGTAGAGGAGGCCATCGTAGAGGAGGCCATCGTAGATGAGGCCATCGTAGACGAGGCCATCGTAGACGAGGCCATCGTAGACAAGGCCATCGTAGACAAGGCCATCATAGACGAAGAGGCTGTAATAGGTAATGATGATGGTTTCTTCGTCGACGATCCCGTTGACGATGTTGGCTTTTTAGTCTTTACCTCAGGAGGAATAGAAGACGCCTTCCTGAAGGGTCCTATGACCAGAGGAGGTGATTTTGACGGCTCAGAAGTCGTCTTTTTTACATGATTTTTCTCCAAAAGCAAGTCTCTCCTTATCCACAGAGTGAGGAGATTTTTAAGAACTGCGCCCAGAAGATCCATGAGTGTTCTTTTTGAGGGCCTTCTCAGGATGTTCCCCTGAGGAATGAGTCTGAGGAGATTCTCTTCTCTTTTGAGGTCTCCTAGACTTTGAGGATAACGCCTCATCACGGTCACTGGAGAAAATAAACAAGCATTAGAAATGCAATCGGGCTCGGATTTATTTGAGTTTGAGCTAATGGCATTGTAAATGCCAATGTCTTTTTGCCATGTGTTATGGAGTGTGTGCATGTGGTGTGTAGTGGAAGTATGTTGGTTGAATTGTAATTTTACCAATGGTGGCATGCCGTGCTTTATATGAATATGTTTAAAAGTAAAGTGTACCATACTGCGATTGCTTGGTGGAAAAGTGCACTGCCGGCTGGAGGTGTGTGTGCCTGGTGGAAGGGTGCACTGACGGCTGGTGGGTGTGTGCTTGGTAAAAGCGTGCACAGATGGATGATGGTTGTTGGTGTTTGTGCATGGTGAAAGCATTCATTGACGGCTGGGGGTGTGTTGTTGTGTGTGTTGTTTTCTGTGTGCTGGTGAGTGTGTGCTGGTGAGTCTGTGGGGGTGAGCCTGGGGAGTGAGTGTGGTGGTGAGTGTGTTGTGTTGAGTGGTGACAAGTGTGTGGTGTTGAGAGACTGAGGTGTGTGGTTTGTGTGTGCGATATGTGTGTGTGGTGTATGTGTGTGTGGTGTTTTCTGCACACTCACACACTGCCCCGTAACATTCACACACTGCTCACCCGCACACTCCCAATGTCACCCTGCATAGTCACACACTGTTTACCCTGCACACTCATTCTGCACACTCACACAATGTGCACCCTGACACACTGTCTCTGCTGTCACTCTGCACTCACTGTCACTCTGCACTCACTGTCACTCTGCACTCACTGTCACTCTGCACTCACTGTCACTCTGCACTCACTGTCACTCTGCACTCACTGTCACTCTGCACTCACTGTCACTCTGCACTCACTGTCACTCTACTGTAACTCTGCACTCACTGTCACTCTGCACTCACTGTCACTCTGCACTCACTGTCACTCTGCACTCACTGTCACTCTGCACTCACTGTCACTCTGCACTCACTGTCACTCTGCACTCACTGTCACTCTGCTGTCACTCTGCACTCACTGTCACTCTGCTGTCACTCTGCACTCACTGTCACTCTGCTGTCACTCTGCACTCACTGTCACTCTGCTGTCACTCTGCACTCACTGTCACTCTGCACTCACTGTCACTCTGCACTCACTGTCACTCTGCACTCACTGTCACTCTGCACTCACTGTCACTCTGCACTCACTGTCACTCTGCACTCACTGTCACTCTGCTGTCACTGTCACTCTGCTGTCACTGTCACTCTGCACTCACTGTCACTCTGCACTCACTGTCACTCTGCTGTCACTCTGCACTCACTGTCACTCTGCACTCACTGTCACTCTGCTGTCACTCTGCACTCACTGTCACTCTGCTGTCACTCTGCACTCTGCTGTCACTCTGCACTCACTGTCACTCTGCTGTCACTCTGCACTCTGCTGTCACTCTGCACTCTGCTGTCACTCTGCACTCACTGTCACTCTGCTGTCACTCTGCACTCTGCTGTCACTCTGCTGTCACTCTGCACTCACTGTCACTCTGCACTCACTGTCACTCTGCACTCACTCTGCACTCACTGTCACTCTGCACTCACTGTCACTCTGCACTCACTGTCACTCTGCACTCACTGTCACTCTGCACTCACTGTCACTCAGCACTCACTCTGCACTCACTGTCACTCTGCACTCACTCTGCACTCACTGTCACTCTGCACTCACTGTCACTCTGCACTCACTGTCACTCTGCACTCACTGTCACTCTGCACTCACTGTCACTCTGCTGTCACTCTGCACTCTGCTGTCACTCTGCACTCTGCTGTCACTCTGCACTCACTGTCACTCTGCTGTCACTCTGCACTCTGCTGTCACTCTGCTGTCACTCTGCACTCACTGTCACTCTGCACTCACTGTCACTCTGCACTCACTCTGCACTCACTGTCACTCTGCACTCACTGTCACTCTGCACTCACTGTCACTCTGCACTCACTGTCACTCTGCACTCACTGTCACTCAGCACTCACTCTGCACTCACTGTCACTCTGCACCCCCACTCTGCACCCCCACTCTGCACCGCCACTCTGCACCGCCACTCTGCACCGCCACTCTGCACCGCCACTCTGCACCGCCACTCTGCACTGCCACTCTGCACCACCGCACCGCCACTCTGCACCGCCACTCTGCACCGCCACTCGGCACCGCCACTCTGCACCGCCACTCTGCACCGCCACTCTGCACTCTGCACCGCCACTCTGCACCGCCACTCTGCACCCCCACTCTGCACTCTGCACCGCCACTCTGCACCGCCACTCTGCACCGCCACTCTGCACCCCCACTCTGCACCCCCACTCTGCACTCTGCACCGCCACTCTGCACCGCCACTCTGCACTCTGCACCGCCACTCTGCACCGCCACTCTGCACCCCCACTCTGCACCCCCACTCTGCACCGCCACTCTGCACCGCCACTCTGCACCGCCACTCTGCACCGCCACTCTGCACTCTGCGCCGCCACTCTGCGCCGCCACTCTGCGCCGCCACTCTGCGCCGCCACTCTGCGCCGCCACTCTGCGCTGCCACTCTGCGCCGCCACTCTGCGCCGCCACTCTGCACCGCCACTCTGCACCGCCACTCTGCACTCTGCACCGCCACTCTGTACCGCCACTCTGCACCGCCACTCTGCACCGCCACTCTGCACCGCCACTCTGCACCGCCACTCTGCACTCTGCACCCCCACTCTGCACCGCCACTCTGCACCGCCACTCTGCACTCTGCACCGCCACTCTGCACCGCCACTCTGCACTCTGCACCGCCACTCTGCACTCTGCACCGCCACTCTGCACCGCCACTCTGCACTCTGCACCGCCACTCTGCACCGCCACTCTGCACCGCTACTCTGCACCGCCACTCTGCACTCTGCACCGCCACTCTGCACCGCCACTCTGCACTCTGCACCGCCACTCTGCACCGCCACTCTGCACTCTGCACCGCCACTCTGCACCGCCACTCTGCACCGCTACTCTGCACCGCCACTCTGCACTGCCACTCTGCGCCGCCACTCTGCGCCGCGACTCTGCGCCGCCACTCTGCGCCGCCACTCTGCGCCGCCACTCTGCGCCGCCACTCTGCGCCGCCACTCTGCGCCGCCACTCTGCGCCGCCACTCTGCGCCGCCACTCTGCACCGCCACTCTGCACCGCCACTCTGCACTCTGCACCGCCACTCTGCACCGCCACTCTGCACCGCCACTCTGCACCGCCACTCTGCACCGCCACTCTGCACGGCCACTCTGCACGGCCACTCTGCACCGCCACTCTGCACTCTGCACCGCCACTCTGCACCGCCACTCTGCACCGCCACTCTGCACCGCCACTCTGCACTCTGCACCGCCACTCTGCACTCTGCACCGCCACTCTGCACCGCCACTCTGCACTCTGCACCGCCACTCTGCACCGCCACTCTGCACCGCCACTCTGCACCGCCACTCTGCACCGCCACTCTGCACCGCCACTCTGCGCCGCCACTCTGCGCCGCCACTCTGCGCCGCCACTCTGCGCCGCCACTCTGCGCCGCCACTCTGCGCCGCCACTCTGCGCCGCCACTCTGCACCGCCACTCTGCACCACCACTCTGCACCACCACTCTGCACTCTGCACCGCCACTCTGCACCACCACTCTGCACCGCCACTCTGCACCGCCACTCTGCACTCTGCACCGCCACTCTGCACCGCCACTCTGCACCGCCACTCTGCACCGCCACTCTGCACCACCGCACCGCCACTCTGCACCGCCACTCTGCACCGCCACTCTGCACCGCCACTCTGCACTCTGCACTGCCACTCTGCACCGCCACTTTGCACCGCCACTCTGAGAATGCTATTAGGCTTTCAACGTCTTGCCCCTTATTAAAAAAATATTATAGTATGCCACTTGTAGTATGTCATTGCTCTGCATTGTGCTGCTTTGGCATTTCATCTTGAAAAAATACTTTTGGATTGTCTTAAGATATGTAAAAAAAATATACACAAACCTTGAACACCTAAAGAGTGATATTTAAAGAGGAATGAAAGTGAATCTCTGAACTATATGAAACCAGTCAAAAGGTTCCTATCTCCCACTTCCGATAGATGCTTGCTTTTAGAAAAAAGATTTTGTAAAACATTGTCAGGAGTCTCAAACAGAAAGCAAACAGTTCTAAAAGGCGCTGCCTGCCAGCTTGCTATTCATTACCTCAGCTCCGAAAACAAAAGCTGCTGCAAAGAAACACATAATATACCCCAGCTCCGAAAACAAAAGCTGCTGCAAAGAAACACATAATAAACTCGAGAGAACAATTCCATTCACACCGGCCACGGACCATTCCAGAAAAAAAATGAAACTGAGATTAAAAGAACAGCCCATGACAGAACGTCAGACTCTTGTTCTTGAACTAATGAAGCCCTTTCCCGGCCTGGCATGGAGCAGCTGCGCGCTGAGCGCTGCTGAATGGTGAACGCGCCCGGCCATCTGGATTCACTTACGGAGGCACCCTGACAGCTCCTAATTATAATTAATGTACTTCTTTGCGCGAGCACGCACGAAAAATGCCCAACATGGCGTCCGAAAACTACATTTACCCTATCACTTCAAGCCTATTAAAACGACACCACAATGAAGACGAATCACTGGCCAGATGACAGAACACACTAAGGAATGTGTGGAATTTGTCTCGCCAAAGCCCTAGGAGATACTTTTTTTTTCTCTTCTTTAACATTAGTATCTCGAAACTCCTCCCACTTACGTGGGCGGAGGCCTCGCCCTAAAAACCTCCTTTCTGGTCTTAGTGTTTGACACCATATTAAAAATCACCCTTCACGACCTCAAAAACTTACTTGAGAAAGTGCGACATACCTTTCAGTCTTTGGCCTGTACCAGACCTTCTTTAAAGAATGTATTTGAAGATAATCCATAGTAGAAAAGAATCCTTGACAACAAAGTCATTTAATGAAGTGGAAAAACACAGAATCTGAGCAGAGCTCAGAGGAGACTCCCTTAGCACAACGTGCGGTAGAAAATCTGAGGGACTGCCAGGAAGGTTCTAGAGGGAGGTGATAGCTGATTGGCTCTTCTCTAGAGTTTGGTCCTTTTTACAAAAGGACATGGATATGTTACTAAGGTGAGGCCTTTAGGCCTACTATTCTCTATGTATGTCTATAAGACATTACTTTTCTATGTACCGGAGACTCCCGTCTCGACGACTGGGAATGATTCAGGCATGTGAATCTATGAAAGACACCCATAATACTGGATAATGGGCAGGGCTCGCCATCTACAAGATGGCCGGAGCCCAGGGTCGTGCTTCACCTCGCCTCCTCCACCTGAGGGGTGGAGTTGGGAAAGGTTGGCACACCCTCCTTCCTGACGTAGTTTTTCCCGCCAGTCTTCCCGCCAGAGTGGGGGTAGAACGGGTGGGGGGCCAGTTGCTGGGTACAGCAAATGGTCTGAAGAAGCTTTCAGAGGCGGTATGCCTTTGAAGCTTCTCCCTGTCCATCCTGGGGGAGAAGACATAGCACCTCGCCCAGGATGTGCATTGTTGCAGGCCCAGGAGAGCGGGGGGCTCTCCACCTAGGGGTCCAGCAACATGTCTGCTGTGTGGCAGCCTCTGCAGCCATTCAGCCCAGACGTGGATTGTATGTTTGGGTTTTGGAGGGCATCTCTAAGATGCCCTCTCGTGCATTTTACATTAAATCCCACACAGGCATCAGTGCGGGTTTAATGTGCTGAGAAGTTTGGTACCAAACTTGTCAGTCTTCAGTGTAGCCATTATGGTGCTGTGGAGTTCGTAATGACAACCTCCCAGCACCATATACTCATAAATGGCATCACTGCACTTACAGTGCCCAGGAATGGCCCTGGGTACTGTAGGGGCACAAGGCTCATGCACCTGTACCCTCACCTCTGGCATAGGGCACCCAGCTAGAGGGGTGACTGAAGTATGACAGGGCAGTGGGTTCTGTGGGCATGGCACACAGGGATGGGTGCCATGTCAACTCTTGTTTTAGTTCTGTACTTAGGCACTCAGCCTGCAAAGGCAGGGTGTGGGTACCAGGGTACATGGCCCCTGAGTGTGGTACAATAAGTGCTGCAGCCCTCAGGGGTCTTCTCTGGTCACCATGCCCTGGGTATCTAGGGTACCATTTACTAGGGGCTGAGAGGTGGCCAGAGATGCCAATTGGGTATTTTGTTTCTGCATAGTTTTTCTTTTTTTAGGGAAGGAACACAGGCCCTGGGTCCCTGATTGGCAGGGACCCAGGGCACACTCAGTCAAAGCACATCAGCAGTTCGGAAAAAAAGTGGGGGCATACCAAGGCAAGAAAGATGGCACTTTCTCACAATTTCCTACTGTAAGAAAACAAGGGCAAGCGTCCAAGAACCAAGGCCACCGACTGAGGAGGGATGCCAGCAGGTAGTTACAGGAGAAGAAAAGAATAAACAGCATGTGGAAAGACCATGAAAGACAAGAAAAAGAATTAGAAAAAGAGGGGCTGCCAGGGAAACCAGAGGGCTGGCAGAAACTAAGGGCAACATATAGTTGATTATGCCCATAACACATTGTCTAATTGATGGAAGCAGGAGAAATCGGTAAGAAACCTGGCAAACACTTCTTGGAAACTTGAGAAAGGATAGAATATTCCCTAAGAAAAAGTAACTAAATATCCCTATCAAAGAAGGAGGTTAAATGGAACCTCTCCCATAGAAAAAGGGAGGACGAAACAGGGTGGAAGAGGAAACCCAGCCTATTGTGAAAGGAGGCAGCCAGACAAGGATCCAGACAATTAAGGGGACTGGTGTCTGGTGTCCCAGGTGAAGAGAACTGAAAGAACAGCAGACACACCAGCTACCCCATGTGCGATGGCAGATATGGATAACAAAACAGCAGGAGCCAAAAGCAGCACCATACCCCAAGCAGGGAAGAAAAACACTGAAAGGGTAAACACATATACAAGGAAATCAGACTGTTAAATATAAACAGCAGCAGGAGCACAATAAGGTAGGAAAAGGCCTACACAAGAAAGCAGGACCCAGGCGCAATTCGAAATAATACATCAAAAAGATGCCAGTACCACAAGTGCATTAGAGAGATGGAGTCATGGAGCCCAGGCCCAAACCAAAAAGAACACGACATGAGAAGGAGAAAAGCAATGTGTCCCACAGAGTAAAACAGGACAAGGAGAAGGTCCACACTGAAGTGGATCGATGACCGGAACGAAAGTAACCCAGGCTAAGAGTGCGAATGCATGTGGTAACAGTGTCTCCCATATGGAGGGTGCAGAGAAAAGATGAAGGTGAAGTCCCTATAAGAGATACTAAGTGTATAGATAGCTCACAAAATGCCTCTAAGGAATACAAAAGAAGCTCCCCAAAATCAGGGAACAAGGCTATAGTGCATACGCACAATATAAATAGAATACCTGCTACAGAGTAAACATCTAGGTAGGAATAATGAAGCGGCAAAAGAAGCTGTAAGAACAGACTCCCATGAGACCGCAAAGCAAGATATGTTCCAAATTGCTGAAAATGAAACCTTTCACTGACAGCATAAATGAGAAGAAAAGCTTCTGCAGAAAGCAGGAACACCACATCGGGTGTAACCCTGGAAGAGAGAGAGTACTCCGCCCTACGAAGATGGACAAGAGTCAAAACAAGGGGAAACAAACTGTTCCAGACAACTCAAGAACAACAACAGAGTTAAAACCCCATACCACAATGACTATCTATGAACCGGCTAAAGCCGAGTAAGCATGTGAACAAAAAAGGGAGGCGTCATCCAAGATCATGTCAATTAAAGTAGTCTGCACAGCCTCCGAAAACCTGAAAGTACGCAACAATGTATGCCGACGTAGAGCTATGGAAGAGGCCATAGCCCAATCAGCAGAATTGGTGGTGGCCATAACACAGCAGATGCCAAGAGTGGCAACTTTTTGCTCATCTCGTACCATGGGGACAAGAGGATTCCGGGCTTCTTTCAGGAAGGGAGGGCAAGAGGCGCTCCACTGAGTCCCACAAAGTGTGGGAGAAGCGGGTGAGGACACAAGAAGTGTTTAGAGAGCGCAGAGCAGAGCTAGAATAAGAGAAAATATGCCTACCACAAGCGTCATGTTTCCTGGCCTCCCTTTCCGGAGGGACAGGAGGGAGAAAGTCAATATTCTGGGTGGCCTGGATCACAAAGCTCCTAGTAGAGGGATGTCTAAGGAGGGATCCCACAGGGCCGGGCGATGCCTGTGAGAAATACAGAAATCCACAAGGAGCCCTGTTTCAGGTTTAGCCAAAGGAAACACAAGGAGATGATGAACGGGGTGATGAAACTTTTCAGACACTCACCCTAAGTAACAGTTCTGTGTTGAATCCATCATCGTTCTTTAGCTCACTTCGCTAACGCAGTTTACACCAGGCCATACGCAAATCAGTCTTGATCCTGTTCCTTATGGGAACAGTCCAGCCCGAACTGCCAAGCCAGGTCTTCCCTGGACCGGAAACAAGCATCCTGGCACCTGCAGCCCAAGTACCCAGCAGCGGTTGTATGACGAAAGAACTACTTACAAAATCACGAGTGCCTGAACCACGTAGGCTAAACAACAACCAATGCCAAACCACTAACTATTTAACCACGACTTACTGAATCACAAACTCCATGATTATCCACTACACCTAAAGCACTCAAAAGAATCCATCCTTCAGAATCCTCGAGAGAGTTCCCAAAGGCGGGTGCTGCCAAGAAGCTGCAGCCTTGCCAGGTGAAAGCAAGAAGTGGCTTTAATCACCAAAATCTGTGTAGGCAATCACCGCAGCCTCTTGTGCAGATAAAGTTAAATAAGAAGAGCAAGCTGCAAGCTCACCGCTTCTTCTTCCAGATGTTAGAAAGATTGAGGAAAATGAAAGCAGATGAATTAAGATAAAAAATAAAAACGCAGTCACGAACGTCCACTCTCTTGTGCCCCAACCGTGAAATTTTAATATGGGAAAGAAAATGCTTGTGTAGAGCTGCTGAGTTGGCTACGGAGTGAAACACTGGTCAACAACCGCTTTTACAAACCACACCAAACACTTTCAAAATGAAAAATAATCTGTGTCCTGTGATCGGTAAGACTCCCTGTGAAAGTCATAAGATTGCCTTAGGAGTTCATTTAATGCGTTACAGATCAAGAAGCAGATAAGGATGTGGGAAGCAAAGCTTTCCTGAAATATGTTACTTGTTATAAATCCGTAGAGGGGAAAAAAAGTATGGACCGAAAATCTGCTGAGAGTCATGGGAGAGAACAGCAGCGCCATCCGAAAATTTCTGCTGGCGCAGCTGAACATTCCGTGAGACATCTACTGCGACAAAACGTCTTGGAAAAATACTTGAAAAAAGACAGCGTCTAAGGGAGAGAAAAGGAACGCAACACTGAATGTAATAAAACGATCAATGAAACTATGCGTTTTAATGCAGCAGATAGATTTTTATTTAGCTATTTTTATTCACTTTGTATTCAGGTCGAGGGCCTCCATTCTGGCAAATGGAGTCAGGTTTGGCTTTACTGTTGGTGGCACCCTGTGCACAGTGCGCCACCGTCTTTTCGGTATCCCGCTGAGGGGAAACATCCTCAACAATGACTCCTGAACCACGAATTCTGGAGTCACGCAAGCCGAACAGCGACTTGCATGAACAACGACTTGGCCTGAAAAACACATGTGCGTGGTTCAGGCTAAGACGGTCTAGTGTTCGTGCAAGTCGTTGTTCAGAGGAGCTTCAAAACAGGAACAGATAAGAGGGGTTAGTTTTAAGGGGGTGAGGGGGTTTGGGTTAGTTTCTAGGAGCTTGGAGGAGTCGTATTAGTTTTTAGGGGATGTAAAGTGCTCTGACACCCTACACGGGGATGAGTAGTTGTATAACAGATATGAAATAAAATAAAATAAATGTGAGTGAGCAGGTATGGACAGATGAGGGGTGCCATTGAGGGTTATAGTGATAGAATCAGTTGAGAAGAAGGTCGTTTTTTGGGAATCTTTGTTAGCATCCCCTTCCCAAAACGGCCTTCTTCTCAACTGATTCGATGTGTTGACAATTCCACAGAAAAAAATTGTAAATCGAGTAAGAAAGAAACTCAGTTGAACATGTCCGCCAGAGAGGAACTCGCCTCCGTAGCCAAACGAGGAGGAGACAGGAGGCTAGAGAAGTTCTAAGCCACTGGCGTCTCCCAAATTGAGTTAAGAGCTAGACTGCTTAGGGGTCGGGGGAGGGGCGGAGGGAAGGGGGGGGGGACTGTGTATGAAATGGGAGGGGGACACACCACACCATCTTTAGTACTTCCACAACCATGGTCCTCAGAAGGAAAAACCAGAGGAAGGAAGTCTGAGACGGTAGGCTTCGTCGGCACCGCATCTGATACCGTAACTGAGGCTGGTTGACACCGAGAAGACGAAGCTTCGACATCAGAAGGTGCGTTGACTGCACCACCATGGGAACTGGCAGACAAGTGTCTGACGCCGGCATTGGAGTCGACAGAACAAAAGGAGGAGCCGAAAGTGGAAGCCTCGATGGGTTATGCACCGGTGTCGCTGAGGAGTCAGATACAGGAGGCCGACTAAACCCTGGGAATAACCTGCCCGACAGGTCACAGGCACAACCTTATGCACTTCCGTGGGGACTGAGGGTGCTCCAGAGGGAGGCGAATACCCAAGAATAGAATGAAGAGATCAAGAACATTGTCTTATCTGGGTCAAAGGCACCCTGGCCCCAGAATAGGTGGGGTGACATGGGCCGACTCATGCTCAGACATTCAACAAAAGAGTGGAGACCAGCCGCAGGCGACGAAAGCAGGAGGCACCACAACTTCGACTGCCGAAACTTAGACTTACCTCTAGGTATCGAAGGAGAATGATGCCCACAGGAATGGCTCCTAGCGTGGAGGTGCAGTCAGTCTGCAGAGCGGGCAAGGGACTATGGGCGATGAAAAGACTTTGATGACAGTGACATCCACGCTGCATGGAGCTTCATGCGACGTTCCCCTTCGCACTTGAGGTCGGAACTGGTGACATGAGTTGCACTCTTCAGAGTCATGGTGCTCATCCAGGAACCACATGCAAACCAAGTAAGGGTCTGTGGTGGACATGTGTCGTGCACAGGACTCACATGGCTTGAACCCTGAGGACATTGAAGAAAAGTAGATAAAGGGCATACTGCTCCTTCAATGAAAAAACATTATGAAGGCTGTAAAACGGACAGAGGAACTTCAGTTAGGATCAGAGTTGCTAGTGCGGAAAAGAAGGAACTGACAGCAGCACGTAGGGGGACATGTTATATGGACTCTATTGACTTCACATTCAGGAGACGCCCGCTTGCAGGGGTATTCCAGAAAAAGTTTCTGGATCCAGTCCGGCGCCTGGGGAGCATTCGAAGATAAGGAATCTGAGGCTAGATGTCTCTATCAGATAAGATGGATTTGTGTTAAGGAGACATTTCACTGTTGAACTATCACTTTGAGAAGCCCTGGTGTAATCCCCCACTGTGCCCTTTTTCCCCATAGCCTAGTCCTATTATTAGTATCAAATGCTGTGGCAAGTCAATGTAGGCCATGCAAAGCTATTCTCTTATTCTTACAGCATATTTCCTGGCTAACAGTTTCAAATGGAAACAACAGTTGATAGTTGAATAAACCTTTCGGAATCTCAACTGAGTTTCTGGTACAACCTTTGAACTTTCCACCCTTTCTTTCAAGTGTTTTAAAATATATTTTGCTATCCAGGAGGGATATAACTGGATAACTGCTTGTTAGCTCTCTGGGCCTTTTTTAAATCGAAGCCTACCAGACAAAGCAGCTGTCAGGTTTGCTAATGACATCTTGGGGACATTCAGAAATATTTGCTGTGGATGTATTCCACCCACTGCTTACCACTGGCTTTGTGGTGTGTAGCTCACATTTGCTTGCTTTTTCTTCTTTTTGTGGCTCCATTTGTTTTATTTTTTATTTTTTCTTATTTTTTAGGGGGTTTTGTAAAGCGCTAGGTGACGCACAGCGGCGTGTCCCCGCGCTGAGGAGCAGATACCTACTGGAACCTACAGAAGCGGAATACCTTACTGTGTGAATAGTGCAGTTTTAAGCTTGGCTCTAAAGATTAGTTCTGATGGTTCTAGTCGCAATGCTATGGGTAGTTTGTTCCATCTAGAAGCTGCAAGGTACCTAAAGGATCTTCCGCCCATCCGTGCTCTAGACACCTTGGGGATAGCCAGGAGTCCTGAGCCGGAAGATCTCAGGGAGCGAGACGGCTCGTAAGACGTCAGCAGTCCTTTCAAAGGGAGAGGAGACCTCCCATTGATGATCCGATGGCACGTGCATAGTGCTTTGAATTCTACCCTGCTTCTGATCGGGAGCCAATGCAAAGACTTGTTTTAGGCAATCCAGCTTGAGTGCGACCCTCCTCTTGACCAAATCATATTTACTATATTCTGACACCAACACTGAATTTCTTTAAACAGGTCTTTAAATCTTGTTCTGGGTGGTGGGCATTGTTGTACGCTTCTAGACCACATCAACATTTAAATGCCTGTAAATTAACTGTGCAAATATCTCATAATATATCAGAAGTAGAAATACACATGCAAAGCACATATTTGGGTAATTCTGAAGTGTGGTTGAAACAAATATTTTAATACTATCAAAAGAAATCAATACAATAGGTGATGCCATTTCCGCACATTATCATTTGTGCACTGTATACTTTTATCAGTAAAACTGTATGGCTGTGCAAATGTAATGGTGATTTCAACTGAAGATGTGTTGCTTATAATGACAGTGCGGTACCACACCATGCATATTCCACTTTACTCCCATCCACTCTGCACCACTCCACACTGAGGGCCAGATGTAGGTAAATAGCATTTACCGATTCGAAAATACCGAATTTTACCGATTCGGTATTTTCGAATTGGTAAATGCTATTTAGCTAATCATTCGGTAAAAATTACCAAATCGTTAAGAATCGGTATTTACCGATTCGGTAATTGCCATTCATTCCTATGGGCCTGGAGGCCCATAAGAATGAATGTCAATTACCGAATCGGTAAATACCAATTTGGTAAAAGGGGGAAAACATTGAAGGGTGGCAGGGTGTCACTTTGACACCATGTTGCACCCCTCAATTGTGTATGGGTGGACATGTTGCAGACATACATGCCCTAAGGGCATGTATGTCTGCAACATGGCACTGAGGCAATTTGCATAAAATTGCTTTTTGGGGTGTTTTCGTTATTTACCACCAACTTGTGGTTGGTGGTAAATAACGAATCCTAACATGGGATAAGCACTCATTTAAGTGCTCCCTACATTAGGAATTCGGTAATTTACCTAATCGGTATTTAAGAAATCGGTAATTTACTGATTCCTTAAATTACCGATTCGATAAATTACCGAATTGTTAATTTTGGCCCCTACATCAGAAAAGCCTATTACCGGTCGGTAACGGGCGAAATTCGTTAATTTCGGCCGTTACTGACCGGTAATAGCCTTCCTACATCTGGCCCTAAGCCACTCCACACTGAGTCATTGCACCGTACTCTGAACCATTCCACTCTACTTTAAGCCAATGCACTCTATCCCACACTACTCTACTATGCACCACTGCACTCTATACCACTCCTCTCTATGCCACTCTACTCTGCAAAACTGCACTCTATGCCACTGTACTGTACTCTGTACCACTCCACACTACGCCAGGGCACTCTATGTCAAACTACTCTACACCACTCTAATCTACTCAGCACTCTACTCTATACCACTGTTCTCTACAAAGCACCCCTCCACTCTACTCTGAAACAATCTATTCTACTTCACTGCACTCGGGTCCATTGCATTAAGTACTACTCCACTCCACTCTGTACCAATGCCCTCTACACCACTTTACTCAAAATCAATGCACTCTACGCCACTATACTCTACACTGCAATCTACGCCACTATACTCTCCTCAGCCCACTTTACGCTCCTGTACTCTATACCATTGTACTTCAAGTCACTACACTCTATTCTACTCTGCACCACTTTACTCTACGCCACTCTACTATGTACCACTCTACAATACTGTACTCCAAACCAATGCACTCTACTATACACCAAAGCACTCTATGACAGTCTACTCTGCAAAGCTGCATTATCTGTCACCGAACTCTATGCCACTGCACTCCATGCTGCACCACCCTACTTTACACCACCCATTTCGATGCCACTGACCTCTACGCCACTATACTCTAAACCATTGCACTCAAGGCCAACGCTCTAAACTCCAGTTTACTGCACTCTATGCCACTGCATTCTAAGTCAACTACTCTGCACAACTTAACTCTACGCTACTATAGTATTCAACACTCTACGCTTCTGCAAGCTAAGCCACTCTACACCATTGTGCTCTATATTACTACACTCTATGCCACTCTATTCTCACTGTACTCTATGCCACTGCTCTGCGCCACTGCACTCTGCGCTACTCTACTCTGCAAGATTGTACTCTCCGTTACTACATGCTATGCCACTCTACATCCTTGCGCTTTATTTCACTGCACTCTATGCCACTCTATTCTAATCTACAGAACTCTTCTCTATGCCACTGCTCTCTGCACCAATCCACTCCATGCCACTGCACTCTACTCTGCACCACTCAACTCCTCACCACTCCACGCCAACGCACTCTACGCAAACCACACTGCATTAATCCACGCCACTATAATTTATTCTGAACCACTGCACTTTACCTCACTCTACTCTACGTCACTGCACTCTATGCTACTTTACTCTGTGCTCTACCCTGAACCACTTCACTCTACCATGAACTACTCCACTCTACACCACTTAACTGTCCTCAGATACAATCTACTCTAAGCCACTCTACTCTATGTGACTGCACTCTATGCCCCATTACTCAAAATCAATGCACTCCACGCCAATCTACTCTGCACCACCGTTCTTTACACCACTTCACTCTATGCCACTGTACTCCACTTTACGATACTCAACTCTTTGACGCTTGACTCAAATCAAACTCTACTCCAGTCTAAGCCACTCAACACTACTCCATTCCACGCAACTCCCTCTATGTTAGTCCAAGCCACTTTACTCCACACTGTTCTATGACACATTACTCCACTCAACGTCACTCCATTCCAGTCCACTCTAGACATTCTGTGCCACTCCACTCTGCACCACTTGACCATACAACAATATACTCCATTCAATGCCATTCAACTCTCCTACACTACTCTACTCTATGCCACTCCACTATACGACAATTGACTCCACACTTGGCTACTCTACAACACTCTACTCCACTCTATGCAACACCCTCTTTGCTACTCCACTGTGCCCAACTCCACATCACTCCATTCTACTCCACTTTATGCCACTCCACTCTACTCCCTCCACAAAACTCAACTCTACGCCACTTCATAACACTCCACTCTACCACACTTTACGATACTCCACTCCACGCTACTCTCCTTTACTCCACTAACTTTAAGCATGCTAAACAGCAGAGTGATAGTGGATGTACAACATGGGTACAATATATTGTCAAAGCCAATAACTCTTGCATAGGCGAGACCTATTGGCTTTAAAGATGCTGGTTTATGTACTAGAACTCTGATGCTCCATGTTAACAGACTAGATTGAATGTCTTGCGGAGGTAGCATGCAGGTGAGGGCAGCCGAGTTGTAGTAATGAAAGAACCATGTAGTACGCTATTGGCTGTGGCATAAATCTTGAATGAACGTTAGCCATCATATGTTCAAATGACTACAAGAAATCTACTGTGACCTATAGTACAGGAGGCTATCTAAGGCAACGGGTATGGCCAGAGAAAGGTCTATATTCCTATGGTGTTTTTCAGTGTAGCAGTGTCTAGAACAGTCACATATTTGGTAATGGTACTCTTGCGGGTAATTCTCTATGTAGTCTAGAAGCTCCCATATGCTGTACGTTACACAGAAGTTTGGGTGTGATCGTCACATGGAGGCCTGTTTTCCTCTTCACATTGGGTTGCAGTCCAGTTATACTGTGCATTCAGTTAGGCAGGATTGTAAGCTCTTTCTGAAGCTTGATCAAGATAGCTGTTCTATCTAAAATATGTACTGGAAGTTTTATATTCCCTTCTGCTGTGATGGATCTGATAAGGAAAGGTCAAAAGTATCACCAGTGATGCTGATATGGTAATATCAGAACAGTTGTTTCTATATTCGTTAATAGCAATGAAAGTGACTGCAGTCCCACCAAAGAAGAAAGAAGCGAGAAGGTACATGGTTGATGAAAAAGCCAATGATATGTGCACAGGGTGCTTTGATGATAGGATGACTGCTCAGAAGATGACCAAAAGCGCTGAAGAAGCAGTCAGCTACTCAGATGTAAATGTCAGTGCAGGGCCTACCACTGGTTGTGGGGCTAGACAAGGAGAGACCACTGAAAGTGCCATGGGTCGCAAAGAAGCTGAAGTTAGACCCGCAGCCTATGCAGAAGACAAAGACACAGCAGATGTCAGCACCGTCAACACAACAGATGTCAGAAATGCTAACGGTTTTAATTTTTTGGCAGCCAAAAGGAGTCCTGTCGTCAATTACAGTTTAGGCAGAAAAAGTGACAGTGTCTGAAGCAATGTCTTCGTCCTGTTGTGCTAAGAGTGTTCCAAAGATGGTTCTAGTTATTTTTTACCAGGTGTGCAGACTTAAGAGATTTTATTTCCATTTGAACTGGTATACTGAAATCTCCAGCTCTTGAACATCCAGATGTCTTCTTTACAGCACCTTCTTCATGGAAGTGAGAATGGGGGCATTGCAGGACACAGAATCAGCCACCGGAGAGGTGGGCATCCCCATAAACATCAACAACAGCCTCCATTCTCTATGTTGTAGGATTTTAGAAGGAAAGGATTTGCAAATATCACAATGTGCAGCCTAATATTTGGGATACAGCCACTATTTTCTGTTGGAAATCAATATTTTCCATTTGTCACAGGAGGCACAGAACTTGAAAAGTATTTTCAACTTGATAAGTATTTTCTGCCACCGAGACAGAAATGTTTCCCTACGGCCAATGCAAAAAACACAACTTTAACTAAAGAAGAGAACGGTTCTAAATCCAAGAAAAATCAAAGAGAAATCCTGAAGAATATACAACTTCTGAGATAAAAAGCGCAGAGGTCTATCTAGGGAATCCCTCCCATAAGACATGCAGTAGAAATCTCTGACCTATGTTCGCCTCTAAGGGGAGTGGAGAGACATTCCCCTCACTGGCTGAAGTTTGGACAATTTCAAATGAAGAGAGAGTGCTACTAAAAGTAGTTGTGGCTCATTGCCACATCAACACTGTTCATTGCTCTTTTAATAATCAGTTTTTCTCAGCCTCATTGTTAGGTGTGATTCAAGCATAAAAGTCTATAAATTATCTAATTTTGGGGAAAAAAGCTTTGGTAAGAAAATGAAATGTCAGGACATGTGTGGGATCCTCATTAAACAAACACATGCAGTGTAGTGTATTTTTTTATTTTTAAGCTTTGATCTGCCTGTCAACTTTGTGAATGTATAAAACAATCACTATTGTGAGTAACAGAAGCATTGACTTAGCAAGAGCAACAAAGTAATAAAGGTAATTTGTATTTTAGGTGTTAAATATGTAGGAAAATGTGTATTTGGTACAGTTATGTTATGACAGAGATGCAATACACAGGCACCACATTTATATAAGAACATATTTACGTAAGGAGGGAGTAGTATGAGATTAGTTACAGTTGCTTTCTTAATTGACATGAGTCTTAAGGGCAGTTCTGAAAGTGTAGGACAATGGAGATGGAGAGTAGTTCAGCTGAGAGTGGGTACCAGTGGTGCAGTCCAATCTGTTGAGTCTCTATATAAAGGTATAGGAGTGAGAATAATGTTTAGGCTTGTAGATTGAAGGCTGAAAGTGGGCACATATCTGCTAATCATTCATAAAAATGATTAGGAGATTAGTCACTCGTAGTTTTGAGAAATATTGTCAGCAGTTTCTAAGAAGAACCAGGTAGAATGGGATGAATGACAAATTCCAGTCAAATTGTTTTACAGCAGTTGACACTTTACAATGAAGATTAGAGGTAATGGGAAGAAAAAAGAAGATTTGTGTATGCTCTTTTGATTAGAGAAATCTTAGGAAGGATTATGTTACTTACCCAGTAAGCATCTGTTTTTGGCATGTAGAGCTGTAGATTCATATACTTTGCATGCTCCTGCCATCCAGTTTTGGGTCCGGATGTTAGCAAGTAGTTTTGCTTCGAAGAAGTCTTTTGAGTCACGAGGTAAGGTGACTCCTTTCGGTGATAGAGCGCATGGGCATTGACTCCATTGTTGGATTCTTTTCCCACAGGAGGGTGAGAATGGAGTAAGTGTGTGTAGTAAAGAGATGCCCGTGCATATGTAATGTAAATAAAGAGAACTGCAACAACTACAGGTATCCAGGGAGGTGGGAGGGTGCATGTTAATCTACAGCTATATATGCCAAGAACAGCTGCTTACTGCATAAGTAGCATAATCCATTCGAGGTAGTCTTCTCCTAAAGTAGTGGCTAACCAGTAGATGTTGCAGTTGTCTGGAAAAGTGTCTTTAGCACTGCTTGTCCTACATTGGCTTGTGGGCGTGCTAACACACCCACACAATAGTGTTTAGTAAATGTGTGTGGTGTGGACCATGTTGCTGCTTTACACATATCAGCAGTAAGAATGAAAGGGCCATAGATTTGTGAGTGCAATGCGCTCTAGGGGATATAGATAACTTTTTTTAGCTTTAGAATAGCAGGTTTGAATGCATTTAACAATCCATCTGGAAATGCTTGATTTAGTCTTAGGATTGTCTTTGTGAGCTAAAGCAAATGTAACAAAAAGTTGTTTTGTTTTTTCAAAACGTTTTGTCCTATCAATATAATACAATAACGATCTTTTGACATCAAGTGCATGAAGAGCTCTTTCTGCTACCAAATCTGGTTGAGGGAAGAACACAGGTAACTCAACGGACTGGTTAATGTGAAAAGCAGAAATTACTTTAGGGAGAAATTTAGAATTGGTGAGAAGAACTACCCTATCTTTATGAAGCTGAAAGAAGGGTTCTTCTAAAGTTAATGCGTCTCCTTAATGAAGTGAGGAGGACAAACTTCAATGAAAGGAACTACAAATGACATTTGTGGAAAGGCTCATAGTGTGGGCCCATGAGTCTTGTAAGTATAATGTTAAGATTCCACATTGGTGCCGGCGGTATTCTGGGTGGAATAACTCTTTTTAAGCCTTCCATAAAATTTTAATCACAGGAACTTTGAGCAAGGATAAATGTTGCCTGTTTTGCAAATATGCAGTAACTGCTGCCAGGTGCAATCAAATAGATGTATGAGCTAGACTAGAACGTTGTAGGTGAAGAAGGTAACAAATAAAGTTTGGAACGGAAGCATCTAATGGATTAATTTTGTTGTTATCACAATAGATAACAAAACTTTTCCATTTTGCTGCATAACAAGCTCTGGTGGTCGGTTTTCTCGCTTCTTTTAAGATATGCATACAGTCTGGTGGCTGATTTAAATATCCAAACTCTATGATTTCAGGAGCCAAATGGCTAAATTGAGCTTCTTTGGTTTTGGGTGCCTGATTGCTTTATGGATCTGTGTGAGAAGGCTGGAGTTGAGATACAGGTTTTGATGTGGAGGTTCCGTCCCTAACAACCTCAGAAAAGTCCCCATCACACTAGAAAGCTCGACCACCCTTCTCTCTCCCAAACTCAAGTGCATCCTACTGAACTGCAGATCGGCCCAGAGACACTCCTCCGATATCGCTGATCTTGTCTCAGCCATGGATCTGGACCTAGCCATTCTAACGGAAACGTGGCTTACTGAAGCCTCTACCCCGATCATGGACATCCTAGTCCCCCCCAATTATCACATCATTAGGCTGGACAGGTCTCCTGGCAAGACGGGCGGGGGAATTGCATGCATTTTTAGGAGCAACCTCTCCGTTACTAAAGTCACCTCCCCCTCCCTTTCCTCCTGTGAACTCCTCTGCCTCGACATCACCAGCGAGGGCAAGCAAGTTTGTGCTTTACATCTCATCTATCACCCGCCTGGTGACAATCTCATATTCACCCAACAACTCATGGACATGATCAATTCCAATGCCGGTCGGCAGACCACCCAAGTCTACCTGGGTGACTTCAATCTCCACTGGAACGATCGGAAAGACACAGTGGTGAACAGTCTCAAAACTTTCCTTAATGCGCTTGACCTCACCCAAATATGCGATAGACCAACACACGACAAAGGCTCGATACTCGATCTCATCATTGCCAACGAGAACTCTACACAACTGGAGGCGATTCTACCCTGCGACTGGTCAGATCACCACATTATCAACTTCTTTATCAATGAAAAAGTTAAACCTAACCCGACTCAACCAATCAAATCCAAAACATGGGAAAGGGATATGAAGAATCTTAACCCCTCTACCCTGCCTCCCCACATCGGCAATCTCCTCCTTCCCCCTTCTGATGCCTCGGATGTTCAATCACTGATCAACCACTACCTTGACTCTATGAATACAATAGTCAATGAAGTCGCCCCACTGCAACTGAAGAGGGTCTCCACCAAAATGTCTAACCCCTGGTATGATGATAGACTCAATGACGACAGGCGTACTATGCGAATGGCAGAGCGCACCTGGAGATCGGACCCTTCAGCACTTCACCTCAAAAGGCTTAAGAACAAGAGAAATGCCTACTTCAGGAAAATAAAACGCACAAAGTCGGACTCCTTTAGCCGCCAGTTGGACCAAACAAAAAACAGGCCAAGAAAGCTGTTCGAACTAATCAAGACCCAAACAAAGACACAACCTTTACAATCAAACAGCACAACAAGCGACACCCCACACTGTGAAGCCTTCTCTGCTTTCTTTAAGCTAAAGACTGACAACATAAGAAATGACCTCATCATGGATGTAATCCGATTCCCCAACCACACCAGAATGGCTAACACTCAACCTAAAAACAAGGCATCTTGGCTGGTCTTCGATACCTACTCGGAAGAAGCAATACACAAACTGCTCTGCACCTTGAAGCCCTCTAATCACCTCACAGACCCTCTACCTGCTAATGCTGTAAAAGACTTCATCCCCTTGCTCCTCCCTCTCTGGACCAAAATCATCAACAGCTCCCTGCAACAAGGTCTCATTCCAGACTCCCTCAAGGTGGGGCAAGTCACGCCTATACTCAAGAAACCTACAGCTGATCCGTCTGACCTGAACAATTACCGGCCCATCACCAATATCCCCACCCTGGCCAAACTGCTGGAGAAATGTGTCCAACTCCAACTAACAAAACACATTGACCAATTTGACCTCCTCAACCCTCATCAATCAGGCTTCCGAGCGAAACATAGCACGGAAACAGCTATGACACACATAATTGATGACGCCCTCCAAATTCTTGATCGCAATGAGTCCTGCCTCCTCATCCTTCTTGACCTCTCGTCAGCATTTGACACGGTCAAACATGAGAACTTGCTGGAGCTGCTAAGCTCTAGAATGGGTCTATCAGGAACTGTTCTCAAATGGTTTTCGTCCTTCCTTCACAATCGGTCTCAGAAGTTCAAGATCGACAATGTGCTATCTACACCTGTGCCTGCAGATTTAGGTGTTCCACAAGGATCCTCCCTCTCCCCCACACTGTTTAACCTCGTCATGGAACCGCTCGCCACCTTGCTCCAAGCTTCGAATGTCCAATTCCATATGTACGCCGACGACACACAACTTTACCTAAAGCTACAATCCCCGGAAGATATCAAACATCTGAATTCCACGCTTATTAACACTCAATCCTGGCTGGCCGATAATCACCTCAAACTAAATGCTCTAAAAACTGAGTTCCTACTCATCTCACCCCCGGCGAAAATTTCCACCACCCAAACCTGGCTCAAAAACCTAACAGCACTCAATGTCCAACCTACCATCGTGGATTCGGCGAAATCCCTAGGCATCACACTCGACGCCAAACTCAACATGCAGCAGCACGTTAGCAATGCCACAAAAGCAGCTAATTTCCAAATCAACACACTGAGGAAAATTAAACCCTTCCTCCCGGCCGAAGACTTCCAAACTGCTGTACAAGCTTTAGTCATCCCTCGAATAGACTACGGAATTGTGGCCCTCAGTGGACTCCCGCTATCCACAACAGCACCCTTAAGAGCCTCTCTGAACGCTGCCGCGAGACTCATTACAGGCTCAAGAAAACATTCGCATATATCCCCAGACTTACAGTCTCTAAAATGGCTGCCCTTTGAAGCCAGAATACAGCTAAAAATTGCAGTTATGACACACACGGCCTTGCACCACAATGCACCCAACTATCTCGCTCAAAAGTTGTCTATATCAGGAGGCTCAAGATCCAATAGAAGTACAAAAAATCTACTCCTGAAACCTCGTAGATTCCGGAAAGAGAAAACATACAAGCGCTCCTTCTCAGGAATGGCACCCAGGATCTGGAATGCGCTCCCTCCTGAAACCAGGCTTATCTCCTCCACTGCACTCTTCAAGAAAGAGGTGAAAACCATCCTTCTGGCCAAGATCTCCTGAACCTTATAGGTGCTGGATCAGAGACTCTGCATTGCTTTGCATCACTGTTCACCTGGTCCTTTGGCACTATACTTCTACGTGATGGGGACACCACTATGCTACTCTCTCTTACTACCGACCAATATATGATACACGTTGGTCTACTGAGTCACTCTCCCGATGCCCCCACTCAGTTCTCTCTATACTAAAACATTGATATATGCCATCCACACACCCAGGATGTACCTGAACACCTCTATAGTGGGAACAATGACTTGTGCCATCTGATATTACTTGTTTACCTGATTATATACTGACATGTTTTATGTATGTTATTATTATCCTACCATGTTAATGACTATTATATTGCTCCCATTTTCTCTGTTTCATTCCTACTTCCCCTACCCTGTCTTTGTGAAGCGCTCTGATATCTGTAAGGATCTTGTTCGCGCTATACAAAACTTTGAATAAATAAATAAACCACTGATAGTTCGAACAGTGTGGTGAACCAAGGTTGACAAGCCCATGTGGGGGCTACTAGAATCAGTATCAGTGATGCTTGCCTGAGCTGGGTATGACAGTTGGAGAGAGTGTTGTATATAGTATGTTATGTTATTTTATTTTATGTTAGGCAATTTATACAGCGCTTGGCTGCCCCAGCGATGGGGCGTCCCATGGCTAAAATTCGAATATATCATTGCAGGATGGAAAGCATAGGAGGTGTGAATTTGTTTGGGAAAAGCCAGTTTTTTATGGCCTTTCTGTAGGCCAGATGGTTCTGGATACTTCTGATGGACACAGGTAGAGAGTTCCAGAGTGCTGAAAAAAACGCCTTAAAAGAGCGACCCCAGGCTCTTGCGACTCAAGGGATGCATGCTAGGTGCAGATCGCTGAGCGCAGTATGCGTTGCAGTGAATATGGCACTAGCAGATCGGAAAGAATAGGAGGCGTTTGTAGGGTGTGAATTATGTGAGTAGAGCATAAGGTCTTCAAATGAATAGTACATAGCTGTCACGTTGTCCGTGCGGACGAAGACAATTTTGCTTATTAGGTGAGACTGAAAAGTTTTGAGTGCTAGAAATACTGCTGGAAGCTCTAGATAGTTGATGTGTAGATGTTTGTGCTTGGTGTCCCAGAGACCCCGGATTGTGTAATCTTGGAGATGGGCACCCCAACCTGATAGAGATGCGTCTGCTGTTAGCACAATCTGTGGAATAGGGTCAATGAAGGGCCGCCCTTTTGATACATTTTGTGGATTCCACCAATGCAAAGAGCGATGGATGCGGCTGTCTACCAACACCAGACCTGTCAATTGACCCTGTGATTGATTCCACTGACGTGCTTAACATTCTTGCAGGGGACGCGTGTGTAGTCTTACATGAGGCACTATTGCTATGCATGGCGCCATCATCCCTAAAAATTGCATGAAGGTTCTGGCTGGTAATTTTTGGTTGGCCTGTAACTGAAGTAACAGAGCTTGAATATTGCGAAGTCTGTCTGTATTGGGAGAGGCTAGAGCTTTTTGAGTGTCAAGAGTGGCTTCAGATAAGATTGTGTTTGTGAAGGCTGCAAGTGGGACTTTGATGCGTTTACCTTGAAGCCCAACCGGTGGAGTAAGTCTAGCGTGACCGGAGTGTGTTGTAGACCTGGCCTGGCAGTTCGGGCTGGACTGTTCCCATTGGGTGCCGGGTCAATACTGATTTGCATATGGCTGGGTCCAAACTGGAATGGCATGGTGAGCAAAAAAACAATGGATTTAGGCCCAGATCTCTGTACTGGGGTGAATGTATGACATTGTTCTTTTGGCTTTGATAAGCCAGTCGTCTAGGTACGGGAAGATGTTGATCTGTTGTCTTCTGAGATGAGCTGCCACTACTGCCAGACATTTGCTGAACAGTCTTGGGGCAGTAGTTAATCTGAATGGAAGCACTTTGAACTGATAGTGTTTGCCTGCTATCACAAATCAGAGGAATTAGCGATGAGCTGGATGTATGGGAATGTGAATGTGAGTGTATGTGTCTTTTAAGTACAGTGTGGATAAGAAATCGCCTTGCTGTAGAAGGGGAAGCACCTGTTGAAGTGTTACCATAGGAAAATACTCTGAGAGTAAGTACTGGTTTAACACTGAGAGATCCAGAATGGGTCTTAAGGAGCCGTCCTTTTGAAAATTAGGAAACAGAGAATAAATCCCTGAACCTTGGTAGTGTACCAGAATTGATTCAATGGCTCCTTTCTGTAAGAGGGATTGCACCTCTTGAATGAGTAACTGTAAGTGGTCTGATGACAGTTTGTAAGTGGGAGGTGGAATGTTTGGAGGATTGGCGGTAAGCCCCAGGCAATAACCATGACGAATAATGTAAATCCCCCATTTGTCAGTTGTTATGGATTGCCAAATGGGGAGAAACTGTTGAAGTCTTCCCCCGACAGGTGATAAGTGATTGTGGGAAAGTGTTGGCAACTCACTGTTTGTTAGGAGAAGGGATGTTGCATGTTGAGGCAGCTCTACCCCTACCTTTCAAATTATTTCCTCTATACCCTATATTGTGGAGAAGCGTGGCTCAATGGTTAGAGAGGCAGACCCTGATGCAGAGGTCTGGCCCGGGACCAGGGTTCAATTTCCGCCTCGGCGGCTCTTGCACTCAATCTCCCCGGACCTGATAATTCTCGCCTCGGTGCCTAGTCTAATCATGGGTCCCACTCTGTGACTCTGGGCAATAGCTTGCTTAATCTCCACAACGGCCCCAGCAGCGCTTGGATGCCTGGCTTCACCTTGGGGGTGCCCAGGAGTGGACATTTCACATGGAAAAGCCAGGAAGGGTTCCACAGCGGTATGAGTGCAGCGCCGGGACGCCCCGTCGCGTGGGCAGCTGTGAGCTTTACAAATGCAACACATACCCTCCTCTATAAAAACCTCTAGAGGTAGAGGATTGCTCATTGCTTTTGTAAGTGGAAACATCTGGGTCTGAGGATGTAGCTTTGGAACCTCCTCTGTAAAAGGAGCCTCAACTTGATGGGGACTGGAGCGCTCCCATGGATTGTGGCACTTCGGTATCTTTTTTTCCTTTTTTCTAGGGAACGGTCAACTACAGGACAAAACAGGTGTTGCTTGTCAAAAGGGGTGTTTAAAAGGGATTGTTTTACCTCCGGTTTAAAACCTGAAATCCCAAGCCAAGCATGCCTTCTGAGCAGAATGCTGGTATTTATCTCCCTAGCAGCAGTGTCAGCAGCATCTCGGGTACATCTAACAGAAGAGTTAGAAATAAGTTTGCCTTCTTGAACTAACTCTTTTGCCTTGTTTTTGTGTTCTTCTGGGAGATATTGGAGTAGTTGCTCCATCTTATCCCATTGTTCTCTGTCATACTTAGCTAGAAGGCCTTGTGTATTTGTGATGAGTCAGTGATTAGCAGCTAAAGCGGCTACACGTTTGCCTAAAGCATCTATGAGCCTAGATTCTTTATTTGGGGGAGTAGCATCACCAGAAGTTTGCGAATTAGGTCTTTTCCGAGAGTTGGATACTATAAGGGAGTCAAGAGGCAGCTGACCTTTAATAAAGATAGGATCAGATGGCGAAGGTTTGTATTTTTTATCGACTCTAGGAGTCAGAATGCGTGCTCTCACTGGCTCTTTGAAAGTATCATTTGCATGCCTCATCAAGCCCTTCAGCATAGGGAGTGTGTGACTTGACCTGTGTGTGGCCCCAAGTGTCTTAAATAAAAAGTCCTCTTCTAACAACTCTTTATGTAACTCCACTGCAATGAGTTCCTGGTAAGCCACATTATCATCAGGTGGGGAGGGATTTGCAGGGTAAAGGTATGGGTCATTGTGTAATGGAGGGTCAATGGTGCAATCCTTCCATGGGAATATCTTCCTCATCATTATCTCCCTCTTCAGGCGATGAAAGTGGAGACCCCGGAGCTCAAATGTGTAAAGGATCTAAATGTGGAGAAGAGGGTGAAAACGGAGGGGATGGTGGAGAAGGATAAACATGGCTGGTAGCCACATTTTTCTTCTTCTTTAAAGGAATCTAATAGTGTGGGTACTCAGAAGGAAGCTTGCGTTTAACTGGAGATTTAGCATGAATATGTTACGTGTCAGGATGGATATAAATTCTTTTGTTTGGGATAAATAATGTCCAAATTAGAGTCAGAAGGTTCAGAATTGCTGTCTTTTGATTTCGGCACCGAAGGTTTCGATGCAGGGATGGACTTGCTTTTAGGAGCAAAAGAGTTTGGCTCCGAAATATGCTTTCATTTCGACGTGGAGAATTTCGACTCAGAACCGGATTTGGGATTCCAACTGGAAGGCTTCGAATCCGAAGAAGATTTCCGTAGACTCGGTCCCGAGCCGGCAGGCTTGCCTAACTGTTTTGCTGCCGAGCCGGAAGGCGGGGCATCGGAAACATCGTCTCGGTGCCGACCTTGGCCAGGAGGCAGAGGTGGTGCCGAAGCCGTATGAATTTTGGATATGGGCTTAAGGGGCAAGGGGTCATCGGTACTGACAGCATCCTGTCCCAGAGGCAAGTCTTCAGACTCCATGTCTATCTCGAGTTCCTAATCTGGCTTTAGAACCGAGATGGCCTCTTCTTCTTCTGTTGCTGATGCTTTGACGTCTTCATGCTCGGATTCTTCACCAAGGATATCCGGAGAGTGTTAAATATTCTGACGTTGCATTTCATGAAGTCAAGCCTGTCAATCCCAAAGAGTCTTTTTGGACCGAAACGATTTACAAGCGTCACAGTCATCATCTTTGTGCGCCGGACCAAGCACAAGTTACACACCTTATGTGAGTCAGTGCAAGGGTACTTAGCATGGCACCAAGGGCAGCATTTATACGGAGTCAGTTCCATCGACAGAAGACCGAACCGACGCAGTCAGGCTCGAAGGCCGCCTACGACGTTTTCGATTGAAAATGAAGGATTCGTTGACAAAAGCAATATGTGGAGAAGTAGGAAACAGGTGCAAAACAATACCATCGAGGGTAGAGTGGATTGCACACCGAGGGGAACCTAAAGAATGGTTTCGAACCAGAGCGCAGTAATACACGTCCAAACTCGATGGTAGGAAAAAACAATCTAACCATGGAGTCGATGCCCAAGCGCACTATCACCGAATGGAGAAGTCACCTTACTTCGTGACTCAAGAGACTCCTTCAAAGAAAAACAACTTGCAAACATCTGGACCCAACACTTGATAGCAGGAGTATGCAAAGCATGTGTATACAGCACACATGCCTTGAACATATAGCTTCATATGTATAAGTTGAACTATAGGGCCTTGGTTTCAGAATTTGACCCCTGTCCACCTTCAATGCTGGTGCTGGCTGTGGAGACAGTCAACCCAGTTTTGAACAGGGTCTTTAAACTTCATTATCAACCGCATTGGTACAGCCAGTCAGGAAACAGGCAAAATGAGTACCCCATGTTAAGTAAACCTTCCATAGACCCTAGTGTGCTTTCCAATTTTAGACCTATATTGCTTCTCAAGGCAGCATCCAAAACATTTCAAAAGCTGTAAATAAGCAGCTCTTCGACTACTTGGAAATTCATAGGCTACTTCATCCAAGTCAATCTGGTTCCCACCTTAAGCATAGCATGGAAACAGCATTGTAAGAAGTGTCTAAATATATCAAACATCCCCCTCCTCAGCCGATGACATTTGTTAAGAACTTGGTGGTCAAGTTTGACACCAAGTCCTCCTTTCAACCGCGGGTGTCTTCAGTGGTTGGCACATGATTTGGGATGCTCCGAACTCCAAAAAATGCAATTTTCTTCTTCCGATGAACTCCCACAAGAATGTAGTTCACGCGTTCATCATGTCAAGATTGGACTATGCCAACATTCTGCATCTTGGTTTCCCTGAGTAATTGACTGGTACGCTGCAGGTTGTCCAGAATGAAACAGCGCGTATGATCCTTAAATGTTCCTCTCAAATGCCTATGCCCCCCCACCCCCACCCCTAATCTGAGATGGCTGCACTGACTGCTAGTAATGAAAAGAATCCTCCTCTCACCCTCTGGACCTTGGGCCGGTCCTGCAGCACTATTGTCATTCAAGAGTTCTTTGTTCTTTTAATTCTTCATTTGTAGTGGTGCACAAAGTCAGGTATATCAAGAAGGGAGGTCAGTCCTTTTCCTATCTGGTCACACAAGCATGGAACCAGCTCCCTGTTGAGCACCATACCTTTATTTCTTAACTGCTTTTCTGAAAGAATCTCAAAACCTGGTTTCAATGTATTTCTTTTGCATCTTAGATCTATAATTGATCACATATTGTTTATGATGTATGTAATAATGCACAGCACATGTATGAGGTCATTATTGACCTTTATACATTTACTAAAATAAACAACCCCCAATTTTTGAAAACTGACAACTAGTTAGTTCTCTGTCACTCACCTGCCTCATTCAACCGACGCACCCCCACTTCTGGCCTCCTCCATTCCCTGCCACGCCTGCCAGAGGCAGTCACGTTGTTGGGACTTAATCTGCCTGCAGAAATGTCATTCAGGCAGTTCACCAGGCCATGCAGCGGCGACTTTCCTGGACCAGGGTCTGCCAGGAAGAAACGCAGTGAAATTGGTTAAATTATAAAAGCTTTTATACTTCCTGTTCATTGAGATACCTATACAAATCCAGACACACACAGAGAAGTCTACATACAGAGGATGCAAGGTCAGATCGGACTGGGACTATGCCTGATTACTTTAAAAGAAGATAGAACTTCTCTTATGAAAACCACATTTGACCCAGTTGAGGCAGACCGTTTCAGGATAATTTCTGATCTGCCTGATGAATTCAGAACTACAAAGAACCTCACATTCCTCTTGTCCGTATCCATAGTGATTTCAGATCTTTCAGTGGCAAAGAGATCATTCTTGGGCATGTCGTGGACACCCTCCAATCACAACAATGTCTGCACTCGGATACTTTCACCTGTATTTATTACCATTGTCCAGTTATTTTAAGCCACTTACAAGAGCACAGAGTATGTCTGCTGGAAAGGGTAACTACGCAACCTTTTAGTTATAAGAAACACCAAAAATTACGTATTTTTTAACTTATATACGATCATTTTTATAAGAAGAATTCTTCTTTTATCAAAGTGTAGAAGAAACGTTTTGCTTAGTTTCAGGAACTCTCCTAGTTATTACTATTCCATTGCCCACTTGGGGGATTTCAATCTGCATTAGTCCACTTGACTCTCAATATTTTTTAAACCTCAACACACCACTGTTAAACCACAAACTGCAGGGTGAATAATCTTGTACCTGAAGTCAATCTTTTAAAACCAACTATTCTCAATAAGAATTCAAATAGAGTCCTATCTATGTATAATGGCAGGGGCCATAACAACATTATTGATTATATTTTAATTTCTGAAAACATACCTAATGTTCTTGCTAGTTTTAAGATTGTCATCAGACATTTTTGTGATCGTTACCCACTAATTATTACTGTTAAGAGGGTCAAGGGGTCAGTAATGACGACCTACCCTAGAACGGAAACCACTAAGGATGAGGGTCACAGGCTCCAGTGGGATAACATTACCCAGAAATCTTTAGTGAAAGTTTGCTGTTCTACTGTCTGAATGAATTATTGGGATGTCTTGATTTTAATCCTTTATTTTCGGATATTTTAGCAGTTTTAATGCAATCTGTCTCAATATCAAAGGATGTCTAAACACCCCTTGAAGTGCAAATTGGTTAAATCATCAAATGGCTTAACTCCTTGTAGAAAAGTGCCCCTTTTGAGCTGGTATTTGATGCAAATTTGACAGAAATTGCACTGGGTTCCTGCTTTCCAGGTCCCCAGTGCCAGAGCTCTATTTCTAAAACTGTACAATAACTGCCAAAATTGGCCATACCTTTAGCACCCATGTGCGTCCCTAGTAAATAGTACAATGAGTTACCAGGGCATGGGTACTAAAGAGGGTCCCTAAGGGCTGCAGCATATATTGTGCCATCCTAAGTGACCCCTCAACTAACTCATGGAGACTGCTATTGCAGGCTGTGAGTCTTGTTTCAGATCAAAATGAAAACACGAGATGGCACAAATCCCTGTGCCCTGCCTGCAGACACTGCATGCAGTATAGGTAAGCCACCCTACTGCAGGCTTTAAAACCCTAAGGCAGGGTGCACTATACTACATGTAACTGTAACTGCATTCATATAGACCTTACTCCTCCTGACAAGGCACCAAAGTGCTTTTCAAGGTGTAGCATGCTACTTCGGAACCCAAACAGGATTAGTGATGAATTAGTATAGGGAAATATGGAATTAATTTGAGCTGTGGGCATGTGAGTCTGTTAGTTGGACTGAAAAGGATAGTGGAGGAATAGAGGAGGGAAGGGTCTAGAAAGTGTCTATTTGGAGACCATAGCAGCAAGACCAGGTTTGGGATGAGTGGGATGGGGGCAGAGAGAAGAGGGAAGAGCTTAGAAAGGCCTGTTTGGGAGATCTGAAGAGGAACAGAGGTTTGAGATGATGCAAGGGAGAGATAGAGGAGGGAAGAGTCTAGAAAGGATTATTTTGGGGTCATGGTAAGGGTAGAGTAGGGAAGAGTCTAAAAAGGGTTATTTTGGGGATCATAGAAGTCAGAGAGGGGAGGTAGAGGATACATTGAGAGCTATAGGGTGAGAAATTGGGTAGTGTATTGGAGCGAGTAAAAGAAGGAGGTTTGGGATGAGTCAGAGACTATACCAAAGTAAGGTATACTGTGCACAGAGTCCAGTGGCTCTCCAGAGGCTTTACAGAGGTTAAAGTAGATAATAAGTTACTCTCTTTTGTGGTAGTGTGGTTGAGCGAGCAGTCAGTCATATCAGGGGGCTGTGTTAAGAATTTGTTTTACACACTCATGCAAGAAATGGTTACACACACACTCACACACACACTCAAAGAATGAATCCAAGACCAATTGCTTTGTATAAAAAATATGACTTTGTTACTTTTATTTTTGAGCCAAGAGAAACTCAGTTGCATGTAAGTACCAGTTTTAAAACAGCAAATCTTTTCAGATACAGTAAAATGTGTTTGCAAAAGCATGAAAATACTTTACAGTGAGACAGAAAATACTTTGTGGTGTCAAATCAACAGTAGCAGTAACGTAGCAATTTAAAAGATACACACACAGTGCAATACTAAGAAATGCAATGCAATCCTAAGGGAGAAAAACAGTTAATGTAGATGTACAGGTAAGTACTCAACTTAGACATTCAGTCCTCGGGGTTGAACCCAACACTGGGCATGGGTTAGATCAAGTTAGGTACTGCACCACCAGTGGCACTGGGCCGGCCGGGTGCAGAGGTCACTGGGCCCAATGCTCGCTCAGTGGAGACTGTGGTACCCATAAGAGGTGCTGGTTGGAGGCAAGTGCCAGCGACTTCAGGGTACCAGCCCGGATGGTAGGCAAGCACAGGGGGCCCACAAGCCAGCACCAAAGCTACAGCACAGGGGTGGCCAAGTGCAGGGTGTAAACAGCCTGGGGGTCCAATGTAATCCTATGGAGATTCTTCTTTTTGAAAACAGGCCGCAGGCGTCGAAACGGAAGGCGCAGACAGAAAACCAGCGACAGCACAGGCAAGTTGGTGTGTTAGGGGTCACAGGGGCACCACTGGTCAAGCTCCCCAAAGCCCAGGGGCTGATGGTGCAGGGGTGACTTTAGATGCCGGATTTCTTCTTTACGGGCCAGTCGAGGTTGGGGAGACCCTTCAAATTCACACTGGAGGTGCTGTCATGGAGGTCAGGAGAGGTCAGCCAACACTGAATTCAAGGTCAGGATCACTGGGGAGGCTTCACTAGACAGGTGAGCCACGCAGACTCGGACCTTAGAGCGGATTTCTTCTAGACAGGTCCACTGTCCATGGAAGATTGGAGTCTTTTTCGAAGGCAGAAGTCTTCCCAGGGTTTTCAGAGGTCACTGGCTGCAAGACAGGTCACCTTTTTACTGGAGGCTCTTCGAAGCAGGAGACAGGCCGGTAGGGCTGGGGCCGAGGCAGTCGTCGTCTTCAGGCTTCTTTGCAGGGTCGGCTTCAGGGATGTCTTCTTTCTTCTTAGGTCATCGCAGATCTGAGGATCAAGGTTCAGGGGTGCCCCCAAAATATTGAATTTAGGAGCATTACAGGTACTAGCAGGTAGTAGCCAATGGGCTACTAACCTTTGGGGGACTATACCACTTTGTATGTCCCCTCTCTTTGGGGAGGAGGCATCCCCTAACCTGATTGGCTAAAATCCTTACATCCAATATGCAGGGTTTTCTAGGCAGGAGGTCACTTCAGCTCAGGACACCTTAGGGGTGGTCCTGGCTGGAAGGAGTCACACCTCTCCTAACCCGCCAACCTTGACGCCAAAAGTGGAGCTTGGTCAAGGGACCGGGCAGCTCCACTGGCTGGATAGGCCCTGGCTAGCATAACAAAGGGCAGGAACCCTTTGAGGCTCTGTAGGAGGCTGGCTCTGTATATACTATACCAAAGTGAGGTATAATGTGCACAGAGTCCAGTGGAACCCCAAAGGTAGGAAGTAAAAATGGATAGCACCTTACTCACTATTTGTGGTAGTGTGGGCGAGCAATAATGCTTTATCAGATGGTAGTGTTAAGCATTTGTTGTACACACTCAATCAGCAAATGATTGTCACTCAAAGACGGAACTCAGACCAATTTTGTTGTATAAAAATATTCTTTTCGTTATTTTATTTTTCTAGAACCAAGCAAGCCTGGCACAGGTAGGTGATTTATACTTAGCAGTAATAATACAGTTTGATTTGCAGTTGTATATATACTTTAGTTTGATTACAGTAGAATTACTGGTAATGCAATGCTTTGAAATATTGTAAATATACTTTGTATTGACTTTTCAATAGGATGTCAAGTAGATTAATTTACAGATTACTTTTCTTACACAGTGTAGCATACCTGGATACTGCACTGGGACATTTCCTGTAAACAGGTAAGTAAAAGCATTTTGATGATTTGGTTACAGTTTTAGAGACTTTTCTAGATTTTCCAACTCCACACTTAGAACCTTTTCATAGAAAAATAGTCAAAGTTATCCTGTGGGAGGAAATAGTGTTATCAGGTAACAGGTAAGTACCTTGCTGTGAGAGTTGAGTTTCTGGAGTTAGAACAAGGGTTCCCCCAGGGTCAAGGACGCACTCTAGTTACACCCTCAGCGGCACTAGAGTAGCCGGGTGCGGAGGCCCAGTGTTATCAAATGGGGGATAGGGGGCCTCTGGTTGGTGGCTGCTTATGAGCAGGCAACAAGGTTGAAGGAGCAAGGTCCTGGACTTTAGCTCAGGGCAAATGGGGGTTCAAGTTAGCATCAAAGGTACACCTATAGCTGCACTAGCGCGACCGGGTGCAGGGTGCTGTTTTGTCATTGGGAGCCCAGTTACTTTCAATGGGGATTCTCCGGTTTGCAAACACACTGCAGGCTCGGGGACAAAGGTCTTCTGGGTGCGACCACCACTTGGAGAGGTAAGTTGGGATGCTGGTGTCAAGGTTGCACGTGATCCGCGTACGAGGCAGCAGGAATGGAATCCCCGCCCACATAAAAAGGAAGCGCGTCTGCAACACGGGCGCTTCGCGTTCTAGTTGTTCCTCAGCTTTGGTCCGTCCGGGTCTCCCTCGTCACTTCCAGGTTTCAATTTCCTGCGTTGGAGCCGCCAGTCTCCGCATCTCTGAAGTCCGCCGCGCCTTCTGGATCCAGCCGGAGACTCTCGCTTATTCCGCAATACTCCTGCTCGTGCTCTCTGCATGGGGGTCTTCCTCGGACCTTTTCTCGCTCCGCTCAGTCTCTCCTAAAATCTATGGCGGTAACGCGCTCGCACCAACTCAAATCAGCACTTTAAGTGTGAATCCTTAACACTTGTGATCAGTGGCATATTTTCTTGGCGCATACTGGGCATCTGCATTTTTTCTTATGTGATACGAAGTTGGCACTGTTGGGTTTTGTTTGTTTTATTAGCTCCTGATGTAAGGAGCATACGAGCCGAATATTCATAAATCAGAGTTTACAAGGAATATTGCTCTTACTTATCCTTCTCCCATTTGCATGATTCTATATGTCCTGTAAGCTCTGCAAAATAGGTGGTCCCTTTTTTTACTTTAATTATTTTATGGAAGGTTGTGCTGTTAACAACTTGTGAATATTATTTCCTAATTTTTCACCTTGTATCACATTCTTCGTCTGATAGGGGGGGTAAGCAGTTCACAACACAACACCACACCGCACCGTAGTTATAAACTCTTGTTTTATTTATTGTTTAGGGAATATTGCACCGGATTCTCACCTTTTTACATATACGGACACAAGTGGAAGAGGGGAGATTCCCAGGTAGAATGTTTATATAGTGTAATATTTTTATGACCTTATGTACCCAATCTAGCAGCATAGTAATTCGGCCTTCTCTTCACAGGATCTTCAGCAAGTCTCCAGTGGTGCTTCCTTGGTGCAGGACGTGTGTTGGATCTTCCACTGCTTTCTTCCTCTCGTCTTCCCTCTTCCCCCTATTCACTGGTACTGCTTTGGCCTTGTTGGGTAGTCTAGTGGTAGAGGGAAGTTGGGAACTATTCATCAGTTTCCTGCCTCTCATCCCCGCAGAGACCTCAGGTGAGTCTGACAGCTGGGGTTTGGCTAGACACCGTTGGCTGGGCCACCCAAGGCTGTGGGGCGTCGGGTGCATAGGTGTCTTTTAGAGTCGGATCTTCTTACAAGCTCTTAGTTGTGGTTGGGGGGAGCCTCCGGATTGAGGCTGCAGGCATTGGCTTGAGGCAGGCCAGGGATCGCTGGATCTCGGGTCAGGATTACCAGGGAGACCTCCTCGTGGTATTGGGCCACTCGGACTCGGGTCGTGGGCGACGGGTGCAGAGTGGTGCTGACTCTTGGATTTCGCTGGAGCTGGAGTCTGTTGGTGAACAAATTCGGTGTTCAAGGGAGATAAAGTCTTTTCCTTGTAAGGCAGGGCAGGTCCTCGGGTTCTTGAGGTTGCTGGCTGCAGGACACACCAGAGTTTCACTTCTGCCGGTTCGATGTGGGGACAGGTCGGTAGGGCTGGGGCCAAGTCAGTGGGCGTCCTCCTTTTCTAAGCTTCAGCAGGGCTGTTCAGTCCTTCTTCTTTTCTTCTTGGTCGTTGCTTGTCTGAGGAGGCAAGGTTCAAGGGTGCCACTAAATACTAGATTTAGGGGTGTCACAGGTAAGTAAAATGTTGGGACCAATGGATTTCGTCCGTGGGGTGGGTACACCCCCTATTATGCCACCCCACAGTGGGAGGGGGGCAAATGCTTCACTCTGGTTTGCTGGGTCCACCCCATCTGCAAGATGGCGGTGACAGAGTTGTGCTTCACCTCGCCTCCCCACCTGAGGGGTGGGGTTGGCAGAGGTGGACACACCTACCTTCCTCACTTGGTTGTCCCGCCAGTTCTCCCGCCCAAAGTGGGGATCAGAACCGGTGGTGACCAGTTGCTGGAAGCAGCAAAAGGCCTGGGGAAGCGCACAAAGGCAGCAAGCCTTTGAAGCTTCCCCTTCTTGGACCCTGCCTTTCCTGGGGAGGAGGCTCGGCACCTCGTCAAAGGATGTGCATTGTTTCAGACCACCCCCCCCCCCCCGAGAGCAGCAGGTTCTCAACCCAGGGGTCCAGAAACATGTCTGGTGGTGTCAGCTGGGGCGCAGCCACTCAGCCTGGACACTAGTGTTAGGTCCTTTTTCAGGGGGCATCTCTAAGATGCCCTCTGTGCATTTTTCATTAAATTCCACACTGGCATTAGTGTGGGTTTAATGTGCTGAAAAGTTTGATATCAAATTCATCAGTTTTCAGTAAAGCCATTATGGTACTGTGATGTTCTTAATGACAAACTCCCAGCACCATATACTCTCAATGGCATTACTGTACTTACAATGTCTAATAATTGGCTAAGAGACTGTAGGGGTACAGGGCACATCCACCTGTACCCTCAACACTGGTATAGTGCACCCAGCTAGAGGGGTGGCTGATCTATGCCAGGGCAGTGGGTTGTAGGCATGGCACTCAGGGATGTGTGAGAGTAAAGGTACAGGGCCTCTAAGGGTGGCACAATAAGTGCTGCAGCCCTTAGAGGCCTTCCCTGGTAATAGTGTCCTGGGTACTCGTGGTACCATTTACCAGGGCCTGCCCTGTGGCCAGAAAGTGCCAATTGAGTTTGGTCTTCAATGCAGTTTTAGGGAAAGACCATAGGCCCTGGGTACCTGATTGGCAGGAGCCCAGGGCACATCAGCAGTTCAGCAAAAAGTGGGGGCAACCATGTAGAAAGAGGGCACTTTCTCACTGACTCACAGACCTGAATACTATTCCTGCTTGGGGGTAGGTGAGAAGCACCTACACCCCATGCAGGCTTTGTCCCCGACCCACTAGAGCACAAGGACTCCCACATCAGGGGGTCAGAAACATGTCTGTCTGTGGCAGGCTGGTGCTGACCAGTCAGTTGTACACTAGAAAGTTGGTTATTTTTCATGGGGCATCTCTAAAATGCCCTCTGAGTGCATTTTGCAACAAATCCAACACTGACATCAGTGTGGGTTTATTGTGCTGGGAAATATGATACCAGCATTCAGTAAAGCCATCATGGAGCTGTGGAGTTCTTAATGAAAACCTCCCAGCCCATGTACCTAATATGGCTTCACAGCACTTACAATGTCTAAGCATGGGCATAGACACTGTAGGGGCATATTTCCCACACAGCTATGCTCTTACCTGTAGTATAGTGCACCCTGCCTTAGGGTTATGACGCCTGCTAGAGGGGCAACTTACCTATGCCACAGGCAGCGTTTTGTATGCATGGCACTTAGGGATGTGTGCAATGTTGACTCTTAAGTTTTGTCTACACCAAAACACACAGTCTGCAATGGCAGGGTATATGTGTTAAGTGAGGGGTCTCTGAGGGTAGCACAATGCATGCTGCAGCCCTTAGAGACCCTCTCTGGTCACAAGGGCCCTGGTACAGTGGCACATTTAACAAGGACTGCATAATTGGACCAGAGGTGTGCCAATTGTGGAAACAAAAGTACAATTTTGGGAAAGATCACAGGCCCTGGGAACCTGATTAGCAGGACCCAGTGCATATTCAGTCAAAGTTGCATCAGAGTCCAGCAAAAAAAAAAAAAAAGGGGGGGGGGGTGGGTGGGTTCTGCAACAGAAACCCACTTTCCTACAGGTGTCATACAGGGTAGTGCATTGGAGATGCTAAATCAGGAGTAAAGTAATCAAATTAAAGATGCATAAGTACATGGAAGGTATGTATGTATAAGTAAGGTAATATTTCTAGAAATCAGTTGTTTTAAATAAACTCAGACTTTCAAGTGTTGCTATACTTTAAGCTAATTTGTTTATACGTAAACATATCTTATTTATGCAGAGACCTATATTCATGTTAAACATAGAAAAATATAACCATAAGTAATATGTACATTTGTTAAGCAGAACTAATGACAATCTAGTCATCTAGTCAACAAGAAGAGTTGGTGTCCTCCGCTTCTTCCTTCAGCACGGCTCTTCCGTCCTCCTTCTTCTTCTTGCTTGTCTGAGGAGGCAAGGTTCTGGGTCGCCCTTAAATAATAAATTTAGAGGCGTTTCAGGTAGGTACAGGTCAGGGCCAATACGTCCTGTCCTTGGGATGGAAACACCCCCTATTATGCCACCCGCCAGTGGGAGGGGGGCATACGCCTCTCTCTGGTTTGCTGAGTCCCCCCATCTTCAAGATGGCGTGGACTGAGAATTTTGCTTCGCCTCGCCTCCTTCGCCTGAGGGGTGGAGATGGCAAAGGTGGGCACACCTCTCCTCCTATCTTGGTTTTCCAGCCAATTGTCCCTCCCAAAGTGGGGGTTAGAACCGGTGGGGGCCAGTTGTTGGGAGCAGCAAAAGGCAGTGTCAGATAACAAAGGCGGCAAGCCTTTGATACTTCCTCTTTGGGGACCCTGCCCATCCTGGGGGAGAAGGCGTGGCACCTCTGCCTAGGATGTGCTTTGATTCAGGGCCCTGAGAGCGGGAAGCACTCAACCCAGGGGTCTAGAATCATGTCTGGCGTGGCAGCACGTGAGCAGCCACTCAGCCAGGACACTAGAGTTAGGTCGTTCTTCAGGGCGCATCTCTAAGATGCCCTTTGAGTGCATTTTATATTATATCCAACACTGGCATCAGTGTGGGTATAAAAGACTGGAAAGTGTGATACAAAACTTCTCAGCCTTTAGTAAAGCCATCATGGAGCTGTGGAGTTTAGGGTGCCAAACTCCCAGTCCAAGGTCTAAAATGGCTTCAATGCACTTACAATACCCATGAATGGCACAGGTACTGTAGGGGCCCAGGGATCATGCCACTGTGCCTTTCCCTGGGGTATAGTGCACCCTGGCTTAGGGCTGTAAGGCAAGCTAGAGGGGTGACTGACCTATGCCACATTGCACAAAGCAAAGGGGTAACCCAGTATCACTCAGAATCTGGGTGTATATATTACAAACAATTGGTTCTGTCAGGTGATACAATTTCTTTGCAGTTTTCAACATTCATTTAAATTAGTGAATCTGAGGACGACGCTAGAACACAAACAGAATGGCAAAGTAATTCTTAATTTCAAAAAAGTGTTTTACTTAAACTTTCAGATTCATCAGAAGGTTTTTTTGGTTCTCAATACAAAATTACCATAAGAGCAGGCTGTCTGATAATTCTGTTAATGAAGCGGCGCAAGTGACAGTTATTTACAGTGACAAGGTGAATAAAGTGCCCAAGTGACAAAATCAGTGTATTTTACATATAAGTGACAACATACGCAATGGTAATACACTTACAGGTAAGGAAGGGAACTTGAAAATAGGTCCAAATTCATAGTATAACGCAAGTGTCTCAGGCTCAGAAATTGATCCACATTAATTTGTAAGCTGAGAGATCTATTGAAGTATGGACAACTAAAACTGTCAACATTTCGACCCTGACAGGAGCATTAATGGGATTTATTCATGATTCCTGGGTTTGCCCACTAAATAGGAGGTCATACCGACCACGCTTAACCTCCAGAGATTTAACAAATTTGTAGGATTGCCTGGTTTCCATCCTGCTACCAGGAGCCGCATTAATTTGACTCACACGCCTAGTTGGACTCCTCCAAATCCAGGCCGACTGGTAGGATTTTCATGTCCACCTCAACACTTGTCCATTGGCATCGATTAACTTGAAGAATCGGCTGTCCGTTTAACTCCTAGTCCTGAAGAAGACCCGCAATGACAATCCCCCGTTAATGCTCCTGCCAGGGTTGAAACGTTAACGGTTTTAGTTGTCCATACTTCAATAGGTCTCTCAGCTTACAAATCAATGTGGATCAATCCCTGAGACACTTGCGTTATGCTATGAAATTGGACCTATTTTCAAATTCCCTTCCTTACCTGTAAATGTATTACCATTGCGTATGTTGTCACGTATATATGTACAATACACTGATTTTGTCACTCGGGCACTTTATTCACCTTGTCACTGTAAATTATTGTCACTTGCACCGCTTCATTAACAAAATTATCAGACAGCATGTTCTCATAGTAATTTTGTATTGAGAACTAAAAAAAAAAACCTTCTGAGGAATCTTTGAAGGTTTAAATAAAACACTCTTTTTTTAAAATATGAATTACTTTGCCATTCGGTTTGTGTTCAAGCGTCATCCTCAGATTCACTAATTTACATAAATGTTGAAAACTGCAAAGAAATTGCATCTCCTGACAGAACCAATTGTTGTTTGTACTGGCCTATGCCTCAGGCAGTGATTTGGTAGGAATGGCACACAAGATGTGTGCCATGTTGACTTGTAGTATAATGGTCTCCCCCTGGCACACAGACAGCAGTGGCAGTTTGTATGCGTCAGGGCGGGAGTCTCTGAGGGTGGTCAAATATATGCTTCAGCCCTCAGAGAATTTCTTTGGCTACAAGGCCCTTAATGCCCCTGGCACCTTTCACAAGGGACTTATATGTAAGCCAGAAGAGAGCCAATGTGGGAGCAAAGGTACAGTTTTGGGGAAAGAACACAGGCCCTGGGTACCTGTTCATCAGACACCCACAGCAAACTAAGTCAAGAAGCATCAAACATCAGAAAAAAGTAGGGGGCAACCATGCAAAAAAAGTGTCACTTTCCGACACCCCCCCTCACACAAAAGAGAATGAGACTAGCCTTTCCCTAGAGCACCTTTGTTGTCTAAGTGGAAGAAGAGAACTGTATCATGTCCGCCCTATATAGAAAATTTACTGCACGCAATGCAGTGCTGCATGCAGACACGGTCCATCCCCGATCACAAGTCAATTCCATCCCTTTCGGAGAGAAAATAGAGGTACAACCTGGGTAAACCACTGGATGGTTTCCACAAGTGTGGTCACTGCTCAGTTTGCCCTCATTGGCTGGACAGAATTAGAAGTTTCAAATACAATTCTTTAACTGAATATAAAATCAAGTCTTTTATGAATTGTAATACTTAATTTATGGTATATTGCATAATACGTATCTGCAAGAAGATCTACGTAGGCAGCACGATCAGACCTGTAAAGGAGCGAATACAGGAACACAGCTGTACATTTCAATGAGAAACATGGCCTGGCTGAACTACCTCACTTGAAATTTCATGGGTTGGAATCTTTGCCAGATAACCCTAGAGGGGGTGACAAGGTTAATTGTTTACGCAAATTAGAAGCTTCCTGGATTTGCAAATTAATATCGGTCGAATATGGGTTGAACATTGATAAAGAAATGTTTGTATTTCTGAAAGACTGAGTGAACAACAAATATTGGAGAAATATAACAATGTGCTTTCCATCTGAAACAAGTATCAAATGTATAATCCATATCTCAAGAACAGTTAAATATGTGATTTGTCGTCTTGTGAATAATGTACATAATTCCCTGTATTATATGGCTTAGGCTACATATATATAAAAAATACAAGTTGGAGTATTCTATGTCACATATTTAGGGTGTGGTACTGAACAACATGTTTACTGATCCTCTGTCCTAATTGTAACCAATTGAAACTGTTTACTGTCATGGTTACCTAAATACGTGTTGTGGACTGGATACTGATGCGCTATATTTTAACATGGACAAGTATAATTTGTAAAATCAACATGTGCCATGAGATCCAAACATTGAACAATGGATGTTTTCGTGTTATAAAGTCAGTGTTTTAGCATACAGATATGTGTTGTCTAAACTGTATTGGTGTATACCTGTAACCACCCCCTCCCCTCCCATTGCCACCGGTCTCTTCAACACATTTTTGCTAGTCTCTTGATTTCTATAATTGCATGCGTTTTTCTGCTACTCTAATTTTACTTCTCACACTGGGTCTCCCTTTAAACATCAACCTTGTGAGGGACATTCTACTGAAATTAAAATCTTTGTATAACAGTTCGTCATTGCTCCTTGAAGACGAATAACTTTTTAATATATTGCAAATTTGTTGCTGATTAGATGAGACTTACAAACTTTATTAAGTATAGAGTCTGAATGAAAGGGTCCCAAATCGAAAGAAACTTAGATGGAGAGGGCTTCTAGCGCGTCATTAATCCCCCCTTTCTATGACGTTTGACTTTCAAGAAACTTTATTGAATATGCTAAAATTGTAACGCTTACAAGGGTGTTAGAAAGCACTAGTATAGTAAGACATTTATTTCCCACTATTAATTAGTGTATCTCAAGACTGTGTATTGCATCTTTGCACTGTTCGTAGAAGGGTGTTAGTGGTTCTGGAGTTATGGAAAGTCTGCAGTTAGTTTACAACCTGAAACTACAAAAACGGCTGCTAGACATCTAACTTTGTGATGCATATGCGTGCATGTACCTTTTGTGCATGGTACGTCGGGCTAGGACATCGTGACTTGATATATTTAAATGACGACTCCCGCGGCAAGGTGAACGCTATCTGGCCATACCGACAGCTGGAGTCCTTCCGTTTTGAGGTGAGTGATACTCGAGAACCGGGCTTTCTGCAAGTATGAGGATGTTTTCTTCACGTCGAAGCGTGCATTAGGGAACCTCGGGTGCAATTTTCAGTCTACTACAGCCGCTGCATTTTTTGTTTCAGCTACCGCCTACATATACACGAGTTGGAGATACTATTATGTGCAGCTGCAGCTTCCAATTACTTTCTTCTATTTTGGGAGCCTCGAATACGTTAATATCGTAGTAAGTGAACTTTGGTGACTATTTTAAAAGAAAGGGATTATGTAATTGAATTTGCAGGATATCAACATGGAGGTTATTTTAAGTAATATGCCACGTTTTAAATTGTTAGAGAAAGGACTATTAGAAACCGTACTTTTGTAGTGGCCCGGGTGTAAAATATCACGAGTGGATTGAATTAAAATGGAAGATAAGGTGTCTAACACGAAGAATAGAGTGCTGTAGTAGAAATGTCGATAAAGATACATCAGGCAAGTTTACATTAAGGGGCATGATGTTGACAAGAATTGTTCTAGCGTTGGTAATTCAGCCTTGGCCAACCTTTTGCATTATTTGCTCGCATTGGACATGTACAGGGGGGAAAGTTAATGCACAAATGTGTGTGTTTTTCCAGTGCTAGTCCGTAATCGACCTCAAAACAGGAATCTGGACAATCTTATCCATACCCTGCACTTCTTTGGATTAATACAAAGGCCTTATTTTATCAAGGAAAATTACTACATACATTTGAAGGCATTTTTACCTTCATCTGCGGTTTTATTGGTAATAGATATCACGGGTCCTTTTGGCTTTTCTGTTTTACCACACATCAATAGTTTTTTCTTTCACGCTAATTGTGTATGCACAACTTTGAGCACGTTTTCAAAATACAGTTTCACACATATAGGTGTTTTCCGTTTCTTTAACTACTTTCCATTTTCAAATTCTTTTTCATTTACCTTTTTTTGATTTTGATGGGACAAAGGATATGTAAAGCACATTAAAAAAACTATGTTGTCATAAGTCTTTCCAACAAGTGATATTATCTTACAAAAATCTTGCCCTGCTCGATGCAATTGGTAAAGTTTTCTCCAAATGTCTCCTATACTCAATTAACGACTGGGTTGATAGGAATCACATATTATCTTTAGAACAGACAGGCTTCCGCAAGGGACATGGCACTTTGGACAACCTTACCGCACTTCAGATAATTTCTGATAAATATGTAAGGGTTCGTGGGGGAAGAGTCTTTGCGGCGTTTATAGATTTCTCCACAGCCTTCGACAAAGTGGATCGGCCGTTGCTGTGGAGAAAATTAGCCGCTCTAGGCATGCCTCCTCTCCTGTTAGATTTGGTGAAAGCTCTCCATCAAGGAGGGGAAAGGGGGTTGTCCCAAGTCATTCCTTCCATCAACGGACTAAAGCAGGGTTGTCTTTTGGCTCCTCTGCTTTTTTCCCTATATATTTCAGATCTCCCTATGTCTGTATCTGCTTGTGAAGGTATTGCACCATCATTGGGGGGAACTCCTATTTCCTGTTTGCTATATGCGGACGATATCCTTTTATTGGACTTAACGCCCAAAGGGTTGAACAATCGTCTGCATGCTCTGCACCTTTTTGCTGAATTCCATTACTTAAAGATAAATATAGCTAAAAGTAAACTAATGTGTATCTGAGGGAGGAAAAAAACAAAATACGAGAACTTTGGTTGGTCAGTAGGAGGTCATAAGCTGGAGGTAGTTAAGTCTTATGTCTTCCTGGGGAAAATCATATCTGATAACCTAAGTGACATGGCCCACATTGATAATAATACCCGGAAGGCCCTGTCTCAGGGTAAAAGCTTGAGTGCATTATACTCTGCCACAGGGAGAAGACATTTCTCTTACCTACTAGAGGTTTTTAGGGCACAAATCCCGTCATCCCTTTTGTATGGAATTGAAATAGTCGATCTTAGGCAATGGGGTTTTTTACACGTTGCAGAAGGTAAAATTCTATGTTTTTTAGCCTCTATTAATACCGCCTGCACAGTGGCATCCCTGAGACTTGAGTTCGGCATCCGTAGCAGTTGGGTGCAGGGCTTGGCAGGGCTAGTGCGTTGGGTAGCTAGTCTGGCCAGAGGGGAAGTGGGGACTTTGAGACACTTAATGAAGTCGGAATTGCTGGGCACTTTAAGGGAGTTCTCCTTAATTGTAAAGAATTTTAGAAGGGCTGTTGCACTTCTACAATTGGAGGAGAGTACCCTTTTCACTCTGTCTGCCGTTCAGTTAAAATCACTTTTGAAACAGGCCTCGTGGGATCTCAGTTTTAGGTAGGACAGAGAATCCATTCTTGTAAAGAAGGGAGTGACCCCTCTTATTGATACTTACGTATTAAAACACATGCAACCCTATGTCGCCTGGAACCTTTCCCATGGCATACGGCGGTTTTGGGTTCTCCTGAGGCAGGATTTACTCCCGTTAAATAATCTTATGGCTAGGTGGTATGGTTGTTCTGCAATTTGTAATTTTTGTAATTTGTTTACTCAGGACTGTATACATGTTTTCTTTATATGTCCTGCACTTCGTTTATTTCGTCGTAAGTGGCTAAGGCAAATATGCTTGAAATTAAATATTCTTACTGCCAATTCCTTCTTACATGCTTTACATAATCCTTCTAATGAAATGTTCTGTTTTAGTAATTTTAACTTTTTTAAATGTTTTTTAGATATTTATTAGTGGGTTTTTATTAAACTGTGTTGTGCTGATTATTTTGTACTTTGGTAAAATCTGTAAATGTCTTTTGCATTTGAACGAGTATTTTGTATTATGTATCTTTTTATGTGGACCTCTTCGGAGTTCCAAAACATAATAAACAATCAATCAATCAGAAAAAAAAAAAATTACAAAAATGGAAACTTTGTTGTATCATCTAATCAACAGCCTTGAAAAAAATCGCAAAAGCGACGAAGCATGTGTTGGCTGTGTCATTGCTGTAACAACATAGCAACAGTGGTGAAGATCTGTGCACTGAACAAATGTTTCATTATTGCTTTTGTTTTTTCCATTAAATTTAAGAACCGGACTGTCAATAGTCAGTTATACACTTTACTGTACTGTGCTCTGTCATTTATTATACTATTTACATATATAGAGGTTTCCCTTATATATTATTTAGCACTGTGGATGGCACAGTGCTAGACATTGAGCACTCCATGAGACATTGCAACTATTGAAAGAAAATGTATGTGCAAACACAACAGAGGTGCTGGCTACTGTTCCAAACCACTGCCATCGTTTCTCTTTGTTCAAGTCCCAGGTCTTAGTTCCACTGTAAAGTCCATTCCTTGTAGGGCGATAGACAACCTCAAAAGATTGTGACTTTCACCCTGCATTTGCAGTCGCCATTTGAGAAGTCTGTGGTCAGTATGAAATGTGAAGTGAGTACCAAGCAGGTATGGTCTCAACTTCTCAGGGACCAAACGACAGAAAAGGCCTGCCTTTCAATGGCATTTCAGCGCTGCTCCCTGGAAAGTAACATCCTGCTTGTAAACGCAACAGGCTGGTCTTGGCCATCACAATTGGTCTGGGATAGAACCATTCCTATACCTAGCTCACAGGCATCAGTCTGCCAATGAACTGCTTGGTGGACTTTGGAACTTTGAGAGTAGGGGGTGAGCACATTGCCTCTTGCAGGGTGTCAAAATCCTTTTGACAGATAACACATTGCCTCTTGCAGGGTGTCAAATTCCTTTTGACAGATAACTGTCCACTGTACTTTTTTGCACATTTCTTGGAGGTGAGCTCTGTGAGGGGTACCACACTGGATCCATATCCCTTCACAAACCTCCTATAATACCCAGTTAAGCCAAGGAATGCCCTGACTTGGGTTGTTGGAGCCTCCCAGTCCAGATAAGCTTGGATCTTGGGTTGTAAGGGTTGCACGTGGCCTCCACCAACAAGGCGGCCCAAGTAAACAACTGTGCCCTGCCCTATCTGGAATTTGGATGCCTTGATAGTTAGGCCTGCAGTTTGCTGGGCCTGTAAACTCATCCCCAGGTGGACCAGGTAATCCTGCCAAATAGAGCTAAAGACAGTAACATCACCAAGATATGCTGCACTAAAGACGTCCAGCCCAGCAAGGACTTGATTCACTAAACTGATAATGCCCATAAGGTGTGGAGAAAGCAGACTTTTCTTTGGCTCCTGGGGCCAGGCCAATTTGCCAGTACCCTGCAGTTAAGTCAAGGGTACTAAGGAATTTGGCTACATCCAATTTATCTATCAGCTCATCAGCCCTGGGTATGGGGTGAGCATCTGTCTTAGTGACAGAGTTGAGACCTCTGTAGTCCACACAACACCTCATCTTTCACTTTCCACCCTGGGGATGGGGTTTGGTGACTAAGACCACTGGGCTGGCCCAGGGACTCCAGCATCTTGCTGACTTCAACTTTTGATGCTCTCCTTAACTTGGTCAGGTTGCCGATAGATTTTGTTTTTGACAAGTACACTGTACCCAGTGTCCACATCATGAGTACACCTTTTGTCTGGCCATGGGTTAAGGAGCAGAGCCCAGTATACTGCTATTTGACTTACCTACAGTCAGCCTGTTGTTGGTCAGAGAGGGTGTCTGAGTAGACAACTCCATCCACTGACCCATATTTGGGGTTGCAAGAAAGGAGGTTGGGGAGAGGTTCACTCTGTCTCCTGATCCTCATCAGTAACCATCAGCATGGTTATGACAGCCCTGTCATGGAAAGGTTTAAGGCGGTTCACATGGATCACCCTTTTGGGGGTTCTGCTGGTGCCCATGGGATCTCACTTTTCTTTTTCAAGATGGGGTATGGTCCACTCCATTTGTCCTGGAGGACCCTTGGTGCCACAGGCTTCAAATCCCAGACCTTTTGCCCTGGTTGGAATTCCACCAATAAAGATTTTTGGTCATACCAGTGCTTCTGGAGCTTCTGGCTGGCCTCAAGATGTTTGGAAGCTTTTTCCATGTACTCTGCCATTCTTGACTTTAGGCCTAGTACATAGTATACAATAGCTTGTTTTGGTTCCTGGAGATGCTTCTCCCAACCTTCTTTAACAAGACAAAGTGGTCTCCTGACAGGATAGCCAAACAGAAGTTCAAAGGGGGGAAAACGCTACTCCCTTCTGAGGCACCTCTCTGTAGTCGAAATGCAAGCATGGCAAAAGGACATCTCTTCTCCTTTTGCCTTTCAATGTCTTGTTGAACCTTTTAACAAGGCCATTGGTTTGTGGGAGGAAGGTATAGTAAAAATTGTAGTGCACTCCACACTCAATCCACATGGTTTCAAGTAGGCAGGCATGAAGTTGGACCTGTGCCTGATGCCACCTCGTTAGGAAACCCTATCCTCTGGAAGACACCAATGAGGGCCGTGTCAACTGCAGAAGCTGTAGTAGCCCTAAGGGAAATTGCTTCAGAATACCTGGTGGCATGATCCACTACAACCAGTATTAACATATTAGAGAGGCTGTGGGAGGTTCAAGTCGGGCACTATGTTCACACCTACCCTTTCAAAGGAAACCCCAACCACTGGTAGTGGAATTAAGGGAGCCTTTGGGTGCCCACCTGTTTTGCCACTGGCTTGGCAGGTGACACAGGAGCTGACAAACTCCTTTACTTTCTGGAACATCTGGGGCCACTAGAAATGGCTGACAAACCGGTACCAAGTTTTGGTCTGGCCAAGATGTCCAGCTACTGGGATGTCATGGGCCAATGTGAGTAAGAACTCTCTGTACATCCGAGGCACTATGACTCTCCTAGTGGCATCAGGGTTGTGGACTCTGGCCTCAGTATACAGGAGTCCCTCCTCCCCTGTGGCTTCCAATAACATTTCCCTTCTCCTGTGCGGCAGCTTGCTTTCTCAGGCCTTCAAGAGTTCAACAGGACTGTTGTCCAAGGCACAACTGTTCTCTAGTGGGTCCTCCTGGGTCTAGGAGCTTAACCTGGTACGAGTCAAGTTCCATGGGCTCAATTTCCTCTGGGGCTGACAAGTCCTCTCCCTGGGGAGAGCTGTCCTGAAGTTTTAGATGTCCAGAAGTTGGTTCTCCAGTCATCTTGCCATTTCTCTTGAAAGGTTGGGGCATTCTTTCAGGTTACAACATTTCTTTTTCACCCTGTGCTCGGATGTTACTTACTCTGTAAGTATCTATTTGTGGCATATAGTGCTGTACATATTTAAATGCTCTGCATACTCCTGCCAGCTAGTGTTGGATTAGTTGTGTGCAACTTGTTTTACTTCGAAGAAGTCTTTCGAGTCACAAGGTATAGTGACTCCTCCTACACAGAAATGCTGAATTGCCATGTCTTGGAGGGGTGCCCTCTAGCTAGAGTGAGGCATGTGAGGTGATGGTCACTGGTGGAATAGGGTCAATAAAAAGCCTGCCCAGCAGTAGATTGTTGGTGTTCCACCACAGCACAGAGTGATGTGTATTGGCCTGTATCATCACAAGATCATGTAGATGACCTTCTGCTTGCGACCATTGTGCTGAGAGGCACTCTTCCAACAGGCACAGGTGCAGTCTGGAATGGGGAACTACAGCAATGCAAGAGGCCATAATTCCTAGGAGCTACCTGACCCTCCTGACTGGAAGACAACAATTTGCAGCATCAATTCTCTTGTTCTGTTTATCTGGGAGTGGAGGGAGGTGAGGATCCCTTGGGGCCTACGCAGCAGCCATTTACAGGCTGTGAGAACCACCGGGGAATTTGGAAGGATGTAGCCCTTTTAATATAAGTAGTGTCCGAGGAAGAAGGTTTGTACTTCTGGCCACTCTTGGAGTAACCACCCGAGTCTTGACAGTTCTTTGAAGGTGTCCGTAGCATAATTAAGCATCTCCTTAAGCACTGGAAGGAAAAGCGTTCAGAACTTTGAGAGTGTTTCTATGAGGAAGTCCTCCTACTCAGAGATGGTTGCCATATCTACCTTGTGGGAGTCTGCAGTTCTTTGCATTACCCTATGGTATGTAACTGTGTCATCTAGGAGAGAGGCCCAGAGTGGGACTGTCTCTAGGTCTGTGCCCGCTGGAGGAACCATATCATAATCCATTCATGGGTCTTCCGTATGCTGAAGATAAACAGTGATTCATAATCCTCAGAGGTATATGGGCTGGGGCTGGCTGTGTCCGAGTAGGATTGTGGAGATCCTGGGTGAGAATGTGAAGGGGGTGGAGGCAAATCTTGTGGAGGAGTCAAGGTTATGTGGGGAGTGGTATTGGTGGTCTCATCCTTGTACCTCTTGGGTTGTGGTGGAGGCACTGAAGGCGTGTCTGGTGTATGCACCGTCTCGAAAGTTAGCCTCTTCTTTGGTAAAGGCTCTGAGCCTTTGGGTCCTTGGGAATGATTTTATCAGTTTGGAGCTAGAAGCAAAATATTCTTCAGCCTTTCAAATATCTCTTCTTGCAATATCTACAGGACTGGTCTCTGGGGGTCGTCAGAGCCAGTGACGAAGGAGTCCCAGCCCTGATGCCGTTTTCGACACGGACAGTTTCTTGTGAGCTATTTTGGGGGGGGCACGGTTTCCCCATCAAAAGGTGCATCAGTGAGGATGGACCATTAAGCTTCAAGGAGTATTTTGTTTTTTTGGCACTAGAGGGTTGGCAGGAGTCCAAGCTTATGGCTGAGTCCAGTTTCAACTCTGATGCCTTAACCTGATGCCTACCGGAGCCAGAAGGCTGGGAGGTGCTAAGATTGGCACAATTTTGTGTCCGGGATTGGATCCCCTACCCCCTAAAAATGAGTCTTTATGCAGCAATGCCTTCTTATGGGGGAAAAAAAGCATATGTTGCATACAGTTATTTACGGTCGGTTTCTGGGGTCTCCTTCTGGACTTAGCGTCGTAAGAGGCCATGGTCCAAACTACCACCAATTGTTACCCGTAACATGCCTTGGGGCATCCGGGTGCAGAGGTGCTGGTCAGGTCGGGAGCTTTCAGCGCTACACTGGTGGAAAGAAGGAGAGTCACCTAGAAATAGGCTGCCGAGGGGGTCTTGAGAACAAGTCCAGGAGCTCCTAATGGGAGGCTCGGGTCACAAGGGGCCTGAGAGCAAGGGGGCACAGCCAGTTCATTGGAACCCAGGCTGGGGCACTCAGATGCAGAGTAGATAGGTCGGCTTGGCTTTGTGCAATAAAAAGGTCCTCTCGCTTGTCGGTCTCGCCACTTGAGGATGCAAAATCAGAACTGCTGGGTCACTCTGGAAGTGGGTCTCTGTGGTGCAGTCGCCCCTCAATCGCTGCTCGGTCTTGGTACAGTTAGAGTCCAGAATGGACTTAAACAGGCCTTGGTTTCTGCAAGGAATCTGGTATTGGTGCTGTGCGACTCCAGTCAGTCCTGATGTCCTCTCACTCGGTGGGCGGACAGATCTGACCTTCAGGAGCACAGACATCTCTTCCTGGGGCTGCTACGTCCGGCTGGCCTAGGAGCGGCAACATGATAAATTGGACTTTGTTTCTTCGGTACCTGTAGACCGCAGGGGAGTAGCTCCTCCACTCCAAGGGAGATTGCTGACACTCTTCGAAGGGCTGGCAATCTACCGGGGTTCTTGGTAGTTGCTCAGTTGCAGGACTAGTCACTCAGTCACAATACTTGAGAAAGGTGCAGACATGTAGGGTTTGACACCAAAGGTCCACAGCAAATCTTCAGTTCTCATTCTCTCACTGCTCTTCTTAGTCCTCTTTTTCTGAGTCCGTCGAAATCTAAATTCGTGGCATCAGGGGTGCCCCTAAATACTCAATTTAGGGGTATTAAGGAGAGTGACAGGCACTGGCCAACCGGCGACTTACGTTTAGGGTGACTACAGCCTCTATATGACCACTTCCTGTGGGGAGTGGGCATAACCCTGACCCAGTGAGCCTAGTTCCACCAAAAACCAAGATGGTGGAATTCTAATTTTTTGGTTCGCATCAGGTACCCCACCTTAAGGGTAGAACTAGCCTGATGGGGATCACGCCTCCCGATTAGATAATTTTCCCGCCTGTCCTGGTGTCAAATGGTTCTGGGGTAGGTTGTGGCATTGCCCTGTCTGGGCGAAACCTGGGTTGCATATCAAAGGCAGCAGAGGCCTTTGAAGCCTCCTGCCTTGATATGCTGTTTACTTAGCCATCCTGCTTGAAGGAGGCGACAACACCTCTGGCTAGAGCAGGCATGGTTTCTGCCCTCACAGAGCATGGACTCTCACCTCCAGTAGGTCAGAAACCTGTCTGCAGTGGTAAGCTGGTCCACACCAGTCAGCCTGTACATAAGGGGTTGGTAGGTTTTCAGAGGACACCTCGAAGGCGCTCTCTGGGTGCATGTAATAATAAATCCATCACTGGAATCAGTGAGGGCTTATTAATACAAGATTTTGATAACGAGCATCTTTAGTTTCAGTGAAGCCATAATGTAGCTGGGGAACTCAATCACCAGTGCCCACTACATATACTCAAGATGACTTCCCTATTCACTGGCAATGTCCAATAATCGACATGGACATCACAGAGGCATATCTGCTCATGCAGATAGGTCCTCACACGTAATATAATGTACCCTGCCTTGGAGCTGTAAGTCCTGCTGTAGGAGTGACCTACTAATATTACATGCAGTGCCTGCAGGCATGGCATGTAGGAGATGTGCCATGTCGTGTCTTCACTTTTCTCTGCACCATGGCACATAGCCTGCAATGGCAGTTTGCATGAGTGTGCTGAAGGGTCCCTTAGATAGGCACACTACCTGCTACAGCCCTTGGGGACCTTCTTTAGCCTCCCTGCCGTAGGTATTATGGGTATCATTTACTAGGTATTTACAGGGGGTGCTAAAGGTCTTGCCAATTTTAACGTCACACAGAGCACTTTTTAAAGGGCCTAAATTCCATTACTATGAAAGTCTGTCATTCTCCGGAGTCAATGGAAAGAGGGGAAGCGGAGGCCCACTTTTTTTTAAAGGATTGAGATTTCAAAGTCACAAAGTAACTTTTTGTGCAATTTTTCTCCTCACAATTACAGCTCCGTTATTATCATTTTGTTATTTGTATTCAGCTTGCAGTTGAGACGATAGGGCGGGGATGGGCTGGCCTCCCTGGGTCACAGGGAGGAGGAGTGGTGGCTGCACCTAAAGTGAGCATGACTGTTTGGCCGGCAGTCTTGGGCTGGCCAAACCATCATGCGCAATTTGCATGCTCTCCACCCAGGCTGCATTACAGCCTGGGTGGAGAACATGCACAGCCTGCCAGCCCCTGATGAGCAACAAAGAAGGGGGACCCCACATCAATTAAAGGCAGGTAGACGGGGAAAATACAAGTCAAGGCAAAGAAAAATTACCTCCCAGATATATTCAAAAGGTCGGCCTCAAACAGGTCCAACTATATTCATGCTAGACCTCGAACCACATAAGAAATTCTCATATAAATATTTACAAAATTATTTTTTTTTAAATTATTGAATAAGACAATTTTTTCTATTTCATAATAGTAATCCATGTTATTTCATTACATATAAATCATAACTATTAGATATAAAGAAGATACAAAGAAGGCTACACCTTCATCAGGGCGGGAGTATAGGGGGCACAGGGGATCTTTACGGGCAGCCGTTTTGGAAACCCACGTGTATCTGCCGCGTCGGAACTTTGGCGAGAGTTCACGGACTTCCCGATTTGGTTCCGGATCCGAGGAACGAGAAACATTAGTTTGGAAGTCCTTCCCCCTCGTTTGGACCTACGCTATTATGGAACTCCAAGGGACTGAATTATAAGAGTATCTCCAGCTGGAACTTTATTCTGCTGTGACGAAAGCCCTTTTTATCGCGACTGCTCATATTGAGGCCAGTACCTGTACGGGATATCTTACTGGGCCTCCCCATTTAGAGAAAGACGTCCTGCCCCCCTAAACTCCCGCCCTGATGAAGGTGTAGCCCCGGCTGGGGCCACACACCGAAACGCGCGTTGGCGTTTTTTTCCACCTGAGGACTATCTGAGTGATCTGGGATACTGTTCCAACTATTCCAAATCGATCATTGATTATGACATCTTTGTGCAGTGATATATGTTTTGTGATTGGAGTTGTATGTATGTTGGTATGATAGTGTTGAATGGTTTGTGGGCTATGGTGAGGATGTGACTGAACTATTTTATGTATCTTCTTTATATCTAATAGTTATGATTTATATGTAATGAAATAATATGGATTACTATTATGAAATTGAAAAAAAAATTCTTATTCAAGGATTTTTTCAAAAATAATTTTGTAAATATTTGTATGAGAATTTCTTATGTGGTTCGAGGTCTAGCATGAATATTGTTGGACCCGTTTGAGGCCGACCTTTTGAATATATCTGGCAGGTAATTTTTCTTTGCCTTGACCTGATGAGCAACAAACCACGGCGCTCAGACCAATCATTACGCTGCTGTAAGGCAGTGTTGTGATTGGTCAGGGTAATCAGGGAGGCTATGGGCTTGGTTTCCTGGTTCCTGCTACAGAGAGGAAGGAGGAGAGGCGGTGGGCGGCAGTATTAAGTTAAGTGTTTTTATTTTTTATTTTTTTATCCCCGTCTCACCGCCCCTGTTGGGTAGCATCCGCTACTGTGTGCAACACTCTCCAGAAATTGAGCTGTCTATAGGGGCTTGAATAGTAGCAGGCTTACCCTCTCTGAAGGGCCTCTTGACCCCGGTCTCCAGTCTCCTGGGCTCTTTGTCGATGGACACAAAGTTGGAAGGTGGAGCGCAAGGTGCAGGAGCGTTGTGTACGTGCGCTGGCATCTTCTTCAAATAGTCGGCCTGCCCAGATAAATATGATGCGCATGGAAGCACTGCAGAAGGGAGGGAGTAAAGAGGCTGTATCAGTTTAAAGCCGTTAGAAATAGAAGCCCCTCCATGCGCCCCAATGCGTACCTTTTGCAGCCAAAACAAAATACCATCTCTGGAAGGCCAGCAGATGTGGATAGTTAGCATGACAGCTTAGCATGGACTGACTAACTCGTCTCACCCTTCGTCATTTAAAAGACATAACAATTTGTGACCAACACTTTCTCAGCTCCATGTGCATGCCAAAGATACTTAGGTACCAATGCTGACTTTGACGGAATCCATGGGCTTTTCATCACACGCGGCAGAGAGCAAAGGTTTCTGGGGAATAACAAGCAGATTTTGGTGCTTGCAGTACCAAAATCTGCATGGTACGGTGAATACCAAACATCTGTCCCCTGTTAGATTCTGCAAGGCTTGACCCACCGAAATATAATGAAGGGTGAGGTATTTAATGCAAACGGCAATTGACTTATTAAGTAAATACTACCCAAATCATAATTCAAACTCCAGTGTAGGGGTTGGAAAATATCAACCCTCTTCAATCAGGTCCTGTGAGATAAATGTACAAACAAGTTACTTACCTTATGTAACCATTTTTAGGTCTCGCGACCTATCAATGCGCGCAAGCGCATTGAGCGGAGCGAGAATTCATGTCCTCGAAACGCTCGTGAAACCAAGGGTTTCGTTCGTGCGGTTTTCTTTAAGTTCACGTGAAACAAGCACGCGCATCAGCCTCCCTCCATCCCTCCTAATTGCATTTTTTTCACAGCCGCACAGCACATCAAAGGGCTTCTCCCAGCGCGTGCTGTGCGGCTTCTCCTCCCCTAATTATTCATGGCCGGCCGCTGGCCGGCCGTACTTTCAGTTTCCCGTCCGCTCTTGTTTGATACTGACATAATAGTTTTTTTTCACTTCCCAAATGAATGGCACTTATTACATTGTTCAAAGAAAAATGAAAGTCTGAGTCACTCTTTCAAAAGTTCGAACTTCCAGTTTGCAGGATAGAGAAAGCATGTGGCAGTGAGCGCTTAAACCAACCAACGGTATTTTCAATTTTGTAACCTACATTTATTTGTTTGTGCAAGGGAACTACTTAGTAGAACAAATACATTTTCATTGCCCTCACGAGACCGAATCGCCTCTGTTTTTGCATTTCTCCTCCCCCTCCCCAGCCAGCTTCCCCCAGGCCGTGTTCCCTCCCACCTTTCCTCCTCTTGTGTTAATTGATCTTAAGTATGTGACATTGTCTCGTTCTGCTTTTTCTCGTGTCTCTCCTTTCCAGAGGTGTCACGAGGATAAAGCAGAACGAAGAACCAGTTTTGTTTGAAATACTACGCTTGTGTTGGTTTTGCATGAGCTGTTTGTTGTGGAAGTTAAACGTTGTGTTGAAAGTCAAATATCCTAATTATACTTGCTTTGGCAGGACGCATTTTCTTTACATCCGGTTGAGTTTACAAATAAACTTATTTTCTTCAACAACATTTTCTAAGTGTATTCACTACACTTACATTTTGGCAACTTGGGAACTCAGCCGGTCTGGATCCACGCTGATTTCTCAATTTTTCGAGGTTTTCTGCTCGTTGAACTGGAGTTGACACAGTGATCTTCATCTGCATCGTCGTCTGTTTGGAGTTGATTGCAGCAATATTCACCGGCATCTTCATCAATTTCATCTTAAACTGCTGTTGTGATTGGTACCTCTTCGTTATGACCCACCCCTGAATTTCCTCTGCCTGTCTCTTCCAGTGTGCTTTGCTGACATTTTTATTTCATTGAAAATAATCCGGAGATGTACAATGCAGGGAGGTAAATAAGCATTGGAAGAGTCATTATGAAGATGCTTTTTTGCAGGGTACTTCACTGAAACGAGCAGCATAAGGTGGAAAAAAAAGGCCCATGCGCATGTGATAAGTTCTCGTTCCAAGATACAGTGCGCTTGCAGTTTTTTCACGGCCGCACAGCACATCAAAGGGCTTCTCCCAGCGTGTGCTGTGCGGCTTCTCCTCCCCTAATTATTCATGGCTGGCCGGTGGCCGGCCGTACTTTCAGTTTTCCGGCCGCTCTATGGTCCAGTCCGACTCTGATTATTTTCTTGTAATTATAAAGTATGCTTTTAGCCTCTACTGTTTGTGCAGTAGCAATTGACATACATTTAATATTGCATCATGCACACACATATAAGTGAGTTTGTGTGTGTATTTAAATGTAGTTCAGAAGTGCATCATTTTAAAACAATTACTCAAAAATGTATTGTAATGCAACAGCAGAAAGGCAAAGCTGTCTCGAGCTCGTCCTGCAAGCAATACATTATGCATTAGACTCTTCAGGGTCGTGCAGATTTATGCTAAAAGTGTCTTAATGTTTATGACAGCTCATGTGTGACATTAATATAATCTATATATCTTGCAGCAGCGAATCTAGGTGTTTTGTTTTCCGATACTGCTGATAGGGCTATATCTCCAGATGTCAGAGCCCCGGCGAGCCTCATGGCAACATATTGTTTATGGGTCAGCTCCTTGCTCTCAAATGGTCGCTGGAAGTGACTGGCAGAGGTTAATTAAGTTTGTCTATCACAGTATGACAGATAAAGATGCCTCTAGTGAGCCTTGTTCCAACACTGTACCCCGGCTATTGCTTCATCGTCCTCTGCCTGTCTCTTCCAGTGTGCTTTGCTGACATTTTTATTTCATTGAAAATAATCCGGAGATGTACAATGCAGGGAGGTAAATAAGCATTGGAAGAGTCATTATGAAGATGCTTTTTTGCAGGGTACTTCACTGAAACGAGCAGCATAAGGTGGAAAAACAAGGCCCATGCGCATGTGATAAGTTCTCGTTCCAAGATACAGTGCGCTTTATATTTTTCTTTGATCATTACCTGACCCTAAGACAACGTTATATTTTAGCGTTGCTCAGAGGGAAGGGATTTTAGCAGGTAAAACTAGCCCTGATCCACCTTCAAATGTTACAGTCACCCAATTTTCTATTACAATTGCAAATAACAAAGCCTTTTATTTTTGTTTTCATTTTAAAAACATAAAGGGCTTTGTCATTTACAAAACCAATAGCTCCAACTTTCCTACTGCGAGACCTATTGGCAACGCCAGTGCTTGTTCTGGTAGCTACAATCTAACCGCAGATTCCTCAGCTTAGACTATTCGACAGGCATCAAACTGGAACTGGGAAATCTTGAGCAGTACCTCTGAGGGCCATTAGGTGGCATCGATCAGCTTTGCATCAGAAGTGACGTGTGGTGTGCCTATATAGACACCACCCAACGCGCTGACAGTTTCTTTCATGACAATTTCCACTCCAAAACAAGCATTTACAATGCAATAGTCTCGGCATCATTAAAGGTAGAGGTATTGGCATTGCTCATGACATTTCTTTTTTTTTCTTTAAATCATAAATAAATGGCATTGTCATTTACATTGCCAATACACAACACTCTGCACTCAACAGCACACACCACTCAACAGCACACACCACTCTGCACCTGCACTCACTGCTCTGCACTCACTGCTCTGCACTCACTACTCTGCACTCACTACTCTGCACTCACTACTCTGCACTCACTACTCTGCACTCACTACTCTGCACTCACTACTCTGCACTCACTACTCTGCACTCACTACTCTGCACTCACTTCTCTGCACTCACAACTCCGCACTCACAATTCCGCACTCACAATTCCGCACTCACTACTCTGCACTCACTACTCTGCACTCACTACTCTGCACTCACTGCTCTGCACTCACTGCTCTGCACTCACTGCTCTGCACTCACTGCTCTGCACTCACTGCTCTGCACTCACTGCTCTGCACTCACTACTCTGCACTCTGCACTCACTGCTCTGCACTCACTACTCTGCACTCACTACTCTGCACTCACTACTCTGCACTCTGCACTCACTACTCTGCACTCTGCACTCACTACTCTGCACTCTGCACTCACTACTCTGCACTCACTACTCTGCACTCTGCACTCACTACTCTGCACTCACTGCTCTGCACTCACTGCTCTGCACTCACTGCTCTGCACTCACTGCTCTGCACTCACTGCTCTGCACTCACTGCTCTGCACTCACTACTCTGCACTCACTGCTCTGCACTCACTCACTGCTCTGCACTCACTGCTCTGCACTCACTGCTCTGCACTCACTGCTCTGCACTCACTGCTCTGCACTCACTGCTCTGCACTCACTACTCTGCACTCACTACTCTGCACTCTGCACTCACTGCTCTGCACTCACTGCTCTGCACTCTGCACTCACTGCTCTGCACTCACTACTCTGCACTCACTACTCTGCACTCACTACTCTGCACTCACTACTCTGCACTCACTACTCTGCACTCACTACTCTGCACTCACTACTCTGCACTCACTACTCTGCACTCACACTCTGCACTCACACTCTGGAGTCAGCACACAGGTTGGCACATGGGCAGTCTTTTTCTATGTCTATGACACCCAGGTTCCGCACTGTGCGCGCCGCCGATATCATGGAATCTTCCACCACACTTTCTAAAACTCTATAGTCCGAAGCATAATAGGCACAGGACCAAAAGAAGGGTAGACATTTGCTTAAAATAATCCTATTGTATTTATGAGAAGCAAAAGCGAGACTGTGAAATGTGCTGAATATCAGTTTGTTACGAATCAACAGAGTGGAGTTAGAGAACCAAGAAATAGTAATTTAGAATCCGGGTTAGAAGGAGTAGTAATCACAAGCTGAGGATCAACGGGCGCGAAACAGCGTGGTGGGCGCGCACGAGACGCAGCGTGGGCGTGCACATCAGCTGAAGATCGCCGGAGAAGACACCGAGTCTGCCTGCTGCTGTGACTGACCCGCTGCGGAGGGAAAGAGCCCGGTGAGTGGGGGTAGAGGGGGGGTGGGGGGCGGCAGAGAGGGTGTGTGTGTGTGCGTGTGTGCGCGTGCGTGTGTCTGTCTGTGTGTGTGTGTCTGGCGTGTGCCTGCCTGCCTGCCTGTGTGTGTGAGCGTCCACAGACCCTGGTAGGCTCGTGCACCGCTCTGTCTTCCCTTGAGAGCGAACTCGGCGGCAATAAGTCTCGATGCCGAGACCTAAACACAGAGCCACGTGAGACTTAGGGCCAGATAGAGGTAATTCCGATTTACCTACTCTTAAATACCGAATCATACCGATTCGGTATTTAAGAGTTGGTAAATACCGAATCCTGGCAGGGGGAAAGGGGTGTCACTTTGACACCCTGTAGCACCCCAATTGCAGGCTTGTGTGCCATGTGGCACACATACATGCCCTAAGGGCATGTCTGTGTGTCACATGGCATAGGTGTACATGCACAGATGTGCATGTACACTGGAATTCGGTTTTTTACCACCCAATAGGATTGGGTGGTCAAATAAGAAATCCTAAGGGCCTGTGGCACTGCAAACTGTGCCACCTACATATGGATTAACAGATCAGTATATTTACCGATTTGGAAAAATACCGAAGTGGTAAATTTACCGAATCGGTAAATTCCGAGCCACCTACATGTCAAAAGCCAAATACCGGTCGGTAACGGCCGAAATCGGCCGTTACCGACCGGTATTTGGCTACCTACATCTGGCCCTTAGTGTTTGCCCAGTTTGCAGAATCTAGAGGATCTTGGGGTGAAGAGCCCATTTCGCAGAATGGGGAGGATGTGAACGCGTTCCATGTTTTACAAGTGCTGCCTTCGAAATACAATGGATTATGACAGAGTCTTGAGTGCAGGACCCTTCTTGAAGGAGAAATGGGCTTTCTTTGCTTTTAAAAATGCGTGATGTGGCATCTCCTTTAACCTAAACCACTGGCGTTTTGGCTGCACTCCAGAATTCCACATAAGACATAATCCAGTATGCAGTTATATGAACTGAAGAGCCCCCGAGCATAACATGGGAACAGCCAAGGATGAAAGATTGTCCTGTTCGGCGCAGTGATCATAAAAGCTACCCTTGGCGGGGACTCGAACTTTGCAAAAAGCCCTCTGTATTTGATATTTGGAAATGTTCGGAGCCAGACCTGGCCTAACAGTGATTCTCATGAGCTCATTCATCATTGACAGTGCTTGTGTTTAAAGTGCAAGTTCCAGCAGGTAAACCCGAGAAACAAGAAGGTGAGCGCTGTTGCATAAACTCAGTGAATAAGCAAATATGTTTGTATTGAAAGTTCAAATGAAGGTGGTTGAATAGTGGGAACTTTATCATGAACACTCACCGGCAAAGGTGACATGCTTAGGTTTAAAAGTGATAGCTAGTTTGAAAGGGAAAAGTGATTTGCCTTCACAACTTCCACGAAAATCAAAAGTGAAACGAACTCCAAACAGATGGGTTTTATTATTACTTTTCTGCTGGAACTGAAAGCAATATTTTTTAAACATATATTTCAGCAGGAGATTGCAAAAAGACTATTGAGTTTTAAACAAGAGAAAAATGGAATACGAAGTAACTCAACCACGTTTATTTAAACATCAACGCCTGTGGGAATTATTCAAATCAAACAAACATCGAGGCACTGAATAGTTGACAAAAGGCTGATTTTAAAGCCGAAACGCATTCCATGTTTTACAAGTGCTGCCTTCGAAATAAAATGGATTTTGACAGAGACTCCAGTGCAGGACCTTCTTGATGGAGAAATGGGAATATCACACAGACACACACACACACACACACACAGACACACAGACACACACAGACAGATACACACACACACACACACACACACACACACACACCCACACCCACACACACACACGGTATTATTTACTGCAATATATAAAACAAAAGGAAGAGAGAAGCCAACAGCATCTCATGAAAATATTTGCAAATACATAATCTATATCTTGAATCATCGTTCATAGCAGAGCTACATCTAAATATGTTTAAACAGATACACATATACATGTGTGTATATTACCGAAAGGTGGTCGCCAGTAGATAGTTATAGTTAGGACCTATTATCCATAGGAAATCCGCATTATTCTATTTGGAATAACTTTGACGTCGGTTGACGAATCTGTGTGAAATTTTCCAAACTTTTGTCCAGCTCTGGTCCGCTCCTATCCTGAAAGTTTCATGATGATTCATCAACTGGGGGGCGAAAAAAAAGGGGGGCCCAAAACGCGTTTTCCCCATGCAATTTCCCATGAGACCTTTAGCCGCAGCTACAGCCCGAACTGCTGAACGGAATTACACCAAATTTGGCAAAGAGGTAGTCCTTGGTTCAGACTTGTGCCTTTTGCTTATTAGGTGTACATCCGTTCAGTAGTTCCTGAGAAAATGACAGTTAAAAGTACATATATATCTATGGGCTCTCAGGGTCCGCGTACCCTAAGCGAAGCCTACGTGCACCCTGCAGTGCACGAGCTGTATTTTAATTGGCTGTCAACACTCCAAACCAGGAAGTGTTGGCAGCCATCTTGTGCCTCGGTAGAACCGAGGCACAAGAAACCAAAGAAAAAACGTTGCAAAACGCGAAAAGGGGGCAGGGTAGAAACACCCTGACTCCCTAGGCCTGCTCAGGGGGTCCCACAAGGACACCCAGGGCCAAAAAAAGCATTAAAAAAGGCGAAATTCACGCACCCAGCACGAATTTCGGCCGAATCTTTTTAAAAAAGAAGCGCGGGCTCCTGTGCATCTTTAATTTTTTGACCCCCGGGGGCAATGGACTATATGTAAAGGGGGGCCCTCTGGGCCCCCAGCCCCAGGGACCGCCACGGCTTTTTAAAATTATGTAGTGGGGGGGCTCTCAGGCCCCCCCAGCCCCGGAGACCGCCACCCCGGGGCTTATTTCAATTGTGTGAGGGGGCTCTCAGGCCCCCCCAGCCCCGGGGACCGCCACCCCCAGGGACCTATTAATATTGGTTGGGGGCTCTCATGCACCCCCAGCCCCAGGGACCGCCACCCCCTGGTGCTTGTTAATATTGGTTGGGGGAGGCTCTCAGGCCCCCCCAGCCCCGGGGACCGCCCCCCCCCCGGGGTTCTAATTCTTTGTTGGGGGGCTCTTAAGCCCCCCAGCCCCGGGGACCGCCACCCCCAGGGCCGGCTCCTGCAGTGTCCCGTTTGCAATGACAGGGCGGGAGCCTCGCGGCTCCCGCCCTGTCATAGCAAACTATTTTGCTATTTGTAAGAGAGAGCAGGAAACTTGCTCTCTCTTCCAAATAGCAAAGCAGATTGCTTTTCCATATGGGGAGCAGCATGTGGAAAAGCAATGCCGACTCCCGCAGAAGGCAGGGAGCCGGCGGGACCGTGGGGGGGATTGAGGAATTAATTCTCTTTCAAATCTGAGGGTCCCTGAGGGCCAAATAGCCCAACAGGTATCTCCAGTATGCGCCAGGGAGCTGCGTTGCGGACAGGTGTTCGGAGGCCATGCCCCTTTTTACACCTCTCTGCAACGCAGATCTGTGGCTCTTACTGGAGGTACCTAAGGGGTTAGTTTGACCATAGGACCCTTAGTATTGAAGGGGACTTAATCTCTAAACTTAGAATGGTGACAGGGTGCGTTTACACAGAGGTGAAGGGAGGGGATGGGGCCTGACGTGATGTGTGCAAACACCCTCTGTGGCACATTTTAAGTTGGGGAATAATTCCACTTCAAACCTGAGGGTCCATAGGGGCCAAGTAGCCCACCAGGTGCTTCCAGAAAGCGCCACTGTTCTGCGTTGCAGAGAGGTGGTGCAGGCCGTGCCCCTTTTTACATCTCTGCTACGCAGCTCTGTGGCGCTTACTGGATGTACTATGAATTCCGATTTACTCACCTGTTATCAGGAGAGAACCCAGTGCTGCATCTTTTAGCCCAGCACTGACCCTGAAAAGTAGTTCTAACCGTACTTACCAGTAACTTGTATTTCCTTCCATAGGAATCCATTGTCGGGTTTTCACCTGAAAAGTTTCCAAGTGTCTATTTTCACAAACTAAAAATATTCCTAAAAAATCGCCCGTATGACTTAAACGCATTCTTTCAATTGTTTACAGGCGATGCACCAGTGCTGGATCCAGGATCCACCACTGAGTAAGAAAAAGTAACAATAACACTACTTACCTGGTAAGTGAATTTCCTTTTATAGGATAACATTGACTGGTTTCACTTGGAAATTCTTCTAAGTGTGGAGTTTTGGAACTTTAAAATATTCCTATAAAATCAGCAGACCTACAAATTCCGATTTACTCACCGGTTATCAGGCGAGACCTCAGTGCTGCATCTTTGAGCCCAGTACTGATCCTGAAAAGTAATTCTAACCATATTTACCGGTAACTTGAATTTCCTTCTATAGCCTAACATTGACTGGTTTCACTTGGAAATTCTTCTAAGTGTGGAGTTTTGGAACTTTAAAATATTCACCTAAAATCATCCGAACAACAAATTCCGATTTACTCACATGTTATCAGGAGAGAACCCAGTGCTGCATCTTTTAGCCCAGCACTGACCCTGAAAAGTAATTCTAACCGTACTTACCAGTAACTTGTATTTCCTTCCATAGAAATCCATTGTCTGGTTTTCACCAGAAAAGTTTCTGAGTGTCTATTTTCAGAAACTAAAAATATTCCTTAAAAATCACCTGTATGACTTAAACGCATTCTATCAAATGTTTACAGGAGATGCACCAGTGCTGGATCCAGGATCCACCCCTGAGTAAGAAAAATTAACAATAACACTACTTACCTGCTAAATAAATTTCCTCCAATAGGATAACATTGGTGATTCTATGTGAAAACATTTCAAAGTGTCAACTTTTAAAATACAATAATATTCCTTAAAAATCAAAAACCAAAACGCTTTTACTCAACTTTTTACAGGAGATGTCCCAGAACTGAATCTAAGATCCAGTCCTGTGGTTAGAAAAGTAATCCATAAAGTAACTAATTCCATTTAACTAGAAATTCATGCTGAGCTCAAAGTTGTATTGTGTTTGAAATTGAGTTGCCCATTGCAACAACTGTAACTACTGTACTTAAAAGTCAATTGTCTATTTGCAAAGTATTTAAACTAAAGTAATTTATTGTGAGAAAGTATATTTTGTAATGTAATGTATAATGTAATTATAATGTAATTTAAAAAATAAAATACCTAAAAATAAATTGTTTAAAAAAATTGTAGTAAATCAGTATCAAGAAAATACATATAACAATTAATACATTTAAAAATTGTCATTTACAAAACCTTTGAAATTCACTGAAAAAACCATAGGTTTCAGACATGTTATAGTTAGGAATTAGCATTTAAAAAACCTTTGAAATTCACTGAAAAATACATAGGTTTTAGACACGTTATAGTTAGGAATTAGCATTTAAAAAACCTTAGAAATTCACTGAAAAAACCATAGGTTTTAGGGGTGTTAGCTGGACATTTGACTCATACAAAACCATTGAAATTCCTCCGTTATAGTTAGTTGTACTAAGTATAACTCGCGCGCCCGCAATCCACTGCTGATGATGTCACATATTACATCATTCATGACATGGTCAATGACATCACTGTGACATCTCAAATGACATCACTGATGACATCACTGATTGTAGAAAGGTGGATATCTGACTATATGGTTACCCCAACTTTTTGCCTAGTGTTTTGCTGGTTTTCGACTTAGTTGGCCTGGGACCCTGCTATTCAGGGCCCCAGTCTATCTGCTTTCACTATAAAATGGACTCCATGTACTTTAGGTACATACCAGATTGGGTATTGGGTCACCTTTATGAGCCCCTGTATAGTGTACCATAGGTACCCAGGGCATAGGTGCATCCAAGGCCTACCAGGGGCTGCAGCATGTATTATGCCAACCCTGGCTGGCCCTCCAAACTGACCCCACAGGTCTGTTCACACAGCCTGGGTAAGGTGGTGTAATCACCCCTTACTTAGACATAGTATACCTATATCTACCTTATATATAGACACATATGCACCTATAAGTCACTCCTATGGTAGGGCTCGACAATCCTGGAGGCAGAGTGCTTGGTTTTAAGTGAGAGGGTGCCCATGCATGAGCTGAGCCCCTCTGCAGCTTTTGGAACTATCTCCTTATAGCTGTTCTATGATATAGCCATAACATATACTCTTAAGTGCATTATAATCCTCGTGGTTCATGCTAACTTTGGTTTGGCTTTATCAAAACATGTCGTGTAAGGTGTCAAACACTTTGGAATACTACCCCCCACCAGTCCTAGTGGCGGGGGTAGCATTCCACCCTTCTAGAGGGAGAAGACATGTAGTTACTGCTTTACCCGGTTAAAGGTAAACAGAGCCCCAGCATCACAAAATGGATGCTGCTGCCACAGACACGCGTCTGACCTCCTGTTGCTGGGGGAAACTCCAGCAAGGGCGGCCTGGACAATAGGTTTCCTGTCCAGGGAGGTGCCAGCACCACCCCAGACAGGGGTTTTGTGCATTGGGGCAGGGAGGGCTGCATTCACTGAATGCATCTAGACACTGCCTGGGGCACAAAAGGTGCTCCATGCATAGCCCGGTTCAGACCAGTTGCTGGGGCACTCCAGCCCCGCTCTGGCGTGAAAATGGACAAAGGGAAAGGGGTGTAACCACCCCCTTCTCAGGTCCACCCATAGGAGGGACCTAGCCAGGTAGTCCAGCCCCTAACATTAGTACAAGTATAGGAGCTGTGTCCCTAGGATTTTAGATTATCCTGGACGAATCTTTGAAAGACATATCTTGAACCTTCGACATTCCATTCTGACTGGAAGACGGAAGACATCTCCCTTGTGGTCAAGGAGTGACCACCCTATGCAAACAGGCACCAACAGCAACTTTGCCGGTCTGCAGTTTCAAGGCTCCTGTCGGAACCCGAAGACTCTGCGACTCAAGAACTGGACTTCCAGACTTCTCTGACCCCGAGCTACATCACTTTCCTGAAGCCTCAGTAAGTTGTGCATTGGGGTACGAGAAGCCCCAGCCCTGACACCATTTGCACCGAAGCCCAGGCCTCCACACTCCGCGAGTGTCCCGTGGGCCCTGCCTTTGCATTTGAGCTCGACGCGTCTTCCCGGCTCCTTGCCCGTTGGCTAGTGAGCCCCCTGAATTCGCCATCTTGAATTTGCTTTGCTTTCCTGGTTGCTCCAGCTTCCCTGAAAAGGAGAAGCGCCACAGACCTTGCTGGTCTGCAACAGAGCCAATCTCGACATCCTGCATGGGTTGCGGTTGCCAAGGCTTGTTGGGTCCAATCCGGATACCGACACCACAGTCATCTAGATCCATCATGGGACAGCTCGAATCCAGCGCCTGGTCATCGTCGATGCCTCCTGGACCTCGTGGCTGAAGAGACAAACTCAACTTCTTCACCTTCAAGCACGCAACATCGCCTGGTTCCTTCCTGGTCACTGGCGAGTGACCCAGACTCTGTCCCCTCTGCTTTCAGGTTCTTCACATCACCGATCTACCCTTGGATCCACCCGGACACTTTTCCTCTGGTGGCCTGCAGCACTTCTTTGCAGATCTCCATAGAAAACGACGACGAAACCCGACACGAAAAGACACCTATGCACCCGGCTTCCCTGGGTGAGGTAGCACGAGTACTCCGGTGCTCCCATGGGTCTTGACTCTCGGAGTGGTCTAGTTTAAAAGGGTTCCATCCTAGTCCATCCAGAAGTGTCCTTAAACAGTAATTTTGTAACTTCTTCGGTTCCCATTATAAGTCAATGGTAACTCGCGACTGTGTTTAGAGACTGCACGCGTCTCCCGTGGGCCTCCTACTTCCTAATCTTTGATTGTTTAGTGTAGCCCCAGCGATTCCCTAGGCCCTAGGCCTACTCTCTATTTCTGACGTGGTTCTTATACCACTTTCTTAGTATATGGTTCGTAAGGCCCCTAGGGCAAAACCGTATATGTGCAACTTATCGTATGCTAATTGAGTAACTTGTGATGTACTTTTACTTCTGCCCTCATAAAGAGTGCGGAGGGGTTGTGTTTAGAATAAATACATATATATTTGATATATACCTTGTGTGGTGTCCTTTCATTTGGTATTCAAGGGATTATAATTGGTAAAACAGCTGGCTTCACATGCTCTCTGAAGTCTTAGCCTATTGACTGCTGGTCCATGCTACCACTAGGATAGCTTTCTATAAGGTTGACTTTACAACCACTATCAATAAGCGTCGATTAGACTGGTGCAAGGTGCCCATTAGAACTAGTGGACATCATATGCCAGGTTAACGTCTCACACTGATGACATCATCCACGTGACAATCTGATGCATCTTATAATACACTAGTATAACCTTTCAACGCTCATTATAAAATATGGAGTACCATATTTTAAACCATTGACACAGCAATACCAATTTCTAAAAACCCACTCAGCGATTCCTACATCTACACACACATCTAAACACTTACCTATAAATTCACTCATACATGCTAACAAACATCAATAGAATACTATTAAATATACTTATACACCTACATCGAAATTACACACCAGCACACATACTATTAACTTATGCAGTCATCCTACTCAATTATGCAAACAATTGATCATACTTACATTTACTAAGCTACACACATCAGTGATGTCACTGACCATGTCATGAATGATGTAATATGTGACATCATCAGCAGTGGATTGCGGGCGCGCGAGTTATACTTAGTACAACTAACTATAACGGAGGAATTTCAATGGTTTTGTACGAGTGAAATGTCCAGCTAACTATAACACCTCTAAAACCTATGGTTTTTTCAGTGAATATATATATATATATATATATATATATATATATATATATATATATATATATATATATATATATATATATATATATAACATATACACACACCAAAATATATACCTATAACATGTATAGATATAATATAGCTGAAGATACCGATACAACAGGAAATCGAAGGAGAGACAAAAAAAAGAGTATTCACTCAATAAACAACATTTTGACTTCGCATCAAAGTAAGGCTAGCTGACCAAAAGTGTCCTAAGAGGCTGTTCCTACCACAATCCTTAAAAGAACACAGGAAAGGGAAACCTTGACAACAGAAGACACTTAAGATCAACATCTGACCCAGTAGGTCAAGGTGAGGAACAAACCAACCCATGGAATTCTCAAAAAGAGATATCTAGTTAGAGTATTCAACCATAACTGGAGAGAAAATATATATATATATATATATATATATATATATATATATATATTCACTGAAAAAACCATAGGTTATAGACCATATATAGTTAGGAATTAGCATTTAGAAAACCTTATTTTACTCACACAAAACCATTGAAATTCCATATATAGTTAGTTGCACTAACTATATATCGCGCACCCGCAATCCACTGCTGATGATGTCACATATTACATCATTCATGACATGGTCAGTGACATCGCTGATGACATCACTGATGACATCTCAAATGACATCACTGATGACAACATCCAGTGACTGTATGTTTCTGTAAAGTTAAAATATGTCTTAGATATTGAAGAATGAGTGGATGTATAAGTGTCTGGATGAAGGATTTAGTAGGTGCGTGACTGACTGTATGAGTGAGTGATTAAATGTGTCTCACTGAATGCATGGGTTAGTGACTAAACTGTCTTAATTTGTGCATCATTATGTCTGTTGTGATGTAAACTGCTGCATGTGTTGATCATTAGCTATACGAGAGGCTATATGTGTTATTAATTGGTTGCCCAAGTATTTCTATGGGAGATTGAGTTTGTGTGGGGGTGGCTGGAAGGTGTGTGACTCTGTGCATAGATGTGTGAGCAGTTTATTCACTAGGTGTATGAGTTCAAGAGTGCATGTGGAAACAGCTACATGGGCAGTTGACTGTGTGCATGAGTGTATTGATGAGTGAATGGATATCTCAATGCTACATGTCATAGTAAGTACATATGTAAAACACAGTACATGTGAGAGTTGGCATATATAAATAACTGTGCATGAGAGCCACTGAGTGAGTGGTTGTATCGATCATTGTGAACTTGTATCAGGGATTGTATAAGAGAGTAAATATGTGTTAGTATATGTTTCAATAAGTAAGGTGTGTATAACTGTATAGTTGAAGAAATGGAGGTGAGATTGTTTCTTTGCATGACTGAATGGGTGTGTGAGTAACTCCATGGATGAGTGGCAGTGTGTGAGTGTCTGTATACACTGAGTGTATCTAAGGTTATATTAGAGTCTGAAGAGGTTTATCGTATTAGCACAAGAATGATGCCAAATGAGACGTCATCAGTGATGTCATCAGTGATGTCATTTGAGATGTCATCAGTGATGTCATCAGTGATGTCACTGACCATGTCATGAATGATGTAATATGTGACATCATCAGCAGTGGATTGCGGGTGCGCGATATATAGTTAGTGCAACTAACTATATATGGAATTTCAATGGTTTTGTGTGAGTAAAATAAGGTTTTCTAAATGCTAATTCCTAACTATATATGGTCTATAACCTATGGTTTTTTCAGTGAATTTTCAAGGTTTTGTAAATGCTAATTCCTAACTATATATGGTCTATAACCTATGGTTTTTTCTGTGAATTTCATTGGTTTTTTAACAGCTAATATCTGTAGCTGTAAAATGTATTCTTCTTTAAATCCAAAAATATATTTTATATGTTTATGAATAATTTTTTTTTAAAATATTTTTTTTTCTTCGTTCCCGCTTCGCGAATCGGGAAGCTTCCCGTTAGCTGACCTTGATGCCGCGAAATAGACCGCGAGCCGGTAAACGTTTCTTTACCGCAAGTGCCGCGTTAGAAAACAACATCGTGACGCCTCCCGTCCGCATGACGTTTCACGTTGTCGCGTGATACGTCATATGACGTGCTACGTTAGCGAACTGGTACGCGAAGCGAGTCGCAAAGCGCAGGTTTCTGGAAGCAAACCGGGAGGCCCTGCAAAGCGCTTAACGTAAACACAGCAAGTCATGTGACTTGGTAATAACACTTTTCATTGGTTCATTTCACTTTTGGTTTCCTAATGATGTAAGACTAGGTCATATAATCTAAAATGAACACTTTTGATTGGTTGAGAACTCTTGTTTTTCCCAAATGATGAAAATCCCTCCTTCTTTCCTCACTCTGACTTTCATCATTGTGAGAGAAAGACCCTTTGTGATCACTGAGCAATGGCTTCTTTAGTAGCTTCAGCTGGTGCTTCCCCACCACCTCCACCACATCCAAGGAAGAGTGGACCACCTGCTCAAGTTGTAATTCAACAAGAAGAAGAAGAAGAGGAACAGGAGGACGAGCACGAAGAGAGGCAGTTTTTGCCTGAGCAGCCCAGGACGTCTCACCGGAAAGAAAACTTCATTTGGCAATTTTTTAAAATTCCCAAAGGTCAGAAAAAAGTAAATGCAAGATACGTAACTTGCCTTATATGTCAAGATAGACTGTCCAGAGGGACCGACAAAAAATACAGTTTCGGAAACTACACAATGCATCGCCATATGACTAGGTGGCATCCTAACAACTACAGTGCTGCACAGTTTCGGAACGACCTAGATAATCTCCCTATTATGGCCAGAAGATCTGTTGTACCGGAAGTAACGGGACCAGAGGGCAGGGAGATGGTGCCAAATATACAAATGAGATTTGGTGATGTAAAACACATCTGCGCATTTTGCGATGGATTCATTTCCTACGGAGAAAAAAGCATCACTCTGATCAACAGAGCTATTGACTATCATATGCAAGTTTGTCCGAAACGCCCAAAATAATAAATACTTCTTTTTTTTGTTTTGTTGCTCCTGTTGAGCCCTTTACAATGAATCGTTTTCATTGCCCCCTCCAAGAAAAACCCAAAAAAATATAAAACTGTTCCGAAAAATTCAAAAACAGTAAAAAAAAGTTCAGAAAAATAAAAAAAAAAGTTCTTTTCAGAACTACCTCCCCGTTATTAAAAAATTGGTACAATATTTGGAACTGTGCCAACCTCTATTTCTCTTAGTTCGCTTCCTAGTTCGCTCGCCGGTACGCGAACCGGAAGCGAACCAAAAACAGTAAGTATAAGGGAAGGAAACAGACACTTATGTTAAAAGAAACACAGCTATAAGGGAGTAAACTAGAGATACCATTACCCGTAATCCACTGCTGATGATGTCACATATTACATCATTCATGACATGCTCAGTGACATCATCAGCAGAGGATTGCGGGTTTTTTGGCAACATGCCTTATCCACGGTTTAATAACGCTGCCTTTTGCTTTATATAAGTTTTCAAATTGTATGAAATATATACCAATAGGTCGTTATGAACCTTTAGGTAGTGCTTTTCTTCATGAGGTCTGGTCGCTTCCATACACATACAGATGTTTCAAAGATGATCAAGAAGTTTATCTGAATGGAGAGGAATGCACTGAGACGCCAGATCATTCACTAATGTGTAGGCACATACAGTTACACGGTTCATGCAACAAACACCGACCAAATATGGCTTGCGTGTTGCAAGGCACGCCAGTTCCTGCTATCATCCCCACGTTCAAGTTGTTGGAAAATGGTAGTTATTTGATGCTCAATAATGAAGATTGTTCTGAGTTAATTAAAAGTATTCCTTTTATCGTAACAGTAAGTGAACGGGTTATTTGCTGCAGAAATGTTCTATTTCCTCCCACACATGAACATAGGGAGTTTTCAATCTGGCCACAAATACCAACCTTGGGACACGTTTCAACGGCATGGCAAGAATAAGAGCTCTTTTGTCTCAGAGAGAGGTGGCCTTGAGTTCGGCCCGTGAAACTTTCGTACTTCACATAGCGAACACCCATACAGAGGTGCACACCCTTTTCAATTAAGATTTGCCTTTCAATTTCAGCAACATGTTTCCGACTATCTTTAACGCATCCTCCACAAAGTCCCTGGCACACTTTTTTAAAGTTGTTACCAGTGGTCTCGTGACTTCATTTGAGAAAATCTTTGGAGTCATCCCTGCTTCCTTTCATTGTATTTTCTGCACTCTGGTTCGTAGATTGGCATTTTTACTTGCATTACCAGCGGACGCTCTTGTGCTTTTTTACATTTTTAAATATGGATGTCCCTCCTATGCAACCTCCGACCCTGCAGCTGCTGACACTGTTCCGCAATCGCATGCTAGAATATTATGGCACAATGCCGTTGGCGATATTAAGCACGGCATATGGATTATCTTTTCGGTTCTCCTACTTCACCTGTGTCCAGCCTGTATTTCACTGCCTGACCTGTGATTTCGATTGGGCCATTGATTTGTGTCTCTGCGGACCGGTTTCTCCTGACGTCGACTTTAATCAGCTGATGACTCCTATCATTACTCACGAGTTGGTTTGTCCTGGCGAAAGGATTATGGCTGTGGCATTGATGCATGGACTACTTGGTCCCTGGAATTTACTGGCGGCAGCACAGTCTTTCTTGGAACAGAGCTTTCTTGAAAACCCACCGAGCTGTCCTCTGATGGTGATAGAGGATCCGGTGCTGGGAGAGCACGTATGTTCTTTTCCGCTTTTAAATTGGATGGCTGAACTGTTTTCGGATGAAGACGGTGACTTCCTATTGGAGGCTGTTGCAGCTTATTTTGCATACACAGTTATGTCATAGACCTTTTTCATGTTTGATATGCTGAGTACTAGCATTTCATTGACAATTCATTGACTTATTTGTCAAGTTTTTATTATTTACCTTGCCTATTGGCTTAAGACTCGATAAAGTACTTGGCTGTTTTATTTTTCTTTAGCATTAAATTTTCCTAGTTTTTAATGCTTTACCTTGCGGACCGTCCAGATATAAACTTGCAATCTGCTCTCATGAGATGGCACTTCTATTATCTTATTCAGTTCGTTTCCGGATCATGAGGAGGTGTCATCTAGGTCCTGGATATCTTTACACCGTGTTAAGTTAGCATGGGCTCATTACCGGTTTAAACGCCATTTTTCCTTTTTTGCAACTTCTGCACACGACACTTAGTTGTTGCTTTAGCTTTCCACCTAGTAGTTCATCGTGGTTTACATGAGAATAATATGTTATTGGTCTACTATCTGCTTTACTTGTTAAACTATATCTGTACAGCGAGTGCTAAAGTTTCAAGAACAACACGATACAGAATTGTTATGAGGTCTGATCTCCACGACTTCATACTCATAACATAAGTGCAACTTCTGCCAATTCTGGGCATGAGGCGGGTTTTATATTGCTTTGCCGAACACACATACACAACAGTTGATGCGGTTCACATGAAGAGAGAGCTGGTGTATGCTGATGTGATTCCTTCAAATCTAAGACACTAAAGTATGGGCACGCCCTAAACCAACACAAAGAGACCTTCTTAGCAAATAATATAATATGTGTATTAGGGAGGGTGAGATATAAGCAGCCGCGGGCCGTGGAGGGAGTTACGATGGGGCAGGGAGGCGGGGAGGGGGAGAAGCAGGGTGGAGCCCTCTCTACCTTGCCCCTCCCCCTCCCCGCCTCCCTGCCCCACCGTAACTCCCTCCACGGCCCGCGGCTGCTTATAAGTGTTGCTAACTCTTATTCATTTACAGCATGTTAACATACTGTCACCATTCGCTTTTTATGTACTAGTAACTATGCTGGTAATTTTGCTACTGATAATATGTGTACTTGTATTCTCCACCCTGCTTCTCCCCCTCCCCGCCTCCCTGCCTCACCGTAACTCCCTCCACGGCCCGCGGCTGCTTATAAGTGTTGCTAACTCTTATTCATTTACAGCATGTTAACATACTATCACCATTCACTTTTTATGTACTAGTAACTATGCTGGTAATTTTGCTACTGATAATATGTGTACTTTTATTATCTAAGGTACTACGCCTGAGAAGACGGCATTAGTAAATAAACATTTCAAATACACATCTGTTCTTCTTAACTCCATGTTCTGGTTTCTAAGAAATCTATAACGACCGACTGTTCATGAGTTCCACGTATCCTGAGGTACTATAAGTTCATATTCTGGATTGTCTAAACATTGAGAGTTTGTTATATCCAATGTGACACTGTACCTAGCTTGCTAAGGAGTTTTTGATTACTAACGTGAGTTTTGGGACACCCTAATTCGCCGAGGTTCCAATCCTCTGTCCACAGTTCTGTGTGAGAACAGAAACCCTGCGACAGGGGCACCCCCGACCCTTGCTGGAGCTTCATCACACTTGCGATACAACTCCAGCAATGCATTCGCCGAGGTTCCAATCCTCTGTCCACAGTTCTGTGTGAGAACAGAAACCCTGCGACAGGGGCACCCCCGACCCTTGCTGGAGCTTCATCACACTTGCGATACAACTCCAGCAATGCGCCACCTTTACGGCACAGATACATCACGCATCTGTGCTGTTTTTGCCCCATGATGCGCCGCATTGTAAATGCAGCACACCATAGGTGACGGAACAGCGGCACAGAATGACTAACACATCCCTGGTGATGCGCCAGTCATCATAAATGTATCCCTATGCTTCTTATCTTGTTAGAGATGAACCGCCATATGTATCATCAAAGTTATTTGCATTTCCTAAATAGCGAACTTTAAGGAATAAATAGCGATTCTTTACCATTCCTAGTTTGCGATGAGCTATTTGCTAATTAGCCGAATGTAGCCCAATGAAGCCCAATGTAGCCCAATGTAGCCCAAAGATGGCCGCCAGACACACAAAAAAACAAATGTAGCCCAAATATCAGCCAGATGTAGCCCAACTATAGCCCAGTGACAGAATGACCAATCAGCTTCGCAAACCTCCGTTACGCGAAGCGGAGCGCTGTTACAGATATATATCTTTTTTTGAACGTTAATTTCTCAAAATCCACTGGAGCACATATATTGAGACCTAGCAAAGGCACATCGGGCTACCAGTCCCTAATATTTTGCCAAGTTTCGTGCAAATCCATTCAGCCGTTCAATTATTATTATTATTATTTTTTTTTTGCCCCGCGGGGCCCTTTTAAAACCTCCACATCAAACCTAGGGGGTCAGCGAGGATCTACTATGCCCCCTTATAGTTATTTCCCCCTTTGTTTTGACCTCCTCTTGTCTCTCGATCCTACCGAGAGACAAGATGGCGGCCGCTACGGACTGTTTGGAATGTTGACAGACGCCGGAGAACCAATCAGCTTCGCTTCACAAAGCTCCGTTGCGCGAAAAGTCCGCGAACCAGTGCGCTGCCCGGTCCGCTGTTACAGATATATATCTTTTTTTAAACGTTAATTTCTCAAAATCCACTGGAGCACATATATTGAGACCTACAAAAGGCACATCGGGCTACCAGTCCCTACAATTTTGCCAAGTTTCGTGCAAATCCATTCAGCCGTTCGGGCTAAAAGTGAGGCCAACCGCCCTATGGAAAACTCAATGTTAAAAACACGTTTTGGGACCCCCCTTTTTTCTCGGCCCCCACTGGACGAACCCCCCCCAAATTTTCAAGGGCTGCTCAGAAACAAAATGTGCCATTTTCCTGAAAATTTCAGCCAATTCCGTCCACAAACGCCAAAGTTATTAGACATAGAATTTTCAAAAAACCCATAGAGAAAAAATCCTAACTATATATACCTACTGGCGACCGCCAGTAGGTAATATATATATATATATATATATATATATATATATATATTTTTTTTTTTTTTTACTTTAACAGCGAATCCCAACTCTACAGAAAAACAAATGCTGGCAATTCAATTCTCTATGACCGTAGCCTTCATCCTAGACACTTGAAAGTTAGTATTCCGTATGGAGAAATGCGTAGACTACATAGAATTTGCAGTCAGGCAAGTATTCTTACCAAATGCCAAGAGGAAGAAACACGTAGATTTTTGGAGCGTGGCTATTCAATGGCAAATATTAATCGTGCCATCAAAAGAGCCAACAAGGAGAGCAGGGAATTGATCCTATTCAGGGACAGTCTAAGTGACAGGACAAAATATAAGAACAAGAATCACAATAAAACCAGTGATGAGATCAACATTAGATTTATTGTTCTATTCAACAAACAAGAACAACAGTTAGGGACCATTTTCAACAAACAATGGCCCATAATACAAAAGGATCCTACTATAGGTCAGTTTCTCCCAATAAACCTTCCATTACATTTAGGAGAGCTCCAACCATGAGTAACGCATTAGTGAACAACAGCCTTGAAGTAATACAAATGAGTCCAGGAAAGGGTTCTTCAAATGTTGCTCATGCAGAGCATGCCATTTTGGTGTTAATATGTCACAATATAACTGCATTTAGTGACAAACCAATAAAACTAGATGGGTTTTATACATGCAAAAACGATCATGCAGTGTATGTCTTAGAATGCTCTTGCAAGATTAAATTTGTCGGTAGCACTAAACTTCAAGTACATGTTAGAATCCTACAAAACCATAGCATACTCTGATTCAACCTATTGTGTAGCCCGACACTTTAAGCAGTATCACAACAACAATCTCGGCTGTCTCAAATATTTTGTTATCGACTCAATACCTAGGTTGAGGCAGGGAGGCAACCGAGAAGCACTCCTTAGACAATTAGACTGTCGATACATATTGAATCTAGATACTAGAATGTCCAATGGGTTAAACCTTGAGAAGGACTTACACAATTTTTTGGGAGACAGACAGAGAGGAGAGATAGAAAATACCAGCAGCAAAGAATGATTGTGAAACTACGAAAAAGTAAACAGCAGCAATGATTTGAAAGTTTTGAACATGCATGTGGTAAGCATTGTGAGACAAGTCAGTCCATATATACTGTTACTGTCATTCTTGATATATGCTTCTACAAGTTTTTGCAATTTAACACTTATTGAACTGATAACACTTTACTAGAAAGAAAGTAGATAGAAACAGACTACTCATAAACAATAAACCATCATGCAAGTGGGACTTCACTGTGGAAGTACAACATTGCCTAGAGCAATATACAATAAGCTAATTTGCAAGATAGCACTTGCGAATACACAAAGTGTGATGTCGTTTTTAGGTCTCGTGGCGTTTACAGCGCGTAAGCGCTGTCTTGCCAGAGACCTATTGTGAGCGACTCAGCTTTCCAGGAGACAAGAGCTGGCCACGCGCATCCAAAAATCGGAGATCGGAGCGGGCCACGCGCGCCTGAACGCGCACGCTGTAGCCATTTCCTGTCTTTTGGGAAGCTCCAACACACACACAGCCACACCTCCCCCTGCACACATACGCACACACAGAGACACACACACGAGCGCACATACACGCACGCACACATACAGAGACACCCCCCGCCGTCGCACACATACACACACGCGCACACACACATACAAGCGCACCAAGACCCCCCCAAGCCGCCCCCCCTACAACTATTACCGCCACTCCGGACATCTGCAGCCTCCACGGGGCTCTCCCTCGGGCATGGGAGCCCCGCGTCACCGCTGCTCCTCTGGCCAGGCACTCCGTGGGCTTCACAAGACGGAAGTCCCGCCCCACGATAGGTTTCGTTTTTGTTAGTGCGCGCGCACGTCTTGTTTTTGGAGAGCTGGTGGCGCAGGCGCAAACTTGGACCTCATTCGGAAGAACACCTGAGGAGAGGTGAGCCCGGGAGTGAGTTAGACAGCGGCTCTCCCCCGCCCCAAATCCACTCCCACGGAAACCGTCGGGCGGGAGACTGCTGTTGCAGGAAAGCGGCGAGGAATGTTGGTTTCGGAAGTGACTGCTGGCTTTAGCAGAAAAACAGACAAACCACAAAGAAATCGAGCCTGGCAGGGCTAACTGGGCTTGACCTGGGGTTTCCCTTGAAACCATGGTGAGTCTGCAGATGACACAACTTAACAATTAACACAACTCTACGCACCGCAGCAACTTTATATATATACGGAGTTAAAATATCTGCTCTGTCTGTGTGCTGTGCGGGTATCCATGCTGCGCTTACCTCATGAATGGTGCTTGCATTGCTTCTGTTGCCCGCGCTAGTCTTGTGTGTGAGGGAAGCTTGTCTGCGTTTTTGAAGAATCTGGTGCAACTGCTGTCATTGTCACGCGCGCGTCGGAAGTTTCACTGCTTCTGGGTGCAATAAATGTGTTCTGCGCGTGAGGCGACTTTGTTCCGTTGTTGCGTGTGTTATAAATATTCTGTCTGTCCTGGTGAATCTTGGACTAATGCTGACTGACATGATGCGCACCTGTATTATTAGCAAGTGAAGCTTGCGCCACTGCTGCACATGCTCTGCCCCTTCTGTGTGTGAGAGGAAGCCGGGCACTGTTGCAGCGTAGTCACTGTTTGTTGCATTTGCTTGAGGGCAGATTGCATTTCTTTTGCCCTTGCTGTAGCCGTTTTGGGGTGCAAGAGTGCGCTGAAGCTCTGTAGGTTGCACTTGTGTCTGTGTGTAAGTGAAGCTTGTACTCCCGGTGCCTGTGTTGTGTTTGACAGGAAAACGGATGCAGCTGCTTCCCAGGCTATGTCTGTTTTGTATAACTGTGACTATTGGTGTATCTGATTTGTATGTGTGAAGATCAGAGCTGTGTGAATAATAACTGCGTCAGCCCCGTGCGTGAGGTGCATCATCAGAGCTGTGTGAATAATAATTGTGTCAGCCCTGTGCGTGAGGTGCATCATCAGAGCTGTGTGAATAATAACTGCGTCAGCCCCGTGCGTGAGGTGCATCATCAGAGCTGTGTGAATAATAACAGCTGTGAGCCCGTGCCTGAGGTGCATCTTCAGAGCTGTGTGAATAATAACAGCTGTGAGCCCGTGCCTGAGGTGCACCATCAGAGCTGTGTGAATAATAACTGCATCAGCCCCGTGCGTGAGGAGCATCATCAGAGCTGTGTGAATAATAACAGCTGTGAGCCCGTGCGTGAGGTGCATCATCAGAGCAGTGTGAATAATAACAGCTGTGAGCCCGTGCCTGAGGTGCATCATCAGAGCTGTGTGAATAATAACTGCGTCAGCCCCGTGCGTGAGGTGCATCATCAGAGCTGTGTGAATAATAACAGCTGTGAGCAACAGCATACTCTTGCACACACTCTCACTGCTCACCAATTCAAAGTTTGCTAAAAATGTTATGCAACGCACTGTCATACACAATGCCAATAACTCAAACTTTAATGCTGCGAGACCTATTGCATTGTAAATGCTTGTTAATTTTGCCTTAGACAGTCACATGAGAGGGCCTAATGAAATAGTATGGACCAGTAGCAATTTCAATATGAGTCATGCCAAAGCTCACTTCGGCACAATTGTTAAAGTAGGAGTCAACTAACGTATTTATTCCACACAGTTGACATAGCAATGTTTTAATATTATACACATGTATATATTCACATTTTGTCTCAGACTCGTTGTCAGATAAATAAATTCTGGTTCATGTATTTTACATATTTAATTTAATTTTTAAATATGTATGTTTCATGTGTAAGTTATTTATGCTCCAATGCTGCGATTACAATATGCATGCTTAAGGACGGAATGCACATGACACAAACAAATAGTCTGCTTTTCGGAACCGGAACCAAAAAATCAATGTGTAGTCTGTTTCTAGTGGTTATTGTTTGGACAGAATTACGTGGGTAGGTGATATATATATATATATATATATATATAAAATTCAACAAAGTTTAAGTACATTAAGTACAAGCAATTGAACCCAGCAAAGAAGACAAGCCAATTAGAGGAAAAAAGATTGTCCCAAGTAGGTAGGGGACATCCAACCTCTAGAAAGGATAAGGGTAACTACACCCACACTCATAGTATGTCACAGTATATGGGGACAAAAACTTAGAATGTTCTTAAAGAGAATAAACCAAAGAAAGGGATATTCTCTTGAGAGGAAAAAGTAACCCCACCAAAATAAATCCATCACTGGCTGTGGGTTTATTAATACGAGCTATTTGATACCAAACATTTCTAGCATCAGTGAAGGCATCATGTATCTGGGGAACTCGTAATTACCAGTGTCTAGCACATGTATCTAAAATGACATCCCTGTTTACTTGCAATATCTAAGAATCGACTTAGACCTCACAGTGGCTTATCTCTTCATGCAGATATGTCCTCACATGTAGTAAAGTGCACCCTGCCTGCCTTAGGGTTGTAGGACCTGCTGTAGGGGTGGCTTACCTATACTACATACAATGTCTGCAGACATGGTACATAGGAGAAGTGCAATGTTGTGTCTTCACTTTTCTCTGCACCATGGCAGGCAGCCTGCAATGGCAGTTTGCATGTTGATGCTGAGGAGTCTCTTAGGGTGGCACAATACATGATTTAGCCCTTAGGGACCCTCTTTGCCCTAGGTACAAGGGGTACCATTTACTAGGGACCTGCACGGGTGATAATAGTATTGCCAATTGGGGGAACTGTACAGTTGTGGGGGATGAGATCTGGCACTGGTGACCTGGATAGCAGGAACCCAGTGCACTTCTGTCCAAATTGCACTACATACCAGGCAAAAAGCGAAGGTGACCATATAAAAAAGGGATACTTTTCTACAGTGCTCACTGGGACTTCAGTTCCCACATGTACCATTGGTCACGTTTCACCAGCAGGATGCAGACCCAGCAGCCTCACAGGCAGTCTCACCGAAATCAAGGACAGAAGTTGAAACCTCAGGATAATAGCTCAAATGTCCGGGAATCTCCGCTCCACTGAGCTCAGAATAGCTCGAATAAAAGGGAGCGTTTGAGAAGGAGTCAGGTGTGACTGTGGCTTGTTGATAGTGAATCTGGGTGAATCAGGTGTGACTGTGGCTTGTTGATAGTGAATCTGGGTGAATCAGGTGTGATTGTGGCTTGTTGATAGTGAATCTGAGTCAATGTAGAAGCTTCACCATAGTCTGGAGGTGGGTGACTCATGGCTGGGGTGAGCCCACCTTCAGCACCCAGCTGTGGAGGTAGGGGAAGACTGGCACCCCTGAACTCCGAAGGTTACTGCAACTATCCCCATCACTTCCGTGAACACCCGGGGGGCACTGGACAGGCCGAAGGGGAGCGCTGCGAACTGGAAGAGCTCTTAGTCACAGGTAACGTCTGTCAGCTTGCAGAACGGGGATGTGAAAATAAACATCCTGCAAGATCAACGCTACCATCCAGTCTCCAGGGCAAACAAGACCTGAGCCAAGTTGAGCATCTTGAATTTCTCTTTCTTCAGGAAGGTATTAAGGGGCAGCAGCTCTAGTATGGGGTGGAGACCTCAGTCATTTTTCCGCACCAGAAAGCACCAGGAATAGCAACCACGTCCCACCTTTGGTTATGGCACCCTCTCGATGACTCCTTTGTCCAATAGAGCCTGTACTTCCTTTAGGAGAAAGAAGGGATGGTTCTCCATCAGCCTTTCTGGAGATGGTAACAAAGGTGGAGGGGTTTCCTCAAAGGTATATCCTTAACCTCTTTGGAAAATTTGAAGCATCCACTTTCTGATGTTATCACTCTCTATTGGGGCAGATAGGGCTTGATTATGCCACCAACATCAATGCCGGGGGATTGGACAACATGCTGGCTTTGGTTACCACGTCCTCTGTGGGAACTACGTCCACAGCCACAAAAAAGCTTGGAGGCCTGGTGACCTTGGGGAGTGCATCTGGTTCAATGCCAGGGAAGAGCCCATAGATCTGAAGGTAGATTGACTCTCTTTAAAGTGCTCAAGCGAAAAAAATGCTTGTCTACCAAAGAGGTGACAGCCACCGTAAGACATGTCCATCAGAGCCGACTTGACATCCCCTACGAAGCCAGTTGATCTCGGAGCCAGGCATGGAGGCGTACTGCCACTGTGAAGGTGATAGCCCTTACACCTTTCCCACTTCAACGTCCTGTGATTCTGGGCAAATCGCTTAATCTCCCTGTGCCTAAAAAAACGAATGTGTCCGTTAGTAATGGAACTGAGGCTCATGGAAAAAACTGAGATACCTTTGGGTCGGGTTCACGTATACATAAAACTCCCCCCAAATAAAGAAACAGTGATTTCCATCCCACGAAGGTGGGAGAACGTTGCTGCATCCATGCCATCAATAATGGCCTGCAGAGGATTGTAGAGGTTGTATACTTAGGAAGCTGATAACATCAACCTTTTGTACTGGAGAAGCCTTTTGATAAGAATATTCACTTGCATTAATTTTGGACAGTGGGCAAGGCATTAACCATTCAACAGGTATGCCTTCCGGTCAGGCCTAGCCTTATGACTACCTTCAGGTGGATCAAGGACTTAAATTGCTTCAGTACCACCTTTAACACAATCAATTACGGAGGGACAAGGAATAGATGCAATGTTCATTTGTATACATTTGATGTAATTATAATTTTGTTGTCGAACAGAAAAATGTTGAGATGCATTTTTGATATCATGCGATTGTCATATATGCAATTGATATATACACACAATTGTTTTAGTATTACTACTTGCCGCTCTGCTTAATTTATTTAAAAAACTGCATAACATCATAAGAACCAAGATAGGTATAGGTAGCATTTTTAAAAAGCAACTAGAGTAATATCATGCGATTCATTCACAGTACCACTTCAAAACTGTATCGATATTGAGCTGAACTAGCATTTTCTTTTGATCGATACCTTTTTTCCAACCTCATTTTTGTTTTGTTTGTATATGTAGCCCAGGTTTGGTGGGGTAACATGGGCAAACCCCCTGGTTTGCGGATCTCAAAAATGGCCTGGTTCAGTATGGCTTGAACCTCTTCTGAGAAGTCCCACTGAGTGTTGGAGTATAGGCCCAAGAGGCTTGCAGTGTTCACTGGCCACAATGCTAGGCTGGTGGAAGAGAAGAGTCTCTGTTTTTGAGGATATCCACCCTCTTGGATTTCCTGTCCGGAGGAGAGGTGGGGAATACGCTGGGTTGAAGTTTGGCAGTTGATGCCTGCACCACTAGGCTCTCGGGCGTTGCGTGAGGAAGGCTGGGTCCCCAGAAGAGTGGCAGTGGTGACAGGCAATCATCATGTGTACTGGAAGGACGAGTTACTTACCTTCGGTAACGATGTATCTGGTAGAGACACAGTCTAGCCGCAGATTCCTTAACTTAGAATATTCCCAGGCGTCGGACTGGATCCGGAAAACTCTCCGCAGCAGCACCTCTGCGTGCCAGGGGCGGCTCCGCCCTGACGTCGTCCAGGGACATGACGTCAGTGGAGCCATATAAACCCCTCCCGGCGCGCTGAGGGTAGTTTTCGTCTGACAAATTTTTCCGAGCCACAACCCGGAGACACCAGCAAAAAACTGTGAGAGTATGGGAACAGTGTGCGAAAAAGATAGAAAGTGAATGGTGAAAAACAGCACCATAAAGTACAGTGCCAAGCACGGTATACTGAAAAATAATAAAGGAAAGAGCAGAGCACCGCTCTGAGAAGCAAATCCACAAAAGTGGAGTGTTTATCCTCCCATGAGGCAGAAAAAGATGTGAAAAACATCGGGACAGACAGGAAGTCTGCAACCATAACATATAACTGTGAAGGGCAACCAGTCCAGGACACAGGAGCATTGACGATCCACCAGAAGTTAATATCAGAAAGGGACGCTGTATCCTCTGTAATAGAGTTATAGAGTGAGGCAGAGCCAGTGGACTTCAAACCAATAGACTGTAGGGGAGGGAGAGACCCCAAGGCCAATTAAAGGGGGAAGAGAGGGGGGTGAACATGAACAGACCTCACACTGGATGGCCCTGGGCGTAGGGATGTAAAAGGACACGACACATGAATATACCACCCAATCATGAGAATGGGTGGAGCAGAGCAAGTAAAACAGAATAAGCATCCCATCTAGGCGTGGAGTGAAAATGTCACCCAGCAGGAAGACAAAGCCACCCGAAGGAAGGCGAATGCGGGAAACCCATCTTGAAAAGCTCCTCGCAGAACGGGGAGGATGAGCGGGCGTTAAGGAATCTGCGGCTAGACTGTGTCTCTACCAGATACATCGTTACCGAAGGTAAGTAACTCCTCCATCTGATAGAGACATCTACCCGCAGATTCCTTAACTTAGAATAGATACCAAAGCCATACCCATAGAGGAGGAGAGTATGCGAGCAAACCCCACCAAGTTCCAGAAGAACTTAGCCATTAACAAGTGACGAAACACAGTGGGGACAGCAATGCCAGCGGAGCCAACACCAGACCATGAAGCTCTGAAAAGAGCGGAAAACAATGGGAGGGAAAGGCACCACGAACCATTAAAGAACAGCTTAAAAAACACCGTATGTGTACCGGGGTGAGAGAAAGAACCACAGTGCCAGAATGGTGCGGAAGTGAGAGTACATGGCTCCGTAAAGAAGATGACTGAACCTAGGTCCGAAGGATCCGCAGGAGCAGAGGTGTCGACCGGAAGCAAGACCCAGAGAGAGAACAAAACACCATGACAGAGTCAGCGCATGGTGACCAGAGAAGACCCCTAAGGGCTGCAGAACTTATTGTGCCACCCTCAGGGCCCCTGTACCCTGACACCCACACACTGCCTTTGCAGGTTGAGTGTCTAAGTACAGAACTGAACAGAGAGTCGATATGGCACACATCCCTGTGTGCCATGCCCACAAGCTCACTGCCCTGGCATCCATCAGTCACCCCTCTAGCTGGGAGCCCTATGCCAGTGGTGTGGGCACAGGTGCATGAGCCCTGTGCCCCTACAGTACCCAGGGCCATTCATGGACACTGTAAGTGCAGTGCTGCAATTAGGGCCATTCCAGGACACTGTAAGTGCAGTGCTGCCATTGAGAGTATATGGTGCTGGGAGGCGTCATTACGAACTCCACAGCACCATGATGGCTTCACTGAACACTGAGAAGTTTGATATCAAACTTCTCAGCACATTAAACCCGCACTGATGCCAGTGTGGGATTTAATGTAAAATGCACGACAGAGGGCATCTTAGAGATGCGTCCTGAAACCTAACCAACTCCCAGTGTCCCGACTGTGTGGCTGCAAAGGCTGCCACCACCAGACATGTTTCTGGACCCCTGAGTTGAGAGCCTGCCGCTCTCGTGGGCCTGAAATAATGCACATCCTGGGACGAGGTGCCAGGCCTCCTCTCCCAGGATGGGCAGGAGAAGCTTCAAAGGCATACCGCCTTTGTGAGCTTCTCCTGGCCACTTGCTGTACTCAGCAACTGGCCCTCACTGGTCCTGACCCCCAATCTGGCGGGAAGAACGGCAGGAAACCCTAAGTGAGGAAAGGGGGTGTGCCAGCCTATGCCAACCCCACCCCTCAGGTGGGAGAGGCTAGGTGAAGCATGACTCCGGGCTCCGGCCATCTTGAAGATGGGGAGCCCTGCACAATCACAGCAAGGCTCCTGCCCCCCTCCTCCAGTAGAGGAGCAGGCTAGGGGGTGTACCCACCCCAGGGCAGGGACCCATTGGTACCTGCCCTTACCCTACCTTTAACGCCCCCAAATGTCGTATTTACGGGCACCCTGAACCTTCCTTCCTCAGATCCAGATTGCAACAACAAGAAAACCAAGAAACAAGAAGACATGCCGCGCAGCTGCTAACAAAAGGACGACGCCCACTGACTTGGCCTCAGAACCCAACAGGCCTGTTGATCCTTGAACCAGCTCCTGTGAAACTTCGGGGTCTCCTGCGGACAGCAACCTCGACAACCCCGGAGGACCTGCCTGCCTTGACCCTTCCAAAAGACTGGGACTCCCACGACCAGTGGTTCTGCTCCAACAGCAATACCCCTGGTGCCAGCCAGGAACCGCAAATCCAGCCCACTCTGCACCCGCCAAGCCCGGACTGTGCCTGAGTGACCAATACCACGAGGACATCCCTATGGTGAATGGGACCCGAAGTCCAGTGCCCAAAGACCCTCCTCGACGAACCAGACGACCCCTGCAGCCTCAGAACCAGGGACCCCTCCAACCGCAACCAGCCGAGAGTAAGATTTCCCGACCCCAAAAGACACCCCTGCACCCGGCGCCCTGCGGCCCCCTGTGCCCTCCTTTGTGGTACCTACCTCTTCTCCAAGATCCCAACTTACCTCTCGAAGTGGTGGTCGCACCTGAAGAATCTCCGTCCCCGAACCAGCAGCCTTTGTTCACTTTTTAACTTTCCCATTGGATAACATTGAGCGCCCGACGGCTCAAAAGCACCCTGCACCCAGCCGCCAGAGTGCCGCTGGAAGTGCAACTTCTACTCTACTCTACTTCCCCACTTGCCCTGAGTTAGTGTCAACTTTGAAAATACATTTATATTCTTTAAAAATCATAACTATAACCAAAACGCTTTTACTTAACTGTTTACAGCTTAGGCCCCGGGACTGAATCTAGGATCCAGTCCTGTGGTTAGAAAAGTAATCCTCTAAGTAATCAACTGCATTTATGTAGAAAAAACCCATTGAGCTCAATGTTAAATTGTGTTTAGAATTGTGTTGCCTATTGCAACCCCTGTAGCTATTGTACTTACAAAGTCTATTGCCTTTCTGCAAAGCAATTACCTAAAGTCACTCACATTGAGAAAAGTATATTTTGATATCTGTTGGTTCTAAAACAAAACAACTATATCTTTTGATATAAAAACAATTGGCCTAGAGTTCAGTTCTTGAGTGTGTGAAACCTTTTGCTGACTGGGTGGGTACAACAAATGCTTTACACTGTCCTCTGATACTGCATTACTGCTCGACCAAGCTACCACTTTGGAGAGTAAGATTATATCTGACATTAACCTCTGTCATACCTCTGGGGACTCTATACTTTGGTCCAGTATATATAGAGCCACTTTCTTACATTGATGGATCAGCGGTGGGATACAAACTTGCATTTGTTTGACTACTTGGTTACCATCTGATCACACGACAGAACTCATAAATTACCTTTAGAATTCTGAAATTAGTTTTTCAAAAACACTAAAATTCTGGTCAGGGCCTTGCTTAAGTCCCATTAGAATTTTTAGAAAAAATAAAAGTCACTTTAGTCAAGGGTAGAGGGTTAGAACTGTCAGGTTAGAATGTCTCAACGGCCTCCAACTATTAGTGAAGGTAATAATGTACAGGACCTGGTGGAGGAGCTCGACCTTACTCCTTACTTACACTTGAATTTCAAGGAATTGAGGTCCATATGAGCAAACTGAAAAATATACCAATGGGCCTGCATCCAACCAATAGGGCTCCAGGAGCTCCTGGCTGAGTATGCTAAAGGCCACCCCTCTGAACAGGGTGATGACCAGTCAGAGGAGGAGGATAATTCCACCCCCCCCAATCATCTCTAGGGAGAGGAGGGTCCCTGTACCTTTAACATCCAAGAATCACACTCTGGGACCCTGGGACCTACATAGGTGGGCCAGGGCCCAGACAAACGTTGGGACTAGTCCCAGTGAAGAGGACAGCTTGTTAGCCAAGCTGGCCAAGAGATTAGACCTAGAGCCCAGACTCCTGGCTCTAGAAAAAGAAAGAAAAGAGATGGGTTTAGCACCCATCAATGGTGGCAGCAATAATACCAATAAGGATGGAGAAGAGAATTCTGATCCTAAAATCCCCAAAGGGATTGTCCCTAAATTTGAGGAAGGTGATGACATCACTAAGTGGTTCACAGCCTTTGAGAGGGCTTGTGAAATAAGGAGAGTAATTAAACCTTTTGGGGGGCACTCCTGTGGGAACTGTTCTCTGGTAACTGCAGAGACAGACTTCTGACCCTCTCTGGGCCAGATGCAGGGTCCTACGACCTCATGAAGGGACACTCTGATTGAGGGATTTGGACTCACTACTGAGGAGTACAGAATTAGATTCAGGGGGGCTCACAAAACCCAGACCCAGTCCTTGATTGACTTTGTAGACTACTTAGTAAAGACACTGGATGGTTGGTTAGCTGGACATAATGTGCATGATTTCTCTGGACTTTACTATCTGTTTATGAAGAAACATATATTAAGTAACTGCACAAATGAAAAGCTGCATCCGCATGTGGTAGACCTAGGTCTAATTTCTCCCCAAGAATTGGGAAAGAAGGCAGAACATTGGGTCAAGACTAGGGTGACAAGGACAACCACTGGGGGGGACCAAAAGAAGGTGGTTACAAAACCTCCCCAGGGGAAAGGTGGTGAGAATCCCCAAGATAAAAAGTCTGAGTCTTCCAAAGGGCCCCAAAAACCTGTACAGGTGGGTGGGTCCCAAACTACTCCCTATGTGCCTCAGCCCTATCGGGGGAAGAACGTTGACCCCCTCCAAGGCCTATTGTAACAACTGTAAGTAGTTAGGACATTTAACTGTAGACAAAAATTGCCCCCACAACAAGGCCCCTAAGGCACCCAGTACAGCTACTCCTGGGGCAGCAAGTCTACAAATGGGATCAGAGGAGTGCCCAGAACAAGTCTGGGTAAACACTCAAGCCAGTCTAGTTTCCTTAGGGGAGGTGGAGTTTGCCACTGTAGCTGTGTGGCCACCCAACCTGAAAACGTATTTGCAATACCTTTACATTAATGGAACTAGAATAGAAGCCCTGAGGGATACAGGTGCCAGTGTCACTATGGTGAGAAATACACTGGTTTCCCCAGAGCAATACCTGATTGGGAAAACTCACCCAGTCACCAATGCTGACAGTGTTACCACTATTCATCCTATGGCTATGGTGACACTAGGTTGGGGAGGGGTTACTGGCCTGAAACAGTTAGTGGTCTCTCAGAAGTTGCCAGCTGACTGTCTGCTTGGAAATGACCTTGAAACCTCAGCCTGGGCTGCGGTTGAGCAAGTAACCCATGCAGCCATGCTGGGTATCCCATAATTGGTGTGTGCGCAGACAAGAGCACAGAGCAAAAAGAAGAGTGAACAAGTAGGTTTGGAGCCTGAAAGTATGGCCCAACCAACCAAGAGAAAAAACAAGAAGACTGGGGCCCAGCTTCTACACAGCAAACCTCCCAGGACCCCTCTCCTCAGGGAGAGGACTTGGAAACCCTAGAGGGAACTGAGCCCATGGAGCTTGAACCTTACCAGGTTGAACTCCTGGGCCCAGGGGGACCCACTAGGAAGAGCAGTGCCAGGGTCAGCAAGACTGCCCCACTCTTGAAAGCCTGAGGCAGCAAGCGGTTTCAGAAGCACAGGGAGATATCAGTGGTACCCACAGAGCTTATTGGGACGAGGGATTACTGTATGCTGAGGCAAGAAACCCCACTTCTGGAGCCACCAGGAGAGTGGTAGTTCCACAGAAGTACAGGGAGTTCCTCATAACTTTGGCTCATGACATCCCGCTAGCTGGACATCTGGGGTAAAATACAACTTGGGAAAGGCTAGTTAGTCACTTCTACTGGCCCAAGATGCATGCACCAAAAGGTGAAGGAGTTTGTGAGCTCCTGTGTTACCTGTCAGGCCAGTGGCAAGACAGGTGGCCACCCTGATACCACTGCCAATGGTGGGGTCCCCTTTGAAAGGGTAGGTGTGAACATTGTGGGTCCACTTGAACCTCCCACAGCCTCAGGGAACAAATTCATTCTAGTACTAGTGGATCATGCTACTAGGTACCCTGAAGCAATTCCCCTTAGGACTACTACAGCTCCTGCAGTAGCCAAAGCCCTCCAGGGTGTCTTCACCAGGAGAGGGTTTCCTTAGGAGGTGGTTTCAGACAGATGTTCCAACTTCATGTCTGCTTACCTGAAACACATGTGGAAGTAGATTGGGGTGCAGTACAGATTACTACCCCCTACCATCCACAAACCAATGGCCTTGTTGAGAGATTCAACATGACATTGAAAGGCATGATCATGGGACTCCCTGAAAAACTCAAGAGGAGATGGGATGCCCTGTTGCCATGCGCCTGCTTTTTACTTATAGGGAAGTGCCACAGAAGGGAGTACGGTTCCCCCCTTTGAACTTCTGTTTGGTCATCCTGTAAGGGGACCACTGTGTCTTGTAAAAGAGGGTTGGGAGAGGCCTCTCCAAGAACCCAAGCATGGCATTGTGGACTATGTGCTTGGCCTAAGGTCCAGAATGGCTGAGTATATGGAAAAGGCATCCAAGAATCTTGAGGCCAGCCAGGAGCTTCAGAAGCACTGGTATGACCAAAAAGCTGCACTGGTTGAATTTCAACCTGGGCAACAGGTGTGGGTTTTTGAGCCAGTGGCATCAAGGGCCCTCCAAAACAAATGGAGTGGCCCTTACCCTATCCTGGAGAAAAAGAGTGATGTCACTTACTTAGTGGACCTGGGCACAAGCAGGACACCCAAAAGGGTTATCCATGTGAACCACCTTAAACTCTACAATGACAGGGCTGACATCACCATGCTGATGGTGATGGATGAGGAACAGGAAGTAGAGAGTGAACCTCTCCCTGATCTACTCTCTTACAGCCCAAAAGAAGGGGCAGTGGATGGAGCAGTCTTTTCAGACATCTTCTCTGCCCAACAGCAGACTGATTGCAAGCAAGTCTTGCAACAGTATGCTAGTCTCTTTTCCCTGACCCCTGGTCTGGTCTGACCAGCTGGTGTACCCATGATGTGGACACTGGTGACAGCAACCCTGTCAAAAACAAGATCTATCGACAATCAGACCAAGTCAAGGAAAGCATCAACGCTGAAGTCAGCAAGATGCTGGAGTTAGGGGTTATTGAACCCTCCGAGAGCCCCTGGACTAGCCCAGTGGTTCTGGTCCTCAAGCCTCATCCACAGGCTGGAAAGCGAAGAGGTTCTGTGTGGACTATAGAGGGCTCAACTCTGTCACCAAGACAGATGCTCACCCCATTCCAAGAGCAGATGAGTTGATAGACAGGTTGGGGGGCAGCCAAATTTCTCAGTACCTTTGACTTAACTGCAGGGTAGTGGCAAATTGGCATGGCCCCAGGAGCAAAAGAGAAAACAGCATTCTCCACACATGAGGGGCACTATCAGTTTACTGTAATGCCTTTTGGGTTAAAGAATGCACCTGCCACCTTCCAGCCAGGGGTTGCTGAATCAAGTCTTGACTGGGTTGGAGTCCTTTAGTGCAGCTTATGTTGATGATATTGCTGTCTTTAGGTCCACCTGGCAGGATCACCTGATCCACCAGCTTTAACTATCAAGGCATCCAAATGGCAGATAGGGCAGGGCACTGTGGTGTACTTGGGCCACCATGTTGGTGGAGGCCAGGTACAGCCCTTACAGCCCAAGATCCAGAGTATCATGGAATGGGCAGCTCCAACAGCCCATACCCAAGTCAGAGCATTCCTTGGCTTGACTGGGTACTACAGGAGGTTTGTGAAGGGATATAAGTCCATTGTGACTCCCCTCACATAACTCACCTCCAAGAAAATGCCCAGGAAAGTAAACTGGACTGTTAGTTGCCAAAAGGCTTTCGACACCCTGAAAGAAGCAATGTGCTCAGCAGCAATTCTAAAAGCACCAGATTACTCCAAGCAGTTCATAGTGCAGACTGATGCCTCTGAGCTAGGGATAGGAGCAGTCCTATCCCAGATCAATGAAGAAGGCCAAGACCAACCTGTTGCTTTTATAAGCAGGAGGCTACTCCCCAGAGATCAGTGTTGGAGTGCCATTGAGAGGAAGGCCTTTGCTGTGGTTTGGTCCCTGAAGAAGTTGAGGCCCTACTAGTTTGGAACTCACTTCCTGGTTCAAACTGACCAAAGACCTCTCAGATGGCTAATGCAAATGAAAGGGGAAAATCCAAAAATACTATGATGGTCCATCGCCCTACAGGAAATGGACTTTGAAGTGGAACACCGACCAGGGACTGCCCATGCCAATGCAGATGGACTTTCCAGGTTCTTCCACTTAGACAATGAAGACTCCCTAGGGCAAGGTTAGACTCATCACCTTTCGTTTGGCGGGAGGGGGGGGCGGTTGTGTGAGAAAGTGCCATCTTTCGTGCATGGGTATGCCCCCACTTTTTGCTGAACTGCTGATGTGCTTTGACTGAGTGTACCCTGTGCTCCTGCCATCAAGGTGCCCAGGGCCTGTGTTCCTTCCCTAAAACTGTGGTGTTGAAACTAAAACCCAATTAGTATCTCTGGCCACCTGTCAGTCCTTAGTAAATGGTACCCTAGGTACCCAGGGCATGGGGACCAGAGAAGACCCTAAAGGGCTGCAGCACTTATTGTGCCACCCTCAGGGGCCCTGTACCCTGACACCCACACACTGCCTTTACAGGCTGAGTGTCTAAGTACAGAACTAAACAGAGAGTCGACATGGCACACATCCCTGTGTGCCATGCCCACAAGCTCACTGCCCTGGCATCCATCAGTCACCCCTCTAGCTGGGTGCCCTAGGCCAGTGGTGTGGGCACAAGTGCATGAGCCCTGTGCCCCTACAGTTCCCAGGGCCATTTCTGGACACTGTCAGTGCAGTGCTGCTATTAAGAGTATATGGTGCTGGGAGGTCGTCATTACGAACTCCACAGCACCATGATGGCTTCACTGAAGACTGAGAAGTTTGATATCAAACTTCTCAGCACATTAAACCCGCACTGATGCCAGTGTGGGATTTAATGTAAAATGCACGACAGAGGGCATCTTAGAGAGGCCCCCTGAAACCCAAGGCTGCCACCACCAGACATGTTTCTGGACCCCTGAGTTGAGAGCCTGTCGCTCTCGTGGGGCTGAAATAATGCACATCCTGGGACGAGGTGCCAGGTCTCCTCCCCCAGGATGGGCAGGGGAAGCTTCAAAGGCATACCGCCTTTGTGAGCTTCTCCAGGCCACTTGCTGTACTCAGCAACTGGCCCCCACCGGTTCTGACCCCCGATCTGGCAGGAAGAACGGCGGGAAACCCTAAGTGAGGAAAGGGGGTGTGCCAGCCTATGCCAACCCCACCCCTCAGGTGGGAGAGGCGAGGTTAAGCACAACTCCGGGCTCCGGCCATCTTGAAGATGGGGAGCCCTGCCCAATCACAGCTAGGCTCCTGCCCCCTCCCACAGGAGAGGAGCAAGCTAGGGGGTGTACCCACCCCAGGGCAGGGACCCATTGGTCCCTGCCCTTGCCCTACCTGTAACGCCCCTACATTTAGTATTTAGGGGCACCCTGAACCTTCCTTCCTCAGATCCCGATTGCAACAACAAGAAGACCTGCTGCTTAGCTGATAACAAAAGGACGACCGCCCACTGACTTGGCCCCAGAACCCAACAGGCCCGTTGATCCTTGGACCTGCTCCTGTGAAACTCCAGCGTCTCCTGAGGACAGCAACCTCGACAACCCTGGAGGACCTGCCTGCCTTGACCATTCCAAAAGACTGGGACTCCCACGAGCAGTGGTTCTGCTCCAACAGCAATACCCCTGGTGCCAGCCAGGAACCGCGAATCCAGCCCACTCTGCACCCGCCAAGCCCGGACTGTGCCTGAGTGACCCAATACCAGGAGGAAGTCAACCCCGGCGACTGGGACCCGAAGTCCAGTGCCCAAAGACCCTTCTTGACGAACCAGCCGATGCCAGCAGCCTGAGAACCAAGGACCCCTCCAACCGCGACCAGCCGAGGGTAAGATTTCCCAACCCAAAAGACACCCCTGCACCCAGCGGCCCCCTGTGCCCTCCTTTGGGGTTTCTACCTCTTCGCCAAGATCCCAATTTACCTCTCGAAGTGGTGGTCGTACCTGAAGAATCTCCGTCCCCGAGCCTGCAGTCTTTGTTCACTTTTAACTTTCCCATTGGATAACATTGAGAGCCCGACGGCTCAAAAGCACCCTGCACCCAGCCGCCTGAGTGCCGCTGGAAGTGCAACTTCTACCCTACTCTATTTCCCCACTTGCCCTGAGTAAGTGACCAGGAGCTCAGCTCCCACAGCCGCGTGGACTGCTTCCTTGCAGCCACCAACCAAAGGCCCCCTACCCTCCACTGGATTGTATTGGGCCTACTGCCTCTGCACCCGGCTGCCTCTGCGCTGCTGAGGGTGTAACTACTGTACCTTTTCAACCCTGGGAGACCCCTGAGTCTATACCCAGAACCTTAACTCTACCACTCGAGTACTTACCCGAAAGCCAAAAATTCACTTTCCTTCTATAGGTTAACATTGACTGGTTTTCACTGAAATTTCTTCTAAGTGTGGAGTTTTGAAACCTTAAAATATTCATCTAAAATCAGCCGAATAACGAATTCCGAATTACTCACCTGTGATCAGGGGAGAAGCCAGTACTGTACCTTTTAGCCCCGTACTGAACCACAACAGTAATCCTAACTGTATTTACCAGTTACCTGAATTTTCTTCCATAGGAAACCATTGACTGATTTTCTGTGAAATTTCTTCGAAGTGTCGATTTTTGCAAACTATAAATATTCCTTAAACATCATACCAAGTACCAAAACGTAATTGCTTACCTGTCTTAGGTAGAGGTCCCAGTACTGAACCTAGGAGTCCAGTACTGGATTACAAAAGTAACGAGAACCTACTTTACCTGTGACTTGAATTTCCTTCCATAGGATAACATTGCTTGTTTTTGATTGAAAAGTTTCGAAGTGTCAACTTTTAAAAAACATTTATATTCTTTAAAAATCACAACTGTAACCAAAACGCTTTTACTTAACTGTTTACAGCTTAGGTCCCGGGACTGAATCCAGGATCCAGTCCTGTGGTTAGAAAAGTAATCCTCAAAGTAATCAACTGCATTTATGTAGAAAAAACCCATTGAGCTCAATGTTAAATTGTGTTTAGAATTGCGTTCCCTATTGCAACCCCTGTAGCTATTGTACTTACAAAGTCTATTGCCTTTCTGCAAAGTAATTACCTAAAGTCATTCACATCGAGAAAAGTATATTTTGATACCTGTTGGTTCTAAATCAAAACAACTATATCTTTTGATGTAAAAACAATTGGCCTAGAGTTCAGTTCTTGAGTGTGTGAAACCTTTTGCTGACTGGGTGGGTACAACAAATGCTTTACACTGTCCTCTGATACTGCCTTAATGCTTGACCAAGCTACCACATTGGAGAGTACGGTTATATCGAACTTTAACCTCTGTCATACCTCTGGGGACTGGGGACTCTATACACACTGTACCTTACTTTGGGCCAGTATATATAGAGCCACTTTCTTACAACGTGGAGCAGCAGTGACTGGATGCCGACCCATGGCCAGAATGTGCCGGCATTACCGGAATAAAAGACACTCCAGTACGCAGTTGCTGTTTCACAAACACCTATGAGAGGCGGACAGCAACAAGCAGAAGCACCCAGAACAGAACCACAGTAAATGAGGTAGTCATGCGGAAGACAGAAATATACGGAAGCATACAGTGTGGATGCTAGAACCGCACCAAGTATAGGGAAATCCCCCTGTAGGGCAGCATGAGCAGCCCAGATGTGAAGTATCCATCACCAGGTAGGCAACCGGCAAAAAGGGGCCCTGGCAAGCCAGACACATACACAAGAGCTCGCACCATGAGCAGACCGGGGCGAAAACCACGGACACTGCAGCAAGGAATGTTGCCTGCACAACACAGTTGTGGGAAGAGCACAGAGTAGATATAAATTAAGAAAGATACACATCTAAAAGGATGTGTTACATAAAAGAAGACAAGGGTACGCCATAAGCACCAACAGTCATGTGGAAGCAGAGTTGGACAGGATAATGGCCAGATCCATAAGCAACTTCAGCCACCCGTCCGGGAGGAGCCACAGTCCCCCGCTAGACAGACGAGGAGATGGAGCAGGACAAAAAAGTGGAAACAAGCAGGACCAACATAATGACGTAAGGATGTATAGACAAGTAAGTGAGTATCCTGAAGAGAACACTCTCACTGAGAGTCTTACAGCAGGAACCCATCGCAGAAGCGTAGAAAACACTTGCATGGAAGGCAGCAGGAAAATAGGAAAAACTCCTGTTTGGGAAGTGCCCAGAAAATGAGGGCATAAGACAGTGTACAGCATAGATGTACATGGCGAAGACGCCACCGCTTATAGAGAAGCCCAGACAGGGCTGAGGTATGAGAAAGCACTACCCATCCAGGAGATTGGAGGATAGAACCAGTCACCACAGAAGCGGAAGAAGAACACAGGCCCATATGATAGCGAACATACCAGGGTGCCCCCACACTACGCGCAAACACAAAAAAGTTGTGCGGTGCAGCGTCTCCGCCCTTGCACCATATGATGGTAGGGCATCAGCCACGGAAAAACTGTGCCAGAACGGAACAGAACAAGGGGTCCCAAGGGAGATTGGCTGAGGAAAAGAAGAGCAGCCACAAGGAGAAAGAGGAACACAGCGAAGCTGAAAAACGCCCCTGGAAAAGTCAGGGGAGGCAGAGCCTTAGGGTAGGGAACCCCTAACTGAGTACTACGGACCCCAACTGTAACCGAAAGTGCAATAGAGCGACGCCAAAGTGTGGGTCGCATAACAGCAGAAAGAGAGTACCGAACCTCTGTGAGGAAGACTGCATAGGAGCGTCCCAAGCGTTCCTTGTAGGAAGGTAGCTATATAATAGCCAGCAAATACCCCACATAGGGCAAGTCTTAACCCCTGCCAGGGGAGTCCTCTTGGGATAAGGTCAGTCAGAAGACTGAAAAGAAGTCAGAACCAGCCGACCGGCTGTACTGAACAAAGTCAAAGAGGGCAAAACAACCGCCTACACCATTCGGGTACTACGTTAAAAACCCAGGACTGAAAACAAGCAAGGCAACGTCGCCTGTGCAGAAGAAAAAGACACCACAAGGTCAGAAAACAAGGCCGCAAGGCCAGAAAGTCACGGTAGACCAGACATGAGGCGGGAGACCGCTGAATCAGCGTGGCAGTGGCAAAAATCTGGCGACCACATGCCTCCAACCACCTAGATTCCCTAAAGGGAGGTAACAATTGTAAAGTGGAGGAAGGCTGCAAGTCAAAAGCTGCCTGAACAACCAGACCCTGAGCTCTAGGGTGAAGGGACAGGCAGAGAGGATCATCCGGGGCTGGACGATGCCAGCTAGCAATAGCCCGATCGACAGGGTCACCAGAGGAGGGCTTTGACCAGGTACCAAGCAGGATGTTAAACAAAGATCCCTCATGGGGCAGCAAAGGCTCCACCTCAACAGGCTCCATGTGGAGGAGATCCAGTAAAGAATCAGAGGTCAGGGAAACCACAGAGGGCTGAAAGCGAAGAATATCTGCCACCCTTCGAATAGCCCATGCGAACGCTACACTAGCCTCAGTCGCCATTCTGGGGGGCGACAATAAACCGTCGGTGGGAGACGGTTGGAGACTAACCCGTCCACTAGAGAGTAAAAGTGGAGGAACCCAAGGTTGATCCGAAGAGCACAGAACGCTAGGCACCTGCACCAAGGGGCACCGAAATGACCTCTGGCAAGGGGAGTCCAGAGGAACGTCAATCTCCTGCAAGAGAGGAGGTTTAGGCGCCGGCGTCGACCGGCGCCGAAACAGCATCGTATCGACGTCAAGAACCTCCAGAGGGGACACGGCTTGGTCACAGTCCGACATCGATCTAACCCCTATATGCAGGGAGGAAAGATGTCGACAAGGCGTCAAACCCGGTGCCGCATCTGACGTCAGCACAGGAAGCCGTGCAGGACTATGCGGTGACTGGATAGACGACTGGGAAGGCCCTCCGCACCATGTCCAGTTGACGTATCGACTCGGAGTCGAAGCACGCAGCCAGCGCCGAGGACGAATCCGCCGGCTAAGACCCGACATGAGTGCCTTCCACCTCTGTGGGACCCGAAGGCGCACCAGGGAGAGGGGGTAAGCCAAAGAAAGAGTGGAGGGCCTTCGAATAAGCCTCGATTTGGGCCCATGTCGCTTCAACTCCCGAGAAGGGAGGGTATGGAGGAGATGATTGCTGGGCGCCGGTGTCTGGCAAAGATAGAGAGCAACGGGCCCCAGCATCATGTTTACGGGAGGACGACCTCCGCAACTTATGTTTGTGCTTACCCGTCTCCGAATGACGTCCGCGGGAACGCCCTCGGGAGCGGGCCCGAACGCGAGATGGAGAACGGCGGCGTGAAGGTGCAGGACCGGACAGACATGCGGCCAGCAATTTCATACGACGCTCCCTTAAGGACTTAGGTTTCATTTGTTGACAGGCGTCGCACTCTTCGGAGTCGTGGTGCACTCCCAGGCACCACATACATATGGCGTGCGGGTACGTGACAGACATCTGGCGCGCACAGGTCTCACACGCTTTAAAGTCTGAAGGCATTGCACACTGTTCTGTGACGCCAAAGACGTAGAGAAGGCCCGAAAAACAGGCCAAGTAACTGCTGGTTTTCCAGGATCCGCTATGGGACGTGGAAAAGAAGAAAAACTGACGTTAGAGCGCCGGGAAGGGCTTATATGGCTCCACTGACAGCATGTCTGTGGACAACGTCAGGGCGGGGCAGTGCAGCACCGCTCCCGGCGCGCAGATGTGCTGCTGTGGAAAGTTTTCCGGATCCAGTCTGATGCCTGGGGATATTCAAAGTTAAGGAATCTGCGGCTAGATGTCTCTATCAGATCACCTGTGCAGGGCTTGGCCCAAGTACCCAGGAGAGAGTCCATGAGGGCTTTGTTGAGTCGGAAGCAAGGGGTCCAAAGTGAATAGCACTGACGATGCACCTCTGTTAAGACGTTGGTCATCACTGATCTTAACCAAAACGGAGGGTAGCTGCAGGTCGAGTACCAATGCTGCCTTTCTCACCAACATTACTAAGGATGTGCCTTCCTCTGTGGCAGGTCCCAGAGGTGAGACCAGGCCAGCATCTTGAAAGGTATCCAGTCCACTGACATTCCCCACATCATCATACCGGGTGTTGTCTTGGTAGGGATGGGCCCTCTTGTCAGAGTGGTTAAAACATTGGTATGGGTTGTCATAGCCCTCCTGAGAGTCATATTGCGCACTAGGCCTGTCAAAGTCAAGGGGTAGCGTTTCCAAGCCAGATGGCACCAGGTTTGATGTCGAGCTACGCCGTCTCGGAGTAAGACTGAACAATGGGGTCTGAGTCGTCAGGTGGCACTGGTGAAATTGAGCGTGGGGTCATCATAAGCCTCAGCACCGGAGTTGCCCAGCCGGTGTTGGGGTCATGCACGCAGGCAGTACCGAAGCGAAGGCTCACCAGACGCCTATTAACGCCTCAATTAGTAAGGAACTTCCTAGCTCATCTAACTTCAGTAATCCGGATTTGACCGGGGGTAATCTGCTTAAGAACTTCACATGCATGCTTCTGAATACACGGTCTTTGGGCAAACATGCCCTCGACCTTTTTAATTTACTAACTGAGTCAAAGCCCGCGTGTCTTTTTCTTACTGAGACTTGGCTGGGTGATTCCTCTAGCCCTGATTTAGCCAACGCTCTTCCCCAGAATTATTATATCTTAAGGAGGGACCGGGTGACGGGCAAGGGAGGAGGGGTGGCAATAGTGGTGGACAGGCGCTACTCCTGTTCAATTGTTGCTATAGATGACATCAAGGGAGTGGAGTCTCTTGGCTTCTGCCTGTCTTTTTCGCCCCATTACTCGTGTTCTGGTTTATTAGTGTATAGACCACCCGGCCAGGCTGGGTCTTTTCATGAGGAACTTCACACCGCCATCTCTTCATTAATTATGAAGTTTAAACATTGTCTGCTTTTGGGGGATTTCAACATTCATATGGATGTGGCAGAAGCGGCAGATACCGTCAAGCTTCTGGATGTTACTAATACATTCGGCTTGATTCCTTATCTTGCAACAGCCACACATAATAAAGGCCATACTTTGGACCAGATTTTTTCCACCATTCCTACACCATAGCCCCGCCTCTACCAGTGGTGTGGTCTGACCACTACCTGGAGAATTTTGATATCCTACGCGTGTCCAAAATGACCAGTAGCGGCCCTAGTCTGCAATCTTCTGCCTCCCGCTCCTACTACCGTGTGTCGCCTGATATGTTAGCCCAATCCTTGGCTTTACATCCGTGTCAGCTCACGGGCGACCTGGAGGTTGACTTAGATCTTTTTCAGACATGGCTTACGCTTCGACTGGATGAGTTGGCTCCTCCTGCGATCGGCCTCAAAAACAACTCTCGAGCTCCGGCCCCGTGGTTCACTCCGGCGCTACATGAAAGTAGGCGGCTCTGCAAGAAAGCTGAGAGATTGTGGTGCCGAAATTATGATGTGCCACTAATGGAGGCCTATAAGGAGTGCATTAAAATTTACCATAAAGATATCATCCTGGAAAAAAAAGCTTATTTTGCTAAACGAATTGAAGCAGCGGCCAATACAAGCAAAGAAATTTTTACCATAGTAAGGGAATTTACGTCCCCTCCAACGGCAGTATCCAAATTCTCTCCTTCCGAACTTTGGATTAAACAATTGGCCAATTTTTTTGCTAGTAAAATTAAAAACATCTAGGCGTCATTCATGCTGACATCCCCAGTCAGTGTCCCCAGTCTTATTTCTCACACCCCTGTCTCAATTCCCGAGTCTGATTTTTTCACAAATTTTTCCCCTCTCTCCCTACAAACTTCACTGGAACTTTTATCCAAATAAAAATCTGGTTCACCTTCGGATCCGTGCCCTGCTAAGCTTCTCGCCAAGTTAGCGCATGTTATTAATCCTAAAATTAATCCGGTGCTTAATCACTCTATTAGCACTGGTGTTGTTCCTAGCTCCTGGAAAAAGGCCCATATCCTCCCACTATTAAAAAAAATCCAACCTTGACCCCCTCGCCCATGCCAACTATAGACCCATTTCGCTACTTCCGGCCTTGGCGAAGGTTGTGGAAAAGCATGTTCACTCCTCCCTCTCTAATTTTCTGGAGGCTCATGAAATCCTCCATCACACCAAGTCTGGGTTCCGCTCGAATATGAGCACAGAAACAGCGCTGTTGGAGGTGACTGAATCTATTAAAGAGGTTTTAGACAATGGAGGGAAGGCGATGTTGGTGCTGCTTGACCTGTCAGCGGCCTTCGATACCGTCCCTCACAACCGTCTTCTTTTACGACTCCTGGAGATTGGTTTGAGAGGGACGATCTTCGAATGGTTTGTGTCTTTTCTATCTGACCGCCAACAAGCAATCTGGGCCCCTCCATTCTCAGCCCCAGTTCCGCCGCTGGGGGTAGGAGTTCCTCAGGGATCTATCCTGAGCCCTACTCTCTTTAACATGTACATGTCCCCCCTGACTCGCATGGAGCCCAGATTGTGTTGTATGCCGTCGACACGCAGCAATATCAAGCGCTGCCTTGAGGCCGTCTTCTCCTGGTTTCAATTAAATCAGTTAAAGTGTAACTCGGATAAATCAGAGGTTCTTTTTTTTCGGATGCCCTCCCGATGCCCACTGGAAATCTTGGTGGCCTGCTGACATGTACCCTCCATCAGCTGCTACCGAGCTGGCTAAAATCCTGGGTGTGAAAGTTGACAATGGGCTGACTCGCAAACCACAGATCTTGGGCCTAGTGGGTCAATGTTTCGGTCTCTTAAAAACTCTGAGGAAATGTCTTCCTTTCCTATCTCAGGCCCACAGGAGGATTACGGTCCAGGCCTTGATTGGTTCCAGGCTGGACTATGCTAACGTACTATACTTGGGCCTCCCTGATTATCTCCTCACTCGTTTACAAACTGTCCAGAACTCGACCGCTCGAGCTATCTTTGGCCTCAGCCGTAGATCTAAGACCTCCGCTCTCAAACTCGCTTCATTAGCTGCCAGTGCGCAAACGCATTCTTTTTAAAACTCTCACCATGGCCTTTAAATCCCTGCACGGCACTGGCACTTTCTACCTAAGGAAAAGAGTCTGATTCTACCATCCTTTCAGATCCCTCCGATACGCCTCTCAAGCGCTGGCCACTGTTCCGGCAATTAAACGAACGCTCATTGGGGGCCGCTCCTATAAACGACTGGCACCCCAACTGTGGAACAAACTGCCACTATCCCTCCGGAAACTTGACAACCTGCTCTCTTTCAGGAGAGAGCTTAAAACATGGTGGTTTGGCCAATAGTTTCTATGCTCCATGTTTTTTTTTGCCTCACTGGTCTGATAGCGCCGGGACACTCTGCCCGAGTAGCTGAGCGCTTTACAAAACTCCTTTTAACATAACATAACATAACCAGAGGGGGCTAGGAGTCCCAAAATGGAGTACATGACTACATAAAACTACTTAAGTCAGGCTAGAGTCAGGTAGGTGAGGTGTGGCACAAGCTAGAGAGGGCAAAGGCAAAGTATGCTTGGACTGCTTCTTCTCGTGTTTCTTTGACTTACCTGACTTTGATGACGATGACTTGGACTTAGAGAGACAGACTCTGTGATTGGGCCTCAGATCGTCCTCGAGATCAGGACTGGGGAACTCATGGTGCCTTCTTGTGCTGCGCCGCTAGAAGCTTCATGGCTTACTCCCTGATCGCCTTTGGGTGCATCAACAGACAGTCGCGCAGACCTTGAGTGGTGGTTCGACCACAGACACCACTGACGGACTAAGTGAGGATCAGAAACAGACATATCTGTGACATTCCCAACAAGGCTTAAAATAAGTGGGTTTGTTAGGCGACACGTCCCTATCATACTGGGAGGAAATTGCTCAAAAAAAAGTTTTAAAAAATTAAAAAAAGATGGTCACAAAGTGACAGAGGTAGCTCTCTGATCCACACTGTTGGAATGGAAAGAAAGGAACTGATGTCAGGGTGCGGACATGGCGAAATTCACTTACAAAGCAGACTTGCATATGTACAGTCGACTGACCATCTACAGGCATGGAGAGGTACTGCTTAAGATTTTCCAGATCTAGTTTGACGCCTGGGGAATATTATAAGGTGATGAATCTGCATTAGAAGCCTAAAACAGAATTCTAATTTCACTTCAGGCCCATCTAAATGTGGCCACAGGCATACAATACATAAGCTATGGCTAAACAAATTAGCTTAAGGAGTGGCTGTAAATTGGGGTACAGTAGATTGGTGGTTTCATTAAACAGAGTAGGACAGTTTCTAATACGTGCAGTCATTTGCCCGGCTCTCAACCTTTCTATTTACATTGTGGCTGGTTAAATGTAAACAAAAGTCAGAGTCTAGAAAATATGTTTAGGGAAATAGAGAGAAAATGGTACAACTAAATAGACAGATAATAGATCAATTGGGTTATGTTTCTCAAATTCAAGAAATAGTCGCACACCTGAGAAGGATCTCATTCAAGGTGTAATCCTCCGAATAGGAACTTGGTACAAAATTTCATTTAAATCATTTGACCAAATATTGGCCGATATTTGGCAAATTCTTGTAGCTACTGTTCTATTTTTGCCTGCCAAAACTTGTAGCCCTTACAAATAGGCAACATACAGGTATTAATAATAAAGGGGTTCCTTCAATTTTTGATTGCTACGTTGTGTCCTGCTAAAAGCTTACATCAGGCATTGTGTTGTGAAGCCCTGCAAGCAGTCCTGCAGCATTTCGTGGGGAGACCGTTCCGCTGGTGGTGACGCGGACGGTTCAAAATTACAGCTCCCAGCATTCCCGGCGCTCTTGGGGGCCGTAGCTGTTTGCCATCATCCCTAAGTGCCAGGAGGCGCTTAAAAGCACGCCGAGCCTCCCGTGGTGCGGGTTCCTTCAATTTTTGATTGCTACGTTGTGTCCTGCTAAACGCTTACATCGAGCATTGTGTTGTGAAGCCCTGCAAGCAGTCCTGCAGCATTTCGTGGGGAGACCGTTCCGCTGGTGGTGACGCAGACGGTTCAAAAGGATAATGCGACTTACCACTATGCATCTGTTCTTGGCATGTGGAGCTGCAGAGTTACACACTGTGCATAGATGGCCACCTAGTGTTGGGCCTGGATGTTTGCAGTTTGTTTTGTTGTAGAAAAGTCTTTGGAAGTCACGGGATAGGTGACTCCTCCTTTGGATGATACTGCGCATGGGCATCTGCTCCATCCCCAGATTGTTTTTCGCTATTAGGAAGTGATGGAGCTGTACAAGAGGTAGTGATGTCCATGTGATTTGTATCTAATTAAGATAATACTGGAACAGATAAAGGTAGCCGGGGAGGCGGGTGGGCGTGTGTAACTCTGCAGCTCTACATGCCAAGAACAGATGCATACTGGTAAGTAGCATTTTCCGTTCGAGGCATATGAGCTGCAGATTACACACTGTGCATAGATTATACAGCAGTACCCACATCTAGCGGCGACCACCAGTATCTGTTTCAGTTGTCTGAAACAGAGTTTTTAGTACAGCCTGGCCTACAGTGGCTTGTTGTTTAGTTTGCACATCTACACAGTAATGCATTGTGAATGTGTGCGGTGTAGACCATGTAGCTGCTTTGCATATATCATCTAGGGGAATGTTCCCTAAGAATGCCATTGAAGCCCCTATTTTCCGTGTAGAATGGGTTTTGGAGGAATTGTTAATGTACGTTTGACTTTGTGATAACATATTTGTATGTATTTAACAATCCACCTGGTGTTGCCTGATTTTGATATGGGATTGCCTTTATGTGGCGGTGAGAAAGACACAAAAAGTTGTTTTGTTTTACGAAAAGCTTGTGTCCTTTCAATATAGTACAGTAATGCTCATTTTACATCTAAGGTGCGTAGAGCTCTTTCTGCGACTGTCTGAGGCTGCGAGAAAAATACGGGCAGCTCAACAGATTGATTTAGATGGAATGGTGAAATGACTTTAGGAACGAATTTAGGATTAGTACGAAGAACCACTCTGTTATGATGCATTTGCAGAAAAGGTTCCTGAATGGTAAATGCTTGTAGTACTGGCTACTAGGAAAGCTACTTTCCAAGTTAGGAATTGCAATTCACATTTACTTATTCAAAGGGAGGTCCCATTAATCTTGTGAGATCTACGTTTAAGTTCCACACTGGTGCAGGTGGCGTTCTGGGAGGAATTATTCTTTTGAGTACTTCCATGAAAGCTTTAATAGCTGGTACTCTAAAAAGAGATAGATGTTGTCTATTTTGTAAGTATGCCGCAATGGCAGCGAGGTGTAGCCTGATAGATGTATAGGATAAGTTACACTTTTGAAGGTGTAATAGATATCCTATGATGTGTTGGATAGACATGTCTAAAGGATTAATTTGGTTATTTTGGCAGTATATGACAAACCGTTTCCACTGAGCAACATAACATGCTCTAGTAGTAGGGCGTCTAGCTTCTTTGATAACTTCATGCATTCTGGGGGAAGGTTGAGGTAACCAAACTCTATGACCTCAGGAGCCAGATCGCTAGGTTGAGCTGAGCTGGGTCCGGGTGTCTGAGCTCTCCGTGGTTCTGTGTTAATAGGCGTGGAGATAAGTTCAGTTTTTGGTGTGGTACTACAGACATCTGCAACAGCGTGGTGTACCACGGTTGTCTGGCCCAAGTTGGAGCGACTAGCATTAGCGTCAGGGAATGTTGTTGTAGTTTGCGTACCACTAACAGAAGTAGTGGGAGAGGAGGAAAAGTGTACGCAAATAGTTTTGACCAGTTCATCCATATCGCATTGCCTTTGGGCAATGGGTGTGGGTATCTGGTGGCAAAGCTTGGGCATTTTGCGTTTTCTTTGGTGGAAAAGAGGTCTATCTGAGGTTGTCCCCACATTTGAAAGAACGGATGAAGAACTTACGGATGAAGTTCCCACTCGTGGATTTGCTGTGTTTGTCGAATTAGCAGATCTGCCATAGTGTTTTGTACTCCTGGGACGTGTTGGGCTAAGAGGAAGATCTTTAGCGGTATAGCCCATCTCCATATCTGCTGTGCTAACTGAGAGAGCTGCAGAGAGTGTGTTCCCCCTTGTTTGTTTATGTAGTACATCGCTGTCATATTGTCTGTGCGGACTAAGACAGCTTTGCCTGACACTTGCATTTGAAATGCTTTTAGGACTAGAAACACAGCTAGCAACTCCAAATGATTGATGGGGAGTAACTTCTGTTGCGGTGTCCACCTGCCTTCCATGGTGTGATGCAGTAGGTGAGCTTCCAGCCGGAGAGCGATGAGTCCGCTGTCATGACTATTTGAGGAACTGGCTCTAGAAACTGTCGCCCTTTGGAAAGGTTTTTGGTGTTCCACCATTGCAGAGAACGATGAGTCCGACCGTCTACCAACACTAGGTCTGTTAGTTGACCTTGAGCCTGGTTCCATCGGCGTGCTAGGCATTTTTGAAGTGGACGCATTTGCAATCTTGCGTGAGGTACTACAAATATGCAAGATGCCATCGTTCCTATGAGCTGCATGAACACTTGAGCTGGTAGCGAGTGTTGCGGTTTGAATTTTGTTAGGAGAGTTTGTACACTTGTTATCCTGGCTGGAGAGGGATAAGTTAGTGTTAGTTGGGTGGTTATTGTAGCGGTGAGATACTGTTGTATGTGCAAGGGTTGCAGATGCGATTTGGTGAGATTTACTGAGAATCCCAAGTCGTGAAGCAGTTGATTAGTAGCGTGAGTGTGTTGTACACACTGGCTGTATGAGCTGGCTTTTATGAGCCAGTCTTCTAGATATGGGAAGACATGAATATGTTGTCTTCTAAAGTGTGCTGCTACTACTGCTAGGCATTTGGTAAACACCCATGGCGCTGTTGTGACTCCGAATGGGAGCACTTTGAACTGGTAGTGCTGCCCGTCTAGCACAAATCTGAGATATTTTCTGTACGCTGTGTGGATGGGAATATGGAAGTAGGCGTCCTTGAGATCTAGAGTGACAAGGAACTCGTTTAGTACTAGAAGTGGAAGGACTTGTTGGAGTGTGACCATATGAAAATGATCAGACTGTATGTAAACGTTTAGAGGTCTGAGGTCTAGGATGGGTCTTAGAGATCCGTCCTTCTTTGGTCTTAGGAAATATAGGGAGTATACCCCTTTGTTTTTCTGATGCTCTGGAACTATTTCTATTCCATTTTTCTGCAGGAGATATATTACCTCCTGTCTGAGCAATGTTAAATGTTCTTGTGACATTGGACGCTGCTTGGGTGGTATGTTTGGGGGGGCGTAGATGTTAGCTCCAGACAGTGACCTGATTGAATTATTTGGAGCACCCACCTGTCTGATGTGATGTTTTCCAAGGCTGGCAGGTATTGTTGAAGTCTTCCCCCGACAGGAGTGGAATGGGACGGGGGAAGGGGAAGGGAGTCATTAGGCAGGGGTAGAGGAATAGCGGGAGTTGTTATTTTTACCTCTGCCTTTGTTGTACCCCTGTAACCACCCCTTTGGTAGCCTTTGCTGTAAGTGGATTGTGTAGGGGTTTAGTATGAGGTAGAAGCTGTGTCTGACGAGTATCCCCTGGTGGCACCTCTATAGGATGAGCGACTAAATGAACGTCTGGGAGCCTGCGACTGCAGGGCTCCCATAGATTTGGTGGTGTCTGTATCCTTTTTCATTTTTTCAAGTGAATCATCTACGTTAGGTCCAAATAGGTGTTGCTCATCAAAGGGTTGATTAAGAATGGCACTTTGTACCTCAGGTTTGAACCCTGATATACGTAGCCAGGCGTGTCTGCGTAGTAAAATGCTGGTGTTAACTGCCCTAGAGGCAGTATCTGCTGCATCGAGTGCACACCGAATAGAGGTGTTTGTGGTGTTTTTTCCCTCTTGGATAAGCTCGTTTGCTCTATCCTTGTACTTGTCAGGGAGGTGCCTCATTAATGACTATAACTCATCATAATGTGCCCTGTCGTATTTGGCTAATAATGCCTGTGTATTGACGATACGCTATATGTTTGTTGCTTTGGACACTGTTCTTTTCCCTGATGCGTCAAGTAGCTAAGACTCCTTATCTGGTGGTGGAGCATCACCCGATGTTTGTGAGTTTGCTCTCTTGCGTGCATTGGAAACTACAAGTGAGTCTAGTGGTACTGGACCTTTAATATATGCTGGGTCTGAGGGGTACAAAAGGGGGTGGTGATGGACGGAGCATCTGAACCAATCAAACACTCACACCCAGTCAAAAGATCTGGGTTTGATCCATCACCGTTCTTTAGCCCACTCTGCCACCCCAGTTCAGACATGGCTATATGCAAATCAGTCTGACCCTGTGCCTCATGGGAACAGTCCAGCCCGAACTGCCAAGCCATGCCTTTCCTGGACCGGAAACAAGCATCCGAGGACCGGTTTCTGGCATTACAGCCGTCTTCAGCCCGGCTTGCTTGAATCCAGTGGCAAAGTGAGCAAGGGACTCACGTCTGAGCATACCCTGCCACACTTATGGCGGCCAAAGCGGTACAAAAGGGGGTGATGATGGACGGAGCATCTGAACCAATCAAACACTCACACCCAGTCAAAAGATCTGGGTTTGATCCATCAGCGTTCTTTAGCCCACTCTGCCACCCCAGTTCAGACATGGCTATATGCAAATCAGCCTGACCCTGTGCCTCATGGGAACAGTCGAGCCCGAACTGCCAAGCCATGCCTTCCCTGGACCGGAAACAAGCATCCGAGGACCGGTTTCTGGCATTACAGCCGTCTTCAGCCAGGCTTGCTTGAATCCAGTGGCAAAGTGAGCAAGGGACTCACGTCTGAGCATACCCTGCCACACTTATGGCGGCCAAAGCGGTACAAAAGGGGGTGGTGATGGACGGAGCATCTGAACCAATCAAACACTCACACCCAGTCAAAAGATCTGGGTTTGATCCATCACCGTTCTTTAGCCCACTCTGCCACCCCAGTTCAGACATGGCTATATGCAAATCAGTCTGACCCTGTGCCTCATGGGAACAGTCGAGCCCGAACTGCCAAGCCATGCCTTCCCTGGACCGGAAACAAGCATCCGAGGACCGGTTTCTGGCATTACAGCCGTCTTCAGCCCGGCTTGCTTGAATCCAGTGGCAAACTGAGCAAGGGACTCACGTCTGAGCATACCCTGCCTCACTTATGGCGGCCAAAGCGGTACAAAAGGGGGTGGTGATGGACGGAGCATCTGAACCAAACACTCACACCCAGTCAAAAGATCTGGGTTTGATCCATCACCGTTCTTACGCCACTCTGCCACCCCAGTTCAGACATGGCTATATGCAAATCAGTCTGACCCTGTGCCTCATGGGAACAGTCCAGCCCGAACTGCCAAGCCATGCCTTTCCTGGACCGGAAACAAGCATCCGAGGACCGGTTTCTGGCATTACAGCCGTCTTCAGCCCGGCTTGCTTGAATCCAGTGGCAAAGTGAGCAAGGGACTCACGTCTGAGCATACCCTGCCACACTTATGGAGGCCAAAGCGGTACAAAAGGGGGTGATGATGGACGGAGCATCTGAACCAATCAAACACTCACACCCAGTCAAAAGATCTGGGTTTGATCCATCAGCGTTCTTTAGCCCACTCTGCCACCCCAGTTCAGACATGGCTATATGCAAATCAGCCTGACCCTGTGCCTCATGGGAACAGTCGAGCCCCAACTGCCAAGCCATGCCTTCCCTGGACCGGAAACAAGCATCCGAGGACCGGTTTCTGGCATTACAGCCGTCTTCAGCCAGGCTTGCTTGAATCCAGTGGCAAAGTGAGCAAGGGACTCACGTCTGAGCATACCCTGCCACACTTATGGCGGCCAAAGCGGTACAAAAGGGGGTGGTGATGGACGGAGCATCTGAACCAATCAAACACTCACACCCAGTCAAAAGATCTGGGTTTGATCCATCACCATTCTTTAGCCCACTCTGCCACCCCAGTTCAGACATGGCTATATGCAAATCAGTCTGACCCTGTGCCTCATGGGAACAGTCCAGCCCGAACTGCCAAGCCATGCCTTCCCTGGACCGGAAACAAGCATCCGAGGACCGGTTTCTGGCATTACAGCAGTCTTCAGCCCGGCTTGCTTGAATCCAGTGGCAAAGTGAGCAAGGGACTCACGTATGAGCATACCCTGCCACACTTATGGCGGCCAAAGCAGAACAAAAGGGGTGGTGATGGACGGAGCATCTGAACCAATCAAACACTCACACCCAGTCAAAAGATCTGGGTTTGATCCATCACCGTTCTTTAGCCCACTCTGCCACCCCAGTTCAGACATGGCTATATGCAAATCAGCCTGACCCTGTGCCTCATGGGAACAGTCCAGCCTGGACCGGAAACAAGCATCCGAGGACCGGTTTCTCGCATTACAGCAGTCTTCAGCCCGGCTTGCTTGAATCCAGTGGCAAAGTGAGCAAGGGACTCACGTCTGAGCATACCCTGCCACACTTATGGCGGCCAAAGCAGAACAAAAGGGGGTGGTGATGGACGGAGCATCTGAACCAATCAAACACTCACACCCAGTCAAAAGATCTGGGTTTGATCCATCACCGTTCTTTAGCCCACTCTGCCACCCCAGTTCAGACATGGCTATATGCAAATCAGTCTGACCCTGTGCCTCATGGGAACAGTCCAGCCCGAACTGCCAAGCCATGCCTTCCCTGGACCGGAAACAAGCATCCGAGGACTGGTTTCTGGCATTACAGCCGTCTTCAGCCCGGCTTGCTTGAATCCAGTGGCAAAGTGAGCAAGGGACTCACGTCTGAGCATACCCTGCCACACTTATGGCGGCCAAAGCGGTACAAAAGGGGGTGGTGATGGACGGAGCATTTGAACCAATCAAACACTCACACCCACTGAGGGGGCAGCTCTATATTTTTTCTCTATACGAGGGATAATGACCCGAGTTCTGACTGGGTCTTTGAAGACTTCAGGAGCATGCTTAATCACTCCTTTAAGCATTGGTAAAATGGATGAGGACCTTTGTGCATTATCAAAGGTATCCATTAGGAAGTCTTCTTCTACAGGGTCTGTATGTATGTCTACCCCATGATATTGTGCAGCCCTGTGGATTAATTCATTAAACCATAGAGGCCCAGATGTAGGTAGCCAAATACCGGTCGGTAACGGCCGATTTCGGCCGTTACCGACCGGTATTTGGCTTTTGAGATGTAGGGGCATTGCAACAGGCCATTTCGGTAATTTTACCGATTCGGTAAATATACCGACCGGTATTTTTACAGAATCGGTAAAATTGAGATGTAGGTGGGACTCTTCTGAGTCCCACAAGACCTACAAATTCGGTATTTTACCATCAAATTCAATTTGATGGTAAAATACCGATTCAGGTGTGCATGCACATGTGTGCATGCACACCTGTGCCATATGACAGGCAGACCTGCCCTTAGGGCAGGTATGCCTGCCACATGGCCCCCGAACCTTTTTTGGGGGTGCTAGAGGGTGTCAAAGTGACACCCCCTGCACCCTTGTCTAAATCGGTATTTACCTTTTCGGTAAATACCGACCGGTAATGCCCCATTCATTCCTATGGGCTTCAAAGCCCATAGGAATGAATGGAGCATTACCGGTCGGTATTTACCGAATCGGTAAATACAGATATTTACCGATTCGGTAAATGGAACATCTGGATGTTCCTACATACCCCCCCTTCTTATTTACCGATTCTTAATTACCGAATCGGTAAAATTCGGTAATTAAGAATCGGTAAATAAGTTCTACCTACATCTGGCCCATAGTGTCTTCTGGTGGGGAAGGCCTTGAGGGGTATAAGTCATCCTGAAGGACATTTGGGACATCTGGGGTTGTATATTCATCCCACGGGTCAGGTGATCCTGTAGGAGTGGCTGGATCAGGTATATTACCCCCCATATCATCAGCGGCATCATCCCTGTTGTCGTCGTCTGGTATGATAGAGAATGCTGTGGTATGGGAGGATGTGGATATGGTAAAAGTGAAAGAGAAGGGGAGGGCAGTCTTAAGGGAGAGGTAGCCAAGTCCCTCTTCTTTGAATGCGGAGCTGGAGCTGGTGTGTCCAGTGGTCGCTTTTTTGAAGCCAAAATTAACTGTCCAGTTTTTGGATCTTTAGCTAGAGTCTTTTGAGCAGGGTCTGGATAAGGTAAATCCTCTGCAGGAGGTCGATCTTTTGGTGCAGAGGAAGGTTTCGGCACCGAAGCAGCTTGTTTTGGTTTCTAGACAATGTCTTTTTCCGGGGAAGCAGGAGTCTTTTTCGGCTCCAAAACTTTTTTCGGTTCTGAGGATTTTTTGGAATCCGAAGCGGGTTTGCTTGGTTCCGACCTGGGTTTTGGTGCCGAAGGAGTAGTGGTATGTTTCGGCGCTGATGGTTTGGATGGCGTAGCCGTTGCCGTGGTCTTTTTCAGTGCCGGTAAATGTGCGCCGGCACCGTGTGAAGGCCGACTCGAGCCCGAGTCGCCTGAAGGCTAATTGGCTTCTTAGCCGGGCCCGAAGGTGTGGCAGTAGAAGTAGTGTGTCGGTGTGCGCCCGAGGGCGAGGGTGTGACCGAGGCCTTCTTTGGGTGTGTCAAGGCAGGGTCGGGGTCGTAGGTCTTACTTACGACCCACTGCGCTGGAGTGATGTCCTTGACTTCCGAGTCTTCTGGTTCGGAACCGCTGTCCACGTCGTGTTGTTCTGGGATGTTGACGCCTTCTTCAAAGATGTCGTCCGGAATGGAAGTCGAAGATCGAGCCATTGTTCTCCTCGCTCTTCGGTTCCGGATAGTCTTTTTGGAGCGGAAAGAGGCACAAGCGGAACAGTCTTTGGCCTCGTGATCCGGGGAGAGGCAGAGATTACACACTTCATGAAGGTCGGTGTGGGGAAACTTTGACCCACATTGAGGACACCTCTTGAATGGCGTCTTTTCCATGAGCTGGAGTTGAGGCCTAGTTAGGCCCGAAGGCCGTCGACGACGACCGGAATCGAAGTATTCGGTGTTGAAGAATAGCGTCGACTGGAAAAGCGTTCGAAACGTATTTTTGTAAGTTGGTGAGGATTGCGCGCCGAAGGAAAACGGTTCCAACACGGAGTGCTGGAAACACATCCGAGCCCGGTGGCGGAAAAAAACAATCTGGGGATAGAGCCGATGCCCATGCGCAGTATCATCCAAAGGCGGAGCCACCTATCCCGTGACTTCCAAAGACTTTTCTACAACAAAACAAACTGCAAATATCCGGGCCCAACACTAGGTGGCTGTAGGAAGGTAGATCCCTGACTATGGTTGCCCCCAACTTTTTGCCTGGTGTTTTGCTGGTTTTCTGACTTAGTTGACCTGGGACCCTGCTATTCAGGGCCCCAGGCCTACTGCTCTCTCTGTAAAATGGATTCCATGTACCTTAGGTACATATCTAAATTGGATACTGAGTCACCTTATCAGTCCCTGTACAGTGTACCTTAGGTACCCAGGGCATAGGTGTACCCAGGGCCTACCAGGGGCTGCAGAATGTATTATGCCACCCCTGGCTGGCCATCCAAATCTGACACAACTGGCTGCTTGACAGCTGGGGCAAGGTGGTGTAATCACCCTTTGCTTTAGATATAGTATACCTATATCTAACCCTAAAATGGACACACAGATCTCCTATCAGTCACTCCTATGGCAGGCCTTAACAATCCTGAAGGCAGAGTGCTTGGAATCGTGTGAGATGGTGCTCTGGCATGAGCTGAGCCTGTCTGCGGCTTTCGGGATCTATCCCTTAGCCGTTTCCATGATATCGCATACCATATACTCTTAAGTGCATTATAATCCTCGCGGTTATATGCCAACTCTGGTATCGCTTTATCAAAACATGTCGAGTAAGGTGTCATACGAATTGGAATACTAACCCCTCGCCAATTCTGGCAACGGGGTTAGCATTCCACCCTTCTAGAGGGACACAACACGTATGTAACCCCTAACCCCGGTTAAAGTCCAACAGAGCCTCAGCTCCACAAAATGGATGCTGCCACCGAGACACAAGTCTGCCCTCCTGCTGCTGGGAGTCCTCCCAGAGCAGGAGATAAGGACAAAGGGTTTCCTGCCAGGGGCGGTGCCAGCACCGTCCCAGACAGGATTTTGTGTATCCTAGGTAGGCAGGGCTTCAGAGGAAGGTGACTGCAAGTGGCACCCCGGTGCTCACTATGCATGGGCCGGCTTGAACCAGTTCCAGGGACACTCCAGACCCGGAGCTGGGGAAAAGCCCGCCAAGGAAGTGGGTGTAACCACCCCCCTCCTGGTCCCACCCCTAGGGCAGGACTTAGTCGCGTGCCAGCCCCCTTTTCCCAGATAAAGGTAGGAGCAGGCCCCCTTCCAAATTAGATCATCTTTGAATCCTGAAACTACTTTCCACGAAAGGAACTCAAGACTTCTTCCTAAGATTTCTCCCTTGTGACTAAGGAGTAGTCACCCTGCATCCGCAGGCACCATCCCAAGAACACTGCGGTCTGCTGCAAGTCCTTCCTCCGGAATCCGACTGCCCAGCTCGACGAGAACCGGCTTCCCTGGCACCTCCGACCTCTACTCACCTCTACAGCCAAGCTGAGAACCGTGAGTGCGACGAGACCTCAAGGGACCGACTATTGCCAAGACTGCACGACTTCTGCACAGCAAGCCCGCCGAGTAATTTCCTGGTGAGTGCTTTGGGGTCCGAGAAGCCCCGACCCTGAGCAGCTCCAGCACCGAAGATCAGCCCCCCAGCATCTCCACGATCGGCGTGGGGCCCTTCTGCTTTTTGCTGCTCACCGCGTTGTTTGGCTACTAGCCCGCTGGCTTGTGGCCTTCTGAACGACGCCCGACGACATCACTGCTGCTGGTCTGGTTGCTCCAGACTGGCTCTTGCTCCCTTCCAGAAGAGGAGCACCCCGGACCCTCCTGGTCCACTCAAGACGCCATTTTGAGTCCACCGCGTGGGCTTGAATTAGCCAAGGCTTGTTGCCCAATCCTGGGTAACTTCGACGCCGACAGCTTCATCCATCGTGGGACAGCTCGCCTCTCCATCCTGGTCGCCGACAACGCCTCCTGGTCCGTGAGATCTGCAGAGCCAGCGTCGCCCACTCACCTAGTCGAGGTGACTACCATCCGGTGCCCTCCTGGTGCCCACTGACTACTGGCTAGTAGTCACGAACTTGGTCCCCTCTGCTTTCAGGTGTCATCCATCTTCCAGATCCAGGCTTGGATCAACTCGAACTATCTTCACTGGTCGCCTGCCAGCATCGTTTCTTCCAGGCTCCTGGTCCGGCAACGAGGATTCCCGACGTCTTTTGAGACCTATGCAGCTGCAGCCCCTGGGCTAGGTAACTTCGGCATTTCGGTGCCCCAGCATAGCCTCACTATCCAAGGGTCAGGATCCACTGTCGTTTTCTCCCTACCAGGTCGGGTTCGCCCGTGAACACTAACTTTAGCGTTACTAGCTTCCATAGACTTTGTCCCGCATCCCGCGTGAGAGTGCACACTCTGCACCCGAGTCCCCTAGGTCTCCTAGAAGTAATCTGACGATTCCCTAGTCAAGTCCTAGCGATTCCAAAGCCTATTAGTACTGTACTTACCTGCTAGTAATTTCGCATTCCACTTTTAAAGTATATGGTTTTTCGTGCCCCTCGGGCATTTGTATATACTGTGCTAACTTAAGTATTTTCGTAAGAGTTTTGTTGTGTGCCTAGCACCCTGTCCTCATAAAGAGTACAGGGTTGTTGTGATTCTAATAAATACATTGTTTATTTTCATAACACTTGTGTGGTGTCCTTTCACTGGGTGTTCAAGGGGTAATGTGATGGTAAAACAGCTGGCTTAACACGCCCTCTAGAGTCTTAGCCTTAGACTGCTCGTATCCATGCTACTAGGATAGCTGGTCTATAAGGTTGACTTACAACCAATCATCAATAAGGGTTGTTTGGACTGATATATAGTGATCACTAGAATAGTGAACACTGCACATCAGGCCAACTTCTCACAGTGGCCATTTATGCACAGTGTGTAATCTGTAGCTCATATGCCTCGAACCTACAGCTCCCAGCATTCCCGGCGCTCCTGTGGGCCGTAGCTGTTTGCCATCATTCCTAAGCGCCAGGAGGCGCTTAAAAGCACGCCGAGCCTCCCGCGGCGTGGGTTCCTTCAATTTTTGATTGCTATGTTGTCTCCTGCTAAACGCTTACATCGGGCATTGTGTTGTGAAGCCCTGCAAGCAGTCCTGCAGCATTTTGTGGGGAGACCGTTCCACTGGGGGTGACGCGGACGGTTCAAGACTACAGCTCCCAGCATTCCCTGTGCTCCTGTGGGCTGTAGCTGTTTGCCATCATCCCTAAGCGCCAGGAGGTGCTTAAAAGCACGCCGAGCCTCCCGCGGCGCGGGACGCGCGCGTGCCCCGGCCAAGGGCGGGCCCGTCCGTGCCCGTCGTAGCCAGGAGGAGGCAGGGCAGGGCCACCCCCTTTCCAACAGCTAATTGGCACCTCCAAGGACTTGGTCAGTGACTTTGACTTTTATCAAACTTTTGCTCATTGCTTCCATTTGTTTGGTAACCAGTTTTTGTGATAAAAGCTAATCATGTGTAAGAATAACCATAAGGGGTCAGGGGGCTCAGGGGTTGTTGGAACACTTGATGCCTTTCTCATGAGGGCGGAATCTGTACTCATCCATGAGATTGAGCTTACCCAAAGGAGATTGTCTTTAGATCCCCGTAGAGTTTCTACTGGAGTTTCTCTAGCATGTTCTCAGTTAAATGCGGATCCATCTGCTGAACCTATGCCACAATTATCCTCTGGGTTACCTGTAACACCAATAGATGTTCCTTCTACCCCAGGTAGAGATTCCACCCCCATTACTTTATCCCCAGATAAGATACTTACTCGTCAGCAGCGGCAAACCCAGGATAAGAAGGGGGAGGGTGTGGTTACAGCCCCATCTAAGAAAAAGAAGGTGGTGGCTTGTCGCTCAGCTCGCATCAGGCCAGTAAAGTGGCAAAAACAGAGGGGCTGCCCGCGGAAAGAAAGGCTGTGTCCAAGAGGTTATATCTCCAAATGTCTCTAGTCCAATAGTTATTATTTCACAGGCCAGCTCTAAGCAGATGTCACATGATATAGAGGACAGGCTTTTAGATAAATTTGAAGAAAAACTATTGGTAATGCTCGAACCCCTAGCATCAAAACTCGCAGACATTGCACAAAGATTGAGTAACATTGAGCTCCAACTATCACTGCCAAAATGTAATCCATCTGATGGTATCCCTAGTGGCCCTATTGTTTCTAATGGAGTGCAAGTTTCCGTACCAAACTTGCCCCCCAACGACACTAACACAGCCGCTAATATTGTTTCACAAGCCCACCCCCAAACTATAGGTAACACGCTAGTTTCTGAAGCAATAGCTTCACACAGGAGGGAACCACCAGGGACTATCAGTAGGGGGTTGCCACAGGGAGGCTTGGGTAGCCATAATCGTAATGATCATCTTAATCTACCCCCTGAGGCTACGCCCTATACTATTGTACTCTCGAATGTACCTCCCCTACAACCCGGTATTGAGGAAAACTGGATTTCACTTAGGAATAAGGCCCTTCATTTAGTAAATGCCAAAACAGGGTTGGGTGGTCATCTATTTACAGGATTCAAAATGGCATGTAGGATCGCCTGGATAGGGAAATCAAGAAAAATAAGTAGAGGTGACTGTGTGGTGGTGAACTTTGGCTCCCCCCATTTAGTAAAAACAATTCTTGATAGAGCTGGATCAAGGCATTTGAGCGGGGTAGGTATCAACATCTTACCCCTAGGGTTTTGTTACCACAATATACCACTTTCGACTACGGGTGGGGTTGATCGTAATACATGCCCAGGGAATGTATGAGTACTCTGTACCAACTTATAACTGATTTGAATCTTTTTCAAATCTGGAGGATATACATTGACTGGGTCCCATAACTTTAATTGAAAAGACCCAATCTTCCATGGATGATCAAGATGGGGGCCACCAAGCAACAGGCATCTGTAGAAGTGATGAGGAAGTTTCAAAAGGAACCCAGTGGCGAGTATCGCCTATAAATTCTGGTTCATCTGTTACCAGCAGGGCACGTGACCATGTTATGGTTCACTCATGTAATTCTATTGTTAAAGTTCCAGAATCCTACATGTTAAATTATGGACAAGGCTCTCCAACAAAAACCTGTGTTCCTACCAAGTCTAGCACTGTTTTAAAAATAGCTTCCTGGAATATTGCGGTGCTTCCTAATAAAGTAGTTTCCATTGAATGGACCTCATTTATTGAGGACCTAGATATAATATTTTTTCAAGAAACCTGGGCAGTGGACCAGGTCTTTTGTCAGGGTTATATACATTTTTCAAAATTAGCTGTACAAGGTGAACGGGGTAGACCGAAGGGGGTTGTGACAATGTGGGTCAGGCAGCTCCACCAATACAAGCTAGAGGAGATCGCTATTGACTCTCGGGACATTCTCATTGTCAAGTTATCACAGGGTAATTCCCCGGATGTTTTACTCATTAATGTTTATTCTAGGGGTCAGCAAGGCGGGAAGGCCTCAAACATTGTAGCCCTACTTGATGTTTTTTTTTTTTTACGAATCACAGAGGCCACAGTAACATTTTAATAGCTGAGGACTTTAATTGCACTTATGAACCTTTTGATTGTGAGGATATGAACTTTAGTGTGGAGGAGGATGATCAGTGGTCGATCCCACCTCTTGAACTTCCTCCTATAAAAAGGTGGACTAGTGCAGCACTCCAATTAAAAGTATTCTGCCTGGAACATGGGTAGAGAGCGGCAAATGGTCGTACGAAATTTGATAAATCAGGGATGCCAACATACAGTAGTGGGCATCGTTCTAGTCTATAAGACTATTTTATCATAAATAAGGAGTTTTGGCCAAAATTGTTAGACATGGTGGTAGAAGACCGGCCAGAAAGTGATCACAATCCCCTTTTAGTTTCCCTGCGGGCTCTGGAATTAAACAATGCTGAAGAGTTGCCACCATGAGTAGATTGTGTAGAAGGACACCTGTCAAATGACACAAGACGCCTTAACTGGGCCAAGGTTGCACTCAACCCTGAGAAGGTGCAAGACATGAATAACCTAGTAGCTAACACTATAGTTACTCTCCAGGCAGATGCTGTACTTGGGGTACATTTGAAAAGAGTTGGCCAGGCACACGAGCATCTTTTTAATCAACTTAAAAGTTTTTTTATTATGAAAAATAAAAAAGGGCCCGAATCATTCCACCATAAGGCTACAGTCTGGTAGAACTCCACCTGTCGCTTGGCCTACAGATCTCTGGCAGCTGCAATCAGGAGCAAAGAACGGGTCACTATATAAGAGGCAGGCATATAAGGCAGCACAATCCCAGGCTAAAAGGGACTGGGACGAAGCTCATTGGGCAGAACTACTTAATGCATGCTCCAGGAGAGACATGACGAGATTTTGGCATCTGGTGAAATGGGGGAGCGGGCACCCTAGAAACGTTCCCACGAATCATGTGGAAACAGATCATTGGGTCCGCCACTACAAAGGTCAGCTCTCCAGAGACTCAGATGCCCAAGCCATTTTTGCAATACCAAAAAGGAAGTAGAAAACGCTCTTCTCCAGGTCCCCAAAGGTAGGGTTCCCAATCTTGACTGCATTCCAGCAGATCTTTTTCTTCAAGATCTGGACTCCTGGGCCATGTATATTCAACTACTAATGAATGCAATCGATAAGGGAGCAGCGATTCCTAGTTCCTGGGCAGATGCAGTAATCCCTCCTATTTTTAAAAAGGGGGACCGCTCCCTACCAGGAAATTACAGGCCTATAAGCCTGATTGATTGCATCCAAAAGGTATCGGCTAGGGTGGTTTTATGCAGAATGCAGGCTTGGCTGGAGGAATGCCATATCCTCTCCGATTTACAAGCAGGGTTTTGACAATGTATTAGTACAGTGGACCAGGTTTTACGGTTTATTCTTATTTACTGGCGCACTGTTACCCTGGCTGGGGAGAGATTCTATTTATGCAGCCTTTGTGGACCTAAGGTCAGCTTTTGACTTAGTTCCACGTCCTAAGCTGTGGCACAGTCTTTTAAAGTTGGGTATGCCATTGGACAATTTGGCTTTTGTTGTAAAATTGCACACGGATAATTACGCCTAGGTTAGATGGGATAAGGCAGGTAGCACCACCGAAAAATTCCCGGTAGAGAAGGGTGTGAGGCAGGGCTGCGTATTGGCGCCCATCTTATTAGAAAATTGCCCCACGGACGCCCCGAGTCTAGCTGGGTCAAAGATCCCACTCCTAATGTTCGCCGATGACACCCTCGTTCTTTCAAAAACGGGACAGGGCCTACAACGTGCCTTCTCAAGATTTGAGGAGTTCTGTGCAGATCATGACCTCGTTGTCAATGTTGACAAAACGAAGTTCATGGTCCTCCAGAACACTAATAAAGCCACCGGTGAAGTTAGAATGCAGGAAGGTGTCTTGGAGCAAACAGGACTTTTTCATATTTAGGGGTAATTGTAGACAAAAAACAAAGTTGGAAGCCCCAAATAGACCGCCTAACGGTGAGACATGCTCAACTCTCAGGTGTGTTGCTTAAGGAGCATAGACGCTCTTATACCAAACCCATAGCTCCAGTATTGCAGATCTACGACACCAAAATTGGTGCTTCAATCCTTTATGGTGCAGAGCTGTGGGGGCATGTAAATTTGGATTCTTTAGTGGTGGGTCAAAATAAATTTGTAAAGATCGTTAATCGGCCTCTCGCAATCCACCCCACTGGTCCCTCTCTATTTGGATTTGGGATGCCATTCCATTGGATGTAGCACATTATAGGTTAGTAGCATACTGGAGGAGACTCTGGGTGACTCCCGAGTTAGCCAATTATGCCCTGGCTTTGCTAGAAGTCAGGGAGTTAGACGTAAACAAGAAAATGGCGTGGTTTAGCTGTGTTAAAAATATTCTCTGTGAGCTGGGGTTGAGTTGGCTGTGGACCTCCCCAGCCGGAAGTATGTTCCCAAGTAAAACAAAGTTAAAGGCAGCATACTGGCATATGATACATCTTAGACGGTTCACAGCTTCTACCAGTCTTACCCTGTCCAGCACCTTTCTTGAAATTAAACATGAACCAAAATTTTAGCAGTACTGGGATTTAATCACATCAACACGTGATAGATAATTATTCCATCAGTTCAGAGTAGGAACAATACCCACTAAGGCTTTTATTTCGAAGTGGTCTAATCTTGATGCAAATAATAGCAACTGCTCCTTCTGTCCGGATAGGGTGGAATCATTGGCGCATATTCTTTTTGCTTGCCCAGCATACAGTAACCCGAGGCAATGCTGGTTGAAACCCAGTTGTTCAGTATTGGGCACCAGGTCATACAGTGAGGCATTCAGAATACTTAAAACAGCAGTAGACGGCCCCACTGTGATTGCTACAGCCAAGTTCTTGGTTTGGGTGTGGGTGATTCGTTGGACTGAAGGGAGGCATAGGTAAAGTCCCACTTTTGTCCATTACCCTAATTTTATCATTGGTATATGTATTTTATTGTATAGATTTGACGCTCATTTTAAAGGAAACGTACACTATGTTATTTCCTGGCCGCCGATATGGGAGTATTTTAGAGTTATATTAAATTATTTATTGTTTTAATGATGATTATTATATGTTCATGCCAAAAAAAAACAAGTGTGTTGATATAGTGATATGATGTATTGTCCGATGTGACCTGTATGTTTGTCTTTGTGATAACTTTTGTGATTCTTTAAATCGAAATACAGTTTATAAACTGAAACTGGTATTAATAACTATATAAAAGGGAGGAGCTTCGCGCGCATCCGTGATGGCCGCGTGAGCACAGGGCTCCCGAGACCCTCGCCGCCTCCCGCATTTATCCTGCATCATATCCTGATTCCGAAGATGGGTTATTGAAGGCACAGCCCAGCTGATGTACTAGCTGCTTTTCGCAACTGATTTGGACTTCGGGTTCCTGAGTTACGCCATCCTGTACTTTTACGGCCTACCCCGTAGAGCCACCTGGACCTTGCGTCGCGGCTGTACCCGGGCAGTAATTCAACAACAACGGCTGGTTGGGCCCAGATCGCGCCCCGTATTAAGTTTCAGTTTCGTTTCGTTTTTTGAGAAGCCATTTGGACCAGATCTCAAGCGCCCCTTCGGGGCACCCAGTCCGCCATGTCAGGCAAGCCTGAGAGTGATAAACGGAAAGTCAAGACCACCTTCCGAGGAGGTGCAACCCAAACGAATGTTATGGACCGTTACACTCATCCTAAAGGGTCCCCTGGTGGCACGCCGAAGGTTCGGGAGGAGGCGACGGACGACCCCACTGTGTCGGCGGATCTAACGCTGCAGGACGTCATGGGCGCCATTGCTGGCATCAAGACATCTATCGGCCAGCAATACGAGGCCCTGGCCCTGAAATTAGACACAGTGGCCATCGATGTTAATCTCATCAGGACGGATTTGGCGAAGACGAATGAGAAGGTCAAATCTCTAGATCTGAAGACCTCTAGCCTCACGACGGACATGTCTGACTTGCAAACTGAGGTACGCAACCTGAGATCTGCCAACGACTTCTTTGCTCGTCGTCTGGAGGATTTTGAGGGCCGTGCAAGGCGCAATAACGTGCGTATTATTGGGGTCCCGGAGGATTCTGGATCGCTGTCCACTGATCTTCGTGTCGAGGACCTCATCCTCAATCACCTCACCCCCAAGGGACTGAGTAAATTTTTTGCCGTGGAGCGCGCACATAGAGTACCGGGTGGACAAGCAAAGCCAGGTTTTCCCCCTCGGCCGATCATCGCCAGAATTTTTAACTTCAGAGACCGGGACGCCATTTTGCAGGCTGCGCGGACGAGTGGTCCTACGCAGTTCGAGAACATCACAGTTAACTTTTATCTTGATTTTTCCCAGTCCGTCCAGAGGCAAAGAATGGGATTTCAGGGGGTGAAAAGGCGCCTCAGAGATATGGACCTGAAGTATGCGATGCTTTTGCCGGCCCGGTTGCGTGTGGAATATGAAGATCGGACACTCTTTTTTGATCGCCTGGAAGGAGTAAGTGACTGGCTAGACATGTTGCCTGCCTGTCGCAATCGTGGGGAACAAACAGGTGGTGCGGAAGGGGGGCTATCGGAACAAGAATGAACAATGATGCTCGAGTCCCGAACACTGGACACAATGGACAACTGTGGCTTGCTGCCTTTTGTGATCGTCTGCTTTAAGTGCATCTCCGGAGGTGGCGGGGAAAGAAGGACCCTTTCCTCCTCTGGGTTTCTTTGTGTAGATTAGTTTTTTGCTAGGGTGACAGGCGCACTGCAAGTTGGGGTGGCTTTAAAGGCTATGCAGGGGTGCAGGGTGGGGGGAGTTCCGCTTGGGTGTTGTTGGGGGGAGGGGGGTGAGCGTGTTGGGACTGTTTCAATTTTCTTTTCTTCAAGGCAACGAACTGTTATGACTTTGGACTTTGGTGTGGTGCTCGTTATGAGGTGGGAGATCATTGTGGGTTCGGATGGGGGTAGGGGGTTGAAACTACTGTGTGGAATGTGCATGGGTTGGGAGACCGGATAAAGAGGGGAGTGGTCTTGCAGATGTTGTGGCGCCTTTCCCCAGATGTTGTGTTATTGCAAGACACTCATTTGATTGGAAATGCTTGCTACGCTCTGAACAGGCGGGGATATCGTCTTGCTGGCCCAGTCTTCGTCAATTGGAGAGATTAGACATTTAGCGCAAGGTGTATCGGACCACTCACCTCTATGGTTACAGGTGAACATGAACATAGGTACTGAAGGGAGGGTGGCTCCGATCAATCCATGGTATCTTCATAACCCCAAAACTCGTACTGAATTGATTAAGTCAATGGATTTATATTTTGCAGAAAATGTGGGGTCTGTGTCTTCGCCTGTTTCGTTGTGGGAGGCGTTTAAGACGGTCATCCGGGGACAAGCATTGTCGCTGATTGGATGTGCCAAGAAAGAATTTTGGTTACCGACGCAGCTAAGATGATGAGTAGGGAACAGCAGGGACAATTGTATGATGTGGGTGATAAGGCAGGGAAGTTGATTGCCTGGCTGGATAGAAAGGAGAGGCAAGCTGTGTGTTTCCTGTGATTGAGAGGGCTGATGGTATGAGAGTGACCGACCCAGTTGACATTGTTGAATGCTTTGCCGATTATTTCCGAGGAGTTTACTCTCCGGTGTCTGATAGGCCCGAGGAGGATTCTCATTTATTGCTAAGAGATATTGAGTTGCCTTGTTAGTCTGAGTCCGACAGAGACTGGCTGGATGCTGCGCCCTCAATTGACGAGGTAGCTCTCGCAATACGCTCTATTCGCTCCGGGAAGGCCATGGGCCCTAATGGTCTTCCCATTGAACTATATAAACTGCACCCGGACACGCTAGCGCCATATCTCCGTGATATGTTTCTGGCGGCGCGAGAAACTGGCTCCCTTCCTCGTGATAAGCGTCTTGCGACCATAGTGGTGATTCATAAGGAGGGGAAGCCACGGGACCGCTGTGCGTCCTACAGGCCTATCTCACTTCTAACTGCTGAGCCTAAGATTCTTGCCAAGCTGCTCGCAAACCGCCTGATAAAAGTAGTCAGTGAACTGATCCATCCAGATCAGTCGGGCTTCATCCCAAATCGTAACACTGCCTTGAATTTGCGGCGCTTGCATGGTGTTCTCGCGAGGGCGACGCCGCTGCGTGAACCGGCCATCTTGGCATCCCTGGATGCCACGATGGCCTTTGATACAATCGAATGGCCGTATATTTGGGCTGCACTTGCTAAATTTGGTTTTGGCGCTGGGTTTATTAGTTGGGTAAAACTCCTGTATGAGACACCACTGGCACAGGTTGTGGTAAATGGCCGGGTCTCCGGACCCTTTTTTCTTGGGAGGGGCACGCGGCAGGGTTGCCCGCTGTCGCCGCTTCGATTTGCTCTCGCTTTGGAACCTCTCGCTGCCTGGCTACGGTGGGAGCCCTCGATGAGAGGAATATGCTGGACCCCGGACTTTGAAGACTGCATCTCGCTATATGCGGACGATATTTTGCTGTACCTCACGTCGCCACAAAAATCGTTAAACGTATTGTTCGACGTGCTTAACTCGTTCCGGAAAAACTCCGGCCTCGTCATTAACTGGACCAAGTCCCATATATACGTGCTCGCCGGCGGCGTCCCCCTCCTGCCGCGTGGATGTCCTATCCAGGTGTCGCAGTCTGGTTTTAAATACCTGGGAGTTTTTATATCGTTGGACCCCGCGGTCCGCTACGAGCGTAATCTACTCCCCCCGCTTCAACGTTTGCGATCGGACGTAGTGAGTTGGCGTAAATTACCGTTGGCTCCACTAGGGCGAGCGGCTCTTTTTAAAATGATGTCTTTACCACGGTTTTTATATGCACTCCAGTATACATTTGATGTGATTCCGGCAAGGTACTTCCGGGAGGTAGAGTCCTTACAGAGGCAATTGATGTGGGGCGGGCATTCGCGTAACGCTCTTCCAAAGTTGACGCTTCCCTGGTATGACGGCGGTATAGCACTTCCGGATATCAGGCGGTATTATTGGACTTCCCAGCTTGCTGCAATTAACCACGGGATGTATGGCTTAACGTTGAATCCAGCGTTTGAAATGGATAGATGGCTGTTACCGGGGGGAGACTATAACAGGGCGCTTTATTCTGGACCCTCTCGCTCACAGCTTTCGGGACCCACCGGGATAGCCGTACGAGTGTGGCATAGTGCGACTGCGGCCATGGGCTGGAGGGATCGTTTGACCCGCGCGACTCCGCTTTATGCTTCTGCTAGACTGGGTTGCCTGTGGAGAACGAAAGGATTCGAGAAATGGGATATGATTGGCATCAGTAAAGTGCGTGATCTCTGGGTTAAGGGCAGGATAAAGACTTTTGCAGAACTGCAGATGGAATATAAGCTGAGTGACAAGGAATTCTTCCGCTATGCCCAAGTTCGTCACGCGTTGAATTCGGTTTTCCCCGTGGGTAGCGACATTCCGGAATCCTCCCCCCTCGAAGATCGCATATTAGATGGTCATGTGCCGGATAGCACTATTTCTTTGATCTACAAAAAGATGATCAATGATCGCTCGAGCTTGCTCGAGCATCTCAGGGCGACCAGGATTGCGGATGGTATTGAATTAGACGACGAGGACTGGCAATCTGCGATCTTCTCTCCCAAGGAGGTCGCAATCCCCGTCTCCGTTTGGTCCAGCTTAAAATCCTTCATCGGATTTATGTTACCGGCCCTCGCCTGATCCGTATGGGCTATTCGGTGGATGGCCTGTGTAGGTGTGGTTGTGGTCTGCTTGGTACCTTTCTTCATATAATTTGGGAATGTCCTGAGGTGGTACTTTTTTGGAATCGCATACATGAGGTGATGAATGAAGTAACAGGTGTTGTGATGTTGCCAGAGGCCCGACGATGTTTGCTGAATGTATAGGAGCCAAATGACTATAATGTGTCGCAGATACGATGGACGACCCTTGGTAATATGATTGCTAAAAGAGACATTGCACAGCTTTGGGGGTCCCAGAGGCCCCCCACAGTGACGGCCTGGAAAGAGAACATGGACTGGTGCATGTTTAGCGAGAAAACTGTATATGTGGCGAGAGGCAGACCCAGAACATGGGGGAAAATTTGGAATCAATGGAACTCGTACCGGGGAGATATATGTACGCCCCCTCTCACGGAGATCTCTAGTCCCCCCCAGTCTCCCTGACCCGACATTCCTGATGTAGTGTAGCGTATTTTGTTCTTGATTTTGTGTTTCTTGCTTCCGGCCCCCTCCTCTGTATACAACAACTCCTGTATCATACTACTGTGTATCTCCCGTCCTCCTTGAGCACTCGCCCGATTGATGTACTATTGTTATATTGCCTTGTCTTTTTCTATGTTTCTTTTAATATAATAAAAAGTTACAACAACAAAAAAAAACTATATAAAAGAAGCACACATTTACCTTTAGCACAGGTATGAATAACTTACTGTCTGTACTCGATCTCTTCACACCGCTCTCCATTGTTCGCCCTCCTCCTAGCTCGCCCTGACCGTGGCCAGCTGCAGGGCTTGGTGTCGCTGTGCCAGGGGAGCCCACAGAACTAACCCTTGTGCCATGAACAAGGGCAGGCAGATTCGTGCTGCATTCTGTATCATACTACTGTGTATCTCCCGTCCTCCTTGAGCACTTGCCCGATTGATGTACTATTGTTATATTGCCTTGTCTTTTTCTATGTTTCTTTTAATATAATAAAAAGTTACAACAACAAAAAAAAACTATATAAAAGAAGCACACATTTACCTTTAGCACAGGCATGAATAACTTACTGTCTGTACTCGATCTCTTCACACCGCTCTCCATTGTTCGCCCTCCTCCTAGCTCGCCCTGACCTTGGCCAGCTGCAGGGCTTGGTGTCGCTGTGCCAGGGGAGCCCACAGAACTAACCCTTGTGCCATGAACAAGGGCAGGCAGATTCGTGCTGCATTCGGCGACCACTGAGTAATAAAAAAACAAACACATTAGGGACCAAAAAGTGTAAAGTCAAAACCACCCAGGTAGCTACTACACACATCTCAGTGAAAGCTGAGCAGAAATTTAGAGTGCAGACTTATTCATTTTATTTACCTTTTTAAGCTTTGCGTCATGTTAAACTGTGATAGGAAGCCTCAGCCAATAGACATTGAACCTGTACTAATACAAAAAATCCTGCAAAAACCTAATGTACTTCTTGGTGCTTTAGAGAGTCGAGTTGGCAAACACGAGATCTCAGGAGGATTCCCAACATGTCCATGTGTCAACAAGGGCAGAATTATAGCAGTGCACGGTCAGCTATGAACTCTCGGCTAGAGTGAACACGGTGAGGTGAAATCCACAACGCCACTGCAAATAATCCTAATGGTGTTTTCTGTGGAACCTATAGTTATGTGATCTTACAAAGATAAAAAGACAGACACACACGCACACTCTACAGTGGAGCACATTAGTTAGATTCCTGTTTTCTTATTTTCAAAATTGGAGCACCACATGACTATTTCCTTTTTTTCCGCCAAACATTTTATTTGGCCAGCACACAATAGTATGCCAAAGGAATATATTAATTTGTTATTATTATCTTGCCATGATTCAAGCATATTGTTTTTCATCCACACGAGGCTCTTACAAGCTCACTGTGCATTCAGTTTCTCTCCCACGTACAACATATAACTCTACGAGGGTTTTGAATTTTTAAATTTAGTTGGGTTCATTATTTACATTTCGTGAGCACCTAAATCTGATTGGCTAATGGTAATAGAAAATGCAGTTCTTGTCTCCATTGTGACATCCTAAAACTTTTCGTGAAGCTGTGCAGGAAAAAACAGGGATGGGTAGCTGGTGTCAGAGTGAGCACAAGCCCAAATCAGGAGAGAGCAAGAGTCACTGCTTGGGGATGAAAAATCGTTCAGGTCCTTACTCCCATCAGAAAATAGTGATTGTTATTAAACAACATACATATTTTCCTTAAAAACCTTCAGTTAATCGCTGTGCAAGCACAGGAGTGCTTGCGGGACCTTATCTCCTTCAATTGTTTCCAGCAAATCTCAAGAAAAGTCAAATAATTCAACTCTTCAAAGCAAAGCAGCTTTCAAAATGATTCCTATGTTTGTGGACTTTGGGCATTTTCGCACATGTATCTCTACATATTTTACCCTCACTTTTTCCTAATTCTGTCAAAAACTGTTGGATAGATTCACACTAAAGGCCATATGTAGGTGGGGTAATACCGGTCGGTAACGGTGAAATTCGGTAAATTACACCGTTACCGACCGGTATTTAGGGATTTGAGATGTAGGAGGCTGCAAATAAGGAATCAGTAATTTACCGATTCGTTATTTTAAGGAATCTGTAAAATACAGATTCCTTATTTTGAGGAATCGGTAAATTACCGATTCCTAAAGCCTATGTAGGTAGCACTCAAGTGAGTGCATTTTAGCCTTAAGGATTCGTTATTTACCACTAACTATAAGTTGGTGGTAAATACCGAATACCTTTGAAAAAGCAATTTTTTGCTTTTTTCTCAGTGCCATGTGGCACACATACATGCCCTTAGGGCATGTATGTGCACCACATGTGCACACATGCACGATTCAGGGGTGCAACAGGGTGTCAATGTGACACCCTGCCACCCTTGAATATGTTCCCCCTATTACCGATTCGGTATTTACCGAATCGGTAATAGTGAATGGCTTCCCATTCATTCCTATGGGCCTCCAGCCCAATAGGAATGAATGGTAAGTTATTCCTTATTACCGAATACCGAATAGGTAAAATTTACTGAATTATTACCTACATACTACTTACCGATTCTGAAATACCGAATCGGTAAAATTCGGTATTTTAGAATCGGTAAATAGAGATTACCTACATATCGCCTAAGTCACAAAAAGCACAGAGAAGGCTTTGAGCTCTGTCCTCAGGGTAGGTTTGGTGTTAATCTGTCAGTGTTTTTTTTCTGTAGCCATGACCTAAACTTCGTTGTGGGAATTAAAATGTCAAAATTCGGGTTTGGGACACACCGCTTCACCACCTCATAACCATCCTCTTAGACCAATCTGCATAAAATTGTCAAGGACCAAGCAAAAGTAGGCAGATTGTAGAGAGAAGGGAATTACAACATACAACAGGCAGGCAAGGCGCCACTAAGGGGGGGTAGGAGCAAGAAAGGGATGTCAGCTAGAAAGAGGAGCACAGGACAATAAGGAAAGGGGTACAGAGACAGAGACTCCATAAATAGACTGGGGGCAAAGAGAGAGGAGTCAATAGTAAGGGGAAGTGGGTTTTAAGGGGGCTTCTATGATGTCATCTGTTACATCATGCATGAGGTATTGAGCAGCGCAGTGACGGATTTTTAGATGTATCAGTCAGAGTAACTGAGAGATGCCATTTTCCCCTCTGAAACTGCAGTTACCATGCAAGGTATGTAACTATGCAGAAAACAACATGCTGCATTTCATAAGGATAGCTCGGATTTTCCTCCATCTGCTAAAAAATTTAGCCTTTGTAAACATGTAGGTCATATATCCTTTATGACTCTGGATCTGACGTGGGCACCTTTGTAACTTGAAAATAGCATTGTTGGCTCTTTGTGTTGTTTCCTTGTTTTTCTGCTTTGTATTTTCCTTCTGTTGCAGGTTTCATGTGATGATAATCTCCTTTGGCCCCAAGTTCCACATCCCCTTCCGTCGCTTTCTTTTATAAGCCAGAAGGAGTACCGACTGGGCAGAAGAGAAGCAGCTGGCTCCGGTTCCATTCAAAAACACCCACACTGTTTTGATTATCAACTCCTGCACTTCTGTTTAAACCCTCTTCCCAGAAAGTCAAGCCGGACCATCGAGGAAGCAATCTTAAGGCTGACTTCCAATGGAGACATTCCTGTTCAGGCCTGGAAAGGCCAAGGTTCAACATCCATTCCCTTCTCGACTCTTCATCTTTAACACTCTTCTACCTCACCATTTCACCTCATTTAATATAACCATGGTGCTTCGACAGCACCTTTGGTAACTAATTCTTCAAGGTGGTTGCTTTTTAGTATGCACTTGTGTTTTCACTTCTGAGTGAACCCCTTAATATCCCTATTGTGGTATCTGTTGACTTTTACTGCTCTCCCAGAGCCCAGGTAGGCTGCCTCTAGGTAGACGTCATTAAACCTTCTTAATGAGCTGTTTCCTTCTACTCCTACATGCAAACAACAGATCCTTCTCCCAATAGTAGGGGAAATACAAACAGGGCAGCTCTCCCACTGCTTCTGGGTGGACTCTATTGATCTTCAGGGAGTTGCCCTCTGCCTCAACACAGACGATTGCCGAAAACATTTAGTGGACTGTTTTCTTTATGCTCAAGGGTGAGCTCCATGGACCCTCAGCAGGTTGCTTCCCTATCACTCCTGGGTAGTTAACTTGAGTAAATCTTATGGCTTAGGGTTGTTTGAAGACACCAGTATAAAGTGTGCATCCCTTACCGTCCTGGATATGCAATTAGCTCAGGAAATGAGGGGGTTTTAAGCCCCTTCAAAGTGTACCTCACTAACCATGTCACTAATCTGAGCTTAGTCCTGCACCATGGTACTCCAGGCAAGAGGTTTGTATGGAGCAGACCACCCTCATCTTGTAAAGCTCACAGATTTAACATGGCCAATAGAGATAAAAGAATAGAATAAAAGAGATAGAAGCTATTTGACAATCAGGATCATGCCAGTTCATAGATAAAGTGTGCTGCATAACAGACTATGAATTATGCTAGCCAATCAGATTTGTTAAAGTTTGAGCTCGAAGGGCAAATTTGCAGATCCATATTGTACAGATATGAAACAAATGAAAGTGAGGATTTTCCACCAGTACCTCCTAAAATAGTGAACAGATTTACAGCAATCCACAAAAGAACAAATTATGGACTGCTCGCTATCTTCTCCACAAATCTGGTGCATATCTGCAAAGTGGTTTTGGCTATTTATTAGAGTGCTGGAATGAAAGTCTTCAGGATAGCATAAACATGCAGTGCAATCCAACCCTTATATTTTTAGGATATTCTTGCACTTTTCCTGCAGTCACTGTGACAGTTATGAGGGTTTATTAGAGGTACTCCATCTTTTTGCTTTATCATTTGCCATCCAAAAAGTGTATTCGTTTTCTGAATGAGGGTGGTGCTGCTCCCTAAATACCATGCTACACAACTACTAGAAAGTGTCCATTGGGACATACTTTTCTTATTTTTCTACATTTACCTGGGGTGGCGGACTACTGGCTACCACTGGTAAAGTCAGTCACATCTCCAGAAGTGGAAGCCCTTGCCTTCATCAATTCTAGGACATACGTGATTTGTGAGGGTTTTTGGTTCAAGGACGACTTTATGAAAGTTGAGAATAATTTGCTAAGCAGCACAAAATGCTGGGTTCCTTTGGAAAACCTGCATATGATCGTGTTGGATATGAAAGTCTGAGCATGTTCCATTTTGTGTCACCTCCTCAAAATCACATTGTACCAAATGGGGGATGTCTGAATTACTTTGTCCAGAGTAGCTCTGTCCTTGCCTGAGTGAAACCACACATCTTCCATTATCTGTGTTGTTGCTAGTCCCCTTGACAATGGAAATAGATGAAAGGCACTGTTGGAGTGCAATAGACTGATCACATGGGGCCAATCCTGATGTATTGAGGAAGTGTGGAGCTTCAAGGCACGTCAAAAGACTGGGCACCACCATCATCTATTGCATTTCTAATTAATACACTTCATGCTAGCTCTTTTTTTCTTGTATGGCATGGAGAATTTTGGCTCCGAGACGGATTTCTGTTTGGACCCAGAGGGCTTCGGTTCAGACAAGGACTTTGCTGACTCGGCACCGAGCTGAAAGGCTTGACTGGCTGTTTCGGAGCTGGGCCTGGATGTGGGGCGTCGGAAACGTAGTCTCTGTGCCTACCTTGGCTAGAATACAGAGGTGATGCTGAAGCTGTGAGAAGTTAGCCTGGCATATGATGTTCAATAGTTCTAGTGGGCACCTTGCACCAGTCTAATCGACCTTTGTTGATGGTGGTTGTAAAGCCAACCTTATAGAAAGCTATCCTAGGGGTAGCATGAACCAGCAGTCTTCAGGCTAAGACTTCAGTAGGCGAGTTAAGCAAGTTGTTTTACCATATATAATCCCTTGAATACCAAATGAAAGGACACCACACAAGGTATATATCAAATATATATGTATTTACTCTAAACACAACCCCTCTGCATTCTTTATGAGGTTAGAGGTGAAAATACAATACAAGTCACACAGTTAATATACGATAAATTGCACAGTATACGTTATGCCCTAGGGGCCTCACATACCATATACTAAGAAAGTGGTATAAGTACCACGTGAGAGTTACAAATCAGGTCTGGGGCCTGTGGAATTGCTGGGGCTACACTAAACAACCAAAGGTTAGGAAGTAGGAGGCCCACGGGAGACGCGTGCAGTGTCCAAACACACATGCGGGTTACAATTGACTTTCTATGGGAAACGAAGATGTTACAAATATACAATTTATGGACACTTCCGGATGGACTAGGATGGAACCCTTCGAGAGTCAAGACCCACGGGAGCATCGGAGTACTCGTGTTACCTCATCCAGGGAAGCCGGGTGCATAGGTGTCTTTTCGTGTCGGGTTTCGGTGTCATTTTCTATGGAGAGCTGCAAAGAACTGCTGCAGGTGACCAGAGGAAAAGTGTCCGGGTGAATCCAAGGGTAGATCGGAGATGTGAAGAACCTGAAAGCAGAGGGGACAGAGTCTGGGTCACTAGCCAGTGACCAGGAAGGAACCAGGCGATGTCGGATGCTTTAGGGTGAAGGTGAGTTTGTCTCTTGAGCCACGAGGTCCAGGAGGCATCGACGGTGACCAGGCGAAGGATTCGAGCTGTTCCATGATGGATCTAGATGACTGCAGTGTCGGTATCCGGATTGGACCCAACAAGCCTTGGCAACCGCAACCCACGCAGGAGGTCGAGATTGGCTCTTTTGCAGACCAGCAAGGTCTGTGGCACTTCTCCTTTTCAGGGAAGCTGGAGCAAGCCTGGATCAACCAGGAAAGCAAAGTAAATTCAAGATGGCGTCTTCAGGGGGCTCACTAGCCAACGGGCAAGGAACCGGGAAGACACGTCAAGCTCAAATGCAAAGCCGGGGCCCGCGGGACACTCGCGGAGTGTGGGGGCCAGGGTTTTGGTGCAAACGGTGCTCGGGGCTAGGGCTTCTCGTACCCCAATTCAGAACTTACTGAGGCTTCAGGAAAGGAGTGCAGGTAGCAAAATGCAGGATGTCCAAGATGTCCGGTCCCACGTCTCTCGTGTCCACAACGGGTCTCAGCTTTGCTGTGGATGTGGATCGGGGTCAGAGAAGTCTGGAAGTCCAGTTCTTGAGTTACAGAGTCTTCTGATTTCGACTGGAGCCTTGAAACTTCACACCGGCGAAGTTGCTGTTGGTTCCTGTTTGCACAGGGTGGTCACTCCTTGACCACAAGGGAGATGTCTTCTGTCTTCCAGTCAGAATGTAATGTCGAAGGTCCAAGATATGTCTTTCAAAGATTCGTCCAGGATAAACTTAAGTCCCAGGGACACAGCTCCTATACTTATACTGAGGATGGGGGCTGGATTACCTGACTAGGTCCCTCCTATGGGTGGACCTGAGAAGGGGGTGGTTACACCCCTTTCCCTTTGTCCAGTTTCGCGCCATAGCTGGGGCTGGAGTGCCCCAGCAACTGGTTTGAACCAGGCTATGCATGGAGCACCTTGTGTGTCCCAGGCAGTGTCTAGATGCATTCACTGAATGCTGCCCTCCCTGGACCAATACACAGAACCCCTGTCTGGGGAGGTGCTGGCACCTCCCTGGACAGGGAGCCTATTGTCCAGGCCTCCCCTGCCGGGGTTTCGTCCAGCAGCAGGAGGTCAGACTCTTGTCTGTGGCAGCAGCATCCATTTTGTGATGCTGAAGCTCTGTTTAACTTTAACCGGGTAAAGCAGTAACTTACATGTCTTTTCCCTCTAGGAGGGTGGAATGCTACCCACGCCGCCAGCTTGACACCGTACACGACATGTTTTGATAAAGCCAAACCAAAGTTAGCATTAACCGCGAGAATTATAATGCACTTAAGAGTATATGTAAATGTAAATGAGTATATGGTATGGCTATATTATAGACCAGCTATAAGGAGATGGTTCCGAAAGCTGCGTAGGGGCTCAGCTCATGCCAGTGCACCCTCTCACATAAAACCAAGCACTCTGCCTCCAGGATTGTCGAGGCCTACCATAGGAGTGGCTTATAGATGTATATGTGTCTATATATAAAGGTAGATATATAGGTATACTATATCTAAGTAAGGGGTGATTACCCCACCTTACCCAGGCTGTGTGAACAGACCTGTGGTGTCAGTTTGGAAGGCAAACCAGGGGTGGCACAATACATGCTGCAGCCCCTGGTAGGCCTAGGGTGCACCTATGCCCTGGGTACCTATGGTACACTATACAGGGGCTCACAAGGGTGACCCAGTAACCAATCTGGTATGTACCTAAAGTACATGGAGTCCGTTTTATAGAGAAAGCAGATAGTCTGGGGCCCTGAATAGCAGGGTCCCAGGCCAACTAAGTCAAAAACCAGCAAAACACCAGGAAAAAAGTGGGGGTAACCATATAGTCAGATTCCACCTTCCTATAGAAGCCTTGTGCTTTTTGGGAGTGATTTGAAGGGGCAATAGGTCTTCTGTACTCACATCACCTTGTCCCTGCAACCTATGCCCTGGGTACCTATGGTACACTATACAGGGGCTCACAAGGGTGACCCAGTAACCAATCTGGTATGTACCTAAAGTACATGGAGTCCGTTTTATAGAGAAAGCAGATAGTCTGGGGCCCTGAATAGCAAGGTCCCAGGCCAACTAAGTCGAAAACCAGCAAAACACCAGGAAAAAAGTGAAGGTAACCATATAGTCAGATTCCACCTTCCTATAGAAGCCTTGTGCTTTTTTGGGAGGGATTTGAAGGGGCAATAGGTATTCTGTACTCACATCACCTTGTCCCTGCAACAGTTCTTCGGCATCGAGGTCTATCTTGGGCTTAGAGACAGAGTCCTGCACCGAGAAGGCTTCTTCATCCTCTGCTGCTGATGCCTCAACGTCTTCTTGACCGGAATCTTCACCGAAAATGTCCGGTGTGTTTTCGATGCTCTGACTGCATCTCTCGACGTCGAGCCCGACGATCGTGAAGAGTTTTCTTCGAACTGCAAGAGCTTCAGTCTTCTTCCTTGTGCTTCGGAGATGAGCACAAGTTACACATCCTGTGAGAATCAGTGGGCGGATACTTCGCGTGGCACTGAGGGCAGAATTTGAACAGTGTCCGTTCCATCGACGAAGAGCTGATCCGACGCGGTTAGGCCTGAAGGCCGCCCACAAAGCTTACCGATCGAACAGTAAATTCCGTTGACCGAAACAATACGCGGAGAAGTGGAAAACCAGAGTAAAACAATTCAGTCGAGGGGAGAGAGGATTACACATCAAAGAGAACCCCAAGAATGGTTTTGAACCGGAGAGTAGCAATACACGCCCGAACCAGATGGCGGAAATAAACAATCGAACAATGGAGTCGATGACCATGCACACTATGACCGAAAGGAGGAGTCACCTTACCTCGTGACTAGGAAAGACTTCTTTGAAGAAAAGCAACTTGCAAACATCCGGACCCAACACTAGATGGCAGAAGTATGCAAAGCATGTGTGTCTACAGCACACATGCCTCAAACATAGTTTTCTGTCTAAAGGTGTAAAACTTATATCCCAGTATGATTCCCAAAAAAGATGTATTTAAAATCATAAAAGCCTCCAATGAGAGGATGACCAATACATGGTCTAACTGCATTTCCGTCAACCCACCGCCAGTAATGTTCATTCAACAATCTACCGGTCAGATGTGAACTTGAGAGCAGGTTGATGCAGTAATTTCCAAGGCCAAGCGCTACAAGCAACTTATGGACCTGTCTTAGCCATGGTATTTTACCAAAGAGGGAGAGATTAGAGAAACACCATACCCCTGTATCATAAAAGCAAGAACTAACAGCTTTAGCATCACAAATTTGGGGCAATAGGTTTTGTTATGTTGTCTAGCTATGGCTCCTGTTATTTGCCTATGTTTAATAGTTAAAAGGTCCAACTGGGATTTCCATGAGAAGTTTGAGGATAAGGTAACTCCCAAATACCTAAATATCTCTCAACCATCAAGAGGCCCGCCTCCTAGCTTGAGCTTCGGTTAAAAAACCTATGTTTGTTAATAAAACATTAACTTTGTCTTTGCGCAATTGACTTCCAAACCACAATAGGTGCAAAATTCCAGGAATCGATCTAATGCATGTTGCAAACCACTTGATATCTTGGAAAGCAATAAGGTGTCATGTGTGAATAGAAGAATCAGTGTTTACATACCTGCTAAGGATGAAGCATCAGTTGGAAGGGTAGACAGTTAGGAGACAACATTGCAGCAGAGACAGAACAGGGTGGGCACCAGTTCACACCCTTGATGGAAGCCCTGGGTGATGGTGAATCGATCTGTCAATTGTGCTTGGGATCACCAGAGGACATGAGCAAAGTTTTCCTCGTGGAGACGGATCAGAAGTAGCAAATGTTTGCTGGGGATACCCAGGTCACACAAAAGCTGCCATAAGTCACACGGAATGAGATCAAAAGCAGACTTGAGGTAAATGAGGCAACATACAAGGTACCACAGCTGAACACAACTGCCTTCCAATAAACTAGACGGAAGCAAAAAAGTTGGTCGATCTTGGATATCTTCTTCCGGAATCCGCCTTTTCCTCAATCCATACCTCAATTTTACTTAAAATCAATCGAGCAAAATCTTTTGTATGTAGTTGATCCAAATGATTGGTCTGTAGTTTGCAGGAACGGATCTGTTTCCCTTTTTATATATTGGGATGATCTCTGCTCCCTTCCATGAGTCAGGTATTGGGGCACCGCCTGTAACAGCATTTGCCAACAAGAGGATGTAGTGGGCCCAGTTATCTCTTTTGTGCCGGTATACTGTCCAAACCAGGGGCTGTGCCTCTAACAATGGCATTTAAGTAAGACAAAAAACATCAGTCAAGGTAAAAAAAAAGGATCTGTTGTACCTATAGAATCTTCAATAATCTCTATCCCGGGGAGGAGCCAAGCCTGCAACCACGATGGCCGCGTAGGCTCTCGGCTCCGCCGACCTTCTTGCTTTGTTCCTACATCCTGCAATTTATCCTGCACTCGAGCCGTGTTTTTGTGATGGCGAAATGATTCTGCTCTCTTTGGAGTGTCTCCGGGATTCCTACCAGCTGTAACACCGGCGAAATGTCCTCACCTCTTCCCCGGCCTTTACTGTCCACGAGACCGGGTCTTTGAGTGTTGGGGGTCGGCCAGCCCCTGCTGCAACAACAACGGCCATCGAATACGGGGAGGAGTCGGCCGGCCGGAGTGTGTCTACTGCACTGCTCTTCCCTTGCCGCAGCCATCCAGCTTACCCGGCGGTTCCGTGTGCCCGAGAGACATCACAGATCTAGGGGATTACATTGTATCTATTCTCCGCCCGTGAACTGTCCGGACAACTTTTTCATCTTTCCCAAGCTATTGTGGGCGACATTTTGAGCACCACGTACTCGGCGCTTGGCACTGAAGGCTCCGTATCGTTATTGTGGGCCCAGGTGACTGCTGACGCCGCATCAACGCCACCGATCGTAAGATATGGAGTCTGCTACTCCTGTGCTCCTGACTCGATCGTGCTCTGGTGAGTGGCAGCGGAGTGATCAATTGTACGCATGGGAAGACAACGGTCGGGCTCGAGAGCCGCTACCTGCCGGTGAGCCTCGAGTGAGGAGGAATGCTGGAGCCTATGCTTTTGGGGCAGCGCCGGGGATCGGTGATGTTCTGGTTGCTTTAGGTGCTTTGCGGGCTGCCCTGGATTGTAGCGCCCAGGACCTGGGGAGCCGACTGGACGCCATCGCTCCCTCTGTGCGCTTTGTTGAACGTGATTGTTCTCGAGTGCGGGACACTGCGCCACACCCTGCACTTGACTGCGGTGTACTGCTTACCCCCGGGGATACGGAGATGTCGGGGGACCAGGATCTCGAGACTGCCATGGGGCTGACTGATATTGTTGGGAGGAGGTCTGGTGTTCGTGGACTCGTGCAGTGGTTGGAGAAGCGGCTCCGGACGCCGTGTCCGGCAACTCATGTGTGGTTTGATGGGGTGGCTCTCCCTCTTCTCCTGGAACTGGTGTTACTGGACTGGTCTACTGACTTTGGGGGATTAATGCTGCGCGTGGATCCTTCCCACATCGTCTTTGATCACACACTATTGTTTTTGGCTGACTTTGATGGGCAGCTTAACGTCTTATCATGGCCATTCCGTTCGCCTACTCCATCTAAAATGGCGGCTGGTCTGCTGGACTCCGTTGATACAATTGATCGCATGGGACAGGGTTGAGGATGTTTTCTTGCTTACTGTTGCATGCACGGCTGATGACTATGAGGGACAGGCGGGGTATTGACTGATTCGAATGTTGGTTTTGTATCGGATCGAGGGTCTGCGTTTGGAGGGTGGGCAGCTGGGAGCCCGTACACTAATTGTCTTCTCCTCCTCCATTTTCCTTTCTTTTCTTTCTTTTCTTCTTATCTACTATATTTCGGGTTTCCTATTTAGGGCGACAGGCACACTGCTGGGGGGATAGACCATGGCCTTCTGCAGGGGTGCGGGGTGGGGGGTGGTTTCTATGTATCTTCTTATTTCTTCCTTGGTTCTATGGTCCTTTTTCTTTATTCTTTTTCTGCCTTATCTTGCAGGGTATCTATGGCGTATTCAGTTTTTGTGGGGTGGGGCAATGGTTTGTCACGTATAATGATTGTGTTGATGGCTATTTTGTATTGCTTACTTCGCCCATCACTCCCACTTTAATTGTCAAGCTAGTTGCCTCTGTACAGTTTGAAAACCAGCTGCAGCTCCTGAAACGACCGCTTGGCATTGACCCTGTATTCATTAGACTCAAAAAAAAAAAAAAAAGAAACTCATTTATCCTGGTATCGTTCTGATACAGACTTTATCCTGAGCTGCGATGGGGCTCTTGGAAGACGTAATGTTGCATGCTTATGGCTTTATTGATTTGCTTGCCCATGATTGTAACTGCTATACGTATAATAAAGGTTTTAAAAAAAAATAAAAAATAATAATCTCTATCCCCCTTACAAGATCTAATTTGTTTGATGAAGCAATACCGGAGTAGAGACTGGAAACATGTTTTATCCATGATTGCGGATATATATTACTATGCATGGGATCCACAGAAACATTCCTCCCTCATTTAACAAGGGTCCAAAACCTAGAGGAATCTTTGAGGGAGCAGGCGTGTGTGAGGTCCTGCCATCTGGTTTCATCCCAAGCCTTCTTAACCTTAAACTGGGCCCTTTTGTATCTCTTCCTTGCCAGGCGAATTCCTCCAACATCCTTGGCTCTTAATGCCCGTTCTAAATCTCAGCAAGAACGTCTACATGCCCTGTCAAATGACTTGTTCTCTTTAACAGATTCCTTTCCATGATTGGTGCAGGGAAACAAAAAATAGCATAATACTTTCTTAAAGAAATCATTATGCAAGGCAGTCAAACTATTAAACAAACTGCCAGCGAAGGACTCAGGGAGCTCAATTTGGTCACACAATACAGATGGAGTCTTCACAATCTGGGACCATTTGAGCCAGCGCATATCATTCGTTGGTATCACATCTCTCATAATGGCTATCAACAGTTGATCAGTTCTTAATTTAAAGCAAAGGGAGTTCAAGGAAAGTCTCAACGGATCTTGACCATTCTCAATCCTATTGAAACGGACATATCAATAAGAGATTACCAGAGAGACGGAAGTGTAAAAGAATGTAATCGATTTGACTAGAATTAAGTAAAATATAATATATATCTGCACCCTTCCTATCAGAGAGCTCTTTACTGTTGGTGGCTCTCAGGCCAAAGTTCAACGTAAGCGCTTTCAACTGGAGGACAGCCTCCGTCCACCTCAATATTGGGGGAAGATCAACGTGTGGTATTCCCCAGATCTCATTCTCATTGCCTACATCAAGAAAATCATCGTTCTCTAAAAGCTCAAACGCAGTATTGAAATCACCCCCTACTATCAAACCCGGACTAGCGTGGCGAGCTAGCAAAAATTCCTTGGGGATAAGATGGTATGAGACGACAGACCATCTGTAACACCTCTAGCAAATATGTTAAATAAGTCAGTATCAATTAGCCTCTCTCTTTTGGCCACAAGTCGAATAGCCAGGATGTCGGAGAAATCAATATCAAGCCACTGGTTTTTGCAATACTGGTCCATTCTAACCCAAATAGTAATGCCCACAGATGGCCGGTCCACAGGTGGCAGGAACAGAATAATTCAAATATCCACAGTTAAAGCCTGGTTCCGCACTCCAGATTTTTTGGAACAAACAAATGTCATATGACTCAATGAAAGAATTCCAATTGGGAAGAGAGGTTTTAGATTTAAGGCCAGCAACATTTCAAGATAACAAAGAGATTCCGTTATTATCCACAGCAGACTTTCTAGCTGAAACTTGGTCAGCTGACACCGTTTTATTTACGTCAGGATCAACAATACTGTTAGATGGACTATCTAACATCTGGCCACCTGTCTCTAGAGCAATTATGTCATGGTCATCAGTACTTGAAGACAAAAAAATGAGACATTATGAGATGAATTTCTGGTACTAAGGAAGATTTATTTGAACGAATGTCAGTGACAACAGCTATAGAACCTGCAGAAACTACTCCAGGTCAAACTGAGTCTTGAATAGCCAGGTGAACATCATCCTTGCCATTCAGAATGCTAGAGAATGACTGTCAGTTCAACACCCTGAGTGGAGAATCGGCCCATGAAATGTTAAAGAGGGTGACCCTTTCACTAGATTGCTCGATCAAATAAAGAGTCAAACAAGGTCCATTTACTGAACATAGTTGATTGAAAAACTTTGGAAATTTAAATTGGATTTTTGACTGGGGAGGACAAGACCTAATATCCAAAGCTACTAAATTGTCAACCAAAGATTAATTCTATTTGATCATAGGGACAGTGAGAGGCAGTCATTTGTTTAACACTGATGATGTCATCATGGATAAGTGACATGACAAATCCACTGTGTTACCTTGTTTTTAGAGTTTCTTCCCCTTCATAATCAGACTTCTGCAACAATTTAGGAATGTTAATCATTAAAATGGAATCAGAATCAGTAACACCTCTAAAAAAGGCCCCTTGGACAAAAGACAAACGATGTTGCTACAAATAAGGATGACCTGTTAGACTTCCTAGACAAAACAGCCCATCTTTAAATAAGGAAGCCCATCAATACCCAAGACTAATCATTTCTCCTACATGGGAGTAGTGTTTGACGACTCCTTGAGCTGGTGCCTTTTGCTTAACTGGAAGAAAGGGGAGCTAGTGAAAACCTCTGCTGCTGTCTTTAACTTTAACAGCAGAGTGGGAGGGAAGCCAGTAGGGGCCCTCTTGAAGATCTACTAAGCAAAATGCATATCAAAGGTTAGTTGAGGAGTGAGATATGGGGCTCTTTCTTACGAAGGGTTCTTTCTGTCCCGCAATGCATTCCATCTTATGTTGTTCATGAAGAACTGGCGATGTCTTTCCTTTCAGATGAACTGGCCTTCCGTCCCCCGTGCTTTGTGGCTCAAGAGCTGTGCTAAAAAAGAGAATACACTTAGTAAAGACGTCCTGCGGAATTGTCTTTCTCTCGATTATGTTTGACGTATTGGACGGATTCAGTACATAAGAGTCGCCTCGCCAGGCTAGGAAGAGAAGAACTTTTTATGAACCCTGAGGGTACTTGTAAAAGGGACCTAGCTTGGGCCAAGGAATGTTTTTGTAAAACACGTTATTGTGAACGAGAGGGAAAAGAGCTGTGTAAGCCCAGTGTGCGAAAGTATATTGTACTGAAAACTGAGCCTACCACCGAGCCTTATCTCCTGGGGCTTAAAAGTATTTATGATCGTTTTTTATTGACGAGGTTCCGGCTCGACCTCTTTCTCTACCTATTGGCGCACCCCCCAAGGCTCGAACAGAGGACAGTGCCTCATGCCCTGTGCTGCGACGGTGAGTCTCCTCAAGACATGATAAACTTTTTAATGTTTTGTACTTTTTATGCTGTTCCTAGAAAGTTATTTATCATCCCCATTCTTAAAAAAGTGGGCTTTAGGAGGGTGAGACCAGCTTTTATTTTTTTACAACTCCTTTCTAGTGATACTGTTTTGTACACTCTTAACTTCTTATGGGTCTTCGTCAGCATGTTGTGATTAATTTTCGTATTGTAAATTTTTTATTTTTATCTTGTGGTTTTTATTACTTGGAACTTACTACATTTGTCAATTTGTAACCTGAATGACTGTATATTGATGATTGTTTGACTTTTATGGTTTTATTTTTAAGCCGAATAAAGTTTATTGATGATGATGACTTCCTAGGGACTGGGTATGTGATTTGTTGGAGATTGCCCTAGATTTGTCAGAGGGGTGAGGTACCAGAGGTCTAGATTGAATGCAGACATGATCGGGAATAGGCACGAAAAGAGGCAATAGTGTGAGACACGCCACAGGAGAGACCATCAACTAATTGGAAAGAAAAGCGGCCGCGGATAGTGTACAAGATCTAAGACATGTAGACTCTTTAGAAGATATCTTGTGAGGGGAGGAGTAGTACCAGAATCCTGGAAAGGGGCGGTGGTAGTCCCCATTTATAAAAAAGGTTGCAGGGAAACCCCGGGAAACTATCGCCCAATAAGTCTGATAGACTCCACCCAAAAGATAGCTGGCAAAGCTATCCTTGGTAGGATCCTCCATTGGGTGGAGGAGAATAAAATCCTATCAGACTTTCAGGCAGGTTTCAGGGCTGGTATGGGGACTATAGAGCAGGTGTTTAGGTTGTCCCTCTTGGGGTGGAAGGTGGTGGAACTGGGCAAGGGCAGTCTTTACTTAGCCTTTATAGACTTGAAGACTGCCTTTGATCTAGTTCCCCGGGAAGAGCTCTGGAGGGTCCTTTGTGAGTTGGGGCTACCACCTTACATCTTGTCCCTTCTTATAAGCCTTCATGCCCACACTTTTGCACAGGTCCGTTGGGGTAATAACGGAGAACTCACGGAAAAAATACCAGTGTCTAGGGGCGTAAGACAGGGTTGCGTCCTGGCGCCCACCCTATTCTCGTTATATCTGAATGGGGTGGTAAAACACCTTCAACAAGAACCAGCTGACGCCTCCTGTCTTGGAGGTGTCCGCATCCCAACCCTGCTTTTTGCGGACGACACGCTCCTGATTTCGAAGACCCCACAAGGACTACAGAAACTTCTAACACGATTCCAGGAGTTCTGTGTTGCAAAAGGGCTAACAATAAATGTGGACAAAACCAAATACCTAGTTGTTAACCCACCTAAAAAATTGGGCCGCCCACCTACACTTAACTCTATTCCCCTGGAGAAAGTAGCCGAATTCGACTACCTTGGCATTCGGATTACGGACAGGATGACATGGGCAAACCACATTGAAAAAATGGTCCTTAACCACAGGAGAGTAGGAGGAGCTCTCATGAGGGAATACAGGGCCTCAACTAGGAGATCACTTACCCCAGTACTTGACATCTACAAGGCCAAAGTAGCGACATCAGCCTTGTATGGGGCAGAACTGTGGGGTCACTGCCGTCTGGATGCCCTAGTTACTGCTGAGAGCAAGCTATTAAAATCCTTCATCGCTCTCCCTCTGAGCACACCGTCAGTACCTGTGAGGATGGACACGGGATATAAAAACATTAAAGATCAGGCCCAGCTTCGCCCGCTCCTGTTGTGGACACGGATTTGGAGGTGCGAAGAATTAAAATCCTATGCTGATGCACTGAGAGACATAATGAACCAGGGGGGTTGGGCCAAAATAAAATGGTTAAAGGACACCAAAAAGCTGTTGGAGAATATAGGACTAGGGGATTGTTGGTCATCCCGCTCAGCCCCTCCAAAAGAAGTTGTCAAGGCGCTTTTTTGGAAATGGATTGCTGAGCGTCTAATCTCTAGCCCAAATCACTGCAGGTCCACTGCCACCTTTTTACAAATTAAAGACACTGTGGCCTTTGAACCTTATTTGGACTTGATTACTCTCCCCTTTGACCGTGCCCTTTACTTTAAATTTAGAGTTGGTTCCCTCCCGTTAGGTGCCCTGGTATCGAAATGGTCAACAGCGGATCGCACTTCTCCCAACTGTGCATGTTGCCCGACTAAGATTGAGTCTATTGTGCACGTTTTATTTGAATGCCCGGATTATGCAAGGCCTAGGAGCTCTTGGCTGAAACCACTCTGCCGTAACATGGGCACACGCAGTCATTTAGTAGCCTTGCGTATCCTAAGCACGGACACTTCCCCCCCAATAGTCTGTGGAATAGCTAAATTTTTAAAGCAGTTTTGGCATATTCGATGTAAGAGATTGTCAGTAGCTGTTTAATTCTTGTTTTAGCTAATTTATTAACGGACTTTATATCCTTTTATCACTCTTAAACATTCTAATATTTCTTACTGACTTCTTATGGCATAAACTTTTTTGTATACTGTATTGATTGTATTATGTATGTGCTTATAAGATATCTCTGAGTATCGAATAAAAGCTTATGACTGACTGACTGACTGACTGACTGATATCTTAACCTGTTTAAGAGACTCGATCAACAAGCAGACCAGTCACTGATAAACTTGAAATGGTTGGTACTGTTAAGAATATCTTCACAGTCGTCCAGTAAATTCTCAGTTCTGTCAAGTACACAATTTCCACCGGCATTTTGTTTTATTTTCTTTGTTTTCTTTTGCTCCAGTCCAGCCCCCACCTTCAGCTGCTTTCTTTTTCCCCATCTAAAACAAGGGCATTGGAAACAATGATATGCCGAAAAACAAACACGTCACAACGTTTTCTGTACAGAGAGCAAAATCAAGTCTAGGGATCACTATCAAGGATCATTGAAATTCCATTCAACTCAATAGGAACAATAATCAAAGTCAATTATATAAAGTTCTGAAGAAACAGTACCTTGGTCAGCCCAAAAGAAAATTAAAGGAACAGAGATGGCCCAGCATTCTCCTGGCTCCAGCGGGCTCACTTTTGGCCCGGGCTTGGCCAGGGCACTTCCCTCGCTTCGGGACTGCAGCAATCCTTAAATCCCCACTGGATGAGGCACAGGTGTAAGAACAGAGGGGGTTGTGGGACGTGTAGTCTGCAGCGGCGGTGGAAACACCCACAGCGGCTTACCCCGAGATCATGACTATGTCATATGCACAGCAGGAACTGAGTGTCACCTTGTATGGCTGCAGGAGCTCTCAAAAGGTTGTTGAGGTGATCCCAGTTCCACCAGGACAGCAACAGGCACTCCCCATCTATATATAATTCAAATAAAATATGTGGACATTTCCATTGCTGTACAATGCTCTTTTGCTCTAAAACTAGGATTACACTATTTAACCAAAACATACATCTCTGGAAGGCCTACATATTACAGTCCTTGCATTACCTATCCATGGGGTCAAGTTTTTGCTTCGGAAACTGTATGGTGGCGCTGTCTCTGATAAAGCCAAGAAGGGACTGCAACAATAAAAAATTGCAAGTAATAAGGTCTAATAAAATATTCTATGGTGTCACTGATAGCCCGGTAATGTCGTAGCACATTGAGAGCAGAACTGCAGCTGGTTTTCAGATCAGGGAACAACTTTACTGCCTAGAGCTCCCCACGGAGTCTCGCATGACTCCGGATAGTGGGAGTCGCAGGACGAGGGAGAGCCATGTTTGTAATTTTTGTGGTTTTGGATTTCCTAGACTTACCTGACAATGTCAATTTTGACGCTGATCAGTCGTGGGATTGGCCTCTAGACCGCATCTGCACTTCTTTGAGACTTTCGGCAAAGTTCCGCAATGGCTAGTTTGGCTTTGTGGTCGCAGATGACCTTTTGGTTCATCTTCGCACACCAATCACACAAAGCACAGTCGTATTTGGAGCAGAGACACCAGAGATCGACATCTTGGGTGTCCGTTAGTGACATCTGGCGATGACAGTCCTTGCACCTTGCAATTTTTATGAGGGGCTTGTCCCTTGCACGCTGGAGAAGTTTAGATGGTAGAAGAAATTCTGTCAATTTAACAGGATTTTAGAGCGTTCCAGATCCTTGTCGAAAGGCGCGGAAAAGAGAGGAACTGACATCAGCGCAGAGAGGTGGTGCAGATATAAGGGCTCAGACATCACATCCAAGGTGGGAAGGATCCAACGAAGAGCAGTACAATACCCCTTACCAACGCATAAGGGAATTTGTACAGAAAATTCTCCTTAAATAGTCTGGCCACTGAGGATATTCCCAAAGGTGAAGAATCCGCAGTTAAAAGTCTCTATCAGAAGTTAGAGATATGTTGACTGTTACACCATTGTCAAACCTGGGTTCAAGGACAGTTCACAGATACCAATTTAAAAAAAGTAACAGATCTGACTGGAAAAGGGACTCTTTTTCCATCATCTTTTTTATATCCGGGAACTCAACACAGAGACCGTAAATATGAAAACTTCGATTAACTGGCTGCAAGAGAAAATTTTCTCCTGCAATTACAGGACGACAATCACGTTCCCAACATCCTGAAAATAAAAACAAAAGGACATAGTAGGGTGCAGAGTTAGAACACCCTAAACCCAGACGTAAGTGTGGGGACTCCCAAAGCCACCATCAAATTTGTAATTACATTAAAAAAAAAAAATATATATATATATATATATTATATTGTTTACGAACCTCGACAGGCACAGAACCTTCAGCATTCGTTGTCTATGGTTTGATGTCTCAGTACAGAGACCACATACTGTGGAAGGGGACCCAACATGGATCCACATTGTTTAAAGTCTGCAGTTCTGCTATCAGAGCCTTGGACTATGGGCACTATTTTGAATGTGACTTGATAACAAAAACAGACTATAAAACTATTAGGCCTGTGATGGGTCCCTTTCCCATAAACTGCAGACTAAGGATGTCATTTTAGGGTTGTCAAGTCTGGTGTCTCCAATAAAAGTCAGCAGCTTATCGATACACTTAGGCGTTGTTTAAACTTAAAATTATTAAAATAGCAGCTTAGGTCTGGACTGCCATCAGAGTCTTTTTTGGGTAGTTGGAGGAGGTAGGCGTTTATGGAGAACTCAAACAGCTGAGGCAACTATCAAGGAAGGCTCAGGAAGAGGCTATTTCATGTCCGGCGGAGACTAAAGAGGTGGAGAAACCAGATTCTCAGATTAGTGGGAGTTCTTCACATATCTACAGGAGAAGAAGCTGACTGCAAGGAGGGTCCCTTGAAAGCTATGTGACCAAAACCTTAGATCAATTGAAAAAGGGCATTACTCCTTTCAAACATAAACCACACAACACCTCAATTCAATGCATGACAAAGAGTACAGAAGGTACCTACAGGAGCAGAAGAGAAAAGACACAGAATGCCAGGAAAAGGAGAGACCAGAGGTTCCCAAGCGGTATGACAAGCAGTAGAATAAAATACATTCCACTTGCACATGTTTGCACTCTACTACATGGCGTTCCAGACGAATATCTGGTGGACAAAGAAGAATCCTAGTATTCAGAATCAAATGATAGGAGATAATTTCTCTAAGTTCCATCAGTTAAAAAAAAAAAATTCTAGTTTGCTGCTGGCAAGTTTTCTCAAAATTACATACCAGTTCAAAGTATTTCTTTCTTCCAAAGTCTGGGTGTAGACTTTATAAAATTATGGTTGCTTTTTTGATGCCAAGTCTTAGTAGCTGTTTTGACAGTGACGGTGGGCATTCATGAGCCTTTTGACACCAATATCTTTTTTGCCTCGCTTCGGCTTTCCTCACTTGCACTCAAGTTCAGATCTCTTTTTAAGTATTTTTTGAGTGTTCATTTTTTGACTGGGAAAATAACAAGTCATTCGAGGACTATATTTTTTTACTTTGAAGTTGACAATGGTCTGTGGTGTTCTAATTTTGAAATGTTTGAATCAGCAATTTAACAGTTTTGAGCAGCGCTACCACCACTTTTGGGACAGAAAAGGGTAGAATCACATTGTCAGTCTCTTGATCATGTTTAGAATCTGAGCCAACATCTCAGTAGCTGCAACAGTACCCTCAGCCGTCATTTCTGAAATTGCAGCAAATCCAGAAGTGACCTCTGTGCTTGGCATGATTTATCCAGTACTTTCGGTAAATAATAGTATTCACAGATTTCTGACTTGAAAGTGTAACAAGCTTTGCAAATCACAGTCATGGTCCAATGGAAGACAATGGTAACTTTATATGCAAACTGTAGATCTCCGGTGGTCGACGTCAAATAAACAGGCCTTTGAAACAACTGTCAGATTGTTCCAACTTTGGTATTTATTTCTTTGCTGTTACTACTTGTGCAAATGAATCTGAACTGTACATTGGTTTGTTTACCAAACTGCATTTCCCAAATATTTGAAAATAATTACTACTCCTGAATGTTCTCATGCTTACAAATCCAGTGGCAAAACAATACATTTGAAGATCGGGGATAATGTGGGCAATGTCAGCAGGAGTCATAGAATCTACACTTATGGTAAAAATCCCCAAAATAAACAACCTTACTATTAAATAGTTTGCCCAGTCTCAATAATTAGATGCAGAAAAAAAGCACAGCATGTGAATCTAGTCAAGTTAAGCTACCAAAAAAAACGCAAAAGCTCTCTCTTTACCGTCTGTGCTGAACAAAATGATCATTTGGTAAAACACAAACTGAACTACCCCATACAACCTAAATAACAATTGTTGTTACTCAAACTAAATGGAATCCATTTTATGGAACAGAGAAAAATGAAAAACTGAGACTGACCTTCCAGGTTTTAAAAATATGACCTGTAGATTGCAGAAATCGATATGCGGTAGGTGTTAAACATACTGACCTACCAGCAAGTTATGTAAATGTCACTAATATAATAGAATTGGAGAATCTCTACAGCTATCCACTCTGTATAAATATATAACAAATATGCTGTGCCCAAAGCTGTGTGAGTATATCTTACTTTCGGAATGTGATCTGGCTTGTGCAGACTCGGGTCTCCTCGGATCCCTTTGTTCTGGTGTGGTGCTAGCAGGTTCTCTGTTGATGGCTGGGCTGTGTGAGTTTGCTTCGTTCAGAGGGATGCCCTGAAGGCAGGTGACTAGGCCATGCAGGTGTGCGTTACCAGGAGACAACTCTGTTTTTGAATGGAAGAAATACCAATTGTTAAGAATATAATCCTTTTTTTTATAGATTCCTCTAAACACATATGTCATGGACTTCGTGAATGGGAGTGCAGTAGAATGGCGAGCCACTCTATATCTCTGTCATCAACTGAGAACTACAACGTTAAAAAAGTGCAACTGTCAAACCCCATTCAGGGGCCAGAGATCTGACAGGGGTAATTGGGTCACAACCATGTTGGTCAAGGTTTCTTGCCTCTGGTGTTCTGGTGTCCACCCTACAATGGCTCTACAAAGTGCGCCAAGTACACCCTTTCTTCACTTGGCTATCAAGAAAGCAGTAAGATAGTGTGTGGGGCAGAGTTCAGGACTCAAATGCAAGCAACAGATACAACAACATAATTTCCAGCCCACTGCTTCTCTCAGTTAAATGAAAGTACTTTAATGTGACCTCAGAACTTAATTCTACAAACACTAATAATGGTTCAGCTACAGAGTTCAAGGGTCTACAATCCAATCTAAGTGTTTTAAGTTTCACATTGTGTACAGTGACCTATTCTACCTTTTAGGAGCCCTCCCACCCCCAATATCCCCACTGGCTCAGCAGAGATAAACGGTCATTGGCAATAGTTGGGCAAAGGTGCAATTTCACTAAGCGATCATCATGCTTGGTAAACCGTAGCTTAATTCACTCAGTTCTTTAGCAAAAGTGATCATGCTGGCAAATGTGAGCTTACTACTAGCAGGCTTGTCTTTATAGAACCAAAACACAGTTTCTCAGTCTTTCAACCTCAGGCCCTGTGTTACCTGTTCAGAAAGGATGCTGCTTTGTGTGGTGCGGGATGGTGAACCCCTTAAAGTCACACCATGAGTGTTTTCGCCAGTGGTGCGGGACCACGGCTAACAGCCTCTATCAGGCTTCTGCAAACAAATATCATCAAAAAGAACAATTGATGGACAGGATGCTGCACAATGTCAAACATTCACCTCAGTACAGAGATTTGGGCCTAAATCCATTGTTTGTCATTCCAGTTCAGACCCAGCCATATGCAAATCAGTCTTGACCCGGAACAGTCCACTCCGAACGGCCAGGCCAGATACTCCCTGGACTGGAAACAAGCATTCTGGGACTGGTTTCAGGGCATCACACCTCATCAGCCAGGCTAGCTTGCCAGTGGAATGGGACCCATGTCTGGGCATACCGGTCCCATTCAGGCTAACAAATGCAAAAAGAACAGTTGATGGCCAGAATGCTGCACAATGTCAAACATTCATCCCAGTACAGAGATCTGGGCCTAAATCCATCGTTTTTCATCCCAGCTCAGACCCAGCCGAATGCAAATCAGTCTTGACCCTGTTCCCCATGGGAACAGTCCAGCCCAAACTGCCAGGCCATGTCCTCCCAGGACTGGAAACAAGCATCCTGGGACCGGTTTATGGGTATCATCCCATATCAGCCAGGCTAGCTTGACTCCAGAGGCATGGAGAGCACAGGACATACATCTGGGCATACTCGTCCCACTCAGGGTGACAAATGCAAACAAGCATTGAAAATGCAATAGGTCTCGCCCTCGTTTAATTTAAAGCAATTCTATTTGTAATTAGGTGGCTTTTTAGCTTTGCGTTTATTAGTGCTTTTCAAACTTTCAGGTACATAACATGCATATATGTATGCATATATGTATATGTATATGTATGCATGCATTTTTATTTGTATTTATATAGATATGCAGATGTGTGTATATGTTTATATATGTATGTATATATATATATATATACATACATATATATAAATACATATGCATATATATATATATATGCATACACACACAAACACACATATATATATATGGGCATATGTGTGTGCGTAGAGAGGTAGAGAGAAGTAGAGAGAGGTAGACAGAGGTAGAGGTAGAGAGAGGTAGAGAGTAGTAGAGAGAGAGGTAGAGAGTAGTAGAGAGAGAGGTAGAGAGAAGTAGAATGAGAGAGGTAGAGAGTGAGTAGTAGAGAGTGAGTAGTAGAGAGTAGTAGAGAGTGAGTAGTAGAGTGTGTAGTGTAGAGTGAGTAGTGTAGAGTGAGTAGTGTAGAGTGAGTAGTAGAGAGGGAGTAGTAGAGCGAGAGTAGTAGAGTGAGTAGTAGAGTAGTAGTACAGAGTAGTACAGAGTAGAGAGTAGTAGAGAGTGAGTAGTAGAGAGTGAGTAGTAGAGAGTAGTAGGGAGTGAGTAGTAGAGGAGAGTAGTAGGTAGAGAGTAGTACAGAGTGAGTAGTAGAGAGTAGAGAGTAGTAGAGAGTGGGTAGTAGAGTGAGTAGTAGAGTAGTAGAGAGAGAGTAGTAGAGTGTGAGTAGTAGGGAGTGAGTAGTAGAGAGAGTAGTAGAGAGAGTAGTAGAGAGTGAGTAGTAGAGAGTAGTAGAGTGAGTAGTAGTGTGAGTAGTAGATAGTAGAGAGTGAGTAGCAGAGAGTGAGTAGTAGAGAGTAGTAGAGCGATAGTAGTAGAGAAAATAGTAGAGTAGAGTGAGTTGTAGAGAGTGAGTAGTAGAGAGAGATAGATAGGGAGAGACAGGCTCTGAAGATGAAACCACGCCTCTGTCTCCAAGGGACATCTCTGTCACTGACCCAGGGTAGCAGCTCTAAAAGAAAAGATCGGAAGTGAAAGCACAGCTAGGCCAAAAAAGGGAGGGGCAAGGTTGCTTAATGGATGGGGAGGGGATGGGGTAGAGGGGAGACTATTTTTTCACTGAGCACAACTGTGCCTTGGCTGGGGTTTACCTCGAATGACACGGTTCGGGAGTAAACAAAAACAAGCCCCACAACGGTACCTTTATGTGCACTAGCGCCATGTACATTTGTAGCCACATCATTGACACGGCAACCAACTCTCGGTCTGGTCAGCAACAGGAAATGCCTCAGAGAGCACGGAACGTTAAATAAAAAAAATGCATACCACACGTTAATAAAATAACCGTTTGTGGGACTGGTGTGGAGGGAAGGGGGATAGACGACATTACAGCGAAATCGCAAGAAGGGGGAAACGGGCGAGAGATTGGTATTCTGGTAGACAGCAACAATTAATCAATGTGTCTCTGAGATAGACAGACGAAGGGGAAACAAATAGTGCTTCCCCAGTAATTAAAGGCAATAGTGTAACGGTGCGGGTAAAAGATCCAATCCTGGTGGGCGTGCATAAAAGGAGACAGGGTGGCAACAAGGAAGGATTGACAAGCCTTCAGTGGAATCATTGCACTGCCTTTGGCATAATTTGTGACGCTAAACGAGGCGCACAAATGAAAGCTGAAGGCGGAGCTGGGACGAGGCTTCTGGAATCGTATTGATTCCAAGAAGCTTCGTGTGACGAGAGCAGCGCATGCGCTGCTTACGTCAGGCCGAGACCTAAAAAACAATTGATGGGCAGAATGCTGCACAATGTCAAACATTCACCCCAGTACAAAGAACTGGGCCTAAATCCATTGTTTTTTATTGCTCTGCATGCTATTTCATGCCATATACAAATCAGTCTTGACCCTGTTCCCCATGGGAACAGTCCAGCCCGAATTGCCTGGCTGGGTCCTCCATGGACTGGAAACAGGCATCCTGGGACCAATATCAGGGCGTCACTCCTCATCAGCCAGGCTAGCTTGACTCCAGTGGCATGGAGAGAACAAACATCATAGCAGGCCTGATTGGTAGGTGCTTGCCCTCAGGCCGTGGGGCATGTCCTCTGCTATGGTGGCTACATTGATCTTGCGATTGAAGCACCACAAGTTGAGGATGAATCAGCAGTATGAGTATCTCTGGGTTGTGGGACAGGACCTCCGCTAGGGTAGTGACGCTGATCCTGGCAACGGTGGGCCACACATCAAGACAGTGGAAAAATGAGTCCCACTAGGCATGCTGCAGGGGAAGCAAACAGTATGTTGCTGTTCGAGCTTGTAGTTATTTCACACAGCATGCCACATGAACCATACAGAGGCTCGGTGACACTTCACAACTTGGTCCCCAGCTGGTTTTCCTTCCAATTCCAGTTAGCCCTTCTAGGAACTTTACCCGTTGGGAACAAAGCTGGGCTTCTCCTCCTGGGTAGTCTCTCCTGCAAAACCAGGCACTCTACATTCTACGAAGGCCCACAGCTTTTTCAGCAATTTGCACAGACTTCAGGTGACGTCCCCTGACCTCTGGGAGACCGCCTGTCAAACTGACACCAATCCTCCGTCACAGAAATTCTCAGATTCCCACTGTGGGAAAGCCTTTGACTTGGTCAAGAACTTGGAACTCAAACAAAGTAGGATGGTTTGGGTCCCACTTTTCGACTCATTATCCAAAGAAAGAATGTTGTTCAACTGTTTAAGGTGATGGAACTGGTTTAAGGTGATTCTTTTCCAAAAGTTGTTTTATGACTGCAGTGCAGAAAAAGCCTTAGTGCAAGTGGCTCTCACCGCAAGTATCGATGATGCTAACTCCACGCAGGAGTACCCGAAACATGAGACAAGTAAACATGAATACTCTGTACCTGACTGCCATAGGTTTTCCTAAACTAGGGAAAATCAACAGGGCAGCCCTGCCTCGAAACATTCTCACATTTAACAACAAAATGTAGGGCCCCATCCCCTCTCTACCACCATCCACCAAATGGCAGTGCTCAGGAAGGAATAATGAGCAGTTCCCCTGTTGAAATCTCTTCACATAATTTCTAAGAGTAGACCTGCCTTCATCATACCTCATTCCAGCACCTGAGTCTGTAGGCAATGCACTTCCTATAATTGAGAAGCTAAATACCATCCTTCAACTTATGCCATTCGTAACCAGGGCTGATTCAGTTTGGATCCCAGCAAACACATTCTCACAATCACACAGACTCTTGCTACCATCTACACCATACATACATTTACTGGACACACACACAATGAATGTCAGCACAAGGGACTGAGTTTTAGATCTAAGTGCAACATTTACAAGAGTGTGACTAGTAAATTGCATTTCCCTCCCCACTGAACAGAGAAAGGTCTGTTCAGGACTAATATTCAATACAAATATGTATGCTGCCACTACCACTTCATGTCAACAATCCAGGACATTGATAGCAGTCCCATGTCAACAAAAGAGGGCAGGATTGGTGAGCAGAGGTTAAATTTGAGTGACTGATTGACCAACAAAAAGCCAAGATACCAGTTTCAAATGCTGTCAAGTTACCCAGGGGAGGGGCACGGCCATTTACCAGGCAGGGCACAATGCTATTTCAAAAGCAACACATAGCAATGAACACAATCAGCAGCACTCAAATATTCATCAAGGATGGAACACTGTGAATTGATAAAGGTAAACGTTTGCTCAAAACTGGAGCAAACTACTCGAAAAAGTATGTCTCCTCAACAAATCATGTCTGAATAGTAAGCAGAAAGGCATCAACATAACATAAAAACATGGAATGTTTGGTTGTTTTTCCTGTGGATACTTTCAGGGAAAAGCGCTCAAGCATGACAACCCAGCATAGATAATGTACAATTTTCCTGAAGGGCACCTTAAATGCAGTGGGGCTTCTGAAGTTCATTTGCAAGTGCTAGCTAACAATACACAGGAGAAAAATACAGAACATAGAAGGAGCAAACACCTTGCACATAAGAGCTATTGCATTTTTATTTCTCAAAAACAACCTCCAGCTTTAGGTGTTTGTATCTGAGAAGCAAACAATGTTTTGGAGTGGTCCATGAAACGACGGCCCACTCCGGAATTATTATTTACCGAAAGTGATCCTGTTGGGTCGATAAGAGCACTTGGAGAGAAAAATCCCAGCAGACACAGCAGGGAATTTTCAAATCTGTGGGCGGACTACAATTAAGCAGGTGAGGCAGTGACTCTGTCCTCATACCCCAGAGATTTGGCAATCATTCCCAGAGCACAAAATGATGTCTCTACATCCCCCCCCCCACCCCCACCCAAAATGAGAATGGGGCTGAATCTCGCGTATCTCTCAGTAAATCATTGTTCTTTGGTTGTTTAGGGCCCCATTAAGGGCAAGTGTGCCCCAGTAAAGTTGGAGGCCCTCCTGCGCCTAAGAAGCTGCAGGGGTTTAGGTTATTAACCATTCTTCCTGAAATTAAAAAACTGTTTACTTGAAAAAAAATAGAGGTTCTCTGGACTTCGTTCTATACTTTCAGAGGGCTCTTTTCACAGGATTCAGATCCCTTCTATTATCTGTTGCTAGACTTCGATCTGGGAATAAAAGCATATAGTCATCATTGTAATTGAAACACCCCCCATTACTATTTATTTTCTTTTTTAGTTTCCCTAATATCGGCCCTCTAGAAGTTTCTCTCAATTATGGCAGTTTAACTGTCACCCCATCTGACCACAAGTAATTTGCTCTCTTGATTTAATGAGGTAGCCCTTTAAAGAATGTCACTGTGAAATGGTAATATATAGAGCTGGAAATGAAAAAGAATATGCTCAAGGGATGCGGAAAAAATAAATAAAGATGATGTCATGAGGTACAATTTAATGAGGGGCACGGCAGTATATATATATACATTTTTGTAAACAAATTCTGTCTGCAACAAATTTGCCAACAAAAAAAATTGAATAGTAAAGGGATTCAGGCTTATTTAATTTCTCACAAACAGACTGAATATTAAGCTACCCCATTCGAAGATCTGTGTCTTCCCAGCAAGTTTCAGGGTCTATTGCGATTAGGATAACTCTGTTGTTTACATGTTTGCTGGAGGGGTATGTGTGCAAGCTCTAGTCACTTGTTTGATTCATCATAAAATAGCTCAGACTACTGCTAATGTGCCTGCTGCATAGCATTTTTTAGTAGATCACAGCTCTATCGCACACCATAGCTCAGTAAGTTAATGATTTGGTGTAGAGATCCTGAGTTACCTGCAGGGCATCTGATACTATCTTGTTAACAGCTTATTGAGTTATCTGGTGTGCCCGCCTCATATGGCTTCATGCACCCTGCACAATATAAGCCTGAAAAATTGACGGTTTTAGTTAATATTTTGTTTTTTAGGGGTGGTTGAAATGAGTACTGAGTGTAGCAATAAATATATTAAGTGCAAAATAATCAATCTGGACTGTGTGTGAGCATGTACGTACCAAAAAGATATCATATAAAGACCTACAGCCTAAAAAAGTCAAAAGCACTTTCAAATCTGCTCATTTCTTAACAACTTGCGAAGTGGAACTCCACAGTGTAAATGTTTGTGTCCTCTCACTGGATGCAGAGTGAACTGAATTTGAATGATCACGATACAGTTAATTAAAATCTTTACATGATAGAAGAATGCAAGTAACAAAAAAAGGAAAGTGATAAAAAAAAAAACAGGTACACATACAAAGGACCCCTATAAAAACATATTTAAAAACTTAAGCTGTTTGTGCAGGTGTAGGAAGCTGGCACTTTATGTGATATACCACTAAGTGGTTATATCATGTAGCACACCCAGTGATTTCTCCAGAAGTGTACAGGGCTCAAGGTACATCCATAGTGCTCTATTTGTGGTAGTGTGTTTGAGCAGCCTTAGGCCTAACACAGAAGAGTATAAGACACTTGTTATACACACAGTGACCAATAAATGACACACAACTCAAAAAGGAGATCCACACCAATTATTGTATTGTATTGTATTGTATTGCATGTGGATTTATAAAGCGCGATTGCTGCCCGGGGGCGTCCAAGCGCTAGGAACCAGCAGAGGAGATTGGCGGAAGCAGGAGTACTGGCAGAGAGTTACTGTGGGGAGTTGAAGAGGAATGTTTTGAGCTGTTTCCGGAATGAGGAGAGATTGGGGTTGGCTCTCAGATGAAGGGGTAGGGCGTTCCACATCCTGGAAGCATTATGGGTGAAGGTCCTACCGCCTGATCTGGCCTTTTTTATTCTGGGTGTTGTGGCTATGAAGGCTTAGTTTGAGCGAAGGTTTCTGCTTGGATGGTAGTGGGAGACTAGGTTACGGGTGATCAGAGGACCTGTGTCCCAAAAAGCCTGGTGGGCGATACACATGGCTTTGAAGTGGATTCTTTGGCGTATTGGCAGCCAGTGTAGGCTGATCAAGCCAGCTCTCACAGATTGTCGGCGAGGGAGCCGAAGTAGTGTGCGAGCTGCACAATTCTGCGCTGTTTGAAGTCTCCGCAGTGTATAATCTGGAGCCGCAAGGTAGAGGACATTGTTGAAATCCAGGCGGGACTGGATCAACCCTTGGATGGCTACCTGCTTAGCCTCCACAGGTAAAAGATGAAGAACTTTCTTTAGCATCCTAAGAAGGCCAAAGCAGGTAGCCGAGAGTTTGGTAGCTTGAGTACCGAATGATAAGGATCTGTCCAGCCATACCCCAAGTCTCTTGATGTTATCCTTGGGTGCCGGGGAGGTGCCCAGACAGGGTGGCCATAGGGCATTGAAGGAACTGGGATCAGCGGGGCCCAGAAGCATCAGCTCTGTCTTGTCCCCGTTCATTTTCAGTGATGAGGAGGACATCCAGTTCTTTACCTCCTCTAGACATTTTCTGAGCCCTCCTCCCATTGGCTTCCTGCGCCAATGAGACCACCAGCTGGGTGTCGTCAGCGTAGGAAATTATCTTAACTCCAAACGGACGGACAACCTCAGCCAGTGGCCTCATATAAATGTTGAAGAGCGCAGGACTTAATGAGGAGCCTTGTGGGACCCCACATCTTAGTGGTCTACTAGTGGACATTGACTCGCCGTCAAATACCCGAAAGGATCTGTCCTTCAAGAAGGACTTGAACCATAGCCATGCTTTGTGTTTGATGCCAATATTAGTCAGATGTTTCAGCAAGATGTCATGGCTGACCGTGTCAAAGGCCGCACTGAGGTCAAGGAGGATCACTGCCACTGATCCTCCTTGGTCCAGGATGTTTCTGGATTCCTCTGTGACCATGAGAAGTGCGGTTTCAGTTCCATGCTTGGGTCTGAAGCCTGTCTGAGTGGGGTCCAACAGTTGGTTGTTTTCTAAGTAAGCGACCAGTTGGCCGTTAATGTATCTCTCTAAGATTTTACTCAGCCAAGGGAGTAGAGAGATTGGCTGGTAGTTGCTAAAGTCTGAAGGGTCCAGGCTGGGTTTCTTTAGCAGGGCTCGGACCATGGCCCGCTTCCATTCAGGTGGGACCGTGCCGGAGGTGATAGAAGAGTTCAGGAGGTCCATTATGATGGGCAGAGTGACCTGGGATGCTGACATAACAATGTCTGGCGGGGCTGGGTCATCAGGGGAACCAGATTTGACTTTCCGGGCCACAGATTCCAGGGACGCAAGGTTGAGAGGGGGAAAGTGATCCAGTGTGGGAAGAGGCTGAGATGAAGGGTGTGTCTGAGTTGTGTTGGACAGGGCTGGGAGGGCGGTGGCCAGGGGGGGGGAAGGATTCATAGATTTTTTGGTGGAAGAAGTCTGCCATCTTGTTACAGTGTTCTGTGGATTTGGTCTCAGATAGGCTAGGTGGCAGCTTTGTGAGATTTTTCACAATCTGGAAAATTTCTCTGGGTTTTGATTTGGCTGAGATAATTTTATTCGAGAAGTGTGCTGCTTGGGTGACTTTGATTTCTTCTTTATACTCTTTGATTAAATTCCGGTATTGAATTTTATTTCCTGGTGAGAAATCCAGACGCCATTTCCTTTCGGCTTTCCTACACTGGCATTTCTTTGCCCTCAGGGCCTCTGAGTACCAGGGAGCAGATTTATGAGAATGTTTCACTGTGGTTTTTCTTTTGGGGAGGGAGTGGTCGAGTGATTGAGTAATCCATTCTTCGTATGTCTGGTTTGCTAGGCAGGGGTCCTCATTGTAGAGAGGTAGACTGCTAGCCAGATTAGTGCTTCATTTTTCGACTGGTAGGCGAGACCAGGGTCTGGCTATTCTTACTATGGGACTGAAGGTTAAAGGCCTAGATGTGGTCCAGGTAAAGGGAACTAATAGATGGTCAGTCCACGGGAGGGGGATTGGTAGACTAGTTGCCAGATCTACACAGTTGCTGAATACTGGGTCCAGCAAATGCCCCTTAACGTGGGTTGGAGAACTGATAAGTTGGATTAGTTGCAGAGCTGCTAAGTCGTCTGTAAGTGTGATTGCTGTGTGATCTGCTACGGAGTCAAAGTGAAAGTTAAGATCACCTAGCAGGGTGAAGTTAGAAGAGGTACTAACTCGTTCAGCCACAATCGAAGCAAGATGGTTGTGGAATTGCTTGGGGGGACCAGGGGGGCGGTAAATTAGGGTACCTGAGAAGCAGTTGTTAGGGGAGAGTTCGAGGCTAAAGGCTAAGCTCTCGCAATCAGGGATAGTTTCCGGGATAATTCGGCAGAGAAACTGATCTTTATAGATAATTGCTAAGCCTCCTCCTCTACCCTCGGGACGGTCCTGACGAATGATTTGGAAGCCAGGCGGGAGGGCTGTGACCAGGGCAGGGTCCGAATCTGTGGCAAGCCAAGTTTCCGTCAGGAAGACAATGTCTGGCGTACGTTCTTCCATCAGTAGTGCAAATTCCTCCCTATGTTTAGGTAGGGATCTGCAATTTAGCAAAAACAATTATATAAAAATAAGCTTATTTCAAGATTTATTTTAAGACCAAGATGTATGTAAAAAAGTAAGTATGTTTTTAAAGAAAAATACATTTCGCTTTAAAAAATAGACAGTGCAATTTTTCAGTTCACCAGTGTTAACCTATGGGAGGAATACAGTTTTGCAGGCAAGTACACAACTTACAAATCCAGTCTTCAGAGTCTGTGGTTAACACCTGGCAGGGTTTCAGGTAAGCACCAAGATTGCACCACCAGTAGCACAAGGGCGGCCGGGTACAGCAGTCAAATACGGGGTTGGGCGCCCAATGTTAACCAATGAAGACTGTGGGTGATCGAAGATGCGCTGCTCACAGTTGAGTAAAGTCAGTGGTCGATCTCCTGAGGTTAAGGTAAGCACGGGGGCACGAAGCAGCACCTAACTTACACAATCTGCGGCACGGGGTCAGTTTTTGAAGGAAGGCTGTAGGCTCAGGCTAGAAGGCCGGAAGAAGAATATCCAAAGCTGCCCAGTTAGGTAGAGATGCTAGGGCACATAGGGACACCGTTGGTTAAAGTCCCCAGGGGCTTCGGATGCAGGGGTTTCCTTTGGCGCCAGGTAACAGCTTACCGGTCAGGTTGCAGACAGTTAGAGTCTTCCGGTTGAGGCTGCAGGTGTCGAGGTTAAGTCCGGAAGGAGTCAGCTTACGGTGAACTCTGGGTCAGAATCGCTGGGGAACCTTCGCAGGGCCAGTAGGCCACTTGGACTCGGGTCATGGGTGTCGGGTGCAGAGGTGGATCCAGGGGTATTTTACGGTTCCTCAAGGCTGAGTTCTTTGTTCTTTAAAGTTGTTTTTTTCTGGACAGATGTGCAGTCCATGGGAGATTTAGACTCTTTGTTGAAGGCAGGCAATCCTCCCAGGATTTTAGAGGTCACTGGGCATGCAGGACGAGTCGAATTTTGCGGAAAAGGGTTAAAGGCAGCAGACAGGCCGGCGGGGCTGGCGTCAAGTCAGTCACTGGTCCTGCGTCTTTCTTCCTGATGCAGGACCTTGGTGTCTGGGCTTCGTAGGTCATCAGGAATCTGATTTCAGGGTCTGGGGTGCCACCTTAATACTAGATTTAGGGGCTTTACAGGGGAGTGACAGGTAGGGACCAATGGGTTCCTTACCTGGGTTGTCTACACCCCCTATTATGCCACCCTCCTGTGGGGGGGGGGGGCATAGCCCTAGCCCTAATTGAATAAGTCCCACCATCTTCACGATGGCGGGCACTAACAAATGTGCTTCACTTTGCCTCCTGCACCTGAGGGGTGGAGTTGGTAAAGGGGACACCTCTCCTTTTCTCACCAAGTTTTCTGCTGGTTCTCCCACCAAAAGTGGGGGTTTGAACCAGGGGCTGCCATTTGCTGCTAGCAACAGAGACTGGGGTCGCATTGCAAAGGCAGAAAGGCCTTTGAAGCTTCCCTCTCGAGCACTGTGCTCATCATGGGGGAGGAGGTGTGACATCTCCGCCCATGATGAGTTTTGTTTCTGTCCTCAGGAGAGCAGGGGCTCTTGACCCAGTGGTCCAGAAACATGTCTGCTCGAGGTAAACTGCTTAAAGCCAGTCAGAGACCACACCAGGGTTGGTGGATTTTCAGGGGCATCTCTAAGGTGCCCTCTGTGTACGTTTCAATAAATCCCACACTGGCATCAGTGTGGGTTTATTGAGCCGAGTTGTTTAGTATCAAACACTCGTGGGTAAAGCCATCGTGGTGCTGGGGAACTCGAGTTGTCGAGTTTCCAGCCCATGTACTCTCTGACACTTACAATATTGAGAATAGACTTAGTAGCCTCCCACTGAACTGCACTGCAAGTTGATTTATGTAGTAAGTAAAATGCTACTTACCAGTGTGCATCTGTTCTTGGCATGTAGAGCTTCTTATTCACACACTATGCATAGTTCGCCATCTGGTGTTGGGCCCGGATGTTTGCAGTTTGATATTGTCTTGTAAAAGTCTTTAGAAGTCACAAGTTAGGTGACTCCTCCTTTGGACAATAGTGCGCATGGGCATAGACTCCATCTTCAGATAGTTTTTTCGCCGAGAAGGGAAATGATGGAGTTTTGTGAGAACATAAAGATGTCCATGTATGTTGTATCTAAATAAGATAATACTCGAACAGATAAATATAGCCAGGGGTGGGTGGGCGTGTGTGAATCTGCAGCTCTACATGCCAAGAACAGATGCATACTGGTAAGTAGCATTTTCCCTTCGAGGCATATGAGCTGCAGATCACACACTATGCATAGACTACATAGCAGTACTGTCCCTTTAGCGGCAACCACCAGTATCTGTTGCAGTAGTTTGAAATAGTGTTTTGAGTACAGCTTGGCCCACACTAGCTTGTTGTTTTGGTTGCACATCTACACAATAATGTTTTGTGAATGTGTGCAGTCTAGACCATGTAGCTGCTTTGCAGATATCATCTAAGGGAATGTTTCCTAAAAATGCCATGGAAGCCCCTATTTTGTGAGTGGAATGAGCTTTAGGGGGAATAGAAAGTGTACGTTTTGCTTTGTGATAGCAAATTTGTATACATTTGACAATCCACCTGGCAATTCCAGACTTTGATATGGGATTGCCTTTATGTGGTGGTGAAAAGGAAACAAAAAGCTGTGTTGTTTTACGAAAAGGTTTTGTTCTCTCAATATAGTAAAGAAGTACTCTTTTTACGTCTAAAGTATGAAGAGCTCTTTCTGCTACTGTTTGTGGTTGCGAGAAGAAGACTGGCAACTCTACAGATTGGTTGAGATGGAAGGGAGTAATAACCTTTGGAAGGGATTAAGGGTTTGTTTTGAGAACCACTTTGTTATGTGGAGTTGTAAAAATGGTTCTTGAATAGTTAGTGCCTGTAGCTCACTGACTCTTCTGAGAGATGTGATAGCTACAAGGAAAGCAACTTTCCATGTCAGAAATTGTAGCTCACATTTATGCAGAGGTTCAAATGGAGGACCCATTAGCCTAGCGAGGACGATGTTTAGATTCCATACCAGAGAGGGTCGTACCCTGGGAGGAATTATTTTTTTGAGGCTTTCCATAAATGCTTTAAATAATGAGAATAATGAGAGATGTTGTCTATTTTGCAGGTAGGCTGCTATGGCAGCGAGATGTAACCTGATTGATGTGTAAGCTAGATTACACGTTTGAAGATGTAGTAGGTAACATATGATATTTTGAATAGACGCATTTAGAGGATTGATTGTGTTATTGGTACAGTATATCACAAATCTTTTCCACTTGGCTGCATAGCAGGCTCTAGTGGTGGGGTGTCTAGCTTCTTTGATTACATTCATACAATCAGGTGCAAGATTTAGGTACCTGAACTCTAGGATTTCAGGAGCCAGATCGCTAGGTTGAGGTGTGCTGGATCTGGGTGTGTGATTTCTCCAAGGTTCTGGGTTAACAGTTATGGGGAGAGATGTAGTTTTTGGTGGGGAACTACTGATAGTTCCAGCAAGGTTGTATACCATGGTTGTCTGGCCCATGTTGGAGCAACTATTATCAGTGTTAGTGACTGTTGTTGCTGCGTGCGTACCACTAGTGGAATGAGTGGGAGAGGCGGAAAAGACAAATTCATCCAAATTGCATTGCCTTTGGACAATGGGTGTGGATATCTGGTGGCGAAGCTTGGGCATTTTGTGTTCAAATGTGTGGCGAAGAGATCTATGTCTATGTCTGGATGCCCCCACATTTGAAAAAACGGTTGAAGGATTTGTGGATGAAGTTCCCACTCGTGGATCTGTTGTGTTTGATGACTTAACATCTCTGCTATCTGATTCTGTATTCCTGGAAGATGTTGGGCTAAGAAGAATATGTTTTGAGGAATTGCCCATCTCCATATGCTCTGAGCTAGTTGAGAGAGCTGTAGAGAGTGCGTCCCCCCCTTGTTTTTGTAGATAATACATCGCTGTTATATTGTCCGTCCAGACTAAAACAGCTTTGTTTGGTACCTGTTTCTGGAATGCTTTTAATGCCAGAAATATTGTTAGTAGCTCCAAGTGATTGATGTGGAATAGCTTTGGTTGTGGTGTCCACATGCCCTGTATGGTGTGATGTAGTAGATGAGCTCCCCAGCCGGTGAGCGATGCGACTGCTGTTAACACGATTTGTGGAACTGGCTCTAGGACCGGTCGTCCTTTGGAAAAGTTTTGGGTGTTGCACCACTGCAGAGAGTGATGTGAGCGGCCGTCTACCAACACCAGATCTGTTAGTTGACCTTGAGCTTGGTACCACTGACGTGCTAAGCATTACTGTAAGGTCGCATCTGGAGTCTTGAGTGAGGTACTATGGATATGCAAGAGGCCATCATCCCTATGAGTTGCATGAACACTCGAGCTGGTAGCGAGTGTTCCAGTTGGAAATTTGTTATAAGGGCTTGTAAGCTGGCTGGATTGGGATATACAAGGCCTTTTGAGGTGTCCATTGTGGAGCTTAAATATTGTTGGTTCTGGGATGGTTGGAGGTGAGACTTTGGGTGATTTATTGTAAACCCTAAGTCGAGCAATAGTTTGGTTGTAGTGTGTGTATGACGTACACACCGAGTATGTGACTTGGCTTTTATGAGCCAGTCGTCCAAGTATGGGAAGACATGAATGTGTTCTCGTCTTAAATGGGCTGCTACCACTGCTAGACATTTTGTGAATACTCTGGATGTTGTGGTAACTCCGAATGGGAGAATTTTGAATTGATAGTGCTGCCCGTCCACTACAAACCGAAGATATTTCCTGTGAGCAGGTTGAATGGGTATGGGGGAAGTAGGCGTCCTTGAGATCTAAAGTGGCAAGGAAATCACCTTGTTTGAGTTGGGGAGGATTTGTTGAAGAGTGACCATGTGGAAATGGTCTGATTGTATGTATAGGTATAATGGTCGGAGGTCTAAGATGGGCCTCAGGGTTCCATCCTTTTTTGGAATCAGAAAGTACAGGGAGTATACTCCTGTGCTTTGATGCTGAAGGGGAACTGGCTCTATTGCAAGTTTGTGCAGTAGGGAAAGCACCTCTTGTTTTAGATGCGTTAAATGTTCTGTTGGCATTGGACGCTGTTTGGGTGGTATATTGGGGAGAGTGGCAGTGAGCTCCAGGCAATAACCAGATTGGATAATTTGTCTCACCCACCTGTCTGTGGTGATATTGTTCCAGACAGGTAGGAACTGGATTAATCGTCCCACGACTGGAGTAGAATTGTCCAGGGGGAGCGACGGGAAGTCATTGTTTTGAGGTGGTGGCGGTACGAGTATTGGCCATTTTACCCCTACCTTTGCTGTTATTGCACCTGTAGCCTCCTCTGTAATAACCTCTGGTAGAGGAGGTTTGTGTTGGACTTTTATATGAAGTAGAGGCGTTATCTGTGTTGAAGCCTCTAGAGGCACCCCTAAAAGAGGAGCGACGGAAGGAACCTCTGGGAGCTTGCGATTGCAAGGCTCCCATTGATTTGGCGGTGTCAGTGTCTTTTTTCATCTTCTCTAAAGATGAATCCACTGTAGGCCCACATAAGTGTTCTTCGTCAAAGGATTGGTTCAGTATGGTAGTCTGAACCTCTTGTTTAAACCCTGATATCCTTAGCCAGGCATGTCTGTGTAAAACAACACAGGTATTTATGGCTCGGGAGGCTGTATCTGCGGCATCTAGAGCACAGCGAATGGAGGTATTAGTAATTAGTTTACCCTCCTGTATAAGATCATGGGCTTTTGTTTCATATTCATCTGGAAGGTGTTGTAGTAGAGTCTCTATCTCGTCATAGCCCTATCGTATCTGGCTGGTAAAGCCTATATGTTGGTAATACTCCATATGTTGGCCGCTTTTGACGCTGGTATTTTGGCAGATGCGTCCAATAGTTTTGACTCTTTGTCAGGTGGTGGAGCATCACCTGATGTTTGAGAGTTTGCCCTTTTCCTGGCGCTGGAAACAACTTAGGAATCTAGTGGAATGTGTCCCTTAATGTATGTAGGGTCAGTTGGGGCAGCCTTGTACTTTTCTCTATTCTAGGGTTAATGACTCTAGCTCTAACTGGGTCTTTAAAGACTTCAGGAGCGTGTTTAATTACCCCTTTTAGCATTGGTAGAATACAGGTGGACCTTTGGGATGTTGTAAAAGTGTCCATGAGGAAGTCTTTGTCTATGGGGTCTGTATGTAAGTTTACCCCGTGGTATTGTGCAGCCCTGTGTAATAGCTGAGTGAAACCTTTAGTGTCCTCTGGAGGGGATGGTCTAGATGGATAGACATCCTCCTGTGGTACATCAGGAACATCTGGTGTGCCATATTTTCCCATGGATCATTTGGGATGTCTAGAGGTTCATTATCTCCTGCATTATCTCCGTGGTCACCAGTGGTATCATCAGTATCTGGAGGTAGAGAAGATTGTATTGGTCTTGGAGATGGAACAGGAGAAATATATTGTGGAGAAGAGATCCTTAAAGGAGAAGTGACAATGTCCCTTTTATTTAAGGGAAGTGGAGATGGTGTAGTTTTGTCTATTTTTCTTTTGTTGGAAGGACTAATCCTAAAATGACCTGTTTGCGGGTCTATTTCCAGAGTTTTTTGTGTAGGATCAGGTTCAATAAATTGTTCCTCGGAAGCGTGGTGTTTTGGTCCGATTTTTTCGGGTCCGGATGCTTATGTGGCACAGTCTTTGGAGTAGTTTTATGCTCCTTTGTTTTGGCCTGAGGAGTTTTTGTGAGTTCCGACGGTTTGGTTGGAGTTTTTGGAACCGGTTGCTTGGTTGGCTCGGATGATTTTTTCAGATCGGAGGTGCCGGGTGTTTTTGAAACCGGTTGTTTTTTCGGTTCCGATGTGTGTTTCGGAACCGGTGGTTTCTTTGGTTCCGATTTTTTGGGATCCGAAGTTTGAATGTCTTTTGGTTTTGGTGCCGAATGCGCCGGTGCCGAACTGGGCTTTGGGGCGGAGGAAGACAATGGCTTGTCTTTTGATTTCTCTTTTGGTTTCTCTTTGGTTGGTGCCAATGATGGTGTTTTGGCACCGACGAAGGCTGACTCGGTCCCGAGTGGCCTGAAGGCTTAATTGTAGACTTCTTTGCCGAGCCCGAAGGCGGGAAGTTTTGTCATGGTGTGCACCTGGGCCCGAAGGTGAAGGTGCTACCAAAGCCTTTGGATGGGTAGGAGGGGAGTAAGGGTCGACGTCAGCACTTACGACCCAATGCCCCGGGGTGATGTCTTCGTCGTCAGAGGGGTCGGCGTCGGAGTCGCTGAAGGTGCCTTCTTCCATCTGCTCCTGCTCCGGCACATTAATGCCATCCTGGAAAATGTCGTCCAGTATCGACGATCGAGCCATACTCCTTCACGCTCGACGATCTCTGATGGTTTTCTTGGAGCGGAAAGAGGCACAAGCCAGAGAGTCTTTTGCCTTGTGTTCAGATGAAAGGCAGAGGTTACACACCTCATGCAGATCAGCATGTGGAAACTTGGCTTCACATTGAGGACATTTTTTGAAGGGAGTTCTTTCCATGAGCCACGAAGGCCTGAAGGCCTGCTTCGATGACTGGAACTGAAGTAAAAGTTTGTGGAGATGCGGGTCGAAAGGGAATCGCGATCGAGACAATACCGAAAAATTGGTTAAGGATTGCGCGTTGAAAGTTAACTAGGTAACGATACCGAACTGGAACACGTGGAACACATCCAACCTCGATGGCGGAAAAAAGCAATCTGAAGATGGAGTTGATGCCCATGCGCACTATTGTCCAAAGGAGGAGTCACCTATCTCGTGACTTCCAAAGACTTTTCCAAGACAATAACAAACTGCAAACATCCGGGCCCAACACCAGATGGCGATCTATGCATAGTGTGTGATCTGCAGCTCATATGCCTCGAACATGTTCTTTCTACCATAGGAAAGCATTACGCGTAAAAATGCAATGTTGGTTAACATGGCTAAAATTGTAGAAAGTCTACTACGAAAAAGTACTTGTCTGATTGCGAAGTTCTTGGGTTCAAAATATATATAAAAATACCTGTTATTTTTCTAAATTGCTGTGGATCTTTTTTAGTATGTGCATCATTTATAGACTCTGTATGTGCAACAAGTGTCTAACTATCCTCTCTGATAATACTAAGGCTGCTCTACCACACCACCCAAGATAGAGCACCGTGGGACTGCTAGAGCAAGCCCCTGTCCACTCATAGAAGATATCTGGACTTTTTACACAGCATACCTCCTTTTGGTACTATATAAATAGCCAGCTTGCTACTGTCATGATTAAGAACATAAACTTCACTGCACCAACTGAGATTCTACTGCTCTGTTACACCTTGAAGACCATGCAAGGGCCTCTTCAGTAATCGGTTCTCCTCGATAGACAGTTAAAATCAACTTACTGTGATAGAACATAGTAGTAAATGGCTTGTGGCTTACGTTCTCCAGAAAGTCTCTTGCTTCCTGACTCAGGTCTCATGATCTCACCCTCCCTGGGTATGGTGCTGGGAGTTGAGGTCCTAGCTGGTGTACTGCAAGGTTTAGGCGTACTTGGAGAAATGTCCTTTAAGTGGGCAACTGGACCAGACAGGTGAGAAACTCGGCTTGTGTGCAGTTCTAGAGGCAATTGCAAACAGGCATGCAATGGAACAAAATATTAGCAGTAGTTACTGACATAAAACACGTGAAAACAATAAAAACTGAATTATCTGTTGTTAACTGATGACATATGCTACTGTTATCCAATTGGTTGGTACTTATTTAATTGATGTGAAAAGGTTGGAAATCTGAACCAAACACTATTGGGTTTCAACCCTGTAACTTGAATACATACACACCCTCAGAGTGAGAACTCAACAGACTCAGATATATTGGTGAAAAAAACATGAATGGGTATGCTTTTTGTCACACTGTTTATTTGTATGAAAGATTCAGAGAGGCCAACAACTGATGTTGTCTTAACTGGCTCACAATGTTACACCTTGCAGACAACCATACCTGACTGCTGCTTTTTTTGTACTGTTTATGAATGGACTGTATTTATTAAATGTACTATGTATACTCATAAGTACTTTTTTATCTTCTTGTTCACACTTTCTATTCATTCTCTAAACTAATCTAGCCTTGTCATAACTAGAGTTACATCTTCTATTGTGTGCCATACTGCCATACTTTTGCACTTTTCTGTTTTTATCCTACCAAACATAAAAATTACAAGCTAGAAATGCACACATGCACAAAAGAACAAGTTACTTACCTTCGGTATCGATATATTTGTAGGAAACATTAGTAGTGATAGATTCCATACCTTAGAATTATCCCCAGGCTTCAGACTGGATCCAGAAAGTTTTTTCGTCAGCAGTACACCTGCAAGTTGGAAGGTGGCGTCGTGCGGCTCCGCGTCCGTCGTTTGCGTCGTGGTCGCCGAGATGACATCGCGGAAGCTACTTAGACACCACCGTTGCGCGCTGACGTCAGTTCTGTACATGACTTTCCGTGCCAGAAACGCAGAGCCATGCAAGATACTGACTACTGGTGCCATGAAACCAGGGCCCTGAAAGGGATAACCTTAACACTAGAAATCAGTTCGCAGAACGGGGAGGATGGGTGGTGCGGTAAGGAATCTATCACTACTAATGTTTCATACAGATATATCATTACCGAAGGTAACTTGTTCATCTGAAAGAAACACATAGTGATAGATTCCTTACCTAAGAATAGATACCCCAGCTATACCAACCCCGGTGGTGGGTCTGCGAACCAAGATCACACCAGGAAGTTCGGAGAACAGAACGGCCAAAGAAGCCGTCTCTCCGGACTTGGCTGTCCAGGCAATAGTGCTTAGTAAAAGTGTGCAGCGAGGCCCATGTAGCTGCCAGACAGATGTCTTGTAAGGAGACATCACGTCCCAACGCCGTAGTGGCAGCCGTCGCCCTGGTGGAATGGGATGCAGCCCCAACGGAGGTTCCTTTTTAGCCCGAGAATAACAGGCTTTAATACACAAGACAACCCATCGGGAGATAGTCCGCTTGTGTACACCCAGACCTTTTTTGGCGCCAACGTAGCCTACAAAGAGCTGGTCATCCACCAGGAACTGTTGTGTGCTGTTCAAGTAAAACGAGAGCGCACGTTTTGGGTCTAGACGGCGAAGCCTCTCTTCCTCTCTAGAAGGATGCGGAGGCGGAAAGAAGGTGGGCAAAGTAATGGTCTGCCCGATGTGAAAGGCAGTGACAACCTTTGGCAGAAAGGATGGACGTGTTCTGAGCACAACCTTGTCCGGATGGACAGATAGAAAAGGAGGCTTACCAGAAAGAGCCTGGAGCTCACTCACTCTCCTGACAAAGGTTATGGCAACCAGGAAAGCATTCTTCAAAGTCAGCAGACGAAGAGGACAGTTGTGAAGCAGCTCAAAGGGAGAGCACATTAAGTTATTTCAGAACCAGTTTCAAGTTCCACTGTGGCATTACGAAAGGAATGGGAGGGAAAAGATGAGTAATGCCTTTGAGAAATCTATTTACAACAGGGGACTTAAAAAGAGAGGGCTGATCAGGGAGCCTGAGAAAGGCCGAAATAGCACAAAGGTAGCCCTTGATAGTGCCCAGAGCATAGCCCTGCTGGGCCAAAGAAAGAAGGAACAGAAGAACTTCTGAAAGAGGAGCGGATAAGGGATCCATAACCTTTGCTGTGCACCATGCCACAAATTTGTTCCACCTGCAGGCGTATACCAACTTAATGGAGGGACGCCTGGCTTCCAGAATGACATCAGAGACTTTAGGAGGAAAGTCAAAAGGAATCAACTGCCACCGCTCAATCTCCACGCAAAGAGATGGAGACTGGACAGGTTCGGGTGGAGGACCGTCCCCTGCTGCTGCGACAGAAGATGCTCTCGGATCGGGGGATCGATCGTCATACTGAGTAGCTCGGGATACCAAACTCTTCAAGCCCAGTCCGGAGCCACAAGAATGACTTCGGCCCGGTCACGCCTGATCTTCCTCAGCACTCTGGGCAGAAGTGGTATAGACGGAAAGGCATACAACAGACCACAACTCCACTCGCAACGATAAGCGTTGCCTAGCGAGTGTCGCCTTGGAAATTCCAATGAGCAGAATTGCTGACATTGCATGTTCTCTTCGGTGGCGAATAGATCTAACCAAGGCTCTCCCAACTGTCGAAAGAGACCTTGCGCCACGTCCGAGTGAAGACACCATTAGTGATCCATCATGCACCTGCGGCTGAGTTAATCCGCCCTGGCGTTCAGTGAACCTGCCAGGTGTTGAAGCACCAGGGAAATGTCCTGATGTTCCTGCCATGTGCAGAGGTGCAGAGCCTCGTGACATAGGGTCCACGACCCCACTCCACCCTGTTTGTTGCAGTACCACATGGCGGTGGTGTTGTCTGTGAACACCTGCACTACTTTCCCCTTGACAGAGGGAAGGAATGCCTTCAGTGCAAGTCGGATCACCCGAAGCTCCAGAAGGTTGATATGGAGCCTGGACTCCACTGGACACCAGAGGCCTCTGATCTCCGTCCCTCCCATGTGGCCCCCACATCCCAGAAGGGACGCGTCTTCACTACCGTGTGCTCCGGTTGGGGAAGGGAGAGGGATCTGCCTTGAACCCAATGCAGGTTTGTGAGTCACCACTGCAGTTGTTGTGCAGTGCCCTCCGAGATCTGGACATAATCGGACAGGTTCCCCATATGCTGCGCCCACTGGAACTTCATGTCCCACTGCAGAGCCCGCATATGCCATCTGGCATTAGTAACCAGCAGGATGCAGGAGGCCATGAGGCCCAGCAGCCTTAGGGTCATATTGACCGAAACCCAGGATAGAGGCTACCAGATCGGAATCATAGCCTGAATATCCTGGACTCGACGCTCGGGAGGATAAGCACGAAACTGAGTTGTATCCAGAACCGCTCCGATGAAGAGGAGTTTCTGAGAGGGAATCAGCTGCGACTTTGGCACATTGATGGAGAACCCCAGTGAATGAAGGAGGTTGGCCGTAGTCTGAAGGTGGGAGACGACCGTCTGGGGCGAGCCCGCCTTCAACAGCCAGTCGTCGAGATAGGGGGAGACTGGAACCCCTGATCAGCGCAGATGAGCTGCGACCACCGCCATCACTTTCGTAAACACCCGAGGGGCGCTGGTAAGTCCAAAAAGGAGTACGGTAAACTGAAAGTGCTCGTGACCTACCATGAACCGCAGGTAACCCCTGTGGGCCGGCAGGACGGGAATGTGGAAATATGCGTCCTGCAGGTCCAACACTACCATCCAGTCTCCAGGATCCAGGGCAGACAAGACCTGAGCCAGGGTGATCATCTTGAACGTCTCCTTCCGGAGGAAGCGGTTGACGTCCCTGAGGTCCAAGATAGGATGCAGGCCCTTGTCCTTCTTGGGCACCAGAAAGTAGTGGGAGTGACAACCACATCCTACTTCTGGCGCAGGAACGCGCTCAATGGCCCCCTTGGTCAAGAGGGATGTGACTTCCTGTTAAAGAAGTGCCAAATGATCCCCTGACATGCAGTGGTACTGTAGTGGCATGGCTGGAGGGGTAATCTCGAAGGGGAAGGAGTAGCCCCATCGGACTATTTGTAAAACCCACCTGTCCGAAGTGATGGTGCGCCAGTGGGGGAAGTGATGGCGAATCCTGCCGCCCACTGGCGTTTGATGGGCCTGAAAGACCGGACTAGATAGGTTTTGGGGCAGTGGTGGCCGGGGTGGAAGTGGACTGACACGCCCGCTGGCCCCCTGACCCACCTCTGCAGGTCCCACTTCGCGCTGAGACTGCGTGTTGGGGCGCCCCTTCCGTGGCCACGAAAGGAGCGAAAAGCAGAAGGCAGAGGAGGGCGAGTGGCTGAAAGACCTAAGGACTAGGTTGTAGCCCGGGAGTCCTTAACACGCTCCACCGCACTATCTGCCTTGTTGCCAAAAAGGCAAATGCCATCAAAGGGCATGTCCATCATGGTGTTCTGGACATCCCCGAGAAGCCAGTAGCCCTCAGCCAGGCGTGGCGGCGGAGCACCACTGTCGTGGAAATCGCTCTGCCCAGCAAGTCGGCGGTGTCAAGGCCACATCATATTGTGAACTTTGCTGCATCTCTCCCCTCTGCTATAGACTGAGAGAGCACTGTCCGCGCCTCCTCCGGACACTGAGGCAGCACTTGTGCCACCGTATCCCACACAGAGTGGGACTAACGGCCCAAGAGGTATGTGGTGTTCACAGCCCGAAGCCCTGAACAGGCGGAAGAAAAAATCTTCTTCCCAAACTGTTCCAGTCTCCTGGATTCCCTGTCTGGGGGTGCGGTAGGGAATGCGCTCTGAGACGTGGAGGCTTGGACAAAGAAGCTCTTAGGGGTGGGGTGTTGGGAAAGGAAAAGGGGGTAGCCCGGGGCCCTCGTGATGGCGTCGGGCCATGTTCCTATCCACAGGAGCCCCTGTGTTGGGCCTGGACCAGGTGCCCAAAAGAACGTCCGAAAGTGCCTCATTAAAAGGCAGCAGTGGCTTTGCAGAGGTAGCTGCCAGCTGAGGCACTTCTATCAGGAGGTTAGTCCTGATGGCCACTGTAGGGAGTTGGAGGCGGAGGGCCTAGGCCGCTTTACGCAACACCACTGCGTAACTTGCACCCTCTGCGTATCCACGGTAGGAGGAGTGAGCATGCCAAGGTCATGAGAGGTGTCCAGACCACTGGCATCCCCCAGTTCCTCTGCCCATTCCGGGTCATACTCACACTGAGCTGTGAGAGGGTCCTTTGACCCCTACCAGTCCTCCCCTTCCTCCGAAGGCTAATGAACAGGCTTAAAATAAGGAGGCTGGACATAGGGAAAGAGAGGTCCCATCGGCGTCGGAATCGGCGTCAAGCATCGCCATTCCAGTTCCGTGTCCACATCGGGGCTGAAACTGGGGCCGACGTCGTCCGGTGCCATGGGCGACGTCGGAGGTGGTGCTGGTGGAGTCGACATCGGTGGAGGTGTTACAAGGTCAACCAGCATCGATCGGGATCCAGGCCTGGATCCTTGGGAGCCCTGCGGCGCCGGAACCGACAGTGATGCCGGAGCCGCCGACATTGAAGGGCGAGGACCCCCAGTCTGACTGGCGGGGCCCGAAGGTGCGCCGGCGAGGCCAGACGGCCCAAAAAGGCGGGCCATGGCTGACAGAAATTCCTGAAGCTGGGCCGGAGTTGCCGGGAAGGGCGGGTAGGCCGACAGCAACATCGAAGGCACCACCCGCACCCTGAACCGAGTCACGCGACGGGCAAGGGGAAGTCGGTGAGCGATGGCGCTTCTTCGACTTCTTGTGATGCTTCGGCTTACCTGACCTCGAGTGCGAACACTTCGATCCAGACGAACGATGGTGATGGCTCCGCGACCGGTCCCTTCACCTCCCACGGGACCGGGACCTTGAGCGGCGTGGAGCCAACTACCGGACTTCAAACAACTTTCAGGACCGCTCCCGCAAAGTCTTCGGAACCATGACCCGGCAGTCGGGGCACGACTTGTGGTCGTGGTTGCGCCCCAGGCAGTAGAGAGACACGTGGTGTGGGTCCATCACCAACATCATACGATGACAGTCCCCGCAAGACTTGAAGCCGGGCATCCCTATGCCACCAAGAGTCGATCAATAAAAAAACATAGAGACAAAAAGGCCTCAAAAAAACTCAGTCAAAAAATGACTGGGGGTACTCTGACACTGCAATTGGGCAAACCGGACCTACCACCACTAAGGAGACTGTCATACCTGCCGTACCAGCCGCTTCTGGGGTCCTGACGCTGTTGGTCTCCCCTGCCGCCGCTACCATCACACCACGGCCGCAGAGGGGGGAGACTACAGCTCCCAGGCTGCTTTGAGGCTGCACCGCCCACTTCCACCCGTAGCGCACCCGGAGGCGCTTAAAGATCTGAAGCTTCCTCGGTGGAGCGGCGGACTCTGACGCTGCAAGGGGGCAAACCTGACCTACCACCACTAAGGAGACTGCCATACCTGCCGTACCAGCCGCTTCTGGGGTCCTGACGCTGTTGGTCTCCCCTGCCGCCACTACCATCACACCACGGCCGCAGAGGGGGGAGACTACAGCTCCCAGGTTACTTTGCGGCTGCACCACCCACTTCCGCCCCGAAGCGCGCCCGGAGGCGCTTAAAGCTCTGAAGCTTCTTCCGCATCGCGGACGCGCTCGCGGGCGGCGCCGGGCTAAGCCCGGGCAAAGGGCGGGCCGTCTGTGGCCGTCCGGGGACAGACGAGGCCGGGTCGGGCCCTCCCCCTGAAAACCTCAATATGGGTAAGAGGAAAAAATTGTGCAATGGGGCCAGAAAGCTAAAGTTCCAAGAAAAGCAGATACTATAATCTCGTACCTGACATCAGCTGTGGGGGTTATAAGAAAAGAAATTGCGAATGCGTAAAAAGAGTTGGGCATGTCTCCCTCGATGGCTGAAGGGGCTGAACTGGTCTTGGAAGGAGGAAATCAAGATACTTTGCCCGTACAACCAGCACCCCCTGCTGGATCAAGCCCCTTTACTCCGTTAGTAATTAAGAGTCAAGCGTGGGCAATCAGGCATTGCTGCCCCCTCATGAGGACGTACCTAGTACATCTGCGCAACAGGCAAAGGGGGGTAGACCCACTAAGAAGTGCCAGAGAAAGACCAAACATGTCAACAATTATGTGAACAATCAATTGACTGATTTGGAGGATGTTATAGTAGATAAACTCAGTGCAAAAAGTGAAGGAATAATTAGCTCATATCTAGAGCCGGTCCTTACAAGTATCGGTAAGGATATTGTGGACACATTAAACACCTGTGTTGCGGGGCTACTTAAGAGATGTGATGCTCTAGAAGCCTTTGTACAAGAATATCGGGGGTTGTTTGGCTCGGTGATTCATTCACAGAACCCGCTTACAAGTAGCATTGGGCTAAATATGACTATGGTAAATGCTAGTCCTAGCAGTATTCAACCCAGTACAAATGTATCTGCTGCCAATATAGCCCCAGATGTAACCTCTAGGGCTCTTCCTCCCTTGGGTAATGCACCAGAAAAGGTAAATAAGCAAAAACCAGCTGAATTGAATCAGATAGCGAATAGGTCAACTCATGCCTACTGTCAAACGAAGTTACATCTCCCACCCAAAGCAGTCCCTCTAGTGGCAGTACTAACAGGGATCCCTCCATTGGGGCTGAATGCTGATGAAAGTACCCAGGAACTTATGAGAAAGACCAGAAATTGGTGTAGACATTATTCCACCGGTGATACAGACATATCCGCTAGTATAAGTATGGTCAGAAGAGTGGGGTGGGTTGGCCCATGTCAGAAGTCTATGGAAGGTGACTGTATTGTTATAAATTTTAAAACACAAAACATCGTAGATCGCCTATTTTGGGACGGTTCTGAACTGCTAAACTCTGGTATTAGGCCATTTCCACTGGGTTTCTTCTATCCTCCCCTGCCCAAAAGGTTATGGCATTCAGTTGCAGGGCAAAGTAAATTCCCTGTTTCTTATAAGAATGTAGTCCACCACCCACAGATAGTTCCAGCAGTTCGGACCTTGCCCTGGTCGTTCGAAACCCCTATGGATATTGGCTTACCATTGGCCAACCGTTTCTCCTCATTATCTGAATTGGAGGAGAACGACTGACTAAAGGATAATCCGGAGCTAACAGGTCGGACCCAAGTCCCTATATGCAGAATTGTGAGTTGGAATGTAGCAGGAATAAGAGCAAAAACGGGTAATGAAAACTGGGAGAGGTTGCTAAAATCGTTTGACATAATAGCTCTTCAAGAGACTTGGGACCCTCTAAACAGTTTTTCCCTGGATGACTATAGCCACTTTTGTATTCCGGCAAAACGTAGTAAGGTGGGCAGAGCCAAGGGGGGTTTAATTAGTTTGTTCACCCTAAAGCTGAAGGGTTCATTAACACAACTTGATTCAGGCTGTCATAATTGTTTAATAGTGGAACTAACAGTATCTAACTCCCCCAAAACACTATTTATTAATTTTTATAACTCTAGTGATAACGAACATAAAAATTTAGCCTTACTAGAACAATTTTTGTCTGTATATAGTCTAAATTCAAATACTTTTGAGATTATACTGATGGGGGATTTCAATACTCATCCCTGTGATCAATTTTGTGCAAATATGGGTTATGAGGGGCCTCTATACTCTGCCCCTATTCATTTTGAGCACTCTAAGCAGGGTGAGGAATTGTAACACTTTTTGGCCATCTGGAACCTTTATGAGTCAGGCTGTGGGGAGGTTGGCCATAGGGCCCCTACGTTTAAGGGGAAAGACGCAGATACAATCATTGATTACATTTTTTTAACATCTTTTATTTTATCTAGGGTTTTAAGGTACAAGACTGTGGTCTCTGTCTTTAGTGACCACAATCCTGTGACATTGGAGATGGTGACAGGGGACCTCTTGGGCTTTAAGGGCACGTCACATAAGGGAGGGAAGGATGTGAACCTGATAGACCAGGGTAGAAGATTAAAGTGGGCCAAAGTGGTCCCAGAAACCTTCATGCGGGAAGTTCTATCTAAGGCAGAAGCGGAGGTTGATATATGCCTAAATAATAAGACGCAGGGCCCTCAGATGTTAGCCGCCTTTGATACCATCTGTACCCAAATAAATCAAAGTTTACAGATTGGGAGGATTCAGAATACACACACCGGAAAAAGGTGGTTTAATAACAGCTGTACTAGGGCACATGCTGCCCTCCTTAAAGCTCTGAAGGCTAGCCCTAAAGATAGGGGGCTTATAGTAAGTCTAAGGACAACTTACAAAAAAGCTATACAAACTAGAAAACAGGAATTAAAAGAGGAAGCATGGTCTAAACTTTTATCACCTGAGGTTTTGAGAGACAGTGGGAAATTTTGGGCCACCATAAGTCAACCCTTGTTCTCGAATGAAGTGAACTCACCCCTCGACTGTAATATAGCAGATGATGAATGGATAGCTCATTTTGAGAAAATACATAATTTGCCAGATAAGGAGAATAGAATAGACCCTATCCTGCCTGAGAATGTAGCTTCCTTGGTGGTATTTGAGGTCGCTAAAGTCGAAAGGGCGCTACGGCAGATGACTAAGAACAAGACCCCCGGCCCTGATGGGGTCCCCGCCGATTTGTTTAAGGCTGCCCCAAAATTTTGGTCATTAATTTTGACAAATGTGTTTAATGTCCTGGGTCCCAATAGTCTTCCGTCTTCCTGGTCCAAATCCATAATTGTTCCGGTCTTTAAAAAGGGGGATAGGCAGGACCCCTCCTGTTATAGGCCTATCTCCTTGATAGACTCCTTCGTAAAAATTTTGGGTCGTGTCATCTTATATAAACTGACAGAGTGGCTGGAAGACAGAGGGGTCCTGTCTAATGCACAATATGGATTTAGAGCAAAAAGGAGCACACTTGATCAATGTCTCAATCTCCAACTCCTAATTGATTAGTATACTAAAGCCAAGGAGGGGTCACTGTACCTGGGGTTTATGGACCTCTCCTCTGCCTTTGACCTGGTCAACAGGTCAAAGTTGTGGCAGATATTATTAAATATGGGCTTTGACCCGTCGCTAGTATATTTTTTAGCTGACCTGCACTCTGGTCTTTTAGCCTCAGTGAGGGTTACCACTGAAGGGCGCTGTACTAGTCACTTCAGCTCAGAAAGGGGGTCAAACAAGGGTGTATCTTGGCCCCCCTTCTTTTTACCTTAAACATCAATGCTCTGGAGCCAGCCTTAAGGGCAGCGTCACAGGACGTACCGCGTATAGGAGATCTGGTTATACCAGTTCTCCTGTACGCCGATGACGCCGTTCTTCTTGCTCGCACGGGGGTAGGTCTCCAAAGGCTGTTCGACGCCTTTAGGAGCTTTATGGAGACCCTGGATCTGAAAATAAATACAAAAAAGTCCCACGTTATGCTCGTAGGGAAGTGCTCCAGGAAAAATAGATCCAAAACCTTTATCTGTGGTGCTGAGGAAATTGATAGGGTGCCTACGTTTCCCTATCTGGGGGGTTTATTCGATGAAAGAGGGAGCTAGGCCCCGCAATGTAACAGTAGAAGCATTGTATTTGCAAGAACGACCTCAGCTCTTTTGGGCTTTGTAAAAAAGCTGGGGGCTAGACCAGTAGAAGCAATAATAAAGGTATATAAAGCAAAATGTCTTGCGGTCGCCACGTAGGGACGTCCGATATAGGGCTACTCCCCCAAGACAGAATTCAGGTGATTGAAAACAAATTCTTGAGATCAGTCTTAACAGTTCCCCAGTCTACCGCCACATATTCGATCCATACTGAGTTGGGGGTGGGATATGTAACTGATTTGATAAAAACAGCCCCACTAACATGCTGGTTGAAGACTTGGCTCAACCAAGAAATTTCACTGAATCATACTATACTTAAAGATTGTCTTCTGCTGGATAATGTTAGCAAGATTCCCTGGATCGCTTATATTAAATCTAGCTTCGAAAAAATAGGGCGTCCCGAGCTTTTTCTTTCCCCGGAGACTATAACAAGAACGGACGTCCTACAGATAAAAAATGCTATGATGAACTTGCTATCCTTGGAGAGAGAGGAGGTAGAAATTATGAAACCAACTGTTAGAGCGAACTATGCCTTAGTTAGCTCTTCTGGACCTGAATTCTATCTCACCCTAGTAAACCGCCCCTATCATCGGCACCTTTTAACCAGATTTCGTTTTAATTTGATTCACTTTTCGCTAGGTCATTTTCACAACTGGTGCACCCCAGATAAGGCCAACCCTTGTAGATGCGATAACTTCTCGACGCAGGACACTTTACATTTTCTTATGTTCTGCGATCACTATAGTGATATTAGGAAGAAGTTCCTGCTGCCTATTCTGAGGGAGGCTGGGTTCACACAGGTTAGACCAGCCCTTCTGTATCTGCAACAACTAAATACTCATCGTATAATATTTTCTGTTGCGCGCTTCTTAGTAGCCGCTGTACGATTCAGGAATAGGAGTATTAGTGCGCTATCTACCTTAGCTAACCTGGATTTGGATGAATTTTATTTTTTGTTTATATTATGGCACCAATGATGATATGAAAGGTAATAGAGTCTATTGCAGTTTTATCCTGTTTTTATGAAATATGTATGTCACAATATTTTTAAAAAATTATTGTTGTTTACGGTGTATGCTGTGCAAATAACCTTTTGTATAATTGTATCGTGTCTTTTTATGATATTAATTTATCGAATAAAAGTAATTTGACTGACTGACTGGGGGTACCGCTCTCTCCGGATCTGCGCTTGCTGGTGCGGAAAAAGACAGAACTGACGTCAGCTCACGAGGACAGCATCTAAGTTGCTGCCGCGATGTCATTTCGGTGACCACAACGCAAACGAACGACGTGGAGCCGCACAACGCCAACTTCCGACGCGCAGGGGTACTGCTAACAAAAACTTTCCGGATCCAGTCTGACGCCAAGGGGGTAATTCTAAGGTAAGAAATCTATCACTATGTGTTTCTTTCAGATACACAAATGTGACAAAAATGTATTAATTTTTCATGTGTTCATCTTTTTAAGAGACACAAGCAATACACAAGGTTTAAAAATAAGTAGCAATATTTAGCCCTTCGCTACACAAAAATATCACTTTAGACAGATTCAAAATTTGAGCTGCTAGGGTATTTAAAGAGGCTTTACAAAAAACATTTTCTTTTAAAGATCCACTCTTATAATCAAGCTAAGAGTTGCTGATGAAGGCTGCAAAAATGTGAAGAAAAAAGAGTGAGACTAAGTGAGGGACTGCTTTATTGTTTTAGATTTCCAACTTTATATAGTTCTCAATAGAAGAGATGGATATGTTACTTACCCTGTAAGCATCTGTTCTTGGCACGTAGAGTTGTAGATTCACATGCTTTGCATACTCCTGCCATCTAGTGTCGGGTCTGGATGTTTTCAAGTGGTTTTTCTTTGAACAAGTCTTTTCCAGTCACAAGGTAAAGTGACTCCTCCTTTTGGGGATAATGAGCATGGGCATCGAATCTATTGTTAGATTGTTTTCCCGCAAGAGGGTGATAATGGAGTAGGTAAGTGAAGAATAGGGATGTCCATGAGTATGTAATGTAAATAATAAGAACTGCAACAACTACAGGTGTCCAGGGAGGATGGAGGGTGCATGTGAATCTACAGCTCTACATGCCAGAACAGATACTTACAGGGTAAGTAACATAATCCGTTTAAGACGTGTGCTGTAGATACACATGCTTTGCCTTGACAATATAGCAGTATTCTCCCACAGCGGTGGCTAACCAGTATGTGTTTTTAGCACTTCTTGTCCTACATTAGCTTGTTGACGTGCTACTACAGCCACACAATAATGATTAGTAAATGTGTGTGGTGTAGACCATGGTGCTGCCTTACATATGTCAGCTATGGGAACTTTAGATTTAACATAACAAGTATGAATACATTTAGCAATCCATCTAGAAATACCAGATTTAGAGATAGGATAGCCTTTATGAGATGGAGCAAATGGAACAAAAAGTTGCTTTGTTTTACGAAAATCCTTTGTCCTCTTCAAGTGTGTGAAGAGTCCTTTCTGCTACTGAATCAGGTTGAGGAAAGAACACAGGTAACTCAAATGATTGGTTAATATGAAAAGCAGAAACTACTTTTGGATGGGATTTGGGGTTTGTATTAAGAAGTACTCTTTTTTGAAGTTGAAAGAAGAGTTCTTCTAAGGTTAATGCCTGTAGCTCACCAACTCTCCTTAATGAAGTGATAGCAATTAGAAAGGCAACCTTCCATGAAAGAAATTGTAATGAACAATTGTGTAATGGCTCAAAAGGTGGACTCCTGAGCCTTGGGAGAACGATGTTAAGGTTCCAAACTGGTGCAGTAGGTACACTGGGTGGTATTACTCTTTTAAGGCCTTCCATAAAGGATTTAATTACTGGAACCGTGAACAAGGATAAGTGTTGTCTGTTTTGAAGATATGCGGCTACTACAGCAAGGCGTAGCTGTAGGAAAGTGCCCCTTTTTGCATGGTTGCCCCCACTTTTTACCAAACTGTGGATGTACTTTGACTGAGTGTCACCTCGGTTCCTGCCAACCAGGTACACAGGGCCTATGTTCTTTCCCTAAATTGTACTGTTGCAAAAGACAATTGGCAACTCTCTGGTCACATGTAAGTCTCTTGTAAAAGGTACCATAGGTACCAAGGGCACTGTGAGCAAGGAAGGCCTCTAAGGGGTGCAGCACTTATTGTACCACCCTTAGAGGCCCTGTACTTTTACACACACACACACACACACTGGAATGGCAGGCTGCATGTTTTGGCGCAGAACAAAGTGAAGAGTCGACATGGCACCATGCCTACAAATCACTGCCCTGGCATAAGTAAGCCACCCCTCTAGCTGGGTGCACTATACCAATGGTGAGGGTACAGGTGCAAGAGCCCCGTACCCCTACAGTGGCTAAGCCACTTCTTAGACATTGTAAGTGCAGTAATGCCATTAAGAGTACATGGTACTGGGAGTTTGTCATTACAGGCTTTACTGAAAACTGGGAAGTTTGGAATCAAACTTCTCCACACATTAAACCCACACTGATACCAGTGTGAGATTTAGTGAAAATGCACTCAGAGGGCATCTTAGAGATGCCCCCTGAAAAACGACCAAAGTCTAGTGTCCCAGCTGAGCAGCGGCTCACTAGCTGCCACCACCAGACATGTTTCTGGACCCCTGGGTCATGAAACAATGCACATCCTGGGACGAGGTGCCAAGCCTCCTTCCCCAGGATGGGAAGGGTCCACGAAGGGGAAGCTTCAAAGGCCTGCCACCTTTGTGAGCTACCCCAGCCATTTGCTGCTCCCAGCAACTGGCCTCCACCTGGTCCGACCCCCACTTTGGGCGGGAGAATCGGCGGGAAAACCAAGTTAGGAAGAGAGGTGTGTCCACCTTTGCTAACATCACCCCTCAGGTGGGGGAGGCGAGGTGAACCACAACACTCAGTCCCCGCCATCTTGCTGATGGAGGGGCCCAGCCAACCAGAGTGAGGCATATGCCCCCCTCCCACTGGAGGGTGGGATAATAGGGGGTGTACCCACCCCAAGGAATGGACCCACTGGTTCCGACATGCATCTACCTGTAATGCCCCCAAATTTAGTATTTAGGGGCAACCCTGAACTCTGCCTCCTCAGAGAAGAAGAGAGAAGATAAAGGACCGAAGAAGCGAAGCTGAACTAAGAAGAAGAGGACACCCACTGACTTGGCCCCAGCCCTACCAACCTGTCCCCACCTCGAACCTGCTCCAGCAAAATCCCGGCGTGGTCTGCAGCGAGCAGCCCCCAAGAACTCGGAGGACCTGCCCAGCCTTCCCAAATCTGCGAGTCTGCACCACTCTGCACCCAACGCTGACAGCCCGGTTTTGAGTGGCCCAATACCACAAGGAGGTCTACCCGGCGATCCTGACTTGAGGTGTGGCGATCTCTGACCTGCATCAAATCTCCAATCGAAGCCTGCAGCCGCTTTCTGGATACAGATGACCGCAACTGTAGCTGGTAACAAAAACCAGACGCCTAAAGACGCCCCTGCACCGGACGTCCTACGGCCTTGGGCGGCCCAACCGATGGTGTCCCAGCATCCCCAAACATTTCAACGTACCTCGCCAACCAGTGGTCACCTCCAGAAGATCTTCGTCCCTGAGCCGGCATTGTTTGTTGCAACGGGAGAATCCCCATTGAAATCAATGGGGCACCCGATGCCAAAACAGCACCCTGCACCCTGCCGCCCCAGTACAGCTTTGTGTGCACTCATTGTCCTAACTCGGATCCCCCATTGCCCTGAGCCTAACACCAGGAGCTTTGCTACCACCACCTTGTGGCCTGCTCGTGAGCAGCCACCAACCGGAGGTGCCCTATCCCCCATTGGGATAACATTGGGCCTCAGCACTCTGCACCCGGCCGCCCTAGTGCCGCTGAGGGTGCTTTGAGAGTGTATCCTCGACCCGGGGGGAACCCTGGTTCTAACACCAGAAACCCAACTCCCACAAAATAATACTTACCTGTAAACCGATAACTTCATTTCCTCCCATAGGATGGCATTGACTGCTTTTCTTTGAAAATTCTTCAAAGTGTGGAGTTGGTTTGTATGAAACCTTGAAAAACTGCAAATGTACCAACATTGAATTGCTTACCTTTTGTCTAAGAAATATCCCAGTGTGATATCTAGGCATATCACACTGATTAGCAAAAGTAACTTAAAAAGTAATCCAAGAAGTAACGTGTACTGTAATCTACAAAGTAACTGAAAAATAATTCTGATCATTGACTAAATCAACCAACTGCATTTGAACCTGCATTCCCCCATAATTTATTGCATAAGTATTACAAAGTATTATTTCACTTACCTGCACCAGGTCTAGCTTGGTTCTAGAAATAGAATAACTAAATAATATTTTTACACAAACAAATTGGTCTGAGTTCAGTCTTTGAGTGTGTGACATAATTTCTTGTCTGAGTTTGTACGATAAATGCTTAACACTACCCTCTGATAAATAGGTTCTTGAAGGGCATCACTCATATGTTTCCCCCTGTTCCTTTCGTGATGCCTCAGTGGGACTTGAATCTTGTTCTGACTTATTTGATGTGCGCTCCCTTCGAGCCACTTCATAACTGTCCTCTTCGTCTTCTCACTCTTAAGACTGCTTTCCTGGTTGCCATCACCTCTGCCAGGAGAGTGAGTGAGCTCCAGGCTCTTTCTTTTAAACCTCCTTTCCTTTCTGTCCATCCGGACAAAGTTGTCTTACGGATACGTCCCTCTTTCCTGCCCAAGGTCGTCACAGCCTTCCACATCGGGCATCACCTTGCCCACCTTCTTTCCGCCTCCGCATCCCTCAAAAGAGGAAGAGAGGCTCCACCGTCTGGACCCAAAACGTGCACTCTCATCTTATCTGGATCGCACACGCCAGTTCCGGGTGGATGACCAACTATTTGTTGGTTACGTGGGCGCTAAGAAGGGACGGGCGGTGCACAAACAGACCATTTCTCGATGGGGCATTTTGTGCATCAAGGCTTGTTATTCACTGGCTAAAAAGGAGCTGCGTGCCCATTCCACTCGGGCCACGGCGGCTACTACTGCCCTGGGTCAGGGAGTCCCCTTGCACGACATCTGTCAGGCAACTACGTGGGCCTCGCTGTACACGTTCGCAAGACACTACTGCCTGGACAGCCAAGTCCGGAGAGATGGCTTTTTCGGCCATTCCGTTCTCCAGGACTTTCTGGTGTGATTATTGGTTCGCAGACCCACCACCGGGGTTGGTATTGCTGGGGTATCTATTCTAAGGTAAGGAATCTAATACTAACCTGTTTCTTTCAGATGCACAAGTTACTTACCTTCGGTAACGATATATCTGTAAGAAACAGTAGTTAGTATTAGATTCTTTACCCCCCCACCCATCCTCCCCGTTCTGCGAACCGATCTCGAGGGTTAAGGTTATCCCTTTTCAGGGCCCTAGTTTTATGGCACCAGTGTTGGTTTTTATCATGGCTCTGCGTTTCTGGTGCGGAAAAGCTGTGTATAAGAACTGACGTCAGCGCGCGAGGGCGGCGTCTAAGTACTCCGGCGACGTCATCCCGGCGACGACGACGGACGCGGAGCCGCAGACGACGCCTAGCGACGCGCAGGGGTACTGCTACGCAAAAGTTTCCAGATCCAGACTGACGCCTGGGGATATTCTAAGGTAAGGAATCTAATACTAACCTGTTTCTTTCAGATACAATATATAACAAACCTCTTCCACTTTACTGCATAACTTGATCTAGTGGTAGGTTTTCTTGCCTCTTTAAGAATTGTCATACAATCTGATGGTAAGTTTAGGTATTCAAACTCTATGACTTCACGATCCAGATCGCTAGGTTGAGTTACTTGGGGTTTGGGTGTCTGATTTCTCCATGGTTCTGAGTGAGAAGGCTGGAAGTGAGGTGCAGCTTTTGATGTGGAACCACTGACAGGTGAACCATGGTTGACGAGTACATGTGGGAGCCACAAGAATCAGTGTGATTGATGTCTGCCTAAGTTTGCGAAACAAAAACGGAAGTAGAGGGAGAGGCAGAAAAGCGCAAGCAAATATCCCTGACCAGTTCATCCATAGGGCATTGCCTTTGGATAGAGGGTGTGGGAATCTGGAGGCGAAGTTTGGGCATTTTGAGTTCTCTTCTGTGGAAAAGAGATGCATTGCCCAACGTCAAATGGTTTGAGAAAGGCAAGACAGTTGTAGAGTGTATGTCCCCTCTGTTTTTGTACATACTACTTATACTGTCATATCGTCAGTGCGGACTATGACAACTTTCCCTATGAGGCGAGGCTGAAAAGATTTTAGTGCTAGATATACAGCTAGAAGCTCCAGAAAGTTGATGTGGGTACTTTTGAGCTTGTTGTCCCATAGATTCTGAACTGTTAGATTCTGTAGATGGGTACCCCATCCTGTGAGAGATGCAGCCGCTGTTAGTATGACTTGAGAAATAGGGTCGATGAAGGGCCGCCCTTTTGATAGGTTTTGTGTGCTCCACCACTGCAGAGAGTGATGGGTTCGGCTGTCTACCAATACTAGATCTGTTAATTGACCCTGGGACTAGCTCCACTGACATGCTAAGCATTCCTGTAGGGGACGCTTGTGTGAGGCACTATTGAAATGCATGATGACATCATCCCTAGTAGCTGAATGAAAGTCCTGACTGTTAGGTATTGGTTGGTTTGAAGTTGTAGTAACAGAGTTTGAAATTTTTGAACCCTGGCTGCATTGGGAGAGGCTAGAGCTGTTTGAGTGTTAAGTGTCGCTCCCAGAAAGGACTTCATTTGTGAGGGTTGAAGATGAGACTTTTGCGTATTGTCTGTAAATCCCAATTGATAGAGAAGGTATATTGTAGTCAGAGTGTGTTGTAAACACTTCTGATGTGTGTTGGCTTTGATGAGCCAATTGTCCAGATATGGAAAGGCATGAAATTGTTGTCTTCTTAGACGAGCTGCTACTACTGCTAGACATTTTGTGAACACTGGGTGCAGTAGTAATTCCGAATGGGAGTACTTCGAACTGACAGTGATTTCCTGCTATCACAAATCGGAGATATTTGCGATATGCTGGGTGAACAGGAATGTGGAAGTATGCGTCCTTTAAGTCTAGCGTGAACATATAGTTGCCCTGTTGTAGAAGTGGAAGCACTTGCTGAAGTGTAACCCTAAGGAAATTATCTGACAGTGTAGGAAGCTGGCTCTGTATATACTATACCAAAGCGAAGTACAGTGTGCACAGAGTTCAGTGGAACCCCAAAGGTAGGCCGAGGTAAAGTTAGATAGCATCTCACTCTCTATTTGTGGTACTATGCTCGGGCAGTAAGGCAGTATCAGAGGACAGTGTTAAGCACTTGTTGTACACACTCAGTCAGCAAATGAATTCACACACTGAACTTCAGACGAATTGTTTTTGTATAAAAAGTTACTCTTTCAGTTATTTTATTTCCTAGAACCAAGCAAGCCCGGCACAGGTAAGTGATAAGTACTCTGCAGTAATTATACAGATTGCAACACCATTTGGATTGCAATTGTAAATGTACTTTGATTTGATTACAGTAGTGTTACTGATAATGCAATGCTTTTCAGAATACAGTACATATACTTTAAATGGGATTTTCAGAAAGATTACAGGTAAATTACTTTTGAGATTACTTTTCTTACACAGAGTAGTATACCTGGATACTACTCTGGGATATTTCCTGTAAACAGGTAAGTAAATTATTTTTTGTTAATCAGTACAATTTTAAAGAATTTCTTTAGGTTTTCAAACTCCACACTCAGAAACTTTTCACAGAAAAACATTCAATGTTATCCTATGGAGGAAAATAGTGTTATCGGTTTTGAGGTAAGTATTCTGTAGTGGGATTTGAGGTTCTGGGGGTAGACTCAGAGGTCCCCCAGGGTCAAGGATACACTCTAGTTACACCCTAAGCGGCACTAGGGCGGCCGGGTGCAGAGTGCTGAGGCCAAATGTTATCCGATAAGGGGCCTCGGGTGGTGGCTGCTGACGAGCAGGCCACTTGGTTGTGGGAGCAAAGCTCCTGGACTTTAGCTCAAGGCAAATGGGGAAACAAAGTAGCACAAAAGGTGCACCCTCAGCGGCACTAGGGCGGCCGGGTGCAGGTTGCTGTTTCGACGTAGGGCGCCGTGTTTGCAATGGGAGACCTCCAGTTGGAAAGGCACTGTAGGTTTGGGGGCGAAGGTCTTCAGGGTGCGACCACCACTTTGAGAGGTAAGTTGGGAAGTTAGGGGTTGGTTAGGCACCGTCGGCTTGGCCACCCAAGGTCGTGGGATGTCGGTTGCAGGGGTGCCTTATGGGGTCTGATCTTCTTACCAGCTCCTGATCCTGGTTGGGGGGACCTTCTGGATTTAGGCTGCAGGCATCGGCTGGAGTCTTGAGGCAGGTCAGGGGTCGCCAGTTCTCAGCTCAGGATCGCCAGGGGGACCTCCTCATGGTGTTTGTCCACTCGAGCTCGGGCCGTGCATGGCGGGTGCAGAGTGAGACGGATTTGCGGTGTCCGCCAGAGGTTGCAGATGAACAAATCCGGTGTTCATGGGAGACAGTCTTTGGGGTTGAAGGCAGGCAGGTCCTCCGGAGTTTTTGAGGTGGCTGGCTGCAGGACACACCGGGATTTTGCAGGAGCAGGTTCGAGGTGGAGACAGGCCAGTAGGGCTGGGGCCAAGTCAGTGGGCGTCTTCCTCTTGTTAGCTCCTACACAGCTCTTCGGTCCTTCTTCTTCTAGTTTCTTCTTGTCTGAGAAGCAAGGTTCAGGGGTGCCCTAAATACTCCATTTAAGGGCATTACAGGTAGGAAAAAGGTAGGGACCAATGGGTCCCTTCCCTGGGGTGGGTACACCCCCTATTATGCCACCCTCCAATGGGAGAGGAGCATGAGCCTGTCACTGGTTGGCTGAGTCCCCTCATCTGCAAGATGGCGGGGACTGAGAGTTGTGCTTCACCTCGCCTCCCCCACCTGAGGGGTAGTGTTGGCAGAGGTGGGCACACCTCTTCCTCACTTGTTTTTCCCGCCGGTTCTGCCGCCCAAATTGGGGGTCTGAACCAGTGGGGACCAGTTGCTGTAAGCAGCGAGTGGCCTAGGGAAGCTCACAAAGCCGGCAAGCCTTTGAAGCTTCCCCTTTGTAAACCCTGCCCATCCTGGGGGAGGAGGCTTGGCACCTCGTCCAAGGATGTGCATTGTTTCAGGCCCCAGAGAGCGGCAGGCTCTCTACCCAGGGGTCCAGAAACATATCTGGTGGTGGCAGCTGATAGCAGCCATTCACCCTGGACACTAGTTGTAGGTTAGTTTTCAGGGGGCATCTCTAAGATGCCCTCTGTGTGCATTTTTCATTAAAGCCCACACTGTCATCAGTGTGGGCTTAATGTGCTGAGAAGTTTGAAACCAAACTTCTCCGTTTTCAGTGTAGCCATATGGTGCTGTGGAGATCGTAATGACAAACTCCCAGGACCATATACTCTTAAAAGCAGCACTGCACTTACAATGTTTAAGAATGGCCTTAGACACTGTAGGGGTACAGAGCGCATGCATCTGTACCCTTATCACTGGTATAGTGCACCTAGCTAGATGGGTGACTGATCTATGGCAGGGCAGTGGGTTGTAGGCATGGCACACAGAGATGTGTGCCATGTCGACTTTTCGCTTTGTTCTGCACCAAAACACCCAGCCTGCAAAGGCAGTGTGTGAGTGTAAGGGTATAGGACCTCTCAGGGTGGCACTATAAGTGCTGCAGCCCTTAGAGGCCTTCTCTGGTCACAGTGCCCTGGGTACCTGTGGTACCATTTGTAAATGTAAATGTAAATGTAAATGTAGTTGAGCTTATATAGCGCACAGCTACCCGCAGTGGGTGTCCCGGCGCTTGCTTAGGGAACCCTTCCTGGTATTCCCCTGTGAGATAGCAGGGTATCCACAAGGTGAAAGTCAGGCATCCCGCCGCGAGGGGCCGTTGTGGAGATTAAGCAAGCTATTGCCCAGAGTCGCAGAGTGTGAACCCGTGAGTCGAGGAGGCACCGGAGCGAGAATTATCGAGTCCGTGGAATTTTTAGCCCAAGACCCGCCGAGGCAGGGAATTGAACCCTGGTCCAGGACCGATCTCAGCTTCCGGGTCTGCTGCCTCTAACCCCTGAGCCACACTTCTCCACTTTACCAGGGGCTGTCCTGTGGCCAGAGATGCCAATTGGGTTTAGGCTTTAATGCAGTTTTAGGGAAAGAACATAGGCCCTGGGTACCTGATTAGCAGGAGCCCAGGGCACACTCAGTCAAAGCACATCAGCAATTCAGCAAAAAGTGGGGGCAACCATGCAAAAAGGGGGCACTTTCTCACATACAGTATGTATAGGTTTAACATGCTGAGGTCTAATATCGGTCGTAAGGACCCGTCCCTTTTGGGATTAGGAAGTACAGTGTTATAATGGAACTGGTCATGAAGCTCCTTTTGTTAAAGGAGCTGTTGGTGCTCCTTCTTGTTTGAGGAGCTGTTGGTGCTGGAATGAAAGCTTGTGAGTGCAAGGTGGAATATTGGGAGGATTGCTGTTCAACTCCAGGCAATAACCATGTTGGATAATGTCTAATACCCATTTGTCCAATGTTATTGATTGCCAAATGGGAAAGAATTGTTGAAGTCTTCTCCCGACAGGTGTAAAATGATCGGGGAATTGTAGGCAAGTAACTGCTTATTGGGAGATGGAGAGGCACGTGTTGGTGTTCCTTTAACTCTGCCCTTAAAATTGTTTCCTCTGTACCCACCTCTATACAAACCTCTAGATGGAGAAGGGTGTGTGTTGGATTGATATGAGGAAACATTAGGGTCTGAGGAATTGCCCTTAGACCCACCTCTATAAAATGAACGACGAAAGGAGCCTATGCTGCTCCCATTGATTTGTCACCTCAGTGTCTTTTTTCATTTTTTCGAGTGCCTCATCTACTTGAGGTCCAAAGAGGTGTTGCTCGTCAAAAGGAGCAATGAGAATAGATTGCTGAACCTCTGGTATAAACCCAGAAATCCTGAACCATGCATATCGTCTAAGGAGCATGCTGGTGTTAATTCCCCTAGCTGCAGTATCAGCAGCATGTAGAGCACATCTAATGGAGGAATTAGATAATAGTTTACCTTCTTGTACTAGCTCTTGTCCTCTTTTCTTATGCTCCTCTGGGAGGAGTTGGAGCAGTTCCTCCATTTCGTCCGAGTGGGCCCTATCATATCTGGCCAATAAGCCTTGTGTGTTGGCAATGCACCATTGGTTGGCAGATTGAGCAGCTACTCTTTTGCCTGATGAATCTATTAATTTAGACTCCTTGCCTGGATGAGGTGCATCTGCTGAAGTCTGAGAGTTTGCTCTTTTGAGAGCTTTAGATACTACTAAAGAATCTAAGGGCAACTGGCCCTTAATAAAAATGGGGTCAGACAGTGGAAGTTTGTATTTTTTTCAACCCTAGGTGTCAATATACGGGAACATATAGGGTCTTTAAAAATATCACCGGAATGTCTCATCATGCCTTTTAACATAGGCAAACTTTGAGTAGTCCTATGTGTAGAACTTAGTGTTTCGAACAAAAAGTCTTCTTCTAAAGAGTCTTTGTATAATGTAATAGCATGGTATGATGCTGCCCTGGAGATCATTTGGTGATGGTTTTGCAGGATATAAATCAGGGTCATTATCCATTGGTTGATCAATATTTTAGTCCTCCCCTGGGTCTGTTGGTGGTAGACTATTGTCATACTCATCCCCTACGTCAGGCTGTGCGTGTGGAGAACCTTGAGGTGTTATGTATATAGGGTCTGAGCCTTGTAGTAGTGGTGAAGATGGTGGAGGGGATTGAGGATTAGGGTAGACAGGACTTGTAGCCATAGCCTCCTCCTTTTTTTCGAGGAATTTTGTACCTCGAGTCCTCTGAGATAATTTTTCTCTTGGACGGTGTCACACCTTTAGCAAATATATGTCCAGTATCTGGATTAATATTACATTTCTTTTGCTTAGGGTCCAGTTTCGCCTTTGTAATGTCCAGGACAGATTCTGGAGGCTTCTGGAGGCTATCTTTTGGTTTAGGTGCCGAAAGTTTCGGTGTCGAACCAGACGTGCCTTTTTTGTCTTTTGGAGCCAAAGGTTTCGATTCCGATGGTGTCTTTTCTCGACTCGGCCTGAGCCAGATAGCATGATTTTCTGTTTCGGGGCCAAGGGCGGGGCGTTGGAAGCAGTGTCTCAGTGCCGACCATTGCCTGAAGGCAGTGGTGACCCGAAGCTTTTTGTTTAATCAAAGAGAGTTTGAGGGGCAAAGGGGCTTTGTCACTCAGGACTTTGGTAAGTCTTCGGACTCTAGCTCGATTTTGAGCTCCAAATCAGATTCTTAGATACAGAAGGCCTCCTCCACTTCCGCCACCGCAGCCTCCATTTCTTCGTGGTTGGTATCTGCCCCGAAGATATCCGGAGTGTGTTCAATGTTTTGTCCCTGCATGTCCCTACCTCGAACCTGACGATCCAGCAAAGTCTTTTTCGATCAGAACGATCAACATGGGTCACAATCTGCTTCCCTTGGCTCCGGTGAGAGGCACTAGTTGCAGACTTTATGTAGGTCAGTGCGCGGATACTTGGGGTGGCACAAAGGACAGAATTGAAACAGAGTCCAATCCATCGGCAGAAGGCTGGCTAATGCGAATGGAGTGGAAGTGAACTGATGCGGCTAGGCCCGATGGCCTCCAACGATGATTTCTCGACCGAAGATGGTGAGTTTTCCGATTTATTCGACATGCAGAGTATAATGAAACTCGTACAAAAACAGTACCAACAAGGGTACAGTGGGTTGCGCACCAAGGGGATCCCAAAGAATGGTTTTGAAAAAGTGCTGCAAACCACGTCCGAACCCAATTGCGGAAAGAAAACAATCTAAAAATGGAGTCGATGCCCATGCGCATTATCAGCGAAAGGAGGAGTCACCTAACCACGTGACTGAAAAAAAGACTTCTTCGAAGAAAAACAACTTGCAAACATCCAGACCGAACACTAGATGGCAGGTGTATGCAAAGCATGTATATCTACAGCACACATGCCTTGAACAAGTATGTTTCTAATCATTTCTGCTTTTGTAAATAAGGGAAGAGGTAAACAAAGGCATATAGTTGATTGCTTTAGATCACATAATTTGGGCACATAAGGAAGCAAGGATCAGAACCCACGCCTAATTATATGTTTGTCTATGATCTTGTCACTTGACCACATCTACTCTTTGAGATGATGCAAGGGCTCCAGCTCACCTTCCTCATGCGCATTCTTGGTCTCCATCACTAGTGTCCCCTGCTCATGATCTCTTGGTAGGGTCCTTGTAGGGGTGCTGCTGTTGGAGGAGCTGTTTAGAGATGGCTGCTTCAGACAGGTGGTCAAGTAGGGGAAGCAGTTATCGGCCGCAGAAATGTCTCCCGTTTTAACTGTCAGAGAGATAACACATCATCATCATTACAAGAACACTCTGAATTACTTGAACATGTAGCTTTTGCTCGATGAGGGTTGTGGTGAAGTCAAGTAATTTCACCTAAATCTGGTGATGTCAGTATGGGCCAAAGTTCAGGAAAAATCTACCCTGCGAGGTACAGCCCTCATTTGGCCAACCAAGATTAAGTGATTTATGGTCTGAATAGGGTCCCCAGCCACGACTAGGAGGTATAGCTTCAGAGGGAATTTCCAGAACTCAAAGCTAAGCTGCAAATCAAGGTAGTCACCATTTTGAGGCACAATAGAAGAAATGCCAGCACAGCTGTGAAATAGGAAAGCTCCAGGGATGAGTTTAAGAAATACCACTCACAAGTTGTAAGCAGTGGTTTAAGGGGGTTAGATAGGTAGGCAAAATATGGAAGCCCAAAAGACAAACAATGTTTGATCAGCTTTAGGGTGACAAGGACAGTGAACTGCAGCTTTTGAATGGAAAACTTCCACTAAAAAGGCACATTTTAAACTATGCACAAAGATGTATGTATGTCTAGATGCTAGAGAAAGTACTTCCACACACAATTAAGGAAGATCAGTCAGATTTTGTGAGGAAATAGCTTGCTGAAGAAGTCAGTCAGTTAGTCAGACTGACTGACTGACTGACTGACTAAGTCATTTAGGACATTTCAGCACCAAAAGGAACTCTAACCATCTGAAACAGCCTTAAATGCAAGCAGTAAGTAAACATTTATTTCTGTCACGATTCTTAAACAATATTATTTAAACCAATGCCAGCATCAGTAATGGCTAATAGTAATGATTCAGAACCATTATTTATCTCTGCAAAATCAGCGGGTACAATTAAGTGCAGTCATTCCAATCCTTTTTGATCGCCTTACAGGAATAGTAACTCTATCGGAATCAAGTAAGGAATGCCAGTACTTTATAAGGTTACCAATACTATGCTTGGTACTTCTTTACCAGGCTCAAAATATGAGGCTATCAAAACTTAACTGGAAAATAAGTGGTCTACTAAAATGAGGGGTGGCATGCATAATTACCTGTGCCCACATTTAAATAAAGAGCCATGAAAATTAAGATCTGAATAGTCTCTGAATGTTGGCTAGACTTCAGCACATCAATATTATCCTTCTATTTTGTGTTTGCATAAGAGAACTGATGTCATTCAGAAATGTCACTATTCTGTAAAGATTTACAAGTTTTCTAAATCAGCCCAAATGTTTTATACATTCAACTGACAAAACGAAAAACAGGATCATTTTGACAGTATTGTTTCAAGTGAAATCTCATGTAAAACTGCCCCTGTCAAAAATAGTTAAATATAAAAGGGTGCTATAAATGCATATTTATGCAGATTTCTGGCAGATCTACCTGAAGAGGATGTACACAAATATGAAAAGGATAGGGATGTCTAACCTACTGTCACAACGCAAGTTGATAAGTAAGCCAATCAGATATCTACCATATAACATCAAGGCTAATCAGATGACAGACATTATTTACTGTCATTAGGAGAATGTGTAAATCAAGGAGCTATCCCTCTATTGTTCGTGCAAACATATGGTTTTAAAGATTCAGCTGATTCTACATTTTACAGGAAAACACCGCCCATGATTTTATTTACTTTAAGAACATAATTATAATTTTTTGACAGATTTTAGGGTCAGTTATCAGGTTAATATTTTCTCAAGAAAAACTAAGGATATAATAATCATTTATTTTGTTTATTTAACAACATCGACAAGGATGCTGGTTAACCACACAGCCGGGAATAACAGAATTGATCTGACACCACTTTACCCCTGATAGCATCATAAATTTGATACCGCCTTGTGCACTCATAGTGCCTCAACACCCTCCTATTTGCTGCTGAAGGCTAGGAGAAGGGCAAGGAGCGGAAACCAAAGAAATGAAACATCGCTCCTAGGGCATGTTTACTTTCTTTTCCTGCTTCTGCCTTCAGGATGGCTGATATCAAAGATAGTAAAAGCAGTGGCAAGGGTACCATAGGGCGTGTGACTGGGTGTCACTCACCCTGGCTATTTATTATTGAGATCCTTTACTAATAGGATTTAGTGCAGTGGATTCCAAAATTATCCAACACAACTAGAGGAAACTCATCCCTCTAGATGTTCTGCTCCATCCCGTTTAAATGCTCTATGACAGTGCATGTTCTGCTGATCCCACTGAAGACCTATAGGTTGAGCTGGAGTAGAGGATGTAACTCCCACTGCCCAGGTTCTTACTGCCTCCTGGAAACCAGTGGCATCAATTTCACAATTACTTACAACATTTCCTAAAACACCCATTTATTCAACTGTGTGTAGATGGTTTGTAGATGGCAAATTGGACAACAGGCTTCCAGACTAGAGTATGTTTTCTTTATTCTCTGCCATGTTCTACAAGTGTAATTAATAGAGTATTTCCAGATGCCTCCCAGTGTTGGAAAATGGCTCCTCGATGGCTATCATTGCGTTTACCTTCTGCTGATGGCCTTTTTCCTCTAGTGTCCACCCTACTCTCCTCCAGATCTGCTTGCACGATGCTGCTTGGTGTATTGGGTGCACTCCATAGCTCAGTCAGTCGGTCTTCCAAAACTGGCAGATGTGAGCTGTCTGAAGTTGTCTCAGATTTCACTGTGCAAGAGGAAATTATATCTAAGCAAACCATTTGGAGCAAGAGAAAACGTTTTTGCTTATACACTTGATACCTTTGGGGTTCTTCACTTTCATGCTTGGTCAAGTAATCACAAATGTTATCCACTGAGTAAAAGATTATCTTTATGCTTAGAGTAAAAAAGGAAAGGGACTGGCAGGCCGGCATATCTGTCACACGGGTCAAAACACCTGAACTGCATGAGGTTTAATTTCGGCAGAGCTTTCCATGAACTCACAGTAAAGGTCCGGTATTCTCTGCTTGGCCACAGAGTAAGATAACCACATCCTTTGCAATTTGTTGTCTATGTGAAGACATCAACATCACACAGCCTTGAAAACAAACTGCAGCACATCTTGCAGAAATTTCCAAGCCCAGGCGTTTTCATAGCTGTAGCAGCAACTAAATGTGAAGAGACTGCGGAGCTTACCATCAGAGTCTAACTTCTTGGGCCACGCCTTTTCGTCAACACTTCCAGCAGGCGACGGGCTGCTGGTCATCTCTGAACCGCCAAACAGGAATTCTGGAATCTCCTTCACTAGTTTCATCAGGGCGCTGAGATGCGTGCCCCTGCGGACCTCATCTGTTGGGAGAACGCAATGCGTTGGATGACAGGTCCGGCTGATCCACTGGTTGAAGGAGCTCTTTTAATTAAAGGAATGGGTGAATTGGACAGGGGAATTGGGCAACGCCAACCCTCTTAATATGAAAAGACCCTGGACATTTTGTGAAAACAAGGCACTTGGGCTAGATGTAAAGGAGTTGCAAGTCACCCATATTGAAGACTGTGGATGGAAACTAATGAATCGCAGACCTTTAAGTGTCTTACAGACAAGCATTGCTCTTTAAAACTATCCTTAAATAGACAACATGACATTTTATGGCAAGTCTGGAATGCTTACGGCCTTCATACTTCAAAGCATGTAAATGACAGGCCATTGCATATGCTAGATAGGACGTATAATGTACGTTTGCATAGTTCGCCAAAATAAAACAACAGAGGGCTACAGAATGCTATAGGCATAGTAAGGGTATTTTCTCACCTATAAAAATAGCATCAACGTTTGTATAACGCAACAACAGTTACACCCTGTAGTACAGTGTCTGCATACCAGAATCAGCATCTCTACAACATCTCCATAGACAACCAGTAGTTCAATAATTTTAATTACTTATTTAGGGCTTCGTAAAGCAGTCACCTTGAACTGATTCCCTCACTGTAGGTACAAGCCGAGAATATCCTTGATGAGTAGGTCTGAAAAGATAACTTGGTCTTTCTGTGTCACCGGCACACCTATTATTCCTCTGCTACAATCAGTCTACTAAGTAGCATGAAGTGATCCAAGGATGCTGCAGGAGCGAGGCTTCACTTTAGGTAGACAGGTCTCACTAGAGACAGAAAGCCACAGTCATGTTCTGTTTTCTGCCATTGCCTTCATGCTTTCTGAATTTAGGCCTTTCTGTGCCTCCTGAACATTTCACAGAGTTGGCAGCGACTCTGATTTCTTTGTCATACAATAAAGTTAATGGTTGTTGCTGAACCAGTGCAGAATAGACAGAAAGGCTTTGTGTGGGCTCTTGGGCTAAAGAGGAATATGCTACTTACCAGTATGCATCTGTTCTTGGCATGTAGGGCTGGTGACATTCATATCTGTGCATAGATCGCCGCCTAGTGTTGGGTCCGGATGATTGCACTTTGTTGTCTTGGAAAAGTCTTCGAAGTATCACGAGATAGGTGACTCCTCCCCTGGACTACAGTGCGCATGGGCATCTTCTCCATCCTCAGATTGTTTTTCGCCATTGTGGCAGAGATAGAGATAGGAAAGTAAGAGATGGCCATGCCAAAGATAATGCTGCAGCTGCGACAGGCACCGGGGAGGAGGGCGGGCGATATGAATGTCAGCAGCCCTACATGCCAAGAACAGATGCATACTGGTAAGTAGCCTATTCCGTTCGAGGCATGTGGGCTGCTGAATTCATATCTGTGCATAGACTGTATAGCAGTATCTCCTCTAGCGGTGGCTACCTGTGCCAGCTGCAGCAGTTTGAAAAAGAGTTTCGAGGACAGCCTGGCCTACAGCAGCTTGCTGTTTTGCTTGCACGTCTACACAGTAGTGTTTTGTGAAAGTGTGTATGGTGGTCCATGTGGCTGCCTTACAGATGTCTTCAAGAGGAACAGATGTCTTCAAGAGGAATATTTCCTAGGAAAGCCATGGATGCCCCCATCTTCCTTGTAGAGTGTGCTCTTGGGGGGACGGTTAAAGTGCGTTTTGCCTTTTGATAACATATTTGAATGCATTTAACTATCCATCTGGCTATTCCTGACTTTGAAATAGGATTTCCTTTGTGTTGTGGTGCAAAAGCAACAAATAATTGTTTTGTCTTCCTAAATGATTTAGTTCTGTCTACGTAGTAAAGTAGAGCTCTTTTTACATCTAATGTGTGTAGGGCTCTCTCAGCTACTGACTGTGGATTTTGAAAGAATACTGGCAGTTCTATTGATTGATTGATATGGAAATTGGATACAACCTTAGGCATGAACTTAGGGTTGGTTCTAAGAACCACCCTGTTGGCATGTACCTGCATGAAAGGTTCTTGAATTGTTAGTGCTGGTAATTCGCTCACTCTTCTGAGTGAGGTAATGGCAACTAAGAATGCAACCTTCCACGTTAAGAATTGTAGTTCGCATGAGTGTAGAGGTTCGAAAGGAGGGCACATAAGTCTAGTAAGTACTATATTTAGATTCCAGACTGGGGAAGGGGGGTGTCTTGGAGGGATCACCCTTTTTAAACCCTCCATGAAGGCTTTGATTGCTGGTACTCTAAACAGTGAAAGGTGTTGCCTGTTTTGAAGGTATGCTGCTACAGCAGCGAGGTGTAGTCGTATAGAAGAGTATGCTAAGTTACATCTTTGTAGATGCAGCAGGTAACATATAATGTTTCGTATTGAAGCGTCTAATGGGTTGATTTGGTTATTGTTGCAGTAAATAACAAATCTTTTCCATTTAGCTGCATAGCACGCTCGTGTGGTTGGTCGTCTTGCCTCCCTAATGATGTTCATGCAATCTGGGGGCAAGTTAAGGTACCCAAATTCTAAGACCTCAGGAGCCAGATCGCTAGGTTCATCTGATTGGGATCTGGGTGTCTGATTTTTCCATGGTTCTGAGTTAGAAGATGGGGTGCAAGGCACAGTCTTTGATGAGATACTACTGAAAGTTCTAGGAACGTTGTGTACCACGGTTGTCTCGCCCATGTGGGAGCAACTAGGATTAGCGTGAGTGAGTGTTGCCGCAGTTTGTGTACCACCAGCGGGATCAGCGGTGCTGGGGGAACAGCTTACGCAAATCTGCCTGACCAGTTCATCCATATCGCATTGCCCTGTGTGGGAATCTGGCGGCAAAGTACTGGCATTTGGAGTTTTCTTTTGTGGCAAACAGGTCTATTTCTGGGTGACCCCACTCTTCGAAGAATGGCTGGAGAAATTGGGGGTGAATCTCCCATTCGTGTAGTTGTTGGCTGTGCCTGCTGAGCAGGTCGGCAATCTGATTGTCCTTCCCTGGAAGGTGTTCTGCTAGGAGAAAAATGTTTTTGGGAATCGCCCACTTCCATATGCTTTGTATCAGATGGGACAGCTGTGGAGAGTGCGTTCCTCCCTGTTTCTGGATATAGTACATTGCGGTCATGTTGTCCGTCCGGATCAACACTGTCTTGCTGTACAAGTATTTTTGAAATGCTTTCAGGGCTAGGAATATCGCTAGCAATTCTAGTTGGTTGATATGCAGCATTTGCTGTTTGGTTGTCCAGAGCCCTTGTACTGTGTATTGAAGGAGATGGGCTCCCCAGCCTGTCAGTGATGCGTCCGCTGTTAGTACTAGTTGTGGAACCGGCTCTTGGAACAGTCGCCCCCTGGAAAGGTTTCGTGGGTTCCACCACTGCAGAGAGTAGTGAGCGCGACTGTCTACCAACACTAGGTCTTTTAGTTGTCCTCGAGCCTGGTTCCATTGCCGTGCTAGGCATTCTTGTAATGGGCGCATTTGAAGTCTGGCATGGGGGACAATGAATATGCAGGAGGCCATCATGCCTATGAGCTGCATAAAGACTCGAGCTGGCAGAGAGTGTTGTGGCAGGAATTTGCAAATGAGTATCTGCATGCTGGCTATCCTTGCTGAGTTTGGATATGCCTTTGCCACCGAGGTGTTTATAGTGGCTCCCAGGTATTGCTGTTCGTGGGATGGTTGCAGATGCGATTTTGGGTAGTTGATCGAAAACCCTAGGCTGTGTAGCAACTGAAGTGTTTGAGATGTATGTGCTGCACACTGTTGGTACGATTTCGCTTGTATTAGCCAATCGTCCAGATAGGGGTACACATGGATGTTTTGCCTTCTGAGGTGTGCTGCCACTGTCGCCAAGCATTTTGTAAACACTCTTGGAGCCATGGTAACCCCGAAGGGCAAAACCTTGAATTGGTAGTGTTGACCTTCTATTGTGAACCTGAGATATTTTCTGTGGCCTGGATGGATGGGTATGTGAAAATACGCATCTTTGAGGTCCAGTGTTGCTAGGAAATCTCCTTGTTGGAGCAACGGGAGCACTTGCTGTAGTGTGATCATATGTTAGTGCTCCGATAGTATATATTGATTTAGGGGTCTGAGGTCCAATATTGGTCTGAAGAAGCCGTCCTGGGAATAAGGAAGTATAGGGAGTATACTCCTGTCCCTTGCTGGTGGAAAGGGACTTGCTCTATGACCCCCTTTTCCAGCATGCATTTCACCTCTTGTTGGAGCAGGGTGATGTGTTCCGTAGACATAGGACGATGTCTGGGTGGTATGTTTGGTGGTGTAGAAGTTAGTTCTAGGCAATAACCAAACTGGATAATTTCTCTCACCCACCTGTCCGTGGTAATTGCGTGCCAGACAGGTAGGAACTGTTGGAGCCTGCCTCCGACTGGTGTTAGGTGGTCTGGAGGCAGTGTAATGAAGTCACTGTTTTGTGGCAGTGGAGGCTCTGGTGTTATTGCCTCCACGTCCTCTTCCCTTATTTTTGTTGCCCCTATAACCTCCTCTGTTTGTGTTTTTGTTGAAGGAACCTTGTGTTTTACTTTTGTATGAGGCAGATGTTTGCGATGTATTTCCTCGTGTAGTTGCCCTGTATGAGGAGCGTCGAAAGGAGCCTCTGTGTTGCTGAAAATGCAATGCCCCCATGACTTTGCGGTTTCTGTGTCTTTTTTCATTTTATCAAAAATGGTGTCGACAGCAGGGCCAAATAGAAAATCTTGATTGATAGGTTGGTTAAGAATGGTGGACTGCACCTCATTCTTAAAGCCGGAAATACGCAGCGATGCATGTCTGCGTAGTAAAACGCTGGAGTTAATTGACCTAGCTGCGGTGTCTGCTGCATCAAGCGCGCATTTGATGGTGGCGCTTGTTATAAATTTTCCCTCTTGTATGAGGTCATTAGCTTGTGCTTTAAAGGGCTCAGGCAGGTGTTGCATTAGGCTTTCGAGTTGATCATAATGGGCCCTGTCGTAACGAGCCAGTAGGGCTTGTGTATTAGCAATCCTCCATGAGTTGGAGGCTTGTGCTGCTACCCTTTTGCCTGATGCCTCCAGTATTTTTGACTCTTTATCAGGGGGAGGTGCTTCCCCTGTTGTTTGGGAGTTGGCCCTTTTACGTGCAATAGCCACTACCAGTGAGTCTAGTGGTAACTGCCCTCTGATGTAAGTAGGGTCTGTAGGAGCTGCCCTAGACTTCTTTTCTATTCTGGGATTGATTACCCGTGCCCTGGCTGTATCCTTAAATATGTCAGGTGCATGTTTTAGAACTCCCTTTAACATGGAAAGTGTTCTGACACTTTTTTCTGAAGTGGGGAAGGTGTCAAATAAGAAGTCTTCCTCAACAGGGTCATTATGCAAGTCTACATTGTGGAATTGTGCAGCCCTGTCTATGAGTTGATTGAAGACTATGGTGTCATCTGTGGGTGACGGCTTAGTAAGATAAGAGGGTACATCAGGGATGGGGTGCGTGTTGTAAGGGTCTGTTGGCTCCTCCCATGGTTCCTCTTGTGATTGAGGATCTTGTGGAAATCATATTGAGGCTGTGGTTCATCCCCCATGTTACCCTCATTGTCCCCGTGGTGAGAAGGAGAGTAAGGAATGTAAGGATTAAAGGGTGTAGTAGGCATGATAGGCTGAAAAGGGCTGAAGGGTCTAGAGGGAGAAGTCCTAAGTCCTTTTTCTTTAATGGAATAGGGGTGTGGGAGCCAGAGTCCAAAGGCCTCTTTTTTCTGTGCAGGATGGTAACTTTACCAGTCTCTGGATTAATGTATATCTTTGCTTGGTCGTCTGATGGATCTGGGTGGAAGAGTTCTTCCTCTACAGTCCTGGGTTGAGTGTTAGACTCTTTTGGGTCGGTAACACTGTGTTTTTCGACGAATCTTGGTGTTTTCTTGGGTTTTTTCGGCTCGGGCCCTTCTTCGGGGTCGACGAGTGATTTGGGGTCGACCGGAACTTTCAGCTCGACACGTTTGTTTGTGCTCCGTAGGCTTTTTTAGATGAGTGTCCTTTTCCGAGTCGACGTTCTTTTTCGGATCGACTGGTGTTTTTGGAGCACTTATCTTTGGCTCAACAGGTTTTTCCGGCCGTGCTGCGGGCTTCGGTACGGCACCCTGTTTGTCGGCGCTTTTTACCGGGTCGACGGATTTTGGACCAGTAGGTTTGTTCGGGTCGGCGACCTTCTTTGGTTCGGCGCCCTTAGGCTGCGTGCCCTTGTTCGGTTCGTCTACCTTTTTGGGGTCGACAGTTTTTGGCTGAGCGGTCTTCTTGTGGTCGACAGTCTTTTTTGGCTGTACGCTTTTTGGCTGTACGGCCTTCTTCGGTTCGACGCCCTTCGGGTCGATGACCTTTTTTGGCTCTGGAACCTTCTTCGGGACGATGGTACGGGGCCCTGGGGTCTCTAAAGGTTTCGGTTTCGGAGCCGAGCCGGATGGCGGGGCTGGCGAAACTTTTTTATGATCTTGGCAGAGGCCTTTTGGCGATGCCTCGACCGGAGCCTTTGGTAACGGGCTAATTGGTGTTGGGGGCTGTGTACTCACGATTTGCCCCGGTGGGATCTCATCATCGGAGTCCGAGTAGTCCTCAACGGTGACGATCTCTAGGTCCGAGTCTGGAGCTTCCGGTAGTTCCTGGTCATCATCGAAGATGTTGTCTGGTTCCGGTGCCTGTCGCTGCATCTGTTGCCTAGCGGCCCGTCGGATCCGTATGGTTTTCTTCGACCGAAACTGGGCGCAGGCCGGGTAGTTTCTTCCCTATGGTCTGGGGAAAGGCACTTGTTGCATACTGAGTGTTTGTCAGTATGTGGGAACTTGGAGTGGCATTGTGGGCACCTTTTAAAAGGGCTTCTTTCCATCGATGGTCGGCTCACGTGGTGTCGAAAAGGCCCAACGGCCCTCGTCGATGACCGAGAGGAGATGGAAAGCTGGATCGAGTAGAGAGGTACCGAACGAGAACAATACCGTCGAAGTCGAAGGCCTTTTGGCCTTTAGAAAAGTTTTGTTTCGATTCCGAAGTTGGAGTTTTGGAGTTAGCATCCGAACCCAATGGCGGAAAAAAACAATCTGAGGACGGAGAAGATGCCCATGCGCACTGTAGTCCAGGGGAGGGGTCACCTATCTGGTGATACTTCGAAGACTCTTCCAAGACAACAAAGTGCAATCATCCGGACCCAACACTAGGTGGCGATCTATGCACAGATATGAATTCAGCAGCCCACATGCCTCGAACATAATGTTTATCTGTCTACAGACAACAAGTGGCAGCGCTCTGGCAGTGACAATTTTTAGGTAGAAGCCATGAGGAAATGCGAGCTTTCCAGTTGTGCTAAAGATTCAAAAACGACACCTCGTGTAACGGAATTTATTGGCTTGTAATGAGGGCCTATATTTTTCTACCGGATTCCTTTTCTTGCATTCCTTCAGTCAGACAAAAGACAAGTTGTGCTAATATTGTCTATGCACTAGACACTTCTCCAAATTTCTCACTATTTCAGGTGTTTCTAAGCTTAGTTTGATAACTTTGAAAAAGCGAGTAAATCAACAAGCGAAACATGCTTTGACTGAGTTAATAGCTCACAATCATGCGCATAGCAAGCTGCTTTACGGGCCCAATGGTCTAAACATTCACAAACAAATATCTTGCAGCTCAACTTTTCCTCAACTTAAAAGAATATAACTGAATAACAACTTAGTGTGCGTTAAAAGGCCAGAGTACTGATGACATCTTACAGCAAGTACATCTAATGGCATCGGTCTCACAGCTATTTTAAAGATTTGTTGTATTCCATTTTTTCTGCAAGATGCCCTGATTTGTTGTTTAAAAATGTGTTCAGGCTGCTTGTTTGTATGAGAGCAAACACGGTTGGACTGTTTGTAGGTGAAGTTGAAGGTAATGTGTTTACCACCTGCTTTTGAGTGGATTTTAATTTCAGATGTTATTGCATGACTGAGCTTCAAACATCTGCTTTTAAAACAATGCTGTACACCATCTGTAATTTTAGCACACACATTTTGCACTAGCAATCACACTGTGTAAAAATCACTGGTGCACAATCTGTAGGTTAAAATGGCACATATAAAAATAGGCATTGCTAATGATGATGTACTGTATGCATTTTTCCCAATAACAAATATGTTCCGGGAATAAAATGACCTCCTAAATGAGGGAGTAAGACTGGATCAATGCCACCGAAAATTTAATGTAGAACTACATCTTAATCACGTTTGTCCCTCCCATCACCTTCGGAATTGTAATCCTCCATTAACCAGAAGAGCATCAGAGAAACAGCATGATTCACAGCAGCAAGGCATGCCCTATGTGAGGTTATATTGATACATTTCCTCTATGTCACTCAGAAAGCGAGTGTGCTGGGACGAAAAGTCCTTTGCATGGTAAGAGGCGTGTACCATTACCCTGACTGCCCAACTGTGCTGTTGTCTGGATCCCAAATGCAGATTTTCTTGCCATAGGCGATCATTGATCATGCATGTGCGCCATGACATAGACCTGTTTCACAGACAGTGGTGTTGGACAGGGAGGGGCACCCAAAGTGCTACACTCATAGCGGTGGAAGGTTACCACCTTCGCCAGGAGTTAGGCAGCAGAAGCGCTGTGGTAGCAGCCTACCGCATAGTGATCAGTAGTAGTGAACAGGTTCTTTTTATCCCGTGTCACAGGAGTGAGGCCAAAAGTCTCAATCACCTTTTTAAAAGTTCTACTGTTGTGTGCTAAAAACACCCTTAGCCTACCCCAGGTATATGTGGAAGTGCTGAGCAAGAGTAAGGACTCTGGGCTGGTTGTATGCATGCCTGTGAAGATTACAGTACAGGGCTAGAGCAGTACTGCACAGTATATTTATTGATAGAGCATGAACAGAACTTATGTATGCCTGTTGGGATACAGTAAATGGAAGATGTAGTGCTGTGCACTGCATGCACATGAAAAGCATGTGCTGAGTTTATTTATGCTTGCGTGAAGTACAATACACGAAGGATGAAGTGTTGTGCAGTGCACATATGAGTGGTGAGTGTGTGTGCTGGCAGTATCTTTGTTTTAAAACATCACATCCTGGTATAGTGCAGAAAGGCTACTATGCTGAACAGTGCATGCAGAATGAATAAGTGTGCTGAATGTATTTGTGTCTCTAATGGTATAGTGCATGGAAGCAACAGTTATGTGCAGTAAGCGTGCTATGAAAGTATGGGTGGAAATGGGCCTGTAATCGTACATTACACGGAGGACCCTGGGTTCCTTTTTGGGAGGCCCAAACCTGCCTGGTAAAGACATGAAGAGTGGTGGAATTCCACCAAACAGATTTGTGTATTGCTACCTTCCTATGAGCTGGGTGGGATACAGTGGAGGAGGGTAGGAAGATATTCTTCATTTATATTTTAAAAGGTTGCTATTTGATTCAGTGATAGATCACAGGGAAGGGGCCTGGACACATCTCAGCAAGGGAGATAGGACCGATAAGGGAATCATAATGAATGGGACTGGAAGCCCGGGATTAACCTTTTTATGCACATATCACTGTGGCTGATATCCAGGTGTGTACACTCCCATGAATTGTATTGTGGGTCAATCAGATTTGGAGTCATGCCTGCTGTGACAAGACATCCTTTCTGAGGAAAGAAGAAAAGGAAAGATGTTCACTTCAAAATAAGCAGACACCCTACATAAAACGTCAAAGACCTATAGGAAGGGGAGGTTAAGACCACAAACGTTGTCATCTGCCAAGCAGCCAGACAGGCTGTATGAGGAGGGGAAGCTCTGCAAGACTTTTGCCTGTGACCAGGACAGAGGGACATGAGTTAATAGTCTCCCTGCTGGCAATCAGCAAGGACACCAAGATCACATGCCCTGGAGCTGGAGCCCCATAACATGCCTGCCTGTCAAGACCAGTGTACCTGTGAAGGACAGGAGAGTACTGAAGGGAGCAAGGTCCAGTGGGGAGCCCTGCACGAGGATTACCTGAGCGAGGTCTGAGGCTGTGTTCTGATCACGTCGCTGCCCATGAGCAGTATCTGCTCTGTGACCCCCGTATGCCAGGGCTGCGGTGTTCTGAGCCATGCCAGAAGCACTGTGCAGGAAACCTCAGGCCGGCACCGCCCCGCCGTCGTGATCCCGAATGGCAGAGGGGGTCATAGGTAAAATGACTTTGGGCCAGGAGCGCAGGATTTGTGACAGACAAATCAGTGTCCCCGTAGGTCAGGAAGAGCTGCAGTAGTGAGCGCAATCGCATACGTGGAGTGTGTGCCCAGACTGTACCATGGCAACACCGTATTGCCAGTTGAGGCTGTCTGTACCACTTTGGCCAAGGCTTTGGGTCAGTGCCCGGAAATAAGGAATACTGCTGTGACCAGCAAATCAGGCCCGCACGCTGTGATCTGCACCCAACAGATTCCCCGAGTATTGCCAGGACTCCGCCGAGGACGTTGGGAGCCGGAGGATCACACAATCCACCCCTATGCTGAGGGGAAGGCAACCTACTTATGTCATTGATGAGCGGGAGCAGCTCCAATAACTTGAACAAACTGATAGCACTGCTCGACAGAGGGTGCTGCCACATACGTCTTGAACGGCCTGACTTCACCGTAGAGGATCCAGACTTGTGAGCAACCAAGGAGAGGGCATTCACTGCAGCACTGAAGATTGCCATACCACCACAGCTTGTAATACTGGAACTGGGCCTTGGGGGTCCAAGGGGGACCAGCAGCTAACGGTGCTGCAGCTACATAGACACTTGCGACTAATTCCTAAACGGGTGTAAAAGAGCAAACTGTTGAGTACGGCCTAATAGTTTGCATTCCCTGGATACAGCCACAAGTGAATAGGGAATAACCCCAAACACATAACACAGAGAAGGGTGGGACAGACTTTTGCCTGACAACTAGCAGAGGCCCGACCTCAAGGGGGTTTGTGTTATTAATTCTGAATGTTGTATACCTTTGCATGTGCATAGTCAGAAATAAAATACTTATTTTTCTATAAAAGCGAGTATTGCACTGGACAGTGATTTACTGTTTGCACTGTTTGTACAATGAGTTGTGTTCACTGACCTGAATCTACATACCCCTGAGGGAGCCTTTACTGCTCTACCACAGTTACCACTGAGAGTCAAGTGCAGAAGGGGCACTTGGCTCAGTTGTGCAGCAACCATAGTAGGTCAGGTCCCGGGTCATAAGGAGTAAAAGGCCTCAACCACGATGGTTAGGGCCAGCAGTCACTGCGTGTCTCGTGGCCCTCCGAAAGGGGTTTTAACACTCAGCTTATTGATCAAATAGTACAGAAACCTGAATATATGCTGTACATCACAGTTTTGACTGCTAACAGGACTTTCTCAACAGTTATACTTTTGATATACCTAGATAATACCTAATGTTTATGCTCCATGAAACGAATCTATCTGCCACATTTGCTATAAAAAAGGACAAAATAGTTATGAGGCAACCTTTCAAGTTTGCATAAAAATAAACACATTAAGCTAATTACTGGCACTCCGAGCCTTACAGCCACTGTTTTAACTGTAGACGTCAAATGAAAATCTGTGTGTTAGGACCTGCTTCTAGAAACAAAAGACTTTTCCATTGTGTAATGAGCTATATCATACCTATTAATAACCCACCACCCAGATTCTTTAACTAATTGCATACTGATCACAATCAAAAGGTTTCACCAAGTTGTACTGTAATCACTGAATGGAAACATCTTACCATCAGATGGGGCACAGATGTTCTGCATATCTGGGTCCATAATAAAGTCCTCACAAGCCTCATGATTCAACTGCAACCACACATTACCTTAAAGAAGGAGAAATGTAGGGTCTTAACATTTTATAAACATATATTTTGGCTCATAAATAACTTCTCTCTGGTCATCCATGTCTTTATGCCACCCAAGTCACTGGTCTGAGTAAGTTTAGAGCCACTCTCTCAGTAACCATGGCAAAATAGGCAGGACTACCATGATAACACAACTGAGGCTACCTGGTTATCTATGCATGGCTTAAGCCGGGCACCACTACCTGAGGGACTTTTCATACCAGTCAACCTACTCGGACATCACTGACACCCTCTCTTTACGCTCCTGCCTCAGCTGCTTGAGCACTGGCAGCACATGTGTTATGCTAAGAGCAAGGAAAGTGAATGTGCATCACATCCCTATCAGTGGTTGGTATTGTTTGCCTATGTGGTAGAAAAAGTGTTTGCCTTTCAAATTATTTTGTCTTTTGAATATAGTAGACAACTACTCTTCTAACAACTATTGTATGTAATGCAGTTTATGCTGTTCTCTGAGGTTTAGTGAAAAAATGGCAGTATAGTGTCCTGATTTATACGAAAATTAGTAACCACCTTACGTAAGAGTATCTATAAATGCAAACAAGCATTTGTTTGAGTTAGAGCTATTGGCATTGAAAATGGCAATTTTTTTACATATGTGTTATGGAATGTATGTATATGGTGAGTAGTGGAATTATGTGGATTAGTTAGTTGTGTAATCGTGTGGCATGGAATTGTGTGGTGTGACGTGGATTGGATTTGCATAGTGGAATTATGTGGCATGGTGTGTCGTGGAATTATATGGATAGTAACGATATGGTAATGATTGTACTGGAATTATGTGGAGTGGGATTGTGTGTTATGGTGTGGAATTATGTGAATGGTATTTTGGAGTGGTATGTAGTGTAGTTTAATGATATGGTGTACTGTTGAATTTTGTGGCACAATGTGGAATTGTGTGGTGTGGATTAAATGTATGTGGTGTGTTGTATAACTGTGTTGTTGAGTTGTATTATGTGTTTTTGTTTTGAGTTTGTGGTGTGGATTGCAAATGTGTGGAGTTCAATTGGGTTGAGTGGAACTGTGTGGTAGCTTTACCTGTTTGACGAAAAAGAAATAGGTAGGAGCTAAGTTTCAGAGCTGTGTGTTTGGGTATAAAATAAAGAAAGGAGTTAAAGCTATTGGTGTTGAAAATGTAAATGTCTCTTACCTATATGTTATGGATTAGAGGTGATGTATGTGGCGTGCAGTGTAATTATGTGGGTTGGATTGGAATTGTAAGTTGTTTCATTGTGTGGCATGGTGTGCAGTTGTATTATGTGGATAGTAATAATGTGGTTTTGAGTGTATTGCAATTATGTGGAGTGGGATTATGTGTAATGGAGTGTAATTATGATAATTGGTATTTTGTGTTATGTAGTGGAGTGGAGTTTAATTATGTTGTGTGGTGTTGAAATTTATGGTATGATGTTGAATTATGGGTTTTAAATTGGATGTGCAAATGTGGCACTCTATTCTGTTTGTGCCCACGTGGTTAAGTCAAGCTCTGTCTCATGTCGGGTATCAAGCTCCCTGGCATCCTGTAAATCAAGGTATAAGGCATTTTTAGAATAATGAGAGGGTGGTAAGCCATTTCCATTCCAATCACCATCATCAACATCTTGGGGTGCCCCCTACCCTGGCTTAGGATCTGAATTAGAACCAAAAAGATAAGTGTTAGAGTTAGGTTGCATGATAATTAGCTTTAGTAATTTCATAGTGCCATAGCGGTCAGGCTCAGGCAGTGTCAGTTCAAGGTCCGACACGGGCGTCAACATGTGAGTGAGGGCCAAATTCGAACGGTTTTGGGAGATGCATTGAGACAGAGTCTGGCCCTGCGACTCGGACAGTGACCTACAAACAAACTGCAACCTCTTCTTTTGTTCTGCGAGACACAGCTTCATCTCCCGCTCTTGGAGAGCCTTTCAGATGCATGAGAGTACAATTATCACATGACTTGGAGAAATATGCAGAGTTTTCTGTAGTGAGAGCTACTTCTGATCAGTGAAAATTATTGTGACCTATTGAAGGCCAAGCCACCTGCACAATATTAGGAGACACCCCCAAGTCCAGCTTCACTGAATTTAAGCCTAATGTCCAAAGAGTCAAAAACTATGGTTGGAGCACAATACTAGGGCAGGGGTCTCCAACCCTTTTCTGTAGTGAGAGCTAGTTCTGTTCAGTGAAAATCATTGTGAGCTACTGCAAGGGCAAGCCACCCATGCAATGTTACCAGACACCCCCACGTCTAGGTTCACTGAATTTAAGCCTAATGTCCATAGAGCGAAAGACTATGGTTTGAACACAATACTTTGATTAGGGATACTTTGATTAGGGGCACTATGACAGGGCTGTCATGTGTGTCAGTAAGAGCGTGCTCTCTGAGGATGTATGAACATGTGTGTGTATGAATGAGATGTATGATTATGGATAATAAGAGTTTGTCATGTGTACTTGTGGCAGAGGACATATCTTTCACCAGATGTGGAACTGTTAAATGTATAAAACACACATACAACCATTTTGTTTTAATGTGAGAAAGTTAAAGTGCAGAAAAATGTTCTACAATACTTTTTTCAAAATGTAATATGGGACATTTTTCTTCACTTTAAATTTCTGCCACTTACAAATATGAAACCGTGTCTACCAGCCACTGGGAGCAAGATGCTGGTTGTGTGTATATGCACACTTTGAAATGGGAGAAAATTTAACTGAAAAGTCAACTTTATGTTTTTACACATTCCAAAGAAGTCATCATTTAAATTTTCCCCCATTTCAAAGTGTCGCATTCACAAACAGCAGGCATTTTGCACCCAGTGGCCTGTAAACACAGTGCCATATTTATAAGAGAAAAATAGAGCCACTTGCTTAAAAAGCAGGAATTTAAAGTGAAGAAATAGGTGTCCTAACATATGAAGACCTAATTGGCTTAATTGAAAGTGGAAAAAAACATTGACTCAATGTTTTATAGGAAAATTGTTATGCAGTTTACATTTTTCCAATTTAAAAAGAATCAAAGTGTCTTTCTGTTATAAATATGGCACAGTGCCTAGTGGCCACTGAGAGCAAGAGGCCTGCTGTTTGTATACGCAACACTTTGAAATGGGATACAATTAAAATAAAGAGGTAACTTTATCATTAAGTTAACTCTTCATTTTAATTTCCTCAAATAGAAAAGCATTGAGAAACATAATTTTGTTCTCATGCTCCACTACTAAGTTGACAAGGGTTGTTATTTAAGATTGAAATACCTCACTGCTTCAGTTCTTTACCTCTGTGCGCTCTGGGTCATAAACATGACTCCAGTACTGCTCATTATCAGGCCCTATAAAATAATGTAAAATAAACAATGCCTTCCCATGACTTTAAAAGAAAAATGTGACCCTGTGTCTATTTAACAAGTATTTGCAATACAATAGGTCTCACGTTTATGAGAGTTTGAGCTACTGACATTGTAAATGTTAATGCTTTCATTCATGTGTTGTTTTTAAAACAGATAAATAAAAGTCATTGTCATTTACAATGGCAATATAAACTCCCGCAATTGCAAGACCGATTGCATTGCAAATGCGTTCGGCGCCCATGCTATAAAAAATGTAAAAAAGTTGAGACCTATAGCATTGTAAATGCATTCGGCGCCCGTGCTATAAATGTTTTTTAAAAGCATTAGGAGAGAGCGTGTCCAGCCTCCTCCTCTCCGCCCACCCCCAGCTGCTCTCGCCAGCTCCCCGCCTGACCAGTAACCTCGCGTCCTGCTGCGGGAGCCGGCCTTTCATTCTGGTATGCCCACTCCTGCAAGCACAACATGGATGCTGTAGCCTGATGTGCGGGGCCTCGGGAAAGTGCAATAGCACTCCCCCCTCCTTCTTGCTGCGGGGGAGTGCAACGGCACTCCCTCCTCTCCCCTGACACCGGGGCCCAGGTATGAGGTCCTGGGCCCCACCCATGGACCTATCCTGCAGTGACACATCACCTCTCTGCCCCTGATCCCTCCTTCCTACATAGGCTTCTGGGATACTTCAAGATGGCATCGTCACGAGGTCTCAGGCCACATGGTCCCTGAAAAGCCCCCTTAACCCCCTGCTGACTTCATGGCCCTGGCCCAGAGCAGGCCTGGTGCCTGGCACCGGGTGGCAGCTGCTGATTGATGCCCTGCAGCTTCACCCAATCTCTCCCTCTTGGAGAGATGACCTTCGACCGTGGGAATGCTTGCAGTGAAGGGCTAGGCTTCTGATGCTACAGCTTGGGGAGGAAGGTAATTAACCTGTCAGGAGTTTGTAGGCCATAGGGAACTGAAACTACCCCATGTGATCTCGGACTCCATAGGAGAATAATGGAGTGTTCCTACAGTGAAACAGTAAAGCACCCTGACTATCCCTTACGCGTCTCCCCACATTATAATGCCCATTCCATGTCATCACCCAACTCTGCATAGTCCCTTCCACACCATTCTAACTGTACAAGGTACGGGGCTGCGCACAACAGAGATCTCTCCCGCACAGCCTTTACACATGTGTACACGCATGTCTACATGTATCAGCCTAGTGCCCCTTACCCTGGTTGCAGCGCAGAGGCCTTATAACACAAGGCGGACACCGCTGGAACCAACACGCAGTCCATTTTATCATGAGTTTAACGTGGGTGAGTCCCAACTTAAGAGGCTCTCCCACAGTAAAAGCTTCAAAACCAGGTGTTCAAAAAGCGAAAAGTTCGAGCGGCTCAGATGGTCAGAACCACCTTCTCACACTAAGAAAGTATTTTGCTTCTGTAGTATTGGAGAGCATTTTTTCTTGTTGATGGTGAATGCCAGCAGGCACTAGTAAGGAATATGCTACTTACCAGTATGCATCTGTTCTTAGCATGTAGGGCTGCTGACATTAATATCTATGCATAGATCGCCGCCTAGTGTTGGGTCCGGATGATTGCACATTGTTGTCCTGCAAGAGTCTTCGAAGTATCACGAGATAGGTGGCTCCTCCCTGGACTACAGTGCGCATGGGCATCCCCTCCATGCTCAGATTATTTTTCGCCATTGTGGCAGAAATGGAGTGTGATATAGTGAGAGATGGCCATGTGTGAGAATAAGTATGTAAATTTAGAATGCTACAGCTGCGACAGGCACCGGGGAGGAGGGCGGGCGATGTCAGCAGCCCTACATGCCAAGAACAGATGCATACTGGTAAGTAGCATATTCCGTTCGAGGCATGTGGGCTGCTGAATTTATATCTATGCATAGAATAAATAGTAGTACCCTCCTTAGCGGCGGTTGCCCGTGCCAGCTGCAGCAGTCTGAAAAAGAGTTCTGAGAACAGCCTGACCTACAGCAGCTTGCTGTTTGGAGTGTACATCCACGCAGTAGTGTTTGGTGAATGTGTGTATGGTGGTCCATGTGGCTGCTCTACATATGTCCTCTAGAGGGATGTTAGCTAGGAAAGCCATGGATGCCCCCAACTTGCGTGTGGAATGCGCTCTTGGGGGAACTGTTAACGTGCGTTTAGCCTTTTGATAACAGATTTGAATGCATTTAACAATCCACCTGGCTATGCCTGTTTTAGAAATTGGGTTGCCCTTGTGCTGTGGAGAGAAGGCAACGAACAGTTGTTTAGTTTTTCTGAAATCCTTAGTCCTGTCTATGTAATACAGGAGAGCCCTTTTGACATCAAGTGTGTGCAGTGCTCTGTCGTCTGCCACTGAATCAGGATTTGGGAAGAATACAGGTAGTTCAATAGTTTGGTTGATGTGGAACTGTGACACTACCTTGGGCATGAATTTAGGGTTGGTGCGCAGCACAACCCTATTAGCATGTATCTGAATGAAAGGTTCCTGAATAGTGAGGGTTTGCAGCTCGCTAACTCGTCTTAGCGATGTAATTGCCACCAGGAAAGCCACCTTCCATGTAAGAAATTGTATCTCACAAGAGTGAAGAGGCTCAAATGGTGGGCCCATGAGCCTGGTGAGGACTATGTTTAGGTTCCAGACAGGCGAAGGCGGGTGTCTTGGAGGAATAACCCTTTTAAGTCCCTCCATAAAAGCTTTAATGGCAGGCACTCTGAAAAGGGATAGATGCTGTCTATTCTGAAGATAAGCTGCCATTGCTGCCAAATGTATCCTGATGGAACTATACGCTAGATTACACTTGTATAGGTACAGCAAGTAACCTATGATGTCTTGCGTGGAAGCATCAAGTGGATTTATGTTATTATTGGAGCAATAGATAACAACGCGCTTCCATTTTGCTGCGTAGCATGCCCTGGTGGTAGGTCGTCTAGCCTCCTTTATAATGTCCATGCAGTCAGGAGGCAGGTTTAAGTAGCCAAACTCTATGACTTCAGGAGCCATATTGCAAGGCTCAACTGCTGCGGATCTGGGTGCTGAATGTCTCCATGGCTCTGAGTGAGGAGACTGGGAGTGAGTCTGAGGCGCTCGTGGGGAACCACGAGAGTTCGAGGAACGCGGTGTACCACGCTTGCCTCGCCCACGTTGGAGCAACCAGGATGAGTGTCATGGAGTGTTACCTCAGTTTGCGTGCCACTAGCGGTATGAGTGGAGCTGGAGGAAATGCGTACGCAAATCTGTTCGACCAGTTCATCCATATCGCATTGCCCTGAGACTGCGGGAACCTGGCGGCGAAGGTGCGGCATTTTGCGTTTTCGTGTGTGGCAAAGAGGTCTATCTCTGGATGACCCCACCGTTGGAAGTAAGGCTGGAGCACCGAGGGGTGCATTTCCCACTCGTGCATCTGATGGCTGTGCCTGCTGAGCAAGTCCGGTATCTGGTTGTCCTGCCCTGGGAGGTGTTCCGCCATGAGGAACATGTTCCTTTGAATGGCCCACTTCCACATGCATTGCGCTAGGTGTGACAATTGTGGAGAGTGTGTCCCCCCTTGCTTCTGGATGTAGTACATCGCGGTCATGTTGTCCGTCCGGATCAACACAACTTTGTTGCAGAGATGCAATTTGAACGCCTTCATAGCCATGAAGATTGCCATCAGTTTTGGCAGGTTGATGTGCATCTTCTGCTGTTGCGGTGTCCATAGTCCCTGCACTGTGTAATGGAGGACATGCGCTCCCCAGCCATGGAGGGATGCGTCCATCGTCAGTACTATTTGTGGTACAGGCTCTTGGAACGGTCGTCCCCTGCAAAGGTTTTGTGTGTTCCACCAATGCAGAGAGTTGTATGCACGACCGGTCACCAACACTAGGTCTTTTAGTTGTCCTTGAGCCCGGTTCCACTGACGCGCTAAGCATTCCTGGAGCGGACGCATGTGTAGCCTGGAGTGCGGGACTATAAAGATGCAAGAGGCCATCATGCCTATCAGCTGCATGAACACTTGCGCTGTGAGGTAGTGTTGTTGCCTGAATCTCTGAATCAGCACTTGCATGCTGTTGACTCTCGCCAAGTTGGGGCGCTCTGTGGCAGCGAACGTGTTTATTTCTGCTCCTAGGTACTGCTGTACTTGTGCGGGCTGTAAATGGGACTCTTGGTAGTTGAGCGAAAATCCCAGACTGTGTAGGAGGTGGATTGTGCGTGACATGTGGTTGGCACACTGCTGGGCTGACTGTGCTTGCACTAGCCAGTCGTCTAGATACGGATAGACGTGGATGTGCTGTCTCCGAAGATGCGTGGCCACTGTCGCTAGACACTTTGTAAACACTCTGGGGGCTGCAGTGACCCCGAAAGGCAGGACCTTGAACTGGTAATGCTGATTGTTGATGGTGAACCTGAGATATTTCCTGTGACTGGTGTGAATGGGAATGTGGAAATAGGCATCCTTTAGATCTAGGGTTGCTAGGAAATCTCCTTGCCTGAGCAACGGCAGAACTTGCTGTAACGTGAGCATGTGAAAGTGTTCTGATAGGTTATAGTGGTTTAGGGGCCTGAGGTCTAGGATGGGCCTGAGGGAACCGTCCTTTTTTGGGATTAAAAAGTACAGAGAGTACACTCCTGTTCCTTGTTGTTCCACAGGCACGAGCTCTATGGCCCCTTTTTGCAGCATGGAGATGACTTCTTGCTGCAATAAGTGCATGTGCTCTGCGGACATAGGACGGTGCCGTGGTGGTATGTTGGGTGGAGTGGAAGTGAGCTCTAGACAATAGCCGTGTTGAATGAGTTGTCTCACCCACCTGTCCGTGGTTATGCTCTCCCAGACTGGCAGGAACTGCTGAAGTCTCCCCCCGCCAGGTGTTATATGGGCGGGGGCAGTGACAAGACGTCACTGTTTGTTAGTGGCAGAGGACCTGGTGCTATTATTTCCACGTCCTCTGCCTTTGGTGCTGTTACCACGGTATCCACCCATATTGTTTTTGTTATAGGTGGTCTGCGAGCCTCCTTTGTTGTACTGTGCTTGTTGTGACGCTTGTCCTCTTGAGGCTCCCCTGTTACCGGAGCGACGAAAGGAACTGCCCCTGAACTGCTGAGACTGCAGAGCCCCCATGGATTTCGCGGTTTCAGTGTCCTTTTTAATCTTCTCAAGAGTGGTGTCTACTTCTGGGCCGAAGAGGAAGTCAGGGTTTACTGGCTGATTGAGCAGGTTAGTCTGGATTTCTGATTTAAAACCAGAGATGCGGAGCCAGGCAGGCCTCCGTAGCATAACGCTAGTGTTAATGGCCCTAGCTGCTGTGTCTGCTGCGTCTAACGCGCACTTAATGGACGCGTTGCAAATTAGCTTTCCCTCCTGTATAAGCATTTCTGCTCCCTCCTTATAAGTATCCGGTAGGTGTTGAAGGAGCTGCTCTAAAGTTACGTAGTGTGCCCTGTCATATCTTGCTAACAGGGCCTGTGTATTGGAGATCCTCCAAATAATAGCAGCTTGAGCAGCCACACGTTTCCCAGAGGCTTCGAAGATCTTGGATTCCTTGTCTGGGGGAGGAGCATCATCCGTTGTTTGCGAGTTAGCCCTCTTGCGAGCATTAGCCACCACAGGGAGTCCAGGGGGAGTTGGCCCTTGATGTAGGTAGGGTCCACGGGCGCAGGCGGTACTTCCGTTCGATTCTTGGGTTCACCACCCTTGCTTTAGTGGGCTCTTTAAAAATGTCACTGGCATGTTTGAGCACACCCTTGAGCATAGGTAGAGTTTTCACTGATCTTTCAGATGTTGAGAAAGTATCAAAAAGGAAGTCCTCTTCCACAGGGTCAGCGTGCATATCTACGTCATGGTTATGTGCCGCCCTTTCAATGAGCGCGTTGAACGCAGCAGTGTCCTCAGCAGGGGAAGTTTTGACTGCATATGACTGAGTGTCAGGGGTGGTGTGAGGCTCATCGGGGTCAACAGTGTCAGCCCATGGCTATGACTCATCTTGATCTGCGTCCATAGGGTAGTTAAACTGGTCCTCATTGTCCCCTTCCTCCACATCCTCAGTGACTGCTGTAGGTGAGTAGGAATAGCCTTGCCCATATGTGTGTATAGGCTCAAAAAGAATTGGAGAGGTAGTGGAGTCTCTCTTTTTCTTGAGTGGTATTTTGTAAGGCTCCATAGGTGTTTCAGGCCTGATTTTCCGTTTGTAAACGGTGAGCCTGCCTGATTCTGAGTCAATGTACAACTTTGACTGTTCGTCGTAGCTCGGTGGCTGGAACTGAACGGTTTCGGTCCGAGGCTTGTCGGGCGCAGCTACTGACGTGGACTTGGATGAGTCCGTAGCTTTCTGGACTTGCACAGCTTTAGGTCTTGCCGTTGGTGGGAGTCCGTATTTGATAGGCGCCAAAGGCGTCGGTGACGGATCGACTTGCTTCGAAGACTTTGCCTTCGATCCGCCAGACTCCGGCTGGTCCGCGTGCTTGTGCTTTTTCGTCGACTCGACGAGGTGCTGCGGAGTGGGGACGCTTGTGCTGGTGGCGGAGGTGTGTTCCTTCGAGCCGATGGTGGTTCTCGGCTCGAAGGCCTCGAGTAGATGTGTTTTTTGGACCTTCGGATCGACGGTCTTTTGGGCCTTGAGCCCCCGAGAAGAGTCGCCATCTTTGGAGCTGGGCTTCGACGCCGACGCCGACGTGAGCGTGACGTGTTTAACGGCAGACACAGTCTTTGTCGCTCCGATCTTCGGGTCGACGCCCCCTGTCGACTCCGAGGGGTTGAGCCCCTGTTTTGACTTGGACGGTTCCGAAGTCTTCGAGCCGAAGGCTGTTTCCAACAGTTTCGGTTTTGTTTTTGGCTCTTCTGATTTCGGTTTCGGTTTCTCCACTAGGAGTGGTCGATCGACCGATGGGTCATCAGAAATGTTCTTAGTCGGGCCTGGAAGCGAGACTAGAGAACGGTGTTGAAGATCTTGGCTAAGGCCTTCTGGCGATGCCTCGACCTGAGCCGTGGAAGAGTCTATATGAGGCCCCGCTACTGCCGTTGGGCCTAGCTCCTCGCTTGAGTCGTCGTCGACGGCTCCAAGAGGTTGTGCGTCGTCTCCTACCTCGATGATGTCTTCATCATGGACGTAGAGTTGTTCCTCGTCCTCGTTATAGGTAGAGTCTTGTTCCGACGCGGGGTCCGATTGTTCAGGTTCGTCGTTGTGTACTATGTCGGTGTCATCACCACCAAAGATGTTTTCCGGGTCTGGTGCCGATTCACGCGCCGACTGTCGTGCAGCGCGTCGAAGACGGAGAGTTTTCTTCGACCTGAACTTCGAACAGGCCATGCAGCTGGCCTCGTCGTGATCCGGTGAAAGACATTTGTTGCACACCGGGTACACGTCGATGTGGGGATATTTCGAGTTACAGACGGGGTATCGCTTGAAAGGGCTCCGTTCCATTGCAGATCGTCGACGGGCCTTGGCGTCTTCCGAAGTCGAGTTCAAAGAACAGGAAAGCTAAAGGGCACCGAACGAAAGACAATACTGACGCCTCTAAGGCCTTTTGGCCCCGAAAAAAGAGTAACTATTACAATTTCCGAACTTGAGCTAAGAAGTACATCCGAACCCAATGGCGGAAAAAAACAATCTGAGCATGGAGGGGATGCCCATGCGCACTGTAGTCCAGGGAGGAGCCACCTATCTTGTGATACTTCGAAGACTCTTCCAGGACAACAATGTGCAATCATCCGGACCCAACACTAGGCGGCGATCTATGCATAGATATAAATTCAGCAGCCCACATGCCTCGAACATATATATTTCTCTGAATACTGTGCTGACACTACTTTAAGGAACTCTCTCTGAACAGTCAGTGGTTCAAATAACGGTAAACACCAATGGATTCACTTATTGGATGGGTGGTCACCGCCACCAACGTTGCTGTAAAAAGCCTTGCTGCTTACTTTATCCGATGTGATAAAACCGTAACCGGGTAATGAACCTCTTTCATGACAACTTGAAGAACTTTTCAAGTCTTGTCTTGGGACCAGGAGGTACGCCAAATATACATCAGAGCCTCTACTAAAGATGACCCTCATCTGTAAGAAATTAGATTGCTATTTGGGAGGGGTGTTTGACTACTCATCACAAGGAATAATCACAACACTTGTCAGAGTGAGCCCTCAAAGTCACTAAATTAACCTGAGCTCAACCCTATGGTAGCTATGACACAAAGAAGAAAGGCTCAACTTAGGGCAATGTGTAAAGTATTCATGAAGTACCAAAACAGTAATACAATTAAAATACAAAATAATAAAAATTCCAAATTCAAATAGAAAAATAGATTAAAATGTAAAAAACTAAATTATACTAACATGACAAAAATTCAGTGAGGGGAACCAGAGATACAATTTTTTAAGTTTTAAGTAGGAGTTGCGTCATGAAGCACACACAAATTACTAATGATAGTAAATGGTTGCGGTAGACCAGGACAAGGCACAATTTGAAAGCGATGACAAAGTGTGGGTCACATACACCAACCAGGTATGTCCTGGTCAAAGATTTTACCTTCGAAGTTTAATCTTTTAAGTTACAATCCACCACAGGAGTACACTTCTAAAGCCCTCCAAGACCCGTGGTGAGGCACTTGGAGACTAACAGGAAGACAGGCCGAAGTCAATAACCGGTTATAGTCCAGGTCCAGTTGCCACTGATCAGTTACAAGAAAGGCTTCGAGTTTGTTGTATCCCTACAGCTTGCACTGGTGGTCTGCTTATGGTCATTAGAGTTCACTTGTTTGTTCTGGATATGAGGGAGCAGATCCAGTCCTTCAGGGCTCCTCTTGGGTCACAAACAGCAGGTCCAACCCTCTTCTTTTCTTTCTCACGTCCAGGACTGTTCTTAAGTGGGTGTCTAAAGATGTCACATTTATGCCTGGAATTAGGTAGTGGGTGGGAATGGCTCATGGGCAAGCACTAACCAATGGAGTAAAGGTTCTCTGGCCAACCCTACCCACTTTAGCCATTTTGTTCAAGATGGTTTAAGTCTTCAACCACACTCAACCTGGGCTCTAAAGGCTACAAGTGTACTAGGTAATCCTAGCGTCCTCTCACATCTAATACTAAGATTCAGTTTGGGGCAGCCTCTGTCCTACAATAAACCTAGATAATGAAGTCTGGTAGAACTGTATAGACATCCAGTTGCCCTTCCTTTCAACTGTGCCCCAAAGGGTTATATGTAACTGAGCAAACGTGTCAAGCAGGATGTGAAACTTAAATGTCAAAAAGCCTGCTCACAGCCCCTCCATCCTGCATATTCTGGGAGGTTCAGAGGAGTCATCTTTGCCCATTAAGGTCAGTCTACTGTTTGCTCCTAGGAGGCATCTCACACCTGGTTCACACTTATTCAAATGCTAATTACTGGCTGGCAGTAGTTAGAGAACAAATGCAAATTTAGCATCCTTCAACTTCTGGCAGGGAAAAGTTACGTTTCTAAAATTTACCTTTGTTTAATATTTATTAAAAATCCGACAACCATTGAATTGGATTTTTGATAACTATTAAAATAGCAGTTCAATTATTTTTCTAGGTAGCCCCATTTCCAAGATACAATTTTAGTATTTTAATCTCCACTCTGGGTTTCTTTGTGGGTCAGCCAGCCTTCCCACAGTGAAATTAACTTTGAGGTGCTAGTCACTATAAGGACATGTTCACATTAAATCTTTATATGTTCTACTTTTAAATACCATGCAATTATGAATTAGCCAAATTAACCATGTTTAAAGGGGGAGCACAGGTTTTTTACTGCTGGTTAGCAGGGTTGAAATGCACAGAGTTATAAAGCCAGCAAAATATATGATCTGGCAAAATGCACAAAAAAAGGGGTGACTACAAAGAAATTAGCTGCTTACCAGTAACTCCAATTCTCCATCATGAAACTCATTTGTGTATTCACATGATTGACTCATTCCCGGTCGTCAGGCTGGGATTCTCCGGTACATTGAAATAGCAGTAAACAGTGTTAAAATGGCCATAGGCCTAAACAACATTTTTTATTTGGTAGCAAATTTACCTCATCTGTAGCAACCTGCACTTCAGTCAATGAGGTGGAAGCACCAGCACTCCTCCTGCGCTTAGATGCCAGATTAGATGTCAGAGAAGGTAAGTAACTTGTTGATCTGATAGACAGTTCTAGCTGCAGATTCCTTACCTTAGAATAGATACTCAAGCAATGCCTTCCCGGATGTGGGTCTGCAAAGCCTATTTAAATCAAAGCCCTGTAGGACCGAACGAGCAAAGTGCTTGTCACAAAGGATCCAACTGTCAAGATAAACATGGCCAAAGATACCCATGTTGCTGCTTGACAGATGTACAGGCAAGTACTCTGAGCGCTAACGCAGTGGTTGCAGCCTTAGCTCTGGTAGAATGAGCATGTAAACCCTGAAGTGACTGCTTCTTGGCCAATGCGTAGCAGATCTTGCTGACACGGAATACTTCGTGCGAATACTATCACACTGCCTTGGCATTGGTGCAAGGCCTCTCACGTGCATAATACAGTGTGTTTTATTATTACATCCATATGGCGATACCACTATCTGGAGTACGCAAACAATGGTCACAATCGCGGCCTGAGGCACGGATGCCATTTTCAATATATAGCCTTTTGTTTCCTAACATTATGAAGGAGACACTTCTGCTGGTCTCAGGGGTGGGGGTTGGGTTGGACGGCCTCTGCATGCTGAAGTTTTCACCCAGCAGCTGACTGAGGTCTCTGTGAGGGGTGTCCAATTTGTGACCAAGACTGGGTCTTACACTCTTACCCATCAGGTACAGGGGTTAGATCACACAGACATGGTTTTTCTGAGCAAACCATGCATCCACACCATAGACACAAGGGGTAGCATCATAGGGGTATGCTCAATTTTTATAACCTATTACATGTATGCATATGTAATCTTTCTCAATCAGATGGTGGAACTCTGTTTTATTCTGTGTATTGACACTCATTATAATTTTCATCTGCTTCTGTCTATCAATCCTCGCAAGCCCATATATTTTTTATACAAGAATCACTCTGGTTTAATAAATATAGAAAACGCCCCTTCATGTACTCTATATATGTTTCTCTGAGCGAGAAAAAAAACACGAGTCACTAGGTGAAAGTTTGAAATCTGTCACCATGGTTACTGAGAGAAAAGAGTTGTCCTGTCCAGTGGTTGCCAGAACTGTCGCCACAAATGCGCAGTTCCTACTAATTAGTGGAAACTACACAACACCCTCACAGCTACCAAACTGGGTTACCGTAAGCCTAATAATGATGGGGTTTGCAGAATTTTACATCAGGTGTTTGGGCAGAGACAATCCAGCCTTCAGCCATGTGTTCACAAATGAGACTTCCTACTGCTTTCCTTGAAGCAGCTGCAAACTGGGAAAGGCAGTGAACCTAACGCTAACTTGTTAGTTTGTTTCCATTCATTTAAATGGAAAAATATAAACGGAAACAATGCCGTCAATGCACAAACATATAAGGTGAGAATGTTCTGTGTAATACAGCTTAGCCAAACTGGGGACACTCCATATTTATTTGCCACTAGAAAGTAAAAAGTAATTTGCACTCATTACCATTTTTGGTCTGAAAGACCCTTTTATTTCAAAAGGTAGGCCATTACAAACAGCAAGTGTTTCTGCTGTGCAATAGGGGGAAGTTAAGGCTTTGATTATTGTCAGAGAGCTTTATATGTTTTTTTCACTTCATACTAGTTCTGCAGTGGGGCTCTGCTTATTTCATGTGCTATCTGCAACCTCATGCCTTTCCCTAGCTACTCACAATCTCAAATTCCTGATTCATTGGTCGACCGTAATAATAAAGACTCATCACCAAGCCCCACCTCAAAATCTCTTATACTATCTCTGCTACGTCTTTACTCAGAATAAACCATGCCAGCAGAGGGACACATCTTCTCATCGATCCCCTAGGTACTAACTAGGTAGGAATTTCTCATATAACGAGTCAAGTGATGTACTCACTAGTGTTGGTCTCAAACCTACCACAATAAAGTAAAGTAGACATGCGAGGAGGATATCCATTACGGATAAAATATTGTGGGGAGGGGCAAAAAGGGAAGCAGTCTTCAAAGAACCATCAAGAAACATAATGGAAAGCAAGGGCTTGCACTCAGCCATTTGAACATAACAGCTCTGAATCACACTCAGTAATGCCCACCTCCTAAACTACTGACACCGCTGCTTCTGCTGGAAGTCTCTCTCTCATTCCAGATTCCAGGACTATCACACTCCCCGTAGTGCTGCTGATGAATCCAGGATAAAATGCCAGGTTTTGGTACAGGACAACCTAGAAGGAGAAAATGCATAACCATTTACTGAAATGAATACACTGTGCTAAGTCTGAAAACAAAGTTGCTTAGAGAATGGACACCGGCAAGGAGAGCAGCAGAGCAGATGAATTCCTGTCAAGCTGGCAAACCACAACACTGAAGGTAATGAGTGGAGCACATCTGCATTTTAAACAAGATGCCAAGTAAGGTGTATGGTCATTCTTCAAAATCAGGTAAGGTAATTAAAGGAGAAGATGAAGCAGCATCAGGTCTCCTAAAAGAAGACATCTTAAGAGACATGAAGAAGAAAATGTATGACACCACTAAATATACCAATCTGTTTAGTTCCAAGTTAAATGAGAGATTTATAGCTTTTAAAATGATGGAACCGAAATATGTACTTCTTTGACTAATTATTAGCATTCTACTAAGGGAAAAAGAGGTTTTTGCTTTTCTCACGTTAACTGGTGAAAGAAAATTTCAGAGTGCACAAATGTCAGTTAGATACAATCTCTGAATATCTGGTTTTCCTTGGGTTTAAATATTCCATCAGGCAGATTTATTTAACCAAAGAGAGAACCGACCAACACTATGATCAGAGGAGAGTCAAATACATACCTTTCCCACTCATCATAGAATTCCAGAGGTTTCAAAGAAGACAGATTTTGAAAGTTACCAGGCAGAGAAAGTCAATTATATGGAGGGGCACCAATTTCAGAAAATTGTCTGCTAAGTCTAAGGAAATGACATGATCGGAAAATCAACAGTATTAAATACAATAGAGTGCTGTTCTGAAAACAGATGTGCAAGGTCAAACGCACAAGGAAACGGTTGAGATCATCCTCCATGACTACTGTATTAGGGGTGATAACCGACATAGCAAGATTCTTGCATTCATATGTATTCCCATGTAACTTATTTGGATATGATGACAGTGGTAATATATTTTGGGAGGGGATATCTGCTTTGGAGTCTAGCATACCAATGTTGACTTTGACACTATGAATTCACATATGCTTTTTTATGTTATTATATTTCCTTTTGAAAACCAGAGAATGCAGTGCAGGCACCTGTTGGTCAAGTCTAGTTCAGCAGGTTTTTTTTTTGCAAGCTACCCTTCATGGTCAGTTATCTGTGAGGACCTAGTCAGCACAAGGGGCAGAGCAACCCAAGATTAATTCACAGTTGCTTTGCATAATATGCAAATGATGCAGAGGTGCTGTGAACATCACTGGCAGTCGCACTTCTGTCTGAAGCCAAGGATAGGCACTGGTACGCTTAAGTGGGAACAGTGTGATGAAATAATGTTGGTGGCAGAGAGTGCACCGGTTCATGAGCTGTTGACACTCCTCACAATATCAGACAAGTGGAAAGGTGAAGGAGAAGAACAAGTTCATAAGTCTGTCTACGTAATACATAGATAGCGAGTAGTGTGACTGCACTGCTATGTATTATCAAAAGCAATACTTGTACTGTTAGACCTTTTGACTGTTTAAGAGTTTTTTAGTATTTAATTTTCTTTTTAAAGATTTGTGGTTCGGTTTGTGGAAACCATGATAGAATTGTTGTAGTTGTTTGGGTAGGTGCATATGGAGAATCATCTTTCTGCCTGAAAAGAAGTTTAAGGTTCCAAAACGTTTTGGGGGGATGCCAGAGACAGGGGGTTGATCAGACAGCCATAGAGAATTTAGGTTAAATGGTATTTTGTAATCTATTAAAGGTACAATACAACTGCAGCTGCAATCGTAGCTGTAAATTGATTTGGGGGGTGCTTAGATAGTTGATTTAAGAAGTTCAGATGATCTTGTGGGTCAAGATGGTTGGTTAATGTGTAATTTTAGTCCAGATGTCCCTTTGTAGATGGTTAGTGGATACGGGCAATGTATCTCAAAACCCATCGGTCGAGGTCAATATTTTCCAGTGGTGTCAGTGCTCACAGTTCAGCTGCACTCACAATAGGCATCTTGAAGTCAAGTGGGTATTGACAAGGGCTTTAAACTATGAAATCTTCGGAACCAGCTAATAAGATAGTTCCAATGTTTATGGCAACAGGAAGAGTTTCTCCAGGCGATGAGGCTGAACCCCGGGGCAGAGATGAAAGTCAAGATTTTTCAAGTCTTCTAGGGATGCCTGGAGAGATAAGCCCTGGCATCCCACATAGAGAGGCTGGATCAGGGATGAAGAAGACTCACTGTTATCAATGTCTGAAGGTCATGGAGAAGCTCTGCAACAGAGACAGTGTTGTATATACTGAAGTTGTTGGTTTTTAGAAGTTCCTGAACAGTGTATATTGGATGAGTTCCTCAAGAAAGCTTCCTATTCTAGGATATGCTGCATTGCATACGAGTACAAATGTTAGACTGGATTCTGTTGTGAACTAAACTCTTGGTCCACCTGCTCATTTTGAGTCGGGCAGACCGCCAGGTTTATGCCATTTGAGTAACATTTACTCTGTCAGTGTAAACTTTCCCCTGAAGGTCAGAGAAATTATCTGTCTTCGGACATAAGCTATTCGAACATCCACCCTACTTAGTGTGGGTGGTAAAGTTGCTTTTTTTCTGGCGGTAAAGAAGACATAATTTTTTTTTTTTTTAAATGATCCAAACACCATAGGAGAAAACTCCCATGATTTTGGTCACTAGTTTTTCTTCTTTTGCAAAAACAAGATCCCGCTTTGAAAGTCTGTTTCAGAAAAAGAAAAAAGTTTTAAAGTTTAGTGTATGCATCTGTCATCAATGACGGAAACCAAACTTTTAAATGGCTTTGCATGAACGGCAGATCATACACAAAACATAGACTTCCAGACAGGACCAGCAGTGAACTCCAAGTATGACAGGTAGAGTAAAGGAAGGTTGGCAGATATATAGTCCGCCCCTACTCTGACTGCTTTTATGCTCTCCGCCAAACTCTAAATCGGTCCCAAAGGTATCGAAATCAGTAAAAGTAGGGGCATCTCTTATTCTCATTTTATGTGCTGCTGCCAATGTGTAGTTGTGTAGCATGCATTTAAGTGTGTTTTTGGTACACAGTGAAATTGATGAAGTGCTTATTTTTATTAGGTTATGGGGGTTTTGAGTCAACAGTGAATATTTGTCTACTTGAATATAGTTATTAAAGCAGTGTTGCATGTAAATGCTAACAGATGCACAACATTGATGTAGAAATAGTGTAAATTATTTAGACTATTTTAAACTTACTCTTGGTTATTAATGGTAACCTAATATTCAGTCTACTATAAGGTATCGCTCACAAAGTCACACATATGACTTTGCATTAAATAATGGCTGCGTGTACAAAGGTATTTTAAAGTCAAACAAAGGCTGAACTTTGTTTAATTTTGTACTTTTGAAAAAGTTATTGCCTGCACTTCTGTTTTGACCCTGGCAGAGAACAATTTCCTGCAATAGTGCTGCTGTCCATCGGCATCTTTGCCAGGATATACATTTAGATGTTTAAAAAAAATACAGATTCAGAACATGAATTACAAACTATAGACTAATTGACTTTTTTCAATTTCAACTGGTTACCTGGATAACCAATCTGTTATTTACAATTAACAATGAAAAATGCCTTCTGCAATTGTTATTCAGATTGATTTGGCTAATTCACTAGCATTCTTGGCTTGCTTAATTATGATTCCAAATCACGTATTTCAAAATATACAATATGTTCTCCTTCTCTTCTTCCTTTATACCATAAATATCTTTTTAGGTTTCTATAAGGTCAACAACAATTGGCTGCTGGTAAGAAATTTGCTCTCATAAACACATATCAAGAACCTTAACGTTTCAAAGTGATACATATCACTGTATGGAATGAACCATTGCCCTTTACGTTTGTTGCCAGCATTTTAAGACACTGTGGGGTGGGGGGAGGGGTGGCAGAGGAAGAGCACCAAGTATATTACAAAGAGTTTCAGAAAGGTGCTGCACCTATTGAGAGAAGAGTGTCATAGTTGTCTTTCATCACATCCTTGTAGAGTGTTTTTTGCCAGTCTTCGAGACTCTCCCACTCCTCTTTAGAGAAACGAATGGCGATGTCTTCAAACGTGATTGTCTGATGGAAAAGAGAAGAGCAAACTAGCTGAAAAAAGATCTACAGAAAATTAAATTCTGAAGTGTTAAGAACCAACATTTTGCTCAGAGACTAAAAAATGTATGCTTTCATAGTCAGTGGCATTATCATCATAATTTTCCCACTAATTGCTTCCTGCTCCATTAATAGTTTTCCTTTCATAATCAGTACTTGGTATTTACATAATCATTATAGACAACATGCATCCTGCTAAGAGATGTATTTCTACCACCAGAATATTCAAAGATGACATTATCTTCATTTTTCCCATCACCCACGTAGAATTAATTTCGCCACCCACTAAAGCAAAATACCGGTCATCCTTGTACATCAGTTTGATGCCTTAATGTAGGCATACCTTCAACTACAGTACTTCAATGATGGTATCTGTAATAGATTCACATGCCTGAATCCTTCCTCGTCATCCAGCTGAAAATCCCATGGAGGTATTATCAGAGCAGTACAACAAAATCAAATTAGAAAAAGTCTAAAACAGTAGCATTTTAATAGCACAAACAGATCTAAATTTTGACCAATGAGGCGAGAGTGCACTGATCTCCACTCTCAAGAAGCCACAACAGTTCGGATTTATAGTGCACTAGTGAAAGGTGTTGTAGGAAATGTAAAATATAAACCCACAGTAGAAAATGTAAAAAATGAAAACATGCTGCGAAACAAAACACCAGCAGAAAACACACAGCTGTTCGTGGTGAAAGAACAGCTTGGGCCCAATTCTTGCGCTGACTAGAGTAATAGGGTGAAAAGTTCACTTATGGCCACAATGAAAAAGTAACTGGAAAGGATTTCAGTTAAAGGCCAACTCTGTGCAGTGTTTAAGAAACAACAAAATGCCGACCCCACCACTATTCAATAGTGGTGGGGTCGGCATTTTGTTGTTTCTTAAATATAATATATGGTCCTGCTGACCCTGCGTCCTGGGACCTACCTCCTCAACTACTCAAACTCTGTGTAGTGAGCATAAAAACGTATGGGTTTAGCACACTTCCAAAGACATTGTAACCTGGTTAGACAATGGGTCGAGAAAATCAAATTAGCTTAGAACACATGGAGGTTTTAGGTGCACAATGATGAAAGCACACACTCAACTGAAATTACATTTGCCACAAAAACACATGCATTGACGAGTAGAAGAATGCTTTGCTTGTTGAGCATTGAGGCAAGTGCAATAAAGAGTGTGTAGAGGATTAGGTCAGAGTTTGGGATTATGGGGTCACAGGTCTTCGAGTGTTTTTCAGTCTTCAATCTGTAACCTGCAAGTCAATTATTATTTGCTGTTTTGTGATAAAGCATTGTGCCACTTGTGTATAAAAATAGCTGCCTGCGGAGCAGAAATTGGAGAGAGACCGAGAGCCTGCCTGTGTGCAGCCAATGTTTGTCTCCCTGTTGCAACAGTAAATAGCTGTCTTTGCATTGCCAAGAGGAGTCTGTGAATTATTTTAAAGATTTTAGTCACCCCGCAACAGTTGGTGCGTCAGCCAGGAGATCCTTTTTGCCCCCACCTGATTGTTGACACTGGAAGACCGCCTACCCCCAGCCACATGGATCACTCGCACCTTTTGATGAGGTAAGCAGACACGGTGTTTGCTAAAGTTCAGCCTCTGCACAGGGGTTGGGGAGGATCCGGGGAGTGCCATCATTTTAAGGAGAGGACAGAGAGGATCACGTTCCAAGTTTATGTATTGACGTGTTTTTCTTGGCAATGCTAAACGCAGATGTAAATATAAGGTTGTCAGAGATAAGGGTACCGCATGCGATGTGGTGCATTGTGTACATGAGGTGCACAATAGCTAAGGTGCCTACATAACTGGGTAAGATGATAGTCCTAATATAACATTGGAAGTGGTCAGTCTGCGTAATCTGAAATTGGAAGGAGCCAAGGTTCAAATTAGTGCCCTGGACCTTATTTATTTATTTATTTCAAGGGTTTTATATAGCGCTGCTGGACCCTGGGGTATCAGAGCGCTTTACAACAGAGTTAGACACAATAGGATAGAATAGCAATATATGCGGAATTAGCAACGGGATACAGTTTGCAAAAAGTATATGATAGGGTGGGGGAGTAAGAGACAGGTACAAATTAAAAATAGGCGAAACAGTTAACAGGGGAGAAGATGTTGAATTCAGACAAGGTGGGGGGAGGGTATAAGAGTAGAGAGAGTGGATATGTTGGGTACCCCAATATAAGTTGTGGAGAAGTAGTTTGAGTTCTTTTTTGAAAAGAGAGTAGGAGGGGTTGCAGCGAAGGTTTTTGGGGAGTGAGTTCCAAATGGTAGGAGCATTACCAGAGAATGCACGGGATTGAGTTTTTTGACAATTAAGTCTAGGTGGGATCAGGAGAAGGGAGTCGGTGCTTCTCAGGGACCTGGTGCAGCCTGCTTTTTTTAGTTTGGTTGCAAGGTAGGCGGGGGTGTTTTGATGAAGAGCTTTGTGGGTGATACAGGCAATCTTGTAAGAGGATCTTCCTTCAATTGGGAGCCAATTGAGATTTTTGAGGACGGGCGATATGTGGTCAAATCTTTTACAGTCAGAGATGAGTCGGGCAGCTAAATTGAGGACAGATTTAATCGGTGCAAGATGGGTTTTAGGGGTACCGGCAAGGGTGGCGTTAGCATAGTCAATCCTGGAGAGGACAAGCGATTGGACAACGATTTGAAATCATCAGCTGGAATGAAAGGTTTGAGTTTCTTGAGGTGGAGAAGGGTGAAAAGAGCACTTTTGGCGGCATTATTGATGTGGGGGATGAGGTTGAGATTCTGGTCGATGCTGATGCCAAGTGATTTAACAGAGTTAGAGGTGGAGAGGGAGCAATTGAGAGCTTTGATATCATTGATCCAGATTTGGATGGGAAGGGTGTTGTTTTTGGGGGTGAAAAGAATGAATTCTGTTTTTTTGGGGTTCAGTTTGAGATGGTTTAGATGGAACCAGGCTTGTACTTTAGTTAGGGTGTCGTTGAGGTGAAGGATGTCGTTGTGGGATTTGATCTTGTAGTATAATTGTGTATCGTCGGCGTAGAGGTGGTAACTAATTTTAGCTTCTTTGAGAATGAGGGTGAGTGGTTCCATGAAAAGGTTGAAAAGGGTTGGGGAGAGGATGGATCCTTGAGGGACCCCGAGTGAGACAGGTTGAGGATTAGAGAGGAAGTGGCTAAGTTTGATTTGCTGTGATCTGTTTTGAAGGAATGAGCAGAACCATTTGTGTACAGTGCCTTCCAAGCCAAATCGATCTTTGAGGGTGTTTAGAAGGGTGGGATGATGGACAGTATCAAATGCCGCCGAGAGGTCAAGGAGGATCAGTAGAGAGGATTCACCATTGTCAAGGGAGCGATGAATGTCATCTGTGATATTTAACATTGCAGTTTCTGTACTACAGCCTTTTCTGAAACCGGATTGAAAAACATCAAGGAGATTGAAGTCGAGGATATGGTTCTCAAGTTGTGATAGGACACATTTTTCTAGGGCTTTAGAGAGGAAAGGAAGGTTAGAGATAGGGCGTAAGTTGTTAAGGTCATTTGGGTCGGCAGAGGTGTTTTTCAGGATGGGAGAGATTTGACCAAGCTGAAGGGAGGCTGGGACGCAACCAGTGGCAAGGGAGGAGTTGATGATATTGGTCCAAATAGGGGCAATGGTATATTTGAGGTCTTGGACCAAATGGGCAGGAAGAGGATCTTTGGAATGGGAGGAAGGTTTGAGTTTAGTCATGATGTTAGTGATCGATGACACTGAAACTGGACTAAATTCACTCCAAGAAGCATTATTTCTAGTTATGAGTCTATTAGTAGAGAGGTCTGAATGCGCGAGAGCAGGAAGGGTAAGAGATGGGTCGAGGAGAGTGGGAAGAGTTGACGAAAGAGATAAAGGGGTGTTGGGGAGGGTGTGTAGAGTGTGGGAGGGTTGGAGAGAGGGGGGGAGGGAGGAGAAGGATAGTTCTATCTTATTGACTTTGTTGCTAAAAAAGCTGGCGATTTCTTCACATTTGTCAATAGAGGCAGATATTTTAGGAGGGCCAGTGGAGGTTTGTTTTTGAACAATGCTAAAGAGTTCTTTAGGTCGGTTTTTAGCTTGGTCAAGTTGTGACCGGAGAAAGGAGGCTTTTTTATTGTAGATGTGTTTTTTGTATTGGACTTTGGCAGTTCTGAGGAGGTTAAGATTGTCATCGGTGGGATGATTTCTCCAAACACGTTCAGATTGTCTTAGGGATCGTCTTTCATTATTGAGTTCAGAGTTGAACCAGGATTTGGGAGTGTTGTTTTTTTGTTGTTTGAGTTTAATTGGGGCAATTTCGTCAAGGGCTTGGAGAATAGAGTTATTATATTGGTTGGTTAGGTCATTAGTACTGTCAGAGAGAGGGAGGCGAAGTAAGCAAGTTTTAATTGTGGATTCCAGTTCATCAAGAGGGATAAGGTGAAGGTTGCGTGTAGATTTCATCGGTAGGGTGCTGATGGGGGCGGGGTGATTCGTGGGTCTCTTATGTCCCAGAAGTTATTCCATGGTCTTAACAATGCATGGTTTGAAAGGAATCTCCTCCTGGGCGCGGAGGGGAGTGGCCAGGGGTTGCCAGTTGCATTTACTGAATAGAATAGGAACGATTGACTAAGGCACTGCATAATGGGTTAACCTGATATTCCCAATATAACGTTGGAAGTGGTCAGTCTGGTTTATTTGAAATTGGCATGCACCAATATGTGTTTCAATGCTTGACACAGAGGGACAGCTGAAAATCTGGTGTTGCAAAACTTTACCTCCAGATACTATCCGAACACTCAAATTACTGCCCTGGACCTAATCTCCAGAAAGTTATTCCATGGTCTCAAATACGCAAGGTTTGAAAGGAACCGCCTCTCAAGCTTGGAGGAAAGTGGCCAGGGGTTGTCGATTGTATTTACCAAGTAGAATAGAAAATATTGATCATCGTTTTTAAGAAGTAGAAGTGTTCATATTTTTATGCTGATGATGGGTGCATGTGTGTATGAATGAGATGTGGCCACAGTATGATGTTGTTATGTAATGTTGCATAAGGCGCATAATTGGTAAGAACAAAAATGTATATTTTTATATGATTTGAATAATTGGTAAGGAATCAAAAATTATATTTTTGATGTGCAATGCATAATTGGTAAGCTAAAAGTTGATATTTCATATGCATTCGCATAATTGATAAGGACAACAATTTATATTTTTGATGTGCATCGCATAACTGGTAAGATAAAATTTGATATTTTAAATGCATCGCATAATTACAGGGACAAGATTTGATATTTTAACGTGCATCGAATAAGTGGTGACTCTAAATACTTGTGTAAGTTGTTTAAAAAGTAGTAATATTTGTAGAATTAGATAAAAGGTTAAATTGTAGAAAGCTATAGAAATACGAGTGATCATGGAAACTCCCTTAGCGCATATGCAAAAGACTGTTACGCATGATCAAAGAAAATTACAACGATATAACATGGAGTCAGGTAAAGCCACCCAAAAGCATATATATCCCTGGCCAATGGAGGGAACGTTCAATGATAAGGTACTCAAGCATATTACTACGTACCTCAGAAGTAAATATGAAGGAACCAAACTGCAGAAGAGAGAAGCTATTTTAGCATTATGACAAGTTTTTTGTGACAATTCTAAAGAGTCCTTAAAAGATGGTGCCTCTAATACCCTGTCTGTATCTCCACCCCCATATGATCCTACGTGCAGTGCTCCCAAGGTACCTTGTATCTACCCACTGATGCAGCAACAAGAGGCTGCAGCGGGATTTGAGAACCCTGAAATAGAGACCCCTCCACGCTCTCCAGAAGCCACACTTAATGTCCCCCAAAAAACGCCAATGCCAGGACATACGAATACACCTATGTGACAAACAAGGGTAGATGACTTATAGTTCTCGGGCAACTAGAAGCAGTTCGTACTGCATCTAGATTCACCCTCCCCCAGAAAGATAAAAGCGAAGCGAAAATTCTCTGAGATAGTCATGACCAGTCACATACATCAGAAGCAACATCATGTTTGTTGCAAAGAAGGGACACCAAAGGAAGGGTAGTTGGAGAGCAGGCGTCTACCCCTCATTGAAGAGATAGATGATACAAGATGGAGTGACAATGTGGATAGGGCTGTAAGTATGGCACAATGACCAGTATCTCAAGGAAGAGAAGAGGAGCGCAGAAGAACCATAGACAGTTTACCACCTTGGCAGAGGAGAAGGGGAATGTAGTAGTTACATCAGAAAGTGTTCAAGAATGGTTGTCACACAGTGAGAGAAGGAGAGGTGCCAGAGTAGTAAGGGGAGAGGAATATCACAACGATTTTACAGCCCAGATGCAGGGAGGTTTTGGTAGATTAACAAATAGGATAGAGGCTATAAAAAAGCCTGTGGGTTAACTGCTTCAAACCCCACATATGACCAGCCTTATCCCAAGATGGGATCCTGTGAGGATATAGGATTGACACTTCAGGATAGACAAGTGCAGCAAATGAGTGTTCAATCAATTTTGCACAGCGCAATGTTCACTCCTAGTGAGGTAGTCACTAAAGAAGAGAATAGCTGGTACCATCTTGTGCCATATGTAGATAATTTAGTAGACTTAGTTCCACAAATGAATCCATGGCCACAAGAAGGGTCTTTTGATCCACACGATATTGTGAATACTGAGAACTGCATTCTTTGTGAAGATTCAGACTGCGATTACCACTAAATGTGTAAATGTTTGTGTGTATGGCAGAAATATGCCAGACAAGACAGTCCCCAGCATTCAACCACCACCTTACAACAAATGCCCCAATATGCAACTGACCAGAGGCATCCCATTATGTTCCTTGGCCACAGATGGACAAGGAGAATCTCAGAAAACTGTTGCCGCTGCTCACAGAAGGAGCAGGGAAATGTAGTACAGCATTTAAGAAACAAACCGCAGGTATCACCCTAGCAGTAGGGGACATAAAGAGTCTGCTCAGTTCCATTATAGGGGATAAAACAGACACTGTGTTTCAAAAGACCTGAGTAAGAAATGTTACTCTCACTGAGACAAGTTGTGATGGATCTCCATTTAATGTTGTTAGAACAGTGGTTTGAGATCATCTGAGGAGAAAGAATTATCTCGATAGGTCCGACATTGGATCTCTCGTGGCTCAGTCAATGCAGCCAACTGAGGATTCAGCTCAGTTTCTAAACAGGATGAAAGAGAAATAGACTCAGGAAATAGGTAAGGGTTGGGAAGTAACAGGAAGCAATGCTGTATTATTTTATAATATAGTTAAAAAAGGGTTGCCCTCTGAAGTGCAGGACAGCCTAGATAACACAGTGGCACTAGAAGCAAAGCCCTTGACAGAAATACAAACGCACATTATACATTTTTGCATGGAAAAGCAGTATAAAGAAAGGAAGAAACAGGAAGTGACTTAGAAAGCGGCAGCCAAGTTAGTGTAGCAGAAGTTGGTGAAGAAAGGAGCAGTAGAAGGAAATGTAGTGGCAGCTACCACTCAGATGACTGCAATGTCTGTGGGATCGATCCCAGGGACCACACAACAGTTTCCACAGCAGCAGGATAATGTAAGGATGCAGGAAAGTAGTAGAGGAGGAATAGGAAGAGGTAGGATGGGCCCTCCAAAGAGGGATCAGGTGTGTCATTATTGTCAGAGGTTTAGGCATTTTGTTAGAGACTGCAAAACTAAAAGATAGGATGAGCAAACTGGAAGAGAAGGAATTTATAATCAGCCAGGGAACACAACTGTACAACCACCACCAAATTTGCAAATAATATATGTGCGGCAGACACATCCCATAAAACACTGCCACCAGTACTACCTCAGACGCAGCAGGCACCGCCTCATAAGGCTACCAAGCACCCCCGAAGGGGACTCCTCTTCAAAGTGGACAAGGAAGTGTAGTTGTGAGGGGAGGAAATCCTTTCTGACTTCTGAGGGAGGATGTATGCAATGAAGGTGCCCGCTGAGTATTTCTGTGTATCCAGTCTTGTTAGTGACGCACAGGCCAGACGAGGAACCAACTGTGACGGTAGCTATCAATGACAAAAGGAATGCATTCCTCAGACACCGGAGAACCAGATCCTGTATTAAAGAGGGGAGCATTCAAACTTCCAACAGATCAATGGGCACACAAGGATTCTTTGGGGAAGTAAAAAGGGTTCCTTTTACCAAACCAGTGGATATAGAAGAAGGAGAGAGCAACACTGATGGCTGTCAACTGTTTTATCCAGCTGCCCCAGCTAATATGTTACGAAGAGATCTGATGGCCAAACTGAGTAGGACTATTCATACAGAATCTGATGGCACCATGATTTGTTCCACCTCTGGAGTTTCACCATCCAGGATAATGGCAGTAACATTAGATTCCTCTAATAGAGATCAGATCAGAGCACGACATACTGATATGAAAGCATTCACTACAGCGGTGCACACAATTATAGCAGACCCTAGAGTTACTGGGGAGGGAGGTTCAGTTAGCCAAAGAATGTCTCTTTCGGCGCCAAAGACAGCTGTTGGATGTTTGGTGCTGAATTAATATGGCAGATAGAGACTTTAGAAATAACATCACTCCATGGCACTCTGATAGCCAGTGACCATAATCTTGTTTTATGGGCATGTGTTACTGTCATAGAGCCAGGAAAAATGGTTAGAGAGGTATTGGATGACCAACTGTTTGATGACGATCCTGAGAAAACGGTTGCAATTTTCTAAGATGACATACCTTTGAGAACAGTGTTAGAAGTAAGGACGCCCACACCAGGTAGAGCTTTTGATTCCGTTAGGGAAGCAAATGTGTCCCAAGTACCAAGAACCTTGTGTACCAAGGGTCTCCATGATGTCTGCCTCATTCGATCTGCCACACCATTCGAACTACACCAATGGAAGGTGCTCGCTTACCCAGAGTGAAGTAATATTCTCTGTCTTAAAAAGCAGATGAGGGCATCGCTTATACCATACATGTGTAGCTAGAGCAGGCAGTAATTTACCCTAGAGCATTTCCTTCTAACACCCCGATTTACCCGGTCAAGAAATCTAAGGGTAAAACATGCCGCACGGTTCAAGACCTGTGCCCACCCTCAATGACAAAGTTGTACCTGAATTTCCAATTGTTCTTGACCCCACCATCATTTTGACAAATATTCCTCAGGATGCCAATTATGATTCTGTTATTGATGTGTAGAACACCTTCTTTAGCTTCTCTCTCCATCCAGACAGCCACTATCTGACAGTGTTCTCCTATCGTGGGACTCAGTATTTGTACTCTCATTTAGCCCAAGAGTATTTTGGGTCCCCCAGCATTTTCAACAGAATGATAAAGAACGACTTATCACATTTTCAGTGTGACAGCATATTGCTGCAATATGGTGATGACATATTAATTGATTTGTAGTCCTACTGAGCAGCATTTCAGAAACAAACATTATATCTCTTCAAGTAACTCTTGCCCATAGAGGATACAAAGTGGAGAGAGAGAAAAGTCTGTACTGTCAGGAAGAGGTTGATTATTTAGGGCAATTGTTGCCAGCTTCTAGTTGATGAGTGAACCATGAAAGAGCAGGTTCCATCCGTCAAATGACTGAGCCAGAAACTGTCAAAGGAATGCAAATGTTTCTTGGTCTCTGTAACTATGTAAGATATTGCGTAAAATAACATGGACACCAGAGATGAGGGAGAGTTTCCAGAAATTGAAGACAGAAATAACAAATGTTCAAGTTTTAGCAACTCCCGACTATACCAAGGAGTTTTATTTATTCTGCCATTGCAATAGTCAGGTGACGACAGCTGTCCTTACTCAGAAATTCCCGGTAGGACATAAACCCATTGCATATTGTAGTGGACTGCTGGATTCCGTAATGAAAGGACATTATCCTTGTGAGCAACCTCTCACCACTGCACCAATTGCAGTACAGAAAAGCACGCCATTTTCATGGGGGCACCTTTAAAGCTCTATGTAGAGCTTGCAGTATTTGTCATTTTTCAGAAGGCTAAGACTACTCTGACTACACAGAGAGTGTCAGGATATGAGGTGATACTATCACTGTTATCTTTGAAGTTTGTGAAATGTCTTACAGTGAATCCTGTGACATTCTTTGACCATCCAATATTAGATTATGAGGATGATGAACATGACTGTGCAACTTACATTCACAATGAATCCTATCAGGGAGCAGAGGGTCCTATATCAAGTAACATGGTCTATTTCGTTAATGGTTCTTTCACTATTGACTAGGAGCCCGGAATTAGACATACAGGGGAAGCAGTGGTCAAAGCACAACAGCATGATTCTTCTGATACATTAAATATAGGAGAGCTCATATGAATCGCATCCTAAGATCAGATTCGCGCCAAGTAATGGCTATTTCTAGCGCTAAATTTCTGGGTGCCATGTGGTTGTTCCGTAGCAAATCCCTTTGCTGTCCTTCCACATGATCTTGTTTATGTGTATTGCATTTGGTAAGTACATTTTGCTGTTTTTTAATACTCTGTTTTAATGGCACTCCTCTATTTGATCTGATAACCAACTGTGTACATATTTATTGTTTACAGACAACCAGGGAATATATTATGAATTAACCTATTTTTAAAAAAAAATATCTATAATGCTCCTCTCTTATGCATCGGGCCTATTCATCAAGAGTGCTAATAAGCTCCTCTCCTTTGCATCGGAAGCGAGTGCCAGCAGCAGAGGGTCCATAGGACTCTAACTACCGTGCTCCTCTGCTTCCCGCAACGTCACCAGTCTGCCCGGAGGCACCCGAGGCAAATTTAATTGCCAAGGAGCTCCCGCAGCGCTGGGCGCTCCTCTCTTTTGCATCGTGGGAGAGAGCCAGCAGCAGCGGGTCCATAGGACTATAACCACCAGGCTCCTCAGATTTCCCGCAACGTCACTAGTCTGCCCGGAGGCACATTTAATCGCCAGGGAGGTCCCGCAGCGTGGGACATTTCTCTCTTTTACATCAGGGGCGAGAGCCAGCAGCAGTGGGTCCATAGGATTCCAACCACCAGACTCCTCTGCTTCCCGCAACGTCACCAGTTTGCCCGGAGGCGCATTAAATCGCCGGATAGCTCCCGCAGGTGGGACGGGCCCGGGCCAAGGGTGGTCCCTTCCCTGCCCGTCATGGCCAGGAAGAGGCAGGGAAGGGCCACCCCCCTTGTTTTCAAGATTGACTGCCTGGTTATAATTGAACTTTCTGCTGCCAAGAATTAAACTGTGAGTGTGGGTCACAGTCCTTTTAAACCCTCTTTCTACCTTCACCCTGAGTGAGCGCCTAATGTGTTTATGTCATAGTAGTGGGTTATGACATTTAGAAAGTGAAATAAACAATAGAGTCTCTCTGTGTGAGGCATACATAACAAATATATGATCAATACTGCAATGCCTTGTCAGATGGCCAACAAAACTCCAACTGGTTAAAATCTCTCTCGTCTCTCCTATCACCTGTCTCATCTCCCTCCCCTCCCTCTCTCTACCCCCTTGGATGGAATATGCTACTTACCAGTATGCATCTGTTCTTGGCATGTAGGGCTGCTGACATTTATATCTGTGCATAGATCGCCGCCTAGTGTTGGGTCCGGATGATTGCACATTGTTGTCCTGGAAGAGTCTTTGAAGTATCACGAGATAGGTGGCTCCTCCCCTGGACTACAGTGTGCATGGGCATCCTCTCCATCCTCAGATTGTTTTTCGCCATTGTGGCAGAGATGGAGTATGATACAGTAAGTGATGACCATGCCTGAGAATAATTCTGAGTGCTACAGCCGCGACAGGCACCGGGGAGGAGGGTGGGCGATATAAATGTCAGCAGCCCTACATTCCAAGAACAGATGCATACTGGTAAGTAGCATATTCCGTTCGAGGCATGTGGGCTGCTGAATTTATATCTGTGCATAGAATAAATAGCAGTATCCTCCTTAGCGGTTGCCCGTGCCAGCTGCAGCAGTCTGAAAAAGAGTTCTGAGAACAGCCTGACCTACAGCTGCTTGCTGTTTGGAGTGTACATCCACGCAGTAGTGTTTGGTGAATGTGTGTATGGTGGTCCATGTGGCTGCTCTACATATATCCTCTAGAGGAATGTTACCTAGGAAAGCCATGGATGCCCCTAACTTGCGTGTGGAATGCGCTCTTGGGGGAACCGTTAATGTGCCTCACTTTACCGGACCTTGGACAAGGTTTTTACCCGTTTACCGGTATGTGCCCCCTTCACCCTCCCCCCCTCTCTTTCATGGTCTCTCTCACCCTCCCCTACCCCTTTCCTTCTTTCATTCTTTGTCGGCTTCCTCTGCTCCTCTCCCCTTAATCTCTCCCCTTGCTTGCTACACCGCCTAGCCCCCTATCCCTTGTGCCCTTTAACTAAGCACTACTTCTCCCCTTGTTGGGGAAAGATCCAATTACTTATACCTTGGAGTCTCAGTGATCCCTCAGAGAGAGTCCAGAGCACCAAGGGAGTCACTCACAGTTGAGGTATGGTATGGCGCCCCTTGCCAAAGCACTCCTGCTCCCCTTTTTGGGGAAGGATCCAGTAGGTAGGCCTTGGAGTCTCAGAGACCCCTATGAGAGAGTCCACTTCATGAAGGGAGCCTCTCGCACCGGAGTTGGGGGAATTATACCACTTCGCTGGGATCACAGCTTACTGGACTTTGGACGCAGCTATTACTCGTCTACCGGTTTGTACCCCGTCACCCTCCCCCTCTTTGTTCATGCTGTGTCTCTCACCCTCCCCCTCCTCTTTCCCTCCTTCATTCACTGTCTCCTTACCCTGCTCCTACCCCCTCTCCCCTGAATCTCTCCCCATGCCTGCTTTTTATCAGTTGTGGGTATATTTCTGATATTCCCCTTGCCTGCTTTTTCCATCATGCATATGTCCTTATTGTTTGTCTCGACCTAACATGTAACTATGTAGCTATGCTCCAATAACTGTGTAACCTTTGTAACGATGTAACCTGCAACTATGGTCTGATACTCATGTAAAGCACTCCGATAACTCCGGGTCTAGCCAGCGCTATACAAAACCTTTCAAATAAAAATAAATAAATAAAATAAAATCTTTATGGCTTATTTCCTGTGCAGGTTCTGTTAAAACAAAATTGTATCAGTCTCATTCTCTACATCCTTTGCTGACGAAGGTCTGTCACAACATTAAGGTCAGGACTCTCTGCATAGTGATAAAAGTCAGTTAAAATATCCATTACCACGTCACCTTCAGATGCTTATCTCAAAACAAACCATGTAGAGTCAATCAATCAATCAATCAGGGGTTTATAAGGCGCGGGGTGCAGCTCTGGGTCAGTCGAAGAGCCAGGTCTTTAGGCTCTTCCTGAAGGTGTTCAGAGTGGGGGAGCATCTGATGTAGACTGGGAGCCCGTTCCAGGTCTTTGCTGCGTGGAGAAGGCTTTCCGCCTGCTCTGGTTGAGCAAATGCGTGGGGTTTTCAGCCAGGGCGAGGTCAGCGGAGCAGAGGTTCCTTTGGGTACATGGAAGGAGACTCTTTCGTTGAGGTATTTGGGTCCGATGTTGTGGAGGGATTTGTAGGTGTGGGTGAGTAGCTTGAAGGTTACTCTCTTCTCGATGGGGAGCCAGTGGAGGTCTCGTAGGTACCCGGTCATGTGCTCGTGTCGTGGGGTTCTGAGGATGAGTCTGGCCTCAGGGTTCTGAATGGTTTGGAGCTTGTGTAGCAGGGTTTTGTTGATTCCGGCGTAGAAGGTGTTACGTAGTCTAGTCTGCTTGTTACGAGTGCGTGGGTGACGGTCTTTCTTCATTCGTGGGGAATCCACTAGAAGGTCTTTCGGAGGATGCGGTGGGAGTTGAAGCAGGTAGAGGCTACGGCGTTGATCTGGCGGGTCATGGTGAGGGAGGAGTCTAGGATGATACCGAGGTACCAGGCGTGGTTCGTCAGTGTGGGTGGGTTTCTGAGAGGAGGGGGCCACCAGGAGCTGTCCCACGCCGAGGGGGAGGGTCCAAGGACGAGGACCTCGGTATTCTCCGAGTTCAGTTTTAGGCAACTGTCGCTCATCCAGACAGCGACATTTTTCATTCCTTCTTGGAAGCTGAGTCTGGTGTCTTCAGGGTTCTTCGTGAGAGAGAGGATGAGCTGTGTGTCGTCGTCGTAAGATACTATGCTGAGCCCATGCTGTCTAACGATGGCGGCGAAGGGGGCAATGTAGATGTTGAAAAGCGTGGGGATGAGCGAGGATCCTTGGGGTCCTCCACAGTTGATCTCTGTAGGTTCGGAGAGGAAGGGAGGGAGTCTGATCTTTTGGGTTCGGCGGAGAGAAAGGAGCGGATCCAGTCGAGGACGATTCCTCGTATACCGGCGTCGTGGAGTCTACCTGCAAAAGTGCGGTGTGAGACGGTGTTGAAGGCCGCGGAGAGGTCTAGTAGGATGAGGGCCGCAGTGTGGCCCTGGTCGAGTGGCACGTGGATGTCATCGGTGGCGGCGAGGAGGGTGGTCTCGGTGCTGTGATTGCTGCGAAATCTGGACTGGGAGGAGTAGAGGATGGCGTTCTCTTAGATGAAGGTGGTCAGCTGGGCGTTGATGAATCTCTCTGTGACTGCTCTACGATGGGAAGGAGAGAGATGGGCTGGTAGTTTTTCAGGTAAGTCGGGTCAGCTGAGGGTTTCATGAGGAGGGGCTTGATTTCTGCCCGCTTCCTATCGTCGGGGAATATGCCCGATTCGAGGGAGGCGTTGACGGTCCAGCCCAGTTCAGGAGCTATGGCTGCGGCGGCTCTATGGTAGATGTGCGGTGAGCAGGCGTCTGTGGGAGCTCCTGAGAGGGTGTTCTTCATAGTCTTGGTAGTGTCTTCAGTGGTAGCAGGTTTCCAGGTGGTGATGATGATCGGCCGGTAGTCGGTGGTGGAGTGGGTGGCGGTGTCAGGCGCCTGTTCTCTGAAATTGTCGTAGAGGGCCTTGATTTTCAAGTGGAAGTAGGAGCTGAGGTCCTGGGATGGAGGGACGTCTGTGGCTTCGTTAGGGGGGTTTGGTGAACTGCTGTGTGACGTTGAAGAGTACTTTTGAGTTACTTGCGTTGGAGTAGAGTTTGTTCTTGATAAAGGTCCTCTTGGTGGGTCTTATGTGCTGGTGGTATTCATTCATGGCGTTCCTATAGTTGTTCTGGTCTTTGGATGTTTTCTTGTACCAAAGGAAACCTCCCCGATGGGCAACTTATTTCTTTTCAGCAGACACTCATACTATCATACTGTCACAATCAACTATATCACCAGAACATAACACATTCCCCTCAAAGGCCAAGTGTTAAAAAATATCACCAAACGTTTATTAATCATACAATATTAAAAAAGCAGTTTCTTAAAACAAGTTAAAACAGTGATTTAGCAAATAATCAACCGATAATATCCATAAAACAAAATATCACCACAAACACAGAAATAGACAAATTGGGAGAACATGCAAGAAAAGATACTTTCTAATCAGCTTAACAGGCAGATACATTAGAACAATTCATTTACCGGACATTCATTATCTATAAAATCAATTGCAACAAAATGAAAGAATGTCTGTCATAATCTATCGTATGCCTGTTGGCACTAGGCGTCGATGCGTTTCGGTGGGTGTAACCGCTTTAAACACCACCGTCTTTAGGACAAAGAACGATATCTCCCAAGAATCAGTTTGAATCTGTTTGGATTCAAATAATCCTCAATGTACTGCGGGAAAAATCCACATAGACCCTGGTAGTAAGATCAGTAGACCTCACTCTTACTACTCATAAAAATCCCCCAATTGTAGTGGAGGATTACTTCTGTTAGGATTCAAAGGAATCTTCTCCAAAGGAACTGCAGGAAGTACCCACGTAGACACTGATTGCGAGATATGCAGACCTCACTCTCTTATCTCAAATAAAAATCCCCAATGAAAGTGGTGGATTGGTGCCTTAAAACACTGTTTGTGCACAAGCGGACAAATAAAATCTTAAAGAACAGTTCAAAACGTTTGACCAACGCCCTCTTTCCGTTGCAAAGGAAGAGCGTTTTTCCGTATGTGGACCCTGTTTGTGCAAGTTCACAGCGTGTACAAGAATATTGGAAAGGATTGCCATCGTGAGAGCACTACCATTTGACTCGACGTCCCAAAGAAATTAATTACAGAAAGAGGGCGTTTGTCAAACGTTTTGAACTGTTCTTTAAGATTATGTGTTCTGAGAACTGAATTTCATAGTAGGCCATAAGATCAGAGCGTCCAGAATTGGAAGATTTAAGTAGCTTAGCAATATAGGTATGGCCCATTTTTAAAATATGATTTTTGAGAGTTTGAGGACATCAATTAATATGACGTTAGCCATGTGGTGATATTATCTTATTGTCTCCTAGAAAAAGTACCGAGTGGTCTGCTTGAACTGAAGAGGAGGGGACACTCATTGGAAAATATATGTAGACTAATGAGGTAATTATGCATTGCTGTGATTTAATTGATATCATCACAACTTGGATAAGATACTGGGTATGGCCACTAGTTTTTTTTTTATATCTATTTTTTTTTAACTACGTCACATATCAACACATGGCGTACAACAATTATCAATGTCCATAATTCCCATCATATTATCAATCCAAGCACCCTCATGACCTTCCACACAAAGCCATTATTGTTTTACAATGCTAATGCAGTATTATCCTTTCCACAATAATCTTCTCAATGAGCTCACGAGTGCTGTAATAAAACAGGGTGTTAGGTTCTTAAATGCCTTCAATCACCGAGACAAGTCATATAGTTTATAATAAGCCACCCTCCCACTGCAGCCAGTGTGTCCTAACCCCATACCATTTATTATAGTAACAACATCCGTACCCTCGCGTCTTGATTTGGGACGATCGAGGGACAGTACTTCTTGGTCCCAGTACTCCTCTGAACCCCCATTCCAGTGTCACAGGGCTGGATCTATATTCCCATCTCAGTTCTTGATTCCTCATGGGAAGCCCATCAGACCCTCCCCAACAGGATCCCCTTCCGAGCCAGTCTCTGGAATCTGCAACGCTATCACTAGTGCCTCCCACGCCCTTGCTGCCTCCATCGCCTTCCCATTGTTAGTGCGTATAGCCTGCAGCAATCTAACTGTGCCCTCACTCCTAGCCCACGTAAGTAATTCTGATTTCCACTTCCCTATACTAGGCCCTTGCAGTGACTTTCATTGGGCCGTGATCTCTATCTTAGCCAGTAGCAGACCTAGATCTATAAACTTGCACGTGATTTTCGTTTGGGAGTATGAGGAAACCAATGCAAAATACAAGTGCCTATGTCAGCCTCGATCTGTCGCTCCGTGACGCCACATAGCAGGCCAACCACCTCCTGCCAATACATTCCTAACTGTCAGCAGCTCCACAACATATGGTGCAGCTCCGCCCCCTCTAGGTTACAGCACGGGCACTGGGCCATTTCTATCTGGAAGTACAGATTAATCTTGGCCGGCGTCAAATAGGCCCTATGCAGTATAAAGAAATGTATCAATTGAAACCTAGCATTTCTAGAACTCTTCCATGCCCTCCGGGTCAACCATGCCCATGTACCGTCCGGTATTTCCTTCCCACGGTCAACCTCCCACTTTCTCTGCAGGTCTTACAAAGGCAGCAGGCCTTCAGTTACCAATCACCTGTAAATACAAGTGACCGCCCTAAACGTTCCCGCCGCCATCACTACATATTGGCAGACCATAGTGGTCTGTGGCTCCAACAGCCCTCCCCTCCAGTGGCATTGTATCGCTGAGACCAGGGCAGCATGCAATAAGTAGTCTCCACGCGGCAGGTCGAACCTTTCCTGTAGCGTCTGAAAAGGCAATAACACACCGTCATACAAATCCCCCATTATCTGGCCTCCCAATGTCTCCCAGTCTGCCAGTGCCGACCAATCCCCTCCATGCGGTAAAGCAGTACACATGCCCAGGGGTATCTCCGGAGTGTACGAGCGACTAATGCCTGCTCTACGCTGGCTCTGGTTCCAACACTGTCTCAGCGTCCGCTCTTCCGCAGTTAGTGACCCGACACGCAGACCCTGCTGTAATATTGTAAACGACAGCATGTGGCGCTGTATCCACGGGCCCTCAGGGCCGTCGGGTCCCCTGAACTCCCAAGCCACCACCTGAGTAAGTCATTGCAGCTGAGCCGCCAAGTAATAAAATTCAAAGTCCGGTACCGCTAAACTCCCATCCGATCGCGGACTCATCATTGTAGGCAAAGCCAGCCGTCGTCTCCCGTGTCCCCATATGAATCCGCTAACCATGGATCTGATCTGCTTGAAGATGGCCCCCGGTATCCACAGCAGCAATGTCCTAAAATAATATAGCAAGCGGGGGAGAGCCACCATCCTCAGGAGTGACACCCTGCCAGCCACAGACAGTGGGAGAGTGCTCCAAAAGTCTAAGTTACCTCGAAAACCCCGCAAAGCCCGCCCCACGTTCCCTTCCAGTAAATCGTCAGGTGCATGATATATATTGGTCACCAGATAGGGTAAGCAGCTCAGCTGCCACCGAATACCTACTACCGGGGCTGAACCTACTGTTGAATGAAGCACCGGAAAAAGACAAGTCTTCCCCCAGTTGACTCTCAGCCCCGAAATCCCCCCGAATATCCTCAACAGGCTCGTCGCCCCCTCCAGTGTCAGCCAAGAAGACAAGTAGATTGTCAGCATACAGAGATATATACTGTTCCTCGCCCCGCATGGGCAGGTCTCTATAGTACCGCCCCCTCCTAGCGTACTCAGCCAATGGTTCTATGGCCAATGCAAACTGCAGTGGCAACAACGGACATCCCTGTCACGTTCCTCGTTCTACTAGGCAGGGGGAGGATATCACCATCCCCGTACACACCCTAGCGGTAGCAGTCCTATACAACAATCCCGTCCATCCCACAAACGCCTCCTCCAGGCCGAATGCACGCATTACTCCGTACAAATAAGGTCACTCCAGGCTATCAAATGCCTTCTCTATGTCCACCAACAATCCTGCAGCATTTGGAGCATCCCTATGATCTGCATCCAGTATACGAAGTAAGCGTCGCACATTAACGGCCGTATTCCGGGTCGGGATAAAGCCCGCCTGGTCACAGTGGACCAGTTGGACCACGTAGGGTAAAAGCTGAGACGCCAGAATTCTGCTTAATATCTTGTAGCCATATGTCAGCATCGATAAGGGGTGGTAAAAGGCTTCTTGCATACACAGAGTCTGGTGTCCAGCAGAGAGCCGCCAGAACGCACAGAGAGGAGAGTCTCAGCAGTCTCAGCTGAGGCAAGCTAGCGGGCGGTCGCCGAGAAACCTGAGTGCCTGTGAACGCCGATCACCTTGCCGTCACAATTTGCAGCCGCCGATCATAGCCCTGAAACCTGAGCCGGTACCGCGAAGCAAGGCAAGGCAAGGCAAGGTGAGGAGAGGTGCTGCGCCGCGAGGCGAGGCAAGGCGCTGTGAAGTGCACGGCATTGGCGGCGTGGGCGTTGGCGTGGGCGCTCTGAATACATTGCCTCCTTGCCTCCCTGCCGGGACTGCGGTCTGCGGAGGCAAGGAGCTGTGAGGCGCACGGGGCATTGGCGCTTTGAAGACATTCAGCTTGCCTGCCTCCACAGCCTCTCAGCACACGGATCACGCCAATGCCTGCATGGGCGTTCTGAATACATTCTGCCTGCCTGGACTGCGGACTTGTGAAGGCGCACAGGCACTAGTGTTCCGCAGACATTTTGCCTTACGCCAAAACGCCAAACCATAAAGGATAAACGGCAACCAGCATACTGCCCCCCACCCTCGCGCGAGGGGAAAGCAAGCTGTGGTGGACCTTTGACGGCATTAAACGGAGAGCAGGCAGAGCGAGACTTACCACGCCAACACCAGTGGGCCCCCTGTGGCCGTTATTCGCATCTAATGCACACAGGCTTTGATACTGCAAACAGTAGTTGAGAGGCAATCGAGGGCATCTGAGTAAATATTAGGACGCTGATTGACAGCACAATCGCACGCCAATTTTACTAAGCTTGGGCGAATCTGATGAGCTTGGCGAACTTGCTTGAACATATGTGACGCAGGATGGAAATAGGGCAATTAACCAGCGACAAAGGTTGCGTCCTCCGATTTGGGGAGGAGATTACGCAGCTGAATCGGCCGATACTTCTAGCAGAGACCCAGCGGTGTATTGCCCCTAACACCAGACAATTGTATTAACTGAAGACTGGTTCCCCCCCCCCCCCCCCCCCATCAAACACTCAACAGTGCACCAGTCACTAGCGCCCTGAACCGGCTCCCGCAAAAGACAAGAAAGTTTTGAGGCGAGGCAAGAGAGTCCTCAAGCACCTCCTTCAGAGCGGACGATTAACCGGACTGAAGCGCTCAGACTTAGCTGACTTGAGGCACCCGCAACAAAGCTCTGAGTCACTGTCACTGTCTGACGTAAAAGCAGCGCGTCATCGACCAAACCCCTACCAAAACATGAGGTCCGGCAAAGTAAGAAAGGCTCCTGGCGAAAAATCAACTGTATTAAAGGGCACAGCAAAACGGAGAAGACTCGACAAAACAAGTGCAAATAAGGCAAACAACACCTTAAAAAACCCTTTAATTTCACCAATCGCCTCTCTCTTTGAAAAATCGGCATCAAATAAAAACTCTTTACAGAATTTACGATTCCAGTTTTTGAAAGACCCGGGATCAGCACTGTTTTCATCAACAGCAGAAGTTGCGGGACTATCCACACCCTTGGACCCAGTGAAAGATCTTGAAGCAAACAACCAGTTGGAAGAGGCAAGATGCAAACCAATGCCAGGGAATCTAACTGCGTAATCTAGCGTAAACTGCGTCTCCTCTAAAAAGCAAGATCATCTATCCGATTTTGTGCACAAAAAAAACCTGACCAAGACAAAAACCAGCACATTCACATCTGCAATAGTACACTCTGCCTTTGATGAGGATATGGTCATATCCACTCAAAAAAGCGTCAAGAAAACCAAACAAGTCAAGCTCCCAGACTAAGTCTGGAATCAATGAATATAACTCAACAAAACCATATTCAACTACTTCACTCAAGCTTTGATGAGCTCTCGCAACTATGGCTAAATTCTAGCCATCTATGTGATAATAGCAAAGAGAAAGATCAATTGGCTGAAACAGTTTTTGCCCAAGAGAAGAGTCAAGAGGAGGCAAACGCGGAAGCTGAAAAGCTCAGTGAAGGTGAGGTTCTACACTCATCAGACAACATAACTCTACGTGGATTAACAGGTCCTACTGAAATACACCCTCCAGCAGAAAAAGCGAGGCATATTCAACCTACAACAAATGAAGCGGATATTAACTTATGTAAGGATGAAGGGCCTCTGAATTTTGTAGCCCCCCATCTTCAAGCACTACAAACATCTACGGCAACTCTAATAATGTAATCTGATAAATTGGACATTCAAATTGACCTAATGAACATAATTGAATCTTATATAGCGGGGATGAATACGAAATTGGATAATCTTAATAATCTAATTAAAAGAGCCCAAGCAAATACCCCTGATCTCCAACCATCTTGCCTTTGAGGTCCAATTCTTGATAAAATAAGCATTTTACCAACAGTCCTACAGCAGATACTTACCCTAAATAAACGCTTTGTTAACCCTGATAGAGCCTCAGAACAGCCGGGCTCCGCCAAAATTGCGCACCAACATGCAATCGACAACAAGCCCTTTGCAGAACAAACCAATGAGGAAGAAACCACTAAGCACGGAATGCTATAATTAGTGATGAAACCGGCAAAAAATTCACGCCTGAGGCAATCACTTTTGAACCAATAAAACAAATATTATCTAAGAGACAAAGGAAAAAAGAACGTAAGGCTAGGAACAAAAAAGGCGAAGCAGTCTCACAGCCAGGCATTAGAATGTATCCAATTTTCTCAAATCTACACACAAGGAAAACAAAAGAGGACTGTACCAAGGGAACTTGTCCGGATGCAATAGCGGGAGCTAATATGCCCTCTACCGCAAACTTGTCGCCAAAAAAGGAACTTAAGGGTCCCCGCCCACTAGGAAGCCCGACAAGCACTACATTGACAAAATGCCTCGCTAAAAGAGAACAACCTGCCCGTCACAGACGAAGAACAAAATTCCAAGATAACTACGTCAAGGGATAATACCAGTATTATCGATCCAGAGGACATCTTGCAGTCCAAAGATGTTTGGAATGGCATAACACCTCAACATCTGGCGCCAGCCCTGGAAGTCAACAACGCGGCAAGGCACTACCAATCCACCAACATAATACCAATACAAATACCCCAAAACACGCAAATTGGGGCTCATCTTGAGGGTATAAAAGGGGCTCCAGACTGTGCAACTAGCCAAGTACAAACGGTCCATCATAAAGAAGCAGAAAAAACGGGTTTGGCAGCTACTGATCCAAAAATAGCACAACGACCAGGCACACAAGACATTGAACACAAATTACCGCCACATTATCATAATCCAACATCAGAAACGCAGCGTAATCTTACTCAGGCCCAATTAAGCTTCTGCATATTGAACAAGGAAATTACGCAATTAACCAGGAGGCGGAAGTAAAGCCAAGGTCAGACTTTACAAAGCCAGAGGATGTCTGTCTTCAAATTATCTTGACTCCGGAGTACAAGACGCAAGGCAGACATGATATACTTAACAGGAGCAACATATTGAAACTTATGACGGAAATCAAGGAATTGAGTGACATTAAATCTACCAATCTAGTACGGGTTCAATTCCTGAGCGGATCAAGCGACACAATAAAGGAACCAACGCTGACCACCTGGAAATCCGCCGCTATAGTGCAATTAATACTAGGGAAATCAGATATATTTCAAACATGGGGCATCCAATTTTCACAGCCCATTAATCCAAGATATCCGCTCCCTCTAAAGAAAAGTAGCAGCCCGCAAATTACTAGCAAACTGGCCGAATTTGCTCCCAAAAAATCAGTCTACTCTATTTTACACAACGCCAAAGGCAGCAGCGACGCAGCTACCACACAGGAAGGTCTTAATGTAGATAGAGAGGAGGACTTGTTAATATTAAGCGATACCTGGAAATGGCTCCCCAGTATGCTAAACAATAACTGAAGAACTGACCGAACGGAGCTGCGACAAACATAGCAGCAAACAATGACATACACATACTATCATGGAATATCGCTGGTGCGAAAAGACTGTTCGAGGATGGACTAGCATTAGATGAATGGGATAACTGAGATATAATCGCCCTGCAAGAAACATGGCTGCAGGAAGATATAGCACTGGTCGGATTCATTCATTATACAGTAGCCGCAGAAAAATTTAAATCCTACGGTCGAGCAATCGGAGGCCTCTCAGTTTATGTGTCTACTGCTTTAAAAATCAATTCGGAACAACTTAAATCTCCAGATCCAAGCATTCAGCTAATTAAATTATCAGGACAAAATTCAAACAATAACAAAACGATAATCCTGATTATTTATTACATTCAACCTAATCTACAAGCAAAAAAGATAAAAAATGCATTGCTATGCAAGGTAATAATGAGTCTTCGAAGCCATCATGGAATATTATACTAACCGGAGATTTCAATTCCAACCTGATATATACTCCAGAGGAAGACGAAATACTAGCTGCAGAGAACATGCACTGGAACGTTCCTCAGCAGACACAAGGCGCGACAAGGAGTCGATAGGACCTCATAGGCATAAACTTGGTAACGGAGCTGGAGTATCTAGGCATGCGTGTCCTGAATGGAAGGACTGAAGAAGATAGACCACCGAAAAAAACTTATTACGGCACACACGCCCAATCAACACTGGACTTCACTATCGTTAGTCTTTCATTGATCCCCCAACTGATCACCTTCTATATTGATTATACACCGATGAGCGATCACGCGATGCAACACCTTAAATTAAACTTCTGCATGGAAAGATTTCAACCTTTGTATTCGCTAGGGGGCCAACTAGGCACAATTAATCAAAAACGAATACATTGGTCTAACTACCATAAAGAGGAGTGGTTGTCAATAATAGAGGTCATGCAGAACGAGTTAGGACGCACTACAACAAACAAGACACAAGCTTGGACCTGTTTTCTAGAGAAATTAAAGACAAAAATTAAATCATCCAACGCAAGGATTAAAAGAGTCAACTCTAAAAAGAAACTGCCGATGGAGCTGCAAGACTTAAGAAGGGATTTACGCAGAAGTCAAAAGAAGTTGCAGCTGAACGACAAAGATCGGCATCACTTGGATAATTTTCTCACAAAAAGAAATTTATATAAAAAAAAGGGTTTGGGAGCATAAAAAACGGATGAACGAAGACTTCTGGATCAATTTGCTGGCCAGCTCTAAACACCGTGACTCAAGTAAATTCTGGAAGATCATAAACCAACTAACAAGACCGCTAAACGTCCTGACATCGAACATTCAGGAATCTGAATGGGTAACTTTCCTGTCGTCAAAATTCAAAGAAAATCGAGTAAAGGCATTTGGTCAGCTAATCTTATTAAAACCAGCAGCGAAGAAGAATGCTGTAGTCAGTTGCCAACAACTGACCTAAGGAATACTTCACACCTTTCTGTACCATGTGGCACTCACTGTACAGAGGAGATAATTAATATAATCAGAAAGGGCAAAAGTAATGGGGCACCAGGACCGAACGGTATCCCGCAAGCCACCTTTAAATATGCACCAGAATTTTGGGGACCACCTCTTGAAAAACTCTTCGCAGATGTGCAAACTTGCAATCATATCCCTGAAAGTTGGCAAGGCTCTATCATCACACCCATATATAAAGGAGGAGATAGATCTAACCCCCTTAACTATCGACTAATAACATTACAGGACGTCGAAGCCGAATATTTCGCATCACTCCTTCTAAAAGATCTGGCAAACTGGTCAGAAGAGAAAGCAATGATCCCAATTAACCAAACTGGATTCAGAGCGGGAATTGGAACAACCTCGAACATTTTATCTATAACTATGATTGCAGAAAAATGCCAGCGTACTAAGCAGGAGCTGAACCTGTGTTTTATCGACTTGCAGGCGGCATTTGATAGTGTCGATCGGAATCTTTTATGGGCAAAGCTGAGAGCATGGAATATACCAGAGAGCATATTAAGGGGCCTGCTGTTTTTCTACTCTGACACCTGGACACAAATCAAACTAGGGGACGGTTCACTATTATCAAGAAAAGTCTATACAACAACCAGCTTAAAACAAGGATGCGTCCTGGCTCCACATTTATTTAATTTATTTATTTCAGTTCTCTCAGGTAAACTAAACAACTGCAACTCGCCGAAACTTGGCAACTTACAACTTACTCATCTGGCATATGCCGACGACATTGTGCTTATGAGCCTAACTAAAGTTGGTTTGTCCAGATTACTAACAGAACTATCAGAATTCCTGTCCGCGAATAACCTTGCTCTCAACCTGTCCAAAACAAAAACAATGTTAATCACCAATCGACGATCAGCACATCTTAATATCATGCTGGAAGGAAAACACCTGGAAAGGGTATCAAGTTATAAATATCTAGGGTTTTATATCGACGACAGATGTACCCTAAAAGCTCAGAAAAACTATATGATGCAAAGAGCTGGAACTTTAATTTTTGCACTTAGCACTCTGTCAAAAAAACTGGAGGGCCCCTCGTTTAAACCACTACTGACAGTGATTGCCAGCAAAGTACTTCCAACCTTAGCATATGCTAGTGTAGCTATGCTGGGTAAGGATGCTATTATTCTAAACAACCTGATTACAAACATTTATAAAAAAAGGTTCTCCGACTTCCTAGCTCAGCCTCACCAGCTCAGATGCGCCTAGAATTTGGCCTCATGAATGAAACACTAGGAAGACTCTACACAAGCATCAGGGTATGGTACCGAATAAAGATGAATGCTACTGATAATAATCTTAATAGATTTTTATGGCAGGAACTGGAATTACAAAAAAACTCAGAAGCTAACAAATACTTGACTTGCGCACTGGAGCAAACGTGCACTGCTAAACTGTGGGACAAAAACTTGCCATTCATTTCCTTTAAACAGGCATTAAATAAGGTGGCCAAATTTCATTCGCTTGATTACTGACAAAGCCATCTTTTCAGACCGCTCCCATTCCTGGACTGTGATCAACGGTTACAAAAAACGTACCCCGGCTGCCTACTTAGACACAACCTATTGCGTCTTTATAAAAAAAAAGCTGATGGCTCTGAGACTCGGCAAATACCCAACCTTGGCTGACGAACCTACCTGGAAATACTACGATACAGTTGTCTGTCGCCTCTGTGGCACTACAAAAGAAGATATAATTCATATCATATGTCATTGCAAGAATTTGAGCCGGGAGCGCACGCTCTTTTTAAAGAACATTTTTCAGGTCAAGAGACTACGCACCTGCTGGACTGCTGTTATTGGTGGTTTGGACTCAACAGCACCTATAATTAACTGCAAATTGATAAAGTTCTTGATAGCCTTTGATAAACGCTTGAAAGCAATTTGTCAGGTTTAGATTTAATGAGGCCTCTTATTATTATTAACTTTTCTCTTTTATACCGCTAGCTGATAAAGTTTTTGATGGCCTGAGAACAACGCTTGAAAGCAATTGGTCACCTCTAGATTTAATAAGACCATCATTTTATCTCAAACCTCTGTTTTAAACTGTATTTTGACGAATTTTACTTTCTCTTTTAATATTGGATACTTACTGTAAAGGATATTTGTTATGGTTTTAATTAACTAAACAATAAAGTTTATTACCTTGCATCGATAAGGGCGACACGACGATCTGTCTAATGGGCCCACTCCTGGTTTCGGAAGTGGGACAATGATGGTCCCTCTCATGGAACCTGGGAGCCTCCCCTCTGCCCGAGCCTCTTTATAAACAGCCACCAATTTCGGAGCAAGTAGATCAATATAAGAGGACTAAAACTCAATGGGCAGACCGTCAGTACCCGCTGTTTTATTACGTGCCATTTGTTTAATAGCGCTCCGCATTTCCCCTAGAGTAATGTCTTGCCCCAACTAATTCACCTGTTCCTCCTCCAACTGGAGCAAGGTTATATTAGCCATGAAGCCTTCCAGGTTCTCGTCAGTGCCCTCTAACCGACTCCTATATAAGCCCTCGTAATACTCTAAGAACAAATCGTTAATCCCTCTCTGGGTATAGACCGGTGTTCCCAACGATGAATTCAACACCAAGATAGGCGTGCCCTGAGGCGCCGGATTAGCCAACCAAGCCAGCAACGTGCTCGCCTTGTCCCGCTCTGCATGTGCCCGTGCCAGATAGGCCCTGTGATCATAACATCGCAATCTCTCTATCGGAGTCGCCACCTCCTCCCTGGCCCCCACCATTTCTTCCTGCTGCTCAGGTTGCTCAGGCATCTCCCTCTCAACTCCGCGCAACCTGTTTTCTGCTGCCTCCACATCATTTAGCAGCGTCCCCCGGATTCCCGCAGATTTAGCAATGCACAATCATCTCGTCACCACCTTGAAGGCGTCCCACTCCATCGCTATATTAGATGCCGTCCCCCCCATTTTCTGTAAAATACTGTTCAATGCCCGCTTCTATATCCTTACGGAAGGCCTCGTCCTCCAACATCTCTGGGCGTAGTCGCCACAGTGGTATTGCTGGTCTCTCCCAAACCCAGAAAATCGTTGGCAATAGCGGATTATGATCCGAGAGAGTTCTCGCCAAATACTCACTGTTAAGAACTTTTGCATTTACATCCGGAGTTCATAATATTGCATCCAAGCGCACAAGCAACTCATGTAAGGCTGAGAAAAAAGAATAGTCACGGTCGTCCAGGTGTTGCATGCGCCATGTGTCTACAAGCCCCCAGTTCTCCTGCCAATCCCCCCTGGTTCTAGCAATCCTGTGTATTGGAGCCTCAGGCAATGGTGTGTGTGACAGATCCATATCAACATCAGCTATCAAATTAAAGTCCCCTCCCAATATCACAGATCCGCTCAGGTAAGGCGCCAATTTTCCCAACAACCATTCAAAAAAGGTCACCTGCTCAACATTAGGGGCGTATATGCTACACAATGTTACATCCAGGTCGTTCAGCCGCCCCACACCACCACAAATCTCCCTTCCGGGTGAACAAATTGGCGGGTCATCTGGAAGGGGACTCCCGCCCTAACCCATATGAGCGACCACCTCGCAAACGCAGAATATGTTGTACAATAAACTTGCCCCCGCCAACTACGTTGCAACGCGCTGCCCTCCACTTTATTAATGTGGGTCTCCTGTAGAAAGGCCACCTGCACCCCTCTCCGTATCAAATAAGCGTGTACCCTGTGGCGCTTTCTCATCGTATGCATCCCCCTCACGTTCCACGTCAGGCATTTAAAATCAAGTATCGTCCCCTTGTTGATCTGTTATCCCTCGGTACCTCAGCACTTTCCCCATGGACAGACAGGCAGCCTCCACAAGTCCAAACAAACCATTTAACAATCCCCAACAGCCCCACCCCAGAATAGGTCCCAACAAAGCAGCACCCATCCAAACTCTAAACTAAACAGTTTCCCCGGTAGCTACCAGGGATCTCTACTCACAATAGAGGGGAGGTGGCTAAGTACCAGATGGCCCTGATTCCAACTCAATCAACCATCACACGCCTTGCCCCCATCCCCCCTAATGCTACAGCACCACTGTAGCTCCCTGAATTAAGGGAACTCCTCCCCAAGTCCGCCCCATCCAACCCCCCCCACCCCATCACAGCTTATAATATAACCACAACTAGGAAAGAGGAAGAATGTTCGTAACCAACAGCACCCTCCAGTCCCGGAGAGTGTGTTACTGTACTATGCATCAGCAATCTCATCACCAGTCCCTGCAGTGACATGAGGCATAGTAACACTCGCCGAGTCCGATTCATCAGAAGCCGTCCCGGCTGTTCCCTTCTCGGAATTAGTCGCTCCCCTACGTTCTGGCTCCTGTTCGTGAGATATCTCTGTCACTGCCTTCAGCGTTGCTAAGCGTTCTGTCTCCGTCTGAGAGACCGTCAGTTTCTGGGATCTGAGCCTCCGTCTTCCAGTGTGCCTTGGTCGGGGAGGGCGCGGGCCCCCCCAGCCGCCTCCGAGCCGCGGCCAGCCTCTCCCTGTCCTGCCCTATAGGTTTCCAGCCAGTCCCATGCTTCCTCAGCGGTGCTAAAGAAAAAGGTCTTGTTATCCATGGCCACCCTCAAATCGCGCTGGAAACATCAGGGAATACTGTAAGCCTTCTTTGCAGAGTGCCTTCTTTACATCCTGAAAGGAGGCCCGCTGTCGCTGCACCTCGAAAGTATAGTCAGTAAACAACGTCACATTGCCATTTTCAACCCTGAAGGGGCCCACGGTGCGCATTCTGTTCAGAAGCAGGTCTCTATCTCTGTAGTGTAATAGGCGTGCCACTACAGGTCTCGGTGGCCTCCCAGGGTTCAATGGGCGCGCCGGCACCCTATGCGCCCCTCTCCAGGGCTAAGAAAGAGGACAATCCCTCTGGTGCAACTTCTGTCTTCAACCAGGCCTTGAGATAGTCCACCACATTGTCTCCTTCCACTCCTTCAGGCAGACCCACCAAACGTACATTATTCCTTCTGTTCCGCACCTCAGCATCCTCCGCCCTCTTCTCCAAAGCCTGCAGGCGTCGGCTCACGTCCCCATCTGTGTCTCAAGCGGTTTGTGCGCCAGCTCCAGATCACTCAGCGTGGCTTCGGTTATTTTTACCCGATCTGCCAGTTTTGTGTGATCTGCACGGAGAATGCCCAGCCCCACGGACACCTGTGCTATATCCTTCTGAAGTGCATCTCTTGTGTCTGAGATGGCTTTAAGTATCACCTCCACTTGTTGCTGCATCATCCCCTCTGGGTGCAACTCCGATGCCTCCATTTTTCGGTGATCCACCACCTCTTCCTCTTGTTCTGGGGCACCCCCCCTGTTTGCCCCGCGGCTTGTCCATGGTCGTCGTACTTGCAGGTCTAAAAAACTTCCAGCCAGAGTCGTTCTTCGTCTTCCCCCGTCCTCCTCCATCGCTGAAGAGTCTTCGCAATGGTTCACGCCTATTAGTACCCCGCCCGTCCTCTGCCGTAGAGGTCTAGCCACCACTCAGCCCCCAATATGCCCAGGTCACTCCCCTGGTTGTTCCTCTCAGCTCGTGGTTCGATACAGTGCGGCGCTAAACCCTCCTCTGGTCACCTAGGCCAGCACTCTCCTGAGTGTACATCACCATGGTCTGAGTCCCAGCCCAATGGTCTCCGGCAGTCCCACCTCAAATCCTGGGCACACGGCCAGCAACCATAAGCATGGCCGCCGCCGTTCTGGCGCACACCGTCGCCCAGAGCACAGTTCTTGCTCGCCGTGCTGTCCCCACAGATTTCAGCCTCCTTGCAGCAACGTCAGTGGCAGCCCATCAATGTGCTCCCTCTCGCCGTCAGGTGCAGGCCATAAACACTAGGGCACCCGGGTAACCTCCACTCACAGCATTCCACTACCCAGGTCAGCTCAGGCAACCGATCCGGGTAGCACCCGCAGGGTTCTGCCACTTCTTCGCACCCCCTCAGTCACCAAATCAGCAGCTCAACTAGCCATCACCACAGGCTTCTTAATGAGTCTCCACGTGAGTCCCTTCACATCTCAGGGTCCATCCCGGGCAGTATTCGCCCACAGGGGGTTCGCCCCGCTGGGTCAGGCCTCCAGGGCAAGCGCCGACCTCACATCTGCCACCTGGCCCTCAGTAGTGTCACAAAGCTTTATTGATTCAATGGTGGCTGCACGCTCACCATACTCTATCTGCACCCACCTCCACTCCTGGTCCATATATGCTGCAGCGCTACCTCATAGGGCGTCCCTGCCCTTCTGCATTCCGCAGCTCTGTACCTCATTCCTTGCAGCTGCTCTAGCCTCCCTGCATTACTCCAGGAGAACAGTCCATTAGAACAACAATCAAACCTCAGGACCGAGTCTGGCAGAAAAAATATTGGGCTGATTCAGTGGCTTTGCGGCATGTATTCCACATGACCCTTCATTTGCACTTTTTCAGTTTGTGTTTGTCTTTTAAAAAAAAATTATATTGGGAACCTCCCAGTCCCCAGGCGTTGCAGCGCTACCTCACAGGGCGTCCCTGCCCTTCTGCGCTCCACCGCCCTGTGCTTCTCTCTTCTCAGTCTCTTTGGCCTCCCCGCGCTGCTCCAGAGGAACGGAGGCCAGAGGGGGGCGGGGGAAAGGGGGAGCTCCGCACTCTGTGGCAGCCGCCGCCACCCCATGCCTTCGCAACTGCTAGCTGCCGGGACCACTCCACAGGCTCCCCTACCCGGTAGGCAGCTTACAGAAGTCCGGCTCTCCCTCTTGCCAGCTGCTGCCACTCTATGTCGGCTCAGCGCTCCGCCTTGACCACCGCCGAAATCTTGAGCACTCTGAATCCCGACACCATTTCACCTCCGGTTTCCCTCTGCGGCGATCTCGCCCCCCTTAGGCATCGCCGCCAGCACCAGGGCGGCACAGCACACCACCAGCCGTTTTGCAGGGACAGAGTCAGTCCAGTCCCTATGCAGGAAAAATGCCGGAGTTGACGCGGAGCTCTTAGCTCACGCGTCTATCCACATCGGCCCTTAAGCCACACCCCTCCTGGGTATGGCCACTAGTTGATTACAGAATGAGGTTAGAACACAATTAGCTGCTTTCTTAGATTGTCAAAGAGGCCTAGAATGACATGCCCTTAACATCATAATCTGATTAAATTATTCCAATGCCTTTTTTTTCATTGACACTGCGATTATTATTGTAAGAGTTCCTCTGGTTTTATCAGATATTGAACATCGAATATGGCTGTTAGTTGATGACCTAATAAGGGTAGAATATAAATAGCTGCATTTTTGGATGGCCAAAGAGGCCTAGGATCTAACATGCTTATATCATTATAACTTCACGAAATTATTTCAATGCTCTCCATTATTGACATTATGACTAATAGTGTAAAAGTTCCTTTGGCTTTATGAGATACCTAATATCGAATATGTTGGTTTATGTGCTTATATGATAAAGGAAGAAAGTTGTCATCATTATCAGATATGGCTGATGTAATAGGTCTTTTCCTGTATTCTTACTATGTATTCTATGTTGAATGATTCAGTATTTAAAGTATGAATTACTGAATATCCTCTCTCAATGAAAATGAACTTTAAACATGAATGTGCAGATAGGTCATGTCAGTAGTAAAGGACAGTACTTATATAATAAGTTTCCCATACTGTCTTTCTGTCATCTCCTGGGCGTGTAAGGTTTTGAACTAATGGAGTTTGATTGTTATAACATCGCCACGGATTGTACAGATAAGCTTTTCTGTTGTATTTGCAGAATAAGTATGGCCTCGTACTTAGTTGAATGTTTGGTTCTGTGAATAATGTAAATATGTAAATAGATGAGTTAAACTGAAAAAATGTTGTTGTAAATATGCTTTTAAAAGAATTTAAAAGACTTTTTTGTATATTATCTATGTTTTGTAGCCCTGAAGAAGTCTTTCAATAGGACGAAACGCGTTGGCTACTGGGAAGAATTAAAAAGAAAATTAAGATTCAAGGTCTTGAATCTTACTCTGCACCTTAAACAACAATCATTCTAGATCCAAATTTGGAGTTTGCTTAGAACACCACAAGCAATTAGTGGTGAAAACATAACCTGGAAACCTTCCCTGGCCACAGCTCCTCTCTCCCCTTCACCTTTTCCAGTTATAATGAAGGAACAATTCTCATATCAGCTTTTTATCCACATGGAAAAGGATGAGCCTGAGGTTCACACATGTACTGGCACTCTAAGAGTAATTAATGAAACTTGTTTGAAAATGCTAATTAAATAGTTATCCAAACAGTGCATATAATTCCAACCTATAACATTTAGGCTGGCGAGGGACTGGTACAAACAATGACATCAGAAAATGGTCAGAGGACAGGACTGCAACTTTTGCTTTGATCAATAGACTAATTTCTGGTTTTAAAAATAGATAGAAATGCAGCACGTACTTATAAAAAACAAGCACAGACCGAAACCAGGACTAACTCCACCTGATGTAGGAAAAAATACATTATTGTGCTGATGGCCTTAAACATACCATTTACTACGACAGTAAGCCAATGAGCAAACAGCTGAAGTCAATCATATGTATGCAAAAGGAAACAAGTAACTTCACAATAAAAGAACGGACCATAAGGGCACAGGCATGCATTTTACTTGATTTAAAATTCAACAATCATGGCCGAATGATAAAGAAGAGGCCCTTACCTGTTCCTCCCAAGGCTTTTCACTGTAGCTGGTGGACTCCAATGAATCTTGAGTCGGAAGAAAGGTCTCTACCTGTTGCTTTTCTTGCTGTGGGGTTGAGTGGTCGACAGGCTGTGATCAAAATATAGTGGCAAGTTTTATGGTTCCAATACGGAAACACGTCAAAAGGCTGTTTTACCAGTGTGTAGAAACTAAAGGAATGCCGGGACCTTTTAGGTCGGAAGACCGGTTTGCAGAAACAGAGAGTCTGGGAGGGTTGTTACGGAATGTTCAGCTAGGAGGATACTCTACCACATAAGGCGTTATTGAAGGTAAGTAACTTATTCATCTGATAGAGCCTTCTAGGCAGAGATTCCTTAACTCAGAATAGATAGTAAAGAAATGTCTGCAAATTGATTCAGACAAAAAAGTCCTGGGGACAGAATGGGCAAAGTGCCCATCACGACATACCTAACTGTCATGACTGTAGTGTTTGGTGAACATGTGCAGGAACCCTCATGTGGCAGCCTGACAGATGTCCAGTACAGCTACTCCATGAGCAAATGCAGTGGTGTGGCCGCTGCTTTGGCTCTGGTAGAATAAGCCTATAATGACTCAGGGGGTTGCTTTTTGGCCAATCCATCCGGAGATGGTCACTTTATACACTTGTAGGAAGCTGGCTCTGTATATACTATACCAAAGTAAGGTCTAGTATGCACAGACCAGACTCCAGTGGATTCCCTAAGGCAGGCAGGCTTTATCAGAGAATAGTGTTAAGCATTTATTGTACACCCTCAGGCAAGAAAAGGTGTCACACACTCATGGACTGAACTCAGACTAATTTGATTGTATAAAAAAATTATTTAGTTGTATTTTATTTTCTAGATCCAAGCCAGGCCTCCTACAGGTAAGTGTAATACTACTTTGCAAGAATAACACAGTTAAATATAGTTTGAATGCAGTTGAATGCAATTGGATTGGATACAGGTAAGTCACTTGTTCATAAAACAGTTGGAATTACTTTTCAGTTACCATAGAGATGACTTTGTAGTTACTATTCAGATTACTTTTAAAGTTACCTTTTCTACTCAGTGTGATATGCCTAGATATCAGACTGGGAAATGTCCTAGATAAAAGGCGAGTATATCAGTTTTTGTAAATATACAGTGTCTTATGTTTTAATACAATGTCTTAACTCATTTTTCAAAGAAAAGCAGTCAATGCAATCCTGTGGGAGGAAAGAGAATGCTACTTACCCAGTATGCATCTGTTTTTGGCATGTAGGGCTGTAGATCCATATGCTTTAGCATAGATCGCCATCTGGTGTTGTGTACGGATGTTTGCACTTTGTTTTTTTCCGAAGAAGTCTTTGCAGTCACAAAGTAGGTGACCCCTCCTTTTGGTGATATTGTGCATGGGCATCGACTCCATCCCCAGATTGTTTCGCCGTAAGAGTGCTGATGTAGTTAGTAAGAGTAAAAAGAGATGTCCATGTATAGTTTATCTAAGTAAGATAATACTGCAACAGATAAAGGTATCCAGGGAGGTGGGTGGGCGCATATGGCTCTACAGTTTTACATGCCAAAAACAGATGCATACTGGGTAAGTAGCATTCTCCATTCGAGGCATATGAGCTGTTGATCATATGCTTTAGCATAAACTATACAGCAGTTACTTCCAAGGGGTTGGCTAACCTGTAACTGTTGCAGTAGTCTGGAATAGTGTTCTTAAAACAGCCTGGCCCACACTAGCTTGTTGTTTTGCTAACACATCTACACAATAGTGTTTTGTGAATGTGTGTGGTGTAGACCTTGAGGCAGCCTTGCAAATATCATTTAAGGGTACGTTCCCTAAGAATGCCATGGAAGCCCCTAGTTTGTGTGTAGTGTGTGCTCTACGGGTAACTGTTAATGTTCGTTTAGCTTTAATGTAGCATTTTTGTATGCACTTAACTATCCACAGTGCAATACCTCCTTTTGATATAGGATTGCCTTTATGCGGTGGTGAAAAAGCAACAAAGAGTTGTTTGGTTTTCCTAAAAGATTTAGTTCTTTCAAAGTAATAAAGTAATGCTCTCTTAACATCTAATGTGTAAAGAGCGTGTTCTGCCACCGAGTCTGGTTGAGGAAATAACACGGGTAACTCAACAGACTGGTTGAGATGAAAGGCAGAAACGACTTTGGGTAAACATTTGGGGTTAGTCCTAAGAACAACTTTATTTTGGTGAATTTGTAAGAATGGTTCTTGTATAGTTAGCTCACCAACGCTCCTAAGAGATGTGATGGCTATAAGGCAGGCTACCTTCCAAGTTAAGAATAGTAGTTCACATTTGTGCAGCGCCTCAAATGATGGGCCCATGAGTCTTGTAAGGACTATATTAAGATTCCACACCGGAGAAGGTGGAAGTCTAGGTGGAATAATTCTTTTGAGTCCTTCCATAAAGGCTTTGATAGTGGGTACACGAAACAAGGTCAAGTGTTGTCTGTTTTGTAGGTAAGCCGCTATTGCAGAAAGATGCAGTCTTAGTGATGTATATGCTACGTTAGCCCGCTGTAGGTGTAACAGATAGCAAATTATGTTTTGAATTGAAGTATCCAGCGGATTGATTTGGTTGTTATTACAATAAATTATAAATTGTTTCCATTTTGCTGCGTAGCATGCTCTTGTGGTAGGGTGTCTAGCCTCCCTAATGAGGTTCATATAGTCTGGAGGGAGATTAAGGTAGCCAAACTCTATGTTTTCAGGGGCCAGATTGCAGGGTTGAGTTGACTGGGATCAGGATGCCTTATCTCTTCATGGTTCTGAGTGAGAAGCTTGGGGGAGAGGTGTAGCTTTTGATGAGGAACTACTGATAGTTCCAACAGGGTTGTGAACCATGGTGTCGAGTCCATGTGGGAGCAACTAAGATCATTGTGAGGGAATGCTGTTTTAGCTTCCGAACCATTAATGGAATTGGCGGTAGAGGTGGAAAAGCGTAAGCAAATATCCCTGATCAATTGATCCATAGCGCATTGCCTTTGGACAATGGGTGTGGATACCTGGATGCGAAGTTTGGGCATTTTGCTTTGAGGTGTGTGGTGAACAGATCTATCTCTGGGTAGCCCCACATTTGGAAAAATAGGAGAACTTGAGGTTGTAGTTCCCATTCGTGGATCTGTTGTCTTTGACGACTGAGCAGATCTGCAATTTGATTATTAACTCCTGGGAGATGTTTTTTAAGGAGATATATTTTTTAAGGTATGACCCATCTCCATATGCTTTGAGTTAGGTGTGAAAGTTGTAGAGAGTGCGTCCCCCCTGTTTTTGTATGTCGTACATTGCTGTCATGTCTGTCTGTACAAACTAGGACAGATTTGCCCATTAGATGTATCTGAAAAGCTTTCAATGCTAGAAAAATTGCAAGCAGCTCCAGATGGTTTATGTGGAGTTGTCTTTCTTGTAGAGTCCACATGCCCTGAATGGTATGTTTTTGAAGATGAGCTACCCAACCAGTGAGCGATATGTCTGCTGTGAGCACTATCTGCGGAACCGGGTCGATAAACGGCCTACTTTGGAAAGGTTTTGTGTATTCCACCACTGCAGCGAGATGAGTGTGGCTGTCCACCAACACCAGATCGGTTAACTGACCTTGAGCCTGGTTCCCCTGACGTGCCAAGCATTCCTGTAGGGGACGCATTTAGAGTATTGCGTAAGGAACGATTAAAATGTAAGACGCCATCATTCGTTAAACACTCGGGCTGGTAGTGAGTGAAGCGGTTGAAATTGTGATATTAGGGTTTGCATGTTGTGTATTCTGACTGGGTTGGCGTACGCTAGAGCTTTGCAAGTGTCTATTGTAGCTCCTAAGTACTCTTGCGTGTTAGAGGGTTGTAGATGAGACTTGGTGAGGACGACAGTCAATCCCAAGTCGTGAAGCAGCTGAACTGTTTTGTGAGTGTGGTGTATGCAGCTGTGTTGCAACTTGGCTTTTATAAGCCAATCGTCCAAATAAGGGAAGACGTGAATGTGTTGTCTTCTTAAATGAGCTGCGGCCACTGCTAGACACTTGGTGAAGACTCTTGGGGCTGTTGTTACCCCGAATGGGAGGACTTTGAATTTGTAATGTTGTCCGTCTACCACAATCCTAATATATTTCCGGTGAATGGGAATATGGAAGTAGGCGTCCTTTACATCTAGAGAAGAAAGAAAGTTGCCTTGCTGAAGCAATGATAGCACCTGTTGAATGGTGAGCATGTGGAAGTGGTCTGATTGAATGTAGAGGTTTAGCTGTCTGAAGTCCAGTGTGGGTCTGAAGGAGCTGTCCATTTTTGTAATCAAAAAGTATAGTGAGTACACTCCCGTCCCTTGATGACTTAATGGGACCGGTTCTATTGCATGTTTGTCTAACAGAGAGAGGACCTCTTGTTTTAACAGGGTGAGATGTTCTGGTGACATTGCACGCTCCCTCGGAAGGACTTTGCTGGAGTGCTGGTAAGTTCCAGGCAATAACCATATTGGATAATTTGTATTACCCACTTGTCTGGGGTGATTGAATTCCAGACAGGTTGGAACTGTGAGAGACATCCCCCGACAGGAGTGGAATGATCAGGGGGTAGTGGAGGGAAGTCACTGTTTATTGACAGGGAACTGCGGGTGGAGTTACGTCTGCCTCTTCCCTTGTTAGCATTTCCACTGTAACCTCAAAAATATCGTCTGGAGGAGTTAGACTGGTTGTTCCCTTTGTAAGAGGAGAAGGGATTTTCTGACACCAGTGTTTTTGAGCCACCCCTGTAAAAGAAGCAATGAAAGGAACCCCTGCGAGAAAGTAATTGTAGGGCTTCCAGGGATTTTGCAGTTTCAGTGTCTTTCTTCATATTTTCTAATGAAGTATCTACTGTTGGCCCAAAAAGATGCTCTTTATCAAATGGCTGATTAAGTATGGAGGATTGTACCTCCTGCTTGAATCCAGAGATTCGAAGCCAAGCATGTCTCCGCAACAGTATGCTAGTGTTGATAGCAAGAGAAGCTGTGTCTGCTGCATCTAGGACGCATTTTATGGAAGTGTTGGTGATTAGCTTCCCTTCCTGAATGAGGTCGTTAGCTTTAGTTTTATATTCCTCTGGTAAAGGTTGCATGAGTTATTCCAACTCATCGTAGTGGGCCCTGTCGTAGCGTGCCAATAGCGCATGAGCATTGGCAATACGCCAACAATTAGCAGCCTGTTAAGCTACTCTCTTGACAGAGGTGTCAATAAGTTTAGACTCCTTATCAGGATGAGGGGGGCGTCACCTCTAGATTGAGAGTTAGCTCTCTTGCGGGCGATAGAGACGATAAAAGATACGACAAAAGAGTTTAAAGGCAACTGGCCTTTTATGTATGCAGGGTCAGTAGGAGCGGGCTTATATTTTTTATCCACACTAGGTGTCAGTATCCTGGCTCTAACTGGGTCTTTGAATACCTAGTCGGTATGTTTTAACATGCCCTTTAGCATGGGCAAAGCGTTTGTAGACCGTTGTGAATGTTTCTACAAGGATATCCTCTTCTAGAGGGTCAGTATGCAGCTCCACCCCATGATATTGGGCAGCCCTGTTGATAAGTTGTGCACAGTCAATGTTGTCATCAGGTGGAGAGGGTCTGGAGGGATTCAGGTCAGGGTCATTAAGTTGATCTGGATCCTTATTATAATCTTGCCAGGGATCAGTGTCTTGTGGCATGTACGGATCTTGTGGGATATCATGATCGTCCTCCTCATCTCAATCCCCAAAATCGTCATACTGTGGGTCACGTGAATTTGTAGGTGGTGGTGAATTCCATGGTGTTATTTGTAGATTGGGAATAGGAGGAGGAGAGGGAGTTATGTAAGCGGGTGAAGGGTTAGATCCCATATCTCTTTTTTTCTTCAGAGATATAGGGGCATCTTCTGGGAGGTGTAACTTCTGTTTTTTTGGAAGAGTAGCCCGAAGCTGTCCAGTTTCCAGATCAATACTAAGTCTTTTCTGTTTTGGATCGAGAGGTGTGTCTTCGGATGGAAGTTCCTATGAGGGAGTATCTTTCCCTTTAAGAGTGGATTTCGGCATCGAAGATTTGGACTCAGTGTCTTTGGGTATCGAGTGTTTCGAATCCGAATGCTTAGTTTTAGCCGGTTTAGGTTCTGGAGTTTTCGGAGTAGCAAGTTTCGGTTCCAAACTTTTCAGCGCGGTGGCTGTTGGCTCCGAGCTTTTTGGTGTGGACGATTTCTGTTCTGAATCCTATATTTTGGAGGGTTTCGGCTCCGAGGTTTCCGGTGCAGAAGGTGTCTTTGGTACCTATGGCTCAGGCACTTGTTTCTCCTTATGTTTTGGGGCCGAAGGTGTTGGTTCGGCACCGGAATGGGGCCTGCTCGAGCAAGAAGGCTTGTGTTTATTTTTCATAGCCGGGCTGGAGGGCGGGGCATCTGAAACTTTTTCCCGGTGTCGACCGGAACCCGAGGGCGAGGGTGACATCAGAGCCTTATCTTTTGTTTGATGGGCACATGGGGATCTGTAATCACGGTACGTTGACCCAGGAGTGACTTTCAGGTCATCCTCCATGTTGGAGGCCACTTCGGACACTGAGAACAGTTTTTCTTCTTCTTCGGCATCTGCGGCAGGACAGTGGTATTCTAGGTCTTCGCCGAAGTTGTCCGGTACGGAGCCGCTGCCGCGTTGCATCTCGTGGACTTGAGCCCGACGATCACGGATGGTCTCTTTCGATCGGAATGATCGATACGCTTCGCAGGATTTTTCTTCGTGTTCCGGGGATAATCACAGGTTGCGGCCTCGTTCAAAGTCCGTGCTTGGAAATTTAGCACAACACCCGGGACATAGCTTAAACGGAGTCCGTTCCATCAACTGCTGGTGTGGTCGCACAGGTAGGCCCAACGGCCCGCCTCGAAGTTCCAGATCGAAGGTTTTCACAGTGCACACGATATGCGTCAAATGGGAAACTGCGATCGAAAGACAATACCGTCAAGGGTAGAGGATTGCGCGTCGAAAGGGTTCGAAAAAGATACCGAACCGGAGCGAAACAATATACATCCGAACCCGATGGCGGAAAAAAATAATCTGGGGATGGAGTCGATGCCCATGCGCACTATCACCAAAAGGAGGAGTCACCTACCTCGTGACTGCAAACTCTTCTTCGTACAAAAACAAAGTGCAAACATCCAGACCCAACACCAGATGGCGATCTATGCTAAAGCATATGATCTACAGCTCATATGCCTCGAACATAAAGTTATCGGTTTGCAGGTAAGTACCTGGTTTTGGGAGTTGAGTTTCTGGGGTTAGAACAAGGGTTGCCACAGGGTCAAGGATGCACTCTCAAAGCACCACTAGGGCAGCCAGGTGCAGAGTGCTGAGGCCCAATGTTATCCAATGGGAGATGGGGGGCATCTGGTTGGTGGCTGCTCACGTGCAGGACACAAGGTTGTGGGAGCAAAGCTCCTGGACTTAAGCTCAGGGCAAATGGGGGTTTAGGCCAGCACAAAAGATGCACCTCAGCAGCACTGGGGCGGCCAGGAGCAGAGTGCTGTTTCGTCCAAAGCCCTGTAGCTTTCAATGGAGAGTCTGCAGTTTGCAGAGGCACTGCAGGCTCTGGGACGAAGATCTTCTGAGTGCGACCACCACTTGGAGAGGTAAGTTGAGATCTTGGGGGTTGGCTAGGCACTGTTGGTTGGGCCACCCAAGGCCGTGAGGTGTCAAGGGCAGAGGTGCCTTTTAGGGTCAGATCTTCGTACCAGCTCTTGGTCGCTGCTGGGGGACCTTCCGGATAGAGGCTGCAGGCGTCGGCTGGGGGCATGAGGCAGGTCAGGGGTTGCCTGATCTCGGGTCAGGATCTCCGGAAAAGACCGTGGACCGAGGATAGCCCAGGAAGACCCCCGTCGACTGCATAGCATGGTCAGCATCCTAAAGCACCTTCAGCATCATGTATCCCTTGCATTAGGACCACTCCATAGACGTCAATGGCAAGGGGCCACTGATGCTGGAACTGAACTAAAGACTGCTTTTCCTGGAGAGGTAGCTGTTACTGTGGACCTTGCTAGTGCCCCTGACTGGCTCCCTGCCAAAGTTGGTAGCCTATAATAACTCTAAGTAACTGCCTTGATACTTAGAAACATTTTCAGGAAAAACGTGTGTCAAATTCATTAAATTTGTTTGCAGTTAAGTAAAAAGTGTTGATTTACTACACCTTGTGGATTCTGTATCTTCAGAACCATCAGGCTCATCTTTTTCGTTTTGATGCTTATATAAATATTTAAACAATTTTTTATAACTTAATGCAGGATGCCTTTGATGACTTATGTATTTCTCCTTCAATTGTTTTGGTGCTACTTAAATGCTTTACACCTGTTCCTTTGTGTAAAGCTGCCTGCTCAGAGCCCCAGCTGCCCAGGGTTGAGCTATGGGTTTAACAAACAAAACCTACAGGTCCTAAAGGGCTTAATAAGTATAACACAGTGAGGCCACCTAACCACACCATACCATACAACCCATTTCCTCACACCAACACTTTGGATAAGGGTGCATAAAGAGGGTCAAATTGTTTTTCATAGCGCCCATAGAGGTATTGCACACGTCAAATCAGGTGCTGATGAGTAGATGATAGGCGACACCTGCTAGCGCACAGAGGTACTGCTGAAGATTTTTGGGATCCAGTCGGATGCCTCGGAAATATTCTAAGCTAAGGAATCTGCAACTAAAAGTCTCTATCTTATATCCCTTCTAAATAATGTGCTCAACCAGGTCACATAATCCTAGTAGACCTGACAATGTTAAAGCTCTGGAAAGTGGTTGGAGCAGTCATGATGTTGCAATTCACATTTCACAGGCAACAGGAAAATATTTTCCATGTCGTTTGTGTGAATTCATATGCTATGCATGCTCCTGCCATCTAATATTGGGCTCGGACTGTTGCAAGCTGTTTTTCTTCGAAGAAGTCCTCCAATTTATAAGGTCTTGGTGACTCCGCCTCTGGTTGTGAACGCATATGGACACCGACTCGATTATTAGATTGTTTTTTGCACAGCAGGTGAGAGTAGTGCTTTGACGAGCCCTTATCAGTACCACAAGTGCATGATTAGTGAACCCTGCAGCCAAACACTTTCCTGCATACAGCGCAATGAGAGAAGCCCGGTGTGTCTCTTGTAGGATAGCTATATCTGATGCCACTGTAAAAATGAGACTATGTTTCCAATCTTGCAACAGTCGTTCAAGCATCTTACAAAAGTAGTATTATCCACCATATGACCCAACAAAAAGAGTCCCTTTCCTACGTAGTTAACATAGATGACCCACACCATGAAATATTATCCGCTTTCACCTTTAGGAAATCAATATTTGAATACCTCAACCCCCCCGCCATGTCCTGTCCCCAACTTTTGATAGGGCATGTGCTGCAATTTGGTTTCTGCGAGGGTTTAGGAACTGTTGAGCAGAGTCTAAATTAGAATATCATTATAGGGAAATATACAAAAGCAAAGCAGGGTAGGTTGTTTTTAGCATTCGTAGATCTCACAGCAGCTTTCGATTGCGTAATTCACGATAAGTTATGGAGGATTTTCGAGGACCAAGGTGTGGAACCTCGGATAAGATACTTCCTAAGGCAACTATACAGCGATGCAAAGGCGAGGATGCAGTACGGCGTCGGGGGAGAATGCACAGCTTTGCTTAAGATAGAGAGAGGGGTACGGCAAGGCTGTGTGCTGGCCCCATTTTTATATACCCTATATATTAATGGTCTAGGCAAAGCACTAGTGAACCAGTGTCAGACCTCCCTCATATTGATAGACAACCTATACCCGCCCTACTGTATGCAGATGATGCTGTTTTGATGTCATGAACTCAGGTGGAACTACAAAAAGTAGTGACTTGCTTTTTTTCATTCATGCATGAGCTTGGTCTTGAGTAAATACATCAAAGACTTTTATTATGATATGAAATGTGGTGCCGGTAGCTCTAAATGCAGACACATTTATATAGATGGAAGAAAGGTTTAATTTAACAAAAGACAAATCCTACTTAGGTATTTTGTTTCAGCAAAATGGAACTTGGGCCCAGGCAGTACAATCAAGGAAACTAATGTTTATGAAAGCCACCACTGCCTTCGTTAAATTTACAAGGAAACTTGGCAGACGTCCGCCGGTAGAGTTACTTCATATCTATCAGGCCAAATGTGTTTCAACAGCTATGTATGGCTCAGGTGTCTGACGTTGTGCTGATAGGCATCCATTACAATTAGTTGAGAATGCGTTTTAAAGATTCTTACTGGCAGAACCTAGTAGTACATCTTCTTATGTATGCCACTCTGAATTAGGTGTCACGTATGTTTCAGACTGTATAAAAACAGAGCTCATTTTACTATGGCATAGGATCTGGACGTCATCAAAAAACATTTTTAATCGGGACATTTAATTGATAGTTTTAAACTAGAATGGGTAACTTCCATACCGTGGATAAAGTATGTAAAAACTTTATGAACGACCTCGGTCACCCTGACTTTTATAATGTGCTTATTACAATGATTGCCGTATCAAGAAAAGCTTTTAATGAAATGTGTTTGTCATTACTGGCAGAGCTCAGACTATCTACAGAAATTGTGAAGCCAACAGTAATGGCAAATCAGATTATTATAACATCATATAGTGTCCAACCTTATCCTAAAACTGTTCATGGAAGCTATGATAGATTTTTGCTGACCAGATTTAGATTGGGAAACTTACATAGATCGAGAAGTTTCCCAATAATGATTGGTCGAAAGTTATGAATAAATGCCCTTGTGATGATGTGTCTGAACAGTCAACATTACATGTTGTTTTATTCTTCAAATTTTACTCTGTGCAAAGAAAGAGATGGGTCCTACCAATTTTTTACAGTTACTTGGTTTTAGGCAATGCCGCCTTGCAAAATATGAATGCAATATTCGAAATAATACAACATAGTACAAACCTACAATTTTAAGAAAATGAATATTGCATAAGGAACTTATCGCAGTTTTTAAAAAAGTGTACTAAACTGCAGAAAGACATTTCAATATGAACACATAATTCGAATACAATTTAGTAATAATTTATTTGTACACATCTTTTTTGTGATGTTTTTTAACTAATATACGTTGCTCTGTGACTATAATAATGCGTTACACTGTATGCTTTTATGATAATCTAAAAAGAAATAGAGTTAAGCTGGATTTGATTTGATTTGATTTGATAGGGCATATCATTCTCCACCCCTAACCCTTTCTGAGCCCACAACTGTGAGTCCTGAAGAGAACTATTTGATAGACACATGGAGGCAGACTGTGCTAATCATACTATCCTTCGACAATATGTTGTAGAGGGTCTATATAATAATGTCTCATCGAATGCTTACAAACATGAACAGATTAAATAGAAGGGCAGCACAGTCGTCCCAGGCCAGCATAGCTCATCCATAAACTGTACATAACATGTGGCAACTGAACATCCAAACAAGATTACTCGCTCCACCGTCAGAGCCCTACATCTACACAATGCAATCATCTCGGGTGTAAAATGGTGCTTGTATAGTACAGAAGTATCATAACCATTATGTATTAACATCAATAATCTAAGGTGTTTCCAGAGCATATTGTTGCAACTTAATATGAGATGAGCAATCACAACACGTTTGTCATTCAATCTTGCTCATCTCGTTCATGAGTAGAGTCAGAAGCATCGCCTTCCAGCCTGTTACGGGACCAGATGCAAAGGATTCATGTCTCTTTAGAAATTGTTGCAAAGTTTTAGGATCATTGAAACCTTAGTCTTGCCCATTACCATGACTCTTGGATATGTAGGATAAAGCATTGCATATTCATGTCTGAGATCCTGTAGTTTGCACTTGAGTGGGTGAGTATGCAATTTCCTGGAACGGCCCAGCACTGCATTGTACTCCCTGTAGTTGAGCAGCCTTGCAATAAAGGGATTAGGCCATTACTCCAGGCACAGGATGTGTCATCAAAAATAGGTGGGCCTTCTCAACCACAAACATGTCTGAAAATGACTCACAGTCCAATAACTCAACAAGCTAAAGTTCGACGAAGGATTCCATGTTTCCAATGTTGGTGGGTTCTGCCAAACCCACTATGTGCAAATTGTTCCACCTTGAGCGAGCCTCCAAATCCTCTGCATTTGCCTGTAGTGTTGTCAGTGTTTTCTGCATCTGTTTTTGGGTGTCTAGAACTATAGCCTGCTTGTCCTCAGCCTCAGATACATGCCTCTCCATTGTGTCCAAACACTCAGTGTGTTTATCTATACGTTCCGACATCCTGTCCATTCTCTATTAAAGAGTGTCGAATTTCCCATCGAGCTTGCGTGGAGTTGCATAGTTGCTAGAATATGAGGTAGATACCTTTCAGATCTAGATAGAGTATAGGAGCCTGCCTCAGTCACGGTTGCGCTGTCGTGTCACAATTTGGGTGTTTTACACTGTTCAAACTGGAATTTGGATGGGGCTTTTATCAGTCTTTCCCATTGTGGCCTGCACTATGCGAGCTGCAACTCAAATCAAAATCAGTGAAGGCGTGCCATATAGTAATTGTCAAGGATGTTCCACAATGACAAACCCAAAAAGCACTATGGTAAATAATATATTGTGGTATTGTAGCAAGTTTACAATAACTCCGATAGTTGAGTTCTTGTGATCAAAATAAATGCAATGACATCGGATAACTCACCACTTCTCTTCGGACTAGGCCACATAAACTACATGGCAATCATGAAGCAGGTATGTCGATCAGGTCTCTGGAGCGGAGATGCGACTTTAAGCCCATAGGATATGTATCAGCTCACAGCCACACCCAAAAATAGCAGTCCAGTTCTGAACCCCCAGGCCTCTGGCACATCCATCTACACTGTGTGATCTCGGGGAGATGTAGGCAGGCATGGTCACTACAGGCCACGTAGCCCGGCAGCAGGGGGGCGCAGGCCCCGGGCAACCAGACACCCCAAGTTTCCAGGGGAGGGTGGGGCAGCGCACTTACTTTCTCCACTGCATGCACAAGTTACAATGACGTTATAGTTAGGTGAATATGCAATTGACAACATTAAAATTTTGAACTAAAAAAACACAGAAATTCACCAGTTATAATTAGCAGAGCTAACTATAACTTGCGCCTGCCATGTACTGCTTATGACCTCACATATTACATCACTCACGACATGTTCTTCTATGACATCATTTATGACATCACTCATGACATCATCCAATGAGCGTGTTAGTTTGTTTTACAGTTTACATAACCACTATATTACTTTTCTACCTAATTTTGTACAGTCTGTGTCCAGCTTATGGCTGTAAGTGTTTACAAAGCACAGGCTCCTGATGCATCATAGGTGTGTAGAGGTATTGAACATGTTATAAACCTTTGTATTGAATAGTAATTCTGTGTGCAGGTGACCGTTGACAACTTGTGTTCAGCATGTTCCACACAATGTTTTTTAGTTCTGCAGAAAAAGTTTCCAACAGGGCTACAAGTTTGGTGTGAGGCGAGTTTCTTTGGATGCAGAAATACGGCTGGAATATTGAACGTGGTGCTCCGTCCCCGTTTCGCCGAGGCTGCCCTAATAGGGTTGGGTCCAAGAGCGGAGGAAATGTGTTTGGATATTAATGGATTAGAGCTGACCTGCCTGCCACTACCGAATCAAAGAGGTACAGAAGAAATCCAACTATTACTTTTAGAATATGTGGGAAAGCGATGCAATGACAAGCTGGTCTCATTTGCAAACATGGTAGATAAAGCAGGGTCAGCATAATATTTGAGATTCCTGGAGGAGACTCTTCTTGAGATGGGCTTTGGCCCCAAATATCAGGCTTATATCAAGGTGCTGTATGCCACCTCACATGCCTAGGTCAGGCTAAACAGTGCGGTATCCTCCAGGTCTCCTATTCAATGCCCCTTGTTTCCCCTCCTCTTCGTGCTGGCCATTGAGCCCCTGGCGGCCTGGGTGCGTTGCAACACACAGGTGTGGGGTTTCGACTGGGGCCTGGTGATGGAGGATAGGATCGTCCTCTATGCAAAGATGTTCTTCTATTTCTCACCCTCCTGCATAGAGCCCGAGCGGACATAACAAGGTGGGATAAGCTGGCCTTTAACCTTATGGGTAGGCTGTCCTGTTTTCAGTTTCTATTTTTAGTAAATTCTGGTGGGGTTTTTTCAGTGTTTTCAATATCTTAAAAAACAGTTGTTATCAGTGGTTACACATTTTCACGCCTCTAAAAACATCAGAAAAAGTGTTTTTCCGGTGTTTATGGAACGTTTTGCTTTTATCATTGTTTGCTTTCTGCACTGAAAGAACATGGTATATAGACCGTGTACGTATAGTGTATATGAGGTCCAAAGAGATTTTTGCAAATTATTCTTATTGTAGTACACCATACAATACTTCTTTAGTGAGTCTTTGGTCATGTGCGCTCGTGCTTTCCTTCCCATGTAAACTTCTGTGAAAAGGCCCTCTCAGCATTCATAGCCACTTGGGCTGAGAACCGTCAGCTAAGGGACACAGTTGGGATGACTCCTTCTTTGATGCCACATAAAGCACGAAATGATAAATATTTGCGTTTTAGTTCCTGGGCATAAGAAAACAGTGCACCAGAATGGACTAAAAAGTCAATAGCATCCCTTATTAACTCTGAAGATTGTAAAGATGCTTTCAGCATACCATCTAACAAGTGGCAAGGATCTCCTACAGGGAATCACTTCAGCTCGGATATCAATTTTGACAGGTTACCACACAAATTTTTTATATACGTATCTGAATCACTACAAATACAAACAATATCACTCCAATCTTTGTTGAACTTGGAAAGAACCTTTTTTGCAGAGACCTTTTTTGCAGAGACACTGCGTTCCATGTTTTCCTAAAGTCTGGTGTCACGTTTTCACCACTATCCCAGATGCTTGGTGATATATATATACTTGTCACTATACCTTGCATTTAATGTTTAAAGCCTGAGGTGTTGGCAATTCACCTACTATCAATACTGACCCACTAGAAACTATGGTCTGATGTATTAAGGTTTTTTACCCATTCTCTGTGGGTAAATGTGATGACACATATTAGGAAAGATTTTTATGAAACTAGCCATTTTACCTATCAGTGAAAGAATCAAACACAGCCAAAATATCAAATGTGAGTTTGATATGTACTGATCCTCTACAGTTTATAAAATAATTAAACTAAACCTAAAACGTGAAACTAAACCCTGCATCTTTAGACCAAAGGCCATAAAACTGAAAAAAGTAAAAGGAAGAAGAAACAATATTTTAGTGGCATCCCTAAAGAACAAAACTCAAGCAGAATAATGTTAGCCAGTCTTTCTTAATGCTAGCTTGTATAACAAAGTTACATTTTATTGACCCCTTCAGTAAGAACAAAATGACTTTCACTTTCTTTTTCCTTTCTTTGAATGGCATTTAGTTTGCGGTTGTGCAGGTGTTTTGTCAGTGTTTATATGTTTTGACCGGTGAGGGCAATTTTTCTTTCAGTGGGGTTTTATCAGGTATTATAGGTTTTAACCTAAAACCCCACAGCCTACTTATGGGTTAAATATCTTTATTTAAAATGATGAAACTTCCTCATTGATATACGCCCTTCAGAACTTCCCCCTTCATATTCTGCGGATCTGGTTTAACAATCTGGCTTTGATGGTACGGCAGTTCCAGTGGGCCAATACGCCCCTCAGAGTTGAATTGGGTAAATGCGTCCATTCCACATATGATGAATGGCTCGCCATGGTGGATGTCCGACTATATTATTCGGCTGCACACAATCTGGTAGTGACCAAATGGTTACAATGGGGTTGGGAGGACCCGGCATACCAGGGAGAACATAATGCATATACTATATAGGGCTCCGGTCCCTGACGGCTCCTGGACCCCACAAAAGAAGTGTTCTGGATCTAGAGAAAGGCTGCGACCAAAGACTTATCCTGGATACATCACTATGGGCGGGTGGTGGTTGGCACGTGTGGCGGGTCTCTAGAAGTCTAGAGGGTGGGACTAGGCCTGGGCGGTAAATTCCGTTAAGCTCACAGAATGTGCGGAATTTTGGTAATTTTGTGTTCTGCGGAGAATGTGGACTTGCCAAAAACTCCACGAACTGCGGCATCGCATAATTTTTTGCTTGCTCGCGTTTTTAAAATGTGTGTTCGCGAGATTTTCCCCCCGAGCACGCAAACAGCGTTCGCAAACAGGAAAAAAGCATTGCGAACGGGCGGAACAAGCAATTCCGTGTGTTCGCAAATTCCGCCCACTCCTAGGTGGGACCAGCTTGGCACTTCACGGCTGGGTGATAAATGGGAAAAGGGTCATATTCACTCCCTTTAGGATCTCCATTTTAAATTCAACTTGCAGAAATCACAATTCTTTCAGTACCTTACAGCTCCGGCACACTCTCTCCGGTTTCACACCAAACTTGGGTAAGTCGCGGCAAATAATCCATTGGAAGTGCGGCTACTTATGCGTCCCCTGGGAGAGGGGAAATCTCACAAATTTCCAAAACCCTGGTTGTACACTCTCCAGACATGATGGGCCCCTTGAAATCATGCTGGGAGGAATAGTTGGGCTATCTGTAGGCGACAGACTGGCAGGATGGATATATGGTGCCCCGTGTGCTGGCGATCTCAGCATGGCTCAGGCTCATCCAGTTCAAATATCTTCATAAAGTATATCTCACCCCTTAACTCCTCTGAAGGGTCTGAGTGTTTCCTTCTCTTGTGCGTCTTCGGTGCCTGGGGACAAGAGGAGACTTCTTCAATATGGTGTGAGCCTGTCTTGTTATGCGGCAGTACTGGTCACATATATTCTCCACACTCTCCAAGGTGGTGAGATCCCTTGTGGAAGATAGCCCTAGAATTGCTCTGATGGGTATTTTGAAGCACATGGGGGACCTTGTGGAGATAGAACTCTGGTGAGGCTGGGTTTCCTGCTGGCTTAGAGGGCAATAGCATAACACTGGAACTCCTTCGGCGCGTCACCCATAGCGGCCTGGAAAGGAGGTATGGACTGGTACGTGAAACTGGAGGAGACTATATATACTGCACATGGTTGTCCCTGTAAATATGGCAAGATCTTGAACAAGTGGTGGGCATGTTACGCTTTTGGGGGGGCTGGCGGATCCAAGTATGGAGGATGCTGTGCATTTTACAGTTGTGCGATCGAATGGTTGGGTGGATTTCCGTGTGATATTCTATTTACAATGTGCCTGTTTTGTGAGAGCCATAATTGCTGTACTGGAAATCAATGAAAATCTTTCTTAGGGAAGAAAAAAAAAATACACATGAAAAAAATACTGTAGCGTAAACCATAAATGTATATGTGCATTGAGGGAGGGGAGGGCCTTAATGCTCTTCAGCACACTCAACAGTGGTAATACACAGCATATTGTCTTCTTCGCATCTGCATATATACTATTACACAGATGCAGATGAGTCAAAAGGGACAAAAGATATAGGGGATCAAAGAAAATTATTTCCCACTAGGTAATGATTTCAATTACAGAGACTTATTGCATTGTCAAACCTGGCCTTCATTTTGTGTATGAATGGAGAAAAAAATACCAGGTTACCCCATTATTTTCCACACCATACTTGAGGGAAGTGGACAATTACCTTTTTCGACAACAGTGGAGGACTTTGATACACCAAAGTGTCCAGATCATGAGACTTTCCTTGGTACGAGGCATCATGACCTCCAAGCACTGAATTCTTCTCTTTTTTCAGTTGTTCTGTAAGATTTTCAGGACTCTACAAGGAACCAGAAACCAACATGTTATCACAGAGTGGGGCACTGAAGAGGATTTTACAAAACAATTAATAATTATCGAATTCTATGTCAGGACAGGAGGCGAGAATTATGCTTAACTTTCTCCTTTATTTTTTCTCCAGTAGCCACGAAGATTTCAACTTTTAGTAAACTATATTTCCCAAAAACCACAGGGAAAAGATCAACAGCGCTATAACTCCTTAACCGAGGAGCAAATTCTGCCGCGGTGTGGGAGTTTTAAACAGTGGGTGGGGCTGCGTCGGCCAAAAGACTTGAGCAGCACTAGCAAGGTAGTGCTTGCGACGGCCGTTGGCCGACGTACGCACGCCCGGGTAAACCAATCACAATGAAGTACAGTCCATAAAGCCCTGTATCTCTGTTCATGCAACCTCTTTGTTCGCTGCTCCGGCAGCCACAGACAAGTGCTCCTGGTCACCTCTGATGAGGGACTGTATGTACGAAGGTGGATATCTGACAATGGTTACCCCAGATTTTTTGCCTAGTGTTTAGCTGGTTTTCGACTTAGTTGGCCTGGGATCCTGCTAATCAGGGCCACAGGCTATCTGCTCTCACTGTAAAATGGACTCCATGTACTTTAGGTACATCTCCAATTGGATATTGGGTCACCTTATGAGCCCCTGTATAGTGTACCTTAGGTACCCAGGGCATAGGTGCATCCAAGGCCTACCAGGGGCTGCAGCATATCTTATGCCACCCCTGGCTGGCCATCCAAACTGGCACAACTGGCTGATCGCTCAGCTGGGGCAAGGTCGTGTAATCACCCCTTGCTTAGGTATAGTATTCTTATACCTACCATTATATATAGACACATATATACCTATAAGACTTTAGATTTATATAGCCCAGTTCAAACCAGTTGCTGGGGCACTCCAGCCCCAGCTCTGGCGTGAAACTGGACAAAGGGAAAGGGGTGTAACCACCTCCTTCCCTGGTCCCACCCATAGGAGGGACCTAGCAGGTGATCCAGCCCCTCAGATTAGTATATAGGTAGGAGCTGAGTCTTGAACTGAAACTTGAAACGAAACTCTGGACCTTCGACGATCTCCTTCACAGAAGACGACTGAAGAATCTCACTTGTGGTCAAGGAGTGACCACCCTGTGCAAACAGGCACCATCCAGCGATCTGCGGTTTACTTTGTCGACGCTCCTGCCGGAGCCGGAGCACAGAGTCCGACGAGAGCCAGACTTCCAGACTTCTCTGACCCCGATCCACAGTCCCTGCAAAGCTGAGACCCGTGGAGGCGACGAGAGACGTGGGACCAGCCATCTTGAAAAGCCTGCTCTTTGCTACTTGTGCAGCTTCTGAGGCACCCTCGAAGTTGTGAATTGGGGATTGAGAAGCCCCAGCCCCGAGTATCATCTGCACCAAAGATCAGCCCTCCACACTCCACGAGTTCTGCGTGGGGCCCTTCTGCATTTTCCTGCTAGACGCGTCTGTCCGGTTACTTGCCCGTTGGCTAGTGGCCTCTGTGACGACGAACCTTTGAATCTACACCACCTGCCTGGTTGCTCCAGGTGGGCCCCTGCTTCCCTGCAAAGGAGAAGCCCCATAGACCTTGTTGGTCTATCCCGAAGCAAATATTCAATTCCTGCGTGGGTTGCATTTGCCAAGGCCTGTTGACTCCAATCCGGAAGCCGACGCTGCCAACAGCGAGATCCTTCGTTGGACAGTCCGTATCCAGCTCCTGGTCGTCGTCGACACCTCCTGGCCCACGTGGCTGCAGAGTCAAGCTTCACGACATCACCTGATTGCTTCACGACATTGCCTGGTTCCTTCCTGGTTCCTTCCTGGTTACTGGCTAGTGACCCAGACTATGTCCCCTCTGCTTTCAGGTACTCTTCATCCTCGAACCGCCCTTGGATCCAACCGGACACTTCTCTCCTGGTCGCCTGCAGCATCTTTTTCCAAGGCTCCATAGGATTCAGCGACGAAACCCGACACTTTGACACCTATGCACCCGCTTCCTGTGGGTGAGGTAACGCGAGTACTCCGGTGCTCCTGTGGGTATTAACTATCCTAGTGTCCTAGTTTTCAGTGGCTTTCTCCTAGTCCATCCGGAAGTGTCCTAAAAGAACTAGTTTCTAACTCTTACGTTCCCATTATAACTCTATGGTAACTCGCTTGTGTGTAAAGACACTGCACACGCATCCCCTGGGCCTCCTGCTCCCTAACTCTCGTTAGTACAGCGTAGCCCCAGCGATTCCCTAGGCCCTAGGCTTATCCTGTGTTCGTGACGTGGTTCTTATACCACTATTTTAGTATATGGTTTTACGTGCCCCTAGGGCCCTACTGTATACTGTGCAACTTATTGTATGATAATTGAGTATCTTGTAATGTGATTTAGCCTCTGACCTCATAAAGAGTTCAGAGGGGTTGTGCTTATAATAAATACATATATATTTTATAGATAACCTGTGTGGTGTTCTTTCATGTGGTATTCAAGGGGGTTACATATGGTAAAACAGCTTGCTTCACAAGCTCTCTGAAGTTTTAGCCTAAGACTGCTTTGTCCATGCTACCACTAAGATAGCTGGTCTATAAGGTTGACTTTACAACCATCACCATAAGGGTTGTTGGTGCAAGGTGCTCACTAGAATAGTGAACATCATATACCAGGCCAACTTCTCACACTGTATATTCACCAAATTATACAGTTTCTGCATGTATTAGTGGTGTGGTGCGAGCACCTCTGCCTCTCACTGCCGTGGGAACGCTTTGGTGATCCTTACACTACTGTGCACGGAGTGGTTAGCCGACAGCTAGAGGGCGTCCGCAATCCTGTGTGGGAGCTCTCGCGAACCTCACGCCTCTTTCTGTGTCAACACGTCTCCTCAGGTTTCCCATGTGCATCTGAGGAACATCACACTGAAAGTTGCAATTACAATATATGTAACTATTTCTTTGAGGTGGTTAATGCCTCCAGATATGGCAGTGGCCTTCATTAAGGCCCCCCCATTTGAGGAGGCTATCCCTACTTGAATGCAAATGCATAGAACCCCTCTTTACGAAGGAAGACCTCCCTGGGTCATCCTTGATCCCCACCTACCTCAACGGCATTCAATGGGAACTCTCTCCATGTACAGCTACTTCAGAAAACAAAACATGAACCAGGGGTCAATCTTGGTACTTTAGCAAAGCTTAAGAGGGCCTGCCTTTCACATAAGAATGTCGGAGCACACACAGGGTTTGGAAACCATTAATCCTGCGGGACAATACAGAGGCAATCCCCTTCCTAAGGCTACCCTGATGCCTATGCCGGACCCGCTCGATGAGGATGAGTCACCGGCAGGCTCTGATGGGGATGCGTCTCACAACAGGCCATAGCGACCTTCCCTGACAACTCACCCCGAAGGATGGGGTCCTTGATGATGACTGCCTATCTCCCGGTTCTCACATGCAAATGTGGCAGGCAGTTAAGTAAACCACTGGACAAAGAGGTGCGCAACTGATTCAGGGCGGAATGCCCCCATTCTTCATTGTACAGCAAAGTGGTGCTAACACCCGAGATAGATGCACAAATGTTACTTTCCAAACTAAATACATTAGAGATCCGGAAAAAGACATTAATTACTCATCACTCCTTGTGGTCGTGTCAAGACAAGCTTCTTGATGTTGCTGGTCCCCTGACAAAAATTCTTGACATGGCTGAAGAGGCCAAGGAATTCAGATCTCCGATACTGCCGGACATTTTCCCAGGCTGAGCCCAACAGGCAATGATTTTCCTTGGCAATGCCAACTGTGCCCGTTCTACAGAATGACAACAGTTCCTCCTTATCAAAGTTGATCCTAAGTTAGCAGACCTTTCCACCTCTGAGGTAGGGCAGGCGACTTCAGGGACCCCTTTATTAAGGCGCTAGGGAAGTTTGCGGCCACATTAAATTCCCTTGACATAGCTCAAGCCTCTACGTAAAAGATCTTTACCCTAAAGGTTTTTGTCTGGGTCAACCGTGGTAGGGAGCACTTTGCCAGCTGCTTCTCAAACCAATCCTCCTACAGAGCTCAAGGTGTCAAACTAGGCCAATGGCAAGACTTATCCAGATTTCGTAGTTTCCTCCCCTCTAGAGGTTTCCAGAAACACAGGCAACAGAGTCTACTTCTGCGGTAGATCTTCCATGTCCACTGTCTCTGAGTTTTCTCCCGTTTTCCCAATTAAAAGTGTGAAGCAGACTGGCAAATTTTATCCACAACTGGTGGATCTTTACATCAAACGGTTGGGTTCTCCAGATGGTGTATGACTTCTGGATAGAATCCTTTGGTTGCCTGTCCAGAACTCGTCCTTGCCTATTAACTTTTTCTCAACAGGACGCCACCCTCATAGAGAGGGGAGTGCCACCTCTTCTGTCGAAAGGTGCAATCACTCCCGCTTCTGTGCATCCCAGAGGTTTTCTGAGCAACATCTTCCTGTTGGAGTAGAGAGATGGGGGTTACTGTACAGTAGTAAACCTAAAGGAATTCAACAAGTGGCTGATATTCTGCAACTTTAACATGGAGGGCATTCAACTGATTCAAACTGACAGCCTAACTGTAGAGCTCAGTGTCACTCTTTGAGAATGTGAGGTTCATCATAAACAAAATTAATCTATTCTAGCCTTAGCTCAAAGCATTACCTTCTAAGGCTTTGCAGTAGACTTCATGCAGGCAACCCACAGCCTCCCGTCCAGGAAAATGAAGAAGATAAGTAAAAAACTCTACATAACTCTACACAAAATAGAAACCTCTTTGCCTCAGATTGCGTGTCTGGTTGGCCTCCTGTCATCATCAATACAGGCCATATTTCTAGGCCCACTTCATTATAGGGCTCTTCGAAAGCCTCAAGCACACCACTTCAGGAAGGAACTGACATAATTCACAAAATTTCACGCTCACTCAAGAAGAAATGAAGGAGATGAGTTGGCGGCTGTCCAATATGGAAGCATGGACTGGGAGAGCCATTTTCAGCTCCTGCCCGGACTTAATCACTGAGTCCAGTGCCAGCAGAGAGGACTGGGACACTTGTTGCAACGAGTGCTCTACAAGAGATATATGGTTGTCTTCCAAACGAAGCCTACATATCAAGTGCGTGGAGCTCCTATCCAGATCCTTTGCAGTTCAGTGCTGGACCAAAGACATTTGGGTATATTGCCTAGAAAACAAAATCTCAGTGACCATGAAATACCTACGATGGATATCCTGCACGCAGCGGATTGGGACTCAGACACTTCAAGGATGAAAATGCTTAGATGCTACACATGGAAATTTTCAACGATCTCTTTGCCTTCAGACTGGACCACCAATTTCCCAGCTACTTCAGCTGGAGGCCGGACCCGAAGGAGGCAGTGACAAATGCCTCCCTATAAGAATAGTTCAAGGAACATGGATATGCCTTCCCCACTTTCTCCATGCTAACACAACACTCAAAACACTTGAGGCAAAAAGTAGACTTGGTGGTGGTGACACAAACGTGGAGATCTCAAGAGTTGTATCCAGTTCTGATGGAACTTTCCCGGGATTCTCCAATACTTCTACCCCATCTCCTAGACCTTTGGGTTCACCTAGGGAATCCCCACCGTCTGGAGATAAAGCCCCCACTTAACAGGTTAACCTGGGTTTACCCAGGACGGGTTACTTTCATTATCCAGAGAAGAAATAATCTAATTACAGAGTGGTGGCATACCCTGCTTTTAGGGCCTCCCCAAAATTGTGTGTTGTAAGATGTGATAGGTGCATTGGGTTATTCTTGAAGCGGGACTGATACAACAGTTTTTGGAGCACATTCAGCCAGGGGGCCTATGGCCTCCAAAGCTTTTTCTTTGGGAGCCAGGTTGGAGGATATTGTGAACGAGGCAGATTGGTTCTCACCTCGGTTTCTGACATAGAATGAAAAATGTCCTAGCTAACGTACCAGAAAGTTCAATTCTATTTAGGACATTGAGGCAAGGGTTATTCACCCCCCCCCCCCCCCAAAATGAGCATGAAAGATTACCTTACCCTACACAATCTAGAGACGTATAACATAATATGTTGGTGGTAGGTAAATTGGTTACTACGTGTTTATTCTTCTGGGGAATACATTATTTATGCACAAGTAGGTTAAAGCAATTCAATTTGACTTTATTCGGTTAAAAAGGTAATAACCATAAAAGTACATAAAAACAATTCATAATACTACATCATCATCATTATTATTAAAAAAGACAGTTAAAACCACAAAATTATAGGCAATACAAATATGGGTACAATAAACAGTAAATTTAAATGCAACGTACATTGAATTCAAGTACAAATTGATTTACGTAATCTAAAAACATTACTAAAATATTCCGAAATGGAAGCTACAATAAAAATGACATCTAATTTCTGAAGTTCTAAGAAGGCGGCGAGACAACGTCTAACATTCATTTCCTTTAAAATCGGTACAATCAATCTTTTCCGGGGTAGGGTATAATATTTACAGAATAGAAGGATGTGGATATCAGACTGTTCTGATAAGCCGTCACAAGCGCATTTAATTAAGTTACGTGACCAGCAGTTCACTACGGGGAAACTTAAAACCCTAAAAAGAATACTTAGCCTAAAACGGGTCAAAATGAATCGCGAATGTTCAGACATGGAAAGGATTAAATATGGTTGAATTTTACCCTGCATTAGTACAGATTGATGAGCTACAACAGTCTTTTTCTTATTTTCCGCTGTCATTCTAATGTCTTCCAGGTGTTTCATACATTTTATTTTTAGTGATTTCCTCGTAATATTACACATAGACAGAGGGTCGTCATAGTAACTCATACAGCCGATGTCTCCAAGAAAGTCCCTAATGTAGGTAAACCACCTTATCCTACTCACATAGTCCAAACTTAATCCATCCATTAAAATAGCACGATTCAATACACACCCATCATTGGTCCAAGCCCTATGCCACAGCAGTACTGGGTGGACTCTAATTGTATCTTCAATGTGGGGTTGGCCGAGTTCCATATGACAAATGTAACTTGAGACACTCTCAGGTACAGCTAAGATGAATCTCAAGAATTTATTTTCTACAACCTGAATAGATTTTACATTGTCATACCCCCAAATCCCAGCACCATAGACGGCAATAGAGACGCATGTGGCATTAAAAATTCGCAAAAGTTCTACAGTAGGTTTTTTCCCCATCTTTTTAGAAAAAATTTTAAGGGCTGTGATGGATTTGCAGAGCAGGACTTTCCTTGCTTTTATGGCATCTGCCCAGGTCCCTGCTTCATGAAATAAAATGCCAAGATATGAAAAGGTAGGGGTAAAGTCTAGAGGACTGGAATTAATGAACATCGGCCTCCTTTTTTTAATAGAACCAGGGCCACAATTCATGGTGAATGTTTTAGAGTAATTGATTTGCAGATCCAAGTTTGTCATAAATGTATTAAAAGATGTTACAAGGCGTTGTAAGGCCACTGGCGTGCGAGCCATTAAGACCGCATCATCTGCGTATAATAACGCAGGGATCCGTCTTTTGGCTACCCTAGGTACATCACAAGTTGTTTCCACCAGGGCATCCTCTAATCCATTAATATATACCAAGAATAAAAATGGCGCTAGGACGCAACCCTGGCGTACCCCACGCCCTACATCAAATGAACTGGTACAGTCACCATTTTTTCCATATCGCACTGTTGCGATAGCACCTGAGTACAATTCCTTAAGAAAGGAAATTATACTTCCCTCTACACCGAGGAATTCCATAATGTCCCATAGCTTGCTGTGTGAAACACAGTCAAAGGCTGACATCAAGTCAACGAAAGTAAAATAGATAGGTTCCTGCCGTGCCTTAATATATTTCTGTTGAAGGATAAATAAATTCAGACCCTGATCAACTGTTCCTACCCCTTTTTGAAACCCATTTTGGAGGTCACTAATAATACAATTATCTTCTGCCCATTTTTGCAGCCTACCTAATATTACTCTTCCTAGAATTTTTACAGTGCTATCTAGTAAGGAGATAGGTCGATAACACGTGGGATTTTGCCTGTCCCCTTTTTTAAAAATAGGCACTATAACTGACATAAACCATGATGGAAGTAGGGTCGTCTTTAAGGATGCATTAAACAGTTGCACCAAAAATGGGCCCCATAAATCAATGTTATTTTTAAACAAATAGGGGGGTATGCCGTCCGGACCTGGTGCTTTACTGTCCCGTGTTGCTTTAAGACTCTCAATTACTTCTTTTAAGGTAACATTTAATTCTAGGTCCTTAGCTTTAATTCCCCCCAGCTGCTGCGTTAGTGACCGCAACGGAGGATTCTGCTCATCAGTTAAAGTACTATACAGACTAGAATAGTGATCCACCCAAGAGTCTTCGGTAATGGCAATTTCAACACGTGCTTTATCTGCACCAAAGAAAGGGGCATTCACTGCTTTCCAGAAAGCACAAACATCCTTACTCTGAGAAGCCTCGCAAAGTGTCTCCCAGGCCTCCGTTTTAATTGGCAACTTCCTCCTTTTCAGTGCGCACTGATAAGATCTCCGCGCCTCCCTGACCAATATAGGATCACGGGGGACAACATGTAACGCTTTCTTGAGCTCAGAGTGGGCCTTTGTACATGTGGTATCAAATCATTTTCAAGGCTTTTTTTACATGATTTAGAGGCCACCCATAGGTTGTCCTTAATTTGACAAGCAATGATCTTAAACTGTTTAACGATCTCCTGACCACCAGCACTCTCATCTAGAACGGTCAGAAAACTAGGCAAGCAATTAATTAGCAAGGTACACAGAAAGTCATTTGGAACCACCCTATCCCATTTAAGAACATAACCATTTTGCCTTATCATGCTAAGATCAGAAACTTTCTGCATGGATGTCTTTTCTATGCCCATTCCCCGGAACGGGTTTATGATCTCCATGATTATCGGATAGTGATCGCTTAATGCAGTATGGAGGATCCAGCACCTTTTGACCATATGCCTATGCCTAACAGAAGTTATTATAAAATCTATTGTGGATAATATGCCCCTGCCAATAAACGTAGGGGCAAAGGGGAGCTCTAATTGACCAATTTCATTTGCATACCCTAGATCTTCAGAGTGAACAATATCGTTTAGGAGATCTCCACAGGTGGAGTGCTCAAAGTGTGTTGAATCAATGTCTTGGTCAAGCATAATACCACATACACCTTTCCGGCTTTTCTTACATATAGTGCAGTTGAAGTCACCCCCCCAAACAACCCATACATCTTTAGCATTATTGTCTGTTTCTTTGCTCTCGTCATTGCCCAACTTTTTAAGTATTGATTCCAAGTCTACAATAGGAATGTTGTTATAAAAGTTTATAATTAAAAGACACAATTCCTTATTTGCATCTATCCGTACTAACTCGTAGTAAGGATTACATGAGAATAATTGAATCTTCTGGCAGTTTAAATAATTAGATATGAAAACCGACATTCCCCCTTTAGCCCTGCCATGATGGACCCCTACTGCTGATGTAAACAGAGTTTTGTAGTCGGAGAGATGGAAAGGTTCTAAGGCCCATGTCTCCTGAAAGCATAGGATGTCATACTCTTCTATTGTTTTTAACCATGTAGGATTTAATATTTTGGATCTAAGCCCTGCCACATTCCAAAACATTAAGCGACTAACTTCCCCATTGGAAGAATCATTTCCCACTCGTGCCTCTACTTTTAGTTCTAACTCTGCCTGTAAATCAATTGAAGTCCCACTATTATCAGAACTCTGGGTTACTTCTCCAAAAGGTAAATTAAAACTGTCTGTCTGCTTGACAACACCACTTTCCCCTACTACTGGCTGCCTCACTGAGGGAATTTGATGTATATTAATATTCCCCCCATGATTGGTCACTGTGTCCTGAGAACATGTATGTTTTGGCTGAAGGACAAATACATTAGTACTAGAAGTGGATTCTGTAGTCGTGGAAAGTGCCATTTGGAAACTACCCACAACGTCATTTCCTGTGTCCCCAGGAAAAAGTCAATCGACTCCCTCCATGCCCGTTAAGGCCGCATAGCGGTTATAAACGGGTATAGAGTAGTCAACCGAATGTTGAAAGAACGGCCTCAAGTAACTTTCCTGTGTTTGATATAGGGGCCTAGAACAACGTTCTGAATTCTAAATGGAGGCCCAATATTATTTTGAAACAGGGGCCTTGGATTTGTTAGAGGGTCCATTAGCCCTCTAGGGTAAAAATAGGTCAAGTCACGCACAACAATTTCACTACTACCATGTTGGGGAAACCAATTCACAATATGACTAACAGCCCTACCATCCCTGAAGTTTACTATAATGATGTCCCCCTTTATGTCCTTTATTCTTTGTCCCAAACAGGGAAGACGTCTGGCGAATAAAATTTCCCCATTTATTTCTGGTGGTAACGGGCGATTCTGTCTGAGCCAGAACATAGCTTTATTTTACAGCTGGTGCTGGTCTTCTCTGCCACCCTCCTCTAGAACTGGCACTCCGGTAAGGACTACCACATACGGAACAGCTTCCGGAGGAAGTTCTACTGTGCGCCTCTTAGGTGGAAATACCCTAGCCATGTTGCCATAGTCATTCGATTTTGGAGCATTTCCTGGGGTGTTGGATTTTCCTGGAATATTAGGTTTCCCACCTATCTGTGGCTCTTTATCTATACTTTTAGCATTAACCACTGTTGTTTTAGAGGGTATTGGGTCAAGTGTGTTTGATGTAGCTTGATTAGCAATTTTTGGTACTTTCTGGATGACAACAGTTGGGGGTAATGGAAGAATTGGAGGAACTGGTATGGGCTTTGGTAGATCTTTAATTGCCCCTTTAATTTCCCCAATTACCTGCTCTAAATTTCCCATTGTTCGGCTACTCTTTTTAGCCTCTCCACTACTGGCTATAAAAGTGATTTAATTAAATATTCCATACTACCCATTAGATCAATGCTGGATGGATCTTGTGTTGGGAAATCAGGTGAAATAACTTTTGCAGGTGATGTGGGTGCATTAGATGAAGAAAATACTGCATTTCCAAAGTTAGTATGGCTTCCTCTTTTTTTGGGGGGTGGTCCTTGAACTCGGGGAGTTTTTAGAGAAATCTTTGTTTTTGGGATTGGCTCTGCTGGTGGTGACAAAGTTACTGGCAGGACATCTAGCTCAGGAGTCGAGTTACATGAAGAGGCTAACATATTAATGACCGGATCATTAGTTACAACTAATGGCGAAGTTCTGTTTTGGAAGAGTAACGGGATACTATCATTAAGGGAAACCTCACAACCATCACAACCCTCATTCTCACAAGGTGTGGCGGGAAGTGGTGATAAGGCTAACTGTATTGGGCCCAGAGAAGAGCGCTTATTCTTAATAGGTTCAATAGAGCGGCGTCTGTCTGCCCGTCGCTCTGCAAGTGCTAATTCTCTGTCACTTCCCATGGTGGTCCTAATGACATAGTTATCAAGTGTTCCTTGGTTTACCCCTCCTGGAAATGATGTATTGTCCTTAGGAAGAGACGTCATTGGAATGCAGAATGTAGCATCAATAAAGGAATCCTGAACGTGGCTTCGTATTCGGGAACAAAGGGGGGGCCCAGCACAGCCTCCCCTGGCCTCCGAGGGCCACAGAGGGCCCCGCCCCTTGCCCGGGCTTAGCCCGGCGCGCTCCCGCGATGCGGGAAATGAGGCTCTGATTTAAATGCCTTCTGGCGCTGCGCGCGGGATGCCACTTCCGGTCGCAGGGGCTGATGGGCAATGTGGTTCCTGGTCCCCTCGCGCTCTCCCCCGCTCTGCGGCTGCACTCGCGGTCTCAGGAGTGCGGTGGCGGAGGGAGAGCAAGAACAGAAGGGCAGGGGCCAGAAGCAATAAACAGATTACGGTCCTCGCAGCAAGTAAGTTTGTAGGAGTCCCCACTCTGCCGCAAATGAGGCTCTGATTTAAATGCCTCCTGGCGCTGCGCGGCGGGATGCGACTTCCGGTCGCAGGGGCTGATGGGCAATGTGGTTCCTGGTCCCCTCGCGCTCTCCCCCGCTCTGCGGCTGCACTCGCAGTCTCAGGAGTGCGGCGGCGGAGGGAGAGCAAGAACAGAAGGGCAGGGGCCAGAAGCAATAAACAGATTACGGTCCTGGCAGCAAGTAAGTTTGTAGCATTTCATCTATGCCTCTTTCCTGTTAGATATAGGAAAGACAGGAGGTAACCCATAGACCACGTTGGGATGGGTGTATCATGTGAACAAAAACAATTCCCAACAGGTATTATTTAAAAGACGGTTTCAATTGAGTATGCCACAGGCATTACTGAGAACAGAAAACAAGGAGTCAAAAGGTTTTGAAGGAGGGGTGGTATTATTCACCAAGGACAAAGGGGCAATAAATATGCATTTACAGTTAAGACAGCACTGTAAAGATTAGATCTTGTGACAACCCAGTGGCACTTGGTGCAAGGTGCTATATACAGTTTTAAGTGAGGTAAAAAGTGCAAGTGCTTTTAAAAACAGCATAAGTGGCGCATAAATGAAAGTATATACATCAATTAAAGCTTCAATTACAAAACAAGTTACAATCACTTGGAAAAACAATTATTTTCTGGTAAGAGCTTTAAGTGCGATATGCGTCATATGATTCAGGCTGTGTGGTCGACGGCGTTTCGATCCCCTTGGGTCGGGATCGTCATCAGGACGGGGTTGTCGATGAGTACAGTGCTGTGGACAAAGGAGGGGAGTAGTGAGCGGGGCAATCTGTAGGGGCGGGGGGAGGGGGGGTGAGGGGTGGAGGAACATGCATTCGGACTGAATCGCATCAGGTATATCGTGAAAAGGGGAGGGTGACTGTAGTGGTGGCCAGAAAGGGAGGGAGAGTGCTACTTGGGGGTGGCTAGTGTGGAGGGTTGGCAAGGAGTACAAGGAACCTTTCAGTGGAATGGTGATCCACACATAAGGATTGGGATGTACACTTACAAGAAGCCAAGCAGGGATGCGTGGCTGGCGGCACACAGCGGTTATTAGGGCCAGTTGCTGGAGATAAAAATACTATCATTAGTACAGAAACGCAAGTGTATTTAGTGATCACGAGGGAAGGTCTAGATGTGTCAATACCTGGTAGCGGTTCGTCCTAGGACTGCTCACGTAGTTGGGCAGCGTCTGGGCAAGGGAAGAGAGAGAGCGCGCGGTCAGTCAGCTAATTATAGCTCCGTGATCGAGCAGGCATTGACCCCTGCGCGGGATCTAGGCGTGCAGTCTCTAGGAGAGGCTCTTACCTGAAGGAAGGAAGGGCACAGAAGGCGAGAGCTCATCCGGCGTGGCTGTTCGGCAATGAATGCGGGAGCAGACCGCGTCTTCCCTGTGTCCTGGAATATGTCCAGGCAGCCGCGCGGGGGAGGCGGAGTTAGGACGCATGCCAGGGGCGGGGTTAGGGAGTGTTGGGGAGGTGTCGCAAGGCGATTGGCGAGTGTGAGAGCGGGGGGCGGGGATTGGAAAGGCTGGGGAGGGGAAGAAGGGCGAGGGCTTGGGTTCCTATGGAGACCGAAGTAAACAGGAAATGTCAGTATCAGAACGCAGTGAAGGCGGGCGGCCGCGCTAGGGGAAGCACGGGGAGAGATGTCCAACCAATTGGAGGCATGTGTAATAGTCACATACCTGTAGTGACGCTGTGGACAACATCTTGGGCCAAAGGGTACAAGTAAACGTATTACAATAATTACCACAATACAATAAGGATAATAATAATGCATTGTAGGATGAGAGCGGATCACAATCGAGCATGTATTTAACAATGAAAAAAGGGGGGTTGAGGTATAAAACCGGATGGTTAGCTTACAGGAAGGCATTAAGACTTGGGAGGTACATAGGAACAGTTTATGGTCCTGGTCTGGATTAAGGATCATTTTAACAACAGTACAAATGTCATACATTTAGTGTATGTAGCATGGCGTGAAATGCAAAACAGGGAGTAAGGGAGGGACGTTGTTATCTGATCTACATCGGCCAGACAACGCAAATGGTGAAACAGCGGATCATACAACATAAAAGCAGAATCAACTGCAAGGTACTCACAGCACCTCTGGTCTCACACTTCATTGAGCACTCTCATACGGACACGGACCTCAGATGGCAGGTCATTGAGAAACCTACCCTACCCCTCAGAGGGGGTAACATGACTGCTCTGCTCAACAGAGCCGAATGCAAATGGATCGCCAGGGTTGACTCGGTCAACCACGGGCTTAACACCCTTGATGAATGGACCAGTACCATCTCCATCTAATTCCCTCCCTTACTCCCTGTTTTGCATTTCACGCCATGCTACATACACTAAATGTATGACATTTGTACTGTTGTTAAAATGATCCTTAATCCAGACCAGGACCATAAACTGTTCCTATGTACCTCCCAAGTCTTAATGCCTTCCTGTAAGCTAACCATCCGGTTTTATACCTCAACCCCCCTTTTTTCCATGTTAAATACATGCTCGATTGTGATCCGCTCTCATCCTACAATGCATTATTATTATCCTTATTGTATTGTGGTAATTATTGTAATACGTTTACTTGTACCCTTTGGCCCAAGATGTTGTCCACAGCGTCACTACAGGTATGTGACTATTACACATGCCTCCAATTGGTTGGACATCTCTCCCCGTGCTTCCCCTAGCGCGGCCGCCCGCCTTCACTGCGTTCTGATACTGACATTTCCTGTTTACTTCGGTCTCCATAGGAACCCAAGCCCTCGCCCTTCTTCCCCTCCCCAGCCTTTCCAATCCCCGCCCCCCGCTCTCACACTCGCCAATCGCCTTGCGACACCTCCCCAACACTCCCTAACCCCGCCCCTGGCATGCGTCCTAACTCCGCCTCCCCCGCGCGGCAGCCTGGACATATTCCAGGACACAGGGAAGACGCGGTCTGCTCCCGCATTCATTGCCGAACAGCCACGCCGGATGAGCTCTCGCCTTCTGTGCCCTTCCTTCCTTCAGGTAAGAGCCTCTCCTAGAGACTGCACGCCTAGATCCCGCGCAGGGGTCAATGCCTACTCGATCACGGAGCTATAATTAGCTGACTGACCGCGCGCTCTCTCTCTTCCCTTGCCCAGACGCTGCCCAACTACGTGAGCAGTCCTAGGACGAACCGCTACCAGGTATTGACACATCTAGACCTTCCCTCGTGATCACTAAATACACTTGCGTTTCTGTACTAATGATAGTATTTTTATCTCCAGCAACTGGCCCTAATAACCGCCGTGTGCCGCCAGCCACGCATATCTGCTTGGCTTCTTGTAAGTGTACATCCCAATCCTTATGTGTGGATCACCATTCCACTGAAAGGTTCCTTGTACTCCTTGCCAACCCTCCACACTAGCCACCCCCAAGTAGCACTCTCCCTCCCTTTCTGGCCACCACTACAGTCACCCTCCCCTTTTCACGATATACCTGATGCGATTCAGTCCGAATGCATGTTCCTCCACCCCTCACCCCCCTCCCCCCGCCCCTACAGATTGCCCCGCTCACTACTCCCCTCCTTTGTCCACAGCACTGTACTCATCGACAACCCCGTCCTGATGACGATCCCGACCCAAGGGGATCGAAACGCCGTCGACCACACAGCCTGAATCATATGACGCATATCGCACTTAAAGCTCTTACCAGAAAATAATTGTTTTTCCAAGTGATTGTAACTTGTTTTGTAATTGAAGCTTTAATTGATGTATATACTTTCATTTATGCGCCACTTATGCTGTTTTTAAAAGCACTTGCACTTTTTACCTCACTTAAAACTGTATATAGCACCTTGCACCAAGTGCCACTGGGTTGTCACAAGATCTAATCTTTACAGTGCTGTCTTAACTGTAAATGCATATTTATTGCCCCTTTGTCCTTGGTGAATAATACCACCCCTCCTTCAAAACCTTTTGACTCCTTGTTTTCTGTTCTCAGTAATGCCTGTGGCATACTCAATTGAAACCGTCTTTTAAATAATACCTGTTGGGAATTGTTTTTGTTCACATCTTTCCTGTTAGATGCATTAGCTTTTACAAAAATATCAAATGTAGACAAGGAGTGGTCACATCACATAACACTTGTTTTGTCTTAGCACTTGGAACAACTTGTTTCGCAAGAAGAAAGAGGGAGGATAAACAGAGAAATGGCTTTATGGATTGCACTTCATTGTGATTGGTTAAACCGTTGTTGATCTTTTCCTTGTGGTTCTTGGGAAGACAAATGTTACCCTGTAAGCATCTGTTTGAGGCATCTAGTGCTGAAGATACACATACTGTGCCTACTCCTGCCATCTAGTAATGGGTTTGGTTTGGTGTAAGTTGTTTTTCTATGGAAAAAAAGTTTTTTTTAAAGTCACAAGGTAGTGTGACTCCCGCTTGGTGGTAATGCGCGTGGTCTTTGGCTTCATTGATACATTGTATCCCACACAGAAAGTGAGGAAGGAGCCTGAGCAACGAGATACAGGAAAGAGAAAAAGAGATGATCATGCAGGAGAAGTAGGAAGGAAAAATATCTGCAACAGATGTGAATCGACAGCGTTACATGCCATGAACAGATGCTTACAGGGTAAGTAACATTTTCTATCGAGGCATGTGTGGCTGTAGATAAACATGATGTGCATAGACTGTAAAGCAGTCCCCAGGCTCTATGGCCCCTCTGAGAAGGAGTTCTTTAACCTCTTCTAAAAGCAGATATCGGCGTTCTGGGGAGAGGTGGAAAGTTGGGATATGTGGAAATAAGCTTCAAACAATAACCATGTTGAATGATGTCTAATACCCACTAGTCTGAGATGAAATGTTGCCAGGTGAGGAAGAACCTCTGAAGTTGTCCTACGACAGGTGTTCAGTGATTGGGGAGAAGGTGGGACAAGACTCAGCTTGGCGGGGCAGTTCTTTTGGGCGAGCTGCCTTTGCCTACGAAGCTGTTACCCCGGAATGCCCCTAAGAAGTAGCCAGAGGGCTGATGAGCCTACTGATAGTGGAAGGAACTGGCGGTGTCTGGGGAGGTGGTCTTGGATCCACGCCGGTACACTGACCTGCAAAAGGACCCATGAGAGGTAGGTGCCTGGAAAGCACCCAAGATTTTTGCAGTGTCTGTGTCCTTTTTGACCTTTTCCAGCCAGCCTCTCATCAACCTTGGGCCCGAATAGGTGATACCCATCAAAGGGCAGATTGATGCAGCGAGCGCGGGTGTCAGCAGCATCAAGGACACATCTGATGGTAGTGTTTTTACTGAGCTTGCTATCGGCTCTGCAAGATGCTTAGCAGCTGTTTTGCTATGCTTGCTTTCCTTGTGTTGCAGTGGCACATCGCCAGTACCTTAATCATTGGCTCGTTTGCAAGCTGAATGCACTGCTAAGTAAGAAGGAAGCTGACCTCGGATGTAGAGAAGGTCTGAAGGGGAGGCCTTGTATTTTTTGTTTACCCTAGGGGTAACTACATGAACTTTAACTGGTTTCTTAAATATGTCCTTGGCTGATTGCGGAATATCTTTCAGCTGAGCGGGCTTTTGACATCGAAGGCTTTAGCTCCAAAGTCCTTTTTTGTCGCCAAGGTGGAGGCGATTGGTGCAAAGTGCTTTGGCTTCGGGATCTTCTTCAGCTACAAGTTGTAACTGGGCGTGGGGTCCGCAGGGGCAGTTTGGTATCGAGCATAACCCGAAGGCAATAGTGGCCTAGAAGCCTGTCTCTGATCCTTGAGTGCAGCTGACAGGCACTTGGAAGAGGCTTGCTTGGATTGAGAGAAGTGTCGAAAGGGTAAGGGAGGAGGGACCGTACCCAAGACCAGTTGAGTGGGCGGAAGGTCTTCGATCTCTAACTTGGAGCCTGGAACTTGCTTGGTGCGCGAAGGTCTCCTTCTCAGATGCCGACGGCTCCGGCTGATGTTCCTCCTCGGCTCCTCAGTGCCGAAGAGGTCTGGGGTGTCGTCTCCACCTCTGTGTCACCTTTCCAAGCGACGGGCCAGAAGGGAAACTGCAATAGCAAAACAATACAGACGGAAGGGAGGAACCGAAGACACAGTAGCATTTTGGCCATTCGTTTACAAAAAATACGCCTACGATTTTTATTGGATACTACAATTTAGTCCAGGTTATGGGCAAGGGAGTGGTATATAGCATGATCAGAGCATAGACAACGAGTGCCAGCCCTCACTGATGGGGTATCCCCAGGACTACCTACAGGGCACAATGCTTGCATCTTCCTGCAGCGGCATCAGGCAATTCCCCTACATAGCTATGCTTAACAGACAGGATCTCAGCAGACTCCAAAAATCTTTTAGTCGGCTGGTTTGGTGTACAGTGGAGCAGTAAAGCTCTAGTTGTTATTGCAGTAAATGCTGTACTTTAGCCGTTTAAGTTTTCATTCACATTAATTAGATTAAATTAAAAATTGAGATTTATGCTGCTAGCCTGGGATAACCTTTTACTATTGACTGGGAAAGGCACAGAACAGTTTTAGGCTGCATAGCACATATTTTGTTCTAAGCATGCTTTCAGTCCACTAAGCTTGACAGAATCAACATACAAACATACACAAAATAATAGAGCCACAGCACCCTGCAAACATATCTACCATTACCTGAATGCTCAAATCGCACACAACAATAGCAGGAGTATCCTAAATACAGAGCAGCTGCACCCAATAGGCAAGTAGCAACGGTAGTTAGGAGAAAGCAGTTCCAGAGACATATGCAGCATGCTGCAGTGAAACAAATCTGCACCTCTATGCTGACAATCAATCAATCAATCAATCAATCAGGATTTGTAGAGTGCGGCTGCATCACCCATGAGGGTCTCAAGGCATTGTGGCAATCATGAGGCCAGTTCTCCTATTGGTTGAACATCCTAGACTTGAGGTCCTTCCGAAATTGCTGGAGTGAAGATGAGGCTCTGAGGAGCAGGGGGAGGTCATTCCAAGCCCTAGCCGCAAGGTGGGAGAAGGAGCAGCCTCCACTGTTCGAGCGGCAGATGCGTTGGGTGGCTGCCAGGGAGAAGGATCCAGAGCAAAGTGTCCTGGTAGATTGGTGGAAATTAACTCTTTTGTTGAGGTATGCCGGTCCTTCGCCTTGTATGTGTGGGTGAGCAGCTTGAACTGGCATCTCTTAGAAACTGGTAGCCAGTGGAGCAGATGAACAAACAGAGCATTAGCCCTGAACTACCAAAAGCAGAGCCCTGCAGACAAAACAGCATCAGGATCCTGCCAGAGACGCAGGATCCTGCCAGAGACGCAGGATCCTGCCAGAGACGCAGGATCCTGCACTCAAACACAGTGCCCTTCTGGGGGGGCGGTCAACAGTGGCAGTCATCCCAGTGGCAGTCATACGTGGTATATATAGGAGATTTTGAAGAATGAGCTTCGAAATCTCGGTTTACTGAAGCAACTAACAGGACAATTTAGTGTTTTCCTGCTGTAACTGCCATCTGTGCAGACTTGTTTGGGGCGTTATACAAAAAAGTTACTGAAACTCTGTAGAAGAAAAGAACCTCTGGGTACAGGTCAGAGGGGAAATTAGAATTAGGCCCGGTCAGGGAAGAACTACAAACTATATTTCCTAACTAGAAGCACTTTTTATTTCTGTGCTAAAAATGCAACAGATATTGCGCAACAAATCACAGGGAACGTCGGTGCCTTCTATCTGCATTGTGCTTATGAATACAGCATTTATATTATGCTCATTTCTCGACTTGTTACTGCAGATTCACTTCCATTTCTGTCTCCTTTAGTTAGCACGAAAAGCCCCCGAGGTGGCTCTGGAGAGCTTAGCTACATGGCACATTTGTGGTTATAAAACAGTAGATTCATGCTCTCAGGTTGAGGGCCCACTAGATGTAGACCCATCTTTTATAAGGTGGCTACTGCGATCTACTCAAACTAGAAGGCTGGGAGGGACTGGTGGTGATGTCAGTGTAATCCCAGTAATGAGAAAGACCTTCTTAATCATGCACCTTTGGTGATACTACCTACAGGCTGCTCTGGTGTAAATACCATCCAGACACTGGTAGCTAGGATTCATTAACGCCTTCATATATGTAAAAAAAAATAAAACGGGGGTGGGGTGAAGGAAAGGCATTATCCCTGGAGAGGAAGCTCAGGCTTTGATCACGCTGCTTCTTAAATTCAAGCTAGGGCAAGCAGAGGAGAATAATAACACTGCATAGATAGGAGGGAGTTGAAAGGGATAAAAAGAATTAAAAAAGGGACAAGAGATTAAGTGAATATATCTTTAAAAAAAAATAGACACCCACAGGTCAGATTTTCCATTATAAGTGTGTTTTTTGTTTCTTTAAGAAATTTGGCACCGTTTGACGACTCTCCGATTAACTTGTTTTTTTGTTTTTTTTTTAAAGGTCATCAACCTCAACTTCTTTTTCCCATGTTAAATCCCATAGGAAATTTTGGGAAGTAATACAGAAAAAAGGGGGCTAAAAAGAATTACACCAAATTCCACTGAAAGTTAGAACTTTACTAAGTGTCCTTTTCATGATTTGGTGTAAATTCATTCAGCAGTATTCAATAAATTCACGTTTGAAGAGGTGCTTGAGTGGGCTTGAAGGGTTAAAAAAAATAGGTACGTCTGGACGGTTGGTCCAGTGTTAATCCAGCAGAACCATAAATCATCATCGATCGAATAAAAAATAGAGCAATCCCCATTGGTCATCTCGGTCCCGCAGGACCAAGCAATCTGACTGGCCGGCAGCCATTTGAACAGAAATGTTATGGGCGCCATTAAGGACACGGTGACTCACTGCCCATAGCCTGAAGTTGACAAAAGAAAACATATAAGGGGCAGAGTAGTAATACCCTGTACCCCTGGCCCTATTGGGGGGACCAAGAGGGACACCTAAGGGGCCAAAAATATAAATAATTACAATAATTATTTTTGTGCTGCCGGACCCAGAGCAGCGCTCGAGTGCGGTACTTTTGTACTCCAGCAGGAGCAGCTGCCAAAGTTTCAACTATATGTTACAGCCGAACCCCCATAAATGAAGCTTGCATGGTCCCGCAGACCCATGTTAAATATTAGATTACGAAGTGAACATTACCAGCGCCATCTTGTCCCATTTAGGCTTTCTGCGAGTGCGTAAACGGCAGCCATTTAAAGACTATGGCCACTCTTGTAACATTGCCGATTGCCTGCACGTCTCCCCGACCTTGCGATCATCCCCCGCGTGCTAGCAACCCCCAAGCATCTGTTGGAACCATAAAACAGCCTCAGAGCGACCCAGCCCCGGAGCCACATCCTGTGCGGAACCCACATACCCTTTCATCTCTTTCACGCAAACGGGCCCTTTGATAACCCCATTCCTCCGTGCCAGATTGTCCGAGCTGATCCCAGGCCATCACCTAGCCCTGCGGATGCAGTTTATTGCCCCCTACAGTAGAAACTCGCCTCTCTTCAAAGGGGGCTGAGATCAATCAATGTCTTCGCACCATAAGATTCGACCGATCACACATATTTCTGTTCCCAGCGGAATGTCCAACTGCGCGATAGCCATCACCTGCTGAGATTTGAGTTGCTACCCTGACACAGAGACACTCGAATTGGCAAAGTTTCCCGATCCCACTGTGCCATCCAGAGAAGGGTACAACTTACGACGAAAGGAGAGGGCTCCGGCAAAGCAGGCCACTAACTGAGTCAACAGTCTCAGAGCGGTAGCTAACACTACAAAGGCTACCAGGAAAGACGCCAGACAAAGCGTGTGGTTCTGCCCGCTACCGGGCCTTCTTGAAGGTGATGGAAGCTCCCGGCATGAAGATGATGGAAGCAACCGGACGTCCGAAGATCCACTATCAAAATACAGAGACTGAAAAGCTGCACAAAACAAAGACAGTTGCCCTCTTCATTTCTTTTCTCCTCTGCCTCCTTCTCATGGCCATCTTCTGGATCGTGGAAGAATGCGTACTTGCCCATAAGACTTTGATACCCACTGTGCAGCCCACCACCAAAAGAGAACACTATCTCATCTCACTTCCACCCCAGCTCAGAGAAAGACGCAAAGAGTTCTGGAACAATTCCTTTGTACAAATACTACACCAGCACAACCTCGCTGCCAACGCCACCAACTGCTGGATCTGTAGGCTGCTGCCACATGCAACTGAGCATTCAATCCCCTTCATCCCTTCGCCTTTCTCCGTTCATGGGTCCTGCCTTGCCTGGCTGATACTCTTGCAGGAGAGTTACAAGGACATTGCAACTTCTGGCGAAACCATTTCACACTTCTACGATGGGTTCTGGCTGGGCAAAACCGAAAGAACTTCCACTCCCTTTTGCCCTCAGACCTCAAACGCAACGCTTCAAATGAACATCCCGGAGAAAGAACGGCTCGAGATACAGGTATTCAACAATCCAGCCAGACCCACCTTCTCATACCTGCGCAAACGGACTGCTGCAACTCTGACTGTGGCCCTATCTGTGGTAAATGTCTCCGGCCTTGTTTGCATCGAGAGCCATGGGACAAAAATCGTGGGCCACAGCTCCTGCCCCATAAAAAGGACTTTGAATACTGCTGACCCCCCTTCATTTGTAGCATCCTCCAACATGTATTTCGTCTGCGGCACCAAAGCCTACACCTGGCTCCCTAAAGGCTGGGGAGGCACTTGCTACATCTCCTTTGTCCCCCCCCCACCTATGTGGCACTGGCAGCATACCACAGGCAGAGGCGTTCAATAGACACAGAACAAGCGGATTTCACCTCTTCGCAGTTCCTCGATGCTACGAAGGGACTCATTCCTTTCTGGGGCCCGATGTCAAACAGTCGAGCCATCCGTCATTTGACCCAAGCAGTCGAAACGGCATTGAACATCACTGCCGGCATCCTTGCAAACAACACAGCTGAGCGACAGGCGGTCCGCCTCGTGGCATTGCAGAACCGCCTTGTGCTCGACGTGGTACTGGCGGACCGCGGAGGAGCATGCCGCATTATCGGTGCTAGCTGTTGCACCTTTGTCCCAGACTATTCACCTTCTGTCTACAAAGCAATAGAACACCTCCACAGACTATCTTCGGAGATCCACCAGGAACAAGACGGCTGGACACTCGGAGGCTGGTTTTGGACTACTCTGAAAGATTGGGGCTGGAAATTATTGATAATTATATTGGTGCCAGTTCTTGTATTATGTGGGTGTTGCCTGGGGATACAATGCATACCGCCCTTGTGCTCTCTGTTTGCGAATTCGATATGCCCTAAGACTTTGGACAATAAGTTTGAACACATGAAAGCATTGTACGAGACAGAGATTCACCACATAATGAACATTGACATAAATTAGCAAGATGTCGGGGTATGTTCAAAGGGTGCACTGTAAAAATATTAGATTATGAAGTGAACATTACCAGCGCCATCTTGTCCCATTTAGGCTTTCTGCGAGCGCGTAAACGGCAGCCATTTTAAGACTATGGCCACTCTTGTAACATTGCCGATCGCCTGCACGTCTCCCGGACCTTGCGATCATCCCCCGCGCGCTAGCTACCCCCAAGCATCTGTTGGAACCATAAAACAGCCTCAGCGCGACCCAGCCCCGGAGCCACATCCCGTGCGGAACCCACATACCCTTTCATCTCTTTCACGCAAACGGGTCCTTTGATAGCCCCCTTCCTCCGTGCCCGATTGTCCGAGCTGATCCCAGGCCATCACCTAGCCCTGCGGATGCAGTTTATTGCCCCCTACAGTAGAAACTCGCCTCTCTTCAAAGGGGGCTGAGATTAATCAATGTCTTCGCACCATAAGATCCGACCGATAACACATATTTCTGTTCCCAGCGGAATGTCCAACTGCGCGATAGCCATCACCTGCTGAGATTGGGGTGGGGACTTCTACTGTATGTGTGGGAACGGGCTCGGAGCGGGGATTCCGAGGATGTCTTTCCGAACATCAAAGCATTGCCAAGAATGTGTTGTACGTAATAAAGCAATAAATCTGTGTATGAGAGGCGAGGCCTCAAAGATGCTGTTAGAGCACCTCGAGAAGATACCCTGTTGGTCTGATCTGACGTGTTCTGCTCCGGAGAGAATTAAAACCTGTTTCCTGCTTTCCAATTTCCAGCGCCAGCCTCTTTATTTGATAATCATCGAATGGTTTAGAGGCGATTAACGCCAAGCAATGTTAGAAAAGGTTATCCAAAGAAGCTGCTTTTCCACACCCACAAAGGTAAAGCTTGGGCGACTGTACCTCTGGAGTACCACAATACAAAAAAAATACATAAATGTGAAAAATGTGGGTTGAGAGTCTGTTGGAGTAGGCCGCCTGTGGGGGGTTGGCCACCCTAGAAAGGTTGGGCCTTGCAGCCAACCCCACACCTTACATGGCATAATGTCGTCCATGGCAGGGTTGGCTGTCCACAAATGGTTGGCAGCAGAGCCTGGAGTGCGGCCAGGTCATGGAACAAACCCCACACACCTGCACACATTATGGCCAACCCCACGCAGCACACAACCAAAGACATCGAAACAAGTCTGATTCAGTATGGTGAATGTTAAATGGTGCTGTAGCTACCAGAAAAGTTTTAAGTGCAAGAAGTGCTTCATTTGCACAAGTTACTACTTGTGTAACGATATATCTGTAAGAGACATTAGTTAGTATTAGATTCCTTACCTTAGAATATCCCCAGGCGTCAGACTGGATCTGGAAACTTTTGCGTAGCAGTACCCTTGCGCGTCGGTAGGCGTCGTCTGCGGCTCCGCGTCCGTCGTCGGCGTCGTGGGCGCCGTGATGACGTCGTCGGAGTACTTAGACGCCGCCTCCGCGTGCTGACGTCAGTTCTTAGACACAGCTTTTCCGCGCCAGAAACGCAGAGCCATGTCAAAAAACCAACACTGGTGCCATTGAAACTAGGGCCCTGAAAGGGGTAAACCCTAATCCTAGATATCGGTTTGCAGAACGGGGAGGATGGGTGGGTCGGTAAGGAATCTAATACTAACTAATGTCTCTTACAGATATATCGTTACACAAGTAGTAACTTGTGCATCTGAAAGAGACACGTTAGCATTAGATTCCTTACCTTAGAATAGATACCTCAGCAATACCAACCCTGGTGGTGGGTCTGCGAACCAATAATCACACCAGAGAGTCCTGGAGGACAGAACGGCCAAAGAAGCCATCCCTCCGGACTTGGCTGTCCAGGCAGTAGTGTCTTGCAAACGTGTGCAGCGATGCCCACGTAGCTGCCTGACAGATGTCTTGTAAGGGCACTCCCCGGCCCAGGGCAGTTGTAGTCGCCGTGGCTCGGGTAGAGTGAGCCCGCAATCCAACAGGGGGCTCCTTTTTAGCCAAGGAGTAGCATGCCTGGATACACAAGATGATCCACCGTGAGATGGTCCTCTTGTGCACCGCTTTCCCCTTCTTCGCGCCCACGTAACCAACAAAGAGTTGGTCATCCACCCGGAACTGGCGTGTGCGATCCAAGTAAAATGAGAGCGCACGTTTTGGGTCCAGACGGTGGAGCCGCTCTTCCTCTTTAGAGGGATGCGGTTGCGGGAAGAAGGTTGGCAAGGTGATAGACTGCCCGATGTGGAAGGCCGTGACAACCTTGGGCAGGAAAGATGGCTTAGTACGCAACACCACTTTGTCCGGATGGACAGAAAGGAAAGGTGGAGTACAAGAGAAGGCCTGGAGCTCACTCACTCTCCTGGCAGAGGTGATGGCAACCAGGAAAGCAGTCTTCAGAGTTAGAAGGCGTAGAGGACAGTTGTGAAGTGGCTCAAAGGGAGCGCACATCAGAAATGTAAGTACCAGGTTCAAGTCCCACTGAGGCATCACAAACGGAACAGGAGGAAACGTGTGTGTGATGCCCTTAAGAAATCTATTTACAATAGGGGACTTGAACAAAGAAGGTTGATCAGGCAGCCTCAGAAAGGCTAGAAAGGTAGCCCTTGATAGTGCCCAGAGCAGAGCCCTGCTGGGCAAGAGAAAGAAGGAAGAGAAGAACCTCAGAAAGAGGGGCAGCAAGAGGATCCACAGCCTTTGCTGTGCACCATGCCACAAATCTGTTCCACCTGCAGGCGTATACCGACTTTGTGGAGGGACGCCTGGCTGCCAGAATGACATTACAGTCTTCAGGAGGCAAGTCAAATGGCCTCAACTGTCGCCGCTCAATCTCCAAGCATGGAGGTGGAGACTGGACAGGTTCGGGTGGAGGACCGTCTCCTGCTGCTGCGACAGAAGGTCCTCCTGAAGAGGCAGACGAACCAGGGGATCGACTGACATACTGAGTAGCTCTGGATACCAGTACCTTCGAGCCCAGTCCGGAGCCACAAGGATGACTTGGGCCCGGTCGCGCTTGATCTTCTTCAGCACTCTGGGCAGAAGTGGTATAGGCGGAAAGGCGTACAGTAGACCGCAGCTCCACTCGCGACGAAAAGTGTCTCCGAGCGAGTCCCGCCTTGGAAATTCCAACGCGCAGAACTGATGACATTGCGCGTTCTCTTCGGTGGTGAATAGATCTAACCAAGGCTCTCCCCATTGGTGAAAGAGGCCTTGCGCCACGTCCGAGTTCAGACGCCATTCGTGATCCATCATGCACCGACGACTGAGCTCGTCCGCCCTGGCGTTCAGAGAACCTGCCAGGTGTTGAGCCACCAGGGTCACGCCCTGGCGTTCCAGCCATTGCCAGAGGCGCAGAGCCTCCTGGCAAAGGGTCCACGACCCCACTCCGCCCTGTTTGTTGCAGTACCACATGGCAGTGGTGTTGTCCGTGAACACCTGCACTACACTCCCCCCGGACAGAGGGGAGGAATGCTTTCAGTGCTAGACGAATCGCCCGTAACTCCAACAGGTTGATGTGGAGCCGGGCCTCCGCCGGAGACCAGAGGCCTCTGATCTCCGCCTCTCCCATGTGGCTCCCCAGCCCTGGAGGGACGCATCCGTCACAACTACGTGCTCCGGTTGGGGAAGGGAGAGGGATCTGCCGCTGACCCAATCGCGGTCCATGAGCCACCACTGCAGCTGTCTCGCAGTGCCCTCCGAGATCAGGACGTGGTCGGATAGGTTGCCCTGATGCTGGGCCCACTGAAACTTCAGGTCCCACTGCAGAGCCCGCATCCGCCACCTGGCGTGATCCACCAGCAGGATGCAGGAGGCCATCAGCCCCAGAAGCCGCAGCGTCAACCTGACCGAGACCCGGGATAACGGCTGAAAGATGGGAATCAGAGCCTGAATATCCCGGACCCGCTGCTCGGGTGGATAAACCCGAAACTGCGCCGAGTCGAGAACTGCTCCGATGAAAAGGAGCTTCTGAGAGGGACACAGGTGTGACTTCGGCACATTGATTGAGAACCCCAGCCGATGCAGGAGATCTGCCGTAGTCTGGAGGTGGCTGACGACTGTCTGGGGCGAGCCCACCTTCAACAACCAGTCGTCGGGGTAGGGGAAGACTGAAACCCCTAACCTGCGCAGATGAGATGCGACCACCGCCATCACCTTTGTGAACACCCGTGGGGCGCTGGTAAGGCCGAAGGGGAGCACGGTAAACTGAAAGTGCTCGTGGCCAACCGTGAACTGCAGGTAGCGCCGGTGGGCCGGCAGGACGGGGAGGTGGAAATAGGTGTCCTGCAAGTCCAACGCTACCATCCAGTCTCCTGGGTCCAGGGCAGCTAGGACCTGAGCCAGTGTCAGCATCTTAAACTTCTCCTTCCGGAGGAAGCCGTTGACGTTCCGTAGGTCCAAGATAGGGCGTAGGCCCCCTTTGCCCTTCTTGGGTACCAGAAAGTAGTGGGAGTAGCAACCACACCCTACTTCTGGCCCAGGAACGCGCTCGATGGCCCCCTTGGCCAAGAGGGCCGTAACTTCCTCCTGCAGAAGTCGCAAATGATCCCCCGATACACGGTGGTTCTGCAGTGGCATGGCTGGAGGAGACGCCTCGAAGGGCAGGGAGTAGCCCCTTCGGACGATCTGCAGCACCCACCTGTCCGAAGTGACGGTGCGCCAGTGGAGGTGGTGATGGCGAACCCTGCCCCCCACTGGCATCACATGGGCCTGAAAACACGGACTAGGAGGGTTTTGAGGCGGATACTGCGGGGGAAGGTGTGGACTGACCTCGCCGTTGTCCGTTGTTCCCACGGCCGCCACCGCGTTGGGTATTAAACTGCGGAACGTGGCTGGCAGCACATGTGGGTACACCCCTTCAGTGGCCACGAAAGGAATGAAAGGCAGCCGATTGCTGGCGCGGGGCCGAGAGGCCCAAGGACTTGGCCGTAGCCCTGGAGTCCTTAAAGCGCTCGAGCGCATGGTCTGCCTTGTCGCCAAAGAGGCGACGGCCATCGAACGGCATGTCCATCAATGTGTTCTGGACAACGGCCGAAAAGTTGGCGGACCTCAACCAGGCGTGGCGTCTGACCGCCACCGTCGTTGCCATCGCTCTACCCAGTGAGTCGGTGGTATCCAGCCCACACCGAATGGAATATTTGGCTGCATCCCGGCCCTCCACAAGGGCTTGGCCGAGTTTGGCCCGTACCTCCAACGGACACTCTGGCAGCACGTCCGCGACCGTATCCCACAGAGAGTGGGTGTAGCGGCCCAAGAGGCATGCGGTGTTGGAAGACCGCAGTCCCAGACTAAGGGACGAGAAGATCTTTTTGCCGTACTGCTCGTACCTCTTGGATTCCCTGTCCGGCGGTGCCGACGGGAATGCGGTCTGGGAATTAGAGGCCTGGATGACCAGGCTCTCGGGGGTAGGGTGGGTGGACAGGAAACATGGGTCGCCCGGGGCGGGGCGGTGGCGTCTGGCCACGTTCCTATCTACTGGCGAACCCGTAGCGGGCTTGGACCAAGTGCCCAGAAGAACGTCGGTCAAGGCCTCATTAAAGGGCAGCAGAGGCTCGGCCGAGCTTGACTGCGGTTTAAGGACCTCAGTGAGGAGATTCGTCCTCACGGCCGCGACGGGGAGCTCAAGGCCCAAGGCCTTGGCAGCCCTCATCAACACCACACTGTAGGTTACCCCTCCTCCGAAGCCACGGTAGGAGGGGAGACAAAACCAGTGTCTGGAGAGATGTCCAGGCCACTGGCCTCCCCAAGTTCTCCTGCCCAGTCCTCATGAGACTGACACTCTCTGGTCAGAGGGTCCTCAGACCCCTCCCAATCCTCTTCATCACCCATCTCCTGAAACTCAGGGTTCTCAACTAATGGGGCCTGTTCATAGAAGTGAAACTCCCCAAACGACGTCTGGAGCAGCGCCCATCGGGGCCGTCCCGACGTCGGAACAGGAATGAAGGGGGCATCGGGGACGGCGCCGCCGGAGGCGATACCTGATGGTCCGACGCCGGGGAGGTCGTAAGGTCCACCGGCGACGATCCAGAACCCGAAGAAGGTCTAGCGGCGTCCCGCGGCGCCGGGCCCGTAGGCGCCGGCGGCGCTGGGACAACTGGACCCCGTGGCGCCGGGCCCGAAGGCGCCGTCGGGAGAGCGGGAACCTGCGGCGCCGGGCCCGAAGGTGTCGGCGGCGCCGGGGCCGAAGCACCCGACGGCGTTGGGGCATAAACCCCCGACCCGCTAGGGGTCCCAGACGGGTCCGCTGGGCCCGAAGGCGCCGCGGAGCCCGTCGGAAGAGAGAGTTTCCTCATGGCCATGAGGAAGCGCTCGATCTCCTCCGGCGTCGCGTTGAGCCCAGGGACTGGAGGGTGTGGGGCTGAACGCGGCGTCCGCGACTCCGACGGAGCCGCGTGGGCGGTGTCACCCGAACCCCCGGCCGCATCGCGCGAGCGTCGGGGGGAGTCCGCAGAGCGATGACGCCTCTTGGACTTCTTGTGCCTCTTACCTGACGACGACTTCGACCCGGAGGAGTGCGGCCTACTCTCGGAGCTGTGGTGGCTCCGAGCTCGCGACCTGTCCCTCGACCTCCCGTGGGACCGAGACCTCTCGCGGCGCGGGACCGACTGCCGGAGTTCGAGTCGCCTGCGGGACCGCTCCTGCCTGGCTTTCGAAGAGAGGGCCCGGCAGTCGGAGCAGGCCTTGTCGTCGTGATCGACGCCTAGACACGTTAAACACAGGTGGTGAGGATCCGTCACCGACATCAGGCGGTCGCAATCCTCGCAGTGCTTAAAGCCGGGCATCCCTTCTGGCACCAATCGGAGTTGAAAGACTTCGAAAAATGATCAAAAGCGATCAAAAAGTTAGTCAAAAATTGACAGGGTTACTGCTTTTTCCAGATCTGCGCTTGCTGGCGCGGAAAAAAGAAGAACTGACGTCAGCACGCGGAGGCGGCGTCTAAGTACTCCGACGACGTCATCACGGCGCCCACGACGCCGACGACGGACGCGGAGCCGCAGACGACGCCTACCGACGCGCAAGGGTACTGCTACGCAAAAGTTTCCGGATCCAGTCTGACGCCTGGGGATATTCTAAGGTAAGGAATCTAATACTAACGTGTCTCTTTCAGATAAATCATTTTTGGTATACAAGTTGTTGCACACGGATGTGTGCTTAAAACACCTCTAGGTGTTAGGTGTTTTTAGCAAAGCGAGCACCCGCTTGTACAGATCTAGAAGGATACCTTGACTTTTTCACGCTAAATTGATTATTGACTTTAATGTGCTATTAAAGGTGTGGACATTTCCTGTTGAGGGATCACTACCACCCGTGTGTTATGGTTCATTTAAATAAGGTAGAGACTGAGCATAACTAGTGTGGGTTGCAGAAGTATGTATTAAATAGGATGTGGGTTAAATCAAAGGCCTATTGTCAAAACATACGTGAAAATCGAAAGCTTTTTCTTACAATAGTCACCTGTGGATTTCTGCGCACATACTAACGTTAAAAAGTTTGCATGTAGTGCTGCCAACAGTTTCTATATAGACGGTAGATTTACAAAGTGCAGATATTTATTTCTATAAGTTCAGTTAAAATTCTGAGATATTATACATTGTTGTAGTAGGTATAATCTATGGGTGACTCAAGAGGTTTCAAGTAGCAGTATGGTTAGAAGTGTTGTTAAAACAGTGTACACCATTCTGCCGATTTCAGGAATATGTGTAGGGTAATTTTACATACTACGGGGTTGTTGTCCATAGGTCCTGGTTGTGCATGATGTATCAATAGCGATTGTGAAGCCGTTCACTTAAAATTCTAGGTCAGACGAGGCATTTAACCTTTCAAGCGTGGGGTAAGCCACTGCTGAACCCTTGCAGCGCTCCCTCCCCAGTGCATCCGTTAGCATTTGGAAGATGCTGGGGAGGACTTTAAAGGGCCCTCTGGTGCTCCTAACCATCCAGATCCTAGTAGTCTTCTGACCCCTGGGATTTGTAGTCGGTGTTCAAGCCAAATCTGCTTCCCCAGATGGCAGAGAGCCCACTAGACAGCAGGGTGTTTTTTCATTGCTGGGATTTATTTTCAGGGAGGGTGGGGTCCCCATCGCATTGGCATGTGTTCTGGTCGAATACAGCATGCTACAACGCATGCTTTTACATCGCGTTCCATAACAACGCAGTTGTTACAACAACTGCAGTGTTAGAACGCAATACCTTTACAACGCAAGTCATTTGATCGACTTGCACTAGATGGCGCTCCAACATTAGGAATAGTATAATTTACTATTCCAACTCCACCCAGCGCAACAGTAGGGAAGGTGTTGGAATAGTAAATCATAGTATCCCTTAGGTTGGAGCGCCATCTAGAGCAAGATGATCTAATGACTTGCGATGTAATGGCATCGCGTTGTAACAACGTGGTCGTTGTAACGGCCACGTTGTAATGCTAACAGGTTGTAACAACCGCGTTGTAAATGTTGTTTCCCGTTCCCATCCAGCCTCAGGTCCCATTGCTCTTTCTGCTGCCATCCTCTCCCCCTTGGGGATGAATGGGAATGGAGGAGGGTTACGGACTTCTATTAAACTAGTTTGATACGTACCTGTCACAGGCACTAGGCTCAGCCACAGAAGTGGGGTAGCATTTTTATTGTGACAAGTGGGGAATGCTGGATGGTCAGAATTTTGTCGATTCCCGAAGTTCACGTCACAAAAATTCAAGCAAAATGTGAGATTTTAGGCAATGATTGAGGTTTGCAGGGCTATGTGGATAAGAAAATGTTGCTGCATCCACGCAAGGCAAACTAAACTACCCAGGCTCCCCATAGGTTTTGTTTTCAGAAATGTCTGGGTGTGGTAGGTTTCCATGGGTGACCACCGATCCCAAGCCCAAGTACCACAGCTATCCCCATTGGCAAATCAAATTTTGATGTCTCCACACTGCATTTTGATCCCTTTCCTATCAAGGGCAACGCTGGGTGGTAGACAATGTATGGATCCTCAGAGGTTCCAGAAGCTTCCCTCACAGAAATGTGAGGAAAATGTGTGTTTCAGGTTTACAAGGGCATTTGGTAAGAAACTTTTGTGGGTTCCTCTCAATGCACAGCACCCTGGACTCCCCCAGGTGTCTAGTTTTCAGAAATGTGTAGGTATCCTTAGATGCTGGCTGAGCTAGGTCCCAAATTCTGCAGCCACTAATAATGCAGAAAAGGGAATTTTCCTGTCAATGGCACTAGCCCACCCACACAAGTGAGATATCATTTTTATCTGGGAGCTGGGGTGAAAGCTGGGTGGTAGGAAATATCTGGGAGCTGGGGTGAAAGCTGGGTGGTAGGAAATGTGTGGCTCCCGCCAGATTCCAGAACATGCCCTTTCAGAAATGTGAGTAAAATGCCTGTTTTTAGGCACAGTTTAGGGTTGGCAAGGACATCAGGATAAAAAAAAAACCTGTTAGAATCACATAAGTCACACAACCCTGGACAGCCCTTGGTGTGGAGGTTTCATAAATGTCTGGGTATGGTAGGTTTTCACCGGTGATGGCTGAGCGGACGTCCAAAATCCAAAACTACCCACGTTGAAAAAACAGCATTAATTCTGAAGGGTAAAATGTGATATCTCCATTTTGCATTTTGGGGTGTACTGTGTTACAGGTGCTTGGCCTAGCCACACAAATGGGGTTCAATTTTTATTGGTAGGTGTGGGAACACAGAATAGTAGAAAATTTGCTATTACCAATTGGATTTCAATGCATTTTGGGCCTTTCAAATGTGAGCAGGCATGCTAAAAAGAAGACATTTTGCAAAATGCTCTCTGAATCACATGCTAGTATGGGTACCTGTAAGGAAAGGCCTCCTTTTGTATGGTCACTCCCAACGTTTTGGACTGATGCTACTGGGATTTCTACTTGCACGGAGGCTTGCTAACCAGACCTCAGTACCAGTTCCTTGACTCTTAAATGTGTATGTTTGTTTGGCTTATATCCAATTGGCATTCGTTGCGGCTGGCCATAAGACAGCCTTCTGCCCGCCTGGGGAGACATGTCACCGGCTCTCCAGACAGGTTACAATAGATGCCTGCCACTGGAGGAGGTGCTACCGCCTCCTGTCAGGAAGAAGCACAGAGTATTGGCCCAAAAGGCGATCTTGAAACAAGAGGTTGTCTTTGAAGGGCAAATAGTGAACATACTAAAGAGGGGCTGCTCTTTTGTTCAGATAGACAGGTTGAAGTTGAGGCCAGAGAAGAGGAAACACTGGCCGAACTATTTTTTCCATCGGAGTGTAGCCCGCAGGTAGCCACGCCTCAAGGGTGGGCTACAGAGCTCCAAACGGCAAGAGAGGGGTCACAACATCTTGGGAGTGGGCAGAATAGAGCACTCTGGGATAGCTAGAGGTCACACTTCATGGGAAGTTGTCATCAGGCGGGAAGGAACCTAGTTGCTCATTGGCTAGTGACCGCTACCTCACCTGAGGGCATTTTCTAGCCATAAAAAGGGACACATCTGGCACCCAGAACTTAAACCTCGCTTGACTGGAGAAGAGGACCAAAAGACTGCCCTGCTGACACTGGTATCGGCAAAGAAGCTGCCCTGAAGTTAAAATGCACCTGCTGCTCCTTGGTCTAGCAAAGGAAAGGACGGAGCCTGCTGTGTCTTGCTCATGGAGGTGTGCCCCAAGCCCAGCAAGAAGCAGAGACTCCAAGAGTTAGCTGGCCGACTTCTTGTACACAGACCAGGGCCACAAAAACTGTAGTAGCCTGTCTAGGAGTTGGTAGCTGGGTTCACTGGATCATCGCTCCACGCCCCGTTTAGCCTGAGAGACCAGACTGATGTTCAAAAGCATGCACCTGAGTCTGCTAGTCTTGGGAGAGTCATCGCAATTTAGTTTGGTTGGCCAAAAGGAACATTATCACTAAAAGAACTAAACTGCTTATTCCACTGTGCCTGACGACCAGGAGCCCAGTGGTGACTGGACTTCAGCTGATTTGGAGAGGATTTCGAGGGATGTCAACCCCTGCGGTCAGAATCCCCTCACCAGGACTGTGGACTGAGGATCAGCCATAGAAAGACCCCTATCGACTGCATCGCGTCTTCAGCATTTTTAAGCATTTTCAGCATCCTGCAGTCATTGCATCAGGACCATTCCACTGAAGTCAATGGCAAGGAGCAACTGACATTGTAACTGCACTAAAGACTGCTTTTCTTGACAAGGTAACTGTTCCTTTGAACCTTCTTGGTCCATTGACGGCTCCCTGTTGGAGTTGGTCAGCTAAAGTAATTCAAAGTAACCACATTCCATTGTGTAAAAGGTTTTTCTTGAAAAGGTTTCTAAGTGTCAAATTCATTGAATTTGCCGATGTTTGTTTGTGGTTAAGTGAAAAGTCTTGATTTATTGTTTCTTGTAAATTTTATATCTCTGAACCCTTCGAGAGATCTTTTTTATTTTGGTGTCCATACATTCATAAAAATATAATACATTTTTATAAATTGCTTTGAATTTCTTGAGTGTTGAGTTTCTTTCTTCAATTGTTTTGGTACTGTTTAAATGTTTTACACTTGTTCGTTTGAGTGAGCCTGACTGCTCGGAGACACGGATACCCAGGGTTGGGTTACGATTTAACAAACAAAACCGGACTAGTCCTAAAGGTAGTGTATTACAAATTGAGGCCATACAACCACACCATCAAATCACCCCATTTCCTCACGGTACCCATGAATTCAGAGATGTATAAAATAAGGAAAACGCTACTTACCCAGTGTGCATCTGTTTTTGGCATGTAGAGCTGTGGAATCTCATGCTTTGCATAAGATCGCCATCTAGTATTGGGTCCGAATGTTTGCACTTTTTTTCTTGGAAGAAGTTTTCCTAGTCACAAGGTAGGGGACTCCTCCCTTAGGTGATAGTGCGCATGGTCATCTACTCCATCTTCAGATTGTTCCCCGCAGAAGGTAAGAGAATGGAGTAGCAGTAAAGAATAGAGATGTCCATGCGTAAGTATGTATAGTACACAGAGAACTACAGCAATTACAGGTACCCGGGGAGGTGGGTGGGTGCATGGGATTCCACAGCTCTACATGCCAAGAACAGATGCACACTGGGTAAGTAGTATTGAGGCATGTGAGCAGTAGATCACATGCTTTGCATAGAATATACAGCAGTCTCCCCGAAGCCTTGGCTATCCTGCAACTGGTGGAGCTGTCTGGAATAACGTTTTAAGTACTGCTTGGCCCACATTAGCCTGTTGTCTTGCTAACACATCTACACAGTAGTGTTTGGTGAATATGTGTGGTGTAGACCATGTTGCAGCTTTGCAGGTATCATCAATAGGGATATTCCCTAGGAAAGCCATAGTGCTCCCAGCTTGAGAGTGGAATGTGCTCTAGGTACTGTTAGAGCTCTTTTGGCTTTTGCATAACAAATCTGTATACATTGAACAATCCACCTAGCAATACTTGATTTGGAGATAGGGCTGCCCTTGTGAGGTGGTGCAAAAGCGACAAAGAGTTGTTTGGTTTTATGAAATGATTATGTTTTTTCAGTGTAATACAAAAGAGCTCTTCTTACATCTACGGTATGTAGAGCTCGTTCTGCAACAGAGTCAGGTTGAGGGAAGAACACAGGTAATTCAAGCGACTGATTGATGTGCAATGCAGATACAACCTTAGGTAGAAATTTGGGGTTGGTACGAAGAACTGCTTTATCTTTGTGTAACTGGAAAAAGGGTTCTTTTATGGTTAATGCCTGTCGTTCACCCACTCTCCTCAATGAAGTGATTGCAATGAGGAAAGCTGTTTTCCAAGTGAGGAACTGAAGTTCACATTTGTGCATGGGTTCAAAAGGTGGACCCATTAACCTTGGGAGGACAGTGTCAAGATTCTACACTGGGGCAGGTAGAAGTCTTGGTGGTATTACCCTTTTTTAGCCCTTCCATGAAAGCTTTTATAACAGGCACTCCAAAAAGTGATAAATGCTGCCTATTTTAAGGGTAAGCTGCTAAGGCAGCAAGATGCAGTCTAATGGATGTATAGGCCAATGCTGACTGCTGCAAATGTAATAGGTACCACAGTATGTTCTGTATGAAAGCATCAAGGGGGGGTGGATGTGATTGTTATTGCAATAGATGACAAAACATTTCCATTTGGCTGCGTAGCAGGTCTTTGTGGTAGGTTTTCTGTCCTCTTTAATAATGTTCATACAGTCTGGTGGAAGGTTGCGATAACCAAACTCTATGACTTCAGGAGCCAGATCGCAAGGTTTAGCTGTTTCGGATCTGGGTGTTTGATTTCTCCATGGCTCTGTGTGAGGAGACTGGGAGTCAAATGTAATTTTTGGTGTGGTACCAGGGTTGACGTGCCCATGTTAGAGCTACTAGTATTAGCATGAGAGATGTTTGCCTGAGTTTCCGAACCACTGATGGAATGAGTGGGAGAGGCGGAAAAGCGTAAGCAAAAATCCCTAACCAGTTCATCCATAGAGCATTGCTTTTGGACAAAGGGTGTGGGTACCTGCAGGCGAAGTTTTGGTATTTTGCGTTTTCGGGTGTTGCGAACAGGTCTATGTGAGGGACTCCCCAAGCTTGGAAGTATGGTTGGAGAACTTGAGGGTGAAGTTCCCACCCGTGTATTTGATGCATCTGTCTCCTGAGGAGGTCCGCAATCGGATTGTTGATGCCTGAGAGGAATTCCGCTATGAGATAAATGTTGTGGTGAATAGCCCACTTCCATATGTCCTGGGCTAAATAGGACAGTTGGAGAGAGTGTACCCTACCCCGTTTTTTTATGTAATACATAGCTGTCATGTTGTCGGTTCGTACTAACACAGCTTTGCCAGAGAGGTGATCTTGAAAGGCTTTGAGAGCTAGAAAGATTGCCATGAGCTCTAAGTGATTGATCTGGAGCATTGTTTGCTGGCGACTCCACAGTCATTGCACTGTGTGTTGTTGAAGATGAGCTCCCCAGCCAGAAGGGGATGCGTCTTCTGTTAACACTGTCTGTGAAATCGGGTCTATGAACGTCTGCCCTTTTGATAGGTTTTGTGTGGTCCACCTTTTCAGAGAGCGAAGAGTACAACCGCTTACCAACACTAGATCAGTTAATAGACCTTTAGACTGGTTCCACTGTCTGGCTAAACACTCTTGAAGTGAACCCATGTGTAGCTTGGCGTGTGAAACAATCATGATGCAAGATGCCTTCATTCCGAGCAGTTGCATAAACTGGAAGTGACTGAGTGGGTTGAAATTTGAGAATGAGCGCTTGAATGTTTCGAATTCTGGCTGCATTGGGATACGCTAGAGCTTTCTGAGTATCTAGAAAGGCTCCTAGGTAATCTTGAACTTTGTTTGGCTGAAGATGTGATTTTAACACATTGACTGAGAACCCTAGCTGTTGCAGGTGCTGAATGGTTAGTGAAGTGTTCTTGGGACATTGCTGTATGTGCTGGCTTTGATGAGCCAGTCGTCTAGATAGGGAAAGACATGTATGCTTTGTCTTCTGAGATGCACAACTACTACCATCAGACATTATGTGAAGACTGTGGGGGCAGTGGTGTCTCTGAATGGGAGCACTTTGAATTGGTAGTGTTGACCTGCTACCACAAACCTGAGAAATTTGCAATGAGCCGGATGGATTGGAATATGAAAGTAGGAGTCTTTTAAATCTAGAGTAGAAAGGAAATCGCCTTTTTTAAAAAGAGGCAGTATTTGTTGCAGTGTTAACATGTGGAACTAGTCTTTCTGTATGTAAAGGTTGAGTTCTCTGAGATCCAGTATGGGTCTGAGAGAGCCGTCCTTTTTTGGAATTATAAAGTAAAAGGAGTACACGCCTGACCCTTAGTGTTGAGGTGGTACAGGCTCTATGGCTTGTTTTAGTAGCAGGGATTGTACTTCCTGTGTGATAAGGTGTAGGTGATGCAGTGGCCATTTGACTGTTGTAATTGACTACCAATTTGGTAGAAATTGTGACAGTCTTCCCCCTACAGGTGTTAAGTGGTCGGGGGAACTATGGGCAAGTCACTGTTATGTGTTGGATGGGGAGGTACGTGTGTTGGAACCTCTGCCTTTCCCGTTGTTTCCTCTGTAATTGCCTCAATAGAAACCCTTGGTGCCTGAGGGCTGGTTATTGCCCTTATAGGTGGACGCAGTGTCTGAGGAAGCAGTTTTAGATCCTGCCCTATAAAAAGAGCGACAAAAGAAACCACACCATTGTGGAGACTGAAATGCTCTCATGGATTTAGCCACTTCAGTATCTTTCTTCATTTTCTCTAAAGAAGTGTCTACCACTGGTCCAAAAAGGTGGTACTTGTCAAAGGATGTGTTTAAAATTGAAGTTTGAACCTCCGTTTAAATCCTGATATGCGCAGCGAGGCATGTCTTCTTAAAAGAACACTAGTGTTTACAGCTCTAGCAGATGTATCAGCAGCATCTAGGGAGCATCTAATTTGGTTGTTAGAAATTAACTACTCCTCACGAACCAGATGTTGCGCCTTTGATTTGTGTTCTTGAGGGAGAAACTGGATGAGTTGCTCCATTTCATCCCAGTGTGCGCAGTCATAGCGTGCTAGTAATGCTTGTGTATTGGAAATTCTCCAGAAGTTAGCAGCCTGGGTAGCTATCCTTTTCCCTGAAGCATCAAGAAGTTTCAACTCTTTTTCTGTTGATGGTACGTCTCCAGTAGTCAGGGAGTTTGCACTCTTCCGTGCATTAGAAACTACAAGTGTATCTAATGGTAGTTGACCTTTTATGTATACTGGATCTTATGGGGCAGGCTTGTGTTTTTTATCTATTCTCGGGGTAAGGATACGTGCTCCTACAGGTTCCTTAAAAATGTCAGCTACATGTCTGGTCATGCCTTTCAACATGGGCAACATGTGTGTATAGTTTTAGGTGTTTTGTAGAGTCTCAAAAAGAAAATTCTCCTCGAGGGATTCTTTGTGTAGTGGGACTCCATGGTAAGTAGCAGCCCTACTTAATAACTCTACAAACCCTACACTGTCATCTGATGGTGACAGTTTGGTAGGATAGATGTCCGGGTGGTTATCAGTGAGAGAATCAGTATTATAGTCATCCCACACATCCCCAGGCTGATCGTCATCATTGTTATCCCCATCCCCCTGATTGTCAGGTGTGTCTGGTGGTGAGTGCTCGGGTGAAGTTGGCAGAGGTTTAGTCTGTGGTAGAGAAGGTGAAGGAAGAGGAAGAGAAGGAGGAGAAGGATTTGTCACAACTGTTCTCTTCTTCAAAGGTATGTGGTATTCCTCTTCTGTAGTAGCACCTCTTTTAAAGTCACTTTAGTTGCGATATGTCCAGTCTTTGGGTGTATAACCGGGATTTTTTGTTTCTGATCCGGTTTGACGATTAGATAACCAAAAACATGTTTATTTGGTGTCTTGGGCATCCCTGTGTGTTTTGTATCTGGGTGTTTCGGCTCCGAATGCATCAGTGCCGATAGTTTCTTGGCCGGGGTTTTCGGATCCGAAGTTTGTTTCGGTGCCGATGGTGAATGTTCGGTGCCAGACTTTTTCTTCGGCTCCGAAGTCTTTGGCTCCTTGCTCAATTTGGCATGGGGCTTTTCGGAGCCGGAAGGCTTTTTAGTATGCTTCGGTGTCGAGCCAAAAGGCGGGGCTTTGGAAGCTTGTTCTCTGCGCCCACTGGAGCCAAAGGGCGCAGGTTGCTGCAGAGCCTTCTTCTTTGATGGGAGTGGAAGGTGGGGCGAGGTAGGGGCAGTACTCACAGTACATTGTCCCTGTGGTATGTCTTCATCCTCATCTGAGCTATCTTCGGAAACAAAGATGTTTTCCTGTTCCTTATCGGCCCCGATGGGTGAGTCGTCTTCCGATTGAGGTCCGGAATGGAACCTGCTTGTTGTCTCTGCATGTCGCATCGTCTGGCCCGATTATCGCATAGAGTCATTTTGGAGCAGAAAGCTCGGCACGTGATGCAGTGGTATTCACTGTGGTCGGGTGACAAACACAAATTACACACCTCGTGTGAGTAGGTGCGCTGGTATTTCGCGTGGCACCGAGGAGAACTTGAAAGGAGTTTGTTCCATCGACTGCGAGTCGAACCAGGGGATGGGCCCGAACGGCCTACCACGAGCTTTCCGAGTGAAGTTTTCTTCAGGAATCACAATCCGCAAAGAAAGGGGAATGCGAAAGGAAACAATACCTTCGAGTGTTAATGGAATACGCGCCGAGAAAGAACAAAGGATTTACGTCGAACCGGAGCACAGCGAGATAAATCCGAACCCGATGGCGGAAAAAAACAATCTGAAGATGGAGTCGATGACTATGCGCACTGTCATCTAAGGGAGGAGTCCCCTACTTCGTGACTAGGAAAACTTATTCCAAGAAAAACAAAGTGCAAACATCCGGACTCAACACTAGATGGCGATCTTAAGCAAAGAATGTGATCTGTAGCTCACATGCCTCGAACACATTGCTCCTAAACTCCGTATCTAGTGTACATTTCTGAAATACATAGGTTTCCTTCATTCCCATTTTTCACTCTTTAAATGTTACCCTATGAATTGCTCAATACTCGGTACACAATGAAAAACCAATGTAAGTTGTAGCTCAGTTGTTGGCTTTGGGTACCTTGGGTTCTTGGAAAACCTGCATATCCTATAGATCTCACACCAGAAGGGTCATGGGGATGTAAAGCTATATTGCTTTTGTTAATCGGCCATTGTGACAAGAAGTTCCAGATGAAAACATTGTCACAAATGGCTGTTTTACCTACCCATTTTCATTTTATATCAGTAAGTTACTTTGGGAAAACCTTGAGTGATCTACACAAATGACCCTTTGCTGAATCCAGAATTTTGCCTACTTTTCAGACATGTATGTCTCTCAGGTAACACACATGGGTTTCACACCTGTATCCACCCCAATCTGGAAGAAGGTTGAAGGCACAAAAATTAGGAAATATTGGCTACCTCTTAGAACAAGCATTTGCAAAGCAATAGTTCTTCCAGTACTTAAAGTTTAAGCTATTGGTGTTGCTAATAATAATGCAACATCAATAGCTCAAACTTTCAGTAAAGCGATACCTATTGAATTACAAAGCAACCTTGTTGCTCGCGCTTTAGCTTTAAACATCTAAAGCGCGAGTGCTGCAGTCCATTTGCAATGCATTAGCTCTCCCATTACTTAAAGTTTAAGCTATTGGTGTTGCATTTTTATTAGCAACACCAGTAGCTAGTGTCTAGGCCTAGGCCTAGTGCCCTCAGAGACACATTCAATCACTTCATGAGAACAGTAGAGAAACTGAGCTTGTGACCTGTGTGTGAAAACGAACAACTCATGCGTGAGAAACAGCTGTCTTCAGATAAACACCCAGGCACTTATTTACGAGGGGTTTGCTCCACGGTTGCGTCACTTTTTTTTTTTTTTTACACTGCGGCGGTGTAAACAATGTGCCATATTGCCCTATATTTACAAAGATACGCATCTAGGCAGATGCGTCACTTTGTAAAGCACTGTGCTACATTATACCTGCGTCAGGTATAATGTATGAAGAGTGGGCATTCCCCCGAGAAAATGGCTCGTAGAAGTGGCGCAGTGAAAGGTATGAGATTTCACTGCGCCACTTCTACGACTTGACTGCGTCACAATCCTTATGCCTGCTTCAAGCAGGCATAAAAAGTGACGCAGGGCTTTTCACATGGGACTCACCCATGCGTATTGACACATTGCTGAAGTAGCGTCAGTTTGCCGACAGACTCCAGCAATATGTCATTTTTGCGCAACCGAATGTGTCAGGATTCCTGACGTGTTTGTAAACGCTTGTGCCATGAAGAGCCGTTTTGTAAATACGATGCATCCATGGTGTCACAAGAAAGAAGCTATGAAAAGGGAAGCTTTGCTGTCTTTTTTTGTAAATCGATGCGCCGTTGTTTAGGTCTCGTGCCATTTACAGCGCGAAAGCGCTGTCTCGCCAGAGACCTATTGTCAGCGACTCAGCTTTCCAGGAGACAAGAGCTGGCCACGCGCATCCAAAAATCGGATCAGAGCGGGCCGCGCGGCGCGCGAATGCGCACGCTGTGGCCATCTCCTGTCTCCTGGGAAGCTCCAATACACACACAGCCACACCTCCCCCTGCACGCATGCGCACACACAGAGACACACACACGAGCGCACATACACGTACGCACACATACAGACACCCCCCGCCGTCGCACAGACACACGCGCGCACACACACAAGCACACCAAGACCCCCCCCAGCCGCCCCCCCTACAACTAAGGCCCACTTACCACCACTCGGGACATCTGCAGCCTCCGCGGGGCTCTCCCTCGGGCATGGGAGCCCCGCGTCACCACTGCTCCTCTGGCCAGGCACTCCGTGGGCGCGGGCTTCACAAGACGGAAGTCCCGCCCCACGATAGGTTTCGTTTTTGTCAGTGCGCGCGCACGTCTTGTTTTTATAGACGGTGGAGGGATGTATTCGTGTCAGCACATATTAATAGATTCAAGCCAGCAGACGGCAGTCACATCCGCCTCCAAATAAGGTCAGCTCATTATCGTTATGAAGAAATCGGATATTAAACTGCACCCATCTCATTTAAAAATTAATGCTAATTCAACACTCGTGTTTACCGCTGGCATTTCTCGCTCGTGCTATTGTTTGATGATTGGGATTAATGCATCCGCACTTCATTTGTGCTCGCGCCGTCCGGCTCCTTCCGGAGAGGGTCAGAGAGCAGCCAAGCCTGAGAGCAGGGCGTGCATCAGAGAGGGTTCTACTCTGCCGACTCGAAGCAGGCCCTGTGCTTCATCCGCCCGCAGGCCTGCTCATCACGGGGGTAAGGGGTGGGGAGTGGGGGTTGTTGGGATTGTACATACTATGGAACTAGGGCACGAGTTTTTATTTATTTATTTTATGCATTTTTATATAGCGCGGACTTTACCCGAAGGTGTCAGAGTGCTTCACAATAGGAACAGTAAAAATACATGAGGAGAAGATTACATATGAACAAATTAAATAAGAAATCAAACGTTACGTTACATGAGGCAATAGTGACAATTGTGAGCAAACAAAATACAAGAGGTAGCAAAAGGTACATTACAGGAGGAAAAAGCGACGTGTGCCTGTGCAAGTTACAAAAGCGTACAAAGTACAAGTAGAGATATAATACTACAATAGATGGCAGACGCTCAAACACAAGAACAAACGTTACATAGGCAGTGCCACCCAAGAAGTCTCGGAGTCCACGTATCATCGCTCTTCCTTTTCCACTCAAGTTTGCTGCTGTGTGTTAACGCTAAAGCGGCGCTATGCATACCTAGAGGCCAGGTAGTTGAGTGTGGCTTGACGGTATCTTTGTTTTTCTGGATTTCCATAGTTAGGGTCAGACAAGGAAAATCCAATGTAGATGCCATACTGACGAACTCGTACATGCAACGACTGCGAGGCGTTTGCACGGCCTGTGTCCGGAAATGGCGGCAGGTCTGGGACAGGGTCAGTCACATCTGTAATTAATGGCGTTGCACGTTAAGAATAAACTTGTCTTCTGGGCTGCGAGGCGGCGCCGCGTGTTTAATGTGGCAGCAGCGTGTTTCCGCATATTTGGTCCGCATTTGAGAAAGTGGTCCTCGTTTCCCATATTGCGTGTCTGGGATGTTTTTTTTCACCCTGCAAAAGAATTCAGTTGGATGAAGTTTCTTCCATTCTCATCGTTTCCTCTTTTCGCTGTATCCATTTCTTTTACTCCTCCTCCAACTCTTCTTCTTACTTGCCCTCCATCACTCTCCCTTTTTCTCACACTTTTTCTGTCTCTCCCCACCCCCCTTTGAACGTCTCTCTCAGTACTCCTGAGTTTCGTTCTTTCTCCATTCCCCTTTCAGTCTCCCCTCTCTCCCCTCCTCCTCAGTCACTTCCCCTCTCCTCTTTCTTTCGCGCTCTATCTCTTTTTGCATGCTCGCGCCTGCCTCCGCCCCCCCCCCCCACTCCCCCCTCCTTTGCCAGGCGTGGGCCCGTCTCTGTCGGCATTTATGAGGGCCCTGCCTATATATCACATCATCTGTTTTAGAGTTGGGAGGAGGCTTGCTCTGCTTGGTTAATTGTTTCAGTGTTTCCCTGGAATCTCTTCCCACTCCCACACAGTGGAAATACCACTGGAAACAGTGACAGGGACCCAGGCGGCACGGGGGGTCTGGAGCAGCGGGCTGGGGCCTGGAGATGGCCCGAGCATCGCTGGCCGGATGAGCTGTGGCCTTCAGCGACACAGGCGCGGAGTGACATCTGCGTATCTTAGTTATTGGGCGTTTCTTGAGCTGAGATTGTGTAAGGTAGCGAGGCATAGAGCGCTTTATGCAGGTTTGGTTTCGTAACTGGCCAGGGTCTCCTTTTGAAGAGGGAACTTTATCACTAACCGAGTTGGAGTTTCAGGGAATGTGCTGATCTGGCTGTGCTTTCAATTAGTGGGCTCTTCAGCATAACTTATTCAAACTTATTTTCTGTTTATTTCATCTCTCCTCGTTTTTCGTCACTCACATCCACACCCGGAGCCGCTCTCCTGGCTTCAGCTGATGCATCCTGGATCTTGTGGGGCCCTCTGTAAGGTAGGCCTCGGCTGCACATCAGGTGTGCATGGCCCTGGGCCCTATGCATTCAATCAGCATTGCAGCCTTGCGATTTCAGTGCATATTCGATTATATGAGCCGTGCAGTGCTCTAGGTCTGTGAGGGTGTCTGTTAGCAACAGCTAACCACTCACAAACAATGTTTATATACCAATTGCAAATTAAAAAAAATATTAATGCAAAGCATTGTCATTTACAATGCCAGTAACTCAAACTTTAATGCTGCGAGACCTATTGCATTGCAAATGCTTGTCATTAAATGAGGCTGTTAGACTTGGCTTCTTTTGGCTTGTTTCCCCTGAGTTTTTGCTTTCTGACCTCCCGGTTTTGACTCTGTTTTTGCTGGCAAAGTGTTTCTGTGCACTTTTCGCACTGCTGATCAGTGGTAAAGTGCAAGTGATCCTGTGGCAAAGTATGTTATGGATTGGTGTTTCCATGATTGACTGTTTGGTTTTCTTATCAGCCCCTAGTAAAGTGCACTGAGTGTGCCAGGGCCTGGGAACCAAATGCTATGGGTGGGCCTGCAGCACGGATAATGTCACCCACGTGAGTAGCCCGGAAAAGGTACCTCAGACCTGCCATTGCAGAGTCTGCACGTAGTTTGTAACTGTCATGTCGACTTGGCCAGTGCACACACAGGCTTGTCTCTAACCTTCCCTTTTCTTACAAGTCAGACACCCCAAAGGTAGGCCCAAAGTACCCCTGTGAGCAGGGTGCAGTGTATGTGAAAGGTAGGACATGCCCTGGTGTGTGTGTGTGTGGCATGTCCTGATAGTGAATTCCCGCCCATTTCATTTTTCACTATTGCAAGGCTACCTGTTCTCATAGGCCAGAATGGGCAGTTTGATTATAACATCTTATAATCCTAAACTGACCCAGGGAACAAGGTAGAAATTCGAGTTTAGTATGCCTAAACTCAGAATGTTGAAATACATCTTTTCGTGAAGGTGATTGAATATGCTACTTACCAGTATGCATCTGTTCTTGGCATGTAGGGCTGCTAACATTCATATCTTGTGCATAGATCGCCGCCTAGTGTTGGGTCCGGATGATTGCACGTTGTTGTCCTGGAAGAGTCTTCGAAGTATCACGAGATAGGTGGCTCCTCCCCTGGACTACAGTGCGCATGGGCATCGACTCCATCCCCAGATTGTTTTTAGCCATTGTGGCAGAGATGGAGTGAAATAGTGTAAAGGATGTCCATGCTAATGATGAATGCAAGAGAGTGTCTGCAGCCGCTACGGGCACCGGGGAGGAGGGCGGGCGATATGAATGTTAGCAGCCCTACATGCCAAGAACAGATGCATACTGGTAAGTAGCATATTCAGTTCGAGGCATGTGGGCTGCTAAATTCATATATTGTGCATAGAATACACAGCAGTCCCTCCATTAAGGGCGGTTGCCCGTGCCAGCTGCAGAAGCTTGAAAAAGTGTCTTGAGAACAGCCTGTCCTACAGCTGCTTGCTGTTTGGAATGCACATCTACGCAATAATGCTTGGTAAATGTGTGTGGTGTAGACCATGTGGCTGCTCTACAAATGTCTTCTAAAGGAATGTTCCCCAGGAAAGCCATGAAGGCCCCCAATTTGCGCGTAGAGTGCGCCCTTGGGGGTATCGTTAAAGTGCGTTTAGCTTTTTGGTAACAGATTTGGATGCATTTAACAATCCATCTGGCTATTCCTGCTTTTGAAATGGGGTTGCCTTTGTGTTGTGCTGAGAAGGCAACAAAAAGTTGTTGTGTCTTCCTAAAGGGTTGTGTCCTGTCAATGTAGTACATTAGCGCCCTCCTAACGTCTAATGTATGAAGCATTCTTTCAGCTACATTTTGCGGGTTTTGGAAAAATGCAGCCAGGTCAATAGTTTGGTTGATATGAAACTATGACACCACCTTTGGAAGGAATTTGGGGTTAGTGCGGAGCACTACCCTGTTAGAGTGTATTTGGATGAATGGCTCTTGGATCGTGAGCGCTTGCAGCTCGCTAACACGCCTGAGCGACGTGATGGCAATGAGAAAAGCCACTTTCCACGTTAGAAACTGAAGTTCGCATGAATGCAGTGGCTCGAAAGGTGGGCCCATCAGCCTAGTGAGGACTACATTGAGGTTCCACACAGGAGCTGGTGGAGTTCTAGGAGGAATGACTCGTTTCAGTCCCTCTAGGAAGGCTTTAATGGCAGGCACCCTGAAAACAGAGAGGTGCTGCCTATTCTGGAGGTAAGCCGCTATGGCGGATAAATGTATCCGAATGGAAGCGTACGCTAGATTGCATTTGTAAAGATGTAACAAATAGCAGATGATGTTAGGAATGGATGCATCTAGCGGGTTGATATTGTTGTCTGTACAGTAAATGACAAACCGCTTCCATTTTGCAGCATAGCAAGCTCTGGTCGTGGGCTTCCTTGCCTCCCGGATGATATCCATGCATTCAGGAGGCAGGTTGAGGTAGCCAAATTCTAAGACCTCAGGAGCCAGATCGCCAGATTGAGCTGTTGCGGATCTGGATGCTGAATGTCGCCAAGGCTCTGCGTCAAGAGGCTGGGTGTGAGATGCAGCCTTTGATGCGGTACCACGGAAAGTTCTAGAAACGTGGTGTATCATGGTTGGCGTGCCCATGTTGGAGCAACTAGGATGAGAGTCATCGAGTGTTGCTCCAGCTTTCTTGCCACCAGCGGAATGAGAGGCGCTGGGGGAAAAGCGTACGGAAATTTGCCTGACCAGTTCATCCATATCGCATTCCCCTGCGATTGCGGATGAGGGAACCTGGCGGCAAAGCTTTGGCATTTTGCGTTTTCCTTTGTGGCAAACAGGTCTATCTCTGGATGACCCCACTGCTGGAAGTACGGGTGGAGCACTGATGGATGTATCTCCCACTCGTGCATTTGATGGCTGTACCTGCTGAGCAGATCCGCCATCTGATTGTCCTTGCCGGGGAGGTGTTCTGCCATGAGGAAAATGTTCCTCTGAATGGCTCACTTCCACATGCTCTGAGCCAGATGAGACAGCTGTGGTGAGTGAGTACCTCCCTGCTTTTGTATGTAGTACATGGCTGTCATGTTGTCCGTCCGGATCAACACGACTTTGTTGCACAAATGTACCTTGAAGGACTTTATCGCCATGAAGACTGCCATCAATTCTAGGTAGTTGATGTGCAACTTCTGTTGTTGAGTGGACCATAGTCCCTGCACAGTGTAGTGGAGCACATGAGCTCCCCATCCTTGGAGAGATGCGTCCGTCGTCAAGATAATCTGTGGCACAGGCTCTTGGAACGGTCGTCCCTTGCAAAGGTTGTGTGGATTCCACCAATGCAGAGAGTTGTATGCCCGACCGGTCACCAACACTAGGCCCGTCAGTTGTCCCCGAGCCTGTGTCCACTGATTTTCTAAGCATTCTTGGAGAGGACGCATGTGCAACCTCGCGTGCGGGACTATGAAAATGCAGGAGGCCATCATGCCTATCAACTGCATGAACACTCTCGCTGGTAAGGAGTGTTGTGGTCTGAACCTTTGGATCAGTGACTGAATGCTGTTGATCCTGGCTGGGTTTGGCTGAGCCATAGCAGTCAGGGTGTTTATTGTTGCGCCTAGATACTGCCGCACATGGGCTGGTTGAAGGTGCGACTTTGGGTAGTTTAGCGAGAATCCTAGACTGTGAAGGAGTTGAATAGTGTGGGACATATCCGCTGCGCATTGTTGTTCCGACTTCGCTTGAACAAGCCAGTCGTCTAGGTACGGGTAGACATGTATGTTTTGCCGTCTGAGGTGCGCCGCCACTGTCGCCAGACACTTTGTAAACACTCTGGGGGCAGTAGTCACTCCGAAGGGTAGGACTTTGAATTGATAGTGTTTGTTCTGAATGGTGAACCTGAGGTACTTTCTGTGGGATGGGTGGAGTGGGATGTGGAAGTAAGCATCCTTGAGGTCTAAGGTTGCTAGGAAGTCCCCTTGGTTTAGCAGTGGAAGAATTTGTTGCAGTGTCAGCATGTGAAAGTGTTCTGACAGTATATACATGTTGAGGGGGCGTAGATCCAGAATAGGTCTGAGGGATCCGTCCTTTTTTGGGATGAGGAAGTACAGGGAATAGACCCCTGTGCCCTCTTCCTCTAGTGGTACGAGCTCTATTGCGCCTTTTTGCAGCATTACCAAGATCTGCTGCAATAAGTGCAAGTGCTCTGCCGACATAGGACGGTGCCTTGGGGGAATGTTGGGAGGAGTGGACGTTAACTCCAAACAGTAACCGTATTGGATAAGTTTTCGCACCCACCTGTCTGTTGTGATGGATGTCCAGACTGGCAGGAACTGCTGGAGTCTTCCCCCGACAGGTGTTGGATGGTCGGGGGGCAGTGACAGAGAGTCACTGTTTATTGGAGGCAGAGGAACGCGAGGCGTTGTTTCCTCTGCCTCTGCCCTTGGCACTGTTACCTCTGTATCCTCCTCTACCCTGCTTGGGGTAGGAGGATTGTGCAGTACCCTTTGAAAATTGTGATTGTTGACCCAAGTGTCCTCTGGTAACCCCACGTGCTCCTGAGCGACGAAAAGTGCTGCCCCTGAACTGTTGTGACTGAAGTGCCCCCATGGACTTAGCAGTCTCGTTGTCTTTCTTAATTTTTTCAAGTGTGGTGTCTACATCTGGGCCAAACAGTCTGTCAGGATTGACGGGCTGGTTGAGGATAGTAGTTTGGATGTCAGGCTTAAATCCAGATATACGAAGCCAAGCTTGTCGCCTCAGCATGACGCTAGTGTTAATTCCCCTAGCCACTGTGTCAGCCACATCAAGTGCACATTTTATTGCTGCGTTTGATATAAGCTTTCCCTCTTGTATGAGCATTTCTGCTGCTTCTTTATACTCATCAGGTAGATGTTGAAGGAGCTGTTCTAGGGTGTCGTAATGCGCCCTATCGTAACGCGCTAACAGTGCCTGTGTGTTCGCTATACGCCATACATTTGCAGCTTGCGCAGCCACCCTTTTGCCAGATGCCTCAAGCACTTTCGACTCCTTGTCAGGGGGAGGAGCTTCACCCGTAGTTTGGGAGTTTGCCCTTTTGCGGGCATTGGCGACCACCAACGAGTCTAGAGGCAACTGTCCTCGAATATATGCAGGATCTCCAGGTGCTGGCCTGTATTTTTTCTCTATACGTGGGTTCACCACTCTTGCCCTGGTTGGTTCTTTAAAGATCTCTGGGGCATGTTTAAGGACACCTTTGAGCATTGGAAGAATTTTAACTGTTCTCTCTGAGACAGCGAAAGTGTCAAATAGGAAATCTTCCTCCACCGGGTCAGCATGCATGTCTACATTATGATTTGCTGCTGCCCGTTCGATTAAAGCATTAAATGCTGCAGAATCCTCTGTTGGAGATGTACGTGGTCCAAAACCCTGTGGATCTTGTACCACCTGCTGGCCACCTTGGTCCCCAGTGTCGTCATATGTGTCCTGCTGAACATCAGGGTCATTGTCCACTGGGAAATTGTATTGTTCGTCTTCCTCATCACCCTCTCCCCCAGATTGGTTTGGGGAAGGTGATGGACTTCTTCTGGGTGGTGGTAGGATAGGCTCAATAAGGGCAGGAATGTCTTGTGCCTGCCTCTTTTTCTTTAGTGGAATAACATAGGATTCCAGTGGTTGGGAAGTGATCTTCCTTTTGTAAAGGGTCAGTTTCCCTGTTTGGGCATCGATGAAATGCTCAGAGTGTTCTTCTGAGGCTTGAAGCGTCGTAGGAGCCGAAGTCTTTGGCACCGATTTAGGTGCAAATGCCTTTGGTGGCACCTTTGGTGGAAGAGTGTAAATAAGCTTGGTTGAAGACTTTTGAGGAGTGTCAACCTCTTTTGGAGCCGATGGCGTGGGAGCCGTCGCCGACAAAGTCTTGTCCCGAATCCTTTTTAGGGAGTCGGTGACTTGTTTAGTGAAGGAGGCGGAGGGTGTGGTAGCCGACGTTCGGTGTCCGGTGGCGTCGGAGTCCCTCGGTGTCGACGGTAATGGCGTCGATGATTCTTCAGCCGCAACGCGGCGCGGCTCCGTTGTAGGCTTTTGCGCCGATGCCGATGCTGCATTTCCGACATCTTTGTGCCGATGCGTAGTGGCTGCGGCCTTTGGGTCGTGGCCTGTAGTGGATTTGTCGACGGGGTGTTTAGTTGACGGCGCCGTAGGAGCGTCGGAAGGCGTGTGAACAGACTTCGACGTCCGTGCCGGAGCAACAGATGCCGACTCTTGACGGACGGCCTTCTTGGAGGATGAGTCCTTGTGCACCTTCTGCGGCGCTGTTGGCTCGATAGCCTTCTTCGACTTCTGTGGACCGGAGGTGGACGGAGTCGATGAAGGAGCAGGCTTTGATATTTTTTGTGGGACGCCGGCCATCTTAGATGTTGTCGAGTCCGTTAGTTTCAGTTTTGTTTTCTGCTGTACGTCGGCCATTTTAGGTTTTGTCGATTCCGCTTGTTTCGGTTTCGATTTTGCCTGGACGTCGGCCATCTTGGGTGTTGTAGAAACCGAAGGTTTCGGTTTCGATACGTTGGATGGCGGCTCCGCTTGAGTGTCCGTGGCCGGGCTAGAATGCGGGGCCGGGGATAGCGGTGCAGGGTCGTGGGTAAGGCCGAGTGGCGATCCCGTGACCTGAGCCTGTGTAATATAGACTTCGGGGCATAGCTCCTCCTCTGAGCTATCTTCCGCGGCCCCATAAACTTCTTCGTCGTCCCCTACCTCTTCGACGTATTCAATGTCCTGGTCCTGTCCTTCGACCTGTTCTTCGGGATCGGACTGGACCTCCGTCGACGGTGGTGAAATTTGGAGATGATGGCTAGCGCCTTCCTCCGCAGGGTCGTCGAATATGTTGTCGGGTGCCGGTGTCGCTCGCTGGGCCTCGAGGCGCGCCGCGCGCCGATGCTTGAGCGTCTTCTTTGACCTGAATTTTGAGCAGGCCATGCAGTCGTCTTCGTTGTGGTCCGGTGACAGGCATTTATTACAGACCGGATGCACATCGATGTGTGGATATTTGGATCCACAGACGGGGCAGAACTTAAACGGGCTCCGCCCCATGTTAAGGTCGTCGGGTCTTGCTGCGACGAGAGGGCCTCGAAGTGCGAAGAGTAACTAGACTCCGTAGATTTCCGGCTCAGAGAGTCGGACGACACTCGAGACCATGCGCAAACAATACCGACGCTGGTAACGAAGGCCCTTTGGCCTTAAGAACAAAGTTTATCGGTTCCGACACGGAGACGTCGAGAACCACATCCGAACAGAATGGCGGAAAAAAACAATCTGGGGATGGAGTCGATGCCCATGCGCACTGTAGTCCAGGGGAGGAGCCACCTATCTCGTGATACTTCGAAGACTCTTACAGGACAACAACGTGCAATCATCCGGACCCAACACTAGGCGGCGATCTATGCACAAGATATGAATTTAGCAGCCCACATGCCTCGAACTTTTACATTCTGTGTTTGAAAACACCACTTTTAGAAAGTAGGTATTTTCTTGCTCAATCATCCCATGTGCCTCTGCTGGAATGTAGATTGCCTGTCTGGGTTCAGATGGCAAGGAAGCAAGGGTGGCTCCCGATAGTCTAGGTAGGTCAGGAAAGGGCTGAATAGACCTGGGCTGCAATGGGGGAAGAGGGAGGAGATTTCCTTGCACCTCAAAGGGCCTGGTCTGCCTCGGACAGTGCAGTTTCCACCCCCTGCCGGTAATTCACACCAGAGAAGGTAGAACTGGTTCTGGCTGTGCACAGACACCCTCTGCCTAGAGTATAAAAAGATTTTTGGATACAAACACTGGGGCCCAGACCCCTGAACTTTAGAACTCATCTGGATCAAGAAGACTGCCAAGAAGAAGAGCTGGAGAAGCTGTAAGGAGGAACGACCGCTTTGCTGAGTGCTTTGCTGGGTTGACCTACAGTGGCTGCTTCTTTCTTGGGCAGTGAAAGGCCTGGACTGGACTTTCTGCAACCTAATTTGTGAGTCTCGCCAAGGGCTTGAGGTAGAGCTTGCCCCCTGTTCATGAAGTCTCAGGAACCGCAAAGACTTCAAGCTCTTCTGCCCGCAGCACTGGGGACTGTGTGTTTTGTGCTGCCACAGAGGAAAAGTAACTCAACGATGTCGACGCCACTGCTGCCAACTCCGTGTCCTGATGGCACCGCAGAGGGCACCGGCGCACCACGACCCTGGTCTCACAGATGACGCCTGCTGACGCCGCCACCGAGCCGCTGCTCGCACCGCAACCTGTGGGCACCGCACTCTGCACCGCCTTGCTTCACACCGAAGCCTGGGCACCGCAGAGAGCACCGCCACAACGCCGCCCTGGTCTCACGATGATGCCTGCTGACGCCGCAACCGAGCCGTTGCTTGCACAGTGGTTCTAGGGCACTGCTCATAAAGTTACACGACGCACCGCCATCATCCCGCCCCGCACCGCAGCCTTGGCCTACCGACGACGGCACCATCGACTCCCGTTCATCAGCCAACTACAGCGCTTCAGCAACAACAACGCCGCTGCATGCACCGTGACGAGCACCGCCTTCACTTCGCACCACGACCCTGGTCTCACCAAAGACGCGATCTGACGCCGCCAAGCCGCTGCTTGCGCTGCAACCTGAGGGCACCGCACGCCGCAATGCTGCGCTTCGCACCGCAGCACCCGATGCCTGCGCTCCTGATCCCAACAGAAAGGAGCATGACCAGCAAAGCGAGTGACTTCAAGGGCCTCGGCGTCTTGCATCTCCAAGAGGTACCGTTTACGGGTCTTCCCGACACCGTAGCTGGTCCGCGACGCCGCGACCAGACTGAACTGTTTGGATTTGTTTGCTCACGGAGGAGCTATCGACATCAAGGAACTGTTTTTAAAGGGTATTTTGATAACTGTAGATTTTTAAGTACTGTATTGCGGATGCTTATCGTTTTTGGTCTTGTATATAAAAATATTGGCTATTTTTCTAAACTGGTGTGGTGTCCTTTTGTAGTGCTTACACTGTATTACTGTCGGTTAGGTGCAAATGCTTTACACACTGCCTCTAAGATAAGCCAAACTGCTTGTGCCAAGCTACTAAGGGGGTGAGCAGGGGTTATTTTAGGAGTGCAACTCCCTTATCCTGACTAGGAAGGAGGGTCCCTGCTTGAATAAAGGTGCAAGCCCTTGCCAACTAGAGTCCCCCATTTCTAACAGATGCCCTCAATTCCTTAATGGGAAGAGGAGAGAAACTGAGGTTGTGGCCTACATGTGGAGAAACTCAGTCAATACATGTAAAGCTGCTGCCCTCAGCACACAATCTTTTCATAGAAATAGAAGAAAAACTAATATGATCATCATGTGGAGGGATACTGCTAACAAATGCACAAGAAGCAGCTACCTCCATTGACGCATTAAATCAGTTCATGAAAACTGAAGAGAAACTGAATTTGTGGTCTATATGTAGCGAGACACTTCCAACACATATGTGAGAAGTACCTGCCTCCAGAGACACATATGTAGTGAGACACTTCTAATACATACATGAGAAGTAAGCTGCCTTCAGGGACACATTCAATATTGTCATGGAAACAGAAGAGAAACTGGGCTTGTGACCTACATGTAGCACGGCAGTGCTAGCACATACATACTAAGGAGCTACCTTCAGTGACATATTCAGTCAGTTCATGGGATGTTCTGACAAGTGCAAGAAAAGGCAGATAATGAATCTGTCAGTGGCATAATTACTACACAATGGTAGCAGTAGAATGAGTGACAACTCATGACCTTTCATCCTGACTGGTAAACAGGAAATGACACCGTAAAACTTGTGATACCTCTCCTCTTTGGCAAAGCCAGTGCACGTTTTAACAATTTTAAGTGTGCACTTGAAATTACAGCTAATTCAAAAACGGGGCTTTGGTGTAACTTTTGACAGAAAAAAGAATTTAAATAAGCAACGCATTAATTAATAGATAAAATATATTACAAATAATATAATGTTGTCAAAGTTTTAATGATGTGTCAAACATTAATGAACAAGTTACTTACCTTCGGTAACGATATATCTGTAAGAAACAGTAGTTAGTATTAGATTCCTTACCTTAGAATATCCCCAGGCGTCAGTCTGGATCCGGAAACTTTTGCGTAGCAGTACCCCTGCGCGTCGGTAGGCGTCGTCTGCAGGCGTCCCCTGCGGCTCCGCGTCCGTGTCGTGATGACGTCGCTGAAGTATATAGACGCCGCCTCCGCGCGCTGACGTCAGTTCTTTGTACACAGCTTTTCCGCGCCAGAACACGCAGAGCCATGTGAGAACCAACACTGGTGCCATGTGAAACTAGGGCCCTGAAAGGGATGTCCTTAACCCTAGGTATCAGTTCGCAGAACGGGGAGGATGGGTGGGGCGGTAAGGAATCTAATACTAACTACTGTTTCTTACAGATATATCGTTACCGAAGGTAAGTAACTTGTTCATCTGAAAGAAACAGGTTAGTATTAGATTCCTTACCTTAGAATAGATACCCCAGCAATACCAACCCCGGTGGTGGGTCTGCGAACCAATACAACCTACACCAGAAAGTCCTGGAGGACCGAACGGCCAAAGAAGCCATCCCTCCGGACTTGACTGTCCAGGCAGTAGTGCCTCGCAAAGGTGTGCAGCGAGGCCCACGTAGCCGCCTGGCAAATGTCCTGCAAAGGGACTCTACGGCCCAGGGCAGTGGTAGCCGCCGTGGCCCGAGTGGAATGGGCTCTCAGCCCAACAGGAGGCTCCTTTCGAGCCAAAGATTAGCACGCTTTGATGCACAGGACGACCCACCGAGAGATGGTTTGTTTCTGTACCGCCCTTCCCTTCTTCTCACCCACGTAGCCAACAAACAGTTGGTCATCCACCCGGAACTGGCGTGTGCGATCCATATAAAATGAAAGCGCACGTTTTGGGTCCAGACGATGGAGCCGCTCTTCATCTTTTGAAGGATGCGGAGGCGGGAAGAAGGAGGGTAAGGTGATGGACTGCCCGATGTGGAAAGCAGAAACTACTTTGGGCAGGAAAGAAGGTCTAGTTCTCAGAACCACCTTGTCTGGATGAATGGACAGGAAAGGAGGTTTGACAGAAAGAGCCTGGAGCTCACTCACTCTCCTGGCAGAGGTGATGGCAACCAGGAAGGCCGTCTTTAAAGTGAGGAGACGGAGAGGACAGGAATGAAGTGGCTCAAAGGGAGCGCACATCAAGAAAGTCAGAACCAGGTTCAAGTCCCACTGAGGCATCACGAACGGAACAGGTGGATACATGTGCGTGATGCCCTTCAAGAATCTTGTTACAATAGGGGACTTAAACAAAGAAGGTTGATCAGGCAGCCTCAGAAAGGCCGAAAGGGCAGAAAGGTAGCCCTTGATAGTGCCCAGAGCAGAGCCCTGCTGGGCAAGAGAGAGAAGAAAGAGGAGAACCTCGGAGAGAGGGGCAGAAAGGGGGTTCACAGCCTTTGCTGTGCACCATGCCACAAATCTGTTCCACCGGCAGGCGTATACCGATTTCGTGGAGGGACGCCTGGCTGCCAGAATCACATCACAAACTTCAGGAGGCAAGTCAAATGGCCTCAACTGTCGCCGCTCGATCTCCACGCATAGAGGTGGAGACTGGACAGGTTCGCGTGGAGGACCGTCCCCTGCTGCTGCGACAGAAGGTCATCCTGGAGGGGCAGGCGGATCGAGGGACCGACTGACATGCTGAGTAACTCGGGATACCAGTACCTTCGAGCCCAGTCCGGAGCCACAAGGATAACTTGATTCAGAAAAGGGGGTGGTGATGAACAGAGTGCCTGAATTAAGCAGACCACTCTTACCCAGTCCAAAGATCAGGGCTTGAGCCATCACCGTTTTTTAGCTCACTGCACCATCCCAGCTCAGAACTTGGCTATATGCAAATTAGTCTGTTCCTGTCCCAGTGCATGATGGGAACAGGGCAAACCAAACTACCAAGCCAATTCTTATACTGGGAAGGAAACAAGCTACCGGGGACCGGTTTCTGGCATTTCAGCCTCGTCGGCCCGGCTTGCTTGAATCCTGATGGTGCAATGAGCAAGGGACTCACATCTGAGTATACCCTTCCACGCTTATGGTGGACAAAATGATTCAGAAAAGGGGGTGGTGATGAACAGAGTGCCTGAATTAAGCAGACCACTCTTACCCAGTCCAAAGATCAGGGCTTGAGCCATCACCGTTTTTTAGCTCACTGCACCATCCCAGCTCAGAACTTGGCTATATGCAAATTAGTCTGTTCCTGTCCCAGTGCATGATGGGAACAGGGCAAACCAAACTACCAAGCCAATTCTTATACTGGGAAGGAAACAAGCTACCGGGGACCGGTTTCTGGCATTTCAGCCTCGTCGGCCCGGCTTGCTTGAATCCTGATGGTGCAATGAGCAAGGGACTCACATCTGAGTATACCCTTCCACGCTTATGGTGGACAAAATGATTCAGAAAAGGGGGTGGTGATGAACAGAGTGCCTGAATTAAGCAGACCACTCTTACCCAGTCCAAAGATCAGGGCTTGAGCCATCACCGTTTTTTAGCTCACTGCACCATCCCAGCTCAGAACTTGGCTATATGCAAATTAGTCTGTTCCTGTCCCAGTGCATGATGGGAACAGGGCAAACCAAACTACCAAGCCAATTCTTATACTGGGAAGGAAACAAGCTACCGGGGACCGGTTTCTGGCATTTCAGCCTCGTCGGCCCGGCTTGCTTGAATCCTGATGGTGCAATGAGCAAGGGACTCACATCTGAGTATACCCTTCCACGCTTATGGTGGACAAAATGATTCAGAAAAGGGGGTGGTGATGAACAGAGTGCCTGAATTAAGCAGACCACTCTTACCCAGTCCAAAGATCAGGGCTTGAGCCATCACCGTTTTTTAGCTCACTGCACCATCCCAGCTCAGAACTTGGCTATATGCAAATTAGTCTGTTCCTGTCCCAGTGCATGATGGGAACAGGGCAAACCAAACTACCAAGCCAATTCTTATACTGGGAAGGAAACAAGCTACCGGGGACCGGTTTCTGGCATTTCAGCCTCGTCGGCCCGGCTTGCTTGAATCCTGATGGTGCAATGAGCAAGGGACTCACATCTGAGTATACCCTTCCACGCTTATGGTGGACAAAATGATTCAGAAAAGGGGGTGGTGATGAACAGAGTGCCTGAATTAAGCAGACCACTCTTACCCAGTCCAAAGATCAGGGCTTGATCCATCACCGTTTTTTAGCTCACTGCACCATCCCAGCTCAGAACTTGGCTATATGCAAATTAGTCTGTTCCTGTCCCAGTGCATGATGGGAACAGGGCAAACCAAACTACCAAGCCAATTCTTGTACTGGGAAGGAAACAAGCTTCCGGGGACCGGTTTCTGCCATTTCAGGCGTCTTCGGCCCGGCTTGCTTGAATCCTGATGGTGCAATGAGCAAGGGACTCACATCTGAGTATACCCTTCCACGCTTATGGTGGACAAAATGATTCAGAAAAGGGGGTGGTGATGAACAGAGTGCCTGAATTAAGCAGACCACTCTTACCCAGTCCAAAGATCAGGGCTTGATCCATCACCGTTTTTTAGCTCACTGCACCATCCCAGCTCAGAACTTGGCTATATGCAAATTAGTCTGTTCCTGTCCCAGTGCATGATGGGAACAGGGCAAACCAAACTACCAAGCCAATTCTTGTACTGGGAAGGAAACAAGCTTCCGGGGACCGGTTTCTGCCATTTCAGGCGTCTTCGGCCTGGCTTGCTTGAATCCTGATGGTGCAATGAGCAAGGGACTCACATCTGAGTATACCCTTCCACGCTTATGGTGGACAAAATGATTCAGAAAAGGGGGTGGTGATGAACAGAGTGCCTGAATTAAGCAGACCACTCTTACCCAGTCCAAAGATCAGGGCTTGATCCATCACCGTTTTTTAGCTCACTGCACCATCCCAGCTCAGAACTTGGCTATATGCAAATTAGTCTGTTCCTGTCCCAGTGCATGATGGGAACAGGGCAAACCAAACTACCAAGCCAATTCTTATACTGGGAAGGAAACAAGCTACCGGGGACCGGTTTCTGGCATTTCAGCCTCGTCGGCCCGGCTTGCTTGAATCCTGATGGTGCAATGAGCAAGGGATAACTTGGGCCCGGTCGCGCCTGATCTTCTTCAGCACTCTGGGCAGAAGTGGTATAGGCGGAAAAGCGTACAACAGACCGCAACTCCACTCGCGCCGAAAGGCGTCACCGAGCGAGTGCCGTCTTGGAAACTCCAACGCGCAGAACTGATGACATTGCGCGTTCTCTTCTGTGGCGAATAGATCTAACCAAGGCTCTCCCCATTGCAGAAAGAGGCCGTTCGCCACGTCCGAGTTCAGACGCCATTCGTGATCCACCGAGCACCGACGGCTGAGTTCGTCCGCCCTGGCGTTCAGAGAACCTGCCAGGTGTTGAACCGTCAGAGTCACGCCCTGACGTTCCAGCCATTGCCAGAGGCGCAGAGCCTCCTGGCAAAGGGTCCACGACCCCACTCCGCCCTGTTTGTTGCAGTACCACATGGCGGTGGTGTTGTCCGTGAACACCTGCACTACACTCCCGTTGACAAAGGGGAGGAATGCCTTGAGTGCTAAGCGAATCGCCCGCAGCTCCAACATGTTGATATGGAGCCGGGACTCCGCCGGAGACCAGATGCCTCTGATCTCCGCCTCTCCCAAGTGGCCTCCCCAGCCCTGGAGGGACGCGTCTGTCACAACAACGTGCTCCGGTTGGGGAAGGGAGAGGGATCTGCCTCTGACCCAATCGCGGTCCGTAAGCCACCACTGCAACTGTCTCGCAGTGCCCTCCGAGATCAGGACATGGTCGGATAGGTTGCCTTGATGCTGGGCCCACTGAAACTTCAGGTCCCACTGCAGAGCCCGCATCCGCCACCGGGCGTGATGCACCAGAAGGATGCAGGAAGCCATCAGCCCCAGCAGCCGCAGCGTCAACCTGACCGAAACCCGGGATAATGGCTGAAAGATCGGAATCAGAGCTTGTATATCCCGGACCCGCCGTTCCGGAGGATAAACCCGAAACTGCGCCGAGTCGAGAACCGCTCCGATGAAAAGGAGCTTTGAGAGGGACACAGGTGTGATTTCGGCACATTGATGGAGAACCCCAGCTCGTGCAGGAGGTCTGCCGTCATCTGAAGGTGGTGGACGACTGTCTGGGGCGAGCCCGCCTTCAACAACCAGTCGTCGAGGTAGGGGAAGACTGAAACCCCTAACCGGCGCAGATGAGCTGCGACCACCGCCATCACTTTCGTGAACACCCGTGGGGCGCTGATAAGGCCGAATGGGAGCACGACAAACTGAAAGTGCTCGTGGCCTACCGTGAACCGCAGGTAACGTCGGTGGGCCGGCAGGACGGGGATGTGAAAATACGCATCCTGCAAGTCCAACGCCACCATCCAGTCTTGCGGGTCTAGAGCAGCCAAGACCTGAGCCAAAGTCAACATCTTGAACTTCTCCTTCCGGAGGAAGCCGTTGACGTTCCGTAGATCCAAGATAGGACGCAGGCCCCCCTTGTCCTTCTTGGGCACCAGAAAGTAGTGGGAATAGCAACCACACCCTACTTCTGGCCCAGGAACGCGCTCAATGGCCCTCTTGGCCAAGAGGGCCGCAACTTCCTCTTGCAGAAGTGTCAAGTGGTCCCCCGACACACGGTGGTTCTGCGGTGGCATGGCTGGAGGAGTGGTCTCGAAGGGTAGGGAGTAGCCCCTTCGGACGAGCTGCAGCACCCACCTGTCCGATGTGATAGTGCGCCAGCGGGAGTGGTGATGGCGAACCCTGCCACCCACTGGCGTCACATGGGCCAGAAAGCTCGGACTAGGAGGATTTGGAGGCTGATGCTGCGGGGGGAGGTGTGGACTGACCTCGCCGTTGTCCCCGACCGCCTCCACGGCGGAATCCACGGCCGCCACCGCGTTGAGAAGTGTTCTGCGGTGCGTGGCTGGCAGCACGTGTGGGACCGCCCCTTCCGTGGCCACGAAAGGAGCGAAACGAACCCGTTTGCTGGCGCTGGGTCGAGAGACCCAAGGACTTGGCTGTGACCCTGGAGTCCTTGAAGCGCTCAAGCGCGTTGTCCGCTTTGTCGCCAAACAGGCGACTGCCATCGAACGGCATGTCCATCAAAGCATTTTGGACATCCGGTGAGAAGTTGGCGGATCTCAGCCAGGCGTGGCGACGAATCGCCACCGTCGTGGACATCGCTCTGCCCAGCGAGTCGGTCGTATCAAGACCACACCTGATGGAATACCTCGCCGCGTCTCGGCCTTCAACCATAGCCTGGCCGAGCTTGTCCCGTACCTCCTGCGGGCATTGCGGCAGACACTCCGCGACCATATCCCACAGAGAGTGGGTGTAGCAGCCCAAGAGGCATGCGGTATTGCAAGACCGCAGTCCCGCACTCAGGGACGAGAAGACCTTTTTGCCAAACTGGTCGTACCTCTTTGATTCCCGGTCGGGCGGGGCCGACGGGAATGCGGTTTGGGAAGTCGAGGCCTGGATCACCAGACTCTCTGGGGTGGGATGGGTGGACAGGAACTTGGGGTCGTCCGGACACGGACGGTGGCGTCTGGCCACGTTCCTATCAACAGGCGAACCTAAAGCGGGCCTGGACCATGTGCCCAAAAGAACGTCTGTCAAGGCTTCGTTGAACGGCAGCAGAGGCTCCTGTGGGCATGACTGCGGTTCGAAGACCTCGGTGAGGATGTTAGGCCTCACTTTTGCGACGGGGAGCTCAAGGCGCAAGGCCTTGGCAGCCCTCATCAACACCACAGAATAAGCAGCCCCAGCCTCCGAAGCCACAGTAGGAGGCGAGACAAAACCAGGGTTAGGAGATTCGTCCAGACCACTGGCATCACCCAAGTCACCTGTCCAGTCCACGTCGTACTGACACTCGCGTGACAGAGGGTCCTCAGACCCCTCCCAACCCTCTCCATAATCTTCATCACCATATTCGGATTCAACGATGTAGACCGGCTCCTCGGGGTCAATCGGCCCCATCGGCGCCGGACTCGGCGTCGGACGACGCCGGACCGACTCCGCGTCCGGAGTTGGAGAGGGAATGGGGGTGGCGCCGCCCGGAGCCGGCGTCGGAGGCACGGCGCCGCGCGGAGGCGGCGCCACGGGTTGCCCCGATGGAATCGGCGCCGGAGAGGCCGGTTGACCAGCCGGCGTCGACCCTGAAGGGCCCAGCGGCGCCGGGGCCGGAGCCGCCGGCGGCGTCGGGCCGGAGCACCCGACGGCGTCGGGGCAGGAGCACCCGAACCGCTCGGGCCCCCGGACGGGACCACCGGGCCCGCAGGCGCTGTAGGCCCCGCCGGAGGAGACAGTGCCCTCATGGCCATGAGGAACTCCTCTATCTCCTCACGCGACGCGCCGTGCCCAGGGACCGACGGGTATGGAGCAGGCAGCGTCGGCGACCCACGCGGAGCCACGGGGGTGGGGCCACCCGAACCCCCGGCCGCATCGCGCGAGCGTCGGGGGTACGATGACGACGCCCCGACTTCTTGTGTTTCTTACCTGAGGAACCAGAGGAATGGTGCCAACTTCCGGAGCGCTTGTGGTGGCTCCGCGACCGCTCCCTCGACCGCTCCCTCGACCTCCGGCCGGACCGGGACCGCTCCTGACGCGGGGCCGACACCCGGAGCTCGAGTAGCTTGCGGGACCGCTCCCGTCTAGCCTTACTCGTCAAGGCCCGGCAGTCGACGCAGGACTCCACGTCGTGGTCCGCGCCCAGGCACCGGAGGCAGAGTCGATGGTGGTCGGTGACCGACATCGTGCGGTCAAACCCGTCACAATTCTTAAAACCGGGCATCCTACTGGCACCCTAAGAGATAGTATTTAAAAAAAAAACTTTGGTCAAAGACCGGAGTACTGCTCTTCGGATCTGCGCTAACTGGCGCGGAAAAAAGAAGAACTGACGTCAGCACGCGGAGGCGGCGTCTATATACTCCAGCGACGTCATCACGCCGCACGACGCCGACGACGGACGCGGAGCCGCAGGGGACGCCTGCAGACAACGCCTACCGACGCGCAGGGGTACTGCTACGCAAAAGTTTCCGGATCCAGACTGACGCCTGGGGATATTCTAAGGTAAGGAATCTAATACTAACCTGTTTCTTTCAGATACAAGAATGCAATCAGTTAGGGTTAAACATCGGCAACCAATATTACATACTTAAAGGGACAGGCATGTTAATGCTTGGATTTACGTTCTCACCTCGATGTTAGGAATGTCAATGTAAAGATGCACCCCAGTGAACAGTAGTGTACGAGGGTTGCAATATTCGAAACGTACATTATACATATTGGTTGCAGTGACCAGGCGCTAGCATTACCCCACTTTTTCAAATTCTACTGTTCATGTCTTGCCTGCATCCATAGAAGGGTAGGGGGTGGCTCTAGGAATATGAAGAAAATGAAACTATATCAGTCCATGCCAGTCTGATACCCGAAAGAAGAACAGAACCACTGTCCGGTTATCTACAGTTACTCCCAGACCAAAAAAGTAAAGTTCCAGCAAATGAGAGAGTCAAGCGCATGATATCAGACAGAAGTGGGAGGGAGACCCGAATGAGCTGATTTGGAGTAAAATGACTCGCCGGCCCTCTGGCCATGCCCTGACTGCTCTTTACCTTATTTCAAGTAGTGCTCCCAATTGGGGCGTGCCAGAGCAGAGAGGGGCAGGCATACCTTCAGAAGCCTGTTTGGACAGAAATTTAAGAGCTGCTCCATTCTTTGCCTAGGGGGTGGTTGTGACATGCTTGGAACTGACGAGAACGACAAAGGATAGACTCTGGGCTAAGGCATGTGGCAGCGTCGGACTGTGTCACAAAATAGGACCGGCACCAAAATAAAAGAGGCCCCTTTAGAGAAGACAATATCATGATCCGTAGTGTCTGGGTAAATTGTGAATCCTGAATATTTAGAAGGTCAAAGAACGGTGCCAGCACTTTGCCAGAAACCGGACCTTGTTTACACGCTCACTACAAGCACATACCCAGTGACTGACTGAAAGGAAGGTGGGAGGGAGAGCAGAGAGAGAGGTGGAGGAGCAGTGGAAGAAAAGACAGGAGAATAAAAGCAAAACCAGTGCAACGCTCGTGAAAGTGCACAGCGCTGATAGAAAGACCTCATACTGCAGTTCTCTGCAAAGAGTAAAGACCAGAGCCAGTGTACATCCTGGGCAGCTGCTCCTCACCATGAGGCAGGCTGCAACACAGCCCTTCCTCTCCGTCCGTCTAGCTACGCATCTCTGCTCAGGCCATGCTGGAGGTAGTTTTAGGCAGATAACAGCAAAATATCCCAGAGAAACGTCATGAAAAGAATAAAAATGCGCCTTTGGCCATCTGCTCGGAAGTGGTGTTGTGCACGGTGCTGCCTCGCATGCCTCCTGCTCCGAGTACTGAGCTCTCCAGAGCGCACTCCCAGCGACCGTAACAAAACAAATTGAGGCACAAATCACAAGCCTCCCGGCACAAATTAGTTGAATTATGGGAAATACTGAAACCCGAAGTGACGTTTGCAGAATGAAATTGCGTTGAACATATGCAGGTAATTTCTACAAGTTACGGTCAAAAATGTGAAACCAAAATGAAACCAGCTGAGGGCGTTGCCCTTTCTTTATATGAACCATGTCTAAAGAAAGTGGCATGGCCTCTATTAAATGTTAAGCGCTGAATGTGGCGCTTGGTAAAAAAAACAAAGTAGTCCATAAACAAATAGAGAAAACCCTACAGTGTAAGGAAACTGTAGTTGGCCGGTGCTCCTAGCTTCGAAACGGAAGTGATGTATGGGGAGAAACGGCCAATAAGGAGCCAGGAAACAACAACATTGGTGTTTTTAACCATTGGCAAGCAGCAGCTGTAATTTCAGTCTATAGAGTATATACAGCAGGTCTTGTAGACAGCGCTGATGCTCAACCTAAAAATGCCAAACCTGTGGTAAAAAAAATGTGGGGATTCTGACTTGCTTGTTCTGGAAAGCTCAGGAGATGGGGAATTCAGCACACCAAAGCGTTTGTTGATATTTTTGGGTCAAAATGCAAACACTTTCTTGTGCAGCACTATTTTGCCACTTTTCCCAAACCCACCACAATTAAGCCATTTTCTGACTATTTTCTAGGTCCTCTTCAAGGAAATTCACAAACTCTAGGTATCCTTGGAATCCCCTCTGATGCTGGGAAAAAATGATGCAAATTTGCTACGGATACATGTGGAAAAAAGTTATGGAAGCGGAAGCCCAAAGTACCCCAAATAGCAAAAAAAGTGTTCAGTACTGGGGTGAAAAAGCCTCAGGAGTTAGGGTTAACAGGCATATCTTGTAAAGGCAAATAATGCCCACACTCTGTTTTTGAATTGCATTGGAGGTTTAATAAGTTGCTGATCTCATTAATGTCTACAGAGCCATTACGTTTGTTAAGCACCTCTATCACAGTATGAGTATAAGAAAACTGAACAGCCTGCATTCCCCTCCCCACGCCTACGTTTGGCCCAGAGCCCCCAGGGATCCAGCTAAGTCTCCCGCCTCTGGCAATAGCAAACATTTTATTTTGTTTCCTGCCTGCAAAAACTGAGGGGGAGGATGTCTGCTCTCGGTGCGGAACAAGAACTAAAATCTGCTCTTCAAATGGGAGCATTCTTTTTGCCGGCTCCAGCCAGCACCCAGGATGGCAGTTGGGCAGAGCACCGTCATTTAAAAGACATGGGTGCCACCCACAAAAATGAAAAGTGCCCTGCTCCTGCCAGGAGTACTCACCCCTGCAGCCCCCAAATGATGTTGTGGGTGCCCCAGGCCAGCACTCACAAAAATAAAAAAGTGTTCTGGCATGTGCCAGGGAAGCCGGCATGGGCTGTAGGGAACGGGTGGGCACCAGGGGCCCCCACTAATAAAATAATTTTGAAAAACACAAGGGGAAAGAATAATAACTGAGTGGCCGAAAGTGCTTATGTATTTTTCACTGCTTGGGAAACAGCAGCCAATCATGCCCTTCATGGGCTAATTTAAATATATTTTGGTACATGGTGGTGCTCCAATCTAGGCAGGGGCACCACAAGCACATTTGCAAGTTTTGAGGGGGTCTGCGGTTAGTATACTTTAAATAATAACCCCATGTTTCCTGGAGTCTACAGAACATGAACACAGTAAAATGTGATCTTTTTTAAGCAATCCCAGAGCTGGAACTTTTGCTCTTCAGCTTGGGAATGTAAGGAGGCCTTGTGGCTGGTCTTAAGGTAGTATTATGTGGCTGAGGAGTATAAAATGAAGAGTCTGACACTTGGTTAACCTTGTTTTACACATAAATGCTTTATTTCAATGTTTACTGACAGACATTGCAATGACCCTTTGATAAAAAATGTAAACATCCCTCTTATATGTTGACAGTGACGGACATAAAAAAACCTAGACATTTACTGCAAAAACATAGGTTAAAGTGATGTTATACTTGGGTGACAATGCCATTTGCAGTATAACATTTGAAACAAAAACGAAAATCACCAGTTATAGTTAACTGAAGTAACTATAACTCGAGCCCCGAAGTAAGCATTACTAGCTGCATGACCATATGAACTCTGCTTTGGGAAAGTGGGTTTCTGTGGCAATACCCAGCCCCTCCCCATATTTTGTGCATGGCATATGATACAATTTTGACTGTAGAGTACTGGGTCCTTGATGTCCAGGTTCCCAGTACCAGTGTTCTTTAAAAACTGTACCATGATTGGCACTTCAGACCCCCCTGTAAGTCCTTAGTAAATGGTACACTCATACCTAGGGCATTGGGACTGAAGAGGGTCCCCTAAAGAACCCCTCACCAAGGCCATGTAAACTGCCACTGCAACCTGCATGCCCTGGTGCCAAGAAAAAATGACAAAGTCAACATAGCACTGTGCCTGTGTGCCATGCCAAGCAGCACTGTGTAAGGTATAGGTAAGACACCCCTCTAGCAAGTCTTACAAGCCCTAAGGCGGAGTTCCAGAGCACCATGATGGCTTTACTGAACCTAAGCGTGTTTGGTACCAAACAATGCCTCTCAATAAACCTAACCTACACTGATGCCAGTGTGGTATTTATTGAAACATGTACCCAGAGCGCATGTCAGAGGTTCCCCCTGGAAAACTACTAACCCTGGTGAGGTCGCGGACTGGTTTTAGGCAGCCTACCACAACCAGGCATGTTTCTGGACCCCTGGGTTAAGAGCCTCTGCTCTCTGTGGCCAGAAACAAATGCCATCCTGGGTGGAGGTATCACACCTACTCCCCCAAGATGGGCACAGTGCTCGAGATGGAATCTTCAAAGGACTGCCGCCTTTGTAATGTGACCCCGGCCTCTGCTGCTAGCAGCAAATGGCAGCCCCGGTTCAAACCCCCACTTTCGGGCGGAAGAACTCATAGGAACACTTAGCAAGAATTAGAGATGTGCCCCCTTCCCCAACTCCACCCTTCAGGTGCCTGAGGCGAAGTAAAGCACATTTTTCAGTGCACACCATCTTGAAGATGGTGGGACATATCCAATCAGCGCTAGGGTTATGCCCCCTTCCATAGGAGGGTGGCATATTAGTGGGTGTAGACAAACCAGGTAAGGAACCGTCGGTCCCTACCTGTAACGCCCCTAAAGCTAGTATTTAGGTGACTTCCCCAGACCCTGAAATAGAATACTGACGACTTAAGCATCTACGGCGTCGCACCAGCAGAGAAGACTACAGATGACAACTGATTTGGCCCCAGCCATACCGGCCTGTCTGCAGCCCTTGACGATCCTGTGCCAAAAAATGACGTGTCCTACATTCCAGCGACCTCTAAAGCCTTGGGAGGACTGCTCACCTTCGACAAAGATCAAGATCTCATGTGGAAAGCAGACCTGTCCAGAAGAAAACATCTACATAGAAAAGAACTCTGTCTTGGGGAACTGCAAACTCACCTATGGATCCAACTCTGCACCCGATGCCCACCTCCCGAGTGCAAGTGGCCCAGCGGTCCTCTGAAGGTTCCCCCTTCCTGGGCAGAGGTGGGGTTTCTTCATCCGGCCTTGTGGCCCAAGCCTGCAGCCTTTCTTCAACTTTGGTCTCCCCCATTGAATTACACAGGGCACCTGACGGGTGTTGGCACTCTGCACCAGGCTGCCCCTGTGCTGCGGAGGGTGTAAGTTTGGTGCTACCTTGTACTTACCTTAACCCCAGAAGATCGTCCCCTGACACCACTTAACTCACTTAACTCACTTGTAAGCCGCACAGCCTTGAGAGCCCCCCAGTCTCCATTTGGTAGCTTTGGGCACCAACCCTGAATCTGACCTTTGCACCCGGATGCCTCTGTTCTGCTGGTGGTGCAGTTTTGGTGCCAATCTGAACCTTTCCTGGTGTTGACCTAAAACGCCAAAGACTGGAACTGTAAGTCGGGTACTTACTTGAAAAAACAAATTCTTATTTCCCTCCATAAGTTAATATTGCAGAGCTTGAAAATTGCACTAAGTGTCCACTTTTAAAGTATTGGGTATTCTTCCTGAAAAATGTACTTACCTTTTTGCGAACATCTTGATCTTAAAAGAAGCTTATTTATCGAAATGTGGTGTGGATATCCTTTTTGAGTTGTGGGTCATTTATTGGTCACTTTGTGCATAACAATTGTCTTACACTCCTCTATGTTAGGCCTAAGGCTGCTCCCCCACACAAACATAGCACTTAGGGTTTACATTGAGCCGTGTATACTTCTGGGGGAAGATCCGGACTCTGTGCATGATACAACCAATTAGTGGCATGCAAAGCCAGCTTCATACACCTACATAAGCTAATCAAGCACTGGTTATACCCTTCCAGAAATATAGGAACCCTCCTCAAAGCTTCTAAGGTTGCACACAATCTGAATGGGAAGGCCTGACCATCAGTTCTAACCAGTACTTGATTCCACATTTCGCTTGACATTGAATGAGGAACAGCAAATTAGTGCAGCAGAGAAGACCTGTGATTCAGGAATAGGACACTGCTAGTTGCCACTTATCTTCCAGACAAGGACTGAGAATGATCCAAACCTGAAGAACCCATTACAGGCAGACTGGCCAAGTAGTGCACCCAGCTTCCTGAGAATACATGTGGAGATAACCACTGGTTTATGTATGACACCAGGACCACTAGGTCCCCGCAGCTAACAGCTCTGTGTTTGTCAACTATTGCACTTCAACCATCATGACTGAGGGGAAGAGACATCACCAGAGTAGGTTGGTAGTGTGAGCCTGAGTGTGCCTGCTAGTTTACCCCAACGTCTTCAGGATTAACTTAACCTCACTCAGAGGCTTGGGGACTCTCTGGGGTAGCTGCTACAAGACACCAGTCTGATGCTGGAACAACTGGAATTTTATTATCTATTCCAGGACGTTGTCATCATTAAAACCCCCTACAACTAGCCCAGTGTAGGAAGCTGGCTCTGTATATACTATACCAAAGTGAGGTATAGTGTGCACAGAGTCCAGTGGACCCCAAAGGTAGGCAGAGGTAAAGTTAGATAGCACCTCACTCTCTATTTGTGGTGGTATGGTCGAGCAGTAATGCAGTATCAGAGGACAGTGTTAAGCATTTGTTGTACACACTCAGTCAGCAAATGAACACACACTCAAAGACTGAACTTCAGACCAATTGTTTTTGTATGAAAGTATTCTTTGTTATTTTGTTTTATAGTACCAAGCAAGCCTGGCACAGGTAAGCAATAAATGCTTTACAGTAACAGTGCAGTTTGTAAACAGTTTGAATTGAAATGGTATATGGGAGAAGTTGGCCTGGTATATGATGTCCACTATTCTAGTGGGCACCTTGCACCAGTCCAAACGACCCTTATTGATGGTAGGTTTAAGACAACCTTTATTGAAAGCAATCCTAGTGGTAGCTGTGGAGAGCAGCCTTCAGGCTAAGTCTTGAAGGAATGAGGCCTCGGCGAACTGACCCAAAGCCGCCAGCAATATTGGAAGCAAGTAGGTTGGATCCCGCAGATACAACAAAGCATCATCTGCATACAGTGATACTATATGTTCCAGGGCCCCAATTTGGATACCCCGCCCCTGGAGGACCCTACGGAGGTGGCACGCTAATGGCTCCATCGCCAGGGCGAACATCAAGGGGGAGAGCGGACATCCCTGTCGCGTCCCCCTGGCTATCGATATCGCATCTGAGACATATCGCCCTGAGCTGACCCTTGCCACCGGCTGGGTGTAGAGAAGTCTCACCCAATTCACAAACCCCTCACCGATCCCCATTTTTAGGAGCACCCGCCATAGATATTCCCACCTGAGCGAGTCAAACGCTTGTTCGATATCGAGGAAAACCAGAGTATTCTGTTCAGCCCTGCCCTCTAGTGATTGCATGACATGGGCAAGACGGCGGATATTGCGCAGCGCGTTACGTCCTGGAATGAAACCGGAGTGGTCATCATGCACCAGTCGCCTGAGATATGGGAGTAATCTGTTGGCCAGGACTTGACTAATAATCTTGAGATCAACATTGAGAATGAAAACTGGCCTATAAGAGGCGGGTAGTAAGGGGTCCTTCCTCGGCTTGGGGATCATCACAATCCGTGTTTCACGCATGGAGGAAGGATCAGGACTCCTCCAAACTCTTTATACAGCTCCGCCACCATGCCATCTAGTCCAGGGGACTTAGCTGCTTTTAGATGCGCGATCGCCGCCCTCACCTCCTCCCCCCTGAAAGGTCCCCCCAGGGAATCCGGACTGTCCGGATCTAGGCAAGGTAGCTCCATTTCAGTAATATAGGCTTCCAAAGCCTGTGGGGCAACAGTGGACTCGGGCTCGGAATATATTTTTCAGAGATGCGTGGTGAATACTGTGTTAATCTCATGCTGGGTGTAAACCAGTCGGCCCCCATCAGCCTGAAGAGCCAATATCGGAAGAGGTTGTGTCTCCACCCTGATCAAGCGCTCCACTAGGCGCCCGGTTTTGTCACCCTCAGTGTACCACCGGTGCCTGCTCATGGTACTATTGTACTTGTCCAATGACTCCCATAGATCCCCTATCTTTTGTCGCTGCTCCGTCCATTTGGCAGGCCCCTCCGGATCCGTGGGAAGGCCTGCCTCTAGGGTCTTTAAGCGTTCCTCCTGTTGTTTTAGGTCCCGTTCTAACACCCTCTGCACCCCCACCTCTGTGGACATACATATCCCTCTCAACACCACTTTCATCGCGTCCCATTCAAACGCCCTCAAGCTAGCAGTGTTCCAGTTCACCTCAAAATAACCTTCCAACCCTGCCGTGATCGCCTCCTTATAGACCGGGTCTGTCAACGCCTCAGTGTTAATTCTCCACAACGGTACTTTGGAGCGTGGGCGGCCCAAAGTGTAGACCACCAGCAAGGGGGAGTGATCAGACAGATATCGGGCCAGGTACTGTGTCTCTAGAATCCGACCGGCTGCAGTTTCCTGCATAAAACAATAATCCAGCGTGCTGTCTGTATTAGCTGCCGGGGTATAGCAGGAGTACACCCGACTATCAGGGTTGCGGTGCGCCAAATGTCCAGCAAGAGATAGTTGCTAATCATCTGGCGCAGGGCCTCCCGTGTCTTGGGTTTAGCATCCACCTTTGGGGGATGCCTATCCCATTCCCCATCTAAGGCACAATTAAAGTCCCCCGCTACAATGAGTTCCATGTCAGGTGTCAGGTCCAATCTCCCCAGAACCTTAGCCAACAATTCCCCGTCATCAGTGTTTGGAGCATAGACCTTTACTAAACAGAGGTGTCTCCCATCCAGCGTCCCCTCCACCACTACGTATCTCCCTTCAGGGTCAGGATTACATTTTAAAAACTTAATGGGGACTCCAGGCGCTACCCATATAAGTGCCCTGAGTAGGAGGTCGCAAAAAACTGGTCCCTCCACCGCCGTTGGACATATTTCAGGCAATCCCCCCACAGGTGCGTCTCTTGTAAAAAGGCCACGCTTACCCTGTACCGTCTAAGATATGTTGCTACCCGTATCCGCTTGACCCTGTTGTTGAGCCCCCTAACATTCCATGTTATAAGTTTATAGGCCTGCTGATCCCCAGCCATAGGTATAGACTTTTGGTTAACCACAGTATCTTTTACAGGAGCAGTAAGAACCACAATGCATAGTGTTGAGAACCCCTCCGTCTCTGCCGAACTCTCCCCTGACCTCTGGTGGCCCGGTATAAAACATTCCCCTGGTAGAACAATAAAGCAAAACAATGCGAACATTCTCCCCCCCCCCCTTCCCTCAGGCAGTAGAACCTCATTCGCACAACCCAACCTTGGTCTGAGAACTCAGGACTCTGCCCCATAGCCACCAGCCACCCCTAAAGACCCCTCGCAACAATGCAAACAACAATGACAATCTAAAGAATCCCAGTCCTTGTTGTACAACCAAACTGCCCGGTGCTGCGCAGCCCCGCCCAACCACTGGTCTAGCAGGGCCAACACAGCACACCACAGTCTGGACACCTAGACTGCAGTGTGGCGGAATATCGCCCCACCCATAACAGTTACGTTCCCACCCCCGCACAGTTCCCTACAATTCCCTGAAAGTGATAGCCCCCCTCCAGCGCCCCATAGTATAGTCAGATCATATCAGTGGTGACGTCCGTACTCACTGTGTCCAATGCAACCCCACCGACCACCATCCCCCCGATCGACAGTCCTCACACCCGCAGACATGTATCTCACGAGCCATCAGCTTGTGACCCAGCAGTGCCTTCCGGTTCAGATTCCATGTGTAATTGTGATTCATGCACAAACACGTGTTTGTGAACAGATCACAAGCAAATAAGGAGCTGATTAGATTTGCGGGCGGACTTAAGTCAGCCGCCACCCTATCGGAAATTGGAACCCAGGTGCTGTTGGCTGCAGCACCCGCCACAATGCAAAATAGAGACACCTGAGATATCCCTGCACTACGTGGCAGGCACCATGCAGTGACTGCCACGTAGTGCACGTAGTGTCATGCTTCATCATCAGGTTCACCCTGACTCCTAAAGGTCAGGGTGGGCTCAACCATATTTCAGGGAGCACTTATTAGAAGGGTGACTAGGGGACTTAACTAGAGATTAAAAATACCTCACCCTCTCCTAGGTATCCCTTTATTCGTGGAGATGGTGGAGAGAATAAATTGCGGATAATGTGGACTATTATGGTCCTATGACCCTATATCAAACGAGCATGTTTCAGCCCTACTCTGAGGTCTAAAAATGTCTGGGGCTTTCATCAGGGTAACAGATTGGTACCTCCCTCTACGTCTTCCTTTCCAGTTTTGCGTTGAATTGTTACTTGACCATTCGTTTTGGTCAGTACTGGAGGAGCCTGAATCGCTTGTGACTGATGACTCAGCATATGAGTCATTTTTTTTATAGTCCTCTCTAATATAGGGTTATACCCATTTGTTTGAGAATTTCTCCAGGTCCTTTTGGAGTTTTGTGATTTTTCTTTGCATACGAACACCTACACAATTCGTGTGGATGAATGGTATAGTAATTATAGGGACTGCACAACTACTGTCTCTTTAAGGGCTGTCAAAACAATTTGCACAGAGATATTTAATGACAGTGAGCACAAATAGTCTCATTTTGACATGCTTTAAACATGCATTCAGTGGGATATGCATGCCATTTGATACCTACAGCCACAACATGGCCCATGACTCTTCGAGCATGACATATGTATGCATACTGTAATGTTTACTTTGAATCCCTTCTCTTTCAGGTGATTCTTCAAAAAGACCACATATGGGCAAGTATTATCACTGCCCCTGTATACTTGTTTGGCACTACTCTGCCATCTGTTAATTTGACCTATAATCCAGGGAGGTACCAATCTGTTACCCTGATGGAAGCCCCGGAACTTTTTAGGCCTTAGAGTAGGGCTGAAACATGTTGGTTTGACATAGGGTCATAGGACCATATTAGTCCACCCTGACCTTTAGGAGTCAGGGTGAACCCGATGATGAAGCATGACACTAATAGTATGTGTGAGGGTTATATATTTAAAAAAAACATTTTCCTTCCCTGCACTAGTCACGCAGAGCTAGCATACCCACTTGGGGTGACCTGCCCCTCTATCACGTGTACCCTGTATTGGTAAGGACCACTCCCATGACACTTGGTGGGATACTTGTTGGTTCTACTGATTTATCTGGGAAGATGTATCCCTCCATATCCCCTTCGTACACGAAGGGCCCTCTCAACCCTCTAGGTCCAGCAAGGTCTCCTTTGGTTTGGATCTTAAGTTTATCACAGCCCCCGAAGTCCCTTTCCGCTTGCCTTTTCATGGCATGTTAACAGTCATGAAAAGGTAGGCGAAAGGGACATTGTAATCCCTACGGCGGTGCCTGGCAGGCACCGCCACCGTGGTAGGGAATTCAACCTCCTCCACCGCACTAGCAAGCTCAAGGAGCCCGTTGGATGTGTGGCGGTCGGTCTTGTCAACCTCAACCATCTGCCTACCATTAAAATATGGTGGGCGGAAAAGATGGGACCGCCATCAACGGGTTGTTGGTGGCGGTCCCACCATCATCATAATCGCCCTCTAAGTGTCTAAATCTACACCAACTCCTAGAGCAGGCCTTAGACTGCTTGCCCTCACTACTCTGCAGTGTAAAAGAGGGGGGCTTCATCTAATAGTTCGGAGTCAAAACTTTTGTGGCCTCAGGAGACAAATGTTAAAGAAATACAACACTCACAATCAAAGGAGAACCTAGCCACCATGCCCTGAGCACTTGGACAGCGCAAGCTCCTTCCCGACGGCGAACCCCTGGCCACTAGTGAACACTGCGCACCTCCTGTTCGCTCTGCGGAAGTACCTGCAGGCTGCTGTGCAGCTGGTGGAGGCCCCAGATGACCTCCAGTATAGGTCATCTGGGGCCTGGTATAGGTGGAGGACAGCGGTGGGAGATCGTGGGCAGCACTCAGCGCAGCTCAAGATGGCGGCCCCTCACTCTTAGAATGGACCACGAAACCACACAACGCGACCTTGCCGCGGCTACACCGTGCACCCACCTGGGCTGAAAGGAGTACTGGCTGACCTCTGACCCCCAGTGGGGGTCCCTGACTGACTGGTGGCCCTCCCACAACTTTGGGAGGCATCCAAGCTCGTTTGGGTGAACAGCCTGCTGCAACAAGATGGCGACACCGCTTGAGTAGCCAGGGCGATGAAGGTATCGGTGGGGAACTGCTCTGGCAAAGAATCTTAGTGAAGCAATAGCTGTGATTAGTCCTGTGGGGGGCCTTTTCCTTTGAGGACTTTTTGCAAGCTCCAGGGGACCATTTTACAGCCTCTTTGGCCACTTGTGGTCAGGGTAGGGCAACTCTTACAGCCACAGCATCTCTCGCCGGTGTCAGACTGATGGGGATTGTGCAGGGGACCCACCCCATTGTGTTGGTTGTGTGGGGGCACCTGGAATGGCCCCAGGCCAGTGGAGTTGCGGCGGCCTTCTGGGGAGCAGGTTGTCAATATAGGGTCACATCGACTGGGTTTGTTCTTTTCGTTCACCGCGGATGTTTCTACTAGTGACTCCAGTTTCACCCTCGAACTAACCAGGGTCAGCCTCTCATGTGCTTTCTGTTAGAGGCCTGAATTAACTTTCTCTTCGCTCGCCTCTGTCCTGTTGGTAACTGTTGGTTTGGTGCACAGATTGGTTGTTTTGGCCACCGTATAATTTTAGGTTCATTCTTCCACAGCCTCTTACTCTCCCTTTCCATATCATGTGTCTTGTGTTGGTGGTGAGAGGGTTGCCGTCATAACACGGAGGCTTGAGATCATGGTTGGTCACCAGTGCTGCGGTTGCCTGGGCCTCCCTGACTGCCGTTGGGGCCCCACCGGTAGCCTTTACTGTTTAAGAACCACTGTTGGGTGGTGGTATTTGACTGCCCTATAACTTTGTGCCTTGCGCCGGCTCTCCTTCCTCTACCCTTGGGGCTGCCATGGGTCACACACAATGGACCAAAGGGGATACGTCCACAAGCAGCTCCCAGGAGAGGATCAAGCTGGGTGCAAGTGGTGGCGATATGTCCTATACTGACATTAAATTCGATAAACTGGCTACGATCTATACGTTTGTGGAACGTCTGGAGGGTAAGACAGACTCCATTGCACTGGATCTAGGCCTCCTTTGAGAAAACTCCAGGAAATTATCTGAGAGGGTCAATGCTCTGGTGGTCACTGTGCAGTCGTTGGCACCAGCTGTTCGGTCCACAGATCATCCTCTTACAGAATTAGTGGGCAGAACGCAGCGGTTGGCTGCTTGGCAAGAGGATCAGAAGGGGAGGGCCCACCAGAACAATTTCTGAGTTGCAGGCCTCCCGGAGCGTGTTGAGAGCGACTCTATCCTGGTATGCCTTTGCCCAATCGCGCGCCTTTTTAAAAATAAAAAAAAACACGCGAAACCCAATGGCTGCCGGTGAAAGCCTAATCACATACACAAGCGTGTGGTCAGCTTTCAAAACCCCCTTACAAGAGGTCTTGTGTGCGCACTGCAACGCTAAGCGCAAGACCTAAAAACAGTCACAGTCAAAAGTTCTCACACCTTCATCCATGCAGTAAGGATAATGTTACTTACACAGTAAGCACCTGTTCTTGACATGTAGAGCTGTTGATTCACATGCTTTGTACACTCCTGCCATCTATTGTTGGGTCTGGATGTTTGCAAGTTGTTTTTCTTTTAAGAAGTCTTTCCAGTCACGAGGTAGGTGACTCCTCCTTTCAGTGAAAGTGCGCATGGGCATCAACCCCAGTTAGATTGTTTTCCCGCAGAGGGTGAGAATGGAGTTAGTAAGTGTAGACTAGAGATGTCCATGCGTATGCATGTAAAGTAAGAAACTGCAACAACTGCAGGGAACTACGGGGAGGCGGGTGGATGCATGTAAATCTACAGGTCTACATGCCAAGAACAGATGTTTACTGGGTGAGTAACATTATCCGTTTGATGGCATGTGAGCTGTAGAGCACATGCTTTACATAAACTATATAGCAGTATACGCCCAAAGCGGTGGCTAACCTGTAGCTGTTGTGGTTATTTGAAACAGTATTTTAAGTACTGCCTGGCCTACATTAGCTAGCTGCTTTGCTAACACATCTACACAATAGTGCTTAGTGAATGTCTGTGGTGTAGACCATGTTGCTGCCTTACAGATGTCAGCTAGGGAAATATTCCCTAAGAAGGCCATAGTAGCCCCTATCTTGCAAATGGAATGCGCTCTAGGGGGTATTATCAAAGTTATTTTCGCTGTCACATAACATGTCTGGATACATTTCACAATCCATCTTGCAATGCCTGATTTAGATATGGGATTGCCTTTGTGTGGTGGCGAAAAAGCAACAAAAAGCTGCTTTGTTTTGCATAATTATTTTGTTCTTTCCACATAATAAAGTAGAGCTCTTCTAAAATCAAGTTTGTGTAGAACTCGTTCTGCTACAGAATCAGGTTTAGGAAAGAGCACAGGTAACTCAACTGATCGATTGATATGAAAAGCAGAAACTACTCTAGGAAGAAATTTAGGATTGGTTAGAAGAACCACTCTGTTTTTGTGAAGCTGAAAGAAAGTCTCTTGTATAGTTAATGCCTGGAGTTCACCAACTCTTCTTAGTGAAGTGGTTGTGATGAGAAAATCAACCTTCCATGAGAGGAATTGTAATTGACACCTGTGCATTGGTTCAAACGGTGGACCCATTAGCCTTGTAAGAACTATGTTTAAGTTCCATACTGGTGAAGGTGGGACTCTTGGTGGTATCACCTTTTGTAATCCTTCCATAAAGGCTTTAATCATTGGTACTTTGAAAGAGATAAGTGTTGTCTGTTTTGTAAGTATGCAGCTACTGCGAATGGATGTATAAGCTAGTCCAGATTGTTGAAAATGTAACAGACAACAGATGGTGTTTTGCACAGAAGCATCAAGAGGATTGATATTGGTATTGTTACAATAGATAACAAACCGTTTCCATTTTGCTGCATAACATGCCCTAGTTGAGGTTTTCTAGCCTCCTTTAGAATATTTTTGCAGTCTGGTGGTAATTGTAAATAACGAAACTATGACTTTAGGAGCCAAATCGCCAGTTTGAGTTCTTTGAGATTTAGATATCTGATTTCTCCACGGCTCGGAGTGAGGCGACTGGAGTTGAGATGCAACTTTTGGTGTGGAACTACTGGGAGCTCCAGCAGGGTGGTGAACCAAGCTTGACGTTCCCATGTGTGAGCTATGAGAATCAGTTTGAGGGATGTTTGTCTGAGCTTCCGAACTATCAACGGAACGAGTGAGAGAGGCGGAAAAGCGTAGGTAAGCAAATATTCCTGAAAAGTTCATCTATTGGGCATTACCTTTGGAAAGCGGGTGTGGGACCCTGGAGGCGAAGCTTGGGCATTTTGCGTTTTGAGCTGTGGCAAACAGGTTTATGTGAGGAAATTCCCATTTCTGAAAGTAAGGGAGGAGAATTTAGGGATGAAGTTCCCACTCATGGATTTGCGGTCTCTGTCTGCTGAGAAGGTCTGCAATCTGATTGTGTACTCCTGGAAGATGTTCTTGTGGTGAATAGCCCATTTCCAAATGGCTTGTGCTAGGCGTGACAGTTGGAGAGAGTGTGCCTCCCGTTTCTGTATATAATACATAGCTGTCATGTTGTCTGTGCGGACTACGACAGCTTTGCCTATGGGGCGAATCTGAAAAGCTCTGAGCGCTAGAAACACTGCTAGTAGCTCTGGGTGATTCATATGGAGACTCTTGTACTTTAGACTCTACAACCCTTGGATTGTTTGATTGTGTAGGTGAGCACCCCAACCAGTGAGCGATGCATTTGATGTTAGTCCTGTCTGTGGAACAAGGTTGATGAAGGGCCACCCTTTGGATACATTTTGTCGGTTCCACCACTACTAGAGTGTAGGAAGGTGGCTACCTGACTATGGTTACCCCAGATTTTTTGCCTGTGTTTAGCTGGTTTTTTTGACTTAGTTGACCTGGTTCCCTGCTAATCAGGGCCCCAGGCCATCTGCTCTCTCTGTAAAATGGATTCCATGTACCCTAGGTACATACCACAATTGGAAATGGACTCCTTGTCAGCCCCTGTATAATGCACTATAGGTGCGCCCAGGGCATAGGGGCCACCAAGGCCTACCAGGGGCTGCAGCATATCTTTTGCCACCCCTGGCTGGTTCTTAAATTGACACAACTGGCTGATCACTCAGCTGGGGTAAGGTGGTGTAATCACCCCTTACTTAGGTATAGTATACCTATATCTAAACCTATATCTGGACACATATAAACCTGTGAGCCACTCCTATGGAAGGCCTCATCAATCCTGGAGGCAGAGTGCGTGGTTTAATGTGAGATGGAGCTCTAGCATGAGCTGAGCCTGTCTGCAGCTGTCGGGAACAACTCCCTAAGCTGTTTCAGGATAACGCCATACCATATACTCTTAAGTGCCTTATAATCCTCGCGGTTATATAGCAACTCTGGTTTGGCTTTATCAAAACATGTCGTGTAAGGTGTCATACGATTTGGAATACTATCCCCTCGCCAGTTCTGGCGACGGGGATAGCATTCCACCCCTCTAGAGGGGTAAGACATGTTACTTGCTTAAATGCGGTTAATTTCTAAAAGGACCTTAGATCCACAAAATGGATGCCTCTGCCACAGACAAGAGTCTGACCCCCTGAAGATGACCGAAACTCAGCCAAATGGGGCCTGGACAAAGGGTTTCCTGTTGCAGGGAGGTGTTACACCCCCTCAGACAGGAGATAGTGGATTGTAGCAGGGAGGTTTGAAAGAAACCAGACACTGCATGGGGAGCACAAGGCTGCCCCTTGCATAATCCGGCCAAACCGGTTCTGGGGCACTCCAGCCCTCGTGCCAGGGCGGCCTGGATCAAAGGAAGGGGGTGTATCCACCCACTTCCTGGGTCCCACCCATAGGAGGGGACCTAGCAGGTAATCCAGCCCCCAAAATTAGTATAAGACTGGGAGCAGTGCCAATGCACTTCAGATTATCCTGAAGAAACATAAGAAACGAATTCTGGACCCTTCGCCATCCTACTCGACGTAGAAGCCCGCAGAATCTCCCTTGTGGTCAAGGAGTGACCACCCTGTGCAAACAGGCACCATCCAGCTATCGACGTCTACTTTGTTGCAGTTCCCGCCGGAACTCGAGCGACAGAGATCGACGAGATCAAGCCTGCCTGCTTTCCAACAGCCCGATCCACAGTCCCTGCAGAGCTGAGACCCGTGGAGGCGACCGGAAGCGTGGGGCACGCCATCTTGAATTGACCACGAGACGCTGACTGTGCAGCCCACGAGTGACCCTCGAAGCTGTACACCGGGGTTTGAGAAGCCCCAACCCTGAGCCACTCTTGCACCGAAGATCACCCCTCTACACTCATCGAGTGCCGCGTGGGGCCCTTCTGCTACTTTTGGCTCAACGCGTTGGCCCGGTCACTTGCCAGCCGGCTAGTGGCCCCTGTGTCGACGAAACCTTGAAATCGACTTGTGAATCTGGTTGCTCCAGATTTGCACCAGATCCCCTGAAAAGGAGCCCCCACTCTGACCCTCCTGGTTCGAGTGAGAAGCAATCTCCCGGTTCCGCGTGGATTGCTTTTGCCAAGTGTTGTTTGCTCCAATCTTGAAGCCGACAGCGCCGACGGCGAGAGCCTGTGTGGGACAGATCGTGACCTGCTCCTGGACGTCGTAGATGCCCCAGAGCCCACGTGACAGCGGAGAGAAGCACCTCGACAGCGACCTGATTGCGCCCGACATTGCCTGGTTCCGTCCTGGTTCCACCCTGGTCACTGCTGAGTGACCCAGACTCTGTCCCCTCTGCTTTCAGGTACTTTTCGACTCGAGTCCACCCTTGGACTTCACCGGACACTTTTCTTTCACCCCGCCTGCAGCCCTTTCAGCTTCAAGCACTAAGAGCCTGCGTGACGAAACCCGACTCAACTTCGACCCTGTGCACCCGCTTCCTGTGGGTGAGGTAACTTTGCTCCGCCGGTGTTCCCACACTGGTACACATCTCTAGGGTCTGTGTCTTAAGTTTTGTTCCTCTAGGTTCAGCGGAAGTGTCCTTAAACTTTAACTTTGCAACTTTTACGCACCATTGGTTAACATTGGTGCATGCGTGCGCTTTCCGCACTGCTCCCGAATCCCGTGGGCCTCTCTCGACTTCAGCACTGCTTGTCCTGACTGCTCCCAGCGATTCCCTAGGCCCTAGGCCTAACCACTGTTCGATTGGTATCTCTTATACCACTTGTTTAGTATATGGTTTGAGTGGCCACCCGCCCTCATCCATAATTGTGCAACTTTGTATGTTTAAACTGTGCTTTTGATTTAACGCTTGTGCCCCTTTATTCATAAAGAATACTGGGGATTGTTTTTAGTAATAAACACATATATTTTTATAATATATACTTGTGTGGTGTCCTTTCATTTGATATTACAGGATTGTATGTGGTAAAACAGCTCGCTTAACACGACCTCTTAAGTTAAGCCTTTAGGCTGCTTAGTCCATGCTACCCCTAGGATAGCTTGTCTAACAAGGTTGACTTACAACCTGACAACATAAGGGATTGTTTGGTCTGATAATAGGTGGTTCCAGAATTGGAAACATCACCTATCAGGCCAACTTCTCACATTGGTGAGCAGCGGTGCGGATTTGAGCTTGCTGTTGTTTTACCATTGCAATCTTTTTATCAAATTGAAAGATCACATCAAGTACCTCTAGGTACATATAAATCAAAAGCTTAGCATATTAAGTTCTACTGAACTTAGTAGTTGTAGGTTAAAGGGATTAGCACACCCTGACTACAACTCACTAGCAAGGTGCAGTAGGAAAACACTTAGTGTAGGTAAGTGCACCACTTACACCTCACTAGCAGTCATGTCTGACACAGGAAAAGCCTCAGGGTCTGCTCCTGTGACAGTTGACCTTACCAAGGCAACTTCCAGCTATGACAAGTTAACCCGAGAGGACTTGATTGCCCTGTGCATATCAAGAGGGTTAAAAAGGGGCAGAAGTCCCACATGTCCTATCCTGATAGCCATTCTAGAGCAGGATGACTTAGAGAAGGGAAATGAAGCTCCCTTAGACTCAGGAGATGGAGTGAACCCCCCTGTAACTTATACCCCTCAAGAGGAAGGAGAAGAGGAGGAAGAAGAGGAGGAGGAGGACTCAGATGTAGAGGACCCAGAAGATCAGGATCAGAGGGGTAGCCAGGTCCAAGTTGCCAGGCTTAACCAGGCCAACTTAGACCTACTGGGAAATGGAGAGGGCCAGCACCTCCCCAGATCCCACCATATCATTCTCCCAGGCAACAGAAGAGTGAGATCTCCCTCAGGGGACTCTCATATTTCTAGTGCCTCAAGAGAATCTCAGAGAGGCATGACTGCTTCTCAAAAGCTAGAGCATAGGGCCAGAATGAGTGCTGTCAAACTCCAAATAGAGAGGGAGGAGGTAGCCTTGGCTCAAGCTAGACTTGCCTTGGCAAGAGAGCAAAAATTGTGTGGCTTAGATGCCACTGGTGGCAGCAATATTCCTAAAGAGAAACCCAGGTCCTATGATAGTAGAAACCTGACAAAGATTGTGCCCCCCTACAAGGAAGGGGATGACATCCACAAGTGGATAACTGCTCTTGAGAGAGCCTGCATGGTACAGCAGGTTCCTGAGGAACAGTGGGCAGCAATCTTATGGTACTCCTTTTCAGAGAAAGGGAGAGATAAGCTCCTCACTGTTAGACATGAGGATGCAAACAATTACAAAGTCCTGAAGAGTGTTCTGATAGATGGGTTTGGCTTAACCACTGAACAGTACAGGTTGAAGTTCAGAGACACCCAGAAGACACAGACTCAGGACTGGACTGATTTTGTTGATTGTGCAACTAAGGCTCTGGAGGGTTGGCTACATGGCAGCAAAGTACATGACTTTACAGGATTGTATAATTTGATTATGAGGGAGCAGATCCTAAGTAATTGTCAGAACCAGCTCTTACACCAGCACCTGGTGGACTCTGATCTGACCTCTCCCCAAGAATTGGGAAAGAAGGCAGACAAGTGGGTCAGAACCAGGATTAGGCCTAAGAATCAGGACAGTAACCAGAAGAAGGAGTCTACCAAGCCTCAAGATAAGGGTGGGGATAAAAATAAAGAAAAGACTTCCCCAGGGCCCCAAAACTCCAAGAATGGGGGTGGGTCCCAAGACACTTCTTCAACTGAGAAAAAGCCTTATTGTTATGCCTGTAAACAGGTTGGGCATTACAAAACAGACAACTGTTGTCCCAAGAATAACAATAAAGAGAATATACCTCCAAAGCCAGCTCCACCACCTCCTGTTACTGTCAGCAGTAATCCCCCAGGAAGTGGGAGCACACCCAGGAATCTGGGTGGGTTTACTTTTGGAGGTCAGGTGGACCCTGGCCTATCCAGGTCCCCATCACCCAATGATCTTGTTTATGAGACTGGCATGGGGTTTGCCAACTTCTCTGATTGCCCAAATACCTTGAGCAAGTATAGACAAGAGCCCATCATCAATGGTTTGAAAGTTGAAGCTTTTAGAGACACAGGGGCTAGCATCACCATGGTGGCTGATGGTATAGTCCCCTCTAAGCAACTTTTACCTGGTGCCACATACCAAGTAACAAACATTGATGACATCAAAACAAATCATCCCATGGCAGTAGTAAGTCTCAGCTGGGGAGGTGTCACTGGCCCAAAGAGAGTGGCAGTGTCATCAAACTTGCCTGTAGACTGCCTACTTGGTAATGATTTGGAAATCTCAGCCTGGGCTGAGGTTGAACAGGAAATCCATTCTAGAATGGTAAATTCCAATGGAAAGGTTAGTGGGGCTGTAATGGCTACAGCCCCAATCCAAGATGTCCTTCCTGAAAAGGTTGGTAGGGCTGAGAAACTCTCTGCCCCATCTTTAGCAAAAGCTCTTCCTGAACAGAATAGCAAAGCTGTTATGATAACAGCAGAAACCCAAACTGAGTCTCCTCCTGAAAAGGTTGGTGGGGCTGTGATGGCCACAGCCCCAACTCAAACTGATATGTGCGTTGTGAAGCCTGAAATGATGGATAACTCCACACAAACTGAGGGCATGGAGGAGGAAGAGAAATCTCCCCCTCACCAGACTTTAGGACAGGATCAGCCTCCTCAGGGAACTGATCTTACCCCTGATGAAGGAACTGCCCCAGAGGTTGTTAGGCCTGGCCTGACAGAGCCTCTGATGGCGGTGGACCCTTCTCAGGTGGGACCCAGTCTGGAGCAGGTAACCTGCCCCTCTCTCCCTTGCCTTAGCCAGCCCAGGGCTGCAGAGGACAAGAAGGACAGTGAGACCCAGAGGGCCCCCTGTCAAATAACGCACCCCCATCAACAGATTAGGGGCACCAAAACTAGTAGCCCTAGTGAGGTGAAAACTTTAAAAACTCCTGAGGGAGCCCCCTTAAAAACAGTTAGGGACCTCCCACAGAACGAGTCTGTTGGGCACAGCCAAACCTGGGACCCAAAGGGCCCAAACCTGAACTGTCCCCCCAGCAAGCCAAACAGAGGGACCCAGCCCCCAGCTTTAGGTAGCCAGAGGTTGACCCTGAGAGCACAGTGCAACTCAGTTAAAGAAAGAAAGGCACACATGGTGGAAGATAATTGGAGGAAGCTGAGCCCTAAATTAGTAGAGCCTCACTTCAGTACTCCATATCCAAACCAGCCTTTAACTTTGCATAAACACACCCAAGGTAGTGATTCCCTATGGTGGAGACCCTCTAATACCCCAAGGGTGAGGGACTGCTTAGTGGACCATGAGACAGGGGGTACCCATGCTAGTGCAGGTACTTCCTTATATGGCCATTCAGGCAATATAGGCTTACCTGGCCAAGGATAGCCTTATCTCCTTTCGTTTGGGGGGGGGGGGGTTGTGTAGGAAGGTGGCTACCTGACTATGGTTACCCCAGATTTTTTGCCTGTGTTTAGCTGGTTTTTTGACTTAGTTGACCTGGTTCCCTGCTAATCAGGGCCCCAGGCCATCTGCTCTCTCTGTAAAATGGATTCCATGTACCCTAGGTACATACCACAATTGGAAATGGACTCCTTGTCAGCCCCTGTATAATGCACTATAGGTGCCCAGGGCATAGGGGCCACCAAGGCCTACCAGGGGCTGCAGCATATCTTTTGCCACCCCTGGCTGGTTCTTAAATTGACACAACTGGCTGATCACTCAGCTGGGGTAAGGTGGTGTAATCACCCCTTACTTAGGTATAGTATACCTATATCTAAACCTATATCTGGACACATATAAACCTGTGAGCCACTCCTATGGAAGGCCTCATCAATCCTGGAGGCAGAGTGCGTGGTTTAATGTGAGATGGAGCTCTAGCATGAGCTGAGCCTGTCTGCAGCTGTCGGGAACAACTCCCTAAGCTGTTTCAGGATAACGCCATACCATATACTCTTAAGTGCCTTATAATCCTCGCGGTTATATAGCAACTCTGGTTTGGCTTTATCAAAACATGTCGTGTAAGGTGTCATACGATTTGGAATACTATCCCCTCGCCAGTTCTGGCGACGGGGATAGCATTCCACCCCTCTAGAGGGGTAAGACATGTTACTTGCTTAAATGCGGTTAATTTCTAAAAGGACCTTAGATCCACAAAATGGATGCCTCTGCCACAGACAAGAGTCTGACCCCCTGAAGCTGACCGAAACTCAGCCAAATGGGGCCTGGACAAAGGGTTTATTGTTGCAGGGAGGTGTTACACCCCCTCAGACAGGAGATAGTGGATTGTAGCAGGGAGGTTTGAAAGAAACCAGACACTGCATGGGGAGCACAAGGCTGCCCCTTGCATAATCCGGCCAAACCGGTTCTGGGGCACTCCAGCCCTCGTGCCAGGGCGGCCTGGATCAAAGGAAGGGGGTGTATCCACCCACTTCCTGGGTCCCACCCATAGGAGGGGACCTAGCAGGTAATCCAGCCCCCAAAATTAGTATAAGACTGGGAGCATTGCCAATGCACTTCAGATTATCCTGAAGAAACATAAGAAACTAATTCTGGACCCTTCGCCATCCTACTCGACGTAGAAGCCCGAAGAATCTCCCTTGTGGTCAAGGAGTGACCACCCTGTGCAAACAGGCATTATCCAGCTATCGACGTCTACTTTGTTGCAGTTCCCGCCGGAACTCGAGCGACAGAGATCGACGAGATCAAGCCTGCCTGCTTTCCAACAGCCCGATCCACAGTCCCTGCAGAGCTGAGACCCGTGGAGGCGACCGGAAGCGTGGGGCACGCCATCTTGAATTGACCACGAGACGCTGACTGTGCAGCCCACGAGTGACCCTCGAAGCTGTACACCAGGGTTTGAGAAGCCCCAACCCTGAGCCACTCTTGCACCGAAGATCACCCCTCTACACTCATCGAGTGCCGCGTGGGGCCCTTCTGCTACTTTTTGCTCAACGCGTTGGCCCGGTCACTTGCCAGCCGGCTAGTGGCCCCTGTGTCGACGAAACCTTGAAATCGACTTGTGAATCTGGTTGCTCCAGATTTGCACCAGCTCCCCTGAAAAGGAGCCCCCACTCTGACCCTCCTGGTTCGAGTGAGAAGCAATCTCCCGGTTCCGCGTGGATTGCTTTTGCCAAGTGTTGTTTGCTCCAATCTTGAAGCCGACAGCGCCGACGGCGAGAGCCTGTGTGGGACAGATCGTGACCTGCTCCTGGACGTCATAGATGCCCCAGAGCCCACGTGACAGCGGAGAGAAGCACCTCGACAGCGACCTGATTGCGCCCGACATTGCCTGGTTCCGTCCTGGTTCCACCCTGGTCACTGCTGAGTGACCCAGACTCTGTCCCCTCTGCTTTCAGGTACTTTTCGACTCGAGTCCACCCTTGGACTCCACCGGACACTTTTCTTTCACCCCGCCTGCAGCCCTTTCAGCTTCAAGCACCAAGAGCCTGCGTGACGAAACCCGACTCAACTTCGACCCTGTGCACCCGCTTCCTGTGGGTGAGGTAACTTTGCTCCGCCGGTGTTCCCACACTGGTACACATCTCTAGGGTCTGTGTCTTAAGTTTTGTTCCTCTAGGTTCAGCGGAAGTGTCCTTAAACTTTAACTTTGCAACTTTTACGCACCATTGGTTAACATTGGTGCATGCGTGCGCTTTCCGCACTGCTCCCGAATCCCGTGGGCCTCTCCCGACTTCAGCACTGCTTGTCCTGACTGCTCCCAGCGATTCCCTAGGCCCTAGGCCTAACCACTGTTCGATTGGTATCTCTTATACCACTTGTTTAGTATATGGTTTGAGTGGCCACCCGCCCTCATCCATAATTGTGCAACTTTGTATGTTTAAACTGTGCTTTTGATTTAACGCTTGTGCCCCTTTATTCATAAAGAATACTGGGGATTGTTTTTAGTAATAAACACATATATTTTTATAATATATACTTGTGTGGTGTCCTTTCATTTGATATTACAGGATTGTATGTGGTAAAACAGCTCGCTTAACACGACCTCTTAAGTTAAGCCTTTAGGCTGCTTAGTCCATGCTACCCCTAGGATAGCTTGTCTAACAAGGTTGACTTACAACCTGACACCATAAGGGATTGTTTGGTCTGATAATAGGTGGTTCCAGAATTGGAAACATCACCTATCAGGCCAACTTCTCACATAGAGCGATGGGTGCGGCCATCTATTAACACTAGATCGGTCAACTGACCCTGCGACTGGTTCCACTGAATTGCTAAGCATTCTTGAAGGGGACGCATGTGAAGTCTTGTGTGTTGAACAATTATGATGCAAGATGCCATCATTCCTAGCAGTTGCATGCATGAATACTCTTGTTGGTAATGATTGGTTGGGCAGAAAATGAGTGAGAAAGGACTGAATACTGAGAATTCTGGATGCACTGGGAGAGGCTAGAGCTCTTTGAGTGTTTATGGTGGCTCCCATATAGGTTTGTGTGTTGGAAAGCTGTAGATGAGACTTCAACACATTCACTGTAAACCATACTTGGTGTAATAAGTGAACCGTGGCTTGAGTGTGTTGGAAACACTTTTGGTAAGTGCTGGCTTTGATGAGCCAGTCGTCCAGGTATGGGAAGACAAGGATGTGCTGTCTTCTCAGATGAGCTGCGACTACTGCCAGGCATTTGGTAAATACTTTGGGAGCAGTGGTGACTCCAAATGGTAGTACTTTGAATTGGTAAAGATGACCCGCTATCATGAATCTGAGATATTTGCAATGAGCTGGGTGAATTGGAATGTGGAATATGTGTCCTTTAAGTCTAGAGTAGACATAAAGTCGCCCTGCTGTAGAAGTGGGAGCACTTGTTGAAGTGTCACCATATGGAAATGCTCTGACAATATGTATTGATTGATATTTTAACAGTACAGGCTCTATGGCTCCTTTTATCAAGAGAGATTGGACTTCCTGTTTGTGCAGGTGACATTTTGTTCTGGTGACATTTTGCGAGAACGGGGTGGAATGTTTGGAGGATTGTTGGTAAACTCCAGACAAATACCATGTTAATTCCTAACACCCATTTGTCTGTGGTTATGGATTGCCAAATGGGGAGGAATAGTATAAAACGCCTCCGACAGGTATTAAATGATCGGGGGAAGTGTATGCAAGTCACTGCTTGCTAGGGGAGGGGGAATTATGTGGTGTGGAACCTATGACCCTACCTTTGCCGTTGTTACCTCTGTATCCCCCTCTAAAGAAGCCTCTTGAGGAGGAAGATTGATTGTTGACTTTGTAGTAGGCAGCCATATTGTCTGAGGGCGACGTCTTGGACCCCCCACGATAAAAGGAGCGATGAAAGGAGCCACAATTAGAAGGAGACTGTAGTGCTCCCATTGACTTAGCTTCTTTCGTATCTTTCTTCATTTTCTCTAATGACTTATCTACTTCGGGTCCAAAGAGATGCTCTTTATCAAATGGAATGTTTAAAATGGATTGTTGGACTTCAGGTTTAAAACCAGAAATCCTCAAACATGTGTGCCTCCTCAGTAACACACTAGTGTTGATCTCTCTAGCTGCGGTGTCAGCATAATCTATAGCACACCTAATAGAGGAACTGGTGATGGGTTTTCCTTCTTGCACTAAATCTTGAGCTTTAGCCTTGTGCTCATCTGGGAGATATTGGAGCAATTGCTCCATTTCGTCCCAGTGTGCTCGATCATACCTGGCCAGTAGGGCCTGGGTGTTGGCAACGCGCCAATGATTTGCTGCTTGGGGGGCTACTCTTTTACCAGATGTGTCTAACAATTTGTACTGTTTGTCTGGAAGGGGGCATTCCCTGAAGTTTGTGAATTGGCCAGTTTACGGGCATTAGAGACGACCAAGGAGTCTAGTGGTAACTGTCCTTTACTAAAAGCTGGACCAGACGGAGCAGGCTTATAATTTTTGTCTATTATGGGGATGAGGATATGACCACGAACAGGGTCTTTGAATATATCATTGGCATGTCTCATCATGCCTTTGAGAATGGGGAGAGTCTGACTAGACCTTTGTGTGTTACTGAGCGTTTCAAATAAGACATCTTCCTCTATGGATTCCTTGTGTAATTGTACCCCATGATATTCTGCAGCTCTGGCAAGTAATTCTAGATATCCTACATTGTCGTCTGGAAGGGAAGGCTTTGCAGGGTAAAGGTCTGGGTCATTGTCTGTGGGTGAATCAGTGTTGTAGTCTTTCCAGGATCTACCAGTAAAATAGTATCCCACTAACTCTATCATCATCATCAGGTTGTGGTGGTGGAGAGTTAGTTGGTGTAATAAGTAGGAGGAGGGGGGTAGTACTGATGTTCTTCCTCTTCAAAGGAATGTGATAATGTGTTTCCTCTGACTCAGGTTTGCTTATCTGAGGTGGTTTAGTAAGAACATGTCCTGTATTAGGATTAACATAAAGTTCCTTTTGTTTTGGGTCCTATTTAGGTGGTGGAACATCAAAAATCAGATCCTGCAGCTTCGGAGGAACATTTTTCAATTTCGGCACCGAGGACTTCTGTACCGGGGTGGAATGACTTTTCGGCACAGAAGATTTCGGTTGTGAAGCCGTCTTTGATTTCGGTGTCAAGGGTTTCAGCTACAAAGCTGTTTTCGGCTTCGAGCCTTATGGTTTCGGCTCGGTGCTTGACTTTGGCCGACTCGATCCCGAGCCGGAAGGCTTAACGGCGTGTTTCAGAACCGGAAGACGGGGCGTCAGAAACATCTCAGTGCCGACCGTGGACCCAAAGCGGGGCTGGATTCGAAGCATTCTGCTTGGTCTGAGTTGGATTTTGTGGCAAGGGGTTTTCGGTACTCACGGGACGTTGACCTTGAGGGATGTTGTCTTCCATCTCGGTGTCCGATTGCGGAATGGATACAAGTTCTTCCTGTTCTTCTTCTGCCCCTTATCCATTGAATCCTTCTTGCTCGGATCCTTCACCAAAGATGTTCGGCGTGTATTCGATGTTTTGGCTTTGCATTTCACGACGTCGACCCAAACTATCTCGGCGCGTTTATTCTTAGACTAAACGGTCTGCACGCGTTGCAGTCCTGTTCGTTGTGCTCCAGAGATAAGCACAAGTTGCACACTTCGTGTGAAACAGTGCGAAGATACTTTGCATGGCACCAAGGACAGAACTTGAATGGAGTCCGTTCCATCAACTGCGAGGTGGACCGACACGGTTATGCCCTACGCCCTTCCCGGATTTTACAATCGGAATAGAGATTTTCCTCGTCCAACACGATACACAGAGGAGTGGGATACGCGTTTGAAACAATACTGACGTGGGTAGGGTGGATTGTGCACCAAGGAGAACCCAAAGAACGGTTTTGAACTGGAGTGCAGCAATACACGTCCGAACCTGATGGCGGAAAAAAACAATCTACCAATGGAGTCGATGCCCATGCGCACTATCACCAAAAGGAATCGTCACCTTTACGGAGTTTTTTATATAGCGCGAACTTGACCCAAATCGGGTATCAGAGCGCTTTACATAGCACCAGTTGCATTACATGAGGACACATTCATTTTTTATTAGGCATGGGGAGATTAAGTGATTTTCCCAGAATCACAGGATGCTCAGCGTCATTGCCAAGACTCGAACCCAGTTCCCCAGATACAAGGTGGCCCGCCCTAGCGGTTAGGCCGATTCCTCTCCTTATCTCGTGACTGGAAAGACTTCTTTGAAGAAAAACAACTTGCAAACATCCAGAACGAACACAGAATGGCAGGAGTATGCAAAGCATGTGATGTACAGCTCACATGCCTCGAACATTGTTTTTCCTGGTTCTGGTTATTATACTCACAGGAAACATGAATAAAGTCTAAGAGGGCAGGTTATCTTAGAGGTTTTGGGCTGCCTCATCAGATGCTTAGATTTTCACTGCTCCCTAAATCACACACACACCACTGAATCTTATTCATCTGAAAGTTGCAACCCAGTTGCCAACAGTCTTCTCAGGCCCCTGTACAAAAGCCCTCAGTTTGCTCCAGATCACAGGAACAGTCAACTGCAGTGGGATGTCTTCAGCAATGTCAAAATATATCAGTTACCATCAACTAAAAGAATGATCTGACCACATTTAGCAACACCATGTCAAACTACAGTCATACATCACTCCTAGTGGCACATACAGGGTTTTCTGTTACAAAAGCTAATTCCGGGAGGTAGGGGTGCCAGGATCACAAGCTGTTTTTCATCAGCTCTTGGCAGTTTTTATTTGGGCATGGTGAGCACAGGGTCCAGAATAGGTGGCTGAAGTAGGTCGAGGAGAACAAGTAACTCATTTATGGGTTAGGCATAGCACTATGAAAGTTTTACAGTCCTACAAAATCTGAAAATATTCTGGATCTATCAAAATAGCTACATCTACTAGCCCTTCCTACTTATTAGTTTAGAAGGGGGCATTTTAATTTCCTTTCAGAAGGACAGGTGGTTTGCCTAGCTTCGAATCAATGCTGGTATCTTACCTGTTTTATCTCCATCTTAGGGCTTGGACACTTGTGCACAGTGCAGGAGGAGGAGCATGGCCTTCCTTGGGATTCATCTTTGGGATGTTTGACATGCTTTAGAAGACGAGCGATGAGGTCCTGTGACAAAATACAGCAGAATGCATTAGACATGTTACCAAATTTTAGAAGAGGTCTTTTAACTTTCTTTTGTTTGGGTTCCTCCCCCCTCTGCCTTTTGCCACTTCTCACTGATTAAGGAGGAGGGCTATGCTTCCTTCCAGAGGAAAGGAGTGCTCACTCAAGCTTCCTGCTGCTCCTCCCTCCCAAAAGCCACCATTGCAGCTTCTACGCAAGCCAGCCCAGAAGGGGCAATCACATGATCCACACACTAAGTGCCAGAAGCTTAAAAATTACCCTCTTTTACTTCTCCCATGTAGTCCTCTTTACTTCCTGGTCATACTACTCACTGGGTGACGTGAGTAGGTCCCCTGATTCCATCTTAGGAGAACTCTCACTTCTTGACTACTGCTCCCTTACTTCCCACTCCCAAACGCCTGCAGCCCCAACCCTGATTGGAACATAAGGGTAATGGAACCTACGAAAATATAACCCACTTCACATGGCATCCAAGCAAAAGTCATAACAGGGACAACATCCCTTAGTGACACCATTTTGCTTTTTTATGATAAGTGTCCTGACCTTTTAACAAACATCATAAAGTATTCTTGGTCTTGGAATTTTGCTGTTACCATTGTTCTGTGGGCTCAAACACCTCAACAGTATAGTGCAGTTGGGGGAAAACGGGATTAACCAAAGGTAGCGCTCACATTGCAGCTAAGAATTTAGTTGGTATGTGGAAAGTTGTGTCACATTTTCACTACTATCCTACGTACATGATGACAGCACTCTTTTCACATGTACCTGTCATTACACCTTTCATTGAATGTTTAAAGCCTGGAGTATTCAGCAGTTGACATTTTATCATTAGTAACTTGTTAGAAAATGGGTTTTACTCATTCTGTGGGTAAATGTAATAGTACATATTGCCAAATATTGTTATAAGCAATCCATTCCACCAATCGACAAAAAAAATTAAACACTGCCAAAAGATCAAGGTTTCTAAACCCTGCACCTTTAATCCAAGCACAATACACTGGAGGAAGAAAAGGAAGAAACAATGTTTAGTGACATCCCTAAACAACAGATCTCAAGCAAAATAATCTTAGGACAGTCTTTATCACTCCTACCTTGTATACCAAAGTTACTTTGCATTGGCCCCTTCAGTAAGAACTAAAAATGACTCATTTTCTCTCATTTTACTTTCTTTGAATGACATTCTAGTTTGTGGTTGTGCAAGTGTTTATGTGTTTACACCGATGAAGGCTATGTCCCTTTCTGTGGAGTTTTAACATTTAACATAGGCTTAAACCTAAAACAGGCTAGCCTAATCTGTAGGCTTACCTACCCTACCTGCCACACACAAACACTCTATTTTGCTCTCTCTCTCCCTTTTTCTCACCCAACTCCCCCAGCCTCTCAAGCTTTACCCAGAAATCTTCTATCCCAGCTAACATCGAAGAGAGTCATCCTCATGAATGCTTAAGACATTTCACAAACCAGCTGGCTTGAAGACCATGGTGATCTGCTGTTAGTTCCACCTGTAATGGTGTCCTATTCAAAAGGACTTCAAGGCTGTCCAAAAAGAGAGTGAGAAGGAGCAGCATACCGGTATCCTGAACCAGGGATCACTGGGTAGAAAATCAGGAAAGCAGATTTGAATCAGGCCCCTCCCCCCCTTAAAAAACTATGCAGTTTTCTGCATCTTATTGTGTACACTTCTCACTCGGCTCAAAGTGCCAGTTCTGATCGGAGGGCAAGCAGATCCTGCTGCTTAGCCACTGTTGATGGAGCAAGTAAGAAAAACTTAGAGTTTGCCCCTAACCACTGCTACTTTCACACACTGGTAAACTAATTATCAACTGACGACTAGCATCCCCACTTTCAATCACTGATGGATGTTCATCACCATTCTAAACAGTCCTTGACCTTGGCACTTTGTATATCAGCTAAATCCACAGCTGCCAAAGTTTCAGATTTCTTATGTGTGACATTTTTATAATTTCTGTGTAATTATGAGTGACATTCAACGACTAAGAGTGATCATCAAGCAATGAATACGAGGGAACCCTATAAATAACAGAATTACACCCATTTGAGCAACTAGAAACTCTAAAAAAAATCTTAAAAATGATGCAGAGCATCAGAAATGGAAGAGCACTAACCTACAACAACAAACCAGGCCTATTGGCATTGTCAATCCTTACTGACAATATCACGACACAGTCCTCCCTACCACCATAACAAACTGAAAGCTCTGAATGGACACTTGACTTACCACTGGGCTACCTTTTGAAATGCTGTAGACACTGTAAGGTGCTGTATATATTGCTGCTTTGCTGCTGTCACGCTCTGTTGTTAGGCAGGCTTCTGTTTTTGTCTCAGTTGTGCAGCCAGCTTTTTTCTTTCAGGGACCCAGTTATCGATACTGGAGTCAGACCTCTGGCAGAGGAGCTCAAAAGTGGACGACAGGACTCCCGCTGGCAGATGATCACAATTAAAAATGTGTGCACTCCGCTGTCTGTCGCGGCCAAGATCTGACCAAACAAACACTGTGCCCCGGACTCCCAAAAGAAACACATGTGACCGGAGGACAGGAAGTAAGTAATAGAGATTGTCTGTCACTCAACAATTATGATTTCTAATGAATCCCGGCCCGGCAATTGCAGGCCAGGTCACCGGCTTGGCGGTTGAAGAGGGTGCCTGAGGACTGGTAGGCTGAGGAAACCAGCAATATCGTGCACTGTGAGATGTCATGCATCGTGGAAGTTGCTACATGTCTCCTGATGACAGCACGGAAATGAAAAAACCACAAAGCTGCGGTTCGCCAGCATTGCTGCCAGCCTGGGCTGATCTGCGAGTTGCCAATAGAAGCAGTGCCTTTGCCAGAAAGCAACAGGCAAGGCGCCATGCCAGGATCAGAAACTCTAATAAGATCAACCAGTAGAACTATATCACCTTAGTGCTACTCCTAAAGTAATGAAATGTATTTGTTTTATTTGAATGACTGGACAAATTTGAAGAATTGTTGAATTTTGTGCAAACCTGTAATTTCAAAAATTGTAACAAATAGTGGCGGTGTTGAGTGGAATAAGCAAGGTAGATCCATTGTCAAACATTTTATTCATTTCAAAATCTGCACCAAATAGCAGCGGTATTGTGTGGAACAAGCAGTCGATCGGTTATCTAATATTTTAGTATAGACTGTAATCACTGAATCACTTTTGCATTACGTTGCATCAATCTTTGCACAATGATAGGTACTGATGTTAGTATGGATTGTAATCATTGACAGACTTTAGCGTTCGTTTGCACAAATCTTTGCACAATGATAGCTATTGTTTTTAGAAGCAAATTTTTACTGAATCGCAAATAATATGTCAATCACTATATTTTACCTTGATTGTGACCGATGCATTACTATGTTAAGTGATGCACTAGCATTTTTATATATATTGTAATGATTTATTAATCCAAAAATTACATTTACTAGTGCTCTATAAAATGTGGACAGTTGCATATGCTTAAGTCCTTGTCGAGGTCCCATTTTGTGACAAACTACAGATAGCATCAGGATAAATAAACAATCAGTAAAGGTGAACACAGTGGAACCCAACAACTCACTCAATGGGATTTTACGTGGTGGTCACAGGGTGGCAATATTAATGTGATCTTACCCAAGAAGACACTTATTGTAGGCAGAATGACAGAGTACAAATCAATGAATCTTACCTGATTCCCTCCCGAGTGAGGAATCGAGTAAACAGTCTGGGCTGTGCACTGAGAACTCAGTGGGCTTTCGGGGGTCTCACTTATAGCATCTTTTTGTTGCTCCAGAAAAATAACGACAATCTGAAATCAGGCAGCACAAAAAGAGATAACAGTCAGCTACATGATAGGCACAGGAAACTGACACATATTTCACTCCAATAGTGACACTTACAGGTATTTGAGGATATGACCTTAGTTGTAATAATAGCATTCCCACAGAACTCAAGACACAACCTCAGTAGAACTCTCACATTCACACAAGTCTCAAGACAAACGTCATTCAATCTGTAAGAGGAACAAACACAACTTTCTTTCTAACAGTAACATTTTCATGGAAACCAGGCCACAATAGTTATTCTTAAAGTAAAAATCTTACAGAACCTGGATTTCAATGTTATTTGTACTTTAACAATACAAAAAAACCTGGGACATGACCGTCATTCTAACAAAAATATTTTCACAGAACCTCTGTTGACATAATGGTAATTCAAACAGTAACTTCACCTCGAAACCTGAGATATTATGGCCTTTACTCTTAACAGCCATGCTCTCTTTTCTGGAGCTTGTGGGCGAGCAGTTTAAGCTTAGAAGAGGGTAGTGTTAAGCATTTGATGTACTTACAGGGACAATAAATGAGAGACACACTCCAGAAGTAACTTGAGACTAATTTAGAAATCAAAATGTATTTTTACAGAATCTTTAACACCAAGAACTTCGCAATCGAGAAAGTACTTTAGACGTTATTAAATTTTACAGTAGACGCAGTAGAAAATCACAGATGTCGGATTTGAAACATGAGCCTCAAACGCTGTAATATCCTACGGGAGAAACATTCACTGCAAATGGCCACTTGCAAACAAGTTACAGGACTGAGCTTCTGGACTTGAGGTGAGTAAGGACAAGGTCCAATAAAGCACCAAGAGTTCAGTTTTACTTGCCCTGGGGTGTCTGGGTAACAAGGTGCTTTCAGCAGTGGTAGCCTCGAGCACTACACGCTGTAGTCAAAGGGAGAAGTACCTGTAAGAAAGAGGCCGCAAGAAAGGACTGGGGGGCCAGTTCAGCAGAATCAAAAAGGGGGCTCTGGTCTTAAAGGACACAGGGACACCGTCAGTGGGCTCGTACCTGGGCTGTGCGGTCCAGGTGAAGAGGTGTTTTAGTCAGTGGGACGCTGGTGTTAGAGGCTCTCAAGTTTGGTGTCGACCTGAAGAAGGGGATATGGGCACTCTCGGTGCTAGCATATGCAATGCCGACATCCTTCGTTGGCTGGTCGGTCTTGGCAGGGTCGGAATCTGGATTGGACTACAAACAAGCCTTGGTTGCTGTAAAGGGTCCAGTACCCCCGGTATAGGTGCAGGGCGCCTCCTGGGGTCCTTGTGTCTCCCGACTTGGTGCGGAGACAGCTCGGACCCTCTGGAGAACAGTGACCTCATCCTGGATGTCTGCTGCATTGGTGGAACTGGAGGTCAGCAGAACAGTGAACCAGATGTTACGGTCAGGGCCTGCAGGTTGCAGGGAAGTGGTTCCTCCACTTCAAGGGAGATGGTGGCTGGTTGGTGAAGTGCTGGCACCCCTCCAAGGCTTTTGGAGGATGCACAGCTGCAGGACAAGTAGAGTTGTCACAATTGTCGGGACAGAAGTAGGAAGCAGGGTTTGGCGGCAAAGTCCACAGCTAGCCCACAGTTCTCGCTTCTTCGGCTCTTCTTGGTCCTGCTCCTTTTTTACTCAGGCGAATCTGAGTTCCTGGTATCAGGAGACCGCTTAAATACTGAACTCAGGGGCATTAAGGGAAGTGAAGGATAGTAACCAGTGGGCCACTTACCCCTGGGGTCACTGCACCCCCTATACGACCACTTCTTGTGGTGAGTCGGCAAAACCATGTCCCAGAGTTCCGAATGCCACCAAAATAAAGATTGTGGAATCCTTCTTTTTTGGAGCACATCAGGCAGCCCACCTACGGGGTGAGACTAGCCCGGTGATACCAAACACCACAGGTTTCAGTGAAGCCATAATGTAGCTGTGGAACTTGTAATGGCCAGTGACCAGTGTGTATATATACTAAAGATGGCATCCCTGTTCAATAGTACTATCTAGAAATTGAACAAGGCACTACAGGGGCATATCAGATCATGCAAATATGTCTTCATATGTAACATAATGAACCCTGCCTTAGGACTGACTATAAGGCCTACAGCAGGGTGACATACATATTGAATGCAGTGTCTGTGGGCATGGCACACAGGGTGCATGCGTTTGGTGGTGGGTCCCTTTGGGTGGCACAATACATGCTGTAGCTCTAAGGGACCCTCTTTAGTACCCATGCCCTAGGTACCAGAGGTACTATTTACTAGGGACTTACAGAGGTGATAAAGGTCTTGCCAATTGGGGAACAATTGAGCAGTTCCCTTGTTTTAGCAACAGAGCACTGTTACTGGGGACCTGGTTAGTAGGAACACAGTGCACGTTAGTCTAAATTGCATCACATACCAGGCAAAATGTTGGGGTAAACATATCAAAAGGGGCATTTTCCTATAGATCTCTCTCTAGGCAATAATATTCCAATGGAAACCAAGACATAGCCTCTCCTAAACAGTAATATTTGCACAGAATCCAGGATTTGGTCTTCACTTTACAAACATCCTTGCAAAGGAATTCAGGGGCAGGCTTTAAAACTAGAAATTGGATTTCAGTCCATGACAATCTTTAGTCCTAACAGTATTACCTAAAAGGAACCCAGTCCCAAAATTGCCTCCAACAGTAAAATTGCTACAGAATCAAAGATAACTTATTTAGTCTCATAGTAACATAGCATATAATCTGGACCATGCGACACGTCATAGACAGCTGGAACACTGAATATGAGCTCCTGCAGAGGAAGGTGACAAACAACAAAATCCTGACATATCGTGGGTATCTACCGTCTCGGATCATTCGTGAGCAATTTGAAAGTTGGAAGATCTACTGATAAGTCAGCAGCATATCCAAAGGCCTATGGAGGAATGACTGGAGCAGCACTGCTTTTAAAGAAGCGAAATCGGAAAATGGAAACCAGGCGCAAGCAAAGGAGTCCAGCACACAGCTGAAATGGAGTAACAGTGAGGGGAGTACTAACCACCCAGACACTGGTCTACTTTGACCCTACGCTGGAGCCAGCCTGAACGGAGCAGAGCTGGGAGCCTGTGTGTGG